>NC_092216.1:23669198-28469198 GCF_030445035.2 Dasypus novemcinctus
TTCAGGGAAGAAGGAGAAAGCAGTCATGATGAGGGAGTGTTTATTGAAGGAATAGCTAGTGAGATCCTATAGGGTATCAACATCACTTGCATTTGTGATGTTTTGTGTTGTGTATATCATAACATCAGCAGTTTAGCTCCACAAGCTATATCCATTGTGCTGCAGTAATGATTAGTGGCAATGTGGCCTGCTGTTTAAAGAGCTTTTTCCTTGGCCTCTTCCAGCCAAGGCATGAGGGCCAGATTTAGTGGACCGTTTCCCTTTGCTGCTGGGATAAAATCCAGACGTGTGGGCTCACAATGGACAGCCTTGAGACCTGTGAGGCTTATCTGTCTCCACTTGCCTTCAGATTTTCATCCAGGCAACTGCGTAAAGGCCACCAAAAGGAAACTTGGGGAAATGCTTTACGGCTCAGGCTCAATACACTCTAGAAGCAATATGTATAATATACTTTATCCACACTATAGATAATCCTTCAATTTTTCTTTTTATCGTTGTAATGTACACATCTTTAATGTTTATTAAGGTAAAACACTTTTGAGCTAGTTAACTAGTGGGCAATGAAGGTAAAACTGTAAATACGTTAATAAAATCTGCAAGGAATAATCGATCCTATTTTGCATCTGAGGAGGAAAAACATAATTTTAATTTCCTTCACTTCCCTTTACTCTCTGTATAAAAAATGACAGAAATAAATAAAAATGATAAACTCAAAAAACAATTTATTCAAATCCCAAAGTTGGCACTCGAAGTGTTTGTCAGATCTGACTTTGGAACAGTTTTGAATACTGGGTCTCCACATCTGAAAATCCTGAGAGAAAAATCTACTCAGGAACAACTTTGATAGCTGTTAAAGACAATCCTCAGGATTTCAGGAAACCTCTCTAGAATTTCAGATTCACGCTTTTTCTCAAATTATGTTCATTACTTTGTTTGACTTTTTGTTTTCCCTTTCTCACTTACTTCTTAAAAAATCTTCTTTGTTTTTTCCGATCAATTCTTTACTGTTTATTAGATGACCCCTTTTCTTGGGTTACAAAAAGTAAATCGTCAAGGAAATACAGCTGATGTATGTCTCTATGCGTGTGGGTTTTGATCACAGAGAAGATACAGTTTGCTGCCTCAACTCTCCCTACTAATTGTCTTTGAGTCTCTGTGTCAGTGAATGGAGAAATGTAAAAGGACAAGGCTAAGCAACCATTTATAGCATCTAACCAAATGCAGGTTTGCGGACACTTTCTGGCTCTTTTTTGATAGTAAACCCTTGGGCTGCCCACTGGCATGACCTTTCTGTAAATAGAAACTTGCTGGGGAGTAAAGCACAAATAAGGCAAGGTGGTAAAGGCAAGTGCCTCTTTGTGTACTATGGAAAAGAAATCGTACCTGGGTGATGGCACTTGTTTGGAAAGGGATGAAAGAACTTTAGGAGTTTTTCCGAACACTGTATGCGTGATCTGGATTTTGTTTATGAGATGGGTATATGATCTGGTAAAAACCACTCACAACATATTTTAGAAGATTTCATTTCTCCACAGTATTTTTAGAAATGCTATAAAGGAAGTTCCACCACCAAAGTAAATACTAGGATAGTAGATTATTTTTGACTCATGAGTATAAAACACTAAATATTAAAGGAAACAAAATGGTACAGTTGAAACTATCCAGGGATAATGGCTATCGCAATGTTCAGCACAGATGTATTGCGGCGTTCTCAGGTTGCTAGGAGAATGCTTATCTCTTGCTAGAGGGAACTTCCTTTTTAGGAGGAGAAAACGCTAAAGAAAGATCCTCTGTGCTACTGCTAGGTGGGAAAAGCTGAACAGAAATAAGATACCTTCTCTGATATGCTTATGTTGCCAGGAAACCTAGGACCTGTCTTCCTCAGTGGTGTCTAGAGGGACACAAAGGAGACACCTAAGGATCTTCTTCTATTTGCCCATGCCTTTGTGTATTCCACACCCTTAAATGTGGGAGGGATATGTGACTTGCTTCTAACCTATACAATATGGCAAGGATGATGGATGTCCCTGGAGTTATTACATGTCAACTCTTAGAGCCTTCTTTTTCTTCCAGAGAAAGAGGGACTCTCTTTGTTGACTTGAAGAACTTAGCGACTACCGTTGAGGCCTTCACACAGTAGCCAGCAAGCACCCAGGCCTTCAGTTTATTGGGTGGAGGAAAATTAATTCCGCCACCAACTGGGATGATATTGGAAGTCATTTCTTTTCCAGAAGATTCCAAATGAGAACAGAGCTGGCCCGCATGTTGGGTACAGTCCCATGCGAGCTCGTATTGAGGACCAAGCTAAGTTCTGCCCAGAATACTAACTACTCAACTGCTATGAGGTAGTAAACAGGTGTAGTTTTAAGCCACTCTATGTGTGTCGGTTTTTTACGTGGCAATAGAAAATGAATACATCTTCTCCTTTCTTCACTTGTGGAAAAAGCCTGTTAATTCCCTACTTGCCTCTACTGGATAACTTCCCATGTACAGTTGACAAGACAGTAAATTCTGTTATCTTCTGAGATTTCTTGTTTTGTACATATCAATGAGTTTCATTCTGTTAATCTGATCAATCACTTCTGTATCCCCACTTACGTTCTTTAGTGTCTGTTCTATCAGCAAAGGACATAGACTATTACTGTGATCCGCCTATTTCTTCTTTACATCTGATGGCTCTTCCGTTATAGGACGGGAAGCTATGTTATTGATATACACTGACTTGGATTGTTGTGTCTTCCTGGTGGATTGACTTTAGGATAAATGAAAGAATCCTATATGATTCTCAGTGTTTCTTTACATAAAGTCTGTTTTGCTTGATGATAGTGGAGCTACACTCTCTTCATAAAACTTGGTACACTTTATTTCCCACTTTATTGAGCTCAATTATCTGAATTCTTACATTTAAATTCTCTTTTTTGTGTTGACACCATGTAATGTTGTCACCACGTAATGTAAGTATGAAGGCCTTAAGTCTCATGTTGAATTCCATATGCCGCATAAATTATATGTGAGGAATTAGAAAATTAGTTTTCTCTATCTCATTGTTTCATATTTTCCTGTATCAGCCCACCATCACTTAATGACCGTTTTGTCTCTGTTACCACGTTTTTACAACAACATTTTATTCAATTTCCCCTTCCATAGGTTTTGGTCAATAAGAGAAGGTAAATTTCCTTGCAAAGAGGTATGGTGACATGAATTATTTTAAAAACAATGGTATCTTAAGGCTAGACATGATCTGAGGCTAAGTACTCCTCTCCTCTCCCTATTGTCCTTCGATAATCAGCACTTGAAAGTATATAAACAATGGTTTCCTTTCTGTCCTTCTACATGCTTCCCTTACAGTAATCCAAAACTGGAATATCCTGATTTATTTAGTCTGAGGCTTTAAATACACCACTCTCTTCCCTGAAGATTTCATACACATTTCACTCTTTTTGATCATCTAGATGAGGTTGAGCTATCCTTAATAGTTCTTTCTCTGCATGCCCTACTTGGATTACTTTTCACTTTCATGCTGCTATAGAAAAGAATTTAGGTGTTTCAAGATATCAGAATAGGTAACAGCAGGGCACATTCCTCCTTGAGAAATGTCAAAAAATATAGGCAGAAAATCCCTGAGGTGGTGGTGTTCAAACTCTGGAGGCTAGAGAACCTGGTACAGCATCTAGGAAGAAGCAAGCCAGGTATCAGGACAAGTATGAGTCAACTGCTTTCCAGCTTGGTGCCCATCCCCAACCCTTGAGACGAGCAGCCTCAGGTACAGACTGGGGATGGCTAGCTGTCATGAACTGAGGTGGGCAGAGGAACCTTCCTCCCTGGAAACAGGTTGGGGCAGGGACAACGGCCAAGCCAGGCTTCTGATCAGATGTTTTGATCCCATGGTGTCAGCTGACTTGCAATTCCAGATGGCCAGGTCAAAACTCCCCCTTGGCATTGTTTGCAACACCAACCCTGATAAGAGCGGATGCTGTACAGGGAAAAACCCAACAGCAAAACACTCCCCTTGCTAGGGCAGTGGTGAACCACTGGACAAAAAGCACAAACTACTGGGCAAAGTCAAAAAAGAAAGGAAAAGTCCCTTTAGAACCTCATGTGTCCCTGGCATAGTTTTGATCAGTTAAACCCAGGCAATTCTAAAGATTTGGAATAAGTTGAATTAAGTGTCAAAGAAGAGCCTTAACACACATACAAAACAAAATCCTAAGAAAGATGCATTGACCATCAGAGTAAATTCATCAAGACAATCGAATCGATGGCTAGATATCAGCAAAAAATTATAAGCCATACTAAGAAATGGGAATATATTTCCTAGTTGAAGAAACAGATGAAAAAGACAGAGGGAACCATTAAAGATGACCAAACAAATTGCCTAAACCTATTCAAGGAGGTGAAAAATGATGAAGGATATTAACATAAAGAAAAAATTTGAAAACAGGCAAAGAAAAATAACAAGTTAGGATAATGAAAAAGGAAGGTACAATTCATGAGTTTAAAAATACAATCCAGTCATCCCTCAGCAGATTTGAATTAAAAACACACTCCTGTGCTACATCAACAGATCTGAATAGGCAGAAGAAAGGATTGGTGAGCTAGGAGATAAGATTCTGAAAACACACAGAAGAGATAGAGGAAGACCTGGAAAAAATTTGAAAAGAGTTCCACAGAATTGAATGACAACATGAAATTCATGATATGCGTCTCAAAGGGAAGATAAGAAGGGAAATAGGTGGAAGGAGCATTTGAGTAAATAATGGCTGAAAACTTCCCAGCTCTTATGAGGGATATGGACGTATATATCCAGGAAGTGCATCATGCACCAAACAGAATAAATACTAACAGAACTATGCCAAGACACATGGTAATCAGGTTGTCAGATGCCATATATAAAGACATAATCCCTAAAGCAGCAAGAGAAAAATGATCAATCACATACAAGGGATTCTTGATATAATTAAGTGCTGATTTCTCATCAGAAGCCATGGTGGTGAGGAGACAGTAGTATGACATTTTAAAGGAACAGAAAGAGAAAAAACTGTCAGCCAAGACATACAGCAAAATTGTTCTTCAAAAATGAGAAAGATTAAAATACTCATAGTAAAACAGAATTTGAGAGGATTGATCAGCAAGAGACTTTCCCTAAAGGCAATATGAAAGGGAATTCAGCAGAATGAACAGAAAAACAAGAGGGAAAGTTTCAAGGAGAGTGGAGAAATCATGATTATCAGTAAGGATGAGTAAAAGGGTAAAAAGAGAGACAAGAATGAGTTATGATATATAAAAGCCTAAGAATAAAATGGCTGAAGAAAGTACTGCCATTACAGTATAATACTGAATGTTAATGCATTAAACCCTGCAAGGAAGAGACATAGGTTGGCAAATAGAAGAAAAAAGAGAGCTATCTACATCCTGTCTGAAAGATACCAAACGTTTGCAAATGAAAAGTTGGAAAATGAAAATCCATGCAAACAGTAACCAATAATAATAATAATAAAATTAATAAAAAGAAAAAGAACTGGGGTAGCTATCCTTAATATCAGACAAAACAGACTTTAAATGGCAAACCTGATATTTTTTATTTAAGTGAAGGACACCACATATTAATAAAAGAGACACTCTATCCAGAAGAAAGAACAGTTACAAATATTACATACCTAACTCAGCTGCTGCAAAATACATAAGTCAAACACTGGCAAAACTGAGGGAAGAAATAGAAATATCCACAGTACTAGTGGGAGACATCAATACACAACTCTGAGCAATAGCCAGAACATCTAGACAGAAGGTCAATAAGGAAACAGAGAAACTGAATAATATTGTAAAAGAACGAGGCCTAGCAGACATATACAGAAACACTGCACCCCAAAACATCAGGAGATATATATTCTTTAGAAGGGATCGTGGATATTCTCCAGGATAGACCACACAGTAGGACACAGAACAAGTCACAATGAATTTAAGATACTGAAATTATGCAAAGCACTTTCTCTGACTGCTGCAGAACGAAGCTGGAGATTGATACTTGGAGGAGAAGTGGAAAATTCACAAATACGTGGAGGTTAACACACTCTTAAACAATCATTGGGTTGAAGAAGACATTGTACCAGAAATTAGTAAATATCCAGAGACAAATGAAAATGAGAACACAAGATATAAAACTTATGGGATAGGGCAAAGAATGCTAAGAGGGAAATGTATAGCCCTAAATATCTACATTAAAAATGAAGAGCTAAATCAATGACCTAACTGCCCACTGGAGAGACTAGAAAGAGAAACCAAAGGATGCCAAAAACAAGGGAAAACAAAGGCTAGAGCAGAGATAAATTGTGTTTATCAACTGCAATGGATGTAGCACACTAATGAAGGATGTTGTTAATGTGGGAAAATGTGGGAGGTGTGGGAAGCAGGGCATATGGAAATCTCCTTTTTTTTTTTTTTTAATGTAACATTTGTATAACCTAAGTAGCTTTAAACAAAAAAAGAAAGGTGTAATATGGTGGCATTTTCAGGATATTGGAATTGTCCTGAATGGTGTTGCAGTGGTGGATACAGGCTATAATGTATCTTGTGATAACCTACAAAAATGTGCAGGAGAGAGTTTAAACTATAATGTAAACTACCATCCGTACTTAGTGGCAATTCACCGACAGGTGTTCATCAATTATAACAAATGTAGCACAGTAGTGAAGGATGTTGTTAATGTGGGAAAGTGTGGGACGTGTAGGAATGGGGTAAATGGGAATCCCTTACATTTTAACATGATGTTTATGTAATCTAAGCACCTATAAAAAATAAAAATAAAATGCTAAAAACAAAACACAGTAGAATCCCCCCCCCCAAAAAAAAAAAAATACCACAGTAGAGGTATACAAAGAGCAGACTCAAAATGACAGAAGAAAGAATAAGTGTTACTAAAGAAAAAGCAGCAAAAATTAAAGAGGGAAAAGAACAGAGACAGAGAAGAATGGAAAAATTTGAGCAAGTGCTCAGGGAGCTGAATGACAACATGAAACTGAACAGCATGTGTGTCTTGGGATTTCCAGAAGGAGAAGAGAAGGGAAAGGAGGCAGAAAGTGTACTTGAGGCAATAACAGCAGAGAATTTCCCACTCTCATAAAAAATAATGAACTTACATATCCGAGGAGTACACTGTACCCCATAAGAATACAACCTAAAAGACTTCATCCATGACACATACTACTCAGAATGTCTGATGTCAGAGATAAAGGGAAAATTCTGAGAGTAGTAAGGAAGAAGCAAATCATCACATACAAGGGATGCCCAGTAAGATTTAGTGTGGCTTTCTCATCAGAGACTATGGAGGCAAGAAGACAGTGATATGAAACAGAAAAACTGCCAGCTGGGAATTCCTTATCCAGAAAAATTGTCCTTCATGTATGGAGATAAGTGTAAAATATTCACTAACAGAAACTAAGAGAGTTTGTAAGCAAAGAATCCACCTTGGAGGAAATATTAAAGGAAGCTTTAGGACTTGGAAAAAAGACAGGAGAAATAGGACTGAAGGAGAGTATAGAAGAAAGAATAGTAAAAAGCATAACCAAAAGTGTAAAAACACAGACAAAAATTTGATATGACCTGAGAAAACCAAAGAATAAAATGGTGGAAATAAATAAGGCATTTACAGTCATATCATTGAATGTGAATGGATTGAACTTCCCAATCAAAAGATATAGACTGACAGAATGGATAAAACAAAACAAAAAAACATAAGCTATCCCTTATGTTATGCTGCTTAAAGAGACTCATCTTAGACCCAGGGATACAAACTGGATGAAAGTAAAAGGTTGAAAAAAGATAACCCACTGCAAACAGTAACCAAAAAAGAGCAGGTGTAGCTATACTAATATCAGACAAAACAGATTTTAAATGCAAAAAGTACTGAGATAGAGAAGATCATTATGTATTCATAAAATGGACAATTGACCAGGAAGATAGAATTGTCATAAATATCTATGCACCTAAGCAGGGTGCCTCAAAATAAGTGAGACCAAGTCTGGCAAAACTGAAGGTAGGGGTACAAATCTCTTTAATAATTGTTGAAGACTTAAACACACCATTCACATCATGAAATAGAACAATTAGACAAAAGACCAACAAGGAAACAAAACTTGAACAATGTGATAAACTAGTTAGATCTAAGAGACGTAGAGAGAACACCACATCCAAATTCACTGGGTTGTACATTCTCCTCTGGTGCCCAGGGATCTTCCTCAAGGATAGACCACATGTTAGAGCACAATGCAGGTCTTAATAAATACTAAAAGACTGAAATTATACAAAGCACCTTCTTAGGTCAAAATGGAATGAAACTGGAAATCAATAATAGACAGGAAAAAGGTAAAGTTGCATATGTGTGGAGGCTAAACAACACACTCCTAAATATCAGTGAGTCAAAGAAAAAATTGCAAGGGAAATCAGTGTATACACTGAGAGAAATGAAAATGAAAACTCAGCTAATCAAAACTTACGTGAATACAGCAAAGGCAGTCTTATGAAGGAAATTTGTAGGCCCAAATGCCTATATTAAAAATGCAGAAAGAGCTAAACTCAAAGATTTAACTGAGTGTAGAGAAACTAGAATAAGAACAACAAACCAATCCCAAAGCAAATGGAATAATAAAGATTAACACAGAAATAAATGAAATTGAGGGGGGAAAAATCCACACGCACATGCACACGCACACAAACAAAAAACAATAGAGAAAATCAACGAAACCAAAGCTGGTTCTTTGAGAAGATCAATAAAATTGGCAAACCCTTAGCTGGCCTGAAAAAAAAGAGAGAAAATGCAAATCAATACAATGAGAAATGAAAGAGAAGTTACCACTGACTCCACATAAACTAAAAGGATAATAAGAGGATATTTTGAGAAACTGTATGCCAACAAACTAGGCAACCTTGATGAAATGGAAAAATTCCTAGAAATGCACAAACAACACACAATGATGCCACAAGAGACAAAAGAACTTAACAAACCAATCACATTTAAAGAGATGGACTCCATAATCAAAAATCGCCCAACAAAGAAAAATTTAGGGCCAGATGGCTTCACAGGTGAGTTCTTCCACGCATAAAGAATTAACACCAATCCTGTCTAAACTATTCCAAAAAATGGAAGAGGAGGCAAAATTACCCAACACATTTTATGGGGCCGACATCAATCTAATATTAAAGCCAGATAAAGATACTAGAAAAAAAGAAAATTACATTCCAGTCTCTCAAATGAACATAGATGCAAAATTTCTCCACAAAATATCTGCAAATCAAATCCAAGGGCATATCAAAAGACTTATATATCACGACTGCGACGGCTTGCTCGGTCGGCAGAGGTGGGGTCTGGCTGCGGACCAGGGGTCGGTCCCGCTTTGGACGAGGGGTCGGTCCTGCTTGGGATGAGGGGTCGGTCCCACTTGGGACGAGGGGTCGGTCCGGCAGCAGACGAGGGATCGGTCTCACAGGGGTTGCGCGGTTCGGCTGACGGGGTCGCCCGGCGAAGCCGGCGACGAAGGGGTCGCCCAGAGAAGCCGGCGACGAAGGGGTCGCCCGGAGAAGCAGGCGACAAAGGGGTCGCCCAGAGAAGCAGGCGACGAACTGAGGACAAGGGAGGCCAGGCCCTTGTTGGGGGCTCTCAGGACTGGAGGGCGCACAGCAGAAGAACTACCGCGGAGACAAGGTAAACACGCAAGTTCACTTTGTTGAGGGAGAGGCAACAGTTTTATAGGGGCTGGGAAGGCTGATTGGTCAAAGCCACGCCCTGTTCTGATTGGTTGCCGGCAAAAGGTCAGTGGGCAGTACTGGACGGGGGAGGGGTGGTGGTTAGGGATTGGCTGTCGCTGTTGCTGGGGGAAGGGGTAGGGTTTAGGGATTGGTGGCTGCTGTTGCTGGGGTGGAGGGCAGACTTGAGTTTCCCACCCACGCCTGGCTGTTGCTGCTATCGGGGGAGGGAAAAGGGCAGACTGGATTTTTCCGCCCACGCCTGGCTGTTGCTGCTGTCAGGGGAGGGGAAAAGGGCAGACTGGAATTTTCCGTCCTGCGCCTGCGCAGGGAGAAGGAAGAAGAAGGGTGCCGCCCCACAAGGCATCGGGTGGCGCCATCCGGGAGGAGGGGCAGCCGCGGAAGCATGGCTGCCGAGAAGGGGAGACCCGAGGGCACTCTGCGCCCATGCCGAGCTTCCTTCAGGGGTGGCGGTGAGTCCGACCAGCCACCCTATTATGGGGGCAGTGGCTTGGCCTGCCGCGGCCGCTCCCCCGCCAGGCCAGCAAACCACACTTCAGCCTGAGGGGTGACCGCATTTCCCCCTTCTTTTCAAATAAGGGCCAGGATGGCAGCAGTAACAAGTAGCCGAGGCCCAAGAGGTGGGGCTGTAGAGGGAGGTGAGTAAGACTGGGATATAAATGTACAATTTAGGGGGCGGTATCTTGCCATTGCAAGCAAGGGTGGCCAATGTCTAATTCTTGTTGATCTCGGGGGCTGTAAGATCCATCCGTTGTTAAAAGTCCAGGGTGACAGCGCATTACAGGTAGTTGATCTCTTCTTGGTGGTGAAGAGCGGCAGAGGCAGACTGTGTGATGGTCTGGAGGATCGCAGCTGTGAGGACAAGTCACGTCAGGGCACCAGCGATGGTGGTGGCGGCAGCGTCGGGAGTGGTGGAGACATAGGCGAGGACAATAAGAAGGCCAAAGTCTTCACAGGTGCGAGAGAGGCCGATGTTAATGGGGCGGGCCAACCTGGGGCAGCCCAATCTGCAACGCAGTGGGGGTTCAGGCAAAAAAAAAGGAGGGGGGCGGGGGACGAGAAAGGATGCTTTGGATGGCTGAGAAGAGGAGTGAGGTCGAGACAGGAGGAAGCTCCGCAAGCCGCGGACCAGGGAAAGCGGGTTGTGGGCCATTTAGCGGGGCTGGTGAGAGGGGTTAGCTTGGCCAGAGGTGGCGAGGGAGAGCATAAGGAGAAGGAGAGAGACTATGTTAATTGGCTTGGCAGCATGGCGAGGGTTGCGGCGTCTGCACTGATGGTAGAGTGCGAGCAGCGAACGGACTTCAGGGTTGGATGGTTGCCTCTCGGGGTGGAGGGTGAGCTGGCTCAGTTGGTGCTGGATCACTCGCATCTGGTGCCGTTCCCTGCGGGACATCCGCTGCTGAGGTGGCGGGTTTGACGTATCTCCCGGGGACCCAGATTGGCTGAGCGGCATCCTTGAGAGCGCGGCAATGGGAGCCGAGGTGCGCTGTGAGACGAGGGCTTGGAGCCGATGGGACTCTGACGGTGGTCACGGGCCAAGAGAAGGCCCCGACGAGGGGAGGGCGGAACGACGAGCAGTGGAGCAAGGCAAAGGGGAGCAAGCACGGAGGGGAGGAGGCAGAGGTGAAGGCAGGGGTGGAGGTGCTCAGGCACGTGCTCCTGAGAGCTTTTTTGGCGCCTCTTAATCATAGCGGGTCGGTATAAGCCCCCGACAGGGAAGGAGAAAGCCATCCAGCGATTCTCCCAGACCACCGTGGATCGTATGAGGTCACCAACGTTCAGGAGCAGCAATGCAGAGCGAAAAGATAGGGGTGAGAAGAGAGAAGAGCGTAGGGCTATGGAAGGGTTACTTCAGACGTGCAAGCGCGTGCTCCCGAGAAATCCAAGGCTCCTCTTAATCATAGCGGGTCAGTATAAGCCCCCGACATGGAAGGAGAAAGCCATCCAGCGATTCTCCCAGACCGCCATGGATCGTATGAGGTAGCCAAGGCTCAGGTAGCAGCAATGTTGCACGAGAGAAGTCCCAAGGTGAGAAGAGAGGAGGGCATAGGGCTGTGGTAGGATTACTTCAGACGTGCAAGCGCGCGCTCCCGAGAAATCCAAGGCTCCTCTTAATCATAGCGGGTCAGTATAAGCCCCCAACATGGAAGGAGAAAGCCATCCAGCGATTCTCCCAGACTGCCGTGGATCGTATGAGGTAGCCAAGGCTCAGGTAGCAGCAATGTTGCATGAGAGAAGTCCCACGGTGAGAAGAGAGGAGGGGGGGGCCGGCAGGTTATGGAGTGAGGCTGTGATGGAGTTGCCTTGCCCCACGTTGGGCGCCAATTGCGGCGGCTTGCTCGGTCGGTAGAGGTGGGGTTGCACTGCCCCACGTTGGGCGCCAACTGCTATGGCTTGCTCAGTCGGCAGAGGTGGGGTCTGGCTGCGGACGAGGGGTCGGTCCCGCTTTGGACGAGGGGTCGGTCCCACTTGGGACCAGGGGTCGGTCCAGCAGCAGACGAGGGATCAGTCTCACAGGGGTTGCGCGGTTCGGCTGACGGGGTCGCCTGGCGAAGCCGGCGATGAAGGGGTCGCCCGGAGAAGCAGGCGATGAACTGGGGACAAGGGAGGCCAGGCCCTTGTCGGGGGCTCTCAGGACTGGAGGGCGCACAGCAGAAGAACTACCGCGGAGACAAGGTAAACACGCAAGTTCACTTTGTTGAGGGAGAGGGAACAGTTTTATAGGGGCTGGGGAAGGCTGATTGGTCGAAGCCACGCCCTGTTCTGATTGGTTGCCGGCGAAAGGTCAGTGGGTGGTACTGGACAGGGGAGGGGTGGTGGTTAGGGATTGGCTGTCGCTGTTGCTGGGGGAAGGGGCAGGGTTTAGGGATTGGTGGCTGCTGTTGCTGGGGTGGAGGGCAGACTTGAGTTTCCCGCCCACGCCTGGCTGTTGCTGCTGTCAGGGGAGGGAAAAGGGCAGACTGGATTTTTCCGCCCACGCCTGGCTGTTGCTGCTGTTGGGGGAGGGGAAAAGGGCAGACTGGAATTTTCCGCCCTGCGCCTGCTCAGGGAGAAGGAAGAAGAAGGGTGCCGCCCCACAAGGCATTGGGTGGCGCCATCCGGGAGGAGGGGCGGCCGCAGAAGCATGGCTGCCGAGAAGGGGAGACCCGAGGGCACTCTGCACCCATGCCGAGCTTCCTTCAGGGGTGGCGGTGAGTCCGACCAGCCACCCTATTATGGGGGCAGCGGCTTGGCCTGCCGCGGCCGCTCCCCCGCCAGGCCTGCAAACCACACTTCAGCCCGAGGGGTGACCGCACATGACCAAATAGGGTTTATTCCTGGTGTACAAGACTGGTTCAACATAAGAAAATCAATCGATGTAATATATCACATTAAGAAATTGAAGGGAATAAAACCAATAACACGTGATCATCTCGAAGAAAAGACATTTGACCAAATCAAGCACAATTTTTTTGATAATAAACCTTTCACAAGATAGGAATACAAGGACAATTCCTCAATATGATAAAAGGTATGTGTGAGAAACCCAAAGCCAACATCATACTCAATGGAGAAATGTTGATCGCTTTTCCTCTAACACTGGGAATAAGACAAGGATGCCCACTGTCACCGTTGTTATTCAATTTTGAAGTTCCAGCGAGGACAATTAGAAAAGAGAAAAGTTCTAGCTAGGACATTAGAAAAGGGGAAAAAATTAAAGGATCCAAGTAGGAAAAGAGGAAGTAAAACTCTCATTATTTGCAGATGACATGATCCCGTATTTCAGAAATTCTGAAATGTCTGTGACAAAGCTATCTGAGCTAATAAATGAGTTCAGCAAAGAGGCAGGATACAAGATCAACATGCAAAACCAGTAAAGTTATTGTACACTAGTACTGAACAATCTGGGGAGGAAATTGGTCGGAAAATTCATTTGCAATAGCAACAAAAAGACTCAAATACCTATGAATTAATTTAAGCAAAGAAGTACAGGACCTACCTGCAGAAAGCAACACAATGCTAAAATAAATCAATAAAGGCCTAAACAAATGGAAAGACATTGCATGTTCATGGATTGGAAGACTAAATATTGTGGGATACAGTCCCACCCAAACAGATTTGTAGATTCAATGCAATACCAATCAACATTCCAATGAACTACTTTACAGAATTAGCAAAGGCAGTTTCCAAATTCATTTGGACGGGAAAGTGCCCTCAAATAGCCAAAGGATTCTAAAAACGAAGAGGGACATGGGAGGAATTTCATTGCCGGACCTTGAAACGTATTACGAAGCTACAGTTGTCAAAACAGCATGATTCTGGCATAAAGATAGACACATCAATCAGTGAAATAGAATTGAGTCCAGAAATAAACCCTCACCTGTACGGTCAACTAGTTTTTGACAAATGTACCAAATACATGTTAAGGAGACTAACAGTCTCTTCAAACAAATGTTGCAGGGAGAACTCAATATCTATAACCAAATGAATGAAAGAGGAGCCCTATCTCTCTCCCTATAAAAGAGTCAGCTCAAAATGCATCAAAGACTTAGATATGAAAATAGGACCATAAAACTGCTAGAAAAAAAATGGAGGGAAACATCCTAAAGATCTGTGAAAAATGGTGGCTTCTTGGACCATACACCCACAGCACACTCAACAAAATGAAAAATAGATAAATGGGATCTCCTCAAATTAAACAATTTTGTACCTCATGGGAATTTGTCAAAAGACTAAAAAGATGGCCAGCTCATGGGAGAAAACATTTGGAAATCACATGTCCAATAAGGATTTAGTATCCATGATATATAAAGAGATCTTACAACTCAGCAACAAAAAGGACAAATGACCAATTGAAAACTGGGCAAAAGACTTGAATAGACATTAGTTCAAAGAAGAAATACAAATGACAAAACAACACATGAAAAAAATGTTCAACATCCCTAATGATTAGGGAAATGCAAATCAAAACTACAAAGAGATATCATTTCACACCTATCAGAATGGCTTCTATTAAATAGAGAACTATAAGTGTTGGAGAGGATGTGGAGAGATAGGAACACTTATCACAGTTAATGGGAATGCAGAATGGTACAGTCACTGGGGAAGACTGTTTGGCAGTTCCTAAAGAAGATGAATATAGACTTGCCATGTGACCCTGCAATACCACTACTGGGTATATGCCCAGAAGACCTGAGAGCAGGGACACAAAGAAACATCTGCACACCATTGTTCACAATTGCCAAAAGTTGGAAACAACCCAGGTGTTCATCAACTGATGAATGGAAAAACAACCTGTGTATATTCAACGTGATAGAATATTACATAGCTGTAGGAAGAAATGAACTTATAAAGCATATGACAACATAGGTGAACCTGGAGGACATTATGTTGAGTGAAGCAAGCCAGACACAAACGGACAAATACTGTATGATTGTGTTACTATGAGCCAAAGACACTGCGTAACATATTGTATGGTTCCATTTATATAAAATGTAAATATATATCAATTTACAGAGATTAACTTTGATTAGTGGTCATGTAAGGCTAGGCAAGGCATGCTAAGGGGTGTGGAGTTTTTCTGTTTGAAATAATGAAATAATTCTAAAACTTTTGTGATGATGAATGCTCAACATTGTGATTATACTAAAAGCCATTGATTATAGACTTCAGATAGAGTGTATGGTATGTGAATATATCTGAATTAAAACTGCTTAATAAGTAAGCAAATAATTGTGCAATAATAGTCAGAAATTGCGGCTATGTACAGGAGGGAATCAGAGAAATTGAGAGGTGATAAAGATTCTAGTTTGTCTGGTTTTTGGTTTACTAATAGCAGCATTATTCAAATAATGAAAATCCATTACAAATGATTGAAGTGAGGAATACACAACTGTGTGATTCTACCAAATACCACTGATTGTCTAGTTTGGGTGAACTGTATGATTTATTAATATGTATCAATAAAATCAATTTGCAAAAGAAAAATGTGGGGGACATCATCCCACACCCTACAGGAGTAAAAAGGATCACAAGAGGTTACTCTAAGCTGTAGGACAACAAATTTAAACATTTAGGTGAAATGGATAGAAACACATGGATAATCTACACCAATCAAGTAGAAAGAGAATACCTCAATAGACCCATCACAGTCAAGAAATTGAATCTGTCATCAAAACCTGGTTCTAGAGGGAAACAGAATGAACAGGAGATACCTGTAAATAGTATGAGATTTTATAAGAGTCTCTTACATGACCTTCAGGATGTACAACCACAGGTTCGGCAGGAAGGCTGTAAACCAGGGGCTCTGATGGAAGCCCAGTGAGCTTCTGGGAGATGTTGCCTGTCCAAAGGCAAGCTGGGAAATTCTCTCTGGATGCTGAAATTGCTTCCCCTTTTAAGGCACTCAACTGGTCGAATAAAGCATCACTCATTGCGGATGGCAGTCTCCCTGGTTGATTTAGATGTGATCAGTCATCAATGCAGTAAGCGCACTGATTACTAAAATCCTTCCATTATGATTAGGCCAGTGCTTGATTGACAAAACAATTGAACACAATTACTTGCTTGAGTTTACAAATTAGCCTAACCATCACACCTCCCAGAAAAGAAGAGTCCAGGTCCAGATGGATTCACAGATAATTTCTATTAATCATTCCAAAAAGAATACCAATTCTGATCAAACTCTTCAAAAATAATGACAAGAGAAGACTTAACCTAACTCATTCTCTGAAGGCAACATCACTCTAAAACCAAAGTCAGATAAAGATGCAATAAGAAAAGAAAACTACAATTTCTCTAACGAATTTATATGCAAAAATACTTGCAGATCAAATCCGATAGTATATTAAATGAATTAAACATAATCATCAAATGGGTCTTACATCTACAAGTAAAACAATTAATGTAATATACTACATTAACAAATTGAAGGGGTAAAATTACATGATCAACTCTGTCAATGCAGAAAAGTGTTTTAAAAACCCAGCATTCTCTCTTAGTAAAATCACTTTGAAACACAGACATAGATATGATGTGATAAAGTACTTATATGAAACACTCAAAACCCACATCACATTCAGTAATGAAATAATATTTGGAACAAGACAAATATGTCCTTTGTCCCCACTCTTACTTAATATTGTGTTAGAAGTTCTTAGTAGAGAAGTTAGGGAAGGAAAAGTCATCCAAATTGGAAAGGAATAAATAAAACTTTCTCTACTTGCAAATGACATAATCCCGTATATATAGAAATTCTCAAAAATCAACAACAAAGCTATTAGAAACAACAGCTATGATGACAACACAAAGCTAAATATAGAGATGGAATGAACATCACCTTCCCAGGGTCCACAGGATGAAGGAGTAAAATATGGATTAGAGTGGACTTACTGGTATTCTACTGCAGAACTACTGCAGCTGGTAATGGCAGAAACTGTAGCATTGATCTGGAGAAAGTGGCCATGGTAGTTGCTGAGGGCAGGTAAAGGCAAGAAGAGAGGAGATGTGGGGGCATTTTCGGGACTTGGAGTTGTCCTAAAGGATACTGCTTGGACAGATCCTGGACATTATATACCCTACCGTAACCCACTGCATGTACTCAGGGAGACTGTAAACTACAATGTAAACTATAATCCACACGGTGCAGTAGTACTCCAAAATGTATTCACCAAATGCAATGAATGTGCCACAATGGTGACAGAGGTTGTTAATGTGGGAGGAGAGGTGGGGGGGGGTGCGGTATATGGGAACCTCTTACATTATTTAATGTAACACTTTTTTGTTCTATGTATCTGCAACAAAATACAATTTAAAAAATAAATTTTTAAAAGCAAAAAAAAAAGCTAAATGGACACCAAGCTTCAACGACAACACAAAGTCAAATACCAACACTACAATGACAGCACAAAGCCACAATCACAATGACAAAACTAAAATCAACAACAAGGCTACAAGATCAGCGAAGCAGCAGGCTAGAAGATTTACATGCAAAAATTAGTGGTGTTTCTATACACTAGTCATGAGCAATCTGTGGAGAAAATCAAGAAAAAATTCCAGTTATATTAGAAAAAGAAGCAAATATATAGGAATAAATGTAAACCAATGATGTAAAAGACTTGTACACAGAAAACTGCACAACATTGTTAAAAGAAGGCCTAAATAAATGGAAGGACATTGTATGTTCACAGATTCGAAGACCAAAAATTATTGAGATGTTAATTCTACCCAAATTGATTTAAAGAGTCAATGAAATCACAATAAAAATTCCAATGACCTTTTTTTTTTTTTCAGAACTCAAAACCCAATTATCAAGTTTGAAATCACAATAAAAATCACAATAAAATTGCAGTGGCCTTTTTTTGCAGAAATCAAAACCCAATTATCAAATTTGACTGGAAGTGTAAGGAGCCCCTGAGAGCCAAAAACATCTTGATGTACAATGAAGTTGGAAGATTCCTACTATTTACTTTAAAGCGTATTACAAATCTACAGTGGTCAGAACAGCATCGTATTGGCATAAAAGTAGATACACTGATGAATGGAGTTGAACTGAGAATTCAGAAAGAGACCCTCCCATCTATGGCTAACTGATATTTTGTAAGACTTCCAAGGTCACTAAACTAGGACAGAATAGTCTCTTCAATGAGTGATGTGGGGAGAACTGCACATCCATATGCAAAAGAATGAAAGAGGAAACCTATTTCATACCCTATAAAAATTAATCCAATATGCATCAAAATGGACATAAATTTAAGAGCCAGACCCATAAAACGCCTAGAAAAAAGTTGTAAGAAAGCATCGTTGAGATTTTTCCGTCATTAATGGTTTCCTAGAATTTACACTCAACACGTAAGTGATGATAGCAAAAGGAGATAAATGGGACCTCCTCAAAATTAAACACTTGTGCTTCGAAGGAGTTTAAGAAAGTGAAAAGACAATCCACTAAATGGGAGAAAATATTTGGAAACCACATACCCGATAAAAATTTATTCAGAATATACCTAGAAATCCTACAGCTCTACAATGTAAAGTCAGTAGCCCCAAAGAGGAAATACAAATGGCTGAAAAACACTCAGAAATGATGTTCAACATCAGTAGCTATCAGGAAAGTGCAAATTAAAACCACAAAGAGAGATCATATTTTACCTACTCGACTGGCCACCTTAAAAAAAAAAAGAGAAACCTAAAAATGTATGAGACGATATGGAAAAATAGGAACACTCATTCACTCAGCAGTGAATGCAAAAAGATTTGGATTGCAAAAAGATTCAGCTGCTGTGAAAGACAGTTTGGCATTTCCTCAGGAAGCTATTAGCACACGGACGTTCATAGAAGCATTATTCACAATTGCCAAAAGAGGGAAGAAACCCAAGTGTCTATCAAGAGATGAATGGGTAAACAAAATGTAGTATATATTTATACAATGGAATATTATTCAGATATAAGGAGGAATGAAGTACTGACACATATAACATGGATGAACCTCAAAGACCTTATGATGAGTGAACTAATTGTCATGTATTATTAGATATAGAACCTAGACGATAGGTTTCCAGGAGATAGAATGGAGGTAGAGAATGGGAGCTGATGCTTAGCTGCTTCAGAGTTTATAAGTAGGTTGATAGAAACTGTTTGGAAAAGGACAGAGGAGATGGTAGCATGTTATTGTGAGTGTAATTACCAGTGATGAAGTATTTGTGTGAACGTGGTTGACAGGAGAAGTTTTGGGTTGTGGCTGTAATTAGAAGGAAAGCTGGAGGACAAACCATGGATTGTATAACACAGTGAACCCTGTTGTGGATGACTGTGCTTAATAATAAAAATGTAAGAATGTTCTTAAATATGCCACCGATACGGTGTGTTAATAATAGGGTGGTATATATGGAAAAATACACCTAAAGCAAAATATGGGCTATAGTAGCAGTAATATTTTTAACATTCTCACATCAATTGTAACAAAGGTACCACCAATGTTAACTGTTGACAATAGGGTGGGTGAACAGAAATATTGTATTTTTAATTCTTATAGAATAATTTTCCATGACACAGAAACAAGCACATTTCCTTGTCAGTTACAATATTTTACTCTGAGGCTTATTTGAAAGTGCATGTGGCCAGCTGCAGGTCAAAGCTTCATCTTCAGGGGAAAAAAAGATGAGCTAGGAGAAGTGTACATGAGAAGCAAGGCAATTATATCAATTAGGTTCTACATGTCAATTAACATAACCCTTGGAAAAAGGTAAACATGGAGCAAGGTCAAGTGTCTCAATGGACAGGGCCTTTGAACATCTTGAACTTTATATAGGTACATACTTCTGTGGGATATAAATGTTTCCATTTTTGTCATGGGTATGCTTTCTGAAGAGAGGCCTTTCCTTGCCACAAGGTTACTGCCCTCACAGTACCTTAAAAAATATTAACTTCCCACCTGGGAAATACCTGCTATTTTCTCAAATAACATGGCTAAAAGCTCTGGAATATATACAACTGCCTAGTAAAAGAAAACAGGTTAATAAGCCAACCCCTCAATCTTAATGCTTGTACCTATGAATCTTATTCCTATACTAAGCAATGCCTAAATATAATTAATGAGTAGGGGTTGCCTCTTGAACACCTACTTGCTCAAGTATGGCCTTTCTCTAAGCTGCATTCCATTAATACAGTCCCTACCTGCCCCCCCAGGATGGGTCATGAGTCCCAGACATGAGCCTCCCTGGCATGGAGAGATTACCAAGCATTAATCAGCAATGCATTTGGAAAAAGACCTAGGCCAAAATGGGGAAACACTGAATAAAACAGAGTTTTTATGGCTAAGAGATATCAAAGTGAGCCAGGAGATCATTCTAGGAGTTACGCTTATGCAGGTGTCAGGTAGATTTCACAGAGTGCCATGTAAAGAAAAACTCAAACTAAAGTTTTCCCAAGGGCTAGACACCAAAAGCAAGCCATATGTTTACAATCAACACCTCCTCCAGGGGCTCTATCTGGAAAAGTAAGACAAGCTACTTCATCTGTATCACATAGTTCTACCATTTATAAATCACCTAATCATGATTCTTCTTTTATTTGAAGCTATAATCTTCAATTTACTTGTAAGTATTTTTCTGAGAGTCTTAAAGCCTTCAGTCTGTTTCTATGCCAGTTGAGCCCTTCAACCTAGCAGGTATATGGTCAAACTCCCACTCTCCCATTCTTCAGCATTGCCCTTGTCAACTAATAAAATGGTGAAAATGGACCAGCTTCTTCCTGAAGGCAAGGATTATCTTCAACTGCAAGCAAAACAATTCCTTTCCACTTCCCCGTAATATCTATATCCCTCCTCAGCTTGAGCCAGTCAGAACTAGCATTGCCCCATCAAGATTAAAAAATGAACAAAAGTGAAGGGGGAATGTAACTACTGACTAGAGCATATTTGTGGTTATTGTAGTGGTAGTCTTGTGTTAACTGAGTAACCTGTAACATTGATATAAAAAATAGGTAAACAAAAACGTTTAGAAAAAGACCAAAGGTGGGGAAGGGAATTAATCAGTCAATTACTGTTCTCCACTTTACATAAATAAAACTTTAAATGGTAATGAAAAATAAATAACTTAGGAAATGGGTCCTCTAAACATTTAGTTCTTGGCGCCAAGACAAGGCTAAATATAAAGTGTTAAGGTAAATATTTGAAAAATGAAGAGTGGATATTCAATATTGATTAAAGGAATAGCAAAATACAGGAAAAGCTTAGGTACATTCTTTTCCCTTCTGCCATGAGGAGCATGACAGCTGGCTTGTGGAGATGCTAAGAAGAGATGAGAGGTGAATCTGCTGAGGTGGCCCAAATTACCTAAATGCCCTGGGATAGGGAAAATTGGCTTGGGAGAAGGTGGAATCAGGCAATGAACTAGAACTATGCAACACACCTAAGGGAGGGATCCAGTAGGACATGCTTGGTAGGCTTCTAAAAGCATATTTAGAGCTCCCAGCAAGGGGTGGGCTCTCTCAAAGAGATGAAGTGTCATGATCTGTGGTGAGATGTTTCACCAGGATCCCATCTGAATTTCAGAGGCGAGCTCTCACATGGGCTTCCTGCTGCCCTGGGAGGGAGTGAAGTGAGGAAGGGGGAAAGAGAAAGGACAGATTCTTTTTCTTCTTCTTCTTTATTTTCTTTTAAATGTTACATTAAAAAAAATATGAGGTCCCCATATACTCCCCAACCCCCCAAAACCCCACTCCTTCCACATCAGCAACCTCTTCCATCATCGTGGCACATTCACTGTACCTGGCGAATACATTTCGGAGCACTGCTGCACCACATGAACAGTGGTCTACATTGTAGTCTACACTCTTTCCCCCTGAGCAGTTTATTCAATTGCAAAGAGGGCTCCTTGCTTGAGGCCTTGTCTGGTCTATTTTGTTTGTTTGTTTTCTTGTTTCTCCTTCCTTTTATCCACCCCCCCCACACACACTGTTTTTCACTCTTTCCCCTTTTCTTCCTTTTTTTCTTTTTCTTTTTTCCTATTAAGTGCTGCAGGCAGTGTTTGTTGTTTGTTGTGTTTCCTCATCCTTTAGATCCTCTTTTCTATGCATGCTGATTTTAGCTACCAATGCTAACTATCCCCTTTCCTTTATATCTATCTTATCTTCCATCTTCTGTTTTTTCTCACACATTCCACCTCTCCTTGTTTAGCCCAAATGTTTCTGACTTTTATTTCTAACACCTCTATTCTGGTTTCAATCTTTTATTCACTCTTTATGCTATTTTCCTTTCTTTTCTCTTTCCCTCTCTCCTGACAGCACTGGCTTTCTAATTGATACAATATTCTCCATGTTCAGTTTCCCACCTTATTGTGCGTTCTCCACATTTTTATTGTTATAAATCTACCCAGGTTACATGAGTTTAATATTCATTCTCATAGTTGTCACATAATTCTTCTGCCTACATTTACTACCAATATGACTATTATATATATATTTTTCTTACTTCTATTGCATTCCCTGGCCCCAATAAAGAGAACTTAGACAACAACAAAGAAATAGAATAAGAACGAAGACTTAACACACACACACACAAAAGCACCTAAATAAACCCCACGACTAGACAGAGAAGCTAACTAACTGAGCAACTCCATCAACATAAAAGGATGACCTGACAGTAACATCAGAGGGGTCACACTTATGCACACCACAGCAGGGCTGCAGACACAGCCAAAGTAGATACAAGCCCAGGTACTGGTTCTCCTGAGGGCTACAGAGACCCACAGCTTCTACGGTCATGGCAGATGGCTCTGGAGTTCAGTGCCAGGTCAGAGGGTCCCACTTTGGAGTTTTTGTTCCTGTGTGTGATGGAGTTGGACTCAGATGTGACCTTTCTACACATGTCTCTTTTGTCACTTTTAATGGACCTGTGGTTGACCCTGGGGTTGGTGTTTATTCAGGAGACCTGAATCTCTGGACTGTCCATGTGGCAGCCAGGCCCCGGTCAGCAGCACACTTCCAACTCCTACCCTCTGGTTTATTGAACTTACCCTGGCCAGCTAACAGGCAGGTGAAGAAGGTCAACTACCACACCAGGGAGTCAAAAGTGCCTACAATTGCAAACAGGAGAACTGCATCCATCACCATGTGGAATCTAAGCCCCCTCTTGATAAAGAGGCAGAGTGGATATAACCATCCCAGGGTCCACAGCCTGGAGGAGTACTGTATGGAATAGAGTGGACTTACTGATATTCTACTTTGGAACTATTGTGATTAGTAATGGAAGAAATTGTACCATTGATGTGGAGAAAGTGGCCACAGTAGCTGCTGAGGGTAGGGAGAGGGAAGAAGAGATACGATGTGGGGGCATTTTCAGGACTTGGAGTTGTCCTGCATCGTACTGAAGGGACAGATGCTGGTCATTGTATGTCCTGCCATGGCCCACTGGGTAGACTGGGGGAGAATGTAAACTACAATGCAAACTACAATGTAAACCACTATCCATGTGGTGCAGCAGTGCTCCAAAAAGTATTCACCAAAAGCAATGAATGTCCCACAATGATGAAAGAGATTGTTGATGTGAAAGGAGTGGTGTGAATGGGGAGGGGAGTATATGCGGACCTCTTATATTTTTTGAATGAAACATTTAAGAGAGAGAGAGAGAAATTACAAACCACACCAATAATCAGGAAAACATGGCCTAATCCAATGAACAAACTAAAAACCAGGAAAAGGAGCAGAACATCAAACAACTAATCAAAAATCTCAAAATAAATATCATGGGCCGATTTAATGAAGTGAAGCAAGAGACTAAGGGTATTAAGAAAACACCCGGAGAGCAAGCAGAGGAAATTGTAAACCTATGCAAAATGATAATGGATATAACGGTGATGAATGGCACAATCCAAGAAATCAAAAACACACTCTTGGCAAGTAACAGCAGATTTGAAGAGGCAGAGGAAAGAGTTAGTGATGTGGAAGACAGGACACCTGAAATCAAACAGATTGTAGAAGTGATAGATAAAAAGACAGAAACAATACAGCAGGGACGTAGGGACCTGAATGACAACACAAAATGCACAAACTCATGCCTGACAGGCATCCCAGAAGAAGAAGAGAAGGAAAAGGACACAGGGGGGTATTGAGGAAATAATGACTGAAAACTTCCCGAATCTACTGAGGGAGATGGAAGGACATGTCCAGGAAGCACAACACACCCCAAAAAGCATAAGTTCCAACAAGCCTACTCAAAGACATATAGTTGTCAAATCATCCAATGCTCAAGACAAAGAGAAAATATTAAAGGCAGCAAGAGAAAAGAGAAACATCACATTCAAGGGAAGCTCAATAAGACTAAGTGTTGATTTCTCATCTGCAACCACAGGGGCAAGAAGGCAGTGGTATGACATTGTGAAAAAAAATTTTTTTCCACCCAAGAATACTCTATCCAGCACAGATGGCATTCAGAAATGACCAATAGTTCAAAATATTCACAGAGAGACAGAAACTAAGAGAGTACGCCAATAAGAAACTTGTCCTTCAAGAAACACTGAAGGGAGTTCTGCAGGATGAAAGAAAAAATAGGAGAGAAAGAGTTGTAGGAGACTGTTAGAACAACTGAAAATACAGAAAGAGAAGAAGAAAATACAACAACATATGACATACACAAATCCAAAGAATATATAGAAAATATAAGTAATTCCCTTGAGAGTAATAACACTGAATGTCAATGGATTAAACTCACCTGTCAAGGCACCAGGACTGGCAGAATGGATAAGGCAATATGACCCACCTATATGCTCTCTAGAAGAAACCCATCGTAGACCCAGGGATTCAAGGAGGTTGAAGGGGAATGACTGGAATACAATCTTACAAGCAAATAGTAAACCAAAAAAAGGCAGGTGTAGCTATGTTAAAATCAGACAAAATAGACTTTAAAAGAAAAACCGTTCAGTGAGACAAAGCATGGACACTACATATTAGTGAAAGGGATAAACTTACAAGAAGAAAGAACAATCATAAACATTTATGCTCCTAAGCAGGGTGCCTCCAAATATATGAGGCAAACACTGGAAAAACTAAGTGGAGGAGTAGATGACTCCACGATTATAGTGGGGGAATTTAATACACCACTATCACCATTGGACAGAACATCTCAACAGAGACTCAATAAAGAAACAAAGACTTTGAGCAATGTATTAGAGGAGCTGAACCTAACAGACATTTACAGAACATACCACCCAAATACAGCAGGATATACATTCTTCTCAAACACCCATGGATCATTCTCCAAGACAGACCATATGCTAAGCCATAGAGAAAATCTCAATGAATTCAGAAAGATTGAATCATACAAAATAATTTCTCTGACCACAGCAGAAGGAAACTGGAACTCTGAAAGGGCCATAGACCCAGATTAGTCACCAAGAAATGGAAGTTAAGCAACACACTCTTAGACAAACAGTGGGTGAGGGAAGAAATCTCAAAAGAAATCAGTAACTACATCGAAACTAATGAAAATCACAACACGGCTTATCAAAACTTATGGGATGCAGAAACGGCTGTTCTGAGAGGGAAATTCATAGATAAACTTTCATACATCAAAACAAAAGAAAGAGCTAAAACTGAAGACCTAACTGCACATATAGATAAATTAGAAAAAATAAACAAATAAATGAAATACCACCCCGAAAGGAAGAAGAAAGAAAGAACAAAGATCAGAGCAGAAATAAATGAAATAGAAAATGAGAAAGCACTAGAAAAAATGAACAAAACAAAGAGCTGGATCTTTGAGAAGATCAATAAAATTGACAAACCCTTAGCTAGACTAAGAAGGAAAAAAAGAGAGAAGATGCAAATACACAAAATAAGAAACAAAAATGGGGATATCACCATTGACCTCACAGAAATACAGACTATCATAAGAGGATCCTTTGAAAAACTGTATGCCAACAAGAAGGACAATTTAGAGGAAATGGAGAAATTCCTAGAAACACATAAGCAGCCTACATTGACAAAAGAAGGAATTGCTGATTTCAACAATCCAATCACAAGTAAAAGAGATAGAAACAGTCACTTAAAACCTCCTGTCTAGGAAGAGACCTGGGCCTGATGGCTTCACAGTTGAATTCTATTGAACATGCCGGAATGAACTAATACCTTTCTTGCTCAAACCCTTTCAAAAAATCAAAATAGAAAGAATGTTGCCTAACTCATCTATGATGCCAAAATTAACATAATACCAAAGCCCATCAAAGACACCACAAGAAAGGAAATTACACACCAATCTCTCTAATGATCTAGATGCGAAAACCTCAACAAAATACTTGCTAATCATGTTCAACAACACATTAAATGAATTATACAACATGACCAAGTGGATCTCATCCCTGTGTTCAAGGATGGTTCAGCATAAGAAAATCAATCTATGTAACACACCACATAAACAGATCAAAGGATCAAAGGATAAGAACCCCATGATCATATCTATAGACACGGAAAAACATTTGACAAAATACAGCACCTTTTCTTGATGAAAGCACTGCAAAAGATAGGAATAGATGGAAACTTTCTGAACATGATAAAGGGTGGTAATGAAAAACTCACAGCTGACATCATTTACAATGATGAAATCCTAAAATCTTTCCTTCTAAAATCAGCCACAAGAAAAAGAGGCCCACTATTAGCCCTCCTATTTAACATTGTGCTAGAAGTACTTGCTCAAGCACTGAGGCAAGACCAGATACAAAATTCATCCAAATAGGAAAGGACAAAGTCAAAATTTCACTTTTTGCAGACAACACGATCCTATACCTAGAAAGCACTGAGAAATCTGCAACAAAACTTTCAGAACTTATAAATGAGTTTAGTCAAGTCACAGATTATAAGATCGATATGCAAAAATCAGGAGCATTTCTGAACTCCAGTAATGAGCCATCTGAGAGGAAACTGAAGAAACAACTACCATTTACAATAGTAAATTAAAAAATCAAGTACCTAGAAATAAATTTAACTAAAGAGGTAAAAGACTTATACACAGAAACCTACACAATACTGTTAAAGGAAATCAAAGAAGTCTTAAGTAATTGGAAGAATACTCCCTGTTCATGGATAGGAAGACTAAATATCATTAAGACAGCTATCCTACCCAAACTAATCTACAGATTTAATACAATAGCAATAAAAATCATCACAGCATTATTTAATGAACTAGAAAAACTAACTATTGAATTTATTTGGAAAACAAAGAGGCCCCAAGTAACCAAAGGCATATTGAAAAAGAGAAATGAAATTGGAGCAATCACACTATCTAACTTTAAAATATACTATAAAGCAACAGTGGTCAAAACTGCATGGTATTGGCACAAGGGTAGACATATTGGCCAATGGAACTGAATTGAGAGTTCTGATATAGATCTTCACATACACATTCATCTAATATTTAACAAGGCCACCAAGCCCATTCATCTGGGAGAGAGGGCCTCTTCAACAAATGGTGCTTGGAGAACTGGATATCCACATGCAAAAAAAATGAAAGAGGATTACGATCTCACACCTTCCACAAAAATCCACTAGATGGATTAAGAACCTAAATATAAGAGCCAAGACCATAAAGACCTCGGAAAACAATGTAGGGAGGCATCTACAAAACCCTGTAATTGGGAATGGCTTCATGAACTTCACAGCCAGAGCATAAGCAGCAAAGAACAAATAGATAAATGGGGCCACCTCAAAATTAAAGCCTTTTGCACCTCCAAAGAGTTTGAAAAGAAAATGAAAAGACAGGCTATCCAATGGGAGAAAATATTTGGTAACCATATACTTGGTAGGAGACTAATACCCTGCATATATAAAGAAATCCTGTATTTCAAAAATATAAAGACAAACAATCCATTTAAAAAATGAGCAAGAGATTTGAACAGATACTTCTCCAAAGAACAAATACAAATGGCTAGAAAGCACATGAAAAGATGCTCAAAATCACTAGCTATTACGGAAATGCAAATCAAAAGTACAATGAGATACGATCTATCACAACTTGTACTGCCGGCTATTACAAAAAACAGAAAACTACAAGTGTTGGAGAGGATAGGAAAGAATAGGAACCCTCATCCACTGCTGGTGGGAACACAGAGGGATCCAGCCATTCTGGAGAACAGTTTGGCAGTTCCTCAAAAAAACTAGCTGTAGATTTACCACATGACCCAGCAATTCCACTCCTGGGTATATATCCAGAAGAACTGAAAAGAAGGACACAACTGAAAACAAGGGTGATATAGGCACCCCAATGTTCATAGCAGCATTATTCACTATTGCCAAAAGTTGAAATCAACCCAAACGCCCATCACCAGATGAAAGGGTGAACAAAGTAAGGTATATACATACCTTGGAATACTACTGAGCTGTAAGAAGGAATACAATACAAACACATGGGATAAGGTGGATGAATCCTGAAGACATTATGTTGAGTGAAGCAAGCCAGGCATTGAAAGACAAATACTGCATGAATTCTCTAATATTAAATTAGTAAACCAAGCTGTCTCAGACAGCAAGAGGCTGGATGATAGGCTTACAGGAAATTGTGGGGAGAAGAAGTTTGTGAGCTGATGCCTACATGGGTGAAATCTATGATTACATGGAGGTAAGAAGTTGTACAGGGAATGGATAAGGTGGGGGCATAAGGTTACTATTGGGTAGGCCTTTGCAGACTTGATGGGGCTAGGGTTGGCAAGATGGGTCAGATGGCCAAAGTACCTGGGGGAGGGTTGGGGAAATAGATGGAAATGGGAGATTACAGGATATATGGTTGAAACTATAATGTTGAGATAGGTCTTTGGCAAATCTAATAAGGAATGGTTACTTGTTTATGGTACTTTAAGGGGGCATCTGGCACAAGGGCAGACTTCTAGGGAGGGTGTGAGCGCTCATCTTGTCATTGTGTGTTACAGCACTGGGTGGAGACCCATACCATGTGTGAGAAGGTGTACCCCCATCCTGGGGAGGCCTGATCTTCTAAACAGAGGGAAGGGTGTCTCAAGAGAGAATTGGTGGTGGTGGACTTGGCTCAGTGGTTAGGGTGTCCGTCTACCACATGGGAGGTCTGCGGTTCAAACCCCGGGCCTCCTTGACCCATGTGGAGCTGGCCTATGTGCAGTGCTGATGCGCGCAAGGAGTGCCAAGCCACGCAGAATTGTCCCCCGCGTAGGGGAACCGCACGTGCAAGGAGTGTGCCTCATAAGGAGAGTCACCCAGTGCAAAAGAAAGTGCAGCCTGCTCAAGAATGGCACCGTACACATGGCAAGCTGACACAACAAGATGATGCAACAAAAAAGAAAGATTCCTGTGCTACTGACAACAGATGCAGACAAAGAAGAAGATGCAGCAAATAGACACAGAGAACAGACAACAGGCGGAGGGAGGGCAGTAGGGAGGGGAGAGAAATAAATAAATAAATCTTAAAAAAAGAGAGAGAGAGAATTGGTCCCTCCCAATATGGGAGGACAGTCTAGTACATCAAGCCCTCAGCATTTGCTACACATATCTGTGAACCTAGTACCCAAGTAGTGAAGCTTGGTTGTCAATGTGGGCCCTGAGGGGAGGTGCAGAGAGAAACAGAATAGATGGAAGCAGGGGTAACTGGGTGGCACTGGAAGTGTTCCACAAGACTGTGCAATGATGGATATAGGACATGTTAAATTTTACCAAAAATGTATAAAAGTGTGTAGTCTAAAATGTAAACCATAATGTAAAACATAATGTAGCTAAAAATTTAGAAAAGTACACAGTCTAAAATATAAACCATAATATAAACCAAAATGCAACATGTTTGGTAGCTATGTTTCAATATCAGTACATCAGCTGCGGCCAATAAAACATGAACATGTAAAAATATCATTGCTGGGGAGGAGGTAAAAGGGTTTGATTTTGGATAAATGCGAGTCTCCTATATTGTATATTGATTTAAATTGATCTAATACATTTTTGAAGAAAAAATTAAAAAGTTAAAATAAAAGGATGTAGACACTGAGGAAGGAATGAAAGAAATTACCAGCCACTGTACATATAAGGCAACACCTACTACAGTGATAAAAGGCAAAATGTCAAAAACAAAGTTTTATGACATTTTTCATTTTTTAATACCCCAATTTATTTTTTAGCTTTACTTTAGTTTTTCTAAATTAATATGTATTCTATTTCTAACCTTTAAACCTAACATTACTATTTCATTTTCCTAGTAATTGAATTTGGCAATATATTAGCCTTCATTTTTGAGAGGTAGAACTATGGTGGGAGAGGAACACGGGTGCGGCGTATTTTTGATGGTGGACACATGGTTGAGAGGGTGTTCTCCAGGGCATGTAGATAGGGTATATAAAAATGTTCCGATACTCATTGGGCAAGTTCACAGTAGAGTTAAAAACGACAACTGAGGGATTGCTGAGTTTGTAGCCAGGGGAGCTCTGCCATATTCCCCAGTGGAACAGCAACAATCCCCCAGGTGCAAGGGCAAAGACCAGTGAGGAAGGATGGTCCAGTGATGAGCCCTTGATGCTAATGACTATGCTTATGAGCCTGTGTGTCTGAAATTCCAACTAGGCCTAGAGCTGCAGTGTGCCTAAGAGTTACCTCCCACTCTCTAAGCCAAACTCAGCATGTGAATGCGTTACCTTCCCCCCCAGCATGGGACATGACTCCCGCAGATCAGCCTGCCTGGTATCCAGGGATTACTCCCAATCACCAGCTGGAGATGCAACTAGGAAAAAACCTTGAAAAATAGGGGAACATGGTAAAGACAAATGAGTTTACATGGTTAAGATACTTCAAGAAGAGTCGGAAGGTCAGCAAAGGAGTCGCACTTACTGCTCATCTCAGCATGATCCCAGAGACAGCCAAAGTAGATGCAACTCAGGTACTGGTGCTCCTGAGGGCTATGGAGACACACAGGTTCTAAAGTCATGGCAGATGGCTCTGGAGTTCAGTGCCTTATCAGTGAGCTGTACTTTGGAATTGGTGCTCCTGAGTGTGATGGACTTGGACTCAGATGTGACCTTTTTCAACACATGCCTCTTCGCGCACTTTTACTGAATCTGTGGTTGGTGCTGGGTTGGTGTATAAGTAAGAGACTTGAATCTCGGGACTGGCCAGGTGCACCCTGGGCCCTGCGCCTCAGTGGAGTTGCAACACCTACTCTCGGTTTTCTTGGACTTCCCCAGATCAGCTAACAGGGGGTGGAGAGGGTCAACCACCACAGCAGTGAAGTGAGAGTGCCTACAACTGCAAACAGGAGAATCACATACATGAGCCATGAGGGATCTAAACTCCCTCTCGATATTGAGATGGAGTGGACATCAACATCCCAGGGTCCACAGGATGGCGGAATAAAATATGGACTAGAGTGGCCTTACCGGTATATTCTACTATAAAACTATTGCTAATGGCAGAAATTGTATCATTGATGTGGAAACAGTGGCTGTATGGATTTAGAGTTTACTTATAGAATACACTCTCCCCCAGTCCAGTCAGAGGATTATGGCAGGACATATAATATCCAGCATCTGACCCTGCAATTTCATTATAATAAGTCCAAGTAAAGAAAATACTCCCACATCACACCTCTTCTTCCCTGTCCCCGCCCTCAGCAACTACCGCAGCATTAAAAAAATACAAGAGGTCCCCGCATACCCCCCACCTCCCCTCACTTCATTCCTCCCACATCAACAATCTCTTTCATCATCACCGGACATTCATTGCATTTAGTGAATACATCTTGGAGCACTGCTGCACCACATGGATAATGGTTTACATTGTAGTTTACATTCTCCCCCAGTCCACCCAGTAGGCCATGGCAGGACATACGATGTCCAGCATCTGTCCCTTCAGTACGACGCAGGACAACTCCAAGTCCTGAAAATGCCCCCACATCATATCTCTTCTTCCCTCTTCCTACCCTCAGCAGCTACCGTGGCCACTTTCTCCACATCAATGGTACAATTTCTTCCATTATTAATCACAATAGTTCCATAGTAGAATATCAGTAAGTTCACTCTAACCCATACTCTATTCCTCCAGCCTGTGGACCCTGGGAAGGTTATGTCCACTCCACCTCTGTATCAAGAGGGAGCTTAGATTCCACATGGATGGTGGATGCAATTCTCCTACTTGCACTTATAGGCAGTCTTGGAATTTTTTAAAAGGCCTCCCATCACAGAAGGAGATGTGGCTCAAATGACTGAGCTCCTGCCAACCACATGGGAGGTCCTGGGTTTAGTTCCTGCTGGTGCCTAAAGAGAAACAGTGACAGAGAGTGCACACAGAAAATGGGCACAGACAGCAGAGAGTGAAGGTAAGCATAGAAGGGGCAGAATAAATGAATAAAATAAATCTTAAGAGAACAACAAAAGCTTTCCATCACAAGTGACAGAATTTTCTCTCATAATACAGCCTTTCAAGTCATCATCCTACAGACCACAGTTTTTGTCACATTCCAGCCCCTGCCTCTACTCTGAAGACATACACACATGCAGAAATTTGTCACAAAAAAAATCTGAGATACAGAGAGAAAGTTCTGGAGATACTTAATGTGCAAATAAACACAGTCATTAATGAAAGACTTCATAAAGTGTAGATGAAGAGAGAGAATGACACAGAAAATCACACACAGAAAGAGAGAACAACACAGGCACTAGAGACTGAGAAAATGCATTTTAAAGAGAACAGCTCATCGAGACCTATGTCATTGAAGACTTCTCGTACCTTGCTATCTACTGATATTAGTAAAAAATAATTTAAAAACAATCATCTGCTGGAATCAGGCTTAAGGGCAAACAGAAAATACAGAAATATCTACTCAAAAATCTACTAACTTTCTGTAAGAAGACTAGAGATGTGCTTTTTTTAAAAAATTTTGATTTTAAAGAAACTTTAGATTACATAAATTGTTACATAAGAAATACAGGGCGGGAAACGGACTTTGGCCCAGTGGTTAGGGCGTCCATCTACCACATGGGAGGCCCGCGGTTCAAGCCCCGGGCCTCCTTGACCCGTGTGGAGCTGGCCCATGCACAGTGCTGATGCGCGCAAGGAGTGCCGCGACACGCAGGGTGTCCCCCGCGTAGGGGAGCCCCACGCGCAAGGAGTGCACCCATAAGGAGAGCCGCCCAGCGCGAAGGAGGGAGCAGCCTGCCCAGGAATGGCGCCGCCCACACTTCCCGTGCCGCTGCCGACAACAGAAGTGGACAAAGAAACAAGAAACAAGACGCAGCAAAAAGACACAGAAAACAGACAACCGGGGGAGGGGAGGGGAAATAAATAAATAAAAATAAATCTTTAAAAAAAAAAAAAAAAAGAAATACAGGGCATTCCCATATGCCTCCCTTCCTCCCCCTCCCACACTTTCCCACATTAACAACATCCTTCATTAAGGTGGTGCACTTGTTACCATTGATGAACACATTTTGAAGCACTGGCACTAACCATGGATTATAGTTCATGTTATAGTTGACACTCTGTCCCATGCAGTTTTGTAAGTCATGAGAAAATACATAAGGGCCTATATGCATCCTTGCAACACCAAGCAGGACAATTCCAATGTCCTGAAAATGCCCCCATATTACACCTACTTTTCCCTCGTCCTCTCCTCAGGACTTCCAGGGACCACTGCCTCCACATCAATGATAAAAGTTCTTATATTGCTAAAATAGCGATAAGTCTAAAATAGAATAATTGTACATCTACTTTAGACCACTGTTCATTCCCTAATCCTGAGGATTTGGGGATGGTGATGCCAACTAAGCCTCTAATTGAGAGAGGGCTTAGATCACATGGGGCAGATGGAGGGAACTTTGTTTACGGTTGCAGACACACAAAACTGAAAGAATATCAAATTCCCATCCTGGGGAGTTCTGCTACATTCCCTAAAGAGTCAGCAAGAATGCCCCAAGTACAGGGGTGGTGTGTAGTGAAGGAGGATTGTCCACTGATGGACCCCTGATATTGATGACAGTGCTTATGAATCTTGTCTTTTGAAATTAAAATTTATCCTAGTATTATGTGTTGCCTAATAGTTACCTCCTGAGGGCCTCCTTATTGCTCAAATGTGGCCTCTTTTTAAGCCAAACTCAGCAGATAAACACACTACCTTCCCCCTAGCATGGGACATGGCTCCCAGGGATAAGCCTCCCTGGCCAAAATGAATTATTATCAAGTGCCAACTAGAGATGTGCTTTTAAGCCAATGCCACTTGTTATCCTTGATTCCCACCTTCCCGACCCAGATCAAAGAGGCAGTCTCCATTCCAGGTTTCTGCTCCCTCTCTGCCCATCTCAGTCAGAGGGCTTTCTTCCAAGAAGGAAAAAAGACCTCAGAATTTCTGATCTTGATCTACTGCCACTGAGGCTAAATACACTCAAGTGTTGGGGGCTCCTTTTCCACCAATCCCCTATTTGTGGATAGGAGGTTTTCCATTTTAAATGATGTGCTGAGATACCCAGACCAGATAATTCCCCAGTCACCTAATGAGAGGTTCTATACCAAAAGAACTAGTGTGAGAGAACCTCAGACTTCTGCTTGAAGTACAGTTAGTGCTCACCTTAGATACCGCATCACTCAGGGGAAAAAAAAAAAAGGCATGCCATTGTCCCCATACCAAGCTAAAGGGACTTGGTTCAGATTTAGCCATGATTGGAGGGAGAGGGGAAGAAGGGCAGAGCCATAGAAGCAGGAGAGAGGAAGAACTAAGACAAATATGAGAAGTTCTCCTATGTTAGAGTAAATATCTAAACTGGGTATCAAAAGCTATTCCTTCAAAAGAGACAAATTTGATTGGATTTATTGATAGGGCAATTTAGGCCTAGAACTTTGTTTAAAAATATTGAGAAAATATAGACAGCAGGTTGTAGAGTTTTAGAGTTGTTTGTCAGGGAAAGAGAGAAACAGTATACAAATAATGCAACTATCAACCGTCTATGGTGGGCATGTATAAAGCTGAAGAGTAACATGAGTGGGATACTCCTGGGTGGGTGTGGTGGGGGATAGAGTTCATTAATTAATACACCCAGTCAGTATAAATAGGAAAATAATGACATTTAGCCCCAAAATGCAGTGGGGAGACCAGTTCCCAGAGTTGTTATATTTTTTAAAATGGCCAGTATCCAACAAAAATATTACCTGGCATGCAAAAGACAGAAAGCTTTACATATACAATGGAAAAAAATCTGATCCACAAACTCCTCTCATAGTGGCGAGATGTCAGATTTAATGGGAAAAAAATCTAGAACACAGCCATTTTAAATATTTTCATGTTAATAAGGGGAAGCATGATTAAATAAATAAAAGACATGATGACAATGTTGCATCAAATAGTGTCTATTAACATAGAGAAAGATACAATTTTCTAAAAGAGGACTGAATTTAAAAGTACAAAATACTAAAAAATTCACTAGAGGAAATAAATAGTAGGTTTGAAGAGAAAGAAGAATTAATGAACTTATAAACAGATTGACATAGACTTTGCAGTCCAAATGATAAAGGGATGAAGAAAAACGAGAGCCTCAGAGATATAGAAGAATACAAGCATATGCATACATGCATAATGAGGGGAGAGAGGTGTGAATAAGGGAAAAAAAAGAGAAGAAACATATTAGAAGAAGAAATAATGGACATTTGCAAATGTTTTGGAAAACAAAAATAGACATCCAAGAAGCTCATCAAATTTGAAGTAGAATAAGTGCAAAGAGATAAAAACAGAAATATTTTTTTAAAAACTGCTGAAAGTTAAAGGCAAAAATACAGTCATGATTGCTCCAAGACGAAAATGTCTCATCATTTACAAAGGAAACCCAATAAGATTAAGAGTTGACTTCTCAGCTTTCTTCTTAGCCATATTCAGAGTGCTTTAAGATACAGAAATTCCGTATCCAAATAAACTCTATCCAAAATGAAGTAAAATAAAGAAATTCCCAAGTAAAAAATGAGGAAATTGTTTCTCACAGAAATACATTACAAGAACTTTCCTATGAAGTTTTTCAGGTTCAAAGCAAAGGACCCAGACACTAATTAGGATTAGAACACAAAAACAAAGAACACCTGTAAGATCCATTAGAGTTAGTGCTACAACACTTTCATCTGAAAGGATTCTGACCTAAGAAGCAAAGTAGTAAAGGAACAAAGACACTGTCTACAATGAACTACTCCATACACCTTGGCAAACATATTTACAATTCTAAGGATGTGCCACTCTTTTCCATAAAAAGAAAGGCCAGGACTTTCATTTTATGTAACAAACTGTTCTTATAGATTGTTTCATTCCAGATAAGGTTTATTTTTTTGTATGGTAAAAATATAAATGAGTGTTCTGTAGTATATTGATTTTACTAAGTGTAAATGATAAATCCTGTTGGAATTGCCTGGGGTCTGCAAAAAGCATGGAATTAAGAGGTGGAGGTACTGGGGGAAATTTAAGAACAGAATTACCCCTAGAGTTCACCTATGAAGTTCACTATCAAAGAACAAAGTGGAGATATGCAAGGCTTTCTGAAAGGGAGGAAGCTAAGGCAAGAAGCAGAGGGAAGATAGATTTGTCAAAACTTCAAGTATTTTCCCCAGTACCATCCTTGAAAATAATAGCACTTGGGAACCAATGTCCCAATAGGAATTCCATTGCCAGAGTAGAGGCTACTAGAGAGAGTTGTAACCAAAGAATTTTGTAAGCTGAAACCACCCTAAAAATACCATTCTTAAGTGAGATGGCAACATCAGATTATATAGTCTGATTCTCTTAGAAATTAATTCACTGCCTTTCTCTTCACAACTGGAGTGGACCCTCTATGAGATATCCCAGTGTTGCAGTTAAGCACTCAGACTCTGTTTCATACCATCTGATCCAGCTCCTGGCTCTACCTCTCATTAGGTTTGTGATATTACAAGTTACATAGCCTCTGAGATTCTCCACCTTTTAAGATTTAACTGCTCACCCTACCTAATGTGCTTATTTGAGGATTATGTGATGTAATCCCCGTGAAAAGCTTCTTACTCTGCATATCAAAAATTTATTTTTAGAGTAGGCTGACCATTATGAAGAAAAGGCAGAGTGAGATTAATAGCAAGTTCTTGACAGATGCGGGGAGCAGGGAGGGGGCGGTTTGGAGTCACTCAGTGTGAATTCTTATTAAATGGTAGGCTACCTTTCCTGAAGGGAGAGGACTCTTGGACTAGGATGCATAGATATTCAGTGAAAGACAAGATACAGAAATTGTGTAGTACAGCACTCAGACAAATATCTAAACGTTGAGGCTGATGTGAAAGCACTACAAAAACTGGACTGCAAATGAGTTAAATTTTTGTACTCTGGGAAGGAAACAGCTGTGTTTTCTAGGTTGTACATCATGAACAAATCAATGGCTAATGGCATTACTGGGTAAAGTCAACAAGAGTACTTTAGAACTTTGTTACCTGCATCCATGGTAGTATTTCCTGCATTTCATGCCAGGGCAGACCAGACCAGAAATGAGCCATGGCAGCAAAGTGCTGGCAGAGAATGTTAAGTGATCAGAGGAGTTTGTCCCAACTTTTCCTCTATGCTTCAAATACTGATAAGGGCAAGACCTTATCAAGAGAATTGACTAGCTGGAAAGGACAATGTAATCTTCAGAAACAGGCCCAGTTCATACTCCTATGTCCAAGCCGAGACTGCTGCCCTATCCTCCACATGCACAGTTAATGGAATTATTGTTTTATTTTCCAGTTCCTAGTGAGTGAGTTGGCAGGAGCTACAAGAGTTCCTTGAAGTCTAAAAATCATGACTCTGGAAAAGTTTCCTTCAGTCCTGTGTGTGGTTGGGTGATGGGAATAGCCTTTAGAGCCTATCAGGAATCTCTGCGAGAGCTTCAGCTGCCTGCCTCAAGAAAAGTTTCAAACCCACACAGAAGGTGGCTACGTTTGAAGGAGTGTGGGAGATTTCGTGAACTCTGATATCAAACTCTCAACCTTGATAGTGCTGCTGTAGCACAGACCATAGTTTGCCCATAAAAACGGGAAGGTGGGTTCTATTCAGAGCCAGCAATGTCAGTGTAGGAAAGTCAGTGACAGAGATGCTCACGAGGACTCTTTCATCTGGGAATGACAAGGAAGTCCTGTGGTAAACAACCTCCCACTTCCATCTACAGCAGCACCAATTCTTCAGTGTAATCCATGGATTAGAGCTGTTTCTGGGAAGTAACCACATATTATTATATTATGAAGCAAGTAAATGCTTGCCCTTCTTAGTGAGGCTTTCAAGGTGTGGGTTGGTCTGCTACAGTAAAATTGCACTAATGGGGCTTGAGTCAGAAGACACAGATGATCTAGGAAAGGGAAGAGTCACCAAATGGACAGGTCCTGTCTTTGAAAGATTTTGAGTCAAAAACCACTCAGGAAATAGAAGTCAACTAGTTTCAGTATTTCATGGGGAAGAAATGTTCTTATGTTGAGTCTCAGTTATCCTAAACTTTTGAGTGCATCACCTAATGGGAAGCTTGGACCAAAGTTTAATCCTATCTGTAAAAGAGGGCTAATATAAAAGGGTCGACATCTGGGAATGTTGTGTAAAGAGTACACCAGGATAAATGTATTTGTGAATTTACCAAGTTCATTCTGCCTGAGTCTATTTTTGTCCCAAAATAAAGTCTGAGAGAAGCACAGGAACTCATCTGAGATACTATCACAAGGAAACGTACTTCTTTAATGCAGTTCCCCATTTCATTTCGTTACTTAAGCCAGAAATCCAGTAGCACATTTACCACTTTCTCACGGAAATGTTCTTTCTCCACGTTCCCTGCCTCAAGGTATACACCTATATGCTGGCAGTGCTGGTACTGGCAGTGCAACTATTAGCATGCCAAGAGGTCTGCATTAATATAGATTTGGAAAACATTTTGTTCAAAGATGAAGTATTAACATTTCCTCCATCCTGCCATTAATTTGAATGAGAAATAGCTGTATCAGGTAAGCTCTATGCAAGCAACATAGCACAGATTCTAGGTCTTATCGGACTGTGATCCCCTTTCTCATGAAGCCCTTATTTTCACCTTCTCTCACTTTCCTTGTGAAAATAATAAGCCTACAATTAATGGGCCACTCTTTTCTATTCCCCTATTACCTAACAACTGACTTGGTAGGAAAAATTGTGTTTCCAACTGGAATTCCAAGGTATGTTACTTCCTCTCTCTCCACCTTTATACGTGTGAAAGTTCATAGACTTCTACTTCCTAGGTATGAAATAAAAATGCCCAAAGTAAGTAGAGTTTTTTTTTTCCCATTGAATCCACTCCAAAGAAGCACAAATATGCACAATGATACATACTTTGGACCTCTTGGTGTTTATTGTTACTTAGTATTATCATTCCATGTTTAAGCAAACTCATTCTTTGTATTTTCCACCACTAGCTTCATTCTTCATTTCTCAATTTTGTAAGAGAATGGGGGTTGATTACTTATTTCCTGCATCTGAAGTGGTCTTCTGCTATTTTAGTAAAGTTTGATGGTTTTCTCTCTCCGGATCCAAGAGAGGGGGGCAATCCCTGGAAAACACACACAAGCATAAAAGATATTTAAATTGCTATTTCTCAAAATTAAAATTAAGTAGTTAGGTCAAAGTATCTTGGTCCTCCTGGACTGTCCACATTTTACTGACTTTGATATCTTTAAATTGTACCTCAGAGTTTAAAATTGTCCTCCACAATCTATGCAATATTGCCTAAATTCTCTGTATGGCTGTGCGATATGAGTACATGTGAGTCTTTAAAAAAACACTGTGGCAATCAAAAAGATAGGATCAATTCCATAAAGACTCGTAAATTTTATAGAGGTAAGAGAGCCCCAAACCTAAATATAGGAGCAAAGCATGAGCCCATACCTGTGGAATAATGCTTCAAAGAAGTGGAGATGATGAATCACGTGCATCAAGTGTCCATTCCAGTCATCCTCCTTTACCTTGTTTAGCTTTCTCTCCCATAAGCAGTTTTGTACTATAGTATCCCTTATAGGGTAACTACTTACTGACCTGGAGTTACGCTATGACTTACTTTTACTGTCTATTCCTCTACCAGAAGAAAGCAGCTTCAAAACACATTTATTCCCCACCATCACCACCCTACTTGAGATCCTTACCTGTCTGCCTCTCTGTTCCCTCTTCTTGTCTCTTATATCCTTAGGTAGTACTGCAGGGGATTCAGCCAGAGATCCTCACAGATGATCTGGTAATGGACAAAGACAAATGAGCCAGCATCCCCCACGGATCTTGGAAACCCACCAAGGCCATTTCTGATACTGCCCTTAGGGGACTTACCTCAGCAATTCTATTAGATCCTGCAAAGTTATGGTCAGACAACCAGTTGAAGAAGTTAAGGCTGGTATTGGAGTTACTGTAGCTGTTGGTCTGGCACTCATAATCACCGAGCCATTGGATTGGAGTGGAATGAGATGCCTTATATCCTGTAGAAAGAAGAAGATAGGGAGAGGGTCTTGTTCACCAGTTCCCCAAACTACCCACAGAACGACCTCTTAACAGTGATAGTAATGTCATACTCCTTAGTGATCACTTCATTTTGGAAGTAAGGGTTTCTCCCAAAGAAAAATATGATTTTGCAACTATTTGTAGGATGGATGAACTCTTCTACCTGAACAGGGAAAAGCAGAGACAGGAAAAATCACTCCAGGCCTTGCCTGATTCTATGCTTAATAAGTTCTCCCCTCACTTATTCCTATACTTTAAGCATCCCATCTCTTACCTTCAAACTGATCATATAGTTGAGCATATCCTGATCCTGGTCGCTGATCATTGCTGACATCAGAGGATGGTTCAGAATCTGCACTGGGTTAAGGAGTCAAATACACGAGGATGGCAAGGGTAAAAATGGTCAACACACCTGGAAAGCAATCAGAAGTAGGAAGACACATTTCCCAGAAAACTGCTATTGCTAGTTTATCTCAGTCAACCTCCATCCTTCTTTAAAAGCCTCCTTATATCCTATTTTCTGAGAGCTCCTGAACTTAATTTTTGTATGCATACAGGGGTCATGCCTGAAAATAGATGTTCTGAGGACAATCATTGATTAACCAGTGAAAATTTGGGGATGTTTACTTGAGGCAATGAATCTTAGATAAGCTTCTCTGGATTCTAAAGTGAAGCAAGAGTATATGATTAGAGTTCTAAAAGGACCATCTGATGAATGGGAAGCCATTTATAAGCCGAGTATATTGCATGGTGTCAAAATGCGCCCACAAAGACACAATGCTTAGTATGAAAAGGAATCTATGTGTTGAGGACCTGTTGTTTGCAGGCAGGTACCGGCAGTAATAGGCCAGGACAAATGATAAAGATTGCCATACAGAACCAATCTCTACTCAGTTACGCTAATAAATACCGGTTCTTTAAATGTGAAATGTGTTACGGAACTTCTATGTTATTCTTAATTCTATTAAAATATATATGGGGAAACGGACTTGGCCCAGTGGTTAGGGTGTCCGTCTACCACATGGGAGGTGTCCGTCTACCACATGGGAGGTCTGTGGTTCAAACCCTGGGCCTCCTTGACCCATGTGGAGCTGGTCCACGCGCAGTGCTGATGTGCGCAAGGAGTGCCGTGCCACGCAGGGGTGTCCCCCGTGTAGGGGAGCCCCACATGCAAGGAGTGCGTCCCGTAAGGAGAGCCGCCCAGCGCAAAAGAAAATGCAGCCTGCCCAGGAACAGCGCCGCCCACACTTCCCGTGCTGCTGACAACAGAAGCAGACAAAGAAAAAGACGCAGCAAATAGACACAGAGAACAGAGGGGGGGAGGGGGGGAATTAAATACCTAAATAGACTTAAAAAAAAAAAAATATATATATATATATATATATATATATATATTTACCACCAGGAAAAATTCCTGTGCTTTGCTGAAAAGTTACGGATTCATCAAAACTTCTGCAAGTGCTGAAGGTGGCCATTTGCTTCACTCGATACACTTAATTCAATAAGTATTCCATCCCCCCACAGGATTGCCTCCTTCCTCAGCCCTGACTTCCTCCCCCATCCTCTTGCCTAGTCCACTCCCATTGGAACTGTACTAAGGATACGATTTGTTTGTTTGTTTAGGCTCTTATGATCTTTTTTATTAAGGTATAACTAACATACAATAAAATGCACAACCCGTAGTTTGTTCAGTTTCCGCAACTGTACAAACCCACATAATCACAAGTCAAAACAGGATTTAGTACATTTTCACCACCCCAAAAGTTTCCTTGTGTCTCCTCAGTCAAACCCCCTCCCTGCCTTCAAGAAACCACTTCTATCACCAGAAAGGAGCTTTTTCTGCTCTTGGAGTTTAGCTAAACGCAGTTGTACAAGGATACGGTTTTGAACCAGAAGCCACGAATACGCTCAATGATGTTGCTTCTGCGCTCCAGGTGCGGCTTAAAGGCCTGCCTCAGCTTGTGCTTCAGCCGGCAAAAGGCCCGGTTGGTTCGGACTTTCACGCTGCTCAGCTCTAACTGCAGGGCCTCTAGCGCCTCCACTGATGTCTGGGCCGCCTCCGCATCATACCCTGGCTGGGCCCGCCCGCACTCCTCCTGCCCCTCCTCCAGGCTTTTCTGCTCCGCCTCTCGCTCCTGCTCTTGCACCTCCTCTTCCGCCACTACGTCCACTACCGCCATTACATTCTCCAGCACCATGTCCTCCTCCATCACCTCCATTTCCGGCAGCTCCTCCACCCAGAGCACCGCGGCCTCCTCGCAGGGCGCCTCTCCCGTCTCCATCCCTCCAGCTGGGTCCTGTGCCTCCGCCCCTGCCCTGCAGCTCTGTGGGGACCGCTGGCCAGGGCGCCCGAGCGACTCTCCTACCAGAGGGCCGCTTGCCAGGCCACGGAGGTGTTCTGAGCGTGCCTGGGGAGCCGGGCCTTCGCCAGGACCCGCTTCACTCGCCATGTGGCCCGGGCCGGTGCAGGCAAGGACGCCGCACACGCTCTCCCCAGGCCACGCCTGCGGGTACACCAGCGGCTCTGGGCTGAGCGGGTGGGCCCCCGGCAGCCTGTGGCGTGTGGAGCTGGGCGCATGCGCAGCGCTTGGTGACGGCACGACGGCCAGTGACGGGGAAAGCCGCGCTTTCCACGCCCCACGCCGCTCCCCCCCCCCCCACCCCTCCGGCGGCGCAGAGCCCTGGCCCCTCCCGCTCCTGCCCTTCCCCGCTCCTGCCCCGCCCTCACACTGGGCTGGAGCAAAGCCTGCGCCTGCAACCCGCAGCCCAGCCTTCGAGGGAGCGAGTCTGCAGGGCGCTGCTCACCTCCAGCAGGCTGGTGGGGAACGTGCGTGGCGCTCAGTGAAGGTCAGGTCAGGGCCCGCGCGGGGACCCCGGCTGGTTCTGGGGCGGAATTTCCTAAGCCATGGAGGCAGACCCCGCCATACAGGATCTGGCTGCCCGCAGCGATTATCCCGCCCACAAAACCTAAGCGGAGCCGGGAAAACTGCGCCCTGGCAGCCGAGCACCGCTGCCCGGAAAGGCGCCCTGTTCTTCCTCTTTCACGTTTCCTATTGTGGGCACCGTTAGCTCGACCTACACAAATGTCTCTCCTTGCTCGTTTTTCAGTGGAGAGAGATCGTGACGGTAAGTAGTGCACAGAAAGCATACGCATATGGAACCCAAGATCATGGGGTCACAGGTCCTGCACTCTTTCCTATAACGTGAGGGAGAAGGACGGAGTAGATTCTTCCAAGCTGGTGACCTAAATCCCTCAAAGGAAAAACTGTCGCCGCTCAGGAAAGAAGACGCTTTGGGGACAAGGTCCAAGACTGGCTGGAAGGAGTTTTGAAAAGTATATTGTATTTTTCCATATCATACATTTTCTTTTACTTTTTCTTTCTGTCTTCCTGATGTACACAGCTGTAATGGATGTTCATCTAAAAATACTTTCAGAACCTGTTTTATTCCATACCAAGAAAACCATAATATTTATTTCCTCTCCTTTTACCTTTATACAAAAATAATTGTAATAAGTAACAACGCATTAAGATAATTAATTCAAAACCCAGCAATTCGTGGTCAAAGTGTAATTGACGTTGAGGCAAGTTTGATTGTGTCTCCACACCATGCCAGATCATACTGTGGAAAAATCACTGGGGAACTATTATGCTAGCCTGGAGAAACAAATCTCATTAGGACTTGAGGAAACCAGGCAAAGATCTTAACTCCTATTCCAATTTACCGTTTCTTTGCCTCCCTTCTTTTAAAATGGGGTGTAAATGTTCTTCTGATATGTTCTATCCCTGGGTCTGTCAAGCTGAGAAGGAAGATCCACAGTCCTCTTCTTCTGACCTGACAATTCTTTTGATTTTCTCTATCAGTGTATGGGCAAACATAAAAGGAGGCTACATAACCATGTATGGCATTTTATCTCATGAAGTTCTTTAGGACAATTTCTTGCCAGTTGGCCCCCCAAGCATGGTCTTTCTGGGAATATAGTTTATAAGGAGTTAAGCAGAAATAAGGCAAGTGGTTAATGACAAGTGCCTGTTTGTATACTATGGAATAATATTCTGGGTCGTGGCTAGTAATACTGATAAGGGGCACTAAACACTTCTGGAGTGATGTCATCATCATGTCAATGTACAAGTCTCTTAGAAAAGCCTCCCCAGAGATGAAGTGAGTAAAAGGCCAAATTCTGCTTGCTGGAGGACAGCAGAGATCAGAAAATAATCCACAAATGCTGATTTGAAGAAACTGAAAAATCATAGGCAGGAGAAATCTTTCCCATAAAGAAGGCCAATTTTCATGACCCTTCGCCCTTATTGGGTCCCTTGCAACTCAGGATCCACACAGAGGCAGCGCAGTGCCACGTCCGTCTCACCACATATAAAGACTGTTGACAGAATCATATTTAGAAACTCCATGCATCCCCAGGCACTGGAACCTACGTCTGCAGAGACCCAGAGGAGAATACAAGCCTACAAAGAGTACAAAGCAGCTCACTCAGGCAAGATCTCAATCTTTTTGTGTGTGTGAGAGAGGTGGTGAGTGTAAATCGATGCCATCTTGCCCCAGCTCCTCAGGATACTGCCTTTTACAAACATGATTAATTTATGCAGAGAGAGCTTTCAGTTTAAAAATACAATGCCAAAGAATGCAGCCTTCACAAAGGTATTACGTGTTCTTTGCCAAGATTTTATTTCTCAAATCATACAATGCATTTTATTAAGTGCTAGTTGGTATCCTAACAATAATCTGTTTGAAGCTCATTTTATTTATTTATTCATTTATTTGTTATTAATTCATGTACTGATTTTATCTTTAAAGAAGCTTTAGATTACATAAATGTTACATAAAAATATGGGGGAATCCCATATACCCCACCCATTCCTCCTCCCACACGGTTCCCCATTAACAACATCTTTCATTAGTGTGGTTCATGTGTTACAATTGATGAACGTATATTGAAGCATTGCTGCTTACCATGGACTATAGTTTACATTATCATTTATACTTTGCCCCACACAATTTTATGGGTTTTGGCAAAATGTATAATGGCCTGTATCCATCATTGCAATGCCATGCAGGTCAATTCCAATGTACCAAAAAGCCCCCATATTATACCTATTCTTCTCTCTCCCTCCCCCTCAGAACCTCTGGTGGCCACTGCCTTTATATCAATGATATAAGTTCTTCCATTGCTAGAATAATAATGTCTATAATAGAATAATATGTCTACTTTAGTCCATCGTTCTTTCCCAATCTTGAGGGTTTTGGGATGGTGATGTCTATTCTGTTTCTGATTGAGATGGGACTTAGATCCCATGTGGTAGATGGATAGAGCTGTCTTAATTGTAATTTATTTGGGATGGGTAGTGTCCATCTTCATTCTTTTGTTAGCTCTCCTATTGAGTCCATTGAACTCATTTTAGAGTTGAAATAACAGAAATCAAGGAGGTAAAGTTATTTGGCCAAATGCAGGTGGCAGGACTAGAATCTGTATCTCTTACTCCCCAGCCCAGTGGTTACTTTAACAGCTCTTGGAAATTATGTTTTTAATAGGTGTACATAGAACAGAGTACAAATTTTCACTTGAAAAGCTTAAGAAAACCTAGAAAAATACAATAGTAAAATTTTTGAAGCACTTAAAACATGGTTCTTTCTACTTCTCCTATTAACAGGATTTTAAAGGGTGGATGGTGTTTCCATTCTAACTTAATTTTTTCCTTACCCAAATATCCAAGTTCATAAATGTAAACACATCTGATGACATGCTTCCTTATCATCCTTCTATTATGACACAAGGATTACTGAGAATTAGTAACGCCAGCTGATATCATTTCCAGGTTTTTCAAGCTCCCTAAGAAATAAATAATGATACACCTATTTTACAATGTAAGAAATGTACGGGTAGACATTAATTGTTCCACAGCATTCACCAAGAAAGTGATAGAAACAAGATGTTAACCTATATTTAAAATCTTTTCAAAACGCTTCTCCATTTTAATAGATTATGCCTGTTTCCATGATTTGTCTGCATGGGCACATGAGGTGTCATAGGGAATATAAGATTTCTAGAGCCAATGGAGGCATTTGTCTTTAATTATTGTACCTTAAAGTTTATGAATAACTGGGCTGTCCCAAATCCTTGGCTTATTTTGTGAATAAATTTTGCACATTCCACCTTAGTTCATGACAATTCCATCCTTCCAGTTGCTCAGGCAAAATATTTATAGCTGCCTTTGATCCTTTCACATTTTTACAACCCATGTCCATTCTATCAGGAAATCCTCTTGACAATATCGTCAAAGTACATTCATTATGCAATTGCCTCTCATATTCTTCGTTGCTATGACAGTGTTTTAGAGAACAGCATCTCTCAAAAGAATAATTGCAACAATCTCCAGTCTTTTTCCTGATCTCTCTGCTTCAGACCTTGCCCACATTAGGTCTATTAAAAATGCTTATTTTAAATAATAATTTCTATAATATCTCCTCTTACTTCAATCACTCCAATAACTTCTCATCTCAGTCCAAATAAAAGTGTAAAACCTGAGCATGGCATACAAAGCTACACATAATCTGCATCCCTTCTCTCCTCAATCACAGACAGATACACAATCATTCACACATTTCTGACCTCATCTCCCTCATTCTTCTGCACCAATCCTTAAACCATTCCTGATTTTTTCTCAAATTAATCAGAAACAATATTTCTGTCTCAGGGGTATTTAAACTTAAGGCTCCTTGTAAGTAAAACTCTTTCCCTTCAATTGAATGCTCTGCTATCTCCTTCATCTCCTTCAGGTATCTGGAAATAAGAGCTTATCAGTGTTGTTTTCTTTAATTATCCAATTAACACTGAAATCAATTATTTAGCTTGGGTCTTCCAGAATAGTGCCTTATGAATTAAGCATATCAAAGTACGAGCTCTTTTAATATTCTAATTCTTTGCAGAATAGTACATTTGTAAAATAAAATAGAAACATGGTAATGTCTAGTTGCTCTGTGTTCCTAAGCACTTACTCTCCCTTTCTGTATTTATTATGGACTAGTCCTAGGATGTAGAACAACACTGTGTCTCTTAAACTTGTGCATACGTGTTATTGGGGATCACATTAAAAACCAGATTCTATTTTAGTATGTATGTGGTAAGGCCTGAGATTGTGCATTACTAACAAGTTCCTAGGTGATGCTATTTACTTTCATACTAAAAATAGGAATGCCTAGAAAACAGAGTCTGCAGCATGATTGAAGGGCCAAGAATTAATTTAGGAGGTCTAAGCCCAGGGGATTTTGGGTATGAAACAAGGGAAGTGAAATAATTGGGAAAAAAAGAATGAGATATGATTCTTTACAACACTCTGTAGCTGTTCTCAAGGCAACAGTTTTTTCGTTAAAGGGTATAAGGGAGAAATGAACCTTGAAAAAGAGAAAGAAAGATGGATTATCTTCAAAGCTGCTTAATTCTCATCCTACAAAGAACTATCTCATTCATCCCTTGTTGTAGCATCATCTGATCCTCATGTGATGTCTCAGAAATCAAGAGCCTTCACCAACTAAAGGGTGCTAATATATACAAGACCAAAAGTGGACAGAAGAACCTGGAATAGGTAAAGGTCCTGTCTAAGGAAAAGAGATAAAGGAGGGGAATCTAAGTAACAGTGTTATGCCCAATACAAAGCTAAGCAAGGAAGTTATTTAGCACCCTTCCAAGCTGTATTTTCTTCTATTACGTGTCTCACCATTTTATATGATACACATTACTTTTAGGTTCTATATCATTTGTTTCTATTATTAAAATGTATGGAAATTGATTGTAACGATTGTCTGTTTTGGTCATCTAGGCCTAAGTAATGCCCACCACATGACGGTTGCTAAGTAATTCTTTGGCAAGTAAATAAATGAGTGAGTCAATAAGTATCTATATAAAGAGATTAACTCCAAAATAGAACAGTTAAAATGACTGTTCTTTAACCTTAGGTTATATGCTTTTTCCCTACGGTGAAGCATTTTAACATGCTAATTCTACAAGTCAATGAATCGCATGGAATATGGCCTGATGAAAACTTCGGGATTAGCATTTCATTAGCTATTGCAGTTTAGCTAGCCAAAGCTGTTTGCTGGAGTTGTATTTTGGAAAACTTGCAATGCATTATTGAGCCTTTCAAAAAATCGGGCCTCCCAACTTAGAGAAAGTGATAGAAATTTGATATAAAAGAATTAAATCTATTTCACTCAACTTTGAATATATTTTCTTGTGATTTAGAAAGTTATTCCAATTATTTAAATAATGATAAGTATTGAGTTAACTACTTTCAGAACATTTTATATGGAATTCATAAATGGGAATATTTTTATTAATTTCAAGTATGATTTTAAATCATTCCTTACATAAGCCTATAAACTATTTTCTTTACAAAATAGATATAACAAGATTTTAAGGTAACTTATTGGGCAATTTAAAGCACCTAAGTTTGCATCCTTGAAAGTATTTATTGGTGTACTTGACATTGTAGCTTTATGATAATAAATCTTTGCATTTTCTTTTCATTTTGCCTAGTAGCATATTTCACCAGTTTTTTATTTATTTATACAATTTGCTTAGTAGTAAAAATAGTGACACGTGAATCAATTTAAATATGCTCCATATTTTCAATCCTTATGATTAATATATAATGTGTAATAAATTCCACATGTAATTTATTTTTTCAGTATTCAGAATAGAGAATAAAAATCATAGGTCTTATTTCTACATTTTACACACTTAAAAGCAGACAGATTTATTCATTCTTACATTGATCCTTTATTGACGTATTACCATATAAATATTACTACATAAATAACTACTTGGTAGACTGAGAACATTTTGCCCCTTACACCTGACTTTATCAAAACAAAGGTTGTTGGCATTTAAAATATCATATATAGATAGAAAGTGTGCTTAATATTGTTAAGTAACAGAACTGGGTCAAAGGTAAAATATGTCTAGTGAAAATTATTCCATTTGCTCTGGTTCTTCCATACCATACTTATCTGTTGTGGTTTTTTTTTGTTTGTTTGTTTTTTGTTTTGCTTAAGAGCGGGACATTTTAAAAAGTGACAATTACATCTTAGCTTTTAAAAATCTATAATTTTATATATTTGTTTATTTATTTATTTTATTTATCTCCCCTTCCCCCCCACCCCAGTTGTCTCTTCTCTGTGTCTATTTGCTGCGTGCTCTTTTTTGTCCACTTCTGTTGTTGTCAGCAGCACGGGAAATCTGTGTTTCTTTTTATTGCGTCATCTTGTTGTGTCAGCTCTCTGTGTATGCAGCGCCATTCCTGGGCAGGCTGAACTATCTTTCACGCTGGGTGGCTCTCCTTACAGGGCACACTCCTTGCGTGTGGGGCTCCCCTATGTGGGGACACCCCTGTGTGGCATGGCACTCCTCGTGTGCATCAGCACTGCACGTGGGCCAGCTCCACATGGGTCAAGGAGGCCCGGGGTTTGAACCACAGACCTCCCATGTGGTAGACGGATGCCCTAACCACTGGGCCACGTCCACTTCCCTCAATTTTATTATTGTAACATATATACAGCCTAAAATTTCCCTTTTAACCACATTCATATATATAATTCAGTGTTGTTAATTGCATTCACAATGTTGTGCTACCATATGTTATTAGAATAAAAATAAAATTTAAGATGGAAACACACAAATTGTGAACTCAATTGTAAATGAAGGATTACAGTTAATAGAACAAATATATAAATTTTCTTTCATGAATTCAAACAAATATACCATACTAATTCAAGATGTCAAAAATACAGTGGCGTTCTTGATATAGATGTGGAGTGGACACAAACATTCCAAGGTCCACAGGATGGAGGAATAGAGTATGGATTAGAGTGGCCTTCGTGATATTCTATTCATGAACTATTGTGCTTAGTAATCGAAGAAAATGTGGCATTGGTGTGGAGAAAGTGGCCATGGTGGCTGCTGGGGGTAGGGAGTGGGAGGAGGAGATGTGATGTGGGGGCATTTTTGGGGGTTGGAGTTGTCCTGGGTGGTGCTGCAGGGACAGTTACCAGACATTGTATATCCTCCCATGGCCCACTGGGTGGACTGTGGGAGAGTGTGGGCTATGGTTTGGACCATTGACCATGAGGTACAGCGGTGCTCAGAGATGTGTTCACCAAATGCAATGAATGTCTCATGATGATGGAGGAGGTTGTTGTTATGGGGGGAGGAGTGGGATGAGGGGGCGGGGGCTATATGGGGACCTCATATTTTTTTAATGTAACATTAAAAAATAAATAAGTAAAGACAAAAAAAATAGGGTGGTGTGATCTTTATGCTAATGTGTCGACTCGGCCAGGTAATTGCACCCAGGTGTTTGGTCAAGCAAGCATGGGTTTAATTGTAATACAAGAACATTTATAGACTTTAGTCACCAGTGACTTTACTGCATAGATAGCTGATTACATCTACATCAACTAGGGAGATTGCCATCAGCGATGAGTGATGCTTTATCCAATCAGTTGAATGCCTCAAGAGGGAAAGTGATTTCAGCATTCAGGGAGAATTTCCCAGCTAAGTCTTTGGACAGCCAACATCTCCCAGAAGTCATCATGAACCTTCAGTGGACCTTCATCAGAGCCCCTTATTTGTAGCCTGACTGTGGATCCTTGACTTGTGCATTTCCATGGTCATCTGAGAGACTATGGTAAAATTGCATACTATTGACAGATATCTTCTGCAGGATTTGAACAGATATTTACACAATGATGTTCATAGAAGCATTATTAACAATTGCCAAAAGATGGATGCATCCTAAATGTCCAACAAGCACAGAATGAATAAGTAAAATGTAGTATATACTGGTATTTACATACAATGGGATATTATTCAAACATAAATAGGAATGAAGTCCTGATACATGTAAGATGAGTTAACCTTGAAGATGTTACGTTGAGTGAAGTAAGCCAGACACAAAAGAATAATATTGTATGATCTTACTAATTTACAGTAATTTGAAAAAACAAATATATATAGAGTCGGAATAAGGGATATAGGTTACTAGGGGTGATTTCAGGGTAGTGAATAGGAAGTTAATACTTTTGTATTCCTTATTTACCTGTATGTTATTTAGTGGTGAGTTACCTAATATTTTTCTATATATATATATATTTTTAAAGATTTATTTATTTCTCTCCCCCTTCCCCCACCCACAAATTGTCTACTCTCTGTGTCAATTCACTGTGTTTTCCTCTGTGTCAGCTTCTATTCTTGTCAGCAGTCTGGGAATCTGCGTCATCTTGCTGCATCAGCTCTCCATGTGTGTGGCGCCTATCTTTCAATATTGGAGATTTTTCAGATATCATTCTGTTAGACATTTCTAATTTCCTTATGGTATGAGAATAAACATCACATTAATTGAATATATTTAAATGCTTTAAATCATGTTTTATGGAACAGAATAGGGTATAACTTGGTAAGTGTCCATTCCATTGTTCTACTTAAAAGTATGCAAATTCTGCTGTTATTAGATAGCATATTTATAAATGTCTTTTAAGTCAAGTTGGTTTATAGTTCAAGACATTAAAATTCTCAAGATTTTCTGTTTATTCTATTAAATTTTGAGAACAAGTTGTTGAAACTATGAATAATTATGAATTTGTCTATTCTTACAGTTCTCCCAGACTTTGCTTCACATAACTTGAATCACTGGTACTAAATGCACAGAAGATAAGGGCTGTTACATTATTACTTGGGTGAAATCTATGATAAGCTGGAGGTAAGAATTTGTACAGGGAAGGGATAAAATGGGGGCATAGGGATACCTTTGGGTGGGGCTTTTTGGGCTTGAGGAGGGGCTAGGGATGGGAGGAAGGGTCAGATGGCCCAAGAAATTGGGTGTAGGGTAGTGAGAACATTTGAACTTAGGAGGTTGTCAGGTATGTGGTTGAAACTATAATGTCGAGAAAACTCTTTAGAAAATATAAGGAAGGTTACCTGTTTCAGATGCTTAAGGGGGGGGGGGGGAGCACCTGACACAGGGCAGTCTTCTAGGGAGTGTGTGAATGCTCATTTTGTCATCGTGGGTTATATCATTGGGTGGAGACCCCTACAATGAGAATGAAGTGATACCCACATCCTGGGGAGGACTAACATTCTCAAATAGAAGGAATTGTATCTCCCGAGAGAACTGGTGGCTCCCAGTGGGTTAGGGCAGTCGAGTATGTCAGGACCTCAACATTGTTACAAGAATCTCTGAATATGGTCCTTCAAGTAATGAAGATTGATTGTCACTGTGGGCCCTGAGGGGAGGGGGAAAGAGATATTATATAAATGGAATCAGTGTAACTGTGGGACAATGGAAGTGTTACACAAGATCATGCAATGCTGGATATAGGACATGGTAAATTACAATGTATAAAATCTATAGGCTAAAATGAAAACCATAATGTAAAACATAATATAACTAAAAATTTAGAAAATTGCATGGTCTAAAATATAAAAACCCAAATGGAGCCATGTTTGAAAGCTATTGTTTCAATATCTGTACATTGCTGCAGCAAATATAATAGGAACATGTAAAAAGATCATTGCTCGGGAAGGCAAAAAGTGCTTGATGTTGGATATGTGAGAGTACTATATACTGTATATGTGAATTACTGTGATCTAAAACTTTTGTGGAGATAAACTTAATAATTAGAAAAAAGAAAAGGAGAAGAAAGGATGTAGACACTGAGGAAGAAATGGAAGAAATTGCCTTGCCACTGGACATACAGGGCAACACCTATTGCAGTGATGAAAGGCAAAACATTAAAAACAAAGCTATTTCATTTTATAAATTTGCTACCCCAAATTGTTTTTACTTTATTTAATTTTTCTAAATTAGTATGTAGTCTATATCTAACCTTTAAACCCATCACTATATTCTATTTTACTATTAATGGAACCTGGCAATATATTTGGCTTCATTTTTTAAGAAGTTTTGGACCACTGAGAGGTTCAACTATGGCAGGGGAGGAACACAGGGGTGGGTTGTTATTGGTGGGGGGTACATGGTTGGGAGGGAGTTTTCCAGGGCATGTATACAGGGTACATAAAAATGTTTGTATATTTTCATAGTGGTTACAGTTAAAAATGACAACTGAGGGAGTGCTGAGTTCCTAGCCAGGGGAGCTCTGTCACATTTCCCAATGGAACAGCAATAATCCCCCAAGTGCAATGGAAAAGACCAATAAAGAAAGATGGTCCAACAATGAGCCCTTGATACTGATAACTATTCTTATGAGCCTGTGTGCTTGAAATATGAACTAGGCCTAGGGCTGCAGGGTGCCTAAGGTTTACCTCCTGAGAGCCTCCATCTTGCTCAAATGTGACAACTCTCTAAGTCAAACTCAGCATGTAAATGCATTATCTTCCCCCCAGTGTGGGACATGACTCCAGGGGACTAGTCTCCCTGGTGCCAAGGGATTACTACTGAGCACCAGCAGATGATGTACCTAGAAAAAGACCTGGAATAAAGGGGGCAACTCAGACCAGCAGAATATCTCAACCTACATGTAATATCAGGTGTTAAAATCTGCTTTTTGACCTTGAATAAAAGGGGAAAATGGAAAGGCCAAATTAGTTTATATGGCTATGAGTCTCCAAAAAAGAGTCAGAAGGTCATCAGTGGGGTCACATTATGCATACCTTAGTAGGGTCCCAGAGACAACCAAAGTAGATAGAAACCCAGGTACTGGGTCTCCTGAGGGCTACAGAGACCCACAGATGACACATGGCTCTAGAGTTCAGTACCATGTCATGACATGTCATGACAGTCATGACAGATGGCTCTAGAGTTCAGTACCATGTCAGTAAGCCCTACTTTGGAGTTTGTGTTCCTGAATGTGATGGAGTTGGACTCTGATGTGGCCTTTTTACACATGCCTCTTCTGTTACTTTTACTGGAACTCTGGTTGGCGCTAGGGTTAGTGTATACTCAGGAGACCTGAATTTCTGGACTGTCCACGTGACAGCCAGGCCCTGAGCCTCAGCAGACTTCTAACTCCTATCCTCTGGTTCACTGGACTTGATCTGGCCAGCTAACAGGGAGGAGGAAGAAGGTCAGTCACCACACCAGGGAGCTGAAGGTGCCTATAGCGGCAAGCAGGAGGATTACATCCATCATCCATGTGGAATCTAAACCCCCTCTCAATATAGAGGTGGAGTGGACATAACCATTGCAGGGTCCGTAGGGGGGAGGAATAGAGTATGGATTGGAGTGGACTTGCTGATATTCTACTACAGAACTATTGTAGTTAGTAATGGAAGAAATTGTAGCATTGATGTGGACAAAGTGGCCACAATGCCTGCTGAAGGTAGGGAGATGGAGGAAGAGATATGATGCGGGGCAATTTTCAGGACTGGGAGTTGTCCTGCTTGGTACTGCGAGCACAGATGCTAGACATTGTATGTCCTGCCATGGCCCACTGGGCGGACTGGGGGAGAGTATGGGCTATGCTCTGGACCATTGACCGTGAGGTACAGCACATCAAAGAATACATTTAATCAAGGAAATAAAGAACTCGTGCATGGAAAACTATAACATAATGCTGAAAGAAATCAAAAGCAAAACTTTCTCAAAGGACATTCTGCATTGATGGACTGGAAGGCTAAATATTACTAGGGTGTCAATTCTACCCAACGTGATTTGCAGATTCAACACAATCCCAATTAGAAATCCAACACCTGACTTTGAAGAAACAGAGAAGTCAGTCATCAAATTGAAATGAATGGGCCAAGGGGCTCTGTATAGCCAAAACCTTCTTGAAAACGAAAAACAAAGTACTCAATGAGAAAAGAATGGTCTCTTCAACACATTGTCCAGCAAAAATCAACTAAATTTGATCAAGGACTTAAGATAAGGGACCCAAACAATAAAACTCTAGAAAAAGAAACTTAAGAAACATCTTCAGAACAGTATGTTAAGCAATGGATTCTTAGACTTAACACCCAAACCACAAGCAAAACAGAAGAAAAATATAAATGGGACTTCATTAAAATTCAAATATTTTGTCCATCAAATGACTTTATCATGAAAGTGAAAAGACAACCTACTCGTTCAAAAATACTTGGAAACTGCTTTTCAAAAAAAAAAAATGTGTAGTATCCAGAATATCAAAAAAGAATTCCTATCATTCAACAATGAAAGGACAAACAACCCAATGTAAAAATCAGAAAAAGACTTGAATAGACAGTTTTCCAAAGAAGATACAGAAATGGCTAAAAGCACATGAAAAGACATTCCACATTATTAGCCTTTAGGGAAATGCAAATCAAAAACACAATAAGATACCATCTCAAACCCATCAGAATAGCTGCTATTTAAAAAACTGAGAATTGCAAGCATAGGAGAGGAGATGGAGATATAGCAACACTCATTTATAATTGGTGGGAATTTAAAATGGCAGTAACTGTGGAAGTTAGTTTGACAATTCCTCAGAAAGTTAAGTAGAGAAGTATCCTTTGACCAGTCAATCCCACTCTGGGTATATATCTAAATGTAGTAAAATAAGACTTAAATGAATATTTGTGCACAGATGCTCATAATAACATTATTCACAATTGCTAAAAGGAAGCAACTCAAGTGTCCATCAATCATTGAATGGGTAAACAGAAAGTGGTATATGCAGCAGCGGTGCTCAGAGATGTATTCACCAAATGCAATGAATGTCTCATGATAATGGAGGCGATTGTTGTTATGGGGGGAGTAGTGGTGTGAGGGGGATGGGGGGTATATGGGGACCTCATATTTTTTGAATATAATATTTTAAAAAATAAATAAAGAAAAAAAAGTGGTATATGCGTACTAAGGAATATTACTCAGCCTTGAAAAATAATGACGACTGATATATGCTAAAACATGGATAAACCTTTTGGACATCATGTTGAGTAAAATAAACCGGACAAATGTATTATCCCACTAATCTGAAATATGAATATGTATATTTACAGTGCTGGGGATGTCACCAAGATAAACTCAGTGGCCATCTACCAGCCCTTCCTAGTCACCCTCCCCCCTCCCCCCACCTCCTTTTCTGTTGTTTCAATGTGTTTCCATTCTGCAGTCTGGGGAAGATGCTGGGTCTAAGAACGGGGGTGACCATGTCTTGAGCATGGAAATGAGGAGCAAGCAGCCCCAGCTGCTGCTCATCGTGGGAGATTTCAGTAGCCGCCTTTCCACTTGGATCATATAAATACCCCATCGTTGGAGCACAGATTTGTCTGTCCTCTCCAATATGACATAGACCGTGTGAAGCTGCTATCTACCAATGCTGGCCTGAGCAGTTTGGCTTCTACATTCATTAAACTGTCTAGGATAGGATCTCTTTCCCTCCTCTTTTGCATACTGTGCAATGTAAGTAATAAAGCAGTGATTTGCTGGAAGATTTTGTTGTGCCTGATTCTGTGTTCTCACAATACACTGTGTAAAATCTCTCTTCACATATAAAAACTCTCTATAGTAGAGTCAAAACTAGATTAAATGTTGCCGTGGTTCTGGGTGGGGTAGGGAATGGGGAGTTAATGCTTAACTTACAGTTTCTATTTGAGGGGATAGAAAGACTTTGGTAATGGATAGTGGTGATGATAATACAACTTTGTGAATTTAAATAACACCACTGAGTTGTATATTCGAAAGTGATAAAAAAGGGAAATTTTAAGTCGTAAGTTTGTTAACAGAATAAAAATTTGAACAAAATAGAATTGAACAACTCCAACAATGAACCCTAAACTAAACTATAGTCTACAGTTGATACTATAATTACAGTAATATTGTTTTGTCAATTTTAATGAAATACAGCACTGTTGGAAAGTGTTACTAATAGGAAAATTGTATGGAGGGGGCTTTAGTAAATCCATACTTTCTGCTTTATTTTTCTGTAAACATATGTCTAATTAAGTATATATGCATATTTATAATAACTTTATGTTGCTGAAGTAAATTTTGATTCAGTAAACGTTGAATGTAGTGAAACTACTAGAGTAAACATGAGGGTGATTTAATCCACTATAATACAATTGTTCTAGGTTATCTGAGTTTTTGATTTTATTATTCAATAGTGCAGTTAGAAATATGAATACTTGAACTCCATACAATATGCTCATAATTCACACTTACTAAGCTTTTAATTTTATATTTGTAATTGAAATGCTTTATTTAATATATTCTTGACTTAAGAGTTTTCATGTTTTCTCATCTAGGAAATATAAATACCATGATGCCACTTTTGACGTGTGTAATTCTGTTATTAATGAATAATTTGAAAGATATTTCCATTTTAATATTTTGCTTCAGTATTCTAATATTTCTTTTATTTTCCTCAGTTCAAATTGTTTATTCAAAATTTGACTAAAACCAAATGTTTGCTTTAAAGAGAACTTTTAAAGAAAAACAGACAAAATCTAGCTATATCCAATATTTGAATATCGAATATACATTCTGTATAATGCTAAGATTAGGAAGTATCCACTCCTTGTATTAGACTGTAATATGAAACCTACACATAATTTTCTATCATAATGTTGTAGAAAGAATACATATAGTTTAGTGAGAATAAATTGATCAAATTTCTTCTTTGACACTATGACTAAGTTGAAACAATATCCTTGTTTTTCTGAAATGGTCCTCATCTGTTAAATTAGGCTGATAGTGCCACTCACAATGGCATATTTATTAATATGAGAGGAATATTTCAAGTGTATCTAATTGATAGTTATTTTAGTTTGCCAAAGGGCTACCAATGTAAAGTATCAGAAATAGGTTGGGCTCATAAAGGAAATTTATTTGGGGTAAAAGCTTATGGTTCCAAGACTGTGAAATGTCCAAATCAAGGCAGTATCAGAGATCTTTTCTCACCAAAGTTAGCAACTGTTCATCCATCCTGTTGTCTGGTCTTGTGAAGACCAAGATGGCCACTGATCTCTTCCTGGTCTCTGCCTTCCCCTCTGTATTTATTGTCTCCTGGAGCTCAGCTCTGGGCAACCAGACACAAGGCTTGTCACTTTCTGGACCTCCTCTGTCAGCCTCTTGGACCTTCTCTGCCTTTCTGCAGCTGTAGGTGATTCCTCTCTCACATGGCCAGATCAAATATAGCAGAGCTCCCTTTTCCTGTCTGTCTTTCTCTGTGTATGTCTCTCTTTATATCAGACCCAAGAAGAGGGTGGAAACTCAACTTGAGTCATGCCTTACTGACATAGTCCAATCAAAAGCCCTAAAGAGAACTTATCAAGTAACCATCAACTGGATTTAATGCAATCATGTGGTATACCTACAGGAATAGTTTAGTTAGAGAATGTAATTTTTCTGTTTTTGGGGATTCATAAAAGAATTTCAAACTGTCATGGCACTCCAATAAAATAACTACTTTTATTGCTGGTGCTAATTTATTAGTCTCATTATATTCAACTCCCATGGGATTTGAAGGAAGGTGTACAAAGGCAAGTTCTAGACTCAAAAACTTCAAAGATAGAAGAGTAATAAGAAAAAATGTCAGACAAATCCACGATGTTTAAAAATTCAGCAATGGAATATTGTCTTAGTCTGCTAGACTGCCAAATTGCAATATGCTAGAAATGGATTGGCTTTTACAAATGGAGATTTATTAGATTATAAGCTTAAATTTTGAGGTTGAGGAAGAATATCCAAATCAAGCCATCCTCAGGCAATGCTTTCTCCCTGAAAACTATCTACTGGCAATCCTGGATTTGTCTCATATGGCAAGGTACATGGCAGTGTCTGCTGGCCCCTCCCTTCTCTTTTGGATTCCAAAGCTTTCAGCTTCTGGATTCCTCTGTCTTTCACTCTGCTCCTGTGCTTTCTCTCTCAGCTTCTGTGGGTTTCTCTCTGTCTCTCTCGGTATTCATCTGATTTAAAAAGGACTCCACTAGGGATTACGACCACTCTGGACCATGCCCTACTGAAGTAACCTAATACAGACAATAGGTTTATACCAATAGGTTTATACCAACAGGAATGGATAAGCTCTAAGGACTTGACTTTTGGGGTTCCAAAAAAAGCCTCAAATGACCACAAGTGTGAATCTAATGTATAGTGATCTGACTATTTCTGAATTTGTGTTGTTATTCTAGAACACATTGGTGCATTGAAAAGCTGGGTATTTATATAAACTCTCTAAAGAATATTAGTAGACCATGAGATAAAATAAAGTTCATGTCCAAGGGAAGAAATACAGGGAAGCCTGAATTAGTTCTCTAATTCAAGATTATGGAGCAGTTTCAATGTTGCCAGATCAAGGCAAATTTAAGAACAGTTGGTTTGCACAACAGCAGTGAAAAGATGTCACAGTTATTGTTTTTTTGTCCCCTGCCCCCTGCAGCTTGCTTGCTGTCTGCTCTCTGTGTCCATTCACTGTGCATTCTTCTGTTTATCTGTATTTATTTTATTTATCCCCCCCTCCTGTGGCTTGTTTTTGTTTTGCTCTCTGTGTCCACTCGCTGCGTCATCTTCTGTGTTTTTTCACTTGTCTCCCTTTTTTTTTGGTTGCATCACCCTGCTGAGTCAGCTCTCTGTGGTGCCTGCGGGCCGGGCCAGCACTCTGCAGCACCTGCAGGCTGGCCGCTCTCGGCTGCTGGGAACCTACCTTCACAAGGAGACCCAGGACATGAACCAAGTGCCTCCCGTATGGTACATGGGAGCTCAACTGCTTGAGTCACAGCCTCTTCCTGATGCCACCGTTTTTAAGGGGTTCCAGTGGATATAAGGTTAGAAACAATTAATGAAATGCAAACATAATGTTTATCTTAGAAAAAACAGAGTGTCATTGATGAATTCCAAACTGTGAAGGTTTAGGTTGAAAGACACTGGTTTACCCTTATAAATTGTTTGGTTAGAATTACAATATTTGATTCATTTAGGTGAAAAAATATCCTGAATAACAAAGAGGAGAATTGTAAAGAACAGCTTGCTCTTGAGATCATTTTTTAAAAGCGTTTTCTATATTTCTTGTTTTCTCAATAGTTTTTTTTTTTTTTTTTGGTTATATTGAGATCCTTGCACTCTAAAATTTTCAATTTTGAAATACCACACCGAAGCTAATGTCCTAATAACTAGCACACATTGTGTATCCAGGCACTTTATATGTATGGCCTACTTCAATATTTTCAACAGCCCAATGAAAAGCTTCTGTGCTGTCTTTACAAATGATAAAACAGATAATAGCTAATTTGCCATAGGCCACCCAATTTTAGAGTCTATCTAATTCTAAATTAGATGCATGTATTTAATAACTTGGGAAAATAAAAAGTGTATCCTGACAGTCTTTTATTTCATATTTGATTAAAGAATAAATTACTAGAAAGAAAATAGTTTTGAGAGTTTCCCTAGGAATAGCTAATTAGAAATGAATACATGTTAAAGGCAAAGAAACCAATGAACGAATTTATTACAGTTACAAGGGCAATATTTTAATGCCAAACCAGGAAAGATGTATAATGTCCAAGTTTCAAATTGCTCTCAATAAGTTTTAGGTTCATATTCAATGTCTTGATAATAGAAATAATAGCATGTGAACGTAAAGGCTGTAGTCAAGCATCAACTCACGGGTTCAGAGCCAGGGATGGCCATAGGAGTAGGTGCATAATCTGTCCTATTGTGAGGAGAATTATTGTTAGCACCTCATCAATATTAACCAGATCAAGGAATAAGGAAACACAAATGAGAATGCACATCGTCAAAGTATAAAAAAGACATGGACAGGAAGATTTAAAAAACAAAATGAAATGAAACAAAATTGAGCCTGTGCCCGGATGAAACTGTAGTATAATCGGTTAGTAGAGTTTAGGAACAGAGAAAGAGATGAGGCAGAAACAGTTTGGGGTATGAAAACCACACCAAATTATTCTTGTTTCAGTGGTCTTTCATGTTACAGATACCACACCCTGTGAATTTTTCTATCAAGATAGTCTGTTTTCCTCTGTCCATGATCTTTCCGTGTCAATATTTATTGGCAGTGTTCATTTTTCAGAGCTTCTTAATGGAAACTCATGGAAACACACTGAATTGTCAGGCCTTATGTAGTTGGATGTTATAAGGAACCTCTGTATTTCCATTTTTTAATAAAAGGCCAAGGAAAATGTTTGGTATATGAAGGTACTCAGTTACTTTTATTGAGAAAATAAATAATAAATACATAGTAACAGATGAATTTCCTTAAGAAAAGGATTAAATTGCATAATATATTTTTGTCGCTATATCTACAATAGCTTGCATTTTACAGAATACATATTATGTCCATTACCATGCGAGCAGTTGTTTTAATAATGATCAAAAGTATAGATGTCATTCTTTATTTCTTCACTTAATTATTTAAACCTGACTATTTGCCTAATAGAGTCTAATATAAGCAGATATGTATGTATGGCTGTATAAATTTTATTTCACTTAACAGAGCACTGTGCAATGATGTCAACTCCTAGAATTACAAAGGCATGAGTTTCAATATTTTTCCTTGAAATGTATATTATATTAATTGTGACAGGAAATGATTCTAAAAGTAAAGACAGGAGATAATAAGTATCAAATTGAGATATTTTTAAGGTTCCTATCCCATCAAAGATTCAGGGACAAAGGAATGAAGAGAGAGATGTGGGAAAAGATTGTGTGTAGTTTAAAATAAAAATAATACTATCACAACAGTATACGAGTTATAGGATTCCAGATTTAAGGACTGTTGTTATTTTTGTGCACTGTTTAATCACAGAGAATTGGACTTACTGGAAATTGTATCCTCGAGGTACTCTGGATCTTTCAGAAGTTACTTTATTAGCAGCAAAGTCTGTTACAGTGGCAAATCAATCACTAGATTATATGTAATATATAGCTCTTATATCAAAGGTAATTTAAACTCTAGTAACAAAAAAGCAAACTTGAATTAATTAATAACAAAATGGCACTGGAATTTTCTTCTGATTTTCAAACTTATCCACATATGTATGCATCTTTATTTGATAGGTTAATAAATCAACTGTGTATCTACTAAACAAGGCAGAAAAAAAGTTTTGATTTATTCAGCCAAGGCTAAATTCAGCAATACTCACTCAGCAATATTCCTTACAATTTTGGAAATAAATGTACCTGTTGAATAAATATATTTGTGCAAATTTACGTTTCATGAATTTTACATATCATGCTTGAAAATTTATTCAATTCTCACCCCTTAATACTAAAATATGTGTTACAACTTAAAGAAAAATCAATATATTATCATTAATATTATTATAGTTTCTGTTTATAATTATAAATAGAAAGCCTCCCAAATTTCAAATGAAAGAACTATAATTTTAATTTTATATTCAATCAATCTGGAGTTCTTGTAAGGGGAAGGCCACATTGGGAAAATAGGAATAGAACTACATTGGGAGGTGGGAGTTGCAGGTGCCTTCAGATAGATAAATGCCTTAAGGCAGCCTCCAAGGAGAGTGCCAATAAATAACTCAGGACTGCCCACAAGGAAAGTGCCAATAAATAACATGGGGCTTTTAGAAAAAAATAGATAGGCTATCTTCACTAACCACAGTGTTCCGCTTCTGTGCCTACTTGCTTGCTTGTAAACCCCCTCCCCCTCCTAAAAGGCTATAAAAACATCTCTTTCCTGAGACTCGGGGCTGCTCTCTCCTCTGCGTAGGATGGGACAGTCGCCGCGCGCCTAATAAAGCTCTCAGTTGGAACTATAGTCAAAGTCTGAGTCTGGTCAATATTGATAATCTATAACATTCTCAAATATATATTCTCAATTATATTTAACATTAAAATATATTTGCAGTTTTTAAACACTTTTATACCCTTATGAGTCGTCATGAGAATAATTAAAAAGTATATTGTTCAATTGATAGTTACATAAAAGAATGATCATTATTCTTTTTATTTATTCTTTATATCAATGTTACATGTCACTCCATTAACACAAGAGAATAACTAGAATAACAATAAATCTGCTTTTTTCCATTGTTATACTCCCCCCTTAATTTTGTTCGTTCCTAATCTTGAGAGACTTGGTATGATGTCTGTTCTGATCACTTCAGGCTGAAGGGGAACTTAAATATCACGGAGTAAAGAATTGTTCCCTTACAGTTGAAGATACTCCTTGCTTTTGGGGATCAGACTTTTTCCTTCATAATTGTTTTGTTAGTTGTCCAGGGCAAACTCAAAGAGCTGGAGATTAGGAGTTGACCACAATCCGAACAATTTTAGCAAATGAACAATCCAAAGATTTAAGTCTCTGAGAAACACATTTGGAAGGTACTTTGAAAATTTTAGGGTCAACAAAAAGGAGTAGTAGAATCATTACTAGGGGAATTATAAATGAATATAACTATGATATATTAGGGAAATAGATTTTCTTACATTCCCAAATAGGGTCCCCTGAGGGGGTGTTGATTTCCTGAGGCTGTGTGCCTTGCCTGTGGTGTTCAGATGACCCTCCAGCTCTGGGGGAGGGGGGATCTTTATCTGAGGCATTGTTTATTGCCACACCTTGTGAAATCTGCTTAAAACCTGCATAAGTGTAACCTCTGGATTTAACTTCTGACTCACTTTGAAATCTCTATTTTATTTAATCTTTCTCCCTTTTTGTCAAACTATTTTCCCAAATGTTTCCTGATTTAATGCTTGGTAATAATTCCTCCATGCCCGGAAGGCTTGTCCCCACCAGTCATGTCCCATGTTAGAGAGAAGGGAACAAGTTTATTTGCAGTGTTTAACTTAGAATGAGGACATATTTGAATAACAAGGAGGTTTTCAGGAGTTAACTCTTAGTCATTAATTATAATCAGGTTTAGTTTCATTGTTATAGGAATACGGTTCATAAGTGCAGACATTAAGATCAAGAATTTGTCTTATTGATCTGTTTTCCTTTATTTGGCATGGTTTATATATTCCAGTTTTGTTTTTGTTTTTTGTTTTTGTTTTTGTTTTTCTGCCATCTTACATGAGAAAGTAGCAGGGCTTCCCCAGGAGGGAACTTAAATATTTTGTTGGCTATTGTGTGAGTCTGTATCTAACAAGAAAACATGCTTATGACAACAAGAATGCATTTATATCCAATAGAAATATGCTTTAGGGTCATGTTTTCTCGTATAACACTTCACATCAACACGCTATACTTGTGATATAACTTAGTTATAACTCCTGAAAGAACTTCCTTATATTTGCATTATTAGCCACAATCCTCAGCTACCCCAGAGTTCACTGTTTTATATAGTCACCCTTTTTATCCTCTAGCTTTTCTTCTAGCGACTGAAACCCAAAACTTCCTCTTTCAACCACATTCACACACAATCATTTCAGTGCTGTTAGTTATACTCACTTTTCTGTTCCACCATCACCGCCATCCATTTAGAAACCATTACAGTCAACTTTTAAATTCTGCACAGATTAAGCATGTACTCCTCATTCTCTACTCCCATTCTATTTCCTGGTACACTATTTTCCAAACTCTATCTCTATGAATCTGTTCTTGCTACTTATTTCATAACAGTGAGTTCATGCAATATTTATCCTTTTCTGTCTGAATTATTTCCCTCAACATAAGATGGTAGAGGTTCATCCATGTTGTCCCATGATTTAGTACTTCAGTCCTTCTTACAGTTGAACACCCATACTTTATTTTTCTGTTCATCTCTTTAGGTGCCCTTGGGTTGTTTCCATCTTTTAGCAATTGCAAATAATGCCACTATGAATACTGATGTGCATTTTTCTGTTCACATCTTTGCTTTTACTTCTTCTGGGTATATACTTAGTAGCAGAATTTCCAGATGGTATGGCAATTCTCTAATTAATTTCCTGAGGAACTGCCAAACTGCTCTTCACTATGGCTGCACCATTCTATATTCCCACCAAGAGTGAATGAGTTTTCTTATTTCTCCACACCCATTCCAACACCTGTGTTTTTCGGTTGTAGTTTTTATTAATGGCAGCCAGTCTAGTAGGTAGGAAATGGTATTTCATTGTAGTTTAGATTTGCATTTGCCAAATACACAGAGATGTTCAGCATATTGTATATGTGCTTTTGAGCTATTTTTAAACTGGGTTGTCTTTTGATTATTGAGTGGTGGATTCTTTATAGATGTTGGATATTAGATCCTTATCATATATTATCTCCCATTAAGTAGGCTGACTTTTCACTCTCTTGACAAACTACTTTGAAGCACAAAAGTTTTTAATTCTGAGCTGGTCTCATTGTATATTTTTTCTTTCTTTGCTCATATTTGTGTGTAAAGTTTATGAAACCATTGCCTTCCACAAGATGCTTTTATACATTATCTTTTAGGAGTTTTATTGTCCTCTTATACTTGAGTTTTTAAATCAATCTTGAGTTAATTTTTATAGAGGGCATGAGATAGAAATTCTCTTACCTTTTTTTTGGATTTAGATATCCTGTTCTCACAGCACTATTTGTTGCAGAGACTATTCTGTCCCCATTGGGTGGACTTGACAGCCTTGTGAAGTATCAGTTGGCTATAGATGTGTAGTTCTATTTCTGAACTCTCCGATTATTCTAAAGGTAATTGTTGAGGTTTAAAATTTAATATATACATAACCAAAGCAATAATTGCTTGAATAAACTCTGAGAAAATCCATGTACTTTTCTCTACTACAGAAAAGTTGAAGAAAAATAAAACAATGCAAAATGTCTTTTGATTTTAAAAGTCAGAACACTTCTCTACTGGATCAAAAGGAGACACAAAAGTCAATGACCAAATTCAATCAATAAGTATAAAGCAGATAGTCTCAGTTTCAGACACTGATTATAAACTCCAAACCAGCAGATGTAGATGGACCTTGTGTACGTCATGAACATTTGAAAATAAACTTGTTACTGATTAATTGCAAAATATGAAGACAGCACGCCTCGGTTCTAATCCCAGCCTTACCACTAATTAGTGGGGTAATTCTGGGCCAGTTGCCTGATTTTTCTCTGACTCAGTGTATTTTCGGGGTTCTAAGGAAACAGAATCAACAGGGGATATCTGTCAATAATATGAGATTTTATGAGTCTCTCATGTGACTGTGGGGATGCACAAGTCCAGATTCCACAGGCAGGCTGCAAACCAGGGCCTTCAATGAAAATTCAGTGAAGGCCTTGATGAGTTTTCGGGAGACGTTAGCTGTCCAAAGATGAGCTGGGAATTCTCTCTGAATGCTGAAATCACTTTCCCTTTGAAGTTATTCAACTGATTGGGTAAAGCATCACTCATTGCTGAAGGAACCTCCCTGATTGATTCAGATGCAATTAGCTATCTATGCAATAAAGTCACTGGTGACTAAAGTCCATAAATGTGTTTGTGTTGTAATTAACCTAGTGTTCACTTGACCGAACAACTGTGCACGATTACCTGTCTCAGTTGCCATATTAGTCTAACCATCAAGCTCAGTTACCTTTTCTGTAAACTGAAGAAAAAGGTTCTTCATAATGTCTTCAAAAGGTATAAATATTAAACATTTTAACTTAGAAAAACTTAAAAGAATGCTTGACATGCAGTAAATGTTTAGTAAACAGTCATAATTTTATCATTATTATTATTACTACTACTCATTTTAGGAACATCTTCCTCTATTAATCCCGTGTCTCCAAAATACTCATCTCAAAGTAAAATTCTTGTATTGACAATATTTTTCACGGTGGAAATAAGGAAGCTTTTAAATGTATGCTGTAGCTGTGCAGAGTCATTTCTATTGATGATTTCATAGCTCTGACTTTTTTTCCCCCAGGGACACAGCACTGTGAGCCTTGACCTTTTAATCAGACTGTAGAGTTGGACTATTTATTCTAGCTTTTGTCTGAATGACATGGTAGGATCAATCAGATAGAAGAGTAGTTAAAGCTGAGTTTCCATCTCTCTCTCTCTCTCACTATATATACATATACATATACATATACATATACATATACATATACATATACATATACATATACATACACCAAGAGGCAAAATTAATGGGCATCCCCTGTTAATAATAAAAAAGTGATAAATGAAAAAATAGTCACATACATTGTTGAAGAAGTCTATGTTCCAGACATGAGGTAGTTGCCAGTGAATTTGATTCCTACGCATAAAATTTTTGAAACATATCTTTGATGCCAAAGTTGTGATGCAAACTTTTTCACATCTTTTGAATTAACAAATAACTACCTTCTTACTAGTGTGAAAAAGGTCCTAAATAAGGGCAAAGAGATCAGAGTTTATTGAATTTATAAAACAGAATGGGCTAAAATGTTTACCACTGAAACATCATTACCATGTCAATCATGTGAAAAATGAACTCTAATTTAAAAATAAAACAAACTCCTTTCCCTGGTGTTTGGCTGATTTTTAACGGGAGTCAAATGACATTTTACAAAAATCAAAATCGCCTGTGATACATCTCTTCAGGAAAATATCAGTTATATTAAGGAGCAGCAGTAGAAGTGTGAGGCTAGGTGAAGAGTGTTTTTTTCTCTATTCACCTTTGTACTTTACAAATTGACCCGTTAATAGAACTTTTGCAACTCCCTTTATGAACATTGAGTCATACTACAAAGTAGAAAAAATTTTCCATATATTACATGTGAAGGTTGGTATTTTAAAATAAGGAAGATTGCCTATCATGATTCAGAGATCGAAAGAATGCTTTGGTATTTTCATTTCATAAACAAATAGGGATTGCCAATACATTATCATGCAAACACTTTCAAAATTTAACATTAAAAACTGTCAGTTGGTATATCATTTTGCAATAACTCTGTCATGTTTCTTTTCCTCTGATTCAAATCCTTAGAGGATTTTACTGATGTTATCTTTAGACCTGATGATACCTAAAACGTATAGAATCCACATTGACCTCTCAGTCAAAGATGTAATTGTAACAAAAAAGTTTAGCAGAAATATATAAGCATGCTCTGCTTCAGAAAACTAAATCCCTGGTGGGTTTATGAAAAACTGGGATTTTGAAACTGATTGGGATTGAAATATATTCTTCAGTCTATGCAAATTTCTTACAGTTTTTTGTCATTGGACTCATTTTTATTTATTTATTTATATTTTTCTTCCCCCCCGCCCCCAGTTATCTGCTATCTGTGTCCAATCACTGTGTGTTTTTCTGTGACCCCCTCTATCCTTATCATTGGCACCAGGAATCTGTGTTTCTTTTTGTTGCGTCATCTTGCTGTGTCACCTCTCCATGTGTGCGGCGCCATTCCTGGGCAGGCTGTGCTTTCTTTCGTGCTGTGCGGCTCTCCTTACAGGGCACACTCCTTGTGTGTGGGGCTCCCCTATGCGGAGGACACCCCTGCATGGCACGGCACTCCTTGTGTGCATTAGCACTGTGCATGGACCAGCTCCACACGGGTCAAGGAGGCCCAGGATTTGAACCATGGACCTCCCATGTGATAGATAGATTCCCTATCCACTGGGCCAATGGACAGTCTGCTTCCCTGTCATCAGACTCATCAATGCTTAAATCATTTACTATTTGTAAATTAAATATTATGATGTCTCTTTGATTATAATTGTTTTTTCCTAAGAAAGTAAATATAGAATACTTCTTTTGATATGTTCTAAAAGATGTTTTTTAAAATAGCCATAAAATATAATTAGGGAAACAGAAAAAGTGAATATGGCATTTTTTGAATATTAAATCTGATTTTTATACACCCAAGATGCGTAGAAGATTGTATAAGGAGGTAGTACTTTAATGCATTGTGCAGTAAAGATTTAAGGATTAGAATTTAGGCCTGTAGATGTTAGTTTTGACTATTAAAACGTATGGTAAATGTGGTAGGTTGAATTACAAACTGCAGTAAAAAAACAAAACATGTTCTTAATCTTAGTCCATTCCTGTGGTTGTGAATAGAACCTTTTGAAGATGTTATTTTTGGTTAAGGTATGGCCAAATGATCAAGTTGTGTTTTAATCCAGGTTTCAGGAGTCCTTTTTAATCAGAATGAAATTCAGACACAGAGAGAGAAAGTCACTGAAAGAAGCTGAAAGTCAATGGAACCTAGAAAATAAATTAGAGGACACTGCCAGGTGATGGCAAAGCCAAGGAACCCCAAGGATTACCAGGCAACTAGAATGCTACCAATCATGGAAGGAAGCAAACATTCTTGTGTCAGAAACTATGAGCCAATAAATTCCAGTTGTCCACCCAACCCATGGTGTAGCATTTTTCTTAGGAGGCAGGAAACTAAGAAGGTTTTAATATGGAATGGGTAGTCAAACGAGGTAGTTATAAATATTAGTGACAGCTATGTGACCAGTTACAGAAATGAAGACTGTAAGGGTTGTGAATATTTCTTCCTTGTTTCATTATGAGTAAGTTGTGTGTTTATAGATATATAGATATATAAACCAAGAAAATACCTCTTTTCTCTTCTGTCTCTACTCCTTCATCATATAACATGAGTTGTATTAGTTTTATGCCATAGTATTTAAGTTATAGGATGTAAAACTTCAGAGTGAATATTACCCAAAGACTTGCACCCTCTTCTGGGGAAAGGGTTTGTGTGTTTCTGGTTGTATGAACAACAGTTGAATTATGTTAGGTGGAAGTATGACTGTGTTATGGTTTTTATTTATAGATGAAGTAGGATTTAAGGAGATGTTTATGAATGCCAACCTGATGAGGGGTGGACTTCTGCTGCTGGGTGAATCCAAATCTAAGCTGGACACGGATATTCCAACACTATGAAATTATGGGCCATGAATATGGAGAACCTCTTTCTTTAAAAGAGGGCCAATCTGCCATTTACCAATGTGAGCAATGTCAACTACAAGCCAGAATCTGCAAAAGGCAATTTTGAGCTATTCCCAGAGAGACCACCTACCCTCAAAGCAAGGGGACTACATCATCTCCCACAAATCCAGAATATATCTTATGCTTTGGTCATGATAGATACCTACCCAGGATTTTATGTTGCCTTTGTAGTTTGTTGTGTGGATGAGGTACATACTTGGGAGACCTTGAAAAAGTAGCTCTGCCACTTCTTTGGGAACTCAGTTGGCTTCTCTCCTGATCAAAGGCCCTACTTTACTACACAATCTACTAAAAAATGGGCTCAGAATCACGAGTTAGATCAACCTTCCATATCACTCGTCATCCACAGGTAGGTGGCATTATGGATAACTTGAATTGCCACCAAAAGAGGAGCTTTTGCATCTATACCCTGACAACTCTCTAACTGTATGGACTGTCCAACTTACTAGGATCCTCTGGACGCTGAACTCAGCATTTTCCCAGAAGAGAACCATGCCTTATCCTGCTTCCTAGTACAGAGAGGGACAAGGATTAGGGAGAAATCCAGGCTTTGCTGTGCATCTGCCCTTAATCCTATAAGATGAGGATTTTTCCCCCAAAGCGGAGGAAGGACATACCACTAGGAACTTTCCTTTTCAACCTTTCCCATGGGATCATCCTGCATTTTACTCTATTACCCCGTCCACACAATTCCCAGTAGGTAAGAGTAGGCTAGATGAAGTTACAGCTCAAGGCAAGGGACAGACAAATTGGGTGGCTTTGAAGGAAAGGATAAGTTTCTCCCAATAAGCAGAGATAAGAGTTTCTCATGAGAAGTGTCTGCACAACTACCCTGTCAGGTCTAGTGATCGCTCCCTCTTCCTCTTTTTTACAGATTTGACCCAGTAGCAACCTGAAAGAAAAACACCTTCTTCCAACTAACCTGGCCCGTCATGGCAGAGGGAACCTGACTGACTGCTGGATCTGCCAGCAGCTCCTTCTCCCTTCCTTGCTGATTACAGATTAACACTTTAAAAGGTTGATTTTCCCTGCCTCATGTTTGAATTAGCATCAAGAAACCCTTTGATTATGCCCTGTGACAAAGATAATGGTAAACTTTCAGTTGTGAACTCTTCTTCTTCCCCACAACTTTGGGCAACCCATCATGATACAACACCTAATGTAAGGAAATTGAAAAATGGCACAGTGACCTCTTCAATTTATTATCTTAAGGAAAGTGTGATTTGCTCAGGTGTGTCCATGATTCTGGATTTGCCTCTTTTTGCAGATCATTTTTGCCGTAGCTAGGAGGAAGCACCAACGAACACATCATACACAAGCTGTCTCCTATTTTGAGTAACATTGCTGAGTTCACAGCACAAGCCCAATAAGCTCGGCAAAAGTCATTAGACTTTCTAGTCAAAGTAATGTTTCTAATCACATAGCCTTAGACTTCCTCTCAGCCCAACAAGGAGGCATGTATTTTATTTCTAACACTTCTTGATATGCATAGGGTAATACCTCATGGGTGGAGGGAAAGGAAGTGATGAAAATCCAAACGCAAGTCCACTGACAGCAAAATGTACAAACGGATTCTTATCACTGCTGTCTCCTGGGTGATAGCGAAGTATGGTTGCAACCTTTATCTCAGACAGCCCTCATCACTCTGCTTGATGTAATGTCATGCAAAGGCGAAGCTCTCCTAATATGCTGCAGCTGCGCTTGTTCCCAAACCATGACAGTCAACACTGTTGAGAGCTGTGGGTGATAGGCCTGACTCATCTCCACCTTCCTGTCTAAGGAGGAAGGTGGGCTTATGTTGAGGAAACTGATGGGGGAGGAGTAGGCTAGGCCTGGTCAAGTGGCTAAGGGGTGGACTGCTGGAAAAGTCAGGGACTAGGGGCCATATCCCAGTCCTTGCCTACCACTACCTCCATTAATATTGTGTGCAGATATTTCAGTATGTTTCCATTCCATAGCCTTGGGGAGATTTGAAAAGGCCTGGTCAAAATTTAACTCTAGAAATTGGGAGCAAACTGTTCCAATTTCTTATCAGAGAAGGAATTCTCAGCAGTGGAGTCCCCTTCCCTTGGGCTGTATCCATACCCAGCCCTCAGGAAGCATACATTCATCTCTCCTCTCCAATGCAAAGTGGAGCATGCAGAACTGCCACCCACTAATCCTGTCCACCCAAGGAGAACTTCCCCTGTTCTTTTGGATCCTTTTTCTGTGTAAGTAATAAAATAGTCATTTGCTGAAAGTTTCTGTTATATCTGAGTTTCTGTTCTAATGATATAACACATAGCAACTCACTCCACAATCTGGTTTGGAGATATTGTTTTAGTTTCCTTGGATGTTCAAGCAAATATAATGTGATAGAAAGGCCTAAACAATGGTAATTTAGTAGCTCATGATTATTGGTCTAAAAATGTCCAAATTAAGGTCTCACCAATGTGATGCTTTCTTCCCAAAGACTGACATTTTGGGGCTAGCTGTTGGTGATCTTTGGTCTTTAGCTTGTCACATGGCAAAGGGAATGACAGCATCTCCTAATCTCTTTCTTCTTTTCTGGGTTCTGTTCATATTCAGCTTTTGGCTCCTCTCTCTGTGGCTTACTCTTTCTGAATTTCATTCTGCTTCTAAAGGACTACATTAATAGGATTAAGACCCATCCTGATTGATGTGGGCCATAATCTAACAGAAATAATCTCATCAAAATGTTCTCCTCACAATGGTTTCACAGCAACAGGAATAGATTAAGTTTAAGAACATGTTTTACTGGTGTCGATACCAACTCCGAACCATCACAGATGTTAAGTGCAGTGTTATCTGCTGACTTGTTTGTAAATGGATTCTCTTAGTGATAAGTAAGGGAAATGTAGACAGAGGACAGAATCTTGGAGACAAATGAAGGCACAAAGGCCAGCAAAAGGAATTGAAGATAGACAGTGAGAGAGGAGAAAATTCGAGGTAGTGTAGTACAACAAAAGATAGAGGAAATGGTGCTTGGGAAGGGGAGTGGAGACTGGATGTAGTGGATTATATTATGTGCCCCAGTTTAGCCATGTTCTTTATCTTGATCTGCATTCCTGAGGGTGTGAATGCATTTGTGTTTCACTGTTTTTTTTTAAAGAAGTTTTAGATTATATAAATGTTACATCAAAAATAAAGGGATTCTCATATACCCAATCCCCTCCCCGTCCACACTTTCACACATTTACAACAACTTTCATTAGTGTGGTACAGTTTTACATCTGATGAACACATATTGAAGCATTGTACTGACCAAAGACTATAGTTTACATTATAGGGTATTTTAATGAGATCTCTAGGTGACATTATTTTTAGTTATGATGTGGCCCAACTGAATGAGGTTGAGCTATAATATGGATTACTGGAGTCCTTTATGAGCAGAAGAATTCAGACAGAGTAGGACAGAATGCCATGAGGAGGAGCCAGAAGACAGAGTCAGTGGAACTTGGGAGAGAACACCATCATGTGCCATGAGGCAGAGATGCAAGCTACAGAACCTCAAAGATTTCCCACAAGCCAGCACCAGAATGTTTCCGATTTTTAGTAAAAAGTATTGCCTTACAAACACTTCAATTTTGGATTTCTTAATTTTGGACTGTGAGCCAATAAATTCCTGTTGTTTAAGCCAGCCTGTTGTGTATGACAAACTGAAACAGTGACCATCCTTTCAAATTTCACTGAAACATCCAAAAAATAAATCCATAGGATGGGCTATTGACATGAAAGTGACCACTTGTGCCTTGTTTGAATAGAACTATTTGGAGGAGAGTGCCTGTGGAGTTGGCTGAGAACAGAAAGGGAAAAAGTAAATTGCAAAAGCAGAGCATAAACACTTCTTTTTAGAAGAGTTGCTAAAAGAAGGATGTAATTTGGAAGAATTACAAAGAAGCTGCTGGTTACATACAAAGGCTTTTTGGAAGTGGTATGCATTCCTTTTGAATATGATGCTGATGAGAGACTCTCTTTAAGATAGAAGGGAGCACATTTCAGTTGTTTAACCAAAAAAAAAAAAAACCTGCTCATAATAATAATAAAAATTTCTAAGAATACTTACTGTGTATCAGTTATTATTACTCTGGTTTTCATGGTTTATTTATCATTTCTCATTTTGCTGATGAGGAAGGTGAAATATATAAGTTGGAGTTGTCCACATCCCTATGGTAGAACTGAAAATAGAAAATTAGAGACAGACAAATGCACAAATAAGAAATGATGAATAAAACAAGGGTCAGTTCACCAGATCCAAAGGACTGAGGAACATCAGAATGAGAGTAGGTGGTGAGCAGTATCTGACCCTTTGCTGACAGGCATGGGAACAATAAATACATACCAAAATATGTGTTATAAAAGAAATTGAGAATGGCGTGGTCAAGTCAGGAGAAAGCGTACTAGGATAGTCTATAATAAAGTAATAGGGATACTGCAACTGGAACAGAAGTATAGAGGTAAAGAAGGTAGTGGTAACAAAGGAAATGGCAAGACATTTAAGCAGTGTGTCAGGTGAAGTTTATAAATGGGAACTTTAAGGAGGTCATTTTGCAGTGTTACTACTTTTTGTAAATGTTCCTAGTGAGCAATTACCTGAGTAAGCCAGGTTTCTTTAAGGTGGCCAGGATCGATTGGATGAAACAATATGAAGCACAGATATATGAGTGGTACAAGGAAGATACAAAATGTTATGGAGCTTGAAAGAAGTGAAAGCACATATGAAGAATGGGAAAAGTTAAGATGGGTCTTAAAAATTCATATAAAGGCAGTGGCCACCAGAAGTTCTGAGGGACTGGGGAGGAAGAATAGGTGCAATATGGGAGCATTTTCAGGACACTGGAGTGTCCTGCATTACAGTTGCAGTAATGGATACATGCCATTGTTTTACAGCACTGTAAAATTGTGCTGGACAGGGTGTAAACTATAATGTAAACTGCAATCCATGGTTAGGAGCAATGCTTCAATATGTGTTCATCAATTGTAACAAATATACCATGCTATAGAGGGATGTTGCTGATGTGGATAAGTGTGGCAGAGGCAGGGAGTGAGGCATATAGGAGTGTAACATTTTATGTAACATTTCCCTAATCTAAAGCTTCCTTAAAAATAAAAAAAAATTAAGTATATTTTAAAAAACTAATTAAGAAATGGATGGGGATTTAATTATCCAAGTATTTTTTCAGATTTAAAATTACACATTTGAAAATTTGGTGTAATAAAATATATATTATGTGCGCTAAATAAATGTAACATTATGGGAAGTGATGTGGCTCAAGTGACATGGCTTCTCCCTACCATGTGGGAGGATCTGGGTTCAATCCCTGGGGCCTTCTGCTGAAAAAGAATAAGAGAAAGCTCGCCTACACAGCGAGTCAGTGCCCACATGGTGAACCAAGTGCCTGCACAGCAAGCCAAGTGCCCACGTGAGTGCCTATGTTGTGAGTCGAGTGCCTGGACCATGAGCCGAGTTCCCATGTGAGTGCCCATGTGGCGAACCAGTGCCTGGGCAGTGACCCAGTGCCCGTGTGGCTAGCCTTGTGCCCATGCAGTGAACCAGTGCCTGCGCAAGGGAGTCATGCAACAAGATGATGATGCAACAAGAGAGAGAGACGAAAGGGAGAGTCAAGGTGAAGCAGAGCAGAAACCAGGAACTGAGGTGGTGCAATTGACAGGGAACCTCTCTCCACATTAGGGGTCCCCAGGATCCAATGCCAGTGAATCCTAGAGGAGAAAAATGAGAAGAGAGGACATAAAGAGAAATAGAAGATCGCATAGTGAATGGACACAGATGGCAAAAACAGCAGGGCAGGGAGAGGGGAAGAGGAAAGGGGAAAATAAATAAATAAAAATAAATAAATCTTAAAATACATATATATAATATCATCTACATAATACATAATCAAAATGATACATATATTCCATAAATACATTCAATATATGCAATCCAATATATTTGTATATGTTTTAACATACTTTAAATATATTTAGTAATCTGAAAAAGCATTAACCTCTTCCCTTCCCTATTGTATACTCATAAATGTAATTAAGTATATAGCATAATTTAAAACAGCGTAATTTAAAGCTGCATGATTTAACAATGCATGTATTTACATAGAAATCATATATGTAAATGTGTGCCTTTTTATGGGACTCCAGTTATTAAATCAACATATTATATCCTCCCTGCAATACTTGAAATTGATTAATTTCAGTTGACATTCGGGAGAAAGTTTACTCAATTATTTTCATTGTATCCAATAGTTAATGACACTAAATTTTTCAAAATTAGATTGTTTAATAATCCACAAATAAGCCTCACACTTAACTAAAGATTTATTTACTGTACGCTTTCATTTTACTTCACAAGGTGTTTTAACCATTTATGTTATTTAATCATGTCTTTGGTTACAGATATTTTGTTATCTTGTACTACTTAGGGATATATATTTCATGCTCTAATTTTTCTTCATTGATAAAAGGATTGATACTTACTCTAATAAAATGTTTTAATTTTAAAGTAATCAGGATCATTTAATTCCTTCCATGTTTAGGTACAATGTCTGGAGTAATATTTGGTTACTTGAAATTAATTTTATATCATATAAATTTATCTGATTAATAAAGAAATGCTTTATTTCAAAATTACATTACCTAGTTAATTGTCTTTCCACTCCTGTTTTCTCATTTAGGGCAATTTAACATTTAGGGCAACTTAACAGCCAACTGTTGGCTATTGAACCCTCGATTTGTGGATTAAAATTTTTCAAACTTGTTGTACTCCTAATTTTATCCAAGCCCATAATTCTAAGAATTGGACATACCTTTCATGGTAAAACAGCCAACACTACTTTGCCCTCTCTTTTTATTAATATATTCTCCATTTTATTATCCTATGCCTGAACACTTGACAGTATATTCTAATTATCATTTAGTTCCTCTACTATGGTTATACCTTCTTAGTATCAGGCTCATCACATTCTCAAATTTTGCACCTGTGCCCTACCTGGTACACTATGTATTCTGATGTTTGTAATTTCACTTTGTGCCATTTTTTTTTCCTAATCTGCTTTGTATATATTGCATAAAACAAGGATACTAGTAATGCTTCCTGATTTTTGGAAGATTTTACCCCAAATTTCTTAGAAATACTTATAACTTTTAAATGCTCATGCATGTTATCAATACATATTGTAAATATTATGCATTTATATGTTATCTCACACAGAATATCCGTAATATCATTCGCAATACTTTAGATTTGTAGCCACAGATGCAGGTATATGAGTATTTAGAACCTAATTAAATTCATTTAGGATATCTTTATAATAAGTGAAAGTTACTTTAAAATTTGACCTTAAGGTTTTAGCAAGAGAAACATTTTAAAATCATAATAGACTTAAGCAGGCATCAGAATAATTAATTCAAGGAAGTGACTATAACGTGCGGATATGGATGTTGGGGATTTGGACCTGAAGGGTATCGGGAATGAAAGAAAGAGAAAAGGGGGAAGGAAACAAAGAGAAAAAGAAAGAGGGAGAGAGCTGGGATCAGGGGGTCTGTGAGTAATCACTTCTCAGACAACTATTTTCTACGTGTGGCGTTATATATACTCCAACTATCAAGCTAACAAGCAGTGTAACTACACATTAACAAGACTTGTAAATTAAAGAACTTATCCAAAGTACAAAGATTTAGTATTCCTTTCAAACTACAAAGTGTGTTTGCTCATATTTCTCCCTGCCCCTGACTGCTCTATCCTGTTGACTCAAAAGGGTTAATTGCTGCATTCCTATGTTAAAAGTATAGCCATGGAAACAGCAGGTCTCCCTTTGTGAGACCACCATGCCTCAGTTTCCAAAATATGGAGGCTGATTTTCATCAAGAAAAATAAGTTGAGTATATCAAATCAAGAGATGAGATAGGTACTGAACTGGTGAAACCTTACCTATGTGAAGAGATTGGACTTGCAGTTCAGTATATTAATAGTGCCTATAGAATGCCTTAGTGTGTTTATATTTGTGGCTTGTAAAGAATCATCGTGGATATATATCTATATATCCAAATTCTTGAGTCCTTTCTCCAAAAGTCTCTGACTATATAAAACTATAGAATGGTTTTAGCTTTGGTCCACCTGTGGACAATAGACATAACGTAGGAATCTTAATTAATCTGGAATAGGATTCTCTGCTTGCCTGCAGAGATAAGTTAATTTTCTCTAGAGGGTAAGATACTTTAAAACACTCAAATATTGAAGTATAAATATATAAATTGAGAAGTAAATCAAATCCATATTATTTGTTTCATTTACCTTTTAGAATAATGTGTATATATTGTTAATGAAAAGGGTTTTTATGTTAAAAAATGCATCATATTGAAAAATAAAGTAGTTTAACATTTTAAAATAATTTTAAATGCCATTGAATTTACATTTGTGGTGATGGTGGAATAGCTCATGCAGAAATAACCTTCCTGAAGTTGGCAATAGTAAACTTTGAACAAAAAAATAAAACTGAACTCACTAAAGGAAAATACAATCAGGAAAAGCATACAGGAAATTTTATTCTTAAAAGAAAAGAACTTTATTGGTAAGATATTCATATAAATGTTTTCTCATCTGATTGGGCACTCCCCAGTCCACGTTGTATAGGGTGACTAGAACTCAAGACATATGTAGCCTACTTGGCATAAAGAGTCAGAGAATGGAACCTGAGACTAGTAGTGTATTTGGAAAGTTAATGGGATATCTGGAGAATAGGAACCCAAGGAAATATGAATCCTGAAACCAAATAAATGCTATATCCATCCTCTAACCCATAAACTCTGTATGCATGGAGGAACCTTCAAGGTTCTCAGCAAGAAAGAACAGTTGGAAACCTGAATGAATGGATCTGTTTCACCTGTTAACATTTGCAGAGGATATTGTGTTCAGAGTTTGAGTGCAGCCAAATTAGTTGCCTTGTAGAAAAATAACACAACTGAACAGTTTTAAGAGGCATATAGTGAAATTAAGGATCTTAATATGTATCAGTTGCAAGTTCCAGTAATAAAGTTTACTGGATATATGAAGAAATAAGCAAAAGTGATCCACAATAAAGAGATCAATCAAGAGAAGCAGACACCACAATGACATTGACGATGGAATTTAAAGATCAGACTTTAAAGCAGCATTTGGGAAGGTTCTTAATGCTTAAGAGAAATTATGGACACAATGGATAACCTGACAGGGAATCTTAAGAAAGAAACTAAGTTTAAAAAATGGAAATTCTTTTCAATGTATATATATGAGAATTTAACATAAACCATCAATAGTCAAAATCAGTGAGACTAAAGGATAATTATTTTAAAATGATAACGGAAAAACTTTAGTTGAATTTATATGCCAAAATAACTTCAGATGAGTTAGAAACGGGAACACAAAAAGAAAATAATAAAATCCTAGAAGAAAATCTAAGAGACTACAAGTATATGTACGAGTAAATCTCCATACATAAGACAATAAACTTAGAAGCTGCATAATAAAATATATACATATTTAAATACATTAAAATGCATGTATTCCAAATGATAATAAAAAAGTGAACAAATGAGAAAATTATAAAATAATATCTTTAAACAGAAATAAAATAATTTATTAATATATACAAGATCTTCCAACATACAACCCAAAATAAAAGAGAGAAAATACTCACCTCAAAAAAGAGCAAAGTAAGAAAGCCTATAAATTTATGAAAAAAGCATTTAGTAGCACATAAACTAGGCAAATGGAAATTGAAGAAGCAATGAGGTTTAAACTAAAAAGTGGCTCTAAATCTATTTTAGTAGGGATACAAGTTTGAAATGGTGTTCTCTTTATTGCTAGTGTACATGAGGACCTTATAATCATTTTTAAAAACTATCTGGAAACAATTATCAAAAATTGAATATACATACAATTTTTTTGTCTTTATTTTTTTAGTATTACATTCAAAAAATATGAGGTCCCCATATACCCTCCACTCCCCTCACACCTCTACTGCCCCCATTACATCATCATGGGACATTCATTGCATTTGGTGAACACATCTCTGAGCACCGCTGCACTTATGGTCAGTGGTTCACATCATAGCCCACACATCTCCCACATTCTACCTAGTGAGTCATGGGAGGACATAAAATTGTCCCTGCAGCACCACCAAGGACAACTCCAAGTCCCAAAAATGCCCCCACATCTCATCTCTTCCTCCCATTCCCTACCCCCAGCGGCCATTATGGCCACTTTCTCCACTCCAATGCCACATTTTCTTCAATAACTAATCACAATAATTCATGAATAGAATATCAGTAAGTCCACTCTAATCCATACTCTATTCCTCCATCCTGTGGACCTTGGAATGGTTGTGTCCACTCCACATCTGTATCAAGAGGGGCCTTAGATTCCACATGCATGCTGGATGCAATATTCCTGCTTTCAGTTGTAGGCACTCTTGGCTCCATGGTGAGGTGGTTGACTTTCTTCAACTCCATGTTAGCTGAGTGGGGTAAGTCCCATAAACCAGAGTGTAGGAGCTGAAGTCTGTTGAGGCTCAGGGTCTGGCTATCACACGGTCAGTCCAGAGATTCAAGTCCCCTGGGTATATACTAAACCCCAGCCCCACCTACAGTTCCGTTAAAAGTAACAGGAGTAACTTGTGAACAAAGATCACATCTGAGTCCAGCTCCATCACACAGAAACACAAACTCCAAAGCAGGGCCAACTGACATGGCCCTGAACTCCATCTGCCATGACATAGAACATGTGGGTCTCTGTAGCCCTCAGAAGAACCAATAGCCAGGGTTGTATCCACTTTATCTGTCTCTGGGACTCTGCTGAGGTCTGCACAATGGCAACCCCTCTGATAATCTCCAAGCTCTTTTTGGAGACTCATAACCATATAAACTCATTTGTCCTTTCCATTTCCCCCTTTGACTCAGGTCAAAAAGCATTTTTTACCCCTGGTATTATATGTAGATTGAGATATTCTGCTGGTCCAAGTTGACCCTTTTATTCAAGGTCATTTTCCAGTTACATCATCTGCTGGTACTTGGTAGTAATCTCTCGGTGCCAGGGAGGCTCATCCCCAGGAGTCATGTCTCACGCTGGGGAGAAGGCAATGCATTTACATGCTGAGTTCGGCTTCGAGACTGGCCCCATTAGAGCAACACGGAGGCTCTTGGGAGGTAACTCTTAGGCACCCTGCAGCTCTAGGCCTTGTTCTTATTTCAGGCACACAGGCTCACAAGCATAGTCATTAGTATCAAGGGCTCATTGCTGGACCTTCCTTCTTTTTTTGGTCTTTGACATTGCACTTGGGGGATTGTTGCTATTCCTTTATGGACTGTGATAGAGCTCCCCTGGCTAGGAAATCAACACTCACTCAGTTTTTGTTTTCAATTGTAGCCACTATGAAAATATCCAAACATTTTTATGTACCCTGGATATATGCCCTGTAGAACTCCCTGACAACCATGTGTCCCCTGTAAATAACATCCCACACCAGTATTCCTCCACTGCCATTTTTGAATCTCTCTGTGATCCAAAACTTCCTGAAAAGAGAAGCCCAATATATTGCCATGTTCCCTTAATAGTGAAAATGAAATATAGCGATGAGGTTAAAGGTTAGATATAGAATACATAAAATATTTGGAAAAATTATGGTAAAAATTAATTGGGGTATCAAAAAATTAAAAAATGCAAAAGCTGTGTTTTTGATGTTTTCCCTTCCATCACTGCAGTAAGTGTTGCCCTGTATGCAATTTGGCAAGGCAATCACTTCCGTCTTTTCCTCAGTGTCTGTGTCCTATCTTTTTCTTTTCTTTTCTCTAATTATTAGGCTTATCTTCACGAGAGTTTTAGATCACAGTAATTCATATATACAAGATACAGTACTCCCACATATTCAACATAAAACCTTTTCCCTTCCACAGCAATAATCTTTTTACATATTAATACTATATTTACCGAAACTGATGTACAGATATTGAGACAACAGCTTTCAAACAAGGTAACATTTGTGTTTACATTGTGGTTTATATTTTAGACTATACAATTTTCTAAATTTTTAGTTGTCTTATGTTTTACATTATGATTTACATTTTAGCCTATCAGCTCCTATATATTTTTGGTGTAATTTTACATGTCTTATATCCATCCTTGTGTACTCTTGTGAAACATTCCCTTTGCCCACACTGTTACATTGGCTCCATCTATTCAATACCTCTTTCCCCCTTCCCTTAGGGCCCACAGTGACAGTCAATCTTCATTGCTTAAAGGGCCATGTTCAGAGATAGTTGCAACTGTGTTGAGGACTTGACATGCTCAACTGCCCTAATGCACTGGGAGCCACCATTTCATTGAGAGATACGGTACCCTCTATTTGATGGCATCAGTCCTCCCCAGGATGTGGGTATACCTTCACTCTCATTATATGAGTCTCTATACAATGATATAACCCACTATAGCAAAATGAGCATTCACATATTCCCTAGGAGCCTGACCTGAGTCAGATTGTCCCCTTTAAGCATCTTAAACAAGTAACTTTCCTTATTATATTTTTGAAAAGGTTTTCTCAGCATTACACTCTCAACCAAATACCTGACAATCTCCTATGTTCGTATGTTGCTCCACCCTCCCCGCAATTTCTTGGGCAATATTACCCATCCTCCCTTCCTTAGCCCCCCTCAAGCCTGCAAAGCCCAACCCAAAGGTAACCTTATGTCCCCATTTTATCCCTTCCTTGTAGAAATACTTACCTCTAGTTTATCATAGATTTCACCCATGCAAGTGTCAGCTTACATCCTTCATCTACCCCCCAATTTCCTGTAAGCCAATCATCTAGTCTCTAGCTCTCTGAGGCAGCTTGGTTTACTTATTTCATATCACTGAAGTCATGTAGTATTTGTCCTTCAATGCCTGGGTTGCTTCACTCAACATAAGGGTCTCAAGACTCATCCATGTTATCACGTGTGTTTGTAGTGTATTTTTTCTTAAAGCCGAGTAGTATTCCATTGTATGTATATACCACATTTATTTATTTATTCATCTGTTGATGGGCATTTGGGTTGATTCCAACTTTTGGCAATAGTGAACAATGCTGCTATGAACATCGGTGGGCATGTATCAGTTTGTGTCCTTGTTTTCAGTTCTATTGGGTATATACCCAGCAGTGGAATTGCTGGGTCATATGGCAAATCTATGGTTACTTTTTTGAGAAACGGCCAAACTGTCCTCCAGAATGATTGGAACCTTCTGCATTCCCACCAGCAGTGGATGAGTGTTCCCATTCCTCCACATCCTCTCCATCATTTGCACTTTTCTGTTTTCTTGATAGCTGCCAATCTTATGGGAGTAAGATGGTATCTTATTGTAGTTTTGATATGTATTTCCCAGATAACTAGGGATTTGGAGCATTTTTTTTTCATGTGATTTTTAGCCATTTGTATTTCTTCTTTGGAGAAGTGTCTGATTAAATCTTTTTCCCATTTTTTAAATGGGTTGTTTACTTTTTATTTTCAAGATATAGGAGTTCTTTATATATGCAGTTTATAAGTCTCCCATCTGATATATGGTTACCAAATATTTTCTCCCATTGTGTATGCTCTCTTTTCACTTTCTTGACAAACTCCTTTGAGGTGCAGAAGTCTTTAATTTTGAGGAGGTCCCATTTATCTATTTGTTCTTTTGCTGCTCGTTCTTTTAGTGTGAAGTTCATGAGCCATTTCCTATTAAAATGTCCTGTATATGCTTCCCTACACTGCTTTCCAATGTCTTTATGGTCTTGGCTCTTATATTTAGGTCTTTGATCCATCTTGAGTTGATTTTTGTAAAAGGTGTGAGATGGCTATGCTCTTTCATTCTTTTACATATGGATATCCAGTTCTCCAGGCACCATTTGCTGAATAGGCCATTCTCTCCCATTTGAGCGGGTTTGGTGGCTTTAATTAACATTATATGACTATGTATATGAGGATATATATCAGAACTCTCAATTTGGTTCCATTTGGTCTGTGTGTCTCTCCATGCTGTTTTCAATACTGTAGCTTTGTAGTATGTTTTGAAGTCAGGTAGTATGATTCCTCCAATTCCATTTTTCTTTTTCAATATGTCTTTGACTATTCAGAGCCTATTTCCTTTTCAAATAAATTTCATAGCTAGTTTTTCTAGTTCCCTAAAGAATGCTGTGTTGATTTTTATTGGGATTGCATTGAATGTGTAGATCAGTTTTGGTAGCATAGACATCTTAATAATATTCAGTCTTCCTATCCATGAACAGGGAATATTCTTCCATTTATTGAGGTCTTCTTTGATTTCCTTGAACAGTCTTGTGCAGTTCTCTGTGTTTAAGCTTTTAACATCTTTAGTTAAATTTATTCCTAGGTAATTGATTTTTTATTGACAATTTTAAATGGTATTTGTTTCTTGATTTCCTCCTTAGCTTGCTCATTATTGGTGTACAGAAATGTTACTGATTTTTGTGCATTGATCTTATAACCTGTGACTTTACTAAACTAATTTTTGAGTTCTAGAACTTTTGTTGTAGACTTCTCAGGGTTTTCTATGTATAGGATAATGTCATCTGCAAATAATGAAATTTTTACTTCTTCCTTTCCAATTTGAATGCCTTTTATATCTGGTTCTTGCCTCAGTGCTTAAGCAGGTATTTCTAAGACAATGGTAAATAGAAGGGGTGAGAGTGGGCATCCTTGTCTTGTTCCTGATCTTAGAGGGAAGGATTTTACGATTTCACCATTGTAAACGATGCTCGCTGTTGGTTTTTCATATATGCCCTTTATGATGTTCAGGAAATTTCCTCGTATTCCAATCTTTTGCAGTGTTTTTATCAAGAAAGGGTGCTGTATTTTTTCAAATGCTTTTTCTGCATCTATAGATATGATCATGTGATTTTTCCCCTTTAATCTGTTTATATGGTGTATTACAATGACTGATTTTCTTATGTTGCACCATCCTTGCATACTGGGAATGAATCCCATTTGTTCATGGTGTATAATTCATTTAATGTGTTGTTGAGTATGGTTAGCAAGTATTTTGTTGAGGATTTTTGCATCTAGGTTTCTTATAGAAATTGGTCTGTAATTTTCCTTTCTTGTGGTGTCTTTGTTTGTCTTTGGTACTAGGGTAATGTTGGCATCATAGAATGAGTTAGGTAATGTCCTTTCTGTTTCCATTTTTTGGAAGAGTTTCAGCAGGATTGGTGTTAGTTCTTTCTGGAATGATTTGTAGAATTCACCTGTGATGCCGTCTGTCCCTGGGCTCTTCTTAGTTGGGAGGTTTTTAATGACTGATTCTATCTCTTTACTTGTGATTGGTTTGTTCATTAATATAGGCTGGTTATGTGTTTCTAGGAATTTGTCCATTTCCTCTTTCTTTTTTTAATTGATTTTGTAAAAATATTACATTAAAAAAAATATATGAGGACCCTTCAACCCCACCACTCCCACCCCACCACTCCCCCCTCAGCAACACTCATTCCCATCATCATGACACATCCATTGTATTTGGTAAGTACATCTCTGGGCACTTCTGCACCTCATGGTCAATGGTTCACATCATGGCCCATACTCTCCCCCATTCCATCCAGTGGGCCCTGGGAGGATTTACAATGTCCAGTGATTGCCCCTGAAGCACCATCTAGGGCAGCTCCAAGTCCCTAAGACGCCTCCACATCTCATCTCTTCCTGCCATTACCCATACCCATTAGCCACCATGTCCACTTTTCCCACTCCAATGCCACCTTTTCTCTGTGGACACTGGATTGGTTGTGTCCATTGCACCTCTATGTCAAGAGGAGGCTCAGATTCCACATGGATACTGGATGCAATCCTCCCACTTTCAGTTGTAGGCACTCTAGGCTCCATGGTGTGGTGGTTGTCCTTCTTCAACTCCATCTTAGCTGAGTGAGGTGAGTCCAATAAATCAGATTGTAGGTGCTGGAGTCTGTTGAGGCTCAGGGCCTATTTCCTTTTAATTGTCATTTTTGTTGGAATATAGTTTTTCAAAGTATCCTCTTATAATAGTCTTTATTTCTGTGGAGTGATAGTCTTTATTTCTTATGATAGTCCTTATTTCTGTGGTGATCTCTCCTTTCTCATTTCTCATTTTGTGTATTTGTATCTTGTCTCTTTTTTTCTTTGTTAGTCTAGCTAAGGGTTTGTCAATTTTATTGATCTTCTCAAAGAACCAGCTCTTGGTCTTGTTTATCTTTTCAAGTGCTTTCTTACTTTCTACTTCATTTAGTTCTGCTCTTATCTTTGTTCTTTCTTTCTTCCTCCTGTGGGGTTACTTTGTTTTTTTTACTAATTTCTCCAAATGTGCAGTTATTTCTTCAATTTTTGCTCTTTCTTCTTTTTTGATATATGAATTTATGGCTATAAATTTCCTTCTTAGTATTGCTTTTGCTGCATCCCATAAGTCTTGATATGTGGTGTTATCATTTTCATTAGTTTCAAGGTAGTTATTAATTTCTCTTGAGATTTCCTCTTTGGCCCACTGTTTTTCTATGAGTGTGCTGTTTAATTTCCATATCTTGGTGTGAAATCTGGTCCTCTGGCCCTTGCAGATTTCCAGCTTCACTCCACTGTGGTCAGTGATATTATTTTGTAGGATTTTGATCTTTCTGAATTCATTGATCCTTTCTTTGTGGCCTAGCCTATGGTCTATCTTGGAGAATGATCCATGAGCACTTGAGAAAAATATATATCCTGCTGTATTCGGGTGTAGTGATCTGTATGTGTCTATTAGCTCCAGCTCCCCTAATATACTGTTCAAAGTTTTTGTTTCTTTAGTGATTCTCTTTTGCGATGTTCTGGCAAAGTTGATAGTGGTGTATTAAATCCTCCCACTTTTTGTGGAGGCATCTATTCTTTCACTTAGTTTTTCCAGTGTTTGCCTCACGTATTTGGAGGTGCCCTTGTTAGGAGCATAAATATTTATGATTGTTCTTCTGGAAAGATTTTCCCTTTCACTACAATGTAATATCCTTCTTTGTCTCTCACAATTGTTTTGCATTTAAAGTCTATTTGGTCTGGTATTAATATAGCTACTACTGCCTTTTTTTGTTTATTGTTTGCTTGTAAGATTGTTTTCCAACCATTCACTTTCAACCTCCATAAGTCCCTGGGTCTAAGATGTGTTTCTTGTAGACAGCATATAGATGGGTCATATTTCCTTATCCAATGTCCCAGTCTGAATCTTTTGATTGGTGAGTTTAATCCTTGACATTCAGTGTTATTACTTTCAAGGAATTATATATGTTAGCCATATTTTGATGGACTTGTGTTTGTCATATTTTGTTTGTTTGTTTTCCTTCTCTTTTTGTCTTTTTTGTTGCTCTTACACTCTCCTCCAACTCTGCCTCTCCTGTTTTTTCCTTTCTTCCTGTTCAACTCCCTTTGGTATTTCTTGAAGGGCAGGGTTCTTATTGGCATACTCTTTCAATTTCTGTTTATCTGTGAATATTTTGAGCTCTTCAGCATTTTGAATGCTAATTTAGCTGGGTAGAGTATTCTTGGTTGGAAATTTTTTCTTTTAGTACCTTGACTATATCATACCACTGCCTTCTTGCCTCCATGGTTTCAGATGAGAAATCAACACTTAATTTTATGGAGCCTCCCTTGTATGTGATGGTTTTCTTTTCTCTTGCTGCTTTTAGAATTTTCTCTTTGTCTTGTGCGACAGCTTGTTCGGTCGGTAGAAGTGGGGTCTGGGTGTGGACGAGGGGTCGGTCCAGCTCAGGACGAGGGGTCAGTCCCGCTTGGGATGAGGGATCGGTCCCGCTTGGGATGAGGGGTTGGTCCGGCAGCAGACGAGGGGTCGGTCTCACAGGGGTTGCGCGGTGTGACTGACGGGTTCGCCTGGCGAAGCCGGCGATGAAGGGGACGCCCGGAGAAGCAGGCGATGAACTGGGGACAAGGGAGGCCAGGCCTTGTCGGAGGCTCTCAGGACTGGAGGGCGCACAGCAGAAGAACTACCGCATAGACAAGGTAAACATGCAAGTCCACTTTATTGAGAGAGAGGCAACAGTTTTATAGGGGCTGGGGAAGGCTGATTGGTCGAAGCCATGCCCTGTTCTGATTGGTTGCCGGCGAAAGGTCAGTGGGCGGTACTGGACGGGGGAAGGGTGGTGATTAGGGATTGGCTGTTGCTGTTGCTGGGGGAAGTGGCAGGGTTTAGTGATTGGTGGCTGCTGTTGCTGGGGTAGAGGGCAGACTTGAGTTTCCTGCCCACGCCTGGCTGTTGCTGCTGTCAGGGGGAGGGAAAAGGGCGGACTCGATTTTTCCGCCCACGCCTGGCTGTTGCTGCTGTTGGGGGAGGGGAAAAGGGCAGACTGGATTTTTCCGCCCACGCCTGGCTGTTGTGCTGTCGGGGGGAGGGAAAAGGGCAGACTGGAATGTTCCACCCTGCGCCTGCACAGGGAGAAAAAAGAAGAAGGGTGCCACCCCACAGGCATCGTGTGGCGCCATCCGGGAGGAGGGGTGGCCACGGAAGCATGGCTGCTGAGAAGGGGAGACTCGAGGGCACTCTGCGCCCATGCCGAGCTCCTTTCAGGGGTGGCGGCAAGTCCGACCAGCCACCCTATTATGGGGGCAGCAGCTTGGCCTGCTGCGGCTGCTCCCCCGCCAGGCCAGCAAACCACACTTCAGCCCGAGGGGTGACCGCATTTCCCCCTTCTTTTCAAATAAGGGCCAGGATGGCAGCAGCAACAAGTAGCCGAGGCCCAAGAGGCAGTAAGCAATGAGGGAAGCAGAGCTGAAGAGGGAGGTGAGTATGATGGGGATATAAATGTACAATTTAGGGGGCGGTATCTTGCCGTTGCAAACAAGGGTGGCCAATGTCCAATTCTTGTTGATCTCGGCGGCTATAAGATCCATCTGCTGTTAAAAGTCCAGAAAGATAGCGCGTTACAGGTAGTTGATCCCTTCTTGGTGGCGAAGAGCGGCCGAGGCAGACTGTGTGATGGTCTGGAGGATCGCAGCTGTGAGGACAAGTCACGTCAGGGCACCAGCAGCGGTGGTGGCGGCAGGGTTGGGAGTGGTGGAGACGTAGGTGAGGACAACAAGAAGGCCAAAGTCTTCACGGGAGCGAGAGAGGCCGATGATAATGGGGCGGGCTGACATGGGGCGGCCCAATCTGCAACACAGTGGGGGTTCAGGCAAAAAAAGGAGGGGGGCGGGGGACGAGAAAGGACACTTTGGATGGCTAAGAAGAGGAGTGAGGTTGAGACAAGAGGAAGCTCCGCAGAAGTATGGGGAGGCAAAAGCAGAAACGTTATTGGATGCTAAAAAGCAGGCCGCGGGCCAGGGAAAGCGGGTTGCGGGCTGTTTAGCAGGGCTGGAGCTGCTTGAGAGCGATGGTGGCATGGGGGGCCACGGTTACAGAAGAATTGGGGCTGTTTCAAAGAGATCTTACACCGGTGAGTGTCTAGGAGACCGGTGAGGGCCCGAACTTGCGGGGCTTGCTTAGCAGATAGGATGTTACCCATTGCTAATGGCCTTTTGGAGCCGATAAGAAAAGGGGCCCTTACCTTGAGAGCACGGCGATGGGAGCCGAGGTGCGTGGTGAGATGAGGGGTCAGAGCCGGTGGGGCTCCGATGGTGGTCGCGGGCCAAGAGAAGGCCCCAATGAGGGGAGGGCAGAACGATGAGCAGTGGAGCAAGGCAAAGGGGAGCAAGCACGGAGGGGAGGAGGCAGAGGTGAAGGCAGGGGTGGAGGTGCTCAGGCACGCGCTCCTGAGAGTTTTATTGGCGCCTCTTAATCATAGCGGGTCAGTATAAGCCCCTGACATGGAAGGAGAAAGCCATCCAGCGATTCTCCCAGACCGCCGTGGATCATATGAGGTCACCAAGGTTCAGGAGCAGCAATGCAGAGTGATAAGATAGGGGTGAGAAGAGAGGAGGGCGTAGGGCCGTGGGAGGGTTACTTCAGACATGCAAGCGCATGCTCCCGAGAAATCCAAGGCTCCTCTTAATCATAGCGGGTCGGTATAAGCCCCCACATGGAAGGAGAAAGCCATCCAGCGATTCTCCCAGACTGCCGTGGATTGTATGAGGTAGCCAAGGCTCAGGTAGCAGCAATGCAAAGCGAAAAGATAGGGGTGAGAAGAGAGGAGGGCATAGGGCTGTGGTAGGGTTACTTCAGACATGCAAGCGCATGCTCCCGAGAAATCCAAGGCTCCTCTTAATCATAGCGGGTCGGTATAAGCCCCCACATGGAAGGAGAAAGCCATCCAGCGATTCTCCCAGACTGCCGTGGATTGTATAGGTAGCCAAGGCTCAGGTAGCAGCAATGTTGCACGAGAGAAGCCCCACGGTGAGAGGAGAGGAGGGGAGGGGCCGCCAAGTTATGGAGTGAGGCTGTGGTGGGGTTGCCTTGCCCCATGTTGGGCGCCAGCTGCGGCAGCTTGCTCCGTCGGTAGAGGTGGGGTCTGGCTGTGGATGAGGGGTCGGTCCAGCTCAGGATGAGGGGTCGGTCCCGCTTGGGATGAGGGATCGGTCCCGCTTGGGACGAGGGGTCGGTCCAGCAGCAGATGAGGGGTCAGTCTCACAGGGGTTGCTCGGTTCAGCTGACGGGGTCGCCCGGCGAAGATGGTGACGAAGGGGTTACCTGGAGAAGCAGATGATGAACTGGGGACAAGGGAGGCCAGGCCCTTGTCGGCGGCTCTCAGGACTGGAGGGCGCACAGCAGAAGAACTACCACAGAGACAAGGTAAACATGCAAGTCCACTTTATTGAGGAAAAGGCAACAGTTTTATAGGGGCTGGGGAAGGCTGATTGGTCGAAGCCATGCCCTGTTCTGATTGGTTGCCGGGGAAAGGCCAGTGGGCGGTACTGGATGGGGGAGGGGTGGTGATTAGGGATTGGCTGTTGCTGTTGCTGGGGGAAGTGGCAGGGTTTAGTGATTGGTGGCTGCTGTTGCTGGGGTAGAGGGCAGACTTGAGTCTCCTGCCCACGCCTGGCTGTTGCTGCTGTCGTGGGGAGGGAAAAGGGTGGACTGGATTTTTCCGCCCACACCTGGATGTTGCTGTTGTCGGGGGAGGGGAAAAGGGCGGACTGGATTTTTCCGCCCACGCCTGGCTGTTGCTGCTGTCAGGGGGAGGGAAAAGGGCCTGCGCAGGGAGAAAGAAGAAAAAGGGTGCCGCCCCACAGGCATCATGTGGCGCCATCCGGGAGAAGGGGCGGCCGCGGAAGCATGGCTGCCGAGAAGGGGAGACCTGAGGGCACTCTGCGCCCATGCCGAGCTCCCTTAAGGGGTGGCGGCGAGTCCGACCAGCCACCCTATTATGGGGGCAACGGCTTGGCCTGCCGCGGCTGCTCCCCCACCAGGCCAGCAAACCACACTTCAGCCCGAGGGGTGACCGCAGTCTTGAGCATTGGATAATTTGACAAGTATATGTCTTGGGGTGGGCCTGTTCGTATTTATGATGTTTGGGTGCATTTTGCTTCCTGGGCATGTACATCCATCTCTCTCAGTAGATTTGGGAAGTTTTCAGCCAATATTTCCTCCAATACCCCTTCAATCCCCTTTCCCTTCTCTTCTCCTTCTGGAATGCCTGTAATATATATGTTTGAGCATTTTGCATTGTCATTCAGGTCCCTAAGTCCTAGCTGGATTTTTTCTATCTTTTTATCGATCAGTTCTACTCTGATTTCAGAGGTACTGTCTTCCACTTCACTGATTCTCTCCTCTGCCTCTTCTTATCTGCTGCTATATGCTGAGAGTGTGTTTTTGATTTCTTTAACTGTGGTGTTCATAACCATCATATCTGTTATCTTTTTGCATATATCTACAATTTCCTCTCTAAGTCTCTAATATATGTTTTGAGATCTTTACTTACTTGTCCAATGTTCTGCTCACCTTCCTGGTTTTTAGTTTGCTCAGTGGATTCAGCCATGTTTTCCTGATTATTGGTTTGGTTTGTAGTTTTTTGTTGCTGTCTGGTCAACATTTTATCTTGATGGGTTTAATCAGTTCCTTCTCTTCTTTGTGTACTCTTGGGGATTAATTAGTTGCTGTTCGTGTGTAAGTGTTATGTGTTCTCTTTGTCACTTTGTTCTTCTCACTCTATTTTCTTGTTGCTCGCTAAGTTCACTTTGAAGGAAAATATTATGGCCAGGGAAAGCAAAATGCATAAGAAAAGAAAATGTGTAAAGTACTATTGGTAATAAATGTTAACAGAACAACAATGTGAGATCTAGGAGAATGGTTATTAGACTCATGTAAATTGTTAAGAGTTATAGCAGTAAATAGAGTACCTATAATGAGACAGTCAACTGAATATGGGGAGGAATATAGTATGAATTAAAAGACCAGTGTTTTCATGAGAGAGGGAAAGAGAGAAGAAAGACAATAATATCAAGAATGGATAAAAGACAGAACAAAGGTGTTAAAAATAAAAAGTCAGACAATTTGGAGGCCAAAGAGAGGGAGGTGGAATGTAAGAGAAACAGTACATGATGGAGGATAGAAAGATATGTGGGAAAGTGGATAGTGTAGGTGGCCAAAATCAATACACACAGAGAAGAGGAAATAGAGGATGAGGAAACAAAACAAGTGTGAAGCACTCCCTGCAGCACATTATATATAAAGAAATAAAATAAAAAAGGAAAAAAAGAGAGAAAGAAGGAAAGAGGAGAGAAAAATGGGGAGGCAAAGAAAACAGGTGGTAACAAGCAAGAAAAAGAAAAAGGAAAAAACTAAATAAATGAAAAAGGACCTTGGGGTATAAAATGGGAGGAAAGACCAGGAAAACAATGCAATATTAGCAACCACAACCAAAAAAAATAAATAAATAAAAGAAAAGAAAAGAACCAACATTTCAAGCTAGGAATCCTCTTTGCAGTTAGGTAATATGCTTAGTGATCTGACCTTCCCCCTTTCTCCTTTCCTCACTTCTCTCTCTTCCAGGGCAGCAGGAAGCTGCCTGAGAGGTCTGGTAGGCAGTTCAAGTAGGTCCTTGTTGAATCAACTCAACACAGAAGACTATAACTCTATTTCCAGCATGAGAGCACCTACACCTCACCAAAAACCACATATATGCTACTGGAAGCTTGGACAGCACCTCCTACAGTCCCTCCCCCTTAGGTGTGCTAGGAGAGGTCTAATTGATTTTCTGACTCCACCTTCTCCCAGACCAAGTTTCCTATCCCAGGATATTTAGGTAAATTGGGCTTTCTCAGCAGATTCGCCTCTTCTTTCTTCCCAGACTCTCCACAAGTCAGTTTGTACACTCCTCCAAGTTCAAGGGGAGAGAGAGAGAGAAAACACACACACACACACACACTCACACACAAAATACCGAGGGCTAGGGTAATCAAGGACCTCGGACGTACCTCAGGGCACAGTGCATTTTGGGGATGGAAATTCCATGGTATTGCAGACTCAAGGTGTGTGAGTCTCTGGAGTGTGGGCCACCGGGGTTCAGGGGACACAAATCTTGGGACCATGCATCCAGTTAACACTGGGTCTGGGAACACTGCAGCACACAAAGCCTTCAGGGATAGCAGTGGCCGGGCTGCCAGCCCTAGGAAGAGGGGTCCTGCCCACAACTTCTGACCTCTGTGTCAGAAATCCAAAATTCCTCCTCTTGCAAGAACCTCCTCCATCACAGTCTCACCAAATTGACATCCAGACACCTCCCACTCTGCAAGCCCCGAAAAAAGCCCACTCAGGGCTTGGGAACATCCTAGCACAACAAAGCCTTCAGGAATCACTGCAGCCAGGCCACCAGCCCCAGGGGGAAAGGTCCCACCCACGGCCTCCAACCTCCATGCAAAAGACCCAAAATTCTACCTCTTGCAAGAATCTATTCTGTCACCATCCCACCAAACTGACGTCCAGACACCTCCTACCCTGCAAACACCTGAAATAGCCTGGTCCAGCAGGACTCCAACCCTACTCAGCCACTTCTTTGGAGGAGAGACTGTGAAGTGCACTCATTCAGATGCCATCTTGCCCCACATCCTTATTAACTTTCTATGTTATTTTCCTTTCCTTTCTCTTTCCCTCTCTCCTATTAACACTGGCCTTTAAAATCATACCATATTCTTCCCCAAATTCAATTTCCCATCTCATTGTAGGTGCTCCACTACTTATTGTTGTAACTCTATGCAGCTTACATGTGTTTAATATTCATTCTCTTAGGCCTTATATGGTTCTTCTGTTAACATTTACTATCAATACTGCTATTAGAAGTGGAGCAAGATGGTGTCTGAGTGAGTGCACTTTGCAGTCTCTCCTGCAAAGAGGCAGGCAAGTGGGGCTGGAGTCTTGCTGGAGTGGGCTGTTTGGGGACTTGCAAGGCAGGAGGTGCGTGGACATTGATTTGCAGAGATAGTGACAGTGGGAATGCTTGCTAAAGGTAGAATTGTGGGTTGCAAGTATGGAGGTTGGAGGCTGTGGGAAGGTCGGATCCTTCCCCCTAGAACTGGCTGCTGTGGTGTTCCCTGAGAACTGTTAGTTGTGTGGGGGCATTCCTGGGCCCTGTGATCCCCAGATGTGTGATCCCCAGGTCCGTGTGCCCTAAGTCCCTCTATAGGCACACATACCATGAGTCTACAGTGACCTGGACTTCTCTTTTCTGAGTCCACTGCTCCTGGAGCTCTGGGTTGGCCCTAGCCCTCTGATTTTGGACTGACTCCATGTGTGGGAGGGATTAGGTGGGAGACGGAGCAGTGGGGCCAAGTGAGTTCAGGTTCAATTTCCTAGTCTTACCTCCACTTTTTTTTTGGGGGGGGGGCATCTTGGAGGAACATACTGGCTAGCTTGGGGAGAGCCTGGGAAGAGAGGAGTTGTGAATCTGCTGAGAAAGCCCAATTCACCTAAATACGCTGGGATAGGAAAATTGGCCTGGGAGATGGTGGAGACCGAAAATCCACTAGCCTTCTTGTAGGACACCTAAAGGAAAGGGACTGTAGGATGTGCTTTCCAAGCTTCCAGTAGCATACATGGGGATCCTGGTGAGGTTGTGGGTGCTCTCTCCCTGGAAATTAAGTGTCATTGTTTTCTGAACCAAACTGGTTCAACAAGGGCCCACTTGAATCTCCTACAAGACCTCTCAGGCAGCTTTCTGGCTTCTTGGGAGAGAGGGAAATGACAGAGGGAGAACAGGGGAACATCAGATCCATAAGTGTTCTATATAAATACAAAGAGGATTCCTTGCTTGAAACTTTGTCTAGTATTTTGTTGGTTTGTCTTTTCTTCTTTATCTTCCAAAGTCTCTTTTTCCTTTCTTTTTCTATTTTTCTTTTTCTTTTTCTTTTCCTTGCTTGCTTCACCCCTCCCTTTTGTCTTTTCTTTGTCTTTCTTTCTCTTCTTTTTTATTCTTTTTACATTAGGTGCAGCAGGGAGCACTTCAGTTTTGCTGTATTTCCTCATCTTCCATTTCCTCTTTTCCATGGGTATTGATTTTGGCCACCAACACTATGCCCTTTTCTCTACATCTTTCTATCCTCTATCACTTATTCTATCATTTATTGTTTCTTTTACATTACACCTCTCTTTGTTTGCCCCCCAATTTTTCTGGCTTTTTATTTCTGATACCATTGTTCTGCATTCTGACATATTCTTTATTTATATTATTGTCCTTTCTTTTTCCTTTCCCTCTCTCCTGAATACACTGGCCTTTTATTTTACACTATATTCATCCCCATATTCTATTTACTATCTCATTATACATACTCTACTTTTCTTGCTGTTATTACTCTACACACTTTACATGAGTCTAATATCCATTCTCCTAGACCTCACATGGTTCTTCTGTTAATATTTACTATCAATACTACTATTATTCATTTTCTTTTCTTACTCCTTTTGTGTTCTCTGGCCCTAATATCTTCCTTCAAGTGAACTTAGCCAAGAACAAGGAAATAGAATAAGAAGAACAAAGTAACAAAGAGAAGCCTTAACACACACACACACACAACTAATTAAACCCTGAACTAGACAAAGAAGCTAAGCAAATGATTAAACCCATCAAGATAAAATGACCAGACAGCAACAAAAAAACTACAAACCAAACCAATAATCAGGAAAACACAGGCCCAATACAATGAACAAACTGAAAAGGAAGAGGAGCAGAACATTGAAGAAGTAATTAAAGCTCTCAAAACATATATAAGTGAACAGTTTGATGAAGTGAAGGAAGAGGTTAAGAATATGAACAAAAACTTGGAGAGAATACAGAAAAAAATCACAATCATATCCAAAATGATAATGGATATGATGGTGATGAATGGCACAATCCAAGAAATCAAAAATACACCCTCAGCAAATAACAGCAAATTTGAAGATGCAGAGGAAAGAATTAGTGATATGGAGGGCAATATATCTTGATTGATAAAAAGATAGAAAAAATCCAGTAAGGAGTTAGGGATCTGAATGACAATGCAAAAATCAACCATAGGCATTATAGGCATTCCAGAAGGAGAAGAGAGGATAGAGGGGACAGAAGGAGTGTTGGAGGAAATAATGGCTGTAAACTTCCCAAATCTATTGAGGGAGATGGCTGTACATGTCCAAGAAGCACAACACACCCCAAAGAGCATAAATCCCAACAGGCATACCCCAAGACATATACTTGTCAAATTATCCAATGCTCATGACAAAGAGAAAATATTGAAGACAGCAAGAGAAAAGAGAACCATGATGTATAAGGGAAGCTCAATAAGATTATGTTGATTTCTCATCTGAAACCACAGAGACAAGAAGACAGTGATATGACATAGTCAAGATACTAAAAGAAAAAAAATCCAGGCAAGAATACTCTCTCCAGCAAAGTTGGCATTAAAAAATCATGGAGAATTCAAAATATTCACAGATAAACAGAAACTAAAAGATTATGCCAATAAGAAAACCTGCCCTCCAAGAAATATGAAAAGGAGTTCTGCAGGAAGAAAGAAAAAACAGGAGAGAGAGTTGGAGAAGATGGTAAGAATAGCTAAAAAGACAAAATGTGAAATAAAAACAACCTAGGACATGCAGAGATCCAAAGAAAATATGGCTAATGTAAATAAGTCCTTGAGAGTCATAACATTGAATGTTAATGGATTGAACTCACCTGTCAAGAGACACAGATTGGCAGAATGGATAAGGAAATACAACCCATCTATATGCTGTCTACAAGAAAACCCTCCTAGATCCAGGGATTCAAGAAGGTTCAATGTGAATGGCTGGAAAACATTCTTACATGCAAACAATAACCAAAAAAGACATGAGTAGTTATATTAATTTTGGATATAATAGACTTTAAAGCCAAAACTATTGTGAGAGACAAAGATGGACACTACATTTCACTAAAATGGGGTATCTTTCAAGGGGAAAGAGTAATCATAAATATTTATGCTCTTAATGAGGGTGCCTCCAAGTACATGAGGCAAACACTGGAAAAACTAAATGAAGGAATAGATGCCTCTAAGATTATATTGGTGGACTTGCCTACACCATTATCACCATTGGGCAGAACATTTCAACAAAGAAACAATAAAGAAACAAAGACTTGGAACAATGTATACAAGATCTGGACCTAATGGACATATACAGAACATTCCTCCCAGATACAGCAGGGTATGTATTCTTCTCAAGTGCACATGGATCATTCTCCAAGATTGATGATATGCTAGGCCACAGAGAAACTCCCAATGAATCGGATAGATTGAAATCAGAAAAAATAATTTCTCTGACAATAGTGGAATGAAGCTGAAAGTTTGCAAGGATGAGAGAACAAGATTAGGCACAAGGATGGAAATTAAGCAACACACTCTTAACAAACAGTGTGGCAAGGATGAAATCTCAAAAGAGATCAGTAACTACCTTGAAACCAGTGAAAATTACAACACAACATATCAAAACTTAAGGGATACAGCAAAAGCTGTACAGAGAGTGAATATCATAGCCATAAAGAAACTGATGATCTAAGCAAACAAGTCACAAGTACAGAGATAGACTCGATCATTAAAAACCTCCCAAAAAAGAAGAGCTCTGGACCAGATGGGTTTACAGGTGAATTCTACCAAATATTCAAGAGAGAATTAACACCAATCTTTTTTAAACTCTTTCAAAAAATCAAAATAGCAGAAACATTGCCTAACTCATTCAACATTACCATAATGCCAAAATCAAACAAAGACACCACAAAAATGGAAAATTGCGAACCAATCTCTCTAATGAACATAGATGTGGAAACCTCAACAAAATACTTACCAATCATGTTCAACAACACTTCAAATGAATTATACACCATATCCAATTGGGTTTCATCCCTGGTATGCAAGGATGGTTCAACATAAAAAAAGTCAATCAGTGTAATACACCACATAAACAGATCAAGGAGGAAAAACCACATGATCATATTTATAGATTCCAAAAAGGCATTTGACAAAATACAGAATCTTTTCCTAATAAAAACACTGGAAAATATAGCAATAGAAGGAATATTTCTGAACATAATAAATGGTATAGATGAGAAACCCACACCTAACACATCAACAATGCTGAAATGCCAAAATCTCTCCTATAAGATTAGGAACAAGAAAATAGAACAGGAATGCCCACTATCATCCTTCCTATTTAACACTGTGTTAGAATTACTTGCTCAAGACCATAGGAAAATAACAAATATAAATGCATCCTAACTGGAAAGGAAGAATTCAAAATTAAACTATTTGCAGAAGACAAGATCCTGCTCCTACATAAAATCTACAACCAAGCTATTCGAACTTATAAATGAGTTCAGTAACATCACAGATGATAAAATCAATACACAAATATCAGTCACATTTTAAAACACCAATAATGAGCATCCTGATGAAGAAATCGAGAAAAAATACCAATTCAAATAGAAAATTTTAAAATCAAATACCTAGGAGTATATTTACCTAAAGTTGTAAAAGGCTTATACAACACTGTTAAAGTAAATCAAAGAACACCTAAATAAATGGAAGAATATTCCTTATTCATGGATAGGAAGACTAAATATCATTAAGATGTCTATCTTACCAAAACTGATCTACAGATTTAATCCAATCCCATTACTAATAAATGCAGCATTTTTTAATGAGCTAGAAAAATTAAATATGAAATTTATTTGGGAAGGAAATAGGCCCCCAAAAGCCAAAGACATATTGAAAAAGAAAAATGAAATTGGAGGAATCCCACTACCTGATTTTAAAACATACTACAAAGCTACAATGGTCAAAACAGCATGATATTGGTACAAGGATAGGCATCCCTTCAGAGCACTGGAACCGAATTGAGAGTTCTGATATAGATCCTTGCATATACAGTCACCTGATATTTGACAAGACCACCAAGTCCACTCAACAGGGAGAGAATAGCTTCTTCAATAAATGGTGCTTGGAGAAGTGGATATCCATATGCAAAGAATGAAAGAGGATTACCATCTCACACCATGTACAAAAATCAAATCAGGATCGATCAAAGACCTAAATATAAGAGCCAAGACTATAAAGACCTTGTGAAACAAGGTAGGGAAACATCTACTCGACCTTGAAATAGGAAATGACTTCATGAACTTCATACCCAAAGTAAGAGTTGCAAAAGAAAAAATAAAGGGACCACCTCAAAATTAAAGCCTTTTACACCTCAGAGGTGTTTATCCAGAAAATGAAAAGAGAGACTACACAATGGGAGAAAATATTTGGGAACCATATATATGATAGGAGACTAATATCCAGCATATATAAATAAATCTTTTATCTTGAAGGTAAAAAGACAAACAACCCATTTAAAAATGGATAAGAGATTTGAACAGATGCTTCTCCAAAGAAGAAAGTGGCTAAAAAGCACATGAAAGGATGCTCAACACCACTATTAGGGAAATGAAAATCAAAACTACAATGAGATACCGTATTATATGTATTAGACTGATGGTTACTAAAACGACATAAGACATTAAGGCTGGAGAGTATGTGGATGAATGAGTACCCTCATCCACTTCTGGTGGGAATGTGGAAGGATCCAGCTGTTCTGAAGGGCAGTTTGGTGCTTCTTAAAAAATGCTAGCTATAGATTTGCCACATGACCCAGCAATTCCACTGCTCATTAAATACCCAGAAGAATTAAAAACAAGGATGCAAACAGAGATAGGCAACAATGGTCACAGCGGCATTATTCACTATTGCCAAAAATTGGAATCAACCCAAATGCCCATCAACAGATAATGGATAAACAAAATGTGGTGTATACTTACAATGGAATACTACTCAGCTGTAAAAGGAATACTATAATAACACATGGGATAACATGGGTGAATCTTGAGGACCTTATGTTGAATGATGCAAGCCACATGCTCTGGCCGGCGGGGGCAAGTCTAGGGACCTGTGTGAAGAAGCAGGGTGGGGCAGGAGTCAAGAGAAGAATGGAGGCAAGACAGGGTTCTGATCAAGCCTCGTTTATTGGGGGTAGAACATGGGAATATATAGAGAGGGAAGGGAACGTGTACATAGGTGATAGGCTGGTCTTGTGGGTGGCAGACGTCCAAGGAGGGGATTGGCTGACAGTTCGCACTGGGTCTGCGGAGTTTCATGCCTTGCACATGAGTATTGCTGTGGTCACCTGAGTAGTGGCGGGAGGGGGAGAACAAAGAAGCAGGGAGGAGAAGAATAAGGAAATGACAGGGCAGATTTGTGAACTCCGCCATGTTGTGAGAGACTGTAAACAAACCTCACAGCAGGTGGTTCCCCACAGGTCCCCCTTCTCTGTTTAATGTGTTATGAATTGAAGAAAGGAACAGCTGGCAATGGCTCATGATAGAGCAGGGCTTATTTTCAGTAGTGGCATGAGGCTGCAAGGTGCTCCCGTGCTGAAAGGGGGAGTGTGCCTGTCTTAGGTCGGGGCTGCACCCGGTAAGCGATTCATCTTACCCAGCATGTGATCAATCTTACCCATCATTGGGAATCATGGCAGCAAAAGGCCATGTCCCTGTCTTAGGTTGACTGATGGGTCAGCCCAGTTGCCCCTCATTGGCTAACCAGACCAGCACCTCAGCAACAAATGGCCTGTAATTACAGCAAGCTATAATGGGGAGCCCTCATAGACTGTGTATGACAAGCATGATGTACTGAGATTGGTGGGTGTGGCCACACCCATTCCGGTCTTGTCAGGCCAGGGTGCCCATTGCTCATTCGAGCCACTGGATCTTTGCCGAAGCCATTCAGTGATATAGATTAAACAGAGAAGGTTAAGCTGTGATAAGGGAGGTGGTGACTGTAAGGGAAAAACAGGCAAAGAAATGCTATTAGGGTACAGGATAGCAAATGAAACAACATAAGAAATTTGCATTTTCAAAGGTTGGTTGTTTGTTCTTCAGTCCGGAGAGGTTGGTATTGATGAACACCAGCAAGCTACATCACGTGGGCCGAGATTTGCTTCATCCTTTCTTGGAGAAATTTAAGGAGGCAAGGTGCAAATGCACAGATTAAAAGAAGAGTGATTAGAGGGCTGAGGAGGAGACCTAGCCATGTTATGAGGGGGGAGGTGAGCCAGGCAAATGAGGAGGAGGTTGATTGGGAGGGCAATATTCCTTCCCGCAATTCTCCCAATTTTTCAACATTTTGCTCAACAATACCAGATTCATTTATATAGTAGCAGCATTCCTCTTGGAGAAAGAGGCAGGTTCCCCCTGTTTAGCTGTAAGTTTAAGGCCTACGGTTTTGTAAGGCTACTTGGGCAAGGGATGTTAGTTGCCGCTGCAGAGAGTCAAGAGACTGCGCACTGGATTCTAGGCTAATTTGTTGTTGTTGTTTAAAGTATTACAAATGATGAGGCCATGACCAAGAGCACCACGTGCTGTGGCAGCTGCAGCGACTGAACCTGTGAGGCTAATTTTTTACCAATATAGGGAGGAAGGCAGCTCTCTTTGACACAGATGGGGATAGTAAAATTTTTAGTTTGCCTTCTCCATGGTATGTTAGTTGTGGGGTAATGGCTACTAGGATGCAAGGCCTCATTTTTATAGAATAGAGCATTTTTGGGTTATAGTTAATTTTCCAACCACAAACATATAAGGATCTCTTACACATGCCTGAAGATGATAAATTTGATTTAAATGCAGATATTGACCATTTTTACTATTATTCCCAATCTATTCTATAGTAGGAGCTATTCCTAGAAAAACTTTCTACAAATTCTTTTGTTTATGTATAGATATAATATTACACCATGGAGAAGGGATCCATTTCCCTTTCTGTTTCCAAATATAATTTTTAGTAAAAATTATTTTTTGTTGTCCTTTACTATTTAGATCATGCCAAATAAATCTGTCATTATATTCAATGGGACTCCCAATAGGGGCACTTTCCCACACTCTTCCATAGGAATCATTAAAAAAATGACAGATCCTCTTCCTATATGGCACTCTTGCCATCCTTCTTTATCCCTACTGTCTTTTTGCGGACAATCATAAGCAGGATTTTTGGTCATGAGTAAATTGGAAGAGGGAAATAAAGTCACAATAAACTGAATATTATTATTTTTAAAGATAATTATGGCCCGATTTTTAACCTACATACAGGAAGGATGGTTACTAATGCATAAGGGTTGATAATCAAATGGTAATATGAGATTATTGATGCTTTGTCTTTCTTTATAGGGTTTAATTGGCAATTGATTATCAATTGGTATAGGGAATATATGGGTTTTATTCAGATATATATGAAAGAATGGATTTTTCCAGGTTAAAACTCTAAGTAATGGGCGGTTAGGTATATGGGCCTAATAAGTGTAATTACTGGCAGCTTCCTTATTACTTATGATCACCATCATCAGAAGTTGTAGAAGACTCCATCTCTTCATTCTGGGGTTTAATCCTTTTCACAGATAACTAAATTTGTTCTCCATTTTCTGAAATGATAAGAGCATAGCCCCACCCCCTTACTTTAATCCTGCCTTTTTTCCATTCATTGCTTAAAATATCTTTCTAGAAATTTGGTTGATTTTCATTTTTTGCATCCACTGTAGATGTTTGACATTTTTCAAAGTGACATTCCACAGGTGTTAATGAATTATAAACATTAAGAAAATGTAAAGTAAATAAATAAAGCTTTTGCTAATTAATCTTTTGGTGTCATAATACCATCACCTCCCCCTTTTTGTTTTAAAATCATAATTTTTAGGGTATGATGGCTGCATTCAACTATGGCTTGACCTGTAGGATTATAAGGAATGCAGGTAACATGTTCAATACCATATTTTAAACAAAGATTCAAAGGATTTGCTAATGTAAGAAGGTCCATTATCAGTTTTAATTTTCAGAGGGCATCCCATTACAGCAAAAGCAGACTATAGATGTGAACGAACATGATGCAACTGTTCCTTACTTTGAGCAACAGTGTACATAAAATGAGAATAAGTGTCAATATAAACATGAACATATTGTAATTTACCAAAGGATAGTATGTGAGTAACGTCCATCTGTCATAATTGATTAGGAGCCAGGCCTCTGGGATTAGTACCAGCCTGAAAAGGCTCTGTAGTTAAGGGTCCACTGGTGGGACAGGTACAAATAATTTCTTGAGCTTGATGTTTTGTTAATTGAGGAAATTTATGTCTAAGTCCCTTAGTATTAATATGAGTTAATGTATGATATTTAATGGCATCCTGCAAACATCCTACTAATAAATCAGCCCTTGCATTATTTGCTGTCATAGGACCAGGCAAAGAGATATGAGAGTGTATATAAGTAATGTAAATAGGATGCTGTTTTAACCTAATAAGAAGTTGCAAATCAGTGAAAAGTTGAGATAACTCATCAGTAGCAAAGATATGAGCTCTTTCAATATGCTTGACAGTAAAACTTACATATTTAGAGTCAGAGACAATGTTCAAGGGCTCTTAAAACATTTGTAAAACTTTAATGATGGCTGAAAGCTCTGTACATTGAGCAGATGAATAAGGAGTTTGCTAAACCTGTTCTTTTTGAGAAGTAATGTATGCCGCTTTTCCATTACTATTACTATCAGTAAATACTGTACAAGATGGTTGGGCTATACACATAGCCTTGAAAAGCACTGCAAGAGTTTATTGTTGGGTTTTTTACAGATAGAGGAATGCAGTTGGCTTGATTTGTCTAAGAGACACTAAAGAGAGTCTTAGCAAGTTTTAAAAACAAAGTGATAGCAATACAGCTGGACTTTAACTTTTTGCAACAAACTAGCAGTGTTTGGGATTGCTGCATACTAGTGTTGTTACTTTAATCTATGATAAGAGGTTGTTTCTGTGACAAACACTCTTTTATAATAATTAAATCCATGAATAACCACATTGTACTTCTCTTTAATATTGTGCTGAAATATTGGTAACTTTATACACTTTTAAGCATTCATAGGAACCTTCTATTCATATGACTTTAATTAATAGAGGGTGTAAGGGAAGAAAAAGTTGTTAATTTTATAACACTGTAAAACATCTTTTATTTAACTTATAACATATTAAATGAACTTAATTATTTTATTTAATTTTTCCTTTAAGGTAAAAGAACAAATCTCTTATAATTAGTTTGGAATAAAAGACCACTGGTCAGGATTAGGTTTTGAGAAAGCAGTTTTGAACATTATGTTCCTTTAAAAGAGATAAAAGTTTCCTTCTTGGAACACCGAGGAAATGATAAGCACAAGAAGCACAAAAAGCTATTTTGATAAGACAGACTTTCTTTGTATACTGACTATTGAGGATAAGAACTTTTACCAAAACAGATTAATGATGAGAGGCCTTGAGAAAGAAAAAAAATTTTAACCTTGCATCAGCATGCTACTTTATACTAAAGCCTTTAAAATTTTATAGATAGACCCATTGAATTTTATTTAACTTTAACTGTAAAAATTCCTTTTTCACCAACCTTCTGCAGTTTCAGTATTCAGTCAGGTTTTGTCCCACACTCTACTCTTTCCAATAATCAATCATTTTATCTCAGGACAAAATCATCTTCTGTTTCCTTAATAATAAAAACACATTCCATATAGCCTACATACAAAGTTATCAAGCAAACCTTTTATAACATAATACCGTGAACACTAAACAAGCTTGTTAAAATAATGAAATTTTCTTTACTTTAAATACTTAGTAGCATGCAATAGCAGAAACAGTTTCCTAGAAGCAAGTTGGCAGGGGAGGCTGGTTGCTGCCAATCTTTCCTGTTATAAAATTACCTTTTATTATTATCATCATCAATTCAGTTTTATATATATTTAACAATGACTTTTTGGAATTAGCCATTTAAACACTTTAATGTAAACAATGCTTCATAAGACCTTTATAATTATTTATAACCATATAGACTATAATTGTATCATTTTAAGACAAATTTTATCTTTACAGAACACATTCCCTTACTTAAAGTTATCACAATACCTTCTACAACTTGCCACATGCAAATTAAGTTTCAAGAGTTTATGAAAATTAGCCATCCTACTTTTAGGACAAAATACACCTTTTTGCAAAACTTATTAAATTGCAGTTAGCATTTTCACAAACTTTTAACCAAATATTCATTTAAGTTTTGCATCCTTCATATTATCCTGTGAAGAAAGATAAGTTATTCATTTCAATCTAGGCAAGAACAAGCTTTTATGAAGACTTACAGTTAATTTTGTTAATCAAGACTTACAATTACTATTATTGTAGATATCTTACTAACATTTAAACTTATGTAGTAATATAATAAACTTAAGTATTAATATAAGCGCTTATTTAATTTTTGGTCATTTGAGTAGAGCTCTTTTATAAATTTTTATTAATTTATATTACCATCCAGAGGTATCACAATATATAATGACATTGAACGAACAGACAAACACAGAACAATCACAACACAGTAACAGAAACATACAACTTATTTACAATCGACTCATAATTCTTAGTTTCTTAGTATAGCTGCTTTTAAGTTCTCCATTATATGACATTTTAAATATCTACAATTAACTTATAATTCTTACTTTCTTGGTATAGATGCTTTTAAGTTCTCCATTATATGACATTTTAAATATTACTTCTTAAGATTTCTTCTGAAATCCATGTTGCCTGTAACATGCAAGCTGGTACTTGGAAGCATTGTTACTAGTTTAGTTATGGTTAAATATTGTTCAAACTGGGGGAGTGGGGGGGAACAGCTAGCCTGAACTTTTGGAAGGGTTTATTGCTCCTCACCTTTTAAAGCACTTGGGGGAATGACTGTTATTCCGTTAGTAATGTTGTGGGTACCTACACTTATGGCTGCATAATAATAGAGAGCTTTTTAGGTAATGTAATTTCCGGGGGTTAAAATAGCAAGGATTAGGCTTTTCCAATCAGTAGGTGTATTGTGAGCATGAGAAATGCTGTTTAATAACATCTGAGCACAGGGGCTATTAAGACTATATTCTTGAACAGATTTACGAAGGTGAGTAATGGTTTTATGATGCCAAGGAGCCTAAAAGGGAGGAGAATCTCATTGTGGTAATTTACTGGAAAGAAGTGAAGAGGAGTGAATGGGTGGTGATTAAGGACAATTGCAGTAAGTGGAGCTGAAAGAGGAGATATAGAAGGCGCGGGAGTGAAAGAGTTAATAAGTGGAGCTGAAAAGGGAAGTGTAGTAGGCATGGGAGTGAGAGAGTTAGGCTCTGGCGGTTTTAGCCAGTGTCTAGCAGGGGATAATGAGTTATTTGATTGCCTAAAGGAACCAGAGCTTGCCTAAAGGAGCCAGAAGCAGGGGGAGTACTTTTTGAGGGTGTAGTCTTAGGTTTTGTGCATAAGTTTGAGCTATATTCTTCATTGTCAGAAGGGGGACTTTCAGAGTGGCTAGAAAGTCTTGCAGCCTGAGGAAAAGGAGATGAGGGCTGAGGGCAGAGGGCTTCATTGTCTTGTATAGGAGGGGAAAGAGAAAGCGGCAGAGTAAGAGCCTTTTCACCCTGTTTTACTACTTCAGCCACTTGGGGACAGGAATGGCACATGGCTAGGAGCTCATTAATTACAGACCAGTAATTGAAAGCAGTAACAGGGACCCTTTTAGGGCCGGAGGTTTTGTAAAAGTCTTGTAAGGTGTTACCTACACGATGCCACCATTCTTCATTAATAGTACGTTTCTGGGGGAACTAGGGACAAATTTTTTGGAGGAAGGCAAAGAATTTAGAGAGTTCTTTAAAATTAACCTTTACTCCTCTCATCTTAAGGCCTGTAGGCCGAATAGGAAAAGGGAACTATTACTAGAGGAGCCCTGCCCCATTGCAGCTGATCACTTATCAAGATGTCTTCTAGGGAATAGGCAGTCCCCTGAAGGTCTCCTCCAGCCAAGCTGAAAGCTCAGGTCTTCCAACCAAGCCAATGGCTCAGGTCTTCTGCCCAAGCAGATTGCTCAGGTCTTCTGCCCAGGCTGATTGCTCAGGTCTTCCACCCAAGCTGATTGCTCAGGTCTTCTGCCCAAGAATTCTCAGGTCTTCCTTATTTACAAAAACCACCTGCTCAGGTTTTCCTGTGTATTGGCTTGCTTCTTCCCCTGGGTCCCACCTACAATGGTGGGCACCACTTGCTCTGGCCGGTGGGGGTGAGTCCAAGGACCTGTGGGAAGAAGCAGGGTGGGGCAGGAGTCAAGAGAAGAATGGAGGCAAGACAGGGTTCTGATCAAGCCTCGTTTATTGGGAGTAGAACAAGGGAATATATAGAGAGGGAAGGGAATGTGTACATAGGTGATAGGCTGGTCTTGTGGGTGGCAGACGTCCAAGGAGGGGATTGGCTGACAGTTCGCACTGGGTCTGCGGAGTTTCATGCCTTGCACATGAGTATTGCTGTGGTCACCTGAGTAGTGGCGGGAGGGGGAGAACAAAGAAGCAGGGAGGAGAAGAATAAGGAAATGACAGGGCAGATTTGTGAACTCCGCCATGTTGTGAGAGGCTGTAAACAGACCTCACAGCGGGTGGCTCCCCACAGCCAGGTATTGAAGGACAAATACTGCATAACTTCTTTGATATAAATTTAGCAAATCAAACTGTTTCAGAGAGATAGAGACTGGACGACAGTCTTACAGGCATTTGGGGGGGAGAAGAAGGATATGAGCTGATTCTTACATGGGTGAAATCTATGCTAAAATGGAGCTAAGTAGTTGTGCAGGGAAGGGATAAGAAGGGTGCACAGGGGTAATATTGGGTGGAGCTTTGCAGACTTGAGGGAGGTTAGGGTTGGGAGGATGGGTCAGATGGTCCATGGAACTGGGCATGGTTTTGGGGGGAGCAGGTGAATGTGAGAGATTGTCAGGTATGTGGGTGAAACTTTAACAGTGGGAAAGCTCTTTAGAAAATATAATAAGGAAGGATTACTTGTTTAAGGTGTTTGATGGGGTCATCTGGCACAGACTGCACCTGGGTCAGGCTTCTAAGGAGCGTGTGAGTGCTCATCTTGTCATAGTGTGTTCTTTCATTGGGTGGAGAGCCATACAAGGACAAGAGAGGGGTTGTACTCCCATCCTGGGAAGGCCTGATATTCTCAAACAAAGGGAAGGGTGTCTCTTGGAAGCATTGGTGGCTTCCAGTTAGGAAGGAGGCCCATGTGTCACATCCTCAGCATTGCTGAAAGTATCTATGAATCTGGCCCTTGAAGCAGTGAAGTTTTTTTTTTCACTGTGGTCCCTGTGGGGAGGGAGAGAGAGGAATAGAATAGGTGGAAGAGTGGGTAACTGCAGAGCAAAGAAAGTGTTCCACAAAATCATGCAATGATGGATATAAACCATGTTAAATTTCACAAAAATATTACAAAAGCAAATAGTCTAAAATGTAAACCAAAATGGAATCATCCTTATTAGATATATTTCAAAATCTGTACATCAGTTGTTGCAAATATAATATCCACATGTAAAAAGATCATTGCTGTGGGAGGAAGAAAATGATTTGAAGTTGGGTATATGGCTGTCCCATATATTGTATATTGCGGCGGCTTGCTCGGTTGGTAGAGGTGGGGTCTGGCTGCGGACGAGGGGTCGGTCCCACTTGGGACGAGGGGTCGGTCCCACCTGGGATGAGGGGTCGGTCCGGCAGCAGACGAGGGATCGGTCTCACAAGGGGTTGCGTGGTTCGGCTGACGGGGTCGCCCGGCGAAGCCGGCGATGAAGGGGTCGCTAAGAGAAGCAGGCGACGAAGGGGTCGCCCGGAGAAGCAGGCGACGAACTGGGGACAAGGGAGGCCAGGCCCTTGTCGGGGGCTCTCAGGACTGGAGGGCGCACGGCAGAAGAACTACCGCGGAGACAAGGTAAACACGCAAGTCCACTTTACTGAGGGAGAGGCAACAGTTTTATAGGGGCTGGGGAAGGCTGATTGGTCGAAGCCACGCCCTGTTCTGATTGGTTGTCGGAGAAAGGTCAGTGGGCGGTACTGGATGGGGGAGGGATGGTGGTTAGGGATTGGCTGTCGCTATTGCTGGGGGAAGGGGCAGGGTTTAGGGATTGGTGGCTGCTGTTGCTGGGGTGGAGGGCAGAATTGAGTTTCCCGCCCACGCCTGGTTGTTGCTGCTGTCGGGGGAAGGGAAAAGGGTAGACTGGATTTCTCCGCCCACGCCTGGCTGTTGCTGCTGTCGGGGGAGGGGAAAAGGGCAGACTGGAATTTTCCGCCCTGCGCCTGCGGAGGGAGAAAGAAGAAGAAGGGTGCCACCCTACAGGCATCATGTGGCGCCATCCGGGAGGAGGGGTGGCCGCGGAAGCATGGCTGCCGAAAAGGGGAGACCCGAGGGCACTCTGCGCCCATGCCGAGCTCCCTTCAGGGGTGGCTGTGAGTCCGACCAGCCACCCTATTATGGGGGCAGCGGCTTGGCCTGCCGCGGCTGCTCCCCCGCCAGGCCAGCAAACCACACTTCAGCCCGAGGGGTGACCGCATTTCCCCCTTCTTTTCAAATAAGGACCAGGATGGCAGCAGCAACAAGTAGCTGAGGCCCAAGAGGCAGTAAGCAATGAGGGAAGCGGGGCTGAAGAGGGAGGTGAGTATGACGGGGATACAAATGTACAATTTGGGGGGCAGTATCTTGCCATTGCAAGCAAGGGTGGCCAATGTCCAATTCTTGTTGATCTCGGTGGCTATAAGGTCTATCTGTTGTTAAAAGTCCCGAATGACAGCGCGTTACAGGTAGTTGATCTCTTCTTGGTGGCGAAGAGCGGTAGAGGCAGACTGTGTGATGGTCTGGAGGATCGCAGCTGTGAGGACAAGTCGCATCAGGGCACCAGCGGTGGTGGTGGCGGAAGCGTCAGGAGTGGTGGAGATGTAGGCGAGGACAACAGGAAGGTCAAAGTCTTCACGGGCGCAAGAGAGGCCGATGTTAATGGGGTGGGCCGACATGGGGTGGCCCAATCTGCAACGCAGTAGGGGTTCAAGTGAAAAAAGGAGGGGGGCGGGGGACGAGAAAGGACGCTTTGGATGGCTGAGAAGAGGAGTGAGGTCGAGACAGGAGGAAGCTCCGCAGAAGTATGGGGAGGCAAGAGCAGAAGCGTTATTGGATGCTAGAAAGCAGGCCACGGGCTGGGGAAAGCGGGTTGCAGGCCATTTAGCAGGGCTGGAGCTGCTTGAGAGTGATGGCGGCATGGGGGGCCGTGGTTACAATCTTCTGGGGTGGTAGCGGCTAGACAGATGGCGGAAAATATTATCAAGAAAGCAAAGGTTATGAGGAAGAAATAGAGTATTAAAGGCTGTGGGGGAAGTGAGAAGATCATTTAGAGGATAGGGTTGAGAATGGTATGTTTAAGACAGAAGCTTTGTGGTTTGTAGGAGACTGCTTTATAAACGAAGGAGAATGAGGGCAGTAAATATAGTAACGATAGATAGGAAGATGACAGTGAGGAGGAGTCTTTGTTTAAGGTTCCAATCGTCCGGCGCAACAGTGGCTAGGCCGATAGCAAGGGGTGTTGCTAAATAGACAATGGCTGCAAAGACAAAATCATCTTCTGTTTCCTCAAAAATAACTTTTCTTTAAATACTTAGTAGCATGCAATATTAGAAACCGTTTCCTAAAAGCAAGTTGGTAGGGGAATTGGTTGCTGTTTATCTTTCCTGTTATAAAATTACCTTTTATTATTATTATCATCAATTCAGTTTTATATATATATATATATATATTTAAGAATGACCTTTTGGAATTAGCCATTTAATACCTTAATGTAAACTATTGAAGATAAATTTTATCTTTACAGAACACATTCCCTTACGTAAAGTTATCACAATACCTTTTACACTTGCCGCATGCAAATTAAATTTCAAGAGTTTATGAAAAATTAGCCATCTTACTTTAGGACAAAATACGTCTTTTTGCAAAACTTATTACATTTCCGTTAGCATTTTTACAAACTTTTAACCTTTTTAATATTCATATAAGTTTTACATTCTTCATATTATCCTGTGAAGAAAAATAAGTTATTCATTTTAATCTAGGCAAGAACAACTTTTTATGAAGACGTACAGTTAATTTTGTTAATTAAGACTTACAATTTTTTTAAATTGTAGATATCTTATTAACATTTAAACTTATGTATTAATATAATAAACTTAAGTATTAATATAAGCGCTTATTTAATTTTTGGCCATTTGAATAGAGCTCTTTTAAAGATTTCTAGTAATTTATATTTACCATCCGGAGGTATCACAATATACGTTGACATTGAACGAACAGACAGACAAACACAGAACAATTACAACACATTAACAGAAATATATAATTTATTTACAGTTGACTCATAATTCTTACTTTCTTGGTATAGCTGCTTTTAAATCCTTTTTTATATAGCATATCATAGATTATACCCTTCAAGATTTCTTCTGGACTTCATGTTGCCTGTAATAAGCCAGGAGGAAATCTTTTACCTTCCTGCTCCACAGCAAAAGTGACCCTATCTATAAGGCGAGTATAGGTGTCCGGGTCCCAAAGCCGACACGTGGTAAGCCACGGATTAAAGGGGAGAAAAAGGTCCCAATATACTTGAAGCTGTTTGAAAGAGATCTTACACCGGTGAGTGTCTAGGAGACCGGCGAGAGCCCGAACTTGTGGGGCTTGCTTAGCAGATAGGATGTTACCCATTGCTAATGGCCTTTTGGAGCCGATAAGAAAAGGGGCCCTTACCTTGAGAGCGCGGCGATGGGAGCCGAGGTGCGCGGTGAGACGAGGGGTCGGAGCCGGTGGGGCTCCGACGGTGGTCGCGGGCCAAGAGAAGGCCCCGACGAGGGGAGGGCGGGACGACGAGCAGTGGAGCAAGGCAAAGGGGAGCAAGCACGGAGGGGAGGAGGCAGAGGTGAAGGCAGGAGTGGAGGTGCTCAGGCACGTGCTCCTGAGAGTTTTATTGGCACCTCTTAAACATAGCGGGTCGGTATAAGCCACCGACATGGAAGGAGAAAGCCATCCAGCGATTCTCCCAGACTGCCGTGGATTGTATGAGGTCACCAAGGTTCAGGAGCAGCAATGCAGAGCGAAAAGATAGGGGTGAGAAAAGAGGAGAGTGTAGGGCTATGGTAGGGTTACTTCAGACGTGCAAGCGCACGCTCCCGAGAAATCCAAGGCTCCTCTTAATCATAGCGGGTCAGTATAAGCCCCCGACATGGAAGGAGAAAGCCATCCAGCGATTCTCCCAGACCGCCGTTGATCGTATGAGGTAGCCAAGGCTCAGGTAGCAGCAATGTTGCATGAGAGAAGTCCCAAGGTGAGAAGAGAGGAGGGCGTAGGGCTGTGGTAGGATTACTTCAGACGTGCAAGCGCGCGCTCCCGAGAAATCCAAGGCTCCTCTTAATCATAGCGGGTCTGTATAAGCCCCCGACATGGAAGGAGAAAGCCATCCAGCGATTCTCCCAGACCGCCGTGGATCATATGAGGTAGCCAAGGCTCAGGTAGCAGCAATGTTGCACGAGAGAAGTCCCATGGTGAGAAGAGAGGAGGGGGGGGCGCCAGGTTATGGAGTGAGGCTGTGGTGGAGTTGCCTTGCTCCACGTTGTGCTGTGGTGGGGTTGCTTTGCCCCACGTTGGGCGCCAGCTGCGGCGGCTTGCTCGGTCAGTAGAGGTGGGGTCTGGCTGCGGACGAGGGGTCGGTCCCACTTGGGACGAGGGGTCGGTCCCACCTGGGACGAGGGGTCGGTCCGGCAGCAGACGAGGGATCGGTCTCACAAGGGGTTGCGCGGTTCGGCTGACGGGGTCGCCCGGCGAAGCCGGCGACGAAGGGGTCGCTAAGAGAAGCAGGCAACGAAGGGGTCGCCCGGAGAAGCAGGCGACGAACTGGGGACAAGGGAGGCCAGGCCCTTGTCGGGGGCTCTCAGGACTGGAGGGCGCACGGCAGAAGAACTACCGCGGAGACAAGGTAAACACGCAAGTCCACTTTACTGAGGGAGAGGCAACAGTTTTATAGGGGCTGGGGAAGGCTGATTGGTCGAAGCCACGCCCTGTTCTGATTGGTTGCCGGCGAAAGTCAATGGGCAGTACTGGATGGGGGAGGGGTGGTGGTTAGGGATTGGCTGTCGCTGTTGCTGGGGGAAGGGGCAGGGTTTAGGGATTGGTGGCTGCTGTTTCTCGGGTGGAGGGCAGACTTGAGTTTCCCGCCCACGCCTGGCTGTTGCTGCTGTCGGGGGAAGGGAAAAGGGCGGGCTGGATTTTTCCGCCCACACCTGGCTTTTGCTGCTGTCGGGGGAGGGGAAAAGGGCGGGCTGGATTTTTCCACCCACACCTGGCTGTTGCTGCTGTCAGGGGAGGGGAAAAGGGCAGACTGGAATTTCCGCCCTGCACCTGCGCAGGGAGAAAAAAGAAGAAGGGTGCCACCCTACAGGCATCGTGTGGCGCCATCCGGGAGGAGGGGCGGCCGCGGAAGCATGGCTGCCGAGAAGGGGAGACCCGAGGGCACTCTGCGCCCATGCCGAGCTCCCTTCAGGGGTGGCGGTGAGTCCGACCAGCCACCCTATTATGGGGGCAGCGGCTTGGCCTGCCACGGCTGCTCCCCTGCCAGACCAGCAAACCACACTTCAGCCCGACTGGTGACCACAGTATATGTGTAGCAGTTTGATTTAATTGATGAATTCCAAAAAGAAATATTGGATTATGCTTGTAATCTGATCTGTACCTGGCCATGATTGAGTTATTATTAAGGCTTTTATTGGGCCATGCCATTTGGGTGTTGAGTCCCCACCTACAGATAAAATGTGTGGCAAGGAACAGAGTTGGAGCTCTTTATGTGAATGTTTTTGATGTTGGAATTTGATGCAGAAGCCTTAAACTGGAGCCCTGGGAAGTAAGCTCACAGAGAAAAGAGAAGCTTTCCCAAGGAAGAGAGGAACACTGAACCCAGGAAGAATCAAACAGTGGGAAGAAGGGAACCTTGAACCTAGAGAGAAGCAAGATCCAGGAAGTGAGGAACCCAGGAAGCCTGAACCCTCACAGCCATCAGCAGCCATCTTGCTCCAAATACACTTTGGTGAGGAAAGTAATTTGTCCTTCATGGCCTGGTATCTACAAGTTCCTATCCCAAAAAATACCCTTTATAAAAACAAACCAGTTTCTGATATTTTACAGCAGCATCCCTTTGGCTAATTAATACAATAGGTGACTTCACTGTGACCTAAAACTTCTTTGAAGACAAAATTAAAAAATGATGTAGAAATTGAGGAAGGAATGGAAGATTGCCTTGCCACTATATACAGGGCAACACCTATTACAGTGATGAAAGGCAAAACCTCAAAAAGAAAGTTTTATGATATATTTCATTTTTTAATATCCCAAATTATTCTTTACTTATTTTTAGTTTTCCTAAATTAGTATGTATTCTATTTCTAACCTTGAAACCTATCATTACAATTTCATTTTCCTATGAATTGACTTTGGTAATAGATAAGGCTCCATTTTTTAGGAAGTTTAGGATCACAGAGGGGTTCAACTATGGTAGGGGATGAGCAGTGGTGTGAGGTGTCATTGGTGGGGAATCATGGATGGGAGGGAGTTGTCCAGGGCATGTATATAGAACATATAAAAATGTTTGGCTATTCATTGATTATTGTCATAGTAAATAGAGTTACAAATGACAACTGAGGGATTGCTGAGTTCCTAGTTGGGGAGCTCTGTCACATTCCCCAAGGAAAGAGCAACAATCACCCAAGTATATGGGCAAAGACCAGTGAAAAAGGATGGTCCAAAGATGTGCCCTTGATACTGATGACTATGCTTATGAGTTCAAATTTCAACTAGGCCTAGACTGGGAAGGTTCCTAAGAGTTACCTCCTGATATCCTCCATATTGCTCAAATGTGACCACTCTCTAAGCCAAACTCAGCATGTAAATGCATTACCTTCCCCCCAGTGTGAGACATGACTCCTGGGGATGAGCTTCCCTGGTGCTGAATGATTACTACCAATAACCAGCTGATGATGCAACTAGAAAAACAACTTGAATAAAAGGGGGGAATGGCAAAGACAAATGAGTTTATATTGCTAAGAGACTTAAAAATGTGTCATGTGGTCATCAGAAGGGCTGTTCTTTCTTACATCAGGATCAATAGGATCCCAATGACAGCCAAAGTAGACATAACCCCATGTACAGGTCCTCCTGAGGGCTACAGAGACATTCAGGTCCTACAGTCATGGCAGATCGCTCTGGAGTTCACTGCCTTGCCCGTGGGCCCTACTTTGGAATTTGTGCTCCTGAGTGTGATGGAGTTGGACTCAGATGTAACCTCTCTAAACTCTTCTGTCACTTTTACTGAAAATGTGGTTGGTGCTAGAGTTGGTGTATACTCAGGAGACATGAAATCTCTGGACTGGCCATATGCCAGGTGGGACTTGAGCCTCAGCAGAGTTACAAAACCTCCTCTCTGGTTTGTTCCACTTAACCAGGTCAGCTAACAGACTGGTGAAGATGTCACCCGCCAGATCAGGGTACTGAGAGTGCCCACAACTGCAAGGAGGAGAAATGCACCCATCAGCCATGTGGGATCTAATTCCCCTCTTGATTTAGAGGTGTAGTGGACATCACCTTCCCTGGGTCCACAGGATGGAGGAATAAAATATGGCTAGGAGTGGACTTACTAGTATTCTACCATAGAACTATTGTGGCTCTAGTAATGGCAGAAATTGTATCATTGATGTGGAAACAGTGGCCATGGGAGATGCTGAGGGCAGGGAGAGGGAAGAAGAGGTATGAGAATGATATTGCAGGGACAGATGCAGAACATTATATATCCTGTCATAACCCATTGAATGGACTGGGGAGAGTCTAAACTACAATGTAAACTATAATCCATATGGTGCAGGAGTGATACAAAATGTATGCACCAAATCCAATGAATGTGGCGTAAAGATGAAAGAGGTTGTTGATGTGGGAAGAGTTGGGTTGGGGGGGATTGGGTATAAGGGAAGTTCTTATATTTTTTAATGTAACATTTTTAAAACCTATGTATGTTTTTTAAAAAAAGACAATTAGCTGAACACACCTGGAACTCCAAAACACACACACACACACACACAAACCCATGTTTAGGTTTCATGTGACCCAAGTAAGAAACATGTTCTCATACCCTATGAAATATCCTTGTTTTTAAACCCCCTATTATATCACCCCTCATTTTCTCATCTCTTTGCAGAGTGCTATTTTCATTCATTCCTTGTCCAACTGCCATCAAAGATTCTCTCCACTTCTTATGTCCAATTAAAACTTTTATCTGATTCCGTACCTGGTGTGTTCTTTGCTCTAAAAGCCACACAAACTCAAAGCCTTCAGAAATTGGATAGTAAAAATTGGTGAGTCAGTCAGGAAAGCAAAGGATCACCAGCAGCAATAGGCATCAGCTTAAGGAGAGGAGAATCAATAAGGGAAATTTGAGGTTAGTCTATACCACCCACATGAGGAGGAATGGCTACCTTCCAGGATGAATAGGGACTGTCAAGAGAACATGGGGACACCCAAAAAACTATGGCAGGTATACTGGCTGCACTACAGCAGATAGCAGAGCAGCTGCATTTAAATAAGGAAAAGGGGGACTACTGTAAGATAGCCCTTATCAGAAGACTTGTGGACAGCAACTGAGGCAGAATTTGTGGCAAAGGTTTCTGTGCACCACTTAGAAGGAAAGTTAAAGTAAAAAGGGAAAAGCAATAGCACAGGCACAGATGAAAGATTCCTTAGCTAATCGTCTGTGCTGATTGATCAGGTATATTGCAAAACTGTATAAACTGAAAGAGTTTAATGGGATGTTATTTTAACAATGTTTTATGTTTTAATCACATTTTGTTTGGATCAGAGTTTTTATCATAATGTAAAAATTAACTCTCAGTTTTGAATCAACACTTTATTCCTGAACTTAAAGTCTAAGTATACCCCTAAAGAGTAATCCAGAATATATGAATGTTAAAAGTATGTCTGAAAAGCTAAATTAGTGCTTAATTGCAATTATATTTCTCAAGTATTCCTAACTGTTTCCTGGTTACTGTTAAAAGTGTTTCCAAGAATGTGCTGCACATTACAGGCAACACAGGTTCCAGAGGAGATTTTAAAAGCAATAAAATCAGAGATGTGAAATGATGAAGAACACTGGGGACAGCCCAATCAAGGGAGTGAAAATCGTGAGTCAAATTAATGAGTTTTATGTTTCTATTGGTGTGCCTTAACTCCTTTTGTGTTTGTCAGTTTGTTCCGTGTATATTTTCACACTTCTGGATGGTATTTAATAATTTTAAATTAACAAATGAAAATTCTTAAAAGAGTTCTATTCAAATGGGCAAATTTTAAATAAGCATTTATATTGCTAAACAAGTACATCTGAGCCCCAAATTGGTGAAGCCAAACAGGATAAAAAGTCATATAAAATCTGAATTTAAAAAAAAAACAATATAAAGGAAGGAAACTAAAAAGTTTACTGAAATTCTTCCATGATCTTTCTATAGCTATCCTACTCGCAAGTCTTCTAACTAATGAGAGTGGACTTACAATATTCTACTAGAGAAATATTGTGGCTCTAGCAAGGGAAGAAATTGTATCACTGATGTGCAGACAGTGGTCATGGTAGTTGCTGAGGGCAGGGAGAGGGAAGAAGAGATGTCATGTGGGAGCATTTTCTGTAATTGGATTTGTCCTAAATGATATTTCAGGGACAGATGCTGAACAGCATATATCCTGCCATAACCCACTGAAGGGACTAGGGGAGAGTGTAAACTCTAATCCTTGTGATGCAGTAGTGCTCCAAAATGTATTCACCAAATGCAATGAATTTGCCACAATGATGAAAGAGGTTGTTGATGTGGGAGGAGTGCATGGGGTGGGGGGTAGAATATATGGGAAATTCTTAAATTTTTAATGTAATATTTTTTTGTGATCTATGTATATATTTAAAAAGGCAATTAAATTTTAAAAATTTAAAAATAAAACCAGTTAAGGAACCTAAGGGGATGGAGTGGGTGTGGAAAATAGAGGAAATGTGAGTTTAGCCTAGAATTCTGCCTGCTAGATGAGAAAATTAAAATGATAAGGACAAAGGGGATATTACTGAATAAAACTTGTTTTGCATAGTCTGACCATGGAATTCCCCAATTAAATTATTTTTTATATTTTAAAAAATTGTGTTTTATTATTTTGAAAATTATTTCATTTTCTTATTATCCCCAATTAAGTTTTAAGAGAATTTCTGATGACAGTAACAATGTAATGGCCAAGTTTCAGTAAGTAAAGAAAAAATCCTTGAAAGCCAAGGGAAGATTTTTTAAAATTTTGATTAAAACATATTAGACAATAATATATTACAGAACTTGGTAGCCAGTAGCCAGTACACTTTTAGGTTCTTCCCAATTTTAGAATTATATTACAGGAAAACAGAGGTCTAACTTCCTGTGGTGAAAAGAAAAAAGAACATTTCTTGCATAAACTATAATGGTTTCAACTTTTTTTTAGCTTGGGTGTAATCCGCCTGTCCATTGGATAATAAGAAAATAAATTAACATTATATTGTTAAATCTTTAAGATGTTGAAAATTGTAAGTTTTGACTAATGAAATTTTTACAAACCTCTTTTTAAAAAAATTGTTTTTGCTTAAATTGAAATGAACAGATATTTTTTTCTTAGAAAAGAATGTGGGAAAAGAGATATATATATATACTTATACTTCTTTGTGTGTGTATATATATATACACACAAAGAAGTAAAAGATTTGTGGAAGTGAATTAATGGTCAATGCTGACTAAAATTTGATAAGTTTGTTAAGGGGAATGCATTTTGTCCTAAGATTAGATGACTGTTTTTCATAATATCAGAGTGGAAAAAGTGTCCATTGTAGTTGTTGAGCTTAGGGAGAGGAAAGAAGAGATGTGATATGGCAGCATTTTCAGAACTTGGAGTTATCCTAAATGATATTGCAGGGACAGATGATGGACATTATATATCCTACCATAACCCACTGAATGGACAGGGGAGAGCATAAACTACAATGTAGATTATAATCCATGAGATGCAACAGTGCTCCAAATGTGTTCGCTACATGCAATAAATGTGCCACAATGATGAAGGAGGTTGTTGATATGGGAGGAGTGGGGCAGTTGGGGTGAGGGGTATATGGGAACCTCTTATTTTTTAATGGAACACTTTTTGTGACCTATGTATCTTCAAAAATATACAAAAACATTTTTTAAAAGAAAAAGAAAAAAATCAGAGTGGAAATATGTAAGATAAGGATCGAAATAATATGGAAAGTTTTGAAGACATTGTAGAAGGTAGTATTAAGTAAGGGAATGCGTTTTGTAAGGGTGAAATTTGTTTGGAGATGAAGTAACTATAGTCCATATTGTTATGGTTGGTTACAGGAAGTTTGCAAAATATTTTCTAAACTGAAATATTTAAATGACTAGTTCCAGGAAGCTGTTATTAATTAGAAACCTAGACTGATAAAAGTAACTTCATGAAACCTGTCAGAGGCCACTTCAATCTGCATATTAAAGTATTGGTTATGGGAAGATAATCTTGATTCCATTGGGAATCTTAGGTTTTCATAAAATAATGGAGAAAGTACTTTTTCCTATACTGCTAAGTTAAAATATCTGTTTATTAACATAATCATGGTAAAGGTTGTAGAAGTAAAGTAATAAAAATAGTTAAGTCCATTTAATGTTATAAACTGCATTGGAAGAATTTAGAAAATTTATAAAAATTAAGAGCTAGCTTTAGTTTTGTCAAACTCTCTTGCACATTCAAACTCAGGCCTCTAGTATCCTGAATAGCATCTCTTCATTTGAGTTATTGGCTAGGTTGGTCACTGCAACCCTTAAAATAATAAAAGTATCTTCCTTCTCTGGGCATGCTCCTGAAGTGGATGAAGAGAATGTTGCTGTTTCAGGCAGCTGGCAATAGTTTGAGTGGCCAGATTTACAATGGGTATTGCCTATAGACTGGTACTGTTTCATAATGCCCAAAGGTGCTGTGAACCAGACAGGTGAAGCACTGGAGCCTCCCTCCAAGAGCCAGTGTGCTGCAGCATGCTGACTGTGTGAAGGACGTACCAAGTGGAGTATTACTTACTGGGGTAACATGAGTAGAACCTAAACAGACCTAAGCGATTGGCATTATGGTCTGCTCCCATGGAGAGACAACATGTATGGTAATGCAAACCTGGAGCTTAGATCTGTTAACATCAGCTCAAAGAGGAACTTGTGCATTTATTAGTATATTGATTAGTGTTAAGTACTGTACCTATATACCTGATGAGTATGACAATATCTATAGGAATATAACATAACATGTTAATAGTCTTTATAAATGTAATTCATTTTCTAATGAATTAATGAATGTGCCTATAAGATAAAACAATGCCTTTCTTAAGTATTGTCCTTATTTTGCCTGCCATATGCTTGTCTTGTTTTTGCCTATATTGTCTTTGTGAGTTTATATCTAGGGTAGTGCCTCTTTTTAACTCTCCTAGCTGTCATAAGCATAACCACCACTCTGGGAACTGAGCGTGGCAGTTTTCTAGCAGCATTTGAAACTTACAGGACAAGTCCATCAGCTTCAGAAAGATGTAGTCTCTGGAGACACCTAGGCTTTCCCATTCCCATGGTCCAATATGCATGGCTACCCTACCTTTGGGGACTGCTTATCACCATTTTATTTATCCTTTTAGTAGGACCACATATTTTGAAAATTCTAACATAAGTTTATTTTTTCCAGGGTCAATTCCTTCCAGAAAATGGTATTAGTCATGTGGGGGTTTCATCCTACTCCAATCATGGTGCCAGGCCCACCTTCCCTCAAACTCAATAAAATAGATGGAGAGTTTCACAAATCATTAGTCAAGGAACTTCTGCCCCTAATCAGCAGGAAGCAGCTACAGGAGAATAACCATTACCCTTCAGTTCCCCCTCAAGAATAAGGGGGTGAACTCTCTGAGGAGGGAATTGAGGCAGGTTAATTTAGGAAATAGGGGAGACAGCTGGTCAAAATAAAGTCCACCAAAGACCCTGGTCACAAGGTCCAGTTTGAAAGTCCTGGACTACTTATTATCTGTTAATGGAAATGTTTCTTCCCCCTCATGTTCCCCGTAAACATTTTTCTTTTTGCCCCTATGCCTTGCCTACAGTGAGCTTCAGCAGTAACACATGCCCACAATCAAACCAATGTTTGATCTTCCTTGGTAAGTCGAGGATGCTCCTGGCCTTCCTTGGATCATAACTACAGCAAATTGACAGCATGAAACACATTGCTGGCATGACAGAATACAACCCACTGACAAGTTTGGAACATGACTTTCTCATTTAAGACTGAAATATAGCTGCCCTCTTTCAATGAGACTCGATTATATGTTTTCCCTTTTAAGGGAACTGGTGAATAAATCCAGGCCTTTATTAGGATATGCTTATATAATAATTTAGGGTGGTTAAGAACTGAGTCTACCATCCTAGGTTGCATTGCCCAAGGGCAATGGAATAACGGACAGAATCTGTGATGTGGAGTAGTTACCCATGGAGTTTTGTCCTATTGTCAATGTAGGCTGCTTTGTGCGACTGTGGGAGTCCAGGCTTCCTCGTCAAGTCCTCAGCACGCAGCCACCTGTGTGACCTAAGCATAAGTTAAAGGTCAACAACCCTCCCCAGAGGGTAAAGGATGTATAATGTTATCATAAAATAAGATCTTCACAAAGCAGTAAATGTCCTTCCTATGAGCATAGCAAAAACATCCATACATGTCATCTATATGCTTCACATGACCCTAGCAGGAACTCTGTTCTGAAACCCTTTATATATCATCCTTAATTTTCTCATCTCTTTGTGGAGCCCTATTTTCATTCATTCCTTGACTGGCCACCAATGATCTCTCCTGTTCATAAGTCCCAATAAAACTTATGTCTGATTCTCTTCTCAGTGCATTCTTTGTTCTTGCAGCCACACCTACTCATGCCCTTCAAGAGTTGGGTTATAATAGGCATATTGGCCTCTTTTCTTTTATTAGGCATTGCCTATCTACTCTAGTGATTCTTGCTCCTCTATTTGAGATTGCAACCGGACTCCAAAGGGTAGGAATATGGATTTTGTTGGCCATTATGTGGGTCTCCAGCCACTGAGATAATACATATGACCACATGAACACAGTCATATTCCACAGAGGTATGCCCCAGTGCTAGCTTCAGCAGCAACTATACTAATATTGGAATGATACAGAGATTAGCATGGCCTCTGTGAAAGGATGATGCAAAATCATGAAGCATTCCATAGAGGCATGCCTAGATGTACCCTTCTCCATCCACCTCCTCACCTACACCCTGCATTGGTACCCTCCCCTGCCATAATTGCTGAAAGGACACTTCCACAGTTGTGTTCTTAACCACTCCTCAAACACCTAAGTTCATCTGGTCCTTCCTCCAGCCCTCCCACCTGCTCAATCGGTAACCCAACCCAACCCCCAGCCCCACTGAAACTCACACACCAGCATCATCAACCCATTCATATCCCTGCCACCATTACCCTATCCAATGCCAAACCACTCCATTCACAACTTCATAGGTTCTACCCAGATTGAGCATCACCTCACCATTCTCTACTATCTATCTCCTGCTAACTCATATTTCAGATTACCTTTGTGATTCTAGTCAATATCCTTTGTTTATATCAGTGAAATCCTATATGTCCTTTATTGATTGATTTATTTCATTAAACATAATGTTTAGATTCTGATGGATGTAGTAGGATGACTGAACACCTGAATATAACCTGTTTCTCTCCCTGTTACAATGCTACAAAGGAAAGAATTGTATGCAAATTAGAAGGTAATGAGATGTAAACCTCAGCGTCAAATTCTGCTTTTGCTGGACAAGACCTTCTGTTGGAGCAATGAAGTATGAAAACCATTGAAGTATCAACCATTTTGCCAGACCTGCACAAAAGTCCCTTGCTGTCCTCACTTCAACTTACTTAATTAGCATAGTAAAACTCCCACCCAGGGGTGGAGTTATCTGCCCCATTTTTGAATATGCAATGTATGTGCAAGTGTGATTTCCCGGACATATTAATCATACAATTATATAACCAGTTATGTGTATTCATCCATATGCATAAAAGCGAATGCATAATCAGAGCCAGTGCTAAGTAGGAATTTGAGTATTTAAGCAAGAGTGAAACTGCAGCACAGGGAATCAGGTCTGAGTCACTTTAGACAACTCTTGGCTCCTGTCTGCAGATATAATATTTGTAAGCTCTGCCTAGCTCTCAGGTTAAAGGTTTTGGTGTTTTTTTTTTAATATAGGATGCAGATATATATATATCTGGTTATCCTCAAAGGCCCAGCTTTGGGACCTAACAATTCATCCATGTTTTAGCATTCCTTCTTACAGCTGACTAGTATTCCATTGTCTTTTATACCACTGTTTGCTTATCCTTTCATCTATTGATGGATATTTGGGTTGCTTTCAACTTTTGGCAACAGTGAATAATACTGCTATGAACATAGATGTACACGTATTTGTTTATGTTTATTTATCCGGGTATGTCCCTCAGAATAGGATTCCCAAATCATATAGCAGTTCTTTATTTACCTTCTTGAGGAACCAGCAAACTGTCTTACACAGTGGCTGCATCATTCTACATTCCCATCAGATGTGGATGAGTGTCCCTTTTCCTCCATATCTTCTCAACACTTGTAGTTTTATAGTTTTTTAAATAGCAGCCAATCTAATAAATGTACAGTGATACATGATGTAGTTTTTCTTCCTTGAAATCTTATTTTTATTCTCAATTGCATTTATTTGTATTCTACACATTTTTTTTTTTACTTTTCTCTCTTTCTGCATGCTTAGTTTGAGTTTGCTTTACTTTTTTTCTAGTTCATCCAGGTGTGCAGTTAGGTCTCTACAATATTTTTTTCTTTCTTAATGTGTGTACTTATGGCTATAAATTTCCCTTTTAGTCATACCTTTGTTGGATCACATAAGATTTGCATGATGCTTTGTCCTTTTCATTTGTTAGAAGCTATTTACTGTTTTCTATTTTAATTCTTCTCTGAAACACTGACTAAGAATGTGCAATGTAACATCCATATATTTTTAATTTTTAAATTTTTCTGTTATTGATTTGTAGCTGTATACTCTTATGATAATAAGAGTTGCTTTGAATAATTTCAGTCTTTTAAATTTATTGATTCTTGTTTTGTCACCCAATGTATAATCTATCCTGGAAAATGATCCATGGCCACTTGAGAAAAATATGTATCTTGTTTGGGGGTTCTAACCTACTAACTTGAAAAGAATCTAACTTAGGTTCAATAGCATACACTTTCTCTTCTGCTTGGATATCCCTCTATTTCCCTCTCTTCTTGTTGTCCTTGCCCTATATTACTTTATATTTTAAATGTCCATATTCAGGAAATACACTATTTTTCTTGCGCCACTGTATTCTGACTTTTACAGGAATTAAAGGGTAGAGATACAGATTGAGAATACAGTACTGTTGGGATTTTAAATATACTTTCCTTATTAGAGGATTCATAGGTTTACAGAACAACTGTCATTAAAATACAGAATTCTCATGTATCACCCTATGCATTGGTACAGAATATTTGTAGCAATTGATAATAGTACATTTAAATTTTGTTCTATTAATTAAATTCCATGAGAAAGCCTAGGGTTCACTGATTGTGAAGTACAGTTCCACAGAGTTTTTAAAATATTTTATCCTGTCACTATATATAAAATCCAACGTTTCCCTTTTAATCCTATTGAGATGTATATTTCATTGCTGTTAATTGCATATACAATTAACAATGTGCTAACATCACAATCATCCTTTACAGAAACATTTTCACCGCAAAGGCCCATTACCTGAGTATTTCCATATTTCCAAATAGGAACCCTGTTCATTTTAAGGCTTAACTTTCTATTCTCTATCAGTAATCTATCCCATGGTGACACATACTCACCATTGATATTGGTCTTGTAGAATGAATTTGGTGGTGTTTCTTCTTCAATTTCTTTGAAGAGTTAAAGGTGAAATGGAGTTGTCTCCCTGAAATATTATGTAGAACTCCCTGGTGAAGTAATCTTTTTTGTCTTTTCTCTGTTGGAAGTTTTTAGATTACTGATTCAGTCTCTTCATTGGGAACAGGTTTGTTGAGATCTATTTTTTGAGTTGGTACAGATGGTTTGTGTGTTTGTATGTATTTGTTCATTTCATCTAGGCTATCTAATTTATTTCATACTATTGCTCATACTAACCTCTTAGAGTCCTGTTTATTTCAGGGAGTTAGTAGTAATAATTTCTTTTTCATTTCTAATTTTAGTTATTTGTATACTATTCCTTTTTTGTTGTTGTTAATTTTATTTATCTTTTCAAAGAACCAAAGTTTGGTTTTGTTGCTTCACTGTCTATTTTGTCTATTCCATATATCTGCATTCATTTTGCCTTTTCCTGCATTCTCGTTTTGGGTTTGGTTTCCTCTTTTTTTCTAGTTATTTCAGTTTTAAGGTTATGTCTCTGCTTCGAAATCTTTCTTTTTTTCCAATGTAAACATTTAGAGCTACAAATTTCACTCTCAACACTGCCTTTGCTGCTTCCCATAAGTTTAGTACCTTACATTTTCATTTTCACTTGCCTCAAGACATGTCCTAATTTTGCTTTTGATATTTTCTTTAACCCATTGGATGTTTAATAGTATTTTGTTTAGATTCCAAAGATTTGTGAATTTCTCATTTCTCACTATTTCTTGTGTCTTTGAATTTAAGATGAGTCTGTTGAAGACAGCATATACTTCAGTCATGTCTTTTTATCCATTCTGTCAATCTGTCCCTTTAACGGAGAGTTTAAACCATTTACATTTTTCTCTTTTTAATTATATTTTCTTTTTAAAGAAGATTTAGATTACATAAATGTTGCATGAAAAACATGAGAGATTTCCAATATGCTGCATTTCCTCCCCTTTCCACTTTCCCACATTCTTTTTAGTGTGGTACATTTGGTACTATTGATGAACTCATACTGAAGCATTGCTACTAACCATAGACAACAGTTTACATTACAGTTTGCACTCTGTCTCACACAATTTTGTGTTTTGACAAAATATACAATGGCATGGATCTGTCACTGCAATGTCATGTAGGACAATTCCAATGTCCTGAAAATGCCACCATATTACACCTATCCTTCTCTCTACCATCCCTCAGAACTTCTGGTGGCCACTGCCCTTACATCAATGAAAAGAGTTCTTCCATTGCTGTAATAATAATATGTCTGTAGAAGACTAATAAGTCTATTTTAGTCCATTGTGCATTCCCCAGTCTAGAGGATTTGGAGATGGTGATACCCACTCTACTTCTAGTTAAGACCTCTTAGGGTGAATGGATGGGACTATCTTTCTTGCAGTTGCAGACGCTCTCTTTCCTTGGGATAGTCATTGTCCATCATAATATCTTTGTTGTTTGTTCTTGGTGAGTCCAATGAGTAAGTGTTGCAACTGCTGAAATTTACACTCCACTGGCCAATGGATCCAAAGATTTCAGTCTCTGAAACATATATTTATCAAGTGTAGTGCTAATTATAGTTTCAACTAAAAGGAGCAGAAGAGTCATATGTAGAGGATCTAAAAATGAATCTAACTGTTATACTGAGGGACATAAATTCCAAAGTAAGGCTCACTGATGGGGTGCTGAATTCCTGAGCTGTTTGCCCTGCTATAGTTTCTGGATATCTCAAGAGCTGTCAGACACCCAGCTATTTAAGGTACTGTTGATTGTGATAGTCACTTTCTTCCATTGCCAGAATAGTAATGCCTACCTCAGTACATAGTTGCATTTCCATATTTTTGCTTTTTAATAAATATTTTGTCTTTCTTTTTTCTCAGCAGGATTCATTTCAAGAGATTTTTCTTTGAATTTACTAATTCTGTCTTCTTCCCCATCCAGCCAAGTCCTGAATCTCCTGGGAACTTTTCATTTCATGTATTTTAGTATTCAGCTCCAGTAGTTCTTTCAGCACCTGTTAAGATTTTCTCTTTTTACTAAGATTCTCATATCAGTTATTAATTCTTTTCCCAATATCTGTTAGTTATTTCTCAGATTTCCTTTTATCTCCTTGAGCACTTTTAATATTATTTATTAGAGGCTTTGCTCAGTATGTACAAATTCTTGTCTTTTTCTTCAATGTTTTCTGAATTAGTATCCTTTTCCCTATATGGGCCATGATTTCCTGTTTTTTGGGGGGGTGTTTTGGTATGTATTTGTCATATAGTCTTTTCTACGCACTGTATATTTAATATTTTAAAAGCTTAACTCTAGAGTTCATCTCATGAAATGTCTGTTTCTTGCTGAAACTACTGCCAGTAAGATATTTTCCTGAGCTTCACCCTTTCTATCAGAAAAGTCTGCCCAAGGCAAATGTAGTGTGCATGTTTCCCCCTGCCAGTCTGGACACTGTCTTCTTATAGGGGTTGCTTGTTTGTTAGTTTGCAGCTTCCAAGGAGGTAGAATCCTCTCTCTTCTGAGTTTGAAGCTGCAGGCCTTTGCCCTGCAGCTCTCTGCCTCTGTAATTTCTTATATTCCTTTCATTGTCTCAAGCTTTTTTGCCTGGATGACAAATTCTGGGAAAAGGGGTATGCCAGAGAAAACTTTCTCAAGTCAGTCTTTACCAACTGAAACAGAGACTGATCTCCACCCAAAGGTAATATATTAGCTTCAACATGCCTTGGGGAGAGGATCAGGAAGGCCACCAAATATCTCCTCGGAAGCCTTGAGGAAGCTCAGTATCATCATGGCTCTACTGCATCCACCCCAGTCTAGGGCAGATTTAAACAATAATTGCCACTACTCTGGTTCTGTCATACTGAAGCAATGCTGTCTCAGATCTCAAACCCCAGTGATCCAAAATCTCTAATCAAACGATTAGATAGTTCAGTGGTTAGTGTTGCCTACCTCTGTTCTTAGGGAAGAGGAATTTTATGTCTCTTGCTATCACCAGTAGCACTCCAGGGGCTGAGCCTCCTAGTGGCCTGCCATAAGAGGAGGATGCATGCCAGGAGTCACCACACCTGGAAAAAATAAATCTATAATTATTCTTCTCTGGGTTTCATTTTAATATTTTAGGAAGACAAAGGATTCTACACCAAAAATGATAAAACTGGCTTTTAAAACTTACCTACATATGCCTTTGAGTTACTCTCTAACATAATTTCATTTCACCAACAAGAACTTCCTTTAGCAATTTTGTAGTATAGGTCTCTCGTATTTTTTTTATTTTATAGAGGAATATGTTATTTTGTCCTTCAGCCGTGGAAGATAGTTTTGCCAGTCGTAGAATTCTTGGTTCACATTTTATTTTTCTTTCAGCACTTTAAATATGTTATCCTGCTGTCTCTGGATTCCCCCATTTCTGATGAGAAATTGGCAATTATAAGTCAATTACAAGGGTAATCCAGCTTGATATCACCTTTACTGAATGTATAAAACTATTAGATTGCAAATCAGCAAGGAAATAGAAGACTTGAATATCCCAAGTAGACATAAAAGACATGCACATAATGGGATCAAATTTGTCTGGTGGTAACTTGAGGGACTTGCTGTCCCAGAAGTTGCCTTGCATATGGAATATTGGTAGGACAGTCAAGTGGCCACCAGTGACAAGGGATTTCTGGCTGCAGGACAGATAGCGCATTTTTTGATTTAGTACAATTATCAATATTCAATAAAACAACTTTTTTATCTCCTCAAGAGAAATTGCACCCATTCCACTGTAACCCCCTCTTCCATAGCCCTTTTCCACCTCTAATATTATTTCTTTGAAATTTGTTCTATGCTTTTTATAACTCAATATCACACAATAACATCTTTTTGTGTCAATCTTATTTCAACTTGATGTCTTGAAGGCTCATCCATATGCTACTATGTTTCAGAACATCATTCCCTTTAATTGCTGAATTATAGTGTATTGTGGAGATACGCCATATATTGTTTATCCATTATTTATTATATATCCATTCATCTGTAGCTTCCACATTTTGGTTATTGTTAATAATATTGTCAGTAACTTTAATTTACTAACATGTTATTGAGGACCTTGCTTTTAATTACTTGATGCATATAACAAGAAATTGGATCACCAGGTCATATGTTAATCACACACAAAATTTTCTGAGGAAATGCTACACTGTTTTACACAGCTACTACACCATTTTATAGTCTTACAAACAAAAAAATGAATGTTCTTATTTCTCCAAATCCTCTCCTACATTTCTAATTTTCTAATTTTTTATAGTACCCATTTCAGTGAGTATGTAATGGCATGTCATTGTGTTTTTTCTTTTTCTTTTAAATGTTACATTAAAAAAATATGAGGTCACCATATACCCCCAAGCCTCCCTACCCCACTCTTCCCACATCAACAACCTTTTCCATCATGGTGGCACACTCACTGCACCTGGTGAATACATTTTGGAGCACGGCTGCACCATGTGGACAGTGTCTACATTGTAGTCTATAATCACCCCATTCCACCCAGTGGGCCATGGCAGGACAAACAAGGCCCAGAAACTGTCCCTGCTGCACCACCTGGGACAACCCCAAATCCTGAAAATGTACCCACATCATATCTCTTCTTCCCTCTCCCTACCATCAGTAGCTACCTTGGCCAGTTTCTCCACATCAATATTACAATTTCTTCCCTTACTAATCACAATAGTTCCCCAGCAGAACACCAGTAAGTCCACTCTAGTCTACAATCTATTTCTCCATCCTGTGGACCCTGGGATGGTTAAGCCCAGTCCCCCTCTACATCAAGAGAGGGATTAGATTCCACGTGGATGAGGATGCAATTCTGCATGCAATTGTAGGCACTCTTGGCTCCCCGGTGTGATGGTTGATCTTTTTCACCTCCTTGTTAGCTGGCCAGATGATAGGAGTTGCAAGTCTGCTGTTGCTCAGGGTCTGGTTGGGCCCATAAAGATATGATATTGAGCATACGATATTGAGTATGGGTGTATACTCATTGTGCTTTTGATTTTCAAGGATCTAATAGTTATGATATTGAGCATATTTGTATGTGCAGTTTGAAATTTGTTCATCTTTTTGAAAATGTCTGTTAAAATATTTTGCCCATTTTAAAATGGGTTGTCTTCCTGTTGTTAAGTTGCTGATTTTTATATATTGTAGATATTTAACTCCTATGGACTATGTGATTTCCCAATATATTCTCCCATTGAATAGGCTATGTTTTTACTTTTATGATAAAGTCCTTTGATGCACAAGTATTTTAAATTTTGTAGAGGTCATATATATTCATTTTTCCTTTTGTTTGTCTTTTTAATGTTTAGTAAAGAAACCATTGCCTAAAACAAGATCCTAAACAAGCTTTCTTATTCTTTCTTCCTGGGGTTCTAATGTTCTGGTTCTTAAATTTTGGGTCTTCAAATAATTCTTATTTAATTTTTCTATATAGTATAAGGAAAGGATTCATTTTCATTCATTTGTTCATGAATATCCAATTTTCCAAGTACTATGTGTTGAAGAGATGACTCTATACCAATTGAGTGGATTTCCCACCCTTATCCAAATGAGGTGACATAAAAGTAGGGGTTAGTTTCTGAACAGTTGATTTATTTCTCTGGGCTATATATCTTTCCCTCTGCTTGTATGATGGTATTTTGATTACTATTTCCCCTTTTATTTATTAAAGAAGTTGTATAATCATGTGTAATATACAGAATTCCCATACCACTCCACTACCACCTTGCCTTATTGTGGAATATTTTTTTATAATTTGAAAGCATATTCTCAAAACATTACTGCAAACTATAACCTACAGCTTACATTTGGTGCATTTTTCCCATAAAACACCCTATTATTGCCACCATGTATTAGTATTATATATTTGTTTTAGTTCATGAGAGAATGTTCTCATGTATGTATTTTCAGCCAAAGTTCATCATCAACCATACGGTTCACTGTGTTATACAGCCTCCAGCCTGGAATAACCTATAATAACCTATCCAAAGTCTGCACTCAGTGGTGCCTAGTGTCATTTTACAGAATTGCTTCTGTCATTACCTCAGTCAATTTTAGAGCATTTTCCTTACTCAATTAGGAAAAAAAATCCTATCCCATACTCCCTTACTCCCTTATAGCTCACTACTGTTGACTCTCAGCATTGATATAATAGTTTTTTGCCATTGCTGCAAATATATTACAATATTACTGCTACTATAGTCCATAACTTACATTAATTGTATTTTTCATGCAGTACCATATTCTTAAGAGCTTGTAATAGTGGCATGTATGTGTTCTATTTCATAGAAGAACATTCTTGGACTTGTGCTATTAATCAAATCCTCATCCACCACTGAGTTCTCTGTGTTAGTTCCTAGATTACTCTCTAGTTTTCTTTCAATTGGCATTTATATCCCTTGACTACCCTTTGAGCCACAATCACATTTACAAATCAGCAGTGATAGTTATAATCACTGTACATTACCATCAACTCTATCCATTGTCACACATTTACAGTCAACCTTATTAAAAATTCTACATACATTATCAACTCACTCTTCTCAACCTTTACCTTCTAGGAACCTCTACCCTAGATTTTAACTCCATAATTTTAATCCTTGTATTTAATTTATATTAATTAGACCATACATCTTTTGTTCTTATATGTCTGATTTGTTTCACTCAATATGATTAAGGTTCATCCATATTATCATTGGTGTCCTGACTCCATTTCTTCTTACAGGTGAATAGTTTTCCATCATATGCCTATACCACAAATCATTTACCCATTCATTGGTTGATGGACACTTGGCTTGCTTCATTCATTTAGCAATTGTGAATAATGCCACTGCAACTATTGATGTACAAATAGCTCACTACACTGCTTCCAGTTTTCCTGAATATAATCCCAATAGTGAGGCAGTTTGACCATAAGGCAGTTCTGCATTTAGCTTCCTGAGGAACCACCAAACTGTCTTCCACAGAGGCTGCATCATTGTACATCCCTAACAAGAATGAGTGTTCCTATTGCTCTACATCATCTCCAGCACTGTAGTTCTTCGTTTCTTCAATAATGGTCATTCTATATGTTCTGAATGATAATTTTGTAGTTTTTCCCTATTTTTTCAATTTGAAAAGTTAAAGTTGTAAATTAAGTAAACAGTCATGTACAATTTACAGGATTCTCATACTTTTCCCCACAAGCACCTTACATTGTTGTGACACTTTTATTACAAATGACTCAAGAACAGCTTCAAAATATTACCATCTCTATAGTTCATAGCTTATATTTGGTGTATTTCCACACAAAACATCCTAATATAAAGGCCATGTAATCATACTGAATTTTTGTTGTTGTTCATGAGAGATTGTTTTCATATTTTTACTCTTAACCTCAAGGTTCATTGTTTTGTACAGTACCCTGTATTGTCCAATCCATCCAAAGTATACATACACTCAGTGACTCTCAGTACCATCACAGACCTTTCCTATTATTAACACAGAATGTTTTCCTTACTCCAAAAGGAAAACTCCTGTATCATCTTACATCCCTCATTATTGGCTATTAGCATTGATGGAGTACCTTCTTTACTATTGGTGTAAAAATATTACAAAACTACTGTTAATTTTATACATTACATTAGATGCATTTTTCGAATATATGTCCATTTTCTTAACACCTTGAAACAGAGGAACACACTTGTATTTGTACTGTTAACCACAATCATCCTTCACCCCTGAAGTCATGTTTCATAGTCCCTGGATTATCCTCTAGCTTCCATTCAATTGATGGCAACCTTCATAGACTAGCACTTTCAGCCAAAATCACATACACTTTATCACGTTGAGATATTTCCTTCTATTCCCATCTTTGAAGTGTTTTTCTATAAATAAAGGGTCCTATATTTTGTCAAGTACCTTTAATGCCTCAATCAAAAGGATCATGTGATTTTTCTTCTTCAGTTTTTTAATGTGCTGAATTACACTGATTGATTTTCTTTGTGGTAAACCACCCTTGCAAGCCTGGGGTAAAATCTAGTTGATCACTATGACCAGTCCTTCTGTTATGCTGCTGGATTCTTTTGGCAATAAATTGGAAAGGATTTTTGCATCTGTATTTATTTGGGAAATGAATATGTAATTTTCCTCTATCATAATATCTTTATCTGGCCTTGGCATTAGGATAATTGTTGGATTCCTAGATTGAGTTTGGTAGCATTAACTTTATTGAATGTTGGGAGAAGACTTAAAGCAAGATTGTATAAAATAATCTTCGAATGTTGGCTAGTATTCAGCTTTGAGGCCCTTTGGTCATTGGTCTTTTATTTTTTTATATTTTTTATGACTTTCAATCTGTTTACTTGTGAAAACATTTTTAAGTCATGTATTATCTTCTAGAGTCAGTGTAGGTTGTTCATGGATTTCTGGGAACATGTCCATTTCATCTACAGTGTCTCGTTTGTTGGCATACATTTGTTTGTAGTACCCTTTTAGGTCTTTTTACTTCATTTTTCTCATATAATACATTTTATTTTTTAAAAAGTTTTAGATTACAGAAAAGTTTCATGAAAAATATAGGGGATTCCAATATACTCCACTTCTACCCCTTCACATTTTTCCCTATTAATAATACCTTACATCAATTGATAAGCAAATTTTGAAACATTGCTACTAACTAAAGTCTATAATTTACTTTATGGTTTACAATTTGCAGTGTACAATTTTATAAGTTTTGACAAAATGTAAATAGCCTGTAACAGTCATTGCAATGTAACAAAGAACAATTCCAATACCCTCAAGCATGCCCTATATTCCAATTACTTTTCCCTTGCTCTCCTCTCAGCACTGTCTTTATATCAATGTTATAGGTTCTTCTATTACTACAACGATAATTCTACTTTGGTCTGTGGTTGCATTCCTCCCTTATATTTATTCATTCCTCAATCTTGAGGATATTTTCTCCCATTAAGTAGGCCTCCTTTTCACTTCCTTGACAAACTCCTTTGAAGCATAAGAGTTTACATTTTGAGGAGGTCCTTTTTATCTGTGTTTTCTTTCATTGCTTGTAATTTCAGTTTAAAATTTATAAAACCATTTTCTATTACAAGATCACATAGATGTCTCCCTACATTATCTTCTAGCATCTGTATAGTCTTGCTTCTTATATTTGGGTCTTTGATACATATGTAGTTAAGTTTTGTATAAGGCATGAGATATTGATCCTCTTTTATTATTTTGGGCATGGCTATCCAATTCTCCAAATACCAATTAGCTGATGACATTATTCTGCATCAGTTAGTGGGCTTAGTGGCTTATTGAATATCAGTTGGCCATATATGTATGGGTCTATATCTGAACTCTCAGTTTGGTTCCATTGGCCAGTATGTCCATCTTTTGCCAGTATCATGTGGTTTTGACCACTGCAGCTTTACAGTATGCTTTAAGTCAGGTGGAATGTTTCCTCCAATTTTGCTTTTCCTTTCAACTTGTTTTGGCTAATTTGAGGGTGACTTACCTATCCTTCCAAATAAATTTGATAATTGTCTTATCCAGTTTGTAAAATGTGCTATTGGAACTTTATTAGGATTGTGTTGAATGTGGAAATCATTTACATAAGATGACATCATACTGATATTTAGCCTTCCCATTCATTCACATGGAATATATTTCCATTTATTTCAATCTTCTTTGATTTCCTTTAGCAATGTAGTGTCATTTTCTATACTCAAGTCCTTAACATCATGAGTTAAGTTTATTTTTTGATATACAATTATTTATTTGCTACTGTATATTAATTTTTTTCTTGATTTCCTACTCAGATTGCTCATTTTCAAGGTAAAGAAATAATACTGAATTTTGTGTGTTAATCTTTTTTCCTGGCTACTTTGCCAAACTCATTTATGAGTTCTAGAAACTTTGTTGTAGATTTTCTGTGACTTTCTAAGTATATAATTATGTCATCTGCAAATACTGAAAGTTTTACTTCTTCCTTTGGATTCACTTTATTTGTGAATTTGGATTCACTTTACTGCTTTTTCTTACCTGAGTGCTTGAATAAATACTTTTAATGCAATGTTAAATAAGAGAGGTGACAATGGGCAACCTTGATCTTAGAGGGAAAGCCTTTAGCATTTCACCATTGAGTATGATGTGAAATGCTAAATGATATGTCCTTTAATATGTTGAGAAAACTACCTTCTAATCCTGTCTTTAGAGGTGCTTTTATCAAGAAAGGATGCTGTCTCTTGTCAAATTCCTTTTTTGCATCGATAAAGATGATAATGTGATTTTTCCTGCAGTCAAATGATATATTACATTAATTGATTTTGTTGAACCACTCTTAAATACCTGGAATAAAATTCACTTGATCCTGGTATCTAATTCAATTGATGTGTTATTGAATATGATAGCAAGTATTTTTTGAGGATATTTGCATCTAAGTCCTTTAAAGAGATTGGTGTGTAGTTTTCTTTCCTAGTAGCATATCTATGTAGCTTTTGTATTAGGGTGATGTTGACACCATAGATTGAGTTAGATAGTGTTCCCTCCTCTTCTTTTTGAAAGCGTTTGAGCAGGATTGGTTTTAGTTCTTTCTGGAATGATTGGTAGAATTCATCTGTGAAGGCAACTGATCTTAGGCTCTTCTTATTGGAGAGGTTTCTGGTGATCAATTCAATTTTGTACCTGTGATTTGTCTGATGAATTTATCAATTTCTTCTTTCATCAAAGTAAGCTGCTTGTATATTTCTAGAAATTAGCCCATTTCATCTACATTGTTCACATTGTTGGCATTTAATTTTTCAAGTATGATGCTCTATTTCTGTGGGATCCATGGTAATATCCACTCTTGTTTCTGACTTTCTTTGCATCTTCTCTCTTTTTTTCATGTTTGTCTAGGTAAATGTTTGTCAATTTTATTAATCCTCTCAGAGAACCAGCTTTTGTTTCATTAATTCTAATTGTTTTTTATTCTCAGTTTCATTTGTTTGGATTCTAATCTTTGTTATTTCCTTCTTTCTTCTTGCTTTGGGATTAGGTATTTTTTTTTCCCCCTCTAAGTGTGTAGCAAGGTTCTTGATATTAGATATTTTCTATTTTTTCATCTCAGCATTTAGGGTATAAATTTCCCTTTCAGCACTGATTTACCTGCATACCATTAGTTTTGATATGTTTTGTTTTCATTTTCACTTTTGTGAAGTAATTACTGATTCTCTTTAATTTCCTTCTTGACTTACTGCTTATGTTAGAGTTTGCCTAGTCTAGTTTGGCCTATTCTAGTTTTCCATCCTTTTTAAATTTATAGCTGCATTCTATTGTGTTCAGAACAAGATTTTTGTATAATTTCAATTTTCCTAAATTCACTGAGATTTTGTCTTATGACCCAGCATGTGATCTATCATGCAGAATGATCCATGAGCATTCAAGGAAAATGTATAAGCATTTGTTTTGTGATATAATCTTGTGTGTAAGTAAGTCAGGTTTAGTTTCTCTAACATACTATTCAAAGTATCTGATTTTTCATTTAGCATTGGTCCCAATGTTCTGTCCAATGGTGATAATGGTGTATTGAGCTATGATTGTAGAGTCAACTATTTTTCATCTTCGTTTTCCCAATATTTGCATCATGTAATTGGGGGTCCCTGGTTAGGTACATAAAAATTTAGGATTGTTCTTTCTCCTTGGTCGAGTACACATTTTATTAGCTTATATTTTCTTGCTTTGTCTTTTACAACTTTTTTGCATTTAAAATTTATTTTGTTCTATATTAGTATAGATAAGCCTGCTCATTTTGGGTTAATATTTGTATATAATATTGTTTTCCATTCTTTTACTTGCAACCTTCTTTTGTCCCCGATTGTAAGGTTAATTTCAAGTAGAAAGCATGTAGATGGGTCTTATTATCCTATGTATTCAGCCAACCTGTTCTTTGATTGGAGAGATTAATGCATTAACATTCAGTGTTATTATACTATAAAGGCAGTACTTACTTTAGTCATTTTTCTTTAGGGTTATATGGGTCATAGTTTATTTTCATTTCTATTATCCTTTTAGTTAATCTTACCCATAATCTTCCTTTATACACTGTAGGAGTTTGAGATTATTTATGAATCCCTATAAGAGAAAAATATTGTCTGTAAACTAATCTATTCCTCTCGGTATGTTACCCTTTGATTATGTTAAATTCATTTGAGACATCTCTGGTTAGGTTACCTGTTGTGTTTGCTTTGAGGAACACAAACAGGTTGTGAGTGAAAGGTTGGAATGATTTCACATACAAAGAGTAACCAAAACAAGAAAAAAAGGCAAACGTAACCATACTATCACTTCCTGCAAGCTAAACCAACAAGTTTTGAGAGATCTGTATGAAGAAAACCACTGTCAGCCTGGACTAAAGGGGACAGGGAGGAGAAGGATGGAAAGGAAAATGGCTTTCAGAGGAAAACTGGAAGCTGAGGTCTAGAATTAAGACATTTCCTTAGGCCATGAGACGACCCCCCCCCCCCATGTGATTGGAGAGGGTGATTTTCCCTCTAATTTTGATAACGGTAGCTATTCCAGCCCACTCTTCACAGATTTTTTGAAGGACAGTCTACAGAGAGTTTGTTGCAGATTCCCTGGTGGTTGGGGAGAGTTAAGTCACCACCCCACTTCTCTGATGTTGCCGGGCCTAATCCCTACAGGCAGGGGATTGGGGTCACTACCCTACTGCTCTGTGGGTTATGACCTCTTACCCATAGATTGGGAGAGTGAGGTGTCCACCCCACAGCTCTGAGCGGGTTGGGCTTGTATGCCAGAGATTAGGGAGAATATTGACATCTCCTCACTCTAATAAGGTTGTTGAGACTGTATCCTGGAGATTGGCAAAGAGTGACTATCGCCCCAATATTATTGGAGGGTGATATTTGGAGCCCAGTCACCACCCAGATGCTTAATGAGTGTGGAATAAAAATCATGGCCACTGGGCAAGCCTGTAGAAAGGGTGGGCCATCATGAGGCCCCAAGGAGTAGAAGAAACCATCATCTTATTATGACGCTCAGATTTTGTTTCTGTCTGTTACTTCTACTGTGATTTCAGATGTGCTGTCTTCTATGTTTTTAAGTCTTTCCTCTATCTGATCAAATCTGCTGTTAAGTGCTTCTAGTGTATTTTTAGTTTCTTGCATCATGCTTCTCATCATCATCAGCTCTGTTATCTTTTTATGTATGTTTACAATTTCTTCTGTAGGCCATGCAGGTTTTCAAACTGTTAGGGATCTGGGATGCATGTTTCCTTCCCAAATTATCCTTGTGAAAATGCAAATGTTTATTCTATATCTGTACCCTATTTGTTTATTGGAAGCATATAATTTGTCAAGCTCCACAGATCTAGAACTAGAGGTAATTAGGACCCAAAGAAAACTGTTCATGCAACTGATTTTATGTGACTTTTTAGGCAGTATTACCACTGAAATTATGTACAGATATTTGGAAAATTATAACATCTTTTGGGGATTCCCTAGGTGGAGTGTGGCAGTAGGAGATTATTTTTAATCCCAAAAGGAAAAATATTATGTGTGTATGTTAATCTTTTAATATTTCTCTGGTTGTGATATCCTTTGATTATATTAAATTCAGTTGAGGTGCACTTGATTATATTATCTGACATAATTGCATCGAGGACCTCTTGATTCAACCACATCAGTAAGTTAGTCTGATATAAATGGACACTCACACAGACATATAGAGAAGAGAGAGCTCTGTCATTTCTGATCTGGCCATGTGACATTATGAAGAAAGTTCAAACACCTGAAGCCCTGGGGACAAATGAAAAATTTTACCTGATAACTTACAATTAACCTTGGGCAGAGAGTGGTAAAAGACATAAAGCTGAAATCAAGAAGAAGTGGAGCTGCTGAACCTGAGAGTGGAAGCCCAAAGGGGAAGACTGATACCCCTCAGAGAGCACCTGCTATCTTGCTTCAACATGTGGTGGCTGACTTTGATGAAAAAATACCTCTTATGGTACTTTGAGTTGGACTTTCTATTGTCTTGGGGCTGTGTTGCATCATAACCTGAAATCTGCCCACTTCCCTAGCAACAGCTAACAGCACAAAACCACAAGTCCGCCCACAAGTTTCTGCCAATCCCCAGCCACCCCATAGCCCTCACTCCTCCTGCTCTACCCCGCCCTCCTCATTCTCTATATAACCCACTGCACTTCCTTAATAAACCGGACTTGCATACCAGACCTGGTCTGCCGCAGCCTCAGACGCCTTTGCGGCCAGCTGACCCCTCCAACCCCCCCCCGTCAGCGTCGGGGTGCAAGCCGCCCCAGCCACAACTGGCGCCCAACGTGGGGCAGTTCAAGTCCGGTCCGACGTGACCACTGCCTCACCCCCGTGGGACCTCGCTCCCACCCCTTCGCCGCGCTCTCAAGGTAAGGACCCCCGTTATCAGCCCCTGGCAGAAAAATGGGTGGGCGTCTATCTTCCCGCCAAGCGCCGCAAGTCAGAGCGCTTGCTGGCCTCCTAGACACTAATGGCATTAGGGTTTCCCTCCGCCACCTGCAAAAGTACTGGGATCTCGTCCTGCCTTTCAATCTGTGGCTGGCCACCTGCCACCTTTGGAGCCCAGACACTTACTCGCATCTCATTGACCACGTCACCTCCTCTATGGAGCATGAGGGCAGGTCGTTTCCCCCTGGCCTCCTGCCCACGCTTGTGGCCATCCGCGCCTGCCTCCTTGGCGCGCCTGCCCTGAAAGATGCTTACCAGGTTTCCACCGGGGCTGCTGCGCGGCCGCTCGACTGCGACCCTGATAAGGGGGACACTCCCGACTTAGATACTGAGTCCTTATCTAGTCAGCTCAATGCCGACCTTGAGCTCCATCCTCTTCGGGACGACCATTATCAGGATGGCGAACTTCCTCTTTCCTCTCCGCCTGAGGGGGGGAGGTCCCTGCCTGGTCGCCAGGATGGCGAACTTCCTCCTTCTTCTTCGCTTGAAAGGGGGAAGTTCCTGCCTGGCCACCAAGATGGCACACTTCCTCCTTCTTCTTCGCCTGAAGGGAGGAAGTATGGGCCCTCAGGCGGAAATCCCACCTCTCTTTACCCGCCTCTTCCGGTCACTCCGCCATCTTGGCACAGACCGGAAGGAGAGCGTCCGCCATCTTGGCGCAAACCGGAAGGAGAGCCTCCGCCATCTTGGCGCAAACCGGAAGGGGAGCCTCCGCCATCTTGGCGCAGGGCGGAAGGAGAGCCTCCGCCATCTTATAAATCACTGGAAGCCTTGCCGCGGACATTTTGTCCGCCGGAAACTTCTCCGCAGCCATCTTGTTTGCAACCGGAAGGAGAGCCCCCACCATCTTGTTTGCAACCGGAAACTCCTCTGCGTCCATCTTGTCCCCCCTCTCAGACAACATGGCCGCCACCTCCTCCTCCATTGGCCGCTCCACCGGCACCAGCGTCCAGGCCTTGGACCAGTTCAGACACATGGCTGGGCCATTCCGGCCCACCCATGACAGGGGCCACCCCTCACCTCTTCCCTTTGAACCCAGTACCCTCTCAAGCGCGCCCCCAGCAATGGCTCCCTTTCACCACTGATGAAATTAAAAACCTTAGACGCGCAGTTAAAGAGGATGGCATCGGGAGTCCGTACGCCCAACAGCTGCTCGAGGAACTTCGGGCACAACTTGTTCTCCCCTATGATTGGATTTCACTTGCCCGGGCCATTCTGGCCCCAGGACAGTTCGTGGAATGGAGATGCCACTTCCAGGCAGAGGCTGAGAGGCACATCGCCGAGAATGCCAGAGCAGGTATCCAGGACCCCCCAGAGGCATACACAGGCATTGGTACTTTCACCGATCCTGTGCAGTACTGCAATGCGCCCACTGGTTTTTGGCTCCGGCTTAGAGAACTAGCCCTGCGATCCTTCCGCAATGTCTCCGCCACGAGACCTCAAAAGCTCGCCCAGATGACCCAGGGCAAAGACGAAGATTTTGCTACCTTTGTCGCCCGCGTCATCGAGGCCTGCCAGCGTAAGGTCCACGGAGAGGAGGCCCAGGTCGCTCTCGCCAAAGATCTCATCGTTGAAGGATGCCTCGATGCTTGCCAGCAGATTATCCTCACCATGCGGGATAAGGGCATCCATGACTGGGTTTTGGCTTGCCGCAACCTTGACCCGCAGGCCACTAGCCTCGCCAAAGCCATCGCCACGGCCCTAGCCATTTCTTCCAGATGCTTCAGATGCGGTGAGATGGGCCACTTCGCCCGAGACTGCCCACAATTGCAGACCAAGAGACCATCCCTCCCAGCATCTGGCAGCCACCCTCCATCCCGCCCGAGAGGGCCTTCCACCCCATGCCCTTGATGCAGAAAAGGATATCATTGGGCCCGCAACTGCCGCTCCGCTCAAAGCCCTCGCCAACCTTTAAACTCCCAGCGGGGCAAGCCTCAGCCCTCCCCAAAGAGGCCACCCACCAGAGAGCCCCCAAGCCTTGATGTGGACGGTTCCCATCAGAAGCTCCTCCAAGCCTGTCATGGAGCTCAAAATCGAAGGGCAATGGTTAGAGGGACTGCTCGACTCCGGTGCAGAGGTCTCCTGCATTCCGTTTGAAATCGCCGCCTTCAACCACTGGGCTCTTGAGCAGGGGCCTCAGGTAATTGGGCCACAGGCTCCGCCGAGTCCTGGAGATGCGCCACTCCTATCAAATGGGAGGACCGAGAGGGCTGGCATGGTCGCTTCTGCCCCCTCATCCTCTCCACCATTGGTGGTATTCTCTGGGGAAGATATCCTCAGCCAAATGGGAGCCATCCTCACTACTGAGGCCCTCTCGCTCAGCCTGCCCCCCCCCCCATAGCGGGGGCCACTGCTCCCATCACAACGCCTGACCCTATCCCTCTGGAATGGGACACAGAGGAGCCCATCTGGGTCGAGCAGTGGCCCTTGCCATCTTACAAACTGCAAGCCCTCTCCACTCTCGTCGAAGAGCAGTTACGGGCAGGACACATTGAACCTTCCACTAGTCTCTACAATTCACCTGTCTTTGTTATTACCAAGAAAAGCAGTGGCAAATATCACCTTCTCCATGACCTATGTGAGGTCAACAAGCACATCAAGCCAATGGGATCGCCGCAGCCAGGGTGCCCGCACCCCACCACTGTCCCTCAGCACATGCACGCGGCCATCATCGACATCAAGGACTGCTTCTTCTCCATTCCTCTCCATCCACGAGACTGCCCACGGTTCGCCTTCACGGTGCCTCAAACAAACCATCGAGGTGCAGCCCAGCATTACCAATGGAGAGTCCTCCCTCAAGGAATGCACAACAGCCCGGCCATCTGCCAACTCTTTGTCGATCGCGCAGTCGATCCACTCCGCAAGAAGGCCCACAGGCGCACCCACATCATCCACTACATGGACGATCTGCTCATTGCCGCTAAGGATCCTCGTGAGCTGGAAACTCTCGTCTCGGAGCTTCTCCACAATCTCTCACAGATCGGACTTACTGTTCAGCCTGACAAGATTCGCCTTCAATCCCCCTTTCAATTTTTGGGGTTTCACTTTCACCACCATGTTAAGCCAGTAGCACCAAAGCTACAGGTGTCGCCCAAGATGTCTCTAACGGAGCTACAGCAGCTCTGCGGCCAAATCAATTGGCTTCGGTCAGTGCTCCCCATCACCACGGCTCAACTTCAGCCTCTTTTCGAGCTTCTCCAGACTAAGGATCTTCCAGCCGACGCAGTCACCCGCCCCATTGTCATCACTCCAGCAGCCCAAGCGGCTGTGCAGGATGTCAACGAGGCCCTTCAGGCCTGCCGCCTCGAGCGCTACGCCCCAGGACTGCCAATCCTCGCATTGGTTCTTCCCACGCCAGTAACGCCCACTGGACTCCTCTGGCAAGATGGGCCACTGCTCTGGCTACACTCTTCCAAGAGTAAGCTCCCAAAAATCTGCCCCTTCACAAGGGCATGGATCACCCTCGCCTCCAACCTTGTAGGGCTATGTGTGCATACCTACGGAGTTCCTCCTTCCACAATCGTCTGGCCCTTTGACTCCAAGGCTACTACCAACCTGCTCATCCATGATGTGGACATGCAAGTGCTCGCTGAAACTTTCAGAGGCTCTTTCGACAACCACTATCCTCATCACCGACTTCTCCAAGGCCTCTTGCGACTCGCATTCTCCACTCCGTTCCATCCATTGCCGGCCAGGAAACCTCTTCCACACGCAGTAACGGCCTTTACAGATGCCTCAAAGACCTCCTATGCTGCGGTCATCTATTCACCTGGTTCCCCAACACCACGAACCCTTGTGTTTTCGAACGCGTTCTCCGTCCAAGTCGGAGAACTGCTCGCAGTCGCTGTTGCTCTGCACACCTGCCCCAACCAGCCGCTCAATATCTTCACAGACAGTTTATACACCCTGCAGGTGTGCCATGCCTTGCCTCTTGCCACCTTCTTCCCTACAGATACAGCCACCGATACGGCGCTTCAGTTCCTCCAGCACCAATTAGAAGCCAGAGACCACCCTTGGTTCATCACTCACATCAGAAGTCACAGCGGCCTCCCTGGCCCGCTAACCACTGGAAATCAAGCCGCCGACCGCGCTGTCCAGCCATCACCAGCTCAGGCGTCACCAGCACAGCACGCTGCGCTCGCCTGCCACAGCATGCCTTGCACATGCCAACCACGGCACACCGCACTTGCCAACCACAGCGTGCCCTGGCCGCTTTATCTTGGGGACGTTGTCAACCAGGCCAAGCTACTGCATGCGCAGTTCCACTTCTCAGCGCGCTCAATTCATAAGCTCTTTCCCAATCTGCCCATGGAAACCTGTAAGCACCTCGTGCGCTCTTGCCGCACCTGCGCGCCTCTCTTACCCCTCGGCCCATTACAGCCACAGGGCGTCAACCCGCAAGGTCTTCGCCCAAACTCCCGATGGCAAATGGACGTTACTCATGTCAACTCTTTTGGAAGACTCAAGTTCCTGCATGTTGCCGTCGACACCTTCTCGCACATGTGCTACGCTCTGCCCCTTCCAGGAGAAACAGCCAAACACGCCATCCGTGCGCTACGCCAAGCCATCCTTTTTATGGGCGTTCCATGGGACCTCAAAACAGACAATGGCCCCGCTTATCGGTGCTCCGCCTTTGCTGCCTTCCTACAAATGTACAAGATCACACATCATTTCGGGGTTCCCTACAACCCACAAGGACAAGGCATCGTCGAGCGCATTAACCAACAGCTCAAGCTCCTTATTCACAAAGAGCAAAACGAAGCTCCTCTAAAGCCACCAGGAGACGTTGTTACCGCCTGCTTAATTCACTTGAACTTGCTCACATTTGACAAGAAAGGCCTTTCTCCCACCCACAAGCATTGGGGCCCCATGTGGCGTCCCACCCAAGCCCCTCTTGTCCATTGGAAAGACCCCCAAACTAACCGCTGGCAACGACCAGCCCCCCTCCTTGCCCAAGGGTGAGGTTTTGCTTGTGTCTTTCCAGATTCTGAGCCGCAGCCCCTGTGGATCCCAGCTCGTCTGATCCGTCCTGCCACAGTGCCTGCAATGGACCACACCCCTTCACCCGACGATCTGGCACCCTTCACCGCCGTCCGATGCACGCCGGTGCCAGCACCTCCAGAGAACGCTGCGCCTGCGCCATCAAGCAACGGTCCACCACCGAGCACCCCCTCTTCATTCGCCCCCCGAGATGACTACGCCAATGGAGCAGAGGACTGAAGCTCGTCTGTACCCAGTCCTTCTCCTCCTCCTTCCTCTTCTCCTGCCTATCTTCTCCAACCCCTCACACCAACCCTTCAACTGGACGCTCACCCTTTGGCAGCAGGAAAAGCTCCTCACTGTAAATGTCACTGCAAGTGCTCCTTCCTTCACCGTGCACATCTGTAATCTCACCAACCTAGCTTACACGTCCAGTTATAGCAGTGCCTTCGATAGCTGCTCCCTTCATTGCTATACTTCACCCCCATCGTGCCGCAGCAGGCGTACCCCTGCAGCCACGTATGGTGCGGGCCTCCCCAAAAAGTGCCGTGGCCCCAATGATAACCATTTCTCAGGTTTCTACATCTGTCCATCCACCGCCAGAGGATGCCATGACCCTGCACACTATTACTGCCCTTCCTGGGGGTGCGAGACCATCGCCTACGGATGGTCCGGTGCCCCTAACAAAGACCCCTATATTAAGCTCATCCACAGTGGTGCAAACTGGCGCTCTGTCACCCTACGAGTCAAAAATCCCCTAGATCCAGTCTGGCTGTCTGGCCGCACGTGGGGAGTCCACCTGTATGCAACCGGCTACGACTACGGTGCCTTTATCATTATTAAAAAAGAGCCGATTCCCACACGTTCCATCCCAGTGGGCCCAAATCAGGTTCTCAATCCTCCACAGGCACAGCCTCCCTCTCCCCCCCACTCTGCCTCACCCTCTCCCTCGCCCAGCACCCCCCTCGCTACTGCTCCCCTTACCTCCCACAACCCCAAGTCTCGCTTACCCCCTACTCAGTATTCTAGCCCTCTCATTAACCTAATTAGAGCCTCCTACATCTCTCTGAATATCTCCCACCCCAACCTAACTGCAAACTGCTGGCTTTGTCTCTCTCCCTCTCTTCCTCTATATGAGCCCGTTGCCACTAACCTCGCCTTCACTGAATCCTCTGAACATAATCCTGCTGAATGCAATTGGAACGCCTCTTCTATCCCCTTAACCTTTCAATCTGTTTCCTCCACAGGGCGCTGTGTTCATTCTCACCAAGGTCCCCATCCCCTCCTAAATGCCTGCTCCAACTACTCCTCTCCCAACATTTCCGCCAAATTCTTAATCCCCCTTAACACCTCCCAATGGCTTTGCACCTCCACCGGACTAACCCCCTGCCTCACCGTCGCTACCCTCAACGCCACCAATGAAACCTGTCTACTCATTCTCCTAGCCCCTCGAGTCCTTTTCCACAGTGATGAAGAGTTCTTCTCCACCCTTCAGAGTCACAAACTCCCTGCTCACCTCCAGAAGAGAGAACCCTTCACCATCCTCACAGTTGCTACCCTTCTAGGTCTCGCCGGGGCAAGCACGGGAATTGCCGCTCTTACCACACAATCCTCTTCCCTTTCCTCCCTCAGGCAAGCTGTCGACAGTGATATCTCCCACCTCCAAGTCGCTATCTCCCATCTTAAAAACTCTCTCAATTCCCTTTCTGAGGTAGTTCTCCAAAACCGTCGGGGCCTTGACCTTCTCCTCCTCAAGGAGGGAGGCCTTTGTGCCGCCCTTGGAGAAGAGTGCTGTATATACGCCAATTCTACTGGGCTTGCCGAGGACAGCCTAAGAAAGGTCCGAGAAGGACTAGAGCGGCGCCAAAAAGAGCGTGAAGCCGCTAACTATTTTTCCGGAGTCTTCCATACCCTCCTGCCATACCTCCTCCCTCTCCTAGGCCCGCTAATAATAATTCTCCTAGCTCTTACCATAGGGCCCTGGGCTGTCAAGAAGATCATCCAGCTCGCCAAGGACCAAACCAACGCAATCCTCACGTCCTTCATGGGCATTCAGTACCATCAGCTCGCCACTGAAGACAGCCCCCCCAACGAGCCCTGCTCAGCCCGCCCCAAGAAGAAATCAAGAACAACCCAACACCTAAAAACCCCGCAACGCATCCCATTGCTCCCCCAGCCCGCACGTTCCCCACCTTAACAGCCAACTTCACTCCCCTCCCCAGCTGCCGCCACCCTAGAACTGCTTAACAATCAATAGGGAGCAGGGGGCGGGGCAGGCCCGAGTCTGAATGGCAAGCGTAGCCGCACCTAGTGGGGGAAGTGCGCAGCCCACCACTCACGTGTAGCACAGCTGGTCTGTTCTGCTTGCCTGCCACTCTTTGGACTTGCCACTCGCCCCCTGTTAGCGGCCAACATAGCCAGCACACGTCCATAAGTACACACCCAAGTAAACCTCTCACCTATACCCCCCCTAATAAAAAAGAGAAAAAGGGGCAAATGTTGCATCATAACCTGAAATCTGCCCACTTCCCTAGCAACAGCTAACAGCACAAAACCACAAGTCTGCCCACAAGTTTCTGCCAATCCCAGCCGCCCTGTAGCCCTCACTCCTCCTGCTCTACCCCGCCCTCCTCATTCTCTATATAACCCACTGCACTTCCTTAATAAACCGGACTTGCGTACCAGACCTGGTCTCCGCTGCATTCTTTCTCCCCTCGCTGCACGTCCTCCATGCCTGAGAGCCCCTCTGAGGCTGTCTGCTGCAGCCTCAGACGACTTTGCAGCCAGCTGACCCCTCCAAACCCCCCCGTCAGCGTCGGGGTGCAAGCCGCCCCAGCCGCAGGGCTGTATGCTTTTACCCCAAATAAATATTCTTTTAAAAAACCAACAAATTTCTGGTACTTTGAAACAGCATTCCTTTGACTGACTAATACATACACTCTCTTCCATCCCCCTCTCTCTTGTTTTTATGTGTTTTGTTTTGTCTTGTTTTTCATCTCAACCTACAGAACTTCTTTTAGTATTTCTTGAAAAGCAGGATCACTGCTGACAATTTTTCTCAATTTCTGTACTTGTGAATATTTTCATCTCTCCCTCATTTTTGAAGGACAATTTTTCTAGATATGGGATTCTTGTCTGGTAACTGTTTTCTTTAAACAGTTTAACTACATTATACCACTGCCTTCTCACTTCCATGGTTTCAAATAAGAAATCAGCACTTAATCTTATCAAAATTATGTAGGATGGATCTCTTTTCTTTTGCTGCTTTCAGTATTTTGTTTTCATCTTGAACTTTTGACAATCTGGTGAGCATGTGTCCTAGGGAAGGTCTGCTAGGATTTATTGCCTTTGGAATTTTGCTGTGCTTCCTGAACATGAGTTGGGAAATTTTTTTTATCATTATTTCCTTCAACACACCTACTGCCTCTTTTACCTTCTCTTAAGGCCTGGGATACACATATGCATATGTTTTCATTTTGTGTTATTCAATTCCCTATGCCCTTATTGATTTTTTTCCATGATTTGTTTTTCTATCACTTCTACTATCTGTGTGATTTCAGATGTACTATCTTCAATGCTGCCTATTCTTTCCTGTGCCTGCTCAAATCTGATGTTATGTGCTTCTAGTATATTTTTAATTTCTTGTATTGGGGCTTTTATCATCATCAACTCTGTTATCTTTTTAAGTATGTTTACAATTTATTCTGCATGTTCCCCCCATATCTTCTTGATATCCTTTATTTTTCCTTTGTTTCTTCAATTTTGTTAAGGATATTTGTTTGGACATCCATAGTTAGCTGTTCCATGTTTTGCATCTCCTCTCTCCATTTTAGTTTGTTCCTTAGACTGGTCCATTACTTCTTGTTTCTTAGTTTGGCTTGTCATTTTTTTTCTGATGTCTAGGCATCTGTTTATATTCATGTGCTTACTCAGTTGGTTATTTTCTCTTTCTAGTCTAGGATTTTATGCCATGATATTTAGAGCGAGGAATCTATCATTGATATCCATGAAAAGACAAGTTATGACTAAATGACACCAGGAGCTTGCATTCAGAATATAGTTACAATAGTACCATACTGAATACAATGAGGAAGAAAGAATTGATATAAAAAAAGTGAAGTGATGAGAGTTTACATAATCGAGACTTGTTTCTATGTTGTGTAAGAATCAGACCATTGTTTTAAGAGTCAGGAAGATAGAATCCATATGTATAGAAAGAGGAGAAGTAGTTTCATTAAGCAGAGAGCTTTCATCTACATCCTAATAAGAAATAGGCTATAAGTAGTTACAGAAAACTACTATCAAAATGCAAAGAAGTATTATGCCATATATATTACAGCAAGAATTTACATTCTTATCCCAGGAGAGGAGGTCAGTATTCATAAATCCTGAATATATTTCTTAGTAAGCCTGAATACCTAAAATTGATTGTTACAGTTTCTACCATATCTACAAAGGCGGGGGGGAGGCAGCACATGGTTCATCAATCCTAGATCCTGAATTTTTTTTCCAATACATAAACACAGATTGCTTCAACCAATGATAAAGTATATGTATCTAAGGACAACAGAGAGTTGATAGCCTATTACCATTAAGAAATAGACCATTGACCATACATAGGATGATGTTATTTATGATGCTCCACAGGGATCCATCATCCATATCCAAGGAAAGATAAGGTCAGTGTACATAAAGCTGTTAGAGTCAGCATAGAACCTTTAAAGAGAATAACCTTCATTGTTAGAATCAGAAAATTAGTATAAAATCCAAGGAGAGGAGTTAGCATTCCTGAAATAATATTCTAGTATAGATTAATGTGCCTTTCTTAGCCATCAGGAGGTGAACTCCATATCAATAGAGATAGGTGGACAGAGATTACAGACCCAAGATGCTCAATTTAAATTTTAGTAATCAGATAGTAGAAATAGATTTTGGTTGTTACATACAGAATCTATATCCTAAAATGGTGGTCTTTCTTCCCTGAGTTGCAGAATGATAGCATCTATATCTTAAAATGGTGGTCATTGTTCCCTGAGTTAGAAGACTGACATCATTTTCTAATAGAAAATCTTGGCCACAGCCAGGATGCTATCAACCATATTCAAATAAAGAGGAGTTTAACTTCTTTAAGCCTGGACCTGGAATTCATACATGAAAGAGATATAGGATGATTTGTTCAGCTAAGAAATTAAGATCAATTCTAAGAGAAAGGGAGGGCAAGATTCAGATATCTGTTGACTAAGTTTATATCCTAGTAAACAATGAGAGGCATGGTTATTACAGAATGGAGGTTACCATCGATACCCAGAAATTTAATAGGTCAGAGTGCATAAAGCCAATACCTTCATCAACATTCTGTTATGGAGTGGAAGCTGTCATCAATATCAAAAGAGAGATGAAGTGAAATTTCACAGAACTAGAAGCATGAATCCATATCCTAGTAATAACTAGGCAATAATTTTTACAGCTCAGAAACAAGAATCCTAACCAAAGAAATATGCAGTATTCGTAGCACAAAAAAAAAATGATACAAATTCTAATAAGTAAATATTAAAAAGTAAAAGGCTAAGAATTACAGCCAGTGAGGTTCCATCTATATACAAGAGGAGAGAAAAAGTTCATATATCCAGAAAGCTAAATCTATATCATAGTAAACATAGTGTTATGAATGTTACAGTCATGGAGATAGTAACAACAATAATGAAATTCCATGCTAGGATTTATAAAATGTGGGTATTGAATAAATATCCTAGTAAGAAATAAGCCATGTTCTTACTTATATCCAAAGTGAGAGCATCCGTAACTATTAAAAAAGAGAAATCAAGGATTGCGTTCACAGACCCTAAATCCTGGTATCTTAGGTTCAGATATTTCAAAGTCCATACTCATTTCTGATGCCAACTCAAGGTCAAGGATCCCAAGACCACCCTTCCTGACACAAACTGCAAATTAAGGAGCCTTCTGATACCAGTTGCTAGTTCAGGAGTCTCCAAGAGAAACTTAGGGTTTCATAATTTACTAGAAGGACTCACTGAACACAGTGACACCTCTTGTATTTATGGCTATAGTTTCTCATGACAAAAGAAGGCAGCTTAATATCAACCAAAAGAAGACATATATAAGATGGCATTCATGAGAGTTCTAAGCTTGGTATTCCAGTTGTCCACTGCTGGTGAAGTCATGACAACACTAACTTGTATCTCAATTATGTGTGATAATACACTTGCTGTAGTACTAATCAGGGAAGCTCACCTGTTCTGGTATCCAGAAATTTTTTTTAAAATTTCATTAGAGAAGTTGTAGGTTTACAGAAAAATTCTACAAAAAACTACAACCCTCCTATATATCCCCTATTGATGAGGCTTTGTATTCACTTGGTACTTTTGTTAAAGTTGATGAAAGAATATTTTTGTCCTATTAATTATAGCTCACAGTTCACTAGGTGTATTTTTCCCACATATTACTTTATTATTAACATTTTGTTTTAGTGTCATAAATTTGTTATAATTAATGAAAAGTTTTTGCTATATTTGTACTGAGATCCATTTTCTACAATAGAATCTAGAGTTATACAGCCCTATACGTTTTATCATTTAACTTTTACCCTGATAACATATATGACCTAAATTTTCCTCTTTTAACCACATTAAAGTACATAATTCTAGGTTGTTAATTATATTTGCAATAATGTACTACCATTACTACCATACATTTTCAAAATTTTACAATCAACTTAAATAGAAATTCTGTACAAATTAAGCATTACCTCCCCATTCTCTAACCACAAATCCATACCTCAGTAATCTACATTCTAGACTATATGGGTTTGCTTATTACAATTAGCACATATCGGTGAAGTCAAACAATATTTGTCATTTTCTGTCTGCCTTATTTCACTCACCATAATGTCCTTATGGTTCATCCACATTATCACATACTTCATTCCTTATGCTTGAATACTATCCCATTGTATGTATAAGCCATATTTTATCTATCCATTGGTTAATGGATACTTGTGTTGTTTCCATTTTGTGGCAATTATGAATAATACCACTATTCATACCAGTTTGCTACTATATATTTTTTATTTTAATTAAATTTTTTGAAGATACATACATCACAAAAAATGTTACATTAAAAAATATGAATATATCCCACACCTAATACCCCCATTCCTCACACATCAACAACCTCTTTCATCGCTGTGGTACATTCATTGCATTTGGTGAATACATTTTGGAGCACTGCTGCACTGCATGGATAATAGTTTATGTTGTAGTTTACACGCTCACCTAGTATATTCAGTGGTTATGGCAGGATATATAATGTCCAGCAACTATTCTTGCAATACCATTTAGAATAACTCCAAGACCGGGAAATGCCCCCAGGTGACATCTCGTCTTCCCTCTCCCTGCCTTCAGCAACTACCATTTTCATTTTCTTCACATCAGTGTTACAATTTCTTCCATTACTAGTCACAATATTCCTATACTAGAATACCAGTAATCCCACTCTAATCCATATTTTATTCTTCCATCCTGTGGACCCTCTGATGGTGATGTCCACTTCATCTCTATTATGTTATTAGTACCTGCTTTCAATTCCTTTGTGTATTAGTGGATTGCCAGGTCATTTGGTAATTCTATATTTAGCTTCCTAAGAAACCTCCAAACTCTTCCATAGTAGCTGCATCATTTTAAACTGCCACCAGAAAGAAGTTCCCATATCTCCACATCTTACCAACCCTTGTAATTTTCCTTTTTAAATAGCAGCCATTTTAGTAGGTATGAAATGATATCTCATTGTGGTTTTGATGTGCATTTCCTAAGAGCTGTGATGCTGAGCATCTTTCTTTAAGCAATTTACAGATACCATTTGAAGAAATGTCTATTCCAGTTTTTGTACCTTTTAAAATTGGGTTTGTTTGTCTTTTTATTGTGTAGAAGGATTTACTTATAGGTTATGAGCCCCTTTTTGGAAATAAGGTTTGCAAATATTTTCTCCCATTGAGTAGGTTGTCTCTTCAGTTTTGTCAGATATGACTTTGATGCAGTTTAAAAAATTTTTTTGAATAGATACTACTTACCTATTTTTTTTCTTTTGTTGCTTGTGATTTGCATGTAAAATCTAAGGAACCATTACTTAGCACAATATCCTGAAGATGCGTCCCTACATTTCTTGCATTTTTATAGTCCTGGTTCTTGTATTTAGATCTTTGATCCATTTTGAGTTAAGTTTTAATATCGAGTGAGATAGGGTCCTCTTTAAATCTTTGCATATGGATATCCAGTTCTCCCAGAACCACTTATTAGAGGCTAGTCTTTCCCAATGGAAAAGTCTTGGCAACCTTATTAGAAATCAACTGGCCACAAATATGTGGGTCTATTTCTGAAATCTAAATTCCATTTCATTTGTCATTTTATGTCTGTTTGTATACCAGTGTCACTCTGTTTTCACCACTGTACCTATAGCTTTGTAATAAGATTTAAAGTGAGGAAGTATGAGTTCTCCAACTTTGTTCTGTTTTAAGGTGTTTTTGGCTATTCAGGGACCATAAGACTTCCAAATAACTTTGATAATTGACTCTGCCATTTTTGCAAAGTAAACTTTTGGGATTTTGACTGAGATTGCATTGAATCTGTAAACTAAATTGCATAGAAACCACATTGTGTGAGCCTAGGACCTGGGCTACCCCTCCTTAAATGAAACCCAGCCTGAAGCAAGTAGCCACCAGTGTAAACTGGACACTTACTAATTAAAAAATAGCATACTTCCCTGAGGAAAGAAAGTACAAATGGTCCTACAAACTTTAAGCCCTTCAAGGCTGTATACTGTCTTCTTGTGGTAACATCACCAAACACCCCATTCATGAATCTTGTGTAACTTTTGCAGAATATCCATTCTCATACCCTATGGAATATCCTTGTCCTTAGACCCGTATATTCCCTTTCCTCTTCTTTCTTTGAGCTGCCGCCATTGAAAAGTCTTTCCTGTTTGAAAGTCCTGATAAAGCTCATCTCTAATAATTTGTCAGGAGCATTCTTTGGACTTGTGGCTGCCCAGACTCATGCCTTCTGGAGTTCAGTTGGAACAGCTGGTGAGCCAGCCAGCAGTGAGACCAAAGGACCACCAGCAATATCAGGCATGAACTCTGGGAAGGGGAACCCATACAAGACATCCTGAGTTGACCTATAATGTCCCTATGGGGATACATGGCTGCCCTCCTGGACAAGTGGAAAATACTGAGAGAATACGGGATGCCCTGAAGACTTGGGTGGTTATACGATTGTGTTGCAGCAAGTGGCAAAGCACTGCATTTAAATAAGAAAAGGTGAGACCGCCAGATAGCAGAGGCCTTTATTAGGAGTCTTGCAAGCTACCAAGGTAGAACAGATTGCAAAAGCCTCTGTGTACCACCTAGAGGAGGGATTAAAGTAGTAAGAGATCTGTGCTAACACGGGCAGAGATAAAAGACTCTTTTTTTTTTTTACTTTTTTTAATTGATTTTGTAATAATATTACATTAAAAATATATATGTGAGGTCCCATTCAACCCCACCCCCCCACTCCACCTCTCCCCCCCCCCCCCCAGCAACACTCGTTCCCATCATCATGACACATCCATTGGATTTGGTAAGTACATCTTTGGTCACCTCTGCACCTCATAGTCAATGGTCCACATCATGGCCCATACTCTCCTCCATTCCATCCAGTGGGCCCTGTGAGGATTTACAATGTCCGGTGATTGCCTCTGAAGCACCATCCAGGGCAGCTCCATGTCCCAAAGACGCCTCCACCTCTCATCTCTTCCTGCCTTTCCCCATACCCATCAGCCACCATGTCCACTTTTCCCAATCCAATGCCACCTCTTCTATGTGGACATTGGATTGGTTGTGTCCATTGCACCTCTATGTCAAGAGGAGGCTCAGATTCCACATGGATGTTGGATGCAATCCTCCCACTTTCAGTTGTAATCACTCTAACTGATAACCTATGCCAAGCTGACGATCAATTTGAAACCTTAGATGGCAGATATGTTCATGCTAGAAGCTATAGGTTGCCTCAGGTTCAAATCTAGGTGATATTAACCACTGCTGGGTGGGACTCCTGGGCATGGGATCCTATGGATTCCTCCTCACATGAGAAAAAGGAGGAGGAATGTGGGAGGTGGAAAAAGATGAGAAGTCCCCTTAGGTGCATCCCCTAAGACAACAGAAGTGGAAGGCATTACAGGACCATCTTCTGCAGCCCTGCAGTTCTGACCTCCCAAGCAAAAATTGCATGTTACTATGAAAGGCTACACCATTGCTGAGTTAGATGATTTAGGGCAGAAGTACCGGCAGAAATCTAAAGGCTTCCTACCTAATTGGATTCTAAGGTCATGGGACCCTGGAGCAGAAGTAGTAGTATCTCAGGTGGAGATGAACAAGTTATCCTCTATTACCACTCATCATTCTCTGCATCAGCATCAACATACTGCTTGAAAAAAGGCAAAAAGGGTATGGTTGCTAGTTTGATTAGTTGTAAATGTAAAGCTGCCTGGCTAGCGAAGGAGATATACTCCACCCCACCCCTCTTTGGCAATGCATGGAAGAGTTACAGGATAATTTACAGCTTGGGATAAAGTAAGCTTTTTATGCTGCCAACTTCAGGGGGCCTGATGCTAAAACATTTGCCACAGGAGTGAAAGAGACTGCGCTGCATTCTGTCTCCAAACATGGACCACTGGTGTTTTAGGAATTGACATTCTCCAGAATGGTACATTGCAGACTACCATAGCAGAATTCTGCTCCCAATGCTGAGTAATAAAAGCAGTGCTAGGGGGACAAGCTAAATGGTGCCAGTGAAGGTGCCCTCACTTTAAAGAACTGGGGCAATCAAACAACAAGATCCCTGAGGGGCACCAGGAAACTCTTGCAACAATTAAGGAATTAGGGGGGAAAGTGGGAATAATAATTACTACCCATAGTCTTTTCAATAGTCTGGTATGGCCAGTATGAAAACCTGATGGAATATGGCCTTTAATGCTATATTTAGCTTAGATACTAAAGCCACTGCCTGTGCTAATCAGGAAAACTCATGCATGGGAATGGAGGACCCCGAGTAGGCTGCTCTTAAGAAGTCAAAAGGGCAAAACACAGGCTCAAGCACTAAGGGGGGTGGACTCTGACTTACTCTGTGAATTGGATGTGGCCAGCATTGATATTAGCTTTGGGGGGGTTTCTGGCAAAGGCAACTTTCTAAGCAAGTACCTGTTGTGTTTGGTCACAATTGTGAAAGAGGCCAAGTTACTATATAGCTCCCTAGAGTAGTAACTATGTGCAGCATACCACACCATGTTGCAAGTGGAGGGCTTAACCCCAAAGTGTCTGGTCCCTGAGGACTGCCATCCCTATCCAAGGGTGGACTGCAGATACTGGGGATAAGACAGGAAACATGGACTGCTGTGACTGCTCTCTGTGGGGGATGTGTGCAAGGACATCTGGGACTCCTGCCAGTGATAAGAGGTAACTATCAAGTCCCCACCCACTCCTCTAACACTCCTGGGAATGTTGAGGCAGATGACCTCGTGAAGGTCCAGAGCCATACCACTGAGAACCAAGAAGTAGCAGTGTGGAAGCACAGAAAAGTACATGTTGTGGCTATCACAATTTGACACCAAGCCCAGTAGCTCCTGTCAGTCACCAGCAGCTTGTGGTCATCACCCATGAGTGTCCATGCTCACTCCCATGACCATGAAAATTACCTCACTAGATGGGACATAGTGACCAAGCACAGACCCCAGAAACATGACAGCAAATTGATTACATCAGTTCCATGCACAGTTAGAAGGGCAAGAATTGCTATCATTGCCAGGGAACTCCTTCCCAGTAGGAAATGCCAAAGAGCCGACTACTGTTTGCTGCCTAGGAAAAGTAAGTGTCCTATTGGGGTACCAGCCCAAGGGACTCCACTGACCATCAACTCATGCAATCTTGGGCTATGGGCCAGCATATTGTCTGGACTTTCCATCTCACTTATGCACCCCACCAGTGCAGGTTTTAGGGGAAGGATGAACAGCCTGTTAAAGGGGCACATCAAAGGCCATAAGGAATCTCTGCAACATGGACTAAGAGGCTGTATCCAGGCTTGACCCATTTAAATCAGCACCCCTGCTCTAGTCAAAATGCCAATACAGGACTCCTGCAGGCCCGGAGAATACATGTTAAAGGCACAACTGCCCTGCAGCCCAAGAAAGGGAAGTAAAAATGATCTGTTGTTGAGGATGCCTTAAATCATACAAACTGGCGAAATGAGGCCCTTTGGCCATGGTACTGGCCTATGTAGCTGGGACATAATCCCATCCCCTAAAGGATGGCTGTGGACTTGCAGGAAAAATGAGTGGGCATATTTACCCTGTAACTGGACAAGACGATGCATGTGGGGACAGTTGTATGTTCTTGGTCCCCTATATGACTCATCACCCTGTACCCTCAGTCAGTGGGAAATGATAAAGGCTAGATATAAGGTGAAACACCCTCCTGGTGGTTCTTTCCATTGACTACTTTTGTGCCAGTTGGTGCTAAATCATCCCTGAAAAACACTAACTGCTTTAGTCTTCCCTCCACTCAAGTACTTAAGGATTCCAAGACAGCAATTTCCTACTAAAAAGAAGAACCTACCCAACTGTGAAGGGTAGTTTTGCAAAGTAGAATGTTTTCAGATATTCTTACTGTATCACAGGTAGGACCTGATCCTTCTGAATGTTCAATGTTGTTTGTGTAGTCCTGATCATTCCCATATATTTCACAAGCTCTAAAGTATATGTGAAGACATACCGCACATCGATAACTACTGACCCCTATCTTACTGGTTAAATTCCCCTTTCTCACCTTGCCAGTAGGTTTTCACAGGTCTACTTGGTTTGCATGGAGGATTCTTATTATTCTGTTGTCTGCTTTACTGTTGCTGTGGAATATGGATACATTGTGTCCTATGGCCAATGCTGGCTGCTGCAGGGTACTGACTGTGGGAGCCCAGGGTCCACAGCACAGCACTACCTGTATAGCCTGGACATGAGTTTAAAAGTATCAGACCTCCCCAGAGGAAAAAGAATGCACAGATGGTATCATAAGCTATAATCTTCTCAAGGCTGTACTCATCCTTCCTACAATAAGAGCACCAGATGTATCTGTTTTTCACAGGATCCTAGCAGAAATGAAGTTTTACACCATATGAAAGTCTCTTCTGAGAATTTTTGTGTCACCCTCATTTTTCCATCTCTTTGTGGAGCACTACCTTCATTCTCCGGACACCGTACCAGAGATTCTCTTGTCTGTAGGTCCTAATAAACTTATGTATGACCCAGTGACATCGAAAGGGGGGTTATATTCCACATGGGTGATCGATGCAATTCTCCTACTTGCAGTTGTAGGCACTCTTGCCTCCCTGGTGTGGTGGTTGACCCTCTTCACCTCCCTGTTCACTGGCTGGGGTAAGTCCAATAAACCAGAGGATAGGAGTTGGAAGTCTGCTGAGGCTCAGGCCCTGGCTGTCACATGGACAGTCCAGAGATTCAGGTCTCCTGAGTATGCACTAACCAAGTGCCAGCCACAAAAGCAGCAAGAGTGACAGAAGAGGCATCTGTAGATAGGTCACATCTGAGTCCAACTCCATCAAACACAAAAACACAAACTCCATAGAGGGTCAGCTGACATGGCACTGAACTCCAGAGCCATCTACCATGGCCATAGAACATGTGGGTCACTGTAGCCCTCAGGAGAACCAGTACCTGAGTTTGTATCTACTTTGGTTGTCGCTGGGACCCTCCTGAGGTGTGCATAGCATAACTCCTCTGATGACCTCCCAACTCTTTTTTTGGAGACTCACAGCCATATAAACTCATTTGTCCTTTCCATTTCCCCCTTTTAGTCAAGTCAAAAAAGCAGTTTTTAACACCTGATATTACATGAAGGCTGAGATATTCTGCTGGTCTGAGTTGACACTTTTATTCAAGGTCTTTTTCTAGTGACTTCATCAGCTGGTGCTTGGTAGTAATCCCTCGGCACTAGGAAGGCTCATCCCTGGGTGTCATGTACCACCCTGGGGAGAAGAAAATGCATTTACAGGGTGAGTTTGGCTTAGAGAGTGGCCACATTTGAGCAACATGAAGGCTTTCAGGATGTAACCCTAAGACACCATGCAGTTGTAAGCCTAGTTCATATTTCAGGCACATAGGCTCATAAACATAGTCACCAGTATCAAGGGCTCATTGTTGGGCCATCCTTCTTTATTAGTCTTTGCCATTGCACTTGGGGGATTGTTGCTGTTCCATTGGGGAATGTAATAGAGCTCCCCTAGCTAGGAACTCGGGACTCCCTTAGTTGGCATATTTAATTGTAACCACTATGAAAATATCCAAACATTTTAATGTACCCTGTATACATGCCCTGGAGAACTTCCTCCCAGCCATGTGCCCCCCATCAATAACACCCCACATCAGTGTTCCTCGGCTGCCATAGATGAACTACCCTATGGTCCAAAACTTCTTCAAAAATGAAGCCTAATTTCTTGCCATGTTCCATTAATAGAAAAATGGAATATAGTGATGGGTTTAAAGATACAGAATACATACTAATTTAGAAAAATTAAATGAAGTAAAAATAAATTTTGGTATGGAAAAATGAAATAGCTTTTTTTTTTTTACACTTTGCTTTCATCACTGCAATAGATGTTGCCCTGTATGTACAGTGGCAAGGCAATTTCTTTCATTTCTTCCTCATTGTCTATACCCTTTCTTCTTTTCTTCTAATTATTACTTTCATCTTCACAAAAGTTTTAGCTCACAGTACTTCACATATACAACATATGGTACTCCCACATATCCACATCAAACACTTTGTCCCTTCCCCAGGAATGATAATTTTTACATGTCCATATTATATTTGCTGCAGTGGATGTACAGATATTGAAACATAACTTTCACTCAAAGTTCCATTTTGGTTTCCATTTTAGACTATAGACTTTTATAATTTTTTGGTATAATTTAACATGTCCTATATTATCATTGCATGATCTGTGGAACACTTCCATTGCCCCACAGTTACCCTGATTCCATCTATTCAGTACTCCTCTCCCCCTCCCCACAGAGCCCACAGTGATGATCTTCATTATTTGAAGGACCATATTCACAGATACTTGAAACAATGTTGAGGGTCTTGATATATTCTACTGCCTTAACCCATTGGGAGCTACCAATTCTCTTGAGAGAAACAATTCCCTCTGTTTGAGAACAGCAGTCCTTCCCAGGATGTGGGTATACCTTCACTCTCATCATATGGGTCTCCACCCAATGATATAACCCACTATGACAAAATGAGCACTCACACATGCCCTAGAAGCCTGCCCTGTGGCAGATGTTCCCCCTTAAGCATCTTAAACAGGTAAACTTCCTTATTATATTTTTTAACGAATTTTCTCAGCATTATAGTTTCAACCACATACCTGACAACCTCCCATGTCCAAATGTTTCCCCACTCTCCCCCCAATTTCTTGGGCCATCTGACCCATCTTCCTGACCCAGGTCCCCCTCAAGCCCTTAAAGCTCCATGCAAAGTTATCCCTATGCCCCCATTTTATCCTTTCCCTCTACAAATACTTACCTCCAGCTTATCATAGATTTCACCCAAGTAGGTGTCAGCTCACAATCTTCCTCTCCCCCCAAATTTCTTTAAGCCTATCATCCAGTCTCTAGCTCTGATCAAACTTGGTTTACATATTGCATATCAGAGATGTCATGTAGTATTTGTCCTTCAATTCCTGGCTTGCTTCATTCAACAAAATGTTCTCAAGATTCATTCATGTTTCAAGCCATTATTTCCTCCAATACCCCTTCTGTTCCCTTTCTTTTCTCTTCTCCTTTGGGAGCCTATACTGTATATATTTGTACATTTTGCATTGTCATTCAGGTCCCTAATCCATGCTAGATTTTTTTCTAGCTTTTTATCTGTCAATTCTACTATCTATCTGATTGATTTCAGATGTACTGTCTTCCATATCACTAATTCTTCAAACCTGCTTTTATTTGCTGAGATTGTATTTTTTATTTCTTGGATTCACCTGTTCATCCCCATCATATACATTATCTTTTTGTGCATGATTTCAATTTCTTCTGTATGCCCTCCAACTGTTTTCTTCATATTCTTAATCTCTTCCTCCACTTCATTAAGTTGGTCCCTAATATATATTTTGAGGGCATTAATTACTTCCTCAATGTTCTGCTCCTCTTCCTGGTTTTTAGTTTGTTCATTCGACTGGCCCATGTTTCACTGATTATTGGTTTGATTTGTAGTTTTTTGTGGCTGCCTGGTCATCATTTTATCTTGGTGAGTTTATTCAATTAATGAGCTTTTATGTCTAGCCTCAGAGTTTAATTAGTTGTTGTGTGTGTTAAATCTTCTATTTGTCATTTTGTTCTTCTTATTTTACTTCCTTGTTGTTGGCTAAGTCCACTTGAAGGAAAATATTAGGGCAAGAGAAAACCAAAGGAATAAGAAAAGAAAAAATGTAATTGTAGTATTGACATAACAGAAGAACCATGTGAGATCTAGGAGAATGGATATTAGACTCATGTAAGCTGTGTAGAGTTATAACAGTTAGAAAAGTGGAGTACCTATCATGAGATAGTAAGCTGAACATGAGGAATAGAGTATGAATTAAAAGAGAGTTTGGTCAGGATAGAGGGAAAAAGAAGAGAAAGAACAATAATAGAGTGAGTGAATAAAAGACAGAAAACAGTACAGAGATATTAGAAATAAAAAGTCAAAAAAATTGGGGTCTAAACAAAGAGAGGTGGGATGTAAGAGAAATAATAAGTGATGGAAGATGGAAAGATGTAGAGGAAAAGGTATAGCACTGGTAGCCAAAATCAGTACATGCAGAAAAGAGGAAATTGAGGATGAGGAAACACAGCAAATGTGAAATCCTCCCTCCGGTACCTAATATAAAAAATATAAAAAAGAAGAGAAAGAAAGAAAAATCAGGGGAAAAAGTTGGGTGGAGAGCAAGCAAGAGAAAGAAAGAAAGAAGGAGAAGGAGAAGAAGGACGAGAAGGAGAAGAAAGAAGAAGAAGAAAGAAAGAAAGAAGAAGAGGAAGAAGAAGAAGAGGAAGAAAAGAGAAGAAGAAGAAGAAAGAAGAAGAAGGAAGAAGAAGAAGAAGAAGAAGAAGAAGAAGAAGAAGAAGAAGAAGAAGAAGAAGAAGAAGAAGAAAGAAGGAAGAAGAAGAAAGAAGAAGGAGAAAGAGAAGGAGAAGGAGAAGAAGCCATGGGGCGATAAAGTGGAAGGAAAAACAAGAAAACTCACCAACAAAACAGACCAGACAAAGTTTCAAGTAAGGAAACCTCTTTGCAGTTAAATAAAATGCTTAGGAGTCTGACTTTCCCCCTTTCTCCCTTTCTCAGTTCCCTCTCTCCCAGGGCAATTAAGGTAATCACCGGACATTGTAAATCCTCACAGGGCCTACATGATGGAATAGAGGAGAGTATGGGCCATGATGTGAACCAATGTATATGAGGTGCAGAGGTGCCCAAAGATGTACTTACCAAATCCAATGGATGTGTCATGATGATGGGAACGAGTGTTGTTGGGGGGGGGGGGGAGAGGGGGGGTGGGGGGGTTGAATGGGACCTCACATATATATTTTTAATGTAATATTATTACAAAGTCAATAAAAAATTAAAAAATTAAAAAAAAAAAAAAAAAAAAAAAGCTGTATGAGGGGCCCAGTAGGAGATTCACGTGGGTCCTTGGTAAACAAAATCACCAGAGAAAACAATGACTCTTAATATCCAAAAAGAGAGCACCCACACCTCACCAGGCGCCAAAAATATGCTATTGGAAGTTTTCAAAACACGTTTTACCATCCTCTTCCTTAGATGTGCCCCAGGAGGGCTAGCTGATTTTCTGACTCCACCTTTTCCCAGACCAAGTTTCCTATCTTAGTGTGTTTAGGTAAATTGGACTCTCTCAGCAGATTCACCTTTCCTTTCATCCCCAGCTCTCCCCAAGCCAGGTGGTGTGCTCTGTCAAGCTCAAAAAAAATTTTTTAGAAAGGGTGGGGGGACCAGAAGATTGAACCCACACTAGTTTGGCCCCTCTGCACCTCCCACCAAATTCCTCCAGCTCAGCTAGTCAGTCCAAAACTGGATGGTTATGGTAATCCCATACCTCAGGGAGTGCTGGGTTTGGGAGAGGGAATTCTGGAATATTGCGGATTTGGTGTATGTGGGTCTTTGGAACGTGGGCTATGGCGACTGAGGGGTCATGGACCTGGGGACCACGCTTCTGGGGAACACAGGGCTTGTGAGTGCCACCACACTACCAACAATTCTGAGAATGCTATGGCCACTAGCCCTAGGGGAAGAGTCCCACCTCCCCACAACTTCCAACTTCAGTGCTAGAAACCCACAATTCTACATTTAGTAAGCACTACTTCTGTCACAGTCTCTCCAAATCGATATCCAAACATCTCCTGCCTTGCAAGTGCCTGAAACAGCCCAGTCTGGAGATACGCCAACCCAACTCAGCCGGTCCTTTGTGGGAGTGATTATCAAGTGCACTCACTCAGACGCCATCTTGTCCCACCTCACTCCATATAGTTTTTATATGTATTACACAAAGCGAAAGACTGAGGTTTCCATCTATTATTGTAGAATTGCTAACTTTACACAACTTATATGTTACATTTTATTTCAAGTATTCTGAAACTCTCTTTATGTGTGCATATAGGTTTATAACATTATACCTTTGGGGAGATTGGCCTTTTTTCTTTCATTGGCAAATACAATACTATTATATTTCACTTCTCTGTAGATCTAATGATATATTTTAAATATGGATTTTATAGTAATGCCTTTTAAAACAGTGAACTTAGCAAAATATACATTAAAAGGTATCCATTAACATTACATAATACACTTGTATCTCTTACTTCTCCTTTCTCAAATTATTGATTAGACCATGCCTCCTGATTAGGGGGCAATTAATACCTGCCATATACTCTGCATTCATACAGCTTGGAGAATATTTTGTTCAACAGTTATAGACCTGTAATATTTCCTCTGTTTTCTGTTATGGTAATGTATATAAGAATATTCAAAAAGGGGGATATTGGGTCCAGCACATATAAGGAAATTAAGGGAGGAGTCTGGGTTTTATACCAAGGGAGCTTCTTGCTCAAGGGCATTTCCTTGACCTTTCTTTATTTCTTTTGTAAAAACAATAGTACTTCATTTAACAGACAACTGTTCTCTCCTCTTTCCAAATCTTTGTGGTGGCAGGACTTTTTGTGTCCCAAGAGATACTATACATGCTCTACCTGTGTAAGCCTCAATCTACCTAGAGTGGTAATTTCCAGGCAGCAAATTAAAAACCCAAAGCCAATTGTATTTATTTCACTGAATTAATTTCCCAAACTAGCACAGAAGCTGATATAGACACTTCATGTAATGTTTATCTCTTTCCCATTATCCTGTATATCATTCTCTGTATCTTTCACCACTTTCTTCTTTCTTCATTTCATTTTGCTCTAGAACCACTGTGACCATTTATTTCATGGCTATGAAGGAATTTCTGACCCTTCATAGTTGTATTTGATGCTCTGTCATCTCTATATTAAAGTTTTCTGAAAGTGTCCTGGAACACACAAATGTTCCCCTGTATAACATAGATGTACTCAGTTTTAGTTTCCCAATACATGACTCTTTAATCCCTTCTATAATTAGGATTAGGGTTCATACATGTACATCCAAGAGACTAAAATCATTGGACTGTCCATATGCCAGCCAGGCTCTGAATTTCAACAGAGTTGCAACACCTACTCTCCTATTCATTGGATCCAACAGCACAAAGAGCAAGGGGATGATGATGCACAAAAACCATCCCAAGGAACAGAGAGAGTCTGCCATTGCAAGCAAGATAGTCCCATCCATCTGTCCCCTGGGATCTAAGGCCCTCTCAATTGGACGTGTAATGGATATCATCATACCAGAATCGTTAGGGTTGGGGAATAATTATGGACTAAAATAGACATTTTGATTCTAGTAATGGAAGAAATTATATATGGATGTGGAAGTAGAGATTCTGAGGGGAGGTAGAGGGACACACAAGTACAATATGGGAGCATTTTCAGGACTTGGGAATTGCCCTGAATGACATTGCAATGACAGATCAAGATCTTACATATCTTGCCATAACCCACACAATTGTGCAGAGGAACGTGAAAACTAAAATGAAAACTATAATCCATGCTTAGTGGCAAGTCTCCAAAATTTGTTGACCAAGTGTAACAAATGAAGGATGTTGTTAATGTGGGAAAATGTGGGAGGTGTAGGGAGCAGAGCACATGGGAATCCCCTATATTTTTATGGAACATTTATGTAATCTAAGTTATATATATTACATTATATATATAATATAATAAATATGTATAAATATTTTTAATTGGAGAACTTTGATCATTGATATAAAGGAAGTAAACAACATTCTGTGGGCAGGGAGAGGGAAGAATAGCTGTAATATGGGGCATCTTTGAGAGTTTGGAATTATCTTTCATGACATTGCAATGATGGATATAAACCATTAGGCATTTTGTCATAACCTACAAAATTTTGTGGGATAGAGTCTAAATTATAAAGTAAACTATAGCCACAGTTAGTAGCAATGCTTCAAGGTGTTCATCAATATTAGCATGTGTACCACCATAATGAATTTTGTTGGTGTTGGGAAGTGTGGGAGGTGGAAGGAATTGGGCATAAGGGAATTCCCTCTATTTTTAATGTAACATTTATGTAATCTAAAGCTTCTTTGAAAAAAAAATAAACATTAAAAAATTGTGTTTTCTCCGAAAAATAAAGATTTTATTAATTCAAAAAAGATCCTTCATTGGGATTACTTTATCTTTCCCTTTTGTGATATCTTAAATTTTCTTTCTCATGAGTTCAAAATTATTCTGCACAATGTGTGCACTTTCGCCTCTACTCTCATATGCCATTAGTGGTCAAGGACATAGTTATGAAAACTCAAAGATGATCAGAAAATATAATTGCTGGGACCCTAGACTGAGAAAGTCAGTAGAGTTCTTTGTAGATTCTATGCCTTAGGCTGTACTGTTCCTCAATGTAGAGGATAAGTGAGGCTGATACCACTGAAATAATAGTACAGAGAAGTGGAGATAATGATACATCTTTACATCTAAGTGTCCTTGCCTGGTCACAGTGCCTTAATTATTAAAACTTCCCTAACCAAAACCTGTTTTTCTTTACTATTCTCCAGCATTCCTGATTCAGAGTTACACTCTGGGTGATCTGTCTTACATTTTTCCTCATTTCCTCCACCAGAGAAATGAGTGTCTCACATTACTGACAACATACATTTCATCCTGTAAATGATATATAACTAATTTTCCTGTAGTGTCAGATAAGTTGGTTTGATAGATCAGATAATACTTGGGAAATTATGATAAAATGAGTAGGAAGATGAAAACAAAAGGGCCCAATAAACTGGTGTAGTGGAGCACCCACACAGAAACCAGGGAGGACACCCAGTTCATGGGCAAGAGCTCTGTAAATTTCAGGTTGGATACAGAACTCAAATGAGATCTGATTTCAGGGTACCAAGTCACCCCTGGCATCATTAAAAACAAAACTGTTGAAATGTGGTCTTAGGGAGGAAGAGTTTCAAAACTTCAAAGACAGGTATGGCTACAAATTAGGTGAAAATCAGACTGCCTGGCAGGCACATCTGTGTCAGGAAGGTACCCTACAAACTCTAATGTCCTGAGTCAATTGGGAGCAGTATAGGTAAAATGACACTTACTCTCTTATTGCAGTGCACATTCACTGGTATGGGAGCAGGGCAGCCACTAGAATAAAGACTATGATGAAGACTATGTCACTTTTGGTTTTGGTGCTGGGTATTATGTGTCTCACCACAGGAGACTTTCTCAAAAGCAGGACATTATTGAAGACAGTACAAGAGTTATTACTGCCCTACATACTAAGGCCATCGATGCTTGGCTTAATGTCCTTGCCCTAGCAGAGGATGAAGATGAAGTGTTCCTGTCCAAGCAGGTGTTAGGAACCTACAGTAGGCAGGCTTTGTCTCTTCCCCCACATTGAAAAACACTGTGGGCCCTCTTGCTCTCCCTTTCTGTGACTGAAGGATAGATGAAAAAGTTACATTGCAGTGTAACACTCTAAGGTTAGCCACCACGTCTAGGAGAAAGGGAACCAATGGATGAGAGAAGGAAAGGGGACTGTCCCCTAAGGGCCAAACAAGGAAATAAAAATAGGGAACCATTTTGGTTACTGAAAGAAGATATAGACAAGACAGAAAGAGGAGGCTCCCCATAGAGCACTTCCAACAATGTTTCAAGGATAGAGGTCAAGGCTTTGTTGCATGTCCTTAAAGAGCACGGGGAGTAAAATGACAAAGCTTGACTCCTCTAGTGTTTTTTTTTTTTTGGAATCTTCTGGTCATTTTGCCTAAAACTCTGGTTTATTATTAAAGGCCAGATTTGTCTTATTAATACAAATCATGAGCATAAGATGTATAACTACAAAATTCTAGGAAGTAATATGAGGAAAAATCTTCAAGACCTTGGAGTTCACGGTGGTTCCTTAAATATGTTACAAATAGAAAAACAAGAAATGAAGAAGATAGATGATTGGATTTTATCAAAATTAACTATTTTGTGCATCAAGGACAGCATCATGGAAATGAAAAGACAACACACAGAATGAAAGAAAAATGTTTGCCAATCACAAATTTGTAGTGGGTCTAAAATCCAGAGCATAGTTTTAAAAACTTTAATCTCAAAAACTAAAAGACAATAACTGAATTGAAAAAACAGCAAGGTGCAGAAGACACATTTCTCCAATAAAGATCTTCAGAGAAGATGCACAGTTATATGATCAGTGATATTAGTCAGATGGCAAAATGCAACTCAAGCAACAATATGATACCCCTTTAGACACACTCAGTTGACTATTGTTTTTTAGAGAAGGGAAAATACTTGTTGAGGAGGATACAAATTGAAATTCTTATATAATACAGGTAGAAGTGGAATATGAGTTTCATGGTTCTTTTAAACCAAAATGCCTTCTTGGATCTTAGGGTTATAAAAATAATGTAACCACTGGTAGCCAGCATTTTTGTTATGATAAAGAATCAGTATATACTCTCCTTTGGTTTTTCTTCATTTGGGATGTTAATTTAATTGTGCATTCTGCTGGTTCATTGTTCTAAATTTTGAAGTAAACTTTCCAGCTCAGTAAACCCTACATCCATTTTACCCATCAGTGAATATTATATTCTGCATGTATAACCCAGGATTTCCATTTTTAATTCTAAATTCTCTACTACATAAATGCTGATATCCTTCTCCAGAAATGTACACTTTTTGCCCTGGAATTATTCATTTTGTCATAGCTGTGGGCAATCTTTACATAACATGCCTTCTCCCTAGAATTAGTTATAGTATTATTTCCCCCTAGAAACAATTTCTGGCTTTATAAGTCTTTAGTCATCTTTCTTGGGATGTGCTGCAAAGTGTTTCATTGTGGAAACTTGAGTTCTTTTCTTGTAGTTGTTGTTAAGAGTGTGAAGTCTCCTAAAGTACTAGTTCTGGGCTTCTCCTTTGTGTAATATACATCTGGAATTCTAGCAATGGCATCCTAACCTCAAGTTATATGCATGTGAAAGTCTCCTTCAGCCTGTTAAAAACCTGGATTTTTTGTTATGGTTATTATATTTCACCTGATTTTCCATTTCTAGAAAGTGGACAGGATTTGCCATCTGTATAAATCTTGAACCCTTTATATACCATGATGCATAATCCTTCACCTCTTTCCTTCTTATGTAAAAATGCAAATTTACTGACTATAAAAGATGAGGGTGACTTCTTGCATGGATGTGGGCTTTTGATTTTAAGATCCAAGTGTTCTTGCTCTGCATGCATTACTCTTGCATAAATTCTGATTCTTTCAAACTACAATGTGGATATAATCTAAAGCCACACCAGAGTTGCCTGCTACTCCCCTTGCTATTCATGTGTAAACCTTGCATCTAAATATCTTGTTGTTGGGAACAAACATAGATCAAGAACTTGAGTGCCAGCTTCCCACATATGAGATTCTATGTTCAATAAAAATATAAAAATAAAAAAAATAAAAATAAAAAAAACAACTGACGGACAAAGAAGCCAAAAACACCAATCCTTTCAGTAAACATGCTCTACTTATGGTGGATCAAGCCAATTTACCCCATGGAAATGCATGCAGAGTTTGGACTCCATCTCCTTCTGCCCTCAGGTTCAATAATGTACACAAACTTCTTATCTGTATAAACCTTATTGACCTTCATTCTCTATGTCAGATTCTCATCAATATAAATTCTACACTTCATGCTCATTGGAAATTAGGAAGATCCTTCTTTATAACCTGATCTTCCTTCTCTTCATCCTCAAATAAAATATGGGTTTCCCATTAGAATAAATACTGTCCACTTACTTCTTTGGATATGACTAAAGGTTAGCTATCCAAATTATAGCCACTAATGTTTTTGACATTTGATAGGTTTATGTGTTATCAGGGTGTTCAACCTTTCATTTGTATATCAATGCAAAATTCAAGATTCCATTTTTATACCCATACTTATCCTATAACGGGGAAGTGTCTTGCCAACATGAGTATAAACTTTCTTTTTGTGTGGACAGTGATGATTGTTTCCAGTGAAAATAAACTCTTACATCATAACTTATGCAATATGAGTACAGTCTTATAACTGCTTTCTCATATAGGAGAAAGAGGGTTAAAGTGTTAACAACTTCTACCTTGAATGTGAATGTGAGTGCTCCAAATACCAAAGGGTTTATTTTTTACCTTGAATTCAAATGAAACTTTTACAGTTGTGTAAAACCTAACTTCCCTTTTTATTGATTTTGGTTGTAAGCATTCTACATGTATGCATGTGCTTAAATTGTAGGTAGAAAAAGGTAAATAGATAATAGAGACACACTATGAATGTAGATATATTGCTTTGTATCTATACCTATATCTGTTTATAAAAACTGATGCCTTTCTTTGAAAATAGATGGAAACTTGATGGTCATGCAAACCATGGCCTTCTCTGTCTTGTATATTCATGAGTATGTGCTTTCTAGCTCTACAAATTAAGTACAATTTGTTCCCTGGCTAGGAATTTATTCTTTCTACTTTGTAACTTTCTCATTTTCAGTATGCCTTCACTGATATGAACAATGTGTTATTCTCAGTAGATTATGGATATAAATGATCAAAATAGATTAACCCCTGACTGACCATTTCTTCATAAAGATCAGTGGCTCTAAAGGTATGGAAACATGTAATTCCTCCTTCTTCAGGAAGCACGTGGATTTCCAATCTATGTAAACTACGCCCTTTGCTTTCCTTTTGATGTGGATGCATTCTGGATGCCAAAAAACACAATGACTACTTCCAATAGATATGGATGCTCTTTCTTCCATTTCTAACCCAGGTTTCCTTCTGACATGGATATAGGCATGTATTTCCCACCTCTTAAACTCTCACTTCCATTACCATAAATGTCAGTACTATGTGGTAGATTGTGGCCTTTATGGATTCCAGAGGAATCATGTCTTTAGAGCTAATCCCCTCCTGTGGATGTAAAGCTACTGCAGGTGGTACCCTTCGATTAGATTGCCTCAGTAAGGCATGACCAGGGTGCATCTTAAACTTTTACTGGCATCCTTTATAAGTGGGATGAATATGGGTAGATAAGCAGAGAGAAAGCCGCAGGAGCAGAGAGAAAGCCACAGGAGGCCAGAAGCTGCAACATGGAAACCCAGAAAAGAAGGGAGACCAGCAAATGCTGCCATGTACCTTGCCATTTGACGGAGGAGTCCAGGAGGACATTCAGGCAATCTTCAGGGACAAAACCTTTCCTAATGAGCCTTGATTTGGATGTTTTCATGGCCTCAGAACTGTAACCTGTAAGTTCCCCTTGTAAAAGAAGACCCATTCCTGGCACATTGCATTCTGGCAGCCTAGCAAACCAAAACACACAAGGTACAGTGAAGTCTGCATTTTGCAGTTTAAAAATTGTCTGGCTATAGATATAGAATTCCAAAATGCACAAATATGCACATTATTGGTGTCCAAGAAGGAGAAGAGAATGGAAAAGGGACAGAAGAATATTTGAGGAAATAATGACCAGAAACTGCCCATCTCTTATGAAAAACATAAATATCAATATCCAAGAAGGATAATGCATCCCGAAACAATAACTCTGGACAGACCTACATGGAGACACATTCTATTTGGAATGACAATTCTCAGAGGTAAAAAGAGGATTCTGAAAGTAGCAAGAGAAAAGCAAAATATCACATAGAACAGAACCTCAATAACATTGTGTTGATCTTTTGTCATAAACAATGGAGAAGAGAGAAAAGTGGTATGATGTATTTAAAGCACAAAAAGAGGAAAAACTGCTAGCCAAGATTCTATATCTGGAAAAGCTGTCCAAAAGTGGGGATGATTTCAAACAATTCACAAACAAACAAAAATTGAATGAGTATCTTACCAAAGGACAAGAAATACATGAGATACTTAAGGGTGTGCTGTAGCACAAGTAAGCAATGTCTTTACAACTACAGCATTGAACGTTAGTAGCTTGAACTCCCTGATCAAAAGACATAGGCTGAGAGAATGGAATGAAAAGCAAGGAGCCATGTATATGTAGTCTATAAGACACTCTCCTCCGACATGAGGATTCAACCAGGTTAAGGGTAAAAGGGTGGAAAATGATGTTCCACGCAAAGAGTTAACAAAAAAAAAAATTGAAGGTGTGTGGCAAGATGGCTTTAGAGTAAGAGCACCCATACCAATGCTCCTACAAAAATGGCTCAGTGGGGATAAAATCCTGCCTGAGTGAGCTGTTTTGGGAACCCACAGAGCAGGAGGCTGCTGGACATCAATTTGGAAAGAGCTCAATAAGAAGAGTGATAGTTCAAGGTATAACCATGGGTTTCTGCCCATTTCCCAAGGTTAGAAACCTGGGCTAGAAACCCTGACTTTCCTGAAACTCACTGGTCACAAAGCCAGAGGAAAAACACTCCACAAGTGTGACAGATCTGGTAAAGAGTGAAGAAGGGACCTATGATTGCAGGCTCAATTGTCTGGACCCCCTTTTTGAGCTTTGAGGAGCATATCCGTTGGCTTGTAGAGAAACCAGACAGAGGGGAGAGGCAAATCTGCTGAGGTAGACTGATTTACATAACTTCTGAGGGTCACCTCTTGGAGAAGGTGGATTCATACAATTAATTAATCCTTTGCAGCACACCTAAGGGAGGGGGACAGTAGGAAGTGCTTGGTAGATTTCCAAGAGCTTATTTAGGGTTCCCAGCAATGTGTGGGTGCTCTCTCTCAAAGAGGCTGAGAACCATTGTTTTTGGTGTTGATTTGGTTCACCAAGATCCCATTCGAATTTTGGAGGGTGCTCTCACACAGGCTGCACTGAGAGAGAGGGAAGTGAGGAAGGGAGAAAGGAGGAAGGGCAGATGCCCAATCAGTTTATTCAATTGAAAAGACTCTATCCTGTCCCTGGAAGGAGACTCTTTTTGAGGAGCAGGTTGACCCTAAAGGAGGGTTTGACTCAGTGGAGAAGTTTCAACCTTGAATGTACAAGGTCTCTGGTTCAGTTCACAGCTCCTCTTAGAGTAGTGATCCACTGGGATATTAGCTAATATTTTGAGACAGGGAAAACAGAGATAAAATCCTTTTATTATCTTCTTTTGGATCTCTTATTTTCCCTAAACATAAGCTTAAGGGGGAAGGGTTTTGATTTGTTTTGTTTTTCCGTTTGACTGACTCCTTGCTTCAGGGCTTGTGTGTTTTTATTTTTCTTGTTACCTTGTCTTTTTTTCCTCTTCATCCCACCACCATTTTTCTTCCTTTTTTCTTTTCTCCTTCTTTCTTTTTTCATTTCTTTTAATTTTTTAAACTTTTTTCAATTAGGTACTGCTGGCTTGTTTATTGCTTGCAGTGCTTCCTCATCCTCAACCTCCTCTTTTATGTGTATACTGATTTGGGCTACCAATGCTATCTCTTTTCCTTTCTACACCTTTCTACCCTCCACCTTCTGCTGTAGCTCTAACATTCCCTCTTTTGCTCAGCCCCCAATTGTTCTGGGTTTCTTTTCTAACACTTTTATTCTGTTTTATATCTTTTATTAACTCTTTATCTTATTGTCCTTTCTTTTCTCTTTTCCCTCTCTCATGATCACATTAGCCTTTTCTTTCATGCCATATTCTTCTCCATATTCAGCTTCCCATTTCACTGTAGGCACTCCACTTTCTTATTCCTGTAACTATACACTGCTTACATGAGTTAAATATATATTTTTCTAGGACTTATATGGTTCTTCTGCTAACATTTACTACCAATGTTACTATTATACTTTTCTGTTTTTTACCTATTTTGTTTTCCCTCTCTCTAGTCTTTTTCCTTAGAAGTAATGTAGACCACAACAAGGTAATAGGATAAGAAGGAAAAAGTGTCAAAGAGAAAACCAAACAGACACAAACAAAAACAGCACCTAAAAAATTCTGAGACTAGACGGAGAAGCAAATCTAGTGAACAAACCCAACAGGATGAAATGATAACCAGACAGCAAAAACAAAAACAACAAAAATACAAATCAAACCAATAATCAGGAAGACATGGCCTGAAAATACCCCAAACAATATTTCCTCTTCTGTCACGCAGCAGACCCTTGGCTGTTTTACTTTTTTTCTGGGCACACGCACTGCTTTTTAAACGTAACCACTTGTTGGACTTACCCTGGCCAGCTGACAGGGAAGTGAAGAGGGTCAACCACTACACCAGCGAGCCAAAAGTGCCTACAACTTCAAGCAGAATTGTATCCATCATCCATGTGAAATCTAAGGCCCTCTTGATGTAGAGGGTGACTGGACATAACTATCCCAGGGTCCACAGGAAGGAGGAATAGAGTATTGATTAGAGTGGACTTACTAGTGTGCTGCTGGGAACTAGTGTGATTAGTAAGGGAAGAAATTGTAATATAGATGTGAAGAGGGTGGCCATGGTGGCTGCTGATAGTAGGGACACAGAAGAAGAAATATTGTTTGGAGTATTTTCAGGCTTTAGAGTTGTCCTGGGTGGTGCTGCATGGATGGATGCTGGACATTGTGTGTCCTGCTATGGCCCACTGGGTGGACTGGGGAAGAGTGTGGACTACAATGTGGACCACTGTCCATGTGGTGCAGCGGTGCTCCAGAATGCTTTCACCAGGTGCAGTGAATGTGTCATGATGATTGAAGAGATTGTTGATGTGGGAGGGGTGCAGTGCATGGGATGAAGGGTATATGGGGACCTCGTATTTTTTGAATGTAACATTTAAAAGAAAATAAAGAAGGAAAAAAAATGAGGTTCCCATATACACTACTCCCCACCACCCCAACTCCTACCATATCAACAACCTCTTTCATCAGCATGGCACATTCACTGCAATTGGGGAATACATTTTGGAACACCACTACACTGCACTACACTACACTACACTAAAATTTACCCTGTAGTCTACTCTCTCTCCTAGCCCATCCATTAGGACATGGCACAACACAAAATGCCCCGCATCTGTCCCTGTAATACCATTCAGGGCAATTCCAAATCACAAAAATGGCCCTGTATCACACATCATCCTCTCTCTCCCTTCCCTCAGCCACACTCATGCTCACTGTCTCCACATCAATGACACAATTTATGCCATTGTTGGAGTCACAATAGATCTACATCATAATACCAACAAGTCCACTCCAATCCATAGTCTATTCCTCCATCCTGAGGACCATGGATGGCAATGTCCACTCCAACTCAAATCAAGAGGGAGTATAGATCCCACATGGCTGATGGAATTGATTCTCCACCTTGCCGTTGTAGACTATCTCAGTTCCCTGATGTAGTGGTTGAGCAAACTCACCTCCTGCTGACATGAATAAGTCCAATGAACTGGAGAAAAGGTGTTTCAACTCTGCTGAGCCTCAGGGCCCAGCTGGCATCTGGGCAGTCCATAGACCCAGGCCTCCTCAGCACACACAACCACAGTACCAACCACAGGTTCAGTAAAAGTGACAGAAGAGGCATATGAATAGAGGTTACATCTGAGTTCAACTCTGTCACACTCAGGAGCACAAACTTCAAAGTAGGGTCCACTGGCAAGGTACTGAACTCTAGAGACATCAGCCATAATGTAGAATCTGTGTGTCTCCATAGTCCTCAGGAGCACCAGTATATGGGGTTGTATCTACTTTGGCTGTCTCTGGGATCCTGCTGAGATGTGCATAAGTATGACCCCTCTGATGATATCATGACTCACGTTGAAGTCTCTTAGCCATATAAACTCATTTGTCTTTACAATTTCACCCTTTCATTCAAGCTCTTTATCTAGTTGCATTACCATCTCATGATTGCTAGTAATCCCTTGGTGCCAGGGAAGCTTATTCCTGGAGTCATGTCCCAGGCTGGGGGGAAAGTAAAGTATTTACATGCTGAGTTTGGCTTAGGGGGTGGTCATATTTGAGCAAAATGGAGGCTCTCAGGAAGTAATGATTAGGCACACTGCAGCTCTAGGCCCAGTTGAAATTTCAAGCATACAGCCTCATAGGTATAGTCATCAGTATCAAGGGTCCATCACTGAACCATCCTTCTTCATTCGTCTTTGCCCTTGTGCTTGGGGGATTGTTGCTATTCCATTGGAGAATATGACAGAACTCCCTCAGGCAAGAAACTCAGCACTCCCTCAATTGTTCATGTGTAACTCTTCCTACTATGACAATACTGAATATCCAAACATGTCTTTATAGCCTATATACATGCCCTGGAGAACTCCCTCCCACCCATGCATTCCCCACCAATGACACCCAACACCAGTGCTCTCCCCTGCCACAGTCAAAGACCCTATGATCCATAACTTCTTCAAAAATGAAGTCTAATATATTGCTGAATTCAACCAGTAAGAAAATGAAATAGTAATGATACATTCAAAGATTAGAAATATAATATAATAATTCAGAAAAACTAATAAAAATTTTAAACCTTGAGGTATTAGAAAAATGACAAGTATCATAAACCGGTTTTTTTTTTTTTTTTTTAATGTTTTGCCTTTCCTCACTGTTGGAAGTTACCCTCTATGTACAGTGGCCAGCCAATCTCTTCCATTTCTTCCTCAGTGTCTACAACATTTTTTTCTTAATTTTTAATTCTATCTTTAAAATTGTTTTAGAGCACAGTAAAGTCACATATATAATACAGGGGACTTCAATATAGCCAACATCAAACCTTTCCCCCTCTTCCCCATCAATGATCCTTTTACATGTGGCTGTTACATTTCTACAGCTTCTGCACAGACATAGAGACATAGCTACCAACCATAGTTCCATTATGATTCATATTATGGCTTACATTTTAGACTGTATACTTTTCTGAAATTTTGGTTGCATTATGGATTACATTTAAGACAATTCATTTATAAATTTCTGGTGACATTTAACATGGACTATATCCATTGTTGCATGATGTTGTGGAACACGTCTATTACCCCCCAGTTTCACAATTTCCATCTATTCAATTCCTCTTTCCTCCTCCCCTTGGGGACAATAGTGACAACCAGGATGCACTGCTTGAAGGACAAGCTTCATAGACATTGCAACAATGCTGAGGGCTTGACACACTAGTCTGTCCTTCCACATTGGAAGCCAGTCATGCTCTTGAGAGACATCCTTCCCTCTGTTTGAGAACATTAGGTCTCCCCAGGATGAGAGTTCAACACCATCCTGCTCATTGTTTGGGTCTCCACCCACTGATAAAACACACTATGACAAGATGAGCACGCATAAACTCCCTAGAAACCTGCCCCAGGTGCACCGTGGGCCAGATGTCCCCTGTCAAACACCTTAAACACGTAACCCTTCCTTATTATATTTTCTGAAGAGTTTTCTCAACACTATAGTTTCAGCCATGTACTTGGCAATCTCCTGTGTTTGTGCGGTACCCCAATGGCCCCTACTTCCATACACCGTATGACCCATCCTTCCAACCCTAGCCCCCTCAAGACTGCAAAGCCCCCCCCAATAGTATCTTCTATGCTCCCATCTTATCATTTCACTGCACAACTGCTTACCTCCACTTTAATAGATTTCACCTGTGTAGGCATCAGCTCACAACTTTCCTCTCCCCACCCCATCTCAGTAAGCCTATCAGGCAGTCCTTAGCTCTCTGAGACAGCTTGATTTGCTAGGGACTGGATGAGAACCTTATAGGAAATAGGTGGGGAGTAGAAGGTTGTGAGCTAAAGTCCACACAGGCAAAATCTATGATAAATTGGTGGTAAGTAATTGTGCAGTGAAGGGATAAGATGAGAGTATAGGGATATTTTTGGGTGGGGCTTTGCAGACTTTAGGGGCCTAGGGTTGGGAGGATGGGTCAGATGGTCCATGGAATTGGGGAGAGGTTAGGGGAAAGCAAGTAATTATGAGAGGTTGTCAGGTACATGGTTGAAATTGTAATGTTGAGAAAACTCTTTAGAAAATATAAGGAAGGGTTACTTATTTTAAAATCACAAATGCTGTAGGATTGAGTTATGTGAATTAAATATATTATGTAAACTCATGGAAATATTAATTAGAACATAGGTCACCAGAAATTAGAATGAGGGTAGGGAATAGAATGCTGATGGGAAATCTGTGCAGATTGGGTTAAAAAGTTCTTTGTAAATCTTTGGAAATGAAGGGAAATGATGAGAGACTATCATTGGGTTAGTGACTAGAAGAGGTATTATATGGATATGACATTGGTTGAAAGCAAAAGTCTGAAGTCATGTATATTGCTAGAAGGAAAGCTGAAAAAGGTAACATGGACTGTATGACATAGTGAAACCTGATGTAAAATACAAATATGGGTGATATTCCATTCATATGACCATTTTTAGAAAATATAAATTCATATGAACTAGAAAGAAGGAAACAGAAAAGCAGCTATATATGGTAGGGAAGCAAAGAAAGATTGATTGTGATGAGTTTTTTCCTTCTGTTTTTGTTTGTTACTAGATTATTATTATTACTGGAATACTGAAAATGATTTAAGTGATTGTATAGAATGTATAACAGTGATTATACTGAATACCAATGATTGTGCATATTAGATGGTTTTATGGTATATTAACATGTATCTTTATAAAATTTATTTGTTAAACCCTAATGGAAATGACAAAAGCTCAAGGCACTTGATTATTTTTATCTTTTCTAGGTGCTAAGCTTTCTCAGTTTCGAAACATTTGAACCCCTTTATCTTTTGGAAGTCAAACTTAAAATTAAAAGGTAGGTGTCATCTGCATTGGTGGACTATGGGAGAAGGGGGTAAGAACTTTTCTTTCTGGTATAATGAAAACATTTTAAATTAGACTGATTTAAATTACACTTGGGATGGATTTCACAAATCATGGGACTGTATAACACAGTAAATGCTGTAGTAAGATGATATATTGTGGTTTACCATATAATTATGTGAACTTTCTCACATGAATAACAGCAAATATCCAATAAAAATACATGCTGTTAATAATAGGGTGTGTTATGGGGAAAATACACCTAATCTAAACTATAGACTGTAGTTAAAAGATGTCCTTTTATCAATTGTAACAAATGTTCTACAACAATGCAAAGGGTTTTTGTTGTGGTGATATATAGAAATCCTGTGTTTTGCATCATTGTGTTCTAAATTCATAATTTCTTTTATAAGTACCAAAGAAGTAAGAGAGGACATAATCATCCCAGGGTTTACAGGACGGAGGAATAGAGTATGGATTAGAGTGGACTCAGTGATATTCTATCATGGAACTATTGTGATTAGTAATGGAAGAAATTGTAGCATTGATGTGGAGAAAGAGACCACAGTAGCTGCTGAGGGTAGGGAGAGGGAAAAAGAGATATGATGTGGGGTCATTTTCAGGACTTGGGTTGTCCTGGATGGTACTGCAAAGACAGATGCTGGACATTGTATGTCCTGCCATGGCCCACTGGGTGGACTGAGGGAGAGTGTAAAGTACAATGTAAACCATTATCCATGTGGTGCAGCAGTGCTCCAAAATGTAGTCACAAAACGCAAAGAATGTCCCATGATGATGAAAGAGGTTGGTGATGTGGGAGGAGTGAGGTGAGGAGTATGGGGGTGTGTGGGGTACTTCTTATATTTTTTGAATGTAACATTTAAAATAAAATAGAGAGAAAACTGTGGGAGGAAGGGCACCCGGCTTGCCACAGTAGCAAACGGTGCGGCAAGAAGTGATACCGCCTCTGCCCACTGGGCCTAGATAAGGTGACCACGCCTGACTAGGCCTTTGCTGCTAGCGGCTGGCCGGCGCTGCCCTCCCCCTTTCTATCTCCCGCCTAGCCCAACATCCGGCCAGCTCTCACTCCCCCTTTCCCCTCCCCTATTCCAAACCTCTCAGCTAGCCCTCCCTATATCTTACTCCTCCCTCTACCCAACCCTATATAACCAAGTGTACTTCCGTAATAAAGCAGACCTGTTCTTGCGCTCAAGCGGTCTCTGTGGTTTTTCCCCGACCATGCGTCCCCCACGCCTGGAGAACCGGTGCTCCCTCTTGGGGCACCCCCCGCCAGTGGTTTGGCAGGAGCAAGCCCCCCCGACTCTTGGGCCTGAGCGAGGACGAGACCCTCACGCTCAGCCACAACTGGCGCCCAACGTGGGAGCTCTTCCCCCGGCCCCTCTCTGCTGCTGCTGCTGCTGTGAATCGGATGGCCCATCCTCGTTCTCCAGGTAGGGACCCCTCGCCGTCGTCCCACTCCTATCCCGACACGGGTGCCTCTTTATCAATGCGTCAGGCGCCACAAGTCAGGGCCCTTGCTGCCCTGCTCGATACCAATGGAGTCCGCGTTTCCCTGCGGCAGCTCCAAAAATACTGGGACCTCTTGCTCCCTTTTAATCCATGGCTCGCCGCATGTCAACTCTGGTAGACCAGACACCCATGAACCCCAGCCAGCTTTTCCCCTGTCTCCTTCTCTCACCTCTCTGCGTGTTGTTCCTAGCTCTCCTCTTCGGCAGTTCCCGCCCTCTAGTCACTTTCGTCCTTTTCCTCGCGTTCCTATTTGCTCTCCCCCTCCCCTTTCTACTCTTCTAAATGGGAGTCTCTTTCTCCAGCCAGCAGGCCCCGCAAGTTTGGGCAGTTGCTGGCCTACTAGCCTGCCACCAATGCAAAGTTTCGGGCATCAGCTCCAGGCTTACTAGGATCTACTAGCCCCCTTCAACCCCTGGCTTTCACTGCCAATCTCTCGGACCCTGATACCTATCTGAAATTGGCCCCGCCTATCAACAAGGCCAGCCACAAGCCCGAAAATCCACACAAGCTTATAAGGCAATCAACTCTGTTCAAACAAATGCCCGCCCACCCTTTTCACAACTCCTCAAGCTCCCTACTATCTACATGACAATGTAGCTATGAGAGAAAAACATGGCAACATTTGTGTTTGTTTTATTTCCATGCTAATTCTAATTAGACTTATTTAACCAAGATAATAAAATGAGTACAAAATTTTTATAAAGGTCTAAAAGGAATTTTCAGTTTTAAATCAATAATTATCTCCAGAACTTCAAGTCTCAGTATAGTCTTACAGTAATTATCCAAAAATGTGTGCTAATGGTCTGCCTAACTGCTGCTCGGGTTTTTTAGCTGATTGCTGATAACTGATAGGAATGTTTCCGAGCACAAGCTTGCATGTTACAGGCAACATGGATTCCAGAGGAAATCTTAATAAGAACTTAAAAGCAGCTATACCAAGAAAGTAACAATTATGAGTTAATTGTAAACTGTATGTTTCTGTTACTGTGTTGTGATTGTTCTGTGTTTGTCTGTTCGTTCAATGTCAGTGTATATTTTGATACCTCCGGATGGTAAATATAAATTAATAAAAATTTATAAAAGAGCTCTATCCAAATGGCCAAAAATTAAATAAGCGCTTATATTAATACTTAAGTTTATTATATCAATACATGAGCTTAAATGTTAATAAGATATCTACAATAATAGAAATTGTAAGTCTTGATTGACAAGATTAACTGTACGTGTTCATAAAAGGTTGTTCTTGCCCAGATTAAAATGAATAACTTATTTTTCTTCACAGGATAATATAAAGAATGTAAAGCTTAAATGAATATTAAAAAAGGTTAAAAGTTTGTGAAAATGCTAACTGAAATGTAATAAGTTTTGCAAAAAGGTGTATTTTGTCCTAAAGTAGGATGGCTAATTTTCATAAACTCTTGAAACTTAATTTGCAGATGGCAAGCTGTAAAAGGTATTGTGATAACTTTAAGTAAGGGAATGTGTTCTATAAACATAAAATTTGTCTTCAATAGTCTATATGGTTATAAATAAAAGGTTTAATAAAGCATTGTTTACATTAAAGTATTAAATGGCTAATTCCAAAAGGTCATTCTTAAATATATATAAAACTGAATTGATGATGATAATAATAAAAGGTAATTTTATAACAGGAAAGATTGGCAGCAACCAGCCTCCCCTGCCAACTTACTTCTAGGAAACTGTTTCTAATATTGCATGCTACTAAGTATTTAAAGAAAAGTTCATTATTTTAACAAGCTTGTTTAATGTTCACAGTATTGTTATAAGAGGTTTGCTTGATAACTTTGATGTAGGCTACATGGAATGTGTTTTTATTATTAAGGAAACAGAAGATGATTTTGTCCTGAGATAAAATGATTGATTATTGGAAAGAGTAGAGTGTGAGACAAAACCTGACTGAATACTGAAAGTGCAGAAGGTTGGTGGAAAAGGAATTTTTACAGTTAAAGTTAAATAAAATTTAATGGGTCTATCTATAAAATTTTACAGGCTTTGGTGTCGGGTAGTATGCTGATGCAAAGTTGAAAATTTTTGTTCTTTCTCAAGGCCTCTCACCATTAATCTGTTTTGATAAAAGTTCTTATCCTCAGTCAGTATACAGAGAAAGTCTATCTAATGTTTCTTGTGCTTATCGTTTCCTTTCCTCTGTGTTCCAAGAAAGAAAGCTTTATCTCTTAAAGGAACATAACGTTCAAAACTGCTTTCTCAAGACCTAATCCTGAACAGTGGCCTTTTGTTCCAAACTAATTATAAGAGATTTGTTCTTTTACCTTGAAAGAAAAATTAAAGTAATACTTAAGTTCATTTAATATGTTATAAGCTAAATAAAGGTGTTTTACAGTGTTATAAAATTAACAACTTTTTCTTCCCTTAAACCCTCTATTAATTAAAGTCATATGGATAAAAAGTTTCTATGAATGTTTAAAAGTGTATAAAGTTACCAATATTTCAGCATAATATTAAAGAAAAGTACAATATGGTTAATTATAGTTTTAATTATTATAAAAGAGTATATGTCACAAAAACAACCCCTTACCATAGATTAAAGTAACAACACTAGTGTGCAGCAATCCCAAATACTGCTAGTTTGTTGCAAAAAGTTAAAGTCCAGCTGTATTGCTATCACTTTGTTTTAAAACTTGCTGAGACTCTCTTTAGTGTCTTACACAAATCAAGCCAACTGCATTCATTTATCTGTAAAGAACCCAACAATAAATTTTTGCAGTGCTTTTCAAGGCTATGTGCATAGCCCAACCATCTTGTACAGTATTTACTGATAGTAATAGTAATGAAAAAGCAGCATAAAAAAAAAAAAAACAGCATGTGTTACTTTCCAAAAAGAACAGGTTTAGCCAACTCCTTATTCATCTGCTCAATGCACAGAGCTTTGAGCCATCATTAAAGTTTTACAAATGTTTTAAGAGTCCTTGAATATTGTCTCTGATTCTGAATATGTATGCCTTACTGACAAGCACACCACTGCCCTTTTCTCCGAAAACCCCCGTGCTCAAATTCTTCTAGAAATCTTCCACGGGACCTTTGACTGCCATTACCCCCCACACACAAGTTGCTCCAAGGCCTCACAAGGCTCCCCCTCTCCCCACTATACCACCCTTTCCCTGGCTCCAAGCCTCTCTCCAACTTCACGGACTCCTCTAAGACCAAGTTTACTTATATTGCCTACTCTCCCAGCCGTGACTTGCCAACCGTTTACTGCCAAACCCATCCCGGATTGGTTCAGGTGGGCGAGCTACTAGCCATCCTCACTGCCTTCCAACACCACGGCAATGAGCCCGTCAACATCTTCACTGATAGTACGCCCTGCAAGTTTGTTCAGTTATTGCCCACGCTGTTTTCTTTCCATGTGACATGCCCATTGATCAAGCACTCCGTGCCTTTCAGCGAGAGCTCAAGCTCCGCACACAGCCATGGTACATTTCTCATATTCGCAGCCATTTAGGGCTGCCCGGGCCTCTAGCCATGGGTAATTCTGCTGCCAACCAAGCCGTCTCCACCCATACAATAGCCACTGTCGGAGACTTGGTCAATCAAGCCAAACTTCTCCATTCTAAGTTCCACTTTTCAGCGGCCTCACTTCAACATCTTTTGCCGGGCCTCCCCAAGGAAACGTGCAAGCATTTGGTGCACGCCTGTAAAACATGCGCCCCCTTCTTGCTGCTTGGACCGTTGCAGCCACAAGGGGTCAACCCCCGCGGCCTCAAGCCAAACTCCCGATGGCAAATAGACGTCACCCATGTGCCATCATTTGGGCGCTTCAAGTATGTCCATGTCACAGTCGACACCTTTTCTCACCTTTGCTACACTGTCCCCTTACCGGGGGAAACAGCCAAGCATGGCATTAAAGCATTGCGGCAAGTCATCTTATTCATGGGGGTTCCTTGGGATGTTAAAACCAATAATAGGCCTAGGTATCGCAGCTCCTCATTCGCTACATTTCTCCAGCTCTACAACATTACTCACCACTTCGGCATTCCATACAACCCCCAGGGGCAGGCTATAGTAGAATGCATCCACCACCATCTCAAAGTGCAAATTCAATAAGAGAAGGATCTACGCCCACATAGTCAACCAGGCGACATTATCACTGCCTGCCTCATTCACATAAACCTCCTCTCCTTTGATAAAAACGGTCTTTCCCCCCTCCATAAGCATTGGGGCCCCTCCTATGCACCAACAGTTGCCCCGATGGTGTTTTGGAAGGACCCAGAAACAAACAATTGGCAGGGACCCAGTCCCCTTCTCACCCAAGGCAGAGGGTTTGCTTGTGTCTTTCCAGAAAATGCCTCCCAGCCGCTCTGGATCCCCGAAAAAAAAAAAAAAAAAAACAAAAAACGTCAAACCCGCCACCGGCCAGCAGCAGGTTCCAACGACGGATGATGAGAGCACTCGCCCATCGGATGGAGAGGCTAAATATGGCCGCAGATCTAGCTCATGACACCCTCCTCCTTGGACAGCTAGTACAGCTTGCTGTCCGCGCCTTAGCTTCAAACAAAAAACCTAAAAATCTACACTCTCTCCTGCTTTTCATGTTAGCTCTGCTCCCCTCCACTATGGACCAGGCTAGTATAAGCCATCAGCCCTTTAACTGGACACTCTCTCTTTGGCAGCAGGAAAAGTTCCTCGCTAATAACATTACTGCGGGTGCTCCCTCCTTCACAGTGCACATATGTAATCTTGCCAACCTTCCTTTCGCCAGTGGTGGTTCCCTTCAAGACATTACACACAATACTCACTGGTGTTGGTACAGCTCACTTACAGGCCTTAATGGCCCCTATAATCATGAAGTCTCAGGCTTCTCTATTTGTCCTTCCACAGCCAGAGGCTGCCATGACCCAGCGCGCTATTACTGCCCCTCCTGGGGGTGCAAAACCATGGCCCACGGATGGTCGGGAGCTCCCAATAGGGACCCCTATCTCTCCTTTTCTTTTAAAGATAAAGGTCACTAGGGCAGCATCACACTCACTGTCAAAAACCCTAAAAATGCAGGCTGGCTACAGGGCCGCACCTGGGGAGCCCGACTTTACATGAGCAACTATGATTACGGTGCCTTTTTCATTATAAAGAAAAATTCAATCCGCACACAATCCGCCGCCGTGGGCCCAAATCAAGTTCTCAATCCTCCCCACGCACGGCCTCCCCCTCCTCCCTCTGTTTCTCCTTCTCCTCCTGCTACCACCCTAAATCCTTCCATCACTAGGTATCCTCCCCACCGCCAAACCCTGCCACCCCCCAACCCTCTTGTAGCCCTCCTCAATGCATCATTTATCTCCTTAAACTTATCCCAGCCCAACCTTACACAACGTTGCTGGCTCTGCTTCTCCGCCGCGGCTCCCTTCTATGAAGCCTTAGCTACCAACAGCGCCTATCGCGCCTCCCCAGACTCCACTGGTACCTCTTGCAATTGGAACCAAACAAAAAGAGGACTCACCCTCCAATCAGTTTCCCAGACTGGACTCTGTATAATAAAAATTGGCGGCAAAGTTCTCCCCTCCATGCGGTCCCTCTGCAGCCTAACTCACACCCCTAATGCAGCCGCCAAGTTCCTAATTCCCCCTAATAACACCAAATGGCTATTTCTTCCTCCGGCCTCACTCCATGTCTCAATGTTCAAACCCTTAACTCCACCAGCGACACCTGTGTGCTCATACTCATTGCCCCCCGCGTTCTCTTTTATACTGATAACCAATTCTTTGACTCCTGGCAGCACTTCAGCTCCCGGCAGCACGAGCAGAAACGGGAAGTCTTCACCGCCATCACAATTGCCACCCTTCTAGGTCTTGCTGGTGCAGCCACTGGAGCTGCAGCTCTCAGCCTCCAAGATAATTCCTTTTCAACCCTTAGGCAAGCTGTCGATGCAGACATCGCCCGCCTTGAGACTTCCATGGCCCACCTTGAAACATCTCTCAACTCCCTGTCCAAGGTCGTTCTCCAAAACCACAGGGGCCTAAACCTCCTCCTCCTAAAAGAAGGGGGGCTCTGCACAGCATTAGAAGAAGAATGCTGCTTCTATGCTAGCCACTCTGGCCTCATTCGAGATAACCTCGTACAAGTTAGGGAGGGCCTCCACAAGAGAAAGCAGGAACGTGAAGCCGGATGGTCTTTCCCTTGGGGGCTGCCCAATGGAATCCTTTCTTACTTTCTCCCCTTTCTAGGCCCGCTCCTCACCCTTGTCCTCCTATTAGCCCTAGGACCCTGGATCATCAGGTGAACTGTCCAGCTTGTCAAAAATCAAGTTAACTCTGTCCTTAGTAAGCCCATCCAGGTCCGGTACCAGCGAATCCGCACCACCGACAAAGACGCACCAGGAGTCTCCATTAATTGCCGTCCTCCCCAAATGGCCAGCCGCCTCTCAACGCACCCAAGCCCCAGCTCCCCTGCCCCTACCCCTTCTCACCGCCCATCCTAACCCCTTACCCTTACCCTTTCCCCTCCCCCGCCCTGTTTATCTAAGGCCGCCAACATTCCATCGAGGCGCTGGACTGGTTAGCCAATGACGGGCAACCGGATCGGCCCGCCAGTCAACCTAAGGCAGGGACACGGCCTTTTGCTGCCGCGCTTCCCCATGACGGGTAAGACTGGCCACCTGTGTGGCACGGGCATTGCCCGGCTGGCGCAATCCCGACCTAAGACAGGCACAGTCCCCCTCCCTCCTCAAATCAAGCTTTTTGGAGGAGCTTAATAAAAACAAAGGGGGAAATGTGGGAGGAAGGGCACCCGGCTTGCCACAGTAGCAAACGGTGCGGCAAGAAGTGATACCGCCTCTGCCCACTGGGCCTAGATAAGGTGACCACGCCTGACTAGGCCTTTGCTGCTAGCGGCTGGCCGGCGCTGCCCTCCCCCTTTCTATCTCCCGCCTAGCCCAACATCCGGCCAGCTCTCACTCCCCCTTTCCCCTCCCCTATTCCAAACCTCTCAGCTAGCCCTCCCTATATCTTACTCCTCCCTCTACCCAACCCTATATAACCAAGTGTACTTCCGTAATAAAGCAGACCTGTTCTTGCGCTCAAGCGGTCTCCGTGGTTTTTCCCCAACCACGCGTCCCCCACGCCTGGAGAACCGGTGCTCCCTCTTGGGGCACCCCCCGCCGGTGGTTTGGCAGGAACAAGCCCCCCCGACTCTTGGGCCCGAGCGAGGATGAGACCCTCACGCTCAGCCACAGAAAACAAAAAAAGAAATTAGTGCACTAAAACCTGATATCTGATTAATGTTTTTATCTTAAAAAGATGACAAGTATGATATGTAGTATGTTATTGACTTTTTTTTGATTGCTGGATCTGTGTATTCAAATTTCCAATTATAATTTTATTTTGATTAATTTTTCTTTGCATTTTTTGAGGTTTTTTCCTATGTATGTGACAGGAAGTATATATTTCATCTATTTTATTTTGTATTTTAGCATTTTATACCCTTCCTTTTTTTTTCTTTCAATTCTTTGGGCCTATGAAATGTGACTTACATATTATTAACACTGCCATTATATACTTTGTTTGATTTTTTTTTTTTCCCTAAATGGTGCCTAACCCTTTTATCTTGATTTCTTCTTTTTTCAATGTATGCTTACTTCAAATATAATAAATAGATTTTTAGGATCCCAAGTGATTTGTAATTTACTAAGGAAATTGGAAACCTAAAAACCAAAGAGGTCTCACTCACACCCTCAAGAGCAAGCAGGGTAGCCTTAGGCTGGCTCTCCGTACACCTGGGGGATGGCTGAAGGAAACCCACTCCCAGGTGAACTCTGTCAGCGGACGACCGTGGCTTAGAAAACATTGTGGGGGAATTCTTTTGGCAACAGTGGCAGGTGAGAGTCCCTAGCACAGGGTGCCCATGGCGGGGGGATGTGTGGGGATGGGTGCACCTGGGACATGCTGCTAGGGAATAGGAATGTGTTCATGTGGTCACTGGGTGTTGTCTCAGTGGGCGGACATGCACGAAATACCAAAGGAAAAAAGGCAAAGAAAAGAGGTCTCGGTGTAAAATATGGGTTTCAAATTTCTGGAGCAAATTTCCATAGCCACTTCTTTGGATATTTGTATAAGTTTCTCAGTTGTGTAGCCCTGGCCTCCTTCTCATTTCAGTAAGTTTGAAAGGTCTCATGTGTATAAACCCCGGCCTACTTCCTCCTTGCACATGGGTATAAGCTTCCTAGATAAACAAATCATGTTTCTTTCTGTGCATTTGGTGTACCTTCCTAGCTGAATATTTCTGGGGTTCCATTATTCTTGAATATAACTGCATTCCAATTCTTTGCCTGTGAATGTGAGCACATAAATTCAGGCTTTTTTCTTAACTGGATATAATGCTAGTTTTCCTGCTATATAAACCTAACTTGAATGAACCTTATACTCAAGTGCGAGCTTCTTAGGCTGATGAGGTCTTGAATATTGATCACTGTTATTTGATATAGACTTCCAGAATATATAAACCCTGAATTATATTTTTGTATATGGCTGTGAGCTTCCAGCTACTCAAATGCAGGCTTCTGTATTTCCTAAACTAGTATTCTTTTTTTTTTCCTTTTTCTTTACTTTGAAGAAGCTTTAGATTACATAAATGTTACATCAAAAATCTGGAGGATTCCATATACTCTACTCCTTCCCCTCCCATGCTTTCCCCCATTAACACCAGCTTTCCTTAGTGTGGAACATTTGATAAAATTGATGAACACATATAGAAGCATTGCTACTAACCATGGACTACAGTTTGCATCATAGTTTACACTTTGCCCTGCATAGTTTTATAGATTATGATGAAATATATGAAGGACTCTATTCATCATTACAATGTCATGCAGGACAATTTCAATGTTGCCCAAATGCCCAGTGTTACATCTATTCCCCCCTCTCCCTTCCCTCTGAACCTCTGGTGACAACTGTCTTTATGTCACTGTTACAAGTTCTTCCATTTCTGGAATAGTAATGACTAGTCCATAGATGCATTCCCATCTTATGTTCTGTTTGTTCCTCAATCTTCAGGATTTGGGGATGGTGATGCCCACTCTCCTTCCAATTGTGGGGGCTTAGATCCCATGGGGTAGATGAAGGGGACCATCTTGCGCGCAGTTGTAGGTGGGCATTGTCCATCATTCACCTTGTGTTAGCTGTCCTTGGTGAGTGCAATGAACTGTAACTCTGCTGAGATTCAGGGCTCAACCTATGAACAGCTAGGAGGTTTAAGTCTCTGGGACACAGATTAAATGGGTATAGCACTAACTGTGGGTTCAAGTGTAAGGGGTAGAAGAACCATATAGGAAAACTATAAGTGAGTCTAATTCTGAAACCCTGGACAAAAGGGCCATCATATATTCCAAGGAAAGGCCCAACAACAGCATGCCAATTCTCTGGGATTGTCTGCCCTGCCTATAGTGTCAAGATGTCTCCAGAACCTTCAGGAGCTCCTGTGCTTTGGGCACAGTTTGCTGTGACATTCAGTGAGAGCCTCCTGAGACATGCATAACCATAAGCTCTGGAATGAACTCTCGATTCCATTTGAAATAATACCTTAGCCATATAAAAAACTCATATGCATTTAATATTTCCCCCTTCCACAGTCTTTTTCCCAAGCATTCCTAGTAGTCACTTGCTTATAATCTCTCAGTGCCAGGGAGACTCACCACCAGGAACCATTCACTGTTGGAGATTTGAACCTGAAGGGTATCGGGAATGAAAGAAAGAGAAAAAAGAGAGTGAAATAAAGAGAAAGAAAGGAAGAAAAAGAACGAACGAGAGAGCTAGGAGCAGGGTGTCTGCTAGTAGAGACTCATCAGACAATTTGTTGTTTACAAGGGGCTGTCTATATACCCCAGTCTATGTGACAAGCAGCAACACTTAGCCTACATGACAATAAGCAGCAACAGGCACTTAACTATCAGCATTACTCATAGTCTAAGGAATTCAAAAAAATCTTATCTCAAGGTACAAAGTCTAAGTGTTCTATTTACTTCAAAAGGTATGTGCTCATCTTTTCTTTCAGCCTTTAACAGCTTCATCCTATTTGCCAGGAACTCTTAATTACTGCATTCCTTAGGTTGCAAGCGTAGCCATGGAAACAGCAGTGTCTCCCTGTGAGACCACTATGCCTCAGTTTGCAACAATGCACCAGCCTGGGGGAAGATACTGAGTTTATATGCTGAGTTTGGCCAAACAGGAGGCCATATTTGAGCAACAAGGAGGCTTTCAGAGGGTAACTCTTAGGCAATATGTATCACCAGCTAAGTTTCCATTTCACAAGAAAAGGTTCATCCCTGTAAGCATCAATATCAAGAGGTTGGTGTATTGGTCTGTCCTCCTTTGCAAGGCACTGCCCATGTAATGTACTCTAGAGACTCTTGCCACTCTATTAGAGAAAGAAACACAGCTACCAGATGGGAATCCAATATTTCTTCAGTTATTGTAAGGATCTCATCCACCAAGACAACAACCCATGAGCACTTGAACACATTCATGTTCCATAGAGGCATGCCCCCACCACCGCCCCCCACCAGTAATCCTCCCCTGCACATTTGCAACCCATCTGCAGTCCAAAATCTCCCCCAAAACAAGGCCAAATAAAGAAATAAAATAAAATAATTTTAAAAAAATTAAAAACAAATATTGCTTCGTTTCTTTCATCATTGTAAGATGTTCCCTTAGAACCTATTCTCCTGCATATGAATGCAATCTTCCTAAACTTTATAATCCCTGGACCTTTATTTCTTGATTCCGAGTGAGGTAGTCTATGTCGTTATTCTAAGCAATTTCCTCTTTGGGTGGACCTGGGCACTCCCTGTGGTACAGACACAGGCTGCTTTTGCCTTGTATCTAGATGTGAGTTTTAGAGGCTATGCTCTATCCCAGACTCCTTTATCATGGATGCTCCTAGCATCCTGGCCTGCACACTTATAAAAGGCCAAATCATAGAGGCAAACAAAAGGGTACCGACAGCTTATCTGCATGGCTGTTTAGCACAGTGGGCATGCAACTGTGTAGGTACATGCAGAATATTAATGGGTATACCAATAAAATGCATTTGTCTTTCTAGAACACCCTTCCCAAAGCATCAGAATTGGAGTACTCCCATCTCCACAGTTCAGATATTACTGAAAAGCTAGAGTAATCTGCAAGAGGCGTCACCCATCAAAAACCTGGCTTGCCTAGGTTTTTGCCAGACTCCACCCTCAGCTCATGGTATTGTGTTCCTCAGGGCACACCCCTGTGTTGTTAGAATTGGCGAGTGTAACCTGGAGGCAGGGACTTCTAGTCCACGGTACACACCCTGATGGAGCTGCTGGTCAGCTATTTGACCGTCAACAAGACTTACTCACCTCTCAGCCTCTCCTCTCTTCTCTGTAACCTGAAGACTGAAACTTATGTCTTCTGCATACCTAGATGTGTCAGCGATGCTCTGAGAGCCCCAGGAAACCACGAGGCCAAGAGGTTCAGCTCCTGCTAGTTTGCACAGAGAACGACACGTTCTATGTAGCTCCTGCCCACACCCCCAGCCCAGCAATCATTCTGGACATCGTATTTAGTGGGTACCCCAGCACTGCTCTGAGCCCCACCTAGTCCTAAGCCTAATGGATATTCAAGCCCATGGAAAAGCAAAGCAGTTTCCATGAAATAGAGACAAAGCCCCAGGGTGCAGCCCCAGAAAGGCGTCCCAAAGCCAGCCACAGTGTTTCAGCAAGAGCTTTTTGTTTTCATTTTTTGCATCCTAAGAGAAAGGCAGTGGGGATCCAGGCAGGTCCCACCCTCTCTCAAGGAAGAGGACGGCAACCGGCAAACAGGATTGGCCAGGCTGCCCACTTGTGAGAACAAGGGGCAAAAGGTCCCCGTCGTGGCAGGGCTGGTAATGGCCACAACATCAGATACTCAGAAAACGTCTGGGGAGGGGAAGGGCAGGCAGCAGGCACGCCCTGTCAACTTCGGGAGGGTACTGGACTAAGTGTGGCTTCCGAGGCTTTGCCTCTGGCCCCGCCCAGGACTTCTCTCTGAAAGCCTGCCGCGTCCTCTCCATGAGGAGGGCGAGGGACGCGGGCGATCACCTGGGGATCCCCCGTGAACTCGGCGGTCGCTGTGAGGACCAGAAGTTGTGGGAACCTGGCCTGCTGGGGTGTGTCTTCCAGCCATGCAGCTGGATTCGCGTGCTTCATCTGTGCGGCGTGATGAGGACCCCAGATGCAGGCCGACCCTGCGGATTAGGTGGGAGGTTAGAGAGGTGCCTTGCCTGGGTGGAGGGTTCCTGGTCTAGCCTGGGGCCTGGGCGGCCCGGGCGCCGCAGGGAGCCCAGAGACCTGGGATTGGACGGCAAGGGAGGTGCAGCGCGTTCACTGCGTCCATGTCGGCTGTCTTGGGGCTCCCTGCCGGCTGCGCCTTCTCGACGGCCCCTCGCCGCGCCGTCCAGGATCCACCTGCCGCACGCGCGCGGCACGGGAGGTCCACGCCCCAGGCGTCAGCCAGGTGCCCAGCAGCAGCTGAGAGAGATGGCGTGAGCTCGCTGGTCCCAGCGCACGCCGGCTTGCTGCCGGTGCTGCGCGGTCTGCGGGAAGTGGAAGCGGAAGTCAGCACTTCGAATCCTCGTCTGCGGGCCTCAAGGGCGCTGGAGAAGTTGGCCTCCACAACGCCTTCCCACGACGCAGGCGGGCGGCCCCGGGCTAGCGCTCCCGCGGCAGAAAGCCCGCGGACAAGTCTGAGCCAGCGGCTCGGCGGTGTCCACACCAGCAGGCAGGGCGCGGGCAGCACGCGGCTCAGACCACCCAACACCCTCCGCAGGGTCTCCCTGTAGCTCCGCCAGGACCCCCGGCCGTACCTGGACAGGTCCCAGAGGCAGGCGCTCATGACGGCCACGTCGGGGGCGTGCTCGCCCCGTCGCAGGTGGTCCAGGACGCTCTCCGCGCACCGGGCGCACACGCGGTGAGGAAGAAGAAGCGTACCCGGTGGCGGCCAGAGCGGACCTGGCGGACCTCGCGGTAGTGGGTCCCGTGGTGCAAGCGGCCCCGCCTGCAGCCTTCCAGCCGCCTGTCCGGCTCAAAGCTCCGCTCGCCCTTGGCCTCCAGCTGCCTGAGAGAGCAGGCAGTCCTTCTGCAGCAGGAGCACCGTTACCGGGTGCTTGTACACTGACTCTGGACCGAGTCGCCCGTTACACCCCAAACTTGTTATACAGCAGCTGCGGGACGTCGCAGGCTCGTAGGGAGGCCACGGAGGCTGAGGGCGGATGGCCTTGCGCCCAGCCTGCCTCGCAGTAGGAGGTCTGACCGCTGAGGCGAGGAAGTAAGGGCGAGGTTAGACGGTGCGGGAAGGGCGAGGCCCACTCCTAGGTCTCACTGCCTTCCTTGTTGCAGGCTGCTCCTGGAGCGCTTGCCTCCTCTTCTGGGGAATTGCTCTCTTGTTGCCTGGTTCTCCTGCAGAGCCACGAGTTGCTGTCCTGGAGCTTGAGGGAGGACTGTCTTTGTTAAGGGGAACGCTGACTGGGTTCCCGTCTGCTGCCAGGATTTCCAAGCAGCGATGGGAAGTACACTGCAGCCTCAGCGAACGCCAGCAGTTCAGATGTATTGTTTTCGTTTAATTAACTCTATAGTCACCTCCTTGTGGATTCACGTGCGCCAGTGAGCGAATCCAAAGCCGTTGGACCCGTTACTGTCTCCCACAGGTAATATCTGGTTAAAAGAAAAACTCTAGCACAATACCACAACCACAGGACATTTTCACCCCCCCCCCCCCCACACACACACACACTTAGACATAAAAGCTGTTTTTAGAAATGTTTACAGAAAATTGGCACTGGAAATACCGGGAATTCCTGCCCCATCCTCCTTACACACCCACACACAGATTCCCCTACGTGGCACATACCACAGCAAAGAGCCGTACCACCTCCTTCTCATCCTACCCTTAACACAGGGACATGAAAACATCTCAATTCCATAATTTTGCCCGACGCAGGATTTTGTAAACATGGAGTCACGCATCATCTCTAACATGGGGCATGTCATTTGGTCCCTCTGGCGCTGGTCTGTACAGAGTCATCCTCAGCCCCTGGAGATGCAGCACAAATGGCCACTTTAAGCTCTGCTCACCTGCTTAACTGAATTTCCAAAGTGAGGTTTCTGGCTGTGGGACTAAGGGGTCAATACATTATTTCCTTTCTTTGCTGATTACTCTTCCATGATATTAGGTGCCATGGCACTTTGAAGCAGTCATCATTCAAAAAATCTTGGAGTTCTTTCCAGTGTTTGGCTTTTCAAAAATAACGTGCTATGACATACCTGTGCAGATTTATGGAAACATAGGTTTTCGCATGTCTAGGGTAAACTCCAGACTGCAATTGCTGGGTCGTACGATATTTGCATATTAAGACATTTAACAGAAGCCAAGACTGTTTTTTAGAGAGGTGCATATTTTACATATGTGAGTGATCCCTTTCCTTTTCCCTAAAGTATAGATGTGTGTGAGTTTTCCAAGATAAAAACCCTGGAATCCTTCTGCATGGATATAGGCACGACTTCCTGGTTATATGGACCCTGTTTAGCCTATATCCTTTTCCAGGCATCCTTCTTTATCTAGGATGTGCACATCTTGCCTGTACACACCCCAGACTCCTTGTCCCTGAATAGACAAGTGGGTTCTGCTTGAATCATCCCCCTGACCCCCCTCTATACTTCAAGGGATGTGAATTGGAATTTCTTGGCAGTATAAATCATGGGTGTTTTGTGTGTGTGTGTGTTTTCCTTTTTGGTAATAATGGAAATGGATGGACAGATACCAGGCATATAAACTCTAGTCTCTTTCTCTTTTGTACAGCACCAGAACCATTGGCCATAGGCGGGGCTGCAGTTCTTACTGTGTGCATGCACACATGGCTTATGCTGGAATTTTAAATTTTAGCAAGTTTACACAAACAGCCCAGATATTCGTGAAGAAACACACAGCCCCCACACGTAGCCCATATCAGTAGCATGGTAAGAACTGTAAAGGTCCCTTGAAATTTAAAGTTCCTGGAACTGGAAATGCCTCTGTCAGCCCTGTCTGTGGGGTGAGAAATAGGAACAGAAGCCAAAGATGATCTAGGCTTCTTTTTTAGAGGTTAAGCTTCCTCCTTTCAAAAAGGGGACATGAAATCTTCTAGAACGTCAAATTCATAGAAAAGGTGATGTCTAATGCTTGTTTGAGGGGCGGGGAAGATCCATGAATTCTGATATCAAATCCTGTGCCTTGACAGTGCTGCTGTGATCCAGAACATTAAATCTCCCATAAAACTGGCGGGGGACAGAGTTGATATAGAGCCAGCAATGTCAATATAGTTATGGCGATGACAGAGATGCTCATGTGGACTCTTACCTGATCATGGGGAGGAATTCCTGGGTGAAACAATGAATATCCATTTACAGTTATGGGCAGGGTCTCCCCTTTGTTGTTCCCATGGACTAGAGTTGCTTCTGGGAGGATATTACACTCTCAGGGAGGAACAGCTGAAGTGTCTGCCCTTGCTGAGGGAGTTTTCCCAGGTGTGGGTCTTTCTGCAGGAGACCGTCCCATTCTTTGAATTTAATGCATTATTAAATGACGACATAGGAAAGGACAGGACCACCAGATGCACAAGCACTGGTTGTGATAGCAACTGTGTGGTGCACCGTACAATAAGTAGGAGACTTCTAATAGAGGGTTTCATGGCCAAGAAGTGTATTCACAGAGGGCATAGAGACCCCACATTTTCCTATGAACCACCTACTGCTGGGCTTGGCACAACACTTAAGCCTGCCTGTAGACAAGAGAGCTATTAACAGAGGTAAAAATACCTGGTGTCATCACTAGGAATCCCTGGAGACAACCTTGCATCTGCATACTTGCCATTCCACCTTCTATCCCCAATGGAGAGGCCTGAGTAAAACAAGGAATTCAGCTGAGCCCAGGCAATTATGAGCCAATCTGTTTCTTTCCTATAGATCCCCTTTCCATTAGTTACCAAGATCAATGGCACCTTTACCACCTCCTCTCAGGAATCTACATTTCCTGCATTTTTTGAGACATACCTTTTAAAAGATACTTAGATTATGTAAATGTTACATAAATGAGTGTAGACGATTCCCACATATCCCAATCCCTACCCATCCCACACTTTCCCAAATTAAAAACATCCTTCATTAGTGTGGTATTTATCTTACAATTGATGAAAACATACTGGAGCATGTACTAAGTGTGGATATAGTTTACATTATAGATTAAAATCTCCCCCACACATTTTTGTAAATTATGACAAGAAATAAAAATAGCCTGTTTCTGTCACTACAACATCATTAAGGACAATTTCAATGTCCTGAAAATGCCATCATATTACACCTTTTTTTTTAGATACTTAGGTTAAATGGTACATTAAAAAAATAGGGGATTCCCATATGACCCACTCTTCACACCTCCCTTTTTTCCACATAAACAATATCCTTCATTAGTGTGTTACATTCATTGCAACTGATGAACACGTTTTGGAGCATTGCCACTAAGCACAAATTAAAGTTTACATTGTAGACACATATTTTAAATACATGATCTCATTTAATCCTCACAGCTACTTCAAAAGGTAGGTATTGTTATGGTTCATTTTTCAGAAGTGAGAAGACTCAGTTTAAAAAGAGGTAAGTTTAGTCCAATAATTCCGAGTGTAGGAGTTGCAAGTCTGCATCCATGTGTAATCTAAGCCCCCCTCTCAATACAGAAGTAGAGTGAACATAAACATCCCAGGGTCCACAGGATGGAGGAATAGAGTGTGGATTAGAGTGGACTTACTGATATTCTACTATGGCAATATTGTGATTAGTAATGGAAGAAATTGTAGCATTGATGTGGAGAAAGAGGCCACAGCTGAGGGCAGGGAGAGGGAAGAAGAGTTGTGATGTGGGGGCATTTTCAGGACTTGGAGTTGTCCTGGGTGATATTGCAGGGACAGATGCTGGACATTGTATGTTCTGCCATGGCCCACTGGGTGGACTGGGGGAGAGTGTAAACTACAATGTAAACCATTATCCATGTGGTGCAGCTGTGCTCTAAAATGTATTCACCAAATGCAATGAATGTGCCAGGATGATGAAAGAGGTTGTTGATGTGGGAGGAGTGGGGCAAGGAGGTGGGGGATATTTAGGGACCTCTTAGAATTTTTTAATGTAACATTAAAAAAAAAAAAATAGAGAGAGAGGCAAGTTCACTTGCCTAAGCCTAGAATTGAATCACCAGTAGCCTGGCCCCAGAGCTTATTCAAACCATGATCCCATTGTTTCTGAAAGTGTGTTCTGCATAAACCCCCCCTGCATTACACTCACCTCATTATAACAATAAAGTGCTGGGCCTCACCCCAGCTGAACTGATTCAGTACTCGGGAGGTGGCACTCAGCAATATGCATTTTATCCAAGTATTTGAGATCAGACTCAATTTTGAGAATGTACATACTATACTTAAAAAATTCATGCTTACACACTATTATCTCCTATTGATGCAGGCACATAAATAAAAACGCATCATTAGCACATAATATATTTTTGTTGTAAGCTGCTGCCATTTTTGAGGTTGGTTGTATGCAACACTATTTCAGAAATAACTAATTAACAAAATCTACTTGTGTCCACAGAGTTAATCCAAATTTCAGACACTGACTCAGTAATCTTTAAATATATTGAAATGCCCAAACTATTGTTTAGAAACACTGATCTTGACAAGTTGCCCTATTTAGAACTGTGTTATTAATACAGATTTGAAAAACATTTTGTTTAGCAGTAAAGAGTTTTAAGATTTCCTCCATCTTGTATTTTGTTCATTCTCATAAGGATATTCAAAATGAAAGTATATTAAGTGAAACTTATCAAAAATTAGGCACATAAAGGTTTTACCAACTTGTGAGCTGCTTGTTCACTATAGCTTTTGTCTTCTCTTTCCCCTTGTAAAAATGATTACCTAAAATTAACTGGCCTCTCTTTACTCTCATCATTCCTAATCCATGAAATGGTAGGAAACACTGTGCCCTAAACTATAATTCCATGGCTGCTATATGCCCTCCCTCCACCATTAGAGACCCTGCTTTCCACAGATAAGTTATTTTTATGCAGCAATTTAAAAAAGACTAAAACAGGAATTCGTAACTTTTTGTGTTCCACGGACCCCTTGGCCAGTAAGGTGAAAACCATGGACGCCTCCTCAGAATGTAGTATCAGAGAGTTTTAAGACACTCCACCAGCATCAGGTCTAATAACTAAGGTAATTTCAAAGTGAGGACAATTATTAGTGATTTTTCAACTTATGCAACAACTGTCGTATGACATGAGATGAACACTACTGTAATCTTCTGCATACATTCAAAAGTGAAGGAAATGCTGGATTTCTGGTACAGGTCAGAGAAAATAAAGATAATTTGACAGTTTTCAAGTCAACCTCACGGATGCTCTGATTAAGAACCCCTGGCCTAAAGTGATGAGCTCTCCTCGTCATTGAGGGCACTTCTCACCTAACATACAAACACACATGCAGAGTGACACACTTGGCAGTGTTTATTTCTCTTTTACTAGTGTCATTCCAATTTTATCCAAACTCGTTCTTTGTTTTTTCACCATTTACTCCTTCCTTCCTTTCTCAGTTTTGCAAGAGAACCAAGTTGTCAATTTATCTCCTATAGCTGAAGTGGTCTCGTCCTACTTGTGTTAAATTTACTGCTCAATTTTCTGCAGGTCAAGAGGATAGGGTTCCCTGAAAAACACACACATGCATACACACAGACACAGAAATATCAAAAATGGAATTTATTAAATGATATTTAAGAGCGGGTGTTAACTCTCTAGATCCTGCACTATCTACACTGTTTTCCACTTGTGATGTCTTTAAGTTCTAACTCTTAAGTTCAAAATGGCCCTCACTGTCCATGCAATATTATCTGTATTTGTATGGCTGTTCACAACAAAGAAATGGATATGAAAATCAAGGAACACTCTGAAGATTAAAAAATATACCTGATGGTTTATTAGTCCAGTTTTAAGGGAGGGCTATTGAAGAAATTTAGGGTGAGCAAAAACAAAATGTTGGAGCTGGGGCTGGGGCTGATGCCCATGTTACTATGCTTAGGAGTGGAGAAGTTTATCTCTGCATCTAAGTGTATTTTGTAGACATGCTCTCTAGCTAGATTAAGCTTCTCCAGTCACAACTTTGTTTGCATTACACTACTCCAATGCTCCTATCTTGGAATAACTCCCTGAAGACCTGGGGTTACTCACTGCTTCTCTCTTACCCTTAGTTCCTTCACTAGAGAACCGAGAGTTCCAGGCAGCTGGCACACAGATTTAACACCCACTGCATCCCATTCTCACCTGTCTGCCTCTCTGTTCTTGCCTCTTCCATCCTTGGGTAGTGTTGCAGGGGATTCAGCCAGAGATCCTCACAGATGATCTGGCAGTGGAAAAAGCATGGTGGGACCAGAGTATGGACACTATTCCCACTACCCAAGTAGCTGGGAGACCCTCCAAGGCCATTTCTTATGCTCCCCATGATGGCCTCACATCAGCAATACTATTAGATTCTGAAAAGTTGTGGTCAGAGAACAAGTTAAAAAGTTTAAAGTCAGTGTAGTGTTGACTGCAGTTGTAGGCCTGGTGTTCAAAAGTGTGGAACCATTGGCCTGGAGTGGAGTAAAATTCCCAGTATCCTGGAAGAAGATGAAGATGTGGGAAAAGATCCTGAACACCTCCATGCCTGGCCCATCCAGAAAACCACCTCTTACCAGTGATGGTAATGTCATAAATCTTAATGATTGCTTCATTTTCAAAGTAGGGTTGCTCCAAAAGGAAAATGTGATCTTGCTGCTCTTCCTGGGATGGCTGAATTCTTCCACCTGACAGAGAAAAGTAGAGAAAGGTGACACCTCTCTATGAGAAAAGACTTTTCCTAAATCGGTTCTGAATGAATACCACTTGACAGCAATAGCTAGCTCATCTCTGAGAGCTGTTGCTCCCAGACTCACCTCTAAACTGATCATGTAGCTGAGTATGTCCACATCTTGGTCAGTGATGATGGTTGACATTTGAGGATGGTTCAGAATCTGCCCTGGGTCAAGAAACCTTAACATGCTAGGGATGGAAGGGATAGATGCAAGCAGTGTACGTCTACAGAGTAATGAGACGTGGGTATTGCACCTCCCAGATTTCTTGGCATTGCTGGACGGTCTCCTTCATCAGACCCTTCATCATAGAATACCTGCGGTCTACTGTTTCCTTGGCTTTGTATTCCCATATTGCCATCTGGTCTTACACTTGGAAAATCTGTTTCCTGAGATCCTGAACTCTATCTTACAAATGTGTGTGTGGGTCTGTATGCTACTAATTGTGCATGAAAGGCAGTCTCTGAGTTCCTAATGAGGGTGTGGAAGTGTTCTTTTTAGGACATCATGTGCTGAATGTACCCACCTAAGTAACTAGTACCTAGAGCTAAATCCTACACATGAAGAAGGAAGACAAAACTGCCAATAGAATCAAGATTCTCCCAAGACCTCTGTGTGTGGCTGTGTCCATCCCTTTTCCTCAACAGGACCTCTTTCCTCCTGCATCACTCCCTGTCACAACTAGGACTGCCTCCTTCCCCAGCTGTGACTTCTTCCCCCGACCCTCGTCCCTAGTCCACTCCCCTCGGAACTTCAGTAAGGATATGGTTTTTGTTTTGTTTTGTTTTTTTTTTCGGGGGAGGGCTTTTATGATCTTTTGTTTATTGAAATATAATCAGCATATAATAAAATACACAGCCCTTGATGGGTTCAGTTTCAGCAACTTCACACACCCACATAATCACCGCTCAAAACAGGATTTTTAAAAAAAAAAAAATTATTTATTTCTCTCCCCTTCTCCCCCCACCCCAGTTGTCTGTTCTCTGTGTCTATTTGCTGCATCTTCTTTGTCCGGGAATCTGTGTTTCTTTTTCGTTGTGTCATCTTGTGTCGGCTCTCTTGTTGTGTGGGGCTCTCCATGTGGGCGGCACCATTTTTAGGCAGGCTGCACTTTCTTTCACGCTCGGCGGCTCTCCTTACTGGGCGCACTCCATGCGCGTGCGGCTCCCCTACGTGGGGGACACCCCTGCGTGGCACAGCACGCCTTGCACACATCAGCACTGCACAAGGGCCAGCTCCACAGGGGTCAAGGAGGCCCGGGTTTGAACCTAGACCTCCCATGTAGTAAATGCGCGCCCTCACCACTGGGCCAAGTCCGCTGCCGAAACAGGATTTAGTACATTTTCACCATCCCCAAAAGTTTCCTTGTGTCTCTTCAGTCAAATTCCCTCCCTGCCCTCAAGAAACCACTTTCTATATTGGATTTTAGCTAAACGCAGTTGCACAAGGATACGGTTTTGACCCAGAAGCCAGGAATACCCTCGATGATGCTGCTTCTGCGCGGCAGGTGCGGCTTAAGCCTCCGCTTCAGCTTGCGCTTCAGCAGGCACAGGGCCCGGTTGGCTCGGGCTTGCAGGCTGCTCAGCTATAACTGCAGGACCTCCAGCGCCTGCAGGGATGTCCTGGCCTCCGCGGCATCGCACCCTGGCTGGGCCCGCCTGCACTCCTCCTGCCCCTCCTCCAGGCTTTTCTGCTCCGCCTCTCGCTCCTGCTCTTGCACCTGCTCTTAGGCCACTCCCTGCACTACCGCCACTACATTCTACAGCACCACGTCCCCCCATCTCCAGGTGTCCAGCTCCGCTCTCCACTCCAGCATCTCCATTTCCCCGCAGCTCCACCACCCAGAGCACCGCGGCCTCCTCGCAGGGCGCCTCTCCCCTCTCCCTCCCTCCAGCTGGGGCCTGTGCCTCCGCCCCTGCCCTGCAGCTCTATGGGGACTGTTCCTACCAGAGGGCCGCTTGCCAGGCCAACGAGGTGTTCTGAGCGTGCCCGGGGAGCCAGGCCTTCGCCAGGACCCGCTTCACTCGCCCTGTGGTGGCCGGGGCCGGTGCAGGGAAAGACCCCGCACACGCTCTCCCCAGGCCAAAGACCACAGATACACCACCCGCCACTGGCTACGTGGGTGGACTCTGGCAGCCTGTGGGTCGGAGATGTCCTGGGCGCATGCGCCGCGTTTGGTGACATCAACCCCGCAGGTTTGGCGGGAAAGCCGCGCTTTCTATCCCCCACTTCTTCCGGCCCCCAATCCCGCAGGCTTCTCTGCCAGGCGGCGCAGAGCACGTGGTGCTTTACTTCCATCTTCAATATTCTTTAAGCCTTCCAGGTCAAGCTGATAGCTTAATAACAGTCTTCTTGTAAAATACTCTCTACATACCATGTCTGCCCATTAACTTTATTGCATTATGTTCATATTTCTCACCATGGTAACATGGATATTTTAACGGACCAAGTTAAGGTATATCATCCTGTCAGTCAGGTTCAGATATTTCAATGATCAGACCCATTTTTTCACTTAGGTTCATGTTTTAATGAAATATGAGAAAAGCCAGTATGTTTTAGATGTATGCTTTCAATTATAATTATTTTTATTTCTTACACAAACTTTGATTCAAGATTCTATTCAAGATAACAAACCAAAAGGAAAATATAATAGAACTGTGAGTTTTTCGAGTGAATAGGGATTTAACATAAAATTAAAATAACAGATAGACTGACTCTGAAAGAGAGCCTTATCCATAATCCACACAACTTAATAGAAACTCCATTCCAAGGCTCTTCAGTATAATTTAAAAACCAGCAAATTAACCTCACTGTAATCACGAAAGGAAACACAAAAAAGGCAAAGAAAAAGTGGGGGGAAAAACGACTGATTGAGCATACTCAAATGTCTGACAAGTAAAGAAATCAAGATGATCTAGTGTTTTAGTCAAGTATCTAATGCCAATCATGGGAAAAATGATCAAAATGGGGGACAACGTTAAGTAAAATAGTGTTTCTCAGAGGTTCTGAGGGGAAAGGGAAGGAAGAATAGATGGAACATAGGGCATTTTGGGGCATTGGAATGGATCTGCATGATTTTGTAATGATGGATACAGTTCATTACACATTTCATCAAAATCTATAAAATAAAATTCTACTGTGCAAAGTGTAAACCATAAGGTAAACTATAGACCATAATGTAAACTATGGACTATTTGTTCATTTGTAACAATTGTACCACACTCATGATTTTATTCTTCATGTTTAGTTCACATTAGTGGGCATGCAATATTTGTCCTTTTGTGTCTGGCTTATTTCACTTAGCATAATATCTTCAAGATTCATCCATGTTATCTTATGTATCCCAATTTAATTTCTGAGTATTCCATTATTTGCATATACCAATATACAATGAATGACTTAGCTGAAGGACACTTGAGTTGTTGTTGGAAACTGAGGCACAGTGGCCTCACAAGGAGAGACGTGCTGTCTCCATGGCTAAGCTTGCAACCTAAGGAATGCAGTAATTAAGAGTCCCTGGCAAATGAGATGAAGCTGTTAAAGGCTGAAATAAAAGATGAGCACATACCTTTTATAGTGAATAGAGCACTTAGACTTTGTACCTTGAGATAAGATTTTTTGAAATTCCTTAGACTATGGATAATGCTGATAGTTAACTGCATGTTGCTGCTTGTTGTCACGTAGGCTATGTGTTGCTGCTTGTTGTTACATAGACTGGGGTATATAGAGAGTCCTTTGTAAACAATAAAGTTGTCTGATGAGTCTCTGCTCACAGACCCCCTGATCCCAGCTCTCTCGTTCTTCCTTTATTTTTCTTTCTTTCTTTTTCTTTCTTTCACTCTCCCTTTTCTCTTTCTTTCATTCCCAAAATGCTTCAGGTCCAAATCTCCAACAGGTTGTTTCCACCTTGTGGCAGTTTTGACTAGCACACAAACTAGACACATACTAATTAGAACCCCCTATTTGTGATGTAACTATTCTGTCATCTAAAACTTTTTAAGAAATAAGGTTAAATTTTTTAAAAATAAAATGACCACTTGCTTTTGCCCATCCTGGAAGAAGACATCTTTCAGCGAGGAGTTTTTCCAGAAGACAGCTGATCTAAAGGGAAAATGAATACACCCTATTGTGTTGCTAATAACCAATATCTGGTGATCAAATTAATTTTGGTCTAGTAGAGACTGCTTATAAGAATGGACAAGCATACCAGACTAATCAATGTACATCTGCTCCCATTTGGAAGACAGCCCCATGTAAAACGAAAACTTCGTTTCACCCAATCATATGGAGCTTTCCTTTCCCATCCTATTTGAGTTTCCCCTTTCCACAACTTTGGTAGATCTCCCTTCTACATTCTGAATGAGATGCTGCTCAATTCATGAATTTCACAATAAAATTATGAGATCCTAAAAAAACTATAAACTTCTAGTTTGAGTTGATACCATAAACATTATCTGCTTTTATACCCCAACCCCTCTTCTCTTGTTCTTGTTACAAATTACTGTTTTTTAAGCTTTTATTTATTTATATCCCTTTCCGTCCCCTCACCCCTTGTCTGCTTTCTGTATCCATTTGCTGTGTGTCCTTCTGTGTCTGCTTGCATTCTTGTCAGCAGCACTGGGAATCTGTGTCTCTTTATGTTGCATCCTCTTTCTGTTTCCACTCTCTGTGTGCATGGCATCATTCCAGGGCAGGCTGTGATTTTTTTGCACAGGGCATCTCTCTTTGTGGGGGCACCCTCCTTGCACATGGGGCTCCCCTCTGCAGGGGACACTCCTGCATGGCATGGCACTCCTTGCATGCATCAGCACTGCATGTGGATCAGTTCACCACATGGGTTAGGAGTCTCTGGGTTTGATCCCTGGGCCTCCCACATAGTAGGTAAATGCTCTATCAGTTGAACCAAATCCCCTTTCATCACAAATTACTCTTTTGAGTTCCTGCTTTGAATTTTTAAAAAAATCTTTTAAAAATTTTTTAAAGAAGCTTTAAATTACAAATGACATTTCCACAGAAAGTATAAGGGTTTCCCATATACTCTATCCCCTGCCCCTCTGGCACTTTCTGCCACTAATGACATGCTTCATTACTGTGGTACACTGGTTACAATTGATGAATACATATTGAAGCTATGCTACAAACCATGGACTATAGTTTAATATAGTTTACACTTTGCACTGCAAAATTTCATAGGTTATGGCTTGTATCAGTCATTGCAATATCATGGAGGACAATTCCAATGTCCCAAATACCCCATGTTATTCCAGTTCTTCCCTCTTCCTCCCCTCACAATCTCTGGTGACAAATGTGTTTATATCAATGTTGCAAGTTCTTTCTTTACTAGGATAAGTCTACCTTGGTCTGTAGTTGTATTCTCAAGGTTCATCCATGATTTTGCATGCATCAGGACTTCATTCACTCTTACAGCTGAATAATATTCCCTCACATGCATATACCATAATTTGATTATCCATTCATCTGCCAATGAACATTTGGGTTGTTTCCATCTTTTGACAATTGTGAATAATGCCACTATGAACATCGGTGTGCATATATCTGTTTATGTTCTTGCTTTCAGTACTTCTAGATATATAATGAATAATGGGATTGGTATATCATATGGCAACACTTAGCTTCCTGAGGCTCTCCCAGCAGGCATTTCTTTGAAAATGCTGTAAAGGAATAATCAGAGGCCTTAGTTACAATTTTATGATTGAGACACACAAAAGAGCACCTATGTCTTGGGAGGAAAAGCTTTGAAGTGTCCTTCAGAAGTTCAGATATTATGACGTATCATGTATATGGGGGAGTGTAGAAAATCATGTCCTACCTGATGTAAAATCAGTATTCAGGAAAGACGTGTGGAGAATTAAGTTTTCATCATAGGCTGATTTCTAGAGTGCCGTCGGGCTGGAGGGCTTAGCCTCGCTCAGGCCCAAGAGTCGGGGGGGGCTCGCTCCTGCCAAACCGCCGGCGGGGGGTACTCCCAAGGGGAGCACCGGTTCTCCAGGCGTGGGGGACGCGCGGTTGGGGAAAAAACCACGGAGACCGCTTAAGTGCAAGAACAGGTCCGCTTTATTATGGAAGTACACTTGGTTATATAGGGTTGGGTAGGGGGAGGAGTAAGATATAGGGAGGGCTAGCTACGGGGTAGTAGTGGACAGGCTGAAGCTGATGGACAGCCCCGAGGTAAGCAGTCACTGGGGAAGAGGGCAGACTGTACGCCGGCAACATGGGCCGGACTGGCGGAAAAGATAGCAAGGGCTGGCTGAGAGGTTTGGAATAGGGGAGGGGAAAGGGGGAGTGAGAGCTGACCGGATGTTGGGCTAGGCGGGAGATAGAAAGGGGGAGGGCAGCGCCGGCCAGCTGCTAGCAGCAAAGGCCTAGTTAGGCGTAGTCACCTTATCTAGGCCCAGTGGGCAGAGGCGGTATCACCTCTTGCCGCAATGTTTGCTACTGTGGCAAGCCGGGTGCCCTTCCTCCCACATTTCCCCCTTTGTTTTTATTAAGCTCCTCCAAAAAGCTTGATTTGAGGAGGGAGGGGGACTGTGCCTGTCTTAGGTCGGGATTGCGCCCAGCCGGGCAATGCCCGTGCCACACAGGTGGCCAGTCTTACCCGTCATGGGGAAGCGCGGCAGCAAAAGGCCGTGTCCCTGCCTTAGGTTGACTGGCGGGCCAATCCCGTTGCCCATCATTGGCTAACCAGTCCAGCGCCTCGATGGAATGTTGGCGGCCTTAGATAAACAGGGCGGGGGAGGGGAAAGGGTAAGGGTAAGGGGTTAGGATGGGCGGTGAGAAGGGGTAGGGGCAGGGGAGCTGGGGCTTGGGTGCGTTGAGAGGCGGCTGGCCATTTGGGGAGAAATGTACCATGGCTGTGTGCGGAGCTCGAGCTCTCGCTGTAAGGCACGAAGTGCTTGATCAATGGGCATGTCACGTGGAAAGAAAACAGCATGGGCAATAACTGATCAAACTTGCAGGGCGTACTGACTATCAGTGAAGATGTTGACGGGCTCATTGCCATGGTGTTGGAAGGCAGTGAGGATGGCTAGTATCTCGCCCACCTGAACCGATCGGGATGGGTTTGGCAGTAGATGGTTGGCAAGTCACGGCTGGGAGAGTAGGCAATATAAGCAAACTTGGTCTTAGAGGCGTCTGTGAAGACAGTAGTGGAGTTGGAGAGAGGCTTGGAGCCAGGGAAAGGGTGGTATAGTGGGGAGAGGGGGAGCCTTGTGAGGCCCTGGAGCAACTTGTGTGTGTGGGGGGGGTAATGGCAGTCAAAGGTCCCGTGGAAGATTTCTAGAAGAATTTGAGCACGGGGGTTTTTGGAGAAAAGGGCAGTGGTGTGCTTGGCAGTAAGGCATACATATTCAGAATCAGAGACAATATTTAAGGACTCTTAAAACATTTGTAAAACTTTAATGATGGCTCAAAGCTCTGTGCATTGAGCAGATGAATAAGGAGTTGGCCAAACCTGTTCTTTTTGAGAAGTAATGTATGCTGCTTTTCCATTACTATTACTATCAGTAAATACCGTACAAGATGGTTGGGCTATGCACATAGCTTTGAAAAGCACTTTAAAAGTTTATTGTTGGGTTCTTACAGATAAAGGAATGCAGCTGGCTTGATTTGTCCAAGAAGACATTAAAGAAAGTCTTAGGAAGATTTAAAACAAAGTGATAGCCATACAGCTGGACTTTAACTTTTTGCAACAAACTAGCAGTATTTGGGATTGCTGCATACTAGTGTTGTTACTTTAACCTATGACAAGAGGTTGTTTTTGTGACATATACTCTTTTATAATAATTAAAACCATAATTAACTGCATTGTACTTTTCTTTAATATTATGCTGAAATATTGGTAACTTTATACACTTTTAAGCATTCATAGAAACCTTTTATCCATATGACTTTAATTAATAGAGGGTTTAAGGGAAGAAAAAGTTGTTAATTTTATAACACTGTAAAACACCTTTATTTAGCTTATAACATATTAAATGAACTTAATTATTACTTTAATTTTTCTTTCAAGGTAAAAGAACAAATCTCTTATAATTAGTTTGGAACAAAAGGCCACTGTTTAGGATTAGGTCTTGAGAAAGCAGTTTTGAACGTTATGTTCCTTTAAGAGATAAAGCTTTCCTTCTTGGAACACTGAGGAAATGATAAGCACAAGAAACATAAGACAGACTTTCTTTGTATACTGACTGAGGATAAGAACTTTTACTAAAACAGATTAATGGTGAGAGGCCTTAAGAACAAAAATTTTCAACTTTGCATCAGCATGCTACCCGACACCAAAGCCTGTAAAATTTTATAGATACACCCATTAAATTTTATTTAACTTTAACTGTAAAAATTCCTTTTCCACCAACCTTCTGCGGTTTCAGTATTCAGTCAGGTTCCGTCTTATACTCTACTCTTTCCAATAGTCAATCATTTTATTTCAGGACAAAATTATTTTCTGTTTCTTTAATAATAAAAACACATTCCATATAGCCTACATACAAAGTTATTAAGCAAACTTCTTATAACAGTACTGTGAACATTAAACAAGCTTGTTAAAATAATGAACTTTTCTTTAAATACTTAGTAGCATGCCATATTAGAAACAGTTTCCTAGAAGTAAGTTGGCAGGGGAGGCTGGTTGCTGCCAATCTTTCCTGTTATAAAATTACCTTTTATTATTATCATCATCAATTCAGTTTTATATATATTTAAGAATGACCTTTTGGAATTAGCCATTTAATACTTTAATGTAAACAATGCTTTATTAAACCTTTTATTTATAACCATATAGACTATTGAAGACAAATTTTATGTTTATAGAACACATTCCCTTACTTAAAGTTATCACAATACCTTTTACAGCTTGCCATCTGCAAATTAAGTTTCAAGAGTTCATAAAAAATTAGCCATCCTACTTTAGGACAAAATACGCCTTTTTGCAAAACTTATTACATTTCAGTTAGCATTTTCACAAACTTTTAACCTTTTTTAATATTCATTTAAGCTTTACATTCTTTATATTATCCTGTGAAGAAAAATAAGTTATTCATTTTAATCTGGGCAAGAACAACCTTTTATGAAGACGTACAGTTAATCTTGTCAATCAAGACTTACGATTTCTATTATTGTAGATATCTTATTAACATTTAAGCTCATGTATTGATATAATAAACTTAAGTATTAATATAAGCGCTTATTTAATTTTTGGCCATTTGTATAGAGCTCTTTTATAAATTTTTATTAATTTATATTTACCACCCGGAGGTATCAAAATATACACTGACATTGAACGAACAGACAAACACAGAACAATCACAACACAGTAACAGAAACATACAGTTTACAATTAACTCATAATTTTTAGTTTCTTAGTATAGCTGCTTTTAAATCCTCTGTTATATAGCACATTTTAGATTGTACCTTTCAAAATTTTCTCTGGAATCTATGCTGCCTGCAACACGAAAGCCTGTGCTCAGAAACATTCCTATCAGTTATCAGCAATCAGCTAAAATAACCCGAGCAGCAGTTAGGCAGACTATTAGCACACATTTTTGGATAATTACTGTAAGACTATACTGAGACTTGAAGTTCAAGAGTAAACTATTGATTTAAAACTGAAAATTCTTTTTTAAACCTTAATAAAAATTTTGTACTAATTTTAATATTTTGGTTAAAGAAGTCCAATTAGAATTAGCATGGAAATAAAACAGAACATAAATGTTGCCATGTTTTTCTCTCATAGCTACATTGCCATGTAGATAGTAGGGAGCCTGAGGAGTTGTGAAAAGGGTGGGCAGGCGTTTGTTGGAACAGAGTTGATTGCCTTATAAGCTTGTGTGGATTTTTGGGCTTGTGGCTGGCCTTGTTGATAGGCGGGGCCGATTTCAGATAGGTATCAGGGTCCGAGAGATTGGCAGTGAAAGCCAGGGGTTGAAGGGGACTAGTAGATCCTAGTAAGCCTGGAGCTGCTGCCTGAAACTTTACATTGGTGTCAGGCTAGTAGGCCAGCAAGTGCCCGAACTTGCGGGGCCTGCTGGCTGGAGAAAGAGACTCCCATTTAGAAGAGTAGAAAGGGGAGGGGGAGAGCGAATAGAAATGCGAGGAAAAGGACGAAAGTGAATAGAGGGCGGGAACTGCCGAAGAGGAGAGCCAGGAACAACACGCAGAGAGGTGAGAGAAGGAGACGGGGAAAAGCTTGCTGGGGTTCATGGGTGTCCGGTCTACCAGAGTTGACATGTGGCGAGCCACGGATTAAAAGGGAGCAAGAGATCCCAGTATTTTTGGAGCTGCTGCAGGGAAATGCGGACTCCATTGGTATCGAGCAGGGCAGCGAGGGCCCTGACTTGTGGCGCCTGATGCATTGATAAAGAGGCGCCCGTGTCGGGATAGGAGTGGGACGACGGCGAGGGGTCCCTACCTGGAGAAAAGGATGAGCCATCTAGATCACAGCAGCAGCAGCAGCAGAGAGGGGCCGGGGGAGGAGCAGCCCCACGTTGGGCGCCAAATGCCGTCGGGCTGGAGGGCTTAGCCTCGCTCAGGCCCAAGAGTCGGGGGGGGCTCGCTCCTGCCGAACCGCTGGTGGGGGGTACTCCCGAGGGGAGCACCGGTTCTCCAGGCGTGGGGGACGCGCGGTTGGGGAAAAAACCACGGAGACCGCTTGAGCGCAAGAACAGGTCCGCTTTATTACAGAAGTACACTTGGTTATATAGGGTTGGGTAGGGGGAGGAGTAAGATATAGGGAGGGCTAGCTACGGGGTAGTAGTGGACAGGCTGAAGCTGATGGACAGCCCCGAGGTAAGCAGTCACCGGGGAAGAGGGCAGACTGTATGCCGGCAACATGGGCGGGACTGGCGGAAAAGATAGCGAGGGCTGGCTGAGAGGTTTGGAATAGGGGAGGGGAAAGGGGGAGTGAGAGCTGGCCGGATGTTGGGCTAGGCGGGAGATAGAAAGGGGGAGGGCGGCGCCAGCCAGCCGCTAGCAGCAAAGGCCTAGTCAGGCGTAGTCACCTTATCTAGGCCCAGTGGGCAGAGGCGGTATCACCTCTTGCCGCACTGTTTGCTACTGTGGCAAGCCGGGCACCCTTCCTCCCACACTAGAGTCCATTCTAGTTTGATTAAATGCTGAAGAGAACCTCAGCACAGAGCCAGTTTGGAAAGAATGGGAGAGTTTTGCTTTTTTTTTTAAAACTCCTGGGTTTCAGGAAATCTCTGTCATCAGCAAAATGAAATCAAGCAAAAATAAGAGTTTTTTTGGTAGTGATACATGACAAAGAATACTATGTTTGCAAAGTATTGTGGACAATGGCTAAAAAATAAACCACCACCATCTTTAAAATAATGAAAAAGGTAAGACTTGGGAAAGGGGAGAACCAGACTTCCAATTTAATATATCATATTGAAAAATCATATTTAAACATTAAATCACAAGAAATTCAAATAAATAGGAATGTCCCAAAGAGTGAAAAAAATCAAGTGACCAAAAGCTGCATTTAAGTAGCCCAGACATTGCAATGACTAATCAAATATGTTAAGTCAACTTTCACAAATATGCTCAATGACCTGAAGGAAAGCTTTGACAAAGAACTAAAGGAAAAGAACAAATGGAAAAAAGAAATAATTCAATAAAGAGATAGACATTTCAAAAGGAAGTCAAACAAGAACACCATACAGCAGAAGGTTAGAGGAAGATATCCGTAAGTGAGTGACCCTGCTTAGAAAAAGAGAAAGGTACAATATATCAGAAGCAACTTTTCCAAGACTCTGGAAATGAATGTGGGTAGACAACAACCCAGAATATGCTGAAGGAAGAAAACCTAAAATTTCTAAGAAAGCTGTTGGAATCATTTCCTTGTCCTGGCCCTTGACTCTTCATGGGCTCAGTGCAGCATATGTGTTGACAAATGCTTGGTGACTCACATGCTCAAGTGCAATTTCCTGGTGCTGATATGGGCTAAGGGTGCGGGCTGTGCATCTCTTCATAAATAACCTGGGCTGTGGGAATCAGACAATATAAACTGCAGCCCCACCTTTCCTAACCAGGCCAACCACTCCAGTCCTGGAAAGCCAATTAAACAATATATGCTCTATAGACTTTGACTATTCAGGGAGGATACAAACTAAATATGTTAATTCAAGCCTACCTGAAATGTGCAAAATATGAGTTAAATCAAGCTTATGGAGCACTCCAACAAAGCACCATTTGGCTCTTCCTCTGTATAAAAGAACCCAAAACTCTTATCTGGGGATTGGAGGTTTTCAACAAGAGTTCCTGAGTCAACCAGTCATTAATAAATTTTTCCTTCTCAAAATTATTAATGCACCCTGGACTTCACATGCAATTATTGAAACTCTCTGCTTCTGCAAAAAAACTATAGCTAATAAATTTCTGTCTTTGTATATCTGGTGCCAGTCCCAGTCTTTTGATTGGATTTTGACTCTGTGTACACATTTCAGTCACCTATCTAGAATTTGCCTAGGGCAGGAAAGGAGTGTGGAAAGGTGGCACAGAGAAATGGACAGAAGCCAAACAGACTGAAGCAGTCTGGAGTGAAAACTATGGTTGAGACAAAGCAGAGAGAAACTCCTTTTCCAAAGGGGAAACAGATAATATGCTTGGCAATTCTTGAAATCTGCTGCACATACCCAGAACACACACGATCAGAAAGAGCTCTGAAGATGCTAACTGTTGAAAAGAGGCTGAAAAGAGGAATCTCAACATAGGAAATTTACAGTAAAAACATGGAAAAAATGGAGGATCTGAGTTTCAGGTGAGCACATCACAATATTCAAATTCCCTGGCTTCAGCAAAATACAAGAAGGCATATAAATTATTAGGAAAATGGCTCATTCAAAGGAATAAAATGAAACAACAGGGAAAGTACAACATTGGAACAAGAAATCAAATACATTAAACAGTCTCCAAAATAAATCATGAGTCCAAGAAAACTGAAGAAAGAATGAAAGGGACCAAGAATCAGTTCATGCTCTATATTCATGTAGTCTTATGTATATCTACTTCATATCTCTTACATAAATGCATAAAAATAATCACATATAAATATATTTTATTGTACACACAAAATATAAAAATGTAATTTAATCTTATGATGACAAAAGACAATGAAAAACATTATTTTTATATTTTATTTATTATTTATTATTTTATTATCTTATTTTTATTTTCTTGGCTTTATTTTTGGTGAGGTTTTGGATTACAGAAGGTCACAAATCTGGAAGAGGGCATCCCTGATGCACAGTGTCACTGATGGCAGAAGTTTGGCAGGGTGCACCTAGGGCATGCCTCTAAGGCATATGAACGTGTGTACTATTCTGTAAAATATTGCAGGAAGATATTGGCATTATTCACCATTGTAAAAGTTGGAAACAATGCAGGTGTTCATCAACAGGTAAATGGATAAGCAAAATGTGGTACATACATATGATGGAATATTATTCGGATGTAAGAAGGAATGAAACACAATACACAAAAAGATGAATACTGTTTGATTACCCTTTATGAAGAAACAAATAAATAAATTCTTGGAGATGGAACACAGATTAGAAGGTACAGTGGGCTGGGAAAAGAAAGAATGTTGAGTTATGTTTAATAAAGACACCATTTCTGTTAAGGCTTATGAAAAACTTTATAATGAATGGTGGTGATTTAGCACATTATAAACATAATTGATTCTACTATATGGAGCACTCAAAACAGATAAGTGTGTTCCTGCAATATTTTTTTTAAAGAACGGGCATTAAAACTAATAACAGTCTGAGATAAAATTCCTCATGCCTCTTCACTCCTTTTCCTTTTACCTTTTTAATTTAGCATTGTAAATTAAACACTTTTCTTTTTTTTTTTTTCATTATTTTTCCTTCTAGAGTGTTCCATTGCAGTATGTTTAAACTGTAATATGAAGTGTTCTTTGGTAAAGAAGTTCCTTAACAATATTATTCAGGGCGGGGCAAGATGGTGGCTGAGTGAGCGCACCTGATAATCTCTCCTGCAAAGAAGCAGCTGGGCTGCATTGGAAATTATTCGGGACCAGGCTGTTTTGGGATTTTGCAGGGCAGGAGGTGTCTGGACATCGATTTGGTGGGAAGGTAACAGAGAAAATTCGTGTATAACATAAAATTGAGGCTCTATTACATGGAGGTGGGGGCTGTTCGCGGGACACTCCCTCCTGGGGTGGGCAGAGCCGCCGCACTGGTGCTGCGGCATGATTCCTGGAGGCTCTGCGGTACTGGGGAATTCATAAGCCCTGAGTGGGCTATTGGGGAGCTAACAGGGCAGGAGGCCTTTGCAGATCGAATTGGGGAGACAAACGGGAGTTTTATTGCGAAGCGGGAAATTTTTGATTGCAGACACAAATAATAGCGCTTCAGGCTAGAGCCCTGCCCCCAAGGCTGGCTGCCGATCTGCAGTGGACTTAAATTGCTCGCAATAAAGAGACATCACCAGGAAGCTGTTTCAGGGACTGGCAGGGTGGGAGGCATCTGGAAACCGATTAGGGGAATAATTTGTGAAGCGTGGGAATTTCAGTTTTGGAATCTGATATTCATGTTTCCGGCTGGAGCCCACCTCCTGGGCCTGGTTACTGATCTGCAGTGTCATTAAATTGGCTGCAGTGTAGAGGTGCCCCCAACTAGCTGTTTCAGGGGCTTGCAGGGTGGGAGGTGTCCTGAAGTCTAATTGGTGATACAGCGACAGCAAAGACTCGAGTGAGAGGGGGAATTGCGGGTTTCTGATACATAGGTCAGAGTTTGTGAATGTGACCCCCCGCCCCTATAGGGCAGGCACCCAGCTGCGCGGATCCCTGAAGGCTGTGTTGCACTGCAGTGCTCTCAGGCTCCCTGTTAACTGGATTCAAGGTTGCAAGGTCTGTGTCCCCTAAAGCCGGTGGCCCACACCCCAGAGACTCACACCTCTTGAGTCTACAATATCACAGACTTTCCATCCCTGAATCCATCACGCCCTGAGGTCCATCAGAGGTCCTTGAATGTCCTAGCCCTCAACGTTTGTGTTCTTCCTTTCTTTTTTGTTTTTTTTTTTAATTTTAATTTTATATTTTATTTTTTATTGTCCTGATTGCTAACATTGCATTATCTCCTAGTCTTTTCTCCCATCATATCCCCCAAAGGCATTTTTTTTCCTCAGTTACTTAGGGGGGGTTTTGTTGTTACTGTTGTGGTTGTTCTATATCTTTTTTTCTTTTCCTTACTTGTTCCCCTCCATTAGCCCACCCCCATTTTCTTTCTTTCTTTCCTCTCTCTTTTTTTTTCTCTCTTGTCCCTATTTTCTTCTTATTTTATTTTATCTTAATATACAATAAGTGCTGCAGGGAACACCTCACATTTGCTGGGTTTCCTCATCCTACCTTGCCTCATTTCTGTGTGAATTGATTTTGGCTACCTACACTATCCCTCTCCCCCACATCTTGATATCCTCCATCATCTACCATCTCTCCTATATTCCACCTCCCTTTCTTTAATCCCCAAATTGTCTAACTCTTAATTTCTAATACCTTTGTTTTGTTTTCTGTCTGTTATCCACTCTTGAAACTATTGCCTTTCTTTTCTCTTTCCCTCTCTCATGAAAATACTACCTTTTTAATTCATACCATATTCCTCCGATATTGAGTCGACTACCTCATTATACATACTAGACTTACTGCTATAACTCTACACAACTTACATAACTCTAATATCCATCCTCCCAGATCTCATACTGATGCTCTGAAATAGATATTGAATAGATGGAACCAAAGTAAATATGAGGGCAAAAGTAGTGTTTCACAAGAGTACACAAGGATGAATATAAAATATGTAATATTACCCCAAAAACATATAGGGGACGACAGACTAATAATGTAAACCATAATGTAAAACATAGGATAACTTAAACATTTAGAAAACTGTATAGCCTAAAGTATGGACCAAAATGTAAACACACGTCACCTTGTTTGAAAGCTATTGTCTTGGAGTCTGTACATCAGTTTCAGTAAATACGATATGAATAAGTTAAAAGATTATCGCTGTGGAAGGGAAAAGGTTTTATGGTGGATGTGTGGGAGTACTGTATATTGTATATATGAATTACTGTGATCCAGGGCTCTTTCAAGAGAAGCTCAATAATTAGGAAAAAAGAAAAGAGAAAGATAGCATGTAGAATTTTTCCAAATCAATATGTATTCTATATCTAACCTTTAAACTCATCGCTATATTCCATTTTACTAGTAAGGGAACCTGACATTATATTGGGCTTCACTTTTCAGGAATTTTTGGATCACAGAGTGGTTCAACAATGGCAGCGGAAGAATACTGGTATGGGATATTATTGATAGGCGATATATGGTTGACAGGGAGTTATACAGGGCATGTGTCCAGGGTGCATGGAAATGTTTGGATATATTCATAGTGGAAACAATTAAAAACAACAGCTGGGGCGGGGTACTGGGTTACTGGCTGGTGGTGGGGAGGGCTCTGTCATGGTCCCTAGAGGAGCAGCAGCAGTCCCCAGGTGCAACCGTAAGGACCAGGAAGGAATGAGGTTCCAACAGTGAGCCCCTGACACTAATGACTATGCTTGTGAGCCTATATGCCTGAAATAAGAACAAGGCCTACAGCAGCACTGTGCCTAAGAGTTCCCTCCTGACAGCCTCCGTGTTACTCAAATATGGCCAGTCTCAAAGCCAAACTCAGCATGTAAATGCAATGCCTTCCCCCCAGCGTGGGACATGACAACCAGGAATGAGCCTCCCTGGCACCAAGGGATCACTACCAAGAACCACCTGACGATGTAACCAGAAAATGACCTTGAAGTAAAGGTTCAACGTGGATCAGCACAATATGCCTGTCTACATATAATAACAGGATTTTAAAATGCTGTTTGACCCAAAGTAAGGGGGAAATGGAAAGGACAAATGAGTTCATATGGCTATGAGTCTCTAAAAAAGAGTCTGGAGGTTGTCAGAAGGATTGCCTTTATGCACACCTGAGCAGAGTCTCAGAGACAGATAAAGTAGATACAACCTCAGGTATTCCTTTTGAGGGCTAAAGAGACTCACAGGTTCTTTGGTCATGTCAGATGGGGTTCACTGCCATGTCAGTTGGCCCTTCTTAGAAGCTGGTGTTTCTGCATGATGGAGCTGGATTCAGATGGGATCTATTTTCACAACCCTTTCATGCTACTTTTCTGGAATTGTAGTTGGTGCTGGGGCTTAAGATATATCTAGGGGAATTGAATCTCTGGACTGACAATATGATAGCCAGGCCCTGAGCCTCAACGGACTTCGGCTACTACACTCTGATTTATTGGACTTACTCCACTCAGCTAACATGGAGTTGAAGAACGTCAACCACCACACCATGGAGCCTAGAGTGCCTACAACTGAAAGCAGGAGAATTGCATCCAATATCCATGTGGAATCTAAACCCCCTCTTGACATAGCTGTGGAATCGAGTCAACCAAGCCAAGGTCCACAGGAAGGAGGAATACAGTAAGGATTAGAGTGGACTTAATGATATCCTATTCATGAACTATTGTGGTTAATAATCGAGAAAATGTGGCATTGGTATGGGAAAAGTGGCCATGGTGGCTTGCTGGGTGCGGGGAATGGGAGGAAGAGATGAGATGTGGAAGCATTTTTGGGACTTGGAGTTGTCCTGGGTGGTGCCCCAGGGACAACTGCCGGACATTGTATGTCCTTCTATGGCCCACTGGTTGGAACATGGGAGAATGTGGGTTATGGTGTGGACCACAGGCCATGGGGTGCAGCGATGCCCAGAGATGTACTCACCAGATGCAATGGATCTGTCATGATGATGGGGGAGAGTGTTACTGTGGGGGAGTGGTGGGGTGGGGGCAGTGGGGGTGAATGGGGACTTCATCTTTTTTGAATGTAATATTTTTTTAAAAAATGAATAAACTGAGTAGAATTTGAAGGAAAAAAACAGAAAACCTAAACAATATTATTCTTCATTAAAAAGACCGTGTGTTCATTTGATGCTACCTGATGCTTTAGGTGAGGTCTTATGCCCTCTTTCATTGCCCTTTCTCTGTATATCCTTATTCACTTTCTCTTTCCTCTGTTATTTGCACAGGATGTCACAGAGAATCATAAGGAAATTGAGGATAGTTTATTAAAGGAATAAGTCAAATATCTTCAGGGAGCAATTCCAATGAATTGCTTTATTTCTGCTTTGGGTATTACAAAACACTTAAGAACGTGCAATGTAAACCATTATCCATTTGGTGCAGCAGTGCTCCAAAATGTATTCACCAAATGCAATGAATGTCCCATGATGATGTAAGAAGTTGTTGATTTGGGAGGAGTGGGGTGAGGCAGGCGGGGCATATGTGGGGACCTCATATTTTTTGAATATAATATTTAAAATAAAGGGAGAGAGAGAGAGAAAAGAACCTACTTATGGTCCACTATAAAAGTGGCCCCTCAGGGGAACCTTGCTATTAGATACAGCCTTCAAATTCTTTCCTTGAATAACAATAAAAACATTTATTCATTCTTCCAAAAGCCACTCTCTTTTCTCACATCCTAAGAGGGTAGGAGAAATTGGTTATCTCAACGATTTCCAGGAAGTACTCTGCTATTAATCAGTTTGAAATTCTGTCTTTAGTAGCCATACCCACACTAAAGTATTTCTTATAGCTTCCAGAGTGTTGAATAAAAAATCCCATGAAAAGATTTCGGTAAAAGGAGAGAAAAGAGATAGTTCCAGAAAAAAAAGCAAAAATGGTCTGCTGAAGACACAGAAAGAGTCACAAAACAGTAATGGACAGACAGAGATAGCTTGAACTTAACCATGTAGACAGAGACAGTTATGGAAATAACAGTGTACAAATCTAGATAGGCAACAATGAAAGACGTCAGAGAAAAAGCTATGCATATTACCAGGAAAGGAGATTAAAAACTCACACTTGTAAAGAGAGAAATACAAGTAGAACTGATCACGGGAACTTTAAAAGGAGAATAACAAAATATCCTGTCATGAGGGGAAATGACTCAGAGAGATTGAGACCTAATGCTCAAAACAGAACAGTGACCTGTGATTTCAGAGGACCATGGGGTGCAGATTTTACAAAAAGAATAAGTAGGTACTTCCTTTGACAAAGATAAAACTTTGGGGCTAATGGTAAAGTGCTGCATAGGAAGCTGGATTCTACCCAAGTCTAAATTTTGTGATCCAGGAAGGAATCAATAAGCTCTCAACAGCCAATGGCCCTCAAGGAAACAATCCAAACTGGAGAGATTCCTTACCTGGATCCAGGCAGTATTTCCCTCACTTACCACCAGGGCAGATCTAGCCATGCATCAAATAGCTGGCAGGAGATTTTAAGCAGTCAGAGGATCCAGGCCCAACCTCTCCTTTTCTTAAATCCTTGGCCAGACTAAAAGAAGCTTTATACCCAGCTGAAGGATTACTGGAATATAGTTCCCTTTGCCAATACCCAGAAGTCCTAGGAACTGGCATGCAGGAGCTGCAAGGATTCCCTTCAAGTTTCACTCGTGGAGGTGGGGAGGTCTGCTTCAATCCAGTTATGGGGTGATTGTGTCATCAGCAGTCAGACCAGGACAAAACTTCATCTCTAAAGCCTTAGCTGCCTTTCCTCCTGAAGGAGAAAAACTGCCATAGAGTTTCAAATCCACAAATGAAGTGATGGCTAATGCGTATTGCAAAGAAGGGGGGAGGATTCCTGAACACTATCCAATCTTCATCCTTGATAGAGCTGATGTGTTGCTCATTTTGTGACACATTTGTGCCTGTCATTTTCTAAGTATGGTACGGAGCCATGTAAAATGAAAGATTTCCTCAAAGTGAGGATACATTAGATGAAGGAAGGACTTGGAGAAGTCCAGCCTGGCTGATGAAGAGCAGTAAATAAGGGGGTTACAAGGGGCCTCACCCTCAATGGTCCTAGATATATCTTCTAGGATAATATATGGTCGTGGCCTAAATCCTTTCTGGTGGGGGATGGACAGCATGGCACTTTGTGTGGACAACATGGCACTCTTCCCACAAAGCAAGAGGGTGCTTTTATACTATGTTTATATGCAGAAAGGGAGGGCATATGTATGGAAAGCATGATTTAAAAATGTAGTGCTCTGGACAGATAATCGAGGACTGGACACTGACAATATTTCTCAACAGGGCAGAAGTTTCACTTTCAGAATAATTACACAAAATGAGCATTTACAAGTTTGTCAGTAGGGCTGACGTCACATCTTTACAGTCATTACATATGGGGTCAACTGATATAAAAGTGTCAAGCAGTTCAAAGATCAGGTTATTCTTAGTTTCTGGGAGAGAAGTCTAAGCATACAGATTTAACCTGTCAGTCATGAGCTCCCAAAGAGTTATTTCTCAAGGCTTGCTGTGGAACAACTATAAAGTGAAAGGCTACTGTGACTGGAAGGGGAAAGAATTGAAGGTTTGTGGGAAAATGCAAAGCCATATGTGATAGACTCATCCAGTGCTGATTTTGGACAAAAGATTTAGGGTTGTTAAAAGAGGGCTAAAAACAAAGTGATTACATTTAGGGTCATCATGGAAGGAGTGTACATGGGTAGTCTGACACTTGTTTATCACCAGCATGAACATTTAGCTCTCATTGCCTCCGACTATATCCATGTTGCACTAAAAATGAAATTCAAAGAAAGGAATGCAATCACCTGCACTTTTAATTATGAGAAATGTTTCCTTCTTGCAGTTCTGATTTTCTGTACTCACCAGATTCAGAAACCCAGGAAAATCTGAACCTTCCACATGCAAGTTTCCTTTTCCCAAAGCTCCTGTGAATACATTTCACATCAAGTCCCAGAACTCTAACTTTGAAGACTGGTCCTGACAAGATGGCTGGTAATCATTGCAAAGGGTTCTTACATTCAAAAATTCTTTGGTGAATGTTTTCTTCAATGATGAACTAAAATTTAAGATATCTTTCATCCTATTTGGAAGGATGGAACATTTTGCTAATGGATTGTGATGATGATAGCATAACACTGTGAATGTTATTAACACACAAGTACATATAGATAAATATTTGAATGCAACTAAAAGGGAAATGTTATGACTCCCAGGGATGAGCCTTATTGGCACTGAGAGTTTATGACCAAAACACCCAACAAACAAATATGCTTGTGGAAATAGACCATGACCAAAATGAGGGAGCATTAAATATTTTTTTATGCCCAAAAGACTTCAAAATGAGCAGAGAGCTCATCCCAGACATTATGTCATGGTGGAAAACTCAAGTGTCAGATGAATGGAATAGGCAAATAATAAAATATTATTCAGTAATAAAAAGGAATAAAGTTCTTAAGCCATGATGACACAAATGAATCTTCAGAACTTTGTACCGAATTAAACAACACACAAAAAGATGAATACTGTTGATTACCCATTAGGAAGAATCTAAAAAAATTCAGAGACGGAAAGTAGAAGGCTGGGAAAAGACAATGGAGAGTTATGTTTAAAAGAAAAAATGTTTAATTTATGAAAAAATTTAGATAATGAATGCAGATTCTCTGGGGGAATTCACTAATTACCACACTAAACAAAACTTCAAATAAAAGCCCTATGGACATCTCTCCACTATAGGCAAAGCACACGGCTGCATGAAATGCACACCCGTTCAGCTGGCCTTATATAGGAATTCCCTATGTGTGATTCTTCTCCATCTATAATTTTCACAACCATCAAATATATGTCTTAGAGATGTAAATCTTCAAACTGTTCATATGCCAATTGAGCCCTCAATCCCAGGAGAGGAGTGGCCAAAACTTACTCTCCAGCTCTTCAGACTTGTCCAGACAACTAACAAAATGATGTTGGTGGGCCAGTCCATCCCCCAAGCAGGGAGAATCTATAGTTACAAGCAAAACAGTTAATCATTGACTTAGGTAGATGTATTGTTATTGTAGTTATTTTCACATGGTAACAAATGTAGTTATTTTCATGTGGAACTTTTAGCATTGATAAAAAGACAGTGACTACCAGAGTTTTAGAGGGAGAAGGAATGATAAGCAGGTGGAACACTTTTTACAGCATTGGAATTATCCTGTATGTTACTGCAATGACAGACACGTGGCATTACATGTTTGTCAAACCCTATACGGTATAACTCTCAACATATAAACACATTAAAGGCTGTAGTTTTTCTGGGCAATATTAATTTAATTCCTACAGATCCTGTACTGGAGACATCCTTCATCATTTGTGATTTATTAAACTTTCTCCCCCATGAGTTCAAAAATGGTTCCATATAATCCCTGCACTGCCTATATTATCTGTATTGCTGTGGGAGGGGTCAGGAGACAGATATGACAATTAAAAGACTGATTATATGAATAGAAAAGTGATGGGACACTCTAGTGAGTAATTCCATAGAGATGCGTAGTCATTTTTGGAGAAGGTGGTTATAAAGCCTTAGGGTGAGCCAAACCTAAACGTAGGAGTTTGACTGTGGAAATGAAACCAATGGAATGATGTTTCAGGGAAATGGAGCTAATGATTTAGCCTTCCATCCATATGAGTGGCCTGGGCTGGTCATGCTCCTTTATTAGGCTTAAACTTCCCCATCCAGAACCTGTTTTGAAACAGTTCTTCAATGTTCCTGTCTCACAATAACTCCCTGCCTGACCTGGGGTGCATAAAGTCTTACTCTTAACCTCAGTTCCTCCACCACAGAAATGAATTTCCCAGCAAGTGACCACTGCATTTCAGTCCCCACTGCCCATTATCCTCACCCATCCTCTCCGTTCTCTGTGCTGGTCCCTTCCTCCCTTGGGTAGTACTGCAGGGCATTGGGCCACAGGTCTTCATTGATGATCTGATAGAGGAAACAGGTAGAGTTAGGCCAGGGTAAGAACCTCATTCCCAAGCAGCTAGGGGCAGGCCAACAAAGGCCACTTCTGATGATTCCCAGAATTGCCCCACCTCAGCAATTCTGTTATACACTGCAAAGTTGTGGTCGGAGAACCAGTTGAAGAAGTTAAGGTTATCATTGTGATGCCTGCGACGGGAGGCCTGGCGTCCATAATCCCAGAACCACTGGACTGGAGTGGAATGAGAGGGCCTATATCCTGTAGAAAGAGGAAAATGTCATCCAGGGACTGGATCCTTTCGGTTTAAGGCCCACCCCTACCATTTGCCATGATCCACCTGGAAAGCCATCTCTTACCAGTGATGTTAATGTCATACTCCTTGACGATTACTTCATTCTGGAAATACGGGTTTCTCCTAAAGAAAAATGTGATCTTGCAGTGGTTCTTGGCTTGGCTGTTTTCCACCTGCCATGACGACATGGAGTAGACATGTACAATCTTTTCCTAGAAGACCCCTGCCTGTTTCCATGGATGAATTATTTCCCCTTGCTGGCCCCCACCCAGCTCTAGCACCTCAGTCTTCCCTGCCTCACCTCCAGATTGGTCATGTAGTTAAGCATGTCTTCATCTTGGTCAGTGATCATGGCTGATATCTGGGGATGGTTCAGAATCTGCATTGAGTCAAGGAGCCTTCAAAGCTAGGAATGAAAGGGTTAAAAGCAGGCAAAGCATATCTGGCAAGCAACCAACATAAGGCAGACATCTACCAGATAATCTGCCATTGTAGAGCTCTCTCTCAATCGCCATCCTTCATGAGAGGTTGCTTAGGCTCTATGGTCCTCTCAGTTTTCTGTGGCTGTCTGTACTCACGTCTGGACTGTTTGTTTCTTAGGAGCTCTTGATCCCTCTCTCTCCTATGTGCCCTCCTGTCTCTTCTGCCCTGATACTTCTTGGGTCTGGATGTGTGTTCTCTGGGCTCTCAGTGAGAAAGTGGAGATGTTCACATAAGGCTATGACCTGAAAAATGTCCTCTGGTTTAACATGAGCTACATGGCTATGTTTGGAGCTCTGCTGGCATCACACAGTACAAGGAGATGGCATATATATTTGGAGGAACAGCGCATGCAGTGAAGATGGTGCCAAGCAAGGGACAGCAGCTGTAGCGCAAAGGAAATCACTGTTTGGAAAATGTGGCGTTTGGCAAGGAAATAGTGGCAGTGACAACACAGCACGTACATGACAGGATGGGAGTTTGCACAACATCCGGTCGGTTATTTTCCACGAAAAAGTGTGCTACACGTACCTGCTGTGTGTGAAAGTTTCTTTATGCTGTTTTTAATGCTGCATACAGATCTCCACACATACGTAAACACCCACGAAGTTTCCCCACATTACGCATAAGCCCAAAGGTTTCAGGCACCTTTTGCCTAGGATTTGCGTGAGTGTGGTTCAAGAAAGGCCGTTGTCTCATCCCTGGGCCCGTTGGTTCCCAACTGTACCCACCCCAGCTGTGAGTAACCCCTCGCCAACTGGCAGTGCCCTCTCTAACCACCATTTCCCTAGGTGAACCCCATGGAGGCCACCACGTGTGAGCAATAGGAAGGATACGGCTTTGACCCAGAAACCAGGAATACCCTGGATGACGGCTTTTCTGTTGTCCATGTGTTTTTTGCGCCTCTGCCACAGGGTACGCTTCAGCCGAAAGAAGGCCCTGCTGGCTTCGGCATTCACTGGCTCCAGATCTAACTGAAGGGCTAACAGCTGCTCCAAGGAGGGTCGGGTACTGGTGGGTCCACGTTCTGGCCGTGCCTGCCTGTTTTGCTTCCGCCTCTCCGCTAGTTTCTCCTCTCGCTCCTCCTCTACTACTATAACCGCCACCTCCAGTATATTCTCCACTACCACATCCTTCCCCACCTCTGCCTCGTCTTTCTTTCCCCGGATCTCGGTTGCCTGGAAGGCTACCTCCCCACATACCGGGGCCTCCCCCGACTCCTTCCCTCCAGCTGGGGCCTGTGCCTCCGGCCCTGCCCTGCAGCTCTGTGGGGACCGCTCGCCGGCAGGCCCCAGCGACTCTCCTACCAGAGGGCCGCTTGCCAGGCCAACGAGGTGTTCTGAGCGTGCCTGGGGAGCCGGGCCTTCGCCAGGACCCGCTTCACTCGCCATGTGGCCCGGGCCGGTGCAGGGAAAGACCCCGCACACGCTCTCCCCAGGCCACGCCCGCGGGTACAGCAGCGCCCCCCTAGCTACGCGGGTGGGCCCCGGCAGCCTGTGGCGTTGGAGACGTCCTGGGCGCATGCGCAGCGTTTGGTGACGGCACGACGGCCAGTGACGGGGAAAGCCGCGCTTTCCACGCCCCACGCCGCTCCCTCCCCCCCACCCCTCCGGCGGCGCAGAGCCCTGGCCCCTCCCGCTCCTGCCCTTCCCCGCTCCTGCCCCGCCCTCACACTGGGCTGGAGCAAAGCCTGCGCCTGCAACCCGCAGCCCAGCCTTCGAGGGAGCGAGTCTGCAGGGCGCTGCTCACCTCCAGCAGGCTGGTGGGGAACGTGCGTGGCGCTCAGTGAAGGTCAGGTCAGGGCCCGCGCGGGGACCCCGGCTGGTTCTGGGGCGGAATTTCCTAAGCCATGGAGGCAGACCCCGCCATACAGGATCTGGCTGCCCGCAGCGATTATCCCGCCCACAAAACCTAAGCGGAGCCGGGAAAACTGCGCCCTGGCAGCCGAGCACCGGTGCCCGGAAAGGCGCCCTGTTCTGCCCCTAAGTTTCATTTTGGGGGCGCTAGGCCGCCTACCTGAATCGCTCCTCGCCCATATGCCTGCCTCATAAGAAGAAAACACAGCAGGGAGGATAGCAAGGAAACCAAAAGGAAAAAAAGAAAAGCAAAAGGAAAAAAAGAAGCCTTTCCTAACCTAGGGGAAGGTGGGTCTTCATTCTTGATCCTATCCAACTATGAAGCGAATGATAGAGGGGCTCCTTCATCACGGTGTGTGGACTCACAGGTTCGCAACTTCTTGGAAGTCGTTCTTATGGAACGTCTGTTCTTTTCCATACTTAGCCTCTTTCCATTATTATTTTTCCTTTTGCCGTACATATCTTGTAAGGCTTACGAATAAAATACTTTCTTTCTCCCTAGAGAGTATTTCTCTCTCTTCCCGTGGTCGGCAAGTGAACGTATTTCCTTCCATGTGGTGAAGCAGAAGCAGTGCTAGAATTCAAATTTGATGTTACTGCCATCAAGATTTCTTAATTTTGCAAATATTTAAAGATATTAATAGATTGTATGTGGGGAAGTGGTTGTAAATATAAAATTTTAAGGTCTTCTGAATACTACGACAGCCAATTTAAGACTTATGCACCAACGTTTTCGAAGATCAAAGTGATTATTCAAAAATTAAGAAAATTTCAAAATAATTCAGTTATTAGTTAACAGAAATCTGATGTCACCTTTGTGTTAAGAGATTCAAACATTTGAATGCTCTGAAATATGAAAACACAATAGAAAGGGTTTACATTAATTAATTTAGGAAATAAGGAGAAAGCAGTCAGTGCGAGAAAGTAATTATTAAGGGAATAGCTAGTGAGATCCTATAGGGTATTGTATCACTTGTATTTGTGATGTTTTGTGTTGTGTATATCATAATGTCAACAGTTTAGCTCTACCAGCTATATCCACTGTGTTGCAGTAATCATTTTATTGAAGAAAGTGGCAATGGGGGCTGGCTGTTTAAGCAGCTTTCTCCTTGGCCTCTTCCAGCCAAGGCATGAGGGCCAGATTTAATGCAGGGTTTGCCTTTGCTGCACCAATAGGAACCACAAGTGTGGGCGCACAGCGTAGAACCTTGAGACTGGTGAGGCTTATCTGTCTCCGCTTGCCTTCAGATTTTCATCCAGGCAGACTGCATAACGGCCACCAGAAGGAAACTTTGGGAAGAGCTTTAGGGCTTAGGCTCAATACTCTCTAGAAGCAATTTGTGTAATATACTTTATCCACGCTATAGATAACCTTTCAGTTTTTTAAAATCTTGGTAGTGTATGCATCTTTAAAGTTTGTTAATGTAAACCACTTTATCACTTTTGAGCTAGTTAACTAGTGGGCAATGAAAGTAAAAATGTAAATACTTCAATAAAATCTACAAGGAATAATCGCTCCTATTTTGCATCTAAGGAGGAAAAACAAGTAATTTTCATTTCCTTACCTTCCTCTTACTGTCTGTATAAAGATGATAGAAATAAATAAAAATGACAAACTCAAAAACAACTTATTCAAATCCTAGAAGTTGGCACTTGAAGTGTTTGTCAGAGCTGACTTTGGAACAATTTTGAATATTGGGTCTCGACAATATTCTCTAGAAAATCCTGAGAAAGATATACTCAGGAACATAAAACACAATCCTCAGGTTTTCAGGCATCCTCTCTAGAATTTAAGATTCATGTTTTTTCTCAAATTATGTTCATTACATTTTTGTTTGACTTTTTGTTTTTCCCTTTCTCTCTTACTTAAAAAAAAAAAATCCTTGCTTCTTTCTTTTTACCAATCAATTCTTTACAATTTTTTCAGTTGATGACCCCTTTTCTTAGGTTACAAAAGTAATCGTCAAGGAAATTGGTCTTTAAGTAGTTGATGTATGTCTCTATGTCTGTGGGTTGTAAATCATAGGGAAGATATAGTTTGCTGCCTCAACTCCCCCCTCCTAACTGTCTCCAAGTCTCTGTGTCAGTGAATGGAGAAATGTAAAAGGAAAAAGCTAAGTAACCATTTATAGCATCTAACCAAATGCAGGTTTTGGGACACTTTCCAGCTCTTTTTGATAGTAAAACCTTTAGCTGCCCACTGGCATGACCTTTGTGTATATAGAAAATTGGTGGGGATTAAGGCATAAATATGGCAAGTTGTTCATGGCAAGTGCCTGTTTATTTGTGTGCTATGGAAAATAAATAGTACTGGGTGATGGCAATTGTTAGGAAAGGGCTGAGAGAACTTTAGGAGTATTTCAGAACACTGTATACATATTTTAGAAGATTTCATTTCTCCTCAGTACTTTTAGCAATGCTGTAAAGGAAGTTCCACCACCAAAGTAAATACTAGGATAGTAAATTATTTGTGACTCATGGGTACAATACACTAAATATTAAAGGAAACAAAATAGTACAGTTGAAACCATCCCATGATAATGCCTATTGCAGTGTTGAAGGTAGAGATATTGTGGAGTTCTCACATTACTAGGAGAATGTCTATCTCTTGCTAGAGGGAATTTCCTTTTTAAGAGGAGAAATCTCTAAAGAAAGATTCTCTCTGTTACTCTTAGGAGGGAAAAGCTGTAAAGAAATAACATACCTTCTCTGATAAGCTTATGTTGCCCAGAAACCAAGGACCTTTCTTCCGCAGTGCTAGAGGAACACAAAGAAGACACCTGAGGACCTCCTCCTATTTGCCCATGCCTTTGTGTATTCCACATTTTCAAATGTGGGTGGGATATCTAATTTGCTTCTAACCCATACAACATGGCAAGTATAATAGATGTCTCTGGAGTTATTACATGTCAACTCTTAGTGCCTTCTTTTTCTTCCAGAGAAAGAGGGACTATCTTTGTTGAGTTGAAGAACTTAGTGATTACTTTTGAGGCCTTCAGACAGTAGCCAGCAAGAACCCAGGCCTTCAGTTTATTGGGTGAAAGAAAATTAATTCTGCCACTAACTGGGATGGTAATGGAAGGCAATCCTTTTCCAGAAGTTTTCAAGTGAGAACAGAACTGGCCTGCATGTTGGGTACAGTTCTTTGGGAACTTGTATTGAGGACCAAGCTAAGTTCTGCCCAGAATAATAACTACTCAAGCTATGAGCTAGTAAACAGGTGTTGTTATAAGCCACTTTATGTGTGTAAATTGTTTATGTGGCAATGGAAAATGAATACATCCTCTCCTTCCTTTACTTATGGAAAAAGCCTATTAATTCCCTACTTGCCTCTATGGGTAACTTTCCATGTTTTCCAGTTGACAAGAAGGTAAATTCTGTTATCTTCTGAGATTTCTTGTTTTGTACATATTAATTTGTTTCATTCTGTTAATTTGATCAAATCACTTCCGTATCCCCACTTATGTTCTTTAGTGTCTGTTCTATCAGTAAAGGACACAGAATATTACTGTGATCTGCCTATTTCTTCTTTACATCTGATTGCTTTTCCCTTGTAGGATGGGAAGCTATGTTAATGATATACACTGACTTGGATTATTCTGTCTTCCTGGTGGATTGGCTTTAGTATAAATAAGAGAATCCTATATTATGCCAATGTTTCTTTACATCAAGTCTGTTTTGCGTGATGATAGTGGATCTGTACTCTTATTAAAGCTTGGTACACTTTATTTCCCAATTTTATTTTGCTCAATTATCAGAACACTGAACATTTAAATTCTCTTTTTTGTTTTGACACCATATAATGTTGTCACCATGTAATGTAAGTATGAAGACCTTAAGTCTCATGTTGAATTCCATATATCACATATATTATGTATGAGAAATTAGAAAATTAGTTTTCTCTATCTCATTGTTTCACAGTTTCTTGTATCAGTGCACCATCACTTAATGAAATTTTGGTTTCTGTTATCATATTTTTATAACAATATTTTATTCAATTTCCCCTTTCATAGGTTTTGGTCAATAAAAGAAGGTAAATTTCCTTGCAAAAATTATGGTGACATGAATTATTTAAAAAATAATGGTATCTTAAGGGTAGACACAAGCTAAGACTAAATACTCCTCTACTCTCCCTGTTGCCCTTCAAAAATCAACACTTGAAAGTACGTAAACAATAGTTCCCTTTATGTCCTTCTAGAATCTTCCCTTATAGTAATACAAAACTGGAATATCCTGATTTATTTTGTCTGAGGCTTTAAATACACTACTCTCTCCCTGAAGCTTTCAAACCCATTTCACTCTTTTTGGTCATCTAGATGAGGTTGACATACCCTTCATAGTTCTTTCTCTGTGTGCCCTATTTAAATTATTTTTCATTTTCACACTGCTATATAAAATAATTTAGGTGTTTCAAGATATCAGAATAGGAAACAGCAGTGTACATTCCTCCTCGAGAAATGGCAAAAATATAGGCAGAAAATCCCTGAGGTGGTGGTGTGCAAACTCTGGAGGCTAGGAAACCTGGTACAGCATCTAGGAAGAAGCAGGCCAGGTATCAGGACAAGTGAGAGTCAATTGCTTTCCAGCCTGGTGCCCATCCCCAACCCTTGAGACAAGCAGCCTCAGGTAAAGACTGGGAATGGCTAGCTGCCATGGACTGAGATGGGCAGAGAAACCTTCCTCCCTGGAAACAGGTTGTGGGAGGGCCAAGGGCCAAGCCAGGCTTCTGATCAGATGTTTTGATCCCTGGGTCTCAGCTGAATTGCAATTCCAGATGGCCAGGTCAAAGCTCCTCCTCGCCATTGTTTGCAACACCAACCCTGGTAAGAGTGGATAGTGTAGAGTGAGAAAAACAACAGCAAAACACTCCCCTTGCTAAGGCAGTGGTGAACAACTGCATAAAAAGCATGAAATACTGGGCAAAGTAAAAAAGAAAGAAAAAGTCCCTTTAGAACCTTATGGATCCCTGGCATAGTTTTGATCATTTAAACTCAAACAATTCTAAAGACTTGGAATAAATTGAAGTACATATCAAAGAAGAGCCTTAACACAAATAAAAAACAAAATCCTAAGACAGAGAAATTGACCATCGGAGTGAATTCATCAAGACAATCCAACCAGTGCCTAGATACCAGAAAAATACTATATGCCGTACCAAGAAATGGGAATATATTTCCTAGTCAAAGAAGCAGATTAAAAAGACAGAGGAAACCATTAAAGATGTCCCAACAAATTGCCTAAACCAATTCAAGGAGGTGAAAAGTGATCAAGGAAATTAAGAAAACTCTGGGTGAGCATAAAGAAACATTTGAAAACATGCAAAGAAAAATAAAATAACAAGTTAGGATAATGAAAATAAAAGGCTCAATACATGAGATTAAAAATACAATCTGTTCATACCTCAGCAGATTTGAATTAAAAATACACTCCAGTCATACCTCAACAGATCTGAATGGTCAAAGAAAGGATTGGTGAAATAGAGGAGAAGATTCTGAAAACACACAGAAGAGATAGAAGAAGACATGGAACAAGTTTGACCAGAGCCTCACAAAATTGAATGACAACATGAAGTGCATGATATGCATCTCAGAGGGAAGACAAGAAGGGAAAAGAGGTGGAACGAGCATTTGAGGAAATAATGGCTGCTTATGAGGGACATGCACATATATGTTCAGGAAGTGCATCATATGCCAAAAAGAATAAATACTAACAGACATATGCCAAGACACATGTTAATCAGACTGTGAAATGCCATATATAAAGACATAATCCCTAAAGCAGCAAGAGAAAAATGATCAATCACATACAAGGGATTCTTGATATAATTAAGTGCTGCGCTCTCATCAGAAACCATGGTCATGAGGAGCAGTGGTATGACATTCTAAAGGAACAGAAAGAGAAAAAACTGCCAGCCAAGAAGTCTTTATCCAGCAAAATTGTTCTTCAAAAATGAGAAAGATTAAAATACTTATAGAAAAACAGAATGAGAGAATTGATCAACAAGAGACTTTCCCTACAGGTAATATTAAAGGGAGTTCTGCAGGATGAACAGAAAAACAAGAGGGAAAGTTTCAAGGAGAGTGGAGGAATCAAGATGATCAGTAAGGATAACTAAAAGGATAAAAAGAGAAAAGAATGAGTTATGGTATATAAGAGCCTAAGAATATAATGGCTGAAGGAAGTACTGCCTTTACAGTAGTAACACTGAGTGTTAGTGCATTAAACTCTCCAATGAAGAGACACAGATTGGCAAATAGAAGGAAAAAAAAGAGCTATCTACATTCTGTCTACATGAGATCCACCTTAGGCTGAAAGAGACAAAAAAGAACTGGGGTAGCTATGCTTAATATCCGAGAAAATAGACTTTAAGTGGCAAACCTGATTTTTTTTTTAAATGAAGGACACTATATAGTAATAAAAGAGACAATATCTCAAGAAGAAAGAACAATTACAAATATTTATGTACCTAATTAGGGTGCTGTAAAATATGTAAGTCAAAACCTGGCAAAATTGAGAGAAGAAATAAAAATATATACAGTAATAGTGGGAGACATCAGTACACAACTCTGAGCAATAGGCAGAACACCTAGACAGAAGATCAATAAGGAAACAGAGAAACTGTATAATTTGATAAAAGAACTAGACCTAACAGACATATACAGAAACACTGCACCCCGAAACATCAGGGATACATATATCCCTGATGTTTTGGGATGCAGTATATATATATATATATATATATACTTCAGGATAGACCACATAGTAGGACACAGAAAATGTCACAATGAATTTAACATATTAAAATTATGCAAAGCACTTTCTCTGAACACTGCAGAATGAAGCTGGAGATGAATATTTGGAGAAGAAACGAAAAATACATGGAGGTTAACACACTCTTAAACAATCTTTTGTTCAAAGAAGACATTGTGGTAGAATTATCTAGAGAAAAATGAAAGTGAGAACACAAAATTAAAACTTAGGAGATGGAGCAAAGAATGCAAAAAGGGTAATTTATAGCCCTAAGAGTCTACATTTAAAAAGAAGAGCTACAATTGAAGACCTAACTGCCCACTGGAGAGACTAGAAATGAAACCAAAGGACACAGAAAAAAGGAAAAACAAATGTTAGAGCAGAGATAAATTAAATGTGTTCATTAATTGCAATGGATGTAGCACACTAATGAAGGATGTTAATGTGGGAAAGTGTGGGAGGTGTGGAGACCAAGGCATATGGAATCCCTTCTTTTATTATGTAACATTTATGTAATCCAAGTAGCTTTAAAAAAAAAAATAGAGGTAATATGGTGGCATTTTTTCAGACATTGGAATTGTCCTGAATGATGTTGCAGTGAATGATAGAGGCTATTATATATATTGTGATAACCTACAAAAATGTACAGGAGAAAGTTTGAACTATAATGTAAACTATCATCCACACTTGGTGGCAATTCTCCAATAGGTGTTCATCAATTGTAAGAAATGTACTACACTAATGGAGGATGTTGTTAATGTGGGGAAGTATGGGAGGGGTAGGGAATGGGGTATCGAGCAGTCCCTTACATTTTAGTGCAACATTTATGTAATCTAAGTATCTTTTAAAAATAAAAATAAAATACTAAAAACAAAACACATTATAGGCATACAAGAGCAGACTAGAAATGACAGAAGAAAGAATAAGTGATACTGAAGAAAAACAGCAAAAATTAAAGAGGAAAAAGAACAGAGAGAGAGAAGAATGGAAACAATCGAGCAAGTGCTCAGGGAGTTGAATGACAACATGAAACAGTACAACATGTGTGTCTTAGGAGTTCTAGAAGGAGAAGAGAAGAAAAAGAGGGCAGAAAGAGTACTTGAGGAAATAATAGCACAAAATTTCCCACTCTCATTAAAAAAAATGAACTTACATGTCCTAAGAATGTACTATATCCCAATAAGAATAAATCCAAATAGTCTTCTTCCAAGACCCATACTACTCAGAATGTCTGATGTCAAAGGGAAAATTCTGAGAGCAGCACGGAAGAAGCAAACCATCATGTACAAGGAATGCCCAGTAAGATTTAATGTGGATTTCTCATCAGAAACTATGGCGGCAAGAAGAGAGTGACATGACACAATTGGAATACTGAAACAGAAAAACTGTCAGCGGAGAATTCTTTATCCAGAAAAAAATTGTCCTTCATATATGAAGATAAGTATAAAATATTCACGAACAGAAACTAAGAGAGTTTATTTAAAAAAAAAAATCCACCTAGCAGGAACTATTAAAGGAAGATTTCAGACTTGGAAGAAAAAGGAGAAATAGGGCTGAAGGAGATTATAGAAGAAAGAATAGCAAAAAGCATAACCAAAAGAGTAAAAACACAGACAAAAATATGATATGACATGAGAAAACCAAAGAATAAAATGGTGGAAGTAAATAAGGCATTTACAGTCATATCACTGAATGTGAATGGATTAAAATTCCCAATCAAAAGATATAGGCTGACAGAATGGGTAAAAAAAAAACAAAAAAACAAAAACATAAGCCCTGCATATGCTGCTTAAATTAGAGACTCACATAAACCCAGAGAAACAAAATGGATGAAAGTAAAGAGACTGCATTGCAAATAGTAACCAAAAAATAACAGGTGTAGCTATACTAATATCAGACAAAACAGATTTTATAAGCAAAAAGTAATGAGATACAGAAGGTCATTATGTATTAATAAAATGGACAATTGACCAGGAAGATAGAACACTCAGCAATATCTATGCATCTAACTGGGGTGCCTCCAAATACTTGAGAAAAAATCTGGCAAAAGTGAAGGTATGAATACAAATCTCTAATAATTGGTGAAGACTGCAACTCGCTATTCACATCATTAGATAGAACAATTAGGAGATCAACAAGGAAACAGAACTTCAACAATATGATAAACAAATTAGACCTAACATCTGTAGAGAACACTGCATCAAAATTCACTGGGTTATACATCTTCACAAGTGCCCAGGGATATTTATTGAGGATTGTCCACATGTTAGGACACAGTGCAGGACTCAATAAATATAAAAAGACTGAAATTACACACAGCATCTTCTTAGATCAAAATGGAATGAAACTGGAAATCAAGAATAGACAGGAAAAAGGTAAATTTGCAAATGTGTGGAGGTTAAACAACACACTCCTAAATATCAGTGAGTCAAAGAAGAAATTGCAAGGGAAATCAGTGTATATACTGAGACAATTGAAAATGGGAACACAACTTATCAAATCTTATATAATATAGCAAAGGCAGTCTTGAGAAGGAAATTTATAGGCTCCAAATGCCTATATTAAAAAAGCAGAAGGACCTAAACTCAATGATTTAACTGAATAACTATAGAGAATTTAGAAAAAGGACAACAAACCAATCCCAAAGTAAACAGAAGGAAAGAGAAATAAAGATTAGCATAAAAGTAAATGAAACTGAGAACCAAAAAAACCACGAACCCCCCCCACACACACAAAACACAAAAAAACAACAGTAGATAAAATAAAGTAACCCAAAAGCTGGTTCTTTGAGAAGATGAATAAAAATGACAAACCCTTAGCTAGACTACAAAAGAGAGAGAAGATGCAAATCAATACAATCAGAAATGAAAGTGGAGAAGTTACAACTGACTCCACATAAAAATGATAATAAGAGGATATTTTGAAAAACTGTATGCCAACAAACTAGACAACCATGATGAAATGGAAAAAATCCTAGAAATGCACAAACAATCCAAAATGATGCCATAAGAGACAAGAATGTAATAAACCAATGTAGGAGTCCGTGAAGTAATGTGCAGGGCTCAGGCCACAGGGCCAGGGAGGATCAATGTGTGCAGCATAGTGAGGGCATGGTCAGCTGTGTCTGTACCTGCAAGTAAGCAGAAAGGAGCTGATGTCCTGATAAGAAGAAACTCAAAGAAGACCCTCCTCAAAGAATTTCATGAATGGTAGCCCCTGCTCTGAGAACAATGACTTAGTCAACTGCTTTAAATAAAAGCGTGTGGTGCCAGATCAGAGCCTTGGCTCTGCCATCAACTAGCCCTGGCTCACCTGGGCCCCTCTAATCTTGTCTTTGTCTCTATATGTCTCTCTTCAGGTCCCATCACCTCCCCCCAGGTTCTCAGTTCACCCATGCAGGTCATGGCAAGTGGTGCCCAAACAGGGACCTCAGTATGAAGGAATGTCATGAGAAGGTAAGGAGTCCCCTGTGGAAAGTGGTAAACACAGGGAGGAAGCACTGGGTGTAAAAAATGGGGAATCATGGTTTGTCACAGCATAGTTTGTATGTCCACAAGTTGAAAGCTTTGTGAGCTGATAGAAGTTCAAAATTAACTACCTCACAACTGGAAGCAGGTTTAGATTTTGTGCAACAGACCTGCCCTTGGTTTCCTGGTGCAGGCACTGTAAATGAAGAGACATGGCAGAAAGTTGGTCAATGCTTTCAGGACTGTTAGACTGCCAAAGGGTCACAGGACATGCCAGTGTGCACCTTTACTTTGTGGGGCTTAATAAGGGATTCCCTGGGTCCTCTAAGGGAATTGGAGTGCAAACCTAGGGTTGAAGCTTTAGCATCCACAGTTAATAAAGAAGAGATTAACCCTTCCCTTGGGCTCTTTACTAGGGGGACTACAATGCCAGATGTCTCAATTGTCTGTGCAGGATCAGAACTTGTTAGCTGCAGCTCTCCCTTCTGCCCCTGTGGTGCCCATGCATAAAGTGGAGACTCCTTTGTTATCTCCACAGCACCAAGGACTGCATGTGGCATGTCTTGCTGGAGAAGATGTCACAGGGTTCCAATTGTTGCCTGTGATAGAGTGCCCAGACCCTAATCATCCTGGCCAGGTCTAGAGATTTCATAACCCCATTCCTTTTAAATTGCTGAAAGAGTTAAAATTGGCTTGCAGTATTTACAGAACTACTTCACCGTTCACCATGTCCCTTTTGGAATCCGTGGGCCTGGCTCCCTTTGCCCAAAGGACTGGACAGTTCTTGCTGAAGCCTGTCTTTCTGTGGGGCATTATTTAATGTGGGAAAACAACAATTTGTTTGTTGGAACCTGTGGAAACTCAGACTCATCCTCCTCGATGGCGATTTGGGTAACCACATATTTGGGGTCACTAATACATCAACCCAGTCAACTGAAGCACCCACAGTTTGGCTATCCAATGAACCTGTCTGGGTGGATCAGTAGTCCCTTACACAGGAGAAGTTAGTTGCTGCAGAAATGCTAGTGAATGAACAGAGAGCTGCCGGCCATCTCTGAGAAACTTTTGGTCCATGGAATACTCCCATTTTTGTATGAAAAAGAAATTGGGAAATTGGCAGTTGTTACAAGATCTGCATGCAGTAAATAAAACCATGCAGATTCTGGGTCCATTAGAACCTAGATTCCCATCTCCAACTGCTACCCCTTTACAATATCACCTTTTGGTACTAGACGTAAAGGATGCCATTTTCATTATTCCCTTGCACCCCTCCAACTGCCCCCCAGTTTGCCTTTTCTTTGCTGAGCCCTAATTTTTCAACATCCTCTATGCCATTTCTGTTGGACAATACTGCCTCAAGGCATGGCCAACAGTCCTGCTCTCTGCCAGGTTTATGTAGCTAAGGTGCTAACCCCAGTGTGAGGAAAATACCCTTCTGCCTATATCATTCATTAGGTGGGTGCTATCTTATTGGTTTGTGCAACAGAAAAACAGTTGCTTTCACTTTCTGCAGATACCCAACAGTTGCTTACACAGTGGGGACAGCAAATTGCTTCAGAAAAAGCTCAAAAAGACTTTCCTTTCATGTACTTATGTCATCTAGTGGAAAAGCGGTGAGTAGTGCCACAAAGGCTGGCTATTCATGTGTCACATTTAACTACTTTAAATGTTTTCCAAAAATTGTTAGTGGACACACTTGCTTGCGACCCTCTTTGGGACTAACCACAGGTAATTTAACCCCTTTACTGGACATTCCCTGGGGAGAATTTGATCCCACATCCCCACGGACACTGTCACTTGAAGCTGAGTCTGCTGTACACCTTGCAGAGCAAAAAAATGGCAGACACTAAACTAACATGAGTTGATACTACCTTGCCTGTTGAATTACTGATTTGCACCACTACTTTTTCCCCTACAGGTATTTTGTGGCAATCAATAGGCATCCTGGAGTGGATTCACCTCTCTCATAGTCTGCAAGCAAGTGTGCTTCCCTATACAGAAAAGGTTGCCACCCTTGATGCTAGAGGACCATGCTGGCGATATTAAATTTCTTGGCATGGAACCCCAACGGATTGTTCTTCTGTACGCAAAAACAAACAAACAAACAAAAAAACCAGCTTGATCAATTGGTAATGTTCTCCACCCCTTGACAGTGCACACTGGTGCAATTCCCAGGAGAAATTAACAATCATTATCCAAAATACCCTCTATCACAGTTTCTCTTGTTAACCCCTTTTGGTTTCCCAGTCATACTTCTCCCTGTCTGATACTACTTGCACGTACTGTGTTTACAGGTGGTTCCAGTTCAGGTTGGGTCGCCATTGTTTCATCTACCTTCTCTTGTGGCTGGCAAATGCCTTACACTTTTGCTCAGCAAGTGAAGCTCTGTGTGCTTTATGATGGTCTGCAATATTTTCCTCCTGAGCCCCTTAATGTTTATTCTGACAACTGCTATGTGATCAGTGTGGCCCTGCAAATTGAAACTGCCCATTTAAAAGCTATCCTGTCTGAAGAGCTTTTTGTTTTGTTCTCTCCGTTGCAAACTCATATCTGCCAACAGTCTCTTCCTGTTTGCGGCGGCTTGCTCGGTCGGTAGGGGTGGGGTCTGGCTGCAGACGAGGGGTCGGTCCAGCTCTGGACGAGGGGTCGGTCCCGCTTGGGACGAGGGGTCGGTCCCACTTGGGATCGGTCTCACAAGGGGTTGCGCGGTTCGGCTGATGGGGTCGCCCGGCGAAGCCGGCAACAAAGGGGTCGCCCGGAGAAGCAGGCGACGAAGGGGTCTCCCGGAGAAGCAGGCGATGAAGGGGTCGCCCGGAGAAGCAGGCGACGAACTGGGGACAAGGGAGGCCAGGCCCTTGTCGGGGGCTCTCAGGACTGGAGGGCGCACGGCAGAAGAACTACCGCGGAGACAAGGTAAACACGCAAGTCCACTTTACTGAGGGAGAGGCAACAGTTTTATAGGGGCTGGGGAAGGCTGATTGGTCGAAGCCACGCCCTGTTCTGATTGGTTGTCGGAGAAAGGTCAGTGGGCGGTACTGGATGGGGGAGGGGTGGTGGTTAGGGATTGGCTGTCACTGTTGCTGGGGGAAGGGGCAGGGTTTAAGGATTGGTGGCTGCTGTTGCTGGGGTGGAGGGCAGACTTGAGTTTCCCGCCCACGCCTGGCTGTTGCTGCTGTTGGGGGAAGGGAAAAGGGCGGGCTGGATTTTTCCGCCCTCACCTGGCTGTTGCTGCTGTGGGGGGAGGGGAAAAGGGCAGACTGGATTTCTCCGCCCATGCCTGGCTGTTGCTGCTGTCAGGGGAGGGGAAAAGGGCAGACTGCCCTGCACAGGGAGAAGGAAGGAGAAGGGTGCCGCCCCACAAGGCATCGGGTGGCGCCATCTGGGAGGAGGGGCGGCCGCAGAAGCATGGCTGCCGAGAAGGGGAGACCCGAGGGCACTCTGCACCCATGCCGAGCTTCCTTCAGGGGTGGCGGTGGGCCCGAACAACCACCCTATTATGGGGGCAGCGGAATTAGGCCTACCGCGGCCGCTGCCCCGCCAGGCCAGCAAACCACACTTCAGCCCGAGGGGTGACCGCACCTGTTATTTCAAGTCATTCTACCTAGTGAAAGGTAATGCCCAAGCTGATCAATTAGTACCCTCACCTTTGACAAGGTTTCCCAAGTCCAATGCTCGCATGCAGTATTCCATCAAAATGCAAATAGTTTGTGGAAACAATTTCAACTAACCTGTGAACAAGCCCGGCAGATTGTAAAGCAATGTATTAACTGCCTTCCTTTCAGTTCTGTCCCCACTGTTGGCATTAATCCTTGCTGCCTGCATCCCAATCACCTCTGGAAAATGGATGTCACCTTTTGGCCATGTTGGGTGGGTTCATGTAACTGTGGATACTCACTCCCATTTTCTCCATGCTACCTGCCAAATGGGAGAGAGTACACGGCACTTTATCAAGCACTGTTTGCTAGCATTTGCAGTTAGGGGTTTGCCCTGTTACGTAAAACTTGATAATGCTCCTGCTTATTGCAGTCATGCATTGCAACAATTTTTTTCTGCTTATGGTATCTGCCAATCAACTGGTGTTCCATACAATTCTGCTGGACAAGCAATTGTTGAGAACCAATCACACCCTGGAAATGGAGCTCTTAAAAAGAGGGGGGGAATGAGGATGCAGCAAAGAGTCCATAGCGTGGATTAGCTGCTGCTCTTTATACCCTTAATTTCTAAAATGATGATGCCTCAGGGACCTCTGTGGCTGAATGGCATTTCACTAGGACCTCGTGGGAGGCAAAAGGGCTGGTTATGTGGAAGGATCTCCTTATGGGCCAGTGGCATGGTCCTGACCCTATGTTATTATAGGGCCAAGGTTATAACAACAGATCAGCAACTGTGGGTTCCAGATCAGGCAGTCCAGCCAGCACAACACCTGCAGCCCTGCCCTGAGGTGAATGCAAAGTTTCAGAAAACCAGGAAAGGGGACATCAGGATGCTGAGCAAGGAGAAGGGGTGACTGTGGTTGCTACAGTTAATCTGCATCCAAGCATCTTACTCCTATTGGATGTTTTTCCCAGGCCTCCTCTACTGCACCCAGTCACTTGGTATGACCCACCTGTGCCTGTGTTTGTCAATGATAGAGGCATGATAGGAGGCTCATTGATGGATCATATCAAGCCTCATGTTGTCAACTCATTTAACTACAGTGACCTCCCTGCTGAAGTAACTCTGTTTTTCTCCCCAGGAAACTGGGTTGTCCACGAACCCGGCAGGAAAATCAGACAGCCTATGGAGGCAGTTCATGTAGCCAATGTTGCTGGCCCATGGAATCTCTGTACATACGTCCAAACCACGTAAGCAAATGGGGATTCACTAATGATACTCCAGGGGCCATGCAACATCGGCCCCCATTGCCACTCTGCACTGAAAGCACTAATTGAGAGTTTAAGGGCTTCCCTCCTTGGGTCTCTTGTGCTTATGTCCCAGCCTGTGCTCATACACTTTAGGGGTCTTGGGTACTTTGTATACCTGGGCCCACCATGTGGATCTCCAGCATCCAAATTTTCATTATATGTCTGCAGGAGGTTTTGTTGCTAATGTCTTCACTTCTCCAAAGTTTGTTTTGCAGGATAAGCTATGACAGTTGTTTGCTGCCACCCACCATGTCAATTTCACAGATGCTGGAACCACAGACTGTGGTCTCCAGTTTCAATATGGATTGAAGGCCTGAGTATCTAGCACATATGCAATTTTAGTAGGCCAAGTAAATATTTCCTTTCAGGGTTCTTAGTATGTGGTCGAATACCCCCTCTGTAACCTTATGAACTGCATTACCACTGCTGACTGGGATGATGATCTGGTCATCATCCAGCAACGTAGTTTTGTCATGCTCCCAGTGGCCCTAGATAAGTCCTGGTATGATGACCCTGGGGAACGAACATTGCAGCTCATGCAGCATGCACTAGAGTCACGACATCATAGAGTCCCTGGCCTGATCATTGCCAGCATTGTTGCCCTCATTACCATTATAGCCTCCTCTGTAGCCACCGGTATGGCCTTAGCAAATAGCATTCATTTTGTAAATGATTAGGCTAAAAACACTTTGCTAGCATAAGAAAACCAGGAACATATGGACTGAAAAGTGGAAGTAAAATTAAATGCATTAGGAGAAACAGTTCTTTCTTTAGGAGATCAGTTGGAGGCAATGCAATACCATGTACAGATACAATTCCATGTACTGTATACATTTTTTTTTTTTTGCATAACCTCTGTCCAAGCCTATGAAACTTCCTGGAATCAGAGAGCAGTGAAACTGCACTTACAAAGGGTATGGAATCATGAAGAAATTTGTATGGATCTAAAACATTTGCATAATGAGACCTTAGCTCTCCAAACTGCTCATCTGGCAGTTAGGGACCCCAAAAATTGGCCAAAAAACCTACATGCTTTATGCAGTTTCAATCCTTGGGACCTGTTGCAGCATAGCTTTTGGTATTTAGCAGCCCTTATTGTCTGTGTTCTTGTGTTGTGGTGCATGTTTTCTCTATTTTGCAGCCAAATTTGATGAGAGCTCTGACATTTGCAAACTGAAACCACACACCTTCAACTCACACAAAAGACTCAGTGTGGCCTCTGATCACTCCCATGGCAACCAATACACAATAGTCTGTAGCCACCTGGTAGTCAATGATGGGTAAGAGTGTCAGAGAAAACCAACCTAAGACAGGCACAGACAATGTCCACACAAAAAAGAAATGGGGGGCCTGCAGGGGTCCCCAAAGTAATGTGCAGGGCATAAGCCACGTTGCTATAGAGGATCAATGTGTGCAGAGTGGTGAGGGTGGTCAGCCATGTCTGCACCTGCAACTACTCAGAAAGGAGTTGATGTCCTGATAAGAAACTCAAAGAAGACCCTCCTCAAAGAACATGCATGGTACCCCTGCTCTGAGAACAATGACCTAGTTAACTGCTTCAAATAAAGCCTGTGGTGCCAGATTGGGGCCTTGGCTTTGCCATCAGCTAGCCTGGCCCACCTGGCCCCCTCTAATCTTGTCTTTGTCACTATGTGTCTCTCTTCAGGTCCCATCACCTCCCTTCAGGTTCTCAGCTCACCAGCACAGGTCGTGGCAAACCAATCACGTTTAAAGAGTTGACTCCATAATAAAAAATGTCCCAACAAAGAAAAATCCAGGACCAGATGGCTTCACAGGTGAATTCTTCCAAGCATAAGTAACACCAATCCTGTTTAAACTTTTCCAAAAACTTGAAGAGGAGGCAAAATTACCCAACACATTTTATGGGGTCAACATCAATCCAATACCAGAGCCAGGCAAAGATCCAAGAAGAAAAGAAAATTACACTCCAAGCTCTCAAGTGAACATATATGCAAAAGTTCTTGACCAAATACCTGCAATTCTAATCCAAGAGGATATCAAAAGACTTATATATCATGACCAAGTAGGTTTTATCCGTGCTATACAAGGCTGGTTCAGCATAGAAAAATCAATCAGTGTAATACATCACAGTAACTAATTGAAGGGAATAAATAAGCAAACATGATCATCTTGATGAAGAAAAGACATTTGACAAAATTAAGCACAGTTTTCTGATTTAAACACTTCAAAAGATATGAATAGAAGGGCAATTCTTCAATATAATAAAAGATATACATGAAAAGCCCAGAACCAACATCACACTTAATGGAGAAATGTTGAAAGCTTTCCCTCTAAGATCAGGAATAAGCCAAGGATGCCCACTGTCACAATTGCTTTTCAATATTATAGTTCTAGCAAGGCAATTAGAAAGAAGAAAAGTTCTAGCTAGGGCAATTATAATTTCTAGCAAGGGCAATTAGAAAAGAGAAAAAAAAGACATTCAAATTGAAAAGGAGGAAGTAAAACTCTCATTTGTAGATGACATGATCCTATATTTAGAAAATTCTGAAATGTCTATGACAAAACTTCTTTAGCTAATAAATGAGTTCAGCAAAGTGGCAGGATACAAGATCAACATGTAAAATCAGTAATGGTTTTGTATACCAGTACTGAACAATCTGAGGAGGAAATCGGGGGGGGGGTTCAATTTACAATAGCAACAATAAGACTCAAATACTTATGAATTAATTTAACCAAACAAGTACAGGACCTACCTGCAGAAAGCAATACACTGCTAAAAGAAATCAATAACGGCCTAAAGAAATGGAAAGGTATTCCATGTTCATGCATTGGAAGACTAAATATTGTGATGATACTGTGCCACCCAAAATAATTTGTAGATTCAATGCAATACCAATCAACATTCTAATGACCCACTTTACAGAATTAGAAAAGGCAGTTTCAAAATTCATTTGAAGGGGAAAGTGGCCTGGAGTAGCCGAGAGGATTCTAAAAAAGAAGAGGGACATGGGAAGAATTACATTGCCTGACCTTGAAACATATTACAAAGTTATAGTTGTCAAAACACCATGGTACTGGCATAAAGATAGTCACATCTATCAGTGGAATAGAATTGAGTCCAGAAATAAAACCTCACCTATACAGTTAACAAAAACCTGTTGACTGTACCAAATACAATCCTGGTGGGAGAACTCAATTTCTGTAACCAAATGAATGAAAGAGGAGCCATATCTCTCTCCCTATAGAAGAGTCAACTCAAAATGGATCAAAGACTTAAATATAGAAACCAGGACCATAAAACTACCAGAAGAAATTCTAGGGAAACATCCTAAAATCTGTGGTAAACGGTGGTTTCTTAGACCATTCACCCACAGCACACTCAACAAAATGAAAAATAGATAAATGGGACCACCTCAAAGAATTTTGTACCTCACCAGACTTTGTCAAAAGGGTGAAAAGATAGCCAACTCAATGGGAGAAAATATTAGGAAATCACATGTCCAATAAGGATTTAATATCCGTGATGTACAAAGAGATCTTACAACTCAACAACAGAAAAGGGACAAATGACCAATTAAAAAATGAGCAGGGGAAGCAGCTGTGCTCCATAAGTTGGGTTCCCATCTACCTTATGGGAGGCCTTGGGTTCATGTTCCAGGGCCTCTTGGTGCAGGAAAGCTGGCCTATGCACCACAGAGAGCTGATGGCCCATTTGCCATGGAGAGCTGATGGCGCATGCTCCACAGAGAGCTGGCACAGAAACATGGCACAACAAAAAGGAGACAAGCAGATACGGGGGGGGGGGAAGCCAAGTGAATGGAGAAGAGAAGAGACAGCAAAGAATGGGACCAGCCACAAGGGGGGAATAAATAAATAAATTAATACATTAATAAATTAAATACATAAATAAATGGCAAAATATTTGAATAGACATTAGTCCAAAGAAGAAGTTCAAATGACAAAACAACACATGAAAAATGTTCCACAGTCTTAATGATTAGGGAAGTGCAAATCTAAACTACAAAGAGATATCATTTCATACCTATCAGAATGGCCACTATTAAAAGTCAGAGAACTACAAGTTTTGGAAAGTATGTGGAGAAATAGGAACACTTAATCACTGTTAATGAAAATGTAGAATTATATAGCCACTGGGGAGGACTGTTTGGCACTTCCTAAAGAAGATGAATATAGACTTGCCATGTGACCCTGCAAAACCACTACTGGGTATAAACCCAGAAGAAATGAGAACAGTGATACAAACAAACATCTGCACACTGATGTTCATAGGGGTATTAATCACAATTGTCAAGTGTTGGAAACAACCCAGATGTTGATCAGTTGAGGAATGGGAAACAAACTGTGTGTATTCAGCATGATAGAATGTTACATAGCTGTAAGAAGAAATGGACTTGTAAAGCATATGACAACATAGATGAACCTGGAGGACATTATGTTGAGTGAAGCAAGCCAGACACAAAAGGACAAATACTGTATGATTGTGTTACTATGAACCAAAGATACTGTGTAACATAATGTATGGTTCCATTTCTATAAAATGTAAATATGTATAATTTATAGAGATGAACTTTGATTAGTGGTTATGTAAGGCTAGGCAAGGCATGCTAAGTGGTGCAGAGTTTTTCTTTTAGAATAATGAAATCTAAAACTTTCTGTCATGATGAATGCTCAACACTGATTATACTAAAAGCCATTGATTATACACTTCAGATAGATCTCATGGCATGAGAATATATCTGAATAAAAGTGCTTAATAAGTAAATAAATAATTGTGCAATAATAGAAATTGCAGCTATGTACAGCAGGGGAATCAGAGAAATTGAAGAGTGAAAAAGATTTTCATTTGTCTGGCTTTGGTTTATTAATAGCATTATTAATAATGGCATTATTATTCAAATAATTCTCATTTGTCTGGTTTTTGGTTTATTAATAGCATTATTAATAATAGCATTATTATTCAAATAATGAACGTGCATTACACGTGATTGAAGTGAGGAATACACAACAATGTGAGTATACCAAATACCATTGATTGTATAGTTAGGGTGAACTGTATGATTTATTAATATGTATCAATAAAATCGATTTGGAAAAGAAAAACTTGGGGGACATCATTCCAAACCCTACAGAAGTAAAAAAGATCATAAGAGGTTACTTTAAACTGTAGGCCAACAAATTTAAACATTTAGGTGAAATGGGTGAAGATTTCTAGAAACACATGAATAATCTACACCAATCAAGTAGAAAGAGAATACCTCAATACTCCAATCACAGTCAAGAAATTGAATCTGTCATCAAAACCTGTATTAGTCATGGTTCTAGAGGGAAACATAATGAACAGGAGATATCTGTAAATAGTATGAGATTTTATAAGAGTCTCTCACATGACAGTCATGATGCACAAGTCCAGGTTTGACAGGAAGCCTGCAAACCAAGGGCTCTGATGAAAGTCCAATGAGGTTCTGGAAGACGTTGCCTGTCCAAAGACAAGCTGGGAAATTCTCTCTGGATGCTGAAATCACTTGCCCTTTTCAGGCATTCAACTGACTGGATTAAGCATCACTCATTGCTGGTGGCTAGATGTAATCAGTCATCAATGCAGTAAACTCACAATGACTAAAACTCATAAATGCCCTTCTATTATGATTAGGCCAGTGCTTGGTTGACCAAACAACTGAGCATAACTACCTGCCTGAGTTGACATATTAGACTAACCATCACACCTCCAAAAAAAAAGAGCAGCCCAGGTCCAGATGGATTCACAGATAATTTCTATTAATATTCCAAAAAGAATACCATTTCTGCTCAAACTCTTCAAAAATAATGACGAGAAGACATAACTTAATTCATTCTCTGAAGGCAACATCACTCTCAAACTAAAGTCAGGTAAAGATGGAAAAGGAAAAGGAAGCCTCAGTTTCTCTAATGAATTTATATGCAAAAATCCTCCAGAAAATACTTGTATATCAAATCCAACATTATATTAAATGAATTAAGCATAATCATCAAAGAGCCTTACACTGGTTCAACACAAGTAAAACAATTAACGTAATATACTACATTAACAATTGAAGGGGTAAAACTACATGATCAACTCTGTCAATGCAGAAAAGGCACTCAAAACCCCAGCATTCTTTCTTAATAAAATCACTTTGAAACACAGAAATAGAAGGAAACTTTCTCATACAATAAAGTACATATATGAAATGCTCACAACCTACATCACATTTAATGAAATAATATTTGGAACAAGACAAGTATGTCCATTGTCACCACTCTTATTTAATATTGTGTTAGAAGTTCTTATTAGAGAAGTTAGTAAAGGAAAAGTCATCCAAATTGGAAAGGAATAAATAAAACTTTCTCTACTTGCTGATGACATATCCTATAGAGAGAGAAAATTCTGAAAAATCAAAAACAAAGCTACTAGGAACAACAGCTATGATGATGACACAAAACTAAATATAGAGGTGAAATGAACATCACCATCCCAGGGGCCACAGAATGGAGGAATAAAATATGGATTAGAGTGGACTTACTGATATTCTACTACAGAAATATTGTGACTAGTAATGGAAGAAACCGTAGCATTGATGTGGAGAAAGTGGCCATGGTAGATGCTGAGGGCTGGGAGAGGGAAGAAGACATGAGGTGTGGGGGCATTTTCAGGACTTGGAGCTGTCCTAAATGATATTGCAGGGAGAGATGCTGGATATTATTTACCCTGCCGTAGCCCACTGAGTGTACTGGGGGAGAGTGTAAACTACAATGTAAACTATAATCCATGTGGAGAAGCAGTGCTCCAAAATGTGCTCACCAAATGCAATGAATGTGCCACAATGATGAAAGAGGTTGTTAATGTGGGAGGAGTGGGGGAGGCTGTATGGGAATCTCTTATATTGTTTAATGTAAAATTTTTGTGATCTATGTATCTGCAAAAAAATACAACTTATAAAATAAATACATTTTTAAAAGGCAAAAAAAAAAAAAATAAATGGAAACAAAGCTTCAATGACAACACAAAGCTAAAACAACAGTGCCAAAACTGAAATTGACAACAGGGCTAACATTTCAGCAAAACAACAGTGTAGAAGATTAACATGCAAAAATTAGTGGTGTTTCTATACACTAGTTATTAGCAATCTGTGGAGAAAAATCAAGAAAAAATTGCAATAGCTGTGGGCAGCAGCGGGCCTCCGGGAGGGTCGGCAGTTGGCCGGGTGGGCTCTCCGGACAGGGGCTGCCTCGTGGTCGAAGGAGAGGAGGGGGTTCGGCACGAAGCCGTTGGGCCCTCACTCTCTCCACTCAGGCACGGGGGACGCGCGGTGCAAGCAAGAACACCACGGAGACAAGGTCTAGGCACAAGTCTGCTTTATTGTTGAAGGGGACATGGTTTTATAGGGTCTAGGGATACGTAAAGGGACTTGATTGGTGCCTGCGGGTGCTGTTGCTTGCGTAGGTGGTTACTGGACAGTAGGCAGTTACTGGACAGTAGGCGGTTACTGGACAGTAAGCTGGCTAAGAGGTTAGGAGCAAGGGAGGGGAAGGGGAAAGTGTGGGCTGTCTAGATAACGGCTAGGCGGAAGATGGAGAAGGGGAGAAGGAGGGGCAGCGCCTGCTGCCAATACTGGGTGGGAAGGAGACAGGGACAATTGCTCCCTTTTGTTTAAAAGTATGTGCTTTGGGGGAAGTGAACTGGTGGCAGCAGGGGCAGTATGGGATGGGGTACTGGGGTAAGACGAGGGGAGGAGGGAGAACACGAGGACCGGCTGGTGGCGAGAAGCAGAGGGCCCTCCCAGCTGCTTTCAGCTGCAGAGGACACAGCGTCTGGCCAGGACGCATGTGCCTGCTGCTGGGGTCGGCGCATGCCGGCGCCTGGCGCGCGCTGAGCTCTGCCAGCAAAACGGGGTCGTGATGTTCCTGAACCCCTCGCCCGATTGGGGGAGAAGGAGGGAGATGAGTGAGGAAAGGGAGACAGGAGGTTACAGGTGTGCAGTTTGGTGTTTGTGGCAGGGGCGGGAGGAGCGCAGCGGATGGCTTGGTGGTGGCTCTTTAGTGGCGAGGCGTTGATAATGAACCTGCACAAAGGAGCTGAATACCGCGTTGGCTTGGTCTTTGGCAAGGCGGACTATTTTTTTGATGGCCCAGGGTCCTACAGTGAGGGCTAAGATGATGATGATGAGTGGGCCTAAAAATGGAAGGAGGTATGGGAGGAGGGTATGGAGAACACTGGAAAAATAGTTCGCATTTTCTCGCTCTTTGTGGCGCTTATCCAATCCCTCCTGGACCTTTCTCAGGTTGTCCTCGACTAAGCCAGTGGAGTTGGCATATACACAGCACTCCTCTCCAAGGGTGGCACAGAGATCCCCTTCCTTAAGGAGGAGGATGTCGAGGCCGCAGCGGTTCTGGAGGACTACCTCAGAGAGAGAATTGAGAGAATTTTTTAGATGTTTTACAGCATTTTGAAGGTAGGTGATATCTTCGTTGATGGCCTGTCTGAGAGAGGAGAGGGCAGAGGACTGTGTGGTGAGGGCGGCGATCCCTGTGCCTGCCCCTGCAAGACCTAGAAGGGTAGCGACTGTTAGGACTGTGGTGACAGGCTCTCTCCTTTGTAAGTGGAGGGAGGTTTGTCTGCTCAGCACGCGGCAGAAAAATTCGTGGTCAGAATGGTAAATGACTCGAGGAGCGAGAAGGATGAGCAGGCAAGTCTCATGGGTAGCATTGAGGGTGGCGACATTGAGGCAGGGGGTTAGCCCGGTGGAGGTGCAAAGCCATTGGGAGGTGTTAAGGGGGATTAAGAACTTGGCAGAAGCGCTGGGAGAGGAGTAGTTAGAGCAAGCACTAAGGGAGGGGTGGGAACCTTGACAAGAATGAACACAGCATCCTGTGGAGGAAACAGATTGGAAGGTTAGGGGGACGGAGGAAGTGTTCCAGTTGCACTTGGCTGGGTATACTGAAGTGGATTTGTTGAACGTGAAGTTAACGGCGACAGGCTCATAGATAGGAAGGGAGGGGGAGAGGCAGAGCCAACAGTTCTTGGTGAGGTTGGGGTGAGAAGTATTTAGAGATAAGTAGGATGCATAGATTAACGCAAGAAGGGGACTGGAATACTTGGTAGGGGGGGCCATGGCTGGGGAGTGATGGACGAGGGGGGGTGCCGCTGGAAGGGGGGGGAGGCGGGGGGATTGAGGACTTTATTGGGGCCAACGGCGAGGGGTGGGGATTCAGGCGTGGGCAGTAGTTTTCTGATGATGAGGAAGGCTTCCTCTTGCCAGCGCTGGAGGGTCCAATTGGAGCGTTGATGGGCAGAGTTGACAACAGCCGGGGAGATGAAGGGAAGCATGACAATGAGAGCAATGGGAAGAATGGAACTACCCGCGTGGCGGCGAATCATCTGTGGAGACAAAAGAGAGAGAGAAAACTACAAAGGAAACAGCGATGGGAAGGAGGCAAGTTAGGTAGGCAACTCGTTAGGAGGATCATTGGTGTCAGCGTTAGTGGAAGCCTCGGCGGTGTGGGGCTTGATGAGACGTCCTGGGACCCAGATGGGCTGTGGCTCTGATTCAGGGAAAACGCAGGCGAATCCCCGTCCTTGAGCTAAGAGAGGGGCAGGTCCATGCCATTGGGTGGTCTGCGGGTCACGCCAGAGGACAAGTGGTGCAGGGGTGGGCCAGAAGGTAGGCCCCCAGTGCATGTGGACCGGTGAAAAGCCTTGGGCATTGAAGGTCATCAGGTTGTGTTGGATCAGGGCCTGTGTGACGACGTCACGAGGGGTGCGACACGGCTGGTCGGCAGATGTCTTGAGAATGAGGGTTTTGAGAGACTGGTGAGCACGCTCTACTAGGCCTTGTCCCTGAGGATTGTAGGGAATGCCGAAGTGATGGGTGATGTCATAGAGCTTGAGGAATTTGGCAAAGGAGGCGCTCCGGTAGGCAGGTCCGTTGTCTGTCTTGATGTCCCATGGAATGCCCATGAAAAGAATAGATTCTCTGAGCGCTTGGATGGCGTGCTTGGCCGTTTCTCCGGTGAGCGCGGTTGCATAGCAGAGATGAGAGAAGGTGTCGATGGCTACGTGGAGGTATTTCCATCAGCCAAACTGGGGGACGTGAGTGACGTCCAGTTGCCATCTGGAATTGGGGCGGAGCCCATGAGGGTTAACTCCCTGTGGTTGGAGCGGCCCCAAGGGCAGCAATGGAGCGCACGTTCGGCATGACTACACAAGGTGTTTGCAGGTATGGATTGGGAGGTCTGGAAAGAGTTTGTGGAGGCCAGCTGCTGAGAAGTGAAATCTGGCGTGCAGCAGCTTGGCCTGATTGATGAGGTCTCCGACTGCGACGGTGGTCTCGGCTGGAAGCAGGTGAACGGCCTGATCAGCAAGGTGGTTGCCGTGGGCCAGGGGCCCGGGAAGGCCGGAATGGCTGCGGATGTGAGCGATGAACCAAGGCTGTCGGCGGTTCTCTATGAGCTCTTGAAGGTCCAGGAGAGCGACATTGATGCTTTCACTCGCTGAGTTGTCGGGCGGAAAAAACGCAGAAAAGGCGATGACTTGGCAGACTTGTAGGCAGTAGAGGCTGTCTGTAAAGATGTTCAGTGGACAGTGGGGATGGGTTTGGAGTGCTAAGATGACAGCACGCAGTTCGGCCACTTGCACAGAGGATTGATGGAGGCACACATGTGAACGTGGCTGGTGCTCGCCGGGTGCGAAGACAACGGCGGCAAACTTAGTCTTGGAGGCATCTGTGAAGATGATGGTGGTGTCTGGAAGAGGCTTGCTGGACGGAAAAGGGAAATGGCCAGGGGTGGCAATTTCTAGCAGGGGAAGGCCCTGCAGTAACCAATGCTGTGGAAAGTGGTTATCGAAGTTGCCATGATAAAGCTCCATAAGAGTCTGCATATCAACGGAGCTGCATAGCAGGGTGGTGACTTGCCCAGCGGTGAAGGGCCACACAGTGGTGTCAGGTGGGCACCCATAATGATGGGTGGCTTGTGTGACTAGGGTGGTGGTGAGCTGAACGAGTAGGGTGGTTTGAGGTCCAATCTTTCGGAGCTTGCTCTTAGCCATATGGACCCAGAGGAGCGGTCTGTCTTGCCAAAGAAGGTGTTCCCCGAGTGGGTAAGACTAGGCCTAACAACGGTTTCCCAGGCTCATGTCGCTGGAGTTGGCACTGTTCGATGGCTCTATTTACCCAGGCCGGGGCATTTTTGGCCTTGTTGGTGAGGCGAATCCTCTTTCCGGGTGTGGATGATGGCGGAGCGTTGGAGCAGAGTAGCCGGTACAGGGGCTGGAGTTGCTCTGTGGTAAGCGGCAGCGCTAGGCGCAACCAATTGATTTGTCCGCAGAGTTGTTGCAAATCGAGGAGCGTAAGCAGGTCAGGAATTCTGATGTGTGGCGTTTGGGGCGCAACGGTGGAAGTGATGGAGAACCCTAGGAACTGGTAGGGTGGATGAACCGTTAGCTTCTGTGTATTGACGTTGAGATCTAGGTCTCAAAGGTGGCGCAGCAGTTGCTCCAGGACTGCGTGCAGGCCTGACTCTGAAGGATGGGCCACGAGCAAGTCGTCCATATAGTGGATGATGTTAGCGTACTTCATGAGTGGCTGGATGGCTTCGTGTACATACATCTGACAAATGGCAGGGCTGTTTCGCATGCCCTGAGGCAGAACGCGCCAGTGGTATCTCAGGGCCGGTTCCCAATGGTTGGTCTGAGGAACCGTGAAGGCGAATTTCAGTCGGTCGTCCGGGTGCAACGGGATGGAGAAAAAGCAGTGATATCTATCACTGCAACAAACCAATGCCGGGGCACCGCGGTAGGGTGGGGGAGGCCAGGCTGCAGCGATCCCATAGGCTTGATGTGTTTGTTGATTTCTCTTAAGTCTTGAAGTAGACAGGACTTCCCATTCTTCTTTTGAATGAAGAAAATTGGCGAGTTGTATGGGCTGGTGGAGGGCTTGACGTGGCCTGCGTGAAGCTGCTCATCAACAAGCCCCTTAAGAATGTCCAGTTTAGGGATTGGGAAAGGCCATTGCTCCACCCAAATGGGCTCCTCTGTATCCCATTGCAGAGGAACGGGTGCTGGAGGTCGAACGCGAGCAATGGCCGAAACTATTGGGGGGGGCAGCTGTGGTGGTGTGGCAGTGAGAACGGCTCCTGACTGATTAGGATATCAGGATATCACGGCCCCAAAGAACTTGCGAGATTTCCTTCAGAACGAGGGGGCGGAAGGTTCCCTGTTGACCTTCTGCATCTCTCCAGACGACGTCCTGGGCAACTTGCTGGGAGGGGCTTGGCCGGTGGCTCCCACCACTAGGGGGCCATCGGTCAGAGGGAGGTGCCCGGCCTGGTCGAGTGGGATGCAGGAAATTTCTGCTCCTGTGTCGAGTAGCCCTGTGAGCCAGCGGTCGGAGACTTGGATAGAGAGAAGAGGCCTGGTGGAGGGTGTGATGGGAACAGACCAGAGTACTTTCATGGGCGGGGGCGCTGAGTCATTGCAGCCTCTTTGTTGCAGGGCTGAGGCCTGCCCCCATGGCCGTTTAAAGGCTTGCAGCTGGTGTTAGGGACGCAGCAGTCGCGGGCCCAGTGGTATCCTTTTCCGCACCGCGGCACGGAGTGGAAGGAGGCCGTGGTGGATGGCCTATATTGGGCACATCCGGCGGCGGCCGTGGCTTGTTGGGGCAGTCTTGAGCAAAGTGGCCGAGTTCACCACAGCGGAAGCATTTGTTGGAGGCCAAAAGGGCAGCGAGGACAGCCTGGGCCACGGCAGAGGCCTGGGCGTTGACTCCAGAGCAGGTGAGGACCCAGTCGTGGAGGGGCTTGTCTCTCAGCGGCCTGATGATCGCCTTGCAAGTTGGGTTTGCGCCCTCCTGAACAATGTCCTTGATGAAGGAGGTCTGGGCCTGCATGCCAACGACCTTGCGCTCGGCTGCAGCCTGGACACGCACCATGAAGTCGGAGAACGGTTCCTCTGGTTTCTGGAAAAGTCTGGTGAGTGGCTCGGGCGTGGAGGCGACGCAGTTGCGGAAGGCACGGAGGGCACACTGCTTTAGCTGGAGGAAGAAGCCTTGAGGGAGGGCGATGTAGCTCTGTGGCATGGCGTAGCGCCCCAGTCCGAGGAACGCATTGGCAGGATATCGGGTGCCGTCGCGGGCGTTCTCGGCGATTTGTTTTTCGTTCTCGGCAGTGAAATGTGCACGCCAGTCAATAAACTGCCCCGAGAGAAGTATGCCTCTCGCGAGGGATATCCAGTCATAGGGGAGACAGTGGGCAAAGGTCATACGTTCAAGGAGGTCTTGAGCATGGGGGCTGGTGAGACCATCCTCTTGGATAGCGCTGCGGAGGGTTTGCATGTCTTTCGGGGAGAAGGGAACCCATACTTGGGGGTTCGCTTGAGAACGATTGGGATTTAACGGATACATATCAGCGATTGGAGCAGTGGGGGGCTCGAAGAGAAGATTATTAGAGCGTGGGAGGGGGTGTCTATTCGGCGGCACATAAGATGGCGGGCGCTCGTACGCATCATCTAGGTCGTCATCAGAAGATGGCGGATGAAGCGCTTCCGGTTCCGGGTAAGGGCAAGATGACGCCGGTTCCGGGAAGGGGCAAGATGGCGCCAAGGCAGGAAGGGGAGGGTACAATGGCGGATAGTCCTTCCGTGAAGAAGCAGGAAGGGGCGGGGAGTGTGGCTTCTTCCTCTTTTGGGAGGAAGAAGGAGGGAGCGCACCCTCTTGGGTGGGCTTTCCTTTGTTTCATGAGGAAGAAGGCGGAAGTGCGCCATCTTGGTCGGAGTCAGAATCAGCGGCGCAAGGGGGGTCAAGCTCAAGCACGGCCTCCAACTGAGCCGAGAGCGATTCGGCATCGGAGTCGTTACTGGGAGTGCCGTCTTGGCGGCCGTGCCCTTCCCCTGACTCATCCACGGTATCGCACGGGAAGGCCTTGGCCTCGGGAGGGGGCACGCCTTGCAAACAAGCGCGAATGGCCACAAGAGCGGGGAGGAGTCCGGGGGGAAAGACCCGGCCCTCATGTTCCATGGCTGAGGCTACTTGTTCGATCAGCCGGGCATAAGTCTGAGGACTCCAGAGCGGGCAGGTGATGAGCCAGGGATTGAATGGGCGAAGCAAGTCCCAGTAGCGCTGAAGCTGGTGGACAGAAACTCTAACCTGGTTAGTTTCCAGGAGGGCAGCCAGGGCCCGAACCTGCGGGACCTGATGGGAGGAGAGCGAAACACCCATTCTGGTTTGAATGGAAGACGCCGAAGAGTCCCTTCCTTAAGCGAAGCGTGGGGGGTAGGCATCAGAGTGGGCCCCACCCATGTTGGGCGCCAAATGCGGGCAGCGGCGGGCCTCCAGGAGGGTTGGCAGTTGGCTGGGCGGGCTCTCTGGACGGGGGCTGCCTCACGGTCGTAGGAGAGGAGGGGGTTCGGCACAAAGCCGTTGGGCCCTCACTCTCTCCGCTCAGGCACGGGGGACGCGTGGTGCAAGAACACCATGGAGACAAGGTCTAGGCACAAGTCTGCTTTATTGTTGAAGGGGACATGGTTTTATAGGGTCTAGGGATACGTAAAGGGACTTGATTGGTGCCGGCGGGTGCTGTTGCTTGCGTAGGCGGTTACTGGACAGTAGGCGGTTACTGGGCAGTAGGCGGTTACTGGACAGTAAGCTGGCTAAGAGGTTAGGAGCAAGGGAGGGGAAGGGGAAACTGTGGGCTGTCTAGATAATGGCTAGGCGGAAGACGGAGAAGGGGAGAAGGAGGGGCAGCACCGCCAATACTGGGCGGGAAGGAGACAGGGACAAATAGCAAAAGAAGCAAACACATAGAAATAAACTCAACCAATGATGTAAAGGATGGACTTGTACAAAGAAAACTGCACAACATTGCTATAAGAAGGCCTAAATAAATGGAAGGACATTCCATGTTCACAGATTGGAAGACAAAAACTTTTATGGTGTCAATTCCACCCAAATTGATTTAAAGAGTCAATGCAATAAAAATAAAAATTCCAACTGCCTTTTTTGCAGAAATCAAAAATCCAATTATCAAATTTATTTGGAAGGGTAAGGAGTCACAAAGAGTCAAAAACATCTTGAAGTAGAATGCAATTGGAAGGTTCCTACTATTTGACTTAAAGCATATTACAAATCTATAGTGGTCAGAACAGCATCATAATGGCATAAAAATAGACTGATGAATAGAATTGAACTGAGAATTCAGAAATAGACCCTCCCATTGGTGGATAACTGATATTTAGTAAGAATTCCAAGGTCACTTAAGTAGGACAGAATAACCTCTTCAATGAATGATGCTGGGATAACTGCATCTCCTTATGCAAAAGAATGAAAGAGGAAACCTATTTCAAACCCTATAAAAATCAATCCTGTATGCATCAAAATGGGCCTAAGTTTAAGAGGCAGTGTTGGCTTATCTCCCCAAACAGCTGTCCTGGAGGCTTGGATAGCGGACTTCCGCCGGATCACTTCCCCCCCCTTCCCCCCCCCGCCCCTAGCCTCTCCGCTTGCCCTCTGCCTAGCAACCACCTATCGGAAGGCAGTACCCGCCTGCACCAATCCCGGTCCCTATAGACCTAATACCCGCCCCCATCCCTAGTAACTGCTTACAGCAGCCAACCACAAGTCTGCCCATGCTTCTGCCAATCCCCTACTGCCACGTCTCCCCCCACCCTCCTCATTCTCTATATAACCCACTGTACTTCCTTAATAAGACGGACTTCCGCTCAGACCTGGTCTCCGCGGCTTCTTCCTTCTCCCCCGCCGTGCATCCTCCACACATGAGAGCCCCCAAGGCCGTCTGCCACGACCTCGAACCCCACTGAAGTGCAGCTCTCCTGACCCCTCCAGCCACCCCCATCAGGAAGAGATCCCCCCGCACTTTGGTGCCCAACTTGGGGCCGGTCCATCGCAACTGACGCCCCACCCCCGTGGGATCCCGCTCCCACCACACCGCTGCGCTCTCAAGGTAAGGACCCCCCATTAATCGGCCACCAGCAGCAAAATGGGCGGGCGTCTATCTTCCCGCCAAGTGCCGCAAGTCAGGGCACTTGCCAGCCTCTTAGACACTAATGGCGTCAGGGTTTCCCTGCACCAACTGCAAAAGTACTGGGACCTCCTCCTACCCTTCAATCCGTGGTTGGCCACCTGCCACCTTTGGAGCCCAGAAACTTACACACGCCTAATTGATCGCGTTACCTCTTCGATGGAGAATGACGGCAGATCGTTCCCCCCAGGCCTTCTGCCCACGCTCATGGCCATCCGCGCTTGTCTTCTCGGCGCACCTGCTCCGAAAGGTGCCTATTACAGTGACGCCCGGGGCGATAAACGACCCCTCCATTGCGGCTCTGGAGAGGGGGAGTCGGATCCCGATTACTCCGACAATGAGTCTCTGTCAGATCAGCTTAATGCCGATCTCGAACAGAATCCCCCTAAGGACTGTGGCCATCAAGATGGTGAACTTCCTCCTTCTTCTCCGCCCAAAAAGGGGAAGTCCCCACCGGGGTGCCAAGATGGCAAACTTCCTCCTTCTTCTCCGCTTGAAAGAGGGAAGCCCCCACCAGAGGGGCAGGTGGGCAGGAACTCCAGCTCCCTATACCCGCCCCTTCCTGTCATGGCGCCATCTTAGGGTGACCCAGAGGGTGGGCCGCCGCCATCCTATAAGCCGCTGGAAGTGCCGTGGCCGCCATTTGGTGGTCCGCCGGAAGGAGGGCCAGCGCCATCCTGGGGACAGGCAGAGGCAGCGAGGCCGTTGGCACCATCATGGGTGGACGCTGACACTTGGACAGACTCTGGGGGCCCACCACACCATGCCGGCAGCCCCCCTGCTCACCCGCTCACAGCGCCGCCGCCTCTCCCCCGAGATCAGCTTAGTCCTGCTGGCTGGGGCCAGCCTCAGTGCACTCCGTGTACTCCGCACCTCTATCCGCTGAATGCCAACCCGACAGCACAGCACCCATATGACTGGTATCCCTTCACTCCCAACGAAATCAAGAACCTCCGGCGCGCAGTGAAGGAGGATGGTCTCGGTAGCCCATACGCCCAGCAACTCTTAGAGGAACTCGGCACGCAGCTGGTCCTCCTGTACTATTGGGTCTCCCTGGGTCATTCCATTCTAACCCCAGGACAGTTCATTGAATGGAGAGCACATTTCCAGGCAGAGGCAGAAAGACGTGTCGCTGAGAATGCCAGGACAGGCATCCAAGACCCTACGGACGCGTACACCAGCACTGGACGGTATGCTGACCCCAATCGCTACAGGAATGCCCCGCCTGGCTTTCGGCTCCGGCTCCGGGAAGTCGCCCTCCGAGCCTTCCACAGCGCTGCCACCTCTCGGCCTCAGAAATTCACTCAACTGACACAGGGCAAGGATGAAGAGTTCTCTACCTTCGTCTCAAGAGTCACTGAAGCCTGCAAGCATAAAGTCATCGGGGAACAAGCCCAGCCAGCTCTCGCCAGAGAGCTCATCTTAGAGGGAGCGAACGAGGTTTGCAGACAGGTCATCTTCACTATGAGAGACAAGGGGGTGCATGACTGGGTCTTGGCCTGTCACAGCCTTGATCCACAAGCCACCTCTCTAGCCAAGGCTATAGCTACAACCCTCGCCATATCTTCTGGCTGCTTAAGATGTGGAGAGACAGGTCACTTCACCCAAGAATGCCCTCACGCTCGGCCCACCGCGCCGCCCCATGTGATCACTGTTCCAGCTATTCCACCTCACTGCCGAGGACCACCTACCCCCTGGCCCAGGTGCGGGAAAGTGTACCATTGGGCTCGTGACTGCCGCTCAACCAATGCCAACCAGCCGCCTTTAAACGCCTCCCGGGGCAGGCCTCAGCCCTGCACCCAAGAGGCCAAAATGCCACGCCCACCTCATCCATGATGTGGACTGTTCCCATTAGAGGGACAAAGCCCCTCATGGAGCTTAAAGTAGAAGGTCAATGGCTAGAAGGTCTACTCGACTCCAGAGCAGAAATCTCCTTCATCCCATTTGAAATTGCTGCCTTCAACCACTGGGCCCTTGAGCAAGGGCCGCAAGTCATTGGAGCCACGGGCTCCTCCAACTCCTGGAGGTGTGCCACTGCCATCAAGTGGGAGGACAGAGAAGGCCGCCATGGCCGCTTCCGCCCCCTCATAATCTCCACCGTCTCAAACATTCTCTGGGGCCGAGACATCCTCGAACAGATGGGAGCAATTCTCACCACGGCAGCCTCCACAGTCCAAAATCCCCCCAATACTAAGCGCCACTGTTCATCTTACACCACCTGAACCCATTCCTCTACAATGGGACACAGAGGAACCCATCTGGGTTGAGCAGTGGCCTCTTCCGTCCCATAAACTGAAAGCTCTTGAGACTCTCGTTCAGGAGCAGCTACAGGCAGGACACATTGAACCTTCCACCAGTCCATACAACTCACCTGTCTTTGTCATCCTGAAGAAGAGCAATGAAAAGTACCACCTCCTCCACAATCTGCGGGAAATCAACAAACACATCAAGCCAATGGGCTCACGGCAACCAGGGTGTCCACACCCCACCGCAGCTCCTCAGTATATGCATGCAGCAACCATCGACATCAAAGACTGCTTTTTTTCTATTCCTCTCCACCCGAATGACTGCCCGCGGTTTGCCTTCACCATGCCATGGACAAATCACCAAGGAGCAGCGCAGCGCTTCCAATGGAGAGTGCTTCCACAAGGGACGCGCAACAGCCCTGCCATCTGTCAGCTCTATGTCGACCGTGCTGTTGCTCCGTTGTGCAAACGGGCATTTATCATCCATTACATGGACGATTTGCTCGTTGCCCATGAGGACGCTCAAGCACTACAAAGTGTCCTTCAAGACCTTCTTTGTGTCCTCGCCCAAATCGGTTTGGCTGTTCAGCCGGACAAGGTTCGTCTTCAACCACCTTTTAACTTCCTGGGATTCCGCTTCCATCACACCATCACTCCATTAGCACCAGAGCTAACCATCCCGCCAAAACTTTCGCTCGCGGAGCTGCAGCAATTATGCGGGCAAATCAACTGGCTGCGGTCTGCGCTCCCCATCACCACCGCCCAGCTCCAACCTCTCTTTTTGCTCCTGCAGACTAAGGGCCAGCCTCCAGAAGCTGTTGCCCAGAAAATCGTCATCACCCCAGCAGCCCAAGCAGCTGTACAGGCTGTTAATAAAGTGCTCAAAAACTGCCGACTTGAGCGCCATGATCCTGGCAAATCTATTCAAGCTCTTGTTCTCCCTACGCGGGGAACACCCACCGGACTCCTCCGGCAAGATGGGCCACTACTCTGGCTTCAAACGGCGAAGAGCAAGCTCCCAAAAATTTGCCCGTTCACTCGGGCATGGATCGCTCTCACCACCGACCTGGTCTACCAAAGTATGCACACCTATGGCGTCCAACCCACTCGAATAGTCTGGCCCTTCGACGCCAAAGCCACCACCAACTTGCTCCAGCATGATGCAGACATGCAAGTCCTCGCCAAGGTGTTCAGAGGTTCCTTTGACAACCACTACCCGCATCACCGACTCCTGCAAGGCATCACTCGACTGCCCTTCTCCCCCCTCTTCCATCCTCTTCCTGCTCGGAAACCCATTCCTCACGCCATCACCATCTTCACTGATGCATCCAAAACTAGCTATGCAGCAATCATTTATGCTCCCACAACCAAGAAACCACGGACTCTCCTGTTTGCCAATGCGTTCTCTGTCCAAGTGGGAGAACTGCTCGCAGTCGCCATCGCACTGCACACCTGTGCAGATCAACCACTGAACATCTTCATGGACAGTTTGTATACCTTGCAGGCATGCCATGCCCTGCCCCTCGCCACCTTTTTCCCAACGTACTCACCCATCGACAGGGCGCTCGAGTTCCTTCAGTGCCAATTGGAGTCGAGATGTCATCCGTGGTTCATCTCACATATCAGAAGCCACTCCGGCCTCCCAGGCCCGCTGACCGCCAGAAACGAGGCAGCAGACCAAGCCGTACAACCTTCAAATGCCCCATCGGCCGCTCTCACCAACCACACGACGCCTCGGCCCCTCGACCCTGGGGATACCATCAACCAAGCCAAGCTCCTACACACACAGTTCCACTTCTCTGCACTCTCCATCCACCGACTCTTTCCAGACTTACCCATAGAGACCTGTAAGCATCTAGTGTGCTCCTGCTGCACCTGTGCACCTCTCCTGCCCCTCGGGCCTCTCCAGCCACAAGGAGTCAACCCCTGCAGCCTCTGCCCCAACTCCCAATGGCAGATGGACATCACACACGTCAATTCCTTCGGACGGCTCAAATTCATGCACGTGGCCATCGATACCTTCTCGCACATGTGCTACGCCATGCCCTTGCCTGGAGAAACAGCAAAGCATGCCATCCGAGCTCTGTGCCAAGCCATTCTCTTCATGGGAGTGCCCTGGGACCTCAAGACAGACAATGGCCCTGCCTACTGAAGTGCTGCCTTCGTGGCCTTCCTGCAGCTCTACAGGATCACCCATCACTTCGGCATCCCACACAACCCGCAAGGACAAGGCATCATCGAGCGTGTCAACCAGCAACTCAAGCTCTTGATCCACAAAGAAAGGCAGGAAAATCCCTTAAAGACACCAGGAGAGGTCATCACTTCCTGCCTTATCCATCTTAATCTGCTCTCTTTTGATGAGAAAGGGCTATCTCCTGTCCATAAGCACTGGGGCCCCTCATACCGCCCCACCCAAGCCCCTCTAGCTCATTGGAAAGACCCCAAAAATAATACTTGGCAAGGGCCAGCTCCCCTCCTTGCCCAGGGTAGGGGTTTTGCTTGTGTTTTCCCAGATGACGCCACCCAGCTCATCTGGATCCTGGGACGCAACATCCGCCCAGCCCCCACTGACCCAGCACCTGACGAGGAGGGAACGCCGACGACTGAGGCACCTGACTCATCAGATGACACGCTTCATCCTTGACGACCCATCTCCTCCAACAGAAGAACAACTGCTCCTCAATCTTTACCGCCGAGTTTGAGCACACACACCCTGCCCATCTAACCAGCCCATCAACCTTGTGGCCCTACTAATCCTTCTTCTCTCCACAGCCACTACTGCAAATGCCAAGCCAGTATGGGCCACAGTCCGTCACCCCCCTGGGTTTCTCTTCTTAACCAGTGAAAGCCCTAACTTCCCTAAGTTCTATCAGTCCAATTGTTCCCTCAGACTACCCTGCAACCTGACATTCCTCCCTGCGTCTGCCATATTCAACACCACCTTAACCCCCCCTGCTGATGCTTTACTTTTTATTCTCAGAAACAGCATAAACAACTCAGATGATACAACAAGCCTCCCCTCCTTCCTCAACAACCTAACTCTTTTTCCTTACCCGACAGGAGATTTCTATCGCTACAATGAAACAGCTGGATCCTTCTTAATGATTAATGGTACTTGGCCCTTCCGAGCGTTTCAAAGAAATGCCAGTGTAGAGCGGGTGCTTACCCCACGCCCTAGCTTTCCTCTTTGCAGCCCCTTACGCAATCGATCATCATGGCTAGAAGATTTCTGCTGGTTCCCCTGTCTTTCCACCTCTCAGGGAGAAGCAGTGTGCGGCGGCTTGCTCGGTCGGTAGAGGTGGGGTCTGGCTGCGGATGAGGGGTCGGTCCAGCTCTGGACGAGGGGTTGGTCCCACTTGAGACAAGGGGTCGGTCCCGCTTGGGACGAGGGGTCGGTCCGGCAGCAGACAAGGGATTGGTCTCACAAGGGGTTGCGCGGTTCGGCTGACGGGGTCGCCCGGCGAAGCCGGCGACAAAGGGGTCGCCCGGAGAAGCAGGCGACGAAGGGGTCACCCGGAGAAGCAGGCGACGAACTGGGGACAAGGGAGGCCAGGCCCTTGTCGGGGGCTCTCAGGACTGGAGGGCGCACGGCAGAAGAACTACCGCGGAGACAAGGTAAACACGCAAGTCCACTTTACTGAGGGAGAGGCAACAGTTTTATAGGGGCTGGGGAAGGCTGATTGGTCGAAGCCACGCCCTGTTCTGATTGGTTGCCGGCGAAAGGTCAGTGGGCGGTACTGGATGGGGGAGGGGTGGTGGTTAGGGATTGGCTGTCGCTGTTGCTGGGGGAAGGGGCAGGGTTTAGGGATTGGTGACTGCTGTTGCTGGGGTGGAGGGCAAACTTGAGTTTCCCGCCCACGCCTGGCTGTTGCTGCTGTCGGGGGAAGGGAAAAGGGCGGGCTGGATTTTTCCGCCCACACCTGGCTGTTGCTGCTGTCGGGGGAGGGGAAAAGGGTGGGCTGGATTTTTCTGCCCACACCTGGGTGTTGCTGCTGTCGGGGGAGGGGAAAAGGGCAGACTGGAATTTTCTGCCCTGCGCCTGCGCAGGGAGAAGGAGGAAGGGTGCCGCCCCACAAGGCATCGGGTGGCACCATCTGGGAGGAGGGGTGGCCACAGAAGCATGGCTGCCGAGAAGGGGAGACCCGAGGGCACTCTGCGCCCATGCCGAGCTTCCTTCAGGGGTGGCGGTGGGCCCGACCAACCACCCTATTATGGGGGCAGCGGAATTAGGCCTACCGCGGCCAGGCCAGCAAACCACACTTCAGCCCGAGGGGTGACCGCAGCAGTGTTTCATCCTCACCCCAGAAATCTCTGGATATCCCCCCTAGCCTCTGCTCCAGCAATGACAAATGCAACATCAAAGCACTATATGCGCAGAAACCCAAACCAACATCTCTTTACAGCCTTTGGCCGACACCAGCTCTGTGGACTTTTCAAATGCTTTGACCTCTGCGCCTTCCTCTGTTTAAACAACTGTTCTCTCAGCAATGGAACTTATACCACTAACACTTCTTCTTCTTGGGAAGAAGCCACCCATGTAACACCCCACAAAATCAAACAAATCTCCACTCACGTCTATGTTAACCCCCCTTTTGCCTTCTTTATCTGTTCATCCCTCAAATTTTCTGACTCAAACTGCAATATCTCCAACTTTTGGAACACATCCCATCCTTATGCCTTCCTCATACAACAGCCTACTCTTCTCTGGCTCCCGATCAACATCTCTTCATGGGTTGCCCCTGTGTTCCGTGAATATCCCTCTCAAGCTCTTTCTTTACCGCGCTCAAAACGAGATTTCGGATTAACTGCCATTCTTTCCCTAATTTTCATCACAAGCTTAGCAGCCGCAATGACCGCTGCCCTGGCTCTCACTCAACAAAGTCTCACTGTGAGTGCCCTCAACAACATCTCCAGTACTGTCTCCCATGTGCTACAGCAGCAGGAGCACATCAACCTTGTCACCCATCAGGCTATCCTCAACCTTCAACAGCAAATTGATCTTTTAGCCGAAGAAACTGCCGCCCTGTGGCAAGTGTCTACCACGCTTTGCGATGGGCGCTTCCCCTCCTCCTCCATCTGCATAACGCCAGTCTCTGCGCTCAATGCCACCAGATTGCAGCTTTGGAATTGGCTTATTACCTCTTATAATAACTCTTTTTGGAACTATACCCTAAGCCTCCAAGCAGACATTGAAAGTTTACAGACCATGAGCGTTCCCACCTTATCAGCTAACCTGCTCAATGATGTCTTATCAAAAATTGCTAATTTGTTTTCCCCTTCTTACCTCATAGCATATGGGTCTATAGGACTCCTTTGTATCCTCCTCTTCCTCGTCTTCTATGGTTTGCGCCGCATTCTGCGGTCCCTCCGAACCACCCAGGATCGCAAAAGTTAATAGCGGCAGCGACATTGACCATATGCAAAAATAGAAGGGGAGATGAGGCGAGACAGGCTCAAGTTTGGCTGGCAAGCATAGCCATGCCCGGTGGGGGAAGTGCGCAGCCCACCACCCGGGTGCAGGGCGGCTGGAATGGGCGCACTGCCCTCAGCCATGGAACGGGCATACTGTCCTCAGTCTCGCCCAGGCACCTGCTTGCCGGGAGCCGTTTGGGCCACCCGCATTCACGCTCCCCCTCCTGCGCTGCGAGCAAAGCCGTACTACACTTGGCATACACCAAACCATGTAAGGCGAGGAAGCAGCCCACAACCAATCATGTCCAGCACCACTCCCCCTCCCCTGCTACCCCATCGTGCTCCTTCAATTCAAAAAATTAGAAGGGGCAAATGTTGGCTTATCTCCCCAAACAGCTGTCCTGGAGGCTTGGATAGCGGACTCCCACCAGATCGCTTCCCCCCCCTTTCCCACCCCACCCCTAGCCTCTCCGCTTGCCCTCTGCCTAGCAACCACCTATCGGAAGGCAGTACCCGCCTGCACCAATCCCGGTCCCTATAGACCTAATACCCGCCCCCATCCCTAGTAACTGCTTACAGCAGCCAACCACAAGTCTGCCCATGCTTCTGCCAATCCCCTACCGCCATGTCTCCCCCCACCCTCCTCAATCTCTATATAACCCACTGTACTTCCTTAATAAAACGGACTTGCACACAGACCTGGTCTCCGCAGCTTCTTCCTTCTCCCCCGCCATGCGTCCTCCACACCTGAGAGCCCCCTGAGGCCATCTGCCGTGACCTCGAACCCCACTGAAGTGTGGCTCTCCTGACCCCTCCAGCCGCCCTCGTCAGGAAGAGATCCTCCCCCGCAAGGAAGAACCAAAAAACTCCTAGAAAAAGTTGTAAGAAAGCATCTTTGAGATTTTTTTGGTCATTCATGCTTTTCTGGTCTTTACGCTCAACACATAAGTGATGATAGCAAAAGCAGATAAATGGGGTCTCATCAAAATTAAAAAATTGTGCTTCAAAGATGTTTAAGAAAGTGAAAAGACCACTAAATGGGAGAGAATATTTGGAAACCACATACCGATAAAAATTTAATATTCATAATACACAGAGAAATCATACAAATCGACAATGTAAAGACAACAGCCCCATTAAAAAAGTGAACAGATATTTTTCCAAAGAGGAAATACAAATGGCTGAAAAACACAGAGAAATGATACTCAACTCAATAGCTATTAGGGAAATGCAAATTAAAACCACAAAGAGATATCATATTTTACCATCTAGACTGGCCACCTTAAAAAAATCAGAAACCTAGAAATGTTGGAGAAGATATGGAAAAATACGAACACTCATTCACTGCTGATTGGAATGCAAAAAGATTCAGCTGCTGTGCAAGACAGCTTGGCACTTCCTTGGGAAGCTATTATCACACTAATGTTCATAGAAGCATTATTCACAATTGCCAAAAGAGGGAAGGAACCCAAGTGTCTATCAAGTGATGAACAGATAAACAAAATGTAGTATATATTTATACAATGGACTATTATTCAGATATAAGGAGGAATAAAGTATTAACACCTATAACATGGATGAATCTCAAAGACCTTATGGTTAGTGAACTGTCATAACTTATTAGATGTAGAATCTAGATGATAGGTCTCCAGGAGATAGAATGGAGGTAGAGAATGGAAGCTGATGCTTAGCTGCTTCAGAGTTTATATGTAGACTGATAGAAACTGTTTGGAAATGGACAGAGGTGATGGTAGCACATTATTGTGAGTGTAATTACCAGTGATGAAGTATTTGTGTGAATGTGGTTTGACCGAAGTTTTGGGTTGTGACTGTAATTGAAAGGAATGCTAGAGGGCAAACCATGAGATTATATAACACAGTGAACCCTGTTGTGGATGACTGTGCTTAATAATAAAAGTATAATAATGTTCTGAAATATTCCACTGATACATTGTGTTAATAATCGTGTGGTATATATGGAAAAATACACCTAAAGCAATATATGGGCTATAGTAGCAGCGATATTTTAACATTCTCACATCAATTGTCAACAATAGGGTGGTGAGCAGAAATGTGTTTTACTCTCATTTTTTAAAATTTACATTAAAAAAATATGAGGTCCCCATACAGCCCCCACTCCCCTTACTGCACTCCTCCCAAATCAACAACCTCTTTCTTCATCATGGGACATTCATTGCATTTGGTGAATACATTTTGGAGAAGTGCTGCACCACATGCATAATGGTTGACACTGTAGTTTACACTATCCCCCAGTCCACCCAGTGGGCCATGGCTTGCCCATACACAGTCTGCCACTGTCTGTCCCTGCAGCACCACACAGGAAAACTCCAAGTCCTGAAAATGTCCCCACATGATATCTCTTCTTCCCTTTCCCTACCCTCAGCAACTACTGTGGCCACATTCTTCACATCGGTGCTATATTTTTTTCCATTATTAATCACAATGCACAGTAGAATATCGGTAAGTCCACTCTAATCTGTACTCTATTCCTCCATCCTGTGGACACTGGGATGGTTATGTGCACTCCACCTGTATATCGAGAGGAGGCTTAGATTCCACATGGATGATGGATGCAATTCTACTTGCAGTTGTAGGCACTCTTGGCTCCGTGGTGTGGTGGTTGACCTTCTTCAGTTCCCTGTTCCCTGGCTGGGATAAGTCCAATAAACCAGAAGGTAGGAGTTGCAAGTCTGCTGAGGCACAGGGCCTGGCTGTCACATGGACAGCCCAGTGATTCCAGTCTCCTGAGTATACACCAACCCCAGCACCAATACAGTCTGGTAAAAGTAACAGAAGAGGCATGTGTAGAACGGTCACATCAGAATCCAACTCCATCACACTCAGGAACATAAACTCCAAAGAGGGCTGACATGGCACTGAACTCCAGAGTTATCTGCCATGATCAGAGAACCTGTGGGTCTCTGTGGCCCTCAGGAGAACCAGTACATGGGACTATATCTACTTTGACTGTCTCTGGGACCCTGCTGAGGCATGCATAACCACCATATAAATTCATATGTCATATAAACTCACTTGTCCTTTCAATGTCCCCTTTTTATTCAAGGTCAAAAAGCAAGCTTGTAACATCAGATATTATATGAAAGCTGAGATATTCTGCTAGTCTGAGTTGACCCTTTTGTTCAAGGTCTTTTTCTTTTTTTTCTTCGTTATTTTCTTCTTAATGTTACATTCAAAGAATATGAGGTCCCTATATACCTCCCACCACACTCATGCCACTCCTCCCACATCAACAACCTCTTCCATCATTGTGGCACATCCACTGCACCCGGTGATACTTTCTGGAGAACCGCTGCAGCACTTGGACAGTGGTCCACATAGTAGTCCACACTCTCCCCCCAATCCAACAAGGTCTTTTTCTAGTTACATTATCAGCTGGTGCTTGGTAGTAATTCCTCAGCAGAAATGAGGCTCATCCCCAGGAGTCATGTCCTACCCTGGGGGGAAGGTAATGCATTTACATGCTCAGTTTTGCTTAGAGAGTGGCTATATTTGAGCAACATGGAGGAACTCAGGAGGTAACTCTTAGGCACCCTGAAGCTCTAGGCCTATTCATATTTCAGGCACACAGGCTCATAAGCATAGTAATCAGTATCAGGACCTCATTGCTGGATCATCCTTCTTTGTTGGTCTTTGCCATAGCACTTGAGGGGTTGTTGCTGTTCCATTGAGGAATGTGATAGAGCTCCCCTGGCTTGGAACTCAGCACTCCCTCAGTTGTTGTTTTTATTTGTAACCACTATGAAAATATCCAAACATTTTTAGGTACCCTGTATACATGCCCTGGAGAACTCCCTCCCGACCATTCCTCCCCGGCCATAGTTGAACCTCTCTGTGGTCAAAAAGTTCTTCAAAAATGAACCCTAATATATTGCCAGATTCCATTAAGAGTAAAGTGGAATAGAGTGATGGGTTAACTGTTAGATATAGAATACATACTAATTTAGAAAAATAAAATAAAATAAAATTAAATTGTGGTATCAAAAAATGAAAAAATAAAAAAGCTTTGTTTTTGATGTTTTGCTTTTCATCACTACAATAGGTGTTGCCCTATATGTACAGTGTCAAGGCAATTTCTTTCATTTCTTCCTCAGTGTCTACATCCTTTCTTTTTTTTTCTTTCTAATTATTGGTTTTGTCTTTACAAACATTTTAGATCCCAGTAATTCACATATGTAATATAGGGTACTCCCACATATCCACCATCAAATACTTCATTCCTTCCCCAATGCTATTTTTACATGTTCATATAATATTTGCTACAGCTGATATATAGATATTGAAACATAGATTTCAATGAAGCTTCCATTTTGGTTTACATTGTAGCTTATATTTTCGACTATACAATTTTCTAAATTTTCAGTTATCTTATGTTTTACATTGCTGTTTAACTTTTAACCTATAGGCTTTTACATATTTTTGGTGTAATTTAACATGCCCTATACCCATCATTGCGTGATCTTGTGAAACACTTCCACTGCCCCACAGTTACGCTGATTCCATCTATTAAATACCTCTCTCCCTCTCCCCACAGCACCCACAGAGACAATAATTCTTTATTACTTGAAGGACCATATTCACAGATACTTGAAACAATGTTAAGGTATCAACTGCCCTAATCCATTGGGAGCCACCAATTCTCTCGACAGACACAATTCCTTCTGTTTTAGAACATCAGTTTTCCCCAGGATGTGGGTATACCTTCATACTCATTATATGGGTCTCCATCCAATGATATAACTCACTGTGACAAAATGAACACTCACACACTCCCGAGAAGCCTACCCTGTGTCAGATGTTCCCCCTTAAACATCTTGAACAGTTAATCTTCCTTATTATATTTTCTAATGAGTTTTCTCAACATTATAGTTTCAACCACATTCCTGATAATCTCCTATGTCCAAAGGTTCCCCCACCCTCCCTCCAATTTCTTGGGCCATATGACCCATCCTCCCATCCCCAAACCAGCTCAAGCCCTCAAAGCTCCACCCAAAGGTATACCTATGCCCCCATTTTATCCCTTCTCTCTACCAATACTACCTCCAGCTTACCATAGATTTCACCCATGTTGGTAATTCTTAGAATAGTTTTTCATGACACAGATATAACCACATTTCTCTTGTCAGTTACACTATTTTACTCTGAGGCTTACTTGAAAGTGCATGTGGCCAGCTGCAGGGCAAAGTTTCATCTTCAGGGGGGAAAAAAGGTGTAACTAGGAGAATTATAACAATTAGGTTCTACATGTCAATTAACATAACCCTTGGTAAAAGGTAAACATGGAGAAGATCGAGTGTCTCAATGGACAGGGCCTTTGAACATTTTGAACTTTATATAGGTACATCCTTCTGTGGGATATAAATGTGTCCTTGTTGCCATTGTTATGTTTCCTTGATAGAGGCTTTTCCTTGCCACAAGGGTACTGCTCTCAAAGTACCTTAAAAATATTAAACTATGCAACTATTGTTATTAGTAATGGAAGAAATTGTAGCATTGATTTGGAGAAAGTGGCCACGGTAGCTGCTGAAAGTAGGGAGAGGGAAGAAGAGATATGCTGGGACCTTTTCAGGACTTGGAGATGTCCTGTGTGGTACTGCAGGGACAGACACTGGACATTGTATGTCCTGCCATGGCTCACTGGTGGACTGGGGTAGAGTGTGAACTATAATGTAAACCACTATCCATGTGGTGCAGCAGTGCTCCAAAATGCATTCACCAAATGCAACGAATGTCCCATGATGAAAGAAGAGGTTGCTGATGTGCGAGGATTGGGGTGAGGGGTGCGGGGCATATATAGGAACCTCATTTTTTTTTAGTGTAACATTATTTTAAAACGAGGAAAAAAATAATATTAAATTTTCCACCTGGGAAATTCCTGCCATTTTCTCAAATAATATAGCTAAAGCCTCTGGACTATATAAAATTGCCTAGTAAAAGAAAACAGGATAATAAGCCCAACCCTCAATCTTAATGCTTGTACCTATGAATCTTATTCCTATAAAAAACTATGCCTAAGTATAATTAATGAGTAGGAGTCACCTCCTGAACATCTACTTGCTCAAGTATGGCCTTTCTCTATGCTGTACTCCTTTAATAAAATCACTACCTTCCTCAAAGTATGGGTCACGAGTCCCAGACATAAACCTCCCTGGCATGGAGGGATTAGTACCAAGTGCTAATCAGTGACACATTTGGAAAAAAAGACCCATTCCAAAATGGGGAAATATTTAATAAAACAGTTTTTTTATGACTAAGAGATTTCAAAGTGAGCCAGGAGATCATTCTGGAGGTTATACTTATGCAGGTGTCAGGTAGATTTCACAAAGTGCCATGTAAGCTAAAACTCAAACAAAAATATTCCCATGGCCTCTAGGGACAGCTAGACACCAAAAGCAAGCCACATGGTTACACTCAACACCTCCTCCATGGGCTCTATCTGGAAAAGTAAGAAAAGCTACTTCATTTATAACACATAGTTCTACCATTTATAAATCACCTAATCATGACTCTTCTATTATTTGAAGCTATAAACTTCAACTTACTTGTAAGTATTTTTCAGAATGTCTTAAAGCCTTCAGTCTGTTTCTATGCCACTTGAGCCCTTCAAGCTAGCAGGTATACGGTCAAACTCTCACTCTCTAATTCTTCAGCTTTGCCCTGGTCAACTAAAAATGGTGACAATGTACCAGCTTCCTCCTCAAGGAGTATCTTCAACTGCAAGCAAAAAAATTCCCTTCCACTGCTCCATAATATCTATATCCCTCCTCAGTTTGAGGCATTCAGAACTGGAATTGTCCCATCAAGATTTTAAAATGAACAAAATAAAGGGGGATGTAACTACTGACTGAAGCATATTTGCAGTTATTGTAGCTGTAGTCTTTTGTTAACTGAGTAACTTTCAGCATTGATATAAAAAATAGGAACATGAAAAAGTTAAAAAAAGAAGACCAAAGATGGGGAAGGGAGTTAAGCAGTCAATTACTGCTCTCTATTTTACACAAATAAAACTTTAAGATGGTAATGAAAAATAAATAACTTAGGAAATGGGTCCCCTAAGCACCTACTTCTTGGCACCAATACAGGGGTAAATATAAAGTGTTAAGGTAAATATTTGATTTTAAAAAATGAAGAGTGGATAGTCAATATTGATTAAAAGAGTAGGTAAAATCCAGGAAAAGCTTAGGTATATGCTTTTCCCTTCTGCTGTGAGAAGCATGCCAGTTGGCTTGGGGAGATGCTAAGAAGAGATGAGAGGCGAATCTGCTGAGGCAGCCTAAATTACCTAAATGCCCTGATTTAGGGAAATTGGTCTCAGAGAAGGTGGAATCAGGCAATTAACTAGGCCTATGCAACACACCTAAGGGAGGGGGACAGTAGGACATGCTTGTTAGGCTTCCAAAAGCATAATTAGGGCTCCCAGCAAGGTGTGGGTGCTCTCTCTCACAAAGACTAAGAGGCATGATTTTCTTTGGCGATTTGGTTTACCAGGGTCCCATGTGAATTCCAGAGGGGAGCTCTCATATGGGCTTCCTGCTGCCCTGGGAGAGAGGGAAGTGAGGAAGGGAGAAAGCAGAAAGGACAGATTCCTAAGCAGTTTATTCAATTTCAAGGAGGAATCCTTCTCTGGTCTATTTTGTTTATTTTCTTGTCTTTCCTTCCTCTTTGTCCCCCCCCCACACTTTTATTTCACTTTTTCCTCTTTTTTTCTTTCATATATATGTATATTCAATTAAAATTAATTGGTCATAAGGAATGGTACATTAAAAAATATAAAGAAACAAAAAAACATAAGCGATTCCCATATAACCTACTCCCCACCCCCATCGCATCATTTCTGTAAATTGTATTTTTTGAAGATTTATACATCACAAAAAAGTTACATTAAAAAATATAAGCGGTTCCTGTGTATCTCCCCAACCCACTCCTCCCACACCAACAACCTCCCACATCATTATGCCATACTTGTCACACTTGGTGAACACATTTTGGGGCACTGCTTCATTACACAGATAATAGTTGACCCTGTAGTTCACACTCTCCCCCAGTACCTTCCGTGGCTTATGGCAGGATATATAAAGTCCAGCATCTGACCCTGCAATATCACTAAGGACAACTCAAAATCCCAAAAAATGCCCCCACATCACATCTCTTCTTCCCTCTCCCTGCCCTCAGCAACTACTGTGTCCACTTTCTCCACCTTGATGCTAAAATTTCATCTGTTACTCATCACAATAGTTTTATAGTAGAATATCAGTAAGCTCACTCTAATTCATATTTTATTCCTCCATTCTGTGGACTCTGGGATGGCGATGTCCTCTCCACCACTAGATTAAGAGGGTGCTTAGATTCTGGACATGGGTGATGGGTGCAATTCCTCTGCTTACAGTTATAGGCACTCTTGATTCCCTGGTGTGGTGGTTGACCATCTTCACCTCCCTATTAGCTGACCTGGGTAAGACAAATGAACAAGAGAGTAGGAGTCTCCACTCTGCTGCACATGGGCAGCCCAGAGAGTCAAGTCTCCTGAGTATGGACCATCCCTTTTACCAACCACAAGTTCAATAAAAGTGACAGAAGAAGCATGTGTAGAAAAGTCACATCTGAGTCCAGCTCCATCACACCCAGGAGTACAAATTCCAAAGTAGGGCCTTTTGACATGGTACAAAGCTCCAAATCCTTCTGCCATGACTATATAGCCTATAGATCTCTGTAGCCTTCAGGAGAACCAGTACCTAGGGCTGTATCTACTTTGGTTTTTTTCTGGGGTCCTGCTGAGGTGTGTGTAAGTGTGATCTCCCTGATGACCTCCTGATTCTTTTTAGAAGACTCTTAGTCATATCAACCCATTGATCTTTGCCATTCCCCCCTGCTATTCAAGGTCAAAGAACAGTTTTTAACACTTGGTTCAACATGTAGGTTAAGATATTCTGCTGGTCTGACTCACCCTTTTATTAGAGGTCTCTTTGTAGTTGCTTCTGAAAATATGGAACACTTCATGAATTTGCATGTCATCCTTGCATAGCGGCCATGCTAATCTTCTCTGTACCATTCCAGTTTTAATATATGTGTTGCTGAAGTGAGCATCCCTTTTTTCTTTTCTTTTTTCTTTTTTGTATCTCATTTTCTAGTAGGTACTGCAGGCAGTATTTCTTGTTTGCTGTGTTTCCTCATCCTCTATATTCTCTTTTCTGTGCAAACTGATTTAGGCTACCAATGCCATGCCTTTTCCTTTACATCTATCTCTCTTCCATCTTCTGTTGTTTCTCTTACATTCCACCTCTTTTGTTCAGTCCCAATTTTTCTGACCTCTATTTCCAACACCTCTATTCTGATTTCTATCTTTAATCCACTCTTTATGTTATTGTCTTTTTTTTTCTCTTTCCCTCTCTCCTGACAATACTGGCCTTCTATTTGATACTATATTCTCCATGTTCAGTTTTGCATCTCATTGTAGGTACTCCACGTTTTTATTGTTATAAATCTACACAGCATACATGAATATAATATTTATTCTCATAGGTGTCACATGGTTCTTCTGCCTACACTTAGTATCAGCACAACTATTATATATTTTCTTTTCTAACCTCTTTTACATTCCCTGGCCCTAATATTTTCCTTCAAGAGAACTTTAGACAAAAATAAGGAACTAGAATAAAAACCAACTTTCAAAGGGAAGACTTAATACATACATAAAAACAGCATCTAAATAAGCCCCATGGCTAGATGGAGAAGCTAATCAACTGAGCACCCCCACCAACATAAAAGGATGACCAGACAGCAATAAAAAATTACAAGCCATACCAATAATCAGGAAAACATGGCCCAATCCAATGAACAAACTAAAAACCAGGAAGAAGAGCAGAAGATCAAAAAACTAATCAAAACTCTCAAAACAAATATCATGGACCAATTTAATTAAGTGAAGCAAGAGAGTAAGGATATTATGAAAACACTTGGAAAGCATACAGAGGACATTGTAAACATATGCAAAAAGATAATGGATATGATGGTGATGAAAGGCACCTCCAAAACATCAAAATACACTCTCAGGAAGCGGATTTGGCTCAATGGATAGGAATCTGCCTACCACATGGTTCAAACCCAAGGCCTTCTTGACCCATGTGGAGCTGGCCCATGTGCAGCACTGATGCATACAAGGAGTGCCATGCCATGCAGGGGTGTTCCCCACATAAGGAAGCACCATGTGCAAGAAGAGTGCACCCTGTAAGGAGAGATGCTGAGCACAAAAGAATGTTCAGCCTGCCTGGGAATGCCACCACACACATGGAGAGCTGATGCAGCAAGATGATGCAACAGAAAGAGACACAGATTCCTGGTGCTGCTGACAAGCATAGAAGCAGACACAGAAGAACACACAGCAAATGGACACAGAACAGACAACTGGGGTGTGGGGGGAAGGAGAGAGAATTAAATAAAAATAAATCTTTAAAAAAATTTACTCTCGGCAAATAGCAGCCAATTTGAAGAGGCATAGGAAAGAATTAGTGATGTGGAAGACAGTATATCTGAAATAAGACTGTAGAATTGATTGATAAAAAGACAGAGAAAATCCAGCAAGTACTTAGGGACCTAAATGAAAGTGCAAAATGCAAAAATATACACCTTATAGGCATCCCAGAAGGAGAAGAGTAGGGAAAGGACACAGAAAGGGTTTTGGAGGAATAATGGCTGAATACTTCCCAAACTTAGGAGGGAGATGGAAGTACGTGTCCAGGAAGCACAACACAGCCCAAAAAGCATAAATCCCAACAGGCCTACCACAAGACATATACCTGCCAAATTATCCAATACGTTCAAGATAAAGAGAAAATACTGAAGGCAGCAAAAGAAAAGAGAAACATCACTTACAAGGGAAGCCCAATAACATTAAGTGTTGATTTCTCATCCAAAGCTATAAAGGCAAGAAGGCAGTGGTATGACATAGACAAATACTTAAAGAAAATAGTTTCTAGCCAAGAATACTCTATCTAGCAAAGCTGGCATTAAAAAATGACGGACAGTTCAAAATATTCACAGATAAACAGAAACTAAGTATGCAACAAGAAACACTAAAGGGAATTCTGCAGGATAAAAGAAAAAACAAGAGAGACAGAGTTGTAGGAGAGTGTAAGAACAACTAAAAAGACAAAAAGAGAGAGAGGAAAAAACAACGATATATGACATACACAAATCATAGAAAATATGGATAATGTAAGTAACTCCCTTTAGAGGAATAACACTGACTGTCAATGGAATAAACTCACCTGTCAAGAGACACAGATTGGCAGAATGAATAAGGAAATATGACCCATCCATATGCTGTCTACAAGAAACCCATCTTAGACCCAGGGATTCAAGGAGGTTGAAAGTGAATGGCTGGAAAACAATCTTACAAGCAAACAATAAACAAAAAAGGTCTGGAATAGCTATGTTCATGTAAGACAAAATAGACTTTAAAAGAAAAACAGTTCTGAGAGAAAAATATGGATACTACATATTACTGAAAAGGGGTAATCTTTCAGGAAGAAAGAGTGAACATAAACATTTATTCTCCTAACCAGGGTGCATCAAAATACATGAGGCAAACACTGGAAAAACTAAGCGGAGGAATAGATGCCTCTACAATTTATAGTGGGTGAATTTAATACACCACTATCACCATTGGACACATCTCAACAGAGAATCAATAAAGAAAGAGACTTTGAACAATATATTAGAGGAGGTGGGCCTAATAGACATATACAGAACATTACACCCAAATATAGTACGATATACCCTCTTCTCAAGCACTCATGGATCATTCTCCAAGATAGGACACATGCTAGGCCACAGAGAAAATCTCAATGAAATCAGAAAGATTGAAGTCATACAAAATAATTTCTCTGACCACAGTAGAGGGAAACTGGAAGCCTGCAAGGGACATAGGCCCAGATTAGGCACCAAGTTATGGAAACTAAGAAACATAGTCTTAGACAAACAGTGGGTGAGGGAGGATATCTCAAAAGAAATCAATAACTTCCTTGAAAGTAATGAAAATCAAAACACAACATATCAAAACTTATGAGATGCTGCAAACGCTGATCTGAGAGGAAAGTTCATAGGCATAAGTTCACATATCAAAACAGAGTTGAAATTAAAGACCAAACTGCACACGTGGAGAAATTAGTTAAAAAACAAAACAAAACAAAACTAACCCCAAAGGAAGAAGGAAGAAAGAAGTAACAAAGATCAGAGCAGAACTAAATGAAACAGAAAATAAGAAAGCACTAGAAAAAATAAACAAAACAAAGAGTTTGTTCTTTGAGAAGATCAATAAAATTGACAAAGCCTTAGTTAGACTAACAAAGAAAAAGGTGAGGTGATGCAAATACACAAAATACAAAATGAGAAAGGTGATACCACCATTGACCTAAAAGAAATAAAGTCTATTATAATAGGATACTTTGAAAAACTGTATGCCAACAAGGACAATTTAAAGGAAATGGACAAATTCCTAGAAACACATAAGCAGCCTACATTGACAAATGAAAGAATTGATGATCCCAACAAGCCAATCACAAATAGAGAGATAGAAACAGTCACTAAAAACCTCCCAGCTAGGAAGAGCTTTGGGCCAGACGGCTTCACAGTTGAATTCTACTAAACATACCAGAAAGAACTAACACCTATGTTGTTTAAAATCTTTTTAAAAAATTGAAATAGAAAGAACATTATCCAACTCATTCTATGATGCTAACATTGCCCTAATACCAAAGCTCAACCAAGACACCACAAGAAAGGAAAATTACAGTCCAACCTCTCTAATGACCCTAGATGTGAAAATCTTCAACAAAACACTTTGCTAATCATGTTCAACAACACATTAAATGAATTACACAGCATGACCAGCTGGGTTTCATCCCTGTTGTTCAAGGATGGTTCAGCATACGGAAATCATTAAATGTAATGCACCACATAAGCAGATGGAAGGAAAAAAATCACATAATCATATCTATAGACACGGAAAAAGCATTTGACAAAATACAGCACCTTTTCTTGATGAAAGCACTGCAAAAGATAGGAATAGAAGAAAATTGTCTGAACATGATAAAGGGCAGATATGAAAAACCCATAGCTAACATCATTTATAATGGTGAAATCCTAACTCTTTCCTTCTAAAATCAGGAACAAGGAAAAGATGCCCACTATCACCCCTCCTATTTACCATTGTGTTGGAATTGCTTGCTCCTGCACTGAGGCAAGACCAGATATAAAAGTCATCCAAATAGGAAAGAATAAAGTCAAAATTTCACTATTTGCAGACATGATCCTACACCTTGAAGGCACTGAGAAATCTCCAACAAAGCTTCTAGAAATTATAAATGTGTTTAGTCATGTCACAGGTTATAAGATCAATATGCAAAAAGCATTAGCATTTCTGTACACCAGTAATGAGCAACCTGAGGAGGAAATTCAAGAAACAAATACCATTTCAAGTAGTAAATTTTAAAAAAAGCAAGTACCTTGGAATAAATTTAAGTAAAGATGTAAAAGTCTTATGCACAGGAAACTACACAATTAGTTAAAGGAAATCAAAGAAGACTGAAATAAATGGAAGAATATTCCCTGTTCATGGATAGGAAGACTAAATATCATTAAGACATATATCCTAACCAAACTAATCTACAGATTTAATGCAATACCAATAAAAATCAGCACAGCAGTATTTAAAGAACTAGAAAAACTAACTATGAAATTTATTTGGAAAAGAAAGAGGCCCCAAATAGCCAAAGGCATATTGAAAAAGAAAAAGGAAATTGGAGCACCCACACTACCTGATTTTAAAATATACTACAAAGTGACAGTGGTCAAAAGAGCATGGTATTGGTGCAAGGGTGGACATAGTGGCCAATGGTACTGAACTGAGAGTTCTGATATAGATCCTCACATATACATTCATCTCATGTTTGGCAAGGTCACCAAGCCCACTCACCTGGGAGAGAATGATCTCATCAACAAATAGTGCTTGGAAAACTGGATATCCATATACAAAAGAATGAAAGAGGATTACCATCACACACCTTACACAAAAATCAAGATGGATTAAAGACCTAAATATAAGAGCCAAGAACATAAAGACCTTCGGAAAGAATGTAGGAAAACATCTACAGGATGTTGCAACAAGAAATGGCTTCATGACCTTCATACCCAGAACATGAGCAGCAAAAGAACAAGTAGATAAATGGAGTCACCTGAAAATTAAAGCCTTTTGCACCTCAAAGGAATTTCTCAAGAAAGTGAAAAGACAGCCTACCCAATGGGAGAAAATATTTGGTAACCATATACTGGTAGGAGACTAAAATCTTGCATATATATACAAATTCTATATCTCAAAAATAACAAGACAACTCATTTAAAAAATGGGCAAGCGATTTGAACAGATGCTTCTCTGAAAAAGAAATACAAAAGGCTAAAAAGCACATGAAAAGATGCTCAAAATCACTAGCTATTATGGAAATACAAATAAAAACTACAATGAGATACCATCTAACATACCTTATATTGCCGGCTCTTACAAACCAGAAAACTACAAGTGTTGGAGAGGATGTGCAGGAATGGGAAAACTCATCCACTGCTGGTGGGAATGCAGAGGCATCCAGCCATTCTGGAGAACATTTTGGCAGTTCCTCAAAAAACTAGCTATAGTTTTAACACATGATGCAGCAATTCCACTTCTGGGTATATGTCCAGAAGAACTGAAAACAAGGACACAAACTGATACATGCATCCCAATGTTTACAGCAGCATTATTCACTATTGCCAAAATTTGGAATCAACCAAAATGCCCATAAACAGATGAATGGATAAGCAAAATGTGATATACTACTGGAATACTACTCAGCTGTAGGAAGGAATACAGTACAAACACTTGGGATAATGTGGATGAGTCTTGAGGGCATTATGTTGAGTGAAGCAAGCCAGGCATTGAAGGACAAATACTATGTGACCTCTCTGGTATGAAGTAATAAAACCAAACTGTCTCAGAGAGCTAGAGACTGGAAGATAGGCTTATAGGAAATTGAGGGGAGGAGGGGAGAGAGGAAGGTTGTGAACTGATGCCTACATGGGTGAAATCTATGATAAAGTGGAGGTAAGTAAAGGGAAGAGTTAAAATGGGGGCATAGGGATTCTTTTGGGTGGGGCTTTGCAGCCTGAGGGGTCTAGGATTGGGAGAATGGGTCAGATGGTCCCAGGAATTAGGGGAGGGTGGTGCAGAGCAGATGAACGTGAGAGATTGTGGAGCATGTGGTTAAAATTATAATGTTGATAAAACTCTTTAGAAAATATAAGGAAGGGTGACTGGTTTAAAGGTGCTTAATGGGGTCTTCTGGCACAGGGGCAGGCTGCTAAGGAGTTTGTGAGTGCTCATCTTGTCATAACGTGTTATGTCATTGCGTGGAGACCCATACAATAAGTGGGAAGGTGTACTCCCATCCTGGGGAGGCCTGATGTTCTCAAACAGAGGGAACTGTGTCTCAAGAGAGAATGTGGGAGGACAGTCTAGCATGTCAGGCCCTCAGCATTGCTGCTATTATCTGTGAATGTGATTCCTCAAGCAGTCAAGCTTCTTTGTCAATGTGGGCCCTGAGGGGAGGTGCAGAGAGGAACAGAATAGATGGAAGCGGCGGTAACTGGGTGGCAATGGAAATGTTCCACAAGACTGTGCAATGATGGATATAGGACATGTTAAATTTTACCAAAAATATATAAAATTGTATAGTCTAAAATGTAGATCATAATATAAGCCATAATGTACCTAAAAATTTAGAAAAGTATACAGTCCAAAATATAATCGATGATGTAAACCAAGATGTAAACCAAAATGGAACCATGTTTGGTAGCTATCTTTCAATATCATTACATCAGCTGCAGTAAATAAAACATGAACATGTAAAAACATCATTGCTGGGGGAGGGATAAAAGTGTTTGCTGTTGGATATATGGGAGTCTCATATATTGTGACTGAAGTTGATCTAAAACTTTGCTGAAGAAAAAATTAAAAATATAAAAAAAGGATGTAGACACAGAGGAAGGAATGAAAGAAATTTCCTTGTCAACATACAAACAGCGCAACTCCTATTACAGCGATGAAAGACAAAATGTCAAAAAAAAAAGTGTTATGACAGTTTTCATTTTTTAATACCTCAATTTTTTTTTTCACTTTAGTTTTTCTGAATTAGTATGTATTCCACTTCTAACCTTTAAACCTATCATTACTATTTCATTTTCCTACTAATTGAATTTGGCAATGTTAGCCTTCATTTTTGAAGAAATTTTTGAAGACAGAGGGGTTGAACTATTGCAGGAGAGGAACACTGGTGTGGGGTGTTATTGATGGTGGACACATGGTTGGGAGGCAGTTCTCCAGGGCATGTGTATAGGGTATATAAAAATGTTCTGATATTCACCAGGAATTCTCCTGGTAGTGTTACAAAGGACAACTGAGGGAGTGCTGAGTTCCTAGCCTGGGAAGCTCTGTCACATTCCCCAATGGAACAGTAACAATCCCCCACGTGCAAGGGTAAAGACCAGTGAGGAAGGATGGTCCAGTGATGAACCCTTGATGCTGATGACTGTGCTTATGAGCCTGTGTGTCTATAATTCCAACCAGGCCTAGTGGAGCAGTTTGCCTAAGAGTTACCTCCTGAGAGCCTCATGTTGCTCAAATATGGCCACTCTCTAAGCCACACTCAGCATGTAAATCCATTACCTTCCCCCTAGTATGGGACATGACTCCTGCAGATCAGACTCCCTGATGCCAAGGGATTACTACCAATCATGAGTCGGTGATGCAAGTAGAAAAAGAGCTTGAATAAAAGGGGAAAATGATAAAGACAAATGAATTTATATTGCTAAGACACTTCAAAAAGAGTCGGAAGGTCTGCAGAGGTGCCACGCTTACACATGTCTCAGCAGGATCCCAGGGACAGACAAAGTAGAGGCAACCCTAGGTACTGGTGCTACTAAGGGCTATGGAAAATAGTCATGGCAGATGGATCTGGAGTTCAGTGCCTTGTCGGTGCGCTGTACTTTGGAATTTGTGCTCCTGAGTGTGATGAAGTTGGAATCAGATGTGACATTTCTACACAAGCCTCTTCTATTACTTTTACTGAACCTGTGGTTGGTGCTGGTTTGGTGTATACACAAGAGACTTGAATATCTGGACTGGCCATGTGACAGCTTGGCCCTGAGCCTCAGTGATGTTGCAACACCTACTTTCGGTTTTCTTGGACTTACCCAGATCAGCTAACAGGGAGGTAAAGAGGGTTAACGACCACAGCAGGGAACCAAGAGTGCCTACAACTGCAAACAAGAGAATCACATCCATCATCCACGTGGGACCTAAACCCCCTCTCAATTTAGAGGTGGAGTGGACCTCAACATCCCAGGGTCCATAGGATGGAGGAATAAAATATGGATTAGAGTGGACTTACTTGTATTCTACTATAGAACTATTGTTAAAGGCAGAACTATTGTATCATTGACATGGAAACAGTGGCCACTGTAGTTGCTGAGGACAGGGAGAAGGCAGAAGAGTTGTGAAATGGGGGCATTTACTGTAATTGGAGTTGTCATAAATGAAATTGCAGGGTCAGATGCAGGATGTTAGACACCCTGCCATAATCCACTGACTGGACTGGGGGAGTGTGTATTCTACAAGTAAACTATAATCCATGTGGTGCAGCATTGCCCCAATATGTATTTACCACATGCTATGAATGTACCACAATGATGAAAGAGGTTGTTGATGTGGGGGGAGTGGAGGGTTGTATATATGGGAACCTCGTATATATTTTAATGTAAACACTTTTCTTGTGATCTATGTATCTTTTTTAAAAATACAATTAACAATAACTTTTTTAAAAAGCCTCCCATCACAGAAGGAGATGTGGCTCAAGTGATTGAGCTCCTGCCTACCACATGGGAGGTCCTGGGTTCTGTGTCTGCTGCTGCCTCAAAGAGAAATGAGTGCCAGAGAGAGCACACAGAAAATGGACACAGAAAGCAGGCAGCAAAGGTAAGCAATGAGGGGGCAGAATACATTAATAAAATAAATCTTAAAAAGGAAGATTTCCATCACAAATGAGAGAACTTTCCCTGGTAATACAACCCTCCAAGTCTTCATCCTGCAAAGCACAGTTTTTGTCGTATTCCAGCAGCCGCCTCTATTCTGAAGACACACTCACATGAAGAAATTTGTCACAAAATATGAAATACAGAGAGAAATTTATGGAGATACTTAATGTGCAAATAAACACACTCATTAATGAAAGATTTCATAGAGATAAAATGTAGATGATGAGAGAATGACACAGAAAATCACACACAGAAAGAGAGAAAAATATAGGCACTAGAGACTGAAAAATGCATTGTAAAGAGAACAGCTCAATGAGACCTACGTCACTGATGACTTCTGCTACCTTGTTATCTACTGATACTGATTAAAAATATTTTAAAAACAACCATTCCCTGGAATTGGGTCTAAGTGCAAACAGAAGATATCGAAATATCTACTTAAAAATTCTACTAAACTTCTGTAAGATATCTAGAGGTGCACTTTGTAAAGAATTTGGTTTTAAAGAAACTTTAGATTACATAAATGTTACATAAGAAATATATTGCTTTCCCATATGCCTCCCTTCCTCTCCCTCCCACACTTTCCCACATTAACAACATCCTTAGTGTGGTGTACTTGTTGCAACTGATGAACATATTTTGATGCATTGCCACTAACCATGGATTATAGTTTACGTTATAGTTGACCCTTTGATCTACTCAATTTTGTAAGTTATGATGAAATACATAAGGGCCTGTATCCATCCTTACAACATTATGCAAGACAATTCCAATGTCCCCAAAATGCCCCCATATTACACCTGCTTTTCCCTTTCCCTCTCTTCAGAACCTTCAGGGGTCACTACCTCCATATCAATGATAAAAGTTCTTCCATTGCTAAAATAACAATGTTTAGAGTAGAATAATAGTAAGTCTACTTTAGGCCACTGTTTATTCCCTAATCTTGAGGATTTGTGGGTGGTGATGCCCACTATGCCTCCAATGGAGAGGGGGCTTAGATCCATGAAACTTTGTTTGCAGTAGAAGACATACAACAACGGAAAGAATATCAAATTCCCATCCTGGGGAGTTCTGTTACATTCTCTAATGGGTCAGCAAGAATGCCCCAAGTACAGGGGTGGTATGTAGTGCAGGATTGTCTGTTGATGGGCCCTTGATATTGATGATTATACTTATGAACCCTGTCTTTTGAAATTGAAACTTATGCTAGTATTATATGTTGCCTACTAGTTACCTTGAGGGCTTCCTTTTTGCTCAAATGTGGCCTCTTTTAAAGTCAAACTCAGCAGATAAACATATTACCTTCCCCTCAGCATGGGATATGATTCCAAGGAATGAGCCTCCCTGGCCAAAAGAGATAATTATAAAGTGCCAACTAGAGATGTGTGTGTTTTTTTATGATTTATTTTTCACTTCTCTCCCCTTCCCTTCCCTGCCCCCCCCCAGTTGCCTGTTCTGTGTGTCTATTCACTGTGTCTTCTTCTGTGTCCCCTTGTATTTGTGTCAGTGGCACTGGGAATCTGTGTCTCTTTTTGTTGCATCATCTTGCTGCATCAGCTCTCTGTGTGTGCAGTGCCACTCCTGGGCTTTTAAACCAATAGCACTTGTTAATCTTGATTCCCAACTTTCCAACCCACGTCAGTGAGGCAGTCTCTTCTCCAGGTTGCTGCTCCCTCTCTGCCCATCTCAGTCAGAGGGCTTTCTTTTAAGAAGGAAAAAAGGCTTGAGAATTTCTGCTCTTGATCCACTACCACTGAGGCTACATACACTGAAGTGTTGGGGGCTCCTTATCACCAATCTCCTATTTGTGGAAAGGAGGTTCTCCATTTTAAATGGTGTGATGAGATAACCAGACTAGATAATTCCCCAGTCAGCCAAGCAGAGGTTCTATACCAAAAGAACTAATGTGAGAGAACCTCACACTTCTGCTCCCAAGTACAATTAGTGCTCACCTTGTATACTGCATGACTCAGGTAAAAGCAGGCCATTGTTCACACACCAAGCTAAAAGGCCCTGCCTCAGATTTAGCCCTGATTGGAAGGAGTGGGGGAAAGGGCAGAGTGAAAGAAGCAGGAGATTGGAAGAATTAAAACAAGTAGGAGAAGTCCCCCTATGTTACAGTAAATATCTAAACTGGATACCAGAAGCTATTCCTTCAAAAGAGACAAATTTGATTGGACTTGTTGATAAGGTAATTTAGGCCTAGAACTTTGTTTAAAAATATTGAGCAAATATAGTCAGCAGGTGGTAGAGTTTTACAGCTATGTTTGTCAGGGAAAGAGAGAAACAGTATACAAATAATGCAACTATCAATCCACTGTCTATGATGAGCATGCATAAAGCTGAAGAGCAACATGTATGGGATACTGCTGGGTGGGTGTGGTGGGTGAGAGGGTTCATTAAATAACACAGTTAGTCAGCATAAATAAGAATATAATCACAATTAACCCCAAATGCAGTGGGAGACCAGACCCCAGAGTTGTTATGTTTTTTAAAATGGCCAGTATGCAACAGAAATATTACCAGGCACACAAAAGACAGAAAGCATTACATATACAATGGAAAACAATTTGAACCACAAACTCCTCTTATGGTGGTGAGATGTCAGATTTAATGGCAAAAAACCTAGAAAATAACCATTTCAAATATTTGCATGTTAAAAAGGGGAAGCATGATTAAAGAAATAAAGGAAGACATGATGACACTGCTGCATCAAATAGAGTCTCTTATAGAGATAGATACAATTTTTAAAAAGAGGACTGAATTTAGAAGTACAAAATATTAAAAAAATTCACTAGAGGAAATTAACAGTAGGTTTGAAGAGAAAGAGGAATTAGTGAACTTATAAACAGATTGATACAGACTGCCGTCCAAAAGATAACGGGATGGAGAAAAGCAAGAGAGCCTCAGAGATATGGGAAAATCTCAAGCACATGCATACGTGCATAATGAGGGGAGAGAGGTGAGAAGAGGGAAAAAAAGGAGAAAGAGCATATTAGAAGAAGAAATAATGGCAGGACATTTGCAAATGTTTTGGAAAACAATAAAATAGACATCCAAGAAGCTCATCAAATTTGAAGTAGAATAAATGCAGAGTTTAAAAAAACTGCTGAAAGTCAAAGGCAAAAACATAGTCACGATTGCTCTAAGAGGAAAATGTCTCTTCACTTACAAAGGAAACCCAATAAGATTAAGAGTTGACTTCTCAGCTTTCTTCTTAGACATATTCAAAGTGCTTTAAGAAAAAGTACCTGTCAACCAGAAATTCTGTATCCAAATAAACTCTATCCAAAATGAAGTAAAATAAAGAAATTCCCAAGTAACAAAATGAGGGAAATTGTTGCTCAGAGAAATACGTTACAAGAATTTTCAATGAAGATTTTCAGGTTGAAAGCAAAAGACCCAGACACTGATTAGAATTAGAACACAAAAACAGAGAACACCTGTAAGACTTGTTGGAGTTAGTGCTACAACACCTTCATCTGAAAGGATTCAGACCTAAGAAGCAAAGTAGTAACAGAGCTAACAGAGCTATCTTCAATAAACTACTCAATACACCTTGGCAAACATATTTACAATCCTAAGGATACGCCACTCTTTACCATTAGAAAATATCAGGATTTTCATTTTATGTAACAAACTGTCCTTATAAATTACTTATTTCCAGATACGGTTTATTATTTGTACGGTAAAAACATAAATGAGTGTTTTGTAGTATACTGATTTTACTAAGTGTAAATTATTTAACACTGTTGGAATTGCCTGAGCTCTGCAAAAGGTGTGGAATTAAGAGGTGGAGGTACTGGGGGAAGTTTAAGAACAGAGGATTACCCCTAGCGTTCACCTATGAAGTTCACAAATCAGAGACCAAAGTAGAGATATGCAAGGCTTTCTGAAAGGAGGTAGGCAAGGCAAGAAGCAGAGGGAAGACAGTTTTGTCAGAACTTGCAAGTGTTTTCCCCAGTACCACCCTTAAAAATAATAGCAGTTGGGAATCAATGTTCCAATAGGAAGTCAATTGCCAGAGTAGAAGTTAGCAGAGGGAGTTGTAACCAAAGAAATATGTACACTGATAATACACTAAAAATACCATTCTTAGATGAGATGGCAACATCAGATTATATAGCCTGATTCTCTTAGAAATTAATTCACTGCCTTTCTCTCCACAACTGGAGTGGACCCTCTATGAGATATCCCAGTGTTGCAGTTAAGCACTCAGACTGTTTCATACCATCTGATCCAGCTCCTGCCTCTACTCTCATTAGGATTGTGATATTACAAGTTACACAGCCTCTGAGATTCTCCACCTCATAAGATTTGATGGCTCACCCTACCTAATGTGATTATTTGAGAATTACATGATGTAATCCCTGTGAAATGCTTCATACTATGCATATCAAAATTTTCCCTTTAGAGTAAGCTGACTATTATGAAGAAAAGAGAGAGTGAGATTAATAACAAATTATTGACCGATGGGGGTAGGAAGGTTTGGGGTGACTCAACCTGAATTCTTATTAAATGCTCAGGTTACCTTTTCTGAATGGAGAGGACTCTTGGACCAGGATGGGCAGATGGGTTTTCAATGAAGAGAAGATTACAGAAATTGTGCAGTTGGGCACTCAGGCATAACTTTAAGGCTGATGTGAAAGCACTAAATAAATTGACCTGTAAATCAGTTAAATTTTTGTATGCAGGAATGAAATAACAGAGTTTTCTAGGTTGCACATGCTGACCAAATCTATAGCTAATGGCATTACTGGGTAAAGTCAACAAGAGTACTTTAGAACTTTGTTACCTGCATCCATGGGTAGTATTTCCTCCACTTCATGTCAGGGCAGGTCAGACCAAAAACAAGCCATGGTAGCAAAGTGCTGAGTGCTGGCAGAGAATTTTAAGTGATCAGAGGAGTTTGTCCCAACTTTTCCTCTATTCTTTAAATACTGATAAGGGAAGACCTTATCAAAAGAATTGATTAGCAGGAAGGACAATGTAATCTTCAGAAACAGCCCCATTTCATGCTCATATGTGCGGTGGCTTGCTCGGTCGGTAGAGGTGGGGTCTGGCTGCAGACGAGGGGTCAGTTCAGCTCAGGACGAGGGGTCGGTCCCGCTTAGGACGAGGGGTCGGTCCCACTTGGGACGAGGGGTCGGTCCGGCAGCAGACGAGGGGTCGGTCTCACAGGGGTTGCGCGGTTTGGCTGATGGGGTCACCCGGCGAAGCCAGCAATGAAGGGGTCACCCAGAGAAGCAGGCGACAAACTGGGGACAAGAGAGGCCAGGCCCTTGTCGGGGGCTCTCAGGACTGGAGGGCGCACAGCAGAAAAACTACTGCGGAGACAAGGTAAACACACAAGTCCAACTTTATTGAGGGAGAGGCAACAGTTTTATAGGGGCTGGGGAAGGCTGATTGGTCGAAGCCACGCCCTGTTCTGATTGGTTGCCGGAGAAAGGTCAGTGGGCGGTACTGGATGGGGGAGGGGTGGTGATTAGGGATTGGCTGTTGCTGTTGCTGGGGGAAGGGGCAGGGTTTAGGGATTGGTGGCTGCTGTTGCTGGGGTGGAGGGCAGACTTGAGTTTCCCGCCCATGCCTGGCTGTTGCTGCTGTCGGGGGGAGGGAAAAGGGCAGACTGGATTTTTCTGCCCACGCCTGGCTGTTGCTGCTGTCGGGGGAGGGGAGAAGGGCAGACTGGAATTTTCCGCCCTGCGCCTGCGCAGGGAGAAAGAAGAAGAAGGGTGCTGCCCCACAGGCATCGTGTGGCGCCATCTGGGAGGAGGGGCGGCCGCGGAAGCATGGCTGCCGAGAAGGGGAGACCCGAGGGCATCTGCACCCATGCCGAGCTCCCTTCAGGGGTGGCGGTGAGTCCGACCAGCCACCCTAGCTTACTGCGGCTGCTCCCCCGCCAGGCCACCAAACCACACTTCAGCCCGAGGGGTGACCGTACATATGTCCAAGCCCAGATTGCTGCCTTATCCTCCACATGCAGAATTAATAGAACATAGTTTTATTTTCCAATTTCTAGGAAGTGAGATGGCACAAGAGTTCTTTGAAGTCTAAAAATCACATATCTGGAAAAGTCTCCTTCAGTCCTGTGTGTGGTTGGGTGATGGGAATTGCATTTAGAGCCTGTCAAGAATTCTCTGCTAGAGCTTCAGCTGCCTGCCTCAAGAAAAGACACAGTTGTTCCCTAGAGTTCCAAACCCATGCAGAAGGTGGCTATATTTGAGGGGGTGTGGGAGATTTCATGAACTCTGATATCAAACTCTCAACCTTGATGGTGCTGCTGTAGCACAGAACATAGTTTGCCTATAAAAAGGGGAAATTGGATTCTATTTAGAGCCAGCAATGTCAGGGTAGGAAAGTCAGTGACAGAGATGCTCACGTGGACTCTTTCACCTGGGAGTGACAAGAAAGACCTGTGGTGAAAAACCTCGCATTTCCATCTATAGCAGCACCAATTCTTCAGTGTATCCATGGATGAGAGCTGTTTCTGGGAAGTAACCACATACTCATTATTGGAGCAAGTAAATAGTTGTCCCTTCTTATTGAGGCTTTCAAGGTGTGGGTCAGTCTGCTATAGTAAATTGTACTAATGGGGCTTGAGTCCGAGGGTACAGAAGACCTAGAAAAGGAAAGAGTCACCAAATGGACAGGTCCTGGACTTTGAAAGATTTTGAGTGGAAAACCATTCAGGAAATAGGAAATCAACTACCTTCAGTATTTCATGAGGAAGAAATGTTCTTATGTTGAGTCTTAGTTATCCTATACTTTTGAGTGTATCACCTAATGGGAAGCTTGGACCAAAGTTTAATCCTCTCTCTAAAAGAGGGCTAATGCCAAAGGGCCTACATCTGGGGATATTCTGTAAAGAGTACACTAGGGTAAATGTATTTGTGAGTTTTCCAAATGTATCACTCCACAGTTCATTCTGCCTGAGTGTATTTTTGCCCCAAAATTAAGCCTGTGAGAAGCACAGGAACTCATCTGGCATACTATCACAAGGGAACTTCTACAATGCAGTTCCCCATTTCACCTCATTACTACAGTCAGAAATCCAGTAGTACATTTACCACCTTCTCATGGAAGTGTTCTTTTTTCCACATTCCCTGCCTACAACTTATAGCTATATGTTTGCAGTGCTGGTACTGACAGTGCAACTATTAGCATGCCAAGAATTCTGCCTTGATATAGATTTGGAAAACATTTTGTTCAAAAGTAAATAAAGTGTTAAAATTTTCTCCATCCCTTGCCATCAATTTGTATAAGAAATATCTATATCAGATATTTTATTTTGAACTTCTCTCACTTTCCTTGTGAAAATAGTAAGCCCACAATTAATGGGCCTCTCTTTTCTATTCCCTTATTACCTAACATCTGAATCGGTAGGAAAAATAGTGTATCCAACTGGAGTTCCAAGGTATGTTACATCCTCTCTCTCCACCTTTACAGGTGTGATAGTTCATAGACTTCTAATTCCTAAGTATGAAATAAAAATGCCCAAAGTGAGTTTTTTTTCCCATTGAATCCACCTCTCAAGAAGCACAAATATACACATGACACACACTTTTGACCTCTTGGTGTTTATTTTTATTTAATGTTATCGTTCCATGTTTAAGCAAACTCATTCTTTGCCTTTTCCACCAACTGCTTCATTCTTCACTTCTCAGTTTTGCAAGAAAATGGGGTTGACTATTTATTTCCTGTATCTGACGTGGTCTTCTCCTACTTTAGAAAAATTTGATGGTTTATTGTCTCCAAATCAAAGAGAGGGGGGCAAACCCTGGAAAACACACACATGCACACATGCAAAAAAGATATCTAAATAGCATTTCCAAAATCAAAATTAAGTAGCTATCTTGAAGCACTTGATCCTCCTGGACTGTCCATATCTTACTGACGTTGATACGTTTAAATTGTACCTCAGAGTTTAAAATTATGCTCCATGATCCATGCAACAATATTGCTTAAATTCTCTGTATGGCTGTGCAATATGAATAGATATGAATATTTAAAGAACACTGTGGCAATCAAAAAAGTAGGATGGTGCTTTGGAGTATCAATTTCATAAAGACTTGCAAATTTTATAAAGGGGGCAATAAGAGAGCCAACCCTATAAATAGGAGCAGAATGCGAGCCTATACCTGTGGAATAATGCTTCAGAGAAGTGGAGATAATGATTCATATGTGCATCAAGTGGACGGGACACTTTCCAGCCATTCTCCTTTACCTTGTTTAGATTTCTCTCCCGTAAGCAGTTACGCACTATAATATCCCTTATAGGGTAACTACTTATTGACCTGGGGTTACTCTATGACTTAATTTTACTGTCCATTCCTCTACCAGAACTCCTTTCCTGTCTGCCTCTCTGTTCCCTCTTCTTGTCTCTTCCAACCTTGGGTAGAATTGCAGGGGATCCAACCAGAGATCCTCACAGATGATCTGGTAATGGATGAGGGCAAATGGGCCAGCATCCCCTAAGCATCCTGCAAACCCACTAAGGCCACTTCTGGTACTGCCCTTAGGGGATTCACCTCAGCAAGTCTATTAGATCCTGCAAAGTTGTGGTCAGAAAACCATTTGAGAAAGTTAAGGCTGGTACTGGAGTTACTGTAGCTGTTGGTCTGGCACTCAGAATCACTGAGCCATTGGATTGGAGTGGAATGAGATGCCTTACATCCTGTAGAAAGAAGAAGATATGGGAGAGGGTCTTGGTTACCAGTTTCTCAAACTACCCACAGAGTCACATCTTACCAGTGATGGTAACGTCATCCTCCTCATTTTGGAAGTAAGGGTTTCTCCCAAAGAAAAATATGGTCTTGCAACTATTCATGGGATGGATGAGCTCTTCTACCTGAACAAGGAAAGGTAGAGACAGGAGAAATCATTCTAGGCCTTGCCTGATTCTATGCTTAATAATTCCTCCCCTCACTTATTCCTACATTTTAAGCAGCTCATCTCTGACCTTCAGACTGATCACACAGTTGAGCATATCCTGATCCTGGTTGCTGATCGTTGCTGACATCAGAGCATGGCTCAGAACCTGCACTGAGTGAAGGAATTAAATACACTAGGATGGCAGGGCTAGAAATAGTCAACACACCTGGAAAGCAATCAGAAGTAGGAAGAGACATTTCCCAGAACAGTGCTATTGCTAGTTTATCTCAGTCAACCTCCATCTTTCCTCAAAAGCCTCCTTATATCCTATTTTCTGAGAGCTCCTGAACTCTCATTTTTGTATGCACACAGGTGTTGTGCCTGAAAATGGACATTTTGAGGACAATCGTTGATTAACCAGTAAAAATTTGCGGATGTTTACTTGAGGCAGTGAATCTTAGATAAGCATCTCTGGATTCGAAAGTGATGTATGGTATGATTATAGTTCTAAGAGGACCATCTGATGAATGGGAAGGTATCCATAAGTGGAGTATATTGCATGGTGTCAAAATGTGTCCACAAAGAGACAACACTTAGCATGAAAAGGAAACTGTGTGTTGAGGCCCTGTTGTTTGCAGGCAGGTACTGGCAGTAATATGCCAAAACAAATGATAAAGCTTGCCATACAGAACCAATCTCTATTCAGATATGATAATAAATACATGTTCTTTAAATGTGGAACATGTTAAGGAATTTCTATGCTACTCTTAATTCCATTAAAATACACACAAAGCAGCTCCAACCACCAGGAAAAAATTCCTGTGCTCCATTTCAAAGTTATGGATTGAAGAAAGTGGGCACAATAGCTGCTGAGGGTAGGGAGAGGGAAGAAGAGATGTGATGTGGGGGCATTTTCAGGACTTGGAGTTGTCCTGGGTGGTACTGCAGGGACAGATGTGGAACATTGTGTGCTCTGTCATGGCCCACTGTGCGGTCTAGGGGAGAGTGTAAACTACAATGTAAACCATTATCCATGTGGAGTAGCAGTGCTCCAAAATGTATTCACAAAAGGCAATGAATGTCCCACGATGAAGAAAGAGGTTGTTGATGTGGGAGGAGTGGGGTGAGGGGGCAGGGACTCTATAGGGAACTCAAGTTTTTTTAGTGTAACATTTTAAAAAAATAGAGAAAAAAAATGTTATGGATTCATCAAAACTTCTGCAAGTGCTGAAGATAGCCATTTTCTTCAATCGTATACTTAATTGCTGAAGTACTCCATCCTCCCACAGGACTGCCTCCTTCCTCGCTGTGTCTTCCTCCCACGACCCTCATCCCTAGTTCACTCCCCTCGGAACTGCAATAACGATACTTTTTGTTTATTTTTTTAGGATTTTATGATTTTTTTATTAAGGTATAATTAACATGCAATCAAATGTACAGCCCTTAATCTGTTTTCAGTTTCAGGAACTGTACACATCCACATAATCACCAGTCAAAACAGGATTTATAATTTTCACCACCCCCGTAAGTTTCCTTGTGTCTCTTCAGTCAAATTCCCTCCCTGCCCTCAAGAAACCGCTATCACCAGAAAGGAGCTTTGCCTGCTCTTGGATTTTAGCTAAACGCAGTTGCACAAGGATACGGTTTTGACCCAGAAGCCAGGAATACCCTCGATGATGCTGCTTCTGCGCGGCAGGTGCGGCTTAAGCCTCCGCTTCAGCTTGCGCTTCAGCAGGCACAGGGCCCGGTTGGCTCGGGCTTGCAGGCTGCTCAGCTATAACTGCAGGACCTCCAGCGCCTGCAGGGATGTCCTGGCCTCCGCGGCATCGCACCCTGGCTGGGCCCGCCCGCACTCCTCCTGCCCCTCCTCCAGGCTTTTCTGCTCCGCCTCTCGCTCCTGCTCTTGCACCTGCTCTTAGGCCACTCCCTCCACTACCGCCACTACATTCTACAGCACCACGTCCCCCCATCTCCAGATGTCCAGCTCCGCTCTCCACTCCAGCATCTCCATTTCCCCGCAGCTCCTCCACCCAGAGCACCGCGGCCTCCTCGCAGGGCGCCTCTCCCCTCTCCCTCCCTCCAGCTGGGGCCTGTGCCTCCGCCCCTGCCCTGCAGCTCTGTGGGGACTGTTCCTACCAGAGGGCCGCTTGCCAAGCCAACGAGGTGTTCTGAGCGTGCCCGGGGAGCCAGGCCTTCGCCAGGACCCGCTTCACTCGCCCTGTGGTGGCCGGGGCCGGTGCAGGGAAGGACCCGCACAAGCTCTCCCCAGGCCACGCCCGCGGGTACAGCAGCGCCCCCTAGATACGCGGGTGGAATCCGGCAGCCTGTGGCGTTGGAGACGTCCTGGGCGCATGCGTAGCGTTTGGTGACGCCAACCTGGCCGACCTGGCGGGAAAGCGGAGCTTTCCATGCTCCACACCACTCCTCCCAGTCCCCAGCCCGCGGCCCGCGTGCCAGGGGTGCAGAGCACGTGGTCCATTACTTCCACCTTCAATTTTCTTTAAGCCTTTCAGGTTAAGCTGATAGCTGAGCATCAGTCTTCCTGTAAAGTAGTCTCTACCTAAACTGTTGCCCATGAGCAATGTTGCATTATATTAATATTTCTTACCATAAGAAGTAACAAGAATATTAATTAATTAATTAATGGGCCAAGTTAAGGTATATCATCCTATCAGCCAGGTTCAAATATTTCAATGATCAGACCCATTTCATCACCTAGGTTCATGGTTTAATGAAATGTGAGAAAAGCCAGTATGTTTTAGATGTATAAAGCCAGTATGTTTTAGATGTATGCGTTCAATTATGATTATTTTTATTTCTTATACAAATTTTGATTCATGATTCTATTCAATGTAACAAACCAAAAGGAAAATGTGATAGAACTGTGAGTCTCTCTAGTGAACTGAGACTAAACAGAAAATTAAAAGATAGACTGACTCAGAAAAAGAGCCTTACCCATAATCCACACAACTTAATATGTAAATCCATTCCAAGGGTCTTTACTGTAATTAAACAACCAGCCAATTAATCTCACTGCAATCACAACAGGAAACACTCATAAAAAAGGCAAAGAAGAAGTGGGGGAAAAATGACTGATTGAGCATACTCAAATGCCTGACAAGTACAGAAATCAACGGGAGTGACTACAGTGTTTTAGTCAAGTAGACAATGCCAATCATGGGGAAAGATGATCAAAATGCGGGACAACATTAAGTAAAATAGTGGTTCTCAGAGGTTCTGAGGGGAGAGGGAAGTAAGAATAGGTGGAGCATAGTGCATTTTTAGGGCATTAGAATTGTTCTGCATGATTTTGTAATGATAGATATGGTTCATTACACATTTTGTCAAAACCTATAAAATAAAATTCTATAGTGCAAAGTGTAGACCATAATGTAAACTATAGTCCATAATGTGAACGATAGATTATTCATCATTAGTAACACATGTACCACATTCATGCTTTTATTTTTCATGTATAGTTCACATTAGTGGGGCCATGAGATATTTGTCCTTTTGAATCTGGCTTATTTCACTTAGCATAATATCTTCAAGATTCATCCATGTTAGCTTATGTATCCCAATTTAATTTCTTAGTATTCCATTGCATGTATATACCAAATTTGGTTTATCCATTCATTAGCTGACGGACACTTGGGTTGCTTCCCCCTTGTGGCAGTTTCGAATAGCGCACAAACAAGACACGGACTAATTAGAATCCCCTGTATTTGTGATGTAACTATTCCGTCATCTAAAACTTTTTTAAAAATAAAGTTAAAATTTTCAAAAATAAAGATAAAATGCCCACTTGCTTTGGCCCATCCTGGAAGAAGACATCTTTCAGGGCGAAGATTTTCCAGAAGACAACTGGTCTAAAGGGATTTTCAGTGAAAATGAATACACACTATTGGATTGCTAATAAGCAAAATCTGGTGAGCAAATTAATTTTGGTCCAGTAGAGACCAAAATTAGTCTAATCAATGTATATCTGCTAATCAATGTATATCTGCTCCCATTTGTAAGACACCCCTAATCAATGTATATCTGCTCCCATTTGTAAGACACCCCCATGTAAAATGAAAACTTCATGTCAACCAATAATATTGACCTTTCCTTTCCCATCCTATTTGAGTTTCCCCTTTCCACAACTTTGGTAGATCTCCCTTCTACATTCTGAATGAGGTGCTGCCCAATTCATGAATGTCACAATAAAATTATGAGATCCTAAAAAACTATAAACTTCTAGTTTGAGTTGATACCATATACATAATCTGCTTTTATACCCTAATCCCTCTTCTCTTGTTCTTGTTACAAATTATTGTTTTTTAAGCTTGTATTTATCTATCTCCCCTTCCCTCACCTCACCCCATTGTCTGCTTTCTGTATCCATTTGCTGTGTGTTCTTCTGTGTCCACTTGCATTCTTTTCAGCATCACTGGGAATCTGTGTCTCTTTATGTTGCATCATCTTGCTGTGTCACTGGCCGTGAACATGGCATCATTCCTGGGCAGGCTTTGCTTTTTGCACAGGGCATCTCTCCTTGTGGGGGTACACTCATTGTGTGTGGGACTTTACTCCGCAGGGGACACCCCTGCATGGCATGGCACTCCTCGTGTGCATCAGCACTGCATGTGGGCCAGCTCATCACATGGGTCAGGAGGCCCTGGGTTTGAACCCTGGGTCTCCCATGTGGTAGGTGAATGCTCTATCAGTTGAGCCAAATCTGCTTCCCATCACAAATTACTCTTTGGAGTCCCTGCTCTGAATTTTTTAAAAATATTTTTTAAATTATTTTTAAAGAAGTTTTAGATTACATGAAGTTTACACAAAAAGTATAGGGGATTTCCCGTATACTCTATCCCCTGCCCCTCCCACACTTTCCCCCACTAACAACATGTTTCATTAGTATGGTACACTGGTTACAATTGATGAATACATATTGAAGCACTACTAACTGTGGACTATAGTTGACATATAGTTTACATTTTCCACTGCACAATTTCATAGGTTATGACAAAATGTATAATGGCTTGTATCAGTCATTGCAATATCATGGGGGACAATTCCAATGTCCCAAATGCCTCATGTTATTCCAGTTCTTCCCTCTTCCTCCCCTCACAATCTTGGGTGACAATTGTGTTTATGTCAATGTTACAAGTTCTTTCTTTACTTGAATAAGTCTACCTTGGTCTATAGTTGTATTCTCAAGTTTCATCCCTGATTTTGAATGCATCATGACTTCATTCACTCTTAGAGCTGAATAACATTTCCTCATATGTTTATACCATAATTTGATTATCCAGTCATCTGCTGATGAACCCTTGGGTTGTTTCCCTCTTTTAACAACTGTGAATAATGCCACTATGAACATCAGTGTGCATATATCTGTTTATGTTCTTGCTTTCAGTTCTTCTGGATATACAGTGAATAATGGGATTGGTATATCATATGGCAATTCTATACTTAGCTTCCTGAGGAACTGCCAGCAGGCATTTCTTTGAAAATGCTGTAAAGGAATAATCAGAGGCTTTAGTTATAATTTTGTGATTGAGACACACAAAAGAGCACCTATGTCTTGGGAGGAAAAGCAGTGAAATGTCCTTCAGAAGTTCGGATATTATGAAGTACCATGTATAGGGGGATGGTTAGAAAATGATGTCCTACCTGAGGTAAAATCTATCTTCAGGAAAGACTTATGGAGACCTAAAGTTTCACTCTAGGCTGTTTTCTAGAGTCTGTACAAGTCTGATTAAATGCTGAAGAAGACTTCAGCACAGAGCCAATTTGCAAAGAATGGGAGAGTTGTTTTTGTTTTTTTTTTCAAACTCCTGGATTTCAGGAAATCTCTGTCATCAGCAACATGAAATCAAGTAAAAACAACAGTTTTCAGTAGTGATATAGGACAAAGAATACTATGTTTGCAAAGTATTGTGGAAAATGGCTAAAGAAATAAACCACCACAGTCTTTGAAATAAACAAAAAGGGAAGCCATGGGAAGTGGAGAAACAGACTTCCAGTTTAATGCATTATATTGAAAAATCATATTTAAACATTAAATCACAAGAAATTCAAGTAAATAAGAATGCCCCAAACAATGAAAAAATCAAGTGACCAAAAGCTGCATTTAAGAAGCCCAGACATTGCAATGACTAATTAAATATGTTAAGTCAACTCTCACAAATATGCTCAATGACCTGAAGGAAAGCTTTGACAAAGAACTAAAGGAAAAGAGTAAATGAAAGAAAGAAAGAATGCAATAAAGAGATAGAAATCTTAAAAGGAAGTCAAACAAGAACACCATACAGCAGAAGGTTGGAGGAAGATATCCCTAAGTGAGTGGCCCTGATTAGAAAAAGAGAAAGTTACAATATATCAGAAGAAACTTTTCCAAGACTCTGGAAATGAATGTGGATAGACAACAGCACAGAAAATGCTGAACAAAGAAAGCCTAAAATTTCTAAAAAAAGCTGTTGGAAGCATTTCCTTTTCCTGGTCCCTGATTCTTCATGGGCTCAGTGCAGCATATGTGTGGCAAATGCTTGGTGGCTCACATGCTCAAGTGCAATTTCCTGGTGCTGATATGGACTAAGGGTGGGGGTTGTGCATCTCTGCATGTATAACCTGGGCTGTGGGAATCAGACAATATAAACTGCAGCCCCACCTTTAGTAACCAGGCCAACCACTCCAGTCCTGGAAAGCCAATTAAACAATATATGCTCTATAGACTTTGACTATTCAGGGAGGATACAAACTAAATATGTTAATTCAAGCCTACCTGGGAAATATGTGTTAAATCAAACTTATGGCGCGTTCAAACAAAGCATCATTTGGCTCTTCCTCTGTATGAAAAGAACCCAAAAATCTTACTTGGGGCTTGGAGGTTTTCAACAAGAGTTCCTGAGTCAACCAGTCATTAATAAAAATGTGTCTTTCTCAAAATTATTAATGCATCCTGGACTTCCATACACAATTATTGAATCTCTCTGCTTCCACAACAGTGCTATAGCTAATAAATTTATGTCTTTGTATATCTGGTGACAGTCCCAGTCTGTTGATTGGATTTTGACTCTGTGTACACATTTCAGTCACCTATCTAGAATTTGCCTAGGGCAGGAAAGGAGTGTGGAAAGGTGGCACAGAGCAATGGACAGAAGCCAAACAGACTGAAGCAGTCTGGGGAGAAAAACTATGGTTGAGACAAAGCAGAGAGAAACTCCTTTTCCAGAGGGGAAACAGATAATATGCTTGGCAATTCTTGAAATGTGGTGCACATATCCGGAACACACAGGATCAGAAGCTCTGTAGGCGGCGGACTTGGTCCAGTGAATAGGGCATCCGTCTACCACATGGGAGGTCTGGGGTTCAAACCCTGGGCCTCCTTGATCCATGTGCAGTGCTGATGCCCTCAAGGAAGCTGCGCCCCGCAGACGTGTCCCTGCCTAGGGGAGCCCCAAGCACAATGAGTGCCTCCCACAAGGAGAGCCACCCAGAGCCAAAGAAAGTGCAGCCTGCCAAAGAATGGCGCCACCCACACAGAGAAATGACAAAAGATGACGCAGCAAAAAGAAACAGATTCCTGTACCGCTGACAACAGAAGTGGACAAAGAAGATACAGCAAATAGACACAGAGAACAGAACCGGGGGGGGGGGGGGGGTGTGTGTGTGTGGAAATAAATAAATAAATAAATCTTAAAAAAAAAAAAAAGAAAGAGCTCTGTAGACACTAACTGTTGAAAAGAGGCTGAAAAGAGGAATCTCAACATAGGCAATATACACTAAAAACATGGAAAAAATGGAGGCTCTGACTTTCAGGTGAGCACATCACAATATTCAAATTCCCTCACTTCAACAAAATACCAGAAGGCACATACATTATTAGGAAAATGGCTCATTCAAAGGAATAAAATGAAACAACAGGGAAAGTACAACACTGGAACAAGAAATCAAATATATTAAACAGTCTCCAAAATAAATTATGAATTCATAAAAACTGAAGAAAGAATGAAAGGGATCAAGAATCAGTTCATGCTCTATATTGATGGAGTCTTATATAAATCTACTTCATATTTCTTACATAAATGCGTAAAAATAATCACATATAAATATGTATTATTGTACACACAAAATATAAAGATGTAATTTAATCTTATTGGGATAAAAGACAATGAAAAAATATTTTATTTTCATATTTCTTATTTCTTATTATTTTATTATCTTATTTTAATTTTCTTGGCTTTGTTTTTGGTGAGGTTTTGGATCATAGAAGGTCACAACTCTGGAAGAGGGGATTTCTGGTGCACAGTGTCACTAATGGGGGAAGTGCGGAGGGGTGCACCTGAGGCATGCCTCTTAGGCATATGAATGTGTGTACAATTTTGTAAAATATCAAAGGAAGATATTGGTATTATTAACCATTGTAAAAGTTGGAAACAATGCAGATGTCCATTAACAGGTGAATGGATAAGCAAAACATGGTACATACATATGATGGACTATTATGCATATGTAAGAAGGAATGAAATCCTGATTAATGGAACACAATACACAAAAAGATGAGTACTGTTTGATTACCCTCTATGAAGAAACAAATAAATAAATTCTTGGAGGTGGAAAGTAGATTAGAAGGTAACATGGGCTGGGAAAAGAAAGAATGGAGAGTTATGTTAAATAAAGACAGTGTTTCTGTTAAGGCTTATGAAAAACTTTTACACTGAATGGTGGTGATTTAGCACATTATAAATGTAACTGATTCTACTATATGTGGTATTCAAAACAGATAAGTATGTTCCTACAATATTTTTTTTAAAGAATGGGCATTAAAACTAATAACAGTCTGAGACAAAGTTTTTCATGCCTCTTCATTCCTTTCTCCTTTTACCTTTGACAATTTAATTTAGCATTGTAAATTAAACACTTTTCTTTCATTTCTTTCCTTCTAGAGTGTTCCACTGCAGTATGTTTAAACTGTAATATTAAGTGCTCTTTGGTCAAGAAGTTCCTTAATAATATTACTCTTCATAAAAAAGATTTGATGCTACCTGATGCTTTAGGTAAGGCCCTATGCTCTCTTTCTTTGCCCTTTCTCTGTATACTCTTTTTGACTTTCTCTTTCCTCTTTTATTTGCACAGGATGTTGCAGAGGATAAGGGTTATCTAAATACCTATCTTCTCACATTCTGACAGAGCCAAATATAAACTGTCATCACAAATTTTTGCTAAAAGATCATGAAGAAATTGAAGATAGTCATTTATTAAAGGAATAAGTCAAATAAACTTCAGGGAACAATTCCAATGAATTGCCTTTATTTCTGCTTTGGGTATTACAAAACACTTAAGAACCTACAATGTAAACCATTATCCATGTGGTGCAGCAGTGCTCCAAAATGTATTCACCAAATGCAATGAATGTGCCACGATGATGTAAGAGGTTGTGGGGGTGTGGGGACCTATTATATTTTTTGAATGTAATAATTAAAATAAAATAAATGGAGAGAAAAAAAGAACCTACTTATGGTCCACTATAAGAGTGTCCCCTCAGGGGAATCTTGCTATTAGATACAGCCTTCACATTCTTTCTCTGAATAACAACAAAAGCAATTATTCATTCCTCTGTAAGCCACTCTCTTTTTTCATATCCTAAGAGAGCAGGGGAGAAATCAGTTATCTCAATGATTTCTAGGAAGTACTCTGCTATTAATCAGTTTGAAATTCTGTCTTTATTAGCCATGCTCAAAATAAAGAGTGTTTAATAAAAAAATCCCATGAAAAGATATTGGTTAAGAAATAGTTCCAGGAAAAAAAAAAGCAAAGATGGTCCACTGAAGACACAGAAACTGTCACAAAACAGTAATGGACAGACAGCCATAGCTTGACCTTAATGGTGTAGACAGAGACAGTTATGGAAATAATGGTGTACAAATCTAGACAGGCAACAATGAAAGACATCAGAGATAAAGCTATGCAAGGTATCAGGGAAGGAAAACTCACACTTGTAAAGAGAGAAATACAAGTAAAACTGATCACAGGGACTTTAAAATGAGAATAACAAAATATCCTGTTATTGGGAGGGGGGGGGGGGAGATTCAGAGAGATTTAGACCTAACACTCAAAACAGAACAGTAACCTGTGATTTTAGAGGACCATGGGGCTCAGATTTTACAAAAAGTATACGTGGGTACTTCCTTTGACAAAGATAGAAAATTTGGGGCTAATGAGAAGGTGCTGCATAGGAAGCTGAATTCCACCCAGGTCTAAGTTTTGTGATCCAGGAAGGAATCAATAAGCTCTCAACAGCCAGCAGCCCTCAAGGAAACAATCCGAACTGGAGAGATTCACTACCTGGATCCAGGCAGTATTTCCCTCACTTACCACCAGGGCAGATCTAGCCATGCATCAAATAGCTGGCTATTTGATGTTAAGCAGTCAGAGGATCCAGGCCCAACCTCTCCTTTTCTTAAATCCTTGGCCAGACCAAAAGAAGCTTTATACCCAGGTGAAGGATTATTGGGATCTAATTTCCTTTGCCAATGCCCAGAAGTCCTAGGAACTGGCATGCAGGAGCTGCAAGGATTCCCTTCAAGTTTCACTCATGGAGGTGGGAAGGTCTGCTTCAATCCAGTTATGGGGTGATTGTGTCATCAGCAGTCAGACCAGGACAAAACTTCATCTCTAAAGCCTTAGCTGCCTTTCCTCATGAAGGAGAAAAACTGCCATAGAGTTTCAAATCCACAAATGAAGTGATGGCTAATGCGTATTGGAAAGAAGGGGGGAGGATTCCTGAACACTATCCAATCTTCATCCTTGATAGAGCTGATGTGTTGCTCATTTTGTGACACTTTTGCGTCTGCCATTTTCTAAGTATAGTAGGGAGCCATGTAAAATGACAGCTTCCCCTGAGGATACATCAGAGAAAGGAAAGACTTGGAGAAGTCTAACCTAGCTAGCGAAGGGCAGTAAATAAGGGGGTTACAAGGGGCCTCACCCTCAATGGTCCTAGATGTATCTTCTAGCATAATATATGGTCGTGGCCTAAATCTTTTGTGGTGGGGGTTGGACAGCATGGCACTCTTGCCACAAAGCAAGAGAGTACTTTTATACTACGTTTATGTGCAGATAGGGAGGGCATATGTATGGGAACAATGATTTAAAAATGTAGTGCTCTGGACAGATAATCGAGGACTGGACACTGACGATATTTCTCAACAGGGCAGAAGTTACACTTTCAGAATGATTATACAAAATGAGCATTTTCAATGTTTGTCAGTGGGGCTGACGTCACATCTTTACAGTCATTACATATAGGGGCAACTGATACAAAAATAGTCAAGCAGTTCAAAGGTCAGATTATTCCTAGTTTCTGGGAGAGAAGTCTAAGCATACAGATTAAACCCATCAGTCATGAGCTCACAAAGGGTTATTTCTCAAGGTTTGCTATGGAACTATTAAGAAGTGAAAGGCTGCTGCGACTAGAAGGGGAAAGACCTTGAAGGTTTGTGGGAAAATGCAAAGCTATATGTGATAGAGTCATCCAATGCTGCTTTTGGACAAAAGATTCAAGGCTGTCAGAAGAGGGCTAAAAACAAAGTGATTACATTTAGGGTCATCATGGAAGGAGTGTACATGGGTAGTCTGACACTTGTTTACCACCAGCATGCACACTTAGATCTCATTACCTCTGACTATATCCATGTTGCACCAAAAATGAAATGCAAAGAAAGGAAAGGTATCACATGCTCTTTTAATTAGGAGAAATGTTTCCTTCTTGCAGTTCTGATTTTCCTGTACTCACCAGCTTCAGAAACCCAGGAAAATCTGAATCTTCCACATGCAAGTTTCCTTTTCCCAAAGCTCCTGTGAATACATTTCACATCAAGTTCCAAAACTCTAACTTTGAAGAGTGGTCCTCACAGGATGGCTGGTAGTCACTGCAAAGGGTTCTTGCATTCAAAATTCTTTGGTGAATGTTTTCTTCAATAATGAACTAAAATTTAAAATATCTTCCATCCTATTTGGAAGGATGGAACTTTTTGGTAATGAATGGTGATGATGGTAGCACAACACTATGGATGCTATTAACACCCAAGTGTATATATGTATTTGAGGGCTACTAAAAGGAAAATGTTATGACTCCCAGAGATGAGCCTTGTTGGTACTGAGAGATTATGACCAAGCACCAACAACCAAATATGCATGTGGAAGTAGACTATGACCGAAATGAGGGAGCATTAAATATTTTTTATGACCAAAAGAGTTCAAAATGAGCAGAGAGTTCATCCCAGACATTATGTCATGGTGGAAAACTCAAGTGTCAGATGAATGGATAAAAAAACTGTAGTATAGGCAAATAATGAAATATTATTCAGTCATAAAAAGGAATAAAGTTCCTAAGCCATGACACGAATCTTTAGAACATTGTAATGAATGAAACAACACACAAAAAGATGAATACTGTTGATTACCCTTTAGGGAGAACCTAGAAAAATTTAGAGATGGAAAGTAGATTAGAAGGCTGGGAAAAAATGATGGAGAGTTATGTTTAAAAGGAAAATGTTTAATTTATGAAAAATTTTAGATAATGAATGCAGATCCTCTGGGGGAATTCACTAATTACCACACTATAAAAACTTCAAACAAAAGCCCTACAGACATCTCTACACTATAGGCAAAGCACAAAGCTCCATGAAATCCACACCTGTTCAGCTGGCCCTATGCAGGAATTCCCTACATGTGATTCTTCTACCCTTTTTACTTCCATCTGTAGTTTTCACAACCATCAAACATATGTCTTAGAGATGTGAATCTTCAAACTGTTCATATGCCAATTGAGCCCTGAATCCCAGGAGAGTCGTGGCCAACAGTTACTCTCCAGTTCTTCAGATTTGTCCAGGACAACAACATGATGATGGTGGGCAAGTCCATCCCCCAACTGGGGAGAATCTATAGTTACAAGCAAAACAGTTAATCATGGACTTAGGTAGACTTATTGTTTTTGGTATCATGTGGTAACAATGAACTTTTAACATTGATAAAAAGAGAGTGACTACCAGAGTTTCAGAGGGAGAAGGAATGGTAAGCAGGCAGAACACTCTTTTTAGGGCATTGGAATTGTCCTACATGTTATTGCAATGACAGACACATGGCATTAGACGTTTGTAAAAGCCTACAAAACTATACAGTGTGAAGTGCAAAAGACACACTATAGACCTTGATTAGTAGCAGTGCTTCCATTTAGTTCATCAAGACTAGCAAATGTTCATCACTAATGGGAAAATGTGTATGAGGGTGGGTATAGGTCACACAGGAATCCCTTACACTTTTGTAAGGAATCCCCTTACTTCTCTGTAAGTTAAACTTTCTCTAAAGTTTATAATGATTTTTAAAATGGAAATATTAGATCATATGTTTGAAAACAGAATAAACTTTTAAATCCACAGAAGTACACTATACAGGCAGTAAACACCAAATTAAATCATGGAATATAGTTAATATTATGATTATTTAAATGTGCTCTCACCAATTGTAATAAGTGTTCCACATTGATGCAAGCTGTTATTAGGGTGGTATATGGGAATTCTGCATTTTATGCATGATTTCACTGTAAATCCAGAACTTTCCTAATAAATAAAAAGCAGCAACCTCTAGCAACTAGTCTCTACTTCTTGTCCTCCCCAGTGCCTCTACTAGTAGGAATAATTGTGTCCTCATTTAGAAATCCAAAGCATAATACATATGATCCACATCTGTAGGCCAAGCCCTTTTTCGCGGCCCCTTCTCTCCAGACTAGGAATTTCCTGGAGAATATTAAGAAGACCCAAACAAGGATTTCTATTTATTCCATCTACTTCAGCAATCATATAAATACACACAAAGACAGAAATACTTGTTTGTGTTTATTTCTAACTCTTATCATTCCAGTGTGCCCTTCTTTAATTACCCAGTTCTTTATTTCTCTCCTGCCCAGGAGAAGCACCTTGCCACCATTTCATGTTTCTGAAGTAGCTTTTTATGCCTTGTGATATTTTACATAAACTTTGATGCTCTATCATTTCCATTTTAAAAGCTCCAAGAGCCCTGAAACGTGAACACATAAAAAAGTATTACACACACACATATATATAAACATTAAAAGCTGTATTTTTTCTGGGCAATATTAAAATATTAAATTAATTCCTACAGGTCCTGTATTGGAGACTATTCCTTCATCACTTGTGATTTCTTAAACTTTCTCCCCCATGAGTTCATATAATCCCTGCATGCCTATATTATCTGTATTGCTGTGGGAGGGGTCAGGAGATAGACATGACAATTAAAAGACTGATTATATGAATAGAAAAGTGATGGAACACTCTAGTGAGTAATTCCATAGAGATGCGTAGTCATTTTTGGAGAAGGTGGTTATAAAGCCTTAGGGTGAGCCAAACCTTAATGTAGGAGTTTGACTGTGGAAATGAAACCCATGGAATGATGTTTCAGGGAAATGGAGCTAATGATTCAGCCTTCCATCCATTTGAGTGGCCTGGGCTGGTCATGCGCCTTTATTAGGCTTAAACTTCCCCATTCAGAACCTGTTTTGAAACAGTTCTCCAATGTTCCTGTCTCACAATGACTCCCTGCTTGACCTGGGGTGCATAAAGTCTTACTCTTAACCTCAGTTCCTCCACCACAGAAATGAATTTCCCAGCAAGTGACCACTGCATTTCAGTCCCCACTGCCCATTATCCTCACTAGTCCTCTCCGTTCTCTGTGCTGGTCCTTTCCTCCCTTGGGTAGTACTGCAGGGGATTGGGCCACAGGTCCTCATTGATGATCTGATAGAGGAAACAGGTAGGGTTAGGCCAGGGTAAGAACCTCATTCCCCAAGCAGCTAGGGGCAGGCCAACAAAGGCCACTTCTGATGATTCCCAGAGTTGCCCCACCTTAGCAATTCTGTTATACACTGCAAAGTTGTGGTCGGAGAACCAGTTGAAGAAGTTAAGGTTATCATTGTGATGCCTGCGACGGGAGGCCTGGCGTCCATAATCCCGGAACCACTGGACTGGAGTGGAATGAGAGGCCCTATATCCTGTAGAAAGAGGAAAATGTCATCCAGGGACTGGATCCTTTCGGTTTAAGGCCCACCCCTACCATCTGCCATGATCCACCTGGAAAGCCATCTCTTACCAGTCATGTTAATGTCGTACTCCTTAATGATTACTTCATTCTGGAAATACGGGTTTCTCCTAAAGAAAAATGTGATCTTGCAGTGGTTCTTGGCTTGGGTGTTCTCCACCTGCCATGACGACATGGAGTAGACATGTACAATCTCTTCCTAGAAGACCCCTGCCTGTTTCCATGGATGAATTATTTCCCCTTGCTGGCCCCCACCCAGCTCTAGCACCTCAGTCTTCCCTGCCTCACCTCCAGATTGGTCATGTAGTTAAGCATGTCTTCATCTTGGTCAGTGATCATGGCTGATATCTGGGGATGGTTCAGAATCTGCATTGAGTCAAGGAGCCTTCAAAGCTAGGAATGAAAGGGTTAAAAGCAGGCAAAGCATATCTGGCATGCAACCAACATAAGGCAGGACATCTACCAGATAATCTGCCATTGTAGAGCTCTCTCTCAATCGCCATCCTTCATGAGAGGTTGCTTAGGCTCTATGGTCCTCTCGGTTTTCTGTGGCTGTCTGTACTCACATATGGACTGTTTGTTTCTAAGGAGCTCTTGATCCCTCTCTCTCCTATGTGCCCTCCTGTCTCTTCTGCCCTGATCCTTCTTGGGTCTGGATGTGTGTTCTCTGGGCTCTCAGTGAGGACATGGGGATGTTCACATAAGGCTATGACCTGAAAAATGTCCTCTGGTTTAACATGAGCTACATGGCTATGTTTGGAGCTCTGCTGGCATCACACAGTACAAGGAGATGACATATATATTTGGAGGAACAGTGCATGCAGTGAAGATAGTGCCAAGCAAGGGACAGCAGCTGTAGTGCAAAGGAAATCACTATTTGGAAAATGTGGTGTTTGGCAAGGAAATAGTGGCAGTGACAACACAGCACGTACATGACAGGATGGGAGTTTGCACAACATCCGGTCGGTTATTTTCCACGAAAAAGTGTGCTACACGTACCTGCTGTGTGTGAAAGTTTCTTTATGCTGTTTTTAATGCTGCATACAGATCTCCACACATACGTAAACACCCACGAAGTTTCCCCACATTACGCATAAGCCCAAAGGTTTCAGGCACCTTTTGCCTAGGATTTGCGTGAGTGTGGTTCAAGAAAGGCCGTTGTCTCATCCCTGGGCCCGTTGGTTCCCAACTGTACCCACCCCAGCTGTGAGTAACCCCTCGCCAACTGGCAGTGCCCTCTCTAACCACCATTTCCCTAGGTGAACCCCATGGAGGCCACCACGTGTGAGCAATAGGAAGGATACGGCTTTGACCCAGAAACCAGGAATACCCTGGATGACGGCTTTTCTGTTGTCCATGTGTTTTTTGCGCCTCTGCCACAGGGTACGCTTCAGCCGAAAGAAGGCCCTGCTGGCTTCGGCATTCACTGGCTCCAGATCTAACTGAAGGGCTAACAGCTGCTCCAAGGAGGGTCGGGTACTGGTGGGTCCACGTTCTGGCCGTGCCTGCCTGTTTTGCTTCCGCCTCTCCGCTAGTTTCTCCTCTCGCTCCTCCTCTACTACTATAACCGCCACCTCCAGTATATTCTCCACTACCACATCCTTCCCCACCTCTGCCTCGTCTTTCTTTCCCCGGATCTCGGTTGCCTGGAAGGCTACCTCCCCACATACCGGGGCCTCCCCCGACTCCTTCCCTCCAGCTGGGGCCTGTGCCTCCGGCCCTGCCCTGCAGCTCTGTGGGGACCGCTCGCCGGCAGGCCCCAGCGACTCTCCTACCAGAGGGCCGCTTGCCAGGCCAACGAGGTGTTCTGAGCGTGCCTGGGGAGCCGGGCCTTCGCCAGGACCCGCTTCACTCGCCATGTGGCCCGGGCCGGTGCAGGGAAAGACCCCGCACACGCTCTCCCCAGGCCACGCCCGCGGGTACAGCAGCGCCCCCTAGCTACGCGGGTGGGCCCCGGCAGCCTGTGGCGTTGGAGACGTCCTGGGCGCATGCGCAGCGTTTGGTGACGGCACGACGGCCAGTGACGGGGAAAGCCGCGCTTTCCACGCCCCACGCCGCTCCCTCCCCCCCACCCCTCCGGCGGCGCAGAGCCCTGGCCCCTCCCGCTCCTGCCCTTCCCCGCTCCTGCCCCGCCCTCACACTGGGCTGGAGCAAAGCCTGCGCCTGCAACCCGCAGCCCAGCCTTCGAGGGAGCGAGTCTGCAGGGCGCTGCTCACCTCCAGCAGGCTGGTGGGGAACGTGCGTGGCGCTCAGTGAAGGTCAGGTCAGGGCCCGCGCGGGGACCCCGGCTGGTTCTGGGGCGGAATTTCCTAAGCCATGGAGGCAGACCCCGCCATACAGGATCTGGCTGCCCGCAGCGATTATCCCGCCCACAAAACCTAAGCGGAGCCGGGAAAACTGCGCCCTGGCAGCCGAGCACCGGTGCCCGGAAAGGCGCCCTGTTCTGCCCCTAAGTTTCATTTTGGGGGCGCTAGGCCGCCTACCTGAAACACCTTCGCCCCTACGCAGGGAGGATGGCAAGAGGGGAAAAAAAGCCTTTCCCAACCTAGAGGAAGGTGGGTCTTAATCTCGATCCCATCCGATTATGAACGTGCATGATAGAGGGTCTCCTTCATCACGGTGTGTGGACTTACAGGTCCGTGACTTCCTGGAAGTCGTTCTTCTGGAGCGTCTGTTCTGCTTTTCCATACTTACCGTCTTTCCTTATTATTTTTCCTTTTGCGGTACATATCTTGTAAGGCTTGCTAATGAAATACTTTCTTTCTCCCAAGAGAGTATTTCCCTCCTTTCCCGTGGTCGGGAAGTAAACGTGTTTCCTTCCATGTGATGAAGCAGAAGCCGTGCTAAAATTCAAATTTGATGTTACTGCTGTCAAGATTTCTTAATCTTGCAAATATTTAAAGATATTAATAGATTGTATGTGGGGAAGTGGTTGTAAATATAAAATTTTTAGGTCTTCTGAATACTGTGACAGTCAATTTAAGACTTATGCACCAACGTTTTTCAAGATCAAAATGATTATTTAAAAATTAAGAAAATTTCACAAAAAATCAATTATTAGTTAACAGAAATCTGATGTCACTTTTGTGTTAAGAAATTCAAACATTTGAATGCTCTGAAATATGAAAACACAATAGAAAGGGTTTACATTAATTAATTCAGGAAATAAGGAGAAAGCAGTCAATGTGAGAAAGTATTTATTAAGGGAATAGCTAGTGAGATCCTATAGAGTATTGTATCACTTGTATTTGTGATGTTTTGTGTTGTGTATATCATAATGTCAACAGTTTAGCTCTACCAGCTATATCCATTGTGTTGCAGTAATCATTATTGAAGAAAGTGGTAATGGGGGCTGGCTGTTTAAGCAGCTTTCTCCTTGGCCTCTTCCAGCCAAGGCATGAGGGCCAGATTTATGGAGGATTTGCACCAATAGGAACCACAAGTGTGGGCTCACAGTGTACAGCCTTGAGACTGGTGAGGCTTATCTGTCTCCACTTGCCTTCAGATTTTCATCCAGGCAGACAGCGTGAAGGCCACCAGAAGGAAACTTTGGGAAGAGCTTTAGGGCTTAGGCTCAATACTCTCTAGAAGCAATTTGTGTAATATACTTTATCCACACTATAAAACATCTTTCAATTTTTCTTTTTATCTTTGTAATGTACACATCTTTATTAATGTAAAACACTATCACTTTTGAGCTAGTTAACTAGTGGGCAAAGAAAGTGAAAAATGTGAGTACTTCAATAAAATCTGTGTTGTATCCTAACCTAAAATCTGCCCACTTCCCTAGTAACAGCTAACGGCACAAGACCACAAGTCCGCCCACGAGTTTCTGCCAACCCCCAGCCGCCCCGTAACCATCACTCCTCCTGCTCTACCCCCGTCCCCCTCATTCTCTATATAAACCCCTGCACTTCCGTAATAAATTAGACTTGCTCTGCACTCCAGACTGTCTCCGTGGTCTCTCCTTACCACGCATCCTCCCACGCCTTAGAAGCCCCGCTCTGGCCCACTCCTCGCCTGGGTCTTAGAGCATCATTGTCGGCCGTGCCAGCCCCTCGGTCTACCCCCGCTGACCCCCGACCCCTCAGGGAGCAAGCAGCCCGTCAAATCTGCAAGGAATAATCGATTCTATTTTGCATCTAAGGAGGAAAAACAAGTCATTTTCATTTCCTTACCTTCCTCTTACTCTCTTTATAAAAATCATAGGAATAAATAAAAATGATAAACTCAAAAACAATTTATTCAAATCCCAGAAGTTGGCACTTGAAGTGTTTGTCAGATCTATCTTTGGAACAATTTTGAATATTGGGTCTCCACATCTGAAAATCCTCAGAAAAGTATACTCAGGAACATTAAACACAATCCTCAGGATTTCAGTAATCCTCTCTAGAATTTAAGATTCATGCTTTTTCTCAAATTATGTTCATTCAATAAAAAAAAAAATTATGTTCATTACTTTTTTGTTGTTTGACTTTTTGTTTTCCCTTTCTCTCTTACTTTAAAAAAAACTTTCTTTCTCTTTGCACATCAATTCTTTACGGTTTTTTTTAGTTGGTGACCCCTTTTTTTAGCTTATGAAAAGTAAATCATCAAGGAAATTGGTCTTTACATAGTTAATGTATGTCTCTGTGCCTGTGGGTTGTGATCATAGGGAAGTTATAGTTTGCTGCCTCATCTCCCCCCTCCTAGTTTTCTTCAAGTCTCTGCGTTAGTGAATGGAGAAATGTAAAAGGAAAAAGCTAAGTAACCATTTATAGCATGTAACCAAATGCAGGTTTTGGGACACTTTCCAGCTCTTTTTGATAGTAAAACCTTTGGCTGCTCACTGGCATGTCCTTTCTGTATATAGAAAATTGGTGGGGAATAAGGCGTAAACATGGCAAGTTGTTCATGGCAAGTACCTGTTTATTTGTGTACTATGGAAAATAAATAGTACTGGGTGATGGCAATTGTTAGGAAAGGGCTGAGAGAACTTTAGGAGTTTTTCAGAACACTGCATACATGTTCTGAATAATGTTTATGAGGGTGGTATATTTATCAGGTAAAAACGACTGACAACATATTTTAGAAGATTTCATTTCTCCTCAGTATTTTTAGCAATGCTATAAAGGAAGTTCCACCACCAAAGTAAATACTAGGATAGTAAATTATTTTTGACTCATGGGTACAATACACAAAATATTAAAGGAAACAAAATGGTACAATTTAAACTATCCAGTGATAATGGCTATTGCAGTGTTCAGGATAGAGACATTGTGGCATTCTCAGGTTGCTAGGAGAATGTCTTTCTCTTGCTAGAGGGAACTTCCTTTTTAGGAGGAGAAAACTCTAAAGAAAGATTTTCTCTGTTACTGTTAGGAGGGAAAGGCTGTAAAGAAATAACATACCTTCTCTGATAAGCTCATGTTGCCAGGAAAGTAAGGACCTATCTTCCTCAGTACTAGAGGGACACAAAGAAGACACCTAATTATCTCCTTCTATTTGCCCATGCCTTTGTGTATTCCACATTCTCAAATGTGGGAGGGATATCTAATTTGCTTCTAACCTATACAATATGGCAAGTATAATAGATGTCACTGGAGTTATAACATGTCAACTCTTAGTGCCTTCTTTTTCTTCCAGAGAAAGAGGAACTTTCTTTGTTGACTTGAACAACTTACTGAGTACCGTTGAGGCCTTCGGACACTAGCCAGCAAGAACCCAGGCCTTCAGTTTATTGTGTGAAAGAAAATTTATTCTGCCATCAACTGGGATGATATTGGAAATCATTCCTTTTCCAGAAGATTTCAAATGAGAACAGAGCTGCCCTGCAGGTTGGGAACAGTTCAATGGGAGCTTGTACTGGGGACCAAGCTAAGTTCTGCCCAAAATACTAACTACTCTAGCTATGAGATAGTAAACAGGTGTTGTTATAAGCCAATCTATGTGTATAAATTGTTTATGTGGCAACAGAAAATGAATACATCCTCTCCTTCCTTTACTTGTGGAAAAAGCCTGTTAATTCCCTACTGGCCTCTACTGGATAAATGTTATCCAGTTGATAAGAAGGTAAATTCTGTTATCTTCTGAGATTTCTTGTTTTGTACATATTAATTTGTTTTATTCTGTTAATTTGATCAATCACTTCTGTATCCCGACTTATGTTCTTTAGTGTCTGTTCTATCAGTAAAGGACACAGAATATTACTGTCATCTGCCCATTTCTTCTTTACATCTGATTGCTTTTCCATTATAGGATGGGAAGCAATGTTATGGCTTGGATTGTAGTGTCTTCCTAGTGGATTGACTTTAGTATAAATAAAAGAATCCCATATTATGCCAATGTTTCTTTATATAAAGTCTGTTTTGCTTGATGATAGGGGAGCTATCTTAATAAATCTTGTTACACTTTATTTCCCAATTTTATTTTGCTCACTTATCTAAATGCTTACATTTAAATTATCTTTTTTGTGTTGGCACCATATAATGTTGTCATCATGTAATGTAAGTATGAAGACCTTAAGTCTCATGTTGAATTCCACATACCACATATATATGAGAAATTAGAAAATTAGTTTTCTCTGTCTCATTGTTTCATATTTTCCTGTATCAATGCCCCATCACTTGATGACCTTTTTTTCTCTGTGATCATATTTTTATAATAACTTTTATTCAATTTCCCCTTCTATAGATTTTGGTTAAAAAGAGAAGGTAAATTTCCTTGCAAAAAGTTATGGTGACATGAATTATTTTTAAAACAATGGTATCTTAAAGCTAGACACAATCTGAGGTTAAGTAATCCTGTACTCTCCCTGTTGACCTTCAAAAATCAACACTTAAAAGTACATGAACAATGGTTCTCTTTCTGTCCTTCTATAATCTTCCCTTACAGTAATACAAAACTGGAATATCCTCATTTATTTTGTCTGAGGCTTTAAATACACTACTCTCTCCCTGAAGAGTTCATACACATTGTACTCCTTTTGATAATCTAGATGAGGTTGACATACCTTTCATAGTTCTTTCTCTGCATGCCCTACTTAGATTATTTTTCACTTTCACACTGCTATATAAAGTAATTTAGGTGTTCAAAGATATCAGAATAAGTAACAGCAGGGCACATTCTTCCTTGAGAAATGGCAAAAATATAGGCAGAAAATCCCTGAGGTGGTGGTGTTCAAACTCTGGAGGTTAGGAAACCTGGTACAGCATCTAGGAAGAAGCAGGACGGGTATCAGGACAAGTATGAGTCAACTGCTTTCCAGCTTGGTGCCCATCCCCAACGCTTGAGACAAGCAGCCTCAGGTACAGACTGGTGATGGCTAGCTGCCATGGGCTGAAACGGGCAGAGAAACCTTCCTCCCTGGAAACAGGTTGGGGCAGGGACAAGGGCCAAGCCAGGCTTCTGATCAGATGTTTTGAACCCTGGGTCTCAGCTGAATTGCAATTCCACATGGCCATGTCAAAGCTCCTTGTTGCCATTTTTTGGAACACCAACCCTAATAAGATTGGATACTGTAGAGTAAGAAAAAATAACAGCAAAACACTCCCTTTGCTAAGGCAGTGGTGAACAGCTGGACAAAAAGCACGAACTACTAGGCAAGTAAAAAGGAAGAAAAAGTCCCTTTAGAAGATCATGGGTCCCTGGCATAGTTTTGATCAGTTAAACCCAGGCAATTTTAAAGATTTGGAATTAGTTGAATTAAGTGTCAAAGAAGAACCTTAACACACATACAAAACAAAATCCTAAGAAAGAGAAATTGACCATCAGAGTAAATTCAAGACAATTGAATCGGTGCCTAGATATCGGCAAAATATTATAAGCCATACCAAGAAATGGGAATATATTTCCTAGCCAAAGAAACAGATCAAAAATAAAGGAAACCATTAAAGATGTCCAAACAAATTGCCAAAACCAATTCAAGGAGGTGAAAGTGATAAAGGATATTAAGAAGACTGGGTGAGCATAAAGAAAAATTTGAAAACATGCAAAGAAAAATAAAATAACAAGCTAGGATAATGAAAATGAAAGGTACAATACATGAAATTAAAAATACAATCTGGTCATACCTCAGCAGATTTGAATTACAAGCACACTCCAGTCATACCTCAACAGATCTGAACTGACCAAACTGTCAGGATTGGTGAAATAGGAGATAAGATTCTGAAAATACAGAGAAGAGATAGAGGAAGACATGGAAAAAGTTTGGCAAGAGTCTCACAGACTTGAGTGATAATATGAAGTGCATGATAAGAATCTCAAAGGGAAGACAAGAAGGGAAAAGAGGTGGAAGGAGCATCTGAGTAAATAATGGCTGAAAAATTCCCAGCTCTTATGAGGGACATGGACGTATATGTTCAGGAAGTGCATCATACGCCAAACAGAATAAATACTAGCAGAACTATGCCAAGACATATACTAATCAGATTGTCAAATGCCATATATAGATAATTCCTAAAGCAGCAAGAGAAAAATGATCAATCACATACAGGGGATTCTTGATATAATTAAGTGCTGAGCTCTCATCAGAAACCATGGTCATGAGGAGGCAGTGGTATGACATTCTAAAGTAACAGAAAGAGAAAAAAAAACTGTCAGCCAAAATGTCTTAATCCAGCAAAATTGTTCTTCAAAAATGAGAAAGATTAAAATATTCATAGAAAAACGGAATCTGAGATAATTGATCAAGAGACTTTCCCTACAGGTAATACTAAAGGGAGTTCTGCGGGATGTACAGAAAAACAAGAGGGAAAGTTTCAAGGCGAGTGGAGAAATCACGATTATCAGTAAGGATAACTAAAAAGATAGAAAGAGAGACAAGAATGACTTATGATATATAAATGCCTAAGAATAAAATGGCTGAAGGAAGTACTGCCTGTAAACTGGGAACACTGAATGTGAATGCATGAACTCTCCCATGAAGGGACACATTAGCAAATAGAAGGGAAAAAAAGAGCTATCTATATTCTGTCTACATGAGATTCACTTTAGACTGAAAAACACAAAAAAGAACTGGGGTAACTATGCTTAATATCAGGCAAAATAGACTTTAAATGGCAAACTTGATTTTTTTTTTAATGAAGGACACTACATATTAATAAAAGAGACACTCTACCAAGAAGAAAGAACAAATACAAATATTTATGCACCTAATTAGGGTGCTGCAAAATACGTAAGTCAAAACCTGGCAAAATAGGGAGAAGAAATAGAAATACCTACAGTAATAGTGGGAAATGTCTGTATACAACTCTGAGCAATAGGCAGAACCTTTAGCCAGATCAAAAAGGAAACAGAGAAACTGAATACTACGATAGAAGAACTAGGCATAACAGACATATACAGAAACATATATCAGCATATATATATCCTCTTTGGAAGGGATCATGGATATTCTCCAGGATAGACCACATAGGAGGACACAGAACAAGTCACAGTGAATTTAAGATACTGAAATTATGCAAAGCACTTTCTCTGAACACTGCAGAATGAAGCTGGAGATCAATATTTGGAGAAGAATTGGAAAATTCACAAACACATGGAGGTTAACACACTCTTAATCTTTGGGTCAAAGAAGATATTGTAACAGAAATTAGTAAATATCTAGAGACAAATGAAAGTGAGAACACAAGATATAAAACTTATGAGATAGAACAAAGAATGCAAAGAGGTTAATTTATAACCCTGTGTCTACATTAAAAAAGAAGAGCTACAATCAAAGACCTAACTGCCCACTGGAAAGACTAGAAATGAAACCAAAGGATGCAGAAAAAAAGGAAAAGCAAAGGTTAGAGCAGAGATAAACTAAGTGTGTTTATCAATTGCAATGGATGTAGCACACTAATGAAGGATGTTTTTTTTTTTTTTCATGAGACATTCATTGCATTTGGTGAATACATCTCTGAGCATTGCTGCACCCCATGGTCAATGGTTCACTTCATAGACCACAGTCTCCCACATTCCATCCAGTGGGCCATGGGAGGACTTACAATGTCCGATAATTGTCCCTGCAGCACCACCCAGGACAACTTCCAAGTCCCAAAAACGCCTCCACATCTCATCTCTTCCTCCCATTCCCCACACCCAGCAGCCACCATGGCCACTTTCTCCACAACAATACCACATTTTCTTCGACTACTAATCACAATTGTTCATGAATAGAATATCAGTAAGTCCACTCTAATCCATATTCTATTCATCCTTTGGACCTTGGATTGGTTGTGTCTATTCCACATCTATGTCAAGAGGGGGCTTAGATTCCACATGGATGCTGGATGCAATCCTCCTGCTTTCAGTTGTAGGCACTCTTGGCTCCATGGTGCGGTGGTTGACCTTCTTCAACTCCATGTTATCTGAGTGGGGTAAGTCCAATAAACCTGAGTGTAGGAGCTAAAGTCTGTTGAGGATCAGGGCCTGGCTATCATATGGTCAGTCCAGAGATTCAGATCCCCTGGGTATATATTAAGCCCCAGCACCAACTACAATTCTGGTAAAGTAACAGGAAAGGCTTGAGAAAAGAGATCACATCTGAGTCCAGCTCCATCACACAGAAACACAAACTCCAAAGAAGGGCCAACTGATATGGCACTGAACTCCATCTGCCATGCCATAAAATCTGTGGGTCTCTGTATTCCTCAGAAGAACCAATACCTGGGGTTGTATCTACTTTATCTGTCTCTGGGACTCTGCTCAGGTGTGTATAAGGGCAACCCCTCTGATAACCTCCTGGCTCTTTTTTAGAGACTCATAACCATATCAACTCATTTATCCTTTCCATTTCCCCCTTGATTTAGGTCAAAAAGCATTTTTAACTCCTGTTATTACATGTAGACAGAGACATTCTGCTGGTCCAAGTTGAACCTTCTATTCAAGGTCATTTTCTAGTTACATCATCAGCTGGTACTTGGTAGTAATCCCTCGGCATGAGGGAGGTCCATCCCTGGGAGTCATGTCCCACACTGGGGGGAATGAAACAAATTTACATGCTGAGTTTGCCTTCAAGACTAGCCACATTTGAGCAACACAGAAGCACTCAGGTATAACTCTTAGGCACACTTCTACTCTAGGCCTTGTTCTTATTTCAGGTGCACAGGCTCACAAGCATAGTCATTTGTATCAGGGGCTCATTGTTGGACCTTCATTCTTTTCTGGTCTTTGCTGTTGCAGTTGGGGGATTGTTGCTGTTCCTTTAGGGACTGTGATAGAGCTCCCCTGGCTAGGAGCTCAGCACTCCCTCAGTTGTTGTTTTTAATTGTTTCCACTATGAAAATATCCAAACATTTTTATATACCCTGGATACATGCCCTGGAGAACTGCCTGTTAACCATGTGTCCCCTGTCAATAACATTCCACACCAGTATTCCTCTGCTGCCATTGTTGAACCTCTCTGTGATCCAAAACTTCCTGAAAAGTGAAGCCCAATATATTGCCAGGTTCCCTTAATAGTAAAATGGAATATAGCGATGAGTTTAAAGGTTAGATATAGAATACATATTAATTTGGAAAAATTCTACATCCTATCTCATTCTTTTCTTTGTTTCTAATTATTAAGTTTATCTTCACAAGAGTTTTAGATCACAGTAATTCATATATACAATATACAGTACTCCCACATATCCAACATAAAGTCTTTTCTCTTCCACAGCAATAATCTTTTAACATATTCATACCATTTTTACTGAAACTGATGTACAGATATTGAGACAATAGCTTTCAAACAAGGTAACATTTGTGTTTACATTGTGGTTTATATTTTAGACTATACAATTTTCTAAATTTTTAGCTATCTTGTTTTACATTATGATTTACAGTTTAGCCTATCAGCCCCTATATATTTTTGGTGTAATTTTACATGTCTTATATCCATCCTTGCATACTCTTTTGAAACACTTCTATTGCCCACACAGTTACATTGGTTCCATCTATTCAATACCTCTTTCCCCCTCCCCTTAGGGCCCACAGTGACAGTCAATCTTCATTTCTTGAAGAGCCATGTTCAGATATACTGGCAACAGTGTTGAGGGCTTGACATGCTCAACTGCCCTAATGCCCTGGAAGCCACCATTTATTTTGAGAGATATAGTTCCTTCTATTTGATGGCATCAGTCCTCCCCAGGATGTGGATATACCTTCACTCTCATTATAAGGGTCTCTACCCAATGATATAACCCACTCTGTCAAAATGAGCATTCACAAATTCCCTATGAATAGAGCTGCTGATGAGACCTGCAGCCTTGCCATGCTGTGCACTGCCAGATGAGCAAACTCTCAGGTGTACACACGTTAGGGCACACCCTAAAGATGGCACACCAGCAGAGAGTGGAAGCTGTCAAGTGCCACCCCCCTGCCCTTTCCTGTTAGCATATTGTCCAATTAAAAAATTACACATAAGCCACACTGCGCTATTGCCAGTAGCTGACACCTCGCTGTGCTTTTATAAAAGCTGCTGGTCTTCCTCAATAAAGTAGATTCATGTCCTGAACCAGTCTCTGGAGTGTGTTTATCTCTGTTGTCCTCACCCCAGCGGGTTTCAAGTTCAACAAGTGGTGCCCAAACAGGGACCTGCTGCATCGATGCTGTGTGTCCAGCTCGGGTAAGTGAACCTCGTCATGGGTAATCTGCCTTCCTCTGCATGGGCCCCCCAAGCGAGGGCACTCCATTCTCTCCTGGAGAGCAGATGCATGAAAGTGTCTGGTACAGGAGGAGAAAAACTGTTGTGCTTAAATGGAAAGGCTGTTATAGAGACTCTTTCACAGAGCATATCATTTTCACAGAATTCCTCTTTTGGATATTGTCAACATCCTGGGAACTCTACCTCCTGTAAGTTCCACTGGCTTGCCCTTCCAGTGTGGCTCCCTGGGCAGGGTTCTGGAGGGAGCACAGGAACCCACGTTCACATTCTGGAAGCATATGTCTTGTCCAATATGTCTTTTGGTGGCCCGAGGGACTCTCCATCCCAGAAATTGTCCCGGCCGCTTGACCCTGTGGGCTTCTTAGCGTGCCGGCCCAGGCAGGCCCGGGCGCAGCCCCGGATGTTGTTAATGTGGGAAAATGTGGGAGGTGTGGGGAGCAGGGCATATGGGAATCTCCTATTTTTTTATGTAACATTTATGCAAACTAAGAAACTTTAAAATAAAAATAGAGGTAATATGGTGGCATTTTTTTTGGACTTTGGAATTGTCCTGAATGACAATGCAGTGATGAATATAGGTTATTATATATCTTGTGATAACCTACAAAAATGTTCAGGAGAGAGTTTAAACTATAATGTAAGCTATCATCCACATTTAGTGGCAATTCTCCAATAGGTGTTCATCAATTGTAACAAATGTACTACACTAATGAAGCATGTTGTTAATGTGGGAAAGTGTGGGAGGGGTAGGGAATGGGGCAAAAGGGAATCCCTTACCTTTTAATGCAACCTTTATGTAATCTAAGCACCTATAAAAAATAAAAGTAAAATACTAAAACCACATTAAAGGAACATAAGAGCAGACTGGAAATGACAGAAGAAAGAATAAGTGATACTAGAGATAAACAGCAAAAATTAAAGAGGAAAAAGAACAGAGAGAGAGAAGAATGGAAAAAAATCAAGCAATTGCTCAGAGAGTTGAATGACATCATGAAACAGTCCAACATGTGTGTCTTACCATTTCCAGGAGAAGAAGACAAGGGAAAGGGGGCAGGAAAAGTATTAGAGGAAATAAAAGCACAAAATTTCCCACTTTCATAAAAAAAATGAACTTACATGTCAGAGGAGTGCACTGTACCCCAATAAGAATAAATCCAAATAGTCTTCATCCAAGAGACATACTACTCAATGTCTGATGTCAAAGGGAAAATTCTGAGAGCAGCAAGGAAGAAGCAAACCATCACGTACAAGGGATGCCCCGTAAGATTTAATGTGGATTTCTCATCAGAAACTATGGAGGCAAGAAAAGTGATATGACACAATTAGAACACTGAAACAGAAAAACTGCTAGTGAGAATTCTTTATCCAGAAAAAATTGTCCTTCATATATTAAAATAAGTATAAAATATTCATGAACAGAAACTAAGAGAGTTTGTAAAAAAAGAAAAATCCGCCTTGCAGGAAGTATTAAAGGAAGGTTTAGGACTTGGAAGAAAAAGACAGGAGAAATACAGCTGAAGGAGAGTATAGAAGAAAAAATAGCAAAAAGCATAATAAAAGAGTAAAAACACAGACAAAAATATGACATGACATAAAAAAACTAAAGAATAAAATGGTGGAAGTAAATAAGGCATTTACAGTCATATCACTGAATATGAATGGATTCAACTTACCAATCAAAAGATATAGGCTGGCAGAATGGATAAAAATATATATATAAGCCATCCATATGCTGCTTAAAAAGACTCACCTAAGCCTAGGGATACAAACTGGATGAAAGTAAAAGGCTGAAAAAAGATACTCCATTGCAAATAGTAACCAAAAAAAGGGCAGGTATAGCTATACTAATATCAGATCAAACAGATTTTAAATGCAAAAAGTAATGAGATACAGAAGGTCATTATATATTAACAAAATGGACAGTTGACCAGGAAGATAGAACACTCATCAATATCTATACACCTAACTGCGGTGCCTCAAAATACATGAGAAAAAGTCTGGCAAAACTAAAGGTAGGAATACAAATCTCTATAATAATTAGCGAAGACTTCAACACACCATTCACATCATTAGACAGAACAATGAGGAGATTAACAAAGAAACAGAACTTGAACAATATGATAAATGAATTAGACCTAACAGACCTATGGAGAACGCTACATCAAAATTCACTGGGTTATACATCCTTCTCAAGTGCCCAGGGATCTTTATCCAGGATAGACCACATGTTAGGGCACAATGCAGGTCTCAATAAATATAAAGAGACTGAAATTACACAAAGCACTTTCTTATTTCAAAATGGAATGAAACTGGAAATCAAGAATAGACAGGAAAAAGGTAAATTTGCAAATGTGTTGAGGTTAAACAGCACACTCCTAAATATCAGTGATTTAAAGAAGAAATTGCAAGGAAAATCAGTGTACATATTGAGACAACTGAAAATGAGAACACAACTTATCAAATCTTATGTAATATAGCAAAGACAATCCTGAGAAGGAAATTTATAGGCCCCAAATGACTATATTAAAAAAGCAGAAAGAGCTAAACTCAAAGATTTAACTGAACAACTATAGAGAAATTAGAAAAAGAACAGCAAACCAATCCCAAAGCAAATGGAAGGAAAGAAATAATAAAGAATAATGCAGAAATAAATGAAATTGAGAACAACAACAACAACAACAAAATACAAGAAACAACAGTAGAGAAATTCAACCAAACCAAAAACTGAATCTCTGAGAAGATGAATAAAAATGGTAAACCCTTGGCTAGAATATAAAAGAGAGAGAAGATGCAAATCAATACAATCAGAAATGAAAGTGGAGAAGTTACAACTGACTCCACATAAACAAAAATGATGATGGGGGCGGGGCAAGATGGTGATTGAGTGAGTGCACCTGATAATTTCTCCTGCAAAGAAGGAGCTGGGCAGCACTGGAAACTCTTCGGGACCAGGCTGTTTTGGGATTTTGCAGGTCAGGAGGTGCCTGGACATCAATTTGTTGGGAAGGTAACAGAAAATTTGTGTATAAGATAAAATTGAGGTTCTATTAAACAGAGGTGGGGGCTGTGTGTGGGACACTCCCTCCTGGGGTGGGCAGAGCCACGGCACCAGCACCGCTGAGGTGATTCCTGGAGGCACTGCGGTACTGGGCAATTCATAAGCCCTGAGTGGGCTATTGGGGGGCTAATGAGCAGGAGGCCTTCACAGACTGATTTGGGGAGACAGACAGGAGTTTTATTGTGAGGCGGGGAATTTTTGATTGTGGACAAAAATAATAGCACTTCTGGCTAGAGCCCCGCCCACAAGGCCAGCTGCCAATCTGCAGTGGCCTTAAATCACTCGCAATAAAGAGACATCACCAGGAGGCTGTTGTAGGGGCTGGTAGGGTGGGAGATGTCTGGAAGCCAATTAGGGGAATATTTTGTGAAGTGTGGGAATTTTGGTTTCAGACACTGATATCAGTGCTTCCGGCTGGAGCCCTGACCCCTGGGCCTGGCTACTGATCTGCAGTGTCATTAAATTGGCTGCAGTGTAGAGGTGCCCCGAAGTGACTGTTTTGGGGCCTTACAGGGTGGGAGGTGTCCTGAAGTTGAATTGGTGATATAGCCACAGAAAAGACCCTATTGAGAGGGTGAGTTGCGGATTTCTAACACATAGGTCAGAGTTTGTGGATGTGAACTCCCCCATAGGGCTGGCACCCAGCTGCAGGGATCCCTGAAGACAGTGTTGCACTGCAGTGCTCCCAGGCTCCCTGTTAACCACAGTTGAGGTTGCCAGGTCTGTGTCCCCTAAACCCTGGTGGCCCACACCCCAGAGACTCACACCTCTTGAGTCTGCAATATCACAGGCTTTCCATCCCTGAATCCACCATGCTGAAGCCCATCTGAGGTCCTTGAATGTCCTACCCTCAACGTTTGCATTTATTTTTTTGTTTTTTTGTTTTGTTTTGTTTATTTTTATTTTAGTTTTTTATTTTTTTATTGTCCTGATGGCTAACACTGCATTATCTCCTAGTCTTTTCTCCCATTGTATCCCCAAGGTCTTTTTTTTTTTCTTCCAGTTATTTAGGGGTTTTTTTTGTTGTTGCTCCTGAAGTTGTTCTATATCATTTTCTCTTTTCCTTACTTGTTCCCCTCCATTTACCCAACCCCCTTTTTTCTTTCTTTCTTCTCTTTTTTTTCTCTCTCTTGTCCCTCATTTTCTTCTTATTTTATTTTATCTTAATTATACAATAGGTGCTGCAGGGAACAAATCACATTTGCTGGGTTTCCTCATCCTCCATTGCCTCATTTCTGTGTGAATTGATTTTGGCCACCTACACTATCCCCTTTCCCCCACATCTTGATATCATCCATCAACTACTGTCTCTCGTATATTCTACCTCCCTTTCTTTGACCCCCATTGTCTAACTCTTAATTTCTAATACCTTTGTTTTGTTTTCTGTCTTTTACCCACTCTTGAAACTATTCCCTTTCTTTTCTCTTTCCCTCTCTCATGAAAACACTAGCTTTTTAATTCATACCATATCCTCCCATATTAGGTCAACTACCTCATTATAGGTACTCTACCTACTGCTATAACCCTACACAACTTACATGAATCCAATATCCATCCTCCTAGATCTCATATTGTTGCTCTGTCAACATTTATTACCAATACTACTTTACACATTTTCCTTTCTTAAACAATAGCCTTTCCCTGGCCCTAATACTTGCCTTCAAAGTGAACTCAGCCAGCAATAAGAAATTAGAATAAGAAGAACAAAGTGACAAAGAGAAGATATAACACATATGCAAAAGCAACAGCTAATTAATCCCCAAGACTAGACAAAGAAGCTAAGGAACTGATTAAACCCATCACGATAAAATGATAATCAGACAGCAATAAAAATCTACAAACCAAACCAGTAATCAGGAAAACATGGCTGAATCCAAGGAACAAAGTAAAAACCAGGAAGAGGAGCAGAACTTCACATAAGTATTTAAGATTTCAGAATATATATCACAGACAAATTTAATGAAGTAAAGGAAGAGGTTAACAATATGAAGACAACACTTGGAGTGGAAATTGTAGACATATGCAAAAAGATAACAGATATGATGGGAATGAACACCACAGTTCAAGAAATCAAAAATACACTCGCAGCAAATAACAGTAGATTAGAAGAGGCAGAGCAGAGAATTCGTGATGTGGAAGACAGTACATCGGAAATCAAACAGATAGTAGAATTGATTGATGAAAAGATACAAAAAATCCAGCTACGACTTTGGGACCTGAATGACAATGCAAAACACACAAACATATGTATTATAGGCATACCACAAGGAGAAGAGAAGGGAAAGGTGTCAGAATGAGTGTTGCAGGAAATAATGGCTGAAAACATCTTAAATCTACTGAAAGAGACAGATGTACATATCCAAAAAGCACAGTGCACCCCAAACATCATAAACCCCAACAGGCCCACCCCAAGACATATACTTGTCAAGTTATCCAGTGCTCAAGACAAAGAGAAAATTCTAAAAGCAGAAAGAGAAAAGAAAACCAACACATACAAGGGAAGTTCCATAAGATTAAGTGCTGATTTCACATCTGAAACCATGGAGGCAAGAAGACAGTGGTATGATATAGTCAAGGTACTAAAAGAAAAAAATTTCCAACAAAGAATACTCTATCCAGCTAAACTAGCATTCAAAAATGATGGAGAGTTCAAAATATTCACTGATAAACAGAAATTGAAAGAGTATGCCAACAAGAAACCTCCCGTTTAAGAAATTCTAAAGGGAGTTCTGCAGGAAGAAAGGAGAAACAAGACAATCAGAGTTAGAGGAGAGTGTAAGAGCAATAAAAAAGACAAAAAGAGAAGAAAAAAAGCAAAAAAAAAAAAAACCAAAATGAAACAAAATATGACAAACACAACTCCAATCAAAATATGGCTAACACAAATAATTCCCTGAAAGTAATAACAGTAAATGTCAACGGATTAAACTCACCTATCAAAAGACTCACGCTGGGACATTGGATAAGAAAATATGACCCATCTATATGCTGTCTACAAGAGACACATCTTAGACCCAGAGATTCATCAGGCTGAAAGTGAGTGGTTGGAAAACAATCTTACAATCAAACAATAACCAAAAAAAAGCAGGAGTAGCTATATTAATATCAGACAAAATAGACTTTAAATGCAAAACAATTGTGAGAGACAAAGAAGAATACTATATATTAGTGAAAGGGACAATCTGTCAAGAAGAATGAAAAACCATAAATATTTATGCTCCTAACAAGGATGCCTCCAAATACGTGAGGCAAATGCTGGAAAAACTAAGTGAAAGAATAGATGCACCTACATTTATAGTGGGGGATTTTAATGCACCACTATCAACTCTGGACAGAATATCTCAAAAGAGAATCACTAAAGAAACAAGATATTTGAACAATATATTAGAGGAGCTGGATCTAATAGACATATACATATCATTACACTGAAACACAGCAGGATTTACATTTTTCTCAAGTGCACATGGATCTTTCTCCAAGATAGACCATATGCTAGGCCACAAAGAAAGGCTTAATGAATTCAGAAAGATCGAAATCATACAAAGTAATATCTCTGACCACAGTGGAGTGAAGCTGGAAATCTGCAAGGGCCAGAGGCCCAGATTTCACACCAAGATATGGAAATTAAACAGCACACTCTTAGAAAAACAGTGGGTCAAAGAGGAAATCTCAAAAGAAACCAATGACTACCTTGAAACAAATGATAATGATAACAGAACATACCAAAATTTGTGGGATGCAGCAAAAGCAGTACTGAGAGGGAAAGAGAAGAAAGAGCAAAAATTGAAGAACTAACTGCATATTTGGAGGAATTACAAAAAAAAAAAAAAAAAAAAAAAACAAAACCCAACAACAACAAAGTAATCCCACAGAAAGAAGAAGGAAGGAAATAACAACGATAAGAACAAAACTAAATGAAAGAGAAAATAAGAAAGCACTTCAAAATATAAACAAGACAAAGAGCTGGTTTTTTGAGAAGATCAATAAAATTGACAAACCTTTAGCGAGACTAACAAAGAAAGAAAGAGAGAATATGCAAATATACAAAATAAGAAATGAGAAAGGAGATATGAACACTGACCCCACAGAAATAAAGACTATCATAAGAGGATACTTAAAAAACTATATTCCAAGAAAAATAACAATTCAGAGGAAATGGACAAATTCCTAGAAAGACATAAGCAGCCTATATTGACAAAAGAAGACATTGATGATCTCAACAAACCAATCACAAGTAAAGAGATAGAATCAGTCATTAAAAACCTCCCAACTAAGAAAAGCCCAGGGCCAGATGGCTTCACAGGTGAATTCCACAAAACATTCTGGAAAGAACTAACACCAATCTTACTGAAACTCTTCCAAAACTTGAAACAGAAGGAACATTGCTTAAATCCTTCTATGATGTCAACCTTACCCTAGTACCAAAGCCAAACAAACACACCACAAGAAAGGAAAATTACAGATGAATATCTCTAATGAACCTGGACGCAAAAATACTTAACAAAATACTTGCTAATCGTATTCAACAACACATTAAAGGAATTATACACCATGACCAAGTGGGATTCATTCCAGGTATGCAAGGATGGTTCACATAAGAAAATCAATCAATGTAATACACCATATAAACAGATTGAAGAAAAAAAATCACATGATTATATCTATAGATGCAGAAAAAGCATTTGACAAAATATAACATCCTTTCTTGATAAAGACACTCCAAAAGATTGGAATACAAAGAAATTTTTTGAACACGATAAAAAGTATATATGAAAAACCTACAGCCAACATCGTTTACAATGGAGAAATCCTAAAATCCTTCCCCCTAAGTCAGGAACAAGACAAGGATGCCCACTGTCTCCCCTTCTATTTAACATTGTCTTAGAAGTACTTGCTGAAGCACTGAGGCAAGAACCAGATATAAAAGGCATTCAAATTGGAAAGGAAGCAGTTAAAATCTCATTATTTGCAGTGACATGATCCTATACATAGAAAACCCTGAGAGGTTTACAACAAAACTTCTAGAACTGATAAATAAGTTTAGTAAAGTTGCAGGTTATAATATCAATGTGCAAAAATCAGTAGCATTTCTGTTCACCAATAATGAGCAAGACCAGGAGGAAATCAAGAAACAAATACCATTCACAATAGTAAATAAAAAAATCAAATATTTAGGAATAAATTTAACTAAAGATGTAAAAAACTTATACACTGAGAACTATACAAGACTGTTCAAGGAAATCAAAGAACCTAAATAAATGGAAGAATATTCCCTGTTCATGGATAAGAAGACTAAATATTATTAAGATGTCTATCCTACCAAAACTGATCTACACATTCAATGCAATCCCAATAAAAATCAACACAGCCTTCTTTAAGTAACTAGAAAAACTAACTATGAAATTTATTTGGAAAGGAAAGAAGCCCTGAATAGACAAAGACATATTGAAAAAGAAAACAAAATTGGAGGAATCACACTACTGGACTTCAAAACAAACTACTAAGCTCCAGTAGTGAAAACAGTATGGTATTGGCATAAGGAGAAACACACAGACCAATGGAATTGAATTGAAATTTCTGATACAGAACCTCATATATATAGCCATATAATATTCGATAAAGCCACCAAACCCTCTCAACTGGGAGAGAATGGCCCATTCAACAAATGGTGCCTGGAGAACTGGATATCCATATGTAGAAGAATGAAAGAGGATTACCATCTCACACCTTATACAAAGATCAACTCAAGATGGATCAAAGACCTAAATGTAAGAGCCAAGACCATAAAGACCTTGGAAAGCAGTGTAGGGAAACATCTACAAGACCTTGTAATAGGAAATGGCTTCATGAACATCACAACAAAAGCACAAGCAGCAAAAGAACAAATAGATAAATGGGACTTCCTCTAAATTAAAGCCTTCTGCAGCTCAAAGGAGTTTGTCAAGAAAGTAAAAAGGGAATGTACACAATGGGAGAAAATATTGGCAACCATATATCTCATAAGAGACTTATAACTTGCATATATAAAGAACTCCTGTATCTTGAAAATAAAAAGATAAACAACCCTTTTAAAAAATGGGGAAAAGATTTAAACAGACACTTCTCCAAAGAAGAAATACAAGTGGCTAAAAAGGATATGAAAAAATGCTCCAAATCTTTAGCTACCAGGGAAATGCAAATCAAAACTACAATGAGATACCATCTTACTCCCATAAGATTGGCAGCTATGAAAAAAAGAGAAGAATACAAATGTTGGAGAGGATGTGAAGAAATGGGAATACTCATCCACTGTTGGTAGGAATTCAGAAGGATCCAACCATTCTGGAGGACAGTTTGGCAGTTTCTCCAAAAACTAACCATAGATTTGCCATATGACCCAGCAATACCACTGCTGGGTATATACCCAGCAGAACTGAAAACAAGGACACAAACCAATATATGCACACTAATGTTCATAGCAGCATTGTTCACTATCACCAAAAGTTGGAATCAACCCAGGTCCCCATCAACAGATGAATGGATCAATAAAATGTGGTATGTACATACAATGGAATACTACTCAGCTGTAAGAACAAATACACTACAAACACACGTGATAACATGGATGAATCTTGAGAACCTTATGCTGAGTGAAGCAACCCAGGCATTGAAGGACAAATACTACATGACCTCAATGATATGAAATAAGCAAGCTGCCTCAGAGAGCTAGAGACTGGAAGATAGGCTTACAGGAAATTGGGGGGTAGAGGAAGGATGTAAGCTGACATCTACATGGGTGAAATCTATGATCAGCTGGAGGTAAGTATGTGCACATGGAAGAGATAAAATGGGGCATAGGGTTACCTTTCGGTGGGGCTTTGCGGTTTTGATGGGGGCTAGGGGTGGGCGGGTGGGTAATATTGCCCAAGAAATTAGGGGGAGGGTGGGGCAAAATACAAACATAGAAGATTGTCAGGTGTTAGTTGAGAGTATAATCCTGAGAAAACCTTTTCAAAATATAATTAGGAAAGTTACCTGTTTAAGATACTCAAAGGGGATAATCTGACGCAGGACAGACTCCTAGGGAATATCTGAATGCTCATTTTGCCAGAGTGGGTTATACCATTGGGTAGAGACCCATATAATGAGAGTGAAGGTATACCTACATCCTGGGGAGGACTAATGCCATCAAATAGAGGGAACTGTATCTCTCAAGAGAAAGTTTGGCTCCCGGGGCATTAGGGCAGTTGAGCAAGTCAAGCCCTCAACACTGTTGCAAGTATCTCTGAACATGGCTCCTCAAGAAATGAAGATTGACTGTCACTGTGGCCCCTAAGGGGAGGGGGAAATAGATATTGAATAGATGGAACCAAAGTAAATGTGAGGGCGAAAGAAGTGTTTCACAAGAGTACATAAGGATGGATATAAAACATATAATATTACACCAAAAACATATAGGGGACAACAGACTAATAATGAAAACCATAATGTAAAACATAGGATAACTAAAAAATTTAGAAAACTGTATAGCCTAAAGTATAAACCACAGTGTAAACACAAATGTTACTTGTTTGAAAGCTATTGTCTCAATATCTGTACATCAGTTTCAGTAAATATGATATGAATAAATTAAAAGATTATTGCTGTGGAAAGGAAAAGGTTTTATATTGGATATGTGGGAATACTGTATATTGTATATATGAATTACTGTGATCTAAGGCTCTTGCGAAGAGAAGCTCAATAATTAGGGGAAAAAAGGAAAGAAAAAATTGGATGTAGAATTTTTCCAAATCAATATGTATTCTATATCTAACCTTTAAACTCATCACTATATTCCATTTTACTAGTAAGGGAACCTGACATTATATTGGGCTTTACTTTTCAGGAAGTTTTGGATCACAGAGTGATTCAACAATGGCAGCGGAGGAATACTGGTATGGGATGTTATTGACAGGTGATATATGGCTGACAGGGAGTTATACAGGGCATGTGTCCAGGGTGCATGGAAATATTTGGATATACTCATAGTCAAAACAATTAAAAACAACAGCTGGGTGGTACTGGGTTCCTGGCCAGGGGGGGCTCTGTCGTGGTCCCTAGGGGAGCAGCAGAAGTCCCCCAGGTGCAACTGTAAGGACCAGGAAGGAATGAGGTTCCAACAGTGAGCCCCTGATATTAATGACTATGCTTGTGAGCCTATACACCTGAAATAAGAACAAGGCCTAGAGCAGCACTGTGCCTAAGAGTTCCCTTCTGACGGCCTCTGTGTTACTCAAATGTGGCCGGTCTCAAAGCCAAACTCAGCATGTAATTGCAATGCCTTCCCCCCAGCGTGGGACGTGACACCTGGGGATGAGCCTCCCTGGCACTGAGGGATCAATACCAAGTACCAGCTGATGACATAACTAGAAAATGACCTTGAATTAAAGGTTCAACATGGACCAGCAGAATATCCCTGTCTACATATAATAACAGGAGTTAAAAATGCTGTTTGACCCAAAGTAAGGAAATGGAAAGGACAAATAATTTATATGGCTATGAGTCTCTGAAAAAGAGTCTGGAGGTTTTCAGAATGATTGCCTTTATGCACATCAGAGCAGAGTCTCAGAGACAGATAAAGTAGATATAACCCCAGGTATTGGTTCTTTTGATGGCTAAAAAGATCCATGGTTCCATGGCCATGGCAAATGGCAAATGGAGCTCACTGCCATGTCAGTTGGCCCTTCTTTGGAGCTGGTGTTTCTGCATCATGGAGCTGGACTCAGATGGGATCACTTTTGCTACTTTACTGGAATTGTAGTTGGTGCTGGGGCTTAAGATATATCTAAGGGATTTGAATCTCTGGACTGACAATATGATAGCCAGGCCCTGAGCCTCAACAGACTTCAGCTCCTACACTCTAATTTATTGGACTTACCCCACTCAGCTAATATGGAGTTGAAGAATGTCAACCACCACACCATGGAGCCTAGGTTGCCTACAACTGAAAGCAGGAGGATTGCATCCAGTATCCATGTGGAATTGAAGCCCCCTCTTGACATAGATTTGGAATGGACACAACCAAGCCAAGGTCCATAGGAAAGAATACAGTAAGGATTAGAGTGGATTTAATGATATTCTAGTCATGAACTAATGTGGTTAATAATCGAGAAAATGTGGCATTGGTGTGGAAAAAAGTGGCCATGGTGGCTGCTGGGTGCGGGGAATGGGAGGAAGAGATAAGATGTGGAGGCATTTTTGGGACTTGGAGTTGTCCTAGGTGGTGCTCCAGGGACAATTTCCAGACATTGTATGTCCTCCCATGGCCCACTAGATGGAACATGGGAGAGTGTGGGCTATGGTGTGGATCACAGGACATGGGGGTGCAGTGATGCCCAGAGATGTACTCACCAGATGCAATGGATGTGTCATGATGATGGGGGAGAGTGTTACTGTGGAGGGAATGGTGGGGTGGGGGCAGTGGGGGTGAATGGGGACCTCATAATTATTTTATGTAATATTTTTTAAAAAATGAATAAATTGAGTAGAATTTGGAAAAAAAAAAGAAATAAGAACACTCCTTCACTGTTGATGGGAATGTAAAACGGTGCAATCCTCTGTGGAAGACAGTTTAGCAGTTCTTAAGGAAGCTAAATATAGAACTTTCACTTTTTGCAGATATCCAACAGTTGCTTACACAGTGGGGATTGCAAACTGCTCCAGAAAATGTTCAAAAAGACTTTCCTTTCACTTACTTAGGTCATCTAACGGAAAAGTGGTGAGTAGTGCCACAAAGGCTGACTATTCATGTGTCCCATTTAACTACTTTAAATGTTTTGTAAAAATTGCTAGGGGACATGATTTTTTGTAACCCTCTTTGGGCTAACCAAGTGCAATTTAATCCCTATATTTGACATTCTCTAAGAAGACTCTGATTCCACTTCCCCAAGGACACTGCCACATGAAGCTGAGTCTGCTGTACATCTCATGGAGCAAAAAAATGCAGATGCTAAATGAACATGAGTTGATACTACCTTGCCTGTTGAATTACTGATTTGCACCACTACTTTTTCCCCTACAGGTGTTCTGTGGCAATCGATAGGCATCCTGGAGTGGATGCACCTGTCTCATAGTCTGCAAATAATTGTGCCTCCCTATAAAGAAGAGGTTTCCACACTTGTTGCTAGGGGCCATGCTGGTGATATTCGATTACTTGGCACAGAACCTCAATGGATTGTTCTTCCATACTCAAAAAAATAACCAAACAGCTTGATCAATTGGTAATGTTCTCCACTCCTTGACAGTGCACACTGGTGCAATTCCCAGGAGAAATTAACAATCATTATGCAAAACATCCTGTATTACAGTTTCTCTTGTTAATCCATTTTGTGTTTCCCAGTCCTACTTCTGCCTGTCTGATACCACATGCACGTACTGTCTTTACAGAGGGTTCCAGTTCGGGTTGGGTCGCCGTTGTTTCATTTTCATTCTCTTTTGTCCGGTAAATGTCTTACACTTCTTCTCAGTGAGGGGAGCTCTTTGCACTTTGTGATGGTCTACAATATTTTCCTCATGAGCCCCTTAATGTTTATTTTACAGCTGCTATGTGATCAGTGTGGCCTTGCGAATTGAAACTGCTCATTAAAAACTCTCCTACCTGAAGAGCTTTTTGTTTCATTCTCTCCTTTGCAAACTCTTATCCGCCAATGGTCTCTTCCCTGTTATTTTGGTCATCTATGTGCACATATGTATTTAGCTGGACCCCTAGTGGAAGTTAATGCCTAAGCAGATCATTTAGTACCTCCACCTTTGACAAGGTTTCACAAGTCCAATCCTCTCATGCTATGTTCCATCAAAATGCAAATAGTTTGTGGAAACAATTTCATGTAACCCACGAACAAGCCCAGTAGATTGTAAAGCAATGTGCTAACTGTCTTCCTTTCTGTTCTGTCTCCATTGTTGGCATTAATCCCCTCTGCCTGCACCCCAATCACCTCTAGAAAATGGATGTCACCTAATTTGCTCCTTTTGGCCATGTTCAGTGGGTTCATGTAACTGTGGATACTCACTCCCTTTTTCTCCATGCTACCTGCCAAATGGGAGAAAGTACATGACACTTTAGCAACCATTGTTTGCTAGCATTTGCAGTTATGGGTTTGCCCTATTATGTAGAAACTGATAACGCTCCTGCTTATTACAGCCGTGCTTTGCAAAAAATTTTTTCTGCTTATGATATCCACCACTCAACTGGCATTCCATACAATTCTACTGGACAAGCAATTGTTGTGAGAACCAGCCACACCCTATAAATGAAGCTCTTAAAACAAAAAGAGGGTTGAAATGAGGAGGCAGCAGAGTCCACAGCATCAATTAGCTGCTGCTCTTTATACCCTTAATTTTAAAATAGTGATGTTTCAGGGACCTCTGCAGCTTGATGACATTTCCCTAGGACCCCACAGGAGGCAAAAGGGCTGATTACGTGGAAGGATCTCCTTATGGGCCAGTGGCATGGTCCTAACCCTGTGTTATTATGGGGCCAAGGTTATTGTGTGTTTCCTGAAACAGCAGATCAGCCAACTGTGGGTTCCTGATCAGGCAGTCCAGCCAGCCACAACACCTGTAGTCCTGCCCTGAGCTGAATGAGGAGTTTCAGAAAACCAGGAAAGGGGCCATCAGGATGTTGAGTAAGGTGTCGGAGTCTTGGTCGGTGACCCGAGGTATCGGGAATGAAAGACAAAGAGAGATTGGGTTCAGGGGATCTGAGAGCATTGATTTCTCAAGTTCATCAGACAACTTTATTGAGTCGAGGGGCTAGTATATATACCGCTAACATACGTGACATTCAGCACAAAATCAAATTACCTATTACCCTTACCTCATTCTATATTAACTAGTGATTAAAGAACACCAACAAACTTTACTGGAACTATTATTATAAAAATCAGTAACTATAATCATAAATCTTGTTACTCAGGTTGTTCTGTTCTATATGTTATTGTACTGCCTGCAGGTGTGCTTTCCCTGCCAAGATTGTGATCTGCACCGATAATCACAAGGGACAGTTTGACTCAGTGGTCAAGGAAGTAACTTGCTTCCATGGAAACAACATGACTTTGTTTCCCACAGTAAGGAGCCAGGGAGTTGTGCTTGCTAGAGTTAACCTGCATCCAACCATCTTATTCCTATTGGATGTTTATTCCCAGGCCTCCTCCCCTACTGCACCCAGCCACAATCTCATTTATAAGTCAGCAGTGTTAGTTATATGCACTGTAATGTGTTACCATCAGCTCCTCATTTCAACACTTTTATAATTTTAAAAATTCAACATACATCGAGCATCCTCTCCCATTCTCAATCCACATTTTATCTCCTAGTAAACTAGAGTTTACCTATGTGAGTACAACTATGCTAGTACTTCATATTAGTGAGACCATATGATATTTCTCCTTCTGTGTCTGGCTTATGTCACTCAACATAATGATGCATCATATATTAAAAAATGGAAAAACAAATGTCTCTCAACCTGCTCTTTCCCATAGGACAACTCAGCATGAAGCACCTGTCCTGTTGAGTGAGCTTCATTGAGGAGAAACTTTCCTCCCACTAGAAAGGGTTTCTGGTCTTAGTTAAATACTATACTTCAATGACAACACAAAGCCAAATAACAAAACTACAATGACAACACAAAGCTAAAATAACAATGACAAAACTGAAATTGACAACAAGGCTAACATTTCAGCAAAGTAGCAGGGTAGAAGATTAACATGCAAAAATTAGTGGTGTTTCTATATACTAGTTATTAGCAATCTGTGGAGAAAATCAAGAAAAAATTACAATAGCAAAAGAAGCAAATATATAGGAATAAATTTAACCAATGTTGTAAAGGACTTGTACACAGAAAACTGCACAACATTGCTAAAAGAAGGCCTAAATAAAAGGAAGGACATTCCATGTTCACAGATTGGAAGACAAAAAAAATTTTAAGATGTCAGTTCTACCCAAATTGATCTAACGAGTCAATGCAATAACAGTGAAAATTCCCAATGCCTTTTTGCAGAAATAAAAAATCCAATGATCAAATTTATTTGGAAGGGTAAGGAACTGCTAAGAGCCAAAGACATCTTGAAGTAGAATGAAGTTGACTTTAGGGCATATTACAAATCTATAGTGATCAGAAGAGCATTGTATTGGCATAAAAATAGACAGACTGATGAATGGAGTTGAACTGAGAATTCAGAAAGAGACCCTCCCATTAATGGTTAACTGATATTTATTAAGAATTCCAAAGTCACTTCACTAGGACAAAATAGTCTCTTCAATGATTGATGCTGGGATAACTGCATATCCATATGCAAAAATTGAAAGAGGAAAACTATTTCATACTCTATAAAAATTAATACCATATGCACCAAAATGGACCTAAATTTAAGAGGCAGAACCATAAAACTCCTAGAAAAAGTTGTAAGAAAGCATCTTTGAGATTTTTGTGGTCATTAATGGTTTCCTGGTCTTTACGCTCAACACATAAGTGATGATAGTAAAAGTAGATAAATGGGATCTCCTCAAAATTAAAAATTTGTGCTTCAAAGGAGTTTAAGAAGTGAAAAGACCACTAAATGGGAGAAAATATTTGGAAACCACATACCGATAAAAATATAATATTCATAATATACAGAGAAATCATACAAATATACAATGTAAAGACAACAGCCCCATTAAAAAATGAACAGATATTTTTTCAAAGAGGAAATGCAAATAGCTGAAAAACACACAGAAATGATATTCAACATCAGTGGCTATTAGGGAAATACAAATTAAAACCACAAAGAGATATCATAGTTTACTGACTAGACTGTCCACCTTAAAAAAATCAGAAACCTACAAATGTTAGAGGAGATATGGAAAAATATGAACACTCATTCACTGCTGATTGGAATGCAAAAAGATTCAGCTGCTGTTTGGCAAGACAGTTTGGCACTTCCTCAGGAAACTATTATCTCACTAATGTTCATAGAAGCATTATTCACATTTGCCAAAAGAAGGAAGGAACCCAAGTGTCTATCTAGAAAGGAATAGATAAACAAAATGTAGTATATATTTATACAATGGAATATTGTTCAGATATAAGGAGGAACAAAGTATTAACACATATAACATGGATGAATCTCAGAAACTTTATGGTTAGTGAACTAATTGTCATAAATTATTAGATGTAGGACCTAGATGATAGGTTACCAGGAGATAGAATGGAGGAAGAAAATGGGAGCTGATATTTAACTGCTTCTGAGTTTACAAGTAGGTTGACAGAAACTGTTTGGAAATGGACAGAGGTGATGGTAGCACATTATTGTGAGTGAAATGATCAGTGATGAAGTATTTTTGTGAATGTGGTTGACAAAAGTTTTTGGTTATGGCTGTAATTAGAAGGAAAGCTAGGGGACAAACCATGGGATTATACAACACAGTGAACCCTCTTGTGGATGACTGTGCTTAATAATACAAGCACAAGAAGGTTCTAAAATATGCCACTGACCCAATGTATTAATAATAGGGTGGTATATATGGAAAAATACACCAAAAGCAAAGTATGGGCTATAGTAGCACTAATATTTTAACATTCTCACTTCAATTGTAACAAAGGTACAACAAATGTTAACTGTCAACAATAGGATGGATGAACAGAAAAGTATTTATTTCTCTCTATTTGTTAAAAATTTCCATTGAAAAAATAAGAGGTCCCCACACACACCCCCATCCCCCTCACCACACTCCTTCCAAATCAACAACTTCTTACATCATCATTGCATTTGGTGACTACATTTTGGAGCACTGCTGTACCACATGGATAATGGTTTACATTGTACTTTACACTCTCCCCAGTCCACCCAGTGGGCCATGGCAGGACATATGATGTCCAGCACCTGTCTCTGCAGTACCACTCAGGACAACTCAAAGCCCTGAAAATGCCCCACATCATATCTCTTCTTCCCTCTCCTCAGCAGCTATTGTGGCCACACTCTCCACATAAATGCTACAATTTCTTCCACTAATAATCACAATAATTCCACAGTAAATTATCAGTAAATCCACTCTAATCTGTACTGTATTCCTGCATCCTGTGGACCCAGGGATGGTTATATCCACTCCACCTCTATATTGAGATGGGGCTTATATTCTACATGGATGATGGATGCAATTCTACTTGCAGTTGTAGGCACTCTTGGCTCCCTGGTGTGGTGGTTGACCTTCTTCACCTCCCTGTTCCCTGGCTGGGGTAAGTCCAATAAACCAGAGGGTAGGAGTTGCAAGTCTGCTGAGGTGCAGGGCCTGGCTGTCACATGGATAGTCCAGTGATTCTGGTCTCCTGAGTATACACAAACCCCAGCACCAAACACAGGTCCTATAAAAGTAACAGAAGAGACATGTGTAGAAAGATTACATCAGAATCCAACTCCATCACACTCATGAACACAAACTCCAAAGAGGGTTAACTGACATGACACTGAACTCCAGAGCCATCTGTCATGACCATAGAACATGTGGGTCTCTGTAGCCCTCAGAAGAACCAATACATGGGGTTGTATCTACTTTGGCTGTCTCCAGGACCCTGCTGGGGCATGCATAACCGTGGCCCCTCTGATGACCTCCCAATTCTTTTTTGGAGACTCATAGCCATATAAACTCCTTTGTCTTTTCCATTTCCCCCTTTTATTCAAGGTCAAAAAGCAGTTTGTAACATCAGATATTACATGAAGGCTGAGATAATCTGCTGATCTGAGTTGACCCTTTTATTCCAGGTCTTTTTCTAGTTACATCTTCAGCTGGTGCTTGGCAGTAATCCCCCAGCATGAAGGAGGCTCATCCCTGGGAGTTATGTCCTACCCTGGGGCGAAGGTAATGCATTTACATGCTGAGTTTTGCTTAGAGAGTGGCCACATTTGAGCAACATGGAGGAACTCAGGAGGTAAATTTTAGGTACCCTGCAGCTCTAGGCCTAGTTCATATTTCAGGCACACAGGCTTATAAGCATAGTAATCAGTATCAAGGACTCATATTTGCATCATCCTTCCTTATTGGTCTTTGCCATTGCACTTGCGGGTTGTTGTTGTTCCATTTGGGAATGTGATAGAGCTCCCCTGGGCTAGGAACTCAGTTGTCGTTTTTAACTGTAACCACTATGAAAATATACAAACTTTTTTTGTACCCTGTATACATGCCCTGGAGAACTCCCTCCCAACCATATGCCCCCCATCAATAACACCCCACAGCAGTGTTTCTCCCCTGCCATAGTTGAACCTCTCTGTGGTCAAAAACTTCTTCGAAAATGAAGCCTAATATATTGCCAGGTTCCAGTAATAGTAAAGTGGAATATAGTGATGGGTTTAGAGGTTAGACATAGAAAGCATAATAATTTATAAAAATTAAATAAAGTAAAAATAAATTGGGGTATCAAAAAATGAAAAAGCTTTGTTTTTGATGTTTTGCCTTTCATCACTGCAATAGGTGTTGCCCTGTATGTACAGTGGCAAGGCAATTTCCTTCATTTCTGCCTCAGTGTCTATATCCTTTCTTTTTTTTCTTCCAATTATTAGTTTTGTCTTTAAAAAAGTTTTAGACTCCAGTAATTCACATATATAATATAGGGTACTCCCACATATCCAACATCAAACATTTCATCCCTTCCCCAGCAATGATATTTTCACAAGTTCATATTATATTTGCTGCAGCTGATGTACAGATACTGAAATATAGCTTTCAGCCAAGCTTCCATTTTGGTTTACATTATGGTTTATATTTTAGACTACAATTTTCTAAATTTTCAGTTATCTTATGTTTTACATTATGGTTTACATTTTAACCTATAGACTTTTATATATTTTTGGTGTAATTTAACATGTCCTATATTCATCATTGCATGATCTTGTGGAACACTTCCATTGTTCCACAGTTACCCTGATTCCATCTATTCGATACCTCTCTACCCTTCCCCATAGCACCCCCAGTGACAATTATTCTTCATTACTTGAAGGACTATAGTCACAGATACTTGCAACAATGTTGAGGTATTGACATACTCAACTGTTCTAACCCATTGGGAGCCACCAATTCTCTCAAGAGACGCAATTCCTTCTGTTTGAGAACATCAGTCCTCCCCAGGATGTGGGTATTCCTTCATACTCATTATATGGGTCTCCACCCAGTGATATAACCCACGATGACAAAATGAGCACTCACACACTCCCTAGAAACCTACCTTGTGTCAGATGCCCCCCTTAAACATCTTAAACAGTTAAACTTCCTTATTATATTTTCTAATGAGTTTTCTCAACATACCTGACAATCTCCTATGTCCAAAGGTTCCCCTACCATTTCCCCAATTTCTTGGACCATCTGATCGATGCACCCATTCCTAAACCAGCTCAAGCCCTCAAAGCTCCACCCAAAGGTATCCCTATGCCCCCATTTTATCCCTTCTCTCTACAAATACTACCTCCAGCTTATCATAGATTTCACCCATGTTGGTAATTCTTAGAATAGTTTTTCATGACACAGTTTTTCATGACATGACAACCACATTTCCCTTGTCAGTTACACTATTTTACTCTGAGGCTTACTTGAAAGTGCATATGGCCAGCTGCAGGTCAAAGCTTCATCTTTAGGGGAAAAGAAAGATGTAACTAGGAGAAGTTTACATGAGAAGCAAGGCAAATATAACAATTAGGTTCTACATGTCAATTAACATAACCCTTGGAAAAAGGTAAACATGGAGTAAGATCAAGTGTCTCAAAGGACAGGGCCTTGGAACATTTTGAACTTTATATAGGTATATACTTCTGTGGGATATAAATGTGTCCTTGTTGCCATTGGTATGTTTCTGGATAGAGGGTTTTCCTTGCCACCAGGTTACTACCCCCAAAGTACCTTAAAAAATATTAAACTATGGACCTATTGTGATTAGTGATGGAAGAAATTGTAACATTGATGTGGAGAAAGTGGCCACAGTAGCTACTGAGAGTAAGGAGAGGGAAGAAGAGATATGCTGTGGGGGCATTTTCAGGACTAGGAGTTGTCCTGGGTGGTACTGCAGGGACAGATGCTGGACATCGTATGTCCTGCCGTGGCCCACTGGGTGGGTGGACTGGGGGGTGAGTGTAAACTACAATGTAAACCACGATCAATGTGGTGCAGCAGTACTCCAAAATGTATTCGCCAAATGCAATGAATGTCCCATAATGAAGAAAGAGATTGCTGATGTCGGAGGATTGGGGTGAGGGGGGTGGGGCATATATAGGGACTTCATATTTTTTTAATGTAATATTATTTTAAAAAGAGGAAAAAATTAAAAATATGCAATATTAAATTTCCCACCTGGGAAATTCCTGCCATTTTCCCAAATAATATAGCTAAAATCTCTGGACTATATAAAATTGCCTAGTAAAAGAAAACAGGATAATAAACCAAAACCTCAACCTAAATGCTTGTACCTGTGAATATTATTCCTATAATAAACTATGCCTAAATATAACTAATGAGTAGGAGTCACCTCCTGAACACCTACTTGCTCCAGTATGGCCTTTCTCTAAGCTGTACTCCTTTAATAAAGTAACTACCTTCCTCAAAGCATGGGTCATGTTGTTCCAGACATGAGTCTCCCTGGCATGGAGGGATTAGTACCAAGTGTTAATCAGTGATGCATTTGGAAAAAGACCTATTCCAAATTGGGGAAATATTTAATAAAACAGTGTTTTTATGTCTAAGAGATTTCAAAGCGAGCCAGGAGATCATTCTGGACTTTATACTTATGCAGGTGTCAGGTAGATTTTACAAAGTGCCATGTAAACAAAAACTCAAACAAAAATTTTCCCATGGCCTCTAGGGACAGCTAGACACCAAAAGCAAGTCATATGGTTACACTGACACCTCCTTCATGGACTCTATCTGGAAAAGTAAGAAAAGCTACTACATTTATAACACATAGTTCTACCATTTATGAAACACCTAATCATGATTCTTCTTTTATTTGAAGCTATAATCTTCAATTTACTTGGAAGTATTTTTCTGAAAATCTTAAAGCTTCAGTCTGTTTCTATGCCAGTTGAAGCCTTCAAGCTAGCAGGTATATGGTGGAACTCTCATTCTCCAGTTCTTCAGCTTTGCCCTGGTCAACTGAAAATGGTGACAATGGACCAGTTTCTTCCTCAAGGAGTATCCTCAACTGCAAGCAAAACAATTCCCTTCCACTGCCCCATAATATCTATATTCCTCCTCAGCTTGAGGCACTCAGAACTGGCACTGTCCCATCAAGATTAAAAAATGAATAAAAATAAAGGGGGAATGTAACCACTGACTAAAGCATATTTGCAGTTATTGTAGTTGTAGTCTTGTGTTAACTGAGAAACTTGTAACACTGATATAAAAAATAGGTACATAAAACAATTTTTAAAAAAGACCAAAGGTGGGGAAGGGAGTTAGTCAATTACCACTCTATACTTTACATAAATAAAACTTTAAGATCGTAATGAAAAATAAATAACTTAGGAAATGGGTCCTCTAAGCATCTACTTCTTGGCACCAAGACAAGGCTAAATATAAAATGTTAAAGTAAATATTTGATTTAAAAAATGAAGGGGGGAGGGGGCAAGATGGCGGCTGAGTGAACATCCCTGTTAGAGTCTTCTGCAGGGAATCGGCTGGGCGGCGTTGGAGACTCTTTGGGACCGGATTGTTTCGGGATTTTTGCTGGTCCGGAGGTGTCTGGACATCGATTTGGAGGGAAGGTAACAGAGAGGATTCGTCTGTGAAATATACACGGAGATCCCAGCTACCTGTAGAGGATTCCCTTCTTGGGTAGGCGGAGACGAGGCATCTAGCCCTGCTCGGTGGGGCTGAGCCAGGCCGGGCAGGGCCGCGGTAGCGTTTGGAGCCAGGCGGGGCCGGTTCAGGCCCCGGCTGCGGGCCGCGGTAGCGTTTGGAGCCGGGCGGGGCTGGTGCAGGCCCCGGCTGCGGGCCGCGGTAGCGCTTGGAGCCGGGCGGGGCCGGTGCAGGCCCCGGCTGCGGGCCCCGGTAGCGCTTGGAGCCGGGCGGGGCCGGTGCAGGCCCCGGCTGCGGGCCGCGGTAGCGCTTGGAGCCGGGCGGGGCCGGTTCAGGCCCCAGCTGCGGGCCGCGGTAGCGTTTGGAGCCGGGCGGGCCCGGGTCAGGCCGCGGCGGGTACGGAGCCGGGCAGGGCCGGTCCAGGCCGCGGTGGCGGGAGGTGGATGCCGGAGCCGGCTGGGCCGCTGTAGCGAGCGGAGCTGGGCGGAGCCAGGCCAGGCCAAGGCGGCATGAGGAGCCGGGCAGAGCCGGTCCAAGCCTCCGCGGCGGGCGGAGCCGGGCCTGCGGAGGGGTTTCTGTTTTTTTTTTTTTTTTTTTTTTTTGAGCATCTGCAGTACTGGGGAGTTCGTGGGCCCTGGGCGGCCTATTGGGGGTTTGTGGGAAGGGAGGTGCTTGCAGACCCATTTGGGCAGACAGACGGGGGGGATTTAGGGCAAAGCGGGGGGAAGTTGTTGTTTTAGATAGTGTTGCAATTGTGACACGTGTGTACCTGTATCTCTCTTCTCCCTATCCGTTCCCCACCGTTTGCCCATCCTCTTTTTCTTTCTTCCTTTCTTCTTGCCTTTCTTTTTTCTTTATTATAATTAGTTTTTTTTTTTTTTCGGTTTTCTCTTTCCCTCTTGTCCCTCATCTTCCACTTATTTTTACTTTAATTCAAGTATACAATAGGTGCTACAGGGAACACCTCACATTTGCTGGGTTTTCCCATCCTCCACTGCCTCATTTCTGTGTGAACTGATTTAGGCTACCTACACTATCCCCCTTCCCCTGCATCTTGATATCCACTATCATCTCCTGTCTCTCCTATATTCCACCCCCCACCTCCTGTTCTTTGATCCACAAAGTGTCTAACTCTTAATTTCTAATACCTTTGTTCTGTTTTCTGTCTATTATCCACTCTTGAAACTATTACCTTTCTTTTCTTTTTCCCTCTCTCATGAAAACAATAGCTGTGTAGTTCATACCATATTCCTCCCAAATTCAGTCATCAACTTCATAAAAGGTACTCTACCTACAGCTATAACTCTATACAATCTACATGAATCTAACCTCCATCCTTCCAGATCTCATATTCCTGCTTTATTAACATACATCACCAATACAACTTTACACTTTTCCCTTGCTTACACAATTGCCTTTCCCCAACACTAATACTTTCCTCTAAAGTGAACTTAACCAACAACAAGTAACTAGAATAAGAAGAAAAAAGTGACAAAGAGAAGATATAACACCTGTGCAAAAATAACAACTAATTAACCTCCAAGAGCAGACAAAGAAGCTAAGGAACTGATTAAATTCGTCAAAATAAAGAGATGACCAGAAAGCAACAAAAATCTACGAACCAAACCAATAATCAGGAAAACATGGCTGAATCCAATCAACAAACCAATAATCACGAAGGGGAGCAAAACTTGGCACAAGCAATGAAAGATCTCAGAACATTTATCACCGACAAATTTGATGCAGTAATGAAAGAGGTTAACAACATGAAGACATCACTTGGAGGGGAAATTGCAGACATACGCAAAAACATAACAGATATGATGGGAATGAACACCACAGTTCAAGAAATCAAAAATACACTTGCAGCAAATATCAGCAGACTAGAAGAGACAGAGCAGAGAATTAGTGATGTGGAAGACAGTACATCAGAAATCAAACAGATAGTAGAAGGGGTCAATAAGAAGATAGAAAAAATCCAATTAGGATTTAGGGACCTGAATGACAATGCAAAACGCTCAAACATACGTATTATAGGCATTCCAGAAGGTGAAGAGAAGGGAAAGGGGTCAGAAAGAGTGTTGCAGGAAATAATGGCTGAAAACTTCCCAAATCTACTGAAAGAGACAGATGTACATATCCAAGAAGCACAGCGCACTCCACAAGTCATAAACCCCAACAGGCCCACCCCAAGACATATACTTGTCAAATTATCCAATGCTCAAGACAAAGAGAAAATCCTAAAAGCAGCAAGAGAAAAGAAAACCATCATATACAAGGGAAGCTCAATTAGATTAAGTGCTGATTTCTCTTCTGAAACCATGGAGGCAAGAAGACAGTGGTATGATATAGTCAAGGTACTAAAGGAAAAAAATTTCCAACCAAGAATACTCTATCCAGCTAAACTAGCATTCAAACTGATGGAGAGTTCAAAATATTCGCAGACAAACAGAAACTGAAAGAGTATACCAACAAGAAACCTCCCCTTCAAGAAATTCTAAAGGGAGTTCTGCAGGAAGAAAGGAAAAAACAGGAAAGGCAAAGTTGGAGGAGAGTATAAGACCAACAACAACAACAAAAAAGACAAAAAAAAATATACAAACAAAATATGACAAACACAAATCCAATCAAAATATGGCTAACACAAATAATTCCTTGATAGTAATAACACTGAATGTCAATGGATTAAACTCACCTATCAAAAGATTCAGACTGGGACACTGGATAAGGAAATATGACCCATCCATATGCTGTCTACAAGAGACACATCTTAGACCCAGAGACGCATGGAGATTGAAAGTGAAAGGCTGGAAAACAATCATACAAGCTAACAATAACCAAAAAAAGGCAGGAGTAGCTATATTAATATCAGACAAAATAGACTTTAAATGTGAAACAATTGTGAGAGACAAAGAAGGATACTACATTTTAGTCAAAGGGAAAATCTGTCAAGAAGATCGAACAATCATAAATATCTATGCCCCTAACAAGGGTGCCTCTAAATACGTCAGGCAAACACTGGAAAAACTAAGTGAAAGAATAGATACATCTACAATTATAGTGGGGGATTTTAATACACCACTATCAACTCTGGACAGAACATCTCAAAAGAGAATCACCAAAGAAACAAAACATCTGAATAGTATATTAGAGGAGCTCGATCTAATAGACATATATAGATCGCTACACCCAAACACAGCAGGATATACATTTTTCTCAAGCGCACATGGATCATTCTCCAAGATAGATCATATGCTAGGCCACAAAGAAAGGCTGAACGAATTCAGAAAGATTGAAATCATACAAAACATTATCTCTGACCACAGTGGAGTCAAGCTGGAGATTTGCAAGGGAAAGAAGCCCAGATTTCACACCACGATTTGGAAATTAAACAACACACTCTTAGAAAAACAGTGGGTCAAAGAGGAAATCTCAAAAGAAATCAATGACTACCTTGAAACAAATGATAATGATAACACAACATACCAAAATTTATGGGATGCAGCAAAAGCAGTACTGAGAGGGAAGTTTATAGCCATAAATTCATATATCAAAAAAGAAGAAAGAGCAAAAATTGAAGAACTAACTGCACATTTGAAGGAATTAGAAAAACAACAACAAAGTAACCCAACAGGAAGAAGAAGGAAGGAAATAACAAAGATAAGAGCAGAACTAAACGAAATAGAAAATAAGAAAGCACTTGAACAGATAAACAAGACCAAGAGCTGGTTTTTTGAGAAGATTAACAAAATTGACAAACCTTTAGCAACACTAACAAAGAAAAAAAGAGAGAAGATGCAAATACACAAAATAAGAAATGAGAAAGGCGATATCACCACTGACCCCACAGAAATAAAGACTATCATAAGAGGATATTTTGAAAAACTATATTCCAACAAAAACGACAATCTAGAGGAAATGGACAAATTCCTAGAAACACATAAACAGCCCATATTGACAAAAGAAGAAATTGATGATCTTAACAAACCAATCACAAGCAGAGAGATAGAATCAGTTATTAAAAATCTCCCAACTAAGAAGAGCCCAGGGCCAGATGGCTTCACAGGTGAATTCTATAAAACATTCCGGAAAGAACTGACACCAATCCTGCTGAAACTATTCCAAACCATCGAAACAGAAAGAACATTACCCAACTCCTTCTATGATGCCAACATTACCCTAGTACCAAAGCCAAACAAAGACATCACAAGAAAGGAAAATTACAGACAAATTTCTCTAATGAACCTAGACGCAAAAATACTTAACAAAATACTTGCTAATCGTATTCAACAACACATTAAACGAATTATACACCACGACCAAGTGGGATTCATCCCAGGTATGCAAGGATGGTTCAACATAAGAAAATCAATCAACGTAATACACCATATAAACAGATTGAAGGAAAAAAATCACATGATTATATCTATTGATGCAGAAAAAGCATTTGACAAAATACAGCACCCTTTCTTGATAAAAACACTCCAAATGATTGGAATACAAGGAAATTTTTTGAACATGATAAAGAGTATATATGAAAAACCTAAAGCCAATATTGTTTACAATGGAGAAATCCTAGACTCCTTCCCTCTAAACTCAGGAACAAGACAAGGATGCCCACTGTCGCCGCTCCTATTTAACATTGTCTTAGAAGTACTTGCTCGAGCACTGAGGCAAGAACCAGAAATAAAAGGCATTCAAATTGGAAAGGAAGAAGTCAAAATTTCATTATTTGCAGATGACATGATCCTATACATAGAAAACCCTGAGAGATCTACAACGAAGATTCTAGAACTCATAAATGAGTTTAGTAAAGTCGCAGGTTATAAGATCAATGCGCAAAAATCAGTAGCATTTCTGTACACCAATAATGAGCAAGATCAGGAGGAAATCAAGAAACAAATACCATTCACAATAGTAAATAAAAAAATCAAATACTTAGGAATAAATTTAACTAAAGAGGTAAAGAACTTATACACTGAGAACTATACAAGATTGTTCAAGGAAATCAAAGAAGACCTAAATAAATGGAAGACTATTCCTTGTTCATGGATAGGAAGACTGAACATTATTAAGATGTCTATCCTACCAAAATTGATCTACACATTCAATGCAATCCCAATAAAAATCAATGCAGCCTTCTTTAAGGAACTAGAAAAACTAACTATGAAATTTATTTGGAAAGGAAAGAGACCCCGAATAGCCAAAGACATACTGAAAAAGAAAAACGAAATTGGAGGAATCACAATACCTGACTTCAAAACATACTATAAAGCTACGGTGGTGAAAACAGCATGGTATTGGCATAAGGAGAGACATATAGACCAATGGAATCAAATTGAAAGCTCTGATATAGAACCTCACATATACAACCACATAATATTCGATAAAGCCACCAAACCCTCTCAACTGGGAGAGAGTGGCCTATTCAACAAATGGTGTCTGGAGAACTGGATAGCCATATGTAGAAGAATGAAAGAGGATTACCATCTCACACCTTATACAAAGATCAACTCAAGATGGATCAAAGACCTAAATATAAGAGCCAAGACCATAAAAACCTTAGAAAGCAGTGTAGGGAAACATCTACAGGACCTTGTAATAGGTAATGGATTTATGAATATCTCACCAAAAGCACGAGCAGCAAAAGAACTAATAGATAAATGGGACTTCCTCAAAATTAAAGCCTTCTGCACCTCAAAGGAGTTTGTCAAGAAAGTAAAAAGGGAGCCCACACAGTGGGAGAAAATATTTGGCAATCAAATATCTGATAAGAAACTTATAACTTGCATATATAAAGAACTCCTACATCTTGAAAATAAAAAGATAAACAATCCATTTAAAAAATGGGAAAAAGACTTAAACAGACACTTCTCCAAAGAAGAAATACAAATGGCAAGAAAGCACATGAAAAAATGTTCCAAATCTCTAGCTATCAGGGAAATGCAAATCAAAACCACAATGAGATACCATCTTACACCCATAAGATTGGCAGCTATGAAAAAAACAGAAGAATACAAGTGCTGGAGAGGATGTGAAGGAAGGGGAACACTCATCCACTGCTGGTGGGAATGCAGAAGGATCCAACCATTCTGGAGAACAGTATGGCGGTTTCTCAAAAAACTAGCCATAGATTTGCCATATGACCCAGCAATACCACTGCTGGGAATATACCCAGCAGAACTGAAAACAAGAACACAAACCAATATATGTACACCAATGTTCATAGCAGCATTGTTCACTATTGCCAAAAGTTGGAATCAACCCAAATGCCCATCAACAGACGAGTGGATCAATAAAATGTGGTATATACACACAATGGAATACTACTCGGCTGTAAGAACAAACACACTACAAACACATGTGATAACATGGATGAATCTTGAGAACCTTATGTTGAGTGAAGCAACCCAGACATTGAAGGACAAATACTACATGACTTCAATGATATGAAATAAACAAGCTGCCCTAGATAGCAAGAGACTGAACGATAGGTTTGCAGGAAATCGGAGGGTGGAGGAAGGATATGAGCCGATGTCTGCAGGGGTGGAATTTAAGACGAGATGGTGGTAAGTATGAACACAAAGAAGAGATAAAAGGGGGGCAAGGGGTTGCCTTTGCTTGGGGCTTTGCGGGTTTGAGGGTGGCTGGGGAGGGACGGGTGGGTAACGTTGCCCAAAAGTGGGGGGAGGGAGGGGTAGCATACGAACCAGGAGAGGGTCAGGTGTTGGTGGAGAGTAAAATGCCGAGAAAATCATATCAAAATATAATAAAGAGGGTTACCTGTTTAGAATGCTCGGAGGGGAGGGTCTGATGCAGGACGGGCTCCTGGGGAATGTCTAAATGCTCATTCTGCCAGAGTGGGTGACACCATGGGGTAGAAACCCAAGTAGTGAGAGTGGGGGTGGACCCACATCCTGGGGAGGACTAATGCCATCCAATAGAGGGAACTGTATCCCTCGAGAGAAAGGGTGGCTCCCAGGGCATTGGGGCAGTTGAGCAAGTTAGGCCCTGAACACTATTCCATCTATCTCTGGAAGTGGCTCCTCAGGAAATGGAGGTTGGCTATCACTGAGGGCACCAAGGTGGAAGGGAAAATGGACGTTAAATGTGTGGAACCAAAGTAAATGGGGGGTAAGAGAGGAGTTTCTTGAGAGTACACAAGGATGGATATAAAACATGTAATATTACACCATAACATATAGGAGATGACAGACTGATAATGTAAACCATAATGTAAAACATAGGATAACTAAAAATGTAAAGAACTGTGTATCCTAAAGTATGCACCATAATGTAAACACAGATGTCACCTTGTTAGAAAGCTAATGTCTCAGACTCTGTACATCACTTTAAGTAAATATGATATGAATAGGGCGTAAGAGTATCACTGTGGAAGGGAAAAGGTTTTCTGGTGGATGTGTGGGAGTGCTGTATATTATATATATACATTGCTGTGGTCTAGGACTCCTGTGAAGAAAAGCTGAATAATTAGGAGGGGGGGGGGGAAAAAGAAAAAAATAGGATGTGGAATTTTTTCAAGTCAACATTCTTTATCTAAGTTCTTTATCTAACTTTATCCAAGTTCTTTATCTATCCTTTAAACTCATCGCTATATGCCATTCCCTAGTAAGGGACCATGACATTATATTGGGCTTCAAATTTCGGGGAGTTCTGGATCACAGAGTGTTTCAACAATGGCAATGGAGGGATACTGGTATGGGATACCAATGACAGATGATATATGACTGACAGGGAGCTGTACAGAACATATGTCCAGGGTGCATGGTAATGTTTGGATATACTCATAGTGGCAACAATTAAAAACCACAGTAGGGGGGGTACTGGGTTCCTGGCCAGTGGTGCTCTGTCGTGGTCCCTAGGGGAGCAGCGACAGTCTCCCAGGTACAGTGGTGGGGACCGGGAGGGAGTGAGGGTTCAACAGTGAGCCCCTGATACTAATGACTATGCTTGTGAGCTGATAAACCCAAAATAATAACAAGGCCTAGAGCAACTTTGTGCCTGGGAATTTCCTTCTGTCAGCCTTCATGTTACTCAAATGTGGCCAGTCTCGAAGCCAAACTCAGCATGTAAATGCAATGCCTTCCCCCCAGCGTGGGACATGACACCCGGGGATGAGCCTCCCTGGCAACGAGGGACCACTATCAACTACCAACTGATGATGCAACTGGAAAATGACCTTATACGGAAGGTTCAATGCGGATCAGCAGAATATCCATGTCTACATAAAATACCATGACTTTAAAATGATGTTTGACCTAAAGTAAGGGGGAAATGGAAAGGAGAAATGAGTTTATATGGCTACGAGTTTCTAAAAAAGAGTCTGGAGGCTGGCAGAAGGTTTGCCCTCATGCACAACTGAGCAGAGTCAGAGAGACAGATAAAGCAGATACAACCCCCAGATATTGGTTCCTTTGAGGGCTAAAGAGACCCATGGGAGTTATGGTCATGGCCGATGGGGTTAACTACCAGGGCAGATGGCCCCTCTTTGGAAATGGTGTTTATGTGTGATGAATCTGGACTCAGATGGGATCTCCCTTCATAAGACTTTCATGCTAATGTGCTGGAGGTGCAGTTAATGTTGGGGTTTAAGATATATTTAGGGGATTTGAATCTCTGGACTGACAATGTGATAGCCAGATCCTGAGCCTCAACAGACTCCAGCACCTACAATCTGATTTATTGGACTTACCACACTCAGCTAAGATGGAGGTGAAGAAGGACAACCACCACACCATGGAGCCTAGAGTGATTACAACTGAAAATGGGAGGATTGCATCCAGCATCCAGGTGGAATCTGAGCCTCCTCTTGACATAAAGGTGCAATGGACACAACCAATCCAGTGTCCACATAGAAGAGGTGGGATTGGATTGGGAAAAGTGGACATAATGGACAAAGGGTATGGGGAAAGGCAGGAAGAGATGAGAGGTGGAGGCGTCTTCGGGACATGGAGCTGCCCTGGATGGTGCTTCAGAGGTAATCACCGGACATTGTAAATCCTCACAGGGCCTACATGATGGAATAGAGGAGAGTATGGGCCATGATGTGAACCAATGTATATGAGGTGCAGAGGTGCCCAAAGATGTACTTACCAAATCCAATGGATGTGTCATGATGATGGGAACGAGTGTTGTTGGGGGGGGGGAGAGGGGGGGGGTGGGGGAGTGGGGTTGAATGGGACCTCACATATATATTTTTAATGTAATATTATTACAAAGTCAATAAAAAATAAAAAAATTAAAAAAAAATGAAGATAGGATAGTCAACATTGATTAAAAGAATAGGCAAAATTCTGGAAAAGCTCATGTATACTCTTTTCCCATCTGCTGTGAGAAGCACACCAGCTGGCTTGGGGAGATGATAAGAGGAGATAAGAGGTGAATCTGCTGAGGCTGCCCAAATTACCTAAAAGACCTGAAATAGGGAAAACTGGTCTCAGAGGAGGTGGAATCAGGCAATTAACTAGGCCTTTGCAATACACCTAAGGGAGGAGGACAGTAGGACATGTTTGGCAGGCTTAGAGCTCCCAGCAAGGTGGGGTACTCTCTCTCAAAAAGACTAAGAGTCATAGTTTTCCATGGTGAGTTGGTTTACCAGGGTCACAAGTGAATTTCAGAGGGGAGCTCTCATATGGGCTTCCTTCTGCCCTGGGAGAGAGGGAAGTCAGGAAGGGAGAAAGCAGAAAGGACAGATTCCTAAGCAGTTTATTCAATAGCAAGGAGGAATACTTGTTTGAGGCCTTGTCTGATCCACTTTGTTTTTGTTTGTTTTCTTGTCTTTCCTTCCTCTTTCTTCCGCCACCACCCTTTTATTTCATTTTTCCTCTTTTTTCTTTCATTTTATATATATTTTCAATTAAAGTTAATTGATCACAAGAAATGTTACATTCAAAAACATTAAAAAACAAAAAAAACATAAGAGGTTCCCACATAACCTACTCCCCACCCCCATCACATCATTTTTGTAAATTGTATTTTTTTGAAGATAAATTTATCACACAAAAAAAGTTACATTAAAAAATTTAAGAAGTTCCTGTATACCCCTCCAACTCACTCCTCCCACACCAACCTACCTCATCATTGTGGCACACTCATCACACTCAGTGAACACATTTTGGGGCACTGCTTCACTACAAAGATAATAGTTTATCCCATAGTTCATATTCTCCCCCAGTACATACAGTTGGTTATGGTAGGATATATAAAGGTCAGCATCTGACCCTGCAATATAATTAAGGACAACTCAAAATCCCCAAAATGCCCCCATGTCACATCTCTTCTTCCCTCTCCCTGCCCTCAGCAACTACTATGTCCACATTCTCTAAATTAATGCTAAAATTTCATCTATTACTCATCACAATAGTTTTGTAGTAGAATGTCAGTAAGTCCACTCTAATCCATATTTTATTCCTCCATTCTGTGGCCCCTGGGATAGTGATGTCCTCTCCACTTCTAGAACAAGAGGGTGTTTAGATTCCACATGGGTGATGGATGCAATTCCTCTGCTTATAGTTAAAGGCACTCTTGATTCCCTGTTGTGGTGGTTGACCATCTTCACCTCACTGTTAGTTGACTTGCATAAGACCAATGAACCAGAGAGTAGGAATTGCCACTCTGCTGAGGCTCAGGGCCAGCTAGCCATGGGTAGTCTAGATATTCAAGTCTCCTGAGTATGGACCATCTCTTTTACCAACCACAGGTTCAGTAAAAGTGACAGAAGATGCATGTGTAGAAAAGGCACATCTGAGTCCAACTCCATCACATTCAGGTGCACAAATTCCAAAGTAGGGCCCTCTGACATGGCACAAAGTTCCAAATCCATCTGCCATGACTATATACCCTATGGATCTCTGTAGCCTTCAGGAGAACCAGTATGTAGGGTTGTATCTACTTTGGCTTTTTCTGGGGTCCTGCTGAGGTGTGTGTAACTGTGACCCCTCTGGTGACCTCCTGATCCTTTTTGGAAGACCCTTAGCCATATCAACTCATTTGTCTTTGCCATTTCCCCCTTTTATTCAAGGCCAAAGAGCAGTTTTTAACACTTGATCCAACATGTAGGCTAAGATATTCTGCAGATCTGATTGACCCTTTTATTCGAGGTATCTTTCTAGCTGCTTCTAAAAATATGAACACTTCATGAATTTGCATGTTATCCTTTTGTAGGGGCCATGCTAATCTTCTCTGAATCATTCCAATTTTAGTATATGTGTTGCTGAAGTGAGCACCCCTTTTTTCTTTTCTTTTTTCCGTTCTGTATCCCTCTTTCTATTAGGTGCTGCAGGCAGTGTTTCTTGTTTGCTGTGTTTCCTCATCCTCTATATCCTCTTTTCTGTGCATACTGATTTAGTCTACCAATGCTATCCCCTTTTCTTTACATCTATCTCTCTTCCATCTCCTGTTGTTTCTCTCATATTCCACCTCTTTTGTTCAGCCCCAATTTTTCTGACTTTTATTGCTAACACCTCTATTTTGGTTTCTATCTTTCCCATAAAAGACAGAACACTCTTTATGTTATTGTCTTGTCTTTTCTCTTTTCCTTTCTCCTGACAATACTGGCCTTCTAATTGATACTATATTCTCCATGTTCAGTTTCTCATCTAATTGTAGGTACTCCACTTTTTTATTTTTATAAATCTACACAGCTTACACGAGTATAACATTCATTCCCATAGGTATCAGATGGTTCTTCTGCCTACACTTACTATCAATACAACTGTTACACATTTTCTTTTCTAACCTCTTTTGCATTCTCTGGCCATAATATTTTCCTTCAAGAGAACTTAGACAACAACAAGGAAATAGAATAAGAAGAACAACGTGTCAAAGAGAAGACTTAATACACACATAAAAACAGCACCCAAATAAACCCCTTGACTAGATGGAGAAGCTAATCAACTAAGAAACCCCATCAACATAAAAGGAATGACCAGACAGCAACAAAAATTACAAACCATACCAATAATCAAGAAAACATGGCCCAATCCAATCAACAAACTAAAAATCAGGAAAAGGAGCAAACCATTGAACAACTAATCAAAACTCTCAAAACAAATATCATGGGCCTATTTAATGAAGTGAAGCAAGAGTTTAAGAATATTATGCAAACACTTGGGAAGCATGCAGAGGAAATTGTAAACATATGCAAAAAGATAATGGATATGATGGTGATGAAAGGCACAATCCAAGAAATCAAAATACACTCTCAGAATGTGGACTTGGCTCAATGGATAGAGCATCTCCCTACCACATGGGAGATCCATGGTTCAAATCCAGGGCCTCCTTGACCCATGTGGAACTGGCCCGCATGCAGTGCTGATGCACATAAGGAGTGCCATTCCATGCAGGGGCGTTTCCCATGTGGTGGAGCCCCATATGCAAGTAGTGCACCGTGTAAGGAGAGCTGCTGAGCATGATAGAATGTTCAGCCTGCCTGGGTGTGGCACCACACACACAGAGACCTGATGCAGCAAGATGATGCAACAGATAGAGACACAGATTCCTGGTGCTGCTGACAAGAATAGAAGTGGACACAGAAGAACACACAACAAATGGACACAGAACAGACAACTGGGGCATGGGGGGAAAGGGAGAGAATTAAATAAAAATAAATCTTAAAAAAAATAACTCTCAGCAAATAACAGCTGATTTGAAGAGTCAGAGGAAAGAACCAGTGTTGTGGAAGACAGTATACCTGACATCAAACAGATTGTAGAACTGATTGATAAAAAGACAGAGAAAATCCAGCAGGGACTTAGGGACCTAAATGACAACACAAAATGCACAGACATATACATTATAGGCATCCAAGAAGGAGAAGAGAAGGGAAAGGACACACAAAGGGTATTGGAGGAGATAATGTCTGGATACTTCCAAAACCTAATGAGGGAGATGGAAGTACATGTCCAGGAAGCACAACACACCCAAAAAAGCATAAATCCCAACAGGCCTACCCTAAGACATATACTTGTCAAATTATCCAATATGCTCAAGACAAAGAGAAAATACCGAAGACAACAAAAATTAAAAAAAAAGAGAAACATCACATACAAGGTAAGCTCAATAACATTAAGTGTTGATTTCTTATCCAAAATCATAGAAGCAAGAAGGCAGTGGTATGACATAATCAAATACTAAAGAAAAGAATTTCCAGCCAAGAATACTCTATCCAGCAAAGCTGGCATTCAGAAATGACAGACAGTTAACAATATTCACAGATAAACAGAAACTAACATAGGATGCCAGTAAGAAACCTGTCCTTCAAGAAACACTAAAGGGAGCTCTGCAGGATGAAAGAAAAAACAGGAGAGACAGAGTTGTAGGAGAGTGTAAGAACAACTAAAAAGACAAAAATAGAGAGAGAAAAAAACATATCCAAAGAAATATGGATAATATAAGTTACTCCCTTTAGAGTAATAATAATGACTTTCAATGGAATAAACTCACCTTTCAAGGGACACAGATTGGAAGAATGAATAAGGAAATATAACTCATCTATATGCTGTCTACAAGAAACCCATCTTAGACCCAAGGATTCAAGGAGGTTGAAAGTGAATGGCAGGTAAACAACCTTACAAGCAAACAATAAACAAAAAAGGTCCAGAGTAGCTATATTAATATCAGACAAAATATAGACTTTAAAAGAAAATCAGTTCTGAGAGACAAAGATAGATACTACATATTATTGAAAGGGGTAATCTTTCAGGAAGAAAGAATGAACATAAACATTTATTCTCCTAACCATAGCGCATCAAAATACATGAGGCAAACACTGGAAAAATTGAGTGGAGGAATAGATTTATAACTACAATTATAGTGGGGTAATTTAATACACCACTATCACCATTGGACAGAACATCTCAACAGAGAATCAATAAAGAAACAAAGACTTGGAATCATATATTAGAGGAGGTGGACCTAATAAACATATACAGAACATTACACCCAAATACAGTATGATATACATTCTTGTCAAGCACTCATGAATCATTCTCCAAGATGGGACACATGTTAGGCCACAGAGAAAGTCTCAAGGAAATCAGAAAAATTGAAGTCATACAAAATAATTTCTCTGACCACAGTAGAGGGAAACTGGAGATCTGTAAGGACCATAGACTCAGATTAGGCACCAAGATATGGAAGCTAAGAAGCACACTGTTAGACAAACAGTGGGTGAAGGAGAATATCTCAAAAGAAATCAGTAACTACCTTGAAAGTAATGAAAATCAGTAACTATCTTGAAAGTAATGAAAATCACAACACAACATATCAAAACTTATGGGATGCAGCAAAAGCTATTCTGAGAGGTAAATTAATAGGCATAAATTCATATATCAAAACAGAAGAAGGAGCTAAAATTAAAGACCTAACTGCACACAATGGAGAAATTATTTTTAAAAAATAAAAAAAAAACTAACTGCAAAGGAAGAAGGAAGAAAGAAGTAACAAAGATCAGAGCAGAACTAAATGAAATAGAAAATAAGAAAGCACTAGAAATAATAAACAAAACAAAGAGCTGTTTCTTTGAGAAGATCAATAAAATTGACAAAACCTTAGCTAGACTAACAAAGAAAAAAAGTGAAATGATGCAAATACACAAAATAGGAAATCAGAATGAGGATATCACCATTGACTCAAAAGAAATAAAGACTATCATAAAAGGATACTTTGAAAACTGTATGCCAATAAGAAGGAAAATTTAGAGGAAATGGGCAAATTCCTAGAAACACATAAGCAGCCTGCATTGACAAATGAAGGAATTGATGATCCCAACAAGCCAATCACAAGTAGAGAGAGAGAAACAGTCACTAAAAACCTCCCAGCTAGGAAGAGCTTTGAGCCAGATGGCTTCACAGTTGAGTTCTACTAAACATGCCAGAAAGGACTAACACCTACGTTGTCTAAACTCTTAAAAAATGGAAATAGAAAGAACAGTGTCCAACTCAGTCTGTGATGCCAACATTGCCCTAATACCAAAGCTCAACCAAGACACAAGAAAGGAAAATTGCAGTCCAACCCCTCTAAGGCTCCTTCAACAAAATACTTACTAATCATGTTCAACAACACATTAAATGAATTAAGCTCCATGACCAAGTGGGTTTCATCCCTGTTATTCAAGGATGGTTCAGCATAAGAAAATCATTAAATGTAATGCACCACATAAACAGAAGGAAAAAAATTACATGATCATATCTACAGACCCAGAAAAAACATTTTGACAAAATACAGCACCTTTTCTTGATGAAAGCACTGAGGAAGATAGGAATAGAAGGAAACTGTCTGAACATGATAAAGGGTAGATATGAAAAACCCATAGCTACCATCAATTACAATTGTAAAATCCGACATCTTTCCTCCTAAAATCAGGAACAAGAAAAAGATGCCCACTATTACACCTCCTATTTAACATTGTGTTAGAAGTGCTTGCTCATGCACTGAGGTAAGGTCAGATATAAAAGTTTTTCAAATAGGAAAGGACAAAGTCAAAATTTCTCTATTTGCAGATGACATGATCCTAAACCTTGAAAGCACTGAGAAATCTCCAAGAAAGCTTCTAGAAATTATAAATGAGTTTAGTCATGTGTCATGTTATAAGAGCAATATGCAAAAATCACTAGCATTTCTGTACACCAGTAATGAGCAATCTGAGGAGGAAATTCAAGAAACAAATACCATTTAATGTAGTAAATTAAAAAAATCAAGTACCTTGGAATAAATTTAACTAAAGACATAAAAGTCTTACGCACAGGAAGCTACACAATACTTTTAAAAGAAATCAAAGAAGGCTTACATAAATGGAAGAATATTCCCTGTTCATGGATAGGAAGACTAAATATCATTAAGACATCTATCATATCCAAACTGATCTACAGATTTAATGCAATACCAATAAAAATCAACACAGCATTATTTAAAGAACTAGACAAACTAACAATGAAATTTATTTGGAAAAGAAAGAGGCCCCAAATAGCCAAAGACATAATGAAAAAGAAAAATGAAAATGAAATTGGAGCAATTATACTACCTGACTTTAAAATATACTACAAAGTGACAGTGGTCAAAACAGCATGATATTGACATACTGGCCAATGGAACTGAATTGAGAGTTCTGATATAGATCCTCATATACACATTCATCTCATATTTGGCAATGCCACCAAGCCCACTCACCTTATCAACAAATAGTGCTTGGAAAACTGGATATCCATATGCCAAAGAATGAAAGAGGATTACCACCACACACCTTACACAAAAATCAACTCAAGATGGATTAAAGACCTAAATATAAGAGTCAAGGCCTTAAAGATCTTTGAAAAGAATGTAGGAAAGCATCTACAGGACATTGCAATAAGAAATGGCTTCATGAACTTCACACCAAGGGCACGAAGAGCAAAAGAACAAGTAGATAAATGGAGCCACCTGAAAATTAAAGCTTTTTGCACCTCAAAGGAGTTTGTCAAGAAAGTGAAAAGGCAGTCTACCCAATGGGAGGAAATATTTGGTAACCATATACTGGTAGGAGACTAAAATCTTATATATATAAGCAAACTCTATATCTCAAAAAGAAAAAGAAAAACAACTCATTTAAAAAATGGGCAAGATATTTGAACAAATGCTTCTCCAAGGAAGAGATACAAATGGCTGAAAAGCACATGAAAGGATGCTCAAAATCACTAGCTGTTAGGGAAATGCAAATCAAAACTACAATGAAATACCATCTATCACAACTTACACTGCCGGCTATTACAAAAACAGAAAACTACAAGTGTTAGAGAGGATGTGGAGGAATGGGAACAGTCATTAACTGCTGGTGGGAATGCAGAGGGATCCAGCCATTCTGGAGGACAGTTTGGCAGTTCCTCAAAGAACTAGCTGGAGATTTACCACATGACCCAGCAATTCCACTCCTGGGTATATATCCAGAAGAACTGAAAACAAGAACACAAACTGATATGTGCACCCCAATGTTCACAGCAGCATTATTCACTACTGCCAAGATTTGGAATCAACCAAAATGCCCATCAACAGGTGAATGGATAAACAAAATGTGATATACTACTGGAATACTACTCAGCTGTAGGAAGGAATACAGTACAAAAACTTGGGATAACGTGGATGGATCTTGAGGACATTATGTTGAGTGAAGCAAGGACAAATATGACATGACCTCTCTGGTATGAAGAAGCAAACCAAACTGTCTCGGGAGCTAGAAACTGGAAGATAGGCTTAAAGGAAATTGGTGGTGGGGGTGGGGAGAGAGGAAGGTTGTGAACTGATGCCTACATGGGTGAAATCTATGATAAAGTGGAGGAAAATAAAGGGAAGAGTTAAAATGAGGGCATAGGGATTCTATTGGGTGGGGCTTGGCAGGTTTGAGGGGCCTAGGATTAGGAGAATGTGTCATATGGCCCAAGGAATTAGGGGAAAGGTGGGGGAGCAGATGAACATGGGAGATTGTCGAGTATGTTGTTAAAATTATAATGTTGATAAAACTCTTTAGAAAATATAAGGAAGGATTACTTGTTTAAGATACTTAATGGGGTCTTCTGGCACAGAGGTAGGCTGCTAAGGAGTTTGTGAGTGTTCATCTTGTCATAATGTGTTATATCTTTGGGTAGAGACCCATACTATAAGTGGGAAGGTGTACTTCTATCCTGGGAGGCCTGATCTTCTCAAACAGAGGGAAAGGTTTTTCAAGAGAGAATTGGTGGCTCCCAATGTGGGAGGACAGTCTAGTATGTCAAGCATTGCTACAATTATCTGTGAATGTGGTCCCACAAGCAGTCAAGTTTGGTTGTCAATGTGGGCTCTGAGGGGAGGTGCAGAGAGGAACAGAATAGATGGAAGCGGGGGTAACTGGGTGGCAATGGAAATGTTCCACAAGACTGTGCAATGATGGATACAGGTCATGTTAAATTTTACCAAAAGTATATAAAAGTGTATAGTCTAAAATTTAAATCATAATATAAGCCATAATATAGCTAAATTTTAGATAAGTGTACAGTCTAAAATATAATCAATGATGTAAACCAAAACGTAAGCCAAAATGGAACCATGTTTGGTAGCTATCTTTCAATATCATTACATCAGCTGCAGTAAATAAAATATGAACATGTAAACACATCATTGCTGGGGAAGGGATAAGTGTTTGATGTTGGATATATGTGAGTCTCCTATATTGTATATGTGACTGAAATTGATCTAAAACTTTTTTGAAGAAAAAATTAAAAATTAAAAAGAAAAAGGATGTAGACACTGAGGAAGGAATGAATGAAATTTCCTGGCCAATGTACACACAGGGCAACCCCTGTACAATGATGAAAGGCAAAATGTCAAAAACAAAGTGTTATGACAATTTTCATTTTTTAATACCTCAATTTATTTTTTACTTTAATTTAGTTTTCTGAATTAATATCTATTCCATTTCTAACCTTTAATCCTATCATTACTATTTAATTTTCCTATTAATTGAATCTGGCAATATATTAGCTTTCATTTTTGAAGAAATTTTGGACCACAGAATGGTTGAACTATGGCAAGAGAGGAACCCTGGTGGGGGGGTGCTATTGATGGTGGACACATGGTTGGGATGGAGTTCTCCAGGACATGTATATAGGGTATATAAAAATGTTCTGATATTTATTGGTAATTTTCATAGTAGAGTTTACAAATACAACTGAAGAAGTGCTGAGTTTCTAGCTAGGGGAGCTCTGTCACATTCCCCAATGAAACAGGAACAATGCCCCAAGTGCAAGAGCAAAGACCAGTGAGGGAGGATGGTCCAGTGATGATCCCTTGATGCTGATGACTGTGCATATGAGCTTGTGTGTCTATAATTCCAACTAGGCCTAGTGGGGCAGTGCACCTATAATTACCTCCTCAGAGCCTCGTGTTGCTCAAATATGGCCACTCTCTAAGCAAATTCAGCATGAAATCCATTACCTTCCCCATAGTGTGGGACATGACTCCCACAAATCAACCTCCCTGGTGCCGAGGGATTACTACTAATCCCCAGCCAGTGATGCAACTAGAAAAAGATCTTGAATACAAGGGGAAAATGGTAAAGACAAATGAATTTATATTGTTAAGATACTTCAAAAAGAGTCAGAAGGTCAGCAGAGGAGTCACACTTACGCATGTCTCAGCAGGATCCCAGAAACAGCCAAAGTAGATGCAACACCAGGTACTGGTGCTCCTGAGGGCTACAGAGACACATGGGTTCTACAGTGATGGCAGATGAATCTGGAGTTCAGTGCCTTGTTGGTGGGCTGTACTTTGGAATTTGTGCTCCTGAGTATGATGAAGTTGGACTCGGATGTGACCTTTCTACACATGCCTCTTCTGTCACTTTTACTGAACTTGTGGTTAGTTCTGGTTTGGTGTATACACAAGAGATTTGAATCTCTGGACTGGCATGTGCCAGCTCTACCCTGAGCCTCAGTGTAGTTGCAACACCTACTCTTGGTTTTCTTGGACTTACCCAGACCAGCTAACAGGGAGGTGAAGATGGTTAACCACCACAGCAGGGAACCAAGAGTGCCTACAACTGCAAACAAGAGAATCACATCCATCAGCCTTGTGGGATCTAAGTCCCTCTTGATTTAGAGGTGCAGTGGACATAAACATCCGAGGGTCCACAGGATGGAGGAATAAAATATGGATTAGATTGGACTTACTTGTATTCTACTACAGTACTATTGTTAATGGCAGAAATTGTATCATTGACACGGAAACAGTGGCCACTGTAGTTGCTGAGCACAAGAAGAGGGAAGAAGAGTTGTGAAGTGGGGGCATTTTCTATACTTGAAGTTTCATAAATGAAATTGCATGGTCAGATGCAGGACATTAGACATCCTACCATAATCCACTGACTGAACTAGGGGAGAGCGTATTCTACAAGTAAACTATAATCCAAGTGGTGCAGCAGTGCTCCAAAATGTATTTTCCAAATGCAATGAATGTGCCACAATGATGAAAGAGGTAGTTGATGTGGGGGGAGTGGGTGGTTGAATATATGGGAACCTCATATTTTTTAATTTAAACATTTTTTGTGATCTATAAATTTTTTAAAAATACAATTAAAAATAACTTTTTAAAAAAGCGTCCCATCACAGAAGGAAATGTGACTCAAGTGATTGAGCTCCTGCCTACCTCATGGGAGGTCCTGGGTTCTCTGCCTCCTGCTGCCAAAAGAGAAACGAGTGCCAGAGAGAGCAGACAGAAAATGGGCACAGACAACAGACATCAAAGGTAAGCAGTGAGTGGGGAGAATAAATTAATAAAAGACATCTTAAAAAAGAAAGCTTTCCATCACAAATGATAGAACTTTCCCTGGTAGTACAGCCCTCCAAGTCTTCATCCTGTAGACCACAGTTTTGTCACATTCCAGCAGCTGCCTCTATTCTGAAGACACACTCACATGCAGAAATTTGTCACAAAGTCTGAGATACAGAGAGAAAGTTATGGAGACACTTAATGTGCAAATAAACACAGTCATTAATGAAAGATTTCATAGAAATAAAATGTAGATGGAGAGATTGCCACAGAAAAGCACACATAGAAAGAGAGAACAACATAGGTACTAGAAAATACATTTTAAAGAGAACAGCTCAACGAGACCTATGTCATTGAGGACTTCTGGTACATTATTATCCACTGATACTGATAAAAAGTATGTTAAAAACAACTACCCCTGGATTTGGGCCTAAGGGCAAACAGAAAATATAGAAATATCTACTCAAAAACTCTACTAAAATTCTGTAAGACATCTAGCGGTGTGCTTTGTCAAAAATTTTGATTTTAAAGAAACTTCAGATTACATAAATGTTACATAAGAAATATATTACATTCCCATATGCCCCAATTCGTCCCGCTCCCACACTTTACCACATTAACAACATCCTTCATTAGTGTGGTGCACTTGTTACAATTGATGAACACTTTTTGAATCATTGCCACTAACCATAGATTAAAGTTAACATTGTAGTTGACACTCTGACCCACGCAATTTTGTAAGTTATGACAAAATACATAAGGGCCTGTATCCATCCTTACAACAGTATACAGGGCAATTCCAATGTCCCAAAAATGCCCCCATATTACACCTACTTTTCCCTTTCCCTCTCCTCAGAACCTCCAGGGGCCACTGCCTCCATATCAGTGACAAAAGCTCTTCCATTGCTAAAATAACAATAAGTTTAGAGTAGAATAATAGTAAGTATACTTTCGACCACTGTTCATTCCCTAATCCTGAGGATTTGGGGATGGTGATGCCCACTGTGCCTCCACTTGAGAGGTTGTATAAATCCCATGAAACTTTGTTTGCAGTTGCAGCACACAATAACTGAAAGAATATCAAATTTTCATCCTGGGGAATTCTGTTACATTCGCTAATGGGTCAGCAAGAATGCCCCAAGTACAGATGTGGTGTGTAGTGAAGGATTATCTGTTGATAGACCCTTGATATTGTTTACTGTACTTATGAACCTTGTCTTTTTAATTTGAAACTTATGCTAGTATTATGTGTTGCCTAATATTTGCCTCCAGAGGCCCTCCTTTTTGCTCAAATGTGGTCTCTTTTTAAGCCAAACTCAGCAGATAAAAACATTACTTTCCTGCCAGCATGGGATACGACTCCCAGGTATGAGCCTCCCTCATCAAAGGGATTATTATCAAGTGCCAACTAGAGAGGTGTTTTTTTTTTCCTTAAGATTTATTTATTATTTCTCTTGACTTCCCTTCCCCGTCCCCCCCAATGGTCTTCCCTCTGTGTCCATTCACTGTGTCTTCTTCTGTGTCTGCTTCTACTCTTGTTAGTGGCACTGGGAATCTGTGTCTCTTTTTATTGCATCATCTTGCTGCATCAGCTCTCTGTGTGTGCAGTACCACTCCTGGGCTTTTAAACCAATACCAATACCACTTGTTATCCTTGATTCCTACCTTCCCAACCCAGGTCAGTAAGGCAGTCTCCACTCCAGATTGCAGCTTCCTCTCTGCCCATCTCAGCCAGTGGGCTTTCTTCCAAGAAGGAAAAAAGATTTGAGAATTTCTGATCTTGATCCACTACCACTGAGGCTAAATACTCTCAAATATTGGGGGCACCTTGTCCACCAGTCTCCTATTTGTGGAAAAGAGATTTTCCATTTTAAGTGGTGTGCTGAGATACCCATACCAGATAATTCTCCTAAGCAGAGATTCTAAACCAAAAGAACTAAGGTGAGAGAACCTCACACTTTTGCCCCTAAGTGCAATTAGTGCTCACCTTGTATACTGCATCACTCAGGAAAAAAGCCAGTCATTGTCCCCATACCAAGCTAAAGGGCCATGGCTCAGATTTAGCCCTGATTGGAGGGAGGAGGGAAAAAGGGCAGAGGTGAAGAAGCAGGAGAGTGGAAGAATTAAAACAGATAGAAGTCCTACTATGTTACAGTAAATATCTAAACTGGATACCAAAAACTATTCCTTCAAAAGAGACAAATTTGATTGAACTTGCCGATAAGGCAATTTAGGCCTAGAACTTTGTTTAAAAATATTGAGCAAATATAGTCAGCAGGTGGTAGAGTTTTACAGCTATGTTTGTCAGGGAAAGAGAGAAAGAATATACAAATAATGCAACTATCAACCCACTGTCTATAGTGGGCATGTATAGAGCTGAAGAGCAACATGAATGGGATACTCCTGGGTGGGTATGATGGGGGACAGAGTTCATTAAATAATACAGTCAGTCAGTATAAATAGGAATATAATCACAATGAACCCCAAATGTAGCGGGGAGACTTGTAACCAGAGTTGTTACAGTTTTTTAATTGGCCAGTATCCAACAGAAATATTAGGCATGCAAAAGACAAAAAGCCTTACATATGCAATGGGAAACAATCTGAACCACAAACTCCTCTGATAGTTGTAAGATGTCAGATTTAATGGGAAAAAATCTAGAAAATAGCCATTTTAAGTATTTTCCTGTTAAAAAGGAGAAGCATGATTAAAGAAATAAAGGGAGACACGATGACACTGTTGCATCAAATAGAGTCTATTAATGTAGAGATAGATATAATTCTTTAACAAGACTGAATTTAGAAGTACAAAATAGTTAAAAATTCACTAGAGGAGATGAACAGTAGGTTTGAAGAGAAAGAGGAATTAGTGAACTTATAAACAGATTGACATAGACTTTGCAGTCCAAATGATAAAGGGATGGAGAAAAACAAGAGAACCACAGAGATATGGAAAAACATCAAGCACATGCACACATGCATAATGAGGGTATTGAGGTGAGAAGAGACGAAAAAGGAGAAAAAGCATATTAGAAGAAGAAATAATGGCAGCACATTTGCAAATGTTTTGGAAAACAATAAAATAGACATCCAATAACTCATCAAATTTGAAGCAGAATAAGTGCAAAGAGATACAAAACAGAAATGTTATTTAAAAAAAAAAAAGGGAAACGGACTTTGGCCCAGTGGTTAGGGTGTCCGTCTACCATAAGGGAGGTCCGTGGTTCAAACCTCGGGCCTCCTTGACCCGTGTGGAGCTGGTCATGCGCAGCGCTGACGCACAAGGAGTGCTGTGCCACACAAGGGTGTCCCCCGCGTGGGGGAGCCTCACTGCAAGGAATGCGCCCATGAGGAAAGCCGTCCAGCGTGAAAAGAAAGAGCAGCCTGCCCAGGAATGGCGCCACCCACACTTCCCGCCGCTGACGACAACAGAAGCGGACAAAGAAACAAGACACAGCAAATAGACACCAAGAACAGACAACCAGGGGAGGGGGGGAATTAAATAAATAAATAAATCTTTAAAAAATAAAATAAAATAAATAAAATAAAAAAAAACTTGTGAAAGTCAAAGGCAAAAATATAGTCATGATTGCTCCAAGAGGAAAATGTCTCATCACTTACAGAGGAAACCCAACAAGATCAAGAGTTGATTTTTCAGCTTTCTTCTTAGACATATTCAGAGTGCTTTAAGAAAAAGTATCTCTCAACTAGAAATTCTGTATACAAATAAACTCTATCCAAAATGAAGTAAAATAAAGAAATTCCTAAGTAGCCAAATGTGGGAAATTGTTGCTCACAGAAATACATTACAAGAATTTCAGATGAGGTTTTTCAGGTTGAAAGCAAAAGACCCAGACACTAATTAGAATTAGAACACAAAAACAAAGAACACCTGTAAGACTTGTTGGAGTTAGTGCTACAACACCTTCATCTGAAAGGACTCAGACCTAAGAAGCAAAGTAGTAACGGAGCTTAGACACTATCTTCAATCAATTACTCAATACACCTTGGAAAACATATTTACAATCCTAAGGATATGCCACTCTTTCTCATTTTATGTAACAAACTGTTCTTATAGATTATTTCATTCCAGATATGGTTTATTTTTTTGTATGGTAAAAACATAAATGAGTGTTCTGTAGTAGTTCTGATTTTACTAAGTGTAAATGATTAATACTGTTGGAATCGCCTGAACTCTGCAGAAGTTGTGGAATTAAGAGGTGGAAATACTAGGGGAAGTTTAAGAAAATAATTACCCCTAGAGTTCACCTATGAAGTTCACATATCTAAGACCAAACAGAGATATGCAAGACTTTCTGAAAGGGAGGTAGCTAAGGCAAGAAACAGAGGGAAGATAGATTTGTCAGAACTTCCAAGTATTTTCCCCAGTACCATCCTTGAAAACAGTAGCACTTGGGAATCAATGTCCCAATAGGAAGTCCATTACCAGAGTCGAAGTTAGCAGAGGGAGTTATAAACCAAAGAGTTATGTACACTGATAATACACTAAAAATACCATTCTTAAGTGAGATGGCAACATCAGATTATATAGTCTGATTCTCTTAGAAATTAATTCACTGCCTTTCTCTTCACAACTGGAGTGGACCCTCTATGAGATATCCCAGTGTTGCAGTTAAGCACTCAGACTCTGTTTCATACCATCTGATCCAGCTCCTGGCTCTACCTCTCAATAGGTTTGTGATATTACAATTTACCTAGCCTCTGAGATTCTCCACCTTTTAAGATTTAACTGCTCACCCTATCTAATGTGCTTATTTGAGGATTAAGTGATGTAATCCCCGTGAAATGCTTCATACTGTGCATATCAAAAATTTCTTTTTAGAGGACACTGACCATTATGAAGAAAAGACAGAGTGAGATTAAGAGCAAGTTCTTGACAGGTGGGGGTCGGAAGGTTTGGGGTGACTCAGCCTGAATTCTTATTAAATGCTCAGGTTACATTTTCTGCATGGAGAGGACACTTAGACTAGGATGGACAGGTAGTCAATGAAAACAAGGTTACAGAGATTGTGCAGTTGGGCACTCAGACAAATATCTAAACTTTAAGGCTGATGCGAAAGCACTAAATAAGTTGAACTGTAGATCAGTTAAATTTTTTACTCCAGGAAAGAAATAGCTGAGTTTTCTAGGTTGCACATCCTGATCAAATCTATGGCTAATGGCAAGACTGGGTAAAGTCAACAAGAGTACTTTAGAACTTTGTTTCCTGCTGCCATGGTAGTATTTCCTGCACTTCATGCCAGGACAGACCGCACCAGAAACGAGCCATGGCAGCAAAGTGCTGGCAGAGAATGTTAAGTGATCAGAGGAGTTTGCCCCAACTTTTCCTCTAGTCTTTAAATACTGATAAGGGAAGACCTTATCAAGAGAATTGATTAGTGGGAAAGAGCAATGTAATCTTCAGAAATAGCCCCATTTCATACTCATATTTCAAAACCCAGATTGCTGTCCTATCCTCCACATGCAGAGTTAATGGAATATAGTTTTATTTTCCAATTTCTAGAAAGCAAGATGGCAGGAGGCACAAGAGTTCCCTGAAGTCTAAAAATCATGGATCTGGAAAAGTCCTTTAGTCCTGTGTTTGGTTGAGTGACGGGAATAGCATTTAGAGCCTGTCAAGAATTCTCTGCTGGAGCTTCAGCTGCCTGCCTCAAGGAAACGCACAGCTCTTCCCTGGAGTTTTAAACCCACGCAGAAAGTGGCTACATTTGAAGGGGTGTGAGTGATTTTTTAAATTCATTTTTTAAAAAACATTACATTAAAAAAATATGAGGTTCCATTCACCCCCACAGCCCCCACCCAACCACTCCCCAAACAGCAACACTCTTCCCCATCATCATGACACATCCATTGTATTTGGTGAGTACATCTCTGGGCATCGCTGCACCCCATGACCAATGGTCCGGTGTGGGTGATTTTGATCTGAAATCAAACTCTCAACCTTGATGATGCTGCTGTAGCACAGAACATAGTTTGCCCCTAAAAATGGGAAGGTGGGTTCTATTTAGAGTCAGCAATGTCAGTGTAGGAAAGTCTGTGACAGAGATGCTCATGTGGACTCCCTCATCTGGGAATGAAAAGGAAGTCCTGTGGTAAACAACCTCCCATTTCCATCTACAGCAGCACCAATTCTTCAGTGTAACCATGGGTTAGAGCTGTTTCTGGGAAGTGACCACATACTCATTATGGAGCAAGTAAGTAATTGTCCCTTTTTATTGAGACTTTCAAGGTGTGGGTCAGTCTGCCATAGTAAATTGTACTAATGAGGATAAGATGACCAAGAAAAGGAAAGAGTCACCAAATGGACATGTCCTGGACTTTGAAAGATGTTGGGTGGGAAACCATTCAGGAAATAGGAATCAACTACCTTCAGTATTTCATGAGGAAGAGATGTTCTTATGTTGAGTCTTAGTTATCCTACACTTTTGAGTGTATCACCTAATGGGAAGCTTGGACCAAAGTTTAATCCTATTCTGTAGGAGAGGGCTGATACAAAAGGTCTACATCTGCCCCTGACGCTAATGACTGTGCTTGTGAGCTGATAAGCCTAAAATAAGAACAAGGCCTAGAGCAGCATTGTGCCTGGGAATTTCCTCTTGTCAGCCTTCATGTTACTCAAATGTGGCCAGTCTCGAAGCCAAACTCAGCATGTAAATGCAATGCCTTCCCCCCAGCGTGGGACATGACACCCGGGGATGAGCCTCCCTGGCACCGAGGGGCCACTATCAACTACCAACTGATGATGCAACTGGAAAATGACCTTATACGGAAGGTTCAATGCGGATCAGCAGAATATCCCTGTCTACATAAAATAACATGACGTTAAAATGCTGTTTGACCTAATGTAAGGGGGAAATGGAAAGGAGAAATGAGTTTATATGGCTATGAGTCTCTAAAAAAGAGTCTGGAGGCTTGCAGAAGGATTGCCCTTATGCACAACTGAGCAGAGTCTGAGAGACAGATAAAGCAGATACAACCCCCAGATATTGGTTCCTTTGAGGACTAAAGAGACCCATGGGAGTTATGGTCATGGCCGATGGGGTTAACTACCAGGTCAGATGTCCCCTCTTTGGAAATGGTGTTTATATGTGATGAATCTGGACTCAGATGGGATCTCTCTTCATAAGACTTTCATGCTAATGTGCTGGAGGTGCAGTTAGTGTTGGGGTTTAAGATATATTTAGGGGATTTGAATCTCTGGACTGACAATGTGATAGCCAGGTTCTGAGCCTCAACAGACTCCAGCACCTACAATCTGATTTATTGGACTTACGACACTCAGCTAAGATGGAGTTGAAGAAGGACAACCACCAACCATGGAGCCTAGAGTGATTACAACTGAAAATGGGAGGATTGCATCCAGCATCCATGTGGAATCTGAGACTCCTCTTGACATAGAGGTGCAATGGACACAACCAATCCAATATCCACATAGAAGAGGTGGCATTGGATTGGGAAAAGTGGACATGGTGGCTGATGGGTATGGGGAGAGGCAGGAAGAGATGAGAGATGGGGACATCTTTGGGACATGGAGATGCCCTGGATGGTGCTTCAGGGGCAATCACCGGACATTGTAAATCCTCACAGGGCCCACTGGATGGAATGGAGGAGAGTGTGGGCCATGATGTGGACCGTTGACCATGAGGTACAGAGGTGCCCAGAGATGTACTTACCAAACGCAATGGATATGTCATGATGATGGGAACGAGTGTTGCTGGGGGGGGGGGGGGGGGGAGAGGAGGGGTGGAGGGGTGGGGTTGAATGGGACCTCATATATATATTTTTAATGTAATATTATTACAAAGTCAATAAAAAAAAAAAAGGTCTACATCTGGGGATGTTCTGTAAAGTGCACACTAGGGTAAATGTATTTGTGACTTTCCCAAATTTATCATCCCACAGATCATTCTGCCTGAGTCTATTTTTGTCCCGAAATTAAGTCTGAGAGAAGTACGGGAACTCATCTGGCATACTATCACAAGGAAACTTCTGTAATGCAGTTCCCCATTTCACGTCGTTATTACAGCCAGAAATCCAGTAATACATTTACCACCTTCTAATGGAAGTGTTCTTTTTTCCATATTCCCTGCCTACAACTTACAGCTATATGCTTGCAATGCTGGTACTGTCAGTGCAACTAGTAGCATGCCAAAAATTCAGCCTCAATATAGATTTGGAAAAATTTCGTTCAAAAGTAAATCAAGTGTTAACATTTTCTCTATCCCCTGTCATCAATCTGTATGAGAAATATCTATATCAGGTAAGCTCTATGCAAGCAACATGGCACAGATTCTAGGTCCTACAAGACTGTGATCCCCTTTCTCAATAAGTTTTTATTTCCACATTCTCTCAATTTCCATGTGAAAATAATAAGCCCACAAATAATGGGCCTCTCTTTTCTATTCCCTTATTACCTAACATCTGACTTGGTAGGAAAAATTGTTTTTCCAACTGGAGTTCCAAGGTATGTTATATCCTTTCCCTCCACCTTTATAGGTGTGAAAATTCTTAGACTGGTAATTACTAGGTATGAAATAAAAATGCCCAAAGTGAGTAGTGTTTTCTTTTTGCATAGAAACCACCTCTCAAGAAGCACAAATATACATGACACACACTTTTGACCTCTTGGTGTTTATTTTTATTTAGCATTATCATTCCATGTTTAAACAAACTCATTCTTTGCATTTTCAACCAACAGTTTCACTCTTGGTTTCTCAGTTTTCCAAGAGAATGGGGTTTAAGTGGTCTTCTCCTACTGTGGTAAAATTTGATGGCTTATTGTCTCCAGATCCAAGAGAGGGGGACAATCCTTGGAAAACACACACATGCGCACACATATGCATAAAAGATATCTAAATCGCTATTTCTCAAAATCAAAATTAAGTAGTTATGTTGAAGTACTTGGCCCTCCTGGACTGTTCATATTTTACTGACTTTGATACCTTTAAATTTTCCTCCACAATCCATGCAATATTGCCTAAATTGTCTGTATGGTTGTGCAATATGAATAGATATGAGTATTTAAAGAACACCGTGGCAATCAAAAAAGTAGGATGGTGCTTTGCAGTATCAACTCCTTAAAGACTTGTAAATTTTATAAAGGGGGCAATAAGAGAGCCCCAGAGTGAGCCAACCATATATAGAGGAGCAGAACGTGAGCCCATACCTATGGAATAATGCTTCAGAGAAGTGGCGATGATGATTCATATGTGCATCAAGTGTCCCTTCCAGCCATTCTCCTTTACCTTGTTTAGGTTTCTCTACCGTAAGCAGTTATGCACTATAATATCACTTATAGGGTAACTACTTATTGACCTGGGGTTACTCTATGACTTAATTTTACTGTCCATTCCTCTACCAGAACTCCTTTCCTGTCTGCCTCTCTGTTCCCTCTTCTTGTCTCTTCCAACCTTGGGTAGAATTGCAGGGGATCCAGCCAGAGATCCTCACAGATGATCTGGTAATGGATAAGGACAAATGGGCCAGCATCCCCTAAGCATCCTACAAACCCACCAGGGCCATTTCTGATACTGCCCTTAGGGGATTCACCTCAGCAAGTCTATTAGATCCTGCAAAGCTATGGTCAGAAAACCATTTGAAAAAGTTAAGGCTGGTGTTGGAGTTATAGTAACTGTTGGTCTGGCACTCAGAATCACTGAGCCATTGGATTGGAGTGGAATGAGATGCCTTACATCCTGTAGAAAGAAGAAGGTATGGGACAGGGTCTTGGTTACCAGTTTCCCAAACTACCCACAGAGTCACATCTTACCAGTGGTGGTAATGTCATCCTCCTCATTCTGGAAGTAAGGGTTTCTCCTAAAGAAAAATATGATCTTGCAACTATTCATGGGATGGATGAGCTCTTCTACCTGAACAGGGAAAGGTAGAGACAGGAGAAATCATTCTAGGCCTTGCCTGATTCTATGCTTAATAATTCCTCCCCTCACTTATTCCTACATTTTAAGCATCTCATCTCTGACCTTCAAACTGATCATATATCATATAATTGAGCATTTCCTGATCCTGGTCACTCATCATTGCTGACATCAGAGGATGTTCAGGACCTGCACTGGGTTAAGGAGTTAAATACACTAGGATAGCAGGGGTAGAAATAGTCAACATATCTGGAAAGCAATCAGAACTAGGAAGAGTCATTTCCCAGAAAAGTGCTATTGCTAGTTTATTTCAATCAACCTCCATCCTTCTTCAAAAGCTTCCTCATATCCTATTTTCTGAGAGCTCCTGAACTCGCATTTTGAATGCACTCAGGTGTCGTGCCTGAAAATGGACCTTTAGAGGACAATCATTGATTAACCACTGAAAATTTGGGGATGTTTATTTGAGGCAGTGAATTATAGATAAGCATCTCTGGATTTGAAAGTGATACATGGGTATGATAGAGGTCTAAAAGGACTATCCAATGAATGGAAAGGCATCTATAAGTGAAGTATATTGCATGGTGTCAAAATGTGTCCATGAAGACACAATACTTAGTATGAAAAGGAATCTATGTGTTGAAGACCTGTTGTTTGCAGGCAGGTACTGGCAGTAATATGCTAAAACAAACAATAAAGATTGCCATACAGAACCAATCTCTATTTAGATATGATAATAAATCATGATCTTTAAATGTGAAATGTGTTATGGAACTTCTATGCTATTCTTAATTCTATTAAAATACACAAGGAAACATTTCTGTGTTCTGCTTCAAAGTTATGGATTGGAGAAAGTGGCCATGATAGCTGCTGAAGGTAGGGAAAGGGAAGAAGAGATATGATGTGGGGACATTTTCAGGACTTGGAGTTGTCCTGGGTGGTACTGCAGGGACAGATGCTGGACATTTTATGTTCTGCCATGGCCCACTGTGCAGCCAGGGGAGAGTGTAAACTACAGTGTAAACCATTATCCATGTGGAGCATCAGTGCTCCAAAATGTATTCACCAAATGCAATGTACATCCCATGATGAGGAAAGAGGTTGTTGATGTGAGTGGAGTGGGGTGAGGTGGTTGGGGACTCTCTGGGGACCTCTTATATTTTTTTAATGTAACACTGCAAAAGACAGGAATAGAAGGAAACTTCTTGAACATGATAAAGTGTATATATAAAAAACCCACAGCTAACATCATTTAAATGCTGAAATCCCAAAATTTTTCTAAGACCAGGAACAAGACAAGGATGCCACTTTCACTCCTATTTAACACCGTGTTAGAAGCACTTGTTCGAGCACTGAAGCAAAAACCATATATAAAACGCATCCAAATTGGAAAGGAAGAAGTCAGAATTTCACTATTTGCAGATGACATGATCCTATACATAGAAAGTCCTTAGAAGCCTACAACAAGCTTCTAGAACTTATAAATTATTTCAGTAAAGTCACAGGTTATAAGATTAATGTACAAAAATCAATAGCATTTATGTACAGCACTACTTAACTATCTGAGGAGGAAACCAAGAAACAAATACCATTTATCACAGTAAATAAAAAAACAAATATGCCGGAATAAATTTAACTAAAGATATAAAAGACTTATACACAGAAAACTACACAATACCGTTAAAGGAAATCAAAGAACACTTGAATAAATGGTAGAATATTCCCCGTTCATGGATAAGAAGACTAAATATCATTAAGAGATCCATTCTACCCCAAATGGATCGACAGATGTAATGCAATCCTGAAAATAATCAACACAACATTTTTTAATGAACTAGAAAAACTAACTATGAAGTTTATTAGGAAAGGAAAGAGGCTCCGAATAGACAAAACATATTGAAATGAAAAGTAAAATTGGAGGAATCACAGAACCTGAATTTAATATATATTACAAAGGTACAGAGGTCAAGATGGCAAGGTACTGGCACAAGGAAAGATATAGTGACAAATGGAACCTAATTGAGAGTTCTGACATAGATGCTCACATATAGAGTCACCTGATATTTGACAAGGTCACCAAGCCAATTCAATTGCAAGATAATGACCTCTTCAACAGATGGTGTTTGGAGAACTGGATATCCACATGCAAAAGAATAAAATAGGATTACCACCTCACACCTTATACAAAAACCAGCTCAAGATGGATCAACGACCTAAATGTAAGAGCCAAGACAATAAAGACCTTGTAAAACAATGTAGGGAAGCATGTACAGGACTTTGTAATAGGAAATGACTTCATGAATTTCATGCCCTAAACATGAGCAGCAACAGAAAAAATAGGTAAATGGAACTTCCTCAAAGTGAAAGCCTTTGCATCTCAAAGGAGTTTGTCAAGAAAGTGAAAAGACAGCCTACATAATGGGAGAAAATATTTGGACACAATATATGTGATAGGAGACAAATATCCTGTATATATAAAGAAATTCTGTATCTTAAAAATAAAAAGACAAACAACCCATTTAAAAATTGAGCAAGAGATTTCAACAGATGCTTCTTGAAAGAAGAAATATAAATGGATAAAAAGGGCACATGTAAAGATGCTCAAAATCACCACCTATTAGGGAAATGCAAGTCAAAACTACAATGAAATACCATCTTACTGCCATTAGACTGGTGGTTATTAAATAAAACAGAGTACTACAAGTGTTGGAGAGGATGTGGAGAAATAGGAACACTCATCCACTACTGGTGGGATTGCAGAAGGATCCAACCATTCTGGAGGACAGTTTGGTTGTTCCTCAAAAAAAAAAAACAACAACAAACAGCTATTTCTTCTTCCCTTTCCCTACCTTCAGCAACTACAGCGGCCAGATTCTCCACATCAATGCTAAAATTTCTTCTAATACTTATCACAATAGGCCACTGGGTGGGCTGAGGGAGAGTGTAAACTACAATGTAAATCATTTTCCATGTGGTGGAACAATGCTCCAAAATGTATTCACCAAATGCAACAAATGTCCCATGATGATGTAAGAAGTTGTTGATTTAGGAGGAATGGGAGAGGGTTGTGGGGGTATGTGGGGACCTCTTATATTTTTTAATATAACATTTAAAAAAATAAAGAGAGAGAGAGAGAAAAAAAAAGACTCTATAGATTTGTCATATGACCCATCAATTCCACTGCTGGGTATATACCCAGAAGAACTTAAAACAAGGGCACAAACCGATATATGCACACCAATGTTCATAGTGGCAATATTCACTAGGCCAAAAGCTGCCATCAACACAAAAGCCCATCAACAGATGAATGAATAAACAAAATGTGGTATGTACATACAGTGGAATACTACTCAGCTGTAAGAAGAAATACGGTACTAACACGTGGGATAACGTGGATGAATCTTGAGGACATTATGTTGAGTGAAGCAACCCAGGATTTGAAGAACAAATACTACATGACCTCTTTGATATGAATTAGGCAAATCAAGCTGTTTCAGACAGCTAGAGACTGGATGATAGGCTTACAGGAAATTGAAGGGAGAGGAATGTTGCGAGCTGATACCTACATGGGTGAAATCTATGATAAAGTGGTGGTAAGTAGTTGTAAAGGAAAGGGATAAGAGGGGGCATAGAGGTACTACATAGAGCTTTGCAGGCTTGAGGGGTTTAGGGTTGGGTGGATAAGTCAGATGGCCCAAGGAATTGGGGGAAGGGTTGAGGGAGCAGATGAAAATGGGAGATTGTCAGGTATGTGGTTGAAATTATAATGTTGAGAAAACTCTTTAGAAATGTAATAAGGAAGGTTAACCTGTTTAAGGTGCATAATGGGGGCATCTGGCACAGGGGCAGGCTTCTAGGGAGTATGTGAGTACTTATTTATTACCAGTGTGTTATATCATTGTGTGGAGACTCGTATGATGTGCAGGAAATTGTACATCCATCCTTGGGAGGTCAGAAGTTCTCAAACAGAGGGAATTATGTCTTTTGAGAGAATTGGTAGCTCTCAATGTGGAGTGTCAAGCCCTCAGCATTGTTTCAAGTATCTAGGAATCTTATCCTTCAAGCAGTGAAGCTTGGTTGTCATTGTGAGCCCTGAGGGGAGGGGGTAAAAGGAATAGAATAGATGGAAGCAGGGTAACTGGTGGGCAATGGAAGTACTCCACATGATCGTGCAATGATGGATAACAGACAAGTTGAATTTCACCAAAAATATGTAACAGTGTACAGTCTAAAATATCAACCATAATGTAAAACAAAATGGAACCATTTTTGGTAGCTATGTTTCAATATCTGTACATCAGTTGCAGCAAATGTAACATGAATATGTAAAGAGATCATTGCTGGAGAAGAGGGAAAAGGGTTTGATGTTGGATATATGGGTTTCTCCGATATAGTATATGTGACTTTATTGTGACCTAAAACTTTTTTAAAGAAAAATTGAAAATAAAAAAAGGATGTGGACAAAGGAAGGAATGAATGAATTTGCCTTGCCACTGTACAGGCAGGGCAACACCTATTACAATACTATAGGCAGAATGTCAAAAACAAAGATTTATGATTTTTTCATTTTTTAATAACCCAATTTTTTTTACATTTTTTAGTTTTCCTAAATTCATATGTATTCTATTTCTAATCTTTAAGTCTATCATTTCAATTTCATTTTCCTATGAATTGAATTAGGCAATATACTAGGCTTCATTTTTTAAGATGTTTTGGACCACAGAGGGGTTCAAGTATGGCAGGGGAGGAGCCCTGTTGTGGCATGTTACTGATGGGAGACACATGGTTGGGAGGGAGTTCTCCAGGGTATGAATATAAGTATATAAAAATGTTCAGATATTTGTTGGGTACTTTCACAGTAGTCAGAGTTTCAAACAACAACTGAGGGAGTGCTGAGTTCCTAGCCAGAGGAATACTGTCACATTCCCCAAAGGAACAGGAACAGTTCCCCAAATGCAGGGGGAAAAACCAATGAATAAGGATGGTCCAAAAATGAGACCTTGATACTGATGGCTATGCCTAGGAGCTTGTGTTCCTGAAATATCAACTAGACCTAGAGCTGCAAGGTGCCTAAGTGTTACCTCCTGAGAACATCCATTTTGCTCATATGTAGCCACACTCTAAGCCAAATTCAGCATGTAAATGCATTACATTTTCCCCAGGTCAGACATGACTCCTGGGGATGAACTTCCCTGGCACCAAGGGATTACTACCAAGCACCAGTTGGTGATGCAACTAGAAAAAGATCTTGACAAAAAGGGGGCAATGGCAAAGACAAATGAATTTTATGGCTAAAAGACTTCAAAATGAGTCAGGAGTTCATCTGAGGGGTCACACTATGCACATCTCTGCAGGATCCCACAGACAGCCAAAGTAGTACAACCCCAGGTCCTGTGCTCCTGAGGGCTACAGAGATACACAGGTTCTACAGTCATGGCAACTAACTCTGGAGTTCAGTTCCTTGTCAGTGGACCCTACTTTGGAATTTGTGCTCCTGAGTGTGATGCAGTTGGACTCAGATGTGACCTTTCTAGAGATGTCTCTTTTGTCACTTTTACTGAAGCTGTGGTTGGTGCTGGCATTGGTGTACACCCAGGAGACTTGAATCGCTGGACTGGCCATGTGCCAGCTGGCCCTGAGTCTCAACAGAGTTGCAACTCCTATGCTCTGGTTCATTGGACTTAGCCAGGTCAGCTAACAGGAAGGTAAAGACAATCAACCACCACACCAAGTAACAGAGAGTTTACAACTGCAAGCAGGAGAATCACATCTATCAAAAGACACTTCTTAGATCATAATGGAATGAAGCCAAATGTAACATTTAAAATAATACATAGAAGAAGAAGAAAAAAGGAATCAATAACAGGCCGAGAGCAGGAAAAAACACAAATATATGGAGATTAGACAATACACTCTTTCACAAACAGTGGGTCATAGAAGAAACTACTAGAGAAATCAGCAAATACATTAAAAAGAATGAAAATGAGACAAGAACATATAAAAATCTATGGTATGCAATGAAAGCAGTACTGAGAAGGAAGCTTAGAGATCTCAATGCTTACATTAAGAAAGAAGAAAGCTATTATCACAAATCAGACTGCACACATTGGAGGAATGAGAAATAGCAAACAGATGGAAAGAACTAGTAAAGATTAGATCAGAAATAAATGGAGGCATCTTTGGGACATGGAGCTGCCCTGGATGGTGCTTCAGGGGCAATCACCAGACATTGTAAATCCTCACAGGGCCCACTGGATGGAATGGGGGAGAGTGTGGGCCATGGTGTGGACCGTTGACCATGGGGTGCGGGGTGCCCAGAGATGTACTTGCCAAATGCAATGGATGTGTCATGATGATGGGAGGGAGTGTTGCTGGGGGGGGGGGAGAGTTAGGGTAGGGGTGGTAGGGTTCAATGGGACCTCATATATATATATTTTTAATGTAATATTATTACAAAGTCAATTAAAAAAAAGAAATAAATGGAATTGTGAACAAGAAAAGGTAATAGGGAGAATGAGGAAAATGAAAGTGTTTTTTTTCCAAGAAGATCAACAAAATAAAAAACCATAGAGAGATAAAGAAAAAAAGGAGAAGATTCAAATAAAGAACATCAGAAATAAGGAGGGGATGGGACATTACTACTGAAATAAGAAAGATCATAAGATGATTTGTGATTTCTTTGAATTTATCTCTTTCTTCTTTTTTTAATATAGGTGTTTAGTGCCATCAGTTCCCCTCTTAGTGCTGGCTTCACTGTATCCCATACATTCTGATAAGATGAGAACTCATTTTCATTTGTCTCAATATAGTTACTAATTTCACTTACAATTTCTTGTTTGACCCATTGATTGTTTAGGAATGTATTTTGCCTCCACACATTTGCGAATTTTCTTCTTTCCCATCTTTTTCAGTTTCATTCCACTATGATCTGAGAAGGCGCTTTGTATAATTTCAGTCTTTATATATTTAATGAGATCTGCATTGTGTCCTAACATGGTCTCACCTGGAGAAAGATTCATTGGCACGTCAGAAGAAGTATAACCTGCTGTGTTTGGATGCAGTGTACTCGACATGTCTGTTAGGTCTAACTCATTTCTCACATTGTTCAAGTTCTCTGTTTCCTTATTGATCTTCTGTCTAGTTGCTCTATCTGATGATACGAACGGGGTGTTGAAGACTCCAGTGATTATTGTAGAGATATCTGTTTCTCTTTTCAGTTTTGCCATAGTTTGTCTCACGTATTCTGGGACACCCTGGTTAGATGCGTAGATATTTATGATTGTTATATCTCTCTGGTGGATTTCCCTTTTACTAATATATAATGGCCTTTTGTACATCTTACAACTTTTTTTGCATTTAAAGTCTGTTTTCTCCAAAATTAGTATAGGTGTTACCTTGCTTTTTTTTTTGTAACTTTTGCATGGGGTATCTTTTTCCAATATTTTCCTTTCAGTTTCTATCCCTGGGCCTAAGGTGAGTCTCCTCAAGTTGCACATGGATGGCTCACAAGTATTTCTCCATTCTGTCCATCTATAACTTTTGATTGGGGACTTTAATCCATTCATATTCAATGATATTACTGTAAATGCATGATTTACTTCCACCATTTTAGTCTTTGGTTTTCATATGTAATATTATATTTTTGTCAGTCTTTTTACTCTTTTGGTTATCTTTTCTGTTATTCTTTCTTCTATACCCTCCTCCAGGCCTCTCTCTCCTTCCTTTTTCTTTCAGGCTCTAATACTTCCTTTAATATTCCTGCTAAGGAAGATTATTTTTTATGAACTCTCTTTTGTTTGTTTGTGAATATATTCTATACTAAACTTCATATCTGTAGGACAGTTTTACTGGATAAAAAATTCTTGGCTGACAGTTTTTCTCTTTCAGTATCCTAATTGTATCATACTACTGTCTTCTCATCTCCATGGGCTCTGAAGAGAAACCCATGATAATTCTCTATTGGGCATCACTTGTGATGGTTTCTTTCTTCTAACTAATATCAGGATTTTTTTTTCTCTTTGACATTTGACATTCTGGGTATTATGAGTCTTGGAGTAGGTCTAATTGGATTTATTCTGATTGGGGTACAGTGTGTTTATTGGAAATGTGCTTTAAAATTTGGGAAATTTTCTGCTATTATTTCCTCAAATACTCCTTCTGCCCCTTTCCCTTCTGATTTCCTTCAGGATCTCTCATGGCATGTATGTTATTTTGTTTCATCTTGTCAACTCGCTGAGCCCCTGCTTAATTTTTTCCACTCTTTTCTCTTTCTGTTCTTTTCTCTCTTCACTTTCAGCTGTTCAGTCTTGGTTTCACATTTTCTTTCTTCTATCATTTTGAGCCTGCTGTTGTATGCCTCTAATGTGTTTTTTATTTCACCTATTGTGACTTCCATGTCCATGAGTTCTGTTTATTTTCTCTTCAGGATTTCAAATTTTTTTTGTACCACTTAATGGTTTCTTATTGTCACTTAGCTCTTTAGTCATATTGTCTTTCAACTCATTAATTTGATTGGGGAAATTTGTATGCAATTTGTTATTTAGTTTTCTCAAATCTTGCATCTCTTGGGAATTTGATATATTCCTTTTTTGGGGCCATGTTCTTCCAATTTTTTAGTATGGCTCCTAATTTTTGCTAATCCCTAGGTATCTGATTAGGATGTAGTTTAATCAGATACTCACTTTTTTTCTCCTTTGTGGGGATTTAGTGGAGGAAGGCTGTGTGTTACCACTGCTCTTTGATTCTTGGTTCAGCTTGGATCATTAGAATTGTCCCTGTTAGTTGCTCAAAATTGGGTTCTGGACCCCGTAATTGGTTGCAGTCCTGCTCCTACAGCTTTGGAGAAGTAAGTTATAAAGGCCAGAAAAAGCCTTTCTTACTTATTTTTTATTTTCTTACATGCACTTCCTTGGTCTACCAGTAGATGGTGACCTTGAAACACAGATGGGATTAATGTGACCGAGGCTCCTGCCTGGAAGGTAAGAGCTTCATAATTCAAACTTTCTCAGAGACAGTTCTCCAGCCTTCTCTGCAGCCCCCTCACTTTTCCACGTAGAAAATAATTTCAATCCTCTCTGGGTCCTCAACAATCAGTCCTGGTTAGTAGAGGAGATTGGGAGGGTTGTATATATTTAGCCCCTTGCTGTCTTGCAAGGCAAACAATGGCATGATCTCACCCAGTCCAGAAGAGCTCATGGGAACACAGCAAACCAAATTTACGGGTTAAATGTTGTCAGCCTTTGTCTATGCTCCTCTCTCTCCCCTTTTGTGAGGTGGCAGATCCCTGCAGCTCCCTTTGTCTGTAGCCAGAGACCCGATTATTCTAACATATCTTTAGTGTGGTGGGGAGGTGCCAGCAGTAACAGCTGATGTTTTCACCTCTCAGCTCTGCTTTCGTGATTCCCTCGTTTGTTCCTCTCTCCTCTGGGGGGTGTCCAGCCTTCATTTGGTATCCTAAACTCTAGAAGATCTTTCTCCTGTCTGTTTCAGCCTGTGTCCTAGCTATTTTTCTGGAGAAGTGAGTCGCATGTCTTTCTAGTCTGCTGTTTTCCTGGAAGTCCCCTTGTGGACCTTTTCAAACCCACTCCTCTAACACCCCTCCTGGAAAAGGGGAGGCAGATACCTTTGTCAAGAGTTGACACCAGACCATTGAAACCTGAGAAGCAGCAGAGTAGCTCCACAGGAAAAGCAGGCATCATGGCTACGAGACCATGTGGCAGCAGTTCCAGCTGCCCGTTACTCTCCAGCAGCTTGTGGACATCACCCACACATGCCTGTCATGCTCACTCCAGTGACTGCATGGACTCCAGTAGCACCATGGCAAGTAAATTATATCAGTCCCCAGCCACACTCCAAAGGGGCTCTCACTACCACAGACACTCCCTCAGGCAGGACTCCTGTAACCAGCAAGCCTAGAAAAAAGTAATGCCCTATACAGGGTGCCAGCCCAAACTGACTGTAACCAAGAAACTCCATTTACTGGTCACCACACAGACTTAGGCAATACATCAGAACACTGTTCAAACTTCCCATCTGCCTTATAACCCCATTGGTGCAGATCTTAGAGAAAGGATGAATAGCTTTTTGGTTTCTAGATGCAAACAAGATTACAGTGAAATGCCCTGATATCATAAAGAAATACAAATATTTAACTTTCCTGGAGTGTTGGACTACATATGGGGAAAAGAAAATGCAGTAGAGAGAGTTTTATCAGGATGGTGAGAAGAGAAGATGAGGTAGGGATATTGCACAGGTCTCCTAATCATAAAACAAAGTCATTGATTAAACCACTCTTTTCCCCATCTCTTTCTAATAGGGAAATAAAAAGTCAAGTCATTTGTGTTGTGTTACATGGGGCCAAATCCAAAGTATAAATGTGTCAGAGACTGGATGCTTGTCTTCTAGTACCCCAATTCCCCTTTCCTTGTCACCCATGGAATAGGTGTCCCAACCTTCTTACCTTTTTACAGGAATCCACCCGGCTAGTTGTCACCAGAAGTTAGTGGATAAGAATGAGGTTTACCATGTACAACTGGCCTCCTCTAACCTTCTGTCCAATTGCAAACCCTGAAAGTCCTCTACCTGCTTTGTACCTGGCAGTGGCCTTCTCAGTCTAGGACTTTGAAGAACTGATTGAGACAGATGCCTGCTCCTCCCCAGTGCTCAGGAAAACACACATTGCTATCAGAGGTGAGCAGAGAATGACCTTTGTTGGGGGAGACACAAATGAACTCTCCTGACCAATGCAATGATCACACCTGGACTCGTTTCTCAGCTCTCAGATGCTGGGTAAGTCACTGCCAAACTCAGTTGGCTCATTGTTTAGAAAGAAGTTGAAGATACCTGCCCTCCCTTATGTGGTGGAGGGAACCAGAGGCAATCTCTGAAAGTGATTTAAGGACAAACATTACAAAAACCATCGGTTTATAGGAAATACTTGGTTCTGGTGTGGATATAATTGTTGCTTCCTCTGTAATGTGATCTCGGTTTTGGGGCATCCCTGTCAATGTCAAACTCTGTCTGGTAAATCAATTTTGTCAATGTTTATTTAAAACCCCTTTTTCAGCAGTTGACTATCTCTTGTATGCCTAGAAAGCAAGACAGTCATAAAATGGTTAAATTCATGTGTTAAGGTGACTGTTTCCTATAATGGAATTATTTTCAGTTATTGAAAATAACTCAAATGACCTTGCTTATTTTGGTTGCATAGATTGGTGTTGAATAAAAGCTCAGTTAGATAGATATAGATAGAGATGTTAAAGATATATACAGATAGATGATTGATAGAAACTAGATAGATATTAGAGATAGATGATTGATATGTGAGATAGACCGACAGAGAGATAGAGAGAGATAGACAGATAGATAGATAAATGTACAGCTAGCTAGCTAAGTATACAAAGATTACTTTTCTTCCTGTCTTTCCAAACACTTGTTATTTGATTAAATGAAAATAACCACAAACTCACTACTCAACCTTACTTTTCTCTTATAAAATATAACATTTCAGATTATTAGTTCCTAAAGAAAGGTGTAAATTGTGAAATAATACCAACACTGTTTTTGTGCAGTGAAATAACCTTTCTCCATGTATTTGTGTCTTAAACACCACCAGAATGACTTATCATTCTCTTTTTAGCCTGGCAAGTCCACACAGAATTTAAGAGACACCTGCATGATTGGGTCAGCTAGACACAGAACCATGGGACATTATTGGTGTGGCAACTTGTAGCACAACTTTCCTTCAAATAAGTTACCTTCTTTTGAGTCTACATCTCTTGCCCCCAGTTGCTATGATTTATAGTAAACTGAAAGAAGAAACATCAACATGTGAAAGTTCTTATTCTACAGGGATTAAAAAGAAACAAACAAACAAACACAAGCATCATGTGAAGTGAGAATTGAAAATAAGAGATGTCAGGATTAGCTGTGTCAGTTTTCTTACCCTAAGACCTTGACACCTCATGATTGGCAGGCATTTCAGAAACAACTATATCATTTAGTACTGAAGATGATGAAAGTGGAGAGCTGAGTTATGATGTAAAATTGATGCATTAATATGTCTCCCAGCATCACTTGGTTAAGCACTAAGAGCATTTGGGTACAATAATGCCCCAAGAAACTACCCACAACCTAATGGCCTAGAATCTGTGATGATATTTGTCACATAGCAAAATGGAATTTGCAGATGGGGATAAATGAAGGCTCTTGATATGGTGAGATTATCCTGGAAATACACATTTGCAACCAGTTTCATCACAAGTGTCCTTATAAGACAGAAGAGGCGGCAAGGAACAGAAAGAGATTTAATGAGTGGATGTAGAGGAGGGAATGAGGTACTTTGAAGATGGAGGAAGGGACTGTGGGCCAAAGCATGTGAGCAGCTTGTAGAATCTGAAAAGGGCAAGGAAATGGATTCTCCCTCAAGACGCTAGAAGGGATGCAGCCCTGCTAACTCACCTTGTACAGATCATTTCCAGATCAATTAGATAATAAATGTGTTGTCTCAAGCCACCAAATGGTATTAATTTGTTACAGCAGCAATCAGAAACTCGTACAGCACCTCAACAGCTCCTAGGTAGACCTGTTTCTATTCATCCAACTCTTCCTCTCTTCGCCACCTTGTGCAATGCTCCTTATGGAAAAAAGGGCTTAAAACTTGAGTCCATCCTTTTTTACACACCAGCGTTCTGTAAGAAAAAATGAAAATTTTGAAGACACATGGCCCAATTAAAAGGATAAAGATGATGGTGATAGTGTTACCAGATTTTATCTAGGTACTTGGCTATGTTGCAGAAATGAATTTCAAGAGCATACCAGGCATATTAGGTCAGTAATTTATTCAGGTAGGGAGGAAAGAGAAATGGGAGAAAATAACAGAACAGGAGACCCTGGTAGAGAGAAAGGGGTTAAAAGGGATAAAGAGTATTGATTTAAAAACTACATTTCCCCGTTATAGATTATAAATCCCCAGGTTTACTTGTGCGGCCACATGGTAGAGGAAAAATGGCTAGGGTGGCACACAGAGGACAAGAATGGGTCCAGAGGAAAGAGAGCAGGGTGAGAGCACTCAGGACTTGTGGTTTGCTTTATAAACTATTAATTATTCCACCCCTTTGCTAATGGAATGGGAAGGTTCCAGCTGTTTGCTGTTCTGATTGATTACCCTACCCATCAATCCCATAGGAGAACCCAATGATAAAGTCTAGGGAACATCTGGGGCTTTCCCTGGCTCTCAGAAGAAGAAGTCTTTTTCTGGATAACAGAATCTTGAGGGTGGGCATCTTTCACCAGCCAGCTTGGGGGTTACTGAGATCCACTTGGACTCTCTGTCAGGTTCCAGATCCATCTATTAATTCCTGATATACTATTCTGCTTCAGTAAGTGGGCCCAAAAAGGGGTTCAGCCATGACATACAGGACCATAAGAGTGAGAAAAGCCAGGTACCTTCAGAGGCTACTTCCTCCCAAAGTTGATTGGAAACAGCATTTTTCCTTGACTTCTTTTATGTTGCTGGTTAACTCTAGGGAGAGATTGTGGTAGAGCTGCTGGGTTTGGTATAATGTGCCTACCCGACCTCCCACAGCAATAGTTATGCTTTGGACATCTAGGAGAGGAGTGGAAACAGGCACTGCCCTAGACATAAACTCATAAAGACAGTGTAGGCAACAATAAGACAAGCACATGGCAAGCAAAATAAAAATACTTAAGAGAGTTGTTCCTTTATTATACAGGCACATTCCTTAACTACTTAGAAAATGAAGACTTTTAACATGTTCAATATCCCTTTGCATATGATCTAGAATAGAAAAGATATCATCATAATCATCAGGCATATAGGTACAGTACTTAATACTAATTAATGTGCAAATTCCTCTTTGAGCTGCAGTTAATAGACCTAAGATCTAGGTTTGCATATGTTTTCTCTCCATGGAAGCAGGCCATAATGCCAATTTTGCTTCAGTCCTACTCACAGTACTCTAGTGATCATTGTTGCACTTGGTATGTCCTTAATACAGCCAGCAGGTTGCAGCACTGTTGACCCAAGTGAGAAGCTAGGAAGGTAAGCTCCAGTATTTCACTGCCCTGGTGCATAGTGCCCAGTGACACTATGAAATAGAGCCAGTCTGATTCAGTTCATTCTTAAAGAGAAGAGCCAAGGATTTGACTGTAGATCTTAACCACACTTACAAAGGCCCTTCTCAGTAATACATGGATTCACTTTTGATTCATAACTAGGTCTAAAGGCCTGTCAAGTTGACATGGAAAACTCACCACCTCTTGTCTTTTCCTTCCAACCTGCAGAACTCTTTTTATCATCACTTGTAGGGTCAGTTTACTCTGTACATCCATGTGCTTTCTGAACATTAGAGAAACAATTGAGTTAGTAGTGGGAATCAGATGAGATAAAAGTGCCCAGACAGAATTTTAGGGATAATGCCTTGATAACTTGTTGGGTTGCCTTTTTAAGTTACCTTGATTTTTAAATTTGAAATAAAGTTTCAATAAAAAAAAAAAAAAAAACAAACCCTCACCTCCACAGGGTCTTAGGATAGAATTACTCTACAAATGAGGCTTATAGTTAACAAACCTACTTTGGGTAACCATTAGGGTAAATTGGAAACTAAGACTTGACAGCACATCTGAAACATTTAACAAAAGTTCTCAGGCAAAAATGGGGACAGATTTTGAGAAGCAAGTTTTAGCATTGGTTTGAGAAACACTGGAGTTTTTTCCAGGACTTGTCTTTCCCTCAGGCCTGAATGGACAAAGCAACGCTGATGCCAATTTTTTTTGGACAAACTCTGGCAGTAAGTCCAAAAACTGGGCTTTCAGATTCTTAATCCTTTGTATCTCTGCACTGATGTTTTTCTAATATCTAACTACAATCCGTAAGTATTTGTTTAGACCATTTTTAAAGAAAATGCTGAAAGTCTGGTTAAACACTTTACAATATCCTTCCTTTGGTGCATAATCCCTTTTTGCCATTTGGAAGCAGCTGGGCTACCCATTAAGGCTTCGGTGGGCTTGTCCTCTTCAATGATCACTCCTACGACTTTGAAAGACCTAAAAGGGAGATTCCTGGTTTTTAAAACCCAAGTCATTCTCAGAGGTGAGCAGGGAATGAACTTCATTGGGTGGAGACACTGATGACCCTGTTCTCTTATCTCTTTAGGTTTTTTAATTTGTAAAAGGAAGTGAGAGAAAGCTTTTCTTGAAATCCCAACACTGTATAATTCAAGTATTATTCTGAAGTCATTCTTGCTTATTGGTTTACTTTGTACTTTGCTTCCCCATATGCACGCACTTGTAAAACTGGGGAGCCAAAAATGGAGAATCCAAGTTTCCTGATTGCAGTGTATGGCACATTCCAAAGGGATAAGACTGAATTGTACTATGTCTATGAAGGACCACAGCAGACTTTACTCCCTTAATTATCTCCAACCATGACTACAAAGCCTTCTTTGCCCTTCATAACAAAGTCTCAAACACAGATCTCTGTTTTGCTTTCCACTGCCAGGGCCCAAGATAATGTCTACTCTTCTGACTGTCAACATTGAAACCGCAAAGAGAAAGGAGCATTAAATGACTTTCTTTCAAAGATTGGGAGTAGGACTTGGAATTAAATTTCTGTTTTGATGTTCCAATTTCATTCAGAGTTTAAGAAGTAAGTGTCCTTGTGGTAGTCAGACTAATGTACACATCCTCATCCTGGAAACTATGTGTTTGTTTTTTTTGTTTTGTTTTGTTTTGTCTTTTTTTTTTGTACCTTCCATGGCAAAAGAGACTTTATGAGATGATTAAATGATGGTCTTGAAGCAGGGAGGTTATCTTAGATTATCCAGGTGGACCCAAAGTCACCTCAAGAGTCTTTATAAGATGGAGACAGAAAGGTCTAAGAGAGATTTGAAGATGTTCAACTGTGGACTTTGAAGGTGGAGGAAGGGACCAAGAGCCAGCAAATGAGAAGAGTATCTAGAAGCTGGAGAAAGCACGTGTTTTAGTTTCCTGGGCTGCTCAAACAAATACTATGAAATGGATTGGCTTACAAAATGGGAATTTATTAACTAATGGGTTTGAGGTTGGAAACATGTCCAAAACAAGGTATCATCAAGGTGATGCTTTCTCTCCAAGACTGTTGCATACTGGGGCTGATTGCTGGTAATGTTTGGTCCTTAACTTGTCACATGGTGAGACACATGGTGACATCTACTGGTCTCTTCCATGTTTTATTCATTTCAGTTTCTGACTGCTCTGTCTGGTGTTCTCTCTCTCTCTCTCTCTCTCTCTCTCTCTCTCTCTCTCTCTCTCTCTCTCTCTCTCTCTCTCTCTCACTCTCACTCCCTCCCTCCTCTTCCATTCAGCTTATAAGGGCCTCCAGTTGGAGGATGAAGATCACCATCATGGAGGTGAGTTATGCTTAAGTTGAAGTAGCTTCATCAAATGACCTCGTTACAATGGGTTCCACACCAACTAGAATGGATTAACTTTACGAACATGTTTATCTGAGGTACATACAGTCCCAAATCACCCCAACATTTAGAATGATTCTACCTTGCCACCTCCTAAAGGAACACAGCCCTGATACTGTTTGATTTTAACCCAGTGTTACTGACCTCCAGAACTATAAGACAAAAAAAAAAAAAAAAAAAAAGGATTGTTTCAAGCCACTAGGTTTGCAGTAATTTCTTACAACAGCAATAGGAAACTAATATACCCATTTTATCAAAACATCATTGAAATGAAAAGGGGAAGACAAACAGCAATCCATCATGTCATTGACAGGTAACCAGAATGGCCTAATTATAGTACCAGGATAAGATATGTGATGCAGTGGGCTATGGGAGAAGGATTTAGGTTTGCCACTTAACTTCATCTGAGGTCAGTCTTGAAGGAAGAGCATGAGTTATCGGGGGAGATAAATGGACGAAGGGCCCAATGCACAGCTGGAATTTTCAAAGAATCTGGTGAATAGGAAAATGCCCTGTCAATATGTGTAGGTGAGACATTGGTGTAAAAGAGTGTATCTTTGCAATGACAAGACGCTTACAACTGAAGGACTAACACAAGAGTATGGGTAATGTTTTATCCTCTTGGCATGCATAACTCATTGAGTTGTTGCATGTGTGTCCCCCTGGATGGAAAAGGCAGAATGTTTGTTAAGTTTGGTATTGGTTGCTGGAGTTGATTAAGGGTTCTTTCTACTCATACAGCTCAGCATTCCAGACCCCCACCTCACTGAAGATGAAAGGTGGCCAGTGTGCTAGCCACTGTTACTGTCCTCCAAAAAGCTGAAGAGTCACTCTGAAGAGTGACTTTGATTGACAGAGCCCTTTGGTTCAAGGGGTCTGAGTGCTTGTGGACTACTTCTTTGACATGCATTTCATGAGGTAGGCATGACTGAACCATCTTCCCTGACAGTTTGTCATTTCATTTTGATGTGCTGCAATCCAGGGTGTTGTTGCCTAATGTTCGTTGGGGAAATCACAGGTCTGACAGGCTTAGGCTATTTTAGGGTTCAAGTCAAGTTTCCTTGGTTTATCAAACCTCTTTCCAGAGAGTTGATAAGTGTAGCTCTGAGCCAAGATCCAAAAGCAATCTTAGGGCTGTGATGGGAGACCTCTGGCTGCTTGTCAATTCCATTACAGGACTTTCCATTTTGGGTGAAAGGGCCTGGGATTATTGTACTGAATAAAGTCTTTGAATAGTAAATAGGGGAAAATCAGTTAAATGGACTGAATGTATTTTAATTAAAGTGTTGGGTGGTTAGGTGTCTAATTGAAGTGGATTTTTAAAAAAAAATTTTTTGGGTGTGGACAAAAACGTAAAGCTGCAAGTTGGAAAAGAAGAGTGACAAGCTCACTAAATGCAAGGAATTCCATTTCCTGGAATCAGGTTAATATGAAAAACATTTGATTATGAGAAGCGCCTATTCACTTTGTCACAGCTGAGATTAATATCCCAAATGAGACTTGAACACTAAGGCAGCAGTCTGAGGAAGGTGGCTGGTGGTATGAAACAGTTTCCAAAGAGACGAGGATGCCCTTGAGTCAAATGTTAGGTTTGAAAAGCCCTGGTAAATTCATCTGTGTCGGGGATTGACTGCTCCTGTGGTTGTGTCCATTATCAGTGACAAGGTGGTCCTCAAAACCAGTCTTAATCATGGGACTCTTCATCCACCCAGCAGCTTCATAACTTGAAGCTAACTTCAGTCTCAGTGAGCAGCGGATTTACAAATATTTTTCATAAGGAGCCTTTCCTAATCCTGACCATTTATTTCTTAGGGGATTAAGAGCAATCAAAATACTAACATAGGAAAACGGACTTGGCCCAGTGGTTAGGGCGTCCGTCTACCACATGGGAGGTCCGCGGTTCAAACCCCGGGCCTCCTTGATCCGTGTGGAGCTGGCCCATGCGCAGTGCTGATGCACGCAAGGAGTGCTGTGCCATGCAGGGGTGTCCCCCGCTTAGGGGAGCCCCACCCACAAGGAGTGCGCCCGTAAGGAGAGGCACCCACTGCGAAAGAAAGTGCAGCCTGCCCAGGAATGGCACCGCCCACACTTCCCGTGCCCACACTTCCCGTGCCGCTGACGACAACAGAAGTGGATGAAGAAAAAAGATGCGGTGGATGGACACAGAGAACAGACAACCGGGGGAGAGGGGAGAATTAAATAAATAAATAAATCTTTAAAAAAAAATACTAACATATCTCTGTAGCTATTTGATGTGTAACATTCCCCTTTTCTATAAATTTATCTGAACCTTAGAGATATGAAATGACTTGACTGAAACAAAGAACCTAGATGTTAAGAGTAATTTCTCTTTCCCTATGCTGAGTCTCAGGTGTTTGCGGAATTTGGCTGCTTGTGCAGATGGTAATTTGTATTTTCCTAAGGTAAGTGGAGTTAAGTGAAAAACTTTTCCTAGTCAAAACTCAACAGCGCCATTCTGATACTAGATTGCTCCTTTCTTCTTATGCCGAACCTCAAGAAAAGGATAAATTCTTCAACATATTGTAAATCACTAATCAGGAAAGTAGATGTTTTAATCATTTAACAGAGGAAAGGGAATTCTATAAGGAGTTTGAGAAATCTCTTCTTACAGCAGATACTTTCCCACTCTACTGCCAAGGAAAGTAGCCATTTAATTTACACATACATGGAATGGCATAATGCAATTTCATTTTATACTCCAAGACATACATGCTACTCAGGACATCCAATGATCTGGTAACCAAAGTTATGAGAATGTATTTGAGTGACTCCAAATCAGTTCCAAATTGAAACAAAATGATTACCTTTTCCATATGAAGAGTTTTGAGGAGCATTAAAAATAAGTGTTCAACTCACAACCAAACTTTCATTTTGTGAAAAGATCCATCCAAATTCAGTATGAAGCCAGAGAGCTAAAGGAAGGAAATTGGAACACTTTCCATGCAAATCAGAACAGAATCTCAAAAACTGCTAAAATATCATCTCACTCCCCCTTCCATGGGTATGTATGCCCCACTGCTGGGACTCTGAGTGAAAAAACTTCCATTTAAAGTTTCATTTTCCAATCTCCCAATTGAGATGGAAATGATCTCCCTCTGCAGATTGCTTTGCTGAAGCAGAAATGAATGGCTTTTCAAGGAAACACATTCACATTTCAACCTGAAGATTTGCTTTTAAAAGGTATATTTTTCTTCTTCACTTTAAAGAAGAAAATATCCTGTTCAGCATAGAGAATTATGCCATGCTGGGAAAACTGAAAATAAGTTCATTGCAAACAACCTCTTACTTTTCCTACATCTTACCACCATTTGAGTGATTGTGCCAATTTCTCGTCACCTGAACGCTTGGAAAAGTAATGACAAGATCACATTTGTTTCTATGTTCTGATTAATTTAAAGCTTTGTACACATATTAAAATTTATTTCTAGTGAATATTGACAGAAATGGAAAATTATCTAGGATTTTTACTCCAAGTCTTGAGCCATTCATTAGCACATTTTTCCTTTTTTTAGAGTACATTGGAGTTTGACATATTTTTGTTTAAAAATCTACTAGTTAAAGAATACATAGTCATTTACTACTGAAACAACTAAGCCTTAAGGATGTTTTAAAAGAAGATATCTAACTTTTGGTTGATTTTAGGTGTAAAGGGCAGATGCCAATATAAATGAGTTTAAATGTGACAATTTGGAAAAAGAAAGAAAGCACATATCCCATATTCAATCCAGCAAAAATTAAGGATGGACAAATAGTAACAGCAGTGACAACAAAACAATCATATGCCAATTAAGTTATGAAGGGCACGAGACTGAACAGGCAACTTTGGAAATGCAAGTGAGATGAAATATCTTATTATGATAAAGAAATTCTCACACTGGATTAAAAAGGCACCATTAAGCTACATATTGGTGAGAAACTTTATAGGTTGAATCATGTCTCTGAAAGAGATATGCTGGTGTCCTTATTAGAATAGAGAAACCTGGACGTAAATCATAGAAGTCCATGTGACAATTGGGAAGAGAACCCCAAGGCTCTCCAGGCCCAGTCAAGTCCAAAAAGACACAAGGGCCAGTTGCTTCCCTACAGATTTTACAGGGCATGACCCTTCCCACACCTTGATTTCCAACATCCAGCCTCCAGAACCTGTAACTTTATGTGTTTTGAAGTGACCCAGTTTATGGTACTAGGCTAGGGCAGCCCCAGGAACCTGAAATAGCACTAAAAAAGAAGAAAGAAAAAGTGGAAAACAAAAAAATAGAAAAACGTATGTCAGGTAAATGTAGGAGAAAAGAAAACAGAATATGAAATTCAGATAAAACTCAAAATGGACTCCTGAGGGAGAAGAGGGGAAATTTATAATTATAAGATGTACAGTTCACTCTGAAGTATAATTACCTAGAATGGGCATGTGATGACCACTTCAAAGAAAGAAGAGAACAAATTGCCAAAATCTTACTTCTATTTTGTGATATTGGAAAATCTACTCAGAAACCAGTAATTCGAGGTCATTTAAAAATAGTTAAATTATGAAGAATTTAAATTACACAATTTTCAAAGATGGTCTAAAACATGGCCCCCAAAATAAAACACAATCCTTGCACACATGCATGGCAAAATTCCAAAAGATTCTCTGTAGCAGGACCTGCAGGAATTCTTTTAATAAATCTTCCAGAAATATGAGTCACATATGGGAATATTCCTGTGGTGGAAGGGAGAGACGGCGATTTTTACTTTTACCCCATGTCTACGTGTATCTTTTAATTTTCTTTGTAAAAGCAGAGATATATCCAGGTATTATTTGTTTGATGAAAATTAACAGTTTCTATTTGTTTATAGGAGATCTTGTGTAAGATTTATTCCGCACAGACGAAAATGATCTAATTGAAATCATCACCCCAAAACTTTGTGCTGGTTGCAAGTACAATTTATTGTGTGTGTGTGGGTTTTTTTTTTTTTTGGTTTTATTTTTATTTTTTTCTCTTCATTTATTTCTTTAATGTTACATTAAAAAAATATGAGTTCCCCATATATCCCCCCTGCCTCACCCCACTCCTCCACCCATTAACAACAACCTCCTCCAGCATCATGAGACATTCATTGCATTTGGTGAATACATCTCTGAGCACCACTGCACCTCATGGTCAGTGGTCCACACCATAGCCCACACTCTCCCACAGTCCACCCAGTGGGCCATGGGAGGTCATACAATGTCCGGTAACTGTCCCTGTGACGCCACCCAGAACAACTCCAACCCCCAAAAATGTCCCCACATCACATCTCTTCCTCCCACTCCCTACCCCCAGCAGCCACCATGGCCACTTTCTCCACACCAATGCCACATTTTCTTCGATTACTAATCACAATAGTTCATGAAGAGAATATCAATAAGTCCATACTCTATTCCTCCATCCTGTGGATCCTAGAATGGCTGTGTCCACTCCACATCTTATGATGGATGCAATTCTCCTGCTTTCAGTTGTAGGCACTCTTGGCTCCCTGGTGTGGTGGTTGACCTTCTTCACCTCCATGTTAGCTGAATGGGGTAAGTCCAATAAACCAGAGTGTGGGAGCTGCAAGTCTGTTGATGTCCAGAGTCTGGCTATCACATAGTCAGTCCAGACATTCAGGTCCCCTGGGTATACATTAAACTCCAGCACCAACTACAGTTCCAGTAAAAGTAACAGGAGAGGCTTGTGGACAAAGATCATGTCTGAGTCCAGCTCCATCACACAGAAACACAAACTCCAACGTAGGGCCAACTGACATGGCATTGAAGTCCATCTGCCATGACCATAGAACCTGTGGGTCTCTGAAGCCCTCAGAAGAACCAATACCCAGGGCTGCATCTACTTTTATTTGTGTCTGGGACTCTACTCAGGTGTGCATAAGGGCAACCCCTCTGATAACCTCCCAGCTCTTTTTGGAGACTCATAGCCATATAAACTCATTTGTCCTTTCCATTTCCCCCTTTTATTCAGGTCAAAAAGCATTTTTAACTCCTGGTATTATATGTAGACTGAGATATTCTGCTGGTCCGAGTTGACCCTTTTATTCAAGGTCATTTTCTAGTTACATCATCAGCTGGTACTTGGTAGTAACCCCTCAGTGCCAGGGAGACTCATCCCTGGGAGTCAGGTCCCACACTGGGGGGAAGGCAACACATTTACATGCTGAGTTTGGCTTTGAGACTGGCCACATTTGAGCAACATGGAAGCTTTCAGAAGGTAACTCTTAGGTACCCTGCAGCTCTAGGCCGTCTTCTTATTTCAGGTGCACAGGCTTACAACATAGTCATTAGTATCAAGGGCTCATTGTTGGACAGTCCTTCTTTTTTGGTCTTTGCCGTTGCTCTTGGAGGATGGTTGCTGTTCCTTTAGGAACTGTGATAGAGCTCCCCTGGCTAGGAACTCAGCTCCCCCTCAGTTGTTGTTTTTAATTGTATGAAGATATCCTAACATTTTTTGTACCCTGGATATATGCCCTGCCAACCATATGTCCCCTGTCAATAACAGCATCCTACACCAGTATTCCTCCCCTGCCATTGTTCAACATCTCTGTGATCCAAAACTTCTTCAAAAATGAAGCCCGTTATATTGCCAGGTTCCATTAATAGTAAAATGGAATATAGTGATGAGTTTAGATGTTAGATATGGAATATCTAGATAAATTAGATATTAGATAAATTAGATAAATTAGATATTAATTTAGAAAAATTAAGCTAAAAATAAATTGGGGTATCAAAAAGTTAAAAAATGCAAAAGCTTTGTTCTTGATGCTTTGCCTTCCATCACTGCAATAAGTGTTGCCCTGTATGCAAATTGGCAAGGCAACTTCTTCCATCTTTTCCTCAGTGTCTTCGTCCTTTCTTTTTCTTTTTTTATCCCTAATTATTAAGCTTATCTTCACAGAAGTTTTAGATCACAGTAATTTATATATACAATGTACAGTACACACACATATCCAACATAAAACCCTTTTCCCTTCCACAGCAATAATCTTTTTACATATTGATACTATATTTACTGAAACTGATGTACAAATATTGAGACAATAGCTTTCAATAACAAGGTAACATTTGGGTTTACATTGTGGTTTATATTTTAGACTATACAATTTTCTAAAGTTTTAGTTATCTTATGTTTTACATTATGATTTACATTTTAGTCTATCAGCCCCTATACATTTTTGGTGTAATTTAACATGTCTTATATCCATCCTTGCATAATCTTGTGAACACTTCTATTGCCCACACAGTTACGCTGGTTCCATCTATTCAATACCTCTTTCCCCCTCCCCTCAGGGCCCACAATGACAATCTTCATTGCTTGAAGGGCCATGTTCAGAGATACTTGCAACAGTGCTGAGAGCTTGACATGCTCAAATGCCCTAATGCCCTGGGAGCCACCATTTCTCTTGAGAGATACAATTCCCTTTATTTGAGAACATCAGTCCTCCCCAGGATGTGCGTATACCTTCACTCTCATTATATCGGTCTCTGTCCAATGATATAATCCACTATGGCAAAATGAGCATTCACATACTCCCAAGAAGCTTGTCCTGTGTCAGATTATACCCTTTAAGCATCTTAAATAGGAAACTCTCCTTATTATATTTTTGAAAATATTTTTTCAGCATTATACTCTCAACCAACTCCCTGACAATCTCCTATGTTCGTATGTCCCACCCCCCCGCAGTTTATTGGGCAATATTACCCATCCTCCCATCCCTAGCCACTCTAAAGCCCCCAAAGTCCCACCTAAAGGTAACCCTATTCCCCCATTTTAGACCTTCCTTGTACAAATACTTGCCTCCAGCTTATCATAGATTTCACTCTTGTAGGTGTCAGCTTACATCCTTCCTTCATCCCCCATTTTTCTTTAAGCCTATCATCCAGTCTTTAGCTCTCTGAGGCAGTTTGGCTTAATTATTTCAAATCATTGAGGTCATGTATTATTTGTCCTTCAATGCCTGGGTTGCTTCACTCAACATAAGGTTCTCAAGATTCATCCATGTTACCACATGTGTTTGTAGTGTATTCGTTCTTAAAGTCGAGTAGTATTCCATTGTATGTATATACCACATTTTATTTATCCATTCATCTGTTGATGGGAATTTGGGTTGATTCCAACTTTTGGCAAGAGTGAACAATGGTGCTATGAATATTGGTGTGCATATATCGGTTTGTGTCCTTGTTTTCAGTTCTACTGGGTATATAACCAGCAGTGGAATTGCTGGGTCATATCGCAAATCTACAGCTAGTTTTCTGTGAAACCACCCAACTGTCCTCCAGAGTGGATGGATCCTTCTGCATTCCCAACAGCAGTAGATGAGAGTTCCCATTCCTCCACATCTCTCCAGCATTTGTAGTTGCTGTTTTTTTCATAGCTGCCAATCTTATGGGAGTAAGATGGTATCTCATTGTAGTTTTGATTTGCATTTCCCTAATAGGTAGAGATTTGGAGCATTTTTTTTTCATGTGCTTTTTAGCCATTTTTATTTCTTCTTTGGAGAAGTGTCTGTTTAAATCTTTTTCCATTTTTAAAATGGTTTGTTTGTCTTTATTTTTGAGATATAGCAGGTCTTTATATATGCAGGTTATAAGTCTCCTATCAGATATATGGTTACCAAATATTTTCTCCCATCATGTAGGATCTCTTTTCACTTCCTTGACAAACTCCATTGAGGTGCAGAAGGCTTTAATGTTGAGGAAGTCCCATTTATCTATTTGTTCTTTTGCTACTCATTCTTTTAGTGTGAAGTTCATGAAGACATTTCCTATTACAAGTTCCTGTAGATGCTTACCTACACTGCTTCACTGCTTTCCAAAGTCATTATGGATTTGGATCTTATATTTAAGTCTTTGATCCACCATGAGTTGATTTTTTATAAGGTGTGAGATGGTAATCCTCTTTCATTCTTTTACATATGGATATCCAGTTCTCCAGGCACCATTTGTAGAATAGGCCATTCTCTCCCAGTTGAGAGGGTTTGGTGGCTTTATCAAATATTATATGACTATATATATGAGGATCCATATCAGAACTCTCAATTCGGTTCCATTGTTCTGTGTGTCTCTCCTTGTGCCAATACCATGCTGTTTGCATTCCTGTAGCTTGAAGAATGTTTTGAAGTCAGGTAGTGTGATTCCTCCAATTTCGTTTTTCTTTTTCAATATGTCTTTGGCTATTCAGGGCCTCTTTCCCTTCCAAATAAATTTCATAGCTAGCTTTTCCAGTTCATTAAAGAATACTGTGTTGATTTTTATTGGGATTGCATTGAATGTGTAGATCAGTTTTGGTAGGATAGACATCTTAATAATATTTAGTCTTCCTATCCATGAACAGGGAATATTCTTCCATTTATTTAGATCTTCTTTGATTTCCTTGAACAGTGTTGTGTAGTTCTCTGTGGATAAGTTTTTTTTACATCTTTAGTTAAATTTATTCCTATGTATTTGATTTTTTATGACTATTGTAAATGATATTTGTTTCTTGATTTCCTCCTGACCTTGCTCATCATTAGTGTACAGAAATGCTACTGATTTTTGCACATTGATCTTATAACCTGCGACTTTACTAAACTCATTTATGAGTTCTAAAAGCTTTGTTGTAGACCTCTCAGGGATTTCTATGTATAGGATCATGTCATCTGCAAATGATGAAATTTTGGCTTCACCTTTCCAATTTGAATACCTTTTATATCTGGTTCTTGCCTCAGTGCCCAAGCAAGTACTTCTAAGACAATGTTAAATAGAAGAGGTGATAGTGGGCATCCTTGTCTTGTTCCTGACTTAGGGGGAAGGATTTTAGGATTTCACCATTGTAAATGATGTTGGCTGTGGGTTTTTCATATATACTCTTTATCATGTTCAGAAAATTTGCCTGTATTCCAATCTTTTGCTGTGTTTTTATTGAGAAAGGGTGCTGTATTTTTTCAAATACTTTTTCTGCATCTATAGACATAATCATGTGATCATTTTCCTTTAATCTGTTTATATGGTGTATTATATTGATTGATTTTCTTATGTTGAACCATCCTTGTACCCACTTGGTAATGGGTATAATTCTTTTAATGTGTTGTTGAATAACAGCCAGTATTTTGTTGATGATTTTTGCATCTAGGTTCATTAGAGAAATTCGTCTGTAATTTTCCTTTCTTGAGGTGTCTCTTTTGGCTTTGATACTAGGGTAAAGTTGGCTTCATAGAATGAATTAGGTAATGTTCTTTCTGTTTTGATTTTTTGGAAGAGTTTCAGCTAGATTGGCTTTAGTTCTTTCTGCAATGTTTGTAGAATTCACCTGTGAAGCAGTCTGGCCCTCGACTCTTCTTAGTTGGGAGGTTGTTAATGATAGATTCTATCTCTTTACTTGTGATTGGTTTGTTGAAGTCGTCAATTTCTTCTTTCATCAATATAAGCTCCTTATGTGTTTCTAGGAATTTGTCCATTTCCTCTGAATTGTCATTTTTGTTGGAATATAGTTTTTCAAAGTAGCCTCTTGTGATAATCTTTATTTCTATGGGGTCAGTGGTGATATCTCCTTTCTCATTTATTTTGTGTATTTGCATTGTCTCTCTCTCTCCTTTTTTTTTTTTTTTGATAGTCTAGCTAAGGATTTGTCAATTTTATTGATATTCTCAAAGAACCAGCTCTTGGTTTTGTTTATCTTTTCAAGTACTTTCTTATTTTCTATTTCATTTAGTTCTGCTCTTTGTTATTTCTTTCCTTCTTCTTTCTGTGGGGCTATTTTGTTGTTTTATTACTAATTCCTCCAAATGTACAGTTAGTTCTTTGATTTTTGCTCTTTCTTCTTTTTTGATGTATGAATCTATGGCTATAAATTTCCCTCTCAGTACTGCTTTTGCTGCATCCCATAAGTTTTGTTATGTTGTGTTAAAATTTTCATTATTTTCAAGGTAGTTATTAATTTCTTTTGAGATTTCCTCTTTGACCCACTGTTTTTTTAAGAATGTGCTATTTAATGGCCATATCTTGGTGTGAAATCTGGGCCTCTGGCCCTTGCGTTTTTCCAGCTTCATTCCACTGTGGTCAGAGATATTATTTTGTATGATTTTGATCTTTCTGAATTCATTAGCCTTTTTTTGTGGCCTAGCATTTGGTCTACCTTGGACAATGATCCATGTGCACTTGAGAAAAATGTATATCCTGCTGTATTCGGGTGTAATGAACTGTATATGTCTATTAGACCCAGCTCCTCTAATACACGATCAAAGTTTTTGTTTCTTTGTTGCTTTTCTTTTGAGATGTTCTGTCCAAAGTTCATAGTGGTGTATACTAAAGTCTCCCACTATAATTGTAGAGGCATATATTCTTTCTTAGTTTTCTCAGTGTTTGCCTCATGTATTTGGAGGTGCCCTTTTTAGGGGCATAAATATTTATGATTGTTCGTTCTTCTTGAAAGATTATTCCTTTCACTAATATGTAGTATCCATCTTTGTCTCTCACAATTGTTTCACAATTAATGTCTATTTTGTCTGATATTAATATAGCTACTCCTGCCTATTTTTCATTATTGTTTGCTTGTGAGATTGTTCTGCAGCCATTTGCTTTCTACCTTCTTAAATCCCTGGGTCTAAATTGTGTTTCTTTTAGACAGCATATAGATGGGTCATATTTTCCCATCCAGGCTTCCAGTCTGAGTCTTTTGACAGGTGAGTTTAATCCAATGACATTCATTGTTATTACTTGCAAGGAATTATTTATGTTAGCCATATTTTGTGTGGACTTGTGTTTGCAATATTTTGTTTGTTTGCTTCCTTCTCTTTTTGCCTTTTTTGTTGCTCTTACTCTCTCCTCCAACTCTGCTTCTCCTGTTTTTTTCCCTTTCTTCCTGCAGAACTCCCTTTAGTATTTCTTGAAGGGCAGGGTTCTTGTTGGCATACTCTTTTAATTGATGTTTATCTGTGAATATTTTGAACTCTCCATCATTTTTGAATGCTAGCTTAGCTGAGTAGAGTATTCTTGGTTGGAATGTTTTTTCTTTAAGTACCTTGACTATATCATACCACTGCCTTCTTGCCTCCATGGTTTAGATGAGAAATCAGCACTTAATCTTATGGAGCCTCCCTTGGATGTGATGATTCTCTTTTCTCTTGCAGCTTTTAGAATTTTCTCTTTTTCTTGAGCATTGGATAATTTGACACGTATATGTCTTGGGGTGGGCCTGTTGGGATTTATGGTGTTTGGGGTGCATTGTGCTTCCTGGACATGTACACTCATCTCCCTCAGTAGATTTGGGAAGTTTTCAGCCATTTTTCCTCCAACATCCCATCTCTCCCGTTTCCCTTCTCTTCTCCTTTGGGAAGTCCTATAATACATATGTTTGTGTGTTTTGCATTGTCATTCGGGTCCCTAAGTCTCAGCTGGATTTTTTCTATCTTTTTATCGATTAGTTCCACTATCTGTTTGATTTCAGATGTACTGTCTTCCACGTCACTAATTCTCTCCTCTGTCTCTTCTAATCTACTGCTATTTGCTGAGAGTGTATTTTTGATTTCTTAAACTGTGGTGTTCATCAGCATCATATCTGTTATCTTCTTGAGTATGTCTGTCATTTCCTTTCCAAGTGTTTTCTTCATATTGTCAATCTCTTCCTTTACTTCTTAAGTTGGTCTCTAATATGTGTTTTGAGATCTTTAATTACTTGTCCAATGTTTTGCTCCTCTTCCTGGTTTTTTAGTTTGTTCTTTGGATTTGGCCATGTTTTCCTGATTATTGGTTTGGTTTTTAGGTTTTTGTTGCTGTCTGGTCATCATTTTAGCTTGATGGGTTTAATCTGTTCCTTAGGTTCTTTGTCTAGTCTTGTGGGTTAATTAGTTGCTGTTCATGTGTAAGTGTCATGTCTTCTCTTTGTCCCTTTGTTCTTCTCACTCTATTTTCTTGTTGTTGGATAAGTTCACTTGGAAGGAAGATATTAGGGCCAGGGAAATGAGTGAAAAAAGAAACTGTATAAAGTAGGACTGGTAATAAATGTTAACAGAGCAACAATGTGAGATCTAGGAGAATGGATATTAGACTCATGTAAGTTGTGTAGTTATAGCAGTAAGTAGAGTACCTATAATGAGACAGTCAACTGAATATGGGGAGGAATATAGTATGAATTAAAAGGCCAGTGTTTTCATGAGAGAGGGAAAGAGAAATGAAAGACAATAAAATCAAGAGTGGATAAAGGACAGAAAACAGAAGAAAGGTGTTAGAAATAAAAAGTCAGGCAATTTGGGGGCCAAAGAAAGGGAGGTGGAATGTAAGAGAAACAGTAGATGATGGAGGATAGAAAGATGTGGGGGAAAGGGGATAGTGTAGGTGGCCAAAATCAATAACACAGAAAAGAGGAAATGGAGGATAAGGAAACACAGCAAATGTGAAGTGCTCCCTGCAGCACCTATTATATAAAGAAAATAAAATAAAAAAGAGGAGAAAGAGAGAAATGAAAAAAAAGAGAAAAGGGCAGCAAAGAAAAGGTGGGGGAGGGGGGTGAACAAGCAAGAAAAAGAAAATATGAAAAAAAAAAAACCTAAATAAATGAAAAAGAACCTTGGGGGATAAAACAGGAGAAAAGTCCAGGAGAAAATGCAATATTAGGAACCACAACAAGAACAGACAAACAAACAAACAAAAAACCCAACTTTTCAATCTAGGAATACTCCTTGCAGTTAAAAAAACATGCTTCCGGATCTGACCTTCCCCCTCACTCCCTTACTCCCTCTGTCTCTCCCAAGGAAGCTGGAAAGCGGCCTGAAAGGTATGGTAGGAGATTCAAGTAGGTCCTTGTTGAAGAAACTCAACACCGAAGACTATGACTTTATTTCCAGTGTGAGAGCACCTACACCTCACCAGAAACCCCAAATATGCTACTGGAAGCTTGGATAGCACCTCCTACAGTCCCTCCCCCTCAGGTTTGCTAGGGGATGTCTAACTGATTTTCTGACTCCACCTTCCCCTAGGCCAAGTTTCCTATCCCAGGACATTTAGGTAAATAGGGCTTTCTCAGAAGAGTCACCTCTCCTTTCTTCCCAGACTCTCCCCAAGTAAGCTGGTACAATCCTCCAAGCTCAAGGAGAGAGAGAGAGGGGGGAAAAAAAAGCAACAACAACACTAAATGCAGAGGGCTAAGGTAATCAAGGACCTCAGATGGACTCCTGGGCACAGTGGATTCGGGAATGGGAAGCCTGATATATTGCAGACTCAAGGTGTGTGAGTCTCTGGAGCATGGGCCACCTGCGAACCATGCATCCAGTTAACATGGGACTTGGGAACTGCAGCACAACAAAGCCTTCAGGGATTGCCATAGCTGGGCCACCAGCCCTAAGGGGAGGGATTCTGCCCACAACTTCTGACCTCCATGTCAGAAACCCCAATTCCACCTCTCTTAAGAATCTCTTCTGTCACTGTCTTACCAAATCGACATGCAGACACCTCCTGCCCTGCGAGCCCCTGAAACAGCCTGCTCAGGGTTTGGGAGCACCACAGCACAACAGAGATTTCAGGGATCACTGCAGCTGGGCCACCAACCCTAGGGGGAGGGGCTCCACCCATAACCTCTGACCTCCGTGTCAGAAACCCAAAATTCCACCTCTCGCAAAAATCTCCTCTGTCACTGTCTCACCAAATTGACATCCAGACACCTCCCACCCTGCAAGCCCCTTAAACAACTTGCTTAGGGCTTGGGAACACCCCAACCAACAAAGCTTTCAGGAATCACCACCACGGGGCCACCAGGCCCAGGGGGCAGTGTCCCACCCATAACCTCCAACCTCTGTGCTAGAGACCCAAAATTCTACCTCTTGCAAGAACCTCCTCTGTCACTGTCCCACCAAATCAATGTCCAGACACCTTCTGCTCTGCAAACACCCAAAATAGTCTGGTTGAGCAGGACTCCGATCCTACTCAGCTGCTTCTTTGTAGAAGAGATTATGAGGTACACTCAGATGCCATCTTGCCCTGCCTCCCGATTTATTGTTTTTAAAAAGCCAGTAGGTGTGTAAGTGACATGCACTGCTTGTGAAAGTGTGACCACATGGTCTTCACCTTGATACTCCATTTTCTGTTGATTCTCATCTCCTGCAAAGCTTCAATGTGCTCAGTTGGCTCTAGTCCTGCTGGATTCCTGGATGTTCCTGAAAATCTCCAGGCCCATTGGCTCCAGCTGTTTTCTCTGCCTGGAGCAGTTTTCCTTGGAGATCCACTCTGCTGACGCTCTCACCACCTCCTTCCAATCAGCACTCAGATACTCCCTCCCTGAGCTGGTGTACCCTGCCCTCTCTGTAATATAGCTATTGATGCCCTCTCCAGCACATCCTACCTCTTTTCTTGCTCTGCTTTTCCTTCCTTCAGTATCAAGTATGAACTTCTGAAAGATCATATCACTCATCAGTGCAGCACATTGGATTTTTTTTTGAGGTACCAGGGCTGGGGATTGAACCTGGGATCTTGAATGTGGGAAGCTGGTGCTTAATCACTGTGCCACATTGGCTTCCCTGAGGTGGATTTTCGTTTGTTTTGCTTGTTGTCTGACTTTTTTTTTTCAGGAGTCACCAGGAACCAGACCTGGGTCCTCCCATATGGGAGGCAGGCACTCAACCACTTGAGCCACATCTGCTCCCCTGGATGGTTATCTTTGTCTTCAGGTAGAACACAAACTCTATGAAGGCAAGGGTGTCATTGATCTATCCCAACTCCAAACAATGAAAGTTTTGAATGCATCAAAGAAGAAACACAAAGAGAACAATAATCATTAAGAAAATTCAATTTATGGTCAAATGCTCTCCCTCATCTAAAACTCAGAAATGTTTTTTACCAAACCTTCAAAAATGTGGTAATCCTACTTATAGCTAACAAAAATTTAAATATATAGGCACCCACACATACTAAGAGTGAAAAACAATTTTAAAAATTCTTATTACCCTTGTTACTCAATATTTAGAGTTCTGACTTATTAAAAAAACATATATGTGTGTGTGTTTGTGTTTATAAAGGACAAGACACTATCATTATTTTCAAGTGGAAGAACTGCATAATACTCTGAAAGAATCTAAAAGGGATTAGAATATATATAAGGTTTCATGTAGTTTGTTGATTAGTAGATTTATTTATAAATCTAATAAAAGGGACAGAAAATTTTATCATAAAAATGGAAATACAGAATATTTTAGAAATAATTCTTTCTTTATTCCAAATCTCAAAATATAATGCAATTCCAGTGGAATCTCCAATAGAATGGTTCCAGTTATCAAAACTATATACAATGATATTATTTGCTCTCAATTCTGAGGGTTAGGGATTTGAGGTACAAAGGCTGGGGAGTTCTTTTACTCTGAAAGTCGATGGATTGGGACATTCACTTGCTGCATCAGCTGGTGGTTTACCTGGAATACAAAATGCAAGGAAGCTTCACTCACAAATCCAGCAGAGATTTCCAAGAGGGAATGCAAGGGGGGATGTTGGACAGAAACTGTAGTTCTCCTTCACATGGTGACTTGAGCTTCCTCACAGTAGGGCCCCACATGATGACTTCAGCTTACACACTGTATGGCCCCATGTGATGGCTTGTGCTTCCCTACAGTATGGCTCCACATGATGGCTTGATCTTCCACACAGTATGGCTCTACATGACAGCTTGAGCTTCCCCACAGTATGGCTACATGTAATGGATTGAGCTTCCCCACATTATGGCTCCATGTGATGATTTGAACTTCTGCACAGCATGGCTGCACAGCATGGCTGTTCAGAGCAACAAAGAAGCTGCTGATTAAGGTGCCATTGGACCCAGAATTTCCATATCCAGCTGTCAGCCCTGGAAGAATTATTTTCCTGTGTTCAGAAAGACTTGCAGATAATTCAAATAGTGGCACTCCTTGTAATTCTCCCCCTTACATTGAGTGAAGCAAGTCAGGCATTGAAGGACAAATACTACCTGACCTGTCTCATATGAAATAAGCAAACTAAGCTGTCTCGGAGTGCTAGGGACTGGATAATAGCCTTACAGGAAATTAGCGGGGAGAGGAAAAAAATGAAGTTTTATAAATTACAAAGACACATTAAAAACAAGAAAGAAAAAAAACCAACAAAAGCCATGTGAAATAAAGAATATAAAATATTAACACTTTTTTTTAAGGAGGTACCAGGAATTAAACAGGGGAGCTCATACGTGGGAAGCAGGTGCTCAACGATTGAGCTCCATTTGCTTCTCTGTTTATTCTTAAAAATGAGTTCATGTGTTTGTTTTATTACTTCACACTCTGTGTACTTTTCAAATTTTCTTAACATATACAATAAACAAGATGGAAATGGTTGTGGAATGATTATTTGAAATAAATAATATTAAAACACAAAGAGAACTGGTGCTTTTCATTTTGTGGTTTGTACTTCTTCATAAAGCTAAGGGGTGCTTCCTAATTTAAATTTTAATGGAATATCACAAACCAGTGTAATCTTAAATTTAGTGTATTTGTGTAAACCATCTTGCTTACAAAGTACTTATCTTTCCTTTACTTTCCACTTCTGGTAATAACCATGGATTTGGAGAAGTCTAATTTTTGTTTTGTATACCTCTCAACCATCATACCAAGCTGTAATTCATGTGTGTGTAAATGAGTGAGAAATCTGACTACTTACCTTAGAGACATGCTATAAATCTTTAATATGTCCCAGGACCCTACTATTTAAGACTTTCTATTTTTAAGTAGGCATTTGATTTAACACCACAGTGAAAAATTTTAACTTTAGGTAAAATTAAGTCTAGTAAGATAGCAGAAGAACATTCCTAAAGTACATGGTGTTTTTAAACCCCAGGTACTTTGCAGAATTAGAATTTGATGTAGTGTCTGTTATCTGAAGTCAATCCAAAGTATTTCCCCCTCTCCTCCCCCTCATAGTGGCAAGGCCAAAGTTTACATTTAAAGTTTCTTTTGCTGAAGTTGTCTCCAAGTTCCCACTCAGCATCTGCTTAGAAAGGTGGCAAACATACCCTCAAACTGCATTTAATAGAACATGATGGGGTTCACTGCCATGTCAGTTCACTCTACTTTGGAGCTGGTGTTTCTGCATCATGGAGCTGGACTCAGATGGGAGCTCTTTTCACAAGCCTTTCATGCTACTTTACTGAAATTGTAGTTGGTGCTGGGGCTCAAGATATATCTAGGGGATTTGAATCTCTGGACTGACAATATGATAGCCAGACCCTGAGCCTTAACAGACGTCAGCTCCTACACTCTGATTTATTGGACTTACTCCACTCAGCTAACATGGAGTTGAAGAATGTCAACCACCACACCATGGAGCCTAGAGTGCCTACAACTGAAAGCAGGAGGATTGCATCCAGTATCCATGTGGAATCTAAGCCCCCTCTTGACATAGATGTGGAATGGACACAACCAAGCCAAGGTCCACAGGAAGGAGGAATACAGTAAGGATTAGAGTGGACTTACTGATATTCTCTTCATGAACTATTGTGGTTAATAATCGAGAAAATGTGGCATTGGTGTGGAAAAAGTGGCCATGGTGGCTGCTGGGTGCGGGGAATGGGAGGAAGAGATGAGATGTGGAGGCGTTTTCGGGACTTGGAGTTGTCCTGGGTGGGGCTCCAGGGACAATTGCCGGACATTGTATGTCCTCCCATGGCCCACTGGATGGAACGTGGGAGAGTGTGGGCTATGGTGTGGACCACAGGCCATGGGGTGCAGCGATGCCCAGAGATGTACTCACCAGATGCAATGGATGTGTCATGATGATGGGGAAGAGTGTTACTGTGGGGGGAGTGGTGGTGAATGGGGACCTCATTTTTTTGAAGTAATAATTTTTAAAAACTGAATAAAAAAAAAAAGAACATGATATTCCAAAAGGAATTGAATCTGCTGTGCTTACAATGGCATGTTTGGCAGAGTTGACTCTATCCAACCATGGGGCTAGAGCCAAGAGAAGAACTTCTGAGATAAAAGACTCCTTTAAAGGCCAATATTAAACAGGTCGGTCATGGGTAGAAACCAACCCACTGTAAAATTGGAAGGCTAGGGTTGTCTGCTTCTTGACAGTGGTGTAGAAATCATCTCTCCCCTTTGTATGGCCAGAGAAACTTGAGTCATTAAGTAATGACATCAGAAAATAACCACTTGCAGCTTGGAAGTTGCTATCCACACAAACATGCTATTTTTTTCTGCCATTTACATTTTCCTTACCTCTCCCCTGGACAGTGTTCCTGTCTTTGCCCTGTTGGGTGGTGATTTCAGGGGAGCACATGGTCTTTTTTTCCGTAAGAGATAGCATCACGGTCCTGCAAGGTTAGGTTCTAAGTAAGCAGCATGGAATTGGCATAGGTAAGCTGTTTTCCATCAGCCACATCCCTGAATTACTCTGTCCCAGCTTCTTTCTACAAACCACCTAAGGAAAGAGATGCACAAAGACTCAGAGTACAGGTCAATGGAGATTCAACTGGAGTATCAGCAAAAATGTCTACAAGGGCAATTCTTATACTCAAGATAACAATTTATCAATACTCAACACCATAGAAGGGTACAACATTCCAAGATTCAAACTGGTGTTCAGGATCCCTCTCACCTTGCCACCCAGGTTTTCCAAATTCTTATATTTCCATCCTAGGATTTGCATAAACCTACAAGAAGGTCTATGTTGTTTTATTCCATTTAGTCTTATTTTTACGTATCAGTTATTAGACTATATGCAGCATTAGCATATTGCTTTTGTCACACACCAAAACATTCTGGAAACTGCATTACATTCTCTTTTGCTACCTGCATAGTGCAATATCTACTTGATTGGAGCAATGAGGCCATTTATTGATCAGACACAAAGTGAGTTCTCTAAGCCGAGCCTTTCAAGGGCAAATCATTCCTAAATTATCGCATTATCAACCCAGCAGGATCAAAACACACAAGCCTACTCTGAGGTTGTAAATTTCAATTAATGTCAAGTTCATCTTGATTCCTAGCTTAGAGATCTTCACACCATTCAAGATTTTCCCTTCAGCTCACCTTTCATGGCACATGAATTAACAACTTCTGTGGATTGGGCCTCCATTGGCCTTCTTTTCCACCTCTCAAGTATTGCAGAGGTTCAGAGGTTAAAGATTTCTCACCAATATTGTGGGAAGATATGTGCTCAGGCACCAATTCATGCCACCAGGAATGTGTTCCTAAAATACGTATAAGTATGTATTTCTCCCCTGAAATTACTTGGGTGACTCCATGTTGACCTGTGAGATTGGATCAAGCCCCTCATCTCTTCAAGCATTGATTAATGAATTGATGATTAATTGATTGAGAGAACATTCTCTGTGTGTCTGCCACATGCCAGGCATTGCCTCTGGGAAACTGCCCCCAAATTGCCTTTCTAGCCGTGTCTCAGGATATTTTACCAATTCTCATTCAAGAATACAAATTCCCATTCTCCCCACTAATCCATTCCTCCATTCCTTGCAGCTTCCTCTGCTTGAAATTCGTGCCGTTCTTAGTCACCAGCAAGCTTAAACCAAGTCTTGTCTTCTCTGTGAAAACTTTCATTCCTCAAGGACTGAACAAACGAGCTCCTGTTACATCATTTCATCCTCACAACAATTCTATAATGGGGTTTCACTCGTGATTTTAACAAAGACCTTAAGAAAATTAGATGTTATCCCAGAGCCAGGAAATTGAGAACATGTTTAATCGTGGTTTGTGCTTCTAAAACGTTTTATTTGGTACTGTCCATAGACCTGGAAATAAGGGGCCCCTATCCCTAATTATTTATATTCTACAGGATTACATATTCCAAAAGCAAACACTTGGGAAAAATCGCTGGCACTGGAGAACCTCTGTCTGAAGTAACATACTTGAGACCCACGGCTGAATTCTAGTGCAGGGTAAGTCTCACCCTAAATATATGTTTCCATGGCTAATACTTTCATGTCCTCCAAATCTTCACACAGCTGATCCAATATCCCTGAAACCAATAGTTTTAGTGACCCAATGTCTGGAAGGTCCATGAATAGGTTGGAAATGGTCATTATGTCAGAGTATGGGAGGATTTTAGCTGCAGACGTGTTTGGTGAGTGGGAAAAAAAATGCATTCAGGTCTCAAACATTTACTCTCAGAATAAATAAAGAAGAAGGTTGGGCAAGCTATGGTTTATGTTTCCAACGGCTGTGGTATCAGCAGCTATATATGTCTCTACATAGTACCTAGATTTTTACCTCTTAACCAGGGAAGCGAAAATATTCACAAATAGGAAATTTGCAGAAAAAGCTTGCCAACTCCTGATGCAGAGGACTATAGAATAAAAGGCACCAGTTCCCAGCAATGCCAAGGATCCATTTAGTCTTTAATTTTCCAATTGTGGTTCCAAGTGTCCTACAAATCAGGTTCAGTTGCTGAAGAATGTGTGACAATGTTACAAAAATCATGTTACTCTTTAATAGGTATATATGTATGTGTATGTAGTATATATACATACGTAGTTTTATACAGTACATGGGATGTAATGTACAGTAACATAGTAGTCTTCATTTTTGTTACTAGATGAATGTTAAAAGCTAGCTCAAATTTCATTTTAAAAGTGTAAATTGAGGGGAGCAAATGTAGCTTAAGTGGTTGAGCACCTGTTCTGTAGGCAAGCTGCAGAGAGAAAAATAAGAGTTCATTCTGAAACAGAACTTATGTTTTCTTTACTAGAGATCTGTAAATTCCATCCCTGTTTTCAAGTTGGAGACTATTTGATGTATCTCATCTGCTTTTATATGCATAAAGGAGTAATGAAAATGTCTAAAATTTGAAGATAATGAATTAATACATGTATTATTTCTATGACTATTGACTTTTAACCTCTAAATGCTGATTTCAGACAATTGCATATTCACTATTTCCAATTTAATAAAAGCCTTTCAACATAAATAATATATTTCATTTTGAACAAAAGGTTATTTTGCAAATAGAAAAAAATCTGCCATGAAGAATATGGAAAACTAATATTTTTCCTTAAAACTGAAAGTTAACTCACATAATATACTGGTAATTTTTTTTGAAATCTCAATCTTCATCTTTTCAGAAGTGGTCTTTGGTATATATTTGAATTTGAATAACTTTAAGGTATTCATTTACTTTTCCAGAAAATAATTTAACCTCCAAATATGCAGGATTCAAATGAATAGCATATTTCAACTGGTAGTGTCCAGGAATAATTTTAAAAGATGCATTAACATTTCTACTTCTTGATTGTGACATTGTTCAAAAGGTGGATATGAAAGGCAGTTTTACAGATGGAGCTAAGAAAGTATTCATTTTGGAGGAGAAATTAGAAGTTCAAGGTATGTAATACTTTTTAAGTATAACCTGGATATATTCTAGTTAATGGGCAGAATCAAATTTTGTGGCAAACCACTTGAAATTCAAATTGCACAAATCCAGAGCATACTTTTAAAAAAATCATTTTATCACTCACCCCTTTCATAACTGTCTAAAATTTCATTCAGTGGATAACCAATTCCATTGATTGCTAAAACCTATTGAGATCCCACTATATGCCAGACGCTTTGAAGTATTAATTTCTTAAGTTATAAGTTCTTAATTTATAATTTATAAATTTAGTTTATAAGTATAATATTATTGTGTTATTTATTATTACAATAATAATTGCTTATTAATTATTCACATCAAGTCTATGGCTGAGGTCCTATTTGGTAGATAGAAAAGGAAGCAGAGACAAGTCACGGAATTAAGTCAAGGTCACACAAGTAGCAACGGGGAGAACTGATAAGGGAAAGGGTGCAGTTATTGCAGGGGCTCCCTTTTTTTTTTGCAATATACATGGGAAAAGAGCCTGTGAGGGTGATTGAATGAGACCCTCTGAGTTTCAATGGTTCAGAGCAGAATTGGTTCTCTCTTTCCAAGCAGTCTTTAAGAGGTGGGCACAGTGCACCCCTTGGTAAGAAGGAAAAGGAATGAGATCATAAAATCAAATTGCTATTGATGTTAGTTCTCTGCCATATTTCCAGCCGGCCGCCTGCTGTCTGCCTCATTGCAAACTTGAGGATGTTGGTCGAAACTATTCTAACCAACTTCCTGCCAGACTGATTGATTTTTCTCTTCTTTATTTTTTTAAAATGTTACATTAAAAAATATGAGGTCCCCATATTCCGCCCACCCCCCTCACCCCACTCCTTCCACATCATCATTGTGGCACATTCATTGCATTTGGTGACTACTTTTTGGAGCACTGCTGCACTGCATGAATTATAGTTTACATTGTAGTTTATGCTCACCCCCATCCACCCCGTGGGCCATGGCAGGACATACAATGTCCAGCATCTGTCCCTGCAGTACCACCCAGGACAACTCCAAATCCTGAAAATTCCCCCACATCATAGCTCTTCTTCTTTCTCCTTACCCTCAGCAGCTCCCGTGGCTACTTTCTCCACATCACTGCTACAATTTCTTCCATTACTAGTCACAATAGTTCCACAGTAGAATATCAGTAAATCCACGCTAATCCATACTCTATTCCTGTGGACCCTGGGATGATTACGTCCACATTATGTCTTATCAAGAGGGGGCTTAGATTCCACATGGATGATGGGTTCAATTCTCCTCCTTGCAGTTGTAGGCACTTTTGGACATATAATGGTAGTAGTGGAAATTTTTAAAATTTTATTTTATGCATAAACATGCAAGTCCCTTTATTAAAAAGCAGATACAGATTGGTGAATTGGTCACATCTATGGTGGAATTCTTGAAAATTTTTACCAATAATTAGGATAAATTACGTGCTGTCATCTTTCATGGTTAATCTTGTGTAATCTTACATGATTGTTGGAACAAGAGCTGGTCTACTTTTCAAGACATGGGAGGAACACACAGAAATTCTTTTTGATAAAATCTGGCAAATATACTAAAAGCAAGGTGTGCATCTTGCATTTAGGAGCACTGCATATTTATAAATGGGACTTCATTTTAATTAAAAAGATCAGGTTTTACTCTGGCATCTTGATAAATCTGACAAGTCTTCTCTCCCAGTCCATAACCTTCAATCTATGCTATGTTCATTCATAACAATTAACAAATTCCTGGTTCATGCATACGAACCAGCCTAGATGGAGACCTTGATTTATTTCAGAGGACGCACATTTAGCTCAGAGAGTAGGCACCTGTTGTCATGAAAACACACACTTAATGCCCATCTACCCACATGTGGCATTTAAAGATCCTGCTTGCATTATTTCCATGCAGAGATCACTATCTATGCACCCACCCATAAAAACAGCTCCTTTATGGGGACAAAGTTTGGTTATTGTAATTTTATGTTGAGGCTTTCCCAACTAAATTCACAAGCATGCCACCTCTTTACTCCTGATCAGTAGACACATCTGGCTTTCTGGGGAGCTAGTTTTTCTCATCCCAGTCATGATAGCGAGTTTCCAAGTTTCCTTACAAGTGTTATCTTTCTAATTTCCCCTTCAGCCATCATGGGGCTACTTAGAAATTTGATCTTATTCTCTTTCTCAGCCTTCCCAACCTGAATTTAAACTCCCAAGCTGAATTTAAACTCTGGCAGTTGAGTATTTTCAAGGATCTCAGGAGAAGATCCTGCCCAGAAATGTCTGTGGAGGATTTGACTTTGGGTGATACAAAGGAAATTGCAAAATGTCAGATAAATGATTACGACTCTCAAATGGTGTTAGCGATGTGTGTTTTCTGAAAAGGTCACTTGAGAGACAAGGAAAAACAGCAAGAGAAAGTATACCTTTTTCAGAGCGTAGGTGATGAGCTTGTCATTTTAGTACCCATATTACCTTAAACAAAAGGTTTACCTTAAACAAAAAAACTCCACCTCCCTCCCTTGTTCAAAAAGCTTCCAGTGATAGGTCTGTAAATTTTGTAGCTTGATTCTGACAAACAAGTGGGAACAAGATGGAATAGTGAACACATTATGTATTTAAATTATTATTAAAGTGTCTAGGCAAAACACAACAGAAGTCCCTCAAATGTGCAAGGATCTACAAAGCTTACACATATTTTAAAATGAAGAGAAACTGCCTACTTTATTTCCAAAAAAAAAGACTATAGGTCAAACTCATGATGAACATCCTTTCTATTTGGAATAAATTTTTTGATCAATTGAGAACTTAAGACTTTAATATAGAAAATTAAACAGCAGTGTAGTTGTATATTTAATGGTATAATTAGTGATTAATAATATATCATAGTTATATAGTTAGTTAATAATTAAATGATTATAATGGATATGATTAACTTATTAAATAATCCTGTTGAAAATGTAAACACTAATTTTTCACTACTTCAGATTAACATGATTATACTTAAGAATACAATAATACCAGGATGCATTCTACATGCTTTTAGTTTGCTTCTGCAGGTCTCCCTTCTGGGAAAAGTTGGCCAATAAATGCAGACACACATCACAGCCTAGCGCATAATTTCCTGAAAATGTCTCCACCTGCTTAATCGACACAGCATTTACATTTTGGCTGACTGTACATATAACAGATAATAATCAGTTTGCTTTGCCTGACGTTCAACATGCCTAGGTCAATTAAAATGACAATATCTCCAGTATATGTGGGTAAATTGATTAAACAGTCAAGAAAATGGGCTCATCAAAAATAGGTATATTAAAAGGAAAGAATGACTACCTCCCTCACGCCAGCTTTCTTAAAGGTAACTTAAAGCTAGAATACTGATTCTGAAATTTGATGAAGAGTGTTTTCATCCTGAGGTGCAGTTTTGAAAGATGCTAGTTCTAAGCTGTAATTTAATGCTTCGGAAAAGAGATCAAGCCCTTTTTGGGTGTTTGTTTTTCTGCCCAGTCACTGGGGAGGGTCCATGTGAAGAGCTACGTGTGTCCATTTTCCATTCCCCCTTCTTTGTCCAAAAAGGTTTCCTAGATTTCGTTTATGTGTGTGTGGACATCAGGCTATCCAGCTGAGATTTCTTCAGCCTGGTGTGGGCACAGTGTGAGCCTTATCTCTCACTTTTGGCCAAAGCAGAGTGAGCAGAGATATTGGGGTATGCTGTCTCTGACCATTAGCCAGTTACTTTCCCATTCTCAGTCCCCCCATTTAAACAAAGAACCCTTTCAACCAGCCAACAGGGAAAACCTTTCCTCAGCATCTTTTTAATAGTGATTTGGCTTGTGACAGTCAAAACACTTTAGTACAACAACTGCATTTTCCAGATGAGAAACCTGAGGTATAACGAAATTGAAGAACTTCCTTTGGGGGTCAATGTTTCTTGTGCATTCCTGGGTTTTTTGCTCAGAAGGAAAAAAATATATATCATCTTGGCTTATCACTGTACTGAAATGGATAATCACTGAAAATACCTAAGTCATCCCCAATGTACCTGTGTTGGCACAAGAGAGGGAAAAAAAATGGGAAATGCAGAGTCACATCCTCAGAGAGTGTGTTCCAGACAAGCTTCTCCAATAAGTGATACAAGGAATCCTCCCCAGGCTCTCACAGAAGCAGGGCCGTCTCTGTTTCCAGCTGCAGAAGGTGAGTTTAAAGAAGGAAATTCCCCACCCACCACTCACACACTGCTAGTGGCAGGACTGACACTTAAGGTGGGGTTGTCTGCCTACCTTGCCAGCCTTCCTAACCCTTAAGGAATGTGGACTCCCCCCACCTCCACCCCTTAGAGCCACTCCTTTCCTGCAATCCCTGTCAACTGAAGAACTTCTTGTGCAAAAGGGATGAGGAGGTTTTCATTGGAGCACTGTTATAGGCAGATAAATACACTGTCCCCCAAAATGCCCTAAGAATCTCTTAATATGTTACCTTGAATGACAAAGGGGGACAAAGGGGAAGTCATCTGACCATAAAAAAAAAGTGGGGAGCTACTTTTAGAAGATCCTGGTGGGTACATTGTCATCACAACAGACTCTTAAAGTGAAAGAGGGAGGCAGAAGAGGAGGTCAAAATCAAAGAGAAATCTGAAGTTTCTAAACTGCTCTCTCTGAATTAGAGGGGACTAAGGAATGTGGGCAGCCTCAAAAAACTGGAAAAGGCCAGGGTCTCCACAATGAAATAAGCCCTGCCAGCACCTTGATTTGGCATTCGTTTTGACTTCTGACATCCCAGAATGGTAAGGTAATAAATGTGTGGTCATTTGTCAGAGAAGCAAGGGGAAATTAATGCAAGCATCCATTACCCAGCTAGATTGCGGAGGAAATACATGCTTGGTTCCTTGTTTGTCGAGAGTCAAAGATGTAAAACCTGAATAAACTACGTCCCAGTCATTTGTTCCTAGGACCATCCTACTGGACTTCCGGGAGTGTTGGGAATGTTCTGTCTCTTGTCCATCCTTGTAGACAGTAACCACAGGTGAGAGTGGCCATTGCAATGTGACTAGTGCCCATGAGATCCTGAATTTTATATTCCACTGAATTTCACATAACTTATATGTCAATTTCAGGGTTATTGTTTCTGTCTTATTTTGTTGCTGCAGAACAAATGGTCACAAACTAGGGGGTTTTAAAACAACCGCCTTTCATTAGCTCACACTTTTCATAGGTAAATAGACTGGAGCATTTTCCTCTTGGAATCCCACAAGGCTGAAAGCAGGGTGTTTGCTGGGTTGAGCTCTTCTCTGAGAGTCTTGGAAGAATCTGCATCCTTGCGGTATAGAAAAGAGGACCCCGTGTCCTTGCTGGACTTCAGTAGGACTAGTCTAGGCTCCTGCATTCCATGTGTCTTTCTTCCCACCTGGCCCACTTCCATTCTCAAACCAGCAATGGATGGCAGAGTCCTGAGATTTCACCTCAAATCTCTCCAAATTCTTCAGCTACCAGCTGGAGTAAATGCTCTGCTTTTCAAGGGCTCTAGAGATTAGGCCAGACATCCCCCTGGGATGAATAAAAATTACCTGGTTAGTTGCCTCAATCATATCTGCAGGATTCCTTTCACCATGGAACACAACCATGGGCATGAAAGCTCATTGGAGGCTTAGTCCCAGGGGTCCTGGGTGGGGAATGGAGCAAGGCAGCCGTGGTCTGCTCCCCCAGTAGTTTGGAAGGGCTTCTGCTCTACCTGAGGCTGCAATGCCAATCCCTTAGGACAGGGCTGTGGCTTCCCCTCCCTCGTGACCCCTCCTCAGGCTTTGGGGTGATGTCTTCTTCTTGCTGATGCTACCACCACATGCCTCTCAGCCTTATCAATGTTGCTCTGAAGATAAGATGGTCATGAGGCATTACCCAGGCATATGACACTGAATGAAATTCCTTTTCATTCACACAAAGAGGTAGAGCCAAGAATGTCTTTTTGCTGCCTGCATGATTTGTAAGGGTCAACTTCAAAGTTCATTGACAGAAAAATGGTAAACACACTCTTGTTTATTCATAAAATAAAATACCATGAATTCACTAAAATTGTACGCATGGCACTCATACCTATTTCTATACATATATACAGGTTGCAGAATGAGTATATTAAAATTCTTGTTTAAAGTTGTTTTTGGGCTCAGTGCACATATGAATTCAGGTTGGGAAGGAGACAAGCCAATTTCAACCTAGTGATTATCTGTGTAGGCAGAGTGGACTGTGGTGCAGAGAAGACTGGCATAAGGTAAAGAAACTTGCTCTGTAATGTTTTATTTTTAAAATGAAGGCAACAGTTACAAACTCTCTTCCAGATAGTCAGGCCTTTGAAAGCTGTGTGGAAGGTTTATGAGGTGTACATTCCATGCAACATTGTTTACTCCCTGTCCAATTTTGTACATTTGAATTATTTCATAATGAACACATCTTCAAGAGGAGAATGTCCAATCATCCCAGTAAACTCTAACAGTCCCTTCTCCATTCTTAGTTACTGTGAAGGATGTGGGATTCTGGGACCCTGGAAACCCAGAAGTCTTTCCTCCCGAAATCAAGAAGTATTTCCCCTAAATGCAGATGCATCACAATAAACTTCTGAGTGCATGTCCATAAGAGGGAAACTGGCTCTCAGTCCCAGCTCTTTCCAGAGCAGGCCCTTAGGAAACCACAAACCATGTGAATTTAAAGTCCATTTTATTAAGAGTCCTTAGAAACAGCTACCCTTTCCTTTAAATTTGCCATTTTCGGGTTGCTCTGAAGACTTTGCCTCTTGAATTGCCGTGTGACTGATTTATTTAGTCACATAATCTTTTGTCTGACCCCAAGTCCAAACCTTATCATTTGTTTGACCTTAATTTTTTGTTAAAGAAAGATTCCCTTGCTTGTCACAAAGGAAAGGTGATAAGCAGGAAAATAATGAGCTGGACTGTCATTCTGCAAAGTGAAAAGAATGAGAAATTGGATGAAAAGCCACGCAGTTGTGAATGGTCCTAAAGCTTTCCTCGTCATTCATTTAGTTCATAACAAACAATTTAATGGAGCTCATTCCCTGCAAAACCTCAGCATTTTAATGAGATTTGTTTATAAGTCTGGGTGACTGCAAAGGACCATTTTCTTTGGCTGGAAAAAAAAATGGAAATATTTAGCATTACAATTTTAATTTAGTCTTAACTCTGGTTTGCTCATTTTTTGCTCCTTCATATCCAAGATGTGCCAAAGCTACAAGAACAGACTGGGCTCAGGTAAATGGAGATGCAGCAAGAAATGTGACTTTACAAGGATGGCCAATCTTTATAATAATATATCTAATTTTAGACCTTCTAATCTATTAGATCCTTGCAAGAATTGTACCCAAGTCCAGTCTTTGCTTTTAGGAAAAATCATGGAAATCAACAGAAAAACTAGTCAATGTTCTTTGCAATGTTTTTCACTAATGAAAATGCATCTGTTGTTTCAAACAAATGAATGTAAATTAATCAATAGACAAGGCACATATGCTTTCTATATTTGAAGTAGCATGCAAGGCAACAATTTGCTACTGCTGTGATGGATTACAAAATGTATTCATATTTTTCCAAGACCCTCACCAAAAATATTTATATTCACTCCTTCATTTTCCATGTCATATTTAAAGTACATTATTTAAAACATTTACATATAAAAGCATTGTCTTATGTCCTTCTTCAATTGGCAGGGTTTATATCTCAACTCTCCAGTGTCAATTTCCCCTTTCTCTGAATATATCTAAGGGAAAAAAGTCTCCCATTATTGCTAATTTTTTGGACTGTTTTGAACTTGTTCATTTCTATTCTTCAATATCTTGACATCAATTCCCAGTTCTGTGTCTTGTTATATCTAAAGTTATCTCTAGTGTGACGCCTTAAATTTCTTTCCACACTGTGACAAAATACCCTTATTTCCCTATAATGTCATAAACAACACTTTTTTCCTCTTCCTTCAACAATATTTTCCTGCAAAAAAAAATTGTCAGTTTCTCAGTGTAGAATCTGCATTGCTTGTTCCTTTCTCTGTGACCTTCATCTCAGTTACTTCAAAGCAATGTCTATACCCTTTGAAATAACTTTATTCTTATGTGCATAACACAATGTGCATTATATCACATGCATCCAAGAACAGATCCTGACTAACTGAACAGTCACTGAATAATGTACAATGCATTCCATATACAACATGTTTTTGATGCACACATAGCACAACATATATTCCATTAGACCATTTAACATGGAATACATCAATTACCTCCATTTCTTTTTCAACAAATTGCCTTTTTTCCCTTTTACCTCTTTTTGTAACCATTTTGACTCTGTTCCAGTAAATCCTGAGGGGTGGGGCTAAATTGGTGACAAGAGAGAACTTAGGCTCAGGAGGCTGAGAACTGGAATGTGGCTAAAAAACAGACCTGCCCTTCACTATGGCAAGACTCAGGGCAACAGCTCAAAAGGAGACCAGCTAGCAGATGTGTTCATATATTAGGGTTATAATGAGGCAAATAGGTATAGTTGCCTATGTTCTGTATTCCTATTTTTTCAAGACCTGGGATGCCAACTGAAATTCAGCAGTAGAAAGAAGGGAGAGGAATGGGGATACAGTGACTGCCTCAGGACAGTTCCTGTCTCTTCTCACCTTCACATACATCATATGTGCTTTGACACTCTTCATCCCAGGCAGTCTGTACCTCCACATTCCATGTGTCCCCTAGGACACATGAGCCATTGGGGGTGACTCAGAGGAATAAGCTACACACCCCCTGAATGTAGATGTAGAGCCATTTGGGTAGGGAATTCCAGGGTCTCAGACACCCAGACTGTGTTCTAAAATGGGATGCTTGCCCTTGGTTTCTTGGACTCCTTGTAGGGACAGGTGTGGCTGGAGGTATTGAGAACTTGGCCCTCCAAAACGAGCCCAGGATTTGAGGTTCTTCACACCTGTGTCTAAGGATGTCATGGATGTGGGTGCGTATAGGGCAATTTCAGTTACTCCTGAGCACGGCCATCCAGCCAGTTCATCTCAGCATCCCGACCTGATGCAGTAGCCTTTGGTGATCAACCAAGGAGTTAGAATTGCACAGTGTGAGCATCAATGTACAACCAACCAAGAAGGGAGGAGCTTCTCATCTGCATGCCTCTCAATAACCAGGAGTAGGACCTGAAGTTGGGGACAGAATCTGGACTGGAGAGAGGACCCAAACTCCAGACTTTCAAACCAATACCCCTGCAATGCTGTCAGTGGCCCTTGTGGATGCCAGGTTCTGCCAGGTACTCTTGCGCTTGGAGAGCACTGGGCAGCCGTGAGTGCAGTGTGTATCTAGTTGATTTAGGAAATCAAATCTCCTGCCCATCTTACTGGTATCTTCATGCTTAGCTCATAACTCTATGCAGCCTGACTGGTGATTCCTAGAAAGAAGAGCCTTTGCTTTCAGCATCAATTCACTGAGCTGGTCAATTGAAATGTAGCTTCTTTTCTGTAAGAATGTTAAATTCCAATTCTTCCTTTCAAGGTGGCTTGAGTACATGTTCTTATCATGTCTGCAAAGATGAGAGTCCTTCTGAGTTCTAGTTCCCATTTCACTGATCTCTGCCTCCCTGTCCCTCCTGTTTTCAATATAGGCTTTTCTATAGGAAAGATTACTCATTTGACATGCCTCGTCTGTCCCCCTTCTTCAGCAAAAAAATGGCATTTGACTTGTATTAAGAGGGAAGAAGCACTTATCTTCGCTTTATTGCAGAAAGCCTCTTGACACTTTGCTTTCTGTAGGGTGTTTTTTATCTTTTCTATTGTGCAACGTGTGTCTCCTTAATCATCAGCTTAATCTCTCTCTCACCTGTAATTCCCCCCCTTCTCTGCATAGTCTGAGTTGCTGCAAAGGGCTTACAGCTAACCTTTTGTCTTTAATGCTGCAAAGGCTTGATCCTTGCTATTTGGATCCCTGGTACTATTTACCCAAGGCATTGCTGCTTCTCACTTTAACTCTTGCCTTGCATAGTTCTGTGATACTCTCAGCTAAATCTTACCACAGGCCTTTTCCTCCTTATCTGTGCAGAATTATTCACCATTATCCCTTTTGCTTCCCCCATTGCCTCCCTCTGAGCTCCTGACTTCTTTATAATTGCTCTTTGAGATATTTTGTAGGCAACTTCAACTGCAGAAAGCTCACTTAGACATTTCTTGCATTCAAGTGCAACTTTAGTAAATCAGTGGAAAATAAATTTTCATTAGAATCTCCTTATCCTTTAGAGTACCACAGGAGTAGTGTTGTAAGTTAATTTCACCATTCATCTTTTCCTGTGGCTCCATTTTAGTCAGAATTACACTGTAATAAAAAGCACTAGACAATCCAAGAGAAATGTATATATCCCATATTCTGCTATGCCCCAGGATTAATTTTAAAATGATTCACCCATGCTAATAAGTATCTTGCTGAATTCATGGGAAGGTAAAAGAAACAAGCCATTTTGCTATAAAGCAACTAGCAAGCCAGTGGAAATACTCAACCACATCTAGTACAATTCACATTAAGATACTCTGGACCAAAGAGAACCCTGTCCCTCAGCTGCCCAAGAAGATTTAAGAGCCCCAACCCCAAGGTTTAATGTTCCCCCATATTTCTTCCACCCCACATTGCTCAAACCCACCTTCTTAGTCTCCTGTAGGTATATTTGTTGGGGAGGGGTCTTTAGGACAAATAGGGAAATGTAGCCACAGAGGATTTAATATTTCCAAAAACTAGAAGAGGAAGCGTCTCTTGAAAACTCAATGAAGAGTGAAGGCTTCTGTTTCAGAATCTTCCTTTTGCTGCTCAAGCTTCTTATTCTCCCTCTTTCCCATATTTGAACACCAAACAAAAGCAATGGCAAAGAAACAGATGTGGATCAGTGTTTGAATGCCTGCTTCCCATGTACGAGGTCCTGGGTTCAATCTACAGTACCTCCTAAGAATGAAAAAAATAAAAATAAAGCAATGGCAAAAAACACAGTTATCCATGTGTAGCCTCCATCCATGTGAGAATGATCAAAATCTCATTAGTCAATAAAATCATGGCTTTCTGTTTGCCCTTTCTCTAGTTAAGTCACAATCTCACAGTCATACCCTATAATCGATGGACTAAATAATGAAATTATTCCACTGTGCTGGGTAAAATCATATCCTTGCAAAATTTCTGACCACCTGTGACTTCAGAATGTGATATTTGGAAATTGGCTCTTGGCAGATATCATTTCAGTTTAATTAGATTATGCTGCATTAGGGTGGCATCTAACTCCAAAGAATGTGGACCCTATAAAAAAGCTATGGGAACACACAGAGACAGAAGGAGATTCACGGGGAAGATCCAGGTGAAGATAGAAGCAAAGATGGCAGTGATACAAGTACAAGTCAAGGAAAACCAAAGATTGCCAGCAACAAGAAGAAACTGGAGGAAGCAGGAAAGAGATTCCCCTGGAGGCTTCAGAGGGAATACGGATCTACTGAAAACTTGATTGCAGACTTCTGGCTTCCAGAATTGTGAGGGAATGAACCTCTGTTATTTTAAACCACCCAGTTTGTTACTGCATCTCTAGGGAACTAATAAAGACCCCATGTGAATTGGTAGGGTAAATGGAAAGAATAATATTGAGTAGAATTAGCAAATGCATACTTGCAGTAAATCTCTTTTCTCAGTTGAAATTCGACTCGCTGTCAAGATTACCATTCTCTGGTAGATCAGAAAGCCAAAACTGAGGACACTACATTCAACTGTTGACTACAGGTTCTGCAAAGCCATGAGAGAATCAGACAGGAATTCTGCCTTCACAGTCAGATGGTCATGAGGAACTCTGGGAAGAAGGAGCAGAACAGTAGGATGAGGTCGTTGGAACTGTCCAACTTTAGGTGCTGTTGATGCTTTCAGGACCTGCCCAAGCCAATCTTAAGTATGCCACTTGGATGTGATGATGAAGTGCAGCTACCAGTACTAATATGTGGCTTGGTGGATGAGGGAGCACACAGACCATGGTGGACACCTCTTGTTATGTGGACTCTGGGTCTCATGAGGACAGATAACTAGATCTGCCAGCACTCAGAAGTGATTTTTCACTAGGGTTAATTATTCTGCTCTGAAGGGAGCTACATTTTGTTGCAAAACTATGGGTTCTGCTTAGGCAAACCCTACAGGTACCATAGTACAGGTGTGAAACAGCTTCATGTCACTTCCAGCTGTAAATGTCAAGTTGCATCATTGCTTACACCATATCCCACACCTTCAGTAACTCTTTCCATGAATGAGGGTCCCTTTCAAACTGGGAAGTATTTCTGATAACTTCATTAGATGGGTAGTAGCAGCATGCTCAGATGAAATACATATTTCCTTGAAAATCCAAAGCAAGGGAGAAAATGCAGCAACATTTTTTTTCAAATTGTGTGAAATACTCTTATGAGTCCCAACCAGTCGACTCATAAAAAATTCCACCAAGATGTGAAACCAAAATATGGAAGACCCCTTTATTTTCATGGTATTCATTTCCCACCCTTGGTGAATGCTGTGGACAAAGGGCTTGAAGACCTTCCTTCTTCTTGTTCAGAAGTTTCTGTCAGTACAATGTAACCAAACTTGCAGGCCATTGTCTTTCCTCTGGGATGGCAGAGGGATCAAATTCCCTTCAGAGTAAGATAAGATCCTGAGGCAAGTCTCTGGTCCTTTCTCAATCTCTGCTACTGAATTTTTTTATCTGGCTGAAAGAGCTGTTCTCTGTTAATTAGAATAGGGAACCCAAATCAAACATGTTTCCTAGATTCACAGCTGCTTCCCAGGTTCCAGGATCTCCTTTGACCATATCTGCAATGTGTTTACCCCATCACATGCTTCTGCAGTTTTCACAATCTTATCAGTCTCCTGCCCAGGAGATTGATTAAGTGGAAAATGAATGAGAATAATTATCCCTACATATCGCAAATCTCTGATGGTGGCACTGATTTCCATCATTTGGCAAGCATATCTTGTTGGTTGGTTTTACCATTTTGGTAAGAAGGGGAGACTTGTACCTGTCCAAACATTTCAATACTCAATGTGAGGAGGCCAATAAGTGAGTCCCTGCAACGTCATAGTTGTATCCACTCCAACTGTTTATACAGTGACAGGATGGTTTCATGGATCCACAGGGACTTGGATTTGCATCTAAATACCGTTTAACTCATCATTCTGATTCAATAAGCAGAGAAGCTTTCTGAGTCATCATGGTCTTGTGCCAGCTCAGAACCCATGAACTAGGATGGCCTAAAGATCTGGGTATTTGTCTTTCCTTGATGTAAAGTTACTTTTTTAAATGGCTTCAGGTCACTTTGGGAAGGGGAAAGAGGATGACTTACTATGAGCGCTTTAGTTGCCACAAGGCCCTTCTTTATGGACTGTATTTGAAGGGCTTTGAATTTGGAAATGACTCTGTCTGAACATTGCTAAGACAGTGACTACACATCTTTGATGCCAAGAGATATCCCCGCTCAGCATAACTATTTATTTTCCTTATGGTGGGCCATAAGATGGGTTGCTTCTCTATCTTGGCCTGAGGGATGCTATGGTAAATTCATCTTCCACAAAGATCTCTGTAAGTAAAACATTTTGGCCCTGATGACTATTTAGTAGATACATCAATAATATTTAAAACTTAAGCAATCTCCCTTGCCTTTTCCCATTCCCTCCTCTCCCAATGAAGTAATAAGGATATTTTAAAGACCACACATAAAATTTATTTTCCCACCTACAGAATGCAGAGAATGCAGCACTTTTGGTAGGCCAGATTTTTCTCAATATATGCCTGATGCTCTCATAAAGTAAGCATTGATTTCTCATGGGGAATATGGAAGGTAGATGAGTGGGAAACATGTGCTAAATCTATTCAAGCTTTCCTTTCATTCAGGGTCTTCGGATTCCTTCTGTTCTAAGTCATAAGTTTGCTTTCTGGCACCTACCTTTATTTTGACCACCGTCTTGCAGATGAAGTCATAGAAATTAATTTGGAGTAATCTATAAGTGTGTTCCTCCTTCCCAGACTAGCATGTTCATAATGTAGTCCTATTTCTGCATGTGTTCCCCCAGGTTACATGCAGATAAAAATTAGCAAAATATTGCCTTTATTTCGCTTTCTTCAGGATTCATTTATGCAAATAGCCACAGCATCTGATGGGGTCTGAATGTCATTATAGCACAAGAAACACCCTAGAAATTAAATGGGTGGGACATAGAGAAAAATTAGCATCTCCTTCCATGGTAACTATCTCAGGTGATGATGTTACAGGGTGTTCAAGCAAGGCAGGAACACATCCAACTCTGTGTCAACCGGCATTATCATCTAAAATGTTCCCATTTTATTCCTTTGAGTTACACACTCTCCCCATCAACTTCCATAGAAACTTAGAAAAGCTATAATACATCCTTTATTGAAAGCACAGTATCACCCTTGTAAATTCCTCAGATCCATTCAAATAAATTATGCAATCATTACTAGCAAGTGGAACAACCCATTTATCAGGCTTCCTTTCTGGAAATATGGACTAACTGCAAAGTCCCAGAAGATGCAAAGGCTTGATTCCCAGCGCTCAGTGAGTTATCTGGTCTACCTCACATGTGCATTGGAAGTCACAGAGTGCCCTGAGAAGGGGAAACTGGGATTTGCCTCATTCATATTTGTCTGAAAATCAGGAGGATTTGATTGTAGGATCCTGTGATAACTCATACTTTGGTCACTCAGCCTGCAAAACTCTAGGAAGAAAATTGCGGATAGAACTGAAGAGCTTTTGGAAAATGCCAGAGAAGAAAGCTATAGCTGTGCTTTATGTACTTGCCTTTTTGGTGGGAAATCAGGCTGGGCATTCATTATTGAATGCTATTACCAAGAGTTGGGATTTGGCAAAATGGTAGTCTTTTTAAATTTTATATCACTATCTTGTTACCACAATGCTCTCCTTTCTTTGTGCTTCGTACTTACCCCAAAGTCAGTCCTTAACCCAACTGAATCTGGATTTCACATGGTCAAGGCATAGAAACTGCATTTGTTAAGCACTTTGATTACCTAATTTTCAAACTCAATGAACAGCAAATAATTGCTGATATTGTTCCAACTTCCAGGGAAAGCTTCCCCTTGCAAAGCCTTCAACATTCTAGCTATCTTCAAATGAAAGCTGAAATGCTCTGTCTTTCATGAAGCCTATTGTTTTTTTTTCCTCCCATTCCCCAGCTAAAAGAAATATTTCCATCTCTCCTTTCCTTAGATATCACACTGTATCTAGGACTCGATTAATTATTAGATATAAGGAATTAGAGAGTGCACTCTTACCGAGTTTGATAATAGTATTCATGTCTAATGAAGAATCTTTTGTTTCTGTTATTATAATTGAAAGAGGAAGTTACATAAAAAACAGTAAGCCTCTTGTCTCTGAAGCATGCAAATTGAAGAGTGCTATTTATCACAATATGCATTATAATAAAACAATTTATGTTCTCACCATTCCTGCTACCTAATGATGAATTCCAGAGAACAACTATATTTATTCATCACTTCATATCTGACAGTCTCCAGCATAATTCAGAGTATGGTGCAAGTTTTTAGTAAAAGGTGGCATTGAATTTCCTTTCTTTTAGATCAAACTTAGCCTTATCAGAAAGGTATGTAAAGTATATATATAAAACATATATTTGTTTTCTCAAATATTTGAGCTACCTAATTTTGGCAACTTTCACAATTCAATACCACGTAAGAATAATACACTTGAATATCATGCATTTAGAATTACCTTTACTGAGTATCTTTCTAATTAACTCATGATTCCTTCATGTGTAGCCTGTACACATTTTTTTTTTTGGTTTAACTGTTTCCCAGATATTGCACAGCCACACTTACACTAAAAATGCATTCATTCTTTAACCAAAATTAAAATTTAACTGAGGATCTTGTATTTTCATTTGCTAAAAAAGTGGCAACTCTAGAAAATCCACTCCCTGTGATGTTTGTTGACTGACTTAGCAAAATAACCTCATCCAGAGCTGAGGCCTTAGAGTATCCTGGAATCAAGAGTAGAGTAGAGGTGCAATATTATGGATAAGAGAAGGATAGCAGAAACTGTTCAACACTGTGTAAGCACATCCTTCCAAAAAACAACATACACTCTGAAGCTTTTCTGAATGCATAATTTCACCCCAAAACCTTAGCTTGTTTCCAGTTCTGTTGTCTTTACAGAATTTGGAAACAGAATTTTTAAAAGTTAAATCATTCCTTAGGTTCTACTTCTTCAGGCTAAATTACCTCAAGTCTTTGATCTTTCTCTTAGTTATCGGTTAAGTATTTCAATATAATGATTCTCATCACTATACATTATTTGCTAAAGAAAATCAGAGAAAGATCTGCCGATATGATGATGCTTTAGAAAAACAGGCCCTTTCTCTGCTATTTAATGATAACATTACATGTTAATGTCTAATCAGAAGAAATTTTATGACTAATATTAAGAAGTGAGCATATCAAGGAGCCTAGTCCATGTGTCTAAAATTTATGAAAGTCACTGCTCAGTTTTTATGTGAAATAATGGGCTCTGAAGATAAATATATTTGGCAGGGTTTTAATAACACAGTCACTGATTTTTATTAATCTTGGAACTCTGTAATTCAGATATAATCAGTTGGGATAGGTTTATACAGCTCAAAGAAATACTACTTTAGTTTCTTTATTCAAAGAAAGTGGAAGTCAGATTAAAGACGTTATAGCTATAAAATCTCAGCAGTTTGGCAGAAATTACTCAGCAGTTTTCGAATACAAATTCCATACCACAAATCACACTTGGAGGTAATTCTACTCAGGGGTTTAGGAGTCTGTACTACTGAAAACTCCAATTAGTCTAGCTAATGTGAATCCTTAAATAAAGACTTCTCTGGAGCAAATTAAAAAACTATTAGGGTTTTCTGGCAAAAAGGATAGAGAAAGGGAAAAAATCTTCAACTTTTTCTATGGCATGGAAATGAAAGAATAAACTTGCCTTTTTTTGCATTTCTTTGAATTGATCCACTGTAAACACAATTTTAGAATACCAGTGTTTAAAATCAGTATTTTCCCTCGAATTATGATGAATTAAAACTGTAGAAGGAGTAATCCTCCATGTAGCACCATCTGCAGTGCTACTGGTAGGTTTTTAAATTTTAATTTATTTTAACTTAATTTATTTGAAAAGTTGTGAGTTAACAAAGCAATCATGCATAACATACAGGACTCCCATACAATGCCCCCCCACCACCTTAAATTGTTATGCCACCTTTGTTACACATGATTAAAGAACATCATCATCTAATGTTGCTGTTATATATAGTTCATAACTTAAATCTGGTATGTTTTCCCCACAACCATCCCATTATTAACTCCATGTATCAGTATTGTGTATTTGCTATGATTCATGACAGAACATTCTTGTATTTGTACTGTTAACCACAGTCCATCATTCACCATGGGGTTCACTGTGTTATATGGTCCCATACCTTGAACAATGCATCCAAAGTGTATCCTCACAACTCTCAGTTTCATTACAGAGTTGAGATATCATCAGCTCAGTTCATTCCAGACCACTTTAATTAATCCAAAAGAAATCCCTACCCCCCATTATTGACACTTAGCACTGATATAGTATCCTCTTTGACATTGCTGTAAAAATATTACAATATTATTGTTAACTATAGTCTATACATTGCATTAGTTGTGTTTTTCTCCTGTACCTCCATATTCTTAATGCCTTGTATCAGAGAAACATTCTTGTATTTGTACTATTAACCACAAACATCATCCATGACCGAAATCACTATTACCAGTTGTTCTTAAAGGCAATTACTGAGGGCTAAAGAAACAAGCACCTAACACTTTGGAATATTGTTCCCAAAAGTGGCAAAGAGGGTGGACCTTTAAAATTGAGACATTAGCCCCAAGGTAACCAGTAACCATTGCCAATAGACTGATGAATATGGGGTTTCAGCTCTTGAAGAATATAGCAATTTCTAAGGTTACTAACTGTCCACTACGGAAATCGCTTTCAAAACACACATCACCAAACCAGCAGGAAGTTTGAGAATTATGAATGATCAGAGCACACTAGAGTTAGATAAAAGAAGGTATAAAAGATTAGAAACATTACAATTAAAATCAACAGTTTTTCTACGCTAATATCCTACCACAAATAATTCAAATGTCATGAACGACATTCTCTAATTATGCTGTAATAAAACTAAAAATCATTAACAAATAAAACAAAAATTGAGCTTTCACCAGAAACCAACCAACCAACCAAATACAAAAACAAACAAACAAAAAAACCTCTAACTTATTAAAGAACATTGGAATGAATTAAAAAGCTCATTGGGGTTACACAAAAGAAGGTAGAAAAAAGGCGTTTTATTAATTTGGGGGATAATACTTAGGAAAAAAAAAAAGAAGAAGCAGAGCTAATGAAGCTCATCATTTCCTTACTCTTTCCAGTCTTTTCTGTTTTTGCTTTAGTCGTGTGTGACTTTAGCTATGATTACAATGTGTCCAGGCAGGCTCTGCTATCATTTGACTTCAGCTTGGTGATTCATTCTATTGCCTATAAAGTCATCATGTCCTGTGGACTAGACACAACTTTAAAAAATATGCCTATATATATATATATATATATATATATATATATATGATATAATAAAATCACAAAAACATATTTATCTGTGTGCAAATATTTTGTCATCAAGACCAATTCGAATTGTCTGATGTTACAAAAGTTTGCATAAATAAAAGATTTCCTCAATATGTAAGTGAAATCAATGGAATTTATAGCAGCAGAGAAGAAAAGAGTTGCAACACCTACTCTCTAGTTCATTGAACTCAACCAGGACAACTAACAAGGTGATGATGATGACAAGCAACAGAGAGTTCTGCAACTGCAAGCAATATAATCCTATCCATCTGCCCCGTGGGGTCTAAGCCCCCTCTCACTTAGAACCAGAGATGGGTATCACCATCCCAAAATCAAGTTTGGGGAGTGAACAATAGACTAAAGTAGACTTAATATTATTCTATTATAGACATTATTATTCTAGCAATGGAACAACTTTTATCATTGATATAAAGGCAGTGGCCACCAGAGGTTCTGAGTGGTGAGGAAGAATAGGTGCGACATGGGTGCATTACTGGACATTGGAATTGTACTCTATGACATTGCAATGATGGACACAGGCCATTATATGTTTGTCATAACCTATAAAATTGTGGGGGACAAGGTGTAAACAATAATACAAAGTATAGTCCACATTTAATAGCAATGCTTCAATATGTGTTCATCAATTATAACAAATATACCACACTAACAAAGGACATAGTTAATTGGGGGAAGTATGGGAGGCAGAGGGGATGGTGCATATGGGAATCACCTTTATTTTTTTATGTAACATTTATGTAATCTAACGCTTCTTTAAACATTAAAAAAATGGACAAAAATTTTATTGAAAACAATTTCCGATTTCATAGGGCAAATTTAAGACACTACACTTGGGTTTTGGAGAAATGTCAGACCATAACTATGTGAAAAGGCAAATAGTTCTCCTTTTAAAATTACTTATCTGTTTGAGGTCAAATTTGTTATTCAGTGAACTACAGGGGTTGAAAATTACACATGAAAAATACAGTTGAATGTATAATGTATTTATACCCCAGTTTGTTTCTAAATGGGAGATGGCTATTATTGAGACACTGGAACAGTCACTAAAATGTTCTCATTAAAATCATTTCAAATAATTTAAAAAGTACTCCATGCTACAAAAAATACCTAATCAACCATTTTAAATATTTTTCTGCTTTTTAACATTTCAATCTTAACAAATTATCTTGAGTTTTTAGATCCATAAGAAACAGTTTCTGAAGAATCTTAAGAGACGATAAAACTACTACACCCCTTTTTCCTTCCAATTTTCATTTTTATAATAAAATTTTTACAGTTTCAGGATTGCAAAATGTATTGAAGTTTTTTTGGGCTTTATTGTTGGTTGAATTTCAAAAATGTTTTAACCCAATACAAAAGTGTTCCAATATTATGTAAATACTATTCATTTTAAATTTTTAATTGGATTCATATTAATGGAAATGTATTCCTACCTCATTTAAACTTTGCAGCTATCCAAAGACTCTTCAAAGTGTCAAGGTCTACAGGATTTTCTGTTAATTTAATTTTCTCTCTTCAGGTTTGATACTATTTCTTAGTGGCCTGTCCTAATATTTCTTTTATTTCCTTTCTTTCAGATGGAAATTTACCATAAGAATTACCTTTTAAGTTTAGAAAGTATGAACAAGGTGGGGTTGGGATGACAAAACTTGGTGCCATTCCTAGCCCCCATAACAGCCACAACTTGCAGAAACTGCAAATTTGTTATTAACCTACCCCATTACAGAAGTACGACCAGCCAGATACTCAGAAGGAACCATGTCGCATGACATAGAAGAGCCCGCATCCTGGACCTACATGTCCAGGTAGAGTTCGTTTCCTCACAAAAATAGACAAAGGAGCTGAAGCAGGCTAGTAAGATAGGGCATCATTGTCTACTGATCTGGAGCCTGGAGGAGAGTCCACGTGGACATCAGTAACCCCAAGATGGCTCCTGGAGAACCCCATCCCCAAGATTCTGCTGTTCAAAACAAAGACTTCTTTTGGAAGCCAGGAGAAGCCCAGGGTATTTCCCAAGGACTTTATTATTGGGCCCTCATGAGGGACTGATGGATAGGGTAATCAACTGAAACAGCAAAGAACTGGAACCCCTCCCCTACCATTAGCAAAAGGGTGGAATAATTAACAGTTCAAAAAGCAGGTGCAAGGCCTGTGTGGGCGCTCGCTTTCCCATGCTCTCATCCTGGGCCCATTCCTGTCCGCTGAACACAGCTCTCACCATTTTTCCCTCTCACGTGGCCACAAGAGGAAATCTGGGCATTTGCAATTTATAATGGGGAACTGTAGCCTGTAAATCAGTCCTCTTTATCACTTTTCACCTTCTTCCTCTCTTCCTGGGACCCTTGCTCTGTTATTTTTTCCCAGATAAAATCCGGTAACCTAGATAAAATCCTGTAACAGAGTTACATGACCCACCAATCCCTCCCATACCCCTAGAATTCACTGCTCCTGGCCCACCGCCCCAAGTGATCCCTGTAAGTCCTTGGGTTTTACCTAAGCCCAAACCCACTCCCACTGACTAAGCATGCTCCTGCCTGTAGATATACTGCATACATTCGTGGCTGCCTCTGCCAGTGGCAGGCTGAAGTTTCTCTACAGACTCTTGCCATGGTGGCAAGTTCGGGTTGAATTTTATTGGGAGAACTCCCAATAAATCCTTGCCTACAATCACTGGTCCCCATGTCCCAATTGTCTTGCATATAACAAGGCTAAATATCCCTGTTTGATTCAACAGCTTAATATTAGGGAAGCAATGCTAGGTATATGGATCTATATACATCAAAATATATGAACCTTAAGTAGGCTGCTGAATCAATTTCAGTGAATGCATGTAAAAACACAGATATTCCTATCACCCAGAAAATTCCCTCCACCTCTTCCCCAATCAAAGCACCCCAACCCTGCCAAGAAGAATCCTTGATTTAATTTCTATCACAGATTATTCTTGCCTATTCAACAAGTTCATAGAGATGAGACCAAAAGGACTTTTTTGTCTCTTCTTTCACTAAGCATAATACATCTGAGATTTATCTATTCTGGGCAGGTATCAGAAGCTTGTTTTCTTTTGTTGCTAGTGTTCTTTAGCAATAAGCACATATTTTAGGAATGTACCACAGTTTATCCTTTCTCCTTTTGATGGGCATTTGTGCTCTTTGTTAATATTTTATTTGGTACTTGTACATTACATTGATATTCACACATAATGATTGTCTATTGTTTTCCCTTTATTTGTAAAATCTCTATCAGTTTAAAGTATCAATGTTTTACTTGTTTTTACAGACAATTTGGATGTTTGTCTTCATTTTCAATATTCTGGAAACATTTATAGAGCCCTTGGGGCTGCTTGATGTTTGAGAGGTTCTGTAGAATTCTCCCGTTAAAGCCTCTGACCTCATGCTTCTTTTGTGGCAAAAGCAGAAATTTTGACAAATTTTTCTATAACCTGTACAGAAATTTTCTTGGTTGAAAATTTCTCTCTACAATGGTATCAATTGAGGTAAATTGCATTTTCTTAGGAAATATTTCACATTATCTATGTTTTCAAATTTGGGGAGATGTCTCCAAAATACTCTCATTAAAACATTCATTAGCTTCAATGGTAAATTCTCTCTTGTCACTTTATATTTTGCATAGTTATGGCCCTTGCTTTATTTTTTTAAATAAATAATCTAAGAGTTTGGGTATTTTTAACTAAACATATTTTGATTTTCCATTGTATAATTTTTTAATCGCTATCTCAATAATTGTGGGAGATTTGATTTTGCATTTTGCTCTTTCTCCCAGGATTTATTCCTTTTGTTAAAATACAAAATATTGGTGCAGTTGGAGTGTGTTTTATTTTTTGATTCTTGGTTTTTGTTTATTGTTGGGGTGTGTTTGGTGTGTGCTTGTGTATGTACGCATGTGGCATGTGTGTTTGTTTACAGTGGAGAGAAAATTGGAATGCAGTTTTAAAAAATGATTTCTTTTTTTTTACTTATTTAATGTTTCTAACTATTTGAGTTGGAAATTTAAGTTTATTTTTGCTCAGTATTTTACATTTGCTGATAAGTAGGCTTGAAACTATTTTATTTTATATTTTTCTGATCCCTGCTTTAAGTATATCCCACAAATTCTGATGTGGTATTTACATTGTTACATTTTCCCCCTCTTTATTTTTTTAATTGTTACATTAAAAAAATATGAGGTCCACCTTTACCCCCACCCCTCTCACCCCAATAATCCTGTAAATTCTTTTTGTATTTTACTTTAATCTAGGAATACTTTCATAAACTAGTAGGGTTTATGTTGTTATTTTGGATTGTTTGTTCATTTCAAGTAATAACCCCCTGTTTATTTTGTTAATAGTGTTTACTTCTATCACATTATAGTCAAAGTATTCATTTGTATGTCTACTTTATGATACTTCATGTTTTCTTTGTGAGGAAATGTATGATCAGGTTATGTGTAATCTTCTTTATCACAGCATAAAGTTGGATATGTAGCCATGAGATGAGCACTTGTTACTAATGCTATTTATTTCTTCCATATTTCTTTGTTGGATTCATCTGCTCTGCCTTCAACTGAGTGTTACATAACTCACCTATTATAAGTGTCTTTCTAGCTGTGCTGTCTCTCCCATCTTATAGATTTTGCTGTATAGGGTTTGCTATGCTTTCTGTGCAAACTATGGTGGATACAGATTTCAGCATGATACAGCACCCTTCTTTTTCACAACGAATGCTTTTGAGCACATGTGATGAATTTCCTTTCCTGAGAATTATCAGTTCTTCCCAAGTACCCATAGTCCATTGACTGTTATTCTTTTGCATATTGATTAGTATGAACTTCTTTATGTTGGGAAATTTAGCCCTCTTATTGAGGGATTGTTAATAGCAAAAATTTAGATCATTGGGAACACATTGCACTCATTGAATCTGTTTAGATTCATTAAAAAGATTGTCCACACCAATTAAATGTCAAACCAGTGAAAAGACAAATAATATCTTAATATAATTATGAAAATAATTCTTAGCTCACAGTACTCCTGAAAGAATCTTGGGTATACTTGGCAATCTATTGACTACAATAACTACTGTCCTACAGGGAAGCCTATTTATACCATGAAGTCCTCCTGCAAAATTGAATAAGAGAAAAACAATGATTTAATAAAGATTTATGCAACACAGGCATAAATACATTTTTAATTCTGGTTCTGCCTGATTGAGAAATATGTTTCATTCATCTAACAAGTATTTATTCAAAGCTGAAAAATGTGCAGGTGGCCTGTCTTCTGGGGTTATTCTGCAGGTAAATGAAATGCCAGAGGGAAACTGGGATTGCTTATGATGAGAAAGAACTTCTTTCATTAAAGATGACACTTAGTAGGAAAGCCCTGCAGTGTGATTGATGAAAACACACTTATTATTTGGTAGAAATCTAGAAAAACTTTATATTTTGTCATGTGGATAAAACTGCTCCATCGAGTTAAGCCATGCTACACATGGGCCTTAAAGACATTTTAATGAATCTGTTGGAACTTTTTAATCAATGCCTCCATGCTCCCATTGTGCTACCAAAGTGCTCTTTCTTTGGGAACTACCAGGAAATAGCACGTCATATACAATTGTGGGCAATCATACCCATAATTTCTTTCTATTTATGCAAGGGAAGTGGGACAGGACTCAGAACCCAGTGGAGCTTGTTATTGGTGTGGTGTCCTTGCTGTTTATCTTATAATCATTTGGGATGTGCTCACACAGTGATTCACATATACACTGAAAAAGAAATACGTGTCTTTGAACTACATTTCTAACATTCCCTTTAAAGAAATCTGTTCAACAGAAACATGTTTTCCAGAATACTTTCTTTTTCTTTCTCTCTCTCTTTACTTTTCACTTGCCCAACTTGAAATGAGTACTCCAATGGGAAGGGGAACCTCTGTTGCTTTCCTTAACACCTAGAGACTTTTCCATTACTGCTCAACGCTGAACATTTCTAGATTGGATCCTCTATCACATCTATGTCCCTCTGATTGTGAACAGAGAGTTTACCCCTTATCAAGCTCCATAGATCTGTGAACAGACGTGTGGGAGAGTGCAACAACCAGAGGACATCTGGGTCCTCATGAAGCTTACTGAGCAGCTAGATGTTTCCAATCAACTGAAAGTAATTGCAGTCTATCCAAAGCAGATCATTAGTGACCATCCTTTCTTCAAAAAATTAAATTATCTTTTTCTTTTTAAGATACATAGTTCACAAAAAACGTTCCATTAAAAAATATGAGAGGCTCCCCCATAACTCCCTCCTCATCCCCATTCCTCCCACATCAACAACCCCTTTCATCATTGTGGCACATTCATTGCATTTGGTGAATACATTTTGGAGCACTGCTGCACCACATGGATTATAGTTCACATTCTAGGTTACACTCTGCCCCAGTCCATTCAGTGGGTTCTGGCAAGATATATAATGTCCAGATTTGTCCGTGCAAGTCCCAAATTGCCTCCACATCTCCTCTCTTCTTCCCTCTCCCTGCGCTCAGCAATTACTGTGGCCACTTTCTGCATATCAATGCTATAGTTTCTTCCATTAATAGTTACAATGTTTCTAGAGTAGTGTAGTAACTTTCTGTTAGATAATACAATGTTTGCTCTGCATAAAAGTACACAGGAAGTCTTTGCTTTAAAACACAATAAAATGTTGTCTTCATGCAGTTTTCTTGATACCATCCAGTGGAAACTAGTAACAAAAGCAGAGAGGATAAATTCTCCTCAAGAGAAATACAGATCAGGGAAGAGATAATACTGTGGAAATGAAATTCACAAAGACAACCTTGGCATTTGTTTTGGCCTGTCATAATATCAGGGGAATAAATGTAAGGAAATAAAAAAAGTATAGAGCTTCAGCAACAGTGAATACATTCCCATATAATGTGTTACATGCTTCTTCAAATATGGAATTTTTTTGTAGACATGCATAAACCCAGGAAACTCCTAACTAAAATGACTATGTGCACTTTCCTGTGTTACGAATTAAATTTCTTTCCATCTACAACACTCTAGATGCCTTCTTGAGGTTTTTCTGCTCTGAGGGTATCAAGGCACACCATCTTGGACTTTGATTATTTCCCTGGAATGAGATCATGGTCACTGCCATGTTCATCCACTGCTTTCCCTCCATAGAGATTATCTAGGTCAGACAGTTTGGTCATAGATTGTTTTCCCTGGCTGAAGCACTCTGGCTCTGCCATCTTAGTCATCAGCTCTTTTCTGTGGATCCAGGTCATCTTGAAAATGTTGAAAATGGACAGTTTTTCTGGGATCGTAGCAATCAGGACCCTTCATCTCTGGATCATCAACTGTCTTCCCTAGGCTGAGGCAATCATGACAACCAGCTTGCACATCACTAGTTTTCCAAGATGGAAACAACTGTGGTTGCCATCTCAGTTATCAACTGTTTACCATAGGTCCAGCCCATCATGGCTGCCACCTTAGTCATCAACTGTTTTCCCTTTCTGACCTCAACTCTGTCTGAGGCTCCATCATTGACTTTTCAATTGATTGCGCTCATATATCCATCTGGCCATTGAACTTTCTATCATGCACAGATGGCTGGAATCAGAGCCACCATCTCAATCAACTATGGTCCTGCAGGGGATCATCTCAGTAATTGATTATTTTTCCTGGATCAAGGAGATCACAATCGCCATCTCATAATTCACTATTTTCCGTGGATGGAGGCCATCATGGCCGCCATTTCAGGCATTGACTATTTTACCTGGATCAAGTTTATCATGGATGCCATCCCAGGCATTGACTATTTCCCTGGATCAAGACCATCATGGATATTACCTCAATGATCTGCTCTTTTCCCTGACTTTGACCCTCATGTACATCATCTCAGATATTGGCTGATTTCTCTGGTTGGGCATATGGTGGCTGCCACCTCAGTAATCTCTCTCATGCACTGTTTTCCCTGGATTGAGATCATAATGACCACCATCTCAGTCATCATTAATTTTCCCTGGATCAAGACCATCATGGCGAACATCTCAATATTTTTCCCAGGATTGATCCAATAAGGCCACTATCTCAGGCATTCACCATTTTACCTGTGTCAAGTCCATCATGGATATTTCCTCAGTGATCTTTTTTTCCTTAGACTTAGACCATCATGGATACCATCTATGACATTGACTGTTTTCTCTTATTGGGGACATCATGACTGGCATTGGGATCATCTCACTCATCTGCTGTTTTTCCTGACTTGAGACCATAATGCCCACCCTCTTAGTCATCAGCTATTTTCCCTGGGTTGGCCCAACAGGGCCACATTCTCAGTCATCGACTATTTTTCCTGGATCACAACTACCATCTTGGTCATCAGCTATTTTACCTGGATCAACACCATTCTGGCTGCCATCAGTAATTGACTATTAACCTGGATCAAGACCATCATGGCTGCCATCCTGGTCGTCATTTATTTACCCTAGTTCAAGGCCATCATGGCTGTCTTCTTGGCCATTTTCCCTTGTTTGGGGATATTGTGGCATCCCTCTAACTCATGGCTGTTTTTCCTGTTTTCGGGGCACAATGACTGTTATCTCAGGCAGTACCTATTTTCCTTGCATTGAGGCCATCATGACTGTCATCTTGGTCATTTTCCCTGTCTTGGCACTAGATGGCCACTGTCTCAGTCCTGGTCCATTTTCCCTGGTCAAGATTATCATGGCTGCCATCTTGGTTATTGTTTATTTCTGATTCAGGGATAATATGGCCACCATCTCTCCTATGGGCTGTCTTTCCTGGATGGAGGTTATCATGGATGTCACCTCAATGATTGGCTATTCATCTCTGGGGTGGGAAAATCATGGCTAACATCTCTGCCAAGGGCCATTTTCCCTGGATCAAAGATATCATGATCACCAGCTTAGTCATTGGTTATTTTCATGGAATCAAGAACAACATTGCAGCTATCTCAGTCATGTTCCATTTTTCCTGGGCAGAGTCACCAGGGTTGCCATTTTGCCTGTCAGCTTTTTTTCATAGATGGAGGACATCATGATGGTCACATCAATACTTGGAGGTTTATGCCTGGGCTGGGAAAATCATGGCCACCTTCTCCATCATGGTTTATTTCAGGTTCAGGGTTATTATGGCCACCATATCACTTATGGGCTGTCTTTCCTGTATTAAGGCAATCATGGTCACCATCCTGGTCATTTACAGTTTTCCCTGAGCCACATCCATCTTGGCCACCATTTCAGTTATCAACTATTTTCCCTGGGTTGGCCCCAAATGGCCATCATCTCAGTCATGGGCCTTTGTCCCTTCCTCAAGGCCATCACGGCTGCAATCTTGGTCACTGGTTGTTTTCCTTGGGTGGAGGTCATCATGGTCATCACCTCAGTGATCAGCTGTTTATTCCTGCGAGGAATCCATCATTGCTTCCATCTTGGTCATCAGTTATTTTCCCTCGATCAAGGCAATCATGGCTGCCATCTTGTTCATCAACCATTTTCCTTGGACTCAGCCCATGATGGCCTCTATTCCACCCCAAGTTCTTACAAGTGGCTCCACTGGATTTAATCATTTTGGTTGATCTGTGCTTTCCTGTCACCACTTTGCAAAAGTCTTTTTTTCCCTTAGCTTATTGCTCTATTTTTAAACGTTTATTTATTTATTTATTTATTTTATTTTATTTTATTTTATTTTATTTTTCTTCTTTATTTTCTTTTAAATGTTATATTAAAAAAATATGAGGTCCCCATATAGCACCCACTCCCCTCACCCCACTCCTCCCACATCAACAATCTCTTCCATCGTCATGGCACATTCATTGCACCTGGTGAATACATTTTGGAGCACTGCTGCACCACATGGAGAGTGGTCTACATTGTAGTCTACACTGTTCCCAAGTCCACCCAGTGGGCCATTGCAGGACACACAATTTCCAGCATCCATCCCTGCAGCACCACCCAGGACAACTCCAAATCCCAAAATGCCCCCATATGATATCTCTTCTTCCCTCTTCCTATCCTTAGTAGCCACCATGGCCACTTTCTCCACATTAACACTACAATTTGTACCATTACTAATCACAATAGTTCCCCAGCAGAACACCAGTAAGTCTACTCTATTCCATACTCTATTCCTCCATCCTGTGGACACTGGGATGGCCATGTCCAGTCCCCCTCTACATCAAGAGGGGGCTTAGATTCCACATGGATGATGGGTGCAGTTCTCCTACTTGCAGTTGTAGGCACTTTTGACTCCCTGGTGTGGTGGTTGACCTTCTTCACCTCCATGTTAGCTTGCCAGGTAAGTCTAATTAACCAGAGAGTAGGAGTTTCAAGTCTGCTGAGGCTCAGGGCCTGGCTGTCACAGGGACAATCCAGAGATTCACTTGACTACTCAAGTTCTGGTACTCAGGAGTGTGTTGCCTCTCCATAGTACATCCAAACATGCAATTTTGTTTAGCTAGAAAACTCCAATTCCATATGGACTAAAATCTAGAGACCTCCTGTAATGCCAACCAAGAACACAATATATCAAAATCTAGGTGTTTTTATTAGCATAACAGTGCATTATTATGCCAGGGTCTTTCTCTACCATAAACATCCTTTCAAATAGTATCAGACAAGGCCAGCTTCACAGGCATGTGACCTGGTCACACTCATAAAAGGCCACCAAATTTGGCTTAAGCTCATCTGCCACCATCTTGAAATGCTTAATAATTTTTTAACAAGTGAATCAGCATTTTTATTTTGTACTGCATTCTACAACTTATGTAGCTCATTTCCATTGTATGATAAAGGGGACTATGCTGATAAACAGAATATCTGATCATTTATCAATTTTTCTTAATTGTAATTTTATTTTTAATATGAAAAACCGCTTTTTTTCTCAAAAATACATGCTATATTCATGGCTCAGCAGATATATATAGCCAGCATGGATCCATTATACAGAAACAATTGTGTATATTCTCAGAATGAAACCTATGTGGTGCTTACTCAGTAGTCACTATATATTTCTCAAGTGATGTGTTGAGACAGCAACTCTGGACTTATTCAAGGTGGTTGGCATGAATATCTTGATTCTTATGATAACATACTCTTTTTTTAAGTTTTCTGGCTATTCTATTTTACATTAATTGAGCTGGAACACACCTACCTTTTTTTGTTTGTTATTTTCTTCTTCTTTATTTTCTTTTAAATGTTATATTAAAAAAATATGAAGTCCCCATATACCCCCACCCCTACCCCACTTCTGCCACATCAATAATCTCTTCTGTCAACATGGTACATTCACTGTACCTGGTTAATATATTTTGGACCACTGCTGCACCACATGGAGTGTTGTCTATTGTGGTCTACACTCTCCCCCATTCCACCCAGTGGGCCATGGCAGGACACACAATGTCCAGCATCCTTCCCTGAAGTACCACCCAGAACAACTCCAAATCTTGAATGCATCCACATCATATCTCTTTTTCCCTCTCTCTACCATCAGCAGCTACTGTGGCACTTTCTCCACATCAATGTTACAATTTCTTCAGTAGTTCCACAGTAGTTCCCCAGCAGAACACCAGTTAAGTCCACTCTAACCTATACTCTATTCCTCCATTCTGTGGACCTTGGGATGTGATAACACACTTCCAAGATTCTTCCAAAATATTCCCTGTTGGAGATTTGGACCCAAAGGGTATCAGGAATGAGAGAAAGAGAAAAAGGAGAGAGAGAGAGAGAGAGAGAGAGAGAGAGAGAGAGAGAGAGAGAGAGAGGGAGGGAGGGAGGGAGGGAGGGAGGGAGAGAAACAACAAACGAATAAGAGAGCGGGGATCAGGAGGTCTGCAAATAGAGACTCATCAGACAACTTTATTGTTTACAAGGAGCTCTCTATATATCCCAGTCTACTTGACAACAAGCAGCAACATGCAGTCTACCTGATAAGCTAACAAGCAGTTAACTATCAGCATTATTCATAGTCTAAGGAATTCAAAAAAATCTTATCTCAAGGTGCAAAGTCTAAGTGTTCTATTTACTACAAAAGATATGTGCTTATCTTTTCTTTCAGCCTTTAACAGCTTCATCCTATTTGCTGGGAACTCTTAATTACTGCATTCCTTAGGGTGCAAGCATAGCCATGGAAACAGCACGTCTCTCTCCTTGTGAGACCTCTGTGCCTCAGTTTCCAACAATTCCCCATCTCACTTCCTAAATAGCATGACACCCTATATTTAGCCTCAGGGAAATGACAACTTCCAGATTCACTCAATCTTTACAACTAATCAAGAAAGAATGGGAAGTTTGGGTGACTGAAGTAATTATCGATTTATACCAATATACTATACCATTAATTAGTAGCAGCACAGGCCACTAACACAAGGTGTGTGGAGAGCATTGGATTGGGGGTTTCCACCAGCATCTAATGGAAAAACTAGAAAAAAAGTATGTTACATCTAAAACAGTGTATGAAAAGTGCTTATTAGTAACCATCCAGAATACAGAATGCCTAAGACAAGCCACTCTGACATGGATCTCAGTAAATTGCAAAGGACTGAAACCAAGGGACATGGAGTTATGTCAAGACTCAGATGCTCCTTTCCATTTGAAAAGATAATTGCATAGGAAGTGCCAGGGTCTAAAACAGAAGGGAAACCAGAGTTTTGCACAGCAAAAGGAGTTTGTTTATTTATCTACCTTTTTACATCAATGACTCACAGTATAATCACAGTTGTGCATTCATCACCACAATCCATCTTAAAACATTTTCATTACTACAAAATGAAAAAAAAAATCCATTAGCAATCACTCTGCAATCTCTCTATTCTTCCCCAGACCTGCATAGACACTACTCTATTTCTGTCTCTTTGGATTTATTTATGTTTACATTTTATACAAATGGAATCATAGATTTTTATTTTTAATAAAAGCATTTCACATTTTGATCAGGTTTCCATAATAAATTGCACTCATTGGTAAAACTCCAGATGATTTAAGTTTTAAAACACTCAACCAAATATCCTATGCATCAGTATGCATTCATCCCTTAATTTGAAATTGCATTAATTACCAGCTATAACGCTCAATTTGGAGCATACAAAGATGACTAGGACACATTTCCTCTTATGACAGAAGTGGTTCTTGATCATGAGGAGGCAGTTATTATTTTCTTTGTTGTCTCTTTGGAATAGAACTGTTTAGTATAATAAGAGCAGCCCCATTAAGTTTTGATGTAACATGTCAAATATATATTTAGTTACAGCATAGTTTTACAAAGTATGTCACAAGAAAAGAAAGTGCTTTTAATATAGGACTCAATAGGCTTTGAAGCCCATTTATTGTTGTCTGATATTACATATTTTATCTCATTAAAAAGCCAAATATAAAACTGTGATGTTGAAACATCACAGAATTGAAATTTAATCACACAAATCAAAAGTGTGAGGTTTAGTGACTGAGGTAAAAATTGACTACCCCTTTTTAAATTAAAAGGAGGAAATGTGTAAGATGTTTAAGACATGATTGATATTTAAGGAGGAAAAGAGCTGCAAGCCATACATATTTGGCATATCCAACAACTAGACTGACAGTCCCATAATAACTATGATTTTTGATATTTCTCTGTAATATCTTTGACTTTTCAGTTTGTAAAACACCTAAGACTTGGCAACATCCACTGGGCTCTTCAGTTAAAAGTCGTTACCCACTATTAAAAATGTGTATATCATTTCCTACACTATTGGGACATACATATTCTATACACTAACTTTAGTATGTTATACATTTTACTATACCATATATCTGTTATATATTTCTAACATGTGTATAATATGTTATTAATATTAAAAGAAATTTAACTCTATCACCTATTTTGCTGGTTCCTGTTTGGGAGCCATCCAAATTAACATAGCATGAAAACTGTAAAATTCTTTTCAGTCTTATCTAATCTAAAAACCTAAATTCATCAAAGGGCATAATTATCTTATTCCTAACTCACTATATATAATCTTTGTCTCCCCATTTTTGGTCCTGCTACATACCACACTGGCATATTTTACTTTGCTAGCTTTCAGGAATAAAATTTGATTTTTTTTAGAAGGTGCCGGGAATTGAACCCAGGACCTCCTACATGAGAAGCAGGCACTCAACCACTGAACTTCACCTGGCCCACCAAGATTTTTTCTTGAGCAAAAGAGAATTCTTGAAGACTCTCTATTTCTTCACTCTACTCTTCTTAGGTCTTACTGTGCCTGTCAGAATTTAACTCTCCTTCTTAATTTTAGCAATTATAATTAACTTCTATGCATGTGGTTTGTACCTCTTTAATTTTATCCTTTAGAGATTGGGGATGGCTTGCTGAATTGGTTCAATTTGTATGATATTGTATAAGAGCATGTGTCTTGTTTTCTCTTGCAAGCTGAGGCAGAAATGGACAAGGAATAATGCTTGCCAAACTTTTTTATAAGGTGTTTAGTAATAGATGTAAGAAATGAAAAGAAGAACTTGTTGAATAAGGGTACTACAGTAAAGTAAATAAGAAAAGTTTAGTGAACTATGGGAAGATGGAACATTGAAATGTCACCGGCCACAGTCATCTATTAAACTCATAAAGGGAATATGACTACTTATGAAAACAAAGCACATGCCACTTCCCAAAGCATAAACAGTGCATACATGCTTGAATAATAATAAACTGGTGTTCCATCAGAAAAAAAATCTAATGTCTATATACATGTAGAGACTAAATGAAAAATTTACAGACATCATTTTCAGAACTAGTTCTTCTTAAACATTCTTATTTCTATTGACATTTCTATTGTCTTATTCTTATTTCTATTGTCTCCTTTTGCAGCTTTTGGATGCCTCAATATCTCTTCCTAAGAGACTTGCAGTGATTAAAGAGCTAACAAATTTGTAAAGAGGAACTTGCACTCCACAGGATGAGATGGCAGCTAGTGTGAGCCAAACAGGAGGTCATAAGAACAGAGTGGGAGGTACTTGGTGCTGGATCCACTGGCCATCAAGCACAAGCTAACCTAGGAACAAAGACCCGATATTGGAATGAGCAGGGATGTCATGGAAAGTCACAGAAAGAACCCAGCTAACAAGCCAGCTCAGGAAAGTTCAGAACAGGGTTCAAAATTTTACAGAGCTGCTCTCAAGTGCTATTGTTACCTAATACAAATCCACCTGGAGCTTGCAAGAAGAAACTTTTATAGGAGGCTGTGCGAAAATATACATCAAGGGAAAAATCTCAAGAGCAAAGCTGGAGGGCAGGGAAGCCGCTAGGATAAGAGGTTCTGATTGCCCTCAGAATCTGACACTTGTCACTTAGGGCAAGACCCTGCCACTTAAAAAAGTCAAGGGTCTCTCTACCAGTAGGATTGCTTTATTCATCTGGATTTGAGAGCACGGTAATACTTTTATGCAATGCCTTATAATGATGGAGATTCAAAATTTTTATCTGAATGTCCATAATGTAGTAATGAATGCAGATCACACTTTCACAATTACTTTAATCCTCAAATAATTCTCATATTTATAACACTCACTTCTCATTGTATTGCCTTTGAAGAGTATGATGGTTAGGTAATATCAACCTCATTTTGCATGGAAAACCAATTTTAGATAATCTATGTAACTTATCCAAGTTCCAGGGTTCCCATTTTCAGGTAGAAAGGGATGCAGAATTCTTCGAGTTTACCCCAACTACATTATGTTCAAGAGTTCTAAGGGGTTTAAGCAATGAATTTGAAGGCACATAACTATTTATAAACAATAGGAATTTTGGGGAAATTGTGGGATTGAAAAGAGTTCCAAGTAGTATTTTGAACAGGTTAAGCAATCTGAAACCTGCCATTGACCAATCACTCTCTCCCAATGAGATTCCCAAGGGAAACAGTAATGAAGGACAATGTCTTACAGAGCAAAGTGACAAAAAGTATTTTCACCTGGTGGTGCGGCCCCAGTGCTAACAAAGAATGTCCATATGGGAAACTTTGTTATTCAATGCCAGACAGGTTCAAGGAAACTCTACCAGCAAGAGTTGAAAGCCTCCTCCTTCAAAGTCACTCCTCAAGGCCTGCAAGGAAATCTAATCACTTCCTTGGATATGGCACTGCCCACTCCACTGACCCAAGAAATAATACCAGGTATCGCAGGATTGACTGAATTATAATTGTGTGTTTTCACAGGTGGTCTCTCTAGGGCCAAGCATCTCTTCAATCACCATAGGGTAGCAGAAGATGAAGATGCTTCAAAGATAACCTTGTAAGAACCACATACAGATGCTTCACTTGAAGATGCATGCTTCGGCAAACAGTGCTTAATCAATTGTCACCACGTCTAGAGAGTGTGCTTGTGACACCTTGATGTAGAACTCAGGTTGGATGGAATAGAAATCAAGGTTACTTTGCACTATCCTCAAAGGGAGTTATTCTTCTATTAGGCAGGCCTACTGAAGTGCCTCTTAGAGTGATGCACAATAAATACACAACAAACAAAAGCTCAGGAGAAGCATCCCAGTGCCAAAGACACAACCAGATGTCCTGTGATTTTGTTCACCGACTCTATCACCCCATCTTCATGGCACTCTACTCTTACAACTTGGACCTGGATTTTTTTTCTTTCTTTCAGAAAACAGCAGTGGACTCTGGAGACATTGTGGCCCAATATGCAAAAAGCTTATAAGTATTTAGGAACTGAATTCCCTGGGAGGTCCTGAAGCTGAGTACTGGCTGGTAGAAGAAGGAGAAAGCCCAGCTTTCTTGCTCATTCATGGTCAACCACTGAGGAGTAATTCGCATTCTGCAGTTCCCCTAGAGGATTAGGCTTAGGGTGAGTAAGGAAACAAGGGCCCTTTAGTGCTATGGAATCACCAAGAAAAACTTAGAATAATAAGGGATTCACACATAATTTGGAGTCTATAGAAATGCAATGGACACAGTGAAACCTTAATGAACTCATGTGCAAAGAGAAGACCACTCATGTGAGGAATGAGCCTCAAGAGTTTCCAGGAAAAGAGGCCAATGTAGGATCATATCACCAGTGAAAATAGTCAATGTTGACATTATCTTGATAACTAAAGCTTAGGAAATTCCACAGTGGTAGAGATGAACTCCAAGAATAATCAATGGCCATCTTTCAGACTGAAGAGAGATGATAGCAGCCAGACAATGCAAAACTCTACAAATGCTTGGAGACTGTCAGAGAGGCCAAATATTTAGGTAAATATGCATTACTTTCCTAAGTCACCAGATTTCTTTCAACTTAGATTGGTTTTTAAATCAACTACAACAGCATCATATTCTGGGTCTTGGGCATCTATGATATCAAAAATATGACTCTAGTCCAAATGGATAGAGGGAGTAAGTGGAAATATACTTGAATAAGAGAACTTACATGTGAAAAGGTGTGATTTTAACACTTAGGGAACAGTGAGAAGTTAAACATAAGTAATTCCTATGACAATCAATAAATAAATGGACCGGGAGATAAAATTCTACAGGGTAAATGAAACTGAATACTTGGTTGGCACTTCCTCCTCCCTTACACATACAGAAAAGCCAGGAAAGGACAATCCAATGAACAAAGAAAAAGAAAACAGGAGGTAATAAAAGCATATCAATAATATTGAAAATAACATTTACTGCAGATGGAGTAACACTCCAATTAAAGGTAAGATTATCAGAATTTTTTTTTGTAAAGATTCACTAAAAAAGAAAAAAATACAAAAGAAATATCTTAAATACAAAGACTCTGAAGATAAGAAGATAGAAAAAGATATTCCAAGTAAATGTGTTAATTAAAAAGCTGGTGTGGCTAAATTAATATTAGATAAAATAGCTTTCAAAATAAGAAGCACTAAAAGGTTTAACAACATTTCATAATGGTAGTAAGGTCAATTCGAGAAGACTTAAAAATCAATCTTACACCAGCCAGTATACATTTGTTAAAGCCTATAAAACTGTAGAGTGCAAAGAGTAAACTGTAATGTAAACTGTAGCCCATGGTTAGTAGGAATGCTTCAATATGTGCTCATCAATTGTGACAAATGTACCATGCTAAAGAAGGAAGTTATTAATGAGAGAAAGTGTGGGAGGAGGGGATGGGTAAGGTAAATGGGAATTCCCTACATTTTTGGTGTAGCATTTACATAAGCTGAAGCTCCTTTAAAAATAATAATTTAAAAATTTTAAAAAAATAGTCAAGGGAAAAATCAATCTTAAAATATATATGCCCCTAAAAATAGAGCTTTAAAGAATCTGAAGCAAGATTAGCAGAAGTGAAAAATAGATAAATCAGTAATTATACTGGGAAATGTTAACTCTCCTACCTCAAAACAAGTTGACAAGACAGCAAGTCATGAACATACAGAGACCACCTGGAAAATAAAAAAAAAATATTTGAATTGTGCTATCAATCAGATTGACCTAACAGATGTTTATAGAACACTAAATCCCTTAATTGCCAAATACAGATTTTCAAGCAAATAGGGAACATATCCTTAGGTAAACTAAATACTAGACCAGAAAGTGAGTCAATGAATTTCAAAGATCTTTGAAATCATATAGAATGTGTTCTCTGACCACAATAGAATTACATAGGATATTAATAACAAAAAATTAATATAGAAATCCCTAAATATTTATAAGTAGCATGCTTCTAAATCAGGGCAAAGAAGAAATCATGAAGAAAATTATGAAATATTTTAACCTCAACAATAATGAAAATACAGAAAGTCAAATTTGTCAGATGCAATGTAATAAGTTGCTAAAAGAGAAATCCATGATCTTTTTATTTTTTAATTTATTGAAATATATCTTAAATATAATTTAAAAAATAAAATTTCTAAACCTGATAATCTAAATGTCAAACTTTAGTACCTAGAAAAATAAGACAAGCTACAATCAAAGTAATTTGAAGTAAAATATTAATAAAAGAGCAGAAATAAATTTCATAGAAAAGAGATATACTTAGATAAATTTAAAATCCAATCAATATTTCTTTGAAAAAATCAATACAATTGATAAATCTCATGTAAGACAGAGTAAGGGAAAATAAATACATAGCAAATAAATACAAATTGCCAAAATCAAGAATGAAATAGGAATTATCACCACTGAGTCCACAGACATTGCAGAGATAATGACAGGATATTAAAAATAATGTTATGCTAAGAATTTAGATAACAGAGATTGAATGGACAAATTTATTGAAAAACATGATATAATAAACTGCCACAAATAGACATATATCTTCTGAGCAGCCCTATATCTGTAAATGAAATTGAATTTGTAATTAATACCTAAAATATAGCCACCACCAGCATCTTTGTTCCACACAAGTTCCCTTGCAAGTCCTACTAAATATTTCAGAACGAAAGTATTCCACCTTATACAAATTCGCCAAATAAAAAAGGAGCTAATACTCCCAGACTTATTTAATGAAGTTCACATAAACTTAACATCAAAATTTACAGGAAGACGTTATGGGAAAATTAAAGGACAAGCAGATAGCAGTCTTGAACATAGATAAACGATGTTTCTCAAAATATTAGCAAATGAAGCCCAGCAATATATAAATAGAATACGCCATCAGACAGAATGAGTTTTCCCAGGAAGGCAAAGTAGACTTAAAAGCTGAAAATCTCAGTAATTTATAACATCATTAGCAGATTAAAGGAGAAAAATATAATATCAATATATTCAGAGAAAGTGTTTGATAAAAATCAATATCTACTCATGATTAAAACACAACACAGCCAACTAAGAAAAGAAGAGAATTGCCTCAATATAATAAATGACGTCTTCAACAGGCTTTCAGTTGACATAATACTTTATGGTAAAATCTTGAATGCCTTCTTCCTAAGGCTATAAAAGGACAGGATATTTACTTAGGATTTCTTACCAATCTCATATTAGATGATCTAGATGATGCTCTAGTGAAAGAAAAATAAATTCGTGAATAAATATCTAAATACATAATATATAGATAAATGGGAAGACAGTTACATAGATAAATGGAATAAAGTTTAAGAAAGAAGAAATAAAATTTTCTTTATTTGCAGATATTATTGTGAATGCAGAAAATTCAAAAAAATTATTAAACAAACTAAGAGTTCTAATAGGAGGGTTCAGCAAGTTCTCAGATACAAAATCAGTATGGAAAAATCAATTGTATTTCCATATACTAACCATAAGCAATTGCCATATAAGGTATGAATTGATTCCTCTTAAAATAGCATAAAAAGATACAATAAATGAATGGTACATTTAAGAAAAGATGTCAAAGACCTCGATATTGAAAACTACAAAACATTGCAGAGAAAAACTAAAGAAGTCCTAAATAGATAGAGTGATGGGTCCTATTAAAGAGTTGAAAACCTTTACCTCACAAAGCCCTCAACTATCTCTAAATCGATCAACAGATTTCAAGCAAATCAAATGAAACGCCCAGAATTTCAGAATTTGCAGAATTTGGCAAGCTGAGACCAAAACCGAAATGCAAATAAAAAGGACCTAGAATGTCCCAAACCACCTTGTAAAAGAAGAAATCCCTAATGACTTGACTTTAAACTGATTATGAAATTATATCCATTAATACAGTGACTTACTGGCATAAGGATAGGCATAGAGATGAATGGAACAGAAGGTACAGAAATGAAATATTTTCAAACCATGTTTGACAATTGTGCCAATGTAGTTAAATGGGGGAAAGGAATGTCTTTGAAATGAATGGAGTTGGATCCATGAGTAGAGGAAATTTGAACCTAGATCCATTTTTCACTCCAAATCCAAAAATTAATACATTTACATATTTAACTGTAAAATATTAAAAAGTAAGTAAATCAAACTCCTAGAAGATAACATAGGAGAATATCTTTGCAAAGTTGAGGGAGGTGAAGACTTTCTAGACAGGACACTAAAAGTATTCAACTTAAAATAAAAAGTAATAATTAAAAAATTAATAGTAATAATGATGACAAAGGTGAACTCAAAATTGAAAAAAAATGTCAAATCAAGATTAAGTAAAATCAAGATTAAGTAAAGGAATATGAAAGGTAAAAATGGGATAAATAAATTTTTAATATGTGTATTTGGCAAAGAACTCATATTCAGATTCAATATAGAACTAATACATATCACAAATAAAGATACAATCCAATAAATGTGGGGAAAAGTTTTGTATAGACACATAGAAATATGTGATTTATGAATGTCCAATAAAGATATAAAAATGTACTCTATAGAGTTACTCATCAGCAAAATGAGTGTTAAGAACTCAATAATATGCTTTCATACACCAAACAGGATGACTGAAATTTGTAAACTGTCGATAGCCAACATTGGGGCATCTGAGTGAGTACACTTCATAATCTCTCTTGCAAAGAAGTGGCTGAGTAGGGTAGAAGTCCTGCTGGAGAGGGCTGATTTGGGGGCTTGCAGGGCAGGAGGTATCTGGACATCGATTTGGTGAAACAGTGACAGGAGAGATTCTTGCAAGAGTGAACTTAGCCAACAACAAGAAAATAGAGTAAGAAGAACAAAGTGACAAAGAGAAGACATAACAATTATGCACAAACAACAACTAATTAATCCCCAAGACTAGACAAAGAAGCTAAGGAACTGATTAAACCTGTCAAGATAAAATGATGGCCAGACAGCAACAAAAACCTACAAACCAAACCAATAATCAGGACACCATGGCCGAATCCAATGAACAAACTAAAAACCAGGAAGAGGAGCAGAACATCAGACAAGTAATTAAAGCTCTCAAAACATATATTAGCAACCAATTTCTCTCCCTTTCCCTGCCCCCTACCCAAGCTGTTTGCTTTCTGTGTCCATTTGCGGTGGGTTTTTCTGTATCTACTTTTATTCTCATCAGTGACCCTGGGATTTTGTGTCTCTTTTTGTTGCATCAACTTACTGCGTCAGCTGTTCATGTGTGTGACACCATTCCTGGGCAGGCTGCACTTTTTTCGCAAAGAGTGGACCCTGCAAGGAAAGCCATCCAGTGCAGAAGACTAAATATTATTAAGGTGTCTATCCTACCGAAACTGATGTACACATTCAATATAATCCCAATAAAAATCAACACAGCATTCTTTAAGGAACTAGAAAAACTAACTATGAAATTTATTTGGAAAGGAAAGAGGCCCAGAATAGCCAAAGACATATTGAAAAAGAAAAACGAAATTGGACGAATCACACTGCCTGACTTCAAAACATACTACAAAGGCTACAGTAGTGAAAACAGCATGGTATTGGCACAAGGAGAGACACACAGACCAATGGAACCAAATTGAGAGTTCTGATATAGATCCTCATATATGTAGTCATATAATATTTGATAAAGCCACCAAACCCTCTCAACTGGGAGAGAATGGCCTATTCAACAAATGGTGCCTGGAGAACTGGATATCCATATGTAAAAGAATGAAAGAGGATTACCAACTCACACCTTATACAAAAATCAACTCAAGATGGATCAAAGTCCTAAATATGAGAGCCAAGACCATAAAGACTTTGGAAAGCAGTGTAGGGAAGCATCTACAGGACCCTGGAATAGGAAATGGCGTCATGAACTTCACACCAAAAGCACAAGCGGCAAAAAAGCAAATAGATAAATGGGACCTTCTCAAAATTAAAGCCTTCTGCACCACAAAGGAGTTTGTCAAGAAAGTGAAAAGAGAGCCTACACAATGGGAGAAAATATTTGGTAACCATATATCTGACAGGAGACTTATAACCTGCATATATAAATAACTCCTGTATCTTGAAAATAAAAAGACAAACAAACCATTTTAAAAATGGGAAAAGATTTAAACAGCTACATCTCCAAAGAAGAAATACAAATGACTAAAAATCACATTTTAAAAATGCTCCAAATCTCTAGCTATCAGGGAAATGCAAATCAAAACTACAATGACATACCATCTTACTCCCATAAGATTGGCACCTATGAAATAAAGCAGAAGGCTACAAATGCTGGAGAGGATGTGGAGGAATGGGAACACTCATCCACTGCTGGGGAAATGCAGAAGGATCCAGCCATTCTGGAGGACAGTTTGGTAGTTTCTCAAAAAACTGGCTATAGATTTGCCATATGACCCAGCAATTCCACTGCTGGGTATATACACAGTAGAACTGAAAAGAAGGACACAAACCAATATATGCACACCAATGTTCATAGCAGCATAGTTCACTCTTGCCAAAAGTTGGAATCAACGTAAATCCCATGAACAGATGAATGGATAAATAAAATGTGGTGTAAACATACAATGGAATACTACTCAGCTCTAAGAATGAATACACTACAAACACATGTGAAAACATGGATGAATCTTGAGAATATTATATTAAGTGAAGCAACCCAGGCATTGAAGGATAAATACTACATGACATCAATGATATAAAATAAGTAAACCAAGCTGCCTCAGAGAGCTAAAGACTGGATGATAGGCTTAAAGGAAATTGGGGGGGGAGAGTAGAGGAAGGATGTAAGCTTGCAACTACATGGGTGAAATCTATGATAAGCTGGAGGTAAGTATTTGTACAAGGAAAGGATAAAATGGCTGCATAGGGTTAACATTGGGTGGAGTTTTGTGGGCTTGAGGGGGGCTAGGGTTGGGAGGATGAGTAAAATTGCCCAAGAAATTTGGGGAGGGTGGGAGAACATATGAACATAGGATATTGTCAGATATTTGGTTGAGAGTATAACACTGAGAAAACTTAAAAAAATATATAAGGAAGGTTACCTCTTTAAGATGCTTAAAGGGTATCTGATGCAGGACAGGCTTCTAGGGAGTATGTGAGTTCTCATTTTGTCATACTGAGTTGTATCATTGGATAGAGACCCGTGTAATGGGAGTGAAGTTATACCCACATCCTGGGGAGGACTGATGTTCTCAAATAGAGGGAATTGTATCTCTTGAGGGAAATGGTGGCTCCCAAAGCATTTGGTCAGTTGAGCACGTCAAGCTCCCAACAATATTCCAGGTATCTCTGAACATGTCCCTTCAAACAAGGAAAGTTGACTGTCACTGAGGGCCCTGAGGGGAGGGGGAAAGAGGTATTGAATAGATAGAATCAATGTAACTGTGTGGGCAATAGAAGTGTTCCATAAGATTATGTGAGGATGGGTATAAGACATATTAAATTACACCAAAAATATATAGGGGCTGATAGGCTAAAATGTAATCATAATGTAAAACATAAGATAACTAAAAATTTAGAAAATTGTAGAGTCTAAAATGTAAACTCAAATATTACCTTGTATGAAAGCTATTGTCTCAATATCTGTACATCACTTTCAGTAAATACTGTATGAATATATAAAAAGATATTGCTGTTGAAGGGAAAATGGTTTTATGTTGGATATGTGGGAGTACTGTATATTATATATATGAATTACTGTGATCTAAAAGTTTTGTGAAGACAAGCTTAATAATTGGGAAAAGAAAAGAAAAGGAAAGGATGTAGACACTGAGGAAAAGGTGGAAAAAGTTGCCTTCCCAATTTGCATACAGGGAAACACTTATTGCAGTGATGGAAACAAAACATCAGAAACAAAGCATTTGCATTTTTAAATTTTTTGATACCCCAATTTATTTTTACTTAATTTTTCTATATTAATACTTATTCTATATTTAACCTCTAAACTTATCACTATATTCCATTTTACTATTAACAGGACCTGACAATATATTGTTGTTGTTTTTTTAAAGAAGTTTTGGATCACAGAGAGGTTCAACAGTTGCAGGGGAGGAATACTGGTGTGGGATGTTATTGACAGGAGACACATGGTTGGCAGGGAGTTCTCTAGGGCATATATCCAAGGTACATAAAAATGTTTGGATATTTTCATAGTGGTTACAATAAAAAACAACTGAGGGAATGCTGAGTTCCTAGCCAGGGGAACACTATCACATTCCCTAAATGAACAGCTACAATTCCCCAAATGCAATGGCAAACACCAAAAAAAAAAAAAAAAAAAAAAAGGTTCAACAATGAGCCCTTGATAGTAATGACTATGCTTGTGAGCCTGTTGCACTTGAAATAAGAACAAGGCCTAGAGCTACAGGGAGCCTCCGCATTGCTCAGATATGGCCAGTCTCCAAGCCAAACTCAGCATGTAAGTGCACTGCCTTCCCCCCAGCATGGGACATGACTCCTGGGGATGAGCCTCCCTGGCGCCAAGGGATTACTACCAAGTACCACCTGATGATGTAAATAGAAAATGACCTTGAATACAAAGGTCAACTCAGACCAGCAGAATATCTCAGTCTGCATATAATACCAGGAGTTAAAAATGCTTTTTAACTTGAATAAAAGGGGGAAATGAAAGGACAAATGAGAGAGTGTGGGGCAAGATGGTGGCTGAGTGAGCTTACCTGATAATCTCTCCTGAAAAGAAGCGGCTGGGCAGCATTGGAAATTCTTCAGGACCAGCCTGTTTCGGGATTTTTGCAGGGCAGGAGGTGTTTGGACATCAATTTGGTGGGACGGTAACAGAGAAAATTCATCTATAAGATGTAATTGAGACTCTATTACACAGAAGTGGGAGCTATGTTCCAGACATTCCCTCCTGGGGTGAGTGGAGCCACAGCCCCGGCACTGCAGCGATGATTTCTGGAGGCTCTGTGGTACTGGGGAATTCATAAGCCCTGAGCGGGCTATTGGGGGTTTAACAGGACAGGAGGCCTTTGCAGACTGAATTGGGGAGACAAACGGGAGTTTTATTGAGAAGCGGGGAAGTTTTGATTGCGGACACAAATAATAGCGCTTCCGCCTAGAGTCCCGCCCCACCCCCCCCACGCCCGGCTGCCGATCTGCAGCGGACTTAAATTGCTAACAATAAAGAGATGTCATCAGGAGGCTCTCCGGGTCTGGCAGGGTGGGAGACGTCTGGAAGCCGATTAAGGGAATATTTGGCTAAGCGTGGGAATTTCAGTTTTGGACTCAGTTATTGGCGTTTCCAGCTGGAGCCCTACCCCCAGGCCTGGCTACTGATCTGTGTCATTAAATTGGCTGCAGTGTAGAGGCACCCCCAGGTGGCCAGTCCATGGGCTTACCAGGTGGGAGGTGTCCTGAAGCCCAATTGGTGATACATTCACAGAATAGACCCCACTGAGTGAGTGAATTGCGGGGTTCAGACACATAAGATAGAGTTTGCGGATATGACCTCACCCAAAGGGCTGGCACTCAGCTGCAGGGATCCCTGAAGGAAGGCTGTGTTACACTGCGGTGCTCCCAGGTTCCCTGTTAACCATATTTGAGATGCCAGGCCTGAGCCCCCTAAACCCTGGTGGCCCACACGCCAGAGACTCACAACTCTTGAGTCTTCAATGTCTCAGACTTTCCATCCCTGACTCCATCACGCCCTGAGGTCCATTTGAGGCCCTTGAATGTCCTAGCCCTCAACATTTGCATTTTTTCTTTTTTGTTTTGTTTTGTCTTTATTTTTATTTTATTTTATTTTTTATTTTTTTTAAATGTCCTGATTGCTAGCATTGCATTATCTCCTAGTCTTTTCTTCCAGCATATCCCCAAAAGACTTTTTTTAATTTTTGTTTTTTTTTTGTTTTTAGTTTTTCAGTTATTTAGGGATTTGTTTGTTTGTTTGTTGTTGTTGTTGTTGTGGTTGCTCTATATATTTTTTTCTTTTCCCTACTTGTTCCCCTCCCTTTAGCCACCCCCTTTTTCTTTCTTCTTTTCTTCTCTCTCTCTTTTTTTTTTCTCTCTCTCTCGTCCCTCATTTTCTTCTCATTTTATTTTATCTTAATTATACAATAGGCACCGCAGGAAACACCTCACATTAACTAGGTTTCCTCATCCTCCACTGCCTCATTTCTGTGTGAATTGATTTTGACTACCTACACCATCCCCTTTCCCCTACATCTTGATATCCCCCATCATCTACTGTCTCTCCTATATCCCAACTCCCTTTCTTTGCTCCCCAAGTGTGTAAATCTTATTTTCTAATACCTTTCTTTTGTTTTCTGTCTGTTATCCACTCTTGAAACTATTGCCATTCTTTTCTCTTTCCCTCTCTCATGAAAACACTAGCTTTTTAATTCATACCATATTCCTCCTATGTTCAGTGACTACCTCATTATAGGTACTCTACCTACTGCTATAACTCTACACAACTTACATGAATCTAACATCCATCCTCCCATATCTCATATTGTTGCTCTGTTAACATTTATCACCAATACTACTTTACACTTTTTCCTTGCTTACACAATTGCCTTTCCATGGCCCTAATACTTTTCTTCAAAGTGAACTCACCCAGCAACAAGAAATTAGAAAAAGAAGAACAAAATGACAAAGAGAAGATATAACACTTACACAAAAACAACAGCTAATTAATCCCCAAGACTAGAAAAAGAAGCTAAGGAACTGATTAAACCCATCAAGATAAAATGATGACCAGACAGCAACAAAAATCTACAAACCAAGCCAGTAATCAGGAAAACATGGCTGAATCCAATGAACAAACTAAAAACCAGGAAGGGGAGCAAAACTTTGAACAAGTAATTAAAGATTTCAGAACATTTATCACCACCAAATTTAATGAAGTAAAGGAAGAGGTTAACATCATGAAGACAACATGTGCAGGGGAAATTGCAGACATACGCAAAAAGATATCAGATATGATGGGAATGAACACCACAGTTCAAGAAATCATAAATACACTTGCAGCAAATATCAGCAGACTACAAGAGGCAGAGTACAGAATTAGTGATGTGGAAGACAGTACATCGGAAAGCAAAGAGATAGTAGAATTGGTCGATAAAAAGATAGAAAAAATCCAGCTAGGACTTAGGGACCTGAATGACAATGCAAAATGCTCAAACATATGTATTATAGGCATCACAGAAGGAGAAGACAAGGAAAAGGGGTCAGAAGAGTGTTGCAGGAAATAATGGCTGAAAACTTCCCAAATCTACTGAATGAGACAGATGTACATATCCAAGAAGCACAGCACACCCCAATCATCATAAACCCCAACAGGCCCACCCTAAGACATATACTTGTCAAATTATCCAACGCTCAAGATGTCAAAGAGAAAATTCTAAAAGCAGAAAGAGAAAAGAAAACCAACACATACAAGGGAAACTCCATAAGATTAAGTGCTGATTTCTCATCTGAAACCATGGAGGCAAGAAGGCACTGGTATGATATAGTCAAGGTACTAAAAGAAAAAATTTCCAACCAAGAATACTTTATCCAGCTAAATTACCATTCAAAAATGATGGAGAGTTGAAAATATCCACAGATAAACAGAAACTGAAAGAGTATGCCAACCAGAAACCTCCCCTTCAAGAAATTCTAAAGGGAGTTCTGCAGGAAGAAAGGAAAAAACAGGACAGGCAGAGTTGGAAGAGAGTGTAAGAGCAACAAAAAAGACAAAAAGAGAAGGGGAAAAAAAAAGCAAACAAAATATGACAAACAGAAGTCCAATCATAATATGGCTAACACAAATAATTCATTGAAAGTAATAACACTGAATGCCAAAGGATTAAACTCACCTATCAAATGATTCAGACTGGGACATTGGATAGGGAAATATGAACCATCTATATGCTGTCTACAGGAGACACATCTTAGACCCAGAGACTCATGGAGGCTGAAAGTGAATGGTTGGAAAACAAACATATAAGCAAAAAATAACCAAAAAAAGGCAGGAGTAGCTATATTATTATCAGACAAAATAGACTTTAAATGTGAAACAATTGTTAGAGACAAAGAAAGATACTACATATTAGTGAAAGGGACAATCTGTCAAGAAGATCGAACGATCATAAATATTTATGCTCCTAACAAGGGCGCCTCTAAATATGTGAGGCAAACGCTGGAAAAACTAAGTGAAAGAATAGATGCATCTACAACTGTAGTGGGGGATTTTAATACACCACTATCAACTCTGGACAGAACATCTCAAAAGAGAATCACTAAAGAAACAAAATATTTGAACAGTATATTAGAGGAGCTGGATCTAATAGACATATATAGATCATTACACCAGAACACAGCAGGATATACATTTTTCTCAAGTGCACATGGATCATTCTCCAAGACAGACCATATACTAGGCCACAAAGAAAGGCTTAATGAATTCAGAAAGAGTGAAATCATGCAAAATAATATCTCTGAGCACAGTGGAGTGAAGCTGGAAATTGCAAGGGCCAGAGGCCCAGATTTCACACCAAGATATGGAAATTAAACAGCACACTCTTAGAAAAACAGTGGGTCAAAGAGGAAATCTCAAAAGAAATCAATGACTACCTTGAAACAAATGATAATGATAACACAACATACCAAAATTTATGGGATGCAGCAAAAGCAGTACTGAGAGGGAAATTTATAGCCATAAATTCATATATCAAAAAAGAAGAAAGAGGAAAAATTGAAGAACTAACTGCACATTTGGAGGAATTAGAAAAAAACAACAAAGTAATCCAACAGGAAGAAGAAGGAAGGAAATAACAAAGATAAGAGCAGAACTAAATGAAATAGAAAATAAGAAAGCACTTGAAAAGATAAACAAGACCAAGAGCTGGTTTTTTTGAGAAGATCAACAAAATTGACAAACCTTTAGTGAGACTAACAAAGAAAAAAAGAAAGAGGATGCAAACACACAAAATAAGAAATGAGAAAGGAGATATCACCACTGACCCCACAGAAATAAAGACTATCATAAGAGGATACTTTGAAAAACTATATTCCAACAAAAATGACAATGCAGAGGAAATGGACAAATTCCTAGAAACACATAAACAGCCTATATTGATGAAAGAAGATATTGATAATCTCAACAAACCAATCACAAGTAAAGAGATAGAATCAGTCATTAAAAACCTCCCAGGAAACAGACTTGGCCCAGTGGTTAGGGTGTCCGTCTACCACATGGGAGGTCCATGGTTCAAACTCCGGGCCTCCTTGACCCATGTGGAGCTGGCCCATGCACAGTGCTGATGTGCGCAGGGAGTGCCGCGCCACACAGGCTGTCCCCTGCGTAGGGGAGCCTCATGCGCAAGGAGTGCGCCCCGTAAGGAGAGCCGCCCAGCACGAAAGAAAGTGCAGCCTGCCCAGGAATGGTACTGCCCACACTTCCCGTGCTGCTGACAACAACAGAAGCAGACAAAGAAACAAGATGCACCAAATAGACACAGAGAACAGACAACTGGGAAGGGGGAGGAATTAAATAAATAAATCTTTAAAAAATAAAAATAAAAACCTCCCAACTAAGAAGAGCCCAGGGCCAGATGGCTTCACAGGTGAATTCTACAAAACATTCCAGAAAGAACTAACACCAATCCTGCTGAAACTATTCAAAAAAATCAAAACAGAAGGAACATTGTCTAACTCCTTCTATGATGCCAACATTACCCTAGTACCAAAGCCAAACAAAGACACCATAAGAAAGGAAAATTATGGACCAATTTCTCTAATGAACCTAGACACAAAAATACTTAACAAAATACTTGCTAATCGTATTCAACAACACATTAAATGAATTATACATCACGACTAAGTGGGATTCATTCCAGGTATGCAAGGATGGTTCAACATAAGAAAATCAATCAATGCAATACACCATATAAACACATTGAAGGGGAAAAATCACATGATTATATCTATAGCTGCAGAAACAGCATTTGACAAAATACAGCACCCTTTCTTGATAAAAACAATCCCAAAAATCAGAATACAAGGAAATTTTTTGAACATGATAAAGAGTATATATGAAAAATCCACAGCCAACATCATTGGAGAAACCCTAAAATCCTTCCCTCTAAGTCAGGAACAAGACAAGGATGCCTACTCTCTCCCCTTCTATTTAACATTGTCTTAGAAGTACTTGCTCGAGCACTGAGGCAAGAACCAGATATAAAAGGCATTCCAATTCGAAAGGAAGAAGTCAAAATTTCATGATTTGCAGATGACATGATCCTATAATAGAAAACCCTGAGAGATCTACAACAAAGCTGCTAGAACTCATAAATGAGTTCAGCAAAGTCGCAGGTTATAAAATCAATGCACAAAAATCAGTAGCATTTCTGTACACCAATAATGAGCAAGATCAGGAGGAAATCAAGAAACAAATACCATTCACAATAGTCAATAAAAAAATCAAATATCTAGGAATAAATTAACTAAAGATGTAAAAAACTTATACACTGAGAACTATACAAGACTGTTCAAGGAAATCAAAGAAGACCTAAATAAATGGAAGAATATTCTTTGTTCATGGATAGGAAGACTAAATATTATTAAGTTGTCTATCCTACCAGAACTGATCTACACATTCAACGCAATCCCAATAAAAATCAACACAGACTTCTTTAAGGAACTAGAAAAACTATGAAATTTATTTGGAAAGGAAAGAGGCCCCGAATAGCCAAAGACATATTAAAAAAAGAAAAACGAAATTGGAGGAATCACACTACCGGACTTCAAAACATACTACAAAGCTACAGTAGTGAAAACAGCATGGTATTGGCATAAGGAGAGACACACAGACCAATGGAATTGAATTGAAAGTTCTGAAATAGAACCTCAGATATATAGCCATATAATATTCGATAAAGCCACCAAACCCTCTCAACTGGGAGAGAATGGCCTATTCAACAAATGGTGCCTGGAGAACTGGATAGCCATATGTAGAAGAATGAAAGAGGATTACCGTCTCACATCTTATACATAGATCAACTCAAGATGGATCAAAGACCTATATATAAGAGCCAAGACCATAAAGACCTTGGAAAGCAGTGTAGGGAAACATCTACAGGACCTTGAAATAGGAAATGTCTTCATGAATATCACACCAAAAGCATGAGCAGCAAAAGAACAAATAGATAAATGGGACTTCCTCAAAATTAAAGCCTTCTGCACCTCAAAGGAGTTTGTCAAGAAAGTAAAAAGGGAACCCACACAATGGGAGAAAATATTTGGCAACCATATATCTGATAAGAGACTTATAACTTGCATATATAAAGAACTCCTATATCTTGAAAATAAAAAGATAAACAACCCATTTAAAAAATGGGAAAAAGATTTAAACAGACACTTCTCCGCAGAAGAAATACAAATGGCTAAAAAAGTACATGAAAAAATGCTCCAAATCTCTAGCTATCAGGGAAATGCAAATCAAAACTACAATGAGATACCATCTTACTCCCATAAGATTGGCAGCTATGAAAAAAAGAGAAGAATACAAATGCTGGAGAGGATGTGAAGAAAGGGGAACACTCATCCACTGCTGGTGGGAATGCAGAAAGATCCAACCATTCTGGAGGACAGTTTGATGGTTTCTCAAAAAACTAACCATAGATTTGCCATATGACCCAGCAATACCACTGCTGGGTATATACACAGTAGAACTGAAAACAAGGACACAAACTGATATATGTACACCAATGTTCATAGCAGCATTGTTCACTATCGCCAAATGTTGGAATCAACCCAAATGCCCATCAACAGATGAGTGGATCAATAAAATGTGGTATATACATACAATGGAATACTACTCAGCTTTAAGAACAAATACACTACAAACACACGTGATAACATGGATGAATCTTGAGAACCTTATGTTGAGTGAAGCAACCCAGGCATTGAAGGACAAATACTACATGACCTCAATGATATGAAATAAGCAAGCTGCCTCAGAAAGCTAGAGACTGGAGATAGGCTTACAGGAAATCGGGGGGTGGAGTAAGGATGTGAGCTGATGTGTGCAGGGGTGGAATCTATGATGAGCTGGCGGTAAGTATGAGCACAAAGAAGAGATAAAATGTGGGCAAGGGGTTGCCGTTGGATGGGGCTTTGCAGGTTTAAGGGGGGCTGGGGATGGGTGGAGGGGTAATATTGCCCAAAAAATTGGGGGGAGGGTGGGGCAACATATGAACATAGGAGAGTGTCAGGTGTTGGTTGAGAGTAAAATGCTGAAAAAACCGTATCAAAATATAATTAGGAGGGTTACCTGTTTAGGATGCTCGGAGGGGATGGTCTGATGCTGGATGGACTCCTGGGGAGTGTCTGAATGCTCATTCTGCCAGGGTGGGTTATACCATTGGGTAGAGACCCAACTAGTGAGAGTGGGGGTGGACCCACATCCTGGGGAGGACTAATGCCATCAAAAAAGAGGTAACTGTATCTCTCGAGAGAAAGGCTGGCTCCCAGGGCATTAGGGCAGTTGAGCAAGTCAGGCCCTGAACACTGTTGCAAGTATCTCTGGACATGGCTCCTTGGGAAATGGAGATTGGCTGTCACTGTGGGCCCCAAGGGGAGGGGAAAATGGATGTTGAATGGATGGAACCAAGGTAAATGTGGGGGCAAGAGGAGTTTCTTGAGAGAACACAGATGAATATAAAACATGTAATATTACACCAAAAACATATAGGGGATGACAGACTAATAATGTAAGCCATAATGTAAACCATAGGAGAACTAAAATATTTAGAGAACTGTATATCCTACAGTTGGAACACAATGTAAGCACAGATGTCACCTTGTCTGAAAGCTATTGTCTCAGAGTCTGTACATCAGTTTCAGTAAATATGATATGAATAAGTTAAAAGATAATTGCTGTTGAAGGGAAAAGGTTTTATGGTGGATGTGTGGGAGTACTGTATATTGTATATATGAATTACTGTGATCTAGGGCTCCTGTGAAGAGAAGCTCAATAATTAGGAAAAAAGAAAAAGATAGGATGTAGAATTTTTCCAAATCAATATGTATTCTATATCTAACCTTTAAACTCATCACTATATTCCATTTTACTAGTAAGGGAACCTGACATTATATTGGACTTCACTTTTCAGGAAGTTTTGGATCACAGAGTGGTTCAACAGTGGCAGTCGGAGGAATACTGGTATGGGATGTTATGGACAGGCAATATATGGTTAACAGGGAGTTATACAGGGCATATGTCCAGGGGGCATGGAAATGTTTGGATATACTCATAGTGGAAACAATAAAAACAACAGCTGGGGGGGTACTGAGTTACTGGCTGGGTGGGGTTCTCTCATGGTCCCTAGGGGAGCAGCGGCAGTTCCCCAGGTGCAATGGTAAGGACCAGGAAGGAATGAGGGTCCAACAGTGAGCCCCTGATACTAATGACTGTGCTTGTGAGCCTGTACACCTGAAATAAGAACAAGGCCTAGAGCAGCACTGTGCCTAAGAGTTCCCTCCTGACAGCCTCCATGTTACTCAAATGTGGCCAGTCTCAAAGCCAAACTCAGCATGTAAATGCAATACCTTCCCCCCAGCATGGGACATGACACCCGGGGATGGGCCTCCCTGGCACCGAGGGATCACTACCAAGTACCAGCTGATGATGCAACTAGAAAGTGACCTTGAATTAAAGGCTCAATGAGGACCAGAAGAATATCCCTGTCTACATATTATAACAGGAGTTAAAAATGCTGTTTGACCTAAATTACGGGGGAAATGGAAAGGACAAATGAGTTTATATGGCTATGATTCTTTAAAAAACAGTCTGGAGGTTGTCAGAAGGATTGCCCTTATGCACACCTGAGCAGAGTCTCAGAGACAGATAAAGTAGATACAACCCCAGGTGTTGGTCCTTTTGAGGGCTAAAGAGACCCACAGGTTCTATGGTCATGGCAGATGGGGTTCACTGCCATGTCATTTGGCCCTTCTTTGGAGCTGGTGTTTCTGTGTGATGGAGCTGGACTCAGATGGGATCTCTTTTCACAAGTCTTTCATGATACTTTACTGGAATTGTAGTTGGTGCTGGGGCTTAAGATATATCTAGGGGACTTGAATCTCTGGACTGACAATATGATAGCCAGGCCCTGACCTCAACAAACTTCAGCTCCTACACTCTGATTTATTGGACTTACTCCACTCAGCTAACATGGAGTTGAAGAATATCAAGCACCACACCATGGAGCCAAGAGTGCCTACAACTGAAAGCAGGAGGATTGCATCCAGTATCCATGTGGAATCTAAACCCCCTCTTGACATAGATGTGGAATGGACACAACCAAGCCAAGGTCCATAGGAAGGAGGAATACAGTAAGGATCAGAGTGGACTTAATGATATTCTATTCATGAAATATTGTGGATAATAATCGAGAAAATGTGGCATTGATGTGGAAAAAGAGGCTATGGTGGCTGCTGAGTGTGGGGAAGGGAAGGAAGAGAAGAGATTTGGAGGCATTCTCGGGAGTTGGAGTTGTCCTGGGTGGTGCCCCAGGGACAATTGCCGGATGTTGTATGTCCTCGTATGGCCCACTGGATGGAACGTGGGAAAGTGTGGGCTATGGTGAGGAACACAGGACATGGGGTGCAGTGATGCCTGGAGATGTACTCACCAGACGCAATGGATGTGACATGATGATAGGGGAGAATGTTATTGTGGAGGGGAGTGGTGGGGGCGGTGGTGGCAAATGGGGACCTCATATTTTTTTAATGTAATATCTTTAAAAAATGAATAAATTGAGTAGAATTTGAAAAAAAAAAAAAGGACAAATGAGTTTATATGTCTACAAGTCTCCAAAAAGAGCTAGGAGGTTATCAAAGGAGTTCACCCTTATGCACACCTCAACAGAGTCCCAGAGACAGATAAAATAGATACAACCTCAGGTATTGGTTCTTCTGAGGGCACAGAGATCAACAGGTTTTATGGTCATGGAAGATGGAGTTCAGTGCCATGTCAGTTGGCCCTACTTTGGAGTTTGTGATTCTGTGTGATAGAGCTGGACTCAGATGTAATCTTTGTCCACAAGCCCCTCCTGTTACTTTTACTGGATCTGTACTTGGCACTGGGGTTTAGTGTATACCCAGGGGATCTGAATCTCTGGACTGACCATGTGATTGCCAGGCCCTGAGCCTCAACAGACTTGCAACTTCTACACTCTGGTTTATTGGACTTGCCCTACTCAGATAACATGGAGATGAAGAAGGTCAACCACCACACCAGGGAGCCCAAGGATGTCTACAACTGAAAGCAGGGGAATTGCATCCAGCATCCATATGGAATCTAAACCCCCTCTTGATATAGATGTGGAGTGGACATGACCATTCCAAAGCCCATGGGATGGAGGAATAGAGTATGGTTTAGAGTGGACTTACTGATATTCTGTTCATGAACTATTGTGATTATTAATCAAAGAAAGTGGCCTTGGTGGCTGCCGGGGGTAGCGAGAGGGAGGAAGAGATGCATGTGCGGGTATTTTTGGGACTTGGAGTTGTCCTGGGTAGTGCTGCAGGGACAGTTACCGGACATTGTATGTCCTCCTATGGCCCACTGGGTGGACTGTGGGAGAATGTGGGCTATGATGTGGACCATTGACCATGATGTGCAGCGGTGCTCAGAGATGTATTCACCATGTGCAATGAATGTCTCATGATGATGGAGGAGGTTGTTGTTATAAGGGGGAGGAGTGGGGGGAGAGGGGTGGAGGGATATGGGACTTCATATTTTTTAATGTAACCTTAAAAATTAAAGACCAGAAAAGTAGCCAATATTGGAGAAGATGTACACAACTAGAGCTCTCAAACATACTGTTGGGAGTGCAAAACTATGTAATCACTACCAAAAATTGGCAGTATCAATTACTGGTGCATAACGCCAATATTCCAGCAATTCCATCCCTAAATCATTAACAAAATATACAACATATCCAGAAAAATTTTAAAGTGTTTTTACATGAATATGAACATTTTTGGAAACTTATCAAACTAAACACTTAAGTTCTGCTCACTTTATATAATTATAACCCAACAAAGCATGTAAACCATAAGTCAAATTTAACAAACACAAATGCCATGCTAGCAAGGACTAGCTTCTTCTCTAGAGGTGGCTTACATCTTTTTATAGTAAATACCAAGGTGAATGGAATGGAGCTTTATTTATTGAAAATTGGACAATGATCCTCAGGCAATAATCAGAAAGATATATATTGATGTGTAATTATATGTATTTGTCATTATATTCACGAGTATATATGCTAAAGATGAGTGATTAGAAAGATAATAATGGATAGATAGGTAGTAATAGATAATTATGATAGATGATAGAGGAGAGAGAGACATAGAGTGACAAAGACAGATAGATGATAGGTGGATAAATAGAACAAGAAATACAGAGACACTTATTTGTATATGTCCATGTGAATATTTTGGTAAATGGCACAAGATATAAAAACACACTTCATTTTGTTGCTGTTCATACCATTTTGTGTAAAACTGAACTTTACCTTCTCAAGTGGTTATAATCTATACATTTATATACAGCTTTGTCTCTATTTATTTAGAACGAGCTTCCATCTTTTCAGCCATTGTCACTATCACAAGATGACTTTAACCAAAAAAGCAATAAAGATATAGATTTTATTTTAGTCAAGGTCCTAAAATTTCCCATTGGATATGTTATGATGCTATAGCAGTAAAGATCCAAATGTGAAAAAAAAATCAACTATATATACAGTATTATATACTTAACCCCAATTTAGGATTCGAGCATGCAAGCCTCAGCTTCTAAGTTCAGGTAAAACCATGTTGAGATGATTGATATTTGTGAGAAATATTTTCTAAATGTTAGCGAGGGAGCTTGAGACAGGTAAATGGAATAAGTAACATGCTTAGCAGCTATTATCTCAAGAGCAATTTTCACAGTGACTTCAGTGACATTGGTCTCTGATCTGAAAATTACCTGATGATTACTTTTCTGATCTTTGTAACTAATGAATTCATGGCTTAGAGAAGTGATTAGGAATTATCCAGTTAATAAAACCCATTTCCCATGCTCTCATGCCCATTTAATTCTTTGTATAATTGAAATTTAAAACAAGGCAACTCAGCTATATCTGGTGGCTCCAGGACTGTGGGCTGTTTCCTTAATTAAGCTCTGTGTACTTTGTCAGTCTAGGTAATGGTTTATTGATTTTATTGATCTTTTTGAAGAACAAATTTTTGGTTTCATTGATTCCATTATCTTTTTTTTAAATTTTTTCATCAGAATATTACTACAAACTAAAGCCCTTATCTTACATTTGGTGTATTTTTCCCCCAATCCATACCTTTTTTTTTAAAGTGTAGTTTTGTTACAGATAATGTGAACTTTCAAAACAATCATACAGATGTGTAGATTTCCCATACAACTCCACATCCTGGTGGGACATTTATTACAGATTATAAGACAATAATATTTTAAGATATTATAATATAAAATGAGAACATAATATTAAATAATATGCCTTTATAGTTTCTGTTAATTCAGTTTCATTGATGTCTGCTCTAATCATTATTTGTTCCTTTTGTTCGCTTTGGATTTGGTTTGCTTTCTTTTTTTCTAGTTACTCCACATGTGAGGTTAAGTCTCAGATTTGAGATCATTCTTTTTCTCATTTTTTATTAGAGAAGTTGTGAGTTTACAAAACAATCATGCATAATGTGCAGGATTCCCACACATCAACCCTCCACCAACACCTTACATTGTTGTGGAACATTTGTTACATATTAGGAAAGAACATCATTAGACTATTACCTCTAACTGTGGTCCACAGCATGCATTTTGTATCTTTTTTCCATATGCCTCCTATTAGTAACACTATGCATTTTGTACTGTTTACCACAGTCCATCTTCCACCACATGGTTTGCTATGTTATACAGTTCCATACCTTGTAGATTTACCAGGTTCTTGATGTAACTGCAGCTGCAAACTCTATTTTTAATATATTTATTTAGAGACTTAAATTTCCTTCTCCATTCCTCGAGTCCTAACAAAGATACCACACTAATGCAAAATGTTAAAAATGGGGAAAATTGTGTATGGGGGGATAAGAAAACTCTTCTGTGTACATGATTTTTCTAAAAACCTACAACTGCTATAGTAAAAATGAACAAAAATACTTTGCACATACACACAAATCTGTGTTCTTTATTTTATTTTAAAGATTTAGTTTTTTATTTATTTCTCTCCCTGCCCCCCAACACCCGTTGTCTGCTCACTGTGTCCATTCACTGTGTGTTCTTCATTTGATGTAAATGATGCTTTTAATTTAACAGACAAAAATAACAGTCCTCTGGGGAACCCTTTTGATCCTAGCTGGTTATTTTGCTTTCCTCACTCTAATGAGAAATTCCTCTACATTGAGTTTTTTAAATGTCTGAGGGGGGCAGGGAAAGCCACATGGAATTTATGCAGCAGAAAACTGGAATGTTGAGCTTGGGAGAATTGAGAACATAGCAGGTTTCCAGCAAGGATTCCACACCACTGAAAAAGCGGTCTTCTCCCAAACTCCTCAGTTTTGATGGAGCACCCACAGATTCCAGCTTTCCCCATGCCGAAGCTCAAAGTCTTCCTTGGCAATGGTTCACAAATACATTTGCTCAGGAAAGAGCAATGAATTCGAGGTGAGGCCAGTGCAAATTTTAGAAATCAGTCAGCATTCATTGATTCAAATTAAAATGCTTTCATCCCTGGAATCCACAGAATTTAAGACTGGCTTTTATACTTTTAAAACCCAACACAAATGCCTGATCAAATGTCCACACTGCAGATCCCAATTGCTTTTTGCCATTATCTGTGTCGGGTCCAAGAAAATAAATTGTTTTCACTTTTTATTTTAACCCCAAGACTGTGCTGCCCATGTAAATAAAGGCTATCTTGCCACTTATGGATGCTTAAATTTTAATTAGTTACACTGAAACAGTCTCTTCCTCAGTCTCACCAGCCCCATTTCAGATATTTTAACAGATGCAGTCTGATTGCTGCAGAAAATTCCACCGGATAGTACTGCTCTCAGACACCATACATGAAAAAGATGGGAAAAAATTAAGCAGACCATTCATTATCCTCTTAAGTACAGGTTTGCTGCCTAAACCAGCATGGGCATTAGCTGACCGATTTGCTGATTGCCTTTCTGTCTCCATTTACCTTTTCTCCACTTGTGAGTATATTTCCTCATCATTAGAATTAATTTCTTTATCTCTCTCTTTTTTTTTGAGTTTCAGTTTTTAGTGTTGACCAAAACAAAAGAGCAGCAAAACCTAATGTGCAAGGATTGATCACATGATGCAGTACTGTGAAATAAAACACAATTTGGGGAAGAACAAAATACCTCTATGATAAGCATCATTTCACAGTGCCTGGTTAGAATTTAATGTTTCAGAAAGGGGAAAAAAAAAAGGCAGGAAGGAAGGCAGAAGGGAGGGAGGGAAGAAGGAAGGGAAAAAAATGCATTCCCTTTCAGAACAAGAAACAATGATGTAAGGGTAGCAAAGATTTTAGCAGTATTTGCACAATATCTCAGACCATCCTGGCTGAACTGTCTCCTTGATTCAAAGTGGTTGCATCAGCATTTGTCTCCCAAGACAAATGCCCCGAGACATAAAAAAGTAACTATCCTCATTTCAGAAGAGAAGCCAGAAATATATGTCAGGGAGGGGCCTTGCAGAAAAAATTTGCTCAAAAGAGAAATTCTTATCTTCCATATGACTGTGAAAAACAAAGTGGTTAAGAACTGTTAACTTCTTGCAGATAGACTATGTCACAATTGATAGTCAACAATTGCCTGGAAGATCTCTGAAAAAGGCAAGTTTGTAATAAACAGTAGTGATATGAGGCCAAAGGCTAAATACCTACATTGCTTTGTGTGTATATATGTGTGTATGTTTACATAAAGGAAATAAGTGTAATTGGACAATGAGAAGCTGCAAAAAAACTCAAGGTGAGACAGAAAGGGGATAGTGATTTAATCAGATTGCAACTGTTACCTATTCTTTTTTTTTTTTTTTTTTTTTTTTTAATTTTTTTATTTTTTATTGACTTTGTAATAATATTACATTAAAAATATATATGTGAGGTCCCATTCAACCCCACCCCCCCACCCCCCCTCTCCCCCCCCCCCCAACAACACTCGTTCCCATCATCATGACACATCCATTGGATTTGGTAAGTACATCTTTGGGCACCTCTGCACCTCATATACATTGGTTCACATCATGGCCCATACTCTCCTCTATTCCATCATGTAGGCCCTGTGAGGATTTACAATGTCCGGTGATTACCTCTGAAGCACCATCCAGGGCAGCTCCATGTCCCGAAGACGCCTCCACCTCTCATCTCTTCCTGCCTTTCCCCATACCCTTTGTCCATTATGTCCACTTTTCCCAATCCAATGCCACCTCTTCTATGTGGACACTGGATTGGTTGTGTCCATTGCACCTTTATGTCAAGAGGAGGCTCAGATTCCACCTGGATGCTGGATGCAATCCTCCCATTTTCAGTTGTAATCACTCTAGGCTCCATGGTGTGGTGGTTGTCCTTCTTCACCTCCATCTTAGCTGAGTGTGGTAAGTCCAATAAATCAGATTGTAGGTGCTGGAGTCTGTTGAGGCTCAGGATCTGGCTATCACATTGTCAGTCCAGAGATTCAAATCCCCTAGATATATCTTAAACCCCAACATTAACTGCACCTCCAGCACATTAGCATGAAAGTCTTATGAAGGGAGATCCCATCTGAGTCCAGATTCATCACACATAAACACCATTTCCAAAGAGGGGCCATCTGCCCTGGTAGTTAACCCCATCAGCCATGACCATAACTCCCATGGGTCTCTTTAGCCCTCAAAGGAACCAATATCTGGGGGTTGTATCTGCTTTATCTGTCTCTCTGACTCTGCTCAGTTGTGCATGAGGGCAAACCTTCTGCCAGCCTCCAGACTCTTTTTTAGAAACTCGTAGCCATATAAACTCATTTCTCCTTTCCATTTCCCCCTTACTTTAGGTCAAACAGCATTTTAAAGTCATGTGTTACCTATTCTTTACTGACGTACTACATCAGTTTCCTAGGGTTGCTGTAACAAAGTACCACAAACTGGGTGGCTGAAAACAACAGGCATTTATTGTCTTACATTACCTCTGAAACATGTCGGTAGGGATCCTTCCTTGCCTCTCCCAGCTTTTGCTGTTCACCCAACAGCCTAAGGGCTCCTTCTCTTGTGGTTGCATCATGCCATTCTGTCCAAATTTCCTACTTTTTATCCAGTCATATTGTGTTAAGGTCCACCCTCCTCCACTTTGACCTCTTATCTAACCATATCTCCTAAGACCCTATTTCCAAATAAAGTCCCTGCATGGATTGGGAGTTAGGACTTGAAAATATCTTTTAAGGGAGACATGAATCATACCATATCTCCTATACATGATATGCATGCACATATACATCTTTATGTGTATATTTCATATATTGTGATATAGATAGATATGGATGAAAGTATTGTTTAGTTTCCTGGCTGCTCAAGCAAATGTCATGCAATGGGTCAAGAGAAACAATGGGAATTTATTAGCTCATGATTTTGAGACCACAATCCAAATCAAGGCAATGCTTTCTTTTGGAAGGCTGGCATAGTCGAGATGGCTATTGGTACTCCTTGATTCTTGGCTCCTCTGTCACATGGCAATGCATATGGCCGCCTCTCCCTTCTCCTCCGAGTGCCATTGAAACTCAGCTTCTTGCTTCCTTGGCTTTCTTTCACTGTCTGTCTGAATTTTGGTCTACTTATTAAGGGCCCATCCTGGGCCACACCTTGACTGTCATAGCCTCATCAAAAGGTCTTACTTACAATGCATTCACACCTACAGCAATGGATTAGGTATAAGAAAATATTTTCCTAAAGTGTATGGATCTTTAAACAAAGACTAGTATGATAAATATAATATATATGAAAACACTTTGAAAAGTGCTATATAAAGCTGTTTCAGCAAGGCCCTTCCTGACATATTTCTGGCTTCTCTTTGGAAACAAGGATAGCTACATTTTTATGTCTTGGGCACAATAGGAATACAAATGCAGATGCAACCACCTTGAATCAAGGAGACAGTTCAGCCAGGTATACAGTGTATATAGTGTATGTGTATATACACACACACTATATATATAAATATATATATTTGCATACATATATAGGAATATATTAATATATGCATATATGTATGAATATATAGTCTTCATCGTAATTGTAGAGAACAAAGTTATCATCTGAGAGTTGCAATAATAATGCCATACATGATGGGATATACCCTTGAGCACTGTTGGTCAAGGATTAAAAGCTTGTTACCTTCACGGATGGAAACTGGGGAGTATATACTTAGAACCACACTACTCAAAGTAAGATCCTTAGTTGGGCAGGACCAAATCCATAGAGATTGTGAGAAACCCACAAGCCCTACCTCCCCATGAAACCAGAAACTGGGCTTTACCAAAATTTCCGTGTGATTTCTGTGTGCTATTAAAATATAAGACTTTCTGGACTGGATAAACCCTGCCTCTCCTAGAGTATAAACAAATATGATTCTCTGAAAATTCTAAAACTATATGCAGATGCCCAACTTGGCAGTGACAATGACAACACAATATCAGTTGTGTTTGGCAATTAGAAATAAGCAAAGACTCCACAGGGATGGCTAGCTCTCATCTTTTTGATGTGCTGTCCTAACTAATGAAAACTATTCATTGTATATTTCTTATTCATTGTATTTTGATGTCATTTGATTTCAGAAATCTTGTTTGGCTAATTAATTTGCTATTTGTCTACAATAGCATAAAGAAAATGTTTGATTAACAAGACTCTTTCTAATGAAATTTTTATAGAAAGGAAATGGAAAACAAAGTACTGAAGCTGATTCCAAGGAGAATCCTCAAGCTTGAGAAGAGAAACTGCAAATAATCCAAAATAACACAAAATCAATCATAAGGAATTCCTTGGTTTGAATGAGTTAATGGTGTGTTGGGTGATGAAAAAGATCCTCGTTTGCAATCAGATGTCTTAAATTGAACTCTCACTTGCCACTCAATATTTGCAGAATTTTAGGGGAGTAAAATAACATTAAAATGCCTTGATTTTCTGATCTAAAACTCTCATAACATTTGCCCCTTATCACACAAGACTAGTGCAATATATATAATGTATATAAAACACTTCGCAAAATGCTATGAAAATATATTATTAATTTTTAAAAGAATTGAGCTTATCAATGGCTTCATGTTCTGTGGGAAGATTTTTTAATTCTATGCAGGGACATATCATGAAAAAGCATTCAGGGCTACAGTTTTCAAAGATGCAGGATAAGCAATCTATCATATATTAATAAAGGGAAGGCAACAGGAGCATACTCCTGTACTAGAGAGCTCACTTCTCTCTCCTTTAAAGGCATACCTTGAAATATTAATGAGGAAAATTGAATCTTCTGAGAGGTGTTGGATCCTGTCTTTCTCTTTTCACTTTGAAGTACCTGTTTTACATATAGGAACATTGCATCAAGGAAATTGCAAACTTTCAACTTCCTCACTGTGCAAATTTTAGATTTATTTGAATTTCCCTTCACCCTATCTGTCAAGAAAGAGAGAGAAGGAAGAAGGGAAGGAGGGAAGAAGGGAGGGAAGGAGACAGGAAGGAAGCTACAGAGATCTTCTTTCAATAAAATTCCAGAGTATTTGTTTAAACATGAAGCTACTTTCTTCTGAAATAGGAATGATAAGATTTAAGATTTGTAAAAAGTCAATTTTAATAATGCTGCATTTCTATAGTTGATTCAGTTTCTGGCATTTACTGGACGTAGGAAAAGAAATCTGCACACTTTTGTCCTGTTCTTATTCCAGAGTATTCTGATGAATTTCAGTTCCTTGCCCAAAGGATGATTTTCCATGTTTTAATGAAGCTTTTACACAATCCTTGGGCCAGGCACCTTATATTTTCACCTTCTGATCCGATCATTTTCCCAGTCTTAGGAGTGTCATAAACAGAGAATTTAAAATCAATATCTGGGGTGGTAGTCCCAACATATCCAGAACTTTAAAGGCCACATATCATCTAGAACTCTATATAAAAGTCCACAAGGTATCGAGTTGCCTGAGTTTTAAAAACAAAGGAAATTTACTTAAAGGGTTGGACAAAAATGGGAGCTAGACATGGACTTACAAGAAACACGATGAATGGTTTCATGTATATATATTTCTTCTGGCAGCTGCCTTGAGCATACATCCACTGACACAGGCCGCCCTCCAATCCATCCCCCATCAGGTTGGCTCCTGCCATGGTGGACTCTCCACACTCGGTCAGAAAGTGCCCATTCTAGAAGGTTCTCTCGCCACAGCCATTACCTTCCTTTGTCTCCAATTGGCCTATCCCCTACGATGTCAACTCCTGAGGAGTCTGTCCTGGAATTAAGTGCATTCCTAACCTGTATTTATTATATTACTTTATTATAATTGTACTGCATTTTGATTTCAGCTGTGATCACAGAACTGTGATTACATCACATACTGGGTAACTGTCTGTTAGAAATAAAACTGAACTCTTAACAGAAGAAATGCTTACAGATGAGAGGATGCTACCCCTAGGCTTTGCTTTCAATAATCTGGTGCCAAGGGTTGTGAAAAGATGGACGAGAATAGAAACGGGGGGAAAAATCACTAATGATTGAACCTGGGAGTTACATGGGGTTGTGTCACATTATTCGCTGTAATTTTGAATATGTTTATATTTTCCATTATTAGAACTTTTAAGAATCATTTAAATGTTCCTTCCATGTATTGAGAATGAAGTATCAGCAAATTAGCCACAGTATCATTCCCCAATACTTTCTCTGTTAGTGGAAATTATTTCCCACATGGGTTTTCATTTTTAAAAATCTTAAATAAGAATATTTACATATAAATGATTTTATTTTGCATTTTGTATGCTTCCCTTAATCTAGATTTCTGAGTATCTTTACCATAATTAATGCTTATTAATATAATTTTTTCTCAAAAAACATGATAGTATTTTGCCCTCCAAACAGAAATGAGTTTAATTTCTCACTAACTCCACAATCCATAACACCCAGGAATAGAACAAATTTTCTTTTTTCATTTTTGTGGTAACTAGTGACTTTTAATCTTTTAAAATTCATTTTATTTATTTTTGTGAAGTATTTAAATAGTTATTTCCTTATTACACTGAGCTCTTAATATCTGTTTCCTTTCTGGATGTCCTTCCTTTAATAAATATAATGTGTGACCAGTCTCATATTTTTGCAAATGATCCTTCCCAATTAATTTCCCAATTAATTTTGTTTTATTTATATATTTTAAATATATTATGTCCATAACTATGTAACAAATCTAATATATTTTTACCAACAGATTAGACCAAGATTAATTTTGATTATGTGGAGGAGATTTAAAATCATTATACTGAAAACAAAAATCAACCCGATACACTTCACAGCTAATTCCATTTCCTTAAAATCTTATTGTGCTTAATATATAAAACAGAACTCTACTCATCTAAAAGTTCCAAATCTGTGGACTTGCCTTAGCACGGTGCATATCTAAGATTATGTAACTCGAAGAATTTTCCAGAGTGTATACTTCTGTCGCTCATCTTGGATGTAGCCAATTAATGACATGCACTAGGAGATGATTTATTTTATTTTCACTCTTTTAGACTATTTAACTACATGCTTAAAATATAATTTGAAGTAATTATTTTTTTCTAACACACTCTTGCCTCTCGTGTATCTTAGAATACTAATGATTGATATCTCCATTTTTGTTTCAACACAGATGTTTACTATTTTTTAGTTGAAAGTTTATTGCTTTTCTGCATGTATTTTATTACTTTCAAGACATATAATTCCTCCTATCCTTCTGTATTCATGTTTTCTGTAAGTTACAAATTGAAATGGTGAGCATTTGGGAGCTTCCACGATATATGGATCTGAAATCTTGAAAGAAAATAATGGAAGGAATGGTGAATAAAACAATATTCAAAGAGATATTTTCTGAGAATTACCCAGAATTTTAAAAAGACACAAACTTCTAGTTAAAAGTATACACCAGGAAAGTGAATGTGGCTCAAGCGTTGGGCACCTGCCTACCATATGGGAAGACCCAGGTTCGGTTCTCAGTGCCTTCTAAAGAAGATGAACAAGAGAGTGAGCTGACGAGATGGGCTGGTGTGGCAAGCGGATGCAACTAGATGATGTAAGATAGAGACACAATGAGGAAATACAACAAGATTCACAACAAGCAGGGAGTGGAGGCTGCTCATACAATTAGGTACCTCCTTCCCACAAGGAGGTCCTGGATTTGGTTCACGGTACCTCCTGAAAAAACAGCATGAATAAGGCACAGAGAGCACACAACAAACAGACACAGAGCAGAAAGCAAGTGCGAACAACAAGATGAAGGAGAAATAAATAAATAAAATAAATCTTTTTTTATAAAAGTAATCAGCATGTCCAAATAAATAAATTCACATGTAGGAATTACTTAGTGAAACTGTATCTGTATTGAGGGAAAATAGACTTGTTCAATACACCAAAATAAAACAACTGACCACATCCTTTGGTAAAAGAATGGCTATTTTGATGATTGGTGGGGAAGAAGTGGCAGTCACACGAGTTGACAGGAGAGAGAGTTTGTGGCATTCTTGTGTGTGTATATGTGTTTGCAAAGCATTATTTTCCATTTCTCTTTGCACAGGATTACAGGCTGGGTTTGTTTTTTCTAATCCCAGCATGCTCAAGGGCTGCTTTGCTCTGATGCTGAAATTCCATGTAATTATTTATATTTAGGAAGGGAATTCCATGGCCTAACTTGTAGCAAATATGCCAGCATCCAGTTGACCACTGTCAGAATTCCTTTTTTCTTTTGCAAATGTATAGTGTCTGTGGTAGCTTTTTAATATATACCTTGTGTTTATTAAGCTAACTGAGTTTCCTTTTATCCCATTCATTCAGCTAATAAGTCATTATATGAGTGCTAATTTTTCACGTCTTTTGAGCATCCTCTATATTTCAAATATTATTCTAATTTATTATATCAGTAGGCTTTCTTCTCATTCTTACATTCCTCTAACAAATCCTACTATGTGCCAATTATATATCCACACTGTGCAAAAAAAAAAAAATCATAGTACTAAATTCAGTTTGGGAATATTTTCTGTACAAGTGAAATCAGTCTGCAAATTGTGCTCTGCTTGTCCATGCTATGAAACAGCACAATGACAAACTCACAAGATGAGTGGATGAGTGATCTATTTTCTGTTTATTACAACAGATACCTTAAGAAACACATAACCACTCTTTAATGGTTTGGGAAAATAGCCAGTCAAGTGCAGTCCCCCTCATCTATTTTTGGTGTTTTGTTTTGTTGTAATAATGGTGTGTGTGTGCGCATGTGTGTATGTCAGTCTGAGGCTGGGGTTGGGGTACTGGTTTAAATTCTGCATTTATTTTCCTAATCCAGATTCTATAATTTGTCATCATTCAAATTTTTTATTTATATATTTTAATAAAAGCCCATTTCTTCCCAGTTTTAAAACATTTTATAAGACATTAATAATGTATTCTTACAATGCTTGAATCTCAATTCCATCCCTAGTTACATCCATGCATTTGTCTCAAATATTAAGTTATAATTTTTATTTTTCTTTGATCCATCTTCTTAGTGATATGTCTATTTCATCATACTTCTTTTTTTAAGATAGTCTGTAAAGCAATTATGAATTTTTCTGCCATATTCTTAAATATCCATTTTCATCATTACTTTATATATTTTCTTAAGTATTACATTATTTTCTTTATTATTAATGTGAAAACAGATTTATTTACTTATCATATATTTTTAAAATACAAATACATTTGACTTTGTATATGTATCTTTTAGGACCATTTTGTGAGCATCCCCCAAGCATATCCATAAATTTTTAATTGTTCTCTAAATAAGTCATATACAGGTTATTCCATATCAACCTTTCTAAATTTTCTTATTCAAAATTACAGTATGTTTATTGAAGTTTGCTTTGATAAATATATTAGATTCTGAGTTCTTTGAAAAATACCTGTCATTGCAAATAGTAAATTTTCTTTTTTATTTTATCAGATGCAGCTTTGCATAATTTGAGATGATGTGTGCTTATGAGCTCAAAATTGTTACATTTTCTCAGTGGATATTTTTATTATGCAATGTCATCTTTGAGTTTTATTAATGATTTTTGCTATATATTATATCAATGCTATTTCTGCTAAATTTTGGATAGTTCATGCAATGTCTAACTTTTTTCCCATTCTTTATTTCAAATTTTGGTCATATATTTTTATATGGTTTTCTTGAACACAATAGGCTCCTGTTGCTGCATCCCTTCCCCCAGCCTTTGTTATCTCCTTCCTCCAGCCGTTGCTGTCCTTCCCGCCAGTCCCGCCCACATTGCCAATATATAATCTGCCTTCTTCCCTGGCTACTGCCTACCTCATAGCCGCCTGCACAACTCCGCCTATCCACTACCGCCCCGTAGTTAACCTGCCCCAGCTCCTGCCCCTCCCTCTACTCAACCCTATATAACCAAGTGTATTTCCGCAATAAAGCAGACTTGTTCCTGCGCTCAGGCTGTCTCCGTGGTTTTTACCACGCGTCCCCCACGCCTGGAGAACCTAGGCCTACGCGCTGGCCTAGGGGCTTCCCGCCGAGCCGTGGAAGGCTGCCCGGACCTCGTGGGCCGCTAATCACTGCCAGCGAGCCCACACTTGGGGGCTCGTCCGGGATCCTTTCCTTCCACCGCCTTACGGCCCCTGTTGTCTGCTGTTGCTGTTGTCTACTGGCGACCATTTCAGCTCTCCAGGTAGGGACCCCGTCGCCGTCTTTTCTTCTCCCACTATGGGCACCTCCCTCTCTTCACACCATACCCCTCAGGTTCGGCTTTTAGCCGCCCTGCTTGATACCAATGGGGTTTGCGTTTCCCTGAAACAGCTCCAAAAATATTGGGACTTACTACTCCCCTTCAATCCGTGGCTCGCCACCTGCCAGCTCTGGAGCCCGGACACGTACTCACGGCTAATAGATCGAGTTACCTCTGCCATAGAGCATGAAAGGCGGTCTTTTCCGCCCGGCCTGCTGCCTACTCTTGTGGCCATTCGTGCCTGCCTCCTTGGTGCACCATCCGAAGTCATCCGGGACAAATCGATCAAACAACCCAATGACTATGAGCCCGATGATCTTAGAGACACAAATTCTCTGTCTGACCAGCTCGCCGCAGCTCTCGAGTGCGAGCCTCCCCGCTCGCGCTCCCCGCCGCCTACAGAAACCGTTTCTGTGGCTCCTCAGAATAGCGGACCTCCTCCTCCTTCCTCCACCCCTGCCCAAGATGGCGTGCTTCCTGCTTCTTCCTCACCCGGATTAGAGCCCGCCGGCGGGAACAAAGGCGCTTCCTCTCACCTTTACCCGCCCCTTCCTGTCTCGTCATCCCCCGGGCCGGCCCCCGGAAATGATGTAGCTTTGCCGCCATCTTGGCCAGCCCCCGGAAATGATGTAGCTTCGCCGCCATCTTGGCTGGCCCCCGGAAATGATGTAGCTTCGCCGCCATCTTGGCCGGCCCCCGGAAATGATGTAGCTTCGCCGCCATCTTGGCCGGCCCCCGGAAATGATGTAGCTTCGCCGCCATCTTGGCCGGCCCCCGGAAATGATGTAGCTTCGCCGCCATCTTGGCCGGCCCCCGGAAATGATGTAGCTTCGCCGCCATCTTGGCCGGCCCCTGGAAATGATGTAGCTTCGTCGCCATCTTGGCCAGCCCCCGGAAATGATGTAACTCCGCCGCCATCTTGGCCGGCCCCCAGAAGTGACGTAACTTCACCGCCATCTTGGCCGGCTCCCGGAAATGACGTGGCTTCACCGCCATCTTGTCCGACGCTCAAAAGGGTCCCGCCACCAGCTTGTTGCCGCCTTGACGCTGCTAAGCTGCCACTCCCTCACTTGTTTCCCGCTACTGCTCATCCCTCGCCACCACCATATAACGGCGACTCCGGAAGAGCGCACCCTTCTGCCCCTCAGCTTTACCTGCTCAACCCGCTGCCTACACCACAGCGCCCTCAGACCTGGCTTCCCTTTACGGCCGAAGAGATCAAGACACTGCGAAAGGCCGTGAAGGAAGATGGTATAGGTAGCCCATATGTCCAACAATTGTTAGAAGAACTGGGAGTTCAACTTGCGCTCCCCTATGACTGGATTTCCTTAGCCCGCGCCATCCTTCAGCCCGGTCAGTTTCTTGAATGGCATGCCTATTATCAGCATGCTGTTGAGCAGCAAGTAGCAGAGAACGCCCGCATCGGTGTCAGAGATCCACCGGATGCCTACACCGGAGTCAACGGCTTTGCTAATCCTCAGTCTTATGTCAATATAGATCCAGGGTTTTGGCAACGAGCAAAGAACCTTGTCCAGCAGTCATTTTCGCTAGTCTCCTCCAAGCAATCTACCAAATTTGCGCAAATGCTTCAAGACCCACAAGAGACCTTTCCTGCGTTTGTCGCACGCGTTCTAGAAGCCTGTCAGCGGAAAATCACCAATGAAGACGCCCAATTTATGTTAGCAAAAGAGCTTATTCTCGACGGGTGCCTCGCACCCTTCCGGACTGTCATCCTCCCTCTTCGCGACAAGCAGATACACGAGTGGGTCTTAGCCTGCCGAGATATTGACCCTCAAACTAAAGCGCTTACTACTGCCTTCGCCTCCGCCATGGCTGTGTCCTCTGCCTCTGCTTCTGCCTGCTTTCGATGCGGTCAACCTGGTCATTTCATCCGCGAGTGCCCTCAACAAGTGGCTCCCCGCCCTGCCAAGGCACTGCACCGACCGAGAGGCCCCCCCACACCATGCCCGCGCTGTGGAAAAGGGTACCATTGGGCTCGCGATTGCCGTTCCTCGCAACAGCCTTTAAACTTCCAACGGGGCAGGCCTCAGCCCCTCTCCCAAGAGGCCTTCAAGAGAGCTCCAAAGCCCTAATGTGGACAATGCCTATCACACGTCACCAGAAACCTTCCCTCAAGCTCAAAATCAATGGGCAGTGGCTTGAAGGGCTCTTAGACTCTGGTGCTGAAATCTCCTGTATTCCCTTTGAAATCGCTGCCTTCAACCACTGGCCCCTCGAAACCGGCCCTCAAGTCATTGGCGCCACGGGAGCTGCTACCTCCTGGAAGACATCACAGCCTTTGCATTGGAACGATCGAGAAGGTCACGAAGGCCAAATTCGTCCACTCGTCCTTTCTTCAGTTCAAACCATCCTGTGGGGACGAGATGTCCTCAGCCAGTTAAAAGCTCGAATCACCACAGAAGCCTTCTCAGCCATGCTGCCCCCCCCTTCTAGGGGCCACTGCTCCTGTCTCAAGACCTGACCCTATCCCTCTGGAATGGGACACAGAGGAGCCCATCTGGGTCGAGCAGTGGCCCTTGCCCGTGCACAAGTTACAGGCTCTCTCTGCCCTCGTTGAGGAACAACTACAAGCGGGGCACATTGAGCCGTCCACCAGTCCCTACAACTCACCAATCTTTGTCATTAACAAAAAAAACACTAGCAAGTTCCGCCTTCTCCACGACCTTCGAGAAATCAACAAGCACATCAAGCCGATGGGGTCACCCCAGCCAGGCTGCCCCCATCCTACTGCAGTCCCCCAGCATTTTCATGCGGCGACCATCGACATCAAGGACTGTTTTTTCTCCATTCCTCTTCACCCGCGGGACTGCCCACGATTTGCATTTACAGTCCCACGCACTAACAACCAGGGCGCAGCACGCCGATTCCAGTAGAGAGTGCTACCACAAGGTATGCGGAATAGCCCCACCATGTGCCAGCTTTATGTCAACTGTGCCCTCGAGCCGCTGCGCTCTCATTTCCAGCCTGAAGAAACATACATCATCCATTATATGGACGATCTTCTCTTAGCAGCGAGTTCTAGCACCCTTCTCAATGACCTGCTTTCTGCAGTGATGACCAACCTCTCGAGTCTTGGGCTTACCGTACAGTCAGACAAAATAAACCTCAAACCTCCTTTTCAATTCTTGGGCTTTCATTTCCATCACTTCATACAACCGTCAAGCCCTCGGCTGCACATCTCTCCCACTATGACACTGACTGAACTTCAGCAACTTTGTGGGCAAATCAATTGGCTTCGATCAGCTCTTCCCATCACGACAGCACAAATGCAGCCTCTCTTCGAGCTTCTGCAAACCAAAGATAGCCCACCTGCTGCAGTCCGGCAAAAGATCACCATCACCCGCGCTGCGCAAGAAGCCGTCCAACAAGTCAGTGATGCGCTTCAGCAATGCCGCCTCGAGCGATTCTCTCCAGATCTTCCAATCTTTGCCCTGGTTCTACCGACGCCGGTCACCCCGACAGGTCTCCTGTGGCAAGATGGTCCTCTTCTTTTTCTGCACACTTCAAAGAGTAAACTCCCAAAAATCTGCCCTTTCCTAAGGGCCTGGATTGCGTTGGCCACTGACTTAGTCTTCCTTTCCATACAAACGTATGGTATCCCACTGCACACTATTATTTGGCCTCTTGATGCCAAAGAAGTTTCTTCCCTTATTATGAACAATACCCAGATGCAGAGCTTAGTAGAGCTCTTTTGCGGCTCCTTTGATAATCACTACCCTCATCACCGTTTGCTGCAAGGGGTGTCTCAGTTAGCATTCTCTAACCCGTTCCGCCCGTTGCCTGCACGGAACCCCATTCCATCAGCCATCACTGCCTTCACAGACACCTCAAAAACAGCGTTTGCAGCCATTATCTACACTCCTGGAAAACCTGAGCCCCAGCACTTAGTATTCGCCAATGACTTTTCTGTTCAAGTAGGCGAGCTCCTAGCGGTCGCAGCGGTCCTCAATCTCCACCCAAGCCAGCCTCTCAATATCTTTACAGACAGCCTATACACACTACAAGTTTGTCACAGCCTGCCACTTGCCACCTTTTTGCCAGGTGATTCAAACATTGACCGAGCGCTTGCCTTCACGCAGCGCTTACTTGAAACGAGACAGCAGCCCTGGTTCATCACACATTTGCGAAGTCATTCCAACCTTCCGGGGCCCCTTGCCCACGGCAACAACCTTGCCGATGTGGCGGTGTCAAGCTTTAGAGTATTTCCTTTAGCCTGCAAAGATTATGTTGTGGATGAAAATCTGCTTGGAGACCCCATCAACCACGCTAAGTTGCTGCACTCGCGGTTTCATTACTCAGCGCGGACAATTCGCAAGCTCTATCCAGAATTACCCGCTGAAACCTGCAAGCACCTAGTGCGCTCGTGCCGCGTGTGCACCCCTCTCCTCCCTCTGGGGCCCCTGCAACCCCGAGGTGTCAACCCTCGCGGCCTCCGACCTAACTCGCGGTGGCAACTAGATGTCACTCATGTCAGCGCCTTCGGCCGCTTCAAGTATCTTCACGTAGCCATTGACACCTTTCCCATCTGTGCTACACGGTGCCCCTCGCAGGGGAGAGTGCCAAACATTGCATCAAGGCTCTTCGCCAAGCCATTCTGTTTATGGGGGTCCCATGGGACCTCAAAACAGATAACGGACCAGCATACCGCAGTGCTTCCTTTGCCAATTTTGTGCAAATGTATCACATCACACATCACTTCGGCATTCTGTATAACCCACAAGGACAAGGAATTGTCGAACGCACTCATCAACAGCTCAAGCTACTCATTCAAAAAGAGAAAGCCTCTTCCCCCCACAAAGCTCCAGCAGATGTTGTAACAGCTTGTCTCATCCATCACAATCTCCTAACTTTTGATAGTCAAGGACTCTCTCCCACGCATAAGCATTGGGGACCTATGTGGCCGCCTTCCCAAACTCCTGTGGTCTACTGGAAAGACCCAGCTTCCAATCGCTGGCAAGAAGAACCTGCCCCTCTGCTAGCACAAGGAAGAGGGTTCGCCTGTATTTTCCCAGAAACAGAACGACAGCCTCTTTGGGTCCCAGGAAGGTATATCCGGCCTGCAACACAGCAGCTTGACCTAGATGATATCCCGCGCCCACTAGCGCCAGACCCCGAAGACATCCCACGTCCTTTGATACCAGAACACAATGCTAATGGCAATGATTGAGACATCGGCCAAGCCCCCTCCTAAAAATGTTTCTATTCCAATGAGTGCTCTCTCTAAGTTTCTTTCTGCTGATTGCCCCTCCTCTATGGGGGCTCTTTTTTCCTTTTTGTCATTTCAGATCTTTCTAAGGACCCAACTCTGCACAAGAGAAGCCTTTGCTACCTCCGCAACCCGCCGTTGACGAGTGCCTGACCTTCACCAAAACGTGCTTTATAACCTATCAATAAGGGAACTCACCGTGCAAATGCTCCTCAAGCTCCCCTCCCACCCACTCTTACTTTGCTTTTTTCTTGCAATTTTCATTTTTCTAACAATCTTTTCAGCTGTCTGTCTCGCAGCCACAGCCCCAACAGACTGGAACCTTCGTCAACGTCTTCTCCTCGCTATTGCCTGGTTGCTTCTAATTGCTATCCTCATCTCTCTTGTAGTCCTTCTCCCATGACCACTATGCGCCCCCAAGTACATTCATCTGAGCCTACTACCCCAACACCATCGCCCATGGGGACCACACCAGCTCTCTCTCGCCGCGAACGACGTCGACAACGCTTCTTTGCCCGCCGCCTAAGCCGACTTTCTCTTGAAGATGATGACCCCATCGAACGCCAAATTCTTCAACTCCTCAGACAAGCCCGCTCTATCCAGACCCCCGCCTCCTGCCCCTCCACCCTCCCCCATCTCATTCATCTCCTTATCCTCATGCTGTCTCTAGCCTCCTCTGCTACCGCCAACCTGAATCACCAGCCCTTCAATTAGACCCTCAGCCTCTGGCAGTTTGAAAAACTTCTCGCCTTCAACGTGACTGCTGGAGCCCCCTCCTTCACGCTGCACGTTTGCCGGCTAGCTGGATACGATCACACAGATACTAAAATCTCAGGCTCTGTTATAAATACATTTAACATGGGATACATCAGTAATAAGTTGCCACCCCGACCCAAGTGCTCAGGCACCCCTAGCAGTGGCCTTACTGGCCCCTACGGAAAAACTCTTTCCGGTTACTATATATGCCCCCCTTCAGTGAGAGGCTGTCATGATCCGACACATTACTACTGCCCATCCTGGGGCTGTGAAACCATAGCCTATGGCCTGTCTACAACCCCAAAAGACAAAGACCCATATCTCACCCTCAAGTATGGAAATCGATGGGACCACGTCACACTTTCTGTCAAAGACCCTAATTCAGATCAGTGGTTCACAGGCCGCACTTGGGGGATCCGTCTGTATATGACCGAGTATGACCCTGGTGCCTTTTTTATTATAATGAAAAGACCTGTCTCCGCCCCACTCTCTGCTATTGGTCCCAACCACATCCTTAACCCTCCTCCCCCACCCACTGTTCACCTTCTTCCGTCCTCATCTACTCCCCTCAAAATCTCTTCCACCTCGACTGCCTTCGTTCCTTCTACTAGGCCCACTTCCCCCCCTGCTTCAGATTTACAACCACATCCTCTCATCTCCTCTAGTCCCTACTTCAAACTCCTAAACGCCTCCTATTTCTCTCTCAATGCCTCCCACCCCAACCTCACTCGCTCTTGCTGGTTGTGTCTTTCCCCCAGCCTCCCCCTCTATAATCCACTTGCTATTCCTTCACCACTCTTTACTTCCTCCACCGACGATTCCCCCTCTTCCTGCAATTGGAATCAATCTACTCATGTCCCACTCACTTTTACGCACATCTCTTCCAAAGGTTTATGCATTCACCCCCGTTCTTCTCGCACTCCCAGCCTTACAGCCTGTGCCAACTATACCTCCCCAAATATCTCTACCAAATATTTAATTCCCCTAAACACCACCCTATGGCTCTGCTCTTCCACTGGACTTACTCCATGCTTATCTGTTGCCACACTTAACAAGACCAAAGAAACATGTGCTCTCATCCTCCTCACACCTCGAGTCATTTATCACACTCCTCTACATTTCTTTGAAGCCTTTGATCACACGCAAGAAGCTATCTACCTCCACAAACGCGAACCTATTACTGCTGTACTCACTGTCACTTCCCTCCTAGCTGCAGCTGGAGCTGCCACTGGTGTTGCAGCTCTAGCCACACAAGCATCCGCCCTCCAAAACCTCAGACAAGCAGTAGACTCTGATATCATCTACCTCCGTGATGCAGTCAAATACCTTAAAGACTCTCTTAATTCTCTCTCTGAAGTTGTCCTGCAAAACCGCCGAGGCCTTGACCTCCTCCTCCTTAAAGAAGGTGGCCTACGTGCTGCTCTAGGAGAAGAATGCTGCATTTATGCTAACTATACCGGCTTAGTAGACTCTAGCTTAAAAGAACTTGAAAAAGGTCTCAACCAACGCCGACTTGAACGAGCCCAAACTGCTGGTTCCTGGGGCTTCCTGCAGCCCCTCCTCCCCTATCTCCTTCCGTTACTAACCCCAGTTCTGCTCATTGTCCTGGGCCTCACCGTCGGTCCCTGGGCCATTCGACAAATCATCCGCCTTGCCAAATATCATGCTGACAGTGTATTCTCCTCATTTGTCCAAATCCATTACCAACGTCTCGTTGCTTCTGATTCCATTCCTCAATCTCGACCATGTCCTCGCCCCCCTTCCCACCGTACTTCCTGCCTGTAAGCTGCTTACTGTAGAACTCCCTGACCGTAGCCGCCGGCACGGGTTTGTTTCCCTCGGCGTAAAGGGCTTGGGTGCACCCCCCGCCCCCCTTTATTGCTATACGTCAGAGAAATTTTGCAGTTAAGTTAGCCACAGTGCTATCCACCCCAAAAAGCAACATCAGGTTAGATATTTCATTTAGCACTAGCACGTACCGACCCTAAGGGCTATACATGCATCCTGATCAAATGCTATGTCATTTGCCCTTAGCCAGTCAATTCTGCCCCCTCACCCCTCGTCCTCCCCAGAGATACTCTGTTTTCATCTACTCTCCCTTAAAAAACAGAAGGAGCAATTGTTGCTGCATCCCTTCCCCCAGCCTTTGTTATCTCCTTCCTCCAGCCGTTGCTGTCCTTCCCGCCAGTCCCGCCCACGTTGCCAATATATAATCTGCCTTCTTCCCTGGCTACTGCCTACCTCATAGCCGCCTGCACAACTCCGCCTATCCACTACCGCCCCGTAGTTAACCCGCCCCAGCTCCTGCCCCTCCCTCTACTCAACCCTATATAACCAAGTGTATTTCCGCAATAAAGCACACTTGTTCCTGCGCTCAGGCTGTCTCCGTGGTTTTTACCGCACGTCCCCCACGCCTGGAGAACCTAGGCCTATGCGCTGGCCTAGGGGCTTCCCGCCGAGCCATGGAAGGCTGCCCGGACCTCGTGGGCCGCTAATCACTGCCAGCGAGCCCACAGGCTCCTGAGTAATTTTATTTCTGCCTAAAATTTTTGTTTTAAAAGATTAATAAAATATACATAAACACAAATGCCCACATCCACAAATATGCATATATATGTATACAGATATACTCAATTTGAATAATTTCTACCAATTTACTTCGTATGTTTTACTATCTTTTAAATCTGCTTCTCTTTAGTTTTCCTTGTTCCTTTCGCTGGTTTGAAGGTTAAAAATTTTATTTTTATTCTTTAGCAGGTAAAATTACCTTTTATTATGAATATTCAACTACACACTTCAAAGAAAATTTGAAGTAATTATCTTTTCTAAGATACTCTTGATTCCTATATATCTTAGGATACTTATAATTGCACTTTCCAATTTTCTTTCAACACAAAATATTACTCTTTTTTAGTGGAAAGCTTATTGATTTTTTGGATGTATTTCATTAACTTCAAGACTTACTATTCCTCCTATCCTCTGGTATTCATGTTTTCTGTAAGTTATAAATTGAAATACTTTTATTAAAGGTTATAGTAAAGCACTATATTTTGATATATCTGAACAAGTCTTTATTTTCACTCAATCTACCTAGAGTTTTATTACATAATTCCTACCTGTGGAATTACTTGTTTGAATTTGTATACTTCTAATTTGAGGTTTGTGCCTTTTAAAATTCTGGATAATTCTGAAATTATCTCTTTAATATTGCTTATTTACCATTCCTTCTATTATCTTCTTCCAGGATTTCAAATATATATATCGTGGAAGTTTCCAAATGCTCAGCATTTTTCTTATCTTTCTTATTTTGAATTCTGTGTCTCTTTGTGATGTTTTCTAAACCTATTTCATATATATGTATATATTTTTTTCTTTTTCTTTTTTAAGGGACCAGGCATCAAACCCAGGACCTTATACATGGGTGCCCAGCCGCTTGAGCTATATCCACTCCATGTAATATATTCTTCAGTTATGTCTGTTCTAGTCTTTGTAATCTACAGATTATTTTATATCAATAACTTCAGTCTGATTTCACAAGATTTTTCATTGTTACCAGAGTGTTTTATTTCAAATTTTGATTTGATTGATAGATCATGTTTCCTTATCAATTTGATCATAAACATACGTATTTTAAGATTTCTACAAAACTATTGTCACCTGAGTTACTTCAGGATCCAAACTCTAATTTTTCTGCTGCCATTTAAGAATTGTATTTATTTCAGGAGTCCTTCACAAAGGGTCAATGAGCTTAAATTGAAATTCAAAAAGACACATTACTCTTGTAGGACATGTTGGTGTGAGTGTGATGTATTTATCAAATGATACACAATAGAGTGGGGATTTAGTAAGGGGTCTGTGGTTTTCACTTGACTGGCATAGGAGTCCACAGAACAGAAAAGGTTAAGAACCCCTGATGTATATACTTGGCAACTTTTTGCTCACTCTCTCACTTTGATGGGAAGTTTTTGGTTTGTAATTGCTTCTTTTCAGTTGATTTGTTCTCTGTCCCTCCAATGCCTGATGGCTCTCCATCTCTGCAGTTACAGTTTTGTGTTTGCCCCCTGCATATACAACACACATACACACACACACACACATTCCAGGTTTGGAATGAAATACCAGAGCTCCTTCCTCACAATGATAGTGAGAAGAGAGTCTGGTCCAGCTTCCATACTAGCTGACTTTTGAGTCTGCCTTCTCAAGTCATCCTTGATGTTCCTTTTTCTAGTGCCACATCCTGATAACAGTCGTAGCAAACACACCAACCACATACACCTTTGGTTAGGATCCTCTTTCGGCTGCTGCTGGGGTCACCCCTGGAGAAGGATGGACCTCCTCCCAAAATTTGGTCCAGAAGCTGAGGCTAATGATACCACATTTGCACTTAAGAGTATACAACAAGATTCATTACTCACACCAGGAGTCTTTCTCTGGAGAGCAGTACAGCTCCCATGCAGCTCAAAAATGGCTTGATAGCATGTGGAAAGTAGAACAGCTTGGGGTTTGCTGATGGCAGAAGAATGGCGCCAGGCTGAGAGCTCCCAGGGGTGGCTTGAACTTCCCACCTGGACCTTCTACAAGCTTGCCCAGATATGAGTAGAAGATGAAGACAGAGCACCTCAGAATTCTAAGCAGCTTCCCAGGTGTGGGGCAGAGGTGAAGTCAGAGCACCAGGACAATATTAGCAGCTGCCTAGGTGTGACACGGAAGATGAAGACAAAGCAACTAGATATGCTAATCAACTTCCCAGTTGTGGGCAGAAGATGAAGTCAGAGCACCTGGACATTTTAGCAGCTGCCCAGGTGTGGGTAGAAGATGAAATCAGAGCACCTGGACATTCTTAGCAGCTTGCCTAGGTGTGGGCAGAAGATGAAGTCAGAGCACCTGGACATCCTTAGCAGCTTGCCTAGCTGGGGGCAGAAGATGAAGTCAGAGAACCTGGACATCATTAGCAGCTTGCCTAGCTATGGGCAGAAGAAGTCAGCACCTGGACATTCTTAGCAGCTTGCTTAGCTGTGGGCAGAAGAAGAAATCAAAGCACCTGGACATCCGTAGCAGCTTGCCTAGCTGTGGGCAGAAGATGAAGTCAGAGAACCTGGACATTCTTAGCAGCTTGCTTAGCTGTGGGCAGAAGATGAAGTCAGAGCACCTGGACATTCTCAGCAGCTGCCCAGGTGTGCAGCAGAAGATGAAGTCAGAGCACTTGGACATCCTTAGCAGCTGCCTAGGTGTGGGCTGAAGATGAAGTCAGAGCACCTGGACATTTTAGCAGCTGCCTAGGTCTGGGCAGAAGATGAAATCACAGCACCTGGACATTCTTAGCAGTTGACCTAGCTATGGGCAGAAGATGAAGTCAGAGCACCTAGACATTTTAGCAGCTGCCTAGGTGTGGGCAAAAGACGAAGTCACAGCATCTGGACATTCTTAGCAGATTGCTTAGCTGTGGGTAGAAGAAGTCAGAGCACCTGGACATTCTTAGCAGCTTGCCTAGCTGTGGGCAGAAGATGCAGTCAGAGCACCTGGACATCCTTAGCAGTTTGCCTATCTGTGGGCAGAAGATGAAGTCAGAGCATCTGGACATCCTTAGCAGCTGCCCAGGTGTGGGGCAGATGGCAAAGAAGGAGAACTGAGATTTGAATAATGTCTGTGCTCAAATTTCAAAACATGGATTCAGAATTGTTAGTCCAGTTGGTTGGCCACCTTCCATGGCTCTCAAGCACTGTGGTCATCCAAGCTACTGGCTTCACACACAGACTGACTCCTGACCTCTTTTCAGAAGAAGAATTTAGAGCTGGTTCCTCATGGAAGCTTCACCCCAGCCTTTCTACCTCTTTTCCAGATCCCACTCTTGGATGCCCAGGGCGCCAGCCTTATTTCCTGATGTGAGTTTCTGTTCCAAGGAGATATTTCATTTTTTTAAAAATTTTGAACCTGACTAGATCTTGTCATATTTATATTTTATCTGACTAGTTTTGCATCTTGTCTGCTAGTGGGAAATAAGTCAATGTTTGAGCTTGTCTGAATGTTTTCTTGTATATGATTCTTAGCTTAAAAAGTAGCAGGATGTAAACCAAATAAGACAGTTCAAGGCAATTGTGACCCAAAAAACCAAGGCTCCACTTACCCTCTCAACACAGAGTCTACTGTGAGTGAGGTCCAAATGCATTTCAAAAAATCAATACAAAATGTCCCCAGGAAACACAGAAAAGTATATGTGATCCGATTTTATCTTGCAAAATCCTGTGTACCCCAATGTTCCCAAATCCCTTTATCCTACTCTGCTTTTTCCTTTTTTCTACAGCACTTATCACCTTCTAGTATTCTATTAAATCAGTCATCTAATACATCTATGGGTTATTTTGTCTTATCTCACTAAGAAATTAATGTTGACTGCTAAGATTTTTGCCTTTTTTATTTATTCTTTTTATTAATTATTATTTATTGGCTTAATTTATTCTTTACTTCTACCTAATTTTTTCATTTACTCTTTCCAGTAGATCAGTGCCTTGCAAAAAGGAGGTGTTTAAAATTATAGTTTAATTAATATTTAATATAATTTGATATAGCATAATATAATATAGATATATTATGTAATTTATTCGTAGCATTCATCTATCATCTTTTTTTCCCTTTTTTTAGGAAGTACCGGGAATTGAACCCAGGACTTTGTACATGGGAAGCAGGTGTTCAACCACTGAGCTATATCCGCTCCCCAGTAAGAGTTTTTTTTCATTTGTTTTCTGGTTTTTAGGAGGTGCTAGAAATCGAACCCAGGACCCTGTACAGAGAAGGCAGGCACTCAACGACTTGAGCTACACTGGCTCCCCAATTTCTTCTTACCTACTACACCTAAGAATTGATATACACATTTATATAATATTTGCACACTTTCACTCTTCCTCTTCCTCATAAAACTTTCTGGAACTCCCTTGTTTTTAACTGTCAAAGTCATTTACAGCAAACTTATGGCTTTATTTTATTATAATACTTGTGGATAAAAGATGAGCTCAACTATTTTGTTTGTGCAACAGGAAGCCTATAGCACATTTTCTATCACGTGGTAACTTAGACAGTGGTGCTGGGTGAGGTTTCCCTCTTCCATAAACTTCTGAAGAGGCAAGAAGATGAGAAAAGACCCAAAGTTCCCAGTCTTCTTGGTCAGAGGAAGTCAACACAAGGTGGTCACGGTTGTGATTTCTCTAGGACTTGGTTTGAGCGGGACTCTGGCTTCCGATATCACAAATCACTATCAATCTCCATAAGAAGCTCTCCTCCAGCTCTGGAATTATTACTACTAGATGAATGTAAGAGACCAGGAAGGTTAATAAGTGTAATAAGTGAATATAATGGTCTCACGCTCAAAGTCCTATGACCTCAGTTCAACCATCAAGTAGAGGGAGGTGTCTTTTAAAGAGTATGCCTTTCTCCAGCTTTGAGTCCTTCCAAAATCAGAATAGCAGGAGGAGATGTGACATCTCAGATGGATGACAGATTCACATCCTGCCTCGAGCAAAAGCACAGAGGCACAAATCACCAGATGAGATGGCAAGGATGGAAGTAACATTTGTGTTGAGATATTTTGGTTCAGAAAAGTAACATTTGTGTTGAGATAGTTAGGTAAAAGACAATTCCTCCTATACCAGACTGCTGGCCTTTGGTTCATCAGGATTATGGGGAAGTGAATTGCAATCAGGTTAGACTCCAGAGTCTTTTTACAAATCATAGGCTTTAAATAAAAAATGGATAAGGGGGTTAACCTGACAGAACTTGGTGTATATCTACAAATGAAGAGTATGGATCAACCCTTTAAAACTGATAAGACAATCTCTCTTTATTGCTCATGTGTTGTTAGCAGATTTCCCTTCATTCCAAAATAAACAAGTTTCGTCTACAATAAAAAATGCGTAGATGAATAATTCCCACCATTATTTTCTCCATAAGAGTGGCCACTAAATTACTCAAGGCACTTTTCCTGTCCACAGAATGAATTGTTTAGTGCACATTCAAACACGCCAACCATCTAATGCGGTTCAACTGCGGGGGGTGATTTTGGCACCACTGGGTCACATGCCAATGTCTGGGAATATTTTGAGTTGTCAAAACTAAAATAGAGGGTGGGTACTACTTGTATATAGTGGACACAAGCCAGGGATGCTGCTACACATCCTAAATGCGAGGGACAATTCCCACAAAGGGGAATTATCCCATCCAGATTTCAATATGCTTAGGTAGAGCAATATGATCTAAAGTTTCATCAATAGCATTTCTGTAGCTTAGCATTTAAGATATCAAGCTAATACTTCACTTTCTCCCAAATTTGCAGTGACTTAGCAGTTGTCCTGTTAATGCTCACCCTCCTCAGTATATTAAAAGTATTTACCCCACTTCTCTTCATATTATTTTGGCTGCTTCAACTTGAATATGCCCAGCACTTTTCATATGTTGCATGTATCATGTTTAAACATTCTCCTCACCTCTATAATCAAAAGACCCATCCCATTCATATTCATAACATCTTTCAAGTTCTCAGCATTTCAGTTAAAGAAAATTTCTCCTTAAATTTCCAGTATAATTTTATTTCTATTCTTCCTACTATATTCGAACTGCTTTTCCACCTGTCATGTCTGATGGGATTTATTGAAAAATATACTCCTGAAATGCGATGATTATGCTTCTTAAACCACAAAGTAGAGTGATTATGCACGAATGGGAGTATAAAATTCCAACATAGAACCCGACTTGCTTGGTGGCTGAAAGTAATGATTTGGGATTTGAGAATTGGGAAAAACAGCATAGATTTATTGGATGTAAGACTTCAAAAATTGCTGACAATTTATCGTATTATTTTATATGGAGGGTGAGTGTAAAATGCAAATCAAGTCAACAGACCTGGTTCATTGTGAATTTGTCCTGAGTTGGGTCTGGTTTCCCTACATGGCTTTCCAGGCTTCCTGACTTATTCAATCTGGAGAGAACGCTTCCCTTTAGTCCAATGTGGATTTGCTTCTGTTGGTAAAACTCTGTTGCCCTGTTAGGAATAAGGTCATTTTCATACATGCATTTCCCCAGATAAGTTAAGGACTCTAATCAATAAGTGCATATTCCATAGCCTTTTGTGGATGCCAATAAAAACTCCTTTTCACAACAACTTTTCTTTTCAGCCTTTCAAACCCCAGAATAATTACTTATTGTGCACTGGGAATTATTCATCTACACATTTTTCCTTGTAGATGAAACTTTTTTATTTTGGTACAATCACAGTTGTACAAATTATTTTCTGTCTCAGTGTGGTACCCTTGTTTAAGGCATCCATTCTCCATCCACAGTGATCAAGTGGTTCTTCACAATAGTTGATATCTGTTTCAATTACATCTCAAATTTTAATCAGGCCCTGGCTGGGGGGAAAGCCATTTTCATGCCCACAATTACCTTTCAGAATGGGGACCCCAATAATACTTGCATTTCTGAGGGGCCCTGCCAGGCGTTTCTCTCTGGCATGCCTGTAGGAGTCACTGCATCTAAACTTCATGGAGAGAAGGACTGATCCATTTCAAATGACACCAATGCTTAAATTCCACAATCATTATGAACTTACATTCATTCTCCAAGTTAAAATAAACCTTGTGGGCATTGTCAGTGGCATATTTCATATTAATTTACTGAAGTGAAATCACATGAAGGAGCAAAAATATTACTTATGGGCAATAGAGAAAGGGTAAACAGATAAAAGTCATGACATCGTGGACATTCAGTGAGTTTCAAATGATGGACAGAGGTGAGCAGAAGTCTAGGATGTCATCATTTATTTTCCAGGTTCTAGGATATCAGGGTAAGCAGTTCTCACTTTTCACCATGAAACTTTCTTGCATTCTTGGGGAGAAAACCTGAGATCAAAGAGCCTTAGATCAAAAGAGGTAAGAATATAAATATCTTGTAGACAGGCTGACATTGAGAGGAGAAATCAGTCTTTTAAACTTTTCTGTCTACCTGTTCATGGTCTCTCACGTTGGCCATTCCATAACCCTTGCCCCTTACCCCAGAAATCCCATGAACTGGTCTTCCATGTCATCTTAAGCTTCAATGCTTTGCTTCAGTTCTGCATCAACAGGGAGACCCACTTTCACACTTTATGATGAATCAGGTATATGTTGTTTGTCTCTGGTGATCCCAATGCACACAGAGACTTGTGAATCATAAATATTCAGGTTTGAGAGAGAGGTCTTAGGAAAGGAGGATAGAGAGAAACAAACATAAGTAAAAAAAGGAGGAAAGGAGGATTATTCCAGACAGATATTTAGATGAAAATGTAAACCGTACCAATAACATAATGCCCCAGCATTGTGCAATGGCATGAACAAATAAACAAAAATTTAAAAAATTAAAAAAATCTATTTTACAACTGAGCTCACTTTAAAACAGACCTGATAATGAACCAGCACAGCAGCCACCAATTCATTTAACTATCTAATTGAAACAAAATGGAACCCAAAATTCTGGTTAAAAAAAGATTTTTGGCAGTTGATTAAGTGTCTAAATAGTTTAACTTCATGGTAAATCACATCTACTTGTCTGTCTTAGGGGCAAACCCCACTGGGGAAGCTATATCAACCTCTACCACAATGTCACTTACTCTTCTAGGTGCAAGTTTGCAAATGGGTAATGAGATACTACAGATAAAGTAGGGTTTGATTTTTTTTAAATGGCCCCAATAGAGGTAAAAGTATGATGTATATGGGAACAGGGGAAAAAATAAGAAAGAATGGAATGGAGTATGGAGAAGGAAAAAGGAGGGTTTTCATTGAATTACATGTATACACACTCTCCTTAAAAGGAGAATGTATTCATTTACATATTTATTTACTGTGACAAATAGTTGTTTTCTTGTTTAGAAAAAAACATATGCAGTGCATTCTAGAGAGACCTGAAATGGGACCGGAGCAGTTTATTTTATCATTAAACCTTCATAAAGGGATTTCTGTGAATCTTGGTCGTTTGTTTCAAATGTCTTGAGAGTAATCCAGGGCATCGAAACATCTGGTTCCATAACAGATGAGATGTCCTTCATCTGCAATGAACTAGAAGAATCTGTTTTCTGTATGTGCAGAAATAAGGCATTTTTAAGACATCACTTCAGCCAGAGGCCCACCAACGTACCACATCAATATTGCAGATACTAGAGTCTCTAATTTTGTGTTCTCAGCCTCCACTGTCACATCATGTTTCCAACGCTACTCTCGCCCTCCCCCCCCCAAACTAGAAAGCATTTATTTATATAGAATCAATTCGTCAAATCACATGATTGGAGGATAAAGATAAGAAACCCATATTTCCTCAAGTCACAGTGGTGATTGGAGACTTCTAGACCTACCTTGTTTGGATAGACTGCTTTAGTAGATTTGGTGAGAGAAAATTTTTGGAAAATATGTTAAATATTTAAAACAGAAATTTCTCAATTCTCTGTTTATCTTAAAAAGGTGTACAATTTCTTTCTAGATGCTTCACTCCACATTTACACACAAATACACACATATACATATTCTTATAATGAACTGATAATGTTTAATTTTCTTTTAGACAAGACCATACTGAGTATATCTAAATATTCTGTGGATATTATAGAAGCATGCACATTCTTTTCTAATGCAGTATGATTCATGACATGCGTTTTTTATATAGCCATGCGAATCTTCTCATTGTATTATTTTCTATAATACCCCTAAGTTTTGGTTTTATCTATTTGAATGAATAAATTCTAAATTAGGTGTATGAAATTCTCATGCAGGATAGGAAATTTTCAACCACTTCTTGTGCTTCACAGCTTCCTCAAGACTTTCTTTGGTGCCAATAGCTCATATCCAGTCTGCCTTAGTTTCCCAACTGCTATGACGAATGTGTCACAATGGATTGGCTTAACACAGGAATTTATTGGCTCATGGTATTGCGGCTAAGAGAAGTCCACAACTAAGGCCTCAGCAAGGAGCTACTTTCTCCCCAAAGGTCGCAGTGTATTGGTGGTTCTTGGTCCTCAGATTCCTTGGCTTTCCCATGCCATGCCCATGCCTTCTTTCTCTTCTAGGCTTGGCTTGGCTGACTTACAACTTCTTGTGGTCTACCTGAATTTCTCTTCATAAAGGCACCCATAATGTGATTATGACCCACCCTCCTTCAACTGGGCCACCGCATAACTACAACTAACATCTTCAATACATCCTATTTAAAGTGGGTGCACACCCACAAGAATGCAGATTAGAACATGATTTTCCTGGGCTACAAAATTCCACCAACCATACAGTCCATCGTTGATCCTGCTGGTTCTGCCTTGAGTGGTTTCCAAGGAAATCTAGCTCTTTCTGGTCTAGGCACCACCATCTCATAACTGGATGACAGCAGACTATTCACTGTCTCTCCAACTGCCTTTCAAGATCTTGAGTCCACACACGAACCAGGCCCAGAGAATCCTCTTAAAATGTGAGAGCATGCTTTTCTTTTCAACACAGCCTTCCAATGTCCTTCTCCAATATACATTCTCTCAGAATAAAAGACACGTGTGTCCACCATGGGCAACAAGATTTTCTCTACCTCTTCTGGACTCTCCAGATCCCTTCCCTAGACCCGCTTTTCTGCCCCTGGCCACTCCTTTTTTGTTCCTTTCTGCTGTAGGATATTAAGTCACATCAAGTATGGTTCTCTAAACAAACAGAATCAACAGAATATATGTATATTAAGGGAATGACAAGTCCAAATCCCATAAGGCAGGCTGGAAATTTTGATAAGAATTGCCATCGAAGTCTTAAGTCTGTAGTCCATCTGGCAGATCAAAATTTCTGAGGGGAGTTGAAGTTGCAACCTTGAGGCAGAATGTCTTCTTTTTTCTGGAATCTTCAGTTCTTTGCTCTTAAAGCCTCCAGACCGATTGGGTGACATAACCCACGTTACAGAGGGTAATCTCCTTTACTTAAAGTCAGTTGATTGCAGATGCCAACCCCTCCATAAATACCTTCCGAGTAACAACTAGGTCAGTATTTGACCAAACAACTGGCCAGCATCACCCAGCCTAATTGACACATAGCGTCACCCTTTCCTACTGTGATTGTTTGAAGCTCAGATCACAGAAAAATCACAGAAAAAAACAGAAAGCATGCTCTAAATTCACAGAAAAGCATGCCCCTACACTCTCTTCTTTCCTGTGGGTATGAACGCATTAGAGGTAAGACCTTTGGATGAGGTGATTTCAGTTACAATATGGCATACCTCATTCAGGATGGGTCTTTGTATTAGTCAGCCAAAGGACTGCTGATGCAAAATACCAGAAATCTGTTGGCTTTTATAAAGGGTTTTTATTTGGGGTAGAAACTTATTACCAGGCCATAAAGCATAAGTTGCTTCGCTCACCAAAGTCTATTTCCACCTGTTGGAGCAAGATGACTGCTGATGGTGGTGAGAGTTCAGGCTTCCTGGGTTTCTCTGGGCTCAGGTCCTCTGTTTTCTCCACAAGGTCATCTGTAGACTATCAGGCAAACAGCTCTGTTTCTCTTCATAGGGCCTACGCTGTGTCTAAGGAGTTGTCCCTATTCCTCTTTGTACTCCTTCCTAAGGTCCTCTCTTTCCAGGGATTGCTTCTCTTTCCTCTGTGTGCTTAATTTTCAGGGCTCCAGCTCAAGACTCCAGCATCAAACTCCAACTTCAAAATCTCTAACTCTGTCCTTTGCCATGATGTGGCCCAATCAAAGACTTAATCATAATTTAATCATACCCAGGTACAGACCAGTTTACAGACATAATTCAATATGTAATTTTGGAGTTCATTAAATATATCAAACTGCTATAGTCTTAGATGCTACTGCTGAAGTCTTTTATATGTGAAATGAAATTTTGATAGAGAGAAAGAAAGCCACAGAGAAAGCAGCCAGATGCTGAAATTCAATAGAATCAAGAAGAGACAAGAAATGTCAGGAGATGCTGCCGTGTACCTTGTCTTGTGATACATTAAAGACCAAGGATTGCTGGCAGCCAAGTCTAGAGTGGCAGTCTTCAAGAAAATATCACCCCAATACCTTGATTTGGACTATCTTTGAGCCTCAGACTGTGAGCAAATAAATTCCCATTGTTTAACCCAACCCATTTCATGGCATTTGCTTGAGCAGCCCAGGAGCCTAAACACCTACTGAACAGAAATAAAACTTTGTTCATACCCTCAGTTTACATAGAGACTTAGAAGTATTTGTGGACTTTTATCTATTCCAGTGATTATTTCCATTTCTCTACGTTGGTTCCTACGTGTATTGATTACAGTGGAATTATAAAAATTTACTATTCTTTTTAGATATTTTGGCTCCTTCCCAGCATTTTTAATAAAATGTGAATTTTAATTACCTTCACTCCATCTCCCCACCCTAACAGACACACATTCATACCACATTGAATTTATGGTTGGAATTACAAAGATGAACATATTAATTTGGGGTAGGTTGATATTTTATGAATATAGGTCTTCCATCAAAGGCCTTGGAAGTTTCCTCTGCTTAAGTTCTTTTTTATCTGCTTATAAAACTCAATATTCTTTCATGTCACCTGGATGGCCAGCCAAGCTAACCATTGACTTTTATTTTCTGCAAATCCTCTGATAGTTATTTTTTATAAGTAATTGTGTTCAGTAAATGTTTGTTGAAGACCCCAAATTTTCATAGCACCTTAATAGGCATTATTGAGTAGATTTCCATTTGAACAAGTAATTCCAATAAAAAGTGAAGTAAAAATATACCATATAATCGACAGGGTTAATCTCTAAATGGATAATTCTGGAAAGGGTTTGAGAAGAAGGAGAATGAAAGCTGGGCCTAGAGCCATGCATAAGACTTCAGTCCAGTGCCTCTTTCTCTTAAATAAAGTTTTATTGGAATACATTTGTGGCCATTCATTTATCACTGTCTATGACTGCTTTCATTGAACCGTTGTAAAGCTCAGCAGTGGTAACAGACTGAAAGGGCTCACAAAGCCTGAGATCTTTCTTATCTGACTATTTACAGAAACATTTTATCCACTCCTGGATTAGATTGCAAGGCAGCCTGGAAGCTGGGGTATAACTTCCTGAGAAGCAAATGTTGTGGCAAGAGGCTGACTGTTAAAGTCACTGAATTTGGCAACACAACCTTATTTCCCCCTCCTTTTAGAGGAGAAAGACAAGAAGACAGAAAGAAATAGATACAGAAGATTACACAGAGAATGGACACAGACAACAAAAACAGCAGGGGCAGGGGCAAGAGCAGGGGGAGGGGGAGGAGAGGAGGGGGAAGACAAGGAATTAGAAAGATAGCTCTGATTTCTAACTCTGCTCCAACAGTAGATGTAGGACCTTCACAAGTTGAATGACCTTGAAAAGTCACAATTTCTTTATTTGAAAAAAGAAACATAAAAATATCCCTTATTTTTAGGGTTATAGAATATATAAAACATATATCCTTATATTCTCTCACTCAGCAAGATTAAATTTAGTGATTCCTACAGAGCTGGGAAGGGATTGTAGCTGATTTGATGGAGTTCAAATATATTGTTTTCCTAATAACAGGTCAATGTAGTCACTATCATTAAGGGCTTTCCTTTTTTGGACAGCATTGTTTTCAGGGAATTAAATGACTCTCTTTATTCAGACTATATAGAATCAGTTTATGAAGTACAGTTATTTGAGAAAACTACACAGGGGTTAAATTTAGAAAGTAAACATTTGAAAATCAATCAAATTTCTGTTGAAGGTCAAAGCAAGGGTAATAAACTTACAAGTTGCAGAGCCCAAACTGATGATTAGGAAACCAATGAGCCATCATTTTTGCTAGTATGGAGTCCAAGTTGACAGTTTCACCACGATTTGAGCATGAGTTAGTCACCGACGACGACAAGAAGGCGATAGGATGATGCAGAAACAAAGTACTTAGAGCAAGTCCGGCTTCCCAGATTGGTTTTTCATTTTGGTCTTATCCTCGGTTGAGTCCCATGAAGTGTGAAATATCCTTAGCTTGAGATGCAAACTCCATGTTTAAAGAAAATATAGGTCAATTGTCCTTTGTGAAGCACAGGTCCAATGAACACAGTTTAGTTAAAATATCTCCCTAAAAGCATTGACTGCTTTCTTTTGGTACAACATGTCAAGATATTGAAGAGTTGGTTACATAGTAATAAATGCATTTGCATGTGGTAATTTACAAAACAGGTGACTTTAAAAGATAAAGTGATTATAATACATGTAAAAGAAAAGTTAAACATAGAAAACATTTCCCCACCTTTTTTTTTTACACTTTATTATGGTAACATAAACATAACATAAAGATTGCCATTTTAACCATTTTTAAGTTACAATTCAGTGGTATTAATTACATCCCCTATTTTGTCAATCCATCACCATGATCCATTGTCAAAAGTTTTTCATCTGTCCAAACAGAAATTCTATTCCCTTCAAAATTAATTCCCCATTCCCCATACCCGCAGCTTCTGATAACCTTGAATCTACTTTCTGCCTCTAAAGATTTGCTTGTTCTAGATATTTCATTTAAGTGGAATTATACAATATCTGTCTTTTTGTGTCTGGCTTTTTTCACATAATGTATAAATTTTCTAGTTTGATCCACTTTGTTCCATGAATCATAACTTCATTCCTTTTTATGGCTGATTTATTTGCTCACCCATTTATCAGATGATGGATGCTTGGGTTGCTTCCTTCTTTTGGCTGTTATGATCTACCATTTTTCTTAATCAATAGAAAATAGTATTGTGCAATATACCTAAAAAAGAGATGACTGTTATTAAAATTCATTTCAGCCTTCATTTTGTTTTCCTTGGAAAAATTGCATCAAGGAAATCTATAACATCTGTCATCCTGAAATAAACTCTAAGCATCATTCAATTGACTTTTCAAAATACATATTGTAGTTTCAAAATACCTTGTAAAACAACTATTAATGCAAGATGTAGTGAAAGAACAAGAACGTTTAAAACTTAAGTCATTAAAATTCATCTTACAGAAGGTGGAACTTTATCTCATTCAGGTTCGTGTTTCCTAAAATATTCTTAATTTGTCCACTATCTTAAAGGCATTTAATTAATTGAATGACATTTTAAAAGTTAAATTGAAAAAAAGCAAGTAGAAAATTATTTTAAAAACACAAAGCTCTGTGACTGTTTATTTTAAATGATGTAAGCAACATTTAATACACATCTATTTAAAGATGTAGTTTTCCATCATTCAATTTCTTACATTGTTCTGGATATGAATATATAAATATATATATATACATATTCAAATATTTGTAAATAATACATATATAAATATTTATGCAGACATGCAACATTTTCATATGGGTTCACCTGAGAAAATAATTTTTTATTGTTTTAACCAGAAAAGTAACAACCAATAACAACAAAGAGAGCCTAGGCTTAGCCTTACAGACCACCAAAAAAGAAAGGAAAAAGACTCTCAAAGAAAGGCTCTGTACAATTCCTGAATTCGCTGACCACAAATATTTTTCTATAAAATGGTTATGATCATCTCACCCCACATTTGCATTTTACAGATGAAACCAACCCCCACTTGTCCTTGGGCTGCATGCCAGGGATTCCTGCTTCCTACAATGCCAAGTAAGAGTAACAGTTGACATATTCATTTGCATTGTATACACCAGAGGATTTTTTAATTGCTTTCACATGCTGTGGCCGTTTGATAATATTTATGAATTCCAAAAGGAGATTATGTTTATAAACTGGTATGTTCCTCTGGGCATGATACCCTTTGATTGTATTAGATTCAGCTGAGATATCTTTGATTAAATTATGTTAAGATTACAGTTTTGATTCAACCACTTCATTGGGGCATGCACGGTTGAGTCCCTGCGCCCATGGTGGGCTGATAAAATAGACTTTCATACGGAGGTAGACAGGGAATTAGGTAGACAGAGAAGATACACAGAGTAAGATACACAGCTCTACAGCTAGGGCAGAGGTCCTGACACGAGCCATTCACCTGATAGTTTATAACTGACCTTATGAAGAGAACAGAGTATCTAAGCCCAGAAAGAAAAGAGCCATTGGAAGAGAGCTGAGCTTTGACTGAGACTGGAAGTAGCTGGACCCTTAAGAGCGTAGATGAAGGTTGAATCCTTGCAGACATTGCCCGCCATCTTGCTTCAACACTTGGCAACAGAGTTTGGTAAGGAAGAAACCTCGAGTTGGACCTTTGGGGCCTTGTGTGACTGTAAGCTTCTACCTCAGATAAATCCGCTTTATAAAAGCCAACAGATTTCTGGTACTTTGCATCAGCACCTCTTTGTCTAATTCATACATGACTGCTTTTAAGTCCTTCAGCAAGGTGGGCTTTCAAATATCTTGTTTCAGTGTGCAGGTATTGGATGTTGGAGACAGGACTCAAACCCAATTTCCTGAAAATAAGGATGTCATCTTCCCATTGTACTAGACTTGCTATCTTATTGATTTTGCATAGATAGAGGTGGTGATCACCAATTAATATCACAGAATCTGAAAATACCTACTTTTAACAATTCTTTGCACTGGGATTCCTTTATCTTACAATCCTCTGTATCTAGGGGCAAAGAAGATGCTGTGATATACCCATTTGCTTTCCTGCTCTCTGCAACCTCTCCCCAAGGTCCCTTCAACCTTACTAAAATTGGCTTTTCTGTATCCCTTTTTCACTTTAACCTTATTAAAATCTGGCTTTCTATGAATTATTTTCCTAGGCTAGTTTCTTATTCTTAATTCTTTCCCTCACCTATACCAAGAAGGGAAAAGTTACATCTATTGGGAAAGATGCCATTCTTCCAATTATGCAAAAAGGACTGAAGAGAGAAAGGGGCATCATCTGAGGAATACATTGCAGTCCTTCATCTCTCAAACTGGGGACAAAACTTCGAGAGGAAATCAAATGAACTAGCATGGAAATAAAATAATAATAATTCTGATTTACTGTACCATTGCACTGCTTTTTTCATTAAGTCAAGGAAGGGAGTGCTCCTAAGGCAGAGGGTTGGAAGAGCCCTGTTTTATTATTTCCCATATCCCCAATTAATTTGAACCCTGCTCCTCTTTGTCTCAGAGAAATATTCTTGAATACAAATATTCCCTTCACCAATTATTGAATAAATTTTATTAGTGTCTTTGGCTAACAATTTGGAACAAAATTGGATTTAGATCTTAGTTGCAGCCAAAGGGGTACTGATGCAAAGCACCAAAACTCTGTTGGTTTTTATAAAGGGTTATTTATTTGGGGTAGAAGCTTACAGTCATAAGGCCCTAAAAAGGAATGATAACAGGTACTTTCTCATCCAAGTCAATTGTGTCTTTGATGGTTCAGTCTTCCTCTTCTTCTTAAGACTCCATGTTTCCTCCCAGTTTGTTCCGATCTCAGCTCTACTGCTGATGGAAGGCTTGTTTATCTTCTCATGGCTCATTTTTTTGCAGGCCCAGCTGCTCTGTTCTCTTTACAAAGTAACTGTAAACTGTCAGGCTCATCTCTCTCTCCAGGCTGCAGGATCCTCTGTGTATCTTCTCTGTGTATCTACTTCTGTGTGAGAATCTGTTTTACCCTGGCCAAGGGGGTGGGAACTCAACCCTGCTCGCCCTAATGACATGATCGAATCAAAATCCTAATCTTGATTTAAAAAAGTAAAAGTGAAACCTCTGAATTGAATATGATCAGAAGACTGTCATGCCCAGAGGAACCCAGTTTACAAACAAAATCAAAACCTCCTTTTTGGAATTTGTAAATAATGTCAAACTGCTACAGATCTTTATTACGTACCAGGGTTATATAAATACATACAATTATAAATCAAAGCACAAAAATAACTGGAAGAAAATACGATGCATCTTAATCAACTATTTGGAAAGACATGGCATCCAACCTTGGTTAAGATATGCTAAGTTTCTGTACTAAAATCCTTAAAAATAATCACCCTCACCAAATGATGTTTTTTAACCATTTAATGGAGACCAAAATTACACTAATTATCTTGTATGTATTTTCTTTATATTCACTGCAGCATTGCTTTAATAGTGAATAATTGGAAGCTCAAATGTCTTTCACTAGAATGAATAAATGTGCTGTAGAGCTGCCTGCAACAACTCGTATAAAAAGTGCTAAGGAGGAAAAAACTAGTAGCAGAAGTTTCCGATTAATAAAAGTTTTAAACTATGTAAGCCAATACCACAAAATGTTTATAGGATACACACATATGTAGCAAAAGTGAAAATGCAGGTATGGTTATGATAAATGCTAAATCTAAAAGAGAAGAAGGCGTCTGGGATCACAGGGACTACAAAGGGAGATTCTATTATACTTGCATAATTTTATTTCTCAAGCTGGTTGGAGTACATGACTATGTGTCACATTTGCCTGCTTTTCTTAATATGCCAGAAATATAGCAGAATAAAAGTTTTTTTAATAAAGTTGGTTAATTATAACAAACTTTTCCTTGCTGATTTTAGTGGTAGAGTTTTGCATTTAAACCATGAAAGCTAATTATAAAAGTTTTTCACCCAATTCCCTATTCCTCAGGTAAAACCTGTGAAGTAGGAGAAAAAAACTCATACTTTCTCATACACTAGTCTCCCATTTCCTCTTCCACAGACAACAGTAACCAGTCACTAAAACTCTACTTGGGACATTTTATGCATGCACAACCATATGTGTAGATATTATCCTCCTCAAACATACAGTGCCTTTTCTTTTAAATACCTCTGCATCCTGATTCTTTTGCTACAGATACACTGTAAATAACTGACACAAACCTAATGATAAACATTAAAGTTGTCAGTCTTTTTCTTTTACAAATTAAGTTGAAATGAATATAATCTCTTAATTTAATCCTCACATACCACTGTGAGTCATATTTTATTATCTTGATTTTTCAGACAGGTTAATTGTGTTGTGCAATAAATGGCACTAAGGGACTTGAACAAGATCTTAGAACTATGGTCTGAATTGTAAGGGACAACATGTTTAAAAATACTGTTACTAGCTCTTAATATCTAGGTGAGGACGGTGGAGAGGGAGAAGAGATAAGATTTGGAAAAGAGACCTAAGTAGAACATTTTCATGAATGTCCTAGGTAAGAGAAGATGGGAAAAGAGACTGAGAAAGGGAAGAATGGAAAGAGCAGATCTCAGAGCATCTTCATGCCAAAGTAAATTTTCAGCAGATGGAAGGATAGAGGAATGAAGCGGTAATTGTAGCTTTCCCTCTTTAGCACTGTTCATGAAGACGTTGAGAAAAATAAAGTAACAGCTGGACTCAAAGAAGCTATAAGGAAAGAATTTTAGTATGAATGAGATGGCTCCAAAAATGTGGAGTCTGTGGGTGAGAGAAGGTGGGCTATGAAAATGTGCAAACATAAGAAGGTAGGGGGTGGCAGATAGATCAAGATTCACAAGAAAGTGGGATAATGGAGGCTCAAGGGAAAAGGCAGAGAAAACCCTCAAGCAGGAGTGGAATTTACTCCTAAGAAGGAGAGAAAAAGATTATCAAGAGTGCCTACAACTGCAAGCAGGAGAATTGCATACACCATCCATATGGAATCTAAGCCCCCTTTTGATACAGAGTTGGAGGGGACATAACCATCCCAGGGTCCACAGGATGAAGGAACTGAGTATGGATTAGAGTGGACTTACTGATCTTCTGCTATGGAACTATCATGATTAGTAATGAAAGAAATTGTAGCATTGATGTGGAAAACGTGGACATGGTAGCTGCTGAGGTTAGGGAGAGGGAAGAAGAGATATGATGTGGGGGCATTTTCAGGACTTGGAGTTGTCCTGGGTAGTACTGCAGGGACAGATGCAAAACATTGTATGTCCTGCCAGGACCAGCTGGGTGAACGGGGGGAGAGTGTAAATTATACTATGTAAACCCTTAACCATGTGGTACAGCAGTGCTCCGAAATGTGTTAACCAAATGCAATGAATGTGCCATGATGATGAAAGAGGTTGTTGATGTGGGAGGAGTAGGGTGAGGTGGCTGGGGGGTATATGGGGATCTCCTATATTTTTTGTATGTAACATTTAAAAAGAAATAGAGAGGGTGAAAAAAAAGGATCGTCAATACAGACAACAGTGAAGGCAAATTTTCAACTGTAGGGAGGAAAACAAATTTCTTTCCAACTCTGGGTTACCCAAGGTCCCAAACTAGAGCTTCTGCTGGCCAAGTCTAGTGTCCAATGTTGAGGAGAGGAGAGAGAGGAAAGGAGGAGAAACTATGGATTGCCAAATTGCTTTAGGAAAAAGGCAAAGTTGAATGATGTCAGAAGAAAATTCAATGAATATTTAAGTAAATCAGGTTTCTGGGATTCTTTTACAATTCAACACTCACACACCACATACTGCATGTTAAATAGATAGTTGACAGGAATAAATTGCGAATAATCCTGTGTGTTTATTGAAATAACTCCTTAACAATGAAAATCTCCCCCTACTATGGACCCCTATGTAAAGCAAGTAATAAAAGTCTTCCTTCTTTTTCTTTTAATCCCACATACCTTATACCCTGGTGATCAGGGAATGAATATGTTTCCATCCTAACTTCTTTCTTTTTATCATGTCAAAACAGCTACTCCTTCACACAAACACACACACATATACGCACACACCACACACCTCTCAAGGGTAAATGAAATTCCTATACCATTTTCTTGGAAAATTTTCTGTCTTTTCTTTTAATGTTACATTAAAAAAATGTGAGTTTCCCACATACACCCACCCCCTTCACCCCTCTCCTCCCACATCATCAACCTCTTTCTTCATCATGGAAAAAGAAAAGAAAGGATGTAGACAAAGAGGCATAAATGAAAGAAATTGCCTCGCCACTGTACATACATGGCAACACCTATTGCAGTGATGAAAGGCAAAATGTCAAATACAAAGTTTTTCATTTTTTTCATTTTTTGATATACCAATTTATTTTCACTTTATTTAATTTTTCTAAATTAGTATCTATTCTATACCTAACCTTTAAACCATCATTAAATTCCATTTTACTCTTAATGGAACCTGGCAATATATTAGGCTTCATTTCTGAAGAAGTTTTAGACCACAGAGAGGTTCAACTACGGCAGGGGAGGAACACTGGCATGGAGTGTTATTAATGAGGGGCATATGGTTGGGAGGGAGTTCTCCAGGGCATATATACAGAGTACATAAAAATGTTTGGATACTCTCCTATACCATTTTAATATCAGCAGTTCTGCCCTTGTGTCTTTTCTCCTTCTTTGTTACTGTCCTCAAGCAAGCCCATGACTGCTCAGCTCTCTTCCCAACATCTCTCAATTGAGGAGCATTTAAACAATGTCTGCTCTGGAGCCAGACACTGGCTCTGGCAGCAGTGTGGAAATTCTCTAGCAGGAGTGGGGTTTGCACCCCAACAGTGGAAACCCAGACCAACAAATACATAGAAGAGAGTTCAGAATGTCATAAAATCTTGGGGGAAAACCTAAAGAGTGGGAGAAGGAGAGAGTATAAAGGGGTACAAAGCCTGTTTAGTAGGGAGACTGTGTCTCTGAGTCAAGACTTGAAGGAAATGAGAAATTAAATGCAGTGCATAGGTAATTATGGGAAGGGTGTTCCAAGAAGAGGCAATTGGCAAGTGCAAAATCTTTGAGGCAAGCACAATCTTGCTATGTTTGAGGAGAATCAAGAAGCCTGGAAGAGAGAGGAGTAGATGAGTAGTTGGACATGAAGTCAGCAAACTACATGGAAAATGGAACTTTAAAATCCATATGGGATGCCTTTCATGGCCTGATGCCCATTGTCTTTGGAACTCTTGTTCTTATATATTGTCCTATTTTATAGTTTATTTTTCTGGTGGTGCTGGTGATGAGATTATTGATTTGATCCTTCTTGGTAGGAAGCAGAATTCCACACACTGTTTTATTTTATATTTCTTTTCATTTCTGAGGAATTACAGCAGGACCTATTAATCAATGATCATCTCATGGTCTCATTCTGTTATTATGCAGAAGTGTGCAGAGGAAGGTTATCAAATATAATGATGACCTAGAGATTTTTCATAGGACAAGCTATTCATTGCTTCTTATTTTACATCTTAAAACATGAAAGTTCCAAATAATGAATTTGCTGCTATCATGATTCTCCAAAATTTTATAAATATACAGGAAAACGAAAATGTATTTTAACTTCTCCAAGCATTTTTCATCAGCAGCCCTATTTGTTGTATATTATTATTTGTAATCTGCTTTTATTAATTTGGAAGAGAAATAATGGGACAGCAGAAGATCTCTTTGTATATATCACCCAAAAAAATATTTGTTCCATAAGAATTATGCCAAGGGTATGGAAATAAGCAAGGAGAATTTCTGATGGAAATATTAATTACAAGGATTAGAACTCATTATTCTTGATTTTATTTTTGACCCCTACCTACCAAGCTATACAAAATGTCACGAAGGTAAGACCATATCAAAGAAAGTAAGAATGAGATGCATATGGTGAATTAGGTTGGGGTATTCAAAGCCTGAGAGCTATCTTTAGTATATTGAGGCCTAAAATTTACTGAACATATAGAGATGTTATTAAGATAAACTTAACAGCAATTGTAAAACCATGTGATGAGAGAATTGATTTTTCTGCCTCCCGGTGCATGGTAGTACTTTGTGAAATCTGATTTTTACTTTTCCCCTAAAATTTACAGCTCTTCAATGAACTCTTGCCCTCTCTTTCTGAATTTGGGCTGCTGATTTCTGACATGCAATTAAAGCACTTATTTCTTGGAACTTTGTGCAAAATTAGTAGCTCCATAATAGCAGCTAATAAAGCTTGTCATCCTTCTCCACTTCTGACTTCCCTTTGCCCATTAACCTTCACTGAGATAGAATGTTCAAGACATCATGATCTATCAAGACAGATAAATATGTCAATTGAATATGTAGATATTGTAATTTCCTTTTCTCCCAATACAGATAAAATTCTATGCACCGCCACTTTAAACATCCCTGAATATTTACTCCACTGATTTCTTTGTCTTTTAACATGATAACATGATCCAGATTATTTTCATTTTTTATGCTCTTATTCATTGGGTGAAAGGGAAATTATTCTTTATATTCTTTAAGCATCCTGAGCAATGCTCACCAATTTTCTCGCTTTTATCCAGACAATTGTGAATTCTACTTTTTATGATTTAAAGTAAGGTGAATTTTGAAGAAGAAGTGATTTCAGTATCCTACTTTCATCAAATTGCTCATCATGAACCACTGAGACATTTGTCAACATCCATATCACCTGCCAAGTATAAGTGAATACAGAGGCATTGAGCCAGTGATCCAAAACTCATCTGTCTCTGTAAATGAGCTAAGGTAGCAAGTTGTGCTTGCTTCAGACTATTGAGCAAATGTTGTAACGCAAATGGGTTTTGTAGCAAAGGCAAAAAAGAACATATTTTATTCTGAAAATAATGTAAAGCTCATTAGCCAAAAAAAGGAAGAAGGCGATGGTGTGCATTATATACAGCAGGATGCTTGCCTACCTTATTTGAATGTGTATGCGAATAACAGACTTTTTAAGATGAAGCAAATTTCAGTTGCTCACATCAGCAATGCCCTGTAGTATATCATCATTGTCCTCTATTTTGACAGTGAAATCAAAGATGTGATGCTAAGACACTTAATTTCACTAGTTTTATTTTAACACTGCTGAATTTATATGCAAAATAAACTTTACAATTTGAAGATATCAGTGACAGAACAATTTTATAGAAAATGCAATAATTTCAATAATTAATATTGAATTTAATGTTAATTATTGACAGACTGTTAAAAATAGATTTAGCCAATGCAGCTTTTATAATGGAAATACATTGTTTTGTTCACAGATTACAAAAATGCTTTCTCCACATTCATTACCTCACTTGAGAAAAGCCAAGATTCCATCGGATTGGTAGCAGGGTCCAAACAGAATCATCAGTAAAGATGTTGGAACAGAATTATGTAAGAGAATAAAATAACATTAAATCCATAAGGAGGGGAGCTATTGCTTAATGGATCCAGACTTTCTATTCAGGAGATTAAAATGTTGACATAATGGATGTTGGCAATGGTGGCACCATATTGCAAGCATATTTAATACCACTGAACTGTACACTTGAAAGTGGTTAAAATGGGAAATGTTGAATTGTATATGTTATACAAATAAAAAGTTTTTTAAAACCCACATTGAGCAAAACCCAATAATCTTGTTCCATTTATTTATACTTCTTTTTAGTGGAACTAATATAACTGTGTAATATATACAATATACACACACATATTATAATTATATAAAGGAACATTAGGTAACATAAAGAGAACAATGGTAAATGACAATTACCAAAACATAATTGTGAACATGCAATAGAAATTTCAAAATGAGCACATTTATCAGCCAATAAGTTTGACTGAAAAAAATATATATATTTTTTTCCCTAGGAGATTAAATTATCAGTTCTTAAAACTGAACCAACTTCTTTGAACAAGTGTACAGGAATATGCAACATTTGGAATTTTTCATAACTGATGTCTAATTTTTAAAGATTACATTATTATTTTTAATCTCCTGGATATTGGAATGAACTAGAAATATGATGCCAAACCACTCTTTACAAGGGAGAGTGTCAATGATCAATCCATATATCCACAGAAATTACCAACAGCAGAGATACTTCACAGGAAAGTATTTATAATTAACACAAACCAGATGGGGACGTGATTTGTAATATCACCGTGTCATGGATAAAGTCATGGGACAGAAGTCTTATTAAACCTCATTTCAATTCTCATTAAACCACTTTTTAAAATTATTAAATTGTCATTTTTATAAGGTAATAGATCACAAAAAATGTTACATTAAAAAATATGAGGTTCCCACATAGCCCTCGCCGCACCCCCCACTTCTCCCACATCAACAACCTCTTCCATCATTGTGGCACATTTATTGCATTTGGTGAATACATTTTGGAGCATTGCTACACCACATCGTTATAGTTTACATTGTAGTTTACACTCTCCCCCAATGCATATAGTGGGTTATGGCAGGACATATAATGTCCAACATCCATCCCTGCAATACTATTTAGGACAACTCCAAGTCCCAAAAATGCCCCCACACCTCATCTCTTCTTTCCTCTGCCTTACTTCAGCAACTCCATGGCTACCTTCTCCAGATCAATGCTAGGGTTTCTTCCACTACTGGTCACAATAGTTGTGTAATAGAACCAGTAAGTTCACTCTAATCCATATTTTATTCCTCCATCCTCTGGACCCTGGGTTGGTGATGTCCACTCCACCTTTATATCGAGAGATGGCTTAGATCCCATGTGATTGATGGGTGTGATTCTCCTGCTTGGAATTTTAGGCACTCTCAGTTCCCAGGGTGGTTGACCATCTAAACCTCCCTGTTAGCCTACCTGTGCAAGTCCAACAAACCAGAGAGTAGCAGCTGCATATCTGCTGAGGTTCCGGACCCAGCTGGCACATGGCCAGTCCAGAGATTGAAGTCGCCTGAGTATACACCAACCCCAGAGCCAACCACGGTTCATTAGAAGTGACAGAAGAGGTATGTGTAGAAAGTTCACTTCTGTGCCCAACTCTGAGTCACTGTGGGAATGTCACCGAACATCTCTGCCCCTTGGTTCCTTTTGATGTAAATAAGGATTCTCAAATCCACATAGCAACCCACATTAATGTACCCATCAAAGTGATTGGAATATTGAGATCAATCATTAGCACCTACCAATTAGTACTACAGTAAGTTAAGTCTGATTTTCAATCCAGTTCACTCCCTAGTTCTTGGGTAACTGTTATTTGCTTCTCATGTGGCTTGAAATCTCTCCCTACATTTTCTTTCACTTCTAATCTTTAATTGACATGTTCACTTACTGCATTTTCAGCTCTTCTTCCAACATTTGTCTTCCAGGTTCATCTTCATTATCTGTTACTATAAAGGTATTAATGACTCTACAATTAGGTTTTTACTTGCTTCTGATTGGCATTTTCTTTTCTATTTGTATCCACATAGTTTATCAATTTAAGTAAGCTTATTTTCTCCTAATCTTGCTGTATTATTTTTTATTTTTAACATGACAAGTCCAACCACTTATAACCTATGTATGTGACAATTTAACCTTCCAGAAAGCTTGAAACACCTTAGAAACTTTTTAACCCTAGGAGATTAAGACTTTATATCAGCTTCCACAGTGTTTCCCTCTTCCAAATGAACTTAGAAAAAAATTCCCATTAACATAACAGGCCGAAGGGTAGCAATTAACATTATAAGAGGGCAAAGTACTATGCCCAAGCTCAAGAAGACAAAAGCACGATTACTTCAGTTTGGGTGATTTTTCTCTCTAAGACATGTCACAATAAGAAATCTTTTTATTAAACATCCATATGCAAATTAAACAATTTCTAAAGATGTTTATTTGAGGTTAGTTCTGTTGGGCAATTCTGACCCAGAAAGAAAGAAGGAATAAATGCAGTAAAACTGCTTTCATAGATACAGCAGACAAATTATCATTTTTCTATAAATGCTAAATATTTAGGCTTTTAAGACTTCTCTTTATGATATGTTGGGTTTTATATTTCTGCATTATTATCATTTTTGCACATTCTCTGGATTCGGGTACTTGGTATTCCAACTCAGCTCACAAATTCTGTTTAAATTTTAATGTTAAACATTAACCTCCAATTGAAAACAATAATTGGACTGGGAAGGGAGTGTGTTAGCTAGGATTATGTGATGCTTTAATAAGTGGTAGTTCTTAATTGTATAAATGTAACATTAAAAAATCTTAAGGTGGAGGACTTGGTGCAGTGTTTAGGGCATCTGTCTACCACATGGGAGGTCCGCAGTTCAAACCCTGGGCCCCCTTGACCCGTGTGTAGCTGGCCCATGCGCAGTGCTGATGCATGCAAGGAGTGCCCTGCCATGCAGGGGGAGGGGTCCCCGGCATAAGGGATCCCCACAGGCAAGGAGTGTGCCCCGTAAGGAGAGCCACCCAGCATGAAAGAAAGTGCAGCTTGCCCAGGAATGGTGCCACACACACGGAGAGCTGACACAACAAGAAACACATATTCCCATACCACTGACAAAACAGAAGCAGACAAAGAAGAAGGCAGAGCTAATAGACACAGAGCACAGACAACCGGGGTGGGGGGTAAGGGGAGAGGAATGAATAAATAAATAAAAATCTTAAAATTTCCAAACCCAGAAAAATACAGAACACTTTGGAAATTGTGATGTATTCTCTAAACTTAGATGTGCTTTTACTAAGTTGTAGGAGAAATTGTAATCCCAATGGTCATTTTATTAATCCTACAAATATTCAGATTTTATGAAAGGGGGCTCTTTTATAATGAAAATAATAACTATATTTCTACAGCGGCATTTTCCCAGAACATGTATCTTACGGTTGTTGCTTCATCCTCTTTCCCAGAGTGGACCATCTTTCATCGGTGGGAATCATTGACTGGATTCAAATGAAGCTGTGGCTATAAATCCCTTCTGACCACAAAGGGAATTTTTTTTTTAGCGTCTGCTTTGCTATTCCTCTAAGTCCCAAAGGTTGGTCATTTGTTGACGTAAGGATGGACAAGAACCCCAGGCCAGGAGAATCTGAAACAACACCATTAATTTTCTGACAGAGTTCTTGATAAAGAAATTTTCTGTCTTCTTGGGTTGCTAGTCACCCTTCCTTGTGACTCAGTGTTTTAAACATTTGGAGATGACAGGAATACATCACTCCAAATAAATCCTACAAGAATTCATTGAAAGTTCCACCAAAAGCTCTGATCACCATTTCAGAGAAAAAAATGTGATTACCAAGTAGACAAGTTTGGAGAAATTTTAGTTTTGTTTTTGGTTTGCTTTGTTACATAGCTTGAGAATGATGGGCTAGTACACATAATTGTACTAATATTAACCCAAATATTAAGCCAAAAATAAAAGATACCTCTGCTTTCACCTCTTGGTAAGAAAAATGAATGTTTTATTTCACCAAGAGGAAAAATATCATCTCTAGTTCCATCCATGGATAGAGCCTCTGTGAGAACGTTAAGACCAACCAATATTAAGCCATCTCACATTTCACTTACACTGATGGCAAATTAGCTAAGACAAATTGTTTTATGTCTATAAAAGAAAGAATTAAACCATTTAACCTTAGAATTTGTATTTTCATTTCAATGATATTTGTTTTCTTTTTTTTTTAGTGTTACATAAAAAAAAAGAGGTCCCCATATACACCCCACCCACACACCCCACTTCTCCCACATCAACAGCCTCTTTCCTCATTGTAGCACATACATTGCATTTGGTGAATACAGTCTGAAACACTGCTGCACCACATGGATAATGGTTTATGTTGTAGTTTACACTATCCACCATTCCACCCAGTAGGCCCTGGCAGGACATACAATGTCCAATATCTGTCCCTGCAGTACCAACCAGGACAACTCCAAGTCCTGAAAATGCTCCCGCATCCTATCTCTTCTTCCTCTCCCTACCATCAGCAGCTACTGTGGCCACTTTCTCCACATCAATGCTACAATTTCTTCCATTACTAATCCATTACTAATTTAGCAAATTAAATCTCCTTTTGAATCACATTCAGAAGTATCTATTGAGTAACTATGATATGGTGAGAACTCTTCTACATAATTGATATACAATACTGTACAAGAGAGATAAACCTAAAGTCCATCTTTTATGGGACTTACACTTTAGTCCAAAGAGATAGATGATGAGCAAATAAATAATTAATATGGCAATTAATGGTGATGACTGAAGGAAAACCAAGTGAGAAATTTTGGAGTAGGGTATTTTGGGACAAGGAGTGATAGAAGATTTTTCCACCAAGGAATTAGGGAAAGTGCTCTGAAAACAGCATCTCAGCAGATGCAAGGAAGAGAGAAAGCATACCAAGAAGCTAGGTGGGAAATGAGCATGCAAGGTAGAAGTGACATAAGTGGCACACAAAATCTTGAAACTGGTGTTGGGTTGTCACATTCAAGGAGCTAAAGAGAGGCAATCCAAAAAGTGGCTGGAAAAGAGAATGCAGGGAATGGCAAAGAGAAATGGAAAGTGACACGGTCAGAGTTGGAGGAGAGTTAGGAAGCATGACTCATTCAAAATGAAGAGGGAATTGTTAAAGGATTTTGAGAACAGAAGAAACAGGGATTGACTCATGTTTTGAAAATATTACTCTGAATAAAGGTCATAGAAAGGCAGGTATGGAATAGAAGAGATTGGATATTACGTTATTACAATAGGGGATGTGAAGGCTGATGAAGATTTGGAATAGGGTGACAGAAATACGGTGGCAAAGAAAATTTGGATTCTGGACATATTTTGTAAGGAGAGCAGATGGAATCAGTTGATAGACTGAATTTGGAACACACATACAAGGCAGGAGAAATACTCCAAGAATTTTGGTCTGAGCAACTGTTAGATGAGTGGGATAGTTTTTTCTTCAATGGACAAGACTTTAAGTGGACCAGATTTGGAGATAAAGGAAAGCCTTGAGAGTTCATATTTTGAACATGATCTTAGTTTGTCAGAGCTGCTATGACAAACACCACACAATGGGGAGACTTAAGAACTGGAATTTATTGCTCAACATTTTTGGACCTAAAAGTCCAACATTAGGGCATCAGCAAGATGATGCCTCCCCTCCAAAGTCTGAAGTGCTCTGGTGCTGGCTTGCTGCAAACCCTGTTTTTTTTCTGATGGTTTTTTCTTTAGAAGACCTCCAATAATATCAATGAAGGCCCATGGTGCTTTATCTAAATAAAAGAATAAATAGGATCTTAGAAGACGCCATTCACAAATAAGTCCATTCCTTAATGAATAATACATATTCAAAAGGTACTGTTTAAAAATGGGCTCACATCCACAGTAATGATTGTTACAATGAAGATCATGTCTTTTGTCAAGTATATAATTTGATCTACCATAGATAATTTACGCTTCAGATGCTTTTCAAGAATCCAATTGAAGGTGAGTTCTCAGTATTAGGATATTTACATAGAGGAAGGTGTTTGGGGATCTTTGCCATGTATATGATGACAGAGAGGAAGGTTAACACTTGGGTTTAGATTTCTGCCTTCCTCATTGCAGAATGAAAATCTTAAATTAAATTTTTATTTTCCAACTAGGAAACAAAGAAATAGATTAGTAGGCATCATTTTGGAATCCATGTGCACACCCACTTGGCATAACTTTGAACTGCCACTTTATGCTTTTGTGAACAAGGTGATGTGCCAGCACTAAGTCTACAAGCACCATATTTTAAGTTTCCATAAGAAGACTAGATTCTCTCATACTGCTGAAAGTTCACTTGCCCTTAATGGGTGCTTGGTGCCTTTAACTTCATACAAATATTCACCATTCATTCAGGATATCAGGTTGAGGTACCTTGCTGTTTCTGAGTCAATTCGTACCCCATCCCTTTTTTTGGCAATGTTTCTGAAAATGTAATATTTTGTGAATGGTGAACTCCACTTCAATCCAGGGTTACAGAATGTCCCAGACCACAATCATAAACGTCTGATTTGCTTCTCCAAATAATTCCCTAGAGCAAGTCTGCAAGGAGGAGAATTTAATTCATAGCTAGTGATACCTGTAATGCAACTGATGATGTTTTTACTAGCTGAAATTTATTTTAGGAATACCTCTTTCCCAAATGCATTGGTAGATGAATTTTATTATTGCTGGGCTTTGTTTCTGTTAAAAGTTAAATGCAACTAAAACCAAAATGCATCAAAAGGTAGAAGCAAAAATCCAGATATTCTAAGTGGCAGCATTAAGGAATCTGTACCTGGCTCCCACTCTGATCTTAGGAGGAAAGACATCATCAAAATAAAGATCTCATAATCCCTAAATCTTTGTTTGTTGGCAAGTGTAATATTAGCTCACTGGAATCAGAAAATCAAGTAAAGAGAACAGTGGTTATTTAAATGGAAATGAAATCTTTCTGTTGTTTTATTCAAAGCTTATTTACCATGGTTTGTCTAATATGTCCAGGCTTAAGATTTTAAGAAACAAAGTAAGAGATCAGTTTTTACTGTATTTTTCAACTGCTTGGCAAGAGTATTTCACAAAGTTAATAAAACAGGTCTTTGCTCACATGTTGAACTAATATTTCATTGAACCAAACTCATGTTGGTTTATTCTATCTTAGGTGATTATGGTTTAATGGTCATATGGCAGATGTCAAAATTCAGATGCCATCCTTGATTAGAGAAACAATAAGAATGAATGAATCTGGAGAAAATTATACAACCAGAAGCTCTGGAAACCATAGAGAAAGACAGTCCTGAATACTTAGAAAATTAAAGGGCATATGATGTTGCCCTGGATGGTGCTTCAGGGGCAATCACCAGACATTGTAAATCCTCCCAGGGCCCACTGGATGGAATGGGGGAGGGTGTGGGCCATGATGTGGACCAATGGCCATGAGGTGCAGAGATACCCAGAGATGTATTTACCAAATGCAATGGATGTGTCATGATGATGGGAGTGAGTGTTGCTGGGGGGGGGGAGGGGTGCGGTGGGGGTGATGGGATTGAATGGGACCTCATATTTTTTTAATGTAATATTTTTACAAAATCAATAAAAAAAGAGTATTAAAAAATAAAGGGCATATGATAATTATTCATGAAGTGTAAACACAATATTTGTCTTCAAATAACACCTATGGCTATGTTGACATTCGCTCCTGGAATGGGTTATTTCTTGAGTTGTAGGGGAAGAGCTCATTCAGGGGGCAGGGAAACTTTTGTTCACATCTTGTCATTCTCATTGGTGGTGAAGCATGAGCAAATTAGAAAATGACTCTGATCTTCAATTCCTGGCTGGCAAAATGGGCTCAACAAATGGAGACCAACCCTATTGATATGCACCAATAATTGGTTATCCAGGGACATGGACAGTACATGTATCAGCAATGTAACTTGTTGGATGGGGCCATGTAGCCATTTCTGAACAATGAAATGTGTGTAGCCAAGCCTGTAAACAATTACTCAGACTTCCTTCCTTTCATATATTTTGAGACTAAGTGTTCTAGATTATTCAGCTACAAAATAGTGAAGCTTCCATCTGCCCAGAAGATATGACGGAACATGTAATTGAAACAAACAGAGGAGACAAGGGCAACAAATAGACACACACACACACATACAAAGGAAATTAAGTCCTGGCAGAGCTCAACCTAAAAATGTGGGTGTGAGAAAGTGAAATGAAGAGATCAGAAGTGGTCACTGGGAGTATACTAATTAAAACTGGAGTTATCAGTGAAGAGAAGGAGTAGGGAAGAGAAAAAATTGTTCAAGAGAGGTCAAGGAATGGAAAGGCAAGGATGTTAAAAATCATCATCGATGGTTCTAGACACTGTGAGTTCATTAAATTTACTCAGGAAGTTTTTAAAAGCACAGTTGTCCAGTGCACATTCCAACACAATGGAATCAGAATTTCTAGGAATAGAGACCAGGATTTGTTCTTTTATAACACTGGAGATACCAATGTGAACCTAGGGGTGAAAATGACTAATTAACTTGACTTTGGGAAGCTCCCATTACTAACATAAGAGAAGATTCTTTGAGTCCCATGTTAAAATTGTGAAACAAAGTTGGCCATCAGTGACTCTAACCAGGGGGGGAACAGGTTGCAGTAGGGTCTGATATCAAGAGCTCTACAGCTGGATTTTTTGTAATGGGAGATTCTGAAAAAGCCAATGAAAAGACAGTAGGACACTACCCCATCTCCAAGCTAAGAATTGAAGGTTTGGGAGGGGAGTGCTGGCTACAATAAGGTGTCTTCAAGGAGGAGTCAGGCTTTCAGTAAAAACAAGAAGGTAAATACACATAAACTGTTGAGATTTAAGAAAGTTTCATTGCAGGACTCTGAGGTCCAGAGGCAAGAGGAAGTTTCCAGAATTTCAGGAGAAATGTGATCAGATAACAGAATCTGTAGAACCTCATGAGATGAAGAGGCCAGAACACCTTGTTCTTCTTGAATAAATAAAGGAAGTGGGATAATTTTGGAGGGAGCAAGATGGCGGCTGAGTGAACTTCCTGGTTACTAGCTCCTGGGGGGAATCAGCTGGGCAGCGTTGAAGACTCTTTGGGACCAGGCTGTTTCAGAATTTTTCCTGGTCCGGAGGTGTCTGGACATTGATTTGGAGGGAAGGTAACAGAGAGGATCCATCTCTGAAATATACACGGAGATCCCAGCTGCACGTGGAGGATTCCCTCCTTGGGTAGGTGGAGCCGAGGCAGCTAGCACCACGCCAAGCCCCTGCAGGCAGCGGCCAGGGTAGTCTAGCTGCGCCGCAGCGAGCGGGGGAGCAGAGCCGCGCCGTGCTGCGGCGGGCCCTGGGCGGGGGAGCCGAGACCAGCCGAGCCCAGCCGAGCCGCGGCGGGCGGCAGGTGGGGGAACCAAGCCCAGCTGAGCCCTGCCGAGCCGCAGCAGGCCCCAGGCGGGGGAGCTGAGCCCAGCCGAGCCCAGCCGAGCCCAGCTGAGCCACGGCGGGCGGCGGGCGGGGGAGCCGAGCCCAGCCGAGCACAGCCGAGCACAGCCAAGCCGCGGCGGGCGGCGGGTGGGGGAGCCGAGCCCAGCCAAGCCCAGCCGAGCTGTGGTGGGTGGCGGCCGGGAGAGCCCAGCCGAGCCCGGTGGTGAGGTTTTTGTTCTTTTTTTTTTTTTTCTTTTTAATCCTCTCTTTCTTGTCCCCAATATTCTTCTTATTCTATTTTATCTTAACAATACAATAGGTCCTACAGGAAACAACACACATTTGCTGGGTTTCCTCATCCTCCACTGCCTCATTTCTCTGTGAATAGATTTGGCCTATCTACACTATCCCCTTTCCCCTACAACATGATATACTCCACCATCTGCTATCTCTCCTATATTCCACCTCACTTTCTTTGATCCACAAAGTGTCTAACTCTTAATTTCTAATACCTTTGTTTAGTTTTCCATCTGGTGTTCGTCCCTGAAACTATTACCTTTCTTTTCTCTTTCCCTCTCTCACGAAAACAATAGCTTCTTAGTACATACCATATTCCACCCATATTCAGTTGTCTACCTCATTATAGGTTCTTTCCTACTACTATAACTCTACACAATTTACATGATCTAACCTCCATGCTCCCAGAACACATATTATTGCTTTGTTAACATATATCACCAATACTACTTCACACTTTTTCCTTCCTTACACAATTGCCTTACCCCAGCACTAGTACTTACCTTTAAAGTGAGCTTAACCAGCAATAAGAAATTGGAATAAGAAGAACAAAGTGACAAAGAGAAGATATAACACTTATGCAAAAACAACAGCTAATTAATCTCCAAGACTAGACAAAGAAGCTAAGGAACTGATTAAACCCATCAAGAAAAAATGTTGACTAGACAGCAACAAAAATCTACAAACCAAACAAGTAATCAGGAAAACATGGCTGAATTCAATCAACAAACTAAAAATCAGGAAGGGGAGCAGGACTTCGCACAAGCAAAGAAAGATCTCAGAACATTTATCACCGACAAATTTGATGAACTAATGAAAGAGGTTAACAACATGAAGACAACACTTGGAGGGGAAATTGCAGACATGCACAAAAAATTAACAGATATGATGGAAATGAACACCACAATTCAAGAAATCAAAAATACACTTGCAGCAAATATCAGCAGACTAGAAGAGGCAGAGCAGAGAATTAGTGATGTGGAAGACAGTGCATTGGAAATCAAACAGATAGTAGAAGTGGTCAATAAAAAGGTAGAAAAAATCCAGATAGGACTTAGGGACCTGAATGATAACGCAAAACGCTCAAACATACGTATTATAGGCATTCCAGAAGGTGAAGAGAAGGGAAAGGGGTGAGAAGGAGTGTTGCAGGAAATAATGGCTGAAAACTTCCCAAATCTACTGAAAGAGACAGATGTACATATCCAAGAAGCACAGCACACTCCACTGGTCATAAACCCCAACAGGCCCACCCCAAGACATATACTTGTCAAATTATCCAATGCTCAAGACAAAGAAAAAATTCTAAAAGCAGCAAGAGAAAAGAAAACTATCACAAACAGGGGAAACTCCATAAGATTAAGTGCCGATTTCTCATCTGAAACGATGGAGGCAAGAAGGCAGTGGTATGATATAGTCAAGGTACTAAAGGAAAAAAATTTCCAACCAAGAATACTCTATCTAGCTAAACTAGCATTCAAAAATGATGGAGAGTTCAAAATATTCACAGATAAACAGAAACTGAAAGAGTATATCAACAAGAAACCTCCCCTTCAAGAAATTCTCAGGGGAGTTCTGCAGGAAGAAAGGAAAAAACAGGACAGGCAGAGATGGAGGAGAGTGTAAAAGCAACAGGAAAGACAAAAACAGAAGGAGAAAATAAAATAATACAAACAAAATATAACAAACACAAATCAAACCAAAATATGGCTACCATAAATAACTCTCTGAACGTAATAACACTGAATGTCAATGGATTAAACTCACCTATCAAAAGATTCAGACTGGGACACTGGAAAAGGAAATATGACCCATCAATATGCTGTCTACAAGAGACACATCTTAGACCCAGAGACTCATGGAGGTTGAAAGTGAATGGCTGGAAAACAATCATACAGGCAAACAACAACCAAAAAAAAGGCAGGAGTAGCTATAATAATATCAGACAAAATAGACTTTAAATGTGAAACAATTGTGAGAGACAAAGGATACTATATTTTAGTGAAAAGGACAATCTGTCAGGAAGATCGAACAATCATAAATATTTATGCTCCTAACAAGGGCACCTCTAAATATGTGAGACAAACACTGGATAAACTAAGTGAAAAAATAGATGCATCTATAATTATAGTGGGGGATTTTAATACTCCACTATCAACTCTAGACAGAACATCTCAAAAGAGAATCACTAAAGAAACAAAACATTTGAACAGTATATTAGAAGAGCTGGATCTAATAGACATATATAAACCATTACACCCAAACACAGCAGGATATACATTTTTCTCAAGTACACATGGAACATTCTCCAAGATAGACCATATGCTAGGCCAGAAAGAAAGGCTTAATGAATTCAGAAAGATCAAAATCATACAAAACAATATCTCTGACCACAGTGGAGAGAAGCTGGAAATTTACAAGGGACAGAGACCCAGACTTCATACCACAATTTGGAAATTAAACAGCACACTCTTAGAAAAACAGTGGGTCAAAGAAAATCTTAAAAGAAATCAATGACTACCTTGAAACAAATGATAATGATAACACAACATACCAAAATTTTTGGGATGCAGCAAAAGTGGTACTGAGAAGTAAATTTTTTTTTAATTAATTAATTTATTTTTTATTGACTTTGTAATAATATTACATTAAAAATATATATGTGAGGTCCCATTCAACCCCACCCCCCACCCCCCCTCTCCCCCCCCAACAACACTCGTTCCCATCATCATGACACATCCATTGGATTTGGTAAGTACATCTTTGGGCACCTCTGCACCTCATATACAATGGTCCACATCATGGCCCATACTCTCCTCCATTCCATCCAGTGGGCCCTGTGAGGATCCACGATGTCCGGTGATTACCCCCGAGGCGCCATCCAGGGCAGCTCCATGTCCCAAATACGCCCCCACCTCTCTTCTCTTCCTGCCCTTCCCCATACCCATCGTCCACCATGTCCACTTTTCCCAATCCAATGCCACCTCTTCTATGTGGACATTGAATTGGTTGTGTCCATTGCACCTCTATGTCAAGAGGAGGCTCAGATTCCACATGGATGCTGGCTGCCATCCTCCCATTTTCAGTTGTAATCACTCTAGGCTCCATGGTGTGGTGATTGTCCTTCTTCAACTCCATCTTAGCTGAGTGTGGTAAGTCCAATAAATCAGATTGTAGGTGCTGGAGTCTGCTGAGGCTCAGGACCTGGCTATCACATTATCAGTCCAGAGATTCAAATCCCCTAACTATATCTTAAACCCCAACATTAACTGCACCTCCAGATTAGTATGAAAGTCTTATGAAGGGAGATCCCATCTGAGTCCAGATTCATCACACATAAACACCATTTCCAGAGAGGGGCCATCTGCCCTGGTAGTAAACCCCATCGGCCATGACCATAACCTGAGAGGTAAATTTATAGCCATAAATTCACATATCAAAAAAGAAGAAAGAGCAAAAATTGGAGAACTAACTGCACTTCTGACGGAATTAGAAGAACAACAACAAAGTAACCCAACAGGAAGAAGAAGGAAGGAAATAACAAAGATAAGAGCAGAACTAAATGAAATAGAAAATAAGAAAGCACTTGAAAAAATAAACAAGACCAAGAGCTGGTTTTTTGAGAAGATCAACAAAATTGACAAACCTTTAGCGAAACTAACGAAGAAAAAAAGAGAAAAGATGCAAATACACAAAATAAGAAATGAGAAAGGCGATATCACCACTGACCCCACAGAAATAAAGACTATCATAAGAGAATACTTTGAAAAACTATATTCCAACAAAAATGACAATTTAGAGGAAATGGACAAATTCCTAGAAACACATAAGCAGCCCATACTGATGAAAGAAGAAATTGATGATCTTAACAAACCAATCACAAGCAAAGAGACAGAATCAGTCATTAAAAATCTCCCAACTAAGAAGAGCCCGGGGCCAGACGGCTTCACAGGTGAATTCTACAAAACATTCCGTAAAGAACTAACACCAATCCTATTGAAACTATTCCAAAAAATCGAAACAGAAGGAACATTGCCGAACTCCTTTTATGATGCCAACATTATCCTAGTACCAAAGCCAAACAAAGACACCACAAGAAAGGAAAATTACAGACCAATTTCTCTAATGAACCTAGACACAAAAATACTTAACAAAATACTTGCTAATCGTATTCAACAACACATTAAACAAATTATACACCATGACCAAGTGGGATTTATTCCAGGTATGCAAGGATGGTTCAACATAAGAAAATCAATCAATGTGATACACCATGTGGTCACCCCTCGGGCTGAAGTGAGGTTTGCTGGCCTGGCAGGGGAGCAGCCGCAGCAGGCCAAGCCACTGCCCCCATAATAGGGTGGCTGGTCGGACTCACCGCCACCCCTGAAGGGAGCTCGGCATGGGCGCAGAGTGCCCTCGGGTCTCCCCTTCTCGGCAGCCATGCTTCCGCGGCCGCCCCTCCTCCCGGATGGAGCCACCCGATGCCTTGTGGGGCGGCACCCTTCTTCTTCTTTCTCCCTGCGCAGTCTGCCGTTTTCCCCTCCCCCGACAGCAGCAACAGCCAGGCATGGGCGGGAAACTCAAGTCTGCCCTCCACCCCAGCAACAGCAGCCACCAATCCCTAAACCCTGCCCCTTCCCCCAGCAACAGCGACAGCCAATCCCTAACCACCACCCCTCCCCCATCCAGTACCGCCCACTGACCTTTCACCGGCAACCAATCAGAACAGGGCATGGCTTCGACCAATCAGCCTTCCCCAGCCCCTATAAAACTGTTGCCTCTCCCTCAGTAAAGTGGACTTGCGTGTTTACCTTGTCTCTGCGGTAGTTCTCCTGCCGTGCGCCGTCCAGTCCTGAGAGCCCCCGACAAGGGCCTGGCCTCCCTTGTCCCCAGTTCGTCGCCTGCTTCTCCGGGCGACCCCTTCGTCGCCTGCTTCTCCGGGTGACCCCTTCGTCGCCAGCTTCGCCGGGCGACCCCGTCAGCCGAACCGCGCAACCCCTTGTGAGACCGATCCCTCGTCTGCTGCCGGACCGACCCCTCGTCCCAAGTGGGACCGACCCCTCGTCCCAAGTGGGACCGACCCCTCATCCCAAGCGGGACCGACCCCTCGTCCAGAGCTGGACCAACCCCTCGTCCGCAGCCAGACCCCACCTCTACCGACCGAGCAAGCCGCCGCAGTTGGCGCCCAACGTGGGGCAAGGCAACCCCACCACAGCACAACGTGGGGCAAAGCAACCCCACCACAGCACAACGTGGGGCAAGGCAACCCCACCACAGCCTCACTCCATAACCTGGCAGGCCCCCCTCCTCTCTTCTCACCTTGGGACTTCTCTCGTGCAACATTGCTGCTACCTGAGCCTTGGCTACCTCATACGATCCACGGCGGTCTGGGATAATCGCTGGATGGCTTTCTACTTCCATGTCGGGGGCTTATACCGACCCGCTATGATTAAGAGGAGCCTTGGATTTCTCGGGATCATGCGCTTGCACGTCTGAAGTAACCCTACCATAGCCCTACGCTCTCCTCTCTTCTCACCCCTATCTTTTCACTCTGCATTGCTGCTCCTGAACCTTGGTGACCTCATATGATCCACGGTGGTCTGGGAGAATCGCTGGATGGCTTTCTCCTTCCATGTCGGGGGCTTATACCGACCCGCTATGATTAAGAGGCGCCAATAAAACTCTCAGGAGCGCGTGCCTGAGCACCTCCACCCATGCCTTCACCTCTGCCTCCTCTCCTCTGCACTTGCTCCCCTTTGCCTTGCTCCACTGCTTGTCGTCCCGCCCTCCCCTCGTCGGGGCCTTCTCTTGGCCCGCGACCACCGTCGGAGCCCCACCGGCTCCGACCCCTCGTCTCACCGTGCACCTCGGCTCCCATCGCCGTGCTCTCAAGGTAAGGGCCCCTTTTCTTATCGGCTCCAAAAGGCCATTAGCAATGGGTAACATCCTATCTGCTAAGCAAGCCCCACAAGTTCGGGCCCTCGCCGGTCTCCTAGACACTCACCGGTGTAAGATCTCTTTCAAACAGCTTCAAGTATATTGGGACCTTCTTCTCCCCTTTAATCCGTGGCTTACCACGTGTCAGCTTTGGGACCCGGACACCTATACTCGCCTTATAGATAGGGTCACTTTTGCTGTGGAGCAGGAAGGTAAAAGATTCCCTCCTGGCTTATTACAGGCAACATGAAGTCCACAAGAAATCTTGAAGGGTATAATCTATGATATGCTATATAAAAAAAGATTTAAAAGCAGCTATACCAAGAAAGTAAGAATTATGAGTCAACTGTAAATAAATTATATATTTCTGTTAATGTGTTGTAATTGTTCTGTGTTTGTCTGTCTGTTCATTCAGTGTCAACGTATATTGTGATACCTCCGGATGGTAAATATAAATTACTAGAAATCTTTAAAAGAGCTCTATTCAAATGGCCAAAAATTAAATAAGTGCTTATATTAATACTTAAGTTTATTATATTAATACATAAGTTTAAATGTTAATAAGATATCTACAATTTAAAAAAAAATTGTAAGTCTTAATTAACAAAATTAACTGTACGTCTTCATAAAAAGTTGTTCTTGCCTAGATTAAAATGAATAACTTATTTTTCTTCACAGGATAATATAAAGAATGTAAAACTTATATGAATATTAAAAAGGTTAAAAGTTTGTAAAAATGCTAACGGAAATGTAATAAGTTTTGCAAAAAGACGTATTTTGTCCTAAAGTAAGATGGCTAATTTTTCATAAACTCTTGAAATTTAATTTGCATGCAGCAAGTATAAAAGGTATTGTGATAACTTTACGTAAGGGAATGTGTTCTGTAAAGATAAAATTTATCTTCAATAGTTTACATTAAGGTATTAAATGGCTAATTCCAAAAGGTCATTCTTAAATATATATATATAAAACTGAATTGATGATAATAATAATAAAAGGTAATTTTATAACAGGAAAGATTAACAGCAACCAAGCTCCCCTGCCAACTTGCTTTTAGGAAACGGTTTCTTATATTGCATGCTACTAAGTATTTAAAGAAAAGTTTTTCTTAAGGAAACAGAAGATGATTTTGTCTTTGCAGCCATTGTCTATTTAGTAACACCCCTCGCTATCAGCCTAGCCACTGTTGCGCCGGACTATTGGAACCTTAAACAAAGACTCCTCCTCACTGTCATCTTCCTATCTAACGTTACTATATTTACTGCCCTCATTCTCCTTCATTTATAAAGCAGTCTCCTACAAACCACAAAGCTTCTGTCTTAAACATACCATTCTCAACCCTATCCTCTAAATGATCTTCTCACTTCCCCCACGGCCTTTAATACTTTATTTCTTCCTCATAACCTTTGCTTTCTTGATAATATTTTCCGCCATCTGTCTAGCCGCTACCACCCCAGAAGATTGGAACCTCGGCCAACGAATTCTACTCTCCATCGCCTTTCTGTTTATTATCCTCTTTTATGCTTTACTCCTTATCTTCCTCCCATAATGACTTCACCAAGCCTCCTCTTGTCCAAAATCGTCACCCTTCTTTTCCTCACACTCCCCATTGCACTCACCAACCCCAGCCATCAGCCTTTTAATTGGACAGTAAGCCTCTGGCAGGAAAAAGTAATCCTCTCCTACAATGTCTTCGCTGCCAAGGAGAGATCAACTACCAGCAACGCGCTGTCATCCTGGACTTTTAACAACAGATGGATCTTATAGCCACCGAGATCAACAAGAATTGGACATTGGCCACCCTTGCTTGCAACGGCAAGATACCACCCCCTAAACTGTACATTTATATCCCTGTCATACTCACCTCCCTCTTCAGCCCCGCTTCCCTCATTGCTTACTGCCTCTTGGGCCTCAGCTACTTGTTGCTGCTGCCATCCTGGTCCTTATTTGAAAAGAAGGGGGAAATGCGGTCACCCCTCGGGCTGAAGTGAGGTTTGCTGGCCTGGCAGGGGAGCAGCCGCGGCAGGCCAAGCCGCTGCCCCCATAATAGGGTGGCTGGTCGGACTCACCGCCACCCCTGAAGGGAGCTCGGCATGGGCGCAGAGTGCCCTCGGGTCTCCCCTTCTCGGCAGCCATGCTTCCGCGGCCGCCCCTCCTCCCGGATGGCGCCACCCGATGCCTTGTGGGGCGGCACCCTTCTTCTTCTTTCTCCCTGTGCAGTCTGCCCTTTTCCCCTCCCCCGACAGCAGCAACAGCCAGGCGTGGGCGGGAAACTCAAGTCTGCCCTCCACCCCAGCAACAGCAGCCACCAATCCCTAAACCCTGCCCCTTCCCCCAGCAACAGCGACAGCCAATCCCTAACCACCACCCCTCCCCCGTCCAGTACTGCCCACTGACCTTTCGCCAGCAACCAATCAGAACAGGGCGTGGCTTCGACCAATCAGCCTTCCCCAGCCCCTATAAAACTGTTGCCTCTCCCTCAGTAAAGTGGACTTGCGTGTTTACCTTGTCTCCGCGGTAGTTCTTCTGCCGTGCGCCCTCCAGTCCTGAGAGTCCCCGACAAGGGCCTGGCCTCCCTTGTCCCCAGTTCGTCGCCTGCTTCTCCGGGCGACCCCTTCGTCGCCTGCTTCTCCGGGTGACCCCTTCGTCGCCTGCTTCTCCGGGTGACCCCTTCGTCGCCAGCTTCGCCGGGCGACCCCGTCAGCCGAACCGCGCAACCCCTTGTGAGACCGATCCCTCGTCTGCTGCCGGACCGACCCCTCGTCCCAAGTGGGACCGACCCCTTGTCCCAAGTGGGACCGACCCCTCATCCCAAGCGGGACCGACCCCTCGTCCAGGGCTGGACCAACCCCTCGTCCGCAGCCAGACCCCACCTCTACCGACCGAGCAAGCCGCCGCACACCATATAAACAGATTGAAGGAAAAAAATCACATGATTATATCTATAGATGCAGAAAAGGCATTTGACAAAATACAGCACCCCTTCTTGATAAAAACACTCCAAAAGATCGGAATACAAGGAAACTTTTTGAACATGATAAAGAGTATATATGAAAAACCTACAGCAACATTGTTTACAATGGCAAAATCCTGAAATCCTTCCTTCTAAACTCAGGAACAAGACAAGGATGCCCATTGTCTCCGCTCCTATTTAACATTGTCTTGGAAGTACTTGCTCGAGCACTGAGGCAAGAACCAGATATAAAAGGCATTCAAATTAGAAGAGAAGAAGTCAAAATTTCATTATTTGCAGATGACATGATCCTATTCATAGAAAACCCTGAGAGATCTACAGCAAAGCTGCTAGAACTTATAAATGAGTTCAGCAAAGTCACAGGCTATAAGATCAATGCACAAAAATCAGTAGCATTTCTGTACACCAATAATGAGCAAGATCAGGAGGAAATCAAGCCAATTAGAGCTACAACAAATTTGTTCTTTTCCACCCCACAAATATACTATGACCAGGGACAAATTTATCACCAACATCTAAGACAACACTCTGTTTCCATAGAAAAACAAGATAATGTATTTAAAACAAACAAAAAATCACCAACAGTTTAAACAATTGATTATATTCTTTGTAACCTAAATTTGATTTTGAGTGTCTATCCTATACATAAAGAACATTACACTCTAACAATTCAACTCAATATAATTTTTTACATCAAAATAATCTGATTTTCTTTAATATCCATTAGAGCACCATCAAAAGACACATTTGTTTCCAACTGAATCATGGATCTTCACTTTTGAAAAACATTTGCCTCTTTTTGGTGTGCATATACAAGTGTGTGTGCATGAACAAAACTCTTTCAATGAGCTGATTTGTTTCTAGAGGTTTCTTCCCCAAATATTGTGGGTCTGTTCACCTCTGAAATATTCCACAGAGTCTTGAATCATTCCTTTTCTGATGACTTGTTATTCCTTTATAATATGTGCATTGAAAAGAGGAATAAGATAGTTTCCATAGCACCTCTCATCTTGTCTTCTCACCCCCAAAAGGACTATGACTTTGTTGTGCCACCTGGGGTTATGAAACAACCTCCTAATGTGTAATTTTGTAAAATTATGTATAACCTGCCTGCACATTTTCCATGCTCTTATAAGCAATGGGTTTTGTAAGCCTTGCTCCATCATTTCTTGAGGCTTGTAATATCATACAGATGTAGGGTTTAGCTGCAATGGGTCCTCTCTTTTCTACTAAAGGTGCTTTCTCCACTACCACATGTTTGACCCCTGATGAACTTCACTGGTTCTAGGACCAAGATGTCCTCCTGAAATAAACACAGTCAAGTTTAATCTGCTGTAAAGGTTTTCAGACGGGTTGGGTTGGCAATGGGTTGCAGTGATAGTGAAAGAGTGTTTTTCATTAGAAGTTTTTGGGACTGTGAGAGAGAAAACAAATCAAATGAGAAGCCACAACTAGTGGGAGATCTGGGGCAAGACCTCAAGAAGTAGAGAGTCAAAGAAGTGTGGTGTTCAGAAGTAACTGGGGTTCATTCCAGGGAAGTTGCCACATAAAAAAGAGTCAGTTTTCATTCATCATGGATTCTGGCATTGCAAATTCACCTACTTGTCAAAATATATATGGAATCCAAAATAAATATTTGTAGTTTGTTCACAATCATTCACAAATATTTGCAGTGGTGAGAATTTTTATTCACCTGACACCCATTCCCAGCTGAGGTTGACCCACAGTTTCATTTTGTAAACAAAGGTCTTTTCACAATATATTTAGTGTTAGGTTTTGTGGGTTGTTTTGTACTATTTATGGGTGATTTTGCTATTTAAAACGACCTCCAAATGTAGTGCTGAAGTATGTCTAGTGTTTCTAAACAGAGGAAGGCTATGATGTGCTTATGGAGAAAAAAATTATAATAGATGAGTTTCATTCTGTCACAAGTTACACTTCTGTTGGCCAGGAGTTCAATTATGAATCATCAGACATATTAAATAAGGCATCTTTAAACAAAAACACACATAAAATTTGTTTCTATATTGATTAGTTGATATATATTGATATATTGATAAATTGATGAAAATGTTGGGCCAGATGCTCACTTAGTTAACCCTAAGTACAATGGTTCAGGATTTACTAAATTCTGTGTTCATGCAACTTCATAGAACATCACTCTTGGGAAAAAAAGAGAGAATCTAATGTACAGAACACACAGTTACATCTGAATGTCAGATATGTAAGATCTGTTTTTCTTTTTTATATTTTTTTTATTTAAGTATGATCCATGGAATATATGGTATATACTTTTTTTCCCCTGTGCTTTTTAGTGATTTGTATATTTGTATTTCTTTTTTTTTATTCATTTTGTAAAAATATTACATTCAAAAAATATGAGGTCCCATTCAACCCCACCACCCCCACCCCACCCCTCCCCCCCAGCAACACTCTCTCCCATCATCATGACATATCCATTGCATTTGGTAAGTGTATCTCTGGTCATCGCTGCACCTCATGGTCAATGGTCCACATCATAGCCCATACTCTCCCACGTTCCATCCAGTGGGCCCTGGGAGGATCTACAATGTCCAGTAATTGTCCCTGAAGCAATATGGTATATACTTTTATGTTTTAAAAGCATCCATTGTTTATCTGGAATGCAAATATAATTGGGAATCCTGGTTTGTGTTGTTTGTTTGTTCTCATTTTAATTTTTCCAAAGCTCTGGGGAAAATGCTGGGAATGGAGTTTGTTGTCTGTGATTGACTTCAGAGTATAAAGAGGTGGGAAGCTGGCAAGCAATTAGCTCAGAATGAAGTGGATCTGCAAGTTATCCTGGTTTCCATGGGTGGGCAGTGGATAAAGTGAGTGACAGAGCTGAAAGGCAGGTGAGGTATCTGGGGATCTGCCCAAGTCATCCAAACCAACAACTGCCCATTTTTTTACTTACTCTGTCTCCATTCAGAAAGAAAGGAGCAGTATAACACACAGACTCAAGAACAAGTAATAACTTATCCTGTTTCAGGATAATCAATTTAAATCTCCCTGTTGAGTCAAAGTGCCCTCACCCTGACTTAACTAAACCAAAGATGATGACCTCAAGGCAATATCATTGACTCATATTCAAAGAAGACCTGGGAGACCCCTGAGTATGGGGTTCTTTTGAATTTGTTCATAAAAATCTATTTATTGTGTATGAGCAGCCCAGTTTTGAACCTAGAATTTTATATATCATATGACATTTGCCACATACTTTCTGTTTTACAAGAAAGTGCCCATTTGATTTTACAAAACACTATCAAATCTTCAGCGCTCAATAAATTTGTCAGAATGCTTCTCAAAAAGATCTAAATATTGCCTCATATTACTTTAAACTACATATTGCTGCTGTGAGAACTATATACATATTTTCAGTAGCACTCAAATATCTATTTAAATATAGTTAGAATAGTGTAAATTCCAGATGAATCTTTAAAAATGTACATTTTTATATACTTACAACAAAGTATTTTAATTTGCAGAGAAAACTATCTAGGGAAAGATACATAGAAATGTGACCTGTTTTTTGATTCATTATATACATCATAATTTGAACAATGTAGGATAAACGCACATATTTTACTTTTCAGCTTATAAACATTCATGGAGAATCTAGGTAATTATCTTTATAATACGTACTAAAACTGCTTTCTCTTACAAAAGCTATACAGGACAATAATCATGACTAAATATGTCTGAATGAGAAATCTCTTGTGGATGCTTATATACCAGGAAAATAGCTCTTCTCAGATTTTGGAGGATGCAGATACTTAGTAAATCTTATTTTCATTGTATCACATTTTGTTTTGAGGTTATTTTCAATTTCTCAATGGTTGTATACCAAGAAAGAATTGGTTTTTGCCTTGCATCATTACCAAGCTCATGCAAAGTAAGTGCCCTCACTATTAAAATAGTACCATTTTTATATCATTAATTACAATTAATTTGATTATCCCCAAAAGCCATATGAAGTGTATTATCTTTCCATCATCACATCATGCAAGTATTTTAGTTGGCTGACAAAGAATAGAATTCCAGGTGAAACTAGCTAGGTTGGAAAAAGTAAATATTCCACACTGCATAACAAAAGTGTGAACCTCTGGAATCCACAAGGAATGCCTGCACCATCACAGAATCTTACCTGTCCTTGGTTTCTCTGCATATCAGTATCACCTGCTCAGCATCAGTTTCATCGCACAATCCAGAATAAGACCACTGTGGCATGTCTAGCTTATAAAATCTGTACCAAGTTCTGAAAAAAAATGAAAAATCAACAAATGCCACCAACGAAAGATTTTTCAAGAGTCCTTTTTCTGGAATGCTGTAGAACCCTGCAATGGGGTTGCATCAATCAAGTTAACACCATCTTATTTTCACTTTTTCCTGAAAAAAGGGGCCAAAATTGCATGCCAATGCCCATAGCAACATTTTCCATAATAGCTAAAAGGTGGTAACAACCCAACTGTCCATCAACAGATAAATGTGTTAAAAAAGATGACATTTTATTCTCTTGGCTCAAAAAACAAAACAAAACAAAACAGAAAAACAAAACAAAACAAAAAACAACCAAAATTGAGAGGTAAACTTTGGTTCTTTTATCGGTGTGCTATTTCTTTCTTTATTTTTCTTCTGTGTTCATATTATTTATTTGGAGTCATAATTTTAAAAATTGAAAATACAGATGCACTACAATCAGATGAGCAATTAAGATATTTTAAGTGTTACCAAATCCTTTTTAAATAATGGACATATCTCTTATTATTTTAATACAGTAAAAGAAAAGAAAAATGTAGATCATTTTGCTGTGCAGTTTGCCAAATTAATCATCAAAGAGTTGCTAATTGGTATGAGGACTTATTTTGAAGATTGCCTCCATAATTTTTGGATGTCACACATTTGTTTCTGAAGCTAAAATTTTGAAAAAAATAATGTTTATGGCTACCGATTCAAAGTTACATAAGCAAACAAATGACAGTTATTTTTCAAATTTTATGGTTAACCAAACCAGCATTCCTGAGATATATTTTCAAGATGGGAATAGAGGGATATATAAATTGGAGGGATGTTTCTGTTTGCTTGATTTTTTATTGAGCTCATTAATAGAAAAATAGTAAGATGGTATTGGGAAAAAAATGTGATAGGATGTTAGCAAAGAACATCCTATGCTGCTTAGTTCACAGAAGCACAGCCACAGTCATTGAACTAAGTTGAAAGAGTAATCTGCTAATTTCACATGTCTTGGGTGAGGTTAGGGTGCAATTAGCATTGACTTCCTGGGTGAGGAAGACTGACTTTGGGTATCATGTTATGCTTGGATTAGATAAGGAACAGTGGTAGGGATATGGATAAGGCTATACTTGGGGATAGAGATAGAGTTAGTTTCAGGGATGGGCAAACCTGGCACTAAAAGTGAATGAAAGGAGATAGGAGGGAAATATCTGTACACTTTGCATAGGTCACAGATGTAAAACAAAAGTGTCATGGATATTCAACTAAGTTTAAAGAGTAAGCTGTTACTACCCTAGGTCATACTTGGGGATAGAGAGAGGGTTAGTTTTAAGGATAGGAATACCTGTCACTAAAAGTGAATGAAAGCAGCTAGCAGAAAAATCTCTGCACAACTTGCTTAGTTCAGAGAAGTAAAGCACATGTGCCAGGGTCATTCAACTAAATTTAAATAGTAAGCTGTTACTGTTCCAAGTCATACTTGGGGATTGAGACAGGGTTAGTTTTAGGGATACACAAAGCTGGCACAAAAGTGAATTAAAGCAGATAGCAGAGAAATCTCTGTACACTTTGTTTAGTTCACAGAAGTAAAGCACATGTGCCCTGGTCATTCAACTAGGTTTAAAGAGTAAGCTGCTACTGTCCTGGGTCATACTTAGGGACAGAGATAGCATTAGTTTTAGGGATAGGCAAAGCTGGCACTAAAAGTGAATAAAAGTAGATAGAAGGGAAATCTGTGCACACCTTGCTTAGTTCACAGAAGTAAAGTACAGATGCCATGGATATTCAACTAAGTTTAAAGAATAAGCTGCTACTGCCCCAGGACTTTCTTTGTTTAGGGTACTCTTACTATTGTCTCCCTGGGTGAGGAAGACTAACTTTGGATTTCCTATTATGCTTCGTTTAGGTAGGGTACAGTGGCAGGGATATGGATAAAGCGATACTTGGGGATAGTGATAGTTTTAGGGATAAGCTAAGCAGGCACTAAAAGTGAATGAAAGCAGATAGCTAGAAAATCTCTGCATGCCCTGCTTAGTTTGCAGAAGTAAATCATATGTACCACTGTCTTACACCTATGAATACAGAGTAAGCTAATATTATCCCAGGGCTTAGGTGAGGCTTACGCTCTAGAAAAGCTTTTCTCTCTGGGTGAAAACTGGCTTCAATTTAGATAACAGTCTAAGTGGCAGAAAAGCCTTAGCAGTTTGCCAGATGTGTAACTTGCTTAGTTCCCAAAACTAAAGCACTAGTGATTTGTTCCTAGCACTAAGTGGGAAGAATGAGATCAATGTGACTGAAGTTAAGAGCCCACAGGGAGCAGGCAAAAAATTCCCTGTGGAACACAAGGATAACTGTAAAACATTATATTTCAATGGGAACAAGGATCAAGGAGAGTGCCTGATTGCTTTGAGGTGAAAACATTTTGCTGTCAAGGAGTACTGCATTCCTATGGAAAGTAAGGAAAATTCTTACATCATGTTCTGGTATCTCAGCCATATGTAAAGACTTTGTGACAGAGAGGAAAAGACCATAGACAGCAAAGAGGTGTGTTTCCTTCATAGACATTACAGTAAAAAACAAGGAATTTGAGCATAGAACAAAGTTTAAAGAGTGGGCTGAGATTGTCACTGGGGATCGGGTTATGCTAGGCTTAGATATGGGCTGGGAGATGGAAAATGCTTATGGATATGCTTGGTGATATAGATAGGGTTCCTTTCAGAAATAGGCCTAGCTGGCACTAAGAATGAAAGAAAGCACATAGCAGAAAACTCTCTGCCTATGCTGATTAGTTCACAGAAGTAAAGCACATTAGCCATGGTCAATAAACTAAGTTTAAAGAGTAATCTGCTACTGCCCCAGGACTTGGGTGCAGTTAGGGTACACTTAGTATTGAATCCCAGAGTGGGGAAGACTGACTTTGGAGTTCGTGTTATGCTTGGTTTAGATAAGGAACAGACATATGGATAAGGCTATACTTGGGGATAGAACTAGGGTTAGTTTTAGAAATATGCAAAGATGGCACTAAAAGTAAATGAAAACAGATAGCAGGGAAATCTTTGCACACCTTGCTTAGTCCAGGGAAGTAAAGCAAATATGCCATGGTCATTCAACTAAGTTTAAAGGGTAAGCTGCTACTGCCCCATGTCAACCTTGGGGATAGAGAAAGGGTTAGGTTTAGGGATAGGCAAAGCTGGCACTAATTGTAAATGAAAGCAGATAGCTGGAAAATTTCTACACAACTTGCATAGTTCAGAGAAGTAAAGCAGATGTGCCATGATCATACAACTAGGTTTAAAGGGTAAGCTGCTACTGCCCCAGGTCATATTTGGGGATACAGATAGGGTTAGATTTAGGGATAGGCAAAGCTGGGACTGAAAGTGAATGAAAGCAGATAGCAGAGAAATCTCTGCACACCTTGCTTAGTTCAGAGAAGTAAACCGCATGTGCCAAGGTCATTCAACTAAGTTTAAAGAGTAAGTTAATACTGTCCCAGGTCACACTTGGGGATTGAGATAGGGTTAGTTTTAGGGATAGGCAAACCTGGCATTAAAAGTGAATGAAAGCAGATAGCAGGGAAATCTGTGCACACTCTGCTTAGTTTACAGAAGTAAAATATATGTACCACTGTCTTACACCTAGGAATAAAGAGCAAGCTAATATTGTCCACTAGCTTGGGTGAGGCTTAGGCTCTAGAAACTGTTTTCTCTCTGGGTGAAAAGAGGGTTCTGTTTAGGTATCAGTGTAAGTGGTGGGAAAGCCTTAGCAGTTTACCAAATGTGTACCTTGCTTAGTTCCTGAAAATAATACACTAGCGATTTGGTCCTAGCACTAAGCTGAAAGAGTGAGATCGATGTGTCTGTAGTTAAACAACCTCAGGGGCAGGCAAAAAATTCCATGTGGTATGAAAGGATAACATTAACACACATTACATTTCAATGAGAAAGAGAATTGGGGAGAGTACCTCATTGCATTGAGAAGAAAACGCATTACTGTCAAGGAGTACTGAATTCTAAGGGAAAGTAACTTAAATTCTTACATCTCACTCTGGTATCTTAGCCATATATACAGACATGGTGACAATGAGGAAAAGGCCATAGACAGCAAAGAGGTGTGTTTCCTTCATAGTTATTAAAAGTAAAACACAAGTAACTTGATAATAGACCTAAGTTTCAAGAGTGGGCTAAGATTGACTTTGAGCTTCGGGTTATGCTAGGCTTAGATATGGGCTGGGAGATGGGAAATGCTCACAGTTATGCTTGGTGATATTGACAGGGTTCCTTTAAGAAAGACCTTAGCTGGCACTAAGGGTGAAAGAAAGCACATAGCAGAAAACTCTTTGCCTATGCTGCTTAGATCCCAGAAGTAAAGCACATGAGCCATGGTCATTCAACTAAGTTGAAAGAGGAATATGCTTAACTCAGGTCTTGGGGCATTTAAGGTGCACTAAGTATTGACTCCCTGGGAGAGGAAGATTGACTTTGAAATTCGTGTTATGCTTATTTCAGATAAGCAAAAGTAGGGATATGGAAAAGGTTTTACTTGGTGATAGAGATAGGATTAGTTTTAGGGATAGGCAAAGATGGCACTAAAAGTGAATGAACAGATAGCAGGAAAATCTCTACACAACATGCTTAGTTCAGAGAAGTAAAACAAATGTGCCATGGTCACTCAACTCAGTTTAAAGAGTAAGATGTTACTACCCCAGGTCAAACTTGGGAATGGAGATAGGGTTAGAATTAGGGATAGGCAAATCTGGCACTAAAAGTGAAGGAAAGAAGATAGCAGGAAAATTTCTGCAGAACTTTCTTAGTTCAGAGAAGTGAAACACATGTGCCATGGTGTTTGAACGAAGTTTAAAGAGTAAGCAGCTACTGCCCCAGTCTTTCATTTGATTAGAGTGCTCTTACTATTGTCACCCCAGAGTGACATTGGAGTTCTTGCTATGCTAGGTTAAGATAGGGTAGAGCAGCAGGGACATGGATAGGCTATACAGGGAGACAGAGATAGGGTTAGTTTTAGGGATAGGCAAAGCTGGCACAAAAAGTGGATGAAAGCAGATACCAGAAAAATCTCTGCATACCTCCCTTAGTTCACAGAAGTAAAGCACATGTGCCATGGATATTCAACTAAGTTTAAAGAGTAACTGCTACTACCACATGTCATACTTGGGGAGAGAGAGAGGGTTAGTATTAGAGATAGGCATAGATGTCACTAAAAGTGAATAAAAGCAGCTAGGAGCAAAATCTCTGCACAGCTTGCTTAGTTCACAGAAGTAAACTACATGTGTGATGGTCATGCAACTAGGTTTAAAGAGTAAGCTGATATTGCCTGAGGCCATACTGTGGGATAGAGATAAGGTTAGTTTTATATTAGGCAAAGCTGGCACTGAAAGTGAATGATAGCAGAAAGCAGGAAAATCTCTATACACATTTCTTAGTTTACAGAAGTAAAGCATATGTGCAGCCGTCAAACACCTATTAATAAAGAGCAAGCTAATATTGTCCCAGGACTTGGATGAGCCTTAGGATCCAGAAACGGTTTTCTCTCTGGGTGAAAACAGGCTTTTGTTTAAGTATCAGTGTAAGTGGTGGAAAAGCCTTAGCAGATTACTAAATGTGTACCTTGCTTTCTTCCTGAAATTAATGCACTAGTGATTGGGTCCTAGCACTAAGTGGGAAGAGTGAGACCAATGTGACTGTAGTTAAGAGCCCACTTGGAGCAGACAAAAAATCCAATGTGGTATGAAGGGATAATGGTAAAACATATTACATTTCAATAGGAAGAAGGATCCAGGAGCCCGCCTGATTGTTTTGAAGAGAAAATACATTGCTGTCAATGAGTACCTCATTACTATGGAAAGTAAGTTAAATTCTTACATCTCAGTCTGGTATCTCAGCCCTATATACAGATATTAAGACAGAGAGGAAAAGCCCATAGACAGCAAGAGGTGTGTTTCCTTCACAGTTATTAAAAGTACACACAAGGAACTCGAGCATAGAACCAAGTTTAAGGAGTGTGGCTAGGATTGTCTTTGAAATTTTGGTTATGCTAGGCTTAGATATGGGCTGGGAGATGGCAAATGCTTATGGATATGCTTGGTAATATAGATTGGGTTCTTTTTAGAGATAGGCATAGCTGGCATTATGAGTGAAGAAAGCACACAGCAGAAAACTCTCTGCTACGCTGCTTAGTTCACAGAAGTAAAGTACATGAGCCAGGGTCATTCAACTAAATTTAAAGAGTAATCTGCTACTGCCCCAGGTCTTGGGTGCAGTTGGGGTACTCTTACTATTGTCGCCCTGGGTGAAAAAGATTGACTTTGGAGTTCGTGCTATGCTAGGTTGAGATAGGGTACTGCGGCAGGGATATGGATAAGGTTATACTTGAGGATAGTAATAGGGTTAGTTTTAAGGATAGGCAATGCTGGCACTAAATTGAATGAAAGCAGATAGTAGGAAAATCTCTGCACACCCTGCTTTATTCACAGAATTAAAGCACATGTGCCATGGTCATTCAACTAGGTTTAAAGAGTAAGCTGCTACTGCACGAGGTCATACTTGGGGATAGAGATAGGGTTAGTTTTAGGGATAGGCAAAACTGTTACTAAAAGTAAATTAAAGCAGATAGTAGGAAAATCTCAGCTGACCCTGCTTATATCAACAAAGTAAAATACATGTACCATGGTGATTCAACCTAGTTTAGACAGTAAGATGCTACTGCCCCAGGTCATACTTGGGAGCAGAGATAGGATTAGTTTTAGGAATAGTCAAATTTGGAACTAAAAGTGAAAGGAAAACAGATAACATGAAATTCTCTGCATCCTCTACTTATTTCACAGAAGTAAAGCAAATGTGCCATGGTCACTCAACTAGGTTTAAAGAGTAAGCTGTTATTGCCCCATGTCATACCTAGGGATAGAGATTGGGTTAGTTTTAGGGATAGGCAAACCTAGCACTAAAAGTGAAGGGAAGCAGAAGGCACAAATTCTCTGCAAACCCTGCTTAGGTCACAGAATTAAAGCACATGTGCCCTGGTCATTCAACTAGGTATAAAGAGTAAGCTGATACTGCTCCAGGTCATACTTGGGGATAGAGAGAGGGTTAGTTTTAGGGATAGGAAAAACTGGCACTAAAAGAGAAGGAAAGCAGATAGCAAGAAATTCTCTGTACAATTTGCTTAGATCACAGAAGTAAAGCACATGTGCCATGGTCATTCAACTAGGTTTAAAGAATATGCTGCTATAGCCCCAAGTCATAATTGGGAATAGAGAAAAGTTTAGTTATAGGGATAGGCAAAGTCAGCACTAAAGTGAATGAAAGCAGATAGGAAGAAATTCTATTCACACCTTCCTTAGTTCACAGAAATAAAGCATATGTGCCATGGACATTCAAGTAAGTTTAAAGAGTAAGCTGCTATGCACCAGGTCATACTTGGGGATAGAGATAAGGTTAGTTTTAGGGAAAGGCAAAGCTGACACAGAAAATGAATGATAGCAGATAGTAGGGAAATTTCTGCATGCCTTGCTTAGTTTGCAGAAGAAAGCATACGTGCCACCATCATACACACAGGAATTAAGAGCAAGCTAATATTGTCCCAGAACTTGGGTGAGTGAAAGGTTCCAGAAATGGTTTTCTCTCCTTGTGAAAAGAGGCTTTTGTTTAGGTATCAGTGTAAGTGGTGGAAAAACATTAGCAGTTTACCAAATGTGTATCTTGCTTAGTTCCTGAAACTAATGCACTAGCGATTGGGTCCTAACACAAAGTGGAAAGAGTGAGATCAATGTGACTGTAGTTAAGAGCAAACAGAGAACAGGCAAAAAATCCCATATGGTATGAGAGTATAATGGTAAAACACATTACATTTTGATGGGAAAGAGGATCCAGGAGAATGCCTGATTGCCTTGAGGAGAAAAAGCTTTGCTGTCAAGGAGTACTGCATTTCCTATGGACAGTAAGTTAAATCCTTACATCTCATACTTGTATCTCAGCCATATATGCAAACATTCAAACAGATGAAAAGCCCATAGACAGTAAAGTGGTGTGTTTCCTTCATAGATATTAAAAATAAAACACAAGGAACTCGAGCACAGGACTAAGTTTAAAGAGTGGGCTTCTATTGACTTGGATATTTGGGTTATGCTAGGCTTAGATATGGGCTGGGAGACAGCAAATACTTACGGATATGCTTGGTGATATAGATAGGGTCCCTTTAAGAGTTAGGCTGACATGGCACTAAGAGTGAAAGAAAGCACATAGCAGGAAACTCTCTGAACACTTTCTTAATTCACAGAAGTAAAGCACATGAGCCTTGGTCATTCAACTAAGTTTAAAGAGTAATCTACTACTGCCCCCGGTCTTCGGTGTGGTTAGGGTGCTCTTTCTATTGTAGCCCTGGGTGAGGAAGACTGACTTTGGAGTTCATCTTATACTAGGTTTAGATCAGGTACAGCCTCAGGGATATGGATAAGGCTATACTTGGTGCTAGAGATAGGGCTAGTTTGGGGAAAGGCAATGTTGGCACTAAAAGTGATTGAAAGCACATAGCTGGAAAATCTGTATACCTTGCTTACTGCACAGAAGTAAGGCACATGTGTCCTGGTCATTCAACTAGTTTTAAACTGTAAGTTTCTACTGCCACAGATCTTACTTGGGGATAGATACAGGGTTAGTTTTAGGGACAGGCAATGGTGGCATAACAAGTGAAGGAGAGTAGATAACACAAAATTTTCTGCACACCTTGCTTATTTCAGAGAAGTAAAGCAAATGTGCCAAGGTCAATCAACTAGATTTAAAGAGTAAGCTGTAACTCTTACCAGCATAACTTGGGGATAGAGATAGGGTTAGTTTTAGGGATAGGCAAAGCTGTCACTAAAAGTTGTAGAAAGCAAATAGTAGGAAAATCTCAGCACTCCCTGCTTATTTCACTGAACTAAAGTACATGTGCCATGGTGATTCAACTAAGTTTAAAGAGTAAGCTGCTACTGCCCCAGGTCCTACTTTGGAGTAGAGATAGGGTTTGTTTTAGGGATAAACAAAGTTGGAAGTAAAAGTAAAAGGAAAGCAGATAACATGAAATTCTCTGCACCCTCTACTTATTTCACAGAAGTAAAGCACATGTGCCATGGTCATTCAACTAGGTTTAAAGCGTAAGCTGCTACTGTCCGAGGTCATACTTGGGGTAACAGATAGGGTTAGTTTTAGGGATAGGAGAAGAAGGAACTAAAAGAGAAGGAAAGCAAATAGCACAAAATTCTCTGTACACCTTCCTTAGTTCGCAGAAGTAAAGCACATGTGCCATGGTCACTCAACTAGGTTTAAAGAGTAAGTTGTTATTGCCCCATGTCATACCTGAGGATAGAGATTGGGTTAGATTTAGGGATAGGCAAAGTCGCACTAAAAGTGAAGGAAAGCAGATAGCATGAAATTCTCTGCAAACCCTGCTGAGGTCACAGAATTAAATTACATGTGCCTGGTCATTCAACTAGGTTTAAAGAGTAAGCTGCTACTGCCCCAAGTCATACTTGGGAATAGAGAGAGCCTTAGTTTTAGGGATAGGCAAAGCTGACCCTGAAACTGAATGAAAGCAGATAGCAGGGAAATCTCTGCACACCTTGCTTACTTTGCAGAAGTAAAGCATATTTGCCACCATCATACACCTAGGAAAAAAGAGCAAGCTAATATTGTCCCACTACTTGCGTGAGCCATAGGCTCTATAAACAGTTTTATCTCTGGGTGAAACTAGGCTTCTCTTTAGGTATCAGTGTAAGTGGTGGAATGCCTTAGCTGTTTACCAAATATGTACCTAATGCACTAGCAATTCAGCCCTAGCACTAATTGGGGAGAGTGAGATCAATGTGACTGTAGATAAGGGCCCACAGGAAGCAGCAAAAAATTCCACGTGCAATGAAAGGATAAATAAAACACATTTCATTTCAATGGGAAGTAGGATCCAGCAGAGTGCCTGATTGCTTTGAGGAGAAAATGCATTGCTGTCAAGGAGTAGTACATTTCCTATGGAAAGTCAGTTAAATTCTTACATCTCATTCTGGTATCTCAGCCATATATATGCAGACATTGTGACAGAAAGGAAAAGCCCATAGACAGCAAAGAAGTGTGTTTCCATCATAGTTATTAAAAGTAAAACACAAGGAACTCGATTATAGAACTCAGTTTAAACAGTGGGCTATGATTCAATTTGAGTTTCAGGTTATGCTAGAATTATATATGGGCTGGGAGATGGCAAATGCTTTCAGATATGCTTGGTGATATAGATAGGGTACCTTTTAGAGTTAGGCCTAGATGGCACTAAGAGTGAAGAGAGAATATAGCAGAAAACTCCCTGCCTATGCTGCTTGGTTCACACGAGTAAAGCACACGAGCCATGGTCATTCATCTAAGTTAAAGAGCAATCTGCTCCTGCCATAGGTCTTGGGTCCATTAGGGTGCTTTTACTATTGTCACCCTGGGAGAGGAAGACTGACTTTGGAGTTTGTATTATGCTAGGTTTAGATATGGTACAGTGGCAGGGATTTGGATAAGACTATACTTGTGGTTAGAGATAGGGTTAGTTAAAGGAATAGGCAAATCTGGCACTAAGAGTGAATGAAAGAAAATAGCAAGAAAATCTCTGCACAACAGCTTAGTTCACAGAATTAAAGCACATGTGCCATGGTCATTCAACTAGATTTAAAGAATAAGCTGCTATTTCCCCATGTCATTCTTGGGGTTAGAGATAGAGTTATTTTTAGGGATAGGCAAAGCTGGCCCTAAAAGTGAAGGAAAGCAGATAGCATGCAATCTCTGCACACATTGCTTAGTTCACAGAAGTAAACAATATGTGCCCTGGTTTTCAACTAGTTAAAGAAAAAGCTCCTAGTGACACTGGTCTTACTTGTGGATAGAGATAGGTTCATTTAAAGGGGTAGGCAAAGGTGGCACTAAAATTGAAGGAAAGCAGAAAGCAGAAAAATCTCTACAAACCCTGCTTAGTTCCTGAAGTAAAGCACATGTGCTGTGCTCATTCAACTAGGATGATAGAGTAAGCTGATACAGCCCCACCTCATACTTGCGGATAGAGATAGGGATAGTGTTAGGGATAGGCAAAGCTGGCACTAAGACTGAATGAAAGCAGATAGCAAGAAATACTCTGCACACCCTGCTAAGTTCACAGAATAAAAGCACATGTGCAATGGTATTTAACTAGGTTTAAAGAGTAAGCTGCTACTGCCCCAGGTAATTCTTGGGGATAGAGATAGGGTTAGTTTTAGGGATAGGCAAAGCTGGCTCTAGAAGTGAAGAAAGGCAGATAGCACAAAATTGTCTGCAGATATTACTTAGTTCACAGAAGTAAAGCACATGTGCCATGTTCATTCTACTAGGTTTAAAGTGTAAGCTGCAACTGCCACTGGTATTAATTGGGGATTGAGATAGGATTCGTTTTAGGAATAGGCAATGTTGGCACTAAAACTGAAGGAAAGCAGATAGCAGGAAAATCTTGGCATACCCTGCTTAGTTCACAAAAGTAAAGCACATGTGCCATGGACATTCAACTAGGTTTAAACAGAAGCTGCTACTGCCCCATGTCATAGTTGGGGATAGTGATAAGGTTAGTTTTAGAGATAGGCAAAGCTGGCACTATAAGAGAATGAAAGCAGATAGCATGAAATTATCTGTATACCTTGCTTAGTTCACAGAAGTAAAGCACATGAGCCATGATCAATCAACAAGGTTTAAAGAGGAAGTTGCTACAGCCCCAGGTCATACTTGAGTATAGAGAAAGGGTTACTTTTAGGTATAGGCAAAGCATGCAATAAGAGTGAATAAAAGCAGAAAGAAAGAAAATCTCTGTGGAAGCTGTTTGGTCACAGAAGAAAAGCACATTTGCCAGGGTCAATCAACCTGATTTAAAGAATAAGCTGTTACTGCCACCAGTCTTACTTGGGTATAGATATAGGGTTAGGTTTATGGATAGACAAAGTTGGCACCAAAATTGAAGGAAAGAAGGTAGCAGGAAAATCTCTGTACATGCTGCTTAGTTCATAGAAATAAAGCCCAGGTGCCATGTTGACTCAAGTAGGTTTACAGAGTAAGCTGCAACTTGGGTAGGGAATTAGGGTTCATTTTTGGTAGGCAAAGCTGGCACAAAAACTGAAGGAAAGCAGATAGCACGACATTATCTGCATACCTTGCTTAGTTCACAGAAGTAAAGCACATGTACTATGGTCATTCAACTAGATTTAAAGAATAAGCTGCTACAGACCAAAATCATATTTGGGTATAGAGAAAGGATTAGTTTTAGGGACAGGCAAAGCTGGCACTAAGAGTGAATGTAAGCAGACAGCAAGAAAATCTCTGCACAACCTGCTTAATTCACAGTAGTAAAGCACATGTGCAATGGTCATTCAACTAGGTTAAAGAGTAAGCTGCTACTGCCACAGATCATTTTTGTGGATAGAGATATGGCTAATTTTAGAGACAGGCAAAGCTGGCAATAAAAGTGAAGGAAAGCAGATACCATGATTTCTTTGCACATATTGCTTAGTTCACAGTAGTAAACACATGTGCCATGTCATTCAACCAGGTTTAAAGAGTAAACTTCTACTGCCACTGGTCTTACTTGGGGATAGAGTTAGGGTTAGTTTTAAGGATAGGCAAAGTTGGCACTGAAATTGAAGGAAAGCACATAGCAGGAAAATCTCTGCACACCCTGCTTAGATCACAGAAGTAAAGCCCATGTGCCATGGTCATTCAACTAGGTTTAAAGAGTAAGCAGCTACAGACCCAGGTCATTCTTGGGTAGAGAGAAAGGGTTCATTTTAGGATAGCTAAAGCTGGCAATGAAAATGAAGGAAAGCAGATAGCAGGGAAATCTCTGCACACCTTGCTTAGTTTGCAGAAGTAAAATATATGTACCACTGTCATACACCTGGGAATAAAGGGCAAGTTAATACTGTCCCAGGACAGGCATGACCTTAGGCTCTCAAAACAGTTTACTCTTTGGATGAAAACAGGCTTTTGTTTAGGTATCAGTGTAAGTGGTGGAAACGCCTTAGCTGTATACCAAATGTGTACCTAATGCACTAGCGATTCCCCCCGAGCACTAAGTGGGAAGAGTGAGATCAATCTGACTGTAGATAAGAGGCCACAGGGAGCTGTCAAAAAATCCCTTGTGATAGGAGAGGATAATGGAAAACACATTACATTTCAGTGGGAAGGAAGATCCAACAGAGCGCCTGTTTGCTTTGAGGAGAAAATGCATTGCTTTCAAGAAGTACTGCACTTTCTGTGGAAAGTAAGTTAAATTATTACATCTCATTCTGGTATCTCAGCCATATATGCAGACATTGTGACCGATAGGAAAAGCCCATAGACAGCAAAGAGGAGTTTTTCCTTCATACTTTTTAAAATAAAACACAAGGAGCTTGAGCTTAGAACTAAATTTAAACTGTGGGCTAAGATTGAACTGGAAGTTCATGTTACATTAGGTTTAGATATGGGCTGGGAGATGGCAAATGCTTTTGGATAACCTTGGTGATATAGATAGGGTACCTTTTCGAGTTAGGCCTAGATGGCACTAAGAGTGAAAAAGAGGGGATGGGACACAATGATGTCTGAATGAGTGCACCTTATAGTCTCTCTTGCAAAGAAGCATCTGGACAGCATTGGAAATTCTTCAGGACCAGGCTGTTTGGGGATTTTCCAGGGCAGGAGGTGTCCGGAGATCAATTTGGTGGGATGGTGACAGAGAAGATTAGTGTAAAATGTAGAATACAGGCTCTCTTACACGGAAATATGGGCTACACACAGAACGCTCCCCACTGGGGTGGACAGCATGGCAATGGTGATTCCTGGAGGCTCTGTGGTGCTAGGGAATTCATAAGCCCTGAGCAGGCTATTCAGGGGCTTGCAGGGCAGGTCTTGGAAACCTATTTTGTGAGACAGTGACGGAGTTTTTGTGAGGCGTGGAATTTTGGGTTTCTGACATGGATGTTAGTGCTTCTGGCTAGAGCCCCAACCCTAGGCCTGGCTGCTGATCTGCAGCGGTCCTCAAATTGGTCACAATAAAGAGGCACCACCAGTAGGCTGTTTCAGGGCTTGCAGATTGGGAGGTGGCTGGAAGCTGATTAGGTGAAACAGAGACAGAGAAGTCTTTTGCAAGGTGTGGAATTTTGGGTTTCTGACATGGAGATCAGTGCTTCTGGCTAGAGCCCCACCCCCCAGGGCTGGCTGTTGATCTGCAGTGTCCTTAGATTGGTTGCAATATAGACGTACTGCCAGCAGATTGTTTTGGGAGCTTGCAGGACGGGAGGTGTCCTGAAGTCAAATTGGTTACACAGCAACAGAAAAGACTCTTGTGAGAGGGGGAATTTTGGGTTTCTGACACAGAGGTCAGAGTTTGTGGATGTGAACCCCCCATAGGGCTGGCACCCAACTGTGGGAATCCCTGAAGGCTGTGTTGCACTGTGGTGCTCCCAGACACCCTGTTAACCAGATTTGAGGTTGCCAGGTCTGTGTCCCCTAAACCCTGGTGGCCCACACCCCAGAGACTCACAACTCTTGAGTCTGTAATATCACAGACTTACCATCACTGAATCCACTATGCCCTGAGGTCCATCTGAGGTCCTTGATTGTCCTAGCCCTTGATGTTTGTGGGTTTTTGTTGTTGTTGTTGTTTTGTTTTGTTGTTCTCTTTCCTTTTTCTCTTTTTTTTTCTTTTTTTTCTCTTTTATTTTTTATTGTTCTGGTTGTTCATATTGCATTATCTCCTAATCTTTTCTCCCATTGTATCCCCCAGGTGTTTTTTCATTTATTTAGGTTTTTTTTCCCCCCTTTCTCTTTCATCTTTTCTTTCTCTTGCTTGTTTCCCTCCCTTTTCTTTGCCCACCCCCCTTACTTTCTTCTCTTTTTTTCTTTTCCCTCTTTTTCTTCTTATTTTTTTAATCTTAATTATACAATAGATGCTGCAGGGATTGTCTCACATTTGCTGGGTTTCCTCATCCTTCATTGCCTCGTTTCTGTGTGAATTGATTTTGGCCACATACACTATCCCTTTTACCCCACATCTTGCTCTCCTCCATCATCTACTGTCTCTCTTACTTTCCACCTCCCTTTCTTTAGCCTCCAAATTGTCTTACTTTTAATTTATAACACCTTTGTTTTGTTTTCTGTCTTTTGTCCACTCTTAAAACTATTGCTTTTCTTTTCTCTTTGCCTCTCTGATGAAAACAGTGGCTTTTTAATTCATACTATATTCCTCCCATATTCAGTTGACTGCCTCATTATAAGTACTCTACTTACTGCTATAACTCTATACAACTTATATGAGTCTAATACCCATCCTCCCAGATCTCATATTGTTGCTCTGTTAACATTTATTACCAATATTATTTTACACATTTTCCTTTTTTACATAATTGCCTTTCCCTGGCCCTAATATTTTCCTTCAAAGTGAACTCAGCCAGCAACAAATTAGAATAAGAAGAACAAAGTGACAAAAAGAAGGTATAACACTTACACAAGAACAATAACTAATTTATCCCCAAGACTACACAAAGAAGCTAAGGAACTGATTAAACCCATCAAGATAAAATGATGACCAGACAGCAACAAAAAACTACAAACAAAACTTGTAATCAGAAAAACATGGCTGAATCCAGTGAACAAACTAAAATCTAGGAAGAGGAGCAGAACTTTGGACAACTAATTAAATATCTCAGAACATATATCAGAAACAAACTTGATGAAGTAAAGGAAGAGTTTAACAATATGAAGAAAACACTTGAAGAGGAAATTGCAGACATATGCAAAAAAAGATAATAAATATGGGAATGAACACCACAGTTCAAGAATTCAAAAATACACTCGCAACAAATAGGAGCAGATTAGAAGAGGCAGAGGAGAGAATTAGCAATGTGGAAGACAGTACATCAGAAATCAAACAGAGAGTAGAATTGATCGAGAAAAAGATAGAAAAAATCCAACTAGGACTTAGGGACCTGAATGACAATGCAAAACGCACAAACATACATATTATAGGCATCCCAGAAGCAGAAGAGAAGGGAAAGGGGTCAGAGGGTTGTTGCAGGAAATAATGGCTGAAATCTACTGAGAGAGATGGATGTACATATCCAAGAAGCACAATGCACCCCAAACATCATAAACCACAACAGGCCCACCCCAAGACATATACTTGTCAAATTATCCAATGTTCAAGACAAAGAGAAAATTCTAAAAGCAGCAAGAGAAAACAAAACCATCACATACAAGGGAAGTTCCATAAAATTAAGTGCTGATTTCTCATCTGAAACCATGGAGTCAAGAAGGCAGTGGTATGATATAGTCAAGGTACTAAAAGAACAAAATTTCCAACCAAGAATACTCTACCCAGCTAAACTAGCATTCAAAAATGATGGAGAGTTCAAAATATTCACAGATAAACAGAAATTGAAAGAGTATGCCAACAAGAAACCTCCCCTTCAAGAAATACTAAAAGGAGTTCTGCAGGAAGAAAGGAAAAAACAGGACAGGCAGAGTTGGAGGAGAGTGTAAGAGCAACAAAAAAGACAAGGGAAGAAAAACAAACAAAATATGACAAACACAAACCCAATCAAAATATGGCTAACACAAATAACTTCTTGAAAGTAATAACACTGAATGTCAATGGATTAAACTCACCTATCAAAAGATTCAGACTGGGACATTGGATAAGGAAATATGACCCATCTATATGCTGTCTACAAGAGACACATCTTAGACCCAGAGACTCATGGAGGCTGATAGTCAATGGTTGGAAAACAATCTTACAAGCAAACAATAACCAAAAAAAGGCAGGAGTAGCTATATCAATATCAAACAAAAAAAAAAGACTTTAAATGTGAAACAATTGTGAGAGACAAAGAAGGATACTACATATTAGTGAAAGGGACAATCTGTCAAGAAGAATGAACAATCATAAATATTTATGCTCCTTGAAAAAAATGATAATGATAACACAACATACCAAAATTTATGGGATGCAGCAAAAGCAGTACTGAGAGGAAAATTTATAGCCATAAATTCATATATCAAAAAAGAAGAAAGAGCAAAAATTGAAGAACTAACTGCACATTTGGAGGAATTAGAAAAAAACAACAAAGTAATCCAACAGGAAGAAGAAGGAAGGAAATAACAAAGAAAAGAGCAGAACTAAATGAAATAGAAAATAAGAAAGCACTGGAAAAGATAAACAAGACCAAGGCTTCTTTTTTGAGAAGATCAATAAAATTGACAAACCTTTACTGAGACTAACAAAGAAAAAAAGAGAGAGGATGCAAACACACAAAATAAGAAATAAGAAAGGAGATATCACTACTGACCCCACAGAAAAAAAGACTATCATAAGAGGATACCTTGAAAAACTATATTCCAACAAAAATGACAATTCAGAGGAAATGGACAAATTCCTAGCAACATATAAGCAGCCTATATTGATGAAAGAAGATATTGATAATCTCATCAAACCAATCACAAGTAAAGAGAAAGAACCAGTCATTAAAACCTCCCAACTAAGAAGAGCCCAGTGCCAGATGGATTCACAGGTGAATTCTACAAAACATTCTGGAAAGAACTAATACCAGTCCTGCTGAAACTCTTCCATAAAATCAAAAAAGAAGGAACATTGCCTAACTCTTTCTATGATGCCAACATTACCCTAGTACCTAAGCCAAAGAAAGAAACCACAAGAAAGGAAAATTACAGACCAATTTCTCTAATGAACCTAGATGTAAAATACTTGCTAATCATATTCAACAACACATTAAATGAATTATACACCACAACCAAGTGGGATTCATTCCAGATATGCAAGGATGGTTCAACATAAGAAAATCAATCAATGTAATACACCATATAAACAGATTGAAGAGGAAAAAATCACATGATTATATCTATAGATGCAGAAAAAGCATTTCACAAAATACAGCACCCTTTCTTGATAAAAACACTCCAAAAGATCTGAATATAAGGAAATTTTTTGAACATGATAAAGAGTATATATGAAAAACCCACAGCCAACATCATTTACAATGGAGAAATCCTAAAATCCTTCTCTCTAAATTCAGGAACAAGACAAGGATGCCCACTCTCTCCCCTTCTATTTAACATTGTCTTAGAAGTACTTGCTCAAGCACTGAGGCAAGAACCAGATATAAAAGTCATTCAAATTGGAAAGGAAGAAGTCAAAATTTCATGATTTGCAGATGACATGTCCTATACATAGAAAACCCTGAGAGGTCAACAACAAAGCTTCTAAAACTCATAAATGAATTTAGTAAAGTCACAGGTTATAAGATCAATGCGCAAAAAGCAGTAGCATTTCTGTACACCAATAATGAGCAAGATCAGGAGGAGATCAAGAAACAAATGCCATTCACAATAGTCAATAAAAAAATCAAATATTTAGGAATAAATTTAACTAAAGATGTAAAAAACTTATACACTGAGAAATACACAAGACTGTTCAAGGGAATCAAGGAAGACCTAAATAAATGGAAGAATATTCCCTATTCATGGATAGGAAGACTAAATATTATTAAGATATTGATCCTACCAAAATTGATCTACACATTCAATGCAATCCCAATAAAAATCAACACAGCCTTCTTTAAGGAACTAGAAAACTAACTATGAAATTTATTTGGAAAGGAAAGAGGCCCCGAATAGCCAAAGACATATTGAAAAAGAAAAACGAAATTGGAGGAATTGCACTACCTGACTTCAAAACATACTACAAAGCTACAGTAGTGAAAACAGCACGGTATTGGCATAAGGAGAGACACACAAACCAGTGGAATTGAATGAAAGTTCTGATATAGAACCTCATATATATAGCCATATAATATTTGATAAAGCCACCAAACCCTCTCAACTGGGAGAGAATGACCTATTCAACAAATGGTGCCTGGAGAACTGGATATCCATATGTAGAAGAATGAAAGAGGATTACCATCTCACACCTTATACAAAGATCAACTCAAGATGGATCAAAGAACTAAATATAAGAGCCAAGACCATAAAGACTTTGGAAAGCAGTGTAGGGAAACATCTACCAGAACTTGTAATAGGAAATGGCTTCATGAACATCACACCAAAAGCACGAGCAGCAAAAGAACAAATAGATAAATGGGACTTCCTCAAAATTAAAGCCCTGTGCACCTCAAAGGAGTTTGTCAAGAAAGTAAAAAGGGAGTCTACACAATGGGAGAAAATATTGGCAAACATATATCTGATAAGAGACTTATAACTTACATATATAAAGAACTCCTATATCTTTAAAATAAAAAGATAAACAACCCATTTAAAAAATGGGAAAAAGATTTAAACAGACACTTCTCCAGAGAAGAAATACAAATGGCTAAAAAGCACATGAAAAAATTCTCCAAATCTTTAGCTATCAGGGAAATGCAAATCAAATCTGCAATGAGATACCATCTTACTCCCATAAGATTGGCAGCTATGAAAAAAACAGAAGAATACAAATGCTGGAGAGGATGTGAAGAAATGGGAACACTCATCCACTGCTGGTGGGAATGCAGAAGGATCCAACCATTCTGGAGGACAGTTTGGCCATTTCTCAAAACACTAACCACAGATTTGCCATGTGACCCAGCAATTCCACTGCTGGGTATATACCCAGCAGAACTGAAAACAAGGACACAAACCGATATATGCACACCAATGTTCATAGCAGCATTGTTCACTATCACCAAAAGTTGGAATCAACCCAAATGCCCATCAACAGATGAGTGGATCAATAAAATGTGGTATAAACATGCAATGGAATACTACTCAGCTTTCAGAACAAATACACTACAAACACACTTGATAACATGGATGAATCTTGAGAACCTTATATTGAATGAAGCATCCCAGGCATTGAAGGACAAATACTACATGATCTCAATGATATGAAATAAGTAAACCAAGCTGCCTCAGAGAGCTAGTGAGTGGAAGAGAGGCTTACAGGAAATTGAGGAGTAGAGGAAGGATGTAAGATGACATCTACATGGGTGAAATCTATGATAAGCTGGAGGTAACTATATGTGCAAGGAAGAGATTAAATGGGGGCATAGGGTTACCTTTGCATGGGCTCTGCGGGCTTGAGAGGGCTAGAGATGGGCAGATGGGTAATAATGCCCAAGAAATTGGGGGGAGGGTGGGAAAACATATGAACATAGGAGACTGTCAGGTGTTGGTTGAGAGTATAATGCTGAGAAAAACTTTTCAAAATATAATTAGGAAAGTTACCTACTTAAGATACTTTAAAGGGGAAAATCTGATGTAGGACAGACTCCAAGGGAATATATGAATGCTTATTTTGCCAGAGTGGGTTATACCATTGGGTAGAGACCCATATAATGAGAGTGAAGGTATACTCACATCCTGGGGTGAACTGATGCTATCAAATAGAGGGAACTGTATCTCTCAAGAGAAATGGTGTCTCCCAGGGCATTAGGGCAGTTGAGCGTGTCAAGCCCTCAACACTGTTGCAAGTATCTCTGAACATGGCTCCTCAAGAAATGAAGATTGACTGTCACTGTGGGCCCCAAGGGGAGGGGTAAATAGACATTGAATAGATGGAACCATCGTAACTGTGAGGGCAATAGAAGTACACAAGGATGGATATAAAACATGAAATATTACACCAAAAACATGTAAGGGTCGACAGACTAATAATGTAAACCATAATGTAAAACATAGGATAACTTAAAAAATTAGAAAATTGTATAGCCTAAAGTACAAACCACAAAGTAAACACAAATGTTACCTTGTTTGAAAGCTATTGTCTCAAAAATCTGTACATCAGTTTCAGTAATATGGTATGAATATGTTAAAAGAGTATCACTGTGGAAGGGAAAAGGTTTTATATAGGATATGTGGGAGTACTGTATATTGTATATATGAATTACTATGATCTATAGCTCTTGTGAAGAGAAGCTTAATAATTAGGAAAAAAGAAAAGTAAAAGATAGGATGTAGAATTTTCCAAATCAATATGTATTCTATAAATAACCTTTAAACTCATTGCCATATTCCATTTTACTATTAAGGGAAACTGGCATTATATTGGGCTTCTCTTTTCAGGAAGTTTTAGATCACAGAGTGGTTCAACAATGGCACCGGAAGAATACTGGTATGGGATGTTATTGACAGGGGACATATGGTTGACAGGGAGTTATACAGGGCATGTGTCTGGGGTGCATAGAAAGGTTTGGATATACTCATAATGGAAACAATTAAAAACAACAACTGGGGGGGGTGCTGGGTTCCTGGCCAGGGGGGTTCTGTCATGGTCCCTAGGGGAGCAGCAGCAGTTCCCCAGGTGCAACGGCAAGGACCAGGAAGGAATGAGGGTCCAACAGTGAGCCCCTGGTACTAATGACTATGCTTGTGAGCCTATACACCAGAAATAAGAACAATGTCTAGGGCAGCACTTTGCCTCAGTGTTCCCTCCTGACAGCGTCTGTGTTACTCAAATGTGGCCAGTCTCAAAGCTAAATTCAGCATGTAAATGCACTGCCTACTCCCCAGCATGGGACATGACACCTGGGGATGAGCCTCTCTGGCTCCGAGGGATCACTACCAAGTACCAGCTGATTACATAACTAGAAAATGACCTTGAATTAAAGGTTCAACGTGGACCAGCAGAATATACCTGTCTACATATAATAACAGGAGTTAAAAATGCTTTTTGACCTAAATTAAGGGGGAAATGGAAAGGAGAAATGAGTTTATATGGCTATGAGTCTCTAAAAAGAGTCTGGAGGTCATCAGAAGGATTGCCCTTATGCACAACTGAGCAGAGTCTCAGAGACAGATTAAGTGGAAACAACCCCAGGTATTGGTTCTTTTGAGGGCTAAAGAGACCCACAGGTTCTATGGTCATGGCAGATGGAGTTCACTGCCATGTCAGTTGGCCCTTCTTTGGAGTTGGTGTTTCTGCGTGATGGAGCTGGACTCAGATGTGGGCTCTTTTCACAAGCCTTCCCGTTACTTTACTGGAATTGTAGTTGGTGCTGGAGTTTAAGATATATCTAGGGGATCTGAATCTCTGGACTGACAATATGATAGCCAGGCCCTGAGCCTCAACAGACTTCAGCTCCTACACTCTGGTTTATTGGACTTATCCCACTCAGCTAACATGGAGTTGAAGAATGTCAACCACCACACCATGGAGCCAGGAGTGCCTACAACTGAAAGCAGGAGGATTGCATCCAGTATCCAAGGGGAATCTAAACCCCCTCTTGACATAGATGTGGAATGGACACAACTAATCAAGGTGCACAGGAAGGAGGAATACAGTAACAGTTAGAGTGGACTTACTGATATTCTATTCATGAACTATTGTGGTTAGTAATCAAGAAAATGTGGCATTAGTGTGGAAAAAATGGCTATGGTGGCTGCTGAGTGCAGGGAATGAAATGAAGAGATGAGATGTGGAGGCATTTTCGGGACTTGGAGTCATCCTGGTGGTGCTACAGGGAAAATTACCAGACATTATAGATCCTCCCGAGGCCCACTGGATGGAACGTGAGATGTGGACCATTGACCATGAGGGGCAGTGATGTCCAGAGATGTACTCACCAAATGCAATGGATGTGTCATGATGATGGGGGAGAGTGTTGCTGTGGGGGGGAGTTTTGGGTGGGGGCAGTGGGGGTGAATGAGGACCTCATATTTTTTTAAAGTAGTATTTTTTTTTAATTAATAAAAAAAAAGAGAGCACAGAGCAGAAAACTCCCTGCCTATGCTGCTTAGTTCATACAAGTAAAGCACATAAGCCACAATCATTCATCTAAATTTAAGAGTAACCTGCTACTGCCCCAGGCCTTGGATGCAGTTAGGCTGCTCTTACTATTGTCACCCGAGGTGAAGAAGACTGACTTTGGAGTTGGTGATATGCTAGGTTTAGATAGGGTACATCAGCAGGGATTTGGATAGGGCTCTACTTGGAGTTAGAGACAGGGTTAGTTTAGAGATAGGCCAAGCTGGCACTAAGAGTGAATGAAAGCAGATAGCAGGAAAATCTCTGCACAGCCTGCTTAGTTCACACTAGTAAAGCACATGCTCCATGGTCACTTAACTAGGTTTCAATAATAAGCTGCTACTGCCCCAGGCCATTCTTGGGGATAGAGATAGGTTTAGTTTTAGGGATAGGCAAAGTGGGCACTAAAAGTGAATTTAAGCAGAGAGCATGAAATTCTTTGCACACAGTGCTTAGTCCACAGAAGGAAAGAACATGTGCTGTTGTCATTCAACTTGGTTTAAAGAGTAAGCTGCTACTGCCAACAGTCTTACTTGGGGATAGAGATAGGGTTAGTTTTAGGGATAAACAAATTTGGCACAAAAATTGAGGGAAAGCAGCTAGCAAGAAAATCTTGGCACACCCTCCTTTAGTTCACAGAAGTAAAACACATGTGCCATGGTCATTCAACTAGGTTAAAAGAGTAAGCTGCTACAGCCCCAGGTCATTCTTGCATATAGAGAAAAAGTTAGTTTTAAAGATAGGAAAAGTTGGCACTAAAATTGAAGGAAAGCACCTAGCAGGAAGATCTCTGCACGCCCTGCTTAGTTCACAGAAGTGAAGCACATGTGCCATGGGCATTGAAGTAGGTTTAAAGAGTAAGCTGCTACAGCTCCAAGACATACTTGTGTATAGAGAAATGGTTAGTTTCAGGGATAGGGAAAGCCGGCATTAAAAGTGAATGAAAGCAGAAAACAAGAAAATCTCCTCACACCTTGCTTAGTTCACAGAAATAAAGCACACATGCCGTGGTCATTCAAGTAGGTTTAAGAATAAGCTGCTTCTATCAAGATCATACTTGGGAATAGAGATAGGCTTAGTTTTAGAGATAGGCCAAGTCAGCCCTGAAAGTGAATGAAAACAGATAGCAGGGAAATGTCTGCACACCCTGCCTACTTTGCAGAAATAAAGCATATGTGCCACCATCATACACCTAGGAATAAAGAGCAAGCTAATATTGTCCCAGGACTTCCATGAGCCTTTGGCTCTAGGAACAGTTTTCTCTCTGACTGAAAACAGTGTTCTGTTTAGGTATCAGTGTAAGTGTGGAAAAGCCTTAGCTGTTAACCAAATGTGTACTATGCACTAAGGATTTGGCCCTAGCACTAAGTGCAAAGTTTGAGATCAATGTGACTGTAGATAAGAGCCCACAGGGAGAAGGCAAAAAATCCTATGTGGAATGAAAGGAGAATGGTAAAACACATTACATCTCAATGGGGAGGAGGATCCAGCACAGTGCCTGATTGCTTGGAGGAGAAAACGCATTGCTGTCATGGAGTACTGCATTTCCTAGAGAAAGTAAGTTAAATTCTTATATCTCATTCTGGCATCTGAGCCATATATGCAGACATTGTGACTGAGAGGAAAAGCCCATAGACAGCAAAGAGGTGTGTTTCCTTCATAGTTCTTAAAAGTAAAACACAAGGAACTCGAGCTTAGAACTAAGTTTATACAGTGGGGTAAGATTGAACTGGAGGTTCGTGTTATGGTAGGTTTAGATATGGGCTGGCAGATGGCAAATGCTTTCGGATATGCTTGGTGATACAGATAGGGCACATTTTAGAGTTCGGCCTAGATGGCACAAAGAGTGAAAGAGAGCACATAGCAGAAAACTCCCTGCCTACGCTGCTTAGTTCACAAAGGTAAAGCACATGAGCCACAGTCATTCCTCTAAGTTTAAAGAGTAATTGGCTACTGTCCCAGGACTTGGGTGCAGTTAGGGTGCTGTTATTACTGTTGCCCTGGGTGAGGAAGACTGACTTTTGAGTTGGTGTTATGCTAGGTTTAGATAGGGTACAACAGCAGGGATTTGGATAGGGCTCTACTTGGTGTTAGAGACAGGGTAGTTTTAGGGATAGGCAAAGCTGGCACTAAGAGTGAATGAAAGCAGATAGCAGGAAAATCTCTGCACAGCCTGCTTAGTTCACAAAAGTAAAGCACATGTGCATGGTCACTTAACTAGGTTTCAAGAATAAGCTGCTACTGCCCCAGGCCATTCTTGGGGATAGAGATAGATTTAGTTTTAGGGATAGGCAAAGCTGGCACTAAAAGGAAGGAAAGCAGTTAGTATGAAATTCTCTGCACACATTGCTTAGTCCACAGAAGTAAAGCACATGTGCCATGGTCATTCAACTAGGTTTCAAAAGTAAGCTGCTACTGCCAGTGGTATTACTTGGGGATAGAGATAGGGTTAGTGTTAGGGATAAGCAAAGTTGGCACAAAAATGGAAGAGAAACAGATAGCAGGAAAATCTGCATACCCTGCTTATTTTACAGAAGTAAAGCACATGTGCCATCGTCATTCAACTAGGTTTAAACAGTAAGCTGCTGCAGGCCCCAATCATACTTGGGTATATAGAAATGGTTAATTTCATGGATAGGCAAAGCCCGTATTAAAAGTGAATGAAAGCAGATAGCAAGAAAGTCTCTGCACCCTTTCTTGGTTCACAGAAATAAAGCACATGTGCCATTGTCATTGAACTAGGTTTAATGACTAAGTTGCTACTGTGCAGGTCATACTTGAGATTAAAGAAAGGCTTAGTTTAGGGATAGTCTAAGCCAATACTAAAAGTGAATGAAAGCAGATAGTAGGGAAATCTCTGCATGCCTTGCTTACTTTGCAGAAGTAAAGCATATGTGCCTAGGAATAAAGAGCATGTTAATATTGTCCCATGATTTGCATGAGCCTTTGTCTCTAGAAATGGTTTTCTCTCTTTGTGAAAACAGCATTCTTTTTGGGTATCAGTTTTCATGGTGGAAAAGCCTTAACTGTTTACCAAATGTGTACCTAATGCACTAGCAATTCGGCCCTAGCACTAAGTGGGAAGAATGAGATCAATGTGGCTGTAGTAAGAGCCCACAGGGTGCAGGCAAAAAATCCCATGTGGTATGATAGGACAGTGTTAAAACACATTATGTTTCTATGGGAATGAGGATCCAGGAGAGTGACTGATTGCTTTGAGTAGAAAACCCCTTGCTGTCAAGGAGTACTGCATGCCTATAGAAAGTTAGTTAAATTCTTACACCTCATTCTGGTATCTCAGCCATATATACAGACATTGTGACAGAGATGAAAAACCCATAGACAACAAAGAAGTGTGTTTCCTTAATAGTTATTAAAAGTAAAACACAAGGAACTTTATCATAGAACTCAGTTGAAAGAGTGGGCTAAGATTGACTTTGGGGTTCAGGGTACGCTAAGTTTAGACATGGTATAGTGGAAGGATATGTTATGGATATAATTGAGGATAGAGACAGGGTTAGTTTTAGAGATAGGCATAGCTGGCAATAAAATGAATGAAAGAATATAACAGGGAAATCTTTTCCAATATTGCTTAGTTCACAGATGTAAAGCATATGTTCCACAGTCATACAACGAAGATTAATTAGCAAGCTAATATTCCCACAGGTCTTCGGTGAGGCTCAGGTTCTATATACAGTTTCCTCTCTGGGTAAAGTCTCAGCTTCTGCTTAGGTCTCCATGTAAACATTGGAAAACCTTTATCAGTTTACCAAATATGTACCTTGCTTTGACCCTTGCAATTTGGTTATATCAGTATTTTTGAAGTGTGAGTTCAATATGATTGTAGGTAAGAGCTTACACATGGCAGGCAAAAGTCCCATGTACTACGTAAAGGACAATGTTAGCACATATTACATTTCAATGAGGATGAGGTTTCAGTATCATGCCTAGTTCCTTTACAGAAAAACTGCATTGCTGTTAACGAGACCTGTTTACTGCATTCTTTTTGAAAGTCAGTCAATTATTTACTTCTCATTCTGGTTTCTCAGTCATATATACACAAATTGTGTAAGTGAGGAAAATCCCATCAATTGCAAAGAATTGAATACTGGATAGGTCTGAAATGGATATACAAGTTACTCGATCATTGAACTAAGTTTAAAGAGTATGGTAAGTGTGATTTTGAGTTCATGTCATGTTAGTGTCAGGAATATGGATATAAATATGCTTACGAGTATAGATTGGCTTAGTCATAGGGCTAGGCTTAGCTGGCAGTATAATTGAAAGAAAGCACATAGAAGGGAAATCTCTGCATATGCTTCTTAACTCATAGAAATAAAGTATATGTACCACTGTCATAGAACTAAGATAAAAGAATGAGCTAATATTGTTCCAGGATGTGTGTTAGGCTTAGGGCCTATATCTAGCTAGATTTCTTTCTAGGTGCAGATTTGGCTTCTGTTTAAGAGTCAGTGTAAGTGATAGAAAACCCTTAGCAGTTAACCAAATGTGTACATCCCTTCATTCCCAAACCTAATACCCTAGCAATTCGGTCCTAGCACTAAGTTTGAAGTGTGAGTTCAGTATGATTGTAGCTAAGAGCCTATGTAGCAGGCAAAAAATCTCATGTACTATGAAAAAGACAACGTGACAATACATTTCAATTTGGTAGAGGTTCCAGTATTTTGCCAGTTTCCTGCTGTCAATGAGACATGTTTCCTGCATTTCTATTGAAAATAAGTTAATTGCATACAATTCATTCTGATATCTCGGTCATATATACACAAGTTGTATAAGTGAGGAAAAGCCCATGGATGGCAAAGTGTGAGTACTGCGTAGTTCTCAAAAGTAAAGCACAAGGTACTTGAGCATAGAACTAAGTTTAAAGAGTGTGCTAAGCTTGACTTTAGAATTCCTGTTATGGTAGGCTTAGTTATGGGTTAGGGGCAGGGATATGTGTATGGATATGCTTAGGGATAGAGATACAGTTAGTTTTAGGAATACGCTTAGCTGGCACTACAAGTGAATGAAAGCACATAGCAGGGACATCTTGGCATATGCTGCTTAGTTCACAGAAATAAAGCACATGTGCCATTGTCATTGAACTAAGATTAAAGAGTGAAGTCTATAGACCCAATTCTTGGATGAAGCCTACAGCCCAGATCTCATTTTTTCTTTAGCTGAAGAATAGACTTCTGTTTAGGTGTCAGTGTCAGTGAGAGGAAACCCTTAGCAGTTAACCCAATGTGTACCCTGCTTAGTTCCCAAAACTATGGCCCTTGCAATCAGTCCTTGCATAAGTTTGAAGAGTGACTTCAGTATGATCGTAGTTAAGAGCCTACACACAGCAGGCAAAACAAAACAAAACAAAACAAAAAACAAACCATGTACTGCAAAAAGGGTAATGTTGACACACATTACTTTTGAATGTGGATGAGGTTCCAGTATCATGCCTGGTTGCGTTAGAGAGAAGAGACATTGCTGTCAATGAGACATGTTTATTGCATTCCTATTGAAAGTCTGGTAATTACATCTCATTCTGGTATCTCAGTCATATATACACAAGTTGTGTAAGTGAGGAAAAGTCCATAGATGTAAAGAAGTGTGTGTACTGCATAGTTCTGAAAAGTAAAGCACAAATTACTCAAGCATAGAACTAAGATTAAAGAATGAGGTAAGACTGATTTTGAGTTCCTGTTATGCTTAGGTCAGGGATATGGATATGGATATGCTTAGGGGTATAGATTGGATTAGTGGTAGGGATAGGCTTAGCTGGCACTATAACTGAAAGAAAGCCCATAGCAGGGAATTCTCTGCATATGCTACTTAGTTCACAGAAGTAAGGCATATGTATCATCATCAGAGAACTAAGATTAAAGAGTGAGCTAATATTGCCCCTGGACGTGGGTTAGGCTTAGTGTCTAGATCCTGTTTGGTTTCTTTCTAGGTGCATATTAGGCTTCTGTTTAAGTGTCAGTGTAAGTAATAGAAAACCCTTAGTACTTAACCAAATGTGTACCTAACTTAGTTCCTGAGCCTAATGCCCAGTGATTTGATCCTAGCACTAAGTTGGAAGAGTGAGTTCAATAGGATTGTCATTAAGAACCCACATAGAGCAGGCAAAAAACCCATGTATTATGAAAAGGACCATATGAAAACACATTATATTTCAATGGGGATGATGTTCAAGTATCGTGCCAGATTGCTTCAAAGAGAAAATGCATTGCTGTCAATGAGACATGTTTCCTGCATTCCTATTGAAAGTAAGTTAATCACTTACAACTCATTTTGGTACCTCAGTCATATATATATATATATATATATATATATATATATATATATATGAGATATGGATTAGTGGCAGGGATATGTATATGGATATGCTTAAGGATAGTGATAGGGTCAGTATTAGGATTGCTTTAGCTGGAACTATAAGTGAAAGAACCTAGCTGAGAAATCTCTGCATACACTGCTTTGTTCAAAGAAGGAAAGCTTATGTACCACTGTCATACAAATAAGATAAAAGATCTAGCTAATTTTGCCCCAGTCCTTGGGTTAGGCTTAGTGTCCAGATCCTGTTAGGTGAAAAATAGGCTTCTGTTTAGGTTTCAGCAGTGGTAGTAAAAGAAAACCCTTAGCAGTTAACCAAGTGTTACCCCCTTGGTACTCGAAACTAATCCCCTTGAGATTCTGTCCTAGCACTCAGTTAGAAGAGTGAGTTCAATAGGATTGCAGTTAAGAGCCTACATAGATCAGGCACACACAAAAAAATTATTATGAAAAGGACCACATTAAAACACATTATATTTCAAAGGGGATGAGGTTCAAGTATCATGCCAGATTGCTTAAAGAGAAAATGCATTGCTGTCAATGAGACATGTTTCCTGCATTCCTATCGAAAGTAAGTTAATCACTTACAACTTATTCTGGTACCTCAGTCATATATACATACACAAGCTGTGTAAGTGTGGAAAGCCCATACAAGGCAAAGAAGTCTGTGTGCTGAATTTTTCACAAAAGTAAAGCACAAGTTACTCAAGGACTGAAACAAGTTTAAAGAGTGAGATAAGATTGACTATTGAGTTCATGTTATGATAGGCTTAGTTATGGGTTAGTGGCAGGGATATGGATATGGATATGGATATGCTTATGGATAGTAATAGGGTCAGTTTTAGGGATAGGTTTAGCTGGCACTATAAGTGAAAGAAAGCACATAGCAGGGAAATCTCTGCATACACGGCTTTGTTCAAAGAAGGAAAGCATATGTACCACTGTCATACAACTAAAATAAAAGATCCAGCTAATATTGCCCCAGGACTTGGGTTAGGCTTAGATTCCAGATCCTGTTAGATTTCTCTCTAGGTGAAAAATAGTCTTCTGTTTAGGTGTTAGTGGAGGTGATAGAAAACCCTTAGCAGGGAAGTGGACTTGGCCCAGTGGATAGGGCATCTGTCTACTACATGGGAGGCCCACAGTTCAAACCCTGGGCCTCCTTGACACATATGGAGCTGGCCCACATGCAGTGTTGATGTGTGCAAAGAGTGCCATGCCATGCAAGGGTGCCCCCACATAGGGGAGCCCCATGCACAAGGAGTGAACCCCGTAAGGAGAGCTGCCCAGCATGAAAGAAAGTTCAGCCTGCCCAGGAATGGTGCTGCACACACTGAGAGCTGATGCAGCAACATGATGCAACAACAAAAAAAGAGACACAAGATTCCCATGCAGCTGACAACAACAGATGTGGACAAAAGAAGAACATGCAGCAAATGGACACAGAGAACAGACAACTGGGGTGGGGGGAAGGGAAGAGAAATAAATTTAAAAAGTAAATCTTTTAAAAAAAACCTTAGCAGTTAACCAAATGTGTACCTCACTTTGTTCCCAAAACTAATGCCCTTGTGATTCGGTCCTTTGCATGAAATTTGAAGAGTGCATTCAGTAGTGTTGCAGTTAAGAGCCTCCACATAGCAGGCAAAAAGAAAAAAAAAAAACACATGTATTGTGGAAAGGACATTGTGAAAACACATTACATTTCACTGTGGACCAGGTTCAAGTACCATGCCAGATTGCTTCAAAGTGTAAATGCATTGCTGTCAATGAGACCTGTTTAGTGCATTCCAACTGAAAGTAAGTTCATTGCTTACAACTCATTCTGGTATCTCAATCATATATACACAAGTTGCATAAGTGAAGAAAAGCCCATAGACAGCAAAGAAATCTCTGTGCTGCATAGTTCTCACTTATTAGGACAAATTACTCAAGCTTAGAATTAACATAAATGAGTGAGCTGAGATTGACTTTTGAGTTCGTGTTATGCTAGGCTTTTGTATGGGTTGGGGTAGTGATATGGATATGGATATGTTTAAGGATAGAGATAGGGTTAGTTTTAGAGATAGGCTTAGCTGGCACTATAAGTTTAAGAAAGCACATAGCAGGGAAATCTCTGCATATGCTGCTTAGTTCACAGAAGTAAGCATATGTTCTGTTGTCATACAACTAAGATTAAAGAGCCAGCTAAAATTCCCACAGGACTTGTGTTAGGATTAGGGGCCTGATCCTGTTAGGATTCTCTCTGATTAGATTTCTCTGCAGGTGAAATATAGGCTTCTGTTGAGGTGTCAGTGTAAGTGATAGAAAACCCTTGGCAGTTAACCTAAGGTGTACCTTGATTAGTTCCTGAAACTAATGCCCTTCTCATTCAGTTCTAGCACTAAGTTTGAAGAGTGAGTTCAATAGGATTCCAGTCAAGAGCCTATACATAGCAGGCAAAAAAACCCATGTATTATGAATAGGACAATGTGAAAACATATTACATTTCAATGTAGATGAATTTCAAGTATTGTGCCAGACTGCTTCAAAGAGAAAACACATTGCTGTCGATGAGACATGTTTCTTCCATCCCTATTGAAAGTAAGTTTAATCACTTATACCTCATTCTGGTATCTCAGTCATATATACACAAGTTGTGTAATTGAGGAAAAGCACATAGACAGCAAAGTAGTGTGTGTACTGCATAGTTGTCAAAAGTAAAGCACAAGTTACTCGAGCATAAACTAAATTTAAAGAGATTGCTATGATTGACTTTTGAGTTTGTGTTATGCTAGGTTTTGGTATGGGTTAGGGGCAGTGATATGGATATAGATATGTTTAGGGATAATGATAGGGTTAGTTTTAGAGATAGGCTTAACTGGCAGTATAAGTGAAAGAAAGCACAAAGCAAGGAAATTTCTCCACATGCTGCTTTACAGAAGTTAAGCATATGTACTATTCTCAAATAACTAATATTAAAGAGCCAGCTAATATTGCCCCAGGATTTGGGTTAGGCTTAGGGTCCAGATTCGGTTAGGTTTCTGTCTAGATGAAGAATGGACTTCGTTTTAGGTGTCAATATAAGTGAGAGAAAATCCTTAGCAGTTAACCAAATGTGTACCATGCTTAGTTCCCAAAAGTAATGCCCTGGTGATTCAGTTCTAGAACTAAGTTTTAAGAGTGAGCTCACCAGAATTTTAGTTAAGATCCTACACCTAACAGGCAAAAACCCTGTGTATTACAAAAAGACAATGTGAAAACACATTATATTCAATGTGGATGATGTTCAAGCATCATTCCAGATTACTTCAAAGAGAAAATGCATTGCTGTCAATGAGACATGTTTCCTGTATTCCTATTGAAAATAAATTAAGTACTTACAACTCATTCTGGTATCTCAGTCATATATACACAAATTTTCTAAGTGAGTAAATGCACATAGATGGCAAAGAAGTGTGAGTACTGCACGGTTCTCAAAAGTAAGTCATAAGTAACTTGAGCATAGAACTAAGCTTAATGAGTGAGCTCTCATTGTCTTTTGAATTCGTGTTATGCTGTGCTTAGGTATGGGTTAGAGATAGGGATATGGATATGGATATGCTTAGGGATAGTTTTACGGAGAGGGTCAGCTGGCACTGTAAGTGAAAGAAAGCACATAGCAGGCAAATCTGTGCATCTCCTGTTTAGTTCACAGAAGTAAAGAATGTGTACATTGTCATAGAACTAAGCTTAAAGTGTGAGATAATATTGACCACAGGGGTTGTGTTAGGCTTAGGGTTTTTGTTCTGGTCAGGTTTCTCTCTACATGAAGAATAGGCTTCTATTTAAGTTTTAGTGTAAGTGATAGAAAGTCCTTATCTGTTAATGAAATGTGTACATATCTTAGTTCACAAAACTAATGCACATGCTATTTTGTCCTAGCACTAAATTTAAGTGTGAGCTTTTTATGAGTGTAGTTTATAAGCCTACATATAGCTGGCAGTAAAACCCTTGTATTACAAACAGGACAATTTTATAACTCATTACTTTTTAATGTGGATGTGATGCAATCTTCATGCCTCATTCCTTCTATTAGAAAACCTATTTCTGTCAATTAAACATGTTTCTTGCATCCCTATTGAAAGTAAGTTAATTTCTTACATCTCATTGTGGTAACTCAGTCTTATATGCACAAGTTGTGTAAGTGAGAAAAAATACATAGAAGGTATAGAATTGTGTGTAGTACATAGTTATCAAAACAAAAGTACAAGCATAGAACTAAATTTATAGAGTGAGCTTATATTGACATTTTGGTTAGTGTTATATTAGGGTTAGATTTTAGGTTAGGGATAGGGATAGTGTTATGGTTAGAGTTAGGGTTAGTGTTAGGGTATGCTTACCATTCAGTATAAGTAAAAGAAAGCACATAGCAGGCAATGAAGTGTCTATGCTGCTTAATTCACAATAGTAAAGTATATGTACCTGTGTATAGAACTAAGTATGAGTGAGCTAATAAGACTATTGGATTAATGTTATGTTAGGTTTTTTTTGTTTTTTTTTGTTTTTTTTTTTTTAAAGATTTATTTATTTATTTAATTTCCCCCCCTCCCCTGGTTGTCTGTTCTTGGTGTCTATTTGCTGCGTCTTGTTTCTTTGTCCGCTTCTGTTGTCGTCAGGGGCACAGGAAGTGTGGGCGGCACCATTCCTGGGCAGACTGCTCTTTCTTTTCACGCTGGGCGGCTTTCCTCACGGGCGCACTCCTTGCGCGTGGGGCTCCCCCACGCAGGGGACACCCTTGCGTGGCACGGCACTCCCTGCGCGCATCAGCGCTGCACATGGCCAGCTCCACACGGGTCAAGGAGGCCCGGGGTTTGAACCGCGGACCTCCCATGTGGTAGACGGACGCCTTAACCACTGGGCCAAAGTCCGTTTCCCTATGTTAGGTTTAGACTTAGGGTTAGGGACAGCATTAGGGATAGGGTTAGAGCTAGGTTTAGTTTTAAGGATTGCCTTGGCTTTCACTGTGAAAGCACATACAAGGTAAATAAGTGTATATGTTGCTTACTCCACAGTAGTAAATCACATGTACCTTTGTCTTAGAACTAAGTACAAAGAGTGTTCTAATATTGACTGCAAGGATTGGGTTAGGCTTAGGGTTAGAAATCCAGTTAAATTTCTCTCTAAGTGAAGAATAGGCCTCAGTTTAGCTTTTAGTGTAAGTGACAGAAAGCCCTTAGCAGTTAATGCAATGTGTACATTGCTTCATTTGCAAAACTAATGCCCATGCTACTATGTCCTAGGTCTAAGTTTAAAGAGTGAGCTCATTATGAGTATAGTTAAGAGCCTACACATAGCAGGCAATAAAACCTGTGTATAATGAAAAGGACAACATTAAAATACATTACTTTTGAATGTGGATGAGATGCAAGCATCTTGCCTCATTGCCTAAGAGATAACCCATTACTGTCAGTGAGACATGTTTCCTACATCCATATTGAAATAAGGAAATTTTGTACATCATTGTGGTAGCCCAGTCATATATACACAAGTTGTGTAAGTGAGAAAAGCACATAGATGGCAAAGAAGTGTTTAGTTCTCAAAAGTAATGCACAATTGACTCGAGCATAGAACTAAGTTTAAATACTAAGCTAATATTGACTTTTGGGTTAGTGTTATGTTAGGGTTAGACTTAAGGTTAGGGACAGGGTTAAGGATAGGGCTAGGATTTGGATTAGAGTTAGGGTTAGTGGTAAGGATATTCTTTCCTTTCTCTGTGAGTCAAAGAAAGCACATAGCAGGCAACAATGTGTATATGCTGCTTAGTTCACAATAGTAAAGCATATGTAACTCTGTCATAGAACTAAGTTTAAACTAAGCTAATATAGACAGTTGGGTTAGTATTATGTTAGGGTTAGAAATAGGGTTAGGGAAGGTTAGGGATTGGTATAGGATTAGGGTGAGAATCAGGGTTAGTTTTGGGGCTCGGCTTAGTTTTCACTGTATGTGAAGGAAAGCACCTAGAATGCAAATAAGTGTATATACCTTGTTAACAGTAGTAAAGCATATGTACCACTGTCATAACACTAAGCTTAAAGAGTAACATTATATTGACCACATGGATTGGGTTAGGCTCAGGGTTGAGGTCTTGTTCGTTTTCTCTCTATGTGAAGCATAGGTTTCTGTTTCTGTTTTCCTCTAAGTGATAGAAAGCCCTTAGCAGTTAATCAAATTTGTACTTTGCTTAGTTCATAAAACTCATGCACATGCTATTCTGTCCTAGCACTAATTTTAAAGAGTGAGTTCATTATGAGTGTGTAGTTAAGAGTCTAAACATAGCAGGCAAATAAAACCCGTGTATTATGAAAAGGACAACATTAAAACACATTACTTTTGAATCGTGGACAAGATGCAAGCATGGTACTTCATTGCTTCTAAGAGAAGACACTCTGCTGTAAATATGGAAAGTAAATTGATTACTGCATTCCTATGGAAAGTAAATTGATTACTTATGTCTCACTGTGGTAGGTCAGTCATATATACACAAGTTGTGTAAGTGAGAAAAAGCACATAGACAGCAAAGCAGTGTGCATCCTGCATAGTTCTCAAAAGTAAAGCCCAAGTTACTCAAGCATAGAACTAAGTTTAAAGAGTGAGCTAATATGGACTTTTGGGTTAGTGTTATGTTAGGATTAGACTTCAGGTTAGGGACAGTATTAAGGATGGGATAGGGTTTGGGTTAGAGTTAGGGTTATTTTTAGGGATAGACTTAGCTTTTAGTAATTGAAAAAAATGCACAACGCCGGCCATCAAGTGTATATGCTACTTGGTTCACAATAGTAAATCATATTTATCTTTGTCATAGAACTAAGTTTAAAGAGTGAACTAATAATGACCACAGGTATTGGGTTAGGCTTAAGGTTAGAGATCAGATTTGATTTTACTGTAGGTAAAGAATATGTTTCAGTTTTAATGTAAGAGATAGAAAGCACTTAGCAGTTAAACAAATGTGTGTCTTGCTTAGTTTGCAAAACTAATGCACCTGCTACTCTGTCCTAGCACTCAGTTTAAAGAGTGAGTTCATTATGAGTGTAGTTAAGAGTCTACACATAGCAGCCAAAAAACCCTTTGTATTGAAAAAAGGACAATGTTAAGACACGTTACTCTTGAATGTGGACAAGATGCAAGCATCGTGTGTCATTGCTTCTAAGAGAAAATCCATTGTGGCCAATGAGACATGTTTCCTGCATCCATATTGAAAGTAAGTTAATTTCTTTGATGTCATTGTGGTAGCTCAGTTGTATATACATATGTTGAGTAAGTGAAAAAAAAAGCATATAGACTGCAATGAAGTGTGTGTACTGCCTAATTCTCAAAGGTAAAACACATGTTATTCATTCATAGAAATAAGTTTAATATGTGATCTAATATTGACTTTTAGGTATATTAGGATTAGACTTAGGGTTAGGGACAGGGTGAGGATTAGGGATAAGGTTAGGATTAGAGTTAGGGTTAGTGTTAGGTATAAGCTCAGTTTTCACTGTAAGTGGAAGAAAGCACATAGCAGGCAATGTAGTATGTATGCTGCTTAGTTAACAATAGTAAAGTGTAAGTACATCTGCCATAGATCTAAGTTTAAGGAGTGAGCTAATATAGGCTTTAGGGTTAATGTTATGTTAGGGTTAGGCTTAGGGTTAGGGACAAGGTTAGAGATAGGGATAGGGTTAGGGTTTTAGTTAGGTTTACAGTTAGGGATAAATTTAGATTTCATTGTAAGTGAAAGAAAGCACAGAGCAAGCAAATAAGTGTATATGCTGCTTAGTTCATATTAGTAAAGCATATGTACCTCTGTCATAGAACTAAGTTTAATGAGTGAGCTAATATTGTCCTTTCGACTAATGTTATGTTAAGGTTAGACTTAGGTTTAGGGACAGGGTCAGTATAGGGATAGAGTTAGGGTTAGAGTGAGGTTTAGTGTTAGGTATAGGCTTAGCTTTCACTAAGTGAGAAATCACAAATCAGACAATGAAGTGTATATGCTGCTTAGTTCACAATAGTAAAGCATATGTACCTCTGTCATAGAACCATGTTTAAAGAGTGAGCTAATATAGACTTTTGGGTTAGTGTTTTGTTATGGTTAAACTTAGGGTTAGGAACAGGTTTAGGGATAGGGTTAATGTTAGGTTTAGGGTTAGAGTTAGGGTAAGTGGTAGGGATCAGCTTAGCTTTCACTGTAAATGAAAGGAAGCACATAGCAGTGAAATAAGTGTATATGCTGTTTAATTCACAGTAGTAAAGCATAGAACTCTATTTAAAGAGTGAAGTAACATAGAATTTTGGGTTAGTGTTATGTTAGGGTTAGACATTGTGAGGGATAGAGTTAGGGATAGGAATAGCATTAGGGTGAGAAGGTTAGTGTTAGGGATAGGATTAACTCACTAAGTGAAAAAATGCACAAAGCAGGCAATGAATATATATGCTGCTTAATTCACAATAGTAAAGCCTACGTATGTACCTTTGTAATAGAACTAACTTTAAAGAGTGAACTAATATTGACCACAGGTATTGGGTTAGGCTTAGGGTTAGAGTTCTATTTAGTTTTCACTCTAAGTGAAGAATAGGGTTCTGTTTAGGTGTTGGTGTAAGTGATAGCACTGAGCAGTAAATAAAATATGTACCGTTCTTAGTTCACAAAATGAATCCACATGCTATTCTGTTCCAGCACTAAGTTTAAAGAGTGAGTTCATTATAAGTGTAGTTAAGAGCCTACACACAGCAGACAAAAAAACTGTGTATTGCAAAATGGACAATGTTAAAACACATTACTTTTGAATGTGGATGAGTTGCAAGCATTGTGTCTCATAGATTCTAAGAGATAACCCATTGCTGTCAGTGAGATATGTTTACTGCAACCATATTGAATAAGTTAACTTTTTACATGTCATTGTAGTAGCTCAGGCACATATACACATGTGTGTAAGTGAATAAAAGCACATAGATGACAAAGAAGCATGTGTACTGCATAGTACACATGTTATTTGAGCACAGAACTACGTTTAAAGAGTGAGCTAATATAGACTTTTGGATTAGTGCTATGTTAAGGTGAGACTTGGGATTTGGGACAGGGTTAGGGATAAAGATAGGCTTAAGGTGAGTGTTAGGACCTCAATAAAATTTTTTTAAAAAAGGCGAGTGTTAGGGTTAGTGATAGGGATAGGCTTAACTTTCACTGTAAGTGAAAGAAAGCACATAGCAGGCTACAAAGTGTATGTGCTGCTTAGTTCAGAGTAGTAAAGCATATGTACCTTTGTCATAGAACTAAGCTTAAAGAGTTAGCAAATATTGAACACAGGGATTAGGTTAGGCTTAGGGTTAGAGATATGCTCAGGTTTCTCTCTAAGTGAAGAATAGTGTTCTGTTTAGGTTTTAATGTAAGTGATAGAAAGCACTTAGCAGTTAGACAATTGTGGACGTTGCTTAGTTTGAAAAACTAATGCACATGCTATTCTGTCCTAACTTAATAATTAGAAATAAAAAGAGAAAGAAAGGATGTAGACACCAAGGAAGAAATGGAAGAAATTACTTTGTCACTGTACATACACAGCAGCACTTATTGTAGTGATGAAAGGCAAAATGTCAAAACAAACCTTTTTCATTTTTTTCATTTTTTGATACCCCAATTTATTTTTACTTTATTTATTTTCCTAAATTAGTATGTATTCTATATCTAACCTGTAAATCTATTGCTATATTCCATTTTACTATTAATGGAACCTGGCAATATATTAGGCTTCATTTTTAGGAAGCTTTGAACCACAGAGAGGTTCATCTATGGCAGTGGAGGAACACTGCTGTGGGGTGTTATTGACAGAGGGCACATGGTTGGGAGTGAGTTCTTCAGGGCATGTATACAGGTTACATAAAAGTGTTTGGATATTTTCATAGAGATTAGAGTTAAAAACGTAAATGGAGGGTGTGCTGAGTTCCTAGTCAGGGGAGCTGTATCACACTCCTCAATTGAACAGGAACAATCCTCCAAGTGCAATGGCAAAGACCAATAAAGAATGATGGTCCAACAATGAGCCCTTGATACTGATGACTATGATTATAAGCCTGTGCACCTAAAATACGAACAAGGTCTAGAGCTGCAGGGTGCCTAAGAGTTACCTCCTGAGAGCCTCCATGTTGCTTAAATGTGGCCACTCTCTAAGTCAAACTTGACATGTAAATGTATTACCTTCTCCCCACATGGGACATGACTCCTGGGAATGAGCCTCCCTGGCACCAAGGAACTACTACCAAGCATCAGCTGATGATGTAACTAGAAAAAGATCTTGAATAAAAGAGTCAACTCAGACTAGCAGAATATCTCAGCCTATATGTAATATCAGATGTTAAAAACTGCTTTTTGACCTTGCATAAAAGGGGGAAATGGAAAGGACAAATGAGTTTACATGGTTGTGAGTCTCCAAAAAAGAGTTGGGAGGGTCATCAGAGAGGTCATGCTTATTCACACCTTAGCAGGATCCCTGAGACAGACAAAGTAGATACAACCCCGGGTACTAGTTCTCCTGAGGACTACAGAGACCCACAGGTTCTATGGTCATGGCAGATGGCTCTGGAGTTGAGTGCCATGTCAGCTGGCCCTACTTTGGAGTCTGTGTTCCTGAGTGTGATGGAGTTTGACTCAGATGTGACCTTTCTGCACATGCCTCTTCTGTTAATTTTACCAGACGTGTGGTTGGCACTAGGGTTGGCGTATACTCAGGAAACCTGAATCTCTGGACTGTCCATGTGACAACCTGACCCTGACCCTCAACAGACTTGCAACTCCTACCCTCTGGTTTATTAGACTTACCCAAGCCAGCTAACAGGGAGGCAAAGAAGATCAACCATGAAACCAGGGAGCCAAGAATGCCTACAACTGCAAGCAGGAGAATTGCATCCATCATCCATGTAGAGTCTAAGCCCCTTTCTATATATAGGTGGAGTGGGCATAACCATCTCAGGGTCCACAGGATGGAGGCATAGAGTATGGATTATTGATATTCTACTATGGAACTATTGTGATTAGTAATGGAAGAAATTGTAGCATTGATATGGACAAAGTGATCATGGTAGCTGCTGAGGGTAAAGAGAGGGAAGAAGTGATGTGATATGGGGTCATTTTGGGGACTTGGAGTTGTCCTAAATTATATTGCAGGTACAGATGTTGGACATTATATATCCTGCCATATCCCACTTAAGGTATTGTGGGAGAGTGTAAACTACAATGTAAACTCTTATACATGAGGTGCAGCAGTGCTCCAAAATGAATTCACCAAGTGAAATGAATGTGCCACAATGGTGTAAGATGTTGCTGATGTGGGAGGGGGTGTGGGGAATGGGGTATATGGGAATCTCTTCTATTTTGTAATTTAACATTTTTGTGATCTATGTATCTTCAAAAAGTACAATTAAACATTTAAATTTAAAAACTCAAATAAAAGTAGCTACAGCTCTCAAAGTAAGAGCAAAAAGCCACCGCTAGGTGCTGCTGTTGGATAAGAATTCTTCCATTCTGAAATTTCCTGGAGGAGCATGGAATTGGCTTTTTAATGTAGGAAGAGGGTCTGGGGCTCTTCAAGAAAGGGGCTGTGTGGGTCCCTATAGGGTGGCTGCCTAAGCCTTATTTGTGAATGTTGTGAGACCCTCTCTTGTGCAGATAGGTTATGTGGACAAACCATTGCTGGTAGTAAGAGTCTTGGTTGAGCCAGGCTGCCAGGGAATTGCCTCGTGTCCCTCTTTTTAAGTAAAACCCGGCCTGGTGAATTGTTTGCCTGATGGCATCTGCCTTGGCTACCTGTCAGCTCTGGAGAGGCGTCTCTCCCTACTTCTGTGTGTAAATACAAGAGGGGCTCGGAGAGTTTCATGTTAAATATCAAGTACCTCCCATTCTCTGTCTTTTTTTTTTCTGTGATGTGATGGGACACTCAGACCCATTATTATTTTTTTTAATTTATTTTATTTATTTCTCTCCCCTTCCCCCCCCACCTCAGTTGTCTTTTCTCTGTGTCCATTTGCTGCATGTTCTTCCTTTTGCCTGCTTCTGTTTTCAGTGGCATGGGATCTGTGTTTCTTTTTGTTGCATCATCTTGCCGCATCAGCTCTCCGTGTGTGTGGCACCATTCTTGGGCAGGCTGCACTTTCTTTCACACTGGGTGGCTCTCCTTACATGATGCACTCCTTGCACGTGGGGCTCCCCTACTTGGGGGGCACCCCTGCATGGTGTGGCATTCCTTGTGTGCATCAGCACTGTGGATGGGTCAGCTCCACATGGGTAAAGGAGGCCTGGGGTTTGAACCATGGACCTCCCATGTGGTAGACAGATGCCCTATCCACTGGGCCAAGTCTGCTTCCCCAGACCCATTATTATTTGTACTAAAGTGTCTGGCTTTTCTCCTATGCCCACCCATTATTTTCACAGATTAATGGCCTTCTTTATAATTTCCAGTTCTTGGTGACCAAAACCAAAGCTGCTTAAATATTTGGGGACAGGATTTTTTGTGGAAATAATTTATGTTCAATTGAATAAATATGCACAAGTGGGGTTACAGGACCATTTGTTAAGTGTATGATTTACAGGGTATGAAGCTTCCCTTATCTTCAAACTGGTTATATTGTATTGTTTTGCATTGTCCTAGGTAATAAATTTGAATTACTAAAAAAATAAACAAAACAAAACACATATTGCTCAGTCATAGGACTAATTGTAACCAGTTATTCCTATTGATTGTAGTGAAAAGCTACCCCATAGCAGGCAATTCAGCATGTATATTGTTAAGATTTCAAAGCTAAACACTTTAGATTCTTTCCAATCACCAGTTGGGTAGGCACAACCTCAAGTCCTGGTGTTACTGAGGGCTAAAGAAACACACAGGTTCACAGTCATGGCAGATGGCTCTGCAGTTCAGGGCCCTCCCAATGGTTCTTACTCTGGAATTTGTGCTCCTAGGGGTTATGGAGTTGGACCTAGATGAGACTTTTTTGCACATGCCTCTTTGGTCATTTTACTGAACCTGCTGTTTCCACTGGGGTTGGTGTATATCTAGGAGACTTTAATCTCTGGACTGGCCATATGCCATCTAGACCCTTAGCCTCAACAGATTTGCAACTCCTAATCTCTGGTTCACTGGACTTACCAAGGTCTGCTAATAGGGTGGCAAAATTTATCCATCACCACATCAGAGAGTTGAGAGTATCTGCATCTTCTGGTAGATGAATCACATCCATCAGCCTTATGAGCTCTAAGCTCCCTCTTGATTTAGAGGTGGAGTGGACATCACAATCCCTGTGTCTTCAGGATGGAGGAATAAAATATATATTAGTATGGACTATTAGTATGGACTTACTATTATTCTACTACAGTACTATTGTGACTCTAGCAATCAAGAAATTGTATCGTTGATGAGGAGACAAGAGTCACAGGATTTGCTGAGGACAGGAGAGGGAAAAAGAGCTGTGATGTGGGGTCATTTTGTGGACTTGGAGTTGTCCTGAATGATATTGCAGAGACAGATGCAGGACATTATATATCCTGCCATAACCAGTGAATGGACTGGGGGTGAGTGTAAACTTCAGTGTAAACTCTCATCTATGTTGTTTAGCAGAGCTCCAAAATATATTCACCCAAAGCATCGAATATGCCACAATGATGAAAGAGGTTGTTGATGTTGGAGGATTTGGGATGTTGGGTTTGGAGTATAGGGGAACCTCATACATTTTAATGTAATATTTTTGTGATCTATATGATCTATGTATCTTTAAAAGTAAAGACAATGAACTTCACTACTGATGGCTCCTGGAGACACACAGGTTCTACAGTCATGTCATATGGTTCTGGATTCAGGTGCTTCCAATGGGCCTTTTGGATTTGTATTCCTGTGTGTGATGGAATTGGACTCAGATGTGACCTTTCTAGACATGCCTCTTCTGTCACTTTTACTGAATCTGAGGTTGGTGCTGGAGTTGCTGATTACGCAGGAGACATGAATTTCTACACTGGCCATATGGCTCCTGGGCTCTGAGCCTCAGCAGAGTTTCAACTCCTAATCTCTGGTTTGTTGGACTTACCCAGGTCAATTAACAGGGAAGTGAAGATTGTCAAACACCATACCCTGCAATCAAGAAGGATTACAATTGCAAGTAGGAGAATTGCATCCAAACACCATGTGGGATATAAGCCTACTCTCAACTTAAAGGTGGGGGGGACATCAACATCCCAGGGTCCTCAGAATAGAGGAATAAAATATGTATTAGAATGGACTCATTGGTGTTCCACTAGAGAAAATATCGTGTCTAGTAATGGAAGATATTGTAGCATTGAGGTGGAGAAAGTGGCCACTGTCATTGCTGAGGGCAGGTGGAGGGAAAAAATGACGTGATGTGGAGGAATTTTCATGGCTTGCAGTTGTCCTAAATGTTATTGCAGGGACAGATTTTGGACTTTATGTATCTTGCCATAAGCCACTGAAAGTATTGTGGGAGAGTGTAAAGTACAATGCAAATCATTATCCATGCAGTTTAGCTGTGCTAAAAAATGTATTCACCAATCCAATGAAAGTGCCACAATTATGAAAGAGGTTATTGAGTGGGAAGAATAGGGGGTGGGGTATATGTGAACCTCTTGTATTTTTAATGTAACATTTTTTGTGATCTATGTATGTTCAAAAAATACAATAAAATTTTTAAATAAAAAAGCCAAAAAAAACAAACAAACAAACAAACAAAAAACTACAGCTCTGAAAGTGAGAACAAAAAGCCACTGCTAGGTGATGCTGTTGGATAACAATTCTTCCATACTCAAAATTCCTGGAGGAGGGAAACGGACTTTGGCCCAGTGGTTAGGGCGTCCGTCTACCACATGGGAGGCCCGCGGTTCAAGCTCCGGGCCCCCTTGACCCGTGTGGAGCTGGCCCATGCGCAGTGCTGATGCGCGCAAGGAGTGCCGTGCTACACAGGGGTGTCCCCCACGTAGGGGAGCCCCACGCGCAAGGAGTGCACCCATAAGGAGAGCCGCCCAGCGCGAAGGAGGGAGCAGCCTGCTGAGGAATGGCGCCGCCCACACTTCCCGTGCCGCTGACGACAACAGAAGCGGACAAAAGAAAACAAGACGCAGCAAAAAGACACAGAAAACAGACAACCAGGGGAGGGGAGGGGAATTAAATAAATAAAAGTAAATCTTTTAAAAAAAAAAATTTCCTGGAGGAGCAGGGATTGGCCTTTTGATGTTGGGGTTGGGGCAGGGACCCTTCAGGTATGTGGCTTTGTAGGGCTCCTGTAGGGTGACCGTCTGGGCCTTACTTGTGGCTGTGGTGAGATCCTCTCTCCTGCTGATAGGTAACCTGGACAAAGCATTGCTGGTAGTAAGAGCCTTAGTTGAACCAGGGTGCCAGAGAATTAAGAGGGCTTTCTGGGTAAAAATATATCCAAGACTGTTCCAAGGGGACTACCTAGGGCTGGAGATGCACTCCAGGTCTCTTCTTTGGCATTGCTCAAAGAAGTGCTCTGTCCATTGCATCATCTTCATCTTCCTAAGTAAAACCTAGCATTATGAATTCTTTGCTGATGGCATGTGCCTTGGATACCTGTCAGTTCTGGAGATGCCTCTCTCCCTACTTTTTTGTTTAAGTAGATTAGGGGTTCAAAGACTTTCATTTTAATAATCAATTACCTCCTTTTCTCTGTCTTTTTATTTTGTGATGACATGGGCCACTCAGATCCCATATTATTTGTATTAATGCATCACATTTTCTCCTCTTCCTACCCATTTTTTTCACCTATTAATGACCTTTTTAATTTTTTTCCAGTTTTTTTGTGTTAAAAACCAAAGCTGTTTAAACATTTGAGGCAAGATTATTTGTGGGAATAACTTCTGTTCACTTAAGTAATTTTGTACAAGTGGGGTTACAGGACCATTTGTTAAGCATGGGATTTATAAGACATGAAACTGCCATTATCTTCTAAACTGGTTGTATTTTGTTGTCTTTCATTGACATAAGTTATAAATTTGAATTACTAAAAGAAACAAAACAAAACACACGTTGCTCAGTCATAGGACTAACTGTAATCATTTAATTCCTATTGGCTGTAGTGAAAAGCTATCCCATAGCAGGCAATTCAACATGTATATTGTCAAGATTTCAAAACTAAACACTTTAGATTCTTTCCAATCAAACTCCAGGTACTGGTGCTCCTGAGGGCTACAGAGACACACAGGTTCTATGGTCATGGCAGATGACTCTGGAGTTCAGGGACTTGCCAGTGGGCCCTATTCTGGAATTTGTGCTCCTGAGTGTGATGAAGTTGGACTCAGATGTGACCTTTCTGCACATTCTTCTTCTGTCACTTTCACTGAACCTATGGTTGGTGCTGGGATTGCTGTATATTCAGGAGACTTTAGTCTTTGGACTGGCCATGTGCCATCTGGGCCTCAACAAATTTGCAACACTAAATCTGGTTCATTGGACTTACTGAGTTCTGCTAACAGGGAGGTTAAGATGTTCCACCACAACTAGGGGGCCAAGAATGTCTACAACTTCCGGTAGATGAATCACACTCATTAAACATTTGGGATTAAGCCCCCTCTTGAGTTAGAGGTGGAGTGGACATCACAATCCCTGTGTCTTCAGGATGGAGGAATAAAATATATATTAGTATGGACTATTAGTATGGACTTACTGTTATTCTACTACAGTACTATTGTGACTCTAGCAATCAAGAAATTGTATCATTGATGTGGAGACAGCAGTCACAGGATCTGCTGAGGGCAGGAGAGGGAAAAAGAGGTATGATGTGGGGACATTTTTTGGACTTGGAGTTGTCCTGAATGATATTACAGAGACAGATGCAGGACATTATATATCCTGCCATAACCCATGAATGCACTAGGGGTGAGTGTAATCTACAATGTAGACTATAATCTGTGTAGTGTAGCAGATCTCCAAAATATGTCCACCAAATGCACTGAATGTGCCACAATGTTGAAAGGGGTTGTTGATGTGGGATGAGTGGGCTCATGGACTGTGGTGTATAAGGCATTCTTGTATTTTTTTAATGTATCGCTTTTTGTGATCTATGTGTCTTTAAAATAAGAGACAACTTGTGCTCCCGGGCCTATGGAGACACACAGGTTCTATGGTCATGGCTGATGGTTCTGGAGTTCAGTTTCTGTCATTGGGTCCTACTTTGGAATTTGTTTCTCGGAGTGTGATGGAGTCAGACTCAGATGTGACCTCTCTACACATGTGTCTTCTGTCACTTTTACTGAACCTGTGGTTGGTGCTGGGTTTGCTGTATACTCAGGAGACATGAATCTCTAGACTGAACATACATGCCAACTGGGACCTGAGCCTCAGCAGAGGTGCAAGTCCTACTCTCCAGTTCACTGGACTTACCCAGGTCAGCTAACAGGGAGGGGAAGATGGTCAACACCACACCAGGGACTCAAGATTGTACAACTGTAAGCAGGAGAATCACATCAAAACACCATGTGGGATCTAAGCCCCCATTCAATATAGAGTTGGGTTGGATATCACTGTCCCAGGGTGCAAAGGATGGAAGAAAAAAATATGGATTTGAATGGACATACTGGTATTCTGTTATAGAACTATTATGTTTAGTAATGGAAGAAATTGTAGCATTGATGTGGAGAAAGTGGCTATGGTAGTTGCTGAAGGCAAGTAGAGGGAAGAAGTGATGTGATGTGGGGGCATTTTCAGGACTTGGAGTTTCCTAAATGGTCTTGCAGGGACAGATGTTGGACATATATATCCTGCCATAACCCACTAAATGTACTGTGGGAGAATGCAAACTACAATGTAAACTATTATCCATGCAGTACAGCAGTGCTCCAAAAGGTGCTACCAATTGCAATGAATGTACCACAATGATGAAAGAGGTTGTTGATGTGGCAGGAGAGGGCATGGAGTGTGGGATATATGGGAGCCTCTTCTATTTTTTAATTTAACATTTTTTGTGATCTATGTATCTTCAAAAAGTACAATTAAAAATTCAAAGAAAACTGACAAAAAATTTAAAATGAAAAAATAACTACAGTTCAGAAAGTAAGAGCAAAAGAGGCACCTCTAGTTGCTCTTGTTGGATAAGAATTCTTCCATGCTCAAAATTCCTGGAGGGGCAAAGGATTGTCCTTTTAATGTAGGAGGTTGGGGCAGGGATCCTCAGGATACTGACTGTGTGGTTTCCTGTAGGATGGCTGCTTGGGTCTTATGTTTGACTGTTGTGAGACCCTCTCTTCTGCTGATAGGTAACCTGGCCAAAGCATTACTGGTAATAAGAATCTTGGTTGAGCCAGGGTGCCAGGTAATTGTTAAGAGGGTATTCCTGGTTAAGAAATTCCATGATTACATCAAAGGGCCAACCTAGGGTTGGAGATGTACTCCAAGTCTCTCCTATGGCAAAGGTCAAAGAAATGCTCTCTCCATTGCATCATCTCCATCTTTTTAAGTAAAACCTGGCTATATGAATTGTTTGCCTGATGGCATCTGCCTTGCTACCTATCAGCTCTGGAGAGCGCTGTTCCCCCCCTTTTGTATGTCAACAGAGGAGGAGCTCAGACTCTTTCCTGTTACTAATCAATTACCTGTCTTTCTCTGTCTTTTTTTTTAGTGATGAGATGGGATACTCAGATCCCAATTCCTCTTGCTCATGTTTTTGCCTTTTTTTCCTCTTCCCCTCTTTTCACCTTTTAGTGACCATTTTTATTTTTTTCCAGTTTTTGGTGACCAAAAACAAAGCTGCTTAAATATTTTGGTGCACGTTATTTTGTGGATATAATTTCTGTTAACTTGCATAAATATATACAAGTGGAGGTACAGGACCATTTGTTGGATGTGTGATTTACATTATAAGGTGCTGTCAATATCTTCAAAACTGGTTGTATTGTTTTGTTTTGCATTCACATGTGTGGTAAATATGAATTCCTAAAATACAACCAAATAAAGGTCACATTGTTTGGAGAGAGCTCTAACTGAACCAGTTAATTCATATGGATTATTGTTAAAAGCCACCCCATTGCAGGCAATTCAATATGTATATTGTCAAGATTTCTAAACTAAACACCTTAGCTTTTGGCTGATCACAGCTGAAACCACATTGGTCTCATTGCTTGTAGGAGAAATTCCAGTGCAGGCAATGAATCATATTTCTTGCATATATTTCAAAACTAAAGCAAATTTAGATTTGGCTGAGTGGTAGTTCAAACTGGCATACTCACATAGCCTGTAAGTGAAAGAAAGCACATAGCAGTCAACGATATGTGTAAGTTGCTTAGTTCACAAAACTAAAGCACATATTGCTCTTTCAGAGCACTAATTGTAAACCAGTTTCATATTGATTGTAGTGAATAGCCACTCCATAGCAGGCAATTAGCATGCATATTGTCAGGATTTCAAAACTAAAACATATAAGCTTTTGGCTGAGCACCAGCTAAAAAAATGGTGGTCTCATTGCTTGTAAGAGAAAGCCCATTGCAGTCGATTAATCATGTGTGCATTTTTACCAGTATAGGACTGGCTTAAGGTGGTTTCCTTTGTTCTTGCTTAATTTAGGACTGAGAGACTGAGGCAATAGTCTGCTGGGTTACATTAATTAATATTTTCTTCCTCCCTGATTTTCAGTACCTTTATGTGAAAACTAAACTCATCCCTGTCTCTTACACAGTGTCACTCAATGGGAATCCCAGGGTTCACTAGTGGATGAGCCTCCAAAAATGTTTTATAAAGTCCCACTCCAATGACCTGGACAAGATACATCCTAGGGGAGAGGCCCATGGAGGTCTTTCCTGGCACCAAACCCTGAGAGATTTGAAGCCAGGAAAGTGTTGGATTACTCTATGTACTTGGCTATAAATTTAATAACTTTCAGTTTAGTTTATGCAGTAAAAAGAATTTATTGGCAAATGGAGGAAAGGAATATAACTTGCTGAGAAGTAGAAAAGAAGGATGGAAATATACACTGTGATTTATTACAGGCTTCTCTAGTCAGACAGAGAGGGCTTTGGCTTTTGAGGTCACCTTTTAAGCTATTAATTATTCTTTCCCTTGTTAATGTTAAGGGGAGGTTTCCAGCTGTTATTGGTTACCCCACCAATGGTGGGGGGTAATGGGGAGATCTGTTTGGAATACCCAGGGCCTCCCCTCTGCCCAGAAAATGCCCAGCTGGGACATCATGGTTAAGGGCTTGGCAGGGCCTCACAGCCATGTTGTCTGTCAGCCATGCTGTCTGTCAGCCATGCTGTCTGTTGGCTGTGTTGTCTGTCAGCTACATTATGGCTCATCTTCTCCTCATCTCCCTGTATAACATGACTCAGATTATCCAGTTTTTCTTAGGGAAATGGCATAAGCACTTACCAGGCAGGAGGCCTTTGCTGGGTGTGTCTCCTGATCAGTAGATGTGTCCACTAGAATCTAGTTGTGTTAGTGACCTTTCTGAAAAAAACATGCAAAGAGCTGCAATTGTTTAAGGGGCTTGTGAGTTTCAGGAGAGGTGAGCATTAGTGCTCAGTAGCCAGGGGGGCTACCAGCTACAAGGGACTACAGGGAGTGACAACAAAATGCCGCCATGCTGCTCTTCTACCCGACTGAAGCTGCCATGACTTCCCTGCAATACCTGTCCTAACCCGTCAGGGCAGCGCTTCCCGCCACCTGAGCTCCACAGGGGAGAGGGAGGGACGCAGAGGGAGCGGGTACATACGTGTATGTAAAGGTGTGGCAGCTGCAGGGGAAAAAGGGAGTTTGAAGGGAGGCAGGCAATGGCGCACTGAGGCCATTATGACTGCTGGAAGGCGGGGCCACAGGTCCTGCCGGGGAGCCGCCGTAATGTTGCTCTTCCAACCTGTCTGAGGAACGGGCTGAGGAGGAGGGTTGGAGCTGCTATGCATTGGCTATGAATCCTGCCACTGTCCAGGCTGGAAATGCTTACCTCCACACCCAAACACACCTGGAGGGATAAATCCAGAGCAGGTGGTCCTGCACCTCCTTCCACCACCTTGGAGGTGGCGCCCCTGCATCAACCTCTTCTCACTACATCCCCATTCAGCCCTAGTACTGCTGGGACCCAGGGCAAGGGCAGCCAGCCGAAGATAGGCAGAGCATGTATGGGTGGGGTCACAGCCCGCTGGAGGGCCTGGGGCTTGAGGCGGAGGTGTGGACCAATGAGGAGCCTTGGGTCATCCTGCATGTTATCACCTGCTGCAGCTTGTAACCACAGTGTCTATTGGTGGACGGAAGGCTGGGTGCCTGCTGAGGCAATGTGAGGGGGAGGTAGAGCGAGCTTTAGAGTCCAGTGGCTGCAGGGGCTGCTGGGTCTTGGGACTGCAGCAAATGAGAAGGGAAGTGACAGACATGCTGCCCTTCTGCCCTGACTGGAAAAAGGCTGAGGAGGAACAGAACTGCCCCCACTTCTGCTGCAGTACCTGTTCCGTAATGCACATCAGCCCAAGGTGGGTCACCAGGTCTCTCACTTCTCTCACTTCACAGAGGGCACCCTCCCTGCCTCCTCTTGTCCTTAGCACCAGGCTGCTCCCTGGCTTCCCCTCCTTGGGGCTGGCTTCAGCATCAGGCCCCTCAGGCAAGGCCTGTCTGAGGGAGAGAGGAAGAGGTTTATGTGCTTTGGGGCAGTTTCCAGTAACAATGGGAATTATAGGCAGGCGGGTTGTGGGGCCAAGCAGCCATGGTGGCTGGTGGGGAGGTGGGGCTGCAGTGCCTGTCCTTCCTTCCTGGCTGAGGGAAAGGGCTGATGAGGCCCGACACAGCTGCTCTTGTTTCACTGGCAATTCCCGCCTCCCCATGCATAACTTAAGGTAAGGTGGGTCCCCCAGGTCTCCCTGCGTTATCAATCACAGCTCCATCTCCAGCACCCCAGAGTCAGCTCCTCTGCTCTTTCTGACACCCATTTCCATACCTTCAAATATACTCAGAATCCAGATGTGTCTAACTGGCTCCAAGCCTCAGCTTGTATTAAGTTATCATACCACTTGTGCAGATAGTGCATAGTGCAGAGTATTCAATTTTCCTCATTTCCCCCAGTTTTTTTATTATGGAAGTTTTGAGCTTACAAAACAACCATGCATGGCATGCAGAATTCCCACCTCAACCAAAATCTTACATTGTTGTGGAATATTTGTTACAGATTATGAAAAAATATTATAGTATTACCACCATGGTCCATTGCATATATTTGGTGTATTTTTCCATATGCCCCCTATTATTAATACCAGGTATGAGTATTGTACATCTGTGATACTTCATGAGAGAACACTCTCCTATTTGTACTGTTAACCACAGTCCATCTTCCACCACATGGCTCACTGTTTTATAGAGTCCCATGCCTTTTACATTCTACTCAAAGTGTATTCTCAGTGGCTCTCACTTTCTTCACAGTGTTGTGCAGTCCTTGTCAACTAAACCTTTGAATGTTTTCGTTAGTCCTTTGTCAATTTTTTAAAAATTTAAATTTGTTTTATTCTGTTAACATATGTACTGCATAAAATTCAAATGAAGAAACACCAGTTTTTATTTACAAAACTCAAAACATAATAATAATGAGTGCAATGTTTTGTGATACAGGTCTCATAAGGAGAAGAATGAATACCACCATTTTGCTTCACTGAATTTATGGGTGAGTGTTCCCTATCTTCAAAATTGATTGCTAATCTATATCTGTGAATACTGATTGTGTGCATGAGAGCAATAAAAGTTCATGTAGTACTATCATTCTTTAACACATGTGAGCTTCAACTATTTCCATCAAATACCAGCTGATGAATAATACATTTTTAAAAAGCTGTGGGTAGTAAAGGGCTTATATTTCCACTGGCTACATGAATTTTTCTACATAGGCCTTTTCCTGCTCCACACGCATTTTTACCACCGTAACCCAGGTAAGCAGATTCCATTTCAGGTTTTACCAAGTTAGCTTTTTAACCATAACTTTGAAAATATTCTTACCTGTATTTAAGTAAATCTATGCAGAGTATGCATAGAGGGTGATTTTCCATCACTTCCAACTCAGCAAGGAGACCCTGAACCCTTGCTTTAAAACCACAGCTGAACAGTCTGGGCTCCACAGAAGCCAAGGGAAATAAGTTACAATCCTTTGCCTTGTCTTTTTTCTCTTCTCTTTTAACCATTTATAAGTGTATAACTCCTTGTTGTGCTCTTATCACCTCCCTCCATTACCAAAGCTTTTTCATCACACAAAATAGAAACTCCTTGCTTCCCATCATCCACCCTCAAGCCCCTGGTAACTTGTAATCTACTTTTTCCTCAGTGAACTTCATTATTCTACACATCTCATATAAGAGCAATTCTCTAATATTTTTGAATCTCGATTATTTCACTTAACATAATGGTTTTTTAATGCAAATGAAGAATTATTCTGTAACATTTTTCTCTATTCATATCATTTTAAAAATCAGTTATACAGGTGTATAATAATACAGTATATTTGTATTTATGTTTTGTAAAAACTGTCTTCTATAGGCAATGTCACTCATATTTGTGTTTGACATGAAGTTTTACTGTCATGTGCAGTCCCATGTTACAGTTTCTAGCTTTCCTTTTAGTGATATCCATGACCTTAGACATTCCCTTTCCACCACTGTCCTAACCGTACAATAGCACTACTAGTTTCAAACACCATGATATCCTTTCCCCATCTCTATTCATTACCAAAGATTTACAAAAAACTTTTTACCAATTATGCACAGGTTAAACCTCAGCTCTCCATTCTCTAACCTCAGTCTTTTATATGGTAACTTATATTCTAATTATTAACTACATGACTTTACAAAATATATTTAATTCTTAATACTATTAGCATAATGTTTCATGGTTCACTCATGTTTCAGTTCTCATTGGAACTACTGATTTACAGCTGCATATTATTCTATTATATCTATATACCATTTTGTTTGTTCATCAGGTTATGGGCATTTGAGTTGTCTCCACCTTTGGCTTGTGCAAATAGTGATGCTACAAACATTCCTGGACAAGATTAGCTTCTCATTGTATAAACACATTTATGGAAATGATTATGGAATACATAACAGAGTTATGGTAGTGACAGTAGAAAAACCAAAGTGGATGTCTATATATGTCCATTTTATTGCATATTAAGAATATGAGTTTGTCAGTCAAATATTTGGTCTCTACAACAGACCAATGTTCTAAATGGTGTTATCTGCAACATTAAATAGAAGAAATCACAAAAAACACAAGATGTTTTAAGATAAATGAACATTTTGTATTTTAATGAGTAATTAGTGCTGTTGTCCTAAAATAAACTGTCATGATATTGCCAGCAATTTTTTTGGTAGATAACTTTCTGTTGTATGATTTTGTCATTGGGATAAGAAAATCTCTAATACATCTGCTCACACCAATTTTAGCAAATCTTTCAAATATTTCACACAGCATTAAAAATTATAGGACTATTAGTGTCCTTGTTGGAGGGAGTTTAGAGTTTATTTAGCCTTATAGGAGAGATCTTGGGTCACTTCCTGTAACAGTTTCTCAACCTTAATAATGTGCTTGTGATAAAATTTCTGAAATGTTTTCAGACATAAGCTTTATTTAATTAATAAATAGGCCATTTATCACTAACAAAAAAGTTAAGGATATTTACAAAAATAGCACAAAACCCATACAGAGAATCCTACATAGCTCTACCCAACTTTGCCACAAATTCCACATCATTATCTATCTATCTATCTATCTATCTATCTATCTATCTATCTATCTATCTATCTATCTATCATCTATCATCTATCTATCTATCATCTATCTACCTACCTACCTATCTTCTATCTATCCATTATATCCATCCATCCATTTTATGGTCACTTAACTGAAGAGTATATATACCATGCTCTTTGAGCACTCAATACTTCAATGTACATTTTCTAGGAAGAAGGATATTCACTTATGCAACCACCTTAAATAATAGTTAAGTTCATAAATTCAACACTGATATAAAGTTCACAGTTTATATTCTCTTTTTCTTATATACCAATAATGTCCCTTTAATTCTTTTCCCTCCCTTGCTAGACCCCATCCAAGATCATGTGTTATATTTAATTGTCATTGTCCCTTTATTTGTACTTTTTATTCTTTTAACTGTGAGAGCATATCATAAACTTTCCATCCCAACCACTCCCAAGCATACAATTCAATGAGATTAATCACATTCACATTATTTCAATATCCTTACCCAATTCCATTAGTAATTCTCCTCAAACAGAATCCCTACACTCTTGGTGCCCTGTTTTCTCTTAGGAGGTTTTATGGTGAGAGATTAACTCAGAAGTGATAATGCCTGAATAGTGGAAGTGGGAGAGGAGGGAAATGTAAATAAATATATAAATGTAAATGTAAATCTAGGTGGAATCTCCAGGTCCAGAGGCCTGGGCAGGAAGTAAGGAATTAAGCAGAGTCATGGATGACTTCAGTTTCTTGTCCTCCCTAAGATGGGGAGCAGAGAAAGAGGAGGCTGTGTTGGAGACAGAATAGAGGTAGAGAAGATGAGTCCTGTTTTGCTATATATATATTTTTTAGATTAAAATGAAAGGAAAGATCTTACTGGAAAGCAGAAAATGGAAAGTACATACTAGCTAAAATTCTATTAATCCTTATATAATTTCATTTAAATTGATATAAATTCAAACATTTAGTTTGTAATTGAATGTGGGGCTTAATGTAGATGGAAATATTATATTGTTCTCAATTCTGGTTCTCCTCTTGTATCTCCAACTATACATTTCAATCTTCTTCTTGAGCTCATCTCTTCCCTTTCCTGCTACCACCACAAATGGTGGGTTTTTTTTTGTTTTCATTAAGTATTTTGTTTTAGAACAGTTTTAGAATTTCAGAAAGTTGCAAGGATAATCCATAGAATTCCCCTAGTTTAATAGATTTTTAACATCTTACATTTAAACAGTACCATAGTAAACAAGTATTGCCATGCTATTATGAACCAAAATCCATACTTTATTTGCATTCCCTTCATCTTAATAAACTTTTCCTGTCTCAGAATTCCATCCAAGGTACATTACTTTTTGTTTGTTTTATTAGAGAGCTTGTGAGCTTATAAAACAATATGCATAATATACAGAATTCCCATATATCATCTCTCAACTAGCTCCTTATATTTGTTACAGATTATGAAAGGACATGATCAGACTATTACAACTAACTATAGTCCATAGTGTACACTTGGCATATTTTTCCATGCAATCTCTGTTAATGCTATGTATTAGTATTGTGCATTTGTACTGGTATATGAGAGAATACTCTCCTATTTGTACTGTTAACCACATGGTTCACTGTGTTATACACTTCCATGTATAACACATTCTATCCAAAGTGTACACTCAGTGACTCTCACTTTCATCACAGAATTTTACAGTCATTCCCTCAATAAATCTAACATTTTCTTTCGTCCCAAAGAAAAAAACACCATACCCCCCTATTATAGACCCTTAGCATTGATATAGTACCTTCTTTGATATTGATCCAAGAGTATCATAAAATTGCTTTTAACTATAGTCCATAAGTTACTGTGACTGAAAGGTGTGTCTAGTCATGGAAATGTTGATTGAAAGAAAGCTAGAGAGTAATCTAGGGCTTGAATAACATAGTGAACCCAGAGGTTAATGAGAACAGTGGTTAATAATACAAATATAAGAATGCTGTTCTATGAACTACCACAAATAGCACTATTACATGATGCTAAGAATAGAGTGATGCATGTGAAAAATATAATTAATATAATTTCTACAGTTTTTAAGTTGGGATGTTTGGCTTTTTGTTGAGATTTAGTACTACCTTAAATATTCTGTATATCATACTCATAACAGAAATACATCCCAAATATTTTCTTCCATTCTGTACATTTTATTTTTATTTTATTGATAATGTCCTTTGACTCTCAGAAGTTGTGTTTCATGGGTCCCCAGCAGCTGCACAGATGCTCTTGCATGAGGTGCCACCATGCAGGCACATCAGAGGCCTGTGCACCCCCAGCAGTCTTCCACTCAGGATCAGAGCCACAATGCTCATGTGACTTTGGGCTGCAGGTGGGGGAGAGGTAGTGTCAAGGACCCATGCATGTCCCAGCAGCACACAGGCACAGGGACCACCAGGGTCCCACCCACCACTCACCCTGCTCCTGATGCAGTCCTGCAAGGCTATGGTAGAGGTCCCATGCATGGCAGGATGAGGTGAGGATGAGGCAGAGTCATTGGCCATTTGGCCCACTGGGCAGAGAGGTCATGGCCATCTTGGAGGAGCAGTAGGCCCCAGTGGGGGCAGCACTAGTGGAAGCAGTGTGGCCAGCAAGATGTGTACCTTTGAAGGCTGTGGCAAGACCAGAGCAATATAGCAGCACAAGCTGTGGATGTCAAGAAGCACCACAACAAGATACACAAGGACAGGTACAAGGGGAAGAGTGATCAGGCCCTGGGCAGTGGCAGTGTGGGGAGATGTGGCTGGGCAGGGAGGGAATCTCAGGCTGGGTGACAGCACACCTGCCATTTGAGAACACTGGGGCAGGACTGGGAGGACAGGTAGGTAGTGAGGGCTGTGTGATCACCCAACAGCAGCAGAGACACTTACTCTTGGTGGAGCTGGGGTTTGGAGAAGGCCATCACTCCCTATTTTCAGCATTCTCTCCTCAGTATCCCATTCTCAATACCTATTACCTACATCCTATTACCCTACTCTCAATACCCCCCCCCCTTTTTTTTTTTTTTTTTTTTTTTGAGTACTCCTAGAGGGAAAAATTGAATGGCTGTGGATTGTTTGGGATTGTTTGAGTTAAACTGTGATGAAGGGAAGGCAGTGTCTGGAGCTGGGCTTCAGCCTGTGGATCCGTGCCCTTCCCTTGCTGCCTTTTGGTCTTGCACAGATGGTCAGTCTGCTCTTCAGCTTTATCTGTGACATACATACACCTGCTAAATGATGTTGTGGTGAAAGAAGTGAGATATACAATTGTGAATGCTTATCAGTGTTCAGTAGGAAGTAACATTCATTAAACCTTTAAAAAAAGAAGGTATATTTGATCAAGCTAGCTATTTTTTTCATTTTCTGTTTGTGTGCTTTGTTGTAAAATACAAAATCAGTGCTTACTTCAAGATGCTAAAGTTAGTTATCTCTTTTATTTTAGGAATTGTATGGTATTAGCTCTTATATTTAGATCTTTGATCTATTTTGAATTAATTTTTCCATAAAATGATAAGGAGGTATACACATTCATTCTTTTCATATGGATTTCTTGTAGTCCCAGTACCATATTTTGAAGGGATTATTTATTGTTTCCCCATTGGACATACTTGGGCATTTGTCAAAAATTAACTGCCCAGGTACTGGGGCAAGATGCTGGCTGAGTGAGATTACCTGTTGTTCTCTCCTACAAAGAAGCAGTGTTGGAGGTTCTCTGGGACCAGGCTGTTTCGGGATTTTTGCAGGGCAGGAGGTATCTGGACATCGATTTGGTGGGAAGGTAACAGAAAGGCTTAGTCTATAAGATATAATTGAAACTCTATTTCACAGAGGTGAGAGCCTCGCTGGATGCTCCCTCCTGGGGTGGGTGGAGCCCCGGAACTGGCACTGCCACTGCACTTCTTGGAGGTTCTGCAGCACTGGGGAATTTGCAAGCCCTGGGCAGGCAGTTAGGGAGTTGACAGGACAGGGCGCCTTTGCAGACTGATTTGGGGAGACAAATGGGGGTTTTGTTGCAAAGCGGGGAATTTTTGATTAGGGACACAAGTAATAGCACTTCTGCCTGTAGCCCCGCCCCTCCCAAGCCCTGCTGCCGATCTGCAGGGGACTTAAATTGATAGCAATAAAGAGACACCACCAGAGTCTGGCTAGGTGAGAGGTGTCTGGAAACCAAATAGGGGAATATTTTGCAAAGCATGGGAATTTCGGGTTTGGACTCTGTTATTAGCATTTCCAGCTGGAGCCCCACCACCGGGCCTGGCTATTGATCTGCATCATTAAATTGGCTGCATGTAGAGGCGCCCCCAGGTGGCCATTCCGGGGGATTACAGGGTAGGAGGGGTCCTGAAGTCTAATTGGTGATACATTCACAGAATAGACCCCAGTGAGTGAGTGAATTGTGGGGTACAGACACACAGGATAGAGTTTGCTGATGTGACCTCACCCATAGGGCTGGCACCCAACTGTGGGGATCCCTGAAGGCTATGATGCACTGTGGTGCTCCCAGGCCCCCTGTTAACCCGGACTTGAGGTTGCCAGGTCTGAGTCCCCTAAACCCTGGTGGGCCACACCCCAGAGACTCACACCTCTTGAGTCTTCAATATCTCAGACTTTCCATCCCTGAATCCATCACGCCCTGAGGTCCATCTGAGGTGCTTGAATGACCTAGCCCTCAACATTTGCATTTTTTCTTTTTTGTTTTGTTTTGTTTTATTTCATTTTGATTTTTTTTTAAATGTCCTGATTGCTAAAATTGCATTATCCCCTAGTCTTTTCTCCCAACGTATCCCCCAAAGTCTTTCTTTTTTCAGTTATTTGGGGATTTTTGTTGTTTTTGTTGTGGCTGTTGTGGTTGGTGTTTATCTTTTTTTTCTTTTCCCTACATGTTCCCTGCCCTTTACCCACCCCCTTTTTCTTTCTTCCTTTCTTCCCCCCCCCCTTTTTTTTCTCACTCTCTTGTCCCTCATTTTCTTCTTATTTTATTTTATCTTAATTATACAATAGGTGCTGCAGGGAACACCAGCAGCACCTCATATTTGCTGGGTTTTCTCACCCTCCACTGCCTCATTTCTGTGTGAATACATTTTAGCTACCTACATTATCCCCTTTCCCCTACATCTTGATATCCTCCATCATCTACTGTCTCTCCTATGTTCTACCTCCCTTTCTTTGATCCACAAAGTGTCTAACTCTTAATTTCTAATACCTTTGTTTTGTTTTCTGTTATCCACTCTTGAAACTATTGGCTTTCTTTTCTCTTTCCCTCTCTCATAAAAACAATAGCTTTTAAATTCATACCATATTCCTCCCATATTCAGTCAACTACCTCATTATAGGTACTCTACCTACTGCTATAACTCTACACAACTTACATGAATCTAACATCCATCCTCCCAGATCTCATATTGTTGCTCTGTTAACATATATAACCAATACTACTTTACACTTTTTCCTTGCTTACACAATTGTCTTTCCCCAGCACTAATACTTTCCTTTAAAGTGAACTTAACCAGCAATAAGAAATTAGAATAAGAAGAACAAAGTGACAAAGAGAAGATATAACACTTATGCAAAAACAACAGCTAATTAATCTCCAAGACTAGACAAAGAAGCTAAGGAACTGATTAAACTCATCAAGATAAAATGATGACCAGACAGCAACAAAAATCTACAAACCAAACCAGTAATCAGGAAAACATAGCTGAATCCAATGAACAAACTAAAAATCAGGAAGGGGAGCAGAACTTCACACAAGTAATGAAAGATCTCAGAACATTTATCACTAACAAATTTAATAAAGTAAAGGAAGACATTAACAACATGAAGTAAACACTTGGAGGGGAAATTGCAGACATACACAAAAAGATAACAGATATGATGGGAATGAACACCACAGTTCAAGAAATCAAAAACACACTTGCAGCAAAAATCAGCAGACCAGAAGAGGCAGAGCAGAGAATTAGCGATGTGGAAGACAGTACATCAGAAATCAAACAGATAGTAGAATTGGTCGATAAAAAGATAGAAAAAATCCAGCTAGGATTTAGGGACCTGAATGACAATGCAAAACACTCAAACATACATATTATAGGTATGCCAGAAAGAGAAGAGAAGGGAAAGAGGTCAGAAGGAGTGTTGCAGGAAATAATGGCTGAAAACTTCCCAAATCTACTGAAAGAGACAGATGTACATATCCAAGAAACACAGTGCAGCCCAATCGTCATAAACCCCAACAGGCCCACCCCAAGACATACACTTGTCAAATTATCCAATGCTCAAGACAAAGAGAAAATTCTAAAAGCAGCAAGAGGAAAGAAAACCATCACATACAAGGGAAGCTCCATAAGATTAAGTGCTGATTTCTCATCTGAAATTATGGAGGCAAGAAGACAGTGGTATGATATAGTCAAGGTACTAAAGGAGAAAAATTTCGAACCAAGAGTACGCTATCCAGCTAAACTAGCATTCAAAAATGATTGAGAGTTCAAAATATTCACAGATAAATAGAAACTGAAAGAGTATGCCAACAAGAAACCTCCCCTTCAAGAAATTCTAAATGGAGTTCTGCTGGAAAAAAGAAAAAAACAGGACAGGCAGTGTTGGAGGAGAGTATAAGACCAACAAAAAAGAGAAAAAGAGAAGGGGGAAAAAGCTAACAAAATATGACAAACACAGCTAAAATCAAAATATGGCTAACACAAATAATTCCTTGAAAGTACTAACACTGAATGTCAATGGATTAAACAAACCTATCAAAAGACTTAGACTGGGGCATTGGATAAGGAAATATGACCCATCTATATGCTGCCAACAAGAAACACATCTTAGACCCAGAGACTCATGGAGGTTGAAAGGGAATGGCTGTAAAACAATCATACAAGCAAACAATAACCAAAAAAAGGCAGGAGTAGCTATATTAATATCAGACAAAGTAAACTTTAAATGTGAAACAATTGTGAGAGACAAAGAAGGATACTACATTTTAGTGAAAGGGACAATCTGTCGAGAAGATCGGACAATCATAAATATTTATGCTCCTAACAATGGCACCTCTAAATATGTGAAGCAAACACTGGAAAAACTAAGTGAAAGAATAGAAGGTTCTAAAATTATAGTTGGGGATTTTAGTACACCACTATCAACTCTGGACAGAACATCTCAAAAGAGAATCACTAAAGAAACAAAACATTTGAACAGAATATTAGAGGAGCTGGATCTAATGGACATATATAGATCATTACACCCAAACACAGCAGGATATATATTTTTCTTAAGTGCACATGGATCAATCTCCAAGATAGACCATATGCTAGGCCACAAAGAAAGGCTTAATGAATTCAGAAAGATCAAAATCATACAAAATAATATCTCTGACCACAGTGGAGTGAAGCAGGAAATTTGCAAGGGACAGAGGCCCAGATTTCACACCACAATTTGGAAATTAAACAGCACACTCTTGGAAAAACAGTGGGTCAAAGGGGAAATCTCAAAAGAAATCAATGAGTACCTTGAAACAAATGATAATGATAACACAACATACCAAAATTTATGGGATGCAGTAAAAGCAGTACTGAGAGGGAAATTTATAGCCATAAATTCATAGATCAAAAAAGAAGAAAGAGCAAAAATTGAAGAACTAACTGCACACTTGGAGGGATTAGAAAAACAACAACAGAGTAATCCAACAGGAAAAAGAAGGAAGGAAATAACAAAGATAAGAGCAGAACTAAATGAAATAGAAAATAAGAAAGCACTGGAAAAGATAAACAAGACCACGTGCTGGTTTTTTTTAAAAGATCAACAAAATTGACAAACCTTTAGTGAGACTAACAAAGAAAAAAGAGAGAAGATGCAAATACACAAAATAAGAAATGAGAAAGGGGATATCACCACTGACCCCACAGAAATAAAGACTATCATAAGAGGATACTTTGTAAAACTATATTCCAGCAAAAATGACAATTCAGAGGAAATGGAGCAATTCCTAGAAACACATAAGCAGCCCATATTGACAAAAGAAGGAATTGATCTTAACAAACCAATCACAAGTAAAGAGATAGAATCAGTCATTAAAAAACTCCCAACAAAGAAGAGCCCAGGGCCAGATGGCTTCACAGGTGAATTCTACAAAACATTCTGGAAAGAACTAACACCAAAACTGCTGAAACTCTTCCAAAAAATTGAAACAGAAGGAACATTGCCTAACTCCTTCTATGATGCCAACATTACCCTACTACCAAAGCCAAACAAAGACACCACAAGAAAGGAAAATTACAGACCAATTTCTCTAATGAACCTAGATGCAAAAATGCTTAACAAAATACTTGCTAATTGTATTCAACAACACGTTAAAGGAATTATACACCACGACCAAGTGGAATTCATTCCAGGTATGCAAGGATGGTTCAACATAAGAAAATCAAACAATGTAATACACCATATAAACAGATTGAAGGAAAACAACCACGTGATTATATCTATAGATGCAGAAAAAGCATTTTACAAAATACAGCACACTTTCTTGATAAAAACACTCCAAAAGTTTGGAATACAAGGAAATTTTTTGAACATGATAAAGAGTATATATGAAAAACCTACAGCCAACATTGTTTACAATGGAGAAATCCTGAAATCCTTCCCTATAAACTCAGGAACAAGACAAGGATGCCCATTGTCTCCCCTTCTATTTAACATTATCTTAGAAGTACTTGCTCGAGCACTGAGGCAAGAACCAATATAAAAGGCATTCAAATTGGAAAGGAAGAAGTCAAAATTTCATTATTTGCAGATGACATGATTCTATACATAGAAAACCATGAGAGATCTACAACAAATCTTCTAGAACTCATAAATGAATTTAGTAAAGTCGCAGGTTATAAGATCAATGCACAAAAAACAGTAGCATTTCTGTACACCAATAATGAGCAAGATCAGGAGGAAATCAAGAAACAAATGCCATTCACAATAGTCAATAAAAAATCAAATATTTAGGAATAAATTTAACTAAAGATGTAAAAAACTTATACACTGAGAACTATACTAGACTGTTCAAGGAAATAAAAGAAGACCTAAATAAATGGAAGAATATTCCTTGTTCATGGATAGGAAGACTAAATATTATTAAGATGTCTACCCTACCAAAACTGATCTACACATTCAATGCAATCCCAATAAAAATCAACACAGCCTTCTTTAAGGAACTAGAAAAACTAACTATGAAATTTATTTGGAATAAAAAGAGGCCCCGAATAGCCAAAGACACACTGAAAAAGAAAAACGAAATTGGAGGAATCACACTACCTGACTTCAAAACATACTACAAAGCTACAGTAGTGAAAACAGCATGGTATTGGCATAAGGAGAGGCACACAGACCAATGGAATCAAATTGAAAGTACTGATATAGAACATCATATATATAGCCATATAATATTCGATAAAGCCACCAAACCCTCTCAACTGGGAGAGAATGGCCTATTCAACAAATGGTGCCTGGAGAACTGGATAGCCATATGTAGAAGAATGAAAGAGGGTTGCCATCTCACACCTTATACAAAGATCAACTCAAGATGGATCAAAGACCTAAATATAAGAGCCAAGACTATAAAGACCTTGGAAAGCAGTGTAGGGAAACATCTACAGGACCTTGTAATAGGAAATGTCTTCATGAATATCACACCAAAAGCACGAGCAGCAAAAGAACAAATAGAAAAATGGGACTTCCTCAAAATTAAAGCCTTCTGCACCTCAAAGGAGTTTGTCAAGAAAGTAAAAAGGGAACCCACACAATGGGAGAAAATATTTGGCAACCATATATCTGATAAGAGACTTATAACTTGCATATATAAAGAACTCATATATCTTGAAAATAAAAAGATAAACAACCCATTTTAAAAATACAAAAAAAAAAAAAAGATTTAAACAGACACTTCTCCAAAGAAGAAATACAAATGGCTAAAAAGCACATGAAAAAATGCTCCAAATCTCTAGCTATCAGGGAAATGCAAATCAAAACTACAATGAGATACCATCTTACTCCCATAAGATTGGCAGCTATGAAAAAAATAACAGAAGAATACAAATGCTGGAGAGGATGTGAAGAAATGGGAACACTCATCCACTGCTGGTGGGAATGCAGAAGGATCCAACCATTCTGGAGGACAGTTTGGTGGTTTCCCCAAAAACTAGCCATAGATTTGCCATATGACCCAGCAATACCACTGCTGGGTATATTCCCAGAAGAACTGAAAACAAGGACACAAACTGATATGTGCACACCAATATTCATAGCAGCATTGTTTACTATCACCAAACGTTGGAATCAACCCAAATGCCCATCAACAGATGAGTGGATCAATAAAATATGGTATATACCTACAATGGAATACTACTCGACTGTAAGAACAAACACACTACAAACACACGTGATAACATGGACGAATCTTGAGAACCTTATGTTGAGTGAAGCAACCCAGGCATTGAAGGACAAATACTACATGATCTCAATGATATGAAATAAGCAAACTGCCTCAGAGAGCTAGAGACTGGAAGATAGGCTTACAGGAAATCAGGAGGTGGAGGAAGGATGTGAGCTGACATCTGCAGGGGTGGATTCTATGATGAGCTGGCGGTAAGTCTGAGCACAAAGAAGAGATAAAATGGGGGCAAGGGGTTGCCTTTGTGTGGGGCTTTATGGGTTTGAGGGACCTGGGAATAGGCAGATGGGTAATAGTCACCAGAAATTGGGGGGAGGGAGGGGCAACATATGAACATAGGAGAGTGTCAAGTGTTGGTTGAGAGTAAAATGCTGAAAACCATATCAAAATATAATTAAGAGGGTTACCTGTTTAGGATGCTCAGAGGGGATGGTCTTACATGGCATGGACTCCTGGGGAATGTCTGAATGCTCATTTTGCCAGGGAGGGTTGAACCATTGGATAGAGCCCCAAGTAGTGAGAGTGGGGGTGGACCCACATCCTGGGGAGGACTAATGCCATCAAATAGAGGGAACTGTATCTCTCAAGAGAAATGGTGGCTCCCAGGGCATTAGGGCAGTTGAGCAAATCAGGCTCTGAACACTGTTGCAAGTATCTCTGGACCTGACTCCTCAGGAAATGGAGATTGGCTGTCACTGTGGGCCCCAAGGGGAGGGGAAAATGGATGTTGAATGGTTGGAACCAAGGTAAATGTGGGGGTAAGAGAGGAGTTTCACAAGAGTACACAAGGATGGATATAAAACATGTAATATTACACCAAAAACATATAGTGGATGACAGACTAATAATGTAAACCATAATGTAAAACATAGGATAACTAAAAATTTAGAAAACTGTATATCCTATAGTGTAGCAAGCACAGATGTCATCTTGTTTGAAAGCTATTGTCTCAGAGTCTGTACATCAGTTTAAGTAAATATGATATGAATAAGTTATAAGAATATCACTGTGGAAGGGAAAAGGTTTTATGGTGAATGTGTGGGAGTAATGTATATTGTATATATAAATTACTGGGATCTAAGGCTCTTGTGAAGAGAAGCTCAATAATTAGGAAAAAAGAAAAGAAAAAGATAGGATGTAGAATTTTCCCAAATCATACATATTCTATATCTAACCTTTAAACCCATCGCTATATTCCATTTTACTAGTAAGAGATCCTGACATTATATTGGGTTCACTTTTCAGGAAGTTTTGGATCACAGAGTGGTTCAACAATGGCAGTGGAGGAATACTGGTATAGCATGTTATTGACAGGCGATATATGGTTGACAGGGAGTTATACAGGGCATGTCCAGGGTGCATGGTAATGTTTGGATATACTCATAGTGGCAACAATTAAAATCAACAGCTGGGGGGTATGGGGTTCCTGGCTGGGGGTGCTCTGTCATGGTCCCTAGGGGAGCAGCAGCAGTCCCGCAGGTGCAACGACAAGGACCAGGAAGGAATGAGGGTCCAGCAGTGAGCCCCTGGTACTAATGACTATGCTTGTGAGCCTATACACCAGAAATAAGAACAAGGTCTAGGGCAGCACTTTGCCTCAGTGTTCCCTCCTGACAGCCTCTGTGTTACTCAAATGTGGCCAGTCTCAAAGCCAAACTCAGCATGTAAGTGCACTGCCTTTCCCCCAGCGTGGGACATGACACCCAGGGATGAGCCTCTCTGGCTCCGAGGGATCACTACCAAGTACCAGCTGATGATGTAACTAGAAAATGACCTTGAATTAAAGGTTCAATGTGGACCAGTAGAATATCCCTGTCTACATATAATAACAGGAGTTAAAAATGCTTTTTGACCTAAATTATGGGGGAAATGGAAAGGACAAATGAGTTTATATGGTATGAGTCTCTAAAAAAGAGTCTGGAGGTCGTCAGAAGGATTGCCCTTATGCACAACTGAGCAGAGTCTCAGAGACAGATTAAGTAGATACAACCCCAGGTATTGGTTCTTTTGAGGGCTAAAGAGACCCACAGGTTCTATGGTCATGGCAGATGGAGTTCACTGCCATGTCAGTTGTCCCTTCTTTGGAGTTAGTGTTTCTGCATGATGGAGCTGGACTCAGATGTGGGCTCTTTTCACAAGCCTTCCCGTTACTTTACTGGAATTGTAGTTGGTGCTGGAGTTTAAGATATATCTAGGGGATCTGAATCTCTGGACTGACAATATGATAGCCAGACCCTGAGCCTCAACAGACTTCAGCTCTTACACTCTGGTGTATTGGACTTATCGCACTCAGCTAACATGGAGTTGAAGAATGTCAACCACCACACCATGGAGCCAGGAGTGCCTACAACTGAAAGCAGGAGGATTGCATCCAGTATCCAAGGGGAATCTAAGCCCCCTCTTGACATAGATGTGGAATGGACACAACTAATCAAGGTGCACAGGAAGAAGGAATACAGTAACAGTTAGAGTGGACTTACTGATATTCTATTCATGAACTATTGTGGTTAGTAATCAAGAAAATGTGGCATTGGTGTGGAAAAAATGGCCATGGTGGCTGCTGAGTGCAGGGAATGAAATGAAGAGATGAGATGTGGAGGCATTTTCGGGACTTGGAGTCATCCTGGTGGTGCTACAGGGACAATTACCGGACATTATAGATCCTCCCGAGGCTCTCCATGTGTGCTGTGCCACTCACGGGCAGGCTGCACTTTCTTTCATGAGGGACAGCTCTTCTTACGGGGTGGGTGCACTCTTTGTGCATGGGTCTTCCCTTCATGGGGGACAGCCCTGGGTTCCATGGCACTCCTTGTGTGCATCAGTGCTGCATGTGGTCCATCTCACCACATGGGTCAGGAGGTGCAAGATTTGAGCCCTGGACATCCCATGTGGTAGGCGGATGCTCTATCAGGTGAGCCAAATCCACATCCTAAGTTTTCTTAAATTTTAGTTACCTTATGTTTTACATTATGGTTTACATTTCACCCTATAGACTTTTATACATTTTTGGTGAAATTTAACATGTCTTATATCCAACATTGCATGAGCTTGTGGAACACTTCCATTGACCCCCAGTTACCCTGCTTCCATCTATTCTATTCCCCTCTCTCTCCCTCCACTCAGCATCCACAGTGACAACCAATATTCACTGCTTGAAGGACTAGATTCATGGATACTTACAACAATGCTGAGGGCTTGACATACTAGACTATCCTCCCTCATTGGGAGCCACCAATTCTCTTGAGAGACACAATTCCATCTATTTCAGAGCATCAGGCCTCCCCAGGATGTGGGCACGCCTTCCCACTTATTGTATGAGTCTCCACCCAGTGATATAACACACTATAACACTATGAGAATATGAGCATTCACACACTCCCTAGAAGCCTGCCCCTGTGCTAGATGCCCCCACCTTAAGGACCTTAACTAGGTAATCCTTTTTTATTAAATTTTCTAAAGAGCTTTCTCAACATTAAAGTTTAAACCACATACCCAACAATCTACCAAGTTCAGTTGTTCCCCCAGCCCTCCCCCTGATTCCTTAGGCCATTTGACCCATCCTTCCCACCCTAGACCCCCTCAGACCTGCAAAGACCCACCCAATATTATCCCTATGCCCCCATCTTATCCCTTCCCTGCACAACTGCTTAACCTCCACTTTATCATAGATTTCACTCATGCAGACATCAGTGCACATCCTTCCCCTACTCCCAATTTCCTGTAAGCCTATCACCCAGTCTCTAGCTCTCTGAGACAGCTTAGTTTGATTATCTCATATCAGACAGGTCATGTAGTATTTGTACTTCAAGGCATGGCTTGCTTCACTATACATAAAGTCCTCAAGATTCATCCATGTTTTCCCATTTGTTTGTACTGTATTTCTTCTTATAGCTGAGTAGTATTCCATTGTATATATAGACAACATTTTGTTTATCCATTCATCTGTTGATGGGTTTTAGGTTGATTCTAAATTTTAGCAATAATGAAAAGTGGTACTATGAACATCGGTGTGCATAGGTTTGTGTCCTTGTTTTCAGTTCTTCTACATATATACCCAGTAGAGTGATTGCTGGGTCATATGGCAAATCTAGAGGTAGTTTTTTGAGGAACTGCCAAACTGTTCTCCAGAATGGCTGGATTCTAATGCATTCCCAATAGCACTGGGTGAGTGTTCCCATCCCTCCTCATTCCCTCAAACATGTGTAGTTTTCTGTTTTTTTATAACTGCCAGACTGATGGGAGAAACGTGGTATCTCCTAGAAATTTTGATTTGCATTTCCCTAATAGCTAGTGATTTTGAGCATCTTTTCATGTGCTTTTTAGCCATTTGAATTTCTTCTTTGAAAAAAGTGTCAGTTCAAATCTTTTGACCATTTATTAAGTGGGTTGTGTGACTTTTATTTTATTTTGAACCCATAATTTACAAGGGGTCCATTTTTCCACATCGTCAAAACCATTTTTTTTTCCTAAAACCAACATTAAAGCATGTATGTAGTAGCACCTCATTTCTATTTTTGGTATCTTATGTGCATTTCTCTAATGGCTAATGATTTTGAGCATCTGTTTACATGTTTTTTGGGCATTTGTATATATTCTTGGCAGATATGTGTATTCAAGCCATTTTTCCATTTTTTTTAATGGGGCTGTTTGTCCTTTTGTTGAGTTACAGTAATTCTCTTTATGTTTTATATATTATGCTTTTAGCAGAAACAGTGTTTCCAAACATTTTCTTTCCCTTTTTATGGTTACTTTTTTAGTTTTTGGAAAAGCAGTATAGTAGTAAAGTAGTTAGGCAGAGATCAGGGTTCAAATTTTGGGGTTAGGTCTTCTTTCTGATCTCTGGAGACTCATACAATAATATTATATTTAAGGTTAAAGCCACCTTCTTGCTCTGTGGCCCCCATGAGCTTGCCTAAGAGGGTCAATGGTGCAATAGGAACAGAAAATGAACATGTGGCTGGACTGTTGGGGAAGAGCATGACTGCAGGTTCTCCATGTCCTGTTGCTGTAGAGAGCTTGGATGCCTTGCTCAGGAGGGAGTGCTCCTACACAGTGCTTTTCATCAGAGAGCTCTTCCCATCCTGGGAACACTATACTTTTTTGATGGAAGGTCTGGCCTTTTGGGAAGTTCTCTATGACACATCAATTCAGCTGGCAATCTGCAGATGAGGCTCCAGGAAAATTCTGTCACAATCCTAAAGCCATGACCTTCCAGTCAGATGGAATTTCCCATTAGAGTGCAATCCAAACCCCTTTTCTGTGGCACTCAACTGAGGGCATATGATGCCTCTGAACATTTTCTAATGTTCACGTTGACTGATGGAAAATGATTGAGTCTGGCTTTTTCTTCCTGAGATGGACCACAGATCTTGTATGGATACTTGTTGTTACTCCTTGGTTTTATGAACACCTTGGAAAAATTTCAAATCCTCTCAGTGTGTCATTCTCATGCCAACACACCGGAGCCCAGGGCAAGTCATCCAGGTTTGCTTATGGGGAATTCCTGGTATTGCTAGGTGGATTACCTTTTGAAAGCTGTTAAAGTCCTAATCCAGTCACCTGGACAAGACACAGGTAGTAGAAAATGCAAGTGGAGGACTTTTCTAACACTTGCCTGCATAAGATTTTCAGTGTGCCCTCAGGAACTGTCACCAACACTTGGCAGGTGGGGAGGCTTAGCTAGGAAGGTATCCTGATTGTTAGCTGTTCCTGACAGAAAGTTGTGGTCTCAGTGCCCTTCTGAAAGTACATGAAATGGCTAACTTCAGCTCCTTGGATTTTTTTTAAGTCAATGTTATTTTTATTTTTGAAAGTTGTTTTTGTTTTTTTTAGATTTATTTATTTCTCTCCACTCTCCCCCCACACACCCTGGTTGTCTGTTCTCTGTGTCTATTTGCCACATCTTCTTTGTCCACTTCTGTTGTTGCAGCGGCACGGGAATCTGTGTTTCTTTTTTTTTGTTGCATCATCTTGTGTCAGTTCTCCGTGTGTGGCACCATTCCTGGGCAGGCTGCACTTTCTTTCATGCTGGGTGGCTCTCCTTACAGGGTGCACTCCTTGCACATGGGTCTCCCCTACATGGGGGACACACCTGCATGGCACAGCACTCCTTGCATGCATCAGCTCCTTGGATCTTGATGAAATTTCTGTGAATGGGGAATGGGCCAGGTGCATGTAAACTCTGCATATAGGAGGTTGTCAGCATGGTGACAGTGCTCAGTACACTTTTTCCAGGTCTCTGGGCTGCAAGTAGACCATGTAGAAACTGGTGAGAGGCCATGCTGCCCTGGCTATCCAGGACTGGAGGAGATTCCTCCTCAACAGCACACACCTGGATGGGTAAAATTGAGGGCAGGAGGTCCTGCAGAATGTTGGCAAGGCACTCCTGGGTTGCATCCACGAATTCAGAGGCAATGACTCTCCTTCAACCTCTTCCCACAATTTCCCATCCATCTGTCCAGTTCTCCCTTGTTTTAGGGCCATTGGGAAAGATAGCCAGGGTGAAGCAGTCAAAGCATGTATGGGTGTGGTTGAAGCCCATTGGAAGTCCTGATGCTTGGAGCAGAAGGTGTGAGTGGTGATGAGAACAGGTCATTCTGCCACTGACTTGTTGGGGGTTCATAACCATGGTGACTATTGGTGGGCTGAGGGACAGGGATGACTGCTGTGCCAATGTGAGAGAGAGGTATAGTGCCCAGTGGCTGAAGGTGCTCGTGGGTCTTCTGGCTACAGAGAATTATGGGAAGCCACTGTCAGGCTGCCAGACTGCCCATGAGTACTTAAGGGCTGATTGGGACAGAGCTGCCCCCATTTCTCCTGTATCTGCCCTGAGGTGCAGGTCAGCGCAAGGTGTGTCCCCAGGCCTCCCACCTCCCCATCACAGGGTGGATCCTCCACAACCTCTCCTTGTCCTTTTGTACTCCTTAGCGCCAGGCTGCTCTGGCCTGTCTGAGGAATAGAGTTGGAGGTTTGGTGCCCTGAGGAGGCAATTTCCAGAAACAATGGGACTTGGAGGCAGGTGGGCAGTGCTGTCAAGTGATAAATTGGGAAGGTGGGGCTGCAGCACCACCGTTGCAGCCACCATCCTGTGGCTCATCCACCAAGGTTGAGCGACTCAGCTGATGGGGAGAAACAGAGCTCCCCTTGCTTCACTGGCAATGGCCATCAGAGCATGCATAACTTAATCCAAGGTGGGTCTCCCCAGCACTTCACCTTCAGCCCCTCTGTGCTTTCTCTCTGGCTACTTTCCTACCTTTGAATATACTCAGGATCCTGCTGCATAAAACTAGGTTCAAGCCTCAGCTCTTTTTAGGTTATGCCCTCATTTGAATAGATGGTACATGATGACAAGTATTCAAATACCGGAGGGGGCAAGATGGTGGCTGAGTGAACTTCCCTGATAGTATCTCCTGCAGGGAGTTGGCTGGGTGGCATTGGAGGCTCTTTGGGACTGGGCTGTTTTGGGAGTTTTGCTGGTTGGGAGGTGTCTCGGCATCAATTTGGAGGGAAGGTAACAGAGAGGATGCCTCTGTGAAATATACACGGAGATCCCAGCTGTGCGTGGAAGATTCCCTCCTTGGGTGGGTGGAGCTGCGACACCTGGTGCTGCCGCAGCGGGGAGCCACAGCGCGGGGAGCCACTAGCCACAGCAGCTGGGTTTTTTTTCTTGTTTTTTCTTCTTTCTTTTTTTTTTTGGAGGCTCTGCAGTACTGGGGAGTTCGTGGGACCTGGGTGGCCTATTGGGGGGTTGGTGGGACGGGAGGCACTTGCAGACCGATTTCGGCAGAAAGACGGGAGTTTTATGGCAAAGCAGGGGGAATTTTTGATTGCGGACACAAACAATAGCGTTTCTGCCTAGAGCCACACCGCCCCCAAGCCTGGCTGCTGACCTACAGCAGTCTTAAAGTGATAGCAACAAAGAGATGCTACCAGGGTCTCATAGGGTGGGAGACGTTTGGAAGCTGATTAGGGGATTATTTTGCGAAGCGTGGGAATTTTGGGTTTAGACTCTGTTATTAGAGTTTCAGGCTGGAACCCCTCCCCCAGACCTGGATATTGATCTGAGTCATTAAATTAGCTGCAATCTAGAGGCGCCCCCAAGTGGCAGTTCCAGGGGACCACAGGGTGGGAGGGTTCCTGAAGTCAATTGGTGATATATCCACACAATAGACCCTAGTAAGTGAGTGAATTATAGGGTACAGAACACAGGATAGAGCTTGTGGATGTGACCTCACCCATAGGGCTGGCACCCAGCTGTGGGGATCCCTGAAGGCTGTGATGCACTGTGGTGCCCCCAGGTTTCCAGTTAACCAGACTTGAGGTTGCCACGACAGAGTTCCCAGGACTCTGGTGGCCCACACCCCAGAGACTCACACCTCTTGAGTCCTCAATATCTCAGACTTTCCATCCCTGAATCCACCATGCCGTGAGGTCCATCTGAGGTCCTTGAATGTCCTAGCCCTCAACGTTTGCATTTTTTCTTCTTAGTTTTGTTTTGTTTTGTTTTTATTTTTATTCTATTTCTATTTTTTTAATGTTCTGATTCCTGGGATTGCATTATCCCATACTATTTTCTCCCAGCATATCCCCCAAAGTCTTTTTTTTTTTTCCTCTCTTTCTTGTCCCCCATCTTCTTTTTACTCTATTTTATCTTAACAATACAATAGGTCCTGCAGGAAACATCTCACATTTGCTGGGTTTCCTCATCCTCCATGCCTCATTCCTCTGTGAATAGATTTTGGCTATCTACACTATCCCCTTTCCCCTACATCTTGATATCCTCCACCATCTACTATCTCTCCTATATTCCACCTCCCTTTCTTTGATCCACAAAGTGTCTAACTCTTAATTTCTAATACCTTTGTTTTGTTTTCTGTCCGGTATCTGCTCTTGAAACGATTACCTTTCTTTTCTCTTTCTCTCATGAAAACAATTGCTTCTTAGTACGTACCATATTCCTCCCATATTCAGTCACCTACATCATGATAGGTACTCTACCTACTGCTTTAACTCTACACAATTTACATGAATCTAACCTCCATCCTCTCAGAACTCATATTGTTGCTTTGTTAACATAGATCACCAATACTACTTTACACTTTTCCCTTCCTTACACAATTGTCTTTCCCCAGCACTAATACTTTCCTTTAAAGTGAACTTAACCAGCAATAAGAAATTAGAATAAGAAGAACAAAGTGGCAAAGAGAAGATATAACACTTATGCAAAAACAACAGCTATTCATCTCCAAGACTAGACAAAGAAGCTAAGGAACTGATTAAACTCATCAAGATAAAATGATGACCAGACAGCAACAAAAATCTACAAACCAAACCAGTAATCAGGAAAACATGGCTGAATCCAAAAACAAACTAAAAATCAGGAAGGGGAGCAGAACTTCGCAAAAGCAGTGGAAGATCTCAGAACATTTATCACCGACAAATTTGATGAAGTAAAGGAAGAGGTTAACAACATGAAGACAACACTTGGAGGGGAAATTGCAGACATAGGCAAAAAAATAAGACATATGATGGAAATGAACACCAAAATTCAAGAAATCAAAAATACACTCACAGTAAATAACAGCAGATTAGAAGAGGCAGAGCAGAGAATTAGTGATGTGGAAGACAGTGCATTGGAAATCAAACAGATAGTAGAAGTGGTCAATAAAAAGATAGAAAAAATCCAGATAAGACTTAGGGACGTGAATGATAATGCAAAACGTTCAAACATACATATAATAGGCATGCCAGAAGGAGAAGAGAAGGGAAAGGGGTCAGTAGGAGTGTTGCAGGAAATAATGGCTGAAAACTTCCCAAATCTACTGAAAGAGACAGATGTACATATCCAAGAAGCACAGCATACTCCACTGGTCATAAACCCCAACAGGCCCACCCCAAGACATATACTTGTCAAATTATCCAATGCTCAAGACAAAGAGAAAATTCTAAAACCAGCAAGAGAAAAGAAAAACATCACATAACAAGGGAAGCTCCATAAGATTAAATGCTGATTTCTCATCTGAAACCATGGAGGCAAGAAGACAGTGGTATGATATAGTCAAGGTACTAAAGGAAAAAAGTTGCCAACCAAGAATACTCTATCCAGCTAAGCTAGCATTCAAAAATGATTGAGAGTTCAAAATATTCACAGATAAACAGAAACTGAAAGAGTATACCAACAAGAAACCTCCCCTTCAAGAAATTCTAAAGGGAGTTCTGCAGGAAGAAAGGAAAAAACAGGAGAGGCAGAGTTGGAGGATAGTGAAAGAGCAACAAAAAAGACAAAAATAGAAGGGAAAAAAATAATACAAACAAAATATGACAAATACAAATCCAATAAAAATATGGTTAACACAAATAATTCCCTGAAAGGAATAACACTGAATGTCAAAGGATTAAACTCACGAGATTCAGACTGGGACACTGGATAAGGAAATATGACCCATCTATATGCTGTCTACAAGAGACACATCTTAGACCCAGAGACTCATGGATGTTGAAAGGGAATGGCTGTAAAACAATCATACAAGCAAACAATAACCAAAAAAAGTCAGGAGTAGCTATATTAAATTCAGACAAAATAGATTTAAATGTGAAACAATTGTGAGAGACAAAGAGGGATACTACATTTTAGTGAAAGGGACAATCTGTAAAGAAGAGCAAATGTCCAAAGATATTTATGCTCCTATCAAGGGTGCCTCTAAATACGTGAGGCAAATGCTGGAAAAACTAAGTGAAAAAATAGATGCATCTAAAATTATAGTGGGGGATTTTAATACAACACTATCAACTCTGGACAGAACATCTCAAAAGAGAATCACTAAAGAAACAAAATATTTGAACAGTATATTAGAAGAGTTGGATCTAATAGACATATATAGATCATTACACCCAAACACAGCAGGATATACATTTTTCTCAAGTGCACATGGAACATTCTCCAAGATAGGCCATATGCTAGGCCACAAAGAAAGGCTTAATGAATTCAGAAAGATCAAAATCATACAAAATAATATCTCTGACCACAGTGGAATGAAGCTGGAAATTTGCAAGGGATGGAGGCCCAGACTTCACATCACAATTTGGAAATTAAACAGCACACTCTTAGAAAAACAGTGGGTCAAAGAGGAAGTCTCAAAAGAAATCAATGACTACCTTGAAACAAATGATAATGATAACACAACATACCAAAATTTAAGGGATGCAGCAAAAGCAGTACTGAGAGGGAAATTTATAGCCATAAATTCATATATCAAAAAAGAAGAAAGAGCAAAAATTGAAGAACTAACTGCACTTTTGAAGGAATTAGAAAAACAACAACAAAGTAACCCAACAGGAAGAAGAAGGAAGGAAATAGCAAAGGTAAGAGCAGAACTAAATGAAATACAAAATAAGAAAGCACTTGAAAAGATAAACAAGACCAAGAGCTGGTTTTATGAGAAGATCAACAAAATTGACAAACCTTTACTGAGACTAACAAAGAAAAAAGGAGAGAAGATGCAAATACACAAAATAAGAAATGAGAAAGGTGATATCACCACTGAACCCACAGAAATAAAGACTATCATAAGAGGATACTTTGAAAAACTGTATTCCAACAAAAATGACAATCTAGAGGAAATGGACAAATTCCTAGAAACACATAAGCAGCCCATATTGACGAAAGAAGAAATAGATGATCTTAACAAACCAATCACAAGCAAAGAGATAGAATCAGTCATTAAAAATCTCCCAACTAAGAAGAGCCCAGGGCCACATGGCTTCACAGGTGAATTCTACAAAACATTCTGGAAAGAACTAACACCAATCCTGCTGAAACTATTCCAAACAATCGAAACAGAAAGAACATTGCCCAACACCTTCTATGATGCCAACATTACCCTAGTACCAAAGCCAAACAAAGACACCAGAAGAAAGGAAAACTACAGACCAATTTCTCTAATGAACCTCGATGCAAAAATACTTAACAAAATACTTACTAATCATATTCAACAACAGATTAAATGAATTATACACCATGACCAAGTGGGATTTATTCCAGGTATGTAAGGATGATTCAACATAAGAAAATCAATCAATGTGATACACCATATAAACAGATTGAAGGAAAAAAATCACAAGATTATATCTATAGATGCAGAAAAGGCATTTGACAAAATACAGCACCCCTTCTTGATAAAAACACTCCAAAAGATCGGAATACAAGGAAACTTTTTGAACATGATAAAGAGTATATATGAAAAACCTATAGCCAACGTTGTTTACAATGGAGAAATCCTGAAATCCTTCCCTCTAAACTCAAGAACAAGACAAGGATGCCCGTTGTCTCTGCTCCTATTTAACATTGTCTTAGAAGTACTTGCTCAAGCACTGAGGCAAGAACCAGATATAAAATGCATTCAAATTGGAAAGGAAGAAGTCAAAATTTCATTATTTGCAGACGACATGATCCTATACATAGAAAACCCTGAGAGATCTACAACAAAGCTGCTAGAACTCATAAATGAGTTCAGCAAAGTCGCAGGTTATAAGATCAATGCACAAAAATCAGTAGCATTTCCATATACCAATAATGAGCAAGATCAGGAGGAAATCAAGAAACAAATACCATTCACAATAGTTCATAAAAAATCAAATACTTAGGAATAAATTTAACTAAAGAGGTAAAAAACTTATACACCGAGAACTATACAAGACTGTTCAAGGAAATCAAAGAAGACCTAAATAAATGGAAGAATATTCCTTGTTCATGGATAGGAAGACTAAATATTATTAAGATGTCTATCCTACCAAAACTGATCTACACATTCAATGCAATCCCAATAAAAATCAACACAGCCTTCTTTAAGGAACTAGAAAAACTATGAAATTTATTTGGAAAGGAAAGAGGCCCCGAATAGCCAAAGACATATTGAAAAAGGAAACAAAATTGGAGAAATCACACATCTTGACGTCAAAACATACTACAAAGCTACAGTAGTGAAAACAGCATGGTATTGGCATAAGGAGAGACACACAGACCAATGGAATCAAATTGCAAGTTCTGATATAGAACCTCAGATATATAGCCATATAATATTCGATAAAGCCACCAAATCCTCTCAACTGGGAGTGAATGGCCTAGTCAACAAATGGTGCCTGGAGAACCGGATAGCCATATGTAGAAGAATGAAAGAGGATTACTATCTCACACCTTATACAAAGATCAACTCAAGATGGATCAAAGACCTAGTATAAGTGCCAAGACCATAAAGATCTTGGAAAGCAGTGTAGGGAAACATCTACAGGACCTTGTAATAGGAAATGTCTCCATGAATATCACACCAAAAGCACGAGCAGCAAAAGAACAAATAGATAAATGGGACTTCTTCAAAATTAAAGCCTTCTGCACCTCAAAGGAGTTTGTCAAGAAAGTAAAAAGGGAACCCACACAATGGGAGAAAATATTTGGCAACTATATATCTGATAAGAGACTTATAACTTACATATATAAAGAACTCATATATCTTGAAAATAAAAAGATAAACAACCCATTTTAAAAATATGAAAAAGATTTAAACAAACACTTCTCCAAAAAAGAAATACAAATGGCTAAAAAGCACATGAAAAAATGCTCCAAATCTCTAGCTATCAGGGAAATGCAAATCAAAACTACAATGAGAGACCATCTTACTCCCATAAAATTGGCAGCTATGATAAAAACAGAAGAATACAAATGCTGGAGAGGATGTGAAGAAATGGGAACACTCATCCACTGCTGGTGGGAATGCAGAAGGATCCCATTCTGGAGGACAGTTTGGCGATTTCTCCAAAAACTAACCATAGATTTGCCATATGACCCAGCAATACCACTGCTGGGTATATACCCATCAGAACTGAAAACAAGGACACAAACTGATATATGTACACCAATGTTCATAGCAGCATTGTTCACTATCGTCAAAATTTGGAATCAATCCACATGCCCATCAACAGACGAGTGGATCAATAAAATGTGGTATATACACACAATGGAATACTACTCGGCTGTAAGAACAAATACACTACAAACACACGTGATAACATGGATGAATCTTGAGAACCTTATGTTGAGTGAAGCAACCCAGGCATTGAAGGACAAATACTACATGACCTCAATGATATGAAATAAGCAACCTGCCTCAGAGATCTAGAGACTGGAAGATAGGCTTACAGGAAATCAGGGGGTGGAGGAAGGATGTGAGCCAACGTCTGCAGGGGTGGAATCTATGATGAGCTGGTGGTAAGTATGAGCACAAAGAAGGGACAAAATGGAGGCAAGGGGTTGCCTTTGAGTGGGGCTTTGTGGGTTTGAGGGGGGCTGGGGATGGGCGGAGGGGTAATATTGTCCAAAAATTGGGGGAGGGAGGGGCAACATAGGAACATAGGAGAGTGTCAGGTGTTCATTGAGAGTAAAATGTTGAGAAAATCGTATCAAAATATAATTAGAAGGGTTACTGTTTAGGATGCTCAGGGGGGATGGTCTGATGTGGGACAGACTCCGGGGGAATAGCTGAAGGCTCATTTTGCCAGGGTGGGTTGTACCATTGGGTAGAGACCCAAGAAGTGAGAGTTAGGGTGAACCCACATCCTGGGGAGGACTAATGCCATCAAAGAGAGAGAACTGTATCTCTCGTGAGAAAGGGTGGCTCCCAGGGCATCAGGGCAGTTGAGAAAGTCAGGCCCTGAACACTGCTGCAAGTATCTCTGGATGTGGCTTCTCAGGAAATGGAGATTGGCTGTCGCTGTGGGCCCCAATGGGAGGGGAAAATGAATGTGGAATGGATGGAACCAAGGTAAATGTGGGGGCAAGAGAGTTTTGCGAGAGTACACAAGGATGAATATAAAACATGTAATATTACACCAAAAACATATAGGGGATGACAGACTAATATTGTAAACCATAATGCAAAAACATAGGATAACTAAAACATTTAGAAAACTGTACATCCTAAAGTATGGACCATATTGTAAGCACAGATGTCACCTTGTTTGAAAGCTATTGTTTTGGAATCTGTACATCAGTTTCAGAAAATAAGATATGACTAAGTTAAAAGATTATCGCTGTGGAAGGGAAAAAGTTTTATGGTGGATGTGTGGGAGTACTGTATATTGTATATATGAATTACTGTGATCTAAGACTCTTGTTAAGAGAAGCTCAATAATTAGAAAAAAAAGAAAAGAAAAAGATGGGATGTAGAAATTTTTCCAAATCAATATGTACTCTAGATCTAACCTTTAAACTCATCGCTATATTCCATTTTACTAGTAAGGGAAACTGACATTATGTTGGGACTCACTTTACAGGAAGTTTTGGATCACAGAGTGGTTCAACAATGGCGGCAGAGGAATACTGATGTGGGATGTTATTGACAGGCTATATATGGTTGACAGGGAGTTATACAGGGCTATGCTTGTGAGCCTATACACCTGCAATAAGAACAAGGCCTAGAGTAGCATTGTGCCTGGGAGTTTCCTCCTGACAGTCTTCATGTTACTCAAATATGGCCACTCTCAAAGCCAAACTCAGCATGTAGATGCAGTGCATTTCCCCCAGCATGGGACATGACACCCGGGGATGAGCCTCCCTGGCACAGAGGGATTACTACCACATACCAGCTGAAGATGCAACTAGAAAATGACCTTGAATTAAAGGTTCAATGAGGATCAGCAGAATATCCCTGTCAACATATAATAACATGACTTCAAAATGCTGTTTGACCTAATGTAAGGGGGAAATGGAAAGGAGAAATGAGTTTATAAGGCTATGAGTCTCTAAAAAAAAGAGTCTGGAGGTTGTCAGAAGGAATGCCCTCATGCACAACTGAGCAGAGTCTAAGAGACAGATAAAGTAGATACAACCCCAGGTATTGGTTCTTTTGAGGGATAAAGAGACCCACGGGTTCTATGGTCATGGCAGATGGGGTTCACTGCCATGTCAGATGGCCCTTCTTTGGAGCTGGTGTTTCTGCATGATGGAACTGGACTCAGAGGGGATCTCTTTTCACAAGACTTTCATGCTACTTTACTGGAATTGTAGTTGGTGCTGGAGTTTAAGATATATTTAGGGGATTTGAATCTCTGGACTGACAATATGATACCCAGGCCCAGAGCCTCAACAGACTTCAGGTCCTACACTCTGATTTATTGGACTTACCCCACTCAGCTAACATGAAGTTGAAGAAGGTCAACCACTACACCATGGAGCCTAGAGTGCCTACAACTGAAAGCAGGAGGATTGCATCCAGTATCCATGTGGAATCTAAGCCCCCACTTGACATAGATGTGCAATGGACACAACCAATCCAATGTCCACAGAGAAAATGTGGCATGGGTGTGGGGAGGGTGGCCATGGTGGCTCCTGGGTGTGGGGAATGGGAGGAAGAGATAAGATGGGGAGGCATTTTTGGGACGTGGAGTTGTTCTGGGTGGTGCTTCATGGTCAATTACGGGACATTGTAGATCCCCCCAGGGCCCACTGGATGGAACGTGGGAGAGTGTGGGCTATGATGTGGACCATTGACTATGGGGTGCAGTGATGCTCAGAGATGTACTTACCAGGTACAATGGATATGTCATGATGATGGGAGAGAGTGTTGCTGTGGGGGAAGTGGGGGGTGGGGGTGGTGGGGTTGAATGGGACCTCATATTTTTGAATGTAATATTTAAAAAATAAAGTAAAATAAAAAATAAATAAATAAATAAAAAAGAACTAGAAAAAAGAAAAAACAAAAACAAAAAAAAAGTATTCAAATACCTGCATTTTCAAAAAATATTTTTTGCCAGCAGGTACTACGTAAAATTAAAACATGAATAGCAACTTTTTTTTGACAAAAACTCAAATCTAATAATAATAGCTGAGTTTAACTCTTTGCATGACAGGTCTTATAATGAGAGGAATGAATACCCTCATTTCATTTAAGGGAGCTTCCAAGTCATTGTTCTTTATCTGCAAATTGCTTGCAAACGTGTGTCTTCTCATACTGGCTGTGTGCCTCAGAGCAGAGGAAGGTTCATGGGGCCTTACCCTTCTTTAATCCATGAGAGGTTTAGAGTTCCCTCCAATACTGGCTGGTGAATAATAGAATAAAAAGGCTGTAGGTGTTAAAAGACTTATATTTACAACAGCCACCTGCAGTTGTCTGATTCTCCTGTTGCTGCCTGTCAAATAATTTTCCACCATCAGTGGTGTCCCATGTGAGCAAATTCCACTTCAAGTTATCCCAAGTTAGTGTTTTATCCATATCTTTCAATATATTCTTACCTGTCTTGCAGTAATCTTCTGTAATACATTCTGTGCAATCTATGCATAGAGGGTGATTTTCCACAAGTTTGACTTTGACAGGAAGCCCTGAGCTCTTCTTTTATTAGCTCAACTGAGCAGTCTGTCCTCAACAGGAACAATCCCCTGATAATCCATTGCCTTCATTATCCTCCATTTGAACCAATTTTCAGTATACATAGCAGTTTGCTATGGTTATGAATTCCAAAAATTGATATTGGAGTGTTTGTCATCTGGTTCATACTTGGGAAAGACTAAGCTATGAGGGGGGCTTTGATTGGGCCATATCACTATGACACGGAGTCCCCATCCCAAGGGCAGTGGTGACTGGCAGAGAAACGCCATGGCAAAGGAGAGAGTTGAGGATTATTGAAGTTGGAGTTTGATGCTGAAGCCTTAGCTGGAATCCCAGGAAGTAAACTCAGAGAGGAAAGAGAAGGAAGCCTCAGGAAGACAGGACTTGAGGCAGGGGAACACAGAGGAATAGAAACAGCTCTTTAGACATGGCAGAATCCCCACTGTGAGCGAGAGACAGAGCCCTTCACCTGACTGTCTCCAGCTGACCTTGTGCAGAGAGACAACACCTAGAGAGCCTCATAGTCTACAGCTGCCTTTGTGTAGCAAACAGAGGAGCTTAGCCCAGAAAGAAGCACGACTTGGGAAGAGAGGAAGCCAGGAAACCTGCACCCTGGCTGATGTTGCCAGCCCTCTTGCTCCAACACGTGGAAATAGACTTTGTCGAGAGAATTATCTTAGGCATTACAGCCTGGTACCTGTAAGCTCCTACCAGAAATCAATACCTTTTGTGGGGACTAGCAGGCTTGTGGAACTGTGCATCAGCACCCCTTTGGCTGACTAGTACAGCGCACAACTCTGTCATCTTGTTAACCTTCACAATGCTGTGCTCTTTTCCCCTTCCACCATTAGCAGACACGTTCCATCACAAAAAACTGAAATCCTTTACTGCCTGTTGCCTGCCCCAAGTCCATGTGGTCATCGATATTTTGTCTCTGTGCAGTTCACCATTTACCCAGCTGCTTTCAGTGCAGTTCTGTGGTGCTTTTCCTTGCACTTAATTCAGTTAGCACAGTGCTTTCATGGTTCATCCATATTTCAGCTCTTTGCAGAACTGCCTTCCTTTTCACAGCTCTACAGTTCTCTGTTGTCTCTGTATACCATTTCATTGGTTCATTCATTGATGGGCATTTGAGTGGCTTCCAAATTTGCCTATTGCAAGAAAAGACACTAACAGCATTCCTGGGTAATGTTTGGTTTGAATACCTCTTTTGACCTTTCTGTATAAAAGTAGGAATGCAACCGATGTGGACTATGGGTGGCAGACTCTTTGTCTCTTCAGAGATAGCCTAAACTATCTGTGACTTGTGGGTGTGGGATGATGAAAGGTTGCAGTCCTGCCCTTAGTGAGCAGGAGACAGTTTACAAATGCAAGGTCTATAAACTTTAAGTATTCAGGGGAAATGCAAAGCAAATATGCTAAAAGCTTATTGAATGCCTGAGGTCCATGCTAAAAGCTTACTAAGATGTGGAAATATATGCTAATTCAAGCCTATTGAGAACTGAAACAAAAGGACCATTTGGCCTTTCCTCTCTGTATAAAAGGGACTAAAAAATCTTGTTCAGGTCTCGGGATTCAAACAGAAAGTTCCCGAGTCTGGCTGGCTGTCAATAAACAATTTTACCTTCTCAAAATCATTCCTGAGTCCTGGCCTCTCTATACTCAAGTAATTGAACTTCTCTCAAATTCTACAACATTTTTTGGTGACCACGGCAGGACAACAAATGAAGGCCAGAGATGGTAGCATTTTGCTGCCCCTTCCAAATCCCCAAGGAAGCTGGGAGGAATCGGGTGAACCCCAAATCTGGGCACCCCTGGATTAAATTTAACCAGAAAAGATGTGAGCTCCACCAGAATCTTCCCTACAAAAATCAAGGTCTGAAGAGAAAGATTCTGGGAACGAAAAAGAACTCCGAACATGGAAGAAGGTAAGACTCCCTGGGTGAGCACAGTCTGGAAGGCCCTAGCTTTAATTCCTAGGAAGGGGAGGCTGATCACCTTCCAAGAGAACCTTACTAGCCCCATAAAATTGGGGGGAAGCCATTCTCTCTAGGCTTGGGAAAAGGAGAAAACCAGGGAAAAGCCCTGGTGTTTTGGGTTTGTCTAACTGCATGTTAGAATCTGGTACTAGTCTTATATGCACTAAAGGAGTAGAGTCTTGATTTTAATAGGAAGGGTTGTTTATAGGTTCGAGTCCTAATGTCCTGGAGAAAGACTGGGAAAAAGTCCTGGTGTTTTGGGTTTGTCTAACTGCATGTTAGAATCTGGTACTAGTCTTATATCCACTAAAGGAGTGGAGTCTTGATTTTAGTAAAAAGGGCTATTTATAGGTTCAAGTCCTAATGTCCTGGAAATTGGTCTAGATTAAAAAAAAACAAAACTTGGTTACAGGAAAATGGATCGGCTTTTCTGGTGGAGCTTGGTCTGGGTGTAAAGTTTAAACAGTGGAAAAAGTCTAGCTGAAATCTTTTGTTATAGTGCTAAATTGTGAATGAATTCACTTTATACCAAATGTTAAGTGTTCTGAGGTTTGTGATGGCTGTGGTGGCAGCCATGGTGAAAATATATATAAACTTGTGGGTCAGATTAGTGACCTTTGTTCTTCTGTCTGCGTCAGCTCAATGCTAGTGTTGGAGTTGTGTCCTATGTAAAGTAGATTAAAGCTGAGCTGGAGCCCTCTCTTGCCATTGGCAAGGGGGTAAAATGATTATGGGGCAAAACTGAGGATTCTGGATGTTTGTGGAGTCTAGATGTTTGTGCATGTTCTGCTGTCTTGTCTCTGGTCTGGCCCTTTGCCAGGGCTTAGAGGCCATCTGTGTCTGTGCCATGTACCCATGTTTGTTGGGGCTGCCCCAGTCAGGGTGGCTGGGTCCCCTGGAGAGTTGCTGAATTTGAGTAGGTTCTGTTTGCCCATTTTGGCCTGAAAGCTGGAAAGGGAGGAGCGGCTTGCCCCTTTCCAGTGAGTCCATACCTTCTATTCATAAGCTGCATTCCTGTTTGATTGTTATGCACCCAACTGCCAAGAAGGGGGTAAAAAGCAGAATCAGAATAAATGCAGTAAATTTCCCTCCCTAGGGTGTCAAAACCAAAATACCTTTGCATTCTTCCCAGGTTCTTAGAAGGTATTGTAGTAACTTTAAGTAAGGGAATGTGTTCTGTGAAGGTAACATTTGTCTTAAGGGTATAAATAATTATAAAAGTTTTACAAAGCATTGTTTAAATTAAGGTATTTAAATGGCTAATTGCAAAAAGTCATTATTTAACAAAAACTGAATTGATAATAATAAAAGGCAATTTTATAACAAACTTATTCAGCAGCCAGTCTCCCCTGCGAACTTGCTTCCAAAACAACTGTTTCTGGTATTACATGCTACTAAGTATTTAAAGTGAAGAAAAGTTCATTATTTTAACAAGCTTGTTTAGTGTTAATGGGAATTATATGTTGTAAGAAGTTTGCCTGGTAACTTAGTATGTGGGATATATGGAGTGTGTTTTCAGTGTTAAGGAAACAGAAGATGATTTTGTCCTAAGATAAAATGATTGATTATTGGAAAGAGTAGATGTGGGACAAAACCTAAATGAATACTGAAAGTGTAGAAGGTTTGTGGAAGGAAAATTTTTATGACTAAAAATTGAGTAAGATCAATATACAAAGAAAATCTTTTATCAAAATAGCTTCTTGTGCTTTAACCTCATCATTTCCTCAGTGTTTGAAGAAGAGTCTTACCTCTTTTAAAAAAACATTTATGTTCTAGAAATCAAATCCTGAAAAGTAGCTTTTTATTTCAATCTAACTGCAAGAGATTTATTCTTTCACTTCAAAGGAAAAATTAAAGTAATGGTTAAGTTCATTTAATATGTTATAAGTTGAATGAAAGGTATTTAAAGGTGTTATAAAATTAATAGGTTTTTAAAAAAATTAATAAAAACTGTAACTAAGAGTGCCCAGAGATGTACTTACCAAATGCAATGGATGTGTCATGATGATGGGAACGAGTGTTGCTGGGGGGGGGGGGGGGAGAGGTGGGGTAGGGGGGTGGGGTTGAATGGGACCTCATATATATATTTTTAATGTAATATTATTACAAAGTCAATTTAAAAAGTTTAAAAAAATATTTATAAATGCATTTATATTATAAAACAGTGGAAAGACAATAACTGAAATTATAGCTGGGTGAATTTAGCCTGAAACTATTATTTAAGTGTAAATTCTAAACTAACCTTTCCTTTGTTCATGGTTACTTCAAGCCTAACCTCACCCTTTGCCTTTGCCTATGGTTATTTCATAATTGAGAAGAGCTGGGACATAACTGTCTCCTCTCCTGGTATTAGTAACCCTTTCTCTCATGAATTCAAGTGTAAAATAAATAAATTGCTGCCTGATGGAATAAGGTTAAATGACCACTGGAGTTTTATTATCTCCAAAATCAAAAAGGGGGGTGGAGGGGGAGAAGTCTCCTGCCTTGATGGTCAGTGTTCCTAAGAGTGGCAATTCATGAGAGAAACCAGTCTGTCTCCCTGAGGCTTCAAATAGCCTCTAAATATATATAAAATTAATTGCGGTCACCCCTCGGGCTGAAGTGTGGTTTGCTGGCCTGGCGAGGGGAGCGGCCGCGGTAGGCCTAATTCTGCTGCCCCCATAATAGGGTGGTTGGTCGGGCCCACCGCCACCCCTGAAGGAAGCTCAGCATGGGCGCAGAGTGCCCTCGGGTCTCCCCTTTTCGGCAGCCATGCTTCCACGGCTGCCCCTCCTCCCAGATGGTGCCACCCGATGCCTTGTGGGGTGGCACCCTTCTTCTTCCTTCTCCCTGCGCAGGCGCAGGGCAGAAAATTCCAGTCTGCCCTTTTCCCCTCCCCCGACAGCAGCAACAGCCAGGCGTGGGCGGAGAAATCCAGTCTGCCCTTTTCCCCTCCCCCGACAGCAGCAACAGCCAGGTGTGGGCAGAAAAATCCAGCCCGCCCTTTTCCCTTCCCCCGACAGCAGCAACAGCCAGGCGTGGGCGGGAAACTCAAGTCTGCCCTCCACCCCAGCAACAGCAGCCACCAATCCCTAAACCCTGCCCCTTCCCCCAGCAACAGCGACAGCCAATCCCTAACCACCACCCCTCCCCCGTCCAGTACTGCCCACTGACCTTTCGCCGGCAACCAATCAGAACAGGGCGTGGCTTCGACCAATCAGCCTTCCCCAGCCCCTATAAAACTGTTGCCTCTCCCTCAGTAAAGTGGACTTGCGTGTTTACCTTGTCTCTGCGGTAGTTCTTCTGCCGTGCGCCCTCCAGTCCTGAGAGCCCCCGACAAGGGCCTGGCCTCCCTTGTCCCCAGTTCGTCGCCTGCTTCTCCGGGCAACCCCTTCGTTGCCTGCTTCTCCGGGCGACCCCTTCGTCGCCTGCTTCTCCGGGCGACCCCTTCATCACCGGCTTCGCCGGGCGACCCCGTCAGCCGAACCGCGCAACCCCTTGTGAGACCGATCCCTCGTCTGCTGCCAGACCGACCCCTCATCCCAAGTGGGACCGACCCCTCATCCCAAGCGGGACCAACCCCTCGTCCAGAGCTGGACCGACCCCTCATCTGCAGCCAGACCCCACCTCTACCGACCGAGCAAGCCGCAGCAATTAATCTTGTTGCTTATCCAAAATTCTGCTAAATTCAAAGTAAAATATAAAGTTCTGAAACAAAAAAAATAGTGCTAAAGCACTGAGAAGATTTTGGTAACAATTCATTAAGAAAGAAAATTCTTGTGTAAAACTGCATAGTCATAGTATAAAACTGCACAGTCATAGTGCAAATTAAGTAGAGTTTCAAGAGTCTTTGAAATGTTTTGCAGTCACACTTGTTTTGTAAGAATTAGAAGTTTAAAGTAACTAAAGTTATGTTGTTGTGTCAAACTATTCATGTCTGCCTATTTGCTCAAATTGTTGAGGTTAAATATGCAGTTATAAGTAATATATATTTTGGGACCCCAAATTAAGCTAAACAGTATATAAAATAATGCAAATTATAAATAATATCAATGAGTTTTGTTTCTGTGTTTAACTCTTTGTGTCTGCCCATTTGCTCAGTGTATGTCTTCATACATCAGGATAATAATATCAAATTAACAAATGAAAATTCTTAAAAGAGCTCTATTCAAATTGTTAATTAAATATGCAGTTATATATGTAAATAAATATTCTTAAAGCCCAAATTAAACTAAGCAGGATGAAAAAGTCATAGAAATCTGATTATAGAAACAATTGGGAAAGGGCCTCCTCTTTGCAAGAGCTTTAAAGGCAAGACTAAGTGTAGCAGATTAAACCTATCTACTAGGCTAGGGAATTAAGAATCAGTTTGCCTGGTAATTTCCCAGTTTAAACCTTTTGTCAGCCATAAAATGTAAAAAAACAAATTTTAGGTTAATTTTCACATAAGAAAAATGTTGATGTAACCTGGCGGCCAGCTGCCTCAGTCTCCCACTTCCGAGTTGGACAGCAGTGGAGGAGACAAATTTAGGCCAGTCCTATGGGCAGTGGAAGGATGCCCAAGAAGGAGCTAAGTTGGTGCCATTTCAGCACTAAATTCTATTCCTTATTTGACAAAGCGGAGCAGGTAAAAACTAAAATGGTTGGAATGTGATAGAAGAAGCAGTTAAATCAAACTTTTGTGTGGGAAAGTTAAATCTCAGATAAGATGTTAACTTCTGAAGTATCCAATCTATGGAAAAACAGAGGAAAAGCTTGCATGCTAGGCTTCAGGGTATAAATTGTGTCATTTTTCTTTGTTTGGGGCACCAGCCATATCTGGCTCTGCGCCCCTTCTTGCAAGACTGAGAATAAATTCTTTTCTTCTCCACAATCTGGTGAGCCTTATTTTCTTCCAGAAGATTTCTTTCCAACAAAATAAAGGTAATTAGTGGCTCTATTAACAAATTTCAGTAAGTAAAGGAAAGTCCATAAAAACTATGGAGAGATCTTTCCTGGGTTATGATTTAAAAAATTAAGTAATTGTGTAATGTGTTTTAAAACCTGGTAGTCAGTATGCTTTTAAATTATTAATTTTCATAACGTAAAGAAAAGAAGTTTTTAGCTTCCTGTAAGGGAAAAAGAGAACATTCCTTGCATAAACTATTATGCTTTCAATTTTATTTAACTTGAGTGTAATCTCCCATAGTTAATTTATAAACTAAATTAACATTATATATACAAAATCTTTAGAGTAATGAAAATTGTAAGTTCACATTGGTGAAATTAGGCTAAAGGAAAAAGACTGTAGATATGCTCTCTTAAATAAATAGAGTAAATTTCTTTGGTAATTGTAATTTAATAAGTTTATTTAAACATGAGGTGTCTAGTCAATGTGGTTATAGTCAATTATAAGGAGGTTGTAAAACATCTGCCAAACTGAAAATGTTTAAATAGTTCTAGTTCTAGAAGTCATTGTTAACTAAAACCTAGATTGGTATTGGTAGCAGAAATAACTTAATGATAATAAAACCTGTCTGAAGGCCACCGCAAAGTACATATTTAAGTAAATGGTAATAAAAAGTTATCTTGATTCTATTGGAAATCTTCTGTTTTCATTTTAACAATCAAAAATAATATTTTTCTTCTATTACTAAAGTACCTACTGTTATATTCATAGTAAAATTGTGCGTAAGTGAACAGTCATTTGATATATGTGTTGCATTAAGTTGTTTAAAATATATATAAAAACAAGGAATAAACTTTAACATTGTCAAACTCTTTGGCACTCAAACCAGGCCTTGAATACATTACAGGTGGCCTCTCCATGTCAGTTATTGGCTAGGCTGGTCACTGACCCCTCAATTAAAAATATTTGCTATATCAGCCTCTGGTTCTGCTCCTGAAGTCGATGGAAACTACCTTGAAGTTTCAAGCTCCTGCAGCAACCAATAATGACTTGGTACAGCCAAGTGTACAATGGATATCGCCTCCAGGCTGGCACTGTTGCATAGTGCCAGAGAGCACTATGCACCAGGCTAGTAGAATACTGGAAATTCTCTCTAAGACCAAGGATGCTGCGACTTGTTCACTGCGTTGAAGAACATGCTAAGTGGAGCCGTGATACCAGGATATAGTAAGTGAAACTTAAACACAGTTGGGATTATGACCTGCTCGCATGCAGAGATGACATGTAAAGTATTACAAACCTGACACTCAAAACTAATAATTGCAACTCTGAATTCTTATGCATTAAGTAATACATTAGTTAATATTAAGGGCTGTACTTTTATCCTGTACTAAATATATGCCTAATAATTATAACATTATCTTTTCTATTTTGGATCAAGTGCAGAAGTATATTAGACATGTTAAATTCCTGGTAAAATCATTTTCTAAACAGTTAAAAACATGTCTATAGAATAAGGTGTCAGTCTCAGCCAACTTCTATATTCTACTGTACTCCGCTGTGTAGCAAAGGTGAGGCTTGCTTGCTGATGGTGAGCCACCTATTGAACAAGTCAAAATTGCTAGAAATTGTACAATTAAAACCAAGGTGTAAAAAAACCTTTATTCTGTAGTTCTGATCACTCCCACAGGTGAAAACCAAGAGAATTTCCAACTTAGTGTTCTAATCCTGAGTGAAGCCAGTTGCCCAAGGAGTGCCAGTTCACCAGGAGCATCTGACAGAGCGAATGAGTGCCAATCTTTGAACAGCTTGGAATGTGTCTTCAGACAAAGCTAAGTGTCTGTTGCAATTTCTCTCTAAAGATGAATAACTTAAAAAAGAATATATATGCTGTTCCCACCAGCTTGTAAAGACTGCCATCTTTATAGGCACCTAACCTTGTCTACCTCTGTAATCCAATGTGTCCTCTTTTAAAAACGGGTATTCCAAATTTTTAATTAAGTTTGTTTCTTTCAGAGTGAACATCTTATTAACCATTTGAAAACTTCATCCAACTTCATACAGAATGCCAGATCCATCTTCCTCCAGTTAGAATAAATGAAGAGTTTTACACCTTATTAGGCAATCACTACAGCCCATGGCCAGCAGGAAGCAGTTACATAAAAGAGATCTGGCTCCCTTCAGCACCCCTTTTAAATTAAAGGTGTAAACTCTTCAAGGGTAAAATAAAATTAATAGATGGATCTGGAACCTGAGTGGAAATCCATGTGAGTGCTGGTGGCAGGATGACTGCAAGAGGCCCCTGCCCCAGGATTCTGCTGTCCAGAATGAAAACTTCTAAACTCTTAAGAACAGTCCTGGATGCTACACTAAAGATTGATAAATAATCAGTCAAGGGAAACGGACTTTGGCCCAGTGGTTAGGGCATCCGTCTACCATATGGGAGGTCCGCGGTTCAAACCCTGGGCCTTCTTGATCCGTGTGGAGCTGGCCATGCACAGTGCTGATGTGCAGAAGGAGTGCTGTGCCATGCAAGGGTGTCCCCTGCATGGGGGAGCCCCACGTGCAAGGAGTGCGCCCATGGGAAAAGCCGCCCAGCATGAAAAGAAAGAGCAGCCTGCCCAGGAATGGTGCCGCCCACACTTCCCCTGCCGCTGATGACAACAGAAGCTGACAAAGAAACAAGATGCAGCAAATAGACACCAAGAACAGACCACCAGGGGAGGGGGGGGAATTAAATAAATAAATAAATCTTTTAAAAAAAATCAGTCAAAACAACAAACAGCCATCCACCTCATAGCTCCAACAATAATTATGCCAAAGCTTAGCAAGTTAAACTTTGGCAAAGGGGGTAAATGATGTGGGCTATGGGTGGCAGGCTCTTTGTCTCTTCAGAGATAACCTAAACTATCTGTGACTTGTGGGTGTGAGATGATGAAAGGTTGCAGTCCTGCCCTTAGAGAGCAGGAGACAGTTTAACAATGCAAGGTCTATAAACTTTAAGTATTCAGGGGAAATGCAAAGCAAATATGCTAAAAGCTTATCGAATGCCTGAGGTCCATGCTAAGAGCTTACTAAGATGTGGAAATATATGCTAATTCAAGCCTATTAAGAACTGAAACAAAAGGACCATTTGGCCTTTCCTCTCTGTATAAAAGGGACTAAAAGATCTTGTTTGGGGGCTCAGGATTCAAACAGAAAGTTCCCGATTCCGGCCGGCTGTCAATAAACAATTTTACCTTCTCAAAATCATTCCTGAGTCCTGGTCTCTCTATACTCAAGTAATTGAACTTCTCTCAAATTCTACAACACAACAGCTAAGTCCAATGGAAATTCTATGTTTCACTAATTGAGGCATCACCAAACTGGAGTCCATGGTGGCTTCACTGTTTCATCTTTCTCTCTTCAATGTGTGAGGGTTTGGATGACTCTACCACCACTTCAGTGGTTATCCAACATGTTTTAAGGAAGTAGTAGCACTTCCTTTGTTATTTGTATTTCCCTAATGTCTTGGGATATTTAGCACCTTCTCGGGTGCTTCTTTCTCAGTAGTGTATCTTCTTTGGAAAAGGTCCAGTCACCTGTCCCTATTTTAATGGCAGCATTTCTCCTTTTATTCATGACTTTCAGTAGCCTATAGGCTTGGCCTATTAAACTCACACAATACACATGATGTTCAAGTGTTTTGTCCCTACTTCAGGAAATTCCCTCTTTCCTTTCTTGATAATGGACTTCCATGCAGAAAAGCTGTTAAGTCTGCTGAGTCTGTTCTTGTGGTCTTAGGGAAAAGCCTTTCCTTCTTGAGCAGGTCTTTTCATCTTGACAGCTGGTTTTTCATCAATATCCTTTATCATATGGAGGAAGTTGCCATCTCCTCCTATGCTTCTGAATGATTCCTTATCATGAACGGGTGTGGGAATTTTCCAGAAGCGTTTTTTGAGTCATCTGAGAGGATCGTGTGGCTTGTATCTTTCATTCTATAAATGTGGTCATGACAATACTTGATTTTCCCCCTCCAATTCTGGAATAACATTCCTAGCATAAAAATCATTTTAATCATTGTAAGTGGGACACGTGCTGGCATTGATTGAGTTCATTGATAATATTGGGTAGCTTTGACCACTCTATTCAGACTCTTTCCATTGTCCCACCCAGACCTCATGCCCCTTTAGCAATAACCTCCCAGTTCCCTCCCTTTGCAACTCCTCTTCTGAATGATGCTGTCATGAATATTGGCATACAGATAGCTGGTTGAGGCCCTGACTTCAGTCTCTGGTGTGTATACCTAGGAGTGGGATTGCCAGCTCCCATGGTAATTCTTTGTGTAACTCTCTGGCTGCAGCATTTTAATTTCCCACCTATACTGTCCAAGGGGTCCATTTTTCCACACCTTCTCAGCCATTTTCCCCCTAACAGCAGCGTTCAAGCATGTGTGTAGTAAGTAACATCTCATTTTTATCTTTGGTATCTTATTTGCATTTCTCTCATGGTTAATGTTGTTGAGCATCTGTGTAAGTGCTTTTCAGTTGTTTGTATGTATTCTTGGCAGATATGTCTATTCAAGCCCTTTTCCCATTCATGGCTGTGGCTGTTTGTGCTTTCGTGGAGTTACAGTCATTCTCTTTATGTACATTACACTCTTAGAAGAAATATAGGGTTTTCTTTCTTTCCCTTTTCAGTTTTCTTTTTTTACTTTATTGGAAAAGTAGTGTAGTAGTAACATGTCATAAGTAGAGATGAGGGTCGGCAGTTGGGGATTAGGTCCTTTTTCAGTGCCAGGTCTTATGTTTCTGGCTCTGTGGTCACCATGAGCTTGCCTAAGAGAGTCACAGTTGTGAGAGGAGCTGAAAATGCATGGGTGGTGTGGCTGCTGGGGAAGAGCAGGGTTGCAGACTTCTCCATGTCCTGTTGCTGGGGAGAGCTTGGATGGAGTGCTCCCCCAGAGTGCTTTCAGAGTGCTCTTCCCCTCCTGGGTTACACTGGACCCTTCTGTACTCAGGATGGAGTGCTCCCCCACAGTGCTTTGAATCAGAATGCTCTTCCCCTCCTGGGTTACACTGGACCCTTCTGGCAGAAGGCCTGGCCTTTTGGGAAGTTCTCTAGGATTTACATCACTTCCACTGGCAGTCTGCAGGTGAGGCTCGAGGAAACCTCTGTCACACTTGGAAAGCCATGACCTTCCAGCCAGGTGGAATTTCCTATGTGATGTAGCCCAATCTGCTTTTCTGTGGCCCTCAGCTGAGGGCATATGATGCCTCTGAACATTTTCTAACGTTCACCTTGACTGATGGAAAATGCTCAAGTCTGGCTTGTTCTTCCCCAAGCTGGACCACAGGTCTTGTATGGATACTGGTTGCTGCGTCTTGGTTTTATGAACATCTTGGAAAAATGTCAAATCCTCTCAGTGCATTAGGCTCCTACCAACTCACCCAGAGCCCGGGGCAAGTCATCCAGGTTTGCTTATGGGGAATTCCTGGGAATGCTAGGTCTTTTTTGATTGCCTTTGAAAGTTGTTAAGGTCTAGAACCAGTCACCTGTCCGAGGCACTGGGATCAGAAGAAGCAGGTGGAGGCCTTTCCTGGCACCAACCTGTGCTAGATTTTCCATGTGCCCTCAGGAAATGGCACCAGCCCTGGGCAGGCAGGGAGGCTTAGCTAGGAGGATCTCCTGGTCATCAACCTCTCCTGACACTGAAAACTGTGGCCTCACAGTTTCCCTTCTGGAAGTACATGAAATGACTCACTTCAGTCCCTGGGCATTTTGATGAAGCTGCTGTGAAAGGGAATGGGCAGGGAGCCCATACACTCTGCATGTAGGAGGTTGTCAGCAGGGTGGCAGTGCTCAGTGGGCCTTTTTTCAGGCCTCTGGGCTGCAGCAGACTGTGCAGAAACTGATGAGGAGGCCTTGCCCCCTTGGCTGTCCAGGTTTGGATGAGACTCCTCCTCACCAGCACACCCCTGGCTGGGTAAATCTAGGGCAGGTGGTCCTGCACCATGTTGGTGAGGCCCTCCTGGGCAGCTTCCACCACTTTGCAGGCAGTGACTCTGCTTCAACCTCTCCTCATTACTTCCCTTCCATCTGCCCAGGTCTCCCCTGTTCTAGGGCTGTTGGGAAGGACAGCTAGCCTGAAGTAGTCACAGCCTGTATGGGCTTGGATGGAACCCATTGGAAGGCCTGGGACTTGGGGCAGAAGGGCTGAAGAGTGAGGCATACAGGTCATGCAGCCACTGACCTGCTGGGATTTTCTAACCACGGAGTCTGTTGGTGGGCTGAGGGACGGGGATGACTGCTGTGCCAATGTGAGTGAAGGTTTAGTGCCCAGTGGCTGCAGGTGCTCATGGTTCTTGTGGCTGCAGGGAATTACAGGAAGCCACTGTCATGCTCCCTTACTGCCCTGAGTGCTTCAGGGCTGATTGGGACAGAGCTGCCCCCATTTCTCCTGCAGTATCTGCCCTGAGGTGCAGGTCAGCCCAAGGTGTGTCCCCAGGCCTCCCACCTCACAGGGTGGATCCTCCACACATCTCCTTGTCCTTATTGTACTCCTTAGCCCCAGGCTACTCCGACCTGCCTGAGGGGCTACTCCGACCTGCCTGAGGGAGAGATTTGGAGTTTTGGTGCCCTGAGGAGGCAGGTTCCAGGAACAGTGGGACTTGGAGGCAGGTGGGCAGTGGTGCCAAGTGAACTTGCTGGCTATTGGGAAGGGGGAGAGGGCCACAGCACCACCCTGGCAGCTACCAAGATGTGGCTCATCCACCAAGGCTGAGGGACTCGGCTGATGGGAAGAGTCAGAGTTTGCCTTCTTGCACTGGCAATGGCCACCTGAGCATGCATGACTTATTGCAAGGTGGGTCCCTCTGGCCTCCCTGCTCTGTCATTCAGAGCTCCATTCCTGACACCTCACATTCAGCCTCTCTGTGTTTTCTCTCTGACTGCTTTTCCTACCTTCGAATATACTCAGGATCCTGCCGTGTCCAACTGGGTTCAAGCCTCAGCTCTTTTTAGGTTATCCCATCATTTGAATAGGTAGTAGGTGGTGCCAAGTATGCAAATTTCTGCACTTTCAAAACACATTCTTTTGCCAGCATGTACTGCATAAAATTAAATCATGAACCACAACTTTTTTTGGACAGAAACTCAAATCTAATAATAAGAGCTGAGTCAGATCCTTTGTGTTACAGGACTTATAATGAGAGGAATGGATACCCCCACTTCACTTAAGCCAGCCTCTGAGGCCATGTTCTTGACCTGCAAACTGCTTGCAACTGTGCATCTCCTAATGCTGGCTGTGAGCCTCAGAGCAGAGGAAGGTTCATGGGACCCTAGCATTCTCTGATCCATGAGAGGTTTAAAAAGTTCCCTCTGATACCAGCTTGTGAAGGATAGAATAAAGAAGCTGTAGGTGTTAAATGACTTATATTTGCAGCAGCCACTTGTAGTTGTCAGACTCTCCTGTCCCTGCCTGTCACATACTTTTCCACCATCGATGGTGTCCTTTGTTAGCAGATTCCACTTCAGGTATCCTCAAGTGAGTGTTTTATCCATATCTTCAAATATATTCTTCCCTGTATTGCAGTAATCTTTTTGCAATACATTCTGTGCAATCCATGCATAGAGGGCAATTTTCCACCAGCTTGACCTTGTCAGGAAGCACCGAGCTCTTCTTTGATAAGCTCAACTGAGCAGTCTGACCTCAACAGGAGCAAGCCCCTTTTAATCCTTTACCTTCATTTCCCTCCATTTGAACCAATTTTCAGTGTATGTGGCAGTTTGCTCTGGTTATGAATTCCAAAAATTATTATTGGAGTGTGTTTGTCATCTGGTCTGTACCTGGGAAAGACTAAGCTAGGAGGAGGGCTTGGATTGGGCCATGCCACTGAGTAGGTCATTAAGTCCCCATCCCACAGGCAGTGGTGCCTGGCAGAGAAAAGGCATGGCAAAGTGCGGTCACCCCTCGGGCTGAAGTGTGGTTTGCTGGCCTGGCGAGGGGCGGCGGCCATGGTAGGCCTATTCCAAACTGCTGCCCCCATAATAGGGTGGTTGGTCGGGCCCACCGCCACTCCTGAAGGAAGCTCGGAGGAGGGCTTGGATTGGGCCATGCCACTGAGTAGGTGATTAAGTCCCCATCCCACAGGCAGTGGTGCCTGGCAGAGAAAAGGCATGGCAAAGGATAGCGTTGAGGAGTCTGGAAGTTGGAGTTTGATGTTGAAGCTGTAACTGGAATCCTGGGAGGTAAGCTCAGAGAGGAAAGAGAAGCAAGCCCCAGGAAGACAGGACTTGAGGCAGGGGAAGAACACAGAGGAAGAGAAACAGCTCCTTAGACATGGCAGAATCCCCGGGGTGAGTGAGAGACAGAGCCCTTCAGCTGATTGTCTCCAGCTGACCTTGTGGAGAGAGGCAAAGCCTAGAGAGCCTCATAGTCTACAGCTGCCCTTGTGGAGCAGACAGAGGAGCTTAGTCCAGAGAGAAACAAGACTTGGGAAGAGAGGAAGCCAGGAAGCCTGTGCCCTGGCTGATATTGCCAGTCATCTTGATCTAACAGGTAGAAATAGACATTTGTTGAGGCAAGCGACTTAGATTACAGCCTGGTATCTGTAAGCTCCTACCAGAAAGACATACCTTCAGTGGAGACTAACAGGTTTGTGGAATTGTGCATCAGCACCCCTTTGGCTGACTAGTACAGCACACAACATTGTCCTTGTGTTCACATTCACAATGCTGTGTTATTTTCCCCTTCCACCATTACCAGACATTTTCCATCATGCAAAACTGAAATCCTTTGCTGCCTGATGCCTGCCCCAATTCCATGTGGACATCGATAGTTTGTCCCTGTGGAGTTCATCATTTACCCAGCTGATTTCAGGGCAGTTCTGCAGTGCTTTTCCTTGTGCTGACTTCATTTGGCACAGTGCTTTCATGGTTCGTCCATATTTCAGCTCTTTGCAGAACCGCATTCCTTTTCATAGCTCTACAGTTCTCTGTTGCCTATATATACATACCGCGTAGTTTATTCATTCATTGATGAACATTGGAATTGCTTCCACATTTGGCTATTGCAAATAAAGACACTGATATCATTCCTGAATAACGTTTTCTTTGTATACCTATTTTGACGTTTCAGTATAAATGTAGGGATGCTACTGCTAAGTCCTATGGAAATTCTATAGGTAACTAATTGAGGCATCGCCAAACTGGAATCCACAGTGTCTTCACCATTTAAACTTTCTCTCTGCAATGTGTGAGGGTTTTGATTATGCTACCTCTACTTCAGTTAATTATGCAGTGTAATACACCGCATTAACAAATTGGAGGGAAAATGCACACAACCATTTTAACTGACCCAGAAAAGGCATTTGAGAAAATCCAACATCCTTTTCATAATAACACTTCAAAGGATAGGAATAGAAGTAAAATTTCTCATTATAATATAAAGCACACATGAAAACCCAGACCCAACTTCATACTCAATGGGAAAAGGTTGAAAGCCTTCCCTCTAAGATTGGGAACTAGACAAGGATACCCACTGTCATCATTGTTATTCAGTTTTGTACTAGAAATTCTAGGCAGGACAATTAGACAAGAGGAAAAAAGCATCCAAATACAAATGGAGGAAGTAAAACTCTCACTGTTTGTGGATCCTGTATTTAGAAAATTCTGAAGTACCCACGACAAACCTACTTGAGCTAATAAATGCAAATTAGCAAAGTGGTGGGATACAACATCAGCATGCAAAAATCACTGATGTATTTGTACTTGAGTACTGAACCATCTGAGGAGGAAATCGGGGAAAATTCCATTTAAAATAGCAACAAAAAGATTCAAATACCTATGATTGAATTTAACCAAAGAAGTAACAGGACCTATATGCACAAAAATACAAAACAATGCTAAAAGAAATTTTAAAAGACCTAAACAAATGGAAAGACATTCTGAGGTCATGGATTGGAAGAATATGTACCATGAAGATGTCAGTCTTACCCAAACTGTTGTATAGTTTCTATGCAATACCTATCAAAATCCTAACAGCTTACTTTACAGCATGAGGAAAGGCATTTAACAAATTCATTTGGAAGGAAAAGTGAAACTGAATGGCCATAAGCATTCTAAAAAAAAAGAGCAATATGGGGGGAATTTTACTGCCTGACCTTTAAATATGTTACAAAGCTACAGTGGTCAAAACAGCATGCTACTGGCTTAAAGATAGACACATCTATCAGTGGAATAAAATTGAGAATCCAAACATAAACCCTGTTTTTGACAAACTTATCAAGTTAATGTTATTGGGACAAAAGAGTTTCTTCAACTAATGGTGCTGGGGCAACTGAATATCCATACTGAAAGAGTGAAAGAGGACCCCTTTCTCACTCTCTGTACAACAGTCAACTCAAAATGGATCAAAGACCTAAATATAAAACCTAAGACTATAAAACTACTAGAATAAAATGTAGGGAAACATCTTCAAGACCTTGTAGTATTTGATGGTTTCTTTGACCTTACACCCAAAGCATATGCAACAAAAGAAAAAGTAAATAAATGGGACCTCCTCAAAAGTAAACACTTTTGCACCTAATCAGACTTTGTCAAGAGGGTGAAAAGGCAGCCAATTCAATGGGAGAAAATATTTGGAAATCACATATCCAATAAGGTTTTAATATCTAGGATATATAAAGAGATGTTATAACTCAACAATGAAAAGACAAATGACCCAATTAAAAATTGGGCCAAAGTCTTGAATAGATATTTTTCCAAAGAAAAAATACAAATAGCAAAAAAAAAGAGGAAATGCTCATAATCACTAATGATTAGGGAAATGCAAGTCAAAACTACTATGAGATATCATTTCACACCTATTAGAATGGTCACTATAAAAAGACAGAGAACTACAAATGTTGGAGAGGATGTGGAGAGATAGGAACACATATTCACTGTTTTGGGGAATATAGAGTGGTACAGTCAGTGTGGAGGACTATTTGGCATTTCATAAGGAAATTGAACATAGATGTGCCACTTGACCCCACAATACCACTACTGCATATATATCCAGAAGAACTGAGAGCAGTAACATGAACAGACATCTCACACCGATGTTCATAGCTGCATAATTGATCATTGCCAAAAACTGGAAACAATCCAGGTGTCCATAATCCAATGAATGGGTAAACAAACCATGGTGTATTTTCACAATGGGATGTTATGCAACTATAAGAAGAAATGATGGAAAGCAGATTTGGCCCAATGGATAGGGCATCTGCCTAGCACATGGTAGGTCCAAGGTTCAAACCAAGGGCCTCTAACCCATGTGATGAGCTGGCCCATGTGTAGTACTGATGCATGCAAGGAGTGTCCTGCCATGCAGAGGTGTCCCCCACATAAGGGAGCCCCACACACAAGGAATGTGCCCTGTAAGGAGAGCCACCCAGTGCAAAAAAAGTGCAGCCTGCCCAGGAATGATGCTGCACACATGGAGAGCTGATGTAGCAAGATGACACAACAAAAAGAGACACAGATTCTGGGTGCTGCTGACAAGAATACAAGTGGGCACAGAAGAACACACAGCAAATGGACACAGGGAGCAGGGGGGAAGGGGAGAAAAATAAATTAAAAAATAAACCTTTTAAAAAAAAGAAATGAAGTAATGAAGCATATGCCAACATGGATGAACCTGGAAGACATTATATTGAGCGAAGCAAGCCAGAAACAAAAGGACAAATACTGTAGTTTGCATTATTATGAATCAAATATATTGTGTAACATTTTGTATGTTTCAAGAAAATTTATATGTATCCTGTACATTGAATTGAGAAATGTATGTTTTTATTCAGTTGTGAAAAAAGTAGTGTGAGAAAAATTAGCCTTTGGTAAATTGAATAGATTGTTTATCACTTTTCAAGACGTGTATTTCCAGTCCCAACAAAAAGCATACTACCTGCTGTCTTCCACCATCATTTAAACAATTGTAAACAAACAAATTCAAATGAAAAAAGAAACAAAGGAAATGCCCATAATTAAAATATATGGAAAATTTATATTTGCAACCATCTCCATATTTGTAGAGGAAGATGTTTCCCATGTAGCCTCACTGCTCAGTCAATATCAGTTCTCTCTGCAGTTTGAAATAATTTTGGGAGATTAAAATTCTGAAGCCTGTCTCCCATTCCCAGAACTTTACACCCAAGTTGCATGCAACAAAAGGAAAAAAGGATAAAAAGGACCTCCTCAAGATAAAGAAAAATAATATTGTGGGAAGTTACTGTGGCTCAATCAGTTGGCCTCCCATCTACCATGTGGGAGGCCTTGGGTTTGCATCCTGGGGCCTCCTTGTGAAGTCAGGCTGGCCTGTATGCTGTGGAGAGCTGCTGGCCCACAAACCCTGTGGAAAGCTGACTCAGTAAGGTGACCCAACAAACATGGAGAGAAGCAAAAACACAGACGAGTGCACAGTGGATGGACACAGAGAGCAGACAGTAAAGCAAGCCACAAGGGGTGGAGGTGGTAAATAAATAAATACAGACACAGAAGAATGCACAGCGAATGGACAAAGAGCAGAGAGCAAGCAACAAACCACAAGGGGAGAGGGATAAAAAAATTTGCACTTCAAAGGCATTTGTTTGGAAAGTGGAAAGTCAGCTTACCCAATGGGTGAAAATATTTGGGGACAATTTTTCCAATAAGGGTTTAATATCAAGCATATATAAAAAATCATACAACTCAAGAATTAAAAGGCAACCCATTTTTTAAATGGGCAAGAGATTTGAAAAGACACTTTTCCAAAGAGGAAATACATACAAATGGCTAAAAAGCACTTGAAAAGATGCTCAAAATCATTACCTATTAGGGAAATGCTAATCAAACTACAATGAGATACCATCTTATACCTATTAGTGTTGGATATCAACAAAGCAGAAAACTAAAACAAAATAGAATGATTTTAAAAATAGAAAAAAAATCAGAAAACTACAAGTATTGGAGAGGGTGTGGAGGAAAGGTAACCATCATACCTGCTGGTGGGATTGTAGGATGGAGCAGCCACTGTGGAGGACGGTTTCACTGTTCCTAAGGAAGAAAACTGTACAATTGCCATAGAATCAGCACTCTCACTTCTGGGCATATACCCAGAAGAAAGAAAGTAGGGACAGGAACAGATTTATGCACACCAGTGTTCATAGTGGTAAATGTTCACTATTTCCAAAAGTTAGACTCAATGGAAGTGTCCATCAACATATGAATGGAAATGCAAAAATGTGGTATTTCCATACAATGGTATTACTCAACTTTAAGAAGGAATAAAGTATTGACATGTGAAAACATGTTCGAACCTTGAAGACCTAATTTTTTAAACTTTATTTTGTACATTTAATAATTAAAAATATAAGGAATAATTAAAAATTTAAAAATACACTTGAATAAAAACATAAAAACTTGGTCGAGTCATGTAAGCCAGTCACTAACCTCACTGATATGACCTGAGCGTATACAGCTGAGGTTATCAGGTGACAGAAGGGAGGGTCCTGGGTGAGTGGATGCTCACCCTGGGCAGAGCCTGTGCTGAGGTGGATGGGGTGAAGGTAGAGCCCAGATGGTTGGGTGGACAGTGCTGGAGTGTGAGACCGATCAGGATGTGGGCCACGTGGGACTGTCCTTGCAACTGCGGGGAGGACTGCAGGAAGGAACAGGTGAACTCTGGGGAGTGGTGTAGGTCTGTGCTTGAAACTAAAGTGGTGGGAATGTTCTTTTATGGCAAGGGAGGGTCATGGGCTCATGGTGTCAGTGATGGGCGATACGGGGGAAAGGGTGCTCCTGGGGCATGCGTCTGTGGAATATGGTGGTGTTCGTCTTGTCATAGGGTGTTATCTGAGTGGGTGAAGATTCACACAGTAAACAAGAAAACAATGAACTCCGATCCTGGAGAGTCCTGCTACATTCTCAAATAGGCAAGAATCTCTCCATAGGCAGTGCCTAATAAAAGGAAACAGAGCAATATATGAGACCCTCAATGTTCATGCATGTAACTCTGAACCTTATTTAAAGAATTAAAACTTATTGGTTACTATAAGCTCTGAGTGGAGGGGGAGGGAAGAATAGGTGGAACATAGGGCATTGGAATTCTTCTGCAGGATTTCACAGTGTCAGATACAGGCCGTTATACACTTTGTCAAAACCTATAAAATTGTATGATGCACAGCGTAAACCATAATGTTTACAATAGACATGGTTAGGAGCAGTGCTCCAGTATTTGTTTATCAAGTGTAACAAAAGTACCACACTCATCAAAGATGTTACTAACGGGACAATATAGGAAGGGAAGGGGATGGGATATATGGCATTTCTGTTATATAATCTAAACTTCTGTATTTCTGTTATGTAATCTAAACTTCTTTAAAAATAAAGGGAAAAATCAGAAAGAGTAAATATATATTCCACCTATCATTAACATAAAAAATATATCACCTATCTACAATGGTAAAAAGAACATGATTCTGGCATAAAGATTTACATATAGACCAATTGACCCGAATGGATGGCTCAGAAACAGACTCTCACATCACAGGTCGGTCATTTTTGTCAAGGCAGTCAAGCCCCCAGCTGGGGCAGAGCCATCTATTCAAAAATGGTGTTGGGAGAGCTTGATATCCATATCCAGGAGAAGGAAAGTGGACCCCGATCTCAGTCCTTACACAAAAACTAACTCAAAATGGATCAAAGACCGAAATATTAGAACCATAAAACTCATACAAGAAAATACAGGGATACATCTCCAAGACTTGGTGGAAGGTGGTGGTTTCCTAAATGTTCCACTGAAAGCAGGAGCAAAGAAGGAAAGAAGGATAAATGGGATTTCCTCAACCCCAGGGCGCGGGCGGGAGACGAGGGGGACAGGCCCAGTGAGCGGGCGGAGAGAGGACGATGGGGATGGGCCCGCTGTGCTGGCTGGAGACAAGGGGGGCCGGCCCGGGGCACAGGCCGAGAGTGCGGGACAGAGGCACGGTGCTGGCCGCAGCCTGCCTCGGGCGCCCCCTGCCTCTGGCCTGGGCTGAGTCCCTTCTGCTGGGTGGGCGGCGCCCCGGGGATCGGGCCCCACGGGCTGGGGAGGAGACGCCGAAGGGAACGCCGAGGGGAGAGGGGTGAGGAAAGCTGGGTCCCACGGGGCAGGCGGGGTGGGAGTGGGGATATGCGTGGTGGTGGGGTGGGCACGGGGCCATCCAGGGACTGAGCAGGCATGGGCTTCGCGGAGGTCCTGACGGAACAGCCTCAGGGTGTCCCCGCACCTGTGGGGTGTCAGAAGCTGGCCTAGGCCGTCTGGGTGGGATCCATGTGGCAAGGTCCCCAGGACCCTGTGGGCTCTGGGCAGAGGGCGCCCTAGACCTCTGGGTCGCTGCAGGGTCCCGGGCAGTGCCAAGCCAGCTGGGGCTTCGCAGAGGGGCGCCAAGGCCAGGGCACTCTGAGCGTGGTGTCTGCGCGTCTCTGTCCCTGCAGGGTCTCCTCGCCTCCCTGCCACCCCACCCCCACTCCTTTGCCTGCCCAAAGCCGCCCAGAGCTGGGCTCCCTGCAGCCGGCAATTGTGGACACACCTGCCCCGTCTGGCCCTTGCACCAGTTCCACTGAGCATTTGTTTGTCATATTCTGTAAGATTCTTAAATTGCGTTGATCTGGTCTACTGCAGCTCTTCTTTGGTTGCTATTCGCATGGAATACCTTCTTCCAACCTTTCCCTTTTAACCTGGTTGTGTCCTTACACTTGAGCTGGGTCTCTTGTAGACAACTTACACAGAGCTCACATGGTTTAATCCCTTCTATCAGGCTATGTCTTTTGCTAGGGGAGTTCAATCCATTAACATTCAGTGCTCTTCCTGTACAGGTGTTGTAGAATTTGAGAGAGGTTCAATTATTTGCATATAGAGAGGCTGGGACTCAGGAATGATTTTGAGAAGGAAAAATGGTTCATTAACAGCCGGCCAGACTCGGGAACTTCCTTTTCCAAACCCAAGCCTGGAACAAGACTTTCGAGTTTCTTTTGTACAGAGAGGAAAGGTTAAATGGTCCTTTCATTTCAGTTTTCAATAGGCTTGAATTAGCATATATATCTTCCACTTCTTAGGTAAACTTTTAGCTTGGACTTCAGACATTCTAGATAAGCTTTTAGCATATTTTGTTTGCATTTCCCCTGAATACTTAAAGTTTATAGACCTTGCATTATTAAACTGTTTCCTGGGACTGGAGTTGTTGCCATGATCACCAAGGGCAGGACTGCAGCCTCTTACTGTCTCACACCCACAAGTCACAGAATGCTTAGGTTATCTCTGAAGAAACAAAGAGCCTCCCACCCATAGCCCACATCACAAGCATGACTTACTGCATCCTCTTGTCCTTTGTCTCTCTGCTGTCATATCGTTCTGTTGTCTCTCTTCTCATACTTCAGTTTAGCCTTCCTAATAATCTTCATTTTTAAACACCTCTGCAAATCTCTGGCCTTTTTATTTTTATCTTTCAGGCTGCAGCACCCCCTCTAGTATCTTACAAATCTGGTCTTTTGGTAAGATATTCTACAGGTTTTTGTTTATCTTTGAAGACTTTGAACTCACCCTCATTTTTGAAGGAAAGCTTTGTTGGATACAGCATTCTTGGCTGGCAGTTTTTCTTTTTCAGTACCTTAATACTAATTACTTCTTTCTTCTTGCCTCCATGGTTTCTGATGAGAGGTCTGCTGTTAATTTCCTCAAGTTTCCCTTGTATGTGATGCTTTCCTTTTCTCTTGCTGCTTTCAGAATCCTCTCTTTAGCTCTGATATTTGTCTTTCTAAATAGTGGGTGTCTTGGGGTAGGTCTATTCAGATTTATTCTGTTTGGGGTGCATTGTCCTTTTTGGATATTGATATTTGTGTCCTTCATAGGCATTGGCAAGTTTTTGTACATTATTTCTTCAGATATTCTTTCTGCCCCTTTTCCATTCCCTTCTCATTCTGGGACTCCAATAATAACAAATGTTTGAGTGTTTCCTATTGTCATTCAATTCCCCAAGACTCTGTTCCTTTTTTTTTTTTTTTTTTTGACTGTGTTCTTCTGTGTTTTCCAGTTCAGATGTTCTGTCTTGAAAATCATGAATTCTGTCTTCAAGCAATTCAGATCAGCTTTTATGTGCCTCTAGTGTATTCCCCACCCCCCTTGCAGCTTGCTTGTTATCTGCTCTCTGTGTCCATTTGCTGCATGCTCTTCTGTGTTTTTTCCTTGTCTCCCTTTTTGTTGCATCACCTTGCTGAGTCAGCTCTTGGTGGCACTGGTGGGCAGGCCTGCACTCTGTGACACCTGGGCTGCTGGTTCTCCACAGCATGTGGGCGAGCCTGCCTTCACAAGGAGGGCCTGGGATGTGAACCCAGGGCCTCCCATATGGTAGACAAGAGCCCAACTGATTGAGCCACAGCTGCTTTCCCTCTAAAGTATTTTTAATCTCATCCATTGTGTCTTTCATTCCCATAAGGTCTGTTAGTTTTCTTTGCAAGCTTTCAAATTCTTCTTTATGCTTTCCCAGTATCTTCTTTTTTTAAAGATTTATTTTATTTATTTCTCCCTCTCTCCTTGTTGTTTGTAATTGCTTTCTGCTCATTGTGTGCTCTCTGTGTCTCTTCATCTTTTTTTTAGGGCTCTGAACCTGAGACCTCCCATGTGGGAGGGATGCACCAAATCATTTGAGCCACCTCCGCTCCTCCAGGGTCTTCTTATTATCCTTTATTTCTTTAGTCATAGTTTTCTTAAATTCTTTTAATTGATTTAGAAGAGTTGTGATTATGACTGATTTATTGTCTTAAATTCTGTATGCCTTCAGGATAACCAGTTTGTCCTTTTGGCTGGACCTCTTTCCAAGTATGGCTTGTAATGTTTTTCCTGTTGTCTAGGCATCTGAATATGTTGGTGAATTTACTCCAATGGCTGATTTCTCTCCCTTGTCTATTGTTTTTATGTATTTTATTTACAGCACTTCTTAGACATTTGGTTCAACTTATACACAGTCTTTAAAATTGCCCAACTTATGTTTTCAAAATCAGGCCAAAGACTCACTAGTGAGCACAGATTTTTTTCCCAGGGTTTGGATACAGACTGTGTGGAGAACAGTGTTTATCCATGCACTCTCCAGACTGGGCAAGAGATGGTAGGGGTTGGATACAGACTGTGTGGAGAACAGGATTTATCCATGCAATCTCCAGACCAGGCAAGAGATGGTGCTAGTCATCACACCTTTCCAGCATGTCAGTCTCAATTTAACTGTGTTTCTGTGTTGAATTTCCAGATTGGAGGTTCAAAGTGGACTGTGCTGGCAGCATTCACTGAATAAAAGCACCCACCTCTCCTCCCTTTTCCCTTGAAACAGCTGACAGGGAGGAAGATGTCTTTTCCCTCTCAGTTGGCTGTAGTGACCCAGGGGTTTTAACCAAGCTCAATGTCTCATGTGTGTGGGTGGGAGCCCTTCTTCGCCACTACAGGGCTTGGTGTCTCATGTTTGTCTTTTCAGTTTCTTCATCTTTCTGTCCCTCACCCTTCTTGGAGTTGCACTTGTGTAGCACTGTCTTGGTCTGCTGAAAGCAGGGTCCTCAGCCAGCTTTTGGCTCTTTCTCCTTTGTCTTTGTGAGAGCATTCAGCTCTGCCTGTTAGTCCATCACCTTCTACCAATTTAGTTTTTGTCATTATTTCAGGCAGGAAAGAAAGCCTTGATTAACAAGAAATGATACCCATGCAGCACATCTGCAAGAAGAACACACCCACCATGACATCAATGATAAGCTTCATATGTGTGAGAGCTGATCATCCAAATAGGGGTAAGTCATGAATTCAGTGCATTCATCTGAATGCAAGAATATAGAAGACCACACAGTTACAGGGATCAATTCTCTCCTGACAAATGGTGAGAGTACAGGCAGCAACTGTCTGGAAGAACAGTTCTAGGGATCTGGAGATCAGGAGAGAGCTAGGCAGCACCCAGAAAAGAGAGGGGTAAGGAGGAGGAGACTCTGCATGAAGGGTCTTTGAGTAACTCAGGCCTCTGCTGCTGGAGGCACTTGACCCCACTCAGAGCACACAACTCTGGTGGCTGGCTATGGAGAGAGGGCTGCCAGGTCCATGTCCCCAGGAAAGGGGAGGGACAGGGACAAGCTGGCTGCCAGTTCAGCTTCTGGATGACAAATCTGATCTGCTGGGTGCCACACTTCCCACCCATCCAGACTGGGCATGGCTGTGCCACTGTTCCCACCTGGGTGCTGGCAGAGTGCTAAAGATAGCATGACTTCTCAAAGCCCCTCCTTATTGACCAGGACTGGTTCCTGTTAATACAGAGGGGAGAGATTTGTTTCCTCCCTGGGAAAGCTGAGGGGGCAGCTGAGAGGTAATCAATGTATTTCTACTGTGAGGTTTCGCTCACCCAGAAGGGACCTTTGCCAGACATTGCTTAGGCACCACCTGCTAGCTCATGGTTTCATTGAATGCATTCCTCTCTGGGTTTGAGCAGTGTGTTTCAGCAGAGAGGATTGCTTGTCAAAGAGCGCCATCTGCTGTCAGGCCAGGAAAGTGCATGCCAGGAAAAAAATAAGAGGCTTCTTGGTGGCTTTCTGGTCCTCAACTCCAAGCCCTTGGGAACTGGTCTGCACCACATAAGTGGGTCCCTGGTCAAGTTTTTTCTATTTATGTCAAATTCCAAAGAGACAAAACCATACTAAGGTTTGAGAAGTCTTTATGCCAGTTTCCTCTGGGGAGACACAGAGGCCTCATGATTGGGAAAGTCTTGGGCATCTGATCATGTTCTCATTGTTGATCAGGGAGTGATTTCAGGGGAGTCTTCTCTTTGTGGAAATTCCTGGATCTGTAGACTTATGGTTTATGCACATTTCTGTTCATAGGCCATACCCCAGTTAAGCTCATTTAACAAATTATATAATAAATAATAAAAAAATAATCAGTTAATTGACAACTAGGGTGTGTTTCCAGGGGCCAAAAAAATGTGCTTCCTTTCCCTTGGCAAAACCAGCATAATTATGCCTTCTTCCAACTTTCAGCTACTTATGTGTTCTTCTCTTGGTGTTCAATTTTTCTCAAATAATCTGGCCAAAGATCTGATGCCAACCAACCAGAGCACTAATTCAAAAAATTAGGAGATTTCCATTTCTGATGCCTTCAGTTCTTCCTCAGAGCATGGAAACTCCTAATTTTAGCTCTTTCTTCTTATTATTTTAAATGTTAGCTCTTTACATTTTAGGATTATGCCATTTTTATCTGGGGCTGAAATTCAGTTATCAAGAGAAACATCTCATATTCGACTTGGGCCCTTATTTTTAGAGGGTTATTTTGTGCAAATAGGAGGCATCTTTTAATTTTTCACAGTTCTTTTAAAATAATTTTTGTTGATACAATTTCATAAATCATAAAGTTTATCCAAAGCGTACAATCAGTGGTATTTGGTATGATCACATAGTTGTGCATTTATCACTTCATTTATTATTAGAGCATTATTCCAGTAATAAATAATAATAAACAGATAAATAAACAAAAAACTCTAACCCTTATAAGCACTTCTTAATCTCTCTATCCTTCATCTACCATAGTTGTTATTCTGTTTCTGTCTCTCTATTTGTGTGTGTATATATATATATATCATACTGATGGTGTCAAACAATATGTAGTACCTATCTCTAGTTTCTTTCACTTAGTATATTTCATGTTTTTACCATTAATGGAAGGTTATTAATATATTCCTATACACTACTGCCTATAGTTTGTATTTTTACCTGATAGTTAAATATTTTACCATTAAGATACCTTTGTTCAGTTTCAAGAAATAGTTTAATATATGCAATATTACACATACTAATATTTCACATGATCTTCCTTCACTATGATATTCATTACCATGTTACATTAGTCAGCTTTCCTTCTGGCCATATACATTACCTAGGACTTTCCTTTTCAGCTACTATCGTACCCATAGATGAGCACTATAGTTACAAACAGGAAGACATGCTTTTACCATTTCTATTCGTTTCCAAAGATTTACAAACAATGTTTTTTTTCCAATTTTGCACAGATTAAACCTCAGATTTCCCATTCTCTAACCTCATTCTATTTTCTAGTGACCTATATTGTATTATTAAATCCATGAGTTTATGCAATATATTTAGCTCATACTAGCACAATCATACAATATTTGCCCTTCTGTGTCTGGCTTGCTTCACTCAACTTAATGTTCTCCGGGTTCATCATGTTGTCATATGCTTTATGACTTCATTTATTCTTGACAGCTGCATCATATTCCATAATATGTATGTACCACAGTTTGTCTATTCATTTATCAGTTGATGGACACTTGTGTTTTTCATTCTTTTGGCAATTATGAATAAGGCTGCTATTAACATCAGTTTGCAGAAGTCTGTTTGTGTCACTGCTGTCATCTTCCATTTACATACCTTGTAGTCATATTGCTCAGTCATGTCACAAATCTATATGCAACTTCCTTAGGAATTGTCAAGCAGTCCTCCATAGTGGCTGCACCATTCTACAGTCCTGTCAACAATAAATAAGCATTCCTACCCCTGCACATTCTTTCCAACATTTGTAGTTTTCTGTCTTATTAATAGTGGCCATTCTAATGGGTATGCAGTGATATCTCACTGAAGTGTTGATTTGAATTTCCCTAATCACCAGTGATGTTGAACACTTTTTTGCCACTTGTAGTTCTTCTTTAGAAAAATGTCTATTCAAGTGTTTTGCCCATTTTTAAATCAGGTCACTTGTCTTTTTATTGTTGAGTAGTAGAATCCATATGTATCATGTATATTAAATCCTTATCAGATATATTATTTCCTCACATTGATTTCCTCACATTGATTTGGCTGCCTTTTCACTCTTTTACAAAGCCCTCTGAGGTGCTAGAATAAGTTAAATCAAGAATCCAAGAAGAACCATCACACAAAGACTGGAAACAGTTATATACTAGGCAAGATAAAGAAACTGAACATCAGAGTAAGCTCTCCATCATAATTAGATGCCAGAACATGAGAAAAAATCTATGAGACATACTAGGAAACAGGAAAATTTGGACCAGTCAAAGGAATAAATCAAAACACAAGATGAGACAGTAGATTTGAAACAACTAATAAATGATGTTCAAACAAATCTAAATCTCAATCAATTCAAGGAGCTGAAGGAAAATATGGGTAAAGAGAAAAATGAAATTAAGAAAACACTGGATGTGCTCAAAGAATTTGAGAGCTTGAATAGAAACATGAGTGTGTTTATGGGAATAAAGGCACAATGGGTAAGTGGATTTGGCTCAACTGATAGAGCATCTGCCTACTACATGGGAAGTTCAGGGTTGAAACCCAGGGCCTCCTGACCCTTGTGGTGAGCTGACCCAAACTCAGTGCTGATGAGTGCAAGCAGTGCTGTGCCATGCAGGGGTGTCCCCTGAGTAAGAGATCCCCACAGGCAAGGAGTGTGTCCCATAAGGGGAGACATCCCATGCAAAAAAAGTGCAGCTTGCCCAGGAGTGGTGTCACACACATGGAGAGCTGATGCAGCAAGATGACATGACAAAAAGAGATACAGATTCCTCACACTGCTGACAAGAATACAAGTGGACACAGAAGAACACACAGCAAATGGACACAGAGAGCAGACAACTGGGGGAGAAGGGGAAAGAAAGAAATTTAAAAATAAATAAATAAAACAAGGGATTGAAATCTGAAAAAAAAGGGATAATGGATGAGATTAAAAATACATTAGAGGGAAACAGACTTTGCCCACTGGATAGGGCATCCACCTACCACATGGGAGGTCCATGGTTCAAACCCTGGGCCTCCTTGACCCATGTGGAGTTGGCCCATGTGCAGTGCTGATGCATGCAAGGAGTGCCGTGCCATGCAGGGGTGTCCCCTGCATAGGGGAGTCCCACACATAAGGAGTGCATGCCATAAGGAGAGCTGCCCAGTGTGAAAGCCTGTCCAAGAATGGCACCACACACACAGAGCTGACACAACAAGATGATGCAACAAAAAGAAACATAGATTCCTGGTGCCACTGATAAGGATAGAAGCAATCACAGAAGAACACACACACAGTAAATGGACCCACAGAACAGACAACTGTGGGGGAGGGGAGAGAAATTTTTTAAAAAACATTAGAGGCATACAGCAGTGCATTTTATTTATTTATTTATTTTATTGATTTTGTAAAAATATTACATTAAAAAAACAATATGAGGTCCCATTCAACCCCACCACCCCCACCCCAACACTCCCCCTGCCAGCAACACTCACTCCCATCATCATGATACATCCATGCATTTGGTAAGTACATCTCTGGGCATCTCTGCATCTTATGGTCAATGGTCCACATCATGGCCCATACTCTCCCCCATTCCATCCAGTGGGCCCTGGGAGGATTTACAATGTCCGGTGATTGCCCCTGCAGCACCATCCAGGGCAACTATACGGCAGTGTATTTTAAGTGCCAGAAGAAATAATAAGTGAATTGGAAGACAAATAGCTGAAATTGAAAAGAAACAGAAGAACAGAGAGAATATGATGGGAAAAAAAATTGAGCGGGGGCTCAGGATATTGAATGATAGCACAAAGTGTACTAACATATGTATAATGGGAATTTCAGAAAGAGAAGAGTAGGGAAAAGGGAAAGAAAGAATATTTGAGCAAATAATGGATAATCATTTCCCAACACTTATGAGATATAAATATATGAATCCAAGAAGCACAATGTATTTAAAACAGATCTTAGAGACTCATACCATTGAGAATGTAAAACGCAAGAGATAAAGAGAATTCTGAAAGCAAGGGAAAATGATCCATCAAATACAAGAGAGTTCAAAAAGACAGTACAGTTTTCTCATCAGAAACCATGGAGGAAATAGACAATGGTATGGTGTATTTAAGATACTGAAAGAGAAAAACTGCCAGCCAAGAATTCTTTACCCAGCAAAATTGTACTGCTATAATGAGGGTGAGTTTAAAATATTCACAGATAAACAGAAACTAAAAGAATTACTAAACAAGAGCCTGGTTCTACAAGAAATAATAAAGGAAGTTCTGCTGGCTGAAAGAAAAAGACATGAGATAGAGGCTTGGTGGAGAGTGTAGAAATGAAAACTACCAGAAAGAGAAACCAAAAGGGTAAAAATACTAAAATAAGATATGGCATATGAAAGGCAAACGACAAAATGGTCAAAGTAAGTAATGCCTTTAAAGAAATAACACTGAGTGTTAGTGGATTAAACCTCCCAATCAAAAAATACTGGCTAATAGAATGGATTAAAAAATATAATCCATCCAAATGCTGTCCAGAAGAGACTCACCTTAGACCCAAGGATTCAAATAAGATGAAAGTGAAAAATTGGGAAAAGATATTTCATGGAAGCAAAAAGTCAAAAAGAGCAGGGGTAGCTATACTAATCTTAGACAAAACACTTTAAATGCCAATGTTATAAAATATGTTGAAATTCATTACCTATTACCAAAAGGAATAATCCACCAGGAAGTAATCATAATCATAAATATCTGTGCACCTAACAAGGGTGCTACAAGACACATGAGGAAAACTCTTGCAGAACTGAAGGGAGAAATAGGTGTGTCTGCAGTAATAGTACTCCACTCACATCAACAGATAGAATGGCCAGACAGAGGATCAACAAGGAAAAAGATAGTTAACTAACTAGACCTAAAAAACATGTGTATCCCGGGTGTGGTTCCATCCTATGTGGCTGTTCTCTGGAATGGCGATTGTCTATCTCCACATGACTTCTCTCCCATCTAAGTGCATGCTAGCATCCCATGGAAGATTTGATGGACATGGACATGAGCTCCCTGAGGCTCCAGAACTATCTTTTCAATTGTAAACTAAAGACTAAAGGCCAAGAAAGATTATCACCTTAAGATGGATAATGACAAAAATGAGCACCAGTTACCTTTAAGAATGGTCAGTTTAGGGGCTAGTACAAAGGATGAATTGCACGTTGTTGAAGCAGACAATGAATTATGAAGGCAGTCCAATTAAATTAATGATGGCCACTTTGAAAATGTCCATACAGCCAATGGTTTCCCTGGAGGCATGAAAATAAAACCTGTTGAATTTTGTTTAAGTGTGGTTCCAGGCCAGTGCATATTAGTGGACTGTACTTATTAGCAGTGGAGGAAGATGCAGAGAAAGAAGATGAAGAAGAGGAGAATGTGAAACTCTTAAGAATACCTTGAGGGTGGCAGACTTGGCCCAGTGGTTAGGGCATACATCTACCACATGGGAAGTTCACGGTTCAAACCCCAGGCCTCCTTGACCCATGTGCAGCTGGCCAATGTACAGTGCTGATGCATACAAGGAGTGCCGTGCCATGCACGGGTTTCCCCCGTGTAGGGGAGCCCCATGCACAAGGAGTGTGCCACATAAGGAGAGCTGCCCAGCGCAAAAGAAATGCAGCCTGCCCAGGAATGGCACCGCCCACACAGAGAGCTGACACAGCAAGATGACACAACAAAAAGAAATGCAGATTTCCATGCCACTGACAACAACAGAAGTGGACAAAGAAGATGCAGCAAAATAGATACAGAGAACAGACAACCATGGTGGGGGGGGGAGGGGGAGGCAAGGGAGATAAATAAATAAATCTTTTAAAAAAAGAATACCTTGAAAGTGATCTGCCCCTGGAAGTGTTAGCAAGGTTCCACAGAAAAAGGTAAAACTTGCTGATAAGATGATGAAGATGATGATGATGAACATGATGATGAACATGATGATGAGGAAACAGAAGAATATCTCCAGTGAAAAAATCTCAGAGAAACCCCAGCCAAAAATGCACAAAAGTCAAACCAGAAAGGAAACAACTCAAAACCATCAATACCAAAATCAAAATGTCAAGAATCCTTCATAAACAGGAAAAAGGTCCTAAAACACTGAAGGGATCTAGTGCTGTAGAAGAATTTAAAGGAAAAATGCAAGCAAGGATAGAAAAAGTTTGTTCTCTTCCCAAAGTGGAAGCCAAATTCATCAATTATGAAAAGAACTAGTTCTTGGATGACTGACCAGGAAGCTGTTCAAGATCTCTGGCAGTGGGGGAAGTTTCTTTCAGAAAATAGCTTATACAGTTGGTTAAAAATTTCTTTCTTATTTCATTTCTATTACAGTTGATATCTGGCTGTCCTTTCTATGATGCAGAGAAAGCACTTTCCCTACTATGTCGGATAAATGTTGTCCAGATTCCTTTGCAAGAATGTGTTGTCCAAAATCACTATTTAGTTTTTAAAGATGGAACTGCACCCTTTTCTTGGTTTTAAGTATGTATGGAAGGTTATGACAGGACATAGAAGTAGCAGTGCTCAGTCAAATTGAAATGGTCAGGACACAGAATATATGTGTGATATAAATTCAGTATATTAAAAATGTTTTTAAAAAAGACATATTGTTCTACAAAATCAGCAAGATATAAATTCTTGGATCTCTCTGCAGATCAGAGAAGGTGCTTTGATCACACCTTGATATGGACTTTTCCCTAGCCTCAAAACTAAGAGCTAACAAATTCCCATTGTTGAAGCCAACCCCATGCATGGTATTTGCTTGAGCAATCAAGAAATCCAAAACAGATTTTGGTACCAGGAAAGCTCAAGCAAATACCAAAATGTAGAAACAGCTTTGGAATTGGGTAATAATTACATGCTGGGTGAATTACAAGGAGCTTGATAGAAAAAGCCTAGACTCCTTTCAAAAGACTGTTGGTAAAAATCAGAATGCAAAGGCACTTTCAAAGAGCCTTAGAAGGAAATGAGGAATGTGTTATTGGAATCTGAAGAATAGGTATTCCTTGTTTTCAAGTGGAGAGATCTTGAATAAATCGAGTTCTGATGTCAGACAGAAGACAGAACTGGAAAACAATGGACTTGACTAACTGAAGACATTGTCAAGCTAAGTATGGCAGTACAGCCTGGATTTTCATTGCAGCTTACAGTAAAATGTAAGAGGAAAATAATAAGCTGAAAATGACTCATAAGAATAAAGAAACCAGAAATTGATGGTTTGGAAAGTTCTGAGCCTATCCACATTGTGTACTCCATGATTAGGGCCAAAAGTGGTGTATGAGGGGTCTTCCTCAGCTTTCAGAAAGCACATTCTCAGAGAAGATGGCTCCATGTGATGGTTTCACTGAACATAGGACCTGTCAACCATTTCAATGGAAGTCAGGATTGGAAATGCAGTTATGCAGGAAAGATTTGTGTAAGGTTCTGTTGTCTGATGTATTGGATCCATTGAATGATATGCAAAGCTGACAAGTAATTTTTGTGAAATTTGTATCAGCAAACCACTGCCAGCAAGAAAAGAAAGGCACAAAGAATGGACAAATTGAAGGAACCATGACTTCATGGGCAGAAACATGGAAGCAAAGACTGAACCAAAGATATATCCTCTGGCCAAGAGAGGGGACCTACCCATGTGTTTGAAAAGGGTGCATACACCCCATCACCTGGAGGGGGCAGTTGACCCACCCATGCACTCAGAGGTGACATGATTCCTGCCCCATTGTTCGGGTAGAGTGCTGCCACCACAATGCTCAGAGATTGTGGGGACTGTGCCACAGGGTTTGCAGAGAGCCTCACTAACATCCTGATATTCATAAAGGATGGAGATTTCACCCTAGTTTTGGGGGATACTGTGTCCATTGTATAAGCACTTAAAAGGGGTGAGACTCCATCAGGCCTGTAGTATAGAACATGGATTTACAGAAAACACTCAGACCATGAAATCTACTGGAGGTTGCCCTGCTGGATTGCAGGTTGTTTGGAAGCAGGGATGGCTGTTTCCTTACAATTTCTCCCTATTAAAACGGTTATATCTATCCAATGCTTGTCTGTCCATTGAACATTGGAAGAAGATAACTTGTTTTCTAGATTTACCAGGTTAACAGACCAAGGGGAATTGTGCTCCAGGACAGACCACACTCATAACTGGTTTTCATGTGATTGTATTTGCCATTGATTCTGAAACGACTTAAAGTCTTTGGTATGTTATGGTGGAATGAATGTATTTTGCATGTGGTAGAAAGAAAATGTGTCTTTTGGTCAAAGGGTGAAGAGTGGTGGTTTTCACCTGTGTATCCCAGTAACATATGTTCTTAAACCGAATCCATTCCTAGGAGTGTGAACCAATTGTTAAGAGGACATTTTGATGCAGATACTACAGTTAAGATGTGGCCCAAAGTAATCAGAATGGGCCTTATCCTATTCCTGGAGTCCTTTATACTCAGAGTGAGATTCAGTAGCTAGAAAGCCACAGGACCAAGAAGTTGAAGGTCACTGGAGCCTGCAAGGAACTGGAGAGTTGAGGGGAGGTGTCCATGTGCATTGCCATGTGACAGAGAAGGCCAGGGCCAGGAGTCACTGGCAGCCAGCCCTAGAATTCCCATCATTGAGAAGGAAGAATCACCTTGATGACACCTTGATTTGAGCTTTTTCATAGCTTCAATATGGGGGCTAACAAATTCCCGTTGCTTAAACCAACCCATTGAATGGCATTTGCTTGAGCAACCAAGGAAACTAAAAAAGGGTTTACTATCTGGAATTTAAAACAAAAACCTACAACTCAACAGAAAAAAGACAATTCTATCAAAAACAGGGCAAAACACTTGAATAGACAGTTCTCCAAAGACAATATCCAAATAGCCAATAAACACATGAGCAGATGGCCACCATCAATACCCATTTGTGTAATGCAAAGCAAAACTCAATGAGATACCAATTCACAACCACTAGCACAGCTACAATCAGTGGGAAAAAAATGAAAACAACAAATGTTAAGATGTGGGAAAACAGGAGCACCTTTCATTGCAGGTAGAACTGTAAAAGGTACAGCTGTTGAAAAGTTTGGTGGGGGGAGTGGACTTGGCCCAGTGGTTAGGGTGTCTGTCTACCACATGGGAGGTCCACGGTTCAAACCCTGGGCCTCCTTGACCCATGTGGAGCTGGCCCATGTGCAGTGCTGATGCATGGAAGGAGTGCCCTGCCATGCAGGGGTGTCCCCTGCATAGGGGAGCCCTACAGGCAGGAGTGTGACCCATAAGGAGAGCTACCCAGAGTGAAAGAAAGTGCAGTCTGCCAAAGAACGGTGCCACCCACATGGAGAGCTGATACAACAAGATGATGCAACAAAAAGAAACACAGATTCCCATGCCACTGACAACAGAAGCAAAGAAGAAGACACAGCAAATAGACACAGAGAACAGACAACCGAGGTGGAGGGGAGAGGAGAGAAATAAATAAATCTTTTAAAAATTTTTTTAAAAGTTTGGTAGTTCCTCAGAAAGTAAAGTATAGAGTTACTATATTACCCACAGTCCCAGTTTGAGTCTTTTGTGGACCCTAGGAAATTATACTCTGAATCTAAGCCGTTCTTGTGCATGGAAGCCTATAGTATGTGGGACCTATTTTATTAGATTTAGTAAAGGAACCTTGATTGAATTCCTTTGGGGTCTTCGGAATCTACCAATGAGACATTACCCAGGTAAGGTCTCTGCTCTCTTGCCGGGTCTTATATAAGACCGAGATCTGAAAACAGAAAAACACAGAGAAAGACAGGATTTTACCCCTTCCATGTGAGAGAAAGGACTCCAGAACCGCCTATTGCGGTCACCCCTCGGGCTGAAGTGTGGTTTGCTGGCCTGGCGGGGGAGCAGCCGCGGCAGGCCAAGCTGCTGCCCCCATAATAGGGTGGCTGGTCAGACTCACCGCCACCCCTGAAGGGAGCTCGGCATGGGCGCAGAGTGCCCTTGGGTCTCCCCTTCTCGGCAGCCATGCTTCCGCGGCCGCCCCTCCTCCCGGATGGCGCCACACGATGCCTGTGGGGCGGCACCCTTCTTCTTCTTTCTCCCTGCACAGGCACAGGGCGGAAAATTCCAGTCTGCCCTTTTCCCCTCCCCTGACAGCAGCAACAGCCAGGCGTGGGCGGAAAAATCCAGTCTGCCCTTTTCCCTCCCCCCGACAGCAGCAAAAGCCTGGCATGGGTGGGAAACTCAAGTCTGCCCTCTACCCCAGCAACAGCAGCCACCAATCCCTAAACCCTGCCCCTTCCCCCAACAACAGCAACAGCCAATCCCTAATCACCGCCCCTCCCCCATCCAGTACCACCCACTGACCTTTCACCAGCAACCAATCAGAACAGGGCATGGCTTCGACCAATCAGCCTTCCCCAGCCCCTATAAAACTGTTGCCTCTCCCTCAATAAAGTGGACTTGCGTGTTTACCTTGTCTCCCCTGGTAGTTCTGCCATGCACCCTCCAGTCCTGAGAGCCCCCGACAAGGGCCTGGCCTCCCTTGTCCCCAGTTCGTCACCTGCTTCTCTGGGCGACCCCTTTGTTGCCTGCTTCTCCAGGCGGCCCCTTCATCACCGGCTTCGCCGGGCGACCCCGTCAGCCGAACCACACAACCCCTTGTGAGACTGATCCCTCGTCTGCTGCTGGACTGACCCCTCGTCCCAAGTGGGACCAACCCCTCATCCCAAGTGGGACCGACCCCTCGTCCAGAGCTGGACCGACCCCTCGTCTGCAGCCAGACCCCACCTCTACCGACCGAGCAAGCCGCCGCAGCCTATGGTTGCAGAATGACAGAGCAGCCCTGAGCAGCTGAGAGAGACTCCAGAGGCTGGAATCAGTGGAGAAGCTGGAAATTGTAGCACCCAAGAGTTGAGGCCCATGGATCAGCTCAAAGCTGAAGATAAGCTGGGCCTGGAGAAGAAGGCAGACAGAGACTGTCAGAGCTGCCAATGTGCAGGTGGCATGATTCCAGGATCTGCATTGACTTGGACATTTTCACAGCTGCAGAACTGTAAGCTTTTTACCCTAATAAATCCCCACTAATAAAGCCAAACTGTTTCTGGTACTTGTGTGTTGGCAGCTTTGGCAAACTAAAATACCTGGCAATCCCACTTCTAGTATATTCCCCAAAGAATTGAAAGCAGGGAGTCAAACAGTTATTTGGACACAATGTTCATAGCAGCATGATTTACAATTACTAAAAGATGGAAGCAACCCAAGTGTCCATCACCTGATGAAAGGATAAATAAAACATGGTACATACATGCAATGGAATATTACTCAGCCAGGAAAAGGAATGGAGTTCTCATTCGTGCAACAAAATGGGTGAACCTTAAAGATATGTTGAATGAAATAAGCCAGTATACACACACACATATGAGCATTATAGTATATAACACAGGTAATGTTCTTCCACACATTTTATTAACTTGTAAGGTTTAGAGATATCTGCAGGTAGGTAAATGTACATCCATCTCATTATTATGTTTTCCCATTATTTTTAATTATCACATAATATTCCATATAATGTCTGACTATACTGTATTAAAATGTTTCTAGTTGATTGGCATGTAGTTAGCTTCTATTTTGCTAATATAAGCCATATACCCTTGTATAACTTCACATGCTTCCTTGTAGATATGCACTTGTTTTTCATCAGTCAAGGTACATAAATATATAATAAAATTGTTGGTTCTAATAATATTGTAATTTTTCCAATTGATGCATATAGTCATCAAATATTCATTGATGATGCATTATGATTCCACTGAAAAATGTCTTATAGGTTTGCTATCCCACTGAAGCTGACTAGTAAGATAGGGAATCAATAGATGGATCTGGAACCTGGCAAGAAGTCCACAGGAACATCAATAACCCCCAAGATGGCTGCTGGCAGACCCTCCCCAAGATTCTGCCATCCAGAACAAGACATCATCTGGAAGTCAGGAGAAGCCTCGGATATTCCCCAAAGACTTGATCATTGGACCCTCGTGGGGGATCATAGGGAATAACCAATCAAAACAATAAATAGCTGGAACTCCTCCCCTGCCATTCACAAAGGGGTGGAATAATTAAAGGCTCAAAAAGCAGGCATATGGTGGCAGACTTGGCCCAGTGGTTAGGGCATCCATCTACAACACGGGAGGTCCATGGTTCAAACCCCAGGCCTCCTTGACCCATGTGCAGCTGGCCCATGTGCAGTGCTGATGTGCACAACAGGTGCCCTGCCATGCAGGGGTGTCCCCTGCATAGCAGAGCCCCATGCTCAAGGAGTGCACCCTTTAAGGAGAGCTGCCCAGCATGAAAGAAAGTGCAGCCTGCCCAGGAAAGGTACCACACATACACGGAGAGCTGACACAACATGATGACTCAACAAAAAGAAACACAGATTCCAGTGCCGCTCACAACAAGAGAAGCAGACAAAGAAGATGCAGCAAATAGACACAGAGAACTGACAACTGGGGTGGGGGGGAGGGGAGAGAAATACATAAATCTTAAAAAAAAAAAAAAGCAGGCACAAGGCCTGAGCTTGCCCTTGCCTTTGGTCCCCTGTTCCTGCCTCTGTGCCCTACTCTCATCTTTTTTCTTCTGCCATGATGGCCATGCAAGTAAACCTGGGTTTTTATAATCTCTAATGGAGAATTGTAGTCATAAAACAGCCCACTTTATCACTTTTCAACCCCTTCCTTTCTACCTGGGGCCCATGATCTGTTATTTACTCCCATTTCTCTTCCCTCCCTCTCTGAATAAATGACTGGCCTAACTCACCTGAGTTGCTCTTGAAATTCATTTCTGCATCATGGCCAAGAACCTAGACAAAATCCAGCATCACGACTCATACAATGTGAGAGTCTTGGGACTCTGGCCTTCCGTCAAGGACTCTGAAATGTATTGATGATTTTCTGGCATCTAGTTGTTTCTCTGACACTAATGGAGACTTGGCCTTGGGCACAAGTGTTCTCTTAGGTAAAGGAGGATTGTTCTTTCAACCTGACAAAAGATCCTTTTCTCAAGAAGAGACAGCAGTTAAGATAAAAAAAAAAAGTGAGCAAAGAAAACACCATCTCAATCCACATGGAAGACATGTTCCTCTTTCCTTAACCTTACTCTTAATGAACTCAGAGAAAGGAATCCAGGTCTCCTTAACTTCAGTCTTGTCTTTTCATGTGTATCTTCCTCCCACGTACCTATTATCTTGCATGAATATTCCAAAAGTGTGATGGAAACTCTGCTTTCCTCATTCTCCAGGCCTCCAGACCACAGGACCTGGTAGGAATCCTGCAGGCTGCCATTCTCCTTCACCCTACTTCTCACCCACCTGCATCCCCCCAGCAGCCCCTGCCCCAACCTGCCAGTCTTCACACTCTTTCCCATGGGGTCTACACTCACTGCCACCTGGAAGTTCACACTTAGTTTTCTGTTGCCTAGAATCTCCCACCTGCTTCCTTACCATCCCCAACACTTCAGAACCATTTTTAGACATTTCCCAAAACCAGATAGTTGTTTGAAAGCAGTGTTACTTTTGTATATACTTATGTATACAGGCAGTCATTGTGCTGGGTCAGGGACCCACCCTTCCAAATGCACTGTGGAATGACACCCAAATTCCTGAACTGCCTGCTATGCTTTGAGGAAGGTCCTGTGGCTCTAATGCCAGGGAGGTCAGCTGGTCAGCCTCAGCTCCTGGCCACGCTGCTGCTGAAGTGCACATTTGCCCTGTGCAGTGCTCACACTCAGGTGTCAGATGAGCCTGCGAATGGGGCTTGTGAGCTTAGCACACAAACACTTGCTTGTTACTATAAGGACAGTTTGTGCACTTAAATCATTAAAAAGTTGATTGCATTTATGGCTGTTTCCATTATAGTTGAGCAAAGAGATTTTCTTAAGCAATGACAGATGTCTCATCCAATCAGATGAAGGCTTTATGTGGAGAAGTAATGATTTCCACAGTCAAAAGAGGGAATTATAATCATTAGTTCAGCCAGCCAGTGCCCCCAGGGGAATTCACCTTGGCCATCAAAGGAGTTCCTTTTTTGTAGCCTGTTCTATGGAATTTTGATGTGGGCAACCCCATAGTTGTGTGAGATAATCTTATAAAAAGTCATAATATTTATAGATATCTCCTGTCTGTTCTCTTTTCTTAGAGAACACTAAGTCACTCCAGGAAGGTGGCTTGTGTGTTTGCTTCAGTAAAACAGGAAAGGTTCCCTGGCCCTGCTCACTCCTCCTGTGTACAAGGCAATGCCACCCTGCAGGATTTCTCACTTGAAGGACCATGAAAGAGCAGGTAGAGCATTCAAACCACCACAGTACAAGAAAAAAACAAAACTCAACTCCCTGGCTGCACTAGTAAAAAAGATTTAATATGGTATTCAAATGCAGGATTTGCTATTTACAAAAAATAAATATTATTTCCATAAAATAGGTAAGTTTTTTATTTAAACACACAAAAATTTCAGTTATCCTCTCATCCCCTCGAATACACCCTCCCACAAACCAGTGCTCCTCTGGCTTGGTATATTCAGTTTCAGGATGGCTAGCCTTGCTGACCAGGAGACCAAGGTTGACCCTGATGTTGGTAGCCTCTTAGTACTTGCTCTTTGGGAACTTGAGTCCCTTCTTATTCTTTCAAAGAATGGTGGAAAAGGCTCCTTTTTTGGTGTTTGTCCCCATGGGAAAGTTCTGCATGGTCAGGAGGAAATGAGTTTCCTGATGAGGCCATTGTGTAAAAGACGTTGGCATCATCAGGGATCTGCAGCTCTGAGGAGATGGGAAGGGGGTGGTCACGTGAGCTACTCAGGGCCACTGGCCACCCCGCCCCTTCTGGTCCCCATGAGCCAGACACATGAGTCACCCAGTCCAGATCCAGGACCACCAATGACACCTATGTTGGACACCTGCCCAAAGGCAAGGCTCAAGAAGTTTTGATCCCAAGGGAGTTTTTCAAAAGTGACCAGGCTCCACCCCTGGCAGCCTTGACTGAGTGCTGTCAGAGGGCCCCCCATTCCAGGTGCCCCACGCCCCAAGGCCTTCACTGAAGGTGACCTTGGAGTTGGAGCAAGCCTTACAGAAGGCAGACAGCCCCCGAGTCCCACGCTCCTTGGTCCAAGGCTAGTGGAGCCCAGGAAATGGTGGCGAAGGCCAGGCCTCTTGAGCAGGGAGTCAGTGAGGCCTCCCCACCTGGGCACCTCACAGCAAGCATGGACTTCCTCCCTGATCCTGTTTTCACCTGCGTCCTCTGGCCTAGAGCCTGCTGTGAGGCCCTGCTGGGCTGGAATTCCTGCTCCTGCTCAAATGTGGGCCTCTTTTCCTACCCCCTATCCCCTCTAGCCTCAGTCTTCCTTTCCTGTAGGACATGGTCCCACACACCCTGGCCACCTCACCATGATGGTGATGGAAGAAAAGAGAAAATGTCAAAAACAACTGCAGGGAGTAAGGAATGGTACCCAAGGTCAATGCTTGAGAGACCATGATCAGCTCACCGAAGATAAATGAAGTTATCCTTCAGGCACAGGGATGTGTGATGTGCCCCACACTGACTGCTGTCCTCACCCACTGGGGCTGAGACCCAGGCAGAGAGGTCCTCACTGATATCCCCAGAGGCCCAGACCCCAGCCTGCCTGGCTCTGTGTGTCCTGGGAACACTGACTTGGCTCCCCAGAGGCCCCACTGGGGATTGAGGTGGTTTTGCTTCATTTTTAGTGTCATCCATGCATGAATTTTAATATCTGTGCCCACAGCAGTAATGACTATTAATGGATGCACAGCACATCATATCCTGTCCAGAAGACGTCCTGTGAGAGGAGCCTGTGCACTTGGCCTCATTGCCAATGGCCAAGTGGAGAGGACCTTATTTTTGGCTCCTGAAATAATGGTTCTCTCCTAGTTCTCCACTGCCTGGGTCATGTCCAGGGAGAGTACAAGACTGGGAGACAGTCTGAAAGGGGAGTTCACTGTGGGCACTAAGGGGTTCCGAGGACAGGTGGAGGTGTGTGCAGGATGCTGGCCACCACCCTTCTGGCAGGTTAACTGTGGCAGAAGGCCTCTGTCTTGGGGGCTGGGATATAGTGTGGGGGTCACCCCCCCCCCCCGCTGCCTCTCCATTGATCCCCATGATGTACTTCAATCCTGTGAAATCAGCTGCACCAGCTTGTAGTCCTTTGGGCTGTCCTTCAGGTTGTACTTCTCCATGGCCTGGTGGATCATGGCTGGAGCCCTATCTTGGCAGGTCAGCTGCGGAGTGTCAGAGGACAGACCATCAGGACTTGGCCCTGGAGCTGGCTCCCTCAAAAGCAGCAGCCAGAAGGCCTTTGGGGTGGTCAGCACTGAGAACAAGGCTCTAAGCCTCCAGGCAGGGCTGGGTGAAGGGGGGATGCACTGACTTCTCATGCTCCCCTGGGAGACTGCCAAGGAATGAGGGGGTCTTCTCAAGTCCTTTGAGCCCCCATCTCCAATAAGAACCACCCCCACCCCCACACACCCCCCTCCTCACAGCTCCTTCCCTGGGGATGGGCCATATCCCTCTTCCTCAGCCTGCACAGCTCCTATGGCTGTCCAGGGCCCCAAGGACACAGGGCCCATAAAGAAGAGTGGTGGAGGTGGGTGTGGACAGCCTGCTTGCCTCGCTACCTCTCCTCCCAGCACACCTAGGCCACTCACTGCCCTGGGATGTGCACCCTGGAACGAGCTCCTCAAGGACGATGATATGAGTCAATCCTGGAGCAGACGTCTAGACCAAGCAGGTGACAGACCTCACCTGTCTGGCCCCGGATGCCTGGGCACAAGCAGGTCTCACATGAAGTGTCATTCAAGTCACAGTTTACCACCCCTGAACTCCAGGTGGCCAGAGAAGTGCAGCCCTAGGCAGATGTGCCTCATCTGGGTCAGCACGTGCACAGGTGGGGGTGAATGGTGGGATCTGCCATCTATTCAGGACCAGGTCTCCTCACAACCACCACCCTGGGGCAGCCGCTTCACTACACAGCTGGGTGTCACCTGACTTCCCTGGTCTGTCCCCACAGGGCCCGTGACCCAGACCTATCTCCTCTCTGACCTCATTCACCCCTAACCTCTGCACCTTCACCTCTGTGCTCCTCACTGCTCCTCAGAGAGTCCAGGCACATGTTGTGCTTGGGGCTCTCTGGGCTGGCCCCCCCATCCTTCCCCTCAAAGCCTGCCCCAGTGAGGTCATCCCAGGCTTTGTGACCTCAGAATGGAAGCTTCAAGTCTCCAGCCACCATGCTCAGCCCTGACTGCCTTTGTACCCACACTCTTTGGGCCTTCTGTATCTGATTGTCTGGCCTTCCCAACCCACTGGTATAGCAGCTCCAAGGAGGCAGGAAGGGCACATTAACTCATCCCATCCACTGCCTGACCCAGTGACTGGACCCAGGGGCTGCACCTCCCCAGCTCACCAGCATGCTCTTGTAATTGTTGCCATTGAACACGCGGATGATGCAGGAGTCGCCCACCTGCTTGTTGTAGAGCGGCCCTGTGCATGAGGCTCTGGAGGTGCACAGTGTTGCCCCAGGCATAGGGCAGGCTGAAGAGGAGGAGGCTTTGATAGAGACTGAGGTGACTCGTGGCACATCCATGCATGAAGTGGTGGTCGAGTCCTCAAACTGTGGGATACAGCAAGATCAGGAAAAGCTCTGGAGCCTGGAGGAACCCCAAGCTGCCGATAGCCTCCAGGGGGCTTCAAGGAGGCCTCCCCCACCCTTTTGTGGGTGTGGAGAAGAGAACATGGGCACTGGGAATGGAGGACCAGGGAGGAGCCTTTAGGGAGGAGCTGCAGGCAGGCTCTTCTCCTGGCCTGGCCATCAGGGGACTCATGGGTCAAGGCCCATGTGGATTTCCTGGTCATGGCTGGGTTCTTTGGCCACATATGTAGGGTGGGAGGCAGCTGCATCCCCGCTGCTGAGGTCGGATCCACGCTGGAGCTGGACACTAGAGTGGGAGGTCTCACTACTGCTGGCCTTGGTGCTGGGTCCCCGGTGGCTGGAGGAAATTTGGCACAGCTGAGTCCTCCAGCAAGACCCCATCCTGTCCTCATGCTCCATGCTCTCTGGGCCCCGTGCCATGTGCTCCTTCAGTCAACAGGAGCCATGGGCACCAGCCACGGGAGAGAGCACCCAGCATCACCCATTTTCTGCAAGGGAAAACAAGGCCCAGAATGATGGGGACTCGACCCTGTCACAGAGCTGGTCAAGAGTGGAGCAAGGACCATGAACTAAACTGTCCATTTCCCAAGCCCTCTCTTAGCCCAACGTGATGCTGAGCACCAAGGCAGCCGCACTTGTCTGCCCTGGATTGGGAACACATCTGGAAGGTTTTTGGTCTGGAGTGTGCTGCTGGTTGACATGGATAGGGACACGATTCATGAATCAGCTGGTAGCTACATGGGTGATGTCTGCTGTGAGACTACTAGAACTCAAACCTTGGGGCTCCCAGAGTTTCATCTGAAGAAGTCCTGGAACCCAGACATCTCCTATCCATGGTTCTGATGGTGACCAAGAGCCCTGGCTGCAGATCCTCTGGAATGGGTGACAGGGTGGGTGTGCCCTTCCATTGCCCCTTTGGGGCCTGCCCTTACCTCTCAGTCTCACTGAGGTACCCCAATGCTCCAAACCAGGAAAAAATTGCTCATCAGGCACCAGGTAATCACAAGTGCAGCTTGACTGCGGGAGCTGGATCTGCAAAAGGACCTGGTATTCCTGGGACGACAGGGAAAGAAAAGATAGAGAGAAGGCCATGGTGGGTGTGCCTGGCAGGACAGGGGCCCCTCCAGTGACAGGGACTTGCTCACATGGGCTCCCTCTTCACCTGGACTCTCCTCCAAGACCTACCTGTTCTCAGATGAGGAGTCACACAGCTCCTTCTCCAGGAAAGGGTCCCAGATACCTCCTCCTACCGCACACCAGTGTGGCAGGTCTACCTCATCTACTTGAATCAAATGCTCCCCTTTAAAAAGTGGAAGGCTGGTGGAGCAATGGAATGTCCTGACCAGGTGGGTCTCTGACTGCACCCACAAACCACACACTACCCTTGCCTTGATGCCCACAGCTACTCACCTTCCTCCTTTTTTCATAGTAGATCATTTTCTCCTGGAAGACAGACATCCCAGCTCCATCAGAAGAGGCTCCTCATGCCATTACCAGCTCCCCTCATCCCTTCTCATGTGCACTACTGGGAAGACCTACCAGGGGACAGGCCAGCACCCCCAGGACTTGGAGCTCTTCAGGTTTGGGGTACTAGAGGAGGGGACCTGGGGCAGAGGCTAAGGGACCATCCATTCACCCCTCTCTGATGACAGAGGGATAGACTGTGTATCAGGGTGTAGAAGCTTCCCAGTCTCTCGCATAATTCCCATCCGTTTAGGGTACCAACCTCACTCTACCACTGGCTGGGCCTGGAGCAGAGGTCATGCCCAGCTCAGCCAGAGCCTTATTCATTGTGCAGTCAGAGGCGATGTGTCTGCTTCCTCATCTGGAAAATGGACCTGACACCTCCAACTCAGAGGGGTCAGTGGGTCCCCTATGGAGCAGGTAGCCCAGTGCTGAGAACTGGAAGTGCCTCTCTCCCCCCAACCTCTGCATCCTAACTTCCCCCCACCATGACCCCAAGCCCACTTACATCCAGGTGGTCCTAGAGAGAAGAGTCCAGCATGTCCATTTCCCTAAGGAATGTCCCAGGTAGGGGACAGTGCCCTGTGTGACAATATGTGGCATCAGGTGGGGAAACTCCCCAGGCTCAGACTCATACCCCCACTGAGAGTTCTCACTGGGAGAATCTGGGAATCTTCACCACCTCCTTCCTAGTACCCCTCCAAACACCCAGAATCCAAATGTCTCTTCTAGTTACCCAGAAAAGGGGCCCCCTTGATGTCTTGAAGGCCAGCTCCTCCCCCCCCCAGCATACAATGGCATCACAGACACTCACCCTCTCTGGTGGCTGCATCTGCTGGGCTTTCTTTGGCTTCATCATCCCAAGGGTGGAATCCTTGGAGGTCCACTGTTTTCAAGGGTTAGAATGAGGTCAGTGAGGCCATTCTCCCCTCACCCAATTGACCCTAGATCCTGACCGGGGGCCTTCCAGGCTGCCTGCCTTGATTGGCAGAAATGCTGCTGCCACCAGCTGTGGGCTCTGGTTGAAGGTGTGAATCCCAGCTCCAGCTCATTCTGGGCGTGTGGCTTGATGAAGTGCCTGGCCTCCCTGAGCCTGCTGGCTGGTATGTACAGTGCAGGTGAGAACTGCACCCACGGAGACTGAGGGCTACCTCTTGTGATTGTGGTGCTCTCTGTGGCACCTTCTCCAAATTGGAGCCACGGGAAAGCTCCCTGACATTCCTGTACTCCCTTGAACCTCTCCCCTCTCCGTGAAGGTCCTACACTTTGTCCTGACTTCATTTTCAGATGAGGAGACACAGGCCCAAGAAAGCAGTGACTTCCCCTGGCCACACAGGGACTTGGGGGAGTCCTTGGCTCCACCTTCAGGTCAGGCCTTGTCCCAGCTGAAGTCACCTCAATGCACCGCCACTGACCAGGGTTCAGCTAATCCACCCTCACAGTGGGTAGCCAGGAATGCTGCCAGAAGAAACACAGAGGGAAGGGAAGCAGCATGTCTGAAGCCTGGTTGAGCAGCTCCTCCTGCCTTAAACATGGAGCCTCTGCCCCACAGTCTCTGACCATGGCCATGCCATATGCTGCTCCTACCCCAAATAGCCCTTTGGTAAGTTCTTCCTGCAGAGAACTTTCTCTCATTCATCCAGGAAGTGGTCTCCTGACTGGCCAAGTAAGACACAGGCTGCCCACAGCACTGGACATCATATCTTGCTTCCTGTTTTCCTATTTTACACAAGCCACCATGAGTCATGAGATTCCTGAATAATTCTTATAACTCTCTGGCATGGATTTCAAATCCAGAGGTGGCAGTGGAGGTGACATCGGGTTTATCACCAGCATTGGCCCTTGTACTACTGGTAGTGAAGTGACTGGCTCCAGCTCTGTTTGGCAATGACACAATTTCTGGAGGTGACAGTGGAGATGGTGATGGAGCTGCCTCCAGCACTGGACATGGTGCTTCTGCTGGTGCAGTGGGTCCCTCCAGATTAGCAGTCATCAGCAACTGAACATCTGGAGGTGGCAGGTGAGGTGGCATCAGAGCTTCTGCCAGTTTTGTAGATGTTGCAGCTGATGAGTCACAGGCTCCAGCTCTGGAGCCAGCAATGAGGCAAGCTCTGGAGATAACTCTGGAGGTGGAGCCAGAGGCGTTTGCTGTTCTAGAGTAGGCCTGATGTCTGGTGCCAGTGATGGGAGTGGTTCTGGAGGAGGCACCGCAGTGGTTTGTAACTCTGGGTCTGACATATAGCAGGAAAAGGAAGAAGATGCAACAGCAGGACTGCCTCTCTAGAAGCCTTCCCCAATCAGGAATGATTGCATTGTCTGTACCAGCAGCCCCTAGAAAGTCTCCCCAAATTGCAAGCCCCCAGGTTAGTGGTCCGAGTTACTTTTTCCTCTGGGCAGTAAGCCCCTCTGGAGGGTCTTCCTTGTGTGACCCCATCCCCTTCCCACAGCTCATGTGCACTCTGCCCCAGGGCTCCTTACCCTCTGCGTCTGTCTCCCTACCCTCTGTGTCTGTCTCCCTGAGCTCCATGGGCTCCAGCTGAGCAAGGAGGGCTTGAGCATGGCTCTCTGGGGCAGACCCAGGCAGGCTGACTTGCACGAAGGCCACCAGCTGCCGGGGGCAGGGGAAGTCCGGGGGCTGGAAGAAATCTCCTGGGTGTCTATCCAGCCAGGTGCACAGGCTGCAGGAGATGGTGCTGGGGGACCAAGCAGCAGAGTGAGTGGAGAGGCCATTGCTGCCACAGGACCCCCGATGGCCACCTTTCATGGCAGGGCCATAGGCCAGAGAAGCCAGACTTCCTTCTCTTCTGTCTCCCCGAGTTCTCCCACTGGAATATGACCTCCATGAGGACAGGGAGGGATTCTGTCTGCTCTGCTCCTTGCACAGCCATCCTGGTCCCTTATGACCCCTCAGTCTTGTTGGTGCACAGGGGTCCTGCCTCTTCCTCTCCAGTCCATGCCTGGGGTCTTCTTACCCCTGACACTGGCCTCCCAAAAGGCATGGGCAGAGACACCCCAGCCCCTGGCAGCTCAGTTCCCAGGACTGCGTAGTGAGGCAGGTGTGTGAGCTGCTCTCTCACCACACCTCCAGATTGGGGTGCTTGCATGTGGTGGGGTGGAAGGCCAGCAGATCTGGGGCAGGGCCTGGGCAGGCTCAGAGCCTCCAGGGCGCCCTCTGCACCCTGCACACCAGAACTGTTACACAGTTCTCCACGCAGGGCATTGACCCCTACCCTCTTCTCCAGCGGGAGTCATGGGAGCCAGGTTTCTCTCTGATCCTCCACCACCAGCCCTGCCCTCCCCATCCTACCTGGAAAGGAGGAGGCCCTTGTCCCCACCAGAGTTCACTCACTTTTTCAGACATTCCTGGCATTGTCCAGACCCATCACCAAAAGTGTGATCATCTCCACATCTGGAAGAGACACAAAGGTGCTACATATAAGTTCCCGGGTGTGCCCCTTTTGCTGTTGTTTAGCATTGCTGCCCGACTCCCTGCCTAGAAGGGAAGCCCAGGAGCGCAGGAACCTTTCCAGCTTTGTCCAGTGATGTCAGGAAAGGGCCTTAGAAAGTGCCTGCCCCTAGGAGACCCTTCCTAGTATTTGCTGAAGGGAGACCTGAGCTGGCCCATCCCTGAAAAATCATAGGGGCCCCTGGCTCCTCTGCCAGCTGCCAGGACCCCTCAGGCTGCAGAAGTACAGGGCCCACAGAGATGGGTGCTCAAGCCTCTATTTGATGGCAGTCAGGACTCCAAAGTCACACTGAGGCAGAGCCTCTTCAGGTGGAGAGGGAATTACTCTATGGGGACAAGCCCTCTCCCCCTTGACCACCCTTTCTGCAGAGCAGGCTCAGGGAAGCACCTTCAGTGGCCCAGCCCATTTTAGTTTGACGAGGACCCTGGGAAGTTGTTGCTACCACCCCACTCCTCAGAGGAGCAAACTGAGGCCAGAGGCTGTTGTGACATTCCCTGGAGCACCCACTGTGGAGGAGGGCAGGTTCACTGATAAACAGCTGCTCCAGCACCTGTGTGATGGAGGCAAAGGCCCGGTAATTGGTCAGGAAGATGTTCAGGAAGGCTCGGTCACCCTCCTTGAGGATGGCGGGCACCCAGGGGCTGCACGAGCGTCTCCCATGTGCCCGCCTTGGGGGTGTGCACCTGGCTGTGCTGGGCCCTCCTCAGTGCTAACTTGTTTCCACACTGGAGAGAAGGAAAGCAGGAATGCAGGTCAGCATTTGACCCTGAACCCCAGGAGCAGTGGTGGAGCAGACCTTTCACCAGCCCTCTGTGCCTTAAGGCGAGAAGTGGGGCAGGAGTGCCTGTGGCAGAGCAAGGCCCCAACCTCAAAAATAGCACTGACCTGAGGGAAGGAGTCAGTTCTCAGCCCCTTCCTGTCACTTCCTTAGCTGAGGAGGACTCCCTGCTTCACTGCCTGGAAAGGCTACAATCCCCATGCATGCTCTCACACCACCCCCTTCCTGACTTTAGGAGCCCTACTACCTCTATGACCCAGATGAGGCACAGAAGGGTGTCTGCATGCACCTCTGGCTCACCTGGAGTGGGTGCCAGGTCTAGTATTTATAATGGTCATTGTTTCCCCACACACACACTTGCCTTCCCACCAGTCAGCCATGATCGGAGATGTGAACCTGCAAGGCCCACCAGATTTCCAAACCCTGACAATAAGCTCCTGTCCAAGATGGTTGGGGTGCCCAGGTAGGAGGAAAGTACTGGCTTGACCCTGAGCATTGTCCTGAGTTGACCCTGAGTTGGATGACCCTGAGCCACACTGTGCTACCTTTGGGAACCCGCTGGTCAATGGCCAGTGGCTTCAAAGTTGAGGACTAATCCAATGTCTACATCAAAGAAAATATGTCTTATTCCCAGTATTCATGAAGCCAGGACTTCTGGAATTACACACAAAGCAGGAGAACATCCTGCCCTCTCAAGTGTCTCAGGTCAAGTGAGGTGGGTAGGGGTTGTCTGTGGGTTCTTGGTGCCTGGTTACTAGGCTTTCAAATTCTGTTGTGTTCCGTCTCTTCAGGACTGCTGGCTACTCATCCTCCTCAATGATGTCATCCTGTAAACTGGACAGAATTTCACCATGTATCCCTTTCCACAGCTACCTGAGAAGGGCTGGGTGCAGACAGGGCTCCTGGCATGAAGAGATAGAGCTACTGTTAAACCTTGATACTACTTCTTATCAGTTTTCTGACCCTGGTCTTTTCATTTTACCTCTCAGCCTCTCCCCAGGCTTCTCACCTATGCAATGGGAAATATTCTAGCTTCTTATTCCTGGGTCATCAAGTTTATGTGAGGTCATTGTAAAAGTCATGGGCTGATGTTTCAATAGGTAAAAGAATCTTAGACATGGATGAATTATAAGAAGGGCTAATTCACAACATGAACTACCACACCCAACAGCACTGGATACTGGCTATGTGGTTTTGAGAAAGATAATTTCCTTCTTGATCTCATTTTTCAGTCTGCACTTTGAAGAGGTTGAAATTAAATGAAAGTCAGATATGATTACTCTCTGGCAGGAAACCTTCCAATGACTTCCCATTATAGTTAGAATCAGAACTAAGTGGCTCAAATTAACTGATGTTGTGTATAGTCTTGCTGAAGCTGAGTCCCATAGATCCCATGAAACAAGGACCAATACCACCAATATCCATCCTGCCCTAAATAATGATGGTCCCTAAATACATATATGCAGTTTTAATGCACACAATTGGAAGGAGGATACAATGCAATTAAGGTAATACCAGAAGGGTAATTACACAAGAGATGCTGAAGTTACTCACTTTCACTAATGGGAACTCTTTCATCCACTGATTTCTTCGTGGATCATCTCAAAAAATAAAACTAACAAAGGTGTATTTCTTCTTTGTCTTACACCATGAACTATGTGCCTTTGGGAGATTTTCCTCAAAGTCTGCAAGAGTTTTTTTCTAAATCATAATTTTTCTAAAGCAAGACCTAATTAGGGATTGGCACATAAGAACAATATAGGAGATTCATTCTTCTGGGAGCCTCAGAAAGTAATTTCTCCATTCTGAGAAGATATAAGATAGAACATTTCCATCTCTGCCCTGGATGTAGACAGCCTCCTGCAGGTGATGAATGAAATACAGGCCGGCAGCAGGGATAAGGAGAGGAGTCAGTGTCACAGGAAAAACCAGTGCACCTCAAAGTGAAAGTGAGAAGACCTAGAGGAAATCATGCAGTCTGTGAATCCATCCACTCTAGGGCAGCTCTATTGCTACTAGATGCTTTTTAAGAGAATGCTGGCTTGAGCCTATTGTAGACCCCCCAACAATCCTGTTCTTCATGAAAACCCTTTCCTCTGCCTGGAACCAATTGTAGATGGGCTTTTGATTGGATTGCAGGACCCAGGGTGGGTCTTAATCCTCTTACTGGAGTCCTTTTTAAACAGACTGAGCAGCCACAAACAAGATGAAAGCAGCAGAGACAGAGAAACCCTGAGAGGCTAAGTGAGATGTCCTGGGGGTGGGAGTCCAGAAGCAGCAAAGCTCAGAGGCATGGAAGGAGGCTCCCAAGAGGCCAAGGGGAGGCTGGAGGAGAGGGTGATGAGCATGTGCCTGAAATCCTAGCTGAGCCCAGGGAGAAAGTGAGCCTGCAGGAGGAGGAGGGGCCCAGGCGGCAGGGCCACTGCCATGTCTTGCTCCATGGCAGGAGTCCAGGGTTGCCAGCAGCCCACCTTCAGAGAGATGGCACCTTTGATGATGCCTTGATTTTCACAACTTCACAGCCACAGGACTGAAAGCTTTTACCTGAATAAATGCCCAGGAGAATAGCCAAACAATTCCTGGTCTATTGCTCCCAGAAGCTTTTAGCAAGCTGAAACAAGGGGAGACACCAAATCTTCCCTTTTGGTGGAGTGAATTTCACAGGGGTTTCTGTTGCTTGAAGCTACAAGTCTTCTGACACACAAATCTGATTCTAATTTCTTTCCTGTCATGATTTTTCATTTGGCTTTGTTTTGGTTGTGTCACATTTTCTGTTAACATGCTTGAGCATGAAGCTTATAGGCTCTTAAAAACAAAAAGAAATGATCATGGCAACAGGTTTCTTGATATTTCTCATGTGCTTGTGTCATAGTTGTCAAACTTAGTTGAAAAAGAGAAACTGGGAAGTAAAAGGCTAGAATAGCCAACTAAATCTTGATATGTTGGATCAAGCAGTGGTCCACAAACTGTGACCCTAGGTTCAATCTGCTCTGCTATTTGTTTTTGTAAACAACATTTAATTGGTCCTCTTCCTTTAAAGGACAGCATTTTTTCAGGTATAATGACTTTTGTAAGTTCAGTCCATTGTGCCTACTCATAAAGTTTTCTACTTCCATTGCAAACCCCTCCTTCTTGTATCTACTTCATCCAGTAACATATAATATTAAAATGAATGATCAAAGATATATGTTTTCAGCATGCTGAATGCCATAGTTGATGGTGAGCTTATATTCATTCTCTTCCTCAATTTCTCAAACTTTCACAGTAGATGCATTCTACATTGAGAAAACTGGCACTGAGAGCTTAAGTGAATCAAAGAAGTTCACATGGAAAGGGTACTTGGGCTTGAAATCAGGAGCAGATCATGTCCAAATTCCATGCTTGCTACTTATATTTTTCTCTAATACTTCTTTTCCTCACCTGTGAATGGCAATAATTACCCGTGTTTATGAGGACATGCATATGAATTTCCTAATTGGGTCCAGGCGGTGAATTGTTGATGCTGCTTTTATTATCATAATAGGAATCAGAGCAAATCAAGGATGTTTATTGTCATACACACATTCTCTCTCTTTCTCTCTCTGTCTCTCTGTCTCTCTCTTACCCACACTCAGACACACATGTGCACACACACAGAAACACACACAGCTGCTTTCTGAAAGGACATGGCAACTAATGGAACTGCTGCTGTTGCTGTTTGGAGCAACTGGAGTGTGTCCTGGTGCTTAGAAAGACCAGGTGCAAAGAGGAATCCCAGAGAAACACACTGGCTAGTCAACTGGTGGCTGCAGGAGTCTGCTGGGGATCATGTGACCTCTGGCAGGACAAACAAGGTGCAAAGAGAACCTGGTTTATGTCTTCTTGTCCACAGAAGCTTCTCTGTGAGCATGTCCTAAACATGACTCAGTGGTCCAGTGACCTTCAGGTCTCTGAGCAAAGGGCCAAGTGATCCCTCTCAGATGTCATCTTCCACAGAGGAGAATGACAGTTGAGACAGAAGGTTATATTTTCTGAAAAATAATTCATTTTGTGTAGACTTGCAAACAGAATGCACAAATATTCATGGTGTCCTTCCTACTCTGTTGCCTCCCCCAAAGCCATAACCAAACCTCCTAGAAGCTGCAAGCATTTTGTCTGAATTACAGTTTTTTTTTAACAGAGACCTGGCCAGGGATTTGGTATATAAGGTCCTATATGATATGTAGATGGAAGGCAGTCATCAAGTAATGATGGAAATTTCTTCTCCCACCTGAGAAGATATAGACAATTTCCATCTGTGCCCTGGATGTAGACAGCCATGCAGGTGAGGAGTGAAGCTCAGTAGGCAGTGTGGGGTCAGGAGAAGGGCCAGTATCACAGGAGAGGGCAGTGCACCTGGAATATGGAAATTAAAATTGGGACATGCCTGAGACCTAGAGGAATCCATGCAGCTTCTGAAAGGATCATTCCAAGAATGGATCTACTGCTGCTGGATTCCTTAAGTGAGAGTGATAGCTAGGATATATACTTCCTAAAAATTTCTTCACTTAAGCAGCCCTGGGTCCGCCCAGACATAACTGAGCTAGTTTTCTATTCATCTAATTTTAGAAGTTTACTCTTTGCACCTGGTTCCCTGAAGAATATTAACCAAACCTTCTCAGTTTTGCTTACTGGAATAACAAAAATCCTCAAAGCAAAACCAGACAGAATGGTGTCAAGAGTATATGCATCCTTTTATTTTATATCATCTTTCTTTCTTTTAGTTGTGTTTTATAGTTTTCTGAATATAGGTAGTGTACGGTCTTGGTTAAGTTTATTCCTAAGTGTTTGAATATTTTAGACATTATGGTAAATGACATTTTTTCTTTGACTTCCTCCTCAGATTTATCATTAGTAATGTATATATAGGGAAGTGGATTTTACCCAACAGATAGGGCATGCTCCTACCACATGGGAGGTCCAAGGTTCAAACCCAGGGCCTCCTGACTCATGTGATGAGCTGGCCCATGCACAGTGCTGATGTGCACAAGGAGTGCCGTGCCATGCAGGGGTATCCCCCACATAGGGGAGCTCCACGTGCTAGGAGTGCACCCCATAAGAGCCACCCAGCACAAGAAAAGTACAGCTTGCCTAGGAATGGTGCTGCACACATGGAGAGCTAATGCAGCAAGATGACACAACAAAATGAGACACAGATTCTGGGTGCCACTGACAAGAATACAAGCAGACACAAGAAGAACACACAGTGAATGGACACAGAGAACTGACAACTGGGTGGGGGGAAGGGGAGAGAAATTAAAATAATAATAATGTATATAAACAGTATTGATTTTTGTGAATTAGCCTTGTATCAAGCCACTTTGGTGAAATTGTCTATTAGTTCTAGTAGTGTAGTTGTGGATTTTCTGGAATTTACTACTTATAAGATTATATTATCAGTGAATAGGGAAAGTTTTATATCTTCCTTTCCTATTTGGGTGTCTTTTTTTTTTTTTCTTGCCTAATTGTTCTATCTAGAACTTGTAGCACAATATTAAATGACAGTGGACCGAGTGGACACCCTTTTCTTATTCCTCATCTTAGCAGGAAAGTTTTCAGTTTTTCATATATGTACTTTATTGTATTAAGAATGTTTCCTGCTATTCCTATCTTTTGGAAGGTTTTTATCAGGAAATTATGTTGTATTTTATCAAATGCCCTCTTTTGCATGTAGTGACATGATCACATGTCATCCCAAGACAAATCTATTCTCCATTTTGTCCTCCCAGGACAATGTGTAAACACATGATACAGCCAGGTACTATTTTTACTTAGCTTTGTGTGTTCTGTTTATATTATAGATAATCCTATTGAAAACTGAGGCTTGGTTTTGAATATGAAATACAATTAAAATCCAGCAAAAAGTAGATAGGAAACAATTTCAATTTAATTTAATAATACATAGTCAATCTAGGTTCTTGCATTTTTCAACATTCCTGTCTGGTTTTTTGTTTATTATTATTAAGAAAATAATGAAAAACCTTAACAATGATTGAAGTGATGAATGTACTACTATGTGACTAGAGCCGATACCATTGATTGCACACTTTGTATAAATTGCATCCTTTTCATTAATATGTATCAATAAAATTGATTTGTTTACAAATTAAATTGGTAGAATATTATTAGGAGAATGAAAATGTAGAAAAAGAACCAAATGTAAGTGTGTTTAAAATATTGGTATTGTGCGGCGGCTTGCTCGGTCGGTAGAGGTGGGGTCTGGCTGCGGACGAGGGGTCGGTCCAGCTCTGGACGAGGGGTCGGTCCCGCTTGGGATGAGGGGTCGGTCCCACTTGGGACGAGGGGTTGGTCTGGCAGCAGACGAGGGATCGGTCTCACAAGGGGTTGCGCGGTTCGGCTGACGGGGTCGCCCGGAGAAGCCGGTGACGAAGGGGTCACCCGGAGAAGCCGGCGATGAAGGGGTCGCCTGGAGAAGCAGGCGACGAAGGGGTCGCCCGGAGAAGCAAGCAACGAACTGGGGACAAGGGAGGCCAGGCCCTTGTCGGGGGCTCTCAGGACTGGAGGGCGCACAGCAGAAGAACTACCGTGGACACAAGGTAAACACGCAAGTCCACTTTATTGAGGGAGAGGCAACAGTTTTATAGGGGCTGGGGAAGGCTGATTGGTCGAAGCCACGCCCTGTTCTGATTGGTTGCTGGCGAAAGGTCAGTGGGCGGTACTGGATGGGGGAGGGGTGGTGGTTAGGGATTGGCTGTCACTGTTGCTGGGGGAAGGGGCAGGGTTTAGGGATTGGTGGCTGCTGTTGCTGGGGTGGAGGGCAGACTTGAGTTTCCCACCCACACCTGGCTGTTGCTGCTGTCAGGGGAAGGGAAAAGGGCGGGCTGGATTTTTCCGCCCACACCTGGCTGTTGCTGCTGTCGGGGGAGGGGAAAAGGGCAGACTGGATTTTTCCGCCCATGCCTGGCTGTTGCTGCTGTCGGGGGAGGGGAAAAAGGCAGACTGGAATTTTCCGCCCTGCACCTGCACAGGGAGAAGGAAGAAGAAGGGTGCCACCCCACAGGCATCGTGTGGCACCATCCGGGAGGAGGGGCGGCCATGGAAGCACGGCTGCTGAGAAGGGGAGACCCGAGGGCACTCTGCGCCCATGCCGAGCTTCCTTCAGGGGTGGCGGTGAGTCCGACCAGCCACCCTATTATGGGGGCAGCGGCTTGGCCTACCGCGGCCGCTCCCCTGCCAGGCCAGCAAACCACGCTTCAGCCCGAGGGGTGACTGCAGTATTGTGATGTAAAATGTATCAATTTTACAAGGATATGTTTTCCAAGCATTAGTTCAAGCAAGTACTAGCCTGATCATTACTGTGAAGGTATTTCATAAATGGATTTGCATCTATAATAAACTGATTCTATATTTGACTTATTGCATCTACAGCCAGCAAAGGGGATTGTCTTCATCAATGTAGGGAGTGTCCTTATCCAATAAGTTGGAAGTTTTAAAAAGCAAACAGGATTTCAGGAGTCAGAAACCATTTGTGCCTCTACTTCAGTTTCCACTGTGGTATTCAAAATCAGAGTAATCAGAGATATTATCTTGCAGCCTGCCATACAGAATTCAGACTTGCTACTCCCCACATTTCCATGAGCTAATTCCTATCACAAACCTCACTCTCTCTATGTATACATATATGCATATATATATATATAATTTTGTTTTTATTTTTCTGGAGAAATATATTGAATACATCCCTTAAATGGCAAAAGAATGAGAAAATACTGTAATAAGCATGCTAGTGGAAACATCTTTTAGGACATTGACAATTAGGAAGTATTTCCTGGATCAGGATAAGAGAAAGATAAAAATGAAGATGGGAATGTTAGGGAGGTAAAGAAAGGGAAAGTCATCACTATGGAGGACCTAGTTGAAAGCAATTCTGTAATAGTTATCACACACACATGCATTACTTTCCTGAGGCCTAGGTAAATTAAAAAGCACAAGTGAATAGAGAATAAGAGAAAAATATGACACCATCTTTAGAATTTCTCCCAACGTTCTTGGTGACAGTTCAGAAAACGTCCTTCACTCAAGAAGGTTGGATTTGACACTTCCAAGTTCTTGCATTCCTGCTGATGAGGCTCTTTCTCATCTTAAAGCACAGGTTCTGGGAGCTCACCTGGACTCTAGCCTTGGAGAAATGCTTTTTCTTCAGTCCACAGCTCATTTTTACTGTAATGGAAAAGCACACCCTATTTACAGGACTGATACCTACCTACATTTAGACTGTGAGTTCTGTGCTGAGACTACTGCATGATCTTCAAGTCCAGGGCTGGAACCAAGGGGACAAAGACTGAATATATAGAGTTTGGTCCAGGGAGGAGCATTTTAAACATCAAAAACATTGACAATTCTTCCTCAGTGAAGGAAGTATACCTGGCCCTCTTCTAAAGACAGTCAGTTATACTGGTTGATGATTTCCATGTCCAAATTCAAAGACAGAGTGCAAAACCATCAATGACTTAATACACAGAAGTTAAATTATTATAAAATTAACCCCAATAAACAGGCATTTCACCATAAAAGGGTTATATGGAAAAGGATATTCTCATTTTTATTACTGTAGTCTCAAACCTCAGATTTTTTCTTAGAGTAGAATAGTAACTTAGAGTTTAATTCATTGATTTACTAATTAAAATATTCATTGACTTCCCAACACAATTCTGGGTATTGAAGATTGAGTAGCAAGGACAACTTTTAAAGTTGGCAAACTACATGTACGTTAATAAATAAAAAAAACATGTTTCCTTCATGTAGTTGTCAGGGTCATGAAAGAATTGGCAAGTTGTGGAGCAGAATATGGAGAAGATGTTCTGGATATTTGCTGATAAGTATATAAGAAATGTAGAGGGAAATAGATTTGGCTCAACTGATAGAGCATCCACCTACCACACAGGAAGTCCAGGGCTCAAACCCAGGGCTTTCTGACCCACGTGGTGAGCTGGCCCATGTGTAATGCTGATGCACCTAAGGAGTGCCATGCCATACAGGGATGTCCCCCACATAGGGGAGCCCCAGGTGTAAGGAGTGTGTCCCATATGGAGAGCCACCCTACATGAAAAAGGTGCAGCCTGCCCAGGAGTGGCACTGCACATATGGACAGCTGACACAGCAAGATTATGCAACAAAAAGGGACACAGATTCCCAGTGCTGCTGACAAGAATACAAGTGGGACACAGAAGAACACACAGTGAATGGACACAGAGAGCAGACAATTGAGGGGGGGAAGGGGAGAGAAATTTTAAAAAATAAAATAAATCTTTAAAACAAAACAAAACAAAAAAGGAAATGTAGAGATAATCACCCACAGAGAAACAAATGAGTGATGCTTCCCAGCCTCATGTATTTGAACAGCTCTCAGAACTGCCAGGAAGTCCCACCCTTCATGATGAAGTCTGTAGCTACATCATCAAAGATCAGTGATCCCAAAAACATAGTGACATTATAGGTAACCCAGGGCCATCCTCAACCATGTCCAAAGGATGATGATCAGGATGAGAGCCCTGGGAATGCAATGCTGTATTTATGGAAAACTCCAATTGTGCTTGTTGTTCCAGGCAAATGTTGTCTGGGCTGATCCAGAATATGCCTTCCCCACAGATGCACAGAACACACTCTGAAAATGCTTTAACTTCATTCTTATAGAATAACATATGAGGTATTGTGTGAAATCTCCTAGCCACTCCCTGAATAACCTGCTAATTTCCAGTGTAACTTCCAATAACTGGTGACCTCCATCTGTTGATAACAAAAGTTTTACTTGAGAATCCATATCTCTAACACTCCTCACCACCAGCTTCAAGTAACTAGAAGTTCATCAGAAGACAAGCAATGTACATGACGTGTAACTCTTTAAGAATCCATAGGTAAGTTATTTGTATATAACATCCTCAAGGTCCCTTTTGCAAAACAGTTTTGAGGGACGAAACGGGGTCCCTGTTATGGGACGAGTGGGGTCCCTGTTGCGGGATGAGTGGGGTCCCGTTGTGGGACAGGTGGGGTCCCTGTTAAGGGATGAGTGGGGTCCCATTGTGGGACGAGTGGGGTCCCTGTTAAGGGATGAGTGGGGTCCCGTTGTGGGATGAGAGGGGTCCCTGGTGTGGGGAAGAAAGCCTCGTACGGCTGCTGAGGCTTCCCTCGGGGGCTCCAAAGGCGTGGAGGGTGCACGACCCAGGAAGGAGTCATGGAGACAGGCTGATGGCACAAGTCTGGTTTATTCTGGAAGGGTACACATTTTTTATAGGGCTTAGGGTGGCGTAGAGGGTTCTGATTGGCTTAAGCTAAAGGCGACTTGTGGTTGGTTGCCATAAGCAGTTACTAGGGACGGGGGCAGATATCAGGGTAGCTCTGCTATCTATAGGGACAGGGATTGGTTGGGGACTGCATGGAGAGATTTGATAGGTGCAGGAGGGTACTGCTTCCTGATAGGTGGTTGTAAGCAGTTGCTAGGCAGAGGGCAGGTGGAGAGGTTAGGAATGGGGGAGGGGAAAGGGGAAGTGAGAGCCAACCAAATGTTAGGCTAGGTGGGAGATAGTGGGAGGTGACCGTTATTGATGTATCTTGCCCGGGTAGGCTGAGGGCGCTTCGCCCGTACCAGGCTGAGGGTGGTCGCCCATTCCAGCCACCCTGAACTGTGGCTTCAGGCTGTGCACACGCCTGTTGCTGGGTCAGCTTAGCAACGGTGGCTCACACTCCCACATCTCCCCCTCTGTTTTTATTAAGCTCCACCGAAATGCTTGATTCGGGGAGGGAGGGGGACTGTGCCTGTTTTAGGTCGGGATTGCGTCCAGCCGGGCAATGCCCATGCCATGTACGTGGCCAGTCTTACCCATCATGGAGAAGTGTGGCAACAAAAGGCCGTGTCCCTGTCTTAGGTTGACTGGGGGGCCAATCCTGTTGCCCGTCATTGGCTAACCAGTCCGGTGCCTCGATGGGATGCTGGCAGCTTTAGGTAAACAGGGTGGGGGAGGGGAAAGGGTAAGGTAAGGGGTTAGGATGGGCAGTGAGAAGGGGTATAGGTAAGGGGCTTGGAGCTTGAGTGCACTGCAGGGCGGCTGGCCATTTGGAGGGCGAGGTGGTTGATGGAGACTCTCAGCGCTTCTTCTTCAGTGGTGCGGATTCGCTGGTACCGGACCTGAATGGGTTTACTGAGGACAGTGTTAATTTGATCTTTGATGAGCTGAATAATCTTTTTGATGGCCCATGGCCCTAGAGAGAGCAGCAGGAGAAAGGTAATGAGCAGGCCTAAGAGGGGAAGGAGGTAAGAGAGAAGCCCATTGAATCCCCAGGAAAAGGCTCCTGAGGCTTCTCACTCTAGCTTTCGTTTTTTAAGGCCCTCTCTGACTTGGGCCAGGTTGTCTCTAATGATGCTGGAGGGGCTGACATAGAAGCAGCATTCTTCACCTAGAGCCACACAGAGTCCTCCTTCTTTAAGGAGGAGGAGGTCTAACCCCCTACGATTTTGGAGGACTACTTCAGACAGGGAGTTGAGAGAGGTTTCTAGGTGGGCTATGGAGGTTTCTAGGCGGGCTATGTCCTCGTCGATGGCTTGCCTGGTGGAGGAAAGGGATGTATGTTGTGTGGTGAGAGCTGCAATCCCAGTGCTGGCTCCAGCGAGACCTAGAAGCGAAGCAAGTGTGACGGCAGTGATGATTTCTCATTTTTGCACGGAAGGCAGTAGATGGAGGCGCTGCCAGGAGTCAAAGAATCGGTTATCATTATGAAAGAGAACACGGGGGAGCAAGACAACAAGCATAATACCATTATCTCCCCCTCTGTTTTTCTTAGCAGACTTATAGTAATTTTGTTAATCAAGACTTACAATTTTTATCATTGTAGAGATCTTATTAACATTTAAACTTATGTATTAATATAAGCGCTTATTTAATTTTTGGCCATTTGAATAGAGCTCTTTTATAAATTTTTATTAATTTATATTACCATCCAGAGGTATCAAAATATACAGTGACATTGAACGAATAGACAAACACAGAACAATCACAATACAGTAACAAACATACAGCTTACAATTAACTCATAATTCTTACTTTCTTGGTATAGCTGCTTTTAAGTTCTTATTAAGATTTCTTCTGGAATCCATGTTGCCTGTAACATGCAAGCTTGTGCTTGGAAACCTTTTTATTAGTTATCAGCAATCAGTTAAGATAACTTGAGACAGAACGTTAACACACATTTTTGGATTATTCTCTGTAAGACTATACTGAGACTTGAAGTTCAGGAGTAAACTATTGATTTAAAACTGAAAATTCCTTTTTAAACCTTGATAAAAATTTTGTACTAATTTTAATATCTTGGTTAAAGAAGTCTAATTAGAATTAGCATGGAAATAAAACAGAACACCAATGTTGCCATGTTTTTTTCTCCTACCAGTGGATTAACTATTATTAGCCTTTACTAGCCCAGAGCTACATTGTCATGTAGATAGTAGGGAGCTTGAGGAGTTGTGAAAAGGGCGGGCCTTTGCTGGAACAGAGTTGATTGCCTTATAAGCTTGTCTGGATTTTTGGGCTTGTGGCTGGCCTTGTTGATAGGTGGGGCCAATTTCAGAACAAAGCCTGAAGTAACCAGACAAGTTCTCCTACTTTCTGTAAGGTCTAACTGCGGCCTGATAAGCCGCATTTGCATTTACAAAGGCAATTTGCTTTACAAAGTCTGTTTCTGTGTTGGTATCACCAAACAGTCTTTCTGCAGCCTTGCACAATCTGCCTACTACATTGGATGTACGAGCGGGGGATCTCGGCTGGAAGAGGTTACATAAGGGGGGGGGGTTTAAATTGAGAGAAATATCATCAAGGAGCTGCTGGGCATATGGACTGCCCAGTCCATCTTCTCAGACAGCCTCGCACAAGTGCTTAATGTTAGGTGGGCTGTATGGGTACCAAAGAAGCGGGCGCTGAGGTGTCCGGATAAAATTCATAGGGTACAGTTGTAGGGGCTGGGGTGTGAAAGAAGGGGAGAGTGATTGGGAAGAAGCCGAGGGAGGTGCTGGAAGGGTGAGTAGGAGGAGAGAAGCAGCTGGGAAGGGGTAGTGGGGACAGTATATCATTGCTGCAGGAGGTTTGCTGAGGAAAGGGTTAAAGGAAGGCGGGTGCATCCCTGGTGCTGAGGCGGTGGCCTGGGGCGGGGAGGGAGGCGGCTTCTCTATGTGGTTGGTCACTTCCTGTTTGCTATGGGAGGGGGAGGGAGGAAGCTCAGGGTACAGCGACTTCAGCATTTGAGGCGACGAGGAAGGGGGAAGTTTGCCATCTTGCTTGCCTGGTTCAGGGAACTGGCTGGCAGAGCGGCTTTTGGCGGAGCGGTTCCCTGCGTTGAGGTTATTTTGGATTTTAGGGAGCTGCAATGCAGGCGGGCAGTCCTCCTCGAGGATATTGTTAAGTTGGAGGACTAGGGAGGCAGAATCGTTGGGGCCGTCAGGCCTGGCGGGCTCAGGAGGGGGCTCCAGGGCGCAGGGGAAGGCGGAGATGGGCGGGACAGCACCAAGCAAACAGGAGCGGATGGTGATAAGCGTAGGGATGAGACCGGGAGGGAAGCGCTTGTTCTCGTCGGCGGGGGTAGGGAGAGCGGTGGGCCACCAAGCTATGGAGCGAGGTGGCCGAAGTCCTTACCTGCTTCCAGGCGGTGGTGCTTGGCCCCACTCTGGGGTGGGGGAAGGGGCCGGGGGCCCTTACCTTCAGAGCGTCTCTGTGGTGGGGTTGCTTGGCCCCACGTTCGGGCGCCAGTTGAGGGACAAAACGGGGTCCCTGTTATGGAATGAGCGGGGTCCCTGTTGCAGGACAAGTGGGGTCCCATTGTGGGATGAGCGGGGTCCCTGTTAAGGGACGAGTGGGGTCCCGTTGTGGGACGAGAGGGGTCCCTGGCGTGGGGAAGAAAGCCTTGTACGGATGCTGAGTCTTCCCTTGGGAGCTCCGAAGGTGTGGAGGGTGCACGACCCAGGAAGAAGTCACGGAGACAGGCTGATGGCACAAGTCTGGTTTATTCCGGAAGGGTACACACTTTTTATAGGGCTTAGGGTGGCGTAGAGGGTTCTGATTGGCTTAAGCTAAAGGCGACTTGTGGTTGGTTGCCATAAGCAGTTACTAGGGACGGGGGCAGATATCAGGGTAGCTCTGCTATCTATAGGGACAGGGATTGGTTGGGGACTGCATGGAGAGATTTGATAGGTGCAGGAGGGTACTGCTTCCTGATAGGTGGTTGTAAGCAGTTGCTAGGCAGAGGGCAGGTGGAGAGGTTAGGAATGGGGGAGGGGAAAGGGGAAGTGAGAGGCGACCAAACGTTAGGCTAGGCGGGAGATAGTGGGAGGTGACCGTTATTGATGTATCTTGCCTGGGTAGGCTGAGGGCGCTTCGCCCATACCAGGCTGAGGGCGTGGTCGCCCATTCCAGCCACCCTGAACTGTGGCTTCAGGCTGTGCACACGCCTGTTGCTGGGTCGGCTTAGCAACGGTGGCTCGCACTGCCACAAATTTTCCAATTTGTTAGGAATGTTGAGAATAGCATCCTCAAGTTCCCTTTTGCAAAACAGTTTCAAATTTGTTAGGAATGTTGAAAGAATCAATGAACTAATGGTTAAAATACTTCCTAATATGCACTCATTAAACACTGGTGATCACCTTGCATTTATTAAAATGACAAAAAGATTATGGGACCAATATCCAGCATTCTTCAGAATGAACAGATTTCCTAGAGTTCTTAGGGTCAGCAGGTATTATTGCCTCTCTCATGTCTACACAACTGGTATCTTTTTGAGGTGTCAGGTCAAAGAGTTCAGAAACACAAGCCAGGCACTCTTCAGACCACTGCACTGAAAGCCGTTCCTAGCTGTTATGCCCCGGAACTGCTGAAGGTCATGTAGGAAGAAGCTTGAGTAGTAACCTCTCAGAGAAAAGGGTGCTGATTTGCACAGTGCAGAGCAGTTGAAAGCACAAGCCATAGGCTTTATTAATAGGTGCAGTGTACTTGGACAACTTGGGGTAAAGATGGAAAAACTGGAAACATCAGGGTGGAAGTCCACGATTCACTCACCCTCAAATAGCAGGAGCCTTCTGAGCACTGGCATCTGCAGTGTCCACAATTTGGCAAATCCACCCAAACAGCTAAAACACTCCTGAAAACTTCCATGAATTGTAAAACAATGGAACTGAGGAATTGACTTTTACTTCTCCGGGTTCAGAATATTCTAATACACAAATCATAAGCAAAAGTTTCTTCTGTTATATTTTCCACAGAAAAGAAGATGAAAAAGCCTATTGTTTGCTTTACAGGTGGATAATTTATGGTTTACTCTTCAGCTTTAAATTAGTGTTATTATATTCTTAATTTACTTTAAGGCTGTAGATGATGTTCAATGACTTCTCTGATTTATATAATACTTTAATTTGTGTGGGTCTATGTGCCTTGTCTTTTTCACCAAGTCTATGCACTAGATCCATAATACAGTAAGATTGGTAAGTAAAGATATTAAGTTTCAAAAGGATCTTTCATTATTTTAGAAAACAAAATGAATTTTATAGGGTTTACCCTATGTTATGTCAAAGGTTCTGCTTCAAAGCTCTTGTACTGGAGATTACCTGGAATGACACCAGTCTAAGTTCTAGGAATACAGTAGAGCCTATGGACCTTCAAGATAAGTTATGACAATATGCTACTTCAGTTCTAATTTAATGTTCATTCTGGGAGTGAATATGCAATAAGTTGACCTAATTTTTTAAGAAAAATAGTAAAGTTTGTCTCTATGTAAAGTGTCCAATAAACTAAGAGAATCAAACTTTTGTTTGTGTTTCTTTGGAGGATTATCCCAAGTTTACAATGATTGAAAACTGATGGAGGTTAAGATTTCCATGAGAATAAAGCATGTGTTGTGCTGAAGTAATTTTTTAAAAGTTTTTGGTGACCTAGATTTGTATGAAAAATTCTGTGCATGTTAAAAGTAAGGATGACCAGATTAAATTTAATGAATGGACCAATTAAGAGACATATAGAAAAGAAAGATAATTAAAAATAATACTAATACCTAAAAAAGAGAAAGATATATATGCTCTAAGTCAAGCCTAAGCTAATCAAGGGAAACTACCCTATATCAATCAGATTATTTTCTTTAAGACAAACTTGTTCTGCCTAAAAGAATCTTGCCAAAATCATGAATCATTTACTAAAGTTGTAAGAACCAAAAAATTAACCTCATAATATTTTCTTTCCTTTCAGTTTCTGGTGATGAGAACAGAATCTGAAGGCCACTGCTGAGGACTCTGGAGATAGGAAAGACAGAAAAAAGGTTCCTGCTGAGTCCTTTGGGATCTCTGTCCTCCCCACTATCTCCACAATTTATGGGTGAGTCTCTCTTGAATTTGAACTCCACTCTTTTTGTGTTTGACTCTCTCATCTCACTAGCTCTTAGTCCAAGGTCAGTGGGTCAATCTTACTGATGAGAAAACTCAAATTTTGAGCTAAGTCTCTACCGTTAAGGTATTTTGCTACTGTTGGTTTTCATTATCCCATAAGCAAGGTAAGAAGCAACATAATAAAGACGGGGTCCTCATACTCTTAAATTTTTGATTCTCCACCCTCTGGAACTCTGGCATATTCATTATCAAAAATTATTTGGCTGGAACCTGTGCCTATGAAACAAAATGGAAAAATCTCACCAAAGACTCCCTAGAATGTCAATATTCTTTTTCATGGCTCTATTTCATTTAATGAATATATGCAATTAACTGGTCAATTTAGGTTATTTCCAGTTTTCAGTTAGCTATGGGTTAAATTGTGTTCCCAAAACAAGATGCGTTCAAGTCTTAACCCCAAGCACCATGGACATGACTCTATTTGGAAATAGGGTATTGGAAGATGCAATTAGTTAAAATGGGGCCAAACTGGATTAGGGCTGGCACTAATCCTGTGTGACTGATATCCTTAAAAGAAGGAAAGAATTGGGCACAGAGAGAGAAGATGCCATGTGATGGAGGCTGAGATGGAGTCATGCTGCCACAAGTCAAGGAGCACCAAGGTTTGCATGTAATTGCCAGAAGCTGGAAGAGGCATAAACAGATTCTTCACTATGTGTTTTGAAGGAAGTATGGCCCTGCTGACACTTTGACTTCAGAACTGTGAGACAATGGATTTGTACTTTTAGGTCACCTAATTTGTTGTTCTTTGTTCCAGCAGTCCTAGGGCACTAAAACAGGGATTTTACAAATAATGATGCTGTAAACATTCTGATACATTCCTTCTGGTGGGCATATGTATGGATATCTGTTGGCTGTGGAATTGCTGAGTCAGAGTGCATGTGTAGGTTCAGCTTTAGAGGTTACTGACAATAATTTTCCAGAATGGTTTTCACATATTTACCATTTTCTTTATTCTTCTGGAATTTGCCTTTCCATTTTTCCTGCCAATTTTTTTAGTATAATATTTATTTTTAATTATTTTTTAGCAAATTTTTATTGTCTTCTTTTTAAAGATACATAGACCACCCTAAATGGTACATTAAAAAATATAAAAGGTTCCCATATATCCCACTGCCCTCCCCCAACTCCTCACACATTAACAACCTCTTTCATCAGGGTGGCACATTCAATGCATTTGGTGAATACATTTTGGAGCACTGCTGCACCACACAGATTATAGTTTACATTGTACTTTACACTCTCCCACAGACTATTCAGTGGGTTATGGCAGGATATATAATGTCTTGCATCTGTCCCTGCAATATCATTCGGGACAACTCCAAGTCCTGAAAATGCCCCAATATTATACCTCTTTTTCCCTCTCCCCACCTTCAACAACTCCCATGGCCACTGTCTCCACATCAATGATACAATTTCTTCCATTGCTAGGGTCACAATAGTTCTATAGTAGAATACTAGTAAGCCCACTCTAATCCATATTTTATTCCTCCATTCTGTGCACCCTGGGATGGCCATGTCCACTCCACCTCTAAATCAAGAGGGGGCTTAGATCCCACATGACTGCTGGATGGAATTCTCCTGCTTGCAGTTGTAGACTCTCTCAGTTTCCTTGTGTGATGGTTGTCCATCCTCACCTCCCTGTTAGCTGACCTGGGTGAGTCCCAATGAACTGGAGAGTAGGTATTACAACTCTGCTGAGGCTCAGGGCCCAGCTGGCACATGGACAGTCCAGAAATTCAAGTCTCCTGAGCATCCATCAATCCCAGCACTAACCACAGGTTCAGTAAAAGTAACAGAAGAGGCATGTGTAGAGAGGTTATATCTGAGCCAACTCCATTACACTCAGGAGCACAAATTTCAAAGTAGGGCCCACTGGCAAGGCACTGAACTCCAGAGCCATCTGCCATGACTGTAGAACCTGTGTGTCTCTGTAGCCCTCAGGAGCACCAGTACCTGGGGTTGTATCTACTTTGTTGTTTCTGGGATCCTGCTGGGATGTGCATTCACATCACTCCTCTGATGACCTCCTGACTCATTTTGAAGTTTCTTAGCCTTATATTGAAGATTTCCCCCTCTTTGATTTGTGGGCACCCTTTGCATGCTGTGGATACTTATGCTTCATCATATATGATACAAATGACACATTACAGTCAAACTATGAAAGTCATACACATTTTTTTTGCCTTTCTTATAATGAAAATTTTATTTTTAAAAGGAGCTTTAGATTACTTAAATATGACATAAAAAATGTAAGGATTTCCCCTATGTCCCCCTCCCTCCCCTCCCTATACTTTGCCACATTAACAAAATCCTCAGTAGTGTGGTATATTTGTTGCAATTGATGAACCCATATTGAGGCATTGTTACTAACCATGGAGTACAGTTTATAGTTTATACTTTGTCCTGAACAAGTTTATAAGTTATGACAAAATATACAATGGCCTGTATCCATCCCTGTAATGTCATGGAGGGTAAATCCAATGTACTTAAGGTATCCCCATGTTACACCTTTTCTTCCCTTTCCCATCCCTCAGAACCTCTGGTGGCCACTGCTTTACATCAGTGATAAGTGATTTTCCATTGTTAGAATAATAACACATTTTATAGTAGAATAATAATAAGTGTACTTTAGTCCATTGGTCATTCCCCATTCTTGAAGATTTGGGGTTGGTGATGCCCCCTCTGCTTCTAATATAGAGGGGGCCTAGATCCAGGGGGGAGATGGATGAGACTGTCTTGCTAGGTACTGTCCGTACCTTGGAATGGCATTGACCATCATCATCTCCATGTTAGTTGTCCTGAGTGAGAGGAATGACATATTCAAAGCACTGAAGGAAAAAACTGTCAGCCATGATTTCTATATCCAGCAAACTGACAGTGAAATAAAGACAATCCAAGATAGACAAAGAATAAGAGAATTTTTCATTAACAAATATGCTGTCTTGGTTTACCAGGTTGCTCTGACAAATATCACACATTCTTGGCCTAATCAAATGGAATTTATTGCCTGATAGTTTTAAAGACTCTATGTCCAAAATCATGTTTTCAGCAAGGCTGTGCTTTTCCCTGGAGTTGTAGCATTCTGGTGATGGCAGTCTCTTATTTCATGGTGATGTCCTGTATCTCCTCCTGTGGCTTTCTCTACTGTCTGTGACCACATTTCTTCTGTTTATAAGGAACCCAGTATCATGGATTCAAGTCCACCCTGATTCATTCACACCAAACCCAAATAGAATCCTAGAAGTTCCTATTCACAAATGAGTTTATGGTTTAACTGATAATACAACTTCAAAGGGTCCTTTTACAAGTAGGTCCATACAGGAACATGGATTAAGAATGAGAACATGTCTTCTTGGGGATATATAATTCAACCACCCAAAACATACCTTACCAAAAACATCTTAAAGCTAATGTTTGATATTTCAAAGAAATTACTTCAGACAAGTGCTCAAATTCACAGGGAGAAATGAAGAACATCAGAAATTATAATTACTTGAGTTAATAGAAAAGGCTATAGAGATATACTTTTTCTCATTTCTTGCCTTAACTTCTATAAAAGTTGTAAGATTATCTAAATCAGTAATTATAATTTTATATGGTATATTCATAACATACATAGATATATTGAGAATGGCATACAGAAAAGGGGAAGACATGGAGGTACATTGGAGAAAATTTTCTACATTTTTCTGAAATTACGTTAGCATTGATCTGAAGTAAACTGTGGTGAATTGATACATATAGTCTTAACTTTCAATTAAAATCCCTAAGGAATAACTAAAGAAGTTAAAATTAATTTATGTAGGGCTATACAAATGTCTAACACAACAAAGGCAGTCAAAAGGAACAGAAAAACAAAAAAGAGAGATACAGAAAACAAATCCCAATATGGGAAATATACATCTGAACATGACAATAACTATATTAAATATGAATAGTCTAAATACTCCAAAGTCAGAGACTGTCATGCTGGATGAAATTGCAAGACCCAATTATGTATTGTCTATAAGAGATACACCTTACATTTAAAGACCCAAATTCAGTACCATAATAGAAAAAGATATACAATTTAAAGTACCCATTAAAGATCTGGAGTAGTTATATTATTATCAGGCAAAATAGACTTTACAGCAAGAAATATCACTAAAGATATAGGGAAACATTGTATAATAATGAAAGGATCAATACATGAGAAAGATATGACCATTGTAATTATATGCATAATTAACAATGATGCCTTCATGTATTAATAAATAAAGGAAAAGGACTGGCACCTAGTGCAGAGATAATGAAGTAAGGAGGAGGAGGCAAGGTTATTGTCAGTTCCTCCCACTTTATGCTGCCAACAAACAGCATTTATCATGATTGTTCTAATCATTTATTAGTTTGGCTCATATAGAGCAGGATCTTCCTCTAAATGCTCAGCCTATAGCTCTCTTTAGCATGTACATTTGATGTGCAATGAGTGTTACTGAATGAATGAATTAGTAAGCAGTGAATAAATGAATGCATCCTCTGCCAGAGATGGGGAAGCAAGGGACCATAATTTGTTATAGGAACTATAATAAAATTTTTGGATGCCTTCTGTAGTCCAAGTGGAATTCCTAGACTTGTTAATAGGAATTCATTGAAAAACAGGGATGTGGTACTCAACCTTTAGCATCTCTATTTCTTGCTTGGATATTCTCATTGCTCATTGTTGTGTTTAAATCCCTTTCTTCACTTTTGTAAACTTATTTTACCTGAAATTTATTAAGATCTTGAGAACTGCCCTTTAGAACCCTCTTTGTAATACTCTGCCCTCTAGTATAAAATAGCTCTGAAGTGGTGGCGGATGAGCCTGGAGAGGTGGATTGTGCTAGGCCATGGTGGGGAATTTGAACTTTATTGTGCAGACTACATAAACCATTGAAAGATTTTAGATCTGGGAGTAACTGTCTAATAGGCATTTTATTAATATCCTAGCAGCCCCATAGAGGATGAATTGGAGTCAGGCCAGGCCAGAGGAAGTAGAGGGAAGTTTTTGACAATGATCCTAAGACTTGAAAACGGAATGGGTGGAGGGGTGAAATTAAGGAACATTTAAGAATTAGGGTTGACATATTTTCATGATTAAATTACACCAAAGAGAGTGGGAGTAGTTAAGGAAACCTGCCTTCTTCTGGCTTAGAGAATTGTTAGTGACATTCACCCAGACAGAGAAGATCTTTAGTTTGGGTGCCCATGAGAGTCCACTTGGGAATTCAGATGTGGAGCTCAGGAGAGTGTTCTGGGCTGGACATGAAGGACTGGGCTCCCTGGCATGTGGATTGAGTTGAAGCCATGGGCTTTGGTGTGGTCACTCAGAGTGGGAGGGAAGTGGGCAGGAGCTTAAACCTTGGGGAACATCAAATTGTAAGGGATATTCAGAGAACAGGGTATTGGCCTAATGACATCTGAACAGCCTCTGCTTATAAAGACCCAGCCATATTGGAGTAATCCACCCCCATTCAGTTTGGCCACACCTTAACCAAAAACATCTTCAGTTCTCTATTTACAAATATATTCACACACATGGGACTCAGGTTTCAGATGTGAACATGCTTTTTGTGGGGACATGGCTCAATTTTTGCATGTGTTTACACATGAAATAATATGTATGTATAAATATAAATATATATATCTACACAAATACACACATATGTAGACAGACATTCCCCAAATATATGTAGTCACACTCAGATACATACAGACACAACAGACTTACCCTAAAGGAGATGTTAAAGGAAGTTTAGGCTTTCAGGTTGAAAGGATAGAAACAGAGGGAAGTGGACTTGGCCCAAAGGATAGGGCATCCGCCTACCACATGGGAGGTCCACAGTTCAAACCCCCAGACTCCTTGACCCATGTGGAGCTGGCCTGTGCCCAGTGCTGATGTGCTCAAGGAGTGCCTTCTCACGCAGGGGTGTCTCCTACATAGGGGAGCCCCACACACAAGGAGTGTGACCTGTAAGGAGAGCCACCCAGCATGAAAGAAAGTGCAGCCTGCCCAGGAATGGCACACACGGAGAGCTGACACAAAAAGATGATGCAACAGGTGCCACTGATGAGGATAGAAGCAGTCACAGAAGACACAGAGACCAGACAACTGGGGGGGGGGGGGGGGGGGGGGAGGAGAAGGGGAGAGAAATAAATGAAATAAATCTTTCAAAAAAAAAGAATAGAAACAGAAACTAGTGACAATTACTCAACTCTACTATTTTGGCACAGAAACAACTTAGACAATATGTATTAAATGAGTGTGACTGTGTTCTAATGAGACCTTATCTATGGACACAGACATTTGAATATCTGATATTCATGAAATATTGTTCTTTTTCTCCAGCCATTTAAAAATGCAAAAACATTCTTAGCTCAAAGACTGCAAAAAGAGGTGGGAAACATCATCTCCCACACATTCCAAGATCTAAATACATCAGATAAGTGACAGAAATTATTAGACTGGATACAAAGAAAAATGCAACCATATGCTCTTTATAAGAAATCCACTTAAATATTAAAAAATAGGTAAGTTTAAAAATTGAAAGGATAAAGATAAAACACCAAAAATAAAAACAAATAATTGAAAGGGTATATTTTAAAATACCATATAAATGCTACCCGAAGAATGATGGAGTATCTCTATTTTTTTTTCAAGCAGAAATTCTATCTGATATTTTCTTTGTGGTGAAAGCAAGTAAATACATGAATGAATGTAAGGAAAATATTTTCCTTCATATTCATAGGTGACAAGAGTATTTTCACAGAAACAAATTAAAATGTATAGACAAATAATAAGAATTAGTATTTAACTAATACCCCTAAATACAGTATTTATAAGCAATATTTACTCATGTTTCTTTTCTTTGATGAAGGAAATGGATAATGAGAGGAATGTTTCAATACTTACAAAAATTTAAAACATAAAATAACCTAGGAATCAAGGCCAAACACATGGTTAAATAACTCCTCTTAAAACTACTGTGTATTACTAAGAAATATCACAGAGGGTCAAATTAAATGAATGGACATACCTTATTTATAGATTGGAAAAACATTTCAAAATATCACTACTAGCTCTATTAATAGCACACAAAGTAAACTACAGAACAGGAAATTTTGTCAGGGATAGAGAGGGACAGTACGTATGGTAAAGCAGTCAGTTGTGCAAGGTGACATAATCCTAAATGTGAATGCCCCTAACAACAGAAATTCAAAATAAAAGATGAAAGGAGAAAAAAACACATCTATACTTATATTTGAAGTCTTCAACACTTTTCTCTCAATAATTGATAAAAGAAATAAGTATAAAATCAATATGGGTATAGAGGACCTGAAAAATAGTACAATCAACTTGATCCAATTTACACATATAGAACAGTAAACCACACCAGACCAGAATATATATTCTTCTCAAGTGCACATGGAATATGCAACAAGTCAGATCATATTCAGGACAATAAAACACACTGTTTCAAATATAAAATAATATAAATAACACAAAGGATAATATAAATAACACAAAGTATCTTCTGTGATCATAGTGGAATTGAACTGGAAATCAATGACAAAGATAACTGGAAAAACCCCAAGTATTTGGAGATTTACCAATGTTCTTATTAACCCATGGGTCAAAGAAAAAATCACAAGGGAAATTAAGAAATATTTTAACTGAATGAAAATGAAAATACAATGTATAAAACTGGGTGAGGTGCAATAAAGCAGTGCTTAAGAGAAAATTTTAACATTAATATTTGTTTTAAAAAGGAGATCTCAAATCAGTAAGCTAAGACTCCATTGAAAGACTCTAGAGAATGAAGCACTGGGTCTGTGCATATATTCCTAGTAGAGGAATTGCTCAGTCACATGGCAGTTCTCTATTTAGCTTCCTGAGGAACTGTTAAACTGTCTTTCACAGAGGCTACACCATTTTACAATCCCATCAACAGTGAAGGAGTGTTTCTTATTCTCCACATCCTCTCCAGCACTTACTGTTTTCTGTTTTTTAGTAATGGCAATTGTATGTGATGTGAGATGATATCTCATTGTTATTTTGATTTGCATTTCCCTAGTAGCTTGTGATATGGAGCTTTTTTCATGTTTTTGTCCAATTGTACTTCCTTTTGTAGAAATGTCAATTTAAATCTTTTGCCCATTTTTAAATTGGATTGCTTGCTCTTTTAATGAGTTGTATGATCTCTTTATATAGAATGAAAATCAAACACTTATCAGACATATGGTTTCAAATATTTTCTCCCATTGAGTGGGCTTTCTTTTCACCTTCTTGACAAAGTCATTTGAATCACAAAAGTGTTTTAAGTTTGAGATGGTCACATTTATCCATATTTTCTTTCATTGCTCATGTTTGCAGTGTAAGGTTTAAGAATGCACCACCTACCACCAGGTCTTGAAGATATTTTCCAACATTGTCTTCTAGGATCTTTATGGTTTTTCCTTTTATATTTAGGTCTTTGATCCATTTTTAGTTAGTTTTTAAATAAGGTGTGAGGTAGGGGTACTCCTTGATTCTTTTGGATAAGGATATCCAGCTCTCCCAATACCAGTTGTTGAAGACACTGCTCTGACCCAGTTTGATGGCATTGGCAGCCTTGTCAAAAATTAATTGACCATAGATGTGAGGGTCTATTTCTGAATGCTCAATTTTATTCTATTGGTCAATCCATCTGTCTTTATGCCAGTACCATTTTGTTTTTACCACCGTTGCTTTGTAATATGCTTTAGAGTCAGGAAGTGAGTCCACCAGCTTTGTTTTTCTTAATGAAGTTTTTTTTGGCTATTTAGGACCCCTTACTCTTTGAAATAAATTTTATAATTTCTTTTCCATTTCTGCCAAGTAGGCTGTTGGAATTTTGATTGGGATTGCATTGAATCTGTAAATCAATTTGGGAAGACTTGATATCTTGATATTTAGTCTTCTAATCTATGAACACAGAATGCAGTTTCATATATTTAGGCTTTTAATTTCTTTTAGCAATGTTTTTATATGTATATAAATATTTTTATTTTTATATTTTTCTATTTACCCATGTGTATTGAGGAGGAGACCCTCACTGGAAACTATTGGTTCCTCAGAACTCTTGGAAAGGGTGACTTTTCCATGGTGAAATTAGCATGGAACCTTCTCACTGGTCACAAGACAGCCATGAAAATCATCCAGAAAACTGAAAATTCCACCAGCCTCTGCATGCTCTCATAAGAGGTGAGCACATTGAAGGCCTTAAACCTCCAAACATCATCCAGTTGTCTGAAGGTACTGAGAACATCATGGAGTGAAGTACAACAGAAGAGGAGAACTCTTTGACTACCTCATGGTCCAAGGCCCTCTGTTAGAACAAGAAGCCCAAGAGAATATTCACCAAGCAGTATCTGCTATGCAAAACTGCCACCTAAGTTTATTGCCTACAGGGACTTGAAAAGAGAAAACCTGGTTTTGGATGCTGCTGAGAATATAATGCTTACCAATTTTGGCCTAAGTAATACATTTAACATTGACCAGAGGCTGAAAGTCTTGTGTGGCAGTCTCTATTGTACTGCCCCCAAAACTTTAAGGGACACATGTATGATGGGTCGGCCATCAATGTCTGGAGCCAAATAAAATTAATAAGAAAATGAAATAATAATTTTATTTATTTATTTCATTTTTCTCTACCTTTCTCCCACCCCCCCACCCCCCGAGTCTGCATTCTGTGTCCATTCACTGTGTGTTCTTCTATGTCTTCTTGCATTCTTGGCAGCACCAGAAATCTGCATCTCTTTTTGTTGCATCATCTTGCGGCGTCAGCTCTCTGTGTGGCACCACTCCTGGGCAGGCTGCACTGTTAGGTGCAAGGCATTTCAATGTGAGGAGCACTCCTTGTGCATGGGGATCCCCTACACAGGGGACACCCTTGTGTGGCACAGCACTCCTTGTGCATGGCAGTGCTATGTGTGGGCCAGGTCACCACATGGGTCAGGAGAACCTGGGTTTGAACCCTGGACTTCCCATATGGTAGGTGGACACTCTATCAATTGAGCCATGTCTGCTTCCCATAATAGTTTTAAACATAAGAAATAAAATTCAGAAAATTAAAAAAAAATAAAGTTAAAAATTGGGATTTAAGAAATAATGAAAAATATTTAAGAAAATTTTTTTGACATTTTGCCTTTCATCACTGTAATATCTGTTGTCCTATATGTACACTGACATTTTTTTTTTCCATTTGTTCCCATAGTGTCTTACTTTTTTTCATTTTGTCTTCAAAGAAGTTTTAGGTCACAGTAAAGTCACATAAAAAATACAGTGGATCCCATTTACCCCACATCGTCCCTGTTTCCCCCTTCCCATATTGATCTTTTTATATGTGGATGATACATTTCTTACAATTAATGAACATAGATACTAACCATGGTCAATAGTTTACATTATGGTTTACATTTTTAATCATACATTTTTACAAAATTTGGTGAAATTTAACATGGCCTGTATCCATCATTGCAAGATCATTTAGAACACTTCCATTGCCCCCAAAATACCCCCTGTTCCATCTTCTATTCCTCCTTTCTCCTCAATTCTATAGTTAGCAAAAAAATCAGGAGAGGAGCAGTTCAGTGGAGACATTGGTCTCGCCAGAGGTAACATGACTTCTCAATTTAATAGGAGAGAAAATGTAGCCAATATGTGTGATTGCAAGGAATATTTGAAGATGTTATGATATGAAAGGGTAATTTGAAAATTGATGATCCATCTCTTTATTAGGAGGTTATTCTACTATTAAAAATGAGGCATTAGATTATAATAAGCATGATCAAAAGTCATGGAGAAGACTTCATGTATTTATTGAGACCAAAGCAATAATTCAATTATCAAGACACTAGATTTGCCAGATATATTTGAATGTCACTAGAGTAGTGAGTTTGTGTTTGTACCAGGAACAATATCCTAATCTCATGATGTGTCAGAGGCAATCATGCAAAAATGCAGGTATTTGGGTCTTGATCACTAGAGGTAGCAGTTAGTATGAGGGACATAAGAAATTAAATGTTGAACTTGTAGTGTTGAAATGTATAATTGGATTTAACTAGACAGTGAAAATCAGGAGAGAGCTAGGTCACAGGCTGATGTTTGGTGAAAGGCATGAAGGCATGAGGAGATTCCTGTGAACAAGCCAAAAGGGAGGTAGTCATGACCACAGGGTGTGGCCTCTGATGAGCAATGTGAGATGGGACAGTCCAGGTAAAGCCTAAGTGTGGTGAATAACATGCCAGGAATATAAGCTTGGTGGCACACAGGCTGAGCAGCATTCAAATTCTAGCTGTGTAATCTTCTAGGCATGTAACTTGATCATGTTATTAAAGTTTGGTGTACTTCTCATCATGGCCTTTGTTAAATTGTTTAAGAAAAACAACAGGATTACTGTAACAATAAATTATGGGAATCTATGTAAATATTTTTCTTTTTCTAGACTTGAGGTAAAAATGGGTGTTTACATCATTTATGACACATTAACATTTTTGCCTTTGAATGCAGCTCATTATTAACAAAGTTTTAGGGGAAGAATTTACAGTTTATAAATAATGCTTTTACACTTATGTATTTTTATATATAAATAGAAGGATGTTGCAACAATATTGATAAATATAGGACAGGATTTCAGCAAGCATTTTCTTAAAAGATCAGATGGGCAAACACCCATCCATCCTATATTTTCTGAGCCTCTTTGTCCTACAAGGATTGTGTTTCTAGGCACAATATTATAATCTATGTATTTCTTCTAATTTCTAATAAATGGTATTTTCAGAGCTGGACTTGGAGGATGGGTGACATTGGTCACTCCAAATGAATACATTTTTAACTTATTAACTCCTTCATGAAATAGATTTTAATTTGCATGAATGATATCCAAATGTACAGGAGAAATATTGAAAAATCTAGATTGAGGGAGTGATAATTCTTGAAATCCTAAGTGGGACAACCAAAATGATTTAGGGAAAGTGTATATAAAAGGGCAGGAATTGGAAGGATTGAAATGGGTGGTTTCCAGAGGACTGGGAAGGACACCGGTGAAACAATGAAGTCCTGATGTATGCAACAACATGGATGAATCTTGAGGACATCATGTTGAATGAAATAAGTCACATGCAAAAAGACAAATCTTTTATGGCCTCCATAATACAAACTAATAAATAAACTCATGGAGCTAAGATCTAGAGCATAAGTTACCAGGAGAAACAATGAAGATAGATAATGGGGAACTGATACTTAATGTGTTCAGACTTTTTAATAAGGTTGACTGTTAAGGTTTTTAAATGGATACACATCATGGTAGCAAATTATTGTGAGTGTTCCTATATGGGCATGATTGTGGTTGAAAGGGGAAGTTTATGGTTGTTTATGTCATTAAAAGGAAACTAGATAATGAACTTGGCACTATATAACATAATGAATTCAGTTGTGGTTGATGAATGTAGCCAACACAAATATAAGAATGCTCTTTAATGAACTATAATAAATGTATGCCACACATACAAGATGCTAATAATAGGGTGTTATAGGGGAAAATATGAATAATGCAAATTCTGACTATAGTTAACAGTAATATTGTAATATTTTCATCAACTGTAACAAATGCACCTTAACAATGCTAAAGAGCATTAATAGAAGAAATCCATCTTTTTGAAGTAATGAAAATGTTCTAAACTCATTGTGTTGATGAATGCAAAGTTATGTGATTATGCTGAGAGCCATGAATTGTATGTTATGAATGGAGGGTGTGGAGCACAAATAATTAAAACTTTTAAAAAGAAAAAAATCTAGTAATAATGTCATTCAATTCCTGGCCTAGATGTTAATAATTTGGAAGATCTTCTTGGTTATTCAAGTCCAACACTGGTGCCTACATTGGGCTCACAAAAATTTACTTTTTTGACATCAAAGTATGATATACTCATTCATTATACCATATTATTAGTGACATCTACTCTCCCAGCCATTGACTCATGTGGAGTAGAAATTATGTATGTCAATGTCATCTTTTATACCAAATCTTGGCAAAAAGAGCAGCTCAAGAATTTTCTTGGCTGAATTACAGATTTTATTTTCAGACATTTTGTGATGTTTAAGAAAGAAAACATCCACAAGGTAGTACTTCAAGAAATATAAAGAAGTATGTGTCAGCATAAATACAGGCAGGTTGACCAATGGAACTGAATAAGGACCTCAGATATAGACCCTCAAAGCTACAGTCAAGGGATTTTTGATGAGGCTATCAAGTCATCCCCACTGGACTGGAAGAGTCTATTCAACAAATGGTGCTGGGAAAATAATAGCATATCCAAAAGAAAGAAATGTGGCCCATATCTCACACCTTATACAAAAATTAACTCAAAATGTATCAAGGGCCTAAATATAAAACCAACAACCATAAAAAATACTAGAAGATGTTATAGAGAAAGAGCTTCAAGATCTTGTGGTGGGTGGTGGCTTCTTAAACCTTACATGCAAAGCACAAGCAAAAAAGGAAAATATAGATAAATGGGGCCTCTCAAAATTAAACACTTTTGTACCTCAAAGGACTTTGTCCAAAAGGTGAAAAGGCAGGCAAGTATATGGGAGAAAATATTTGGCAATCACATATCAAATAAGGATATAATATCCATGATATATAGAGATCATACAGCTCAACAATAAAAAGACAAACTACTGGATTTTAAAAATGGGCAAAAGATTTGAAAAGACAATTGTCCAAAGAAGAAATAAAAATGAAGAAAAAAAACACATGAAATATTGCTCAACATCAGTAGCAATTAGGGAAATTGAAGTGAAAACTATACTGAGAGAGAATTATGAAAAGATGGTATTAGATTAGGTAGGCAAGACTCGATTCTCTCACAAAAACAATGGAGAAAGTGTCAAAAGCTATCTGAGGGAACTGCTATGGGGGTCAGCTAAACAGTACAGTGCTACACAAGTGCCAGGAGGGTAAGGGACAGAGAGAGGAAGAACCCAAAACAATAAATGCCAATTACCAAAGGCCTTCAGTGTTTGGACTGACTCCCCTCCCCACCCCAAAGATATTAAGCTACGGTAAAACACCTGGTTCACTGCAGCTGACTGAGTTGGGAACAGATTTCTTCCTCCCTTTCAGCTCATTCAAGGCAAAATGGACAGGGAGGTAGGAGGCTTTTTGTGAATTTGGCCAGCAAAGCCCCATAAGAATCTCAGCTCTAGATAGACCAAGACACAGGAAAGCCAAGATTGAAACACTTCCATGGAAATATGTGGTGTTGAGTGCCATCTGCCAACATGTCTGAAAATTGGATGGGAAAAAAAGTTTCTACTTCTCTCTGTATCCTATGTATCCTAACCACTGGGAGAAAGTCTACACCCATTGGTGAAACCTTGGTCCTATTTTGATAACCTAAGCTGGTGATTTTTTTAAAATGGGAGAACACAAATGCAGTCACCCATTACCACAAATTAGGCAGGAGATTTTCCCATACTCAGAGAAATCGCACATCCAGAGTACAATGGGTAGACCTCACCCTGGGAAAAACCATCTTCATGATCTTTGTATCTCTCCTGCTAGTATGGGGTAATCAACATAGAATAAGTTGAAACAAATAACAAAGAAGAGCTGTGAAAAAAATACGGAAGAGAGAATTTGGCCATCAGAGTAAATTCACCAACATATTCAGATAGCTAGACATCAGCAAATAATCACAAGCCATACTAGGAAAGAGGAAGAGATGGCCCAGCATAAGAAACAAACTAAATGACCTGAAGAAGACACAGGACTTAAGATAATTCATAATAATAATCATCACACAACTCTCCTAAATCAATTCAAAGAATTTAAAGAAAATATGACTAAAGAAATAAAGGATATTAAGAAGATACTGAGTGAGCATAAAGAGCAATTTGAAAGCCTGCAAAGAAAAGTAAAATACCTTATGGGAAAGATATGATGGATGAGAATAAAAAGATGTTGACATATATGAGCAGATTTTAATTGCTCTGGGACAGAATTAGCTATTTCAAAGATACAATATCTGAATTGAAAAGTCAGGAGAACAGAAAGAGAAGAGAATGGAAAAAATGAAACCGAGTCTCAGAAAATTGAATGGAAATGAGATATGTTTATATACATTGTCAGTGCTTCAGAAGGAGAAGAGATTGGAAATGGTGGATAAAGAATATTTGTGGAAATAATGATTGAAAACTTCCCAACCCTTCTGAAACATAACTATCTATATCCAAGAAGGACAATGCACCCCAGAAAGAATAAATCCAAATAAACCTACCCTGAGACACCTACTATTCAGAATGACAAATATCAGAGAAAGAGGATTCTGAAAGCATCAAGAGAAAAGGAAAGCAACACATACAAAAAATACTTGAAAAGATTAAGTGCAGAACCCTTATCAGAAACCATGGAGGCGAGAATTCCATATCTGGCAAAACTGTACTTCAGAAATGAGGGTGACTTCAATGTTTTCACAGACAAATAAAAATTGATGGCATATATTACTGAAGGACCAGAATTACAAGAGATATTGAAGGGAGTGCTGCAGCTTCCAAGGAAAAAGCAATGGTGAGATTTCCAGAAGAGTACAGAAATGAAGATATTAGGAAGGGTAAAAATTAAAGTGTAAAAAGGCAGACAATAGAATGATATTCTGAGGGAAACAAAGGACAAAATGGATGATGTAAGTAATGCCTTTATAATAATAACATTAATTGTTAATGGTTTAAATTCCCCAATCCAAAGACATAGACTGATAGAGTGAATTTAAAAATATGAGCCATCTATATGTTTTCTACAAAAGACCCACCTCAGATATAAGGTCACAACTGGGTTAAATGTAAAATGTTGGAAAAAGATATTTCATGCAAATAGTAAACAAAAGAGACTGGAGTAATGATATTAGTATTGGACAAATAGATTTCAAGCGAAGAGCTGTTATAAAGGATGAAGAAGGTCATTACATATTTTAAAAGAGGCCATTAACCAAGAAGAAATAGCTGTATTAAATATTTATACACCTAACCTGAGTGACCAAAGATACAAGAGGAACACACTGGTAAAACTGAAGGGAGAAATAGATGCCTCTATAGTAATAGTTGGAGACTTCAATACACCCCTCTCAGTATTGGATAGAAAATTAGGACAGAGGAGAAATAAAGAGTGTGAATAATATGATAAATGAACTAGACCTAACAAACATCTATGAAGCACTGCATCCCCAAACAGCAGGGTTTACTTTACTTTTCTAGTGCTCATCAATTGTACTCCAAGAGAGACCATTTGTAGGGTCACAAGACAAGTCTCAATAAATTTATAAAGATTGAAACTATACAAAACACTTTATCTGATAATGGAATGAAGCTGGAAATCAGTAACGGATGGAAAAAGGGAAATTCTTAAACATGGAGATTAAACAACACACTCTTAAATAATCAGTGGGTTAAAGAAGAAATGAAGAGAAATCAGCAAATATCTTGAGATGAATGTAATGAGAACACAGCATATCAAAATTTATGGGACACCTCCTTAAAAAAGAGGAAAGACCTAAAATTGAAGATCTAACTGCACACTTGGAGGAACTAGAGAAAAAGCAACAAACTAAAACAAAACCACGCCGAAGGAAAGAAACAAAAAGAAATACAGATTCCCTAACACAGATTCCCATGCCGCTGACAACAACAGAAGTGGACAAAGAAGAAGACACAGCAAATAGACACAGAGAACAGACAACCAGGGTGGGGGGAGGGGAGAGAAATAAATAAATCTTTTTTAAAAAAAAACAAAGACACAATACAGAAAAATAAGAAAACCAAAAGTTGGTTTTTTGAGATCAACAAAATCAACAAAACCTTACCTAGAATGACAAAGAAATAAGAGAGAAGACACAAATAAAATCAGAAATGAGAGAGGGAACATTACTAATGATCCTGCAGAAATAAGAGAGCTCATAAGAGGATACTATGGGTGCAGTGGACTTGGCCCAGTGGTTAGGGCATCTGTCTAACACATGGGAGGTCTGCGGTTCAAACCCTGGACCTCCTTGACCTGTGTGACCAGTGCTGATGCACGCAAGGAGTGCCATGCCATGCAGGGGTGTCCCCCACATAAGGGAACCCCACATGTAAGGGAGCCCCACGCTCAAGGAGTGTGCCCCGTAAGGAGAGCCACCCAGACCAAAAGAAAGTGCCACTGCCTGCCTAAGAATGGTGCCACCCACATGGAGAACTGACACAACAAGAAAAGAGAATCTGTATTCCCATGCCACTGACAACAACAGAAGCAGACAAAGAAAGAAGACGCAGCAAATAGACACAGAGAACAGACAACCGAGGTGGAGGGAGGGGAGCAAAATAAATAAATAAATCTTGAAAAAAAAAAAAAAAAGAGGATACGATGGACAACTCTATATGAAAATACCAGACAATGTTGAGGAGAAGGATAATTTCCTAGAAACACATGAACCACATGAACCAACTACATTGACCCTGGAAGAATTGGAAGAGCACAACATATTGTTGGAGATTGAAACAGTCATCAAAAACCTCCAAAGGATGAAAAGCCCGAGACCAGATGCCTTAACAGGTGAAATTACCAACATTCAAAGATGATCTAATACCAATCTTGCTCAAGCTCTTCCAAAACACTTCAGAAGGAAAGAATACTACCAGACTCATTAAATGAAACCAACATCACCCTAGTACTAAACCTGGATAAAGATATTAAAAAAGTTTTAAAATTCCAGACCAATATCTCTAATGAATAGAAATGCAAATATCCTCAACAATATACTTGCAAACAGATTCCAAAAGCACATTTAAAGAGTTTCACACAAGGAGCAAATGGGTTTTATCCCAGGTATGGAAGAGTGGTTCAATAGAATAAAATCAATTGGTGTAATAAACCATATTGATACGTGAAGAAGAAGAATCACATGATCCTATCCATTGATGCAGAAAAGGTATTTCACAAAACACAACACCCTTTCTTGTTAAAAACTCTCGAAAGATAGGAATAGAAGGAAGTTTTCTCAATATGGTAAACTATAGATATGAAAAACCTATAGCTACCCTTGTACTCAATGGGAAGGACAAAGCTTTCCTACTGAGATCTAGAACAAGACTGTAGGCCTACTGTCACCAGTGTTACTCAATATGTGCTATAAAAAGACAAACTAAACAATTAAAAATAGGCAACTGACTTGACAAGATAACTGTCTGAAGAAGAAATACAAATGGCAAAGAAACACATAAATAAATGATTCAACATCACTAGCAATTAGGGAAATGCAAATTAAAACCACAATGAGATATCATTTCAAACTATTAGATTGGCTGCCATAAAAAGTCAGAACCTGTAAATGTTAGAGAGGATATGAGACAGTGATGCTTATTTACTGTTGGTGGGAATGTATAATGGTACAGCTACTGTGGAGGACTGTTTGGCAGTTTCTAAGGAGGTTGTATATAGACTTGACATGTAACCTGACAACATCATTACTAGCTATGTACCCAGTAGGACTGAGAGCAGAGACACAGACGTCTGCCCACCAATGTTCATATTAGGATTATTCATGATTGCCAGAGGTTGGAAACAACCCACGTGTCCATCAGTTGATGGATTAACATTTGTAGTATGTGCACATGATGGAATGTTATGCAGCTATAACAAGATATGAAGTCATGAAACATATGACAACATGGATGAACATGGAGGATATTATTTTGAGCAAAGCATGCCAGACATAAAAGGACAAATAATGTATGATTATGCTATTATGAACTAAATATATTGTGTAAACTTAAGGAGTTAATAATTAGAATACAGGCCACCAGAAAATAGAATGAAGACAGAGAATGGAAAGCTGAAGGTTAATCTGTGCAGAACTGGCAAAAAGGTTGTTTGTAAATCTTAGAAAATTAATAGAAATGGTGAGAGCATATCATAGTGTTTGTAACTAGCAGAGCTATTACATGGGTTTGACAGTGGTTGAAGGTCCAAGGTCTTGTACATTACTAGAAGGAAAGCTAAAAACTGTAACATGGGACTGTGTAACATAGTAAAACCTCATATAAAATATGAATATGGGTGATATTGCATACATAAAACTGTTTTTACAAAATATAAATAAAAATAACCTAGAAAAAAATGAAAAAGAATAGCAGGTATGTATGGCAGGGGAAGCATAGAGAGATTGGGAGGTGCTGAGATTGCTTTATTATTATTTTTATTATTATTATTGGAATAATGAAATTGCTCTAAAAATGACTGAAGTGATGAATGCACAACTATGTGTTTCTACCAATTACCACTGATTGAATATTTTGAATCGATCTATGCTTTAGTAATATGTATCAATAAAATAGATTTGTTTAAAAAAACTAGAATGAGGTATCATTTCACACCTATTAGAATGGATACTATTAAAAAGTGAGAAATCTCTCAGTGTTGGAGAGGATGTGGAGAGGCAGGAAACTTATTCACTGTTGGTGGAATGTAGAATGGTGCTACGACTGTGGGGGGACTGCCTGTCAGTTCCTAAGGAAGTTGAACATAGACTTGCCATGTGACCTGGCAATATCATTATTAGCTACATACCCAGAAGGCTGAGAGCAGTGACACAAAGAGACATCTACCTGCTGGCGTTCATCGTGGCTTTATTCATGATTTCCAAAAGCTGGCAACAATCTAGGTGTCAATCAACTGATGAGTAGATAAACAAACTGTGGTGTATATACATGATGGAATGTTATGCAGCAATAAGAAAAAATGAGGTCATGAAGCATATGACAATATGGATGAATCTATAAGACATTATTTTGAGTGAAGCAAACCAGACACAAAAAGACAAAGAGTGTATCACTGTGCTTTTAAGAACTAAATATAAGGTCTTGAAGATTCATCCATGTTATCCCATGTGTTAGTACTGTATCCCGTCTTACAAATGAGTGATATTCTATTGTATGCTTATTCCACATTTTGTTTATCCATTAATCTCTTTTTAAAGTGTACTAACCACCGAATGGTAAATACAGTAACATTCAATTTACTTTTATTTTTTATTTTTTAAAGACTTATTTTATTTATTTCTCTCCCCTTCCCTCCTCTTGTCTGCTCTCTGTGCCCATTCACTGTGTGCTCTTTTGCATCCACTTGCATTATCAGGCAGCACTGGGAAAACCATGTCTCTTTTTGTTGCATCATCTTATTATATCAGCTCTCTATGTGTGTGGTGCCACTCCTGGGTAGGCAGAGATTTTCAAGTGGAGTGGATCTCCTTGTGATGTGCACTCCTTGCACAGGGGCAGCACTGTGCATGGGCCAGCTTACCACATGTGTCAGGAGGCTCTGGGGATCGAACTCTGGACCCTCCATATGGTAGATGGGTGCTCTATCAGTGGAGCCATGTCTGCTTCCCATATCCATTTATTTCTTGATGGGCATTTGGGTTGATTCCAACTTTTAACAATAGTGAACAATGCCACTATGTACATTGGTGTGCATTTATCTGTCCATGTTCTTGCTTTCAATTTTTCTGGGTATACACCATACTGTGGAATTGCTGGCTCATATGCCAGATCTATAGTTAGTTTTTAGAGGAACCGTTAAACTGTCCTCAACAATCACTGCATCATTCCACATTCCCACCAGCAGTGGAGGACCAGGTTTCCTGTTCTTCCATACCTTCTCCACTACTTGTAGTTCCCTGTTTTTTAATAGCTGCCAGTCTAATGGGTGAAAGATTACTGTATCATTGCAGTTTTGATTGGCATTTCCCTAATAGCTAGTGATTTTGAGCATCTTTTAATGTACATTTTAGCCATATGTATTTCTTCCATATGAAGTTTCTATACAAATCACTTGCCCATTTTTTAAATGGGTTGTCTTTTTATTTTCAAGGCATAAGATTCTTTTATATATGAAGGATATTAAGCTCCTATCAGATATATGGTTACCAAATATTTTCTCCCATTGAGTAGACTGCCTTATATTGATTGAAGCAAGCCAGGTATTGAAGGACCTCACTGATAAGAATTAAGCAAATTGAACATACTCACAGAGCTAGATTTGTAAGATATGTTTACAAGAAATAGAAAGGGAGAAGAAGGTTGTTAGCCAATGCCCATAAGGTAAAATTTATGATAATGTGAAAGTTTGTACTTGTGCAGTGAAGTGACATGACAGGGGTGTAGGGATACTCATGGGTTGGGTGGGACAGTTTTGACAGGTGGGTAGGGTGGGGGAATGTATTGAATGGTCCATGGAACTGGGGAGAGGGTTGGGGGATAGAGCTGGTGAACACTGGGGATTTGTGGGTACTTAGCTGAAACTACAATGTGGGGAAAGCTCTTTTGGCAATATGACAAGAAATGGTTACTAGTTTAGGGTCTTTGATGGGGGAGCATTTAGGTCAGGGCAGGCTTGGCGGGAGTGTGCAAGGGATCATTTTGCCATAGTGTGTTATATCAGTGGGTGGAAACTCACGTAAAGAGTGGGAAGGAGTTGGACTCCCGTCCTGGGGAGGCCCACTATGTTCTCAAATAGAGGGACAGGAGTCTCTTGAGAGTATGGGTGGTGCCTAATAGGGGAGGACAGACCAGTGTGTCAAGCCCTCAGTGTTGCTGCAAACAATTATGAATCTTGTCCTTCAAGGAGTGAAGCTTGGTGGTCTCTGTGTGCCACAGGGGAGGGGGAGGGAGGAATAGAATAGATGAAAGAGGGGATATTTGGGGGCAAGAAAAGTTTTCTAAGTGATCTTGCAATGATGGTACAGGCCATGTTAAACTTCATCAAAATTTATAAAAGTATACGGTCAAAAATGTAAACCATAATGCAAACTATTGACCATGGTTAGTAGCTGTGTTCATCAGTTGTAAGAAATGTATCATCCACATATAAAGGTTATTAATATGGGAAGGGGGAAAATGGTCAGGATGTTGGGTAAATGGGGTCCCCTGTATTTTTTATGTGACTTTATTGTGACCTAAAACTTCCTTGAAGACAAAACAAAAAAAAAAGTAAAACACTATGGGAACAAATGGAAGAAAAACTCAGTGTACAGATAGGACAACAGATCTTACAGTGATGAAAGGAAAAATATGTCAAAAATTTTTTTTCTTAAATATTTTTCCATTATTTTTAATCCCAATTTTTATTACATTTTAAATTTTTTAAAATTTTCTGAATTTTATTTCTTATGTTAATTCTTATGTTTAAAACTGTCAATATTATTTCATTTTCTTATTAATTGTATTTGGCTACTTTTTGGCTTCACTTTTGAGAAGTTGTGGATCACAGAAGGGTTACAACTGTGACAGGGGAGGATCATTGAGGTAGGGTGTCAGTGATGGGGGATACATGGGAGGAGGTTCACTGGGCATAAATATAGGGCATATAAATGTGTTCAAAGGTTCATGGGGCATGGCCACAGTGGCTGGAGATTCACACAGCAACCAAAGAATATCAAATGCCCATCCTGGGGAGCTCTGCACATTCTCTCCTGGAGCCCCAAATACAGGGGCAATGACTACTGGAGGAGAATGGTCCATTGATGGGCCATTGATACTGATGACTATGATTATGAACCTTTGCTCTTGAAATTGAAACTTGGCCAAGTATTGTAGGATGCCTAAGAATTACCTACAGGGAGACTCCTTGTTACTTAAATGTGGCCCCTTCTAAGCCAAAACTCAGTTTATAAATGTAATAAATTCCCCCAAGGGAAATGACTCCTGGGGATGAGACCCCTGGCACCCAGGGATTACTACCAAGTACCAACAAACAATGCAAGTGGGGAAAAAAAAGGCTTTGACCAAATGGGGGAAAAGTGGAGACAAATGAGTTTATTTGGTTAAGAGACTTCAAAGTTACTTGGGAGGGAATTCCAGAGGTAACCTTTATGCACATCTCAGCATGATCACATATACTGCCAAAGTATATATAACCCAAATAGTGGGGCTCCTGAGGGATCTGGAGGCATCCAGACACTATAGTCAGGGCAGATAGCTCAGGAGTTTGGTCCCTTGCCAGTGGGCACTACTTTGCGATTTATGCTCTCCACTGTGACAGAGTCAGACTCCCTTGTGGTTTCCCTACACATAGTTCCTGTCCTTTGTTTGAACTTATAATTAGTACTGAAGTTGGTAGGTATACCTCTAAGAGACATAACTCTCTGGGCTGCCTATGTGCTAGCCTAGCCCTGAATCTTAAAGGAATTGCAACAACTCTGCTCCAGTTCATTGGACTGACTCAGGACAAGTAACAAGGGGAAGATGAAGGAGAACCAACATACCAAGGAATCAAGAGTGCCTACAACTGCAAACAAGAGAGTTCCATGCACTGGCTGTACAGGATTCAAGCTGTACAGGATTCAAATAAAGGTGGAGTGGGCATCACCATCCTAGAATCCTCAGGATTGGGGAATGAACTATGGACTAAAGTAGACTTACTACTATTCTACTCTAGACCTTCTGTAAGTCTAGCAATGGAGGCAGTGGCCACTGGAGGTTCTGAGGGTAGGGAGAGGGAAAAACAGGTGTAATATGAGAGCATCTTCAAGACTTGGGAATCAACTTGCATGACATTACAATGACAGACACAGGCCATTATATATCTTACCATAAGCTACAGAATTGAGTGGAAGAAACTGTAAAGTACAATTCAAACTATAATCCATGCTTAGTGTCAATGCTCCAAAATGTGTTTTCAATTGCAATCAATGTACCACACTAATCAAAGATGTTGCTAATGTGGGAAAAGGTGGGAGGTGTGAGGAGCAGGGTATGTGAGAATGCCCTATATTCTCTGTAACATTTCTGTAGCCTAAGTATCTTTTAAAAAGTAAAAAAAATGAAAAGACACATACACAAAGAACTGGATAAACTGTGTAAAGCCTTGGAGTTAACAATTAGAATATAGGTCACCAGAAAACAGAAAGAGGTAGAGAAAATAAAAGTTAAGGGTTAAAATGTGCAGAATTAGTATAAAGGTTGTAAATCTTTAGAAGTGAATAGAAATTGTGAAAGCACATCATAGTGTTTGTAATGAGCAGTGCTATTATATGGGTATCACAGTGGCTGAAAGGGTAAGTCCAAGGTCATGTATATTACTAGAAGGAAAGCTAAAAAATGTAACATGAGACTGTATAACATAGTGAAAACTTATGTGAAATATGAATATGAGGGATATTGCATATTTTAAACTAACAAAATATAAATACAAATAAGTAGAAAGATGTAAACAGAATAGCAGCTATGTGTGGCCAGGAAAGTATAAAGAGATTGGAAGGTGTTTTTTTGTTGGTATCATACCCAGAGGAATAGATTAGTTTACAAACATAATCTTTTCCTTTTGGGGATTTATAAATAACTTCGAACAGCCACATACTGACTTGTAGCAGCTTGATATGGTTATGAATTCCAAAAATTGATATCGGATGAAGCTTGTTGTCTGGTCTGTATGTGGGCATGATTAAGTTATGATTAGAGCTTTGTTGGGTCACGTCATTAGGGTGTTCAGTCCCCACCATTTGGTGGGTGGGGACTCACAGATAAAAGGCATGGCAAAGGACAGAGTTGAGGGTTTCTGAAGTTGGAGTTTTGATGTTGGAGATTGATGCTGAAGCCTGAACCTGGAGCCCTGGGAAGTAAGCTGACAGAAGAAAGAGAAGCAAACCCCAGGAAGAGAGAAACTCTGAGCCCGGGAAGAAGCAAGCCCTGGGAAGAAAGGAACCTTGAATCCAGAGAGAAGCAAGACCCTGGAAGGGATGAACCCAGGAAGCCTGAATCCTCACAGCTGTCGGCAGCCATCTTGCTCCAACACGTGAAAATAGACTGCTGAGGGATGTAACTTATGCTTTATGGCCTAGTATCTGTAAGCTCCTATCCCAAATAAATACCCTATATAGAAACCAACCAATTTCTGGTATTTCACATCAGCACCCCTTTGGCTGACTAATACACTGACTTAAGAATTTTCTTTCCCATAATTAGCAAGTAGTTATAATATGGTGAATGAGACTGTTAATGAACTCCAGGGAAGGAGATTAAACAGCTCTTTCAGTTTCTAGCTGTACCAGCAAGTCAGTGACATGCTCGGAGCCATTTCTCAGCCTTGCCTCCCCTCCTCACCTTGGTGTGCAGAGGCTTCATGCCTCCATTCGAGAACCCTGGGAGGTCATAGGTTTAATGGAACAGCCTGAGCACACCTTGAGACCCAAACAGGGAACAGAAGCCCCAGAGGTTGTGTGGTACTTGCTTCCTCCTCAGGGGCAAGGCCCACTCCCACTGGATGTCCTGCCTCTCCAAAGCAAAGCTGTGTGCGGGGAGCTGCCATCCAACAGCCTGACCTCAGCTGTGGACCTCCTCGGGGGACTGGCAAAGAGGGATCTCTTCCCGGGCACTTTGGGTGCTCTGTGCTGAAGAAATCATAAAGCAGACAGTCCTGGAAAAAAAAAAAAAAAGAGTCAGTGTTAAACCAGGCAATGCTGAGCAGTTTCTTGGGTGCAGATTTGGCTTAAAGAGTCAGTGTCAAAGCCAATGCACTCACAGCCATCCAGGCTGACTGAGCCAAACCATTTCAGAGATCACTGGGCAAAGACTGCTGAGGACTGGACAGTGAGAGGGAAAGGCTGACCACAAAGTCCAAGTCTGTGAATACTGAGAGGTTTTTCTCAGGTCAAATAGCTCTCCTAATAGAACTTAACAAACACCAATCACAGGGAGTTCTCATCAAGAGGGTATTTGCTCTACAGAAGGGTATATATTCTGTTTTCCCCCCTGCTCATTGGTGAGCCATTCCATTAATTCTGAGTATTCCTTTTTACATTTTATCAAAATTATTTTCATGCTTTAAATCTAAATCATGAAAACACTTCATGGAGCTTCTATCTTAAATGATGGCATCTTTTCTTTTGAGAATTATCTTCTAAATATTTTAATGACAGATTTTTGAAGATTGAAATTTATCAATAAAATATTAGCAATTCCTTAATTTATCTTGTGAGGCTATTGCTCTTATTAGGATTTTTCTTTCTGGTAATAATCAACTTGCAAAACTTTGGCACTCTTTATAAAATTTAAATATTTTCAGCAATTCTTCTCAATCTTTCCAGGATTGTGCCATTTCTGTGTTTCATAAAATTTTATCACTGTTTAAGTAATACATCCCTGATCAATTTGTATATGAACGTTTCTATTGTATTGAATTGAATCTTCCTACTTCTCATACTGGGGACAAGAATTTTCACATCTGGGACTTGAAAGAACTTCTTGACCTGAAGACATGATAGTAAGAAAAGTCAACAGTTTGCCAAGCTTAGGTCAAAGCCCTCTCTAAGCATCAACTTGGTTTATCCTTCAAAACCTGCATGATGCTAACGGGGGAGGGGTGCTGTGGAGGGAGAGGAAGGTCCGTGGGAGCAGATCTAATCGCTGTCGCCGCGCCCGTATTCTGGGCGCGCGGAACTGCGGGGTCCAGCTGGAGCCCAGGACCCGCGGAGCCCGCAGCCAGGTGGCGGGATCAGCCCGAACCGATCCCAGCCGAGCCCAGCCGAGCCCAGCCAGGGCGAGTCGAGGCCCGCCGAGCCCAGCCCACTGCACCCATGCGAGCCCAGCCCATGCGAGCCCAGCCCAGGTGAGCCGAGCCCTGTCCGGCCGAGCGGGGACCAGATGAATGGAGCCAGATGAGCCCAACCAAGTGAAGCCCAACCGAGCCAGGCCCAGTCGAGCCGAGCCCTGATAAGCGCAAACGAGCTGAGTCCTGCGGAATCCAGCCGAGCTGGGCCCAGTCCAGCAGAGCCCAGCCGAGCCCAGTGGAGGCAAGCCCGGCCGAGCAGAGCCTAGGCCAGCCCAGCCGAGCCGAGCCAAGGCCTGACTCACCGAGCCGAGTCGAGCCGAGCCGAACCCGACTGAGCCAAACCTTATTGAGCCGAGCCGAGCCAGGCCCAGCCGAGCCTCCCTTGCCCCTGCACGCTGCACCTGAACTTCCTGCCAAAGAGAGAGGAAACTGGAAAATTCACAACTCAGTGAAAATTATGAGCTACACTCAAGCTACAGACTTTAGAGGAGTAAAAGGTCAATAAAAGAACATCATGAACAATAGTACAACAAACTAGATAACTTAGGTAGAACAGACAACTTCCTATAAGCATACAAACTACCAAAACAGACTGAAGAATAAATAGAAAATAAGTTCAGACCTCTAACAAGAGATTGAACGATCATCAAAAATTTCCCCACCCAGAAGAGTCCAGGACAGATGGCTTCCTTGGTCAATTATACGAAAAATATACAGAATAATTCAAAACTAATAGTTTTCAAACTCTTCCAAATATAAATATAGATGGTGAGAGAATTTCCTCATTCCTTGCGTGAGACCACCATCATCCTGATATCAAAGATTCCACAGGACCCTACAGACCAAGAGTTACTTGAATTCTTCTGCAAACTCCTGAACGGGCTGGCACAGCAACCCCCGCAGCTTGTCTGCAGGGTCGTGAGCAGGAGTAGGAGTCATCCAGGAACTCAGCAGGGTCTGCACAGGAAGATCAAGCACTGAACAGCACCTTGGGCTCCTCAGCTCGGCCCACCAGCGCCTGGGGGTTTAGGGCCAGAGCTGCCCAGGCGCGGGTTGCAGGGCTGCCATGGCTGGGGGCTCTCGGGTCTGCTGCCGCAGGAAGTTCCCCCAGCCCCTGGGGCCACGAGGCAGGATCTGCAGAGGAGACCAGCGGCGCAGGCGCAGTAGAGCAAGGTGAGGGAGCCGCAGGCTGGGGCTGCGAGAGAGGGGCTTCCTGCAGGCACCCGGGTTACTGGAGACCCTGGTGCCCATGAAAGAGAAGTCGAGGAGTGAGCTGATCCCCAAGGTGAACCTCCCAGGGAGCAGCACAGACAGGTGCAGGTGAGCTCCACCTGCAGCCTCCGTGCATACCTGGCCGCGCTCCTGCTGGCGCCAGCAGCAGCGACGGGGCGAGCCCTTCCCAGTCTGGCAGGGGCAGCCACTGCGGGACTAAGCAGGCCCGCCCCTACCAGGAAGGCCATAAAGAAAACTGATGAACCCAGGTGAGAAGAAGAAGATGATCCAGCTGTCACAGAACAACTCTGAAATAGGGAGTGGATCCTGCCCCTGTTGTAGGAACAACCCGGAACTTGGTCACTTCTCTAAGAAATCTCTAAATTTCTTTCCGTGAACTCTGCAAAGTCAACTGAACACTATTATCTTTGGCACACTGAAATTGGTCTTCTAATTTTAACTGTATAAGAACATTTGTGTACACTTGTTGGCTCAAGAACTAAAATAATGTGATTATTTTACAGTATTCCCTTGAAAAGAAAACAAAACTTAAATGGACTTCATTTAAATGTTTTGGACTTTAAACTAGAGGTCACTTTGTGGCCATGTGAATAAACTTTTTTAGCTGTGGAACTTTTTGTGGGTTCTTATTTCATTTTTTGAGAAAAACTATACTGTTTCTGTGTATTTGGGAAATAAGAAGGGTGAAACATGGTAGTATAATGTGAACCTACACATTTCAAAATCTTGAATTCTTACAGAACAGATCTTAGGATTCCTTCTCTGTGAAACATAATGAAATTCAGCAAGAGGAAACATGAATAACTTGGGGTTGCACAATTTAAAGAAAGTTTGATAGTGGTTATCAGGAAAAGTACAGCAGTAATCTCTCCTGTAATTTTTATTCATGTCAATGTTATTGTAGCCCTATTGAACAAACTTTTAAAAAGATTTCTAGTATGATGAACATCTTACTTCTGTTAAGATCTATTTAAATATATTTGATTTCTAGCAGGGATATTTTACTGCAAAAATATAGTGTTTTAGAAAACTGACAGCTGGCTATTAAGCAATATTGGAAATGTGTCCCTTTATTTACAGTAAAACATTAATTCCATACAATTTGGTACCAAAATATTTTTAGATAGATGTGTGTTTAGAAGTTAGAAACTTCTAATGCTATTCTTTTTTTTTTAAGATTTATTTATTTACTTATTTCTCTCCCCCCCCCCCCCACACACACACCCCGGTTGTCTGTTCTCTGTGTCTATTTGCTGCATCTTCTTTTTTGTACGCCTCTGTTGTTGTCAGTGGCACAGGAATCTGTGTTTCTTTTTGTTGTGTCATCTTGTTATGTCAGCTCTCCCTGTGTGCTGCACCATGCACCATTCCTGGGCAGGCTGCACTTTCTTTCATGCTGGACAGCTCTCCTTATGGGGCTCACTCCTTGCATGTGGGGCTCCCCTACTTGGGGGACACCCCTGAGTGGCAGGGCACTCCTTGCGTACATCAGCACTGCACATGTGCCAGCTCCACATGGGTCAAGGAGGCCCAGGGTTTGAACCACAGACCTCCCATGTGGTAGACGAATGCCCTAACCACTGGGCCAAGTCCACCACCCTCAAACACAGCTCTTATGTTCCATTTAGATTTTTCTTGGATTCACAATAGTAAAAGTTGTAAACTCAGAACATGAGTAGGTGACTATGATTTTGCATATGCTTGAACCAGTTAGTTTTATCTTAGTGGTGGTGTTTTTTTTTAGCTGAAACTTACCTCATGTATAAGTCATGTAAGTAAAGTAGTAGGTAATTGAAATTTCAATAGAATCAAGTGAAATATAAAATTTTTAAACTTATTCATTTGAGTTTCAAACTTATTGAATATAAAACACTAAAAACTGTAAGTTATTTTTAAGTACCATCTGCAATAACAAAGGAAAAAGCTGAAGATATGTATTTAGACTTGCTTAGAATTTTGATTTTAATTAGCCCTGTTTTGATTTTTGACTTACAGACATTTTCACTTACTTTGCAATTGAGACCAGAAACACTTGAAGATCTGGTCCTGCAGAGGAAGTGGGAAACTTACCCCCAGATCAAAAATGCTTGCCTCTGAGTAAATGTGTTCCCTTGAGATGAGCCACAGAGGGGCCATGTTTTACTCAACCTTTCCGCTATAGGATAACAGCAGATTTACTTTGCTTTTAAATCATTTCCCTTTTGCATATAACTTAGAAATTTGAGAAGCTGTATCTAATTTTTTAAATGTGGGAAGATAAATCAGATTTACCATGAATGTGTTAGTTCTCTAGGAGGAATAGTGCAGTCCAAAATGGCAAAAGTGGGACCAGGTAAAACATGTAGTCTTTATTTTTAAAAACACATACTTGGTCTTTTGTCGGTGTCTCTTTTATGCCACTACCATAAATGTGTCCTTGATATAAATGCAAATGATTTTGTCTTGATTAAATTGTAGACATACTACTTAAGACTTTACAATATAATTCAATAATAAAAATGTAATTAACCACTAAACAAACCTCGTGCTAATTTCCTGAGGGACATGAGTCTCAATGTATCAGATTGAGGCAAGTTGCCTGCCCAAGGACTGCCTCACCAGTTCTAGAGAATGTGATGGAAAGTTTTGCTCATGTGAACTTGCTGTAATGCTGGTGCCCCATGTGCAAGTCTTTCTTCCTCATAGAATCACCCAAATTCTTCATGTAATGAAAATGGTGGAAAGAGCATACTGACAGTGAGTTATCCTCTCTTTAAGCACATAGTGTTCATTTTATCTTCTTTCCCACCCTCTCTCTCCTTTCCACCTTCCCTCACTACCCCAGCTGCCCTCCATGGCAAAGACATTTAAGCCAGGGAGCCTCCCAGTTGACTTTTCCATCCAGATGCCAGTCTTCTTCTGACACCCACAATAGGCGCATTAAGAGTTTCATTCTTTGGCAAGAGTAGAGAGTTCATATTCCTCTTCTGGAGCTTTGGAAAGCCTGCAAGATTAGTAGCCAAGCTCTTACTAGTGCCACAGCTGCTTGCTGGATTCCTAATGGCTCAACTTTCAAGAAGTGCACAAACTTTGGAGGAAGTAGACTTTCTCCAAATCACAGCTACACCACCCTGGACATCCAGTTCCTGTTTTCAGTTCCTTTAAATATGAATTTCCAAAGGTTTCTTGCCTCTATAAATGTATACACATTCCAGGTAAACACTGCTGCACATAGCTCTCATGTGGGTAAAAAGACTGAATGTTGATATGACCTGGTAAATCTTAAGCTCTGTTAACTTGTCAAGTTAACTGCCAGGTGGCTTTCACTATGTTTAAAAATATACTGCATTCCAAACAAAACAAAATTATAAACCTATTGTGAATAAAACAGTGTGGTCATGGTGAAACAATACACAGGCAGATAATTGGAACAGAATAGAGAGAAAAGAAGTATATCCTCCATATGTATATAGTGAACAGTCAACTAATCTATGACAAAGGAGCAAAGGCAATTCAAAGATGTAAGGACAGAGTTTCCAAGAAATGGTGCTGGAAAAACTGGACAACCAAATGCAAAAAGAATATAGACATATACTATATCAGTTTCTCTAAAACAAACTCAAAAGGCATCATTATTCAAAAATAAAATGCAAAAATATACAATTTTAAAAAGAGTAATTATAGGTGGCATTGGGTTTAGCAATGACTTTTTATGCAGAATACTAGAAGCATGATATATTGAAAGAAAAAAATAAGTTAGGTTGGACTTTATTAAAAATTTAAAACCTGTACTCTGCAAAAGACACTATTAAGAAAATGAAAAGATAAACTACAGAGTGGGAGGAAGTATATGCAATACACATGTCTGATAAAGTATTTATATCAGTTAAAACTCAACAATAAAAAAAACAACCCAATTAAAATGGACAAAAGATCTGAAAAAACACCTCACCAAAAAAGATATACAGATGCCACAGAAGCATATGAAAGGATTTGCATTGTCTTTAGAATGTGGGTATTTAGGGAAATACAAAATTTTAAAAGTTAGATACAACTACATAACTATTTGAATGGTTAGAAACCCAAAAGCTGACAACTGCAAATGCTGGTGAGGATGTGGAGCTCCTCACATAGTAACTCATTCATTGATTGTGATTTAAAAAAAAAACCAGAACAGTCATTTTCAAAGAGAGTCTGCTAGTTTTTTAAAAGCTAAACATAGGCTTGCCATACAATCCAGCACTAATATGGCTAAATATTCATACAAATTCTTGAAAATGTACATCCACACAAAAATCTGCACAAATTGTTTATAGCAGCACATTCATAATTGCCAAAAATTGGAATAATCAATATGCCATTCAATAGGTGCACAGATAAACAATGCATGATACATCCATAGAATGAGTGTTTTCCAGTGATCAGAACAAATTAGTAGGAAGCTGATGTGGCTCAAGTGATTGGGCTCCCTTCTACCATATAGGAGGTCCAGGGTGTGATCTCAGAGACTCCTGGTGAAGGGATGCTGGCCTGAGTGGAAAGTTGGCCCATGTAGAGTACTGGCTCAAATGGCAGGCTGGCCCATGTGAAGTGCTAACCTGCATGGAGTCCTGGCCTATACAGCAGTGCTGGCCCATGCAGAGTGCCGGCCCTTGGGGAGTGCTGGTCTGTGCAGTAATGCTAGCCCACGTGGAGTGCTAGTCCACATAGAGTGCTTGTCCACAAAGAGTGCTGGCCTGTGCAATAGTGCTTGCCCACATGGAGTGCTGGCCAACATGGAGTGCTGGCACAGCAAGAAGACACAATAAAAAGAGTCACACAGGAGAGACAATAAGAGACACAGCAGCCCAGGGAGCTGAGGTGTGCAAGAGAATGATTGCCTCTCTCTCACTCTGGAAGGGCCCAGGATCAGTTCCCAGTACTGCCTAAAGAGAAGATAAGCAGACACAGAACACACAGCAAATGGACAGAGAAGGCAGACAGCAAGTGCAAACAATGAGGTCATTAAATAGATCTTTAAAAAGAACAACAACAAAAACAAATTTGCTATCAAGGCATGTAAAAGCATAAGAAATCATGAATGCATATGACTATGTGAAAGAAGCCAGTCTAGAAAAGCCTACATACCATCTAATTCCAACTATATGATATCCTAGAAAAGGCAATACTATAGAATCACTAAAATGTCCAAGGTAGCCAGGTTTCTGGGGAAGGGAGTGAAGGGTGAGTTGGTGGAGCATTGGCATTTTCAGGTCAATGAACTGTTCCCTATGGTGCTACAATGAACACATGACCTTACACATTTGTCAAAACCCATAGAACTACACAATCCAGAGTAAACTCTAACCTAACCTATTGACTTTCATTTACAAAAATGGATCAATATTGATTCATCAAGTGTAAAAAAATGTACCACACTAATGCAAGATGTGAATAAAAAAGACAACTGTGGACAGAGGATGCAGAGGGGGGTATTAGAAGTAAGTATGCCTTCTAAATACTTTTTCCAGAGACCTAAAAGTGCTCTGAAAAATGAATTTTATTGTAGGAAATTAAAATCCAGGTTACCTGTGTCAGGGTGAGTATAGGGATTGGGGTCATTCTAAATTGATAAAAATTTTCTGTTTGGGGTGATGGGAAAATTTTGGTGGCAGATGTAGTGACAATATTGTGAATGTAAACAATAGCATTGAATTGTATATTGGAAAGTGGTTAAAATGGAATATGTTAGGTTGTATATATGCTACCAGAAGAAAAGGATTAAAAAATCATAGAACTGCACAACAAAAACATAATCCTAACATAAACTATGAATTACAATTAAATATATAAATCTTGTCACAGGGTTTCATCAATTTTAACTAAATTACCATATTAATGCAGTATTAAGTATAGGGAAATCTGTGTGTCTGTGAGAGGGACATGGGAATTCTGTACTTTATGCATGATTTCTCTGTAAAAAACTTCTCACAACATAATTGAATTCTATCAAAATACAAAATAACACATACTATTAATTCAAAGAAAACAAAACAAAAAAAAATTTGATCATGTCTATCACCACAGAAAAACTATTTGACAAAATCCAGTAACTATTTGTGCTTAAAAACAAATACACAAACAAAATCAGTAGAAATTTAGCCCTCTACTCATTGGGAAAGACTAAAAGTTTTCCCAATGGAATAAGAAACAAACCAAAGATGATATCTTTCATCACTGCTATTGATCATTGTCCTGGACATAACAGCCACAGCTATTAGGCAAGAAAATAGAATAGGCATCCAAACAGTAAAGGAAGAAGTAAAACTACTGCTACTTGCAGATGACATGATTTACACATAAAAAATCCTCTAGAATTCACAAAAACACTTTTACAGCTAATAAGTATTTTCAGCAAAGTTGCAGAAAATTTTCTTGTATTTTTATGCCACAGCAAAAATAATATGAAAAAGAAATTTAAAAAGCGATGTATTTAACAACAGCATCAAGAAATTTAACCAAGGAGGTGGAAGATTTGTAACTTGAAAATCACAAATGATTGTTAAAATATATTAAAGAAGGGGAACCTGGGGAAGACATTTTAGGAAGGTGTATTAGTCAGGGTTCTTTAGGGATACAGAATCAGCAAGAGATATCTGTCAATAGTATGTGATTTTTTGAGTATCTCATGCAGCCATGGAGATGCACAAGTCCAGGTTCCACAGGCAGGCTACAACCAGGGGCTGCAATGAAAGTCCAGTGAAGGTTCTTGATGAGTTCTGGGAGATGCTGGCTGTCCAAAGACAAGCTGGGAAATTCTCTCTCAATGCTGGAATCACTTTCCCTTTAAGGCACTCAACTGATTAGGCTAAGTGTCATTCTTTGCTGATAGTAATCTCCTTGATTGATGTAATTGTAATCAGCTATAATTTAAGGCTACAGTAAAGTCAATGGTGACTAAAGTTCATAAATGTCCTTGTATTACAGTCCGCCCAGTAATACAAGCAACTGGACACAAACACCTGACTGAGTTGAAGCAGTAGTGTAACCATCACAGAAGGTAACATGAATGAAAACTTATAAATACATAAATATGTGTTAGAAGTTAAAAAGAAAAAAAAACTTATTTAACACCATTACTGATTCATGAGAAATTATTAAATGCTGCAATTATGGCAACTGAAAATGAGATGGACATATAGTAAAATTAGAAAACACTTTTGAAGTGACTATTTTCCTAAATTCAAGAAATAAATATTAAAATAAATCCTGGATTGGTTACATATAAAATTTCATACTTAAAATATTGTTTTATTTTAAATTCCACATACTTCTCAATTTTAAATACTTTTCACTACAGTAATGTTGGAGGAATTATTGCACATTAAAAATTGATGAAAACATGTAAACAGTGCCACCCATGATCACTTTCTCCTTGGGCTTCAATATGACTCATCTGGTACCAGCCTGTCCCCAACTTAACCAACTGGAAATTTCCTACTTTTGTATATTCATGTCCCAATTGTATATGCTTTCCCACTCTCTCTGATGCTATCAGAATTTTAGATGAAAACAGCCCTGAATCAGAAAAGAAACTACAGCATGCCTTGATTGCAAAGTTGCTTAAGTCTTGCTTAAACATTCCATGAGAAAGTTAAGAATAAACCCCAGGGGAACAGTGCAGAAAGTGAAATGTTTGTACTCCCTAAGAACAGTCTTCTCAGAGAACACATGGCAAAGCCCCCTCCTCAGGACAGACACAAACAGAAAACCTTTTACTCACTGAGGAAACATCTAAGAATAAATTTAACTAAGGAATAAAGGACTTGTACACAGAAAAATACAAAACATTGCTAAAAAGAAATGAAAGAAGACCTAAATAAATAGATAAACATTCTGTGTTCATGTAGTAGAAGACAAAATATTGTTAAGATGTCAGTCATACCCAGGGCAATTTATAGAATCAACAAAATCCCAATCAACACCTACAACCTTCTTTTAAAAATGGAAGTTCTTCTTTTTAGAGTAATGAAACACTTCTAAAGATTTTTGTGGTAATGAATACACAATATTCTGATTATGCTAAAAGTTATTGATTATACACTTTGGATAGATCATATGGTATATGAATATATCTCTATAAAACTGCTTAATAAAGAATTGTGCAAGAATAGCCAGAAAAAGCAGCTATATATAGCAGTGGAAGTATAGAGAGATCAAGAGGTGAAGAATTTTCTTCTTTATTTGTCTGGTTTTTGTTTGTTATTATTATCATTGAAATAATGAAAATGTTCAAATGATGATTGAGGTGATGAATGAACAACAATGAATATGTGCTTATTCCAAATACCACTGATTATACACTTTGGGTGAATTATATGCTTTATTAACATGTGTCAATAAAATTGATGTGTTTAAAAAAAACACAGAAAAGAGCATGGTATTCCCAAAGACAGGCATAAGATCAATATGATCAAACTGATATGTCAGAAACAAACCCTCCCATTTCTGGCCAACCTATTTGACAAGGGGGCAAAGACCACTCAGTTACTCAATTATGAAAGAATAGTTTCTTCAACAGATGTTTCAGGGAAAATTGGATTTCCATTTGCTAAAAGGATGACTGCTACCTCATGCCTTATACAAAAATCAACTCAAAATGGATGAAAGACCTAATTGTAAGACTCAGATATATCAAACTCCTGAAAGTAAATTTACAGAAGCATCTTCAAGACCTTGTGTGAAGCGATGGTTTCTTAGCCTTTACACGTAAAGCACAAGCAACAAAGGAAAAAAATAGATAAATGGGGCCTCATAAAAATTTAAATTTTTAGCCCTCAAAGGATTGTATCATGGAAATGAAATGACAACAACTTACACAATGGGGAAATAATATTTGGAAACCACATTGTTAGAGGTTTGCAATATTAACAAGCTGTAGCTCAGTTTCCCCTGACATGCATTGGGAAAAAGGCAACCCCCTACCCCATGTCTGAGGGCACTTCCCCACAGGTTAAACAAAGGACCTTATAGAGTCAGGAGTAGAGGGAGCTAGAGACCTTCACCATCTGCCTGTCAGAGGGAGATGGAGATCTTTACTACTCTACCTGCATGTCAGAGGGAGAACAGAAACTTTCACTGTTTACATACCAGAGGAAAACAAAGAAACCCTTGAAAACCCTACAGATCAAAAGAAACATGTGCTCCTGCAGCATTCCAAGAGACCCTGAAATCCCTAATCATTATCAGGAAAATTTTCACCTCTAAAGCTCCCTATTGGCCCCTGCACCTTGCTCAGACCCTCAACCCCCTCCCACTATCATTTCCCCACCTAGGAAAGTTCTGTATAAATTCAAGTCCCCCTTTCAGGAGTGGCTGAAGTCTTTCTTCAGACCTCTTCATTGAGAGAGCTTCTCAATAAATTCTTTTTCTGCCTGTGGTCAATCAGTCCATGTCCCAGTGAATGCCATTTTTCTCCAACACACATATTTGATAAAGTTTTAATATTTAGAATTTATAAACAAATCATTCAAGTTAACAACAAAAGACACCAATGAAATTATAAAATGGGTAAAAGAATTGACATCTTTCCAAAGAACACATAAAAATGGCTATAATGCACATAAAAAGACGCTCAATGTCATTAAATATAGGGAAGTGCAAATCAAAACTACAGTGACACACATCATCTCACACCTATTAGAATGACTGCTATTATAAACAAACAAAATTACACATGTTTGAGAGGTTGCAGAGAAATAGGAATACTCATTCAATGCTGGTGGGATTATAAAATGGTGCAACCACTGTGGGAGTCAGTTTGACAGTTCCTCATAAAGTTAAGGATAGAATTACCATATGATTCCTCAATCTCCCTTGTGGAGAGTCCTGCAAAGCAGGGTCCAAAGTTCACAGGCAGAATGTAGATACATAAGGAGGTGCCCCTGGGCAAGATTATGTGCTGAATAAAATATGCTATGTGTGGATAAGAAATCTAGAAGTACTGTTATCAGAGGGCTATTGAAAAGAAGAATAACTATTGTATTTGTAGTGACCTAGAAACAAGAGCTTCCAGAGAGAACTGCTGAATGTGCTGATGTCACTTAAGGTATAAAATAATGTGCCTGATTAAACTGGGTGCCTGAGGTAGCTGCAAGCTCCTGCAATCTCCTCACAGTCCACCTGGTCCCCACTATTTTGTGTCTTTCAATTCTTCACCCTCTTTCCCTCTTCACAACTATGCAGACCCTGTTCAGTTGTGACTGCACTGTGTGGGTCATGGCACTCACTAAGGAAATACCCAAAATATTTGAAAGTAGGGACCTGAAGAGATATTTGCACACTGCTATTCATAGCAGCATTAGTCCCAATTGCCAAAAGATGGAAGCAACCAAAGTGCCCATCAACTGATGAATAGATAAACAAAATATATACATACAATGGAATATTTTTTCAAGATTTATTATCATTTTTATATCCCCCTTACCACTTGCACTTGCTGTCAGCTCTCTGTGTCCACTTCTATGTCTGTCTTCTCAGCTTGTCCTCTTTTCTCATCTTTTCTTTAGGAGGCACTGGGAAACAATCCCAGGACCTCTGATGTGGGAGAGAGGCATTCAATTGCTTGAGCCACCCCAGCTTCCTGGTTTTGTCTCTCATTGTCTTTACTCTGTGTCTCCTCTTTTTGCCCTTGTTGTTGTTGTGTCATCTTCCACATGGGCCAGTTCCACCATGCAGGGCAACTCACCTTCACCAGCAGACCCTGAGAACTGAACCCAGGACCTCCCATATGGTAAATGGGAGCCCAATCACTTGAGCCACATCCACTTCCCTATGATGGAATAGTATTAAGTTATGAAAATGAATGAAGTTCTGACACATGCAATAGCATGGATGAAACTTAAACACATCTTGTTGAGTGAAATAGTCAGACACAAAAGAACAAATATTGTAGGTTCTCACTGTTATGAAATCATCAGAACAAGCAAACTTATAGAGTCAGAATCTAGAATAGCAGATAGGGCAGTGAGAGGGAATGGGAAGTCAAGACAAAAAATGTACAGAGTTCCTAATTGGAATGGTAGAAATATATGGTAATAGATGGTGCTGATGGGAGCACTACCTTGTGATCATAATTAAAAGCACTGAAATATATATATCTGAAAGTGGCTAAAGGGGAATTATTACAATGAATCTGTGGTAACAAATAAAAAAAAAAAACATGGAACTGCACTACACAGAAAGTGAAGCGTAAGGTAAACCATGGGGTATAGTTAACCATACAATTATAAATATGTTTTAATCAGGTATAACAAATGCTGCATATCAATACAAGCTGTTAACAATAGGGTGGTATATGGGAATCCTCTATTTCAGACAAGATTGGTCTGTAAACACACACCTCTAATAAAGTAAAAAAAAATGGTATTGACATGTGATGGAAGAAAAAAATTCACGCAAAATCAAGTAATTAATTTTAAAAAGTAACCACAATATGATTATCAGCCTTACATCATTAATAATATGAGCAATTGCAGCTGTGCACAACTACCACAAGCTGCCTCAGAAAGCAGCGAGAGCCCCCTCGGGTTACGATGTGTATGAGTCTGTACAGTGCTCCAGGCACAGATGCTGTCCTACCATATGCAGGCAATGTTGCTATTTCACTGGGTCCATATTAAAGCTTCTGGATTCTTGTTTTAGTGAGAGGTTTTCCTTTATAGGAACCAATTGCATATTTACATCTTAAAATACTTATACAAACTAGAAAAAGAACAAACATCCCAAAGGAAGAAAAAAGTAAGAAATAACAAAGATTAGAGTAGAACAAAATGAAATTGAGAATTAAAAGAAAAAAAAATAAGAAAAATTAGCCAAAAGATGGTTCTTTGAGAAGATTAATAAAATTGCTTTTCCAGATGAACAAAGAGAAATGAGGGAGGATGCAAATAAATACAACAAAAACCAAGAGAGGGACTATCATCAATGATCCCACAGTTAAGGAGTATCACTAAAGAGGATACTTTAAAAAACTGTATGCCAGTAAGATGGATAACTTTGATGAAATGTATAAATTTCTAGAAACATGCAAGCATCCTACACTGATGAAAGAATAAATAGAAGTAATCAAGAGACAAAAATTGAATTAGTCATACAAAATCACCCAAAATCAGAAAAGCCAAACACAGTGACTTCTGGATGAATCCTATCATTGTTCCAGGAAAATCTAAAACCTATGCTTAAACCCTTCCCAAAACTTGAAGTAGAGTAATATTATGTAGCTCATTCTGATGTGGGCTATGGGTGGGAGGCTCTTCAACTCCTTGTAGATAACCTAAACTGTGACTTGTGAGTGGGACAGTAAGAGGTTGCAGTCCTGCCCTTGGTAACCATGGTTATGACTCCGGTCCCAGGAAACAGTTTAGCAATGAAAACTCTATAAACTTTAAATATTCAGGGAAAATGCAAACCTAACGTGCTAAAAGCTTATCTAGAATGTATGAAGTCCATGCTAAAAGCTTACCTAGGATGTGGATGATATATGCTAATTGAGGCCTATTGAGCACTGAAACAAAGAACAATTTGACCCTTTCTCTCAGTATAAAAGGAACTCAAAATTCTTGTTCAGGGCTCAAGTTTGAAACAGAAAGCTCCCAAGTCCAGCTGGCCATCAATAAATCATTTTTCCTTCTCAAAATCATTCCTGTGTCCTGGCCTTTCTATACACAAATAATTGAACTTCTCTCAATTTCTACATTTCTTTGATGCCAATATTACTCTAATATCAAAGCAACATAAAGACACCACAAGAAAAGACAACTACAGATCAGTCTCTCAAATGAACTAAAATCCTCAAAAAAAAAAACCCACTAATAATCCTATTCAATAACACATCAAACAAACTATACACCATGATCAAGAGGATTTTTTTTTAAGATTTATTTATTTTCTAATGTCCCCTCTTCCCCTCCTCTCACCCTGCTGGGTTTTTATTTTGGCTTTTTTTTTTTTTCTGCCTGTGTTGTCTTCTCTTCTTGTCTTTCTCCTCCAGGATTCTATCCTGGAGACCTCTGATGGGTAGAGAGGTTCCCTGCCAATTGCACCACCTCAGTTCCTGGTTTGTGTTGCATTTCTCCTTGACTCTCCCTTGTCTCTCTTTTGATGCATCACCATCTTGCTGCATGACTCACTTGTGCAGGGCACTGGCCCACCACGTGGCCACTCCTGTGGGCACTTGTGTGGGCACCGGCTCACCATGCATGTACTTGCTCTGGCACTGGCTTGCCACATGTGCATGCTTTCTCTTATTCTTTTTCACCAGGAAGCCCCAGGGATATACCCCAGGTCCTCCCATATAGTATGTGCAAGCTCTATCACTTGAGCCATATCCACTTCCCATGGTCAAGTTGTAAATTTTATCTCTAGAATGCAAGGGTGGTTTAACATAAGAAAATTAATCAAATTAATAGACCACAGTAACAGAGCCATAGAAAAAACTACATGATCATCTCTATTGTCACAGAAAAAGCATTTGACAAGACACAGCATCCTTTTTGGATAAAAACCACTTGGAATTATAGGAATAGAAGGAAACTTCCTAGACATGATGAAGGCTATATATGAAAAACCCACAATTAACATCATATTCAATGGTGAAATGAAAAAGACTTTTCCTCTAAGATCTGGAACAAAACTAGGACACCCACAGTCACTGCTCTAATTTAACATTTTTATTAGAAGTACTTGCAAACATTTAGCCAAGAAAAAGAAATAAAAATCATCCAAATAGGAAAAGAAATGAAGCTTTCACTATTTGCTAATGTCATGATACTGTATGTACAAACCTGAAAAAATTTAAAAACTGCAACAAAGCTGTTAAGAGTTTGTAAACAAGTTTACTAAAGTGGCAGGATAGAAGATCAAATATAAAAATCAGTAGATATTTTACACTAAAAATGTGCAATCTGAGGTACCAGTCAAGAAAGAAAACTCCACTTACCATAGCAACTTAAAAGAATCAAGTAGCCACCAGTAAGCTTATAAATGTAAAGGCCTTGTACACAGCAATCTCCACAACAGCATGAAAAGAAGTTGGGGTGCACTGGGGGATGTGCTCAGGAGGACTGGGAAAACCCCTCCCTCCAGGGTGGGGCTCTGGGCCTTCCCCCCTGCAGGATAGGTGGGGAGGAGAGCCCTGGGTGGAGCCCTAGCACCCTGGGGAGAAGGGGAGAAAGGTGTCTCAGGGCCAGCCCTTGAGAGTCCATCCCCTCTGCAGCCCATTCCCACCTCTGTTTGCCCACCCAGTCCTCTCCACCCCATGATCATGGCCCCAAAAGGGAGGTGTGGTGAGTGGCCCACTCACCAATCCAGGCAGGGGAACTCACCTGCATTAGGGCTGAGCAAGGCTTTCTCCCCACCTATAGGGAGATTATCATCAGTGGGCAGGGACACACACACATGGTTGTCAGAATAACACAACACCAGGGAGCTGGGCAGGTGATGGGGAAACTGGGGGGCAGGACCCAGGAAGAGCCTCAGAAGCTGCCCTTGTCCAGAAGCTAAGAGAGAGAAAGCTCAGACCACACCTCCAGGGGCTGCAGCCTTGGATGCATTCCTGGGGGTGTTTGGGCTGCTCAAGGCTGTGGGGTATTCTGTGCTTTGAAAGGCAGAGGGATAGCCATCATGGGGGTGAATGTTTCTCCTCTTCCAGCTCCAGCACCAGGTCCAGAGCCAGACCTACAGCCAGAACTGGAGCTGGACTTCCCTGCAGCACCACCGCTGCCACCAGCTCCAGCTCCAGGTGCAGCTTCTGGGTTGAAGGTACCTCAAATTTCAGAGGCAACTCCAGCAGCTGCTCAAGAGCTTGAGACTGAGGGGGTTTGGCCCCCTCTAAACCAAACCCTCCCTGGAGAGATGAGAGTGAGACCCTCTTCCAGTGAGGGAGCAGGCCCAGCAGGGACCTATCAATAAGCTCAGTCCCTGCAAGTACCAAGGACCACTGTTTCCTGGGATTTAGGAGAGAAGACACAGGAACTAGTGGGGATGGAGGATTTGGGGGAGAAGTGGGAGGGATACTGATTTATGTATAAAAGTCAAAAGAAATACTAACCACGTGGGCAGGGACATGATGAATTTTTTAAATAGCAAGTTCTTGACCAGAATATTACCTTAAATATCTGTTTCTAGGACAGCCTGGAGTTGCAGTTTGGTTCTTCATTTCCTGTGTTAAAGTGCGATACAGACTCATTCTTTCCTCCTTCAATCAAGTCTGAAGGTCATCAGTTTTTTAATGTGTGGCAAGTTCAAGGGCCATCCATCCTTCTCTGGAGCTGAAGGACAAACAAAAGTCCCCCTGCAGCAGAGCATGTGCATTTCACTACTGTCAAACTGGGCGAGGAGCAAGACAGCCCATCAGAACCCCCAGGGTGAGCGGCGAAGGGCATTCACCAGGCACAGCAACCACCACTGAACAGTGGGTGTCTTAAAAACCCCATGTTCAAGGACCATGTCCTGATGCACAGCAGTGCCTTCTTTCTGTTTGGAGAAAGAGAGAATCTGCCTGCCTCTGGAGCTGAGGTCTCTTTTCACCACTGCTTAGGAACCTGCAGTCTTCATGGTGGACTCTGGAGTCCATCAGCACTACATGGGGGAAACATACAATGACTGAGACTTCCAACGTGGAGGGACAGGACCGGGGAAGCCTGATCGCTGGCACGTGGGCTGCATGGGCAGGACTGCACACTCTTGGCTCCCTCTGGGGTGAGGATTCCTTAAGCTGCCTCTTCCTGGATCCTGGCCCCTGACCTCCAAATGTTGACCTGGTTGGGTGGACCCAGGGCAGACATTTGGGGCACCTTCATGGCTCTAGCTGTGCCTCCTTTCATGAGTATCACTGCTCCTGTGAACTGGCATTTGACTGGAAGGTGCAGGGAATGCATGTCCTGGTCTAATGGGTGAAGTTTCTATGGGATGATAGAAAAATCTGGTAGTGGATGACAGTGACAATACCATGAATGTAAATTAACATCACTGAATTGTACAATTAAAAAAATAAATGGAAAATTTTAGATTGTATGTATCTTACCACAATAAAAAATTCAAATATAGAACTGTACAATACAAACAGAACCCTAAAGCAAACTATGGACTACACATAGCAAGATAATTCTAGTAATATTGTTTCATCAGTTATAATAAAAATACATCATTAAAGCAAAGAATTAATAATACAGAAAACTGACTGTGAGGGTTATATGGAACTCTGTAATTAAGCATGATTTTTCTGAAAACCTTAAACTTCTCTAATAAAATATTTTTAAAAATAAATGGAATTAAGATACAAAGTAACAAGCAACATTAATTCAACAAGCAACGAATACTGTGGGGAAGTGGATGTGGCTCAAGTGATTGGGCTTCCACCTACCATATGGGAGGACCTGGGTTCCATCCCTGGGGCCTCCAGGTAAAAAAAGAAAATCATGCCTGTGCAGCAAGCCAGTGTTCATGTGATGAACTGAGTGGCCACACACCTAGCTGAGTGCCTGTGTGGCAAATCAAGTCCCCAGGCAGCAAGCCAGTTCCTATGCAAAGGAGACATGAAGCAAGATGATGGCATAATAACAAAAGAGAAACAAGGGGAGAGTCAAGGCAAGGGGCAACAGAAACCAGAAACTGAGGTGGCACAAGTGACAGGGAACCTCTTTCCACAGCAGAGGTCCTCAGGTTGGGAATCCTAGAGGAGAAAAAAAGAAGAGAAGACAAAAAGAGAAATAGATACAAAAGATCACACAGTGAAGGGACACAGACAGCAAAAACAGCAGGGTTGGGGGAGAGGGAAGGAAACTTTAAAAACAGAATACTGTGGCCATGCCATTTGCTGCAGATAAATCATTTGACACAATCCAATACCTTTTCATAATGAAATACAAAGAAACAAGCCAACAAAATAAAGACTACATAACTAGCATCTTTCTCAATGGTGAAAGACTGTGAGTTTTACCAATAACATCAAGGCCCAATTCATGATGCTGCTTTTGCCACTGCTATTCCTCACTGTCCAGAATGTCCTAGCCAGAGCATTAGGCAAGAAAAAGGAGGTACGGGCATCCAAATTGGAAAGGGAGAATAAAACTATCTCTATTTAGAAAGGACAGGATTTATATATAAAAATCCCTCTAGGACTCACAAAATACTGTTACAGCTAATAATGCCAGAAAGTTGCACAAAAGTCTGTTGTATTTCTATAACATAGAAGTAAACAATCTGAAAAGAAAGTTAATAAAGCAATTTCTTTTACAATAGTATCAGATATAATAAAATACTTAGGAAGAAATTTAACCAAGGAGGTGCAAGATTTGTTACCAGAAAACTACAAACCATTGATGAGACACACTCAATGAGGGGGACCTGGGAAGCCATTTTAGGAATTAACATGAATGAAAACTTATGAATGAAGCTTTTGACTCACTATGGACAGAGCAAGAGTTGTCCCATGGCCACCAGAGCTTCCCAGGACAGTCCCGCAGAATGAAGCACTTGTCCACATGGAACAGGGCACCAGGTCTCAGGGCCCACAGGGAGGCCTTCTCCACTGGGTCTGAGGTTGAGTTGGGTCAAAATGATGGCTCAGTTGTCCTAAATGGTACTGCAGGGCATTGTATGTCCTGCCATGGCCCAGTGGGTGGACAGGGGGAGAGTTAAACTACAATGTAAACCAGTATCCATGTGATGCAGCAGTGCTCCAGAATGTATTCTCCAAATGCAGTGAATGTGCCACAATGATGAAAGAGCTTGTTGAGGTGGGAGGAGTTGGGTGAGGGGGATGGGGTGTAGGGGAACCTCATATTTTTTGAATGTAACTTTTTTATGATCTAAGTATCTTCAAAAATACAATTAAAAATTGGTGGGGTTGGGGAGTGGGGAGTGGGATATATGGGAATCTCTTATGTTTTTTAATGTAACATTTTGTGTGCTCTATAAGCTTTAAAAATTATAATAAAAAAATGATTGGTCAGGCACCTCTCCTGGCATCCTTGGTGCAGGAGAGGAAGTGCTTGGTGCTCTGTTTAGCTGTGCACATGCGCCCCCTTCAGGCTACCAACAGAATCTCTGAAATTAAATGTTTATATTATTCAGTGCTATAAATTTGCACGTTCAAAATCTATCCAGCGCCTTGATGAGACTGCATGGAGATAACAAGAAGCAAAGTACAATTTAAGTATACAAAAATGAATTAATTTCCCCTTCCCTGCAGTGAACAATGAAATAAAAAACAAACAAATGCATTTATAGATGGAAAACACATAATAAATTCCTTTGGTCAAACCTAAGAAAATATTTGTGTAGTTTTCTCTCATAACCTACAGAAAACTTGCAAGTACTAAAAAGTTAAATAAATGGAGAAATATTCCTGTCTCATGGTGGGCAAGACTTAATATTTTTAAGATCTTATACAATCCTAGAAAGATATTTTGTAGATATTTATAAACCATTTCTACTCCTAGAATAGCATGCAAAATGCTTAAGAACAAAACTGAGCAGCCCATACTGCCTGGTTCCAATTCTTATTATAAATCTACAATAACTAAGAGTGTGACTTTGGTACACAGAACAATGGGGGAAAAAGAGAATCCATATGTAGACCCATTAAAATATGTTCAAGTGGACATAATCCTTTCAACACATGGAAATGGAAAAACTGGATGGCCATATTGGAAAAAATAAAGATATAAACTTTACAGCTTACACACAAATTCACCTAAAATAGTTTAGAGGTTAATGTCTAAGAAGCAAAGCAATTTAAAAAAAAAAGTGAGGCTCCAACAGAAGAATGGCCTTGTGTTTGTTGATGAGTTTTGAAATGCAACATCTAAAGAAAGAGTCATGAAGGGAAAAAATGGTAATGGGACTTCATTTGAAAAATTAAAAATTATACTATGTGGAAGACACTGTTACTTGAATGAAAAGAACCTCAATCCTGCACTGGGAGAAAGTTTTGTAAAACACATATATTTTGTACCAAATATAAAAAGGCCTAAGAGCTCAATAAAAAGAAAACAAACCACATAACTAAGAAATTGGAAAATGACTGAACAGACCCCTCACCAAATTAGGTATACAGCTGGCAAATAAGCACATATAAAGACACTGAACATCATTTGTCATTATTGAAAAGCAACTTAAAACAACAATGAGAGACACTATTCACCCACTGGAATGGTTAACATCCAAAGAACAAACAATCCAACTGCTAGTGATGATGTGGGACAACAGGAACACTCCTTCCTTGCTGGAGGGAATACAAATGGCACAGCCACTTTGGAAGATGTTTTAGCATAGCTTACTAAGGTTAATATCTCAGCACATGACTCATTAATCACACCCCTAGGCATATACCCAAGTTTGTTTGATAACTAATGTCCACATAAAAAAAAAAAAAACAGCACCGATATATTTATAGCAACTTTTATTTGTAATAACCACAAGCTAGGAGAAACCAAGATGTACTTTATTGGTGAATGGATATTCAAATTTCGGTACAACTATGCCAATATAGTTAATCAGCAATAAAAAGGAAAGTGTTATCCTGCCACAGAAAGACATGGATGCATCATAAATTCATATTGTTAAGAGAAAGAGGCTGCTCAGGTAGGGCAACATAACGTATGATAAGGTCATGTCTGCTTGTTGATGGGGTACGATCTTAGTGATCTCTTTGCACACAACAAAACTATGTGCTCCAAAAGTTGTCAAATAAAAAATTCAGATATGTGTTCAACTGTCATTTTCTCCACCTCTAAGATCAGAACTGTAGTAGGGAAAATAGATGATATTAAGTAGTTACTCTCAAATCTCAGCACCATAAAATGAGTTAGGCACTAGTCCAGCTGTTAAAGAGGTTAATAGTCAGTTAAAGAAAAAGAAATATTCTTGCCTTCTTCTCTCTTATATTATTGCAAGATAAAGAAATACAAAAATCAGGCCAGCAAGTAGTTTAACTTTCTTTAAATGAACAGAGTTAGAACAATTCCAGGATGCTGGCTGGGCCTTTCTTAGTTGAGAAATGTGGGCCCATAGTTCAACATCCTGTACTTTAGTTGTAGTGTGGGAAGTTAGATGAACTTGGTGGGGGTCTTTTTATTAATGAGGGTGTCACCTTGATGGAGCACCATAATTTGCCAAATGTTTCCATCATTTTAAATAGGAATGCTGTAGATTGTAAGCCTTTACTTCTCATTCTGTATACACACCACAGGAATGAATACTCTACATTCTGATGCTATGAGTTTTATTCTATATATTTCAAAAAATGATAATACAGTATTTGTCCTTTCTGTCTGGTTTATTTCACTCAATAGGATGTCTTCCAAGTTCATCCATACTGTCACATGTATCATGAACTCATTCCTTTGTACAGCTGAATAATATTCCATTGTATATCTATACTATTATATATCTTATTTATCCATTCATCTATTGAGGGTCTCTGTGTAGCTTCCATAATTTGGCAATTGTGAATAGTGCTGCTATGAACATCGGTGTCCAAATATCTTTTGGAGATGCTGCTTTCAATTCTTTGGGGTATACACCTAATAGTCCTTTTGCCGGATCATATGATAATTCTACACTTTGCTTTCAGAGAAGCCATTAATCTGTTGTTCATGGTGGCTACACCATTTTGCATTGCTACCAGCAGTGAATGAGGGTTCTTATTCCTCCACATCCCTCCAACGCTTGTACTTTCCATGTGACTTAATAAAATAAGAGGTGGTCAATTCAACTATAAGAAGGATGCTCCCTGGAGGCTCCCTTCTGACAGCAGGCCCAGGAAGCAAGTGCTGAGAGGCAGGGCCACATGGGGAAGGAGACTGAGTCATCAATCACCTCAGGACAGACCCCCCATCCAGGAAGACTTGGATTAGAGGGGGACCAATATCTCCGAAGAAAATCCATGAAATTTTCAGACACTGCCAGTCCCAACAGATTTCTCCCAAGATCCTATAACTGTCATCCAGGTCAGTTAGGTGATTATTTGGTGAGATGCTGCAAAAGTCCTCTGCCCCTGCTTGCCTTGAGGAAAGCAGAACTTACATGAGAGGGAGTTTCCTGTGATGCCTGCAGCAGGATCATTCTTCCTGTAGCAGTTTGATATGGATGTGAATTCCAAAAGTATATATTGGATTATTCTTGTAATTTGATTTATGATTTATAATTCAATTTCATTTGAATTATGATTAGGGCACTGAGTCCCCACCCCTTGGTTGGTGGGAACTTACAGATAAAAGACATGGCAAAGAAAAGAGTTGAGGATCTTGGAGTTTGATGCTGAAGACTTAAGCTGAAGCCCAAGGAATTCAGCACAGAGAGGAAAGAGAAGTTAGTCCAAGGAAGAAAGGAACCTTGAACCCAGAGAAAAGCAATCCCCAGGAATGGAGGAACCCAGCATGCCTGAACCCTCACAGACATTGGAAGCCATCTTGCTCCAAATAGACTTTGGTGAGGGAAGAAATTAATGCTTTATGGCCTGGTATCTGTAAGCTCCTACCCCAAATAAATACCCTTTATAAAAACCAAACAATTTTTGGTATTTTGCATCAGCATCCCTTTCAGTGACTAATACAGAATTTGGTGCTGAGGAATGGGGAAGTGCTTTTGTAATTATTAAAATACTGGAAAGGTTTTATAAATGGGTAAGGGGTATTTTTTGGAGGAATTGTGAGATGCTTGGATGAAAAGACCTACAGTACTATGAAGACACTGTTGGTAGCAATATGGATGCTAATGAGACTTTTTATGATGCCTTAGAACTAAATGTTGAAACTCATATTGGAAACTGAAGGAAAGGTGATCCATGTTTTAAAGCTAAAGAGAACTTAGCAAGATTAACTCCTGAGGTTGTATGGAAGGCAAAATTTGAAAATAGTTTGAGCCTGGACGTTTAGCTAAAGAACTTTCCAAAGTAAACCCAGAGAATGTGGCTTGTCTTCTGCTTGCAGCTAATAGGAAAGTGCTAGATGAGATTAGCTAAGGACTGAACTGTTTGGCAAAAGGAAAACAGAAACTGATTCTGGAAATTCAAAGTCTTTGGAAATCAAACTCCCAGAGGAAAGTGCCCCATTGGAGGACTTAACTAAACTTGGAACTTGTAAATCAGGACGGAAGATGAAGTTCTGCTGGAAAGACTTATGGAAAGTCTTACTGTGTGATGGCTTGGACACCTGCTTCTTGCATGCAAACCAACAAGGTTTTTGAGGGAGCTGTATGAAGAGAACCACTGTCAGCCTGGAATAAAAAGGACATGGAAAGGATAGATTGAAGGAGAAACAGCTTTAAGAGGACAACCGTGGAATTTGAACATCACCTTGGGCCAAGAGAGGAACCCCACCCATGTGTACAGAGAGGGTGAGTTTGCCCCAGAAGTTGAACGGTGGATGTTCCTGTCCAATGTTCTGGGAGAGTTTTTGTTCCCCCAGTGTATATAGAGGATGGGGCACATTCCCCAAGGGTTAGAGCAGTTAAGGTCAGCACCTCACAGTGCTGAGTGGGGTGTACCTGTCCCCCAAAGGTTAGAGAAGTCCAGGTGGTCAACCTATTGCTCTGAGAGGGTTGAGCTTCTTTGCAAAATGTTAGGGAAGGCCAGGTGGTTAACTCATTGCTCTGAGAGGGTTGAGCCTGTTTGCCAAATGTTAGGGAGAATGTTGTCTTCACATCACTGTACTAGGGGTGTTAAAACTCTAACCCAAAGATTAGGGAAGGTGTGGCAATCACCCCAAAACTCTTGGAGGGTGAGGTCTGGAGCTTGGTCAACACCCAGCTGCTTGATGAGGGTGGAACCAAGAAAATGACCATTGTACAAGAATGTGGAAAGGGTGGGTTCACATAAGGCCCCAAGGAGAATAAACAATCATCTTAAGAATGACTCTCAGACTGAAATCGAATGGAGGATGCCCTGCTGGTTTCCTGAACTGTAGAGGACCCAACTCATGTCCCCCCCCCCCCACCATGTTCTCCTTATTGTAATGAAAATGTTCATCCTATGTCTTTCCATTTGTGTATTGGAAACAGATAAATTATTTTGTAAGTTTTAAGTCTATCACAGGTGGTGGACTTGGCCCAGTGGTTAGGGCATCTGTCTACCACATGGGAGGTCCACAGTTCAAACCCCAGGCCTCCTTGACCTATGTGGAGCTGGCCCATGTGCAGTGCTGATGCACACAAGGAGTGCTGTGCCATGCAGGGGTGTCCCCCACATAGGGGAACCCCATGTGCAAGGAATGTGCCCCATAAGGAGAGCCACCAGCATGAAAGAAAGTGGAGCCTGCCCAGGAATGGTGCCGCCCACATGGAGAGCTGACACAACAGGATGATGCAACAAAAAGAAAAACAGATTCCCATGCCGCTGTCAACAACAGAAGCATACAAAGAAGAACATACAGCAAATAGACAGAAAGAAGAGACAACTGGGGTGGGGGTGGAAGGGGAGGGAAATTAAATAAATAAATAAATAAATAAATAAATAAATAAATAAATAAATAACTTTAAAAAAAAAGAAATCTATCACAGACAGGACTTTGCCCCCAGACAAACTGTATTTATTTAAATTGATTGTGATATGATTTAGTGCATGCATTTTTACTGATTTAAGGTTTTCTCAAATATTATGTCTTTTTGAAATTCAGAGGGTGGAGTATAGCAGTTTGATATGGTTATGAATTCCAAAAATAGATACTGGATTATTCTTGTAATCTGATCTGTACATGGGCATGATTGAGTTATTTTTTTTTAAGATTTAATTTTTATTTATTTCTCTCCCTTCCCCCCTAGTTGTCTGCTCTCTGTATCCATTCTCTGTGTCTTCTTCTGTGACTGCTTCTATCCTTATCAGTCACACCAGGAATCTGTGTTTCTTTTAGTTCTTCTGTCAGCTCTCCGTGTGTGTGGTGCCATTCCTGAGCAGGCTGAACTTTCACTCTGGGCAGCTCTCCTTAAGGGGTGCACTCCTTGTGTGTGGGGCCCCCCTATGTGGGGTACACCCCTGTGTGGCACAGCACTCCTTGAACACATCAGCACTGTGTGTGGGCCAGCTCCACATGGGTCAAGGAGGCCTGGGGTTTGAACCATGGACCCCCCCATGTGGTAGGTGGAAGCCCTATCCATTGGGCCAAATCCACTCCCCTGATTGAGTTATGATTAGGTCACTGAGTCCCCACCCTTTGGTGGATGAGGACTAACAGATAAAAGGCATGGCAAAGAACAGAGTTGAGAATTTCTGATGTTGGAGTTTTTTTTTTTTAATTTTTTTATTTTTTATTGACTTTGTAATAATATTACATTAAAAATATATATGTGAGGTCCCATTCAACCCCACCCCCCCACCCCCCCTCTCCCCCCCCAACAACATTCATTCCCATCATCATGACACATCCATTGGATTTGGTAAGTACATCTTTGGGCACCTCTGCACCTCATAGACAATGGTTCACATCATGGCCCATACTCTCCTCCATTCCATCCAGTGGGCCCTGTGAGGATTTACAATGTCCGGTGATTACCTCTGAAGCACCATCCAGGGCAGCTCCATGTCCCAAAGACGCCTCCACCTCTCATCTCTTCCTGCCTTTCCCCATACCCATCGTCCACCATGTCCACTTTTCCCAATCCAATGCCACCTCTTCTATGTGGACATTGGATTGGTTGTGTCCATTGCACCTCTATGTCAAGAGGAGGGTCAGATTCCACCTGGATGCTGGATGCAATCCTCCCATTTTCAGTTGTAATCACTCTAGGCTCCATGGTGTGGTGGTTGTCCTTCTTCAACTCCATCTTAGCTGAGTGTGGTAATTCCAATAAATCAGATTGTAGGTGCTGGAGTCTGTTGAGGCTCAGGATCTGGCTATCACATTGTCAGTCCAGAGATTCAAATCCCCTAAATATATCTTAAACCCCAGTTTGGTGCTGAAGACTTAAGCTGAAGCCCCAGGTAGTCAGCATGCAGAGGAAAGAGAAGCCAGCACCAGGAGGAAAGGAACCTTGAGCCCAGAGTAAAGCAAGCCCCAGGAATGGAGGAACCCAGGGAGCCTGAACCCTCACAGACATCAGCAGCCATCTTGCTACAAATAGACTTTGGTGAGGGAAGTAATTTATGCTTTATGTCCTGGTATCTGTAAGCTTCTACCCAAAATAAATACCAACCAATTTCTGGTATTTTGCATCAGCACCCCTTTGGTTGACTAATACATTTTCCAATGGCAGAGAAAAACACTTAGAATGAGCCCACCAGGCTGTGGGTACAGGAGTCCTCAATGTGACTCTCACCATTGTGCCCTGACATGCTCAGTGCAGGGCAGGGATGAGGTCAGGGCACTGCTTGATACTCTGGGCTTGCTGTAGGCCCAGGTGGGGCACAGAGAGGCCAGAGCACAGGGGCTGGTCTCCTTTGCCTGACATCAGCCAAAGGACTGATTAATGCACAGGACAATTAGCACTTTTTTTTTTAAACAGACAAGTTTATTACTGAAAAAATGCAATATTTGAGTTTGTGATTAATTAGCACTTTCTGTTTATACAAAGAGCAAAGCTCGAGAGCCTTGTATAGAGCCTTGCTGGTCTCCCCCATGACAGCCCAATAACAGTCTTCCCTGGTGATATCTGGACAGTGTCAGGGCTACTTCCATGAAGACCCCAATACAGCCTTCTCTGGCTGTCCTTTCAGAGCTAAGCTCCTTAGAAACAGTTACATGCAGTCCCTCTCCAGACCTATTCATCTCTATTTCAGCCCTCTATGTTTTTGAACTTGCTGAACCCAGCCAACCACTCCGGTCGAACAACTCTCCTATGGGTATTCCAATAACATTCAAATTCTCACATGCAAAGGCTACTTTCTTTATCATTTTTGAACTTTCCTTCCTGATTTTTCAGCAGTTTTACAGATTTTATTATGTTCTTCCCCTTCTGCTATCTTGGCTTCACCATATTTCCCTCTTGGGGTTCCCTGCTAATTTTCTTCCATACATCTCAGTGTCCTCTTCCTCTGTTAGCCATTTACATGTTGGTGTTCCACAAGGTTCAATCTTCTTCTCACTTTCCTTCTCATTCACCATAGTCTATTTCAGTGGCCATATCCAAACCTATTGTTTCAAGCAGGATGCCAAGGACTCTAACTTTTCATATCTAGCCCAGATCTCACTCCTGAGTCCCAGATGTAAATTTCTCACTTGTCTTTCATAGATCCCTCAAACTAAGGCTGTTACCCCACAGTTCTACACCCTTTTCTTTTTCAGTGTGAATGTCACCATCCCTGCCCAATTCTCTAAGCCAGAAACTGGAAGATTTCCTGTATATCTCCCACTCTATCATTCTGAAATACAATTAGTCTGAAGATGTGTCAATAGTACTTCCTAAATATATCTTCTCAATTCCACCCTGCCTCCCCATTTCTCATTGTAGACTTAGTCCAGTATTTCATCACTGATAGCCTGGATTATTGTCACAAGCCTCCAAATAATTTCTCCACTTCTGGTCCAGCCTCCCTCAAATTTATCTTCTACACTGTGGCTAGCACATGTGTAAAATGCAAAATATTTCTTATCTAAAACCATTCAATTATTTATATAGTTTGCATAATAAAGTTCAAATTCATCCAGCATTTTAGAACAGAAACCTCCAAACTGGCCACGACCCACCTCTACGACTCATCTGCAAACCACCCAACAGAATTATCTTACACTAAAGGTCAGCATATTCTAAACAGTGTTCCAAGGAGCACCTCTTCCAGATATTAATAAAATTCTGGTCTAATAAGTTTGTGAACATGGGGAAATGGGCTTAAACACAGTGATGGGCAGGGAGTTAAACTACAGCGTAAACTATAATACACTCTTAGTGGCAATACTCCAAAATATGTTCATTAACTGTAACAAGCATCTATAAATTGTAACAAATATAAGAAATATACCAATTGTAACAAATGTATGGAGGATGTTATTAATGTGGGAACATGTGGGAAGAGTTGGGATTGGGGCATATGGGAATCCCCTCTATATTTTTTGTAACATTTATGTAGTCTAAGTATCTTTTTTTTTTTAAAGATTTATTTTTATTTATTTAATTCCCCTCCCCTCCCCCGGTTGTCTGTTTTCTGTGTCTTTTTGCTGCATCTTGTTTCTTTGTCCGCTTCTGTTGTCGTTAGAGGCACGGGAAGTGTGGGTGGTGCCATTCCTCAGCAGGCTGCTCCCTCCTTCACGCTGGGCGGCTCTCCTTATGGGTGCACTCCTTGCGCGTGGGGCTCCCCTACGTGGGGGGACACCCCTGTGTAGCACAGCATTCCTTGCGCACATCAGCACTGTGCATGGGCCAGCTCCACACGGGTCAAGGAGGCCCAGGGCTTGAACCGTGGACCTCCCATGTGGTAGAAGGATGCCCTAACCACTGGGCCAAAGTCCATTTCCCCTAAGTATTTTTTTTTTTAATTTTTAAAGTATATTTAAAAAATAGACACTAAAGTGGGCATTTCGCATATTCAAATAAGGAACAGAGAAGATAAAGTTTGAGTACTGAACTCCTGTTCTTCACTGAATAGCTATTAACATCTCAAGGCATTCATTTTGGGATATGTTACTGAAGGCATTTGGGAAAACCTAAAGTTTCAACAGTATGCTCTACTCTCTTACATCTCCACCTCTGCCTGGTGAGCCATGCATTCATTCAGTCATTCATTTGCATACATTCCAAAACAATCATTAGAAATCAACTAGTATATGCTGTACATTCAGGGGAAGAACATGTTCTTGGTGAGCCAAACTTTGTAAACATATGATTAAAACAATCAGGATGAGTGCTCTGAATTTTGGAGCATTGTGCAAGGACCTGAATTTGGGAGATCAATAGACATCAAGCTTTCCCCCTCTTCCTTGACAGGGGTATCCCTCAGATAGGTGTCAATTTTTTTTACTCTAGGTATTAAATGGAATCTTAGGTGTTAAATGAGCATATATTTACTGGTATCTTTCCCTTAGGTTGATCCTTTCATTGTTACAAAATCTCCCTGTCTGTAGAGGTATAGGTAAAGTCACGAAAGTTAAGTTGGTATCAAATGAAATATGATTTTATATATTTAGGATGTTAAATTTTAACCCCATGGAAAACAGAGGAAAAAGAAATGACACTATATCCATACAGGAAAATGAAGGCAATCAATGTGGTACAATTCAAAACATCAAATACATATAATAGTAGCATAAAGGGCTTGTTTAAAATGAATTGTTGTTTCCTTAGGAAAAACTTTCTGGATAGAGTTAAGAAATTCATAATAATAATAATTTGAAAGAGTGGCAGAGTAAACTAGGCTGAAGGGACAGAAGTGATCATGAGATTATTCTAGACAGGTACTTTTTATTATGTTCATGTACCTAATCAAGAAAACTAATGTATTTTAATAAAATGCAGATTTCTGGTCCTCCACCCCAAACCGTGGATAAAAATATCTGGGTATAAGTTACAGAAAATAGTATTTAAATATGTTTCCTACAAGATTTTCATGCACAATAAAGATTAACCCTTTCTCTTGGGAGACTGTAATGAATTCAATAATTGAAAGGTTCAGAATTGCTGATATGCCATATATATTGGTTTCTTCAAGTTTCCACTGACCACTAAAATATTATATACCTGGACCACAGCTTAACCTCCTGCCAAAATGTCTCTATCAAGTGATACTTTATAATTATACTTTTGATTTTTATTTACCAAGAAAGGGTTCTTATTTGCTAAAAAAACAAAAAAAAACTTTTTTATTATTCTTTTTTATTCATTATCCTTAACAACACTTGTCTGTTATTTAACTCCACTGTAAAAGCTACCACTTTCAGCATTTTTGCTGAAAACTTTTCTTAAGAATGGTATGCTTTCTTCTCTGTGAAAAACAAATATGTAATTGTTTTTTGGCCTGAGAAATTATTTAACAAAAATGATAAAATCAGGGCTGCCCTGATGGAAGGGGCTGAGGGTCAGAACTGTGTACTCTCAGTTTTCTCCATGACTCCTGCATTAATTTCCTAGCTGCTGTAACAGATTCCATATAATGGGTTGACTTACCAACAGGGATTTACAGACTCAAGGTTTCAGAGGCTAGAAGGCTTGCTTCCTCCCAGAGTCAGTACTTAGAACTCACCAGCCATGTTGGTGCTCGTTGGCTTTTCTGTCATGTGCTGATGCATATGGCTGTGTCTTCTCCTTTCTCTTTCAGGTTCCATTGACTTCCAGCTTTGGCTGCTCCCTGAGCTTCCTTTCCACATCCATTTCCTTTGCTTATAAGGACTTCAGCCACACTGGATTAAGGCCCACATATTCAATGGTCCTATTTACAAAAGTGTTCACACCCACAAACCAAGGATTGGAACCTTTTGTGGGGGACCTTATACAATCCCCAACACCAATGATACCCTCTGACAACTCACCTTTCTAATGGGAAGATAAGGCAATTCAAAAATCACTCAGTGAAAAATCACTTTGGAAATCAGTATTTCGAATGTCCACAATTCTAACTTTGCTCTGAAGACTAAGAACTTCAAATTTAATACAATATTGTATTAATTCTCTTTGTGAGCATGTTTACTTTTGCCTTCTTTATGGCTTTAACTTCTTTAGTGCTTAGTTTCAAGAGAATTTCATAATTATTTCTATAAATATGTATTTTGTTCCTATACTAAAAAACCATTATGGAAAGATGGGGTACAAATAGTCTGAATACACATTCATTATTATTATCTTTATTAAAATCTTGTGAACTCAAATGGCTTCCATTACTTTACAATGATTCTTCTGGGAAGGTGGCAGACTAGCAAGACAGAGGACTCTCTTCTCTTCTAGGAAAATAGCTAGAGGACAGGCAGAAATGGCCTGGAAAGAAACTTCTATGGTTCAGGACCCCAGGGGAAGGCTGGACACCACACAGCAGAGAGAAGTGCAATGGAAAAGAACAGTGATGGCAAAACTGTGAGTACATGCTGCAGCTGCCAGTATCCACCCCCACCATATAGACACATTGAATTCTCAGGCCTCAGGGCCACTGGCTACAAAAGGGGACCCACCTCCCAGGAGAAGACAGGAGAGAGCAACACAGACCAAGGATGGCTGCCTTTAACCATCAACTTTAGTCTGCTGTGCTCTTGAGCTCCTGCAGTCTGGGTGGGGCCCTGCTATTGTTTGCCAAGGAGCCAGCAGAGAACTAAAGAGATCCAGTACTAAGAAGATCCAACAATCTCACTCTCCTCCTCTACTGACTGGGACTGGTTGTTGAGGACAGAGAAGGGAATGGAATTACTGTCTACCTGGGACGAGGGAGAGGACTACCAGCACAGCCTGAGGAACTGCCTCTGAGAAAGTTTGAATTAGGAGGCTCTCAGTCTCCAGGCAGGATCCTCGATCACAGTGATCTAGTCTGATGGATGCAAACACACTCTGAGCAGACATCAAATTGAAGGCCTGATAATGAGTGCCATCTACTGGTGGACCAAGGAAAGCATGTGGGAACACAGACATAAATAAGCAAGAGAGTCATTTTCTGGTCTTTACAATCTCCCTCCCCAAGGCCCTGGGAAGCATGTCTGCAACACATTACTCTGCTCAGGGCCCAGATCTGAGCAACTTACAGACAATCCTAAAGACCCAGAACAAGTTGAACCAAGAATCAAGAATACTAGTAACACAGGGCCTCCTGCCACTAAATCCCTATGAGAGGAAAGTGAGCATCTGAGTAAACTCACCATCCAAATCGCATGCCTAGACATCAGCAAAAGTTACAAGTCATTCTGAGAAAAGAGAAGAAATGACCCAAGAAAAGGAATATATCAAAGTACCCAGAAGAGACACAGGATTTCAGACAACTAACCAAGGAGATGCACACAAATTCCCAAAATCAAATTAGTAAATTGAAAGATGATATGGATAAAAAGATAAAAGATATTAAGAAGACACCAAGTGAGCACAAAAAATAATTTGAAAACCTGAATAGAAAAGTAACAGAACTCATGGGAATGAAAGACACAATAGTGAGATTAAAAAAAAACGAATTAGAGGGGAGCAGTTGTAGCTCAAGTAGTTGAGGATGTACTTCCCATGTACAAGGTCCCAGGTTTGATCGCTGGCACCTTCTAAAAACAAACAAATGAAAAAATGAACTCTCACTGGAGAGCAGATGTAGCTCAGCAGTTGGGCACCTGCTTACAATGCACAAGGTCCTGGGTTCAATTGCCAGTACCTCCTAAAGAGTAAACAAACAAAAAACAACAAAAAACATTAGAGGCATACAACAGCAAGTTTGAAATGATAGAAGAAATAAGTGAACCAGAGGACAGAAGAGCAGAAATGGAAGAGAGAAAAGAACAGAAAGAGAAAGAATGTAAAATATGGAGCAAGGGTTCATTGAGTTGAGTGATAAGAGAAAACACAATAACATGCATATCATGGGAGTTCCAGAAGGAGAAGAGAAGGGAAAAAGGGCAGAAAGAGTGTAAGAAACAAAGATTAGTTTAGTTTTCATGTAAAGGAATGTAACCTGGCAGCCTACTGCCTCAGTCTCCCACTCCTGGGTTAAACAACAACAAAGGAAACCAGCTTAAGCCAGTCCTATAAAGAGTAAAAAAAAAAAAAAGGAAGATGCCCCAGAAAGAGCTTAGCCAATACCAATTCAGCACCACATTCCATTCCTTATTTGGCAGAGGGAAACAGGTAAAAACAAAAATGGTTGGAATGTGATGAGGGAAGCAGTTAATCACAAACTTTTGCGAGGGAAAGTTAGATCTTCTTGGACAGGTTGTAACTTCTGAAGTATCCAACCTATGGAAAAACAGAGGAAGGGCTTGTGTGCTAGGCTTAGCAGTATGAATTGTGTCATTTTTCTTTGAGGCGCCAGCCATGTTTTCTGGTTGTGCACCCCTTCTTACAAGATTGAAAATAAGTTATTCTCTTCTCCACAATCGGGTGAGCCTTATTTTCTTCCAGAAGAAAAAGATTTATTTCTAACAGCCATGGGGGCTCATCTGGGATTCTGAGGCTTCAGAGAGCAGACTCGTGGGGTGGACGACAGGGAGGCGTGCCCCGCTGTTTAAGCAGTCTTGGACCCACTGGCGGGGGCCTTGCCTCTGGCAGCCAGGAAGCCTGAGAACAGACACCCAGAGCTGATGATTGTGGATGAGAAAAAGGGAAGGGAAAATCTGCCTCTTCTTGACCAGGTGACTCCATGCATGGACCAAGGTAAGAACAAAGGCTATTATGTATTACCTTGGTGGTCAGGAATTCTGATGAGTCTGAGGTTCACTGTGTGTGCATGAGACACATGACATACAGTGTGAAGTGAGTGCGGAGTCCCAATTCGCATTTCCCTTCTCCTGTGAGGGAAAGGGCCAGAGATGGACAAAGCAAAAGATTCAAAAGAAAGAGACCCAGACAAGATTCAGGATGGGAAATAGAGGCTGTCAGTTGACTGGGAAAAAGGGGAAGGGGGTATCTGTAGGATCCCCTGGAGACATTCCTCCAGATAGTCCACTAGAGAGGATGTTAAAGCATTGGACCGATAGTAATCAGACCAAGGGAAAAGACAAGCAGAAAATGGTTAAATACTGCTGTTATCTCGACCAAGGAAATTATTTTACTGCCTGACTTATTCTGGCCAAAATATGGGGTAGATGAGAATTGGCTTTGTGCTGAGCTTGTACTGTATGTTAATGGAAAAACACCCTTCTCCAAAGAAGAGTCTGACTATGCAATGTGCTGGTTAATGGGAAAGTGGGCCACTTTCTATCCTATGAAAGCTGAAAATCCAGGCCCCAAGACTAAGCTTGCAGAAACTGAGACTGCAGAAACAAAAGCTACAGAAACTAAACCCTGGGACCCCCATCTAATCTCCCTCCTCTTTATGTCCCCCTCCCCTCCCAGGAGAAGGGCCATTAGATTTGGAACGCCTGATAGAGCCCATTGTAAGCCCTGGGGAACTGGAGAATCAAGCAAGGTCAACAGCCCCACTGGTTACAACCCACCAACAGCTGAAGAAAGAATTGGAAATGCCCCACTGACAAGTACTGAAGTAAGAAACTTCAAAAAGGAGATGAAATCTCTAATGGAAGATCCAGTGGGGCTGGCTGAACAAGTAGATCAATTCCTGGGTCCTAGTTTATACACCTGGCCTGAACTTATGTCCATACTTGCGGCGGCTTGCTCGGTCGGTAGAGGTGGGGTCTGGCTGCGGACGAGGGGTCGGTCCAGCTCTGGACAAGGGGTCGGTCCCGCTTGGGATGAGGGGTTGGTCCCACTTGGGACGAGGGGTCGGTCCGGCAGCAGACGAGGGATCGGTCTCACAAGGGGTTGCGCGGTTCGGCTGACGGGGTCGCCCGGCGAAGCCGGCGATGAAGGGGTCGCCCGGAGAAGCAGGTGATGAACTGGGGACAAGGGAGGCCAGGCTCTTGTCGGGGGCTCTCAGGACTGGAGGGCGCATGGCAGAAGAACTACCACGGAGACAAGGTAAACACGCAAGTCCACTTTACTGAGGGAGAGGCAACAGTTTTATAGGGGCTGGGGAAGGCTGATTGGTCGAAGCCATGCCCTGTTCTGATTGGTTGCCGGCAAAAGGTCAGTGGGCGGTACTGGATGGGGGAGGGGTGGTGATTAGGGATTGGCTGTCGCTGTTGCTGGGGGAAGGGGCAGGGTTTAGTGATTGGTGGCTGCTGTTGCTGGGGTGGAGGGCAGACTTGAGTTTCCCGCCCACGCCTGGCTGTTGCTGCTGTCAGGGGAAGGGAAAAGTGCGGGCTGGATTTTTCCACCCACACCTGGCTGTTGCTGCTGTCGGGGGAGGGGAAAAGGGCAGACTGGAATTTTCTGCCCTGCGCCTGCGCAGGGAGAAGGAAGAAGGGTGCCGCCCCACAAGGCATCGGGTGGCACCATCTGGGAGGAGGGGCGGCCGCGGAAGCATGGCTGCCGAGAAGGGGAGACCCGAGGGCACTCTGCGCCCATGCCGAGCTTCCTTCAGGGGTGGCGGTGGGCCTGACCAACCACCCTATTATGGGGGCAGCGGAATTAGGCCTACCGCGGCCGCTCCCCTGCCAGGCCAGCAAACCACACTTCAGCCTGAGGGGTGACCGCATTTCCCCCTTCTTTTCAAATAAGGGCCAGGATGGCAGCGGCAACAGGTAGCCGAGGCCCAAGAGGCAGTAAGCAATGAGGGAAGCGGGGCTGAAGAGGGAGGTGAGTATGACGGGCATACAAATGTACAATTTGGGGGGCAGTATCTTGCCGTTGCAAGCAAGGGTGGCCAATGTCCAATTCTTGTTGATCTCGGTGGCTATAAGGTCTATCTGCTTGTTAAAAGTCCAGGATGACAGCGCGTTACAGGTAGTTGATCTCTTCTTGGCGGCGAAGAGCGGTAGAGGCAGACTGTGTGGTGGTCTGGAGGATCGCAGCGGTGAGGACAAGTCACGTCAGGGCACCAGCGACGGTGGTGGCGGCAGCGTCGGGAGTGGTGGAGATGTAGGCGAGGACAATAAGAAGGCCAAAGTCTTCACGGGTGCGAGAGAGGCCGATGTTAATGGGGCGGGCCGACATGGGGCGGCCCAATCTGCAACGCAGTAGGGGTTCAAGCGAAAAAAGGAGGGGGGCGGGGGATGAGAAAGGACGCTTTGGATGGCTGGGAAGAGGAGTGAGGTCGAGACAGGAGGAAGCTCTGCAGAAGTATGGGGAGCTGTTAAAAGCAGAAACGTTATTAGATGCTAGAAAGCAGGCCGCAGGCCGGGGAAAGCAGGTTGTGGGCCGTTTCGCGGGGCTGGAGCTGCTTGAGAGCGATGGCAGCATGGGGGGCTGTGGTTACAATCTTCTGGGGTGGTAGTGGCTAGACAGATGGTGGAAAATATTATCAAGAAAGCAAAGGTTATGAGGAAGAAATAGAGTATTAAAGGCTGTGGGGGAAGTGAGAAGATCATTTAGAGGATAGGGTTGAGAATGGTATGTTTAAGACAGAAGCTTTGTGGTTTGTAGGAGACTGCTTTATAAACGAAGGAGAATGAGGGCAGTAAATATAGTAACGATAGATAGGAAGATGACAGTGAGGAGGAGTCTTTGTTTAAGGTTCCAATCGTCCGGCGCAACAGTGGCTAGGCCGATAGCGAGGGGTGTTGCTAAATAGACAATGGCTGCAAAGACAAAATCATCTTCTGTTTCCTTAAGAATAACTTTTCTTTAAATACTTAGTAGCATGCAATATTAGAAACCGTTTCCTAAAAGCAAGTTGGCAGGGGAGCTTGGTTGCTGTTAATCTTTCCTGTTATAAAATTACCTTTTATTATTATTATCATCAATTCAGTTATATATATATATATTTAAGAATGACCTTTTGGAATTAGCCATTTAATACCTTAATGTAAACTATTGAAGATAAATTTTATCTCTACAGAACACATTCCCTTACGTAAAGTTATCACAATACCTTTTACACTTGCTGCATGCAAATTAAATTTCAAGAGTTTATGAAAAATTAGCCATCCTACTTTAGGACAAAATACGTCTTTTTGCAAAACTTATTACATTTCCGTTAGCATTTTTACAAACTTTTAACCTTTTTAATATTCATATAAGTTTTACATTCTTTATATTATCCTGTGAAGAAAAATAAGTTATTCATTTTAATCTAGGCAAGAACAACTTTTTATGAAGACATACAGTTAATTTTGTTAATTAAGACTTACAATTTTTTTAATTGTAGATATCTTATTAACATTTAAACTTATGTATTAATATAATAAACTTAAGTATTAATATAAGCGCTTATTTAATTTTTGGCCATTTGAATAGAGCTCTTTTAAAGATTTCTAGTAATTTATATTTACCATCCGGAGGTATCACAATATATGTTGACATTGAACGAACAGACAGACAAACACAGAACAATTACAACACATTAACAGAAATATATAATTTATTTACAGTTGACTCATAACTCTTACTTTCTTGGTATAGTTGCTTTTAAATCCTTTTTTATATAGCATATCATAGATTATACCCTTCAAGATTTCTTCTGGACTTCATGTTGCCTGTAATAAGCCAGGAGGGAATCTTTTACCTTCCTGCTCCACAGCAAAAGTGACCCTATCTATAAGGCGAGTATAGGTGTCTGGGTCCCAAAGCTGACACGTGGTAAGCCACGGATTAAAGGGGAGAAGAAGGTCCCAATATACTTGAAGCTGTTTGAAAGAGATCTTACACCGGTGAGTGTCTAGGAGACCGGCGAGGGTCCGAACTTGTGGGGCTTGCTTAGCAGATAGGATGTTACCCATTGCTAATGGCCTTTTGGAGCCGATAAGAAAAGGGGCCCTTACCTTGAGATCACGGCGATGGGAGCCGAGGTGCACGGTGAGACGAGGGGTCGGAGCCGGTGGGGCTCCGACGGTGGTCACGGGCCAAGAGAAGGCCCCAACGAGGGGAGGGCGGGATGACGAGCAGTGGAGCAAGGCAAAGGGGAGCAAGCATGGAGGGGAGGAGGCAGAGGTGAAGGCAGGGGTGGAGGTGCTGAGGCACACGCTCCTGAGAGTTTTTTGGCGCCTCTTAATCATAGCGGGTTGGTATAAGCCCCCGACATGGAAGGAGCAAGCCATCCAGCGATTCTCCCAGACCGCCGTGGATCGTATGAGGTCACCAAGGTTCAGGAGCAGCAATGCAGAGCGAAAAGATAGGGGTGAGAAGAGAGGAGAGCATAGGGCTATGGTAGGGTTACTTCAGACGTGCAAGTGCGTGCTCCCGAGAAATCCAAGGCTCCTCTTAATCATAGCGGGTCGGTATAAGCCCCCAACATGGAAGGAGAAAGCCATCCAGTGATTCTCCCAGACCGCCGTGGATCGTATGAGGTAGCTAAGGCTCAGGTAGCAGCAATGTTGCATGAGAGAAGTCCCAAGGTGAGAAGAGAGGAGGGCGTAGGGCTGTGGTAGGATTACTTCAGACGTGCAAGCGCGCGCTCCCGAGAAATCCAAGGCTCCTCTTAATCATAGCGGGTCGGTATAAGCCCCCGACATGGAAGGAGAAAGCCATCCAGCGATTCTCCCAGACCGCCGTGGACCGTATGAGGTAGCCAAGGCTCAGGTAGCAGCAATGTTGCACGAGAAAAGTCCCAGGGTGAGAAGAGAGGGGGGGCGGGCGCCAGGTTATGGAGTGAGGCTGTGGTGGAGTTACCTGGCCCCATGTTGGGCGCCAGCTGCGGCGGCTTGCTCGGTCGGTGGAGGTGGGGTCTGGCTGCGGACGAGGGGTTGGTCCAGCTCTGTACGAGGGGTCGGTCCCGCTTGGGATGAGGGGTCAGTCCCACTTGGGACGAGGGGTCAGTCCGGCAGCAGACGAGGGATCAGTCTCACAAGGGGTTGCGCGGTTCGGCTGACGGGGTCGCCCGGCGAAGCCGGCGACGAAGGGGTCACCCGGCGAAGCCAGCGACGAAGGGGTCGCCTGGCGAAGCTGGCGATGAAGGGGTCGCCTGGAGAAGCACGCAACGAACTGGGGACAAGGGAGGCCAGGCCCTTGTCGGGGGCTCTCAGGACTGGAGGGCGCATGGCAGAAGAACTACCGTGGAGACAAGGTAAACACGCAAGTCCACTTTACTGAGGGAGAGGCAACAGTTTTATAGGGGCTGGGGAAGGCTGATTGGTCGAAGCCATGCCCTGTTCTGATTGGTTGCCGGCAAAAGGTCAGTGGGCGGTACTGGATGGGGGAGGGGTGGTGATTAGGGATTGGCTGTCGCTGTTGCTGGGGGAAGGGGCAGGGTTTAGGGATTGGTGGCTGCTGTTGCTGGGGTGGAGGGCAGACTTGAGTTTCCCGCCCACGCCTGGCTGTTGCTGCTGTCAGGGGAAGGGAAAAGGGCGGGCTGGATTTTTCCGCCCACACCTGGCTGTTGCTGCTGTCGGGGGAGGGGAAAAGGGCAGACTGGAATTTTCTGCCCTGTGCCTGCGCAGGGAGAAGGAAGAAGGGTGCCGCCTCACAAGGCATCGGGTGGCGCCATCTGGGAGGAGGGGCGGCCGCGGAAGCATGACTTCCGAGAAGGGGAGACCCGAGGGCACTCTGCGCCCATGCCGAGCTTCCTTCAGGGGTGGCGGTGGGCCCGACCAACCACCCTATTATGGGGGCAGCGGAATTAGGCCTACCGCGGCTGCTCCCCTGCCAGGCCAGCAAACCACACTTCAGCCCGAGGGGTGACCGCACATACTGAATATCCTCTTCATGAGAGAAGAAAGAGGAATGGTGTGGAGGGCAGCTATGAAGGAGTGGGAAAGGCAGCATCCACCTGGACAGGGGGTAATGGCAGCAGAACAGAAGTTCCCAAACATAGACCCTAATTGGGATAATAATGACCTGGGGGACAGAACACAGATGAAAGATCTTAGAGACCTCTTATACAGGGGATCAAATTGGCTGTACCCAAATCTCAAAACTTGAGTAAGGCCTTTGAAGTAGCCCAAGAGAAGGATGAAACTCCCTCTGCTTACCTGCAAAGATTGAGAGACCAAGTGAGGAAATACTCAGGGATGGACCCTGCTGATCCTGTGGCTCAGGGAATGTTAAAAGTCAGCTATGTGAAGGGGTCTTGGCATGACATTCAGAAGAAGATTCAGAAAATAGAAGGATGGATGGATAAGCCATTGGAAGAGTTATTGAGAGAATCCCAGAAAGTGTTTGTAAGGAGAGAGGAGGAAAAGCAGAAACAGAAAGCAAAGGTTATGATTAGTACAGTTGATCAAGTGTTTAGGAAAAGACTGGAGATGAGTCAAGGAGGGGACAGGCAGAGGCAAGATAAAGAAGCAAAGTGGCCTATTTAGATAAGGGAACATGGAGAAGGCAAGGCTCTCTCTGCAGGGAGCTATCACTGTGCGAGTCCTGATCATTTCAAAAGGGAATGCCTGAGTTTAAAGAAAAAGAGTCAGGTAATTCTCCTCATGAATTTTGAGGATTGGGGGGGTCTGAGGTGCCTTACTTCTAAAGCCCACCGGGAGCCTTTAGTAAATCTAAGGGTGGGCCCATTTCAGGAGGAAATTGCATTTCTAGTGGACACTGGCTCAGCCCGATCCTCTGTGATTCATCTCCCCAGAGGGACCAAATTCTCTGGCAGTTCCCTTACAGTCTCAGGGGTAAAAGGAGAAAGATTTGAGGTCCCCACTCTTTCTCCCACTGATATTTGTTGGGCAGACAATCAAATTGTAAGATCTTTGTTGTACATACCAGAAGCTGGAACTAACTTGTTGGGAAGGGACTTAATAGTATTCATGGGTTTGGATTTGGAAGTAAGGGATGGGCAGATAGAAGTAATCTTAGCCATGCTCACTAGAGAAGATGAAAAAGATATGAGAGGAAGTGTGGGTAAGAGAAGGGAATAGAGGGGGTTTGCAGATACACCCTATTAAAATCAAATTGAAAAAGGAAGGGGAAATTATTTGTCAAAGACAATATCCCATTTCCCTTAAGGGGAGGCAGGGACTTCAACCCATCATCGAAGGCCTCCTTCAGGATGGGCTCTTGGAGCCCTGCATGTCTCCCTTCAATTATCCTATCTTGCCTGTTCAGAAATCAGATGGTAATTGGAGGCTGGTACAGGACCTAAGGGCCATTAATCAAATCATTCAGGTTTGACACCCAGTAGTCCCAAACCCATACACTCTCCTTAGTAAGATCCCCTGCCATCATAAGTGGTTTAGTGTAATAGATCAAAAGATGCCTTTTGGACCTGTCCCTTTAACCCAGAGAGTAGAGACTTGTTTGCCTTTGATTGGGAGGATCCCTCTACAGGAAGAAAACAGCAATATAGGTGGACAGTTTTGCCCCAAGGCTTCACAGAATCCCCCAACCTCTTTGGGCAGGAACTGAAAAAAGTATTGGAGAAATCTGCAGTCCCACCTGAAGTTTCCCTTTTACAATATGTAGATGATATGCTATTATCAGGTAAAGAAAGGCAGATAGTGGTCTGAACCACAAAGAGCTTATTGAATTTCCTGGGGGATCAAGGGCTAAGTGTGTCAAAATGTAAGCTACAGTTTGTAGAAAAGGAAGTCAAATACCTGGGTCATCTCATTAGTGAGGGAAGGAGGAAGATCAATCCAGAAAGAATTCAGGCCATTACTGAATTACCTCTTCCCCAGACAAAAAGAGAACTAAGAAGATTTTTGGGATTGGTGGGATATTGTAGATTATGGATGGATTCTTATGCATCCCAAACCAAAGGGTTATAGCAAAAACTGTTGGAGGAGGAGCCTGACAGGTTAGAATGGAAGGAGGAGGAAGTAAAGGCCTTAGAGGGGCTCAAGCAGGCATTGGTGCAAGCCCCCCATTCTAGCCCTTCCCTCCCTCAAGAAGCCTTTCCATCTGTTTGTGACAGTAAATAAGGGGACAGCCTTGGGAGTCCTAACCCAGATCTGGGGAGGCCAAAGGAAGCCTGTGGCCTTCCTTTCCAGAATCCTGGATCCTGTCCCCAGGGGATGGCCAGGGTGTGTTCAGGCCATGGCAGCAACTGCTCTTAGTAGAAGAAAGCAGGAAACTGACCTTTGGAGGGGCCTTAGTTGTTAGCACCCCTCATCAGGTCAGAACTATTTTGTCTCAAAAAGCAGGAAGGTGGTTAACAGATTCCTGAATTTTAAAATATGAGGCTATTCTAATGGAAAAAGATGATTTAATACTGACAATTGATCATAGTCTGAACCCAGGTTCTTTCCTTTGGAAAGGTCCCAACCAAGTAGAAACTCCTGAAAATGATTGTCTCAACTTAATTGACTACCAAACCCAAGTCTGGCCTAACCTAGGGGATCTTCCCTTACATTCAGGGAAAAAATTGTTTATAGATGGGTCTACTAGGGTCCTGGAAGAAAAAAGGCATAATGGCTATGCTGCTGTTGGTGGACTAACTTCTGAAGTGAAAGAAGCTGGCTGACTGCCCAATGTTTGGTCAGTTCAAACTTGTGAGCTGTATGCATTAAATCAAGCCCTTAAATTGTTAGAAGAAAAAGGTGGTACAGTCTACACAGATTCTAAATATGCCTTTGGTGTGGTCCACATCTTTGGAAAAATTTGGGAAGAAAGGGGATTAATCAATAGCAGAGAGAAGGAATTAGTCCATATGGAACTGGTAAAACAAGTGTTAGCCAGTCTGCTTTTACCAAGGGAAATATCTGTGGTACATGTAAATGGGCATCAGAAGTGTAACACTTTTGAAGCAAAATGCAACAGATTGGCAGATGAAAAGGCCAAAGAGGCTTCCCTCTGTTCCCCTCTGGAACTAATTGTCCTGATACCCTCAATCCCCAAAGAAATTGGAATTCCTGTATTCTCTGAAAAGGAAGTAAAAGAACTAGAACAACTGGAAGCAACCTTAAATAGCCAAGGGAAGTGGCTCCTCCCAGACAGCTGGCAGATGTTGAATAAGCAAATAATGAGGGAAGTACTAGTGGTTTTGCACCAAGGGAGTCACTGGGGAGTACACACCATGTGTGACCTGGTTCTCAAGCATTTTGGGTATATGGACCTTTATACTATAGCCAAGCAAATAAGTGAATGATGCATAATCTCTCAGAAAGTTAATAAGAAAGTTTTAAGAAAGTAAGTGCCAGGGGGGTGGGAGCCTGACCTCAAACCATTCCAGAGCATTCAAGTTAATTATACTGAAATGCCCCCTGTAGGCTGATTAAAGTATATACTGGTTATTGTGGATCACCTGACAGAGTGGGTAGAAGCATACCCTCTTGCTTCAGCTACAGCATCAGGGACTTCAAAAATAATCCTTGAACAACTCATTCCCTGATACAGGTTAGTAGAAAACATAGATTCAGACAATGGTAATCACTTTACATCCAGAGTGTTGCAAAATATTATGCAGGGTCTAGATATCACATGGAACTTCCATACACCCTAGCACCCACCATCCTCAGGGAAAGTGGAAAGAATGAATCAAACCTTAAAAAAAAAATCTCTCGAAGTTGGTCTTAGAAACCAAATTACCATGGGTTAAATGTTTGCCTCTAGCTCTGTTAAGGATCTGAACTGCCCCTAGGAGGGAACTGGGAATTTCTCCCTATGAGATTCTTTTTGGCCTGCCTTTCCCTGGGAAGTCTGGAGAACTCCCCTCCTTTGAGTCAAAGGATCTCTTTCTTCAAAATTATATACTGGCCCTGTCTTCTACTTTGTCATCCCTCAGACATCGGGGTTTGCTGGCTCAGACTCTACCTCTTGAATTTGCAGTCCAACACCAAACTGGCAGCAGGTCCTAATCAAGTCATGGAAAGAGTCCAAACTCCAACCAACCTGGAAACTGAAACAGCAGTCCAAACAGCAGAAAAAGGCTGGACTCATTACACCCGAGTAAAGGGACCAGTACCTGAACCGAATGATAAGTACTCAACAACTTCATCTGAGTCTTGGAAAATAATTTCAACCCCAAATCCCTTAAAGATTACACTAAGAAAACAATAACTGGGGGGGGGGTGAGGGGCACAGGAGGCTGAGCTGTGTATTGTCCTGGTCAACAATGGCCCTAGTCCTATCAGAACACCAAAGGAGAAATTCAGATTTTAAGTTACAGGGGGAAATAATCTTACTAGCCATAATATTTCAAACCCTAGAAGAACTAGCCCCATCAAATTAATTATAAATGTGACTGAAGGTCTGGAGTCCCAGATGGTGCAGTCTAAAGCCTGCCAAGTAATAGACTGTAGGAGTTTAGAGCACCAGTGATGGCTGAGTGGGGAAAATAAATACCTATGCCCAGAGCCAGTGGAGAATGGTTACAGTTGAGCCCCCTCTTGCCCCTCTTGGGATGATGTATGGTGGACTACCCAGTATAAGGGATGGACCATAAATATGGGATGGGTCTCACCAGGTCAAGGCCATTAAGGAGTAAGATAACCTTTTATAAAGGTAATACCCCACCAAACTGCAAGGGTCTTCAGTGCAATGCAGTAGCAATAACTACTAAGAAAGCAGACAACGTAAAAACTAGGAGCAGCAGCAGGGACCAAGTGGTGGATAGAGTCTATGGAATGGGAGCAAATGTTACAGGTAAAGGTCCTCTGGGGAGGTTTCATATCCAAGTCCTTCCTCCCCTTGTAGATATGACATCGACAACACCCTCTCCAGCCAACCCTTCAGAAATACCACAGGAAAACCGACCAAAGGCCAGTTCCCCAATTCAAAATGATTCCAAAGCAGTTAGGATACTTAAGGCAGAAGATTTAAAGCAAACTATAGAAATAGAGACAAGATATGGGGACATAAATGCCTGGGTAGAATGGATCAAATATACAGTCCAGAGTCTAAACAAAAGCAACTGTTAGGCTTGTGCAACAGGCCACCCCACAGCTCATATTTTACCCTTTCTACTAGGTATGGAAAAGCATGAAAAGGAGTTTAAGTGTATGATACTCCTCTTTCAAAAAGCTACTCCTAGTAAAAATTGTAGTACGTTGTCCTCTCTCTTCCCACCAGTCAAAAACAGAAACATCAAGGCCATACCTGCCTCACGTCTAGGCCCAGGGAATCACTCTGCTTGTCTCTCTAGACAGGGGAAAGGATTCCAGGAACTTAGAACTAAGGCCTCATGTACACAAGTGTGGAATATAAAAAGTGATTGTACTAACAATTTCTCCAGTTTGGTCAGACCTCGAGTGGACCTGTGGTGGTACTGTGGAAAGGGTGTTCTCTGACCAATACTGCCTGAGAGGTAGGGTGGAACCTGTGCTCTGGTCCAATTGGCTATCCCATTCACCCTTGCATTTAAAAAAGAAGTGAGAATATCATCTCAGGGAGGGAGAGAGAAAAGAAGTTTACTTGGTTCTTTTAATGACTGGATCTATTTAAACAATATAGAAGTTCCCTGAAGAGTCCCAGATGAGTTTAAGGTGAAAGATCAGGTAGCAGCTGAGTTTGAATCATTCTTGTTCTGGTAGGTCACCATTAATAAAAATGTAGACTGGATTAATTATATCTATTATAACCAACAGAGATTTATTAATTACACCAAGAATGCAGTTAAAGGAATTGCAGAACAATTAGACACTACTAGCAGAATGGCATGGGCAAATAGAATGGCCTTAAATATGATGCCAGCTGAGAAAGGGGGAGTCTGTGTTATAATTGGAGGTATTTGCTGTACATTCATCCCCAATAACACTGCCCCTGATAAAACTATCACTAAAGCTTTACAAGGGCTAACAGCCTTATCTGAGGAATTAGCAGAGAATTCTGGCATTAGTAATTCACTCACAAAATGGCTTGAAAATTGATTTGGAAAATGGAAAGGGGTTGCACTGTCCATCTTAACTTCCCTCATTATCTCAGCTGGGGTGCTTACCACAGTTGGATGCTGTATCATTCCATGTACCCAAGGGCTAGTTCAAAGACTCATTAAAACTGCCCTAACCAAACAAATGCCCATACAGTGTAGGCAAAACAATCTGTACCCCCTTAAAGAAAGAGATTCTTATGATGAAGAGTGTGAGATAGCACCTAGAAAATTTAAAGAACGGAAATGTGAAAACTAAAAATAAAGGGGGGGGGGAATTTAAAAAGAAAGAGGGGCAATTGTAAGAAACAAAGATTAGTTTAGTTTTCACATAAAGAAATGTAACCTGGCAGCCTACTGCCTCAGTCTCCCACTCCTGGGTTAAACAGCAACAAAGGAAACCAGCTTAAGCCAGTCCTATAAGGAGTAAAAAAAAAAAAAAAAAAGTAAGATGCCCCAGAAAGAGCTTAGCCAATACCAATTCAGCACCACATTCCATTCCTTATTTGGCAGAGGGAAGCAGATAAAAACAAAAATGGTTGGAATGTGATGAGGGAAGCAGTTAATCACAAACTTTTGTGAGGGAAAGTTAGATCTTCTTGGATAGGTTGTAACTTCTGAAGTATCCAACCTATGGAAAAACAGAGGAAGGGCTTGCGTGCTAGGCTTAGCAGTATGAATTGTGTCATTTTTCTTTGTTCGAGGCACCAGCCATGTTTTCTGGTTGTGCACCCCTTCTTGCAAGATTGAAAATAAATTATTCTCTTCTCCACAATTGGGTGAGCCCTATTTTCTTCCAGAAGAAAAAGATTTTATTTCTAACAAGAGTATCTGAGGAAATAAAAGCTGAAAATTTCCCAACCCTCATGAAAGAAATGACATTGCATGTCCAGGAAGCACAGTGTACCCCAATCAGAATAAATGTGTGCGACGGCTTGCTCGGTCGGTAGAGGTGGGGTCTGGCTGCGGATGAGGGGTCGGTCCAACTCTGGACGAGGGGTCAGTCCCGCTTGGGATGAGGGGTCAGTCCCACTTGGGATGAGGGGTTGGTCTGGCAGCAGACGAGGGATCGGTCTCACAAGGGGTTGCGCGGTTCGGCTGACGGGGTTGCCCGGAGAAGCAGGCGATGAAGGGGTCGCCCGGAGAAGCCGGCGATGAAGGAGTCGCCCGGAGAAGCTGGCAATGAAGGGGTCGCCCAGAGAAGCTGGCGACGAAGGGGTCACCTGGAGAAGCAGGCGATGAACTGGGGACAAAGGAGGCCAGGCCCTTGTCGGGTGCTCTCAGGACTGGAGGGCGCACCGCAGAAGAACTACTGCAGAGACAAGGTAAACACGCAAGTCCACTTTACTGAGGGAGAGGCAACAGTTTTATAGGGGCTGGGGAAGGCTGATTGGTTGAAGCCATGCCCTGTTCTGATTGGTTGCTGGCGAAAGGTCAGTGGGCGGTACTGGATGGGGGAGGGGTGGTGGTTAGGGATTGGCTGTCGCTGTTGCTGGGGGAAGGGGCAGGGTTTAGGGATTGGTGGCTGCTGTTGCTGGGGTGGAGGGCAGACTTGAGTTTCCCGCCCACGCCTGGCTGTTGCTGCTGTCGGGGGGAGGGAAAAGGGCAGACTGGATTTTTCGGCCCACGCCTGGCTATTGCTGCTGTCGGGGGAGGGGAAAAGGGCAGACTGGAATTTTCCGCCCTGTGCCTGCGCAGGGAGAAAGAAGAAGAAGGGTGCTGCCCCACAGGCATTGTGTGGTGCCATCTGGGAGGAGGGGCAGCTGCAGAAGCATGGCTGACGAGAAGAGGAGACACGAGGGCACTCTGCACCCATGCCAAGCTCCCTTCAGGGGTGGCAGTGAGTCCGACCAGCCACCCTATTATGAGGGCAGTGGCTTGGCCTGCCGCGGCTGCTCCCCCACCAGGCCAGCAAACCACACTTCAGCCCGAGGGGTGACCGCATTTCCCCCTTCTTTTCAAATAAGGGCCAGGATGGCAGCAGCAACAAGTAGCTGAGGCCCAAGAGGCAGTAAGCAATGAGGGAAGCGGGGCTAAAGAGGGAGGTGAGTATGATGGGGATATAAATGTACAATTTAGGGGGTAGTATCTTGCCGTTGCAAGCAAGGGTGGCCAATGTCCAATTCTCATTGATCTCAGTGGCTATAAGGTCCATCTGCTTGTTAAAAGTCCAGGATGACAGCCCGTTACAGGTAGTTGATCTCTCCTTGGCAGCGAAGACATTGTAGGAGAGGATTACTTTTTCCTGCCAGAGGCTTACTGTCCAATTAAAAGGCTGATGGCTGGGGTTGGTGAGTGCAATGGGGAGTGTGAGGAAAAGAAGGGTGATGGTTTTGGACAAGAGGAGGCTTGGTGAAGTCATTATGGGAGGAAGATAAGGAGTAAAGCATAAAAGAGGATAATAAAGAGAAAGGCGATGGAGAGTAGAATTCGTTGGCCGAGGTTCCAATCTTCTGGGGGTGGTAGCGGCTAGACAGATGGTGGAAAATATTATCAAGAAAGCAAAGGTTATGAGGAAGAAATAAAGTATTAAAACCTGTGGGGGAAGTGAGAAGATCATTTAGAGGATAGGGTTGAGAATGGTATGTTTAAAACAGAAGCTTTGTGGTTTGTAGGAGACTGCTTTATAAACGAAGGAGAATGAGGGCAGTAAATATAGTAATGATAGATAGGAAGATGACAGTGAGGAGGAGTCTTTGTTTAAGGTTCCAATCGTCCGGCGCAACAGTGGCTAGGCCCATAGCGAGGGGTGTTGCTAAATAGACAATGGCTGCAAAGACAAAATCATCTTCTGTTTCCTTAAGAATAACTTTTCTTTAAATACTTAGTAGCATGCATATTAGAAACCGTTTCCTAAAAGCAAGTTGGCAGGGGAGCTTGGTTGCTGTTAATCTTTCCTGTTATAAAATTACCTTTTATTATTATTATCATCAATTCAGTTTTATATATATATATTTAAGAATGACCTTTTGGAATTAGCCATTTAATACCTTAATGTAAACTACTGAAGATAAATTTTATCTTTACAGAACACATTCCCTTATGTAAAGTTATCACAATACCTTTACACTTGCCGCATGCAAATTAAGTTTCAAGAGTTTATGAAAAATTAGCCATCCTACTTTAGGACAAAATACATCTTTTTGCAAAACTTATTACATTTCCGTTAGCATTTTTACAAACTTTTAACCTTTTTAATATTCATATAAGTTTTACATTCTTTATATTATCCTGTGAAGAAAAATAAGTTATTCATTTTAATCTAGGCAAGAACAACTTTTTATGAAGACGTACAGTTAATTTTGTTAATTAAGACTTACAATTTTTTTAATTGTAGATATCTTATTAACATTTAAACTTATGTATTAATATAATAAACTTAAGTATTAATATAAGCGCTTATTTAATTTTTGGCCATTTGAATAGAGCTCTTTTAAAGATTTCTAGTAATTTATATTTACCATCCGGAGGTATCACAATATATGTTGACATTGAACGAACAGACAGACAAACACAGAACAATTACAACACATTAACAGAAATATATAATTTATTTACAGTTGACTCATAACTCTTACTTTCTTGGTATAGTTGCTTTTAAATCCTTTTTTATATAGCATATCATAGATTATACCCTTCAAGATTTCTTCTGGACTTCATGTTGCCTGTAATAAGCCAGGAGGGAATCTTTTACCTTCCTGCTCCACAGCAAAAGTGACCCTATCTATAAGGCGAGTATAGGTGTCTGGGTCCCAAAGCTGACACGTGGTAAGCCACGGATTAAAGGGGAGAAGAAGGTCCCAATATACTTGAAGCTGTTTGAAAGAGATCTTACACCGGTGAGTGTCTAGGAGACCGGCGAGGGTCCGAACTTGTGGGGCTTGCTTAGCAGATAGGATGTTACCCATTGCTAATGGCCTTTTGGAGCCGATAAGAAAAGGGGCCCTTACCTTGAGATCACGGCGATGGGAGCCGAGGTGCACGGTGAGACGAGGGGTCGGAGCCGGTGGGGCTCCGACGGTGGTCACGGGCCAAGAGAAGGCCCCAACGAGGGGAGGGCGGGATGACGAGCAGTGGAGCAAGGCAAAGGGGAGCAAGCATGGAGGGGAGGAGGCAGAGGTGAAGGCAGGGGTGGAGGTGCTGAGGCACACGCTCCTGAGAGTTTTTTGGCGCCTCTTAATCATAGCGGGTCGGTATAAGCCCCTGACATGGAAGGAGAAAGCCATCCAGTGATTCTCCCAGACCGCCGTGGATCATATGAGGTCACCAAGGTTCAGGAGCAGCAATGCAGAGTGAAAAGATAGGGGTGAGAAGAGAGGAGAGCGTAGGACTATGGTAGGGTTACTTCAGACATGCAAGCGCATGCTCCTGAGAAATCCAAGGCTCCTCTTAATCATAGCGGGTTGGTATAAGCCCCCGACATGGAAGGAGAAAGCCATCCAGTGATTCCCCCAGACCGCCGTGGATCATATGAGGTAGCCAAGACTCAGGTAGCAGCAATGTTGCATGAGAGAAGTCCCAAGGTGAGAAGAGAGGAGGGCGTAGGGCTGTGGTAGGATTACTTCGGACGTGCAAGCGCGCGCTCCCAAGAAATCCAAGGCTTCTCTTAATCATAGTGCGTCAGTATAAGCCCCCGACATGGAAGGAGAAAGCCATCCAGCGATTCTCCCAGACTGCCGTGGATCATATGAGGTAGCCAAGGCTCAGGTAGCAGCAATGTTGCACGAGAGAAGTCCCACGGTGAGAAGAGAGGGGGGGGGCGCCAGGTCATGGAGTAAGGCTATTGTGGAGTTGCCTTGCCCCACGTTGTGCTGTGGTGGGGTTGCTTTGCCCCACGTTGGGCGCCAACTGCGACGGCTTGCTTGGTCGGTAGAGGTGGGGTCTGGCTGCGGACGAGGGGTCGGTCCAGCTCTGGACGAGGGGTCAGTCCCACTTGGGACGAGGGGTCGGTCCCACTTGGGACGAGGGGTCGGTCCGGCAGCAGACGAGGGATCGGTCTCACAAGGGGTTGCGCGGTTCGGCTGACGGGGTCGCCCGGAGAAGCAGGCGACGAAGGGGTCACCCGGAGAAGCCCGCGACGAAGGGGTCACCCGGAGAAGCCAGCAACGAAGGGGTCGCCTGGAGAAGCAGGCGACGAACTGGGGACAAGGGAGGCCAGGCCCTTGTCGGGGGCTCTCAGGACTGGAGGGCGCATGGCAGAAGAACTACCGCAGAGACAAGGTAAACACGCAAGTCCACTTTACTGAGGGAGAGGCAACAGTTTTATAGGGGCTGGGGAAGGCTGATTGGTCAAAGCCACGCCCTGTTCTGATTGGTTGCCGGCGAAAGGTCAGTGGGTGGTACTGGATGGGGGAGGTGTGGTGGTTAGGGATTGGCTGTCGCTGTTGCTGGGGGAAGGGGCAGGGTTTAGTGATTGGTGGCTGCTGTTGCTGGGGTGGAGGGCAGACTTGAGTTTCCCGCCCACGCCTGGCTGTTGCTGCTGTCGGGGGGAGGGAAAAGGGCAGACTGGATTTTTCCGCCCACGCCTGGCTATTGCTGCTGTCGGGGGAGGGGAAAAGGGCAGACTGGAATTTTCCGCCCTGCGCCTGCGCAGGGAGAAAGAAGAAGAAGGGTGCCGCCCCACAGGCATCGTGTGGCGCCATCCGGGAGGAGGGGCGGCTGCGGAAGCATGGCTTCCAAGAAGGGGAGACCCGAGGGCACTCTGCACCCATGCCGAGCTCCCTTCAGGGGTGGCGGTGAGTCCGACCAGCCACCCTATTAAGGGGGAAGCGGCTTGGCCTGCTGCGGCTGCTCCCCCGCCAGGCCAGCAAACCACACTTCAGCCCGAGGGGTGACCGCAAATGTGAATAGACCTACTCCCACAGGTCTATTCAGATTCATAGTAGGTCTAATAGGACTACTCCAAATGTCATATATCAAAGACAAAGAGAAAATTCTGAGAGCATCAATGGAGAAGCAAACTATCACATACAATGGATGCCCAGAAAGATTTAGTGTGGATTTCTCCTCAGAACTTGGAGGAGAGAAGACAGTGGTATGACATAATTAGGATATTAAAAGAGAAAAACTGCTAGCTGAGAATTCTTTATCAAGCAAAATTGGCCTTTAAATATGAAGGTGAGTTTAAAATACAAACAAAACAGAAATTAAGAGAATTCATAAAAGTGATTCCATTTTGTAGGAAATATTAAAGGAAGCCTTACAACCTAACAGAAAAAGACAGGAGACAGAGGCTTGGAAGAGATTATAGAAGAAAGAATAGCAGAAAGGATAATCAAAAGAGTGAAAATACAGACAGAAATAAGACATGACATATGAAAAACAAAGTGTAAAGTGATACAAGTAAATAATGCATTTACCGTAATATCACTGAATGTGAATGGATTCAGGCTGACAGAATGTATGAAAAAACATGAGCCATCCATGTGCTGCCTACAAGAGACTCACCTTAGATCCAGGGATAAAAACTGCCTGAAAGTGAAATCTTTGAGAAAGATAATCCATGCAAACAGTAACCAAAAAAGATCATGTCCTCTACACAAGTAATAGAAAAAACTTGCAAACTTTGATGAAGTGATTCTGCAGTTCTTTGAGGGTTCTATGACAATAGAAAAGAAGCCACTGCCTCTTGTGGTTTAGAAAAACCTGAGAGAAGAGAGAGAAGAGGCAGGTGAAAGAGGAGGAGGAGAAGGGGTGAAATGGGACATAAAGAATGACAGGGAAGGTTCATGTGGTCAGAGAGGACCCTGCAAAGGCACTAATAGAAGAGGGGAAGCTTAAGTGAGCTAGGAGAAAAACCCTCTGACCAGGTTCTGTACTAGAGCAGAAAAGAAAAATGCTTTAATTGGTTCTAGTAATGAAGACTAGCAAGAGACTTGCTCAATTGCAAAATTCCTTTTTCTTCCTAATTCACTCGAGTATGTGATGTGGGCTATCGGTGGGAGGCTCTTTGTCTCTTCAGAGATAACCTAAGCAGTCTGCAGTCCTGCCCTTGGTGACCATGGCAATGACTCCTGTCCCAGGAAACAGTTTAACAATGCAAGGTCTATAAACTTTAAGTATTCAGGGGAAATGCAAACAAAATATGCTATAAGCTTATCTAGAATGTCTGAAGTCCATGCTAAAAGCTTACCTAAGATGTGGAAGATATATATGCTAATTCAAGCCTATTGAGAACTGAAACAAAAGGACCATTTAACCTTTCCTCTCTGTATAAATGAAAGTTGAAAGTATTGTTCCAGGCTCCGGCTCACTACAGGAAGCTCCCCAGTCCCGCCGGCAGCCATCAATAAACCATTTTTTCTTCTCAAAATCATTCCTGAGTCCTGGCCTCTCTATATGCAAATAATTGAACCTCTCTCAAATTCTACAACATATGTCTGTGTTGATAATATTTTTTTTTAACTTAATACCCCAGCTTTTAGCCATTTTTAGAACTAGAGAAACCTATTCCTTGAACAGGAACCAGTCAGGATTTTTGTGGCTCCTTTCCAATGTAGGCACACATTCTCCTTTTGGATGGCATGGAACTCTACCATCAGCAGGTGACAACTCAGAACTGTGCAGGTGAGAGATATAGTAGAAAGAAAGTTCCTTTCAAGCACCAAAGAGCATTATAATTATGACAGTTTCTTTTTCCTCCACTTCACATTATCTGTATTTTTTTTTGTTAGGTGAAGCTAACATAACATAAAATTAACAATTTTAACAGTATATTCGGTGGTATTTAGTATATTCACTATGTTGTGCATCAAATTTATCTAATTTCAGAACATTTTTATCCACTCCAAAGGAACTCTCATAGACCCAAAGGGAGTTACTCCACCTTCCCCACTCCCCTCAACCCCTGCCAACCATTAATCATCTTTCTGTCTCTCTGCATTTGCATATTATGGTGGGGGTGGGGGTATGGGAGCCTCATATTTTTTAATGTAACTTTTTTTCGTGATCAATGCAGCTTTAAAAAAAGGGCAATTAAATAAAAATTTTCAAAAATGTTTCCATTTACTTGATAATTTTTTGACATGACAGGAATAACCTGTTTGGAGTGATTACCCAAGTCCTAAAAGATGAATTACTGACAGTTTGCCCCAAGTATTGCTCTAAAATATTCCAAGTGTTGATTCACTTATAACCTTAGCATTTCATAGGTCTTAATTTCCCTTGAAGATTTTCCACTTTAAAAAATCCTGTGTATCTTGAGAAACTACAATTCTGCCCATTTTAACTATTTTTATCATCTTGGGTCCTAGAATCACGACCTGTTAGTTGAAAAGGGGCCAGTAACCATCTGTTTACAATGAGACTCCCCGCTCCCCCCACCCAGCGCACCTCCTGCTGCCCTTTATTGCGCTGCACCCTGAGCTTCAGTCTTCCCTGATGTAGAAGAATATTTATCTCACAACGGGGGGTGGGGGTGGGGGCGGCAGCTCTTCCCAGGAGGCATCCCGACTCCTGGCCAGGGGGATCCACGTGGCTGCCAGGCCTCAGCCAGGTCTCAGGGGTGGGGAGACGCTTGGCCCAGGAGAACACAGGTAGGGGCCCCGAAGGCGCGTGAGAGGGGAGAGCCGAGGAGCGAGAGGGCGCGTGGGTCCGCCTGGCAAGGGCGTGACTGGGCACTCAGCCCCGCCCCCCTCGGGCCCCACCCACTCAGGCCCCACCCCGCATGCAGAGCGGTGGCGGCCCTTTGAAGCTTCGGGGTCGTTGGACGCGCTGACCTGGTGCTGCAGTATGGCCGAGGCCCCGCGCAGGGCTCCCCGAGTGAGGGCGGGTGGGCAGCGAGCGCAGGCCTGGAACCCTCAGGAGGAGCGCGCAGCTCCTCCTCGGAGGCCCGCCTGCACCGGCTTGGAGCCCGGTAAGTGTGGGACTCCACCTGGCGGCGGCGGGGCAGGCCGGCAGGGAGCGTCCGCGGGCCTGTGGGCGCAGCGGGGCGCGGGGCTGCGGGGGCCGCGGAAGCGCGGAAAAGCGGGGGAGCGGCCGTCCTGGCTCTGCGCTAAAGGCGCGCCGGGCCCGCGTGGTCGTTGAAGCTCCCGCTCGCTGGACGGTTGTGCGCGGCGCCCCTGCAGGTTCTGCCCTATCTGTGCGGTTTGGGGCTGGGAGGTTGGGGGTTGCCTTTGCGGGGCCTCGTGGGCGGTGGGGGGGGGGGCAGTCCCGGGACTTACTTCAGTCTTTGGCATTTTTCCAGATGCGGATAACTTGTTTATTCTGTGAAAGTTAGTTGAATGAAATTACCTAGTTAGAGCTGCAGAGCTTTTTACGATGTACCATCTTCTCTTACCCGAGCTCCAGTTGATAGGCATTTGTATTTTTTCACAGTTTTGGCGGCCATGAACTTGATGTGGGAATCATGGTACAGCAATTTGTCTTGGATAGATATCTCCGAGTGGAACTAGCAACAATGATGTAAGTTCATGTTTTTAAGAAACTGACAAAATATTTCCCAAAGTGGCAGCACCATTTGGCATTCTCACTAGAAATGTATGAGGACTCTAGGTTTTCCATATCTTCTTTAACAGTTGGTATTATCTTTCTTGATTTTAGCCATTTTACTATGTCTATATGATAAGTCATAGCAGATTTTAATTTGTATTTGTCTAGTGATGAGAAGAATTGAATGTTTCTTCTCTGGTGAAAGTATTATTTACATATTTTTCCCATTTCTAAGTGCTGTTTGTCAATTTTTTTAAAAAAATCATTTTTATCGGTACGTATCAAGGAAGCATACAATTCATCCAAAGTGCACAATCATTGGTATTCAGCAGCATCACGTAGTTGTGCATTCATCACCTCCATCATTATAAGAGCATTTTCATAATTTCAATAATAATAAGTAAACAAGAAAATCCATCACTTCTCCATCTGTGCCTCCCTACTGTTCACAACTCCCATTTTTGAATATTCTTGCACAAATACTTTTTTCCCCTTTATAAATTGGTTTATATTTACATTTTATATGAATGAAATCATACAGTATGTTATACAATATATTTAATTCATAGTAGTGCTGTATTTACTGTATTTGTCCTTTGTGTCTGGCTTCACTCAACATAATGTCCTCCAGGTTCATCCACGTTGTCAAATATTTTATGACTCCATTTCTTCTTATAGCTGCATTATATTCCATCATGGGAATATACCACTGTTTATCCATTCCTCAGTTGATGAACAACTGGGTTCTTTCCAGCTTTTGACAGTCATGAATAGCACTGCTATGAACATAGGTGTGCAGATGTCTGTTTGTATCTTTCAGTTCTGGGTGTAGACCCAATAGTGATATTGCTGGGTCACTGGCAAATCTGTATTCACCTTCTTTAGGAACTGCCCAACTGTCCTCTACAGTGGCTGTACCATTCTGCATTCCCACCAATACGGAATAAGTGTTCCTATCTCTCCACATCCTCTCCTACATTTGTAGTTCTCTGACTTTTTAATAGTGACCATTCTGATAGATGTGAAATGATATTCTTAGTTATGATTTGCATTTTCCTAATCATTACCCATGTTGGACATTTTTTCATGTGTTTTCTTGCTATTTGTATTTCTTCTTTGGACAAATGTCTATTCATGTCTTTTGCCCATTTTTAAATTGAGTCTTTTTTTATTATTGAGTGGTAACATTTCTTTATATATTATAGATATTAAACCCTTATCGGACATATGATTTCCAAGCATTTCCTTATGCTGAGGCAGCTGCCTTTTCACCCTGTGAGGTGCACACATGTTTAATTTTAAGGAGGTCCCATTTATCTATTTTTTTGTTGTTGTTTCATGTGCTTCGGTGTAATGTCCAAGAAACCACCATGTAGCACAAGGTCCTTAAGATGTTTCCCTACATTTTCTTCAGGTAGTTTTATGGTTCTTACTTTTATATTTAGGTCTCTGATCCATTTTGAGTTGATTCTTGTATAGAATGTAAGATAAGGGGTCCTATTCCATTCTTTTGGTTATAGATATCCAGTTCTCCAAGCACCACTTTTTGAAGAGACTCTTTTCCCATTAACATGGACTTGGTAGATGTGTCAAACACTAGTTGACCATTGAGGTGAGGGTTTATTTCTAAACCCTAAATTCTATTACACTGATCAATGAGTCTTTCTGTATGCCAGCACCATGCTGTTTTGACCTCTGTAGCTTTGATATATGTTTTAAGATCTGGCAGTGAAATTCCCACTGTGCTGCCTTTTCTTAGAATGCTTTTGGTTATTTGGGTGCACTTTCCCTTCCAAATGAATTTGGTAATTGCCTTTCTATTTCTGTGGAGTAGGCTGTTGGAATTTTGATTGGTATTACATTGAACCTATAAATCAGTTTAGGTTGGATTGACATCTTCATGATATTTAATCTTTCAGTACGTGAACACGGAATGTCATTCCATTTGTTTAGGTCATTTTAAATTTCTTTTACCACTGTTTTGTAGTTTTCTGCATATAGGTCCTGTACTTCTTTGATTAAGTTGACCCCTACATATTTGAGTCTTTTTCTTGCTTATTGTAAATGGAATTTTTCCCTGATTTCTCCTCAGATTGTGCAGCACTAGTGTACAAAAACACTGATTTCTGCATGTTGCTCTAGTATTCTGCCGCTTTGCTGAACTCATTTATTAGCTCAGGTAGCTTCATTGTAGACATTTCAGAATATTCTAAATACAGGATGATGCCATCTGCTAATAGAGTTTTACTTCCTCTTTTCTTATTTGTATGCCTTTAATTTGTTTTTCTTCTCTAATTACTCTAGCTAGAACTTGTAGTACAATATTGAATAACAATGGTGATAGTGGGCATCCTTGTCTTGCTCCTGATCTTTGATGGAAAGCTTTCAACATTTCCCCACCAAGTACAATGTTGGCTGTGGGTTTTTCACATATGCCTTTTATCATATCATGGCATTTTCCTTCTATTCATATCTTTTGAAGTGTTTTTTATCAAGAAAGAATGCTGGATTTTGTCAAATGCCTTTTCTGTGTCTATTGTGATGGTCATGTGTTATTTTCCCTTCAATTTGTTAATGTGGAGTATTATGTTGTTTGATTTTCTTACGTTGAGCTAGCCTTGCCTAGCAGGAATAAATCCGACTTGGTCGTGATGTATAAGTCTTTGATAATGCTGCTGGATTCAATTTGTCAATATTTTGTTGAAAATTTTTGTATCTCTATTTCATTAGAGAGTTTGGTCTGTACTTTTCTTTCCTTATAGTGTCTTTATCTGGCTTTGCTATTAGGGTGATGTTGGCTTCATAAAAAGAGTTGGGTAAATTTCCCTCCTCTTCATCATTTTGAAAGAGTTTAAACTGGATTGGTGTTAATTCTTTTTGAAATACTTGGTAGAATTCATCTCTGAAGTCATCTGGTCCTGAGCTTTTCTTTGTTGGGAGATGTTTGATGATGGATTCAGTCTCTTTAAATGTGATTGGTTTGTTAAGTTCTTGTATTTCTTGTAGTGTCAGTGTAGGTTGTTTGTGCTTTTCTAGGAATTTGCCCATTTCTAGGTTGTCTAGATTGTTGGAATACAATTTCTCAGAATATCATCTTTTGATTCTTTTTATTTTTGTGGGGTCAGTCATTACTTCCCTCCTTTCATTTCTTATTTTATATATATATATATTTGCCTCCTTTTTCTCCTTCATTAATCTTGCTAGCAATTTGTCAATTTTACTAATCTTCTCAAAGAACCAGGTTTTGGTTTTGATTTTCTCTCTTTTGTTGTTGTTGTTCTCAATTTCATTTATTTCTGCTCTAATCTTTATTTCTTTCCTTCTGCTTGCTTTGAGAATTGGTTTGCTGTTCTTTTTCTGATTTATCTAGGTGTTCAGTTAAGTCTGAGTTTAGCTCTTCTTTTTTAATATAGGTGTTTAGCGCCGTAGATTTCCCTCTTAAGACTGGTTTTGCTGCCATAAGTTTTGGTAATTTGTGTTCTCATTTTCATTTTTCTCAATATATTTCCTGATTTCACTTGAAATTTCTTTTTTGATCCACTGATCATTTAAGAGTATGTTGTTTAGAGTCCACACAGTTGTGAAGTTGCCTTTTTCTTGTCTATTATTGATTTCCAGTTTTATTCCATTATGATCTAGGAAGGTGCTTTGTATAATTTCAGTCTTTTCACATTTATTGAGACCTGCATTGTGCCCTGCATGTGGTGTATCCTGGTGAAGGATTCATTGGCATGTGTGAAGAACGTATAACCTGCTGCATTTGGATGCAGCATTCTGTGTGTCTTTTAGGTCTAACTCATTTATTATTCTTTAAGTTCTCTGTTTCCTTGTTGATCTTCTGTCCAGTTGTTCTGTCTCATGATGTGACTGGTGTATTAGAGTCTCCAGTGATAAATGTAGAGATTCCTGTTTCTCCCTTTGGTTTGGTCTGAGTTTGTCTTATGTATTTTGGGGCACCCTGGTTAGGTACATAATTATACCTTTCTGGAGGGTTGTCCTTTTTATTAATATACAATGACCTTCTCTGTCTCATAACTTTTTTTCACTTAAAGTTTGTTTTGTTCAATAATAGTATAGCGATCCCTGCTCTTTTTTGGTTTCTATTTGCATGGAGTATCTTTTTCCAACCTTTTAGTTTTAGCAGGTTTGTATCCATGAGTCTAAGTTGGGTCTCTTGTAAGCAGCGTATGGATGGCTCTTGTGTTTATTATCCATTCTGTCCATCTATATCTTTTGTTTGGTGCATTTAATCCATTCACAAACAATGATACTACTGTAAATGCATTATTTATTTCCAACATTTTATTCTTTGGTTTTCATGTGTGATATCATATTTTGGTCTTATCTTTTTACTCTTGGTTATCCTTTCTGCTATTCTTTTTTCTCTACTCTGCTCCAGGCCTCTCTTTTCTGTTTTTTTTTTCAGGCTCTATGGCTTCCTTATTATTTCCTGCAATTTGGATTCTTTTTTACAAACTCTCCTAGTTTCTGTTTGTTTGTGGATATTTTATACTCACCTTCATATTTGGAGGACAGTTTTGCTGGGTGCGGAATTCTTGGCTGGCAGTTTTTCTCTTTCAATCTCCTAATTGCATCATACCACTGTCTTCTCGCCACCATGGTTTCTGATGAGAAATACACACTTTTAGTGGGCATCCCTTGTATGTAATGATTTGCTTCCCTTACTGCTCTCAGAATTTTCTCATTATCTTTGACATTTGACATCCTGAATAATATATGCTTTGGAGTATGTCTATTTGGGTTTATTCCAATTAGGATAAGGTGGGCTTCTTGGACATGCAGGTTCATTCCTTTTGTAAGCATTGGGAAATTTTAACTATTCCCTTAAATACTCTTTCTAATCCTTTTCCCTTCTCTTCTCCTTCTGGAACTCCCATGACCTGTACGTTATTGTGTTTTCTCTTGTCATCCATCTCCCTGAGGCTCTGCTCAATTATTTTTTCCATTTTTTTCCTCCCTCTGTTCTTTTCTCTCTTCAATTTCAGCTGTTCTGTCTTCAGTATCATTTATTCTTTCTTTTATCCTTTCAAGTCTGCCTGAAATTGTTGTAAACTTTAATGTGTTTTTTATTTCCCCTATTGCATCTTTCATTCCCATGAACTCTGTTGCTTTTGTCTTTCACATTTCAAGTTCTCTTTATGCTTCCTTGCGGTCACCCCTCGGGCTGAAGTGTGGTTTGCTGGCCTGGCAGGGGAGCGGCCGCGGTAGGCCTAATTCCGCTGCCCCCATAATAGGGTGGCTGGTCGGACTCACCGCCACCCCTGAAGGAAGCTCGGCATGGGCGCAGAGTGCCCTCGGGTCTCCCCTTCTCGGCAGCCATGCTTCCACGGCCGCCCCTCCTCACAGATGGCGCCATCCGATGCCTTGTGGGGCGGCACCCTTCTTCTTCCTTCTCCCTGCGCAGGCAGGCGCAGGGCAGAAAATTCCAGTCTGCCCTTTTCCCCTCCCCCGACAGCAGCAACAGCCAGGTGTGGGCGGAAAAATCCAGCCCGCCCTTTTCCCTTCCCCCGACAGCAGCAACAGCCAGGCGTGGGCGGAAAAATCCAGCCCACCCTTTTCCCTTCCCCCGACAGCAGCAACAGCCAGGCGTGGGCGGGAAACTCAAGTCTGCCCTCCACCCCAGCAACAGCAGCCACCAATCCCTAAACCCTGCCCCTTCCCCCAGCAACAGCGACAGCCAATCCCTAACCACCACCCCTCCCCCATCCAGTACCGCCCACTGACCTTTCGCCGGCAACCAATCAGAACAGGGTGTGGCTTCGACCAATCAGCCTTCCCCAGCCCCTATAAAACTGTTGCCTCTCCCTCAGTAAAGTGGACTTGCGTGTTTACCTTGTCTCCGCGGTAGTTCTTCTGCCGTGCGCCCTCCAGTCCTGAGAGCCCCCGACAAGGGCCTGGCCTCCCTTGTCCCCAGTTCGTCACCTGCTTCTCCGGGCGACCCCTTCATCGCCTGCTTCTCCGGGCGACCCCTTCGTCGCCGGCTTCGCCAGGCGACCCCGTCAGCCGAACCGCGCAACCCCTTGTGAGACCGATCCCTCGTCTGCTGCCGGACCGACCCCTCGTCCCAAGCGGGACCGACCCCTCGTCCCAAGCGGGACCGACCCCTCGTCCAGAGCTGGACCGACCCCTCGTCCGCAGCCAGACCCCACCTCTACCGACCGAGCAAGCCGCCGCAGCTGGCGCCCAACGTGGGGCAGAGCACCCCTACCGCCACCGACTGAGCAAGCCGCCGCAGCTGGCGCCCAACGTGGGGCAAGGCAACTCCACCACAGCCTCACTCCATAACCTGGCGCCCCCCCCTCTCTTCTCACCTTGGGACTTCTCTCGTGCAACATTGCTGCTACCTGAGCCTTGGCTACCTCATATGATCCACGGCGGTCTGGGAGAATCGCTGGATGGCTTTCTCCTTCCATGTCGGGGGCTTATACCGACCCGCTATGATTAAGAGGAGCCTTGGATTTCTCGGGAGCACGCGCTTGCACGTCTGAAGTAATCCTACCATAGCCCTACGCTCTCCTCTCTTCTCACCCCTATCTTTTCGCTCTGCATTGCTGCTCCTGAACCTTGGTGACCTCATATGATCCACGGCGGTCTGGGAGAATCGCTGGATGGCTTTCTCCTTCCATGTCGGGGGCTTATACCGACCCGCTATGATTAAGAGGCGCCAATAAAACTCTCAGGAGCGCGTGCCTGAGCACCTCCACCCCTGCCTTCACCTCTGCCTCCTCCCCTCCGTGCTTGCTCCCCTTTGCCTTGCTCCACTGCTTGTCGTCCCGCCCTCCCCTCGTCGGGGCCTTCTCTTGGCCCGCGACCACCGTCGGAGCCCCACCGGCTCCGACCCCTCGTCTCACCGCGCACCTCGGCTCCCATCGCCGCGCTCTCAAGGTAAGGGCCCCTTTTCTTATCGGCTCCAAAAGGCCATTAGCAATGGGTAACATCCTATCTGCTAAGCAAGCCCCACAAGTTCGGGCTCTCGCCGGTCTCCTAGACACTCACCGGTGTAAGATCTCTTTCAAACAGTTTCAAGTATATTGGGACCTTCTTCTCCCCTTTAATCTGTGGCTTACCACGTGTCAGCTTTGGGACCCGGACACCTATACTCGCCTTATAGATAGGGTCACTTTTGCTGTGGAGCAGGAAGGTAAAAGATTCCCTCCTGGCTTATTACAGGCAACATAAAGTCCAGAAAAAATCTTGAAGGGTATAATCTATGATATGCTATATAAAAAAAGATTTAAAAGCAGCTATACCAAGAAAGTAAGAATTATGAGTCAACTGTAAATAAATTATATATTTCTGTTAATGTGTTGTAATTGTTCTGTGTTTGTCTGTCTGTTCGTTCAATGTCAACGTATATTGTGATACCTCCGGATGGTAAATATAAATTACTAGAAATCTTTAAAAGAGCTCTATTCAAATGGCCAAAAATTAAATAAGCGCTTATATTAATACTTAAGTTTATTATATTAATACATAAGTTTAAATGTTAATAAGATCTACAATTAAAAAAAATTGTAAGTCTTAATTAACAAAATTAACTCTACGTCTTCATAAAAAGTTGTTCTTGCCTAGATTAAAATGAATAACTTATTTTTCTTCACAGGATAATATAAAGAATGTAAAACTTATATGAATATTAAAAAGGTTAAAAGTTTGTAAAAATGCTAACGGAAATGTAATAAGTTTTGCAAAAAGACGTATTTTGTCCTAAAGTAAGATGGCTAATTTTTCATAAACTCTTGAAATTTAATTTGCATGCGGCAAGTGTAAAAGGTATTGTGATAACTTTACGTAAGGGAATGTGTTCTGTAAAGATAAAATTTATCTTCAATAGTTTACATTAAGGTATTAAATGGCTAATTCCAAAAGGTCATTCTTAAATATATATATATAAAACTAAATTGATGATAATAATAATAAAAGGTAATTTTATAACAGGAAAGATTAACAGCAACCAAGCTCCCCTACCAACTTGCTTTTAGGAAACGGTTTCTAATATTGCATGCTACTAAGTATTTAAAGAAAAGTTATTTTTGAGGAAACAGAAGATGATTTTGTCTTTGCAGCCATTGTCTATTTAGCAACACCCCTCGCTATCGGCCTAGCCACTGTTGCGCCGGACGATTGGAACCTTAAACAAAGACTCCTCCTCACTGTCATCTTCCTATCTATCGTTACTATATTTACTGCCCTCATTCTCCTTCGTTTATAAAGCAGTCTCCTACAAACCACAAAGCTTCTGTCTTAAATGTACCATTCTCAACCCTATCCTCTAAATGATCTTCTCACTTCCCCCACAGCCTTTAATACTCTATTTCTTCCTCATAACCTTTGCTTTCTTGATAATATTTTCCGCCATCTGTCTAGCCGCTACCACCCCAGAAGATTGTAACCACGGCCCCCCATGCCGCCATCACTCTCAAGCAGCTCCAGGCCCGCAAAACGGCCCGCAACCCGCTTTCCCCGGCCCGCGGCCTGCTTTCTAGCATCTAATAACGTTTCTGCTTTTGCCTCCCCATACTTCTGCAGAGCTTCCTCCTGTCTCGACCTCACTCCTCTTCTCAGCCATCCAAAGCATCCCTTCTCATTCCCCGCCCCCCTCCTTTTTCGCTTGAACCCCTACTGCGTTGCAGATTGGGCTGCCCCATGTCGGCCTGCCCCATTAACATCGGCCTCTCTCGCGCCCGTGAAGACTTTGGCCTTCTTATTGTCCTCGCCTACGTCTCCACCACTCCCGACGCTGCCGCCACCACCATCGCTGGTGCCCTGATGCGACTTGTCCTCACCGCTGCGATCCTCCAGACCATCACACAGTCTGCCTCTACCGCTCTTCGCCGCCAAGAAGAGATCAACTACCTGTAACGCGCTGTCATCCTGGACTTTTAACAAGCAGATGGACCTTATAGCCACCGAGATCAACAAGAATTGGACATTGGCCACCCTTGCTTGCAACGGCAAGATACTGCCCCCCCAAATTGTACATTTATCCCCGGCATACTCGCCTCCCTCTTCAGCCCCGCTTCCCTCATTGCTTACTGCCTCTTGGGCCTCGGCTACTTGTTGCTGCTGCCATCCTGGCCCTTATTTGAAAAGAAGGGGGAAATGCGGTCACCCCTCGGGCTGAAGTGTGGTTTGCTGGCCTGGCAGGGGAGCGGCCGCGGTAGGCCTAATTCCGCTGCCCCCATAATAGGGTGGCTGGTCGGACTCACCGCCACCCCTGAAGGAAGCTCGGCATGGGCACAGAGTGCCCTCGGGTCTCCCCTTCTCGGCAGCCATGCTTCCACGGCCGCCCCTCCTCCCAGATGGCGCCATCCGATGCCTTGTGGGGCGGCACCCTTCTTCTTCCTTCTCCCTGCGCAGGCAGGCGCAGGGCAGAAAATTCCAGTCCGCCCTTTTCCCCTCCCCCGACAGCAGCAACAGCCAGGTGTGGGCGGAAAAATCCAGCCCGCCCTTTTCCCTTCCCCCGACAGCAGCAACAGCCAGGCGTGGGCGGAAAAATCCAGCCCACCCTTTTCCCTTCCCCCGACAGCAGCAACAGCCAGGCGTGGGCAGGAAACTCAAGTCTGCCCTCCACCCCAGCAACAGCAGCCACCAATCCCTAAACCCTGCCCCTTCCCCCAGCAACAGCGACAGCCAATCCCTAACCACCACCCCTCCCCCGTCCAGTACCGCCCACTGACCTTTCGCCGGCAACCAATCAGAACAGGGTGTGGCTTCGACCAATCAGCCTTCCCCAGCCCCTATAAAACTGTTGCCTCTCCCTCAGTAAAGTGGACTTGCGTGTTTACCTTGTCTCCGCGGTAGTTCTTCTGCCGTGCGCCCTCCAGTCCTGAGAGCCCCCGACAAGGGCCTGGCCTCCCTTGTCCCCAGTTCGTCGCCTGCTTCTCCGGGCGACCCCTTCATCGCCTGCTTCTCCGGGCGACCCCTTCGTCGCCGGCTTCGCCGGGCGACCCCGTCAGCCGAACCGCGCAACCCCTTGTGAGACCGATCCCTCGTCTGCTGCCGGACCGACCCCTCGTCCCAAGTGGGACCGACCCCTCGTCCCAAGCGGGACCGACCCCTCGTCCAGAGCTGGACCGACCCCTCGTCCGCAGCCAGACCCCACCTCTACCGACCGAGCAAGCCGCCGCACTTCCTGAACATCTTCTTGAATGACATTCATCTCTTCAGCCATATTGTCTTTTAACTCATGAATTTAATTTTTGAAGTTGCTACACATCTTGTTAATTAGTTCTCTCAAGTCCTGCACCTCTTCTGGGACTTTGATATATTCCTGGGCTATGTCTTCCATTTTCTTCATCTGGCTCATAAATTTTTGCTGATGTCTAGGTACACGATTAATATGTAGTTTACTCAGATGCTCAATTTCTTTGTCTTTTGTTGGGAATTTAGTGGCAGAAGTCTGTGTGTTATTGTTGCTTTTTGATTCTTCATTCAACCTGGATCCTTAGGGTTGTCCTTGTTAGTTGCTCAAAAGTGTGCTCTGCACGCAGTAATGTTTTGCAGACCTACTTCCTAGGGCCTTGGGAGGCAAGCTATAAAGGTCAGAAAATGCCTCATTTATTTTTAATTTTCTCATGTACTAACAAGTTCTGCCAGCAGATGACACTCTTTGGCAGCCCTCAGTTCAATGCCTGTTTAATGTGTTTTTACTGTAACACAGCCTGAATCAATGTGAAAAAGTCCTGCCTGGCAGCTAAGAGCCTTGTAATTTGGACTTTCTTATAAAAAAAGTCTCTAGCCTTCTCTGGCAGCCCCCTCCCATTTCCTGGGTAGAAAATAATTCTACTCCCTTCTGTATCTTCAACAATCAGTCCCTGTTCATCGAGGAGATTGAGAAGGTCAGATTTCTTTACTCCCTTGCAGCCTCCTAAGGCAAACAATGGCACGGCCTCTCTGGCCTGGAAGGGCCCATGGGACACAACAGACCAAATTTGTGGGCCCAAAGCTGAGTTAGCCTTAGATTGCATCCCTCTCTCACCTGTTTCTGGGAAGATACATCCTCAGCAATCAGTCCCAGCTATAAGAGAGGGAGATTGAGAATGTTGGATTTCTCCAGTTCTGTTTAGTAGCCCAAGGTAGACAACAGTGTGGTCCCACTCAGCCTGGAAAAGCTGGTGGGATACAGCAGACCAGAATTGTGGGTCAGAAGCTGTCAGCCTTAAGCTGTGTCCCTCTCTTTCACCTTTCCTAGGATGGTAGATCCCTGGGTACCCCTTTTTAGTAGAGGCCTTTGCATACTTTTTTAAATTTAATTTTAAAAGATTCTTAGATTACATAAATTGTTACATTGAAAAATATAAGACATTCCCATATGCCTGACTCCCTATACCTCCCACTGTTCCCAAAATTAACAACTTCTAGCATTAGTGTGCTACATTCATTATAATCGATGAACAGATTTTGAAGCATTGCAACTAAGCATGGATTATAGTTTACATTGTAGCTTACACTCTCTTGCATTCAATTCTCTAGGTTATGGCAGAATATATAATGGCCTGAGTATTAATCAGTCAAAGGAGTACTGATAAAATGCCAGAAATTGGTTGGTTTTTTAATAAAGGGTATTTATTTGGGGTAGAAGCTTACAGATACCAGACCACAAAGCATAAGTTACTTTCCTCACCAAAGTTCACATGTTGGAACAAGAGGCTGCCTACATCTGTGAGGATTCAGGCTACCTGGGATTCCTCCCTTCTGGGATCTTCCTTCTCTGTGAGTTCAGGGTTCCTTGCTTCCCAGGACTCCAGCTTCAGCATCAAATCCCAACATAAAAACTCCAACATCAAGAACCTTAACTCTGTCCTTTGCCATGTCTTTTTCCTGCCCACCAAAGGGTTGGGACTCATTCCCCTTCTGGCACAAGTGATTAACATAATTACCTAATCAAGTAAACCTATGAATCCAATACTGGAAAAAGACACTGAACTGAAGGGGGGAAAGGTAAAGATACCTGAGTTTATATGGCTCACAGACTCCAAAGTAAGCCAGGAGGCCAGAGGAAAAGATCATATGCCCAGAGGAAAAGATCAGTTTACAAACATAATCCAATATTTCTTTTTGGAATTCATCAAGAATATCAAAACTGCTACAGCCTGTATCTGTCATTGCAATGTCAGGTCTATTCCAAGTTCTGAAAATGCCCCATATTATACCTCTTTTTCCCTCTTCATGACTTCAGCACCTCCAGTGGCCATTGTCTCCACATCGGTGATAGATTTTCCATTGATATAACCACAGTAAGTCTATAGTGGAATACCAGAAAGTCCACACTAGTCTATATTTTATTCCCCAATCCTGAGGATTCTGGAATGGCGGTGCCTACTCTACCAGAGAGGGGACTTTGATCCCACTTGGCTGATAGATGGGACTTTCTTGCTTGCAGTTGTAGACTTTCTCAGTTCCTTGGTATGGTGGTTGTCCATCCTCACCTCCTTGTTAGTTGACCTGGGTGAGTCCAATGAACTGGAGAGTAGGTGTTACAACTCCACTGAGCTTCAGGGCCCAGCTGGCACAGGAATATTCCAGAGATTCAAGTCTTTTGGATGTACACCTACCAAATCCAGTGTCAACTATAGTTTCAAATAAAAGAGATAGAAGAGGCATGTGTAGAGAAGTCACATTTGAGTCCAACTCTGTCACATTCAGGAGCACAAACTCCAAAGTAGGACCCAGTGGCCAGGCATCAACCTCCAGAGCTATCTGCCCTGACCATATAAGCTGGGTGTCTCTGGATCCCTCAGGTGTCCCACTATTTGTGGTAGTATCTGCTTTGGCAGTCTATGATATCCTGCAGAGACTTTTATAAGGGTAACTCTCTGATGGCCTCCTGGCTTACTTTGAAGTCTGTTAGCCATATAAACTCATGTATCTTTACTTTTCCCCCCTTTAGTTCAGTGTCTTTTTCCAGTTGCATCATCAGCTGGTGCTTGGTAGTAATCCCTCAGTGTCAGGGAGGCTCATTCCTGGGAGTCATGTCCCACATTGAGAGGGAAGGTAATGCATTTATATGCTTGAGTTTGACTTAGGGAGAGGCCACATTTGAGTACCATGGAGGCTCTCAGGAAGTAACTCTTAGGTACCTTACATCACTATGCTATCTTGCAAATTTAAGGGCAAAAAATGCATAAGCCTAGTCATCAATCTCAAGGGTATATCAGTGGACCATCCTTTTTCACTAATCATTGCTCCTTGGAGGATTGTTGCTGTAGCATTAAAGAATGTAGCAGAGCTCCCAAGGATAGGAATTCAGTATTCTTTCAGTTGTGTGAATCTCTACCCACTGTGGCAATGCTCCATGAACATTTGAACATATTTATATACCATGTATATATCCCCACATGAACTTCCTTCCATGTATTCCCCATCATAGACCCCCCACACCAATGATCCTCTGCTACCATAGTTGTAACCCTTCTGTGATCTAAAAGTTCTTCAAAAATGAAGCTAAGAATATTTTCAAATTTGCTTAATAGGAAAATGAAATAATAATGAAAGGCTTAAACATAAGACAAAATACATGATAATTTAAGAAAACTAAAACTAAAATAAGGTTAAAAAAGGAGTATTTAAAAAATGAAAAATATTTTAAAAATTGTTTTTTAAGTTTTGCCTTTCAACACTGTAATATGTGTTGTCCTGTATGTACAGTTGCATTTTCTTCCATTACTTCCCCAGTATTTTACTTTTTTCATTTTGTCTTCAAAGAAGTTTTAGATCACAGTGAAGTCACATACAGAATAGAGGGGACTCTCATATACCCAACATTCTCCCCTTTTTCCCTTTCTTAATAATCTTTTTACATGTGGATGGTATGTATGTTACAAGTGATGTACAAGTATTAAATCATAGCTGCAAACTATGGTCAGTGGTTTATATTATTGTTTACATTTTACACCATACACTTTTATAAATTTTTGATGAAATTTAATATGGCCTGTATCCATCATTGCAAGATCATGCAGAACTCTTCCTTTGCCCCCTAAATACTCACTCTTCTGTTTTTTGCATTGTTCTTACATCCTGTGACTTTACTGAACTCATAAGTTCTAGAAGCTCTGTTTTTGAGGACAGTCTATGTATAGGATTATGTTGTCTGTAAATAAACTTGTACTTCTTCCTTTCCAATTTTGAGGCTTTTTACATCTTTTTCTGGCTGCAGTGCTCATGCAAGCACTTCTAACACAATGTTAAGTAAGAGCGGTGACAGTGGGCATCCTTGTCTTGTGTCCAGTCTTAGAGCAAAAGCTTTTAGGAGTTCACCATTGTATATGATTTAGCTGTTGGTTTTTCATATATACCTTATATTCTGTTGAGGAAGTTTCCTTCTATTCCTGTCTTTTGGAGTGTTTTAATCAGGAAAGGGTGTGTTTTGTCAAATGCTTTTACTGCATCTGTAGAGATGATCATGTGTTTTTATTCCTTTGATCTCTTTATGAGGTGTATTTTATTGATTGATTTTCTTATGTTTAACACTCCTTGCATACCCGGGATGAAACTCACTTTGTCATGGTGTGTAATTTGCTTGATGTTTTGTTGAATATGATTAACAAATATTTTGTTGAGGGTTTTAGCATCTAGGTTCATTAGATTGGCCTGTAATTTTCCTTTCTTGTAGCATCTTTGTTTGGGTTTGGTTTTAGGTTAATGTTGGCATCATAGAATGAGTTAGGCAATGTTCCTTCTACTTCAATTTTTTGGAAGAGTTTAAGCAGGATTGGTGTTAGTTCTTTCTGGAATGTTTCATAGAATTCACATGTGAAACTGGTCTGGTCTCTTTGGAGGTTTTTGTTGACTATCTGCTTCTGTTTCGTCTGTTGAGTTCATCTTTCTTCTTTCATCAAGGTAGGCTGCTTGTGTGTTTCTAGGAATTTGCCCATTCTAAATTATTCTTGTTGGCATACAGTTTATCAAAGTATCCTCTTATGATAAACTTGATTTCTGTGGGGTCAGTGGTAATATCCCTTTCCTCATTCCTTATTTTTTGTATTTGCATCTTCTTTCTTTTTCCCTTGTTAGTGTAGCTACGGGTTTATCAATTTTATTGATCTCCAAGAACAAGCTTTTGGTTTTATTTTTCTAGTACTTTCTTATTTTAAATTTCATTTAGTTCTGCACTAATATTTCCTTCTTTCTACTTCCTTTGGGGTTAGTTTGTTGTTCTTCTTCTGGTTCCTCCAGATGTGCAGTTAAGTCTGATTTTAGCACTTTTCTTCTTTTATAATATCAGCATTTGTAGCTGTGAGTTTTTCTCTCAGTACAGCTTTTGCTGCATCCCAGAGGTTATGCTATGTTGTTGTGTGTGTTTTTTTTTAAATTCATTTCAAGGTAGTTATGATTTCTTTGCAATTTTCTCCTTGACCCACTGTTTGTCTAAGAGTGTACTGTTTAACTTCCATATCTTTGTGCCTAATCTGCTTCTCAGCCCCTTGCTGATTTCCGGCTTCTGTCCATTTTAGCCACATAAATTACTTTGTGTAATTTCAGTCTTTCTGAATTCATTGAGAGGTGTTCTGTTGCCTAGCATGTGGTCTATTCTTGAGAATGATCCATGTGCACTCAAGAATAATATATATCCTGCAGTATTTGAGTGTAATGTTATGTATATGTCTATTAGGTCCAGATCCTCTAATGTATTATTGAGGGTCTTTGCTTCTTTATTGATTCTCATTGAGATGTTCTGCCTAATGGTGATATTTGTGTATTAAAGTCCTCCAGAGTAATTGTAGAGGCATGCATTTCCCAACTTAGTTTTTTTCCTTATTTACCTATGTATTTTGAGGTGCTCTGCTTCGGTGCATAAGTGTTCATGATTGTTCTTTTTTTTTTTTCTTAAAGATTTATTTATTTTTATTTCTCTTGCCTTCCCCCCCACCCCAGTTTTCTGTTCTCTGTGTCTATTTTGCTGTGTCTTCTTTGTCTGCTTCTGTTGTTGTCAGCAGCATGGAAACCTGTGTTTCTTTTTGTTGCATCATCTAGTTGTGTCAGCTCTCTGTGTGTGCAACCCCATTCTTGGGAAGGCTGTACTTCCTTTCCTGCTGGGCAGTTCTCCTTACAGGGTGCATTCCTTGTGCGTGGGGCTCCCCTTCATGTGGGACCCCCTGCATGGCATGGCATTCCTTGTGTGCATCAGCACTGCACATGGGCCAGCTGGTAGATGGATGCCCTAACCATTGGGCCAAGTCTGCTGCCCCTGTTCTTTCTTCTTGATAGAGTCCTCCTTTTTTTTAAATATATAGTGTCATTTTTTTGGTTCTTAAAATAGTTTTGCTTTTAAAGTCTATTTTGTCTGGTATTAGTATAGCTACTCTCACACTCTTCTGATTATTGTTTGCATGTAAAATTGTTTTTGAGCTGTTCACTTTCAGTCTCCTTGCATCACTAAGTCTTTAATGAGTTTATTGTAGGCAGCATATGGATGGGTCATATTTCCTTATCCATTTTGTCAATCTATGTCTCTTGATTGAAGGGTTTAAGCCTTTAACATTTAATGTTATTACTGTCAGGGAATTACTTATATTAGCTATATTTTTTAGGCTTATATATGCCATATGTTGTTTTTATTTCTCTTTTTTATCTTTTTATTCTTACAGTTTCCTCCATCTCTTCCTTTTTCCACCTTTCATCCTGCAGGACTCCCTTTAGTATTTCTTGAAGGGCAGGTTTCTTAATGACACACTCTCTTAATATCTCTTTATCTGTTAATACATTGAAGTATCCTTCACTTTTTGAATGCCAGGTTTGCTTGATAGAAAATTCTTGGCTGGAAGTTTTTTCATTTAGCACCTTAACTCTTTCATCCCACTGCCTTCATGCCTGCATGGTTTCAGATGAGAAATCAGCACCTAATCTCTTTGAGCTTCCCTTGTATGTGATGGATCTCTTTGTCTTGCTACTTTCAGTATTCTCTTTGTCATGAGCATTGGAAAATTTGACAAGTGTATGTCTTGGGGTAGTACTCTTGGGATTTATACCTTTTGGGTTGTACTATACTTCCTGGACATGTACATCTGTCTCCCTCAGTAGGGTTGGGAAGTTTTCAGCCATCATTTCTTCCAGCACTCCTCCTCTCCCCTTTACCTTCTCTTCTCCCTCTGGGATGCCTACAGTGTTTATTTTTCTGTGTTTCTTGTTGTCATTCATATCCCTAAGTCTATGCTGGATTTTTTTCTATCTTTTCATCTGTTTTGCTATCTGATTTCAGATGTACTGCCTTCCACATCATGGATTCTTTCCTCTGTTCACATAAGCTGCTTTGTGCTTCCAGTGTGTTTTTGATTTCTTGCATTGTGCTATCCATCACCATCATATCCATTATCTTTTTATGTATATTTTCAATTTCATCAGTATGTTCTCCCAGTGTCTTTTTAATATCTTTAATCTCTTCTTTTACTTCATTAAGTTGATTCATGATATTTGGACATCTTTGATTCGTTCCATGTTGTGTGTCTCCTCCTTTTGTTCGGTTTGTTCATTAGACTGGGCCTTGTCTTACTGTTTCTTAGTATGGCTTGTAATTTTTTGTTGATGTCTAGGCATCTGTTTATTTTCATGGGTTTATTCAGTAGGTTAGCTTCTCTCTTTCTGCGCTAGTGTTTTATTTTGTTATTGTTTTTGTGTGTGTTATAAGTTTTCCCTTCAGCACTTCATTCCTCTTCTATTTTCTTGTCTATGTCTCTTGGAAAAAATATGACAAGAGAAAAGGAAAAAGAAAAGAATAATAATAAAAGGTAGAAGAGGAGTCATACAAGGCCTCATAAAGTAAATAATTCACATGAGTAAAAAATCATAAGAAGGACAAAGGAATACATTTTTAAAAATGGAATAGAAAAAATGAAATGAGAAAAAATAGAGAAAAATAATGAATTAAAAACCTGGAATGATGAGAAGAGAGGTAAAGAGAAAAGGAAAGAAAGAAAAGAAAAAGAAAATGTAAAAATACAAGGAAAGAAAACAGAGGAAAAAAGTGTGAGAAAGAAGGAAAAAAATTTTTTAAATTGAAGACCAAACAAAAATAGGCAGGATGAATGAAAAGAGAAAACAGGAGATAGGAGAATGAAGGAAAGAAAAGAAATTATGTTGGTAGAAGATAACTGGTAAAAGTATAAAAAAGGGGGGGGGGACAAAAAAGGGGAGAATCCCAATAAAAAGAAACAAAACAGCAGGAACAACAAAACAGTTGAGGAAAGACAGCCTTCCCTTTAGGCCCCTAAGGAGCTTCTCAGGCTGCTGGTATTCATCATTCACCCTGCAGCCTACCTTTTGTAGGCAGGTGATGTACCCAGTTTTAGTGACTAAAATTTAAAAAGTTAAAATGAAGAAGGGGGACTTTTTAAAGCAAAGAAATAACAAGTCCAAGAGCACTTAAATAAAAAAGAGTGCCTGTACATTCCTTATCATAAACTACTAGCTGATGCCTGATAACCAGCTGGGTCACACTTTGACCAGGGGTCTCATATATGCAAGGCAGGACTCCCTCCACTGAGCTAAATTGTCTCCTTAAGTTAATGGGTTTTTCGAGAGCTAGGTGCCACCTTCCCCCACGTGTTTGTAGACTTCTGTAGCCTGCTAGATTCCTGCTGATGAGGCAGTTATGCCCAGCCCCTCTCTAGTCTAATGACTTTCTCTCCTCAGGAGGGCATCTGTGTGTGACAACCTGCCTGAGGAGATTCCCCTCCCCTCTCCCAGGCAGGTCTGGGTCTCTTCCAAGATTCAAAGGGACCTGAGCTGGCCAAACTCACCACAAAGAAACCACTGTGCAGCCTCTGCCAGACCCCTCTTCCTCCCAGGAAACACCCCTTCTCAGTCTCTTGGAAGCAGCAAGCCAGGGGCCATGTGGCTACTTGCTGGGATTGTGGGGTATATGTGTATTTCCAGCCACAGGGGCAAGCAACTCCTGGTTTTCTTTATCTTTCCACTACCTTCCAGATGACTCAGAGCACCTTCCTGTTCTATAAATCCAGAGTCCCTCCTTTAGATAGGTACCTGCCTTCTTGGTGCTTTTTTTTGTGAGCATGTCAGTCCCAATCTACCTTCTTCATCACTTTTCCTGGCAGTTCTCAAGGTTATTTTTTTGATATTTGATTCCTCTAGACTATCCTCACAATGGTCTCTGTTCCCTTGGCAAAAAATATTAGGACCAGAGGACAGGAAAGAGATAAGAGAAGAATAATAGTAATAATAATGTAAAAAAAAAAAAAAAAGGTAGAAGAGGAAGTGTGTAACAGCTAGGAGAGTAAGTAATAGAAGTAAAAAAAATCATTAAAGAATACAAAGGAATAAGAATGAAAAGATTTGGAATAGAAAAAATTAAACAAAAAAGAAAATTAAAAAAAAAAAAACCAGAATGAATTAAAATGCCAAGCAGATCAGAATAAAATAAGGAAAGAAAAAGGAGAGAGAGAAAAAGAAAAAATGAAGACCAGTCAAGAGCTGGTAGAATGAAAGAAAAGCAAGAGAAGTCAGAAGACAGAAAAATGAAGGAAGAGAAATAAAATAGGTTGAAAAATAAGTTAGGAAAAAAAGTGACAAAGAAAGAGAAAAGAACAAGAAAACAAAACAGTAACAAAGAAACCATCCCAAAAAAGCAGCCTTCCATCTTAGGCCCCTAGAGACCTTCTGCGGCTGCTGGTGATTATCCCGTCACCCTACAGCCTGCCTTCCACAGGTGATGAATCCAGTTTTACCAAGTAAAATAAAGGAAAAAGAAAAAAAATCTAAGAAACTATTTTAAAAAACAATAGAAACTCACCTATAAATCCCTATCATGAGGTGCTCACTGTGTGCCTACTCTCTCTGGATCCCTTCACTCAGGAGGTACCAGGGCTCCAACCAGGCACCTACATGCAAGGCAGGGGCTTCCCTCTTGTGCTGCAGCAGCTCTGTGGGCTAAACAGGCTTTTGGAAGCTTATCTCGCTCTTCCTGGCCCTGTTTCCCTTAAGAGTGGGACTCTCTAACAGCTCTCAGGGGCTGGGCTAGTTGAGTGCCTGTCCCTGCCCCTCCTTGATCAAGTTCCTCTCTCCCAGGGTGGCTGGGTGTGACAACCTGCCTGAGCAGATTTCCCCTCCCCTCTTCCCAGGGCCACCTCAGTGCTGGCTGATGTCCTCCCTGAGATTCAAAGGGGACTGAGGTTTCCACACCCACAGAAGGGAAACCACTCCCCACCCTGCACCAGACCCAATTCATCCCAGGGAATGCTCCCTCCCCCTCAGCTGGTCTTTGAGGCTATTTGTCTTGAGGGTGGGGCTTGCCCACCACCTTTTCCAGCCACAGGAGTGAGCACCTCCTGGCTTTCCCTTGGACTCTTTATCTCTTTTCTCCAGCTCCCTCCTGAATGATGCTTGCATCCCTTCTCTCTCCTGCTCTGTGGATTCCCAAAATAGCTCACTCAGGTTAGGCCCCAGCCCCCTCTGTGGTTTTTTTTTTTCAAAAGAGATTAGCAGTCCCCACTTATGTCCACACCATTTTCCCAGATTAGTGTACCTACAAATTTTTAATCTACTCAATGGTAAAAGGAAAACATGAGAATGATTTCTCCCCAAATAGAGAATATCAGTAAAGGGCTAGAAAGTGTAAATTTAGTGGAAATAGAAATTCTGGAGTTGAAAAATAGAATGAAATGAGCACTTCTCTAGAAGGAAACAACAGGTGTTTCCTCGACTAAAGTTCTAAACAACTCCCTCAGCAGCCTGGAGTGTGCACCTTCCTATTTCAGTCCTTCCTCATCCAGATCATGTGCACTCCAGAAGATATAGCAGTGAGACCTTCTAGTTTTCTTATTAATTTTACAGGTCACTGGTGATGTTGAATGAATTTCCATACCCTTGCTCATGCTTAACTCACTGCAGATCCTGTGATTTAGGGTATAAAAAGGAGAAGACTTGGTCAATTATTGTGTACTTCCTTCTGAGAAACAAAGACTGCACCCAGCCTGAATGAAAATCCAACAGTGGAGAAACAGCACTGTACTCAGATTCCACATCCTGGCCTCTGTGTCCCCATGAAATTTACAGGAAAATGTTGCCCTCCATTAACAGGGAGAATTATGACTCAATATCTCTCAGAGAATCCACATATTCCTATCTAAATCAACCAGATCTCAATGAAAGCCCTCCTCATGTTATTTAGTCTATCCCAGTCTCACAAGGAAGAAAGGTGATTGTTTTCTCTATTAAAAACACTTATTGAAGCCATTAATTTTTATTTTTTACAGATTTCATTCAATGCACTCTCCCTTCGGAATCTGTTTCCATGTTTTCAAATATCAAATAGTTTTGATGTCTTTTGCCTAGCATCACAACTACATTGATACCTCTGCTTAAATGTCACAATTTAAAAAAGCATTTTGTTTCCTTTATTTTTGTTTTTATGATTTATTTATTTTTAATTCATTTTTAAAAATATTACATTCAAAAAATATGAGGTCCCCATGCACTCCCCACCCCCCACTACCCCACTCCCCCCACAGCAACTCTCCTCCATCACCATGACACATCCATTGCATTTGGTGAATACATCGCTGAGCATCGCTGCACCTCATGGACAATGGTCCACATCATAGCCCACACTCTCCCACGTTCCATCCAGTGGGCCATGGAAGGATCTACAATGTCTGGTAATTGTCCCTGCAGCACCACCCAGGACAATTCCAAGTCCTGAAAATGCCTCCACATCACATCTCTTCCTCCCATTCTCCACACCAATGCCACATTTTCTTCGATTACTAACACAATAGTTCATGAATAGAATATCAGTAAGTCCACTCTAATCCTTACTCTATTCCTCCATCCTGTGGACCTTGGATTGGTTGTGTCCATTCCACATCTATGTCAAGAGGGGGCTTACATTCCACATGGATGCTTGATGCAATCCTCCTGCTTTCAGTTGTAGGCAATCTTGGCTCCATGGTGTGGTGGTTGACTTTCTTCAACTCCATGTTAGCTGAGTGGGGTAAGTCCAATAAACCAGAGTGTAGGAGCTCTGTTGAGGCTCAGGGCCTGGCTATCACATGGTCAGTCCAGAGATTCACATCCCCTAGATATATCTTAAACCCCAGCACCAACTACAATTCTGGTAACGTAACAGGAAAGGCTTGTAAAAAGAGATCACCTCTGAGTCCAGCTCCATCACACAGAAACACCAACTCCAAAGAAGGGCCAACTGACATGGCAGTGAACTCCATCTGCCATAAGCATAAAACCTTTGGGTCTCTGTAGCCCTCAGAAGAACCAACACCTGGGGTTGTATCTACTTTATCTGTCTCTGGGAATCTAAGCTCAGGTGTGTGTAAGGGCAACCCCTCTGATAACCCCCAGGCTCTTTTTTAGAGACTCATAGCCATATAAACTCATTTGTCCTTCCCATTTCCCCCTTGATTTAGGTAAAAAAGCATGTTTAACTCCTGTTATTATATGAAGACAGGGATATTCTGCTGGTCCACGTTGAACCTTTTATTCAAGGTCATTTTCTAGTTATGTCATCATCTGGTACTTGGTAGTGATCCCTTGGTGCCACGGAGGCTTATCCCTGGGAGTCATGTCCCATGCTGGGGGGAAGGCAGTGTATTTACATGCTGAGTTTGGCTTCGAGACTGGCCACATTTGAGCAACACGGAGGCTCTCAGGAGGGAACTCTTAGGCACAGTGCTGCTCTAGGCCTTGTTCTTATTTCAGGTGCACAGGCTCACAAGCATAGTCATTAGTATCAGGGGCTCACTGTTGGAACCTCATTCCTTCCTGGTCCTTGTGTCACACCCAGGGTACTGCCACTGCTACCTTAGGGACCTCGACAGAGCCCCCCCCCAGCCAGGAACCCAGCACCCCACTAGCTGTTGTTTTTGTTTCCACTATGAAAATATTGAAACCTTTCTATGCACCCCAGACATATACCCTGTAAAACTCCCTGTCAAACATATGTCCCCTGTCAATAACATCCCACACCAGTATTCCTCCACTGCCATTGTTGAACCACTCTGTGATCCAAAACTTCCTGAAAAGTGAAGCCCAATATAATGCCAGGTTCCCTTAATAGTAAAATGGAATATAGCAATGAGTTTAAAGCTTAGATATAGAATACATATTGATTTGGAAAAATTCTACATCCTATCTTTTTCTTTTCTTTTTTCCTAATTATTGAGCTTCTCTTCTTAAGAGCCATAGATCACAGTAATTCATATATACAATATACAGTACTCCCACATATCCAATATAAAACCCTTTCCCTTCCACAGTGATAATCTTTTAACATATTCATACCATATTTACTGAAACTGATGTACAAATATTGAGACAATAGCTTTCAAACAAGGTAACATTTCTGTTTACATTGTGGTTTATACTATAGGCTATACAACTTTCTAAATTTTTAGTTATCCTATGTTTTACATTATGATTTACATTTTAGCCTATCAGCCCCTATATATTTTTGGTGTAATTTTACATGTTTTATATCCATCCATGCATTCTCTTCTGAAATATTTCTATTGCCCTCACAGTTACGTTGGTTCCATCTATTCAATACCTATTTCCCCATCCCCTTGGAGCCCACGGTGACAGCCAATCTTCATTTCTTGAGGAGTCATGTTCAGAGATACTTGCAACAGTGTTGAGAGCTTGACATGCTCAACTGCCCTAATGGCATGGGATCCACGATTTCTCTTGAGAGATACAGTTCCCTCTATTTGATGGCCTCAGTCCTCCCCAGGATGTGGGTCTACCTTCACACTCATTATATGGGTCTCTATCCAATGATATAACCCACTCTGGCAAAATGAGCATTCACATATTCCCTAGGAGTCTGTCCTGCATCAGATTATCCCCTTTAAGTAGCTTAAACAGGTAACTTTCCTTATTATATTTTTGAAAAGCTTTTCTAGCATTATACTCTCAACAAACAACTGACCATTTTCTATGTTTGTATGTTGCCCCACCCTCCCGCCAATTTCTTGGCAGTATTACCCATCCACCCATCGCTAACCCCCTCAAGCCCACAAAGCCCCACCCAAAGGTAACCCTATGCCATTTTATCCCTTCCTTGTACACATACTTACCTCCAGCTTATCATAGATTTCACCCATGTAGATGTCAGCTTACATCCTTCCTCTACACGCTGACTCCCTATAAGTTTATCATTCAGTCTCTAGCTCTCTCTGAGACAGCTTGGTTTACTTATTTCATATCATTGAGGTCAGTATTTGTCCTTCAATGCCTGGGTTGCTTCACTCAACATAAGGTTCTCAAGATTCATCCATGTTATCACGTGTGTTTGTAGTGTATTTGTTCTTAAAGCCGAGTAGTATTCCATTGTACATATATACCACATTTTATTTATCCATTCATCTGTTGATGGGCATTTGGGTGGATTCCAACTTTTGGTGAGAGTGAACAATGCTGCTGTGAACATTGGTGTCCATATATCGGTTTGTGTTCTTGTTTTCAGTTCAGCTGGATATATACCCAGCAGTGGAATTGCTGGATCATATGGCAAATCTATGGTTAGTTTTTTGAGAAACCACCAAACTGTCCTCCAGAATGGTTGGATCCTTCTGCATTCCCACATCCTCTCCAGCATTTGTATTCTTCTGTTTTTTTCATAGCTGCCAATCTTATGGAAGTAAGATGGTATCTCATTGCATTTCTCATTGTAGTTTTGATTTGCATTTCCCTGATAGCTAGAGATTTGGAGCATTTTTTCATGTGCTTTTTAGCCATTTGTATTTCTTCTTTGGAGAAGTGTCTGTTTAAATCTATTCCCCATTTTTAAATGTGTTGTTTATCTTTTTATTTTCAAGATATAGATGTTCTTTATATATGCAAGTTATAAGTCTCTTATCCGATATATGGTTACCAAATATTTTCTCCCATTGTGTAGGCTCCCTTTTTACTTTCTTGACAAACTCCTTTGAGGTACAGAAGGCTTTAATTTTGAGGAAGTCCCATTTCTCTATTTGTTCTTTTGCTGCTCTGCTTTTTGTGTGAAGTTCATGAAGCCATTTCCTATTACAGGGTCTTTTAGATGCTTCCCTACACTGCTTTCCAAAGTCTTTATGGTCTTGGCTCTTATATTTAGGTCTTTGATCCATCTTGAGTTGATCTTTGTATAAGGTGTGAGATGGTAATCCTTTTAATTCTTTTACTTATGAATATCTAGTTCTCCAGGCACCATTTGTTGACTAGGCCATTCTCTCCCAGTTGAGAGGGTTTGGTGGTTTTATTGAATATTATATGGCTGTATATATGAGGATCTATATCAAAACTCTCAATTCCGTTCTATTGGTCTGTGTGTCTCTCCTTATGCCAATACAATGCTGTTTTCACTACTGTAGCTTTGTAGTATGTTTTGAATTCAGTTAGTGTAATTCCTCAAATTTCATTTTTCTTTTTCAATATGTCTTTGGCTATTCAGGGCCTCTTTCCTTTCCAAATAAATTTCATAGTTTTTCTAGTTCCTTAAAGAAGGCTGTGTTGATTTTTATTGGGATTGCATTGAATGTGTAGATCAGTTTTGGTAGGATAGACATCTTAATAATATTTAGTCTTCCTATCCATGAACAGGGAATATTCTTCCATTTATTTAGGTCTTCTTTGATTTCCTTGTACAGTCTTGTGTAGTTCTCGGTGTATAAGTTTTTTACATCTTTAAATTTATTCCTAGGTATTTGATTTTTTAATTTACTATTGTAAATGGTATTTGTTTCTTGATCTCCTCCTGAACTTGCTCATTATTGGTGGACAGAAATCCTACTGATTTTTGCACATTGATCTTATAACTTGCGACTTTACTAAGGTCAGTTTTGAGTTCTAGAAGCTTTATTGTAGACCTCTCAGGGTTTTCTATGTCTAGGATCATGTCATCTGCAAATAATGAAATTTTGACTTCTTCCTTTCCAATTTGCCTTTTATATCTGGTTCTTGCCTCAGTGCTCGAGCAAGTACTTCTAAGACAATGTTAAATAGAAGGGGAGACAGTGGGCATCCTTGTCTTGTTCCTGATCTTAGAGGGAAGGATTTTAGGATTTCACCATTGTAAATGATGTTGGATGTGGGTTTTTTCTTTATACTCTTTATCACGTTCAAAAAATTTCCTTGTATTCCAATCTTTTGCAGTGTTTTTTTCAAGAAAGTGTGCTGTATTTTGTCAAATGCTTTTTCTGCATCTATAGATATAATCATGTGATTTTTTTCCCTTCAATCTGTTTATATGGTGTATTACATTGATTTTCTTATGTTGAACCATCCTTGCATACCCGGAATGAATCCCACTTGGTCATGGTGTATAACTCATTTAATGTATTGTTGAATATGGTTAGCAAGTATTTTGTTGAGTATTTTTGCATCTAGGTTCATTAGAGAAATTGGGTCTGTAATTTTCCTTTCTTGTGGTGTCTTTGTCTGGCTTTGGTACTAGGGTAATGTTGGCATCATAGAATGAGTTTGGTGATGTTCCTTCTATTTTGATTTTTTGGAAGCGTTTTAGTAGAATTGTAGAATTTAGTAGAATTTAGTAGAATTGGTGTTAGTTCTTTCCAGAATGTTTTGTAGAACTCACCTGTGAAGCTTCTGACCCTGGGCTCTTCTTAGTTGGGAGGTTTTTTAATGACTGATTCTGTCTCTTTACTTGTCATAGGTTTGTTGAGATCATCAATTTCTTCTTTCATCAATATAGGCTCCTTATGTGTTTCTAGGAATTTGTCCATTTCCTCTGAATTGTCATTTTTGTTGGAATATAGTTTTTCAAAATATCCTCTTATGATAGTCTTTATTTTAGTGGGGCCAATGGTGATATCTCCTTTCTCATTTCTTATTTTGTGTATTTGCATCTTCTCTCTTTTTTCTTTGTTAGTCTCACTAAGGGTTTGTCAATTTTATTGATCTTCTCAAAGAACCAGGCTTTTGGTCATGTTTATCTTTTCAAGTGCTTTCTTATTTTCTATTTCATTTAGATATGCTCTTTGTTATTTCTTTCTTTCTTCTTCCTGTGGGGTTACTTTGTCATTTTTTTTTTACTAATTCCTCCAAATGTGCAGTTAGTTCTTCAATTTTTGCTCTTCTTTTTGATGTATGAATTCATGTCTGTAAATTTCCTTCTCAGTATTGCTTTTGCTGCATCCCATAAGTTTTGGTATGTTGTATTATCATTATCATTAGTTTCAAGGTAGTTATTGATTTCTTTTGAGTATTCCTCTTTGACCCACTGTTTTTCTAAGAGTGTGCTGTTTAATTTCCATATCTTGGTGTGAAATCTGGGCCTCTGGCCCTTGCAGATTTCCAGTTTCACCACTGTGGTCAGAGATATTATTTTGTATGATTTTGATCTTTCTGAATTCATTCAGCCTTTCTTTGTGGTCTAGCATATGGTCTATCATGGAGAATGATCCATGTGTACTTGAGAAAAATGTATATCCTGCTGTGTTTCGGTGTAATGATGTGCATATGTCTATTAGATCCAGCTCATCTGATAAACTGTTCAAATATTTTGTTTCTTTAGTGATTCTCTTTTGTGATGTTCTGTCCAAAGTTGATAGTGGTATATTAAAATCGCCCATTATAATTGTAGAGGCATCTATTCTTTCACTTAGTTTTTCCAGTGTTTGCCTTACATATTTGGAGGCAGCCTTGTTAGGAGCATAAATATTTATGAGTGTTCATTTTTCTTGAGAGATTGTACCTTTCACTAATATATAGAGTCCTTGTCTCTCACAATTGTTTTGCATTTAAAGTCCATTTTGTCTGATACTCATATAGCTACTCCTGCCTTTTTTTGGTTATTCTTTGCTTGTAAGATTATTTTCCAACCATTCACTTTCAGCCTCCATGAATACCTGGGTCTAAGATGTGTTTTCTTGTAGACTGCATATAGATGGGTCATAATTCCTTATCCAATGTCCCAGTCTGTATCATTTGATAGGTGGGTTTAATCCATTGACATTCAGTGTTATTACTTTCAAGAAATTATTTATGTTAGCCATATTTTGATTGGACTCATGTTTGTCATATTTTGTTTGTTTTTTTCTTCTCTTTTTCCTTTTTCTTTTGTTGCTCTTACACTTTCCTCCAACTCTGCCTACCCTGTTTTTTCCTTTCTTCCTACAGAACTCCCTTTAGTATTTCTTGAAGGGGAGGTTTCTTGTTGGCATACTCTTTCAATTTCTGTTTATCTGTGAATATTTTGATCTCTGCATCATTTTTGAATGGTAGTTTAGCTGGGTAGAATATTCTTGTTTGGAAATTTTTTTCTTTTAGTACCTTGACTATATCATACCACTGCCTTCTTGCCTCTATGGTTTCAGATGAGAAATCAGCACTTAATCTTATGGAGCTTCCCTTGTATGTGATAGTTTTCTTTTCTTGCTGCTTTTAGAATTTTCTCTTTGTCTTGAGCATTGGATAATTTGACAAGTATATGTATTGGGATGTTTGGATTTACGATGTTTGGGGTGCATTGTGCTTCCTGGAAATATACATCCATCTCTTTCAGTAGATTTGGAAAGTTTTCAACCATTGTTTCCTGCAACACCCTTCCTGTCCCCTTTCCCTTTTCTTCTCCTTCTGGGATGTCCCTAATACGTATGTTTGTGTGTTTTGTATTGTCATTCAGGTCCCTAAGTCCTAGCTGGATTTTTTTCCATCTTTTTATCTATTAATTCTACTATCTGATTTCTGAGGTACTGTCTTCCACATTGCTAATTCTCTGCTCTGCCTCTTCTTGTCTGCTGCTATTTGCTGCAAGTGTGTTTTTGATTTCTTGAACTACGGTGTTCATTCCCATCATATCTGTTATCTTTTTGCATATGTCTGCAATTTCCTCTCCAAATGTTTTCTTCATATTGTTAGTCTCTTCCTTTACTTCATTAAGTTGGTCTCTAATATATGTTTTGAGATCTGCTCCCTTTCCTGGATTTTAGTTTTTTCATTGGATTCAGCCATGTTTTCCTGATTATTGGTTTCATTTGTAGTTTTTTGTTGCTGTCTGTGCATCATTTTATCTTGATGTGTTTAATCAGTTCCTTAGCTTCTTTGTCTAGTCTTGGGGATTAATTAGCTGTTGTTCTTGCATAAGTGCTATATCTTCTCTTTGTCACTTTGGCTTTATTCTAATTTCTTGTTGCTGGCTGAGTTCACTTTGAAGGAAAATATTAGGGCCAGGGAAAGGCAATTGTGTAAGAAAGGAAAATGTGTAAATAGTATTTGTAATAAATGTTAACAGAGCAACAATATGAGATCTGGGAGAATGGATATTAGATTAATGTAAGTTGTGTGGTGTTATAGCAATAAGTAGAGTACCTATAATGAGATAGTCAACTGAATATGGGGAGGAATATAGTATGAATTAAAAAGCCATTGTTTTCATGAGAGAGGGAAAGAGAAAAGAAAGACAGTAGTATCAAGAGTGGATAAAAGACAGAGAACAAAACAAAGGTATTTGAAATTAAAATTTGGGGACCAAAGAAAGGGAGGTTGAATGTAGGAGAGACAGTAGATGATGGAGGATAGCAAAATGTGGTGGAAAGGGGATAGTGTAGGTGGCCAAAATCAACTCACACAGAAATGAGATAATGGAGGATGAGGAAACCCAGCAAATGGGAGGCATTCCCTGAAGCACCTATTGTATAAATAAGATAAAATAAAATATGAGGAAAAAGAGAGTAAAGAAAAAAAGAGAAGAAAAAAGGGGGGTGGGCAAAGAAAAGGGAGGGAAACAAGCAAGGAAAAGAAAAGAAGAAAGAGAAAAAACCCTAAATAAACAAAAAAGGATCTTGGGGGATACAGTGGTAGAAAAGAGTAGGAGATAATGCAATATTAGCAACCAAGACAATAAAAAAAGAAAAAAGAGAAAAAGGGAAAAAAACAACCTCAAACACGGAGAGCTAGGACAATCAAGGACCTCAGTTGTCCCTCAGGGTGTGGTGGATTCAGGGATGGGAAGTTGTGATATTGCAGACTCAAGAGGTGTGAGTCTCTGGGGTGTTGGCCACCAGGGTTTAGGGGACACAGACCTAGGAACCATGAATCCAGTTAACAGGGATCCTGGGTGCATCACAGTGCAACACAGCCTTCAGGGATCCCCACAGCTGGGTGCCAGCCCTATGGGGAGGGGTCACATCTGCAAACTCTGACCTCAGTGTCAGAAACCCAAAATTCCCCCTCTCTCAAGAGTCTCTTCCATCACTGTCTCACTTAGTCAACTTCAGGACACCTCCTGCCCTTCAAGCCCCCAAAGCAGCCAGTTGGGGGCACTGCTGTACTATAGATAATTTGGGGACCACCACAGATGGACCACCAGCCCTATGTGGAGGGGCTCTAGCCAGAAGCTCTCATCTCCATGTCAGAAACCCAAAATTCCACATCTCACAAAAATCTCCTCCATCTCTGTCTTACCAAATCTGCTTCCATACACCTCCAGCCCTGCAAGCCCCAAAACAGCCTGCTGGGGATGCCTCTGTATTACAAACAATTCAAGGACTGCCACAGATCAGCCACCAGCCCTAGGGGGAGGGGCTCTAGCCATAAGCTCTGATCTCTGTGTCAGAAATCCAAATTTCCATGTCTCACAAAAATCTCCTCCATCTCTGTCTCACCAAATCAGCTACCAGACACCTCCCGCCCTGCAAGCCCCCCAAAATGCCTGCTGAGGATGCCTCTGTATTGCAGACAATTCAAGGACTGCCACAGATCAGCCACCAGCCCTAGGGGGAGGGGCTCTAGCCAGAAGCTCTCATCTCCATGTCAGAAACCCAAAATTCCACATCTCGCAAAAATCTCCTCTGTGTCTCACCAAATCAGCTTCCAGACACCTCCTGCCCTGCAAGCCCCTGAATAGCCTGCTCAGGGCTTAGGAATTCTCCAGTGCAGCAGAGCCTCCAGGAATCACTGTGGCCATGCCACCTGCCCCAGGGGTAAGCGTCCCATGTGCAGCCCCAATCTCTATGAAAGAGACCCAAAATTCTACCTTTTACACAAATCTTCTCTGTCACCATCCCACTAAATTGATGTCCAGACACCTCCTGCCCTGCAAAACCCCAAAACAGCATGGTCCAGAAAAATTCCAACCCCGCTTAGCTGCTTCTTTGCAGGAGAGATTATAAGGTGCACTCACTCAGACACCATCTTGCCCTGCTTCCTCTTTATTTTTAAAGGAGCTTTAGATGCCATAGATATTCAATCAAAAATATAGTGGATTCCCATATACCCTACTCCCTCCCCCTAACAGTTTTCCCCATGAACATCATCCTTCATTAGTGTGGTCCATTTGCTTCATGGGATGAACACATATTGAAGTATTGCTGTTAAGCATGGTCTATAGTTTGCATTATGTTTCACACTTTGCACAGTACATTTTTATAAGTTTTGAGAAAATGTATAATGACTTGTCTCTGTTATTGCAGTATCATGCAAAATTATTCCAGTGTTTGAAAAATGCCCCATGTTATACCTATTCTTCCCTCTCCCTCCCCTCAGAACCTGTGTCCACAGCCTTTATATCAATGTTACAAGTTCTTACATTATAGAATAATAATAGTCTACTTTCATGTATAGTTGCATCCCTCTTGTTTGTTCATTCGTCTATCTTTTGGAGCTGGGATTGTGTCACTTTCTTACCCCACAGTAATCCAGCAGCAGCTACTTCAAATATATGTAAAACCCGACCACCTGGTTTCCCTAACTGCTGCCACTCTGTCTAATCCACCATACCACTTGCCTGGACTACTGTGATAGCTCCCTAACTGGTCTGCCTTTTGACCTGCTTGCCACTGTGCTCCATTCTTACCTAGCAGCCAGAATGATCCTGTTAAAACCTCAGGCAAGTCTTGGTCCTTGTTTTTCTTTACTGAAACCCCCATGCCTTTCCAGCTTACAGGAAAATGCAAGGGTATTATACTGGACTACAAGAACCTCCACAATGTGTGCCCCAAGTTTTAAAAGCAGTTTTATTGGGATATACTTACATACCATATAATCTATCCTAAGTGTACTTTAGTATAATTACAGATGTGTGCATTCCTCACCACAATCAAGTTTAGGACATTTTCATCTCTCCTAGAAGGAAAGCCCTATACTCCTTAGAAGTCATTTCTCAGTCCCTCTGCCATTCCCCAGCACTGCATAACCACTAATCTCATTCCATCTCTATACACTTATCTTTACCTTTTATATTAATGAAATCATCTAATGTGTGGTACTTTGTGTCTAGTTTCTTTCACTTAACTTAATGCTTTTTAAAATTACTGCATTTTTTTAAAATGAGGGAAGTTGCATGTTTACAGAAAATTAATGTAAAAAAATAGTATTCCTGTGTATACCTCTATTGTTGGCTCTTTGCATTAGTGTGTCAGCTTTGTGAGGATTGATGAATGAATATAAGATATCACTGATAACTATAATCCTTAGTTTACATTAGATGTATTTTTCCATCTACCTTCCTATTATTAACAATGTTTAATAGTGCCATACATTTGTGTAATTCATGAAAGAACGATCTTATATTTGTACTATTAACTTCAGTCCATCATCCATAACAGTTTTCACTTAGTTAAACAGTCCTATCTTTAGGCTTCTAGCTTTCCTTCTACTAATGTACATGACCTTAAACAAATTCTCTCAATCACATTCACAAACATATAATTCACAGTAAGGTCCTGCCATCACCATTATCATTCCCAAACACTTACAATCAACCTAAATAGAAATTCTGCACAATTTAAGTATCAGCTCTCCATTTCTCTACCCCCTTTCTATCCCTTGGTAACATATTCTAGATTCTAATTCTGTGAGTTTGGTTCTTATCTTTACTTCATATCAGTGAGATCATACAATATTTTTCCTTTTGTGTCTGACTTATTTTACCAAACTTAATGTCCTGATGGTTCATCCATGTTGACACATGCATCAGGACTTCATTCTTTCTTACAGCTGAATAATATTCCATCCTATGTATTTACCATATTTTGTTTATCTGTTCATTTGCTGGTAGTTATTTGACTTCTACCTTTTCTTTATTGTGCTCTGAACATTGGCATACAAATACCTGTCTGAATCCTTGCTTTCATTTCTTTTGGATACATATCCAGAAGTGGGATTGCCAGTTCATATGGTGATTTTAGGTTAACTTTTTGAGTTACTGCCAAGCTGTTTTCCACAGCCAGTGCATTATTTTATATTACTACCAACAGTGTACAAGGTTTCCTATTTATATGCATCCTTACCAGTACTTGCTATTTTCCAATTTTAAAAATAATAGCCTTTTGAATGGGTGTGAAGTATAGCTCATCATGCTTTTGATGTTCCTTTCCCTAATGGCTAGTGGACTAGAGCACATTTTCATATGCTTATTTACCATTCGTATATCTTCTTTGTAGAAATGTCTGTTTAAATACCTTGCCCATTTTTAGTGGGTTTATTTGCCATGCCCACCTCTCTTGGAAGTAATGCAGTGATCAAACCCTGTCTTCCTTCTCCACTTGTCACTGCCTATTTCCTTGATGTGGAAATAGCCCTTCACCACTTGGCTGCTTTCTCCTCCTCCTTTGATCAATCCCCAGCTCCAGTCTTGTCTTCTCTGACTTTCATAACTTTTTTTTTTTCAAGGTACCAGGACTGGGCATTGAACCTGGGACCTTGTATGTGGGAAGCTGGCACTGAACCACTGAGCCACATAGGCTCCTTTGAGTTGGTTTATTCATTTGATTCCTTGTTTGTTTTTAGGAGGCACCAGGAACCAAACCTTGGACATCCTATGTGGGCAGCAGGTTGAACTTCATCCACTCACAGCATCTTTCTTACCTGTTCTGTTATCCTACCACTGACCCCTCTTCTTCAAGTTGTATTTGCTGATTCTTTATCTCTTGCTCACTGGATTGTAAATCACTCCTGTAAGGTTTACATTCATCTCTCCCTGCCCTGTGCCTAGCACAGGGTCACCTAAACAGTCACCACACACTCACTTTATTTAATAGAGTATAAAAAGGGGAGACAGTGGCTCTTTCCACCATCTCTACGATGACTCTTCTGGCTGGGGAGGTGGTTTCAGACCATCATATTTGCAGCCCTTGGTTGTTGTTGAGGCTCACCATGGGCTTTGAGGGTGGCCCAACTTGGATGGAATTGTGACTCTTGTGAAGTCATTTCCACAGTGGTTTACCTTAAGTCAGACTTCCCTGTACTTAGATCATGACATGTACTTGGGGGGCCACTTCAAGAAAAGTATTTTGAGATCTTTGTACCTATTCCTCATCTATAAAATGGTGATTAAAAAAATACCTAATTTTGTTTTATAATTGAAATCTAATTTTAGCTTGCTTGACTCTCCAGATAGTCTCCTTCCAGCACTGCTCCCCAGAAAGAAGAGTGATGGACTCAGTGGGTCCCATGTTTAAAAAAATTTTTTTTAATTTATTGAAGTATACCACTCATACATAAACATACATAAACAATAAGTGTATAATAATAGTTGTGAATTTACAAAACAAACATATATAACATCATACAGGACTCTCACACTTCACCATACCACCAATACCTTGAATTGTTATTAAACATTTTTAACTAATGATTAAAGAGCATTGTCACTATTACTACTAACCAAAGTATTTTCCCCCAATCGACCATATTATCTTTATATCATTTATAGATGACCATAATAACTATGGTAAAAATTGTGAAATTAGAAAGCAAACATGTATAACATCACACAAGGGTCCCATATACTACCACCAATACCTTGCATTTTTGTGAGATGTTTCTTACAAATTATGAAAGATTATTGTCAAAACCTTATTGTCCTTATCTTACATTTGGTGTATTTTTCCTGCAACCCACCCTATTATTTTTTTAAGTATATTTTTATTGCAGAAGTTGTAAACAATCATGCACATGTACAGAATTCCCAAACAACACCCCTCTACCTGAACATTTGTTACAGACAAGATAATATCATCTGATTGTTACCATGACCATCGTGTACATTTGGCACACATTTTCCATATTGCCTCATTATCAACGCAGTACATCTTTGACATAGATGCAATAATATTATAACATCACTGCTAACCAGAGTCTGTAGGTCACTCCAGTTGTATTTTTCTCATCCTTCTCCACATTCCCACCACCTTGTAGTAGTGATGTACATTTGCTTTAGCTAACAAAGGACACTCTTGCATCTGTACCATCAAACACAATTCTCATCCACTTCTTGGTTTGCTCTGCTATTCAGTTCCTTGATTATTCTTTAGCATTTTGTCAATTGGCATTTCATATCTAGAATACCATTTTCAGTCACATCCCCACTTATAAACTAGCTTTTACTCACTATATGTTACCATCTACTCTATACATTTCCACACTTTTACAGCAAAACTAATTAAATTTTACAGCAAAACTAATGAAAACTTCTCCATACATTAACCATCAGTAGTTCATCTCAATCCTCCTCTTACCTTCAAGAATCCATCACGTACCACCAAGTCTTGAAGATACTTTCCTACAATTTCTTTAGAAGTTTTATGGTTCTTTCATTTTTAGGTTTTTGTCCATTTTAATTTTTGGATAAGGTGTGAGATAGGGGTCCTCTTTCCTTCTTTTGGCTATGGATATCAAGTTCTTTCAGCACCATTTGTTGAATGGACTATTCTGCCTGAGCTGTGTGGGTTTGACAGGCTAGTCAAAAATGGGTTGACCACACATGTGAGGGTCTGTTTCTGCACCATCAGATTGATTCCATTGATCTATATGTCTGTCTTTATGGCAGTACTATGCTTTTTTTAAACCACTATAGCTAGGAAATATGATTTAAAGTCTGGAGGTGAGAGTTCGCTTTTCCTTTTTAAGACGTTTCTGGCTATTCAGGATCCCTTACCCTTCCAAATAAATTTGATAATTGTGTTTTCAATTTTTAAAAAAAATTCTGGTGGAATTTTCATCAGGCTTGCATTGAATCTGTATATCAATTTGAGTAGAATTGACATCTTAATATTTAGTCTTCCAATGTATGAGCATGGAATATTCTTCCAGTTATTTAGAACTTTAAAAAAAAATTTTCAACATTGAATTGCAGTTTTATGAATACAAGTACCTTACATCATTGGTTAAGTTTATTCTTGACTATTTGAGTTTTATCTGCCATATTTTATTTTCACCATTCTTTTCCACTTTTACTTTTATTGGTATAATCTTCTTTTCTAGACTCTCTTCCAGGCCTCTCTCTTATGTCTTTTCTTGTCAGGGTCTAGCACACCCTTTAGTATTTCCTGAAAATCTTGTCTCTTAGTTAGAAATTATCTCAGTTTCTCTTTGTGAATATTCTAATCTCACCCTGTTTTGAAAGACAGTCTTGCTGGATATAAGATCATTGACTGGAAGTTTTTCTTTTGTAGTATCTTAAATATATCAGGCCACTGTCTTATTGCCTCCCTGGTTTCTGAAGAGAAATCAGCCCTTAATCCTTTTGGGTATCCCTTATATTATGCATTGCTTTTCTCTGTTGTTTTCAGAATTCTCTTTGTCTTTGGCATCAGTTATTCTGGTTAGTATGTGTCTCAGAGTTGATTTATTCAGAATTTTTTGGATGGGAGTACATTGTGCTTCTTGGACATGGATATCTATGTCCTTCAATAGGGGTGGGAAAATTTCTACCATTATTTCTTCAAATATTCTTTCTGCCCCTTTCCCCTTCTCTTCTCCTCTGGGTCACCCATGACATATATGTTCGCACATCTTTTGCTGTCATTTAGTTCCCTGATTCCTTGTTCACTTTTTCCCATTCTTTATCTGCTCTTTTGTATGTTCACTTCCAGAGGCCATTTCTTCCAGCTCACCAATCCTTTCTTCTGCCTTCTCAAATCTGCCATTATATGATTCCGGTGTTTTAAAATTTCATTTATTGCACCTTTCATTCTGAGAAGATCTGCTAATTTGCTATGTATGCTTTCAAATTCTTCTTTGTTCTCCTTCAATGTCTTCTTAATATCCTTAATCTCTTTAGCCATCTCATTGGATTTATTAATGAGATTTGTTTGAACTTCTCTAATTAGTTGTCTCAACCCCTTTCTGTGATCTGGTGGGTTATCTTGTTCCTTTAACTGGGTCATATCTTCCTGTTTCTTGGTGTGGATTATAATTTTTTGCTGGTGTCTTGACATCTGGAGTAGTAGAGTATTTATCCTGGGTATAGTTTTTCTCTTTAGTTTATGGCTTCCTGCCCTTTCTCCTTTTCTGGTTGTGCAGTAGGAGCCAAGGATGTAGTTGGTGCTCTAAGATGTGGAAGCTTAAGCTGCCCTCATTACTCAGGGACTGATAAAGCTTCTCTCAACTTTCTCCTTTGCCAGGATCACAGCTGTGTGGAATAATTCAAGACATGCAGGCCTAGACTGTAGTTGCCCAGAGAGACTGATGAAGCTTCATGCCCCTTTCAATCCTGCCTGGGGCAGGGACAGAGCTGCAGGCATGGGCAGCAATCTGTGCATTGCAGGTCCAAGGTGACCACAGTTGTCCTGGTAGACTTCCGATTATTCAGTCCATGTCAGCTAAAGGTTCCTGCAGTTACCTGTTTAGGCTGGTGTAGTGCCCACTAGGTTCCTTTCTGCCAGAGGTGGGGCTGAAGCCTAGGATAGGAGTGCTGCCTGATCTAGATGAAAGATACTGGTCCCTATAGTCACTGTGATTTTTGGTCAGCCTGGCTTCCCCTCATGCTGGGGGTGGAGTTAAAAATGGTGGCCACCAGCCTCTTTCTGACTTGGACAGGCTCATACTTTAGCTGTTCTTAGGGTTAGACTCTAGCAAGCTGAATTTACTAATGAGTAGCTGAAATCAGTGGCCAGCCATCTCTTCCTCCCCTGTTTTTTGGAAAATGGAGCTTCCATTTCCAGTCACAGGATAGCTCTTGGGGTGGTTTGTGCTGCTATACTAGGATATTCAGTAGTGTATGCAACTTGGCTGGTAATTTCCCAAAGAGGCTAATGCAGGTCCCCCAGCTTCCTCCTTGCTGGAGATGAGGCTGGGTCCTATACTAGAGCTGCAGTCTGATCTGTATGGAAAGGTGCTGGTCCCTACCAGTACTGGGATTTTTATTCTGTCCTGTTTCCACTTGTGCCTGGCATGGAGTTAAGATGGTGGCTCCCAGCCTCTTTCTGTGTTCAAACTTTAGCTGTTCTTAGGGTTATATACTGTAGCCCTCTGAATTTACTCATCAGTAGCTGAAGTTGGTGCCCAACTACCTTTTCCTTCCCCATTTGTGGGAAGTGTAGCTTTCAATTCCAGTCATGGAATAGCTCCTGAGGTAGGTTGTGCCACCAGTGGAGTACAGGCACTGGCCTCCAGTGCATGATGGGCTCTACTTAAAAATCTCTGCACATGGGCAGATTCCTCCTTCCATTCGTTCAGGATGTTGCAGGATGCTCTTCTAGTACCCTGGCGCCCCTAAACAGGTGCTTAGCTAGCTCCAGATAGCTCAGGGTGTTTACTAACTGTCCTGTAGCAGGAGCTGACTCTAGGAACTCCTCACTCTGTCACCATCTTACTGGTTGTCCAGTCCTATGCTTTTTTTTTTAAGACAAATTGTCCAAGAATATTTCATATCTTAGACATATGCATTTTACTGTTTACAAAGCAGAGGTGAATTTTAATCTCTTGTACACTCTGGCCCTAGTGCCTTGATGCCAGGCCCACACTGTCTATGTGAGCTGTGATTTGTCTAAACCTTAATTAAAGCAAAAAAAAAAATCACCAGCTTCAAAACACTGAGTGTATCACTTGTGTTTTATTGCATGTACAAGTGATGATGCAGCCAGTTCCATAGTCAGAGTCCCCTTCCCTGGGCCCACTGTCTTGGGCCTCCACCTGTGTCTCCCCTTCTTCAGGGGAGGAGAAGGGGCCTCTTCACCTTAGGCTCCCCATCTACCATTCCCTCCCCCAGGTCATTTTTACCCTGGGCACTCCATCTATCCTTTCCCTGGATCCACTATATATTGGACTCCCAGAACTTAAAGTCTAAACACATTTTTAATATTTATGTGTCAGGCTCCATACTCAGGTTTCATTTATTTTGCTGCTTTCCCCACCCCATTACCTGGGACATCAGAAACTTCAGAGTTAAGCCTTGCTTCATCTCTTTCCAATTGTGCGAGTCAATGGCTTCTCTGTAGTTGATTTACAGATCAGAGATATATTATGGAAAAGAAAAAAAAATCAGGTTTTATTTATAAAACATCTGGAAGCCTGACAAGGAAGATGGACAGGGCAGGAGGCACCTGTGGCAGCAGTGGGCTCAGCCAGTTCCATGTCTGGAGCAGACAGGCCAAGGCCTCCTCTCCTGCCTGAGTAATCTGGCTGCTGGGATCCTACTAGATGACAACCCAAACCCCCAACTTCAGGAACAAACCTGCAGGGAATGCAGAGGAAAGGGAAACCTTTATCTTTGGGGCTCCAGCTGGCTCTAGGAGTGAAGAGAACAGGGGTTGATTTGTATGACACATTTAAAGTGGGCAACCCCAGATGCAGCCTATGGACAAGGCTGGTTTTGTTTTTTTTGGTTTGTTTTTATTTATTCCACCCCCCCCCCCTCCATTTTTGCTCTCTGTGTCCATTTGTTGTGTGTTCTTCTGTGTCTGCTTGTATTCTCATTAGGCTGCTCTGGGAACCAATTCTGGGAACTTCCAGAGTGTGAGAGGGGTGATCATTTTCTTGTGGCACCTCAGCTCCCTGATTTGCTCTATTTCTCATTGTGTCTCCTCTATATCTCTTTTTGTTGCATCATCTTGCTGCACCAGCTCTCCATGTGGGCCAGCACTCCTGCACAGTGCAGCTCCCCTGTGTGGGGCAGCACTCCACATGTCCGAGCTTACCACATGGGCCAGTTTGCCTTCACCAGGGGGCCCTGGGCATCAAACCCTTGACCTCCTGTGTGGTAAATGGGAGCCCAGTTGCTTGAGCCCCATCTGCTTCCCAAGGCTGCTTCTTGAGGTTCCACTCCTCAGGCCAGCATTCTCCTCTTAGACCCTGAGATGGTGGAGCCCCACCTGGAGAGAAGTGAATGGGCTGAGGGCCCACAGTTCTTTCTTATGCAAAGCCCTGCCTTGTGATGACAGAACCCTGAAGGCAAGGCTCCTCCTGGTGGGTTGGTGGGAATAAAGGTTGGGATGGATGTGCATGTAAATCCAGTATGGCTCTGAGAGGTGCTGGGCCTCCACCAGAAGAGGTAAGGGGACCCTGCCAAGGCAGGCCCCTGGGTGTCCAGCAGCTATTAGGGACTTTAATGCCTCCAAACACAGGGTTCCTCTCAGGGGTGCCAGCTGCCACAATGGCTATAGGGGTGCTCTGGCTCCAGGGCCACAGGACTTCAGGCCCAAGCTTACCCCATAGCAGTTTGTGGTGTGGGGCCCCACTCATTTCTGCTCTTACACCAAGTGCTTGAATGCTGGAGCACAGATCTGTAACCTCCACTTGTCTCCCAGATCTCTTATATCCTGCAGAAACCCCCAGCCTGGAGCTGACTGGGGGGTGCTGCCAAATGTTGAGCATCACTGCCTTATGTTGGGATTGAAATTGGTCACAGCACAGGTCCTGTTGCTGGCAGCTGCAAAGCCAGAGGCATTGGCTGTGCCAGAGGACAATACAGGAGTGGTGGACCCACAGGCCAGCTGGAGCCTGGCATGGGTGCCCAAGGTGGAACTTGTGGGTATCAATCCCCCAAAGCTAACTGGTGCTGCCCAGGGGTGGCTGGCCTTGAGGAGAGGTTGAGGTGGGAGCTGCCAGGTTCGCAAACTGGAAAGAATGGTCGGTGCTGATGACTCCATGAGGCTGCCCACCAAGAACTTAGGGTGAAAAGGGCCTTTACACTTTGGGGTGGGGTTGCAGGACCCAAGTGTGGGTTGGCTGGGGGTGCATGTGACTGAGGCAGTGCTGCCACTGGTGTTGTCTGAAGGGCCTGATCAGATGGGAAGAAGGTAGCACTGGAGCCAGCGGGTGGCCCACAGAGCAGTAGTGGGGGAAGGGATGTGTATTCTTCAGGGTGACCCCAAGGTTGGAAGACGGTAGGAAACCAAGCCTTACAGATATGCTGGTTGACTTGTTGTGGAATTCTTTTTTTTAAATTTATTGAAGTATATCACTTATACACAAAATATATAAACAATAAGTGTATACTAGTAGTTGTGAACTTGTAAAACAAACTTATATAACATCATACGGGACTCTCATACTTCACTCTGCCACCAATGCATAACATTGTTGTGAATCATTTATAACTAATGATTAAAAGCATCATCAAAATATTACTATTAACCAAAGTAACTTATGTTTGGTGTATTTTTCCCCCAACCCACTCTATTATTTTTTATATGATTTATACATTTACAGACATAAACAATGTATATAGTAAAAGTTGTGAGATTACAAAGCAAACATGCATAACATCATACAGGAGTTCAATACATTAACCCAACACCAACACCTTGCATTATGAGACATTTGTTCAAATTATGAAAGAATATTGTCAAAATCTCACTACTAACTACAGTCCTTATCTTTCATTTGGTATGTTATTCCTCTGACATACCCTATTATTACTTTTTAAATATTTTTATGACAAAATTGTAAACTTACAAAACAATCATACACATGTGCAGAATTCCCATATAACACCCCTCTATCAATACATCACACTGTGGTAGCACATTTGTTATAGATTATGTGATGATATCATCAGATTATTAGCAGGTCAATAGGTTACATTTGGCACACTTTTTCCATGCTTCCCCATTATCTAAACAGTACATCCTAGGCATAGATGCATAAAGGTACATTATTACTGTTAACCACAGTCTGTAGGTCATTCCAGTTGTATATTTTCCATGCTTCTCCACATTCCCACCACTCTACAATTTGTATATCTGCAGATATATGTGTTCTCTAGTTCATAAAGGACACTCTTGCATCTATACCATCAACCACAATTCTCATCCGCCTCTGGGTTTACTGTGTTATTCATTCCCTAGAATATTCTCTAGCTTTCTGTGAATTGACATGTACATCCCTTTTCAGCCACATTCCCATTTATACACCAACTATAACTCACTATTATATATTACTGTCAACTCTATATTTCCACCCTTTTACAGTAAGGTTATTTAAAACTTCTCCATACATTAAACATCAGTAGTCCATCTCAGCCCTGCTCTTATCTCCTTTAAGAATCTACCACCTGCAGCAGTGCTCCAAAATGTGTTCACTCAATGCAATGAGTGTGCCACAATGATGGGGGAGGTTGATGGTGTGGGAGGAGTGGGGTAGAGGGTGTGGGGAGTACAATTTTTAGTGTAACTTTTTTGTGATGTATGTATCTTCAAAAAATACAATTTATAAAAATGATGGAGGTGGGGGTGGGGAGTGGATTATATGGGAACCTCTTATGTTTTTTAATGTAATGTTCTTTGTGCTCTATTAACTTTAATTAAAAAAGTATTTAAAAAAAAATCTACCACTGACCACCAGGTTTTGAAGATATTTTCCTACATTTTCTTTTATTTATTTATTTTTATTTTTTAAATTTTATTTTATTCATTTTTTTAAAAATATTACATTCAAAAAATATGAGGTCCCCATTCACCCCCACCGCCCCTACCCCAACATTTTTAAAAGCCTTATGGTTCTTGATTTTATATTTAGGTTTTTGTTCCATTTTGAGTTAATTTTTGTATGAGTTGTCAGATAGGAGTACTTTTTCCTTCATTTGACTATAGATATCCAGTTCTCCCAGCACCATTTGTTGAATGGACTTTCTGCCTGACCTGAATGGGTTTGGGAGGTCAGTCAGAAATCTCTTGACCTTAGATGTGAGGGTCTGTTTCTGAAACCATCAATTTAGTTCCATTGGTCTATGAGTCTGTCTTTATGCCCATACCATGCTGTTTTTAACCACTGTAGCTAGGTAATATAGTTTAAAGTCCAGAAGTGAGAGTCCTCCAACTTCACTTTTCTATTTTAAGATGTTTCTGGCTTTTCAGGACCCCTTACATTTCCAAATAAATTTGTTTATTTTTTAAATGCTGATGGAATTTTTATCAGGAATGCACAGAATCTTTATATCAATTTGAGTAGAAGAGACATCTTAGTGACATGTAGTCTTCCAGTTAATGAGCATGGAATGTTCTTCCAAATATATAGGTCTTTTTAAAGTTTCTTTTAGCAATGAGGTGTGGTTTTCTGAATACAAGTGCTTTAGAATGTTGGTTAAGTTTATTTGTAAGTGTTGGGGTTTTATCTGTCATATTTTATTTTCACCACTGTTTTTACACTTTCAGTTACTTTGACTGATATAATTTTCATTTTTAGACTCTCTTCCAAACCTCTCTTTCCTGTTTTTTTCTTTTCAGGCTGTAACACACCCTAACATTTCCTGCAAAGCTGGTCTCTTGGTTATAAATTATCCTTTTCTTTTTGTCTGTGAAAATTGTAAACTTACCCTCAATTTTTAAAGATAATCTTGCCAGATGTAAGATTCTTCTCTGGCAGTTTTTCTTCTGCAGTATCTTAAATATATAATACCACTGTCTTCTTGACTCCATGGTTTCTGATGAGAAATAGACATTTAATTTTATTGGGTATCCCTTATATATTATGCAGTGCTCTTCTCTTGCTCTCAGAATTCTTTCTTCATCTTTGGCATTTGACATTCTGATTAATATGTATCTGAGTTGGTCTATTTGGATTTATTCAGATAGGAGTATGTCGTGCTTCTTGAATGTGGATATCCATGTCTTTCAATAGGGTTGATTTTCTAATTTTCTACCATTATTTCTTCGAATATTTCTTCTGCCTTTTTTCTTGTCTCTTCTCTTCTTCTTCTGGGACAGCCATGTCACTGTTTGCATATCTCTTGCTATCATTAATTCCTTGAGACCTTGTTCAATTTTTTCCATTCTTTTCATCATCTGTTCTTTTGTATGTTTTATTTCAAAGGCCATTTCTTCAAGCTCACCAATCCTTCTGTCTCCTGAAATCTGTTATTATATGATTCATGTGTATTTTTAAACTCCTTTATTGTGCCTTTCATTCCCATAAGATCTTCTCTTTTTCTATGTATTCTTTCAAATTCTTCTTTGTGCTCATCCATTGTCTTCTTAATATCCTTAATCTTTTTAGCCATCTCATTGAATTTGTTAAGATTTGTTTGAACATCTATGATTAGTTGTGTCAACTCCTTTGTGTCATCTGGAGGCTTATTTTTTTTCCTTCAACTGGGCTGTGTCTTCCTGTTCCTTGGTGTGGAGTGTAGTTTTTTTTGTTGGCATTTCCACATCTGACTTGCTAGAAGAATTTATTCAGGGTGCATTCTTTCTCTTTAGTTTAGGGCTTCCTGCCCTTTTTCCCTTGTTGATTGTGCAGTGGGAGCCAAGGATATAGTTGGTGCTGTAAGCTGTGGAGGCTCAGGCTGCCCTCATTTCCCCAGGGACTGATGAAGCTTCTCCCAACTTTCTCCTTTGCCAGGTGTAGGGACAGAGCCACAGCTGTGTGTAATAATCCGAGTTTTGCAGACCTCAGTTGTGGTCACCCAGAGTGACTGATTAAGCCTCAAATCCTTTTCTCCCCTGCCTAGGGGAGATGAGCTGCAGGTGTGGGCAATACTCTATGCCATGCATGTCAAAATGACTGTAGTTGCCCCAGTAGGGTTCCCACTATTCAGTCTCCTCACTGAATGTACCTGCAGTTACCTGGAGAGGGTGGTGCAGGCCCCACCTGATTGCTCTCTGCTAGAGGTGGGGCTGAAGCCAAGACTAGGCCTGCAGGCTAATCTGGGTGAAAGAAGCTGGTCTCTACCAGCACTGTGATTTTCAGGTAGCCCCGCTTCATCTCATATTGGGGGCAAAGTCAAAATGATATCTACTGGCCTCTTTCTGACTTGGATAGGTGAAAACTTTAGCTGTTTTTAGGGTTGTAGTTCAGCCTGCTGAATTTACTAATTAGTAGATGAAATTGGTGGCCAAGCATCTCTTCCTTCCCTGTTTTTGGGAAATAGAGTTTCCAATTCCAGCCACAGAAGAGCTCCTTAGATGGCATACACCACCAGTGTAGGATGATAACTGGCATCCATTGTGTGGCCTGTATTTTTCCATAGAGGCTGGCAAAGTTCCCTCCAACTTTCTCCCTGCTGGAGGCAAGACTGGGGCTTGGGCTTGAGCTGCAATCTGATCTGGATGGAAAGAAGTTGGTCCCTACCAGCACTGGGTTGTTCAGTCCATCTGCCTCCCTCATGCCTGGGGTGGAGTTAACATGATGGATACCAAAATCTTCTGACTTGGATAGGATCAAATTTTAGCCATTCTAAGGATTATACTTTCACCTGCTGAATTTACTAATCAGTAGCTGAAGCTGATGTCCAGTCTTATCTTCCTACCCATTTTTGGGAAATGGAGCTTCCAATTCCAGCTGGAGAATAGCTCCCGAGGTGGCTTGTGCCTCCAGTGGAGGATGGGCACTGGCCTCCAGGGCATGGGGTGCTCTACTTCTGAATCTTCTCTGCAGAATCTTCTCTCCTTCCGTTCTTTCAAGGATGTTGCATAATGCTCTTCTGGCTTCCTGGAGCTCCCAAACAGGTGCTTTAGGTAGCACTGTGTGATTACTAACTGCCCTGTAGCAGGAGATGGCTCTAGGAACTCCTTACTCTGCCACCATCTTGTTAGTTGTCCTTGAATTTTGGATATTTTATATATAGGTCTAAAGTTGCCTTTTACATTTTTGTTGTTGTTTATGTTTCTTTGTTGAGAACTATCTTTTCTTTCATTCCAAGAGGATTTACCTTTCTCATTGAGCAGAGACTGCTTTGTCAGATAATTCCTTCTGTGGTTCCTTTGGGACTGTATTGGCTGATTGTTTTATTCCCTGGAGAATAGATGAGATTTTTCTTGTTCTTTCTACATTATGTTGTATAATTTGGAATGATATCTTGGTTGTGTGTGCTTATTATATAGTTAGAGACTCTGAAAGTTTGTTTTGGCTGTGGTGCCTTGCTATTCCATATGAATTTGAGGATCTTTTTCATTCCTAAAAAAAGGTTGCAGAGATTTTGATAGGTATTGTATTTAATCTGTAGATCACTTCAGCTAGTACTAATATTGTAACAATATTAAATCTGAAAAAAGGAGATATATCTTGTCATTTATTTAGGTCATCAATTAAAATTAATTAGGTCAAATTTAATTAAATGCTTTGGAGTTCTCAGTGTATGGGTCATTCATCTCTTTATTTAAATTCATTATCAGGTATTTTATTCTTTTAGAGGCTATAGTGAATGAAATTTTATAAAAGACAGTTTTTAATTTTTCAAATGTACTTAGGTTACAGAAAATGTTACACAAAAAATATAAAGGATTTCCAAATGCCCCATTCCACACACCTTTCACCCTTCCCCACATTAACAACTTTTATTAATGTGGTACTTTCATTGCAATTAATGAACACATTTGGAGCATTGCCATGAAGCATGGATTATAGTTTACATTCTTTATACTCACTCTCACTCAATTCTTTAGGATATATAGTGGCCTGTATCTGTTTTTGCAGTGTCATTAAAAACAGTTCCATGTTCCAAAAATGCCCACATATTACACCTCTTTTCCCCTTTCTCTGCCTTCAGCACCTCCAGCAGCCACTGTCTCCACATCAATGATATAATTTCTTCCATTGCTGGACTACCAATAAGTCTATGGTAGAATATCAGTAAGTCCACTTTCCATATTTTATTCCCCAATCCTAAGGATTCTGGAATGGGGATACCCGCTCCACCTCTAATTGGAGGCTTCAATCCCATGTGGCTGATGGGTGGGACTCTCTTGCTTGCAGTTGTGGACTCTTGGTTCCTTGATATGGTGGTTGTCTATCCTCACCTTCTTGTTAGTTACCCTGGGCGATGCCAATGAACTGCATGGTAGGTGTTGCAGCTACTGGAATTGATGTTTAATGTCCTTTTCAGATTGTTCTTTCTTGGAATGGAAAAACACAACTGATTTTTTTTAAGTGTTTATCTTATACCCTGTAACTTCTCTGAATTTATTTCCTCTAGTAGATTTCTTGTGGATTCTTTGGCATTTTCAATATGAATGATCATATCATCTGAGAATAGTGGTAGTTTTTGATTTCTGATTTGAATGCCTTTCTCTTTTTTTGCCTAATAACCCTGTCTAGAACTTCCAGTTTAATTTTGAATAGAAGGGTAATGGTGGGCATCCTTGTCTTGTTCTTGACCTCAGGTTTCATTCTTTAATTGCAAGCTTTCATTCTCATGTTGACTATGATGTTAGCTGTGAGTTTTTTCTATTTACTTGTTGTGGTTGTTACCTTTCATTTCTACTTTTCTGAGTGATTTTATTATCAAATCATGGTAGATTTCATCAGAAGCCTTCTCTGTGTATTGAAGTGATCAGAGGTTTTCCCCTCCATTGTTTTAATGTGGTGTTACTATAGTGAGTGATTTTCTTAGGTTGACCCACCACTGCATTCTGAGGATATGTCATACCTTGGGGTATAATCCTTATAATATATGCAGTTTGATTTAATTTGCCAGTGTTTTGTTGGGAGTTTTTGCTTCTATATTCATATGGAAGTTGTTCTTTGTCTTCTTTTGATGTGCCTAACTGGTTTGGATATTAGAACAATAGTAACCTTATGGAATGAATGAGGAAGAACTCCTACCTCTTCAGTTTTTTGGAAGAGTTTGGGAAGGATTGGTGTTAATTCTTGTTTGAATGTTTAGTACAATTCTCCCTGAAGCCATCTGGACTTTGACCTTTCCTTGATGGGAGGTTTTTGATTATTCAATCTCTTTGTTTTAATAGGTCTGTTAAGATCTTTTATATCTTCTTGAGTCAGAGCAGGTTATTTTTATGTTTTAGGAATTTGTTCATGTCTTCTCAATTATCTAGTTTATTTATATATGAATGTTCATAGTATTCTCTTATAACCCTTTAAATTCTTCCAGATGAGTGTTAATGTTCCCACTTTCATTCCTTAAATAGTTATTTGCATCTTCTATCATTTCTCTTTGTTTGTCTGGATAAGCTTTGTCAATTTTATTAATCTTTTCAAAGAACCAGTTTGGTTTCATTGATCCTCTCATTTGTTTTTCTATTCTTTATCTCTCTTGTCTCCACTCTAATCTTTATTCCCTTCCTCCTACTAATGTTAGGTTTGGTTTTCTCTTCTTTCTTCAAGGTATGAAATTGGGTTATTGATTTAATATTCTTCCTTAATGTACAAATTTATAGTTATAAGTTTCCTAATGAGTAGTGTCTTGCTCCTTTCCATAGTTTTTTGCACATTTTTTTTTTAAATTTTTCTCTAAGAATTTTCTGGTTTTCTTTGTAGGTGGATTTCAGAAAATTAGCCCATTAGTTATTTAAAAATGGGTCATATATTTTCCACTTAATTGTGTAATTCCAGTTTTCTTTCTATTGATTTTTATATAAATCCATTGGGGTAAGAGAGGATTTTTTGTGATTTCTATCTTTTAATTTTTATTGTCTTTTGCCCTAACAGATGGTTTAGCCTGGAAAATGATCCATGGACACTTTAGAAGAATGTATATTCTACTGTTGTTGAGTGGTGTTCTATATATATTAGGTGCAGCTTGTTTTTAATATTGTTCACATCCTCATTTTCTGTTCTGAAACTCTTTCTTAATGATTGACTCATTCTTATTTTTAATTTATTTAATTTCTTTCCCATTCCCCTCAGTCCCATCAGTTGTCTGCTCTCTGTTTCTATTAGCTGTGTGTTCTTTTGTGTCTGCTTGCATTCTTGTCAGGTGGCACTGGGAATTTGTATCTCTTGGTTGCATCATATTGCTGTATCAGATCTCCCTTGTGTGTGGTGGCACTCCTGGGTGGGCTGTGTTTTTCATGTGGGCTGACTCCTTGAGTGGGGTGCACTCCTTGCACTTGGCAGTACTGTGCATAGGCCAGCTCACCACATGGGCCTCGAGGCCCTGATTACAGAACCCTGGACTTCCTATATGGTAGGCAGACACTCTATCAGTTAAGGCACATCCACTTCCCTGATTCATTTTTTTTTAGAGATTTATTTATTTATTTATTTCTCTCCCCTCCCTCCCAGGTTGTCTGTTCTGTGTCTATTTCCTGCGTCGTCTTTGTCCACTTCTGTTGTTGTCAGTGGCATGGGAATATGTTTCTCTTTCGTTGAGTCATTTTGTTGTGTCAGCTCTCTGTCATCTTGTTGTGTCAGTGGCACCACTCTTAGGCAGACTGCACTTTGTTTCACACTGGGTGGCTCTCCTTACAGGGCACACTCCTTGCACATGGGGCTCCCCTGCGGTCACCCCTCGGGCTGAAGTGTGGTTTGCTGGCCTGGCAGGGGAGCGGCCACGGTAGGCCTAATTCCGCTGCCCCCATAATAGGGTGGTTGGTCGGGCCCACCGCCACCCCTGAAGGAAGCTCGGCATGGGCGCAGAGTGCCCTCGGGTCTCCCCTTCTCAGCAGCCATGCTTCCGCGGCCGCCCCTCCTCCCAGATGGCGCCACCCGATGCCTTGTGGGGCGGCACCCTTCTTCTTTCTCCCTGCGCAGGCGCAGGGCAGAAAGTTCCAGTCTGCCCTTTTCCCCTCCCCCAACAGCAGCAACAGCCAGGTGTGGGCGGAAAAATCCAGCCCGCCCTTTTCCCTTCCCCCAACAGCAGCAACAGCCAGGCGTGGGTGGAAAAATCCAGCCCGCCCTTTTCCCTTCCCCCAACAGCAGCAACAGCCAGGCGTGGGCGGAAAAATCCAGTCTGCCCTCCACCCCAGCAGCAGCAGCCACCAATCCCTAAACCCTGCCCCTTCCCCCAGCAACAGCGACAGCCAATCCCTAACCACCACCCCTCCCCCGTCCAGTACCGCCCACTGACCTTTCGCCGGCAACCAATCAGAACAGGGCATGGCTTCGACCAATCAGCCTTCCCCAGCCCCTATAAAACTGTTGCCTCTCCCTCAGTAAAGTGGACTTGCGTGTTCACCTTGTCTCCGTGGTAGTTCTTCTGCCGTGCGCCCTCCAGTCCTGAGAGCCCCCGACAAGGGCCTGGCCTCCCTTGTCCCCAGTTCGTCGCCTGCTTCTCCGGGCGGCCCCTTCGTCGCCGGCTTCGCCGGGCGACCCCTTCGTCGCCGGCTTCGCCAGGTGACCCCGTCAGCTGAACCGCGCAACCCCTTGTGAGACCGATCCCTCGTCTGCTGCCGGACCGATCCCTCGTCCCAGGTGGGACCGACCCCTCGTCCCAAGCGGGACCGACCCCTCGTCCAGAGCTGGACCGACCCCTCGTCCGCAGCCAGACCCCACCTCTACCGACCGAGCAAGCCGTCGCAGCTGGCGCCCAACGTGGGGCAGAGCACCCCCACCGCCACCGACTGAGCAAGCCGCCGCAGTTGGTGCCCAACGTGGGGCAAGGCAACCCCACCACAGCACAACGTGGGGCAAGGCAACTCCACCACAGCCTCACTCCATAACCTGGCGGCCCCCCCTCCTCTCTTCTCACCTTGAGACTTCTCTCGTGCAACATTGCTGCTACCTGAGCCTTGGCTAACTCATACGATCCACGGCGGTCTGGGAGAATCGCTGGATGGCTTTCTCCTTCCATGTCGGGGGCTTATACCGACCCGCTATGATTAAGAGGAGCCTTGGATTTCTCGGGAGCGTGCGCTTGCACGTCTGAAGTAATCCTACCACAGCCCTACCCCCTCCTCTCTTCTCACCTTGGGACTTCTCTCGTGCAACATTGCTGCTACCTGAGCCTTGGCTACCTCATATGATCCACGGCGGTCTGGGAGAATCGCTGGATGGCTTTCTCCTTCCATGTCGGGGGCTTATACCGACCCGCTATGATTAAGAGGAGCCTTGGATTTCTCGGGAGCGTGCGCTTGCACGTCTGAAGTAACCCTACCACAGCCCTACGCCCTCCTTTCTTCTCACCCCTATCTTTTCACTCTGCATTGCTGCTCCTGAACCTTGGTGACCTCATATGATCCACGGCGGTCTGGGAGAATCGCTGGATGGCTTTCTCCTTCCATGTCGGGGGCTTATACCGACCCGCTATGATTAAGAGGCGCCAATAAAACTCAGGAGCGCGTGCCTGAGCACCTCCACCCCTGCCTTCACCTCTGCCTCCTCCCCTCCACGCTTGCTCCCCTTTGCCTTGCTCCACTGCTCGTCGTCCCGCCCTCCCCTCGTCGGGGCCTTCTCTTGGCCCGCGACCACCATCGGAGCCCCACCGGCTCCGACCCCTCGTCTCACCGCGCACCTCGGCTCCCATCGCCGCGCTCTCAAGGTAAGGGCCCCTTTTCTTATCGGCTCCAAAAGGCCATTAGCAATGGGTAACATCCTATCTGCTAAGCAAGCCCCACAAGTTCGGGCTCTTGCCGGTCTCCTAGACACTTACCAGTGTAAGATCTCTTTGAAACAGCTTCAAGTGTACTGGGACCTTCTTCTCCCCTTTAATCCGTGGCTAACCACGTGTCAGCTTTGGGACCCGGACACCTATACTCGCCTTATAGATAGGGTCACTTCTGCTGTGGAGCAGGAAGGTAAAAGATTCCCTCCTGGCTTATTGCCGGTGCTTTTTACCATCCGCTCCTGCCTTCAAGGCGCCCCTACCATCGACTCCCCCCGGCCGAGCCACCGCCGCTGCCGTGATTGTCAGGACGGCGACTTTAACAGGGACCCTAATTGGAATTCTGATACCGACTCCGATTCCGACTCTGAGTCGCTTGTTGAGCGCCTTAATAACGCGCTCAAAAATTGTCCCCCTAAACAATGTAATCTAGCAGTGCCGAGCGCCGGTGAAGATGGCGAACTTCCGCCTTCTTCCTCGCTCGAAAAGGGGAGGTCTCTTTGCCCCTCCCTCCCCCCAACGACTTCCTGCCTGGGTGGGCCGGAAGCTCCCTCCCCGCCATTTTGTAGCACCGCTGGGGACGGCCCGCAGCCATTTTGTAACACCGCATGGGCAACGGCTCCTCTCGCGCCCTCCGCGCCAGCGGCCCCCCCCGGCTCCGCCTCCCCCTGGCAGCCCCCTCCATCCGATCCGTGGCAAGCTGCCGCATGCGCGGCCCCCTCTAGCCTATTTTTGGACCCGTATTCCTCCCCCGTCGGGGCACCTCCGCCTACCTCCCTGCCGCCTCCTACCACCTGCTTTCCCCTTAACGTAACTCCCACCCCTCAGCGCCCCTTTCCATGGTACCCACATGATGCGGAAAGTGTTAAACAGCTCCGCAAGGCCGTTAAGGAGGACGGGTTAGGCAGCCCTTATGCTCAGCATTTGTTAGAGGAGATGTCCACCCTTCTGTGCATCCCCCTCGATTGGCTCCAACTGGCCCGTGCCATCCTCACGCCTGGCCAGTTTATAAATTGGCGCGCCCATTTTCATGCCGAGGCTGAAAAGCAGGTTGCGCCAACGTCGCAAGGGGTGTTAATCACCCACCAGAAGCCTTCACCGGCACCGGTCAGTTTAGCCAGGCTGCGGCCTACTACCGTGCTCCGGCTGGCTTCTGGCTTCAGATTCGCGAGGTCGCCCTACGGGCCTTTCGCGCCTGCACTGCCAGTAGTGCTGACAAGTTCACTAAGCTCACACAGACCAAGGATGAGGACTTTTCTACCTATGTTTCCAGAGTCCTCCGGGCATGTGAGCGCAGGGTCCACGATGAACAGGCTCAGTGCGCCCTCGCCCGTGAAATTATCCTTGAAGGGGCCAGCCCCATTTGTCGACAGGCGATCGCTCCCGTGAGAGAAAAGTCGATAGACGATTGGGTAATTGCCTGTAACGGCCTTGACCAACAGGCTGCTTCTTTCGCCAAGGCTGTCACGACAGCCATGGCACTTAACTCCTCTTGTTTTAGATGTGGTGAGCCAGGACATTTCGCCCGTGAATGCCCGGCAGTCTCTGCACCGCCAGGCCCTCCTGTTCCTCCTCCCCCACCGCCCCGACGGGGCCCCTCTACCCCCTGCCCCCGCTGCGGCCGGGGGTACCATTGGGCTCGCGACTGCCGTATGCAGCCTCCCCTGCAGCGGCAACAGCCATCTTTAAACTCCAAGAGGGGCAGGCCTCAGCCCCACCCCAAAGAGGCTCCCCGTCCCAACCTTCCAAAGCCCTGATGTGGACAGTCCCCATCACGTCCACCAGGCCTACCATGAGGTTTAAGATTCACCACCGCTGGTACTCTGGGACCCTCGACTCGGGTGCAGAGGTCTCTTGTTTCCCTGCTCATTTCGCTGCCCAGTGGTCTGTTCAAGAAGGCCCTTCCGTCCAAGGGGCCACTGGCTCCTCTACCTCCCTTCGCGCCAGTCACCCTATTGCCTGGGAAGACAGTGAGGGACGTGTGGGCACATTCCGGCCCCTCTTCCTTAGCACCCTTGATACTATACTTTGGGGGCGAGATGTCCTGGAGGAGTGCGGTGTTCAGTTAACCACTCGGCCCCCCCAATAGTTTGTGCCACTGCTCAATTAACACCTCCCACACCCACTCCTCTGCGGTGGGATACAGAGGAGCCTATTTGGGTGGAGCAGTGGCCCTTGCCATCCCACAAACTCCAAGCTCTTCGTGAGTTGGTTCGAGAGCAGCTTGAAGCTGGACATATAGAACCGTCCACAAGTCCCTACAATTCGCCCGTTTTTATTATTAAAAAGAAGGCCACTGGCAAATACCGCCTCCTACATGATTTGAGGGAGATTAATAAGCATATCCTCCCCATGGGAACTCCCCAACCGGGACTCCCTCACCCAGTGGCCATTCCTAAACACTTTTTTGTGGCTACTCTAGATATTAAGGACTGCTTTTTTTCCATTCCGCTTCACCAAAAGGACCGCCCGCGCTTTGCCTTTACTGTTCCTGTCCCCAACCACCGAGGGGCAGCCGATAGGTATCAGTGGAAAGTCCTTCCACAAGGCATGCGCAATAGCCCGGCCATCTGCCAGCTGTATGTGAACGCGGCAGTCGCCCCCTTGCGAGATCTGGGCTACCTCATTCACTATATGGATGATGTCCTGGTCGCATGTGAGACCCATGAGAAGCTGCAGTATGTCCTCTCGCAACTTCGGCATAATCTGTCCGCCATTGGCTTAACAATCCAGAATGACAAGGTCAAATTTGAACCCCCCTTAACCTTCCTGGGGTTCCATATCTCCCAGCATGTAACCCCAATGGCTGTGCGACTAAATGTGCCAGACCGAGTCACCCTCACAGAGCTCCAGCAGCTCTGTGGGAATATCAATTGGGTCCGTCCAGCTCTGTCTATTACCACGGCACAGCTCCAGCCATTATTTGCTCTCTTACAAACCAGTCATAAACCCCCCTCTGCCGTGTCCGCAAAGATAGCCATCACACCCGAAGCTCGAGCCGCCATTGCCGCTGTAGATAAGGCCCTTAATAACTGCTGCCTCCAGCGGTTCGATCCCCAGCGGCCTCTCCAGGCGTTGGTCCTCCCCACCAAGGGAACGCCCACTGGAGTTCTTTGGCAGGACGGGCCCCTCCTCTGGCTCCATCCTTCTAAAAGCAAGATGCAAAAGATCTGCCCCGCAGTAAGACTATGGATCGCTCTTGCAGCCGATTTAGTGCAGCTGTCTGTCCATACGTTTGAAACTCAGCCTGCTGTAATTGTTTGGCCGCTTAATGCGAAAGAAACCACCTCCCTCATTAGGGATAATGAGCAAATGCAGGTGCTGTGTGAAGGATTTGCAGGCGATTTCAATTGCCATTTCCCTAGTCACCGCCTACTCCAAGGCGTGTCCAAATTTCCCTTCCGAAGTCCTTTTTTCCCCTTCCCGTCTTCCTCCCCCTTTCCGAGGTCCGTCACTATTTTCACGGATGCGTCTAGAACTAAGTACTCCATGGTTGTGTACCTGGATGGAGTCGCAGAGCCGAAAGTCTTTACACATCTTAACCTACACTCCGTCCAGACGGGAGAGCTTTTGGCTATTGTAGAAGCGCTTCGCACCTTCCCCTGTGAACCTGTTAACATCTTTACAGATAGCCTCTATTCTCTGCAAGTCTGCAGGGTCTTGGCATTAGCTACATTCTTCCCGACCTCCTCTCCTATTGATGAGGCACTGGATGCCCTTAAGACCCTTCTTGAAAAACGCATGGCACCCTGGTATATTGCTCATATCCGGAGCCACTCCGGGTTGCCTGGCCCCCTAGCGGCAGGCAACGACACCGCGGATCAGACGGTCTCCGCCCTTGCCCTTGATTCGGTCGGAGATGCTATCAATCAGGCTAAGTCCTTACATTCGAGGTTTCACTTTTCTGCCGCCTCACTCCACCACCTTTTGCCTGACTTGCCAATTGAGACTTGTAAGCACCTAGTGCGGACATGCAAAACCTGTGCCCCCTTCCTGCCTCTGGGGCCTCTGCAACCGCAGGGGGTGAATCCCCGCGGCCTTAGGCCTAATTCCAGGTGGCAGATGGATGTCACGCATGTCCCGTCCTTTGGACGCCTTAAGTTCGTGCACGTTATAATTGACACCTTCTCCCACATGTGCTATGCAGTCCCCTTGCCTGGGGAGACTGCTAAGCACTGCATTAAGGCCCTTCGGCAAGGGATTCTCTTCATGGGGGTCCCCTGGGACCTAAAGACGGATAACGGCCCTGCTTATCGCAGTGAACCCTTTGCAAGGTTCCTTCAGCTCTACCAAATCGCCCACCATTTTGGTATCCCATATAACCCACAAGGACAGGCCATTGTGGAGAGCTCCCATCGCCGTCTGAAACAACAAATTGAAAAACAGAGGGAAATCCTCCCTCACGCTCCTCCCGGAGACATCATCACCGCTGTCCTAATCCATCTAAATCTCTTGACCTTTGATAAGGATGGTCTCTCGGCAGTCCATAGGCATTGGGGCCCCTCGTATCGCCCCACACAGGCCCCCCTGGTCCTTTGGAAGGACCCTCAAACAGGTCAGTGGCGTGGCCCGTGCCCCCTTCTTACCCAGGGCCGAGGTTTCGCTTGTGTCTTCCCGCAGGATGCCGCTCAGCCAATCTGGGTCCCCGGGAGATACGTCAAACCCGCCACCTCAGCAGCGGATGTCCCGCAGGGCGCGGCGCCAGATGCGAGTGATCCAGCACCAACTGAGCCAGCTCACCCTCCACCCCGAGAGGCAACCATCCAACCCTGAAGTCCGTTCACTGCTCGCACTCTACCGTCAGTGCAGACGCCGCAACCCTCGCCATGCTGCCGAGCCAATTAACATAGTCTCTCTCCTTCTCCTTATGCTCTCCCTTGCCACCTCTGGCCAAGCTAACCCCTCTCACCAGCCCCGCTAAACGGCCCACAACCCGCTTTCCCCGGCCCGCAGCTTGCGGAGCTTCCTCCTGTCTCGACCTCACTCCTCTTCTCAGCCGTCCAAAGCGTCCTTTCTCGTCCCCCGCCCCCCTCCTTTTTTCGCTTGAACCCCTACTGCGTTGCAGATTGGGCCGCCCCATGTCGGCCCGCCCCATTAACATCGGCCTCTCTCGCGCCCGTGAAGACTTTGGCCTTCTTATTGTCCTCGCCGACGTCTCCACCACTCCCGACGCTGCCGCCACCACCGTCGCTGGTGCCCTGACGCGACTTGTCCTTACCGCTGCGATCCTCCAGACCATCACACAGTCTGCCTCTACCGCTCTTCGCCGCCAAGAAGAGATCAACTCCCTGTAACGCGCTGTCATCCTGGACTTTTAACAAGCAGATGGACCTTATAGCCACCGAGATCAACAAGAATTGGACATTGGCCACCCTTGCTTGCACCGGCAAGATACTGCCCCCCAAATTGTACATTTGTATCCCCGTCATACTCACCTCCCTCTTCAGCCCCACTTCCCTCATTGCTTACTGCCTCTTGGGCCTCGGCTACTTGTTGCTGCTGCCATCCTGGCCCTTATTTGAAAAGAAGGGGGAAATGCGGTCACCCCTCGGGCTGAAGTGTGGTTTGCTGGCCTGGCAGGGGAGCGGCCACGGTAGGCCTAATTCCGCTGCCCCCATAATAGGGTGGTTGGTCGGGCCCACCGCCACCCCTGAAGGAAGCTCGGCATGGGCGCAGAGTGCCCTCGGGTCTCCCCTTCTCGGCAGCCATGCTTCCGCGGCCGCCCCTCCTCCCAGATGGCGCCACCCGATGCCTTGTGGGGCGGCACCCTTCTTCTTTCTCCCTGCGCAGGCGCAGGGCAGAAAGTTCCAGTCTGCCCTTTTCCCCTCCCCCAACAGCAGCAACAGCCAGGTGTGGGCGGAAAAATCCAGCCCGCCCTTTTCCCTTCCCCCAACAGCAGCAACAGCCAGGCGTGGGCGGAAAAATCCAGCCCGCCCTTTTCCCTTCCCCCAACAGCAGCAACAGCCAGGCGTGGGCGGAAAAATCCAGTCTGCCCTCCACCCCAGCAGCAGCAGCCACCAATCCCTAAACCCTGCCCCTTCCCCCAGCAACAGCGACAGCCAATCCCTAACCACCACCCCTCCCCCGTCCAGTACCGCCCACTGACCTTTCGCCGGCAACCAATCAGAACAGGGCATGGCTTCGACCAATCAGCCTTCCCCAGCCCCTATAAAACTGTTGCCTCTCCCTCAGTAAAGTGGACTTGCGTGTTCACCTTGTCTCCGCGGTAGTTCTTCTGCCGTGCGCCCTCCAGTCCTGAGAGCCCCCGACAAGGGCCTGGCCTCCCTTGTCCCCAGTTCGTCGCCTGCTTCTCCGGGCGGCCCCTTCGTCGCCGGCTTCGCCGGGCGACCCCTTCGTCGCCGGCTTCGCCAGGTGACCCCGTCAGCCGAACCGCGCAACCCCTTGTGAGACCGATCCCTCGTCTGCTGCCGGACCGATCCCTCGTCCCAGGTGGGACCGACCCCTCGTCCCAAGCGGGACCGACCCCTCGTCCAGAGCTGGACCGACCCCTCGTCCGCAGCCAGACCCCACCTCTACCGACCGAGCAAGCCGTCGCACTCCCCTATATGGGGGACACCCCTGCATGGCAGGGCACTCCTTGCATGCATCAGCACTGAGCATGGGCCAGCTCCACACAGGTCAACGAGTCCCAGGGCTTGAACCATGGACCTCCCATGTGGTAGACAGACACCCTAACCACTGGGCCAAGTCTGGTTCCTCTTGATTCATTCTTGAAAGTGGTGTTTTGAAGTCTCCAACTATTCTTGTATAACTATTTCTTCTTTCAGTTTTGCCAATGTTTCATGTATTTTGTGGCTCTGTGTATATATGTTGTTTATTGCTATACCTTCTGGTGGATTTACCCTTTTCTTAATATATAGTGTCCTCCATTTTCTTTTGTTGTAGTTTTGGACTACAAGGCTATTTTATTCTGCTAGTAGTTTAGCCACCCCTCTCTCTTCTAGTTATTCTTAGTATGTAATATTTTTTTCTTTTCAAAATTTCCAAACTATTTGTTTCTTTGGATCTAAAGTGAGTGTCTTTAAAATAACATAGATGTTTGAAGTATTTTTTACAATACATTCTGCCAATATGTGTATTTTTATTGGTGAGTTTAATCTATTTATTTTCTAAAAGATACTTAGATTACATAAATTATGTATGAAATAGGGGATTTCTGTATGCCCCCTACCCTACACCTCCCCCATTTTCCAACATTAACATCCTTATCAGTGTGATACATTCATTACAATTGATGAACACATTTTGGAGCATTGCCCTAATCATGGATTATAGTTTACATTGTAATTTATGTTCTCTCCCACACAATTTTATAGGTTATGGGAGGATATATAATGGCCTGTATCTGTCATTGCAGTGTCATTCAGGGCAATTCCCAAGTCCCAAGAATGCACCCATTTCACATCTGTTTTTCCCTCTCCTTTCCCTCAGAACCTCTAATGGCCACTGCCTTCACATCAATGATATAAATCTTCCATTGCTAGAATCACAATAAGTCTATAGTAGGATACCAGTAAGTCTACTTTAGTCCATAGTTCATTCCCCAGTGCTGAGGACTCTGGGATGGATGCCCATTCCACCTCTAATTGAGAGGGGGCTTTCCTCCCACAGAGCAGGATGCATGAGAATATCTTGCTTACAGTTGTAGACTCTTTATGTTTCTTGGGATGGTTGTTGTGTCATCAACCCATCGTTACTGTGCCATCATTTCCTAGTTAGTTGTACTGGGTGAGTCCAATGAACTGTTGAGATTCAAAGCCCAGCTGTGACATGGACAGTCCAAAGACTGAAGTCTCTTGGATGTACACCTTATAATCTATTTATTTTGAAACAAGTACTTTGAAAAGCAGGATTTATTTAGGCATTAAATTCATTTCTTATACATCTTATACTTTTTCCCCACATTTTCTCCATTCCTGCCTTCTTTTGTGTATAGTTGGTCTTTTGTAGTGAAACAGTTTTTTCCTTTTTTATTTCTTTTTCTGTATATTTTTAAGATATTTTATTTGTAGGGTTATGTTGGAGTTTGTATTTAATGTCACAAATTGATGATAATCCTCTTTGAATTGACTTGAACTTACCTTCAGTTTCAACAGTAATAATAAAATTAAAGAGAAGCAGATTTTGCCTAATTGTTAGGGTTTCTGCCTACCACATCTGAGGTCCAAGGTTCAAACCCGGGGCCTCCTGACCCATGTGTTGAACTGGCCTACACATAGTGCTGATGTGTGCAAGGAGTGCTGTGCCATGCAGGGGTGTCCCCAGCATAGGGGAGCCCCACAGTCAAGGAGTGCATGCCATATGGAGAGCCGAGCAGCATGAAAAAAGTGCAGCCTGCCCAGGAATGGCACCACACACATGGAGAGCTGACTCAGCAAGATGACACAAAAAAAGAAACACAGATTCCTGTGCCACTGATAAAATAGAAGCTGACAAAGAAGAACATGCAGCAAATAGAAACAGAACAGAAAATGTGGGGAGGCAGAGAAATAAATTTAAAAAATAAATCTAAAAAAAAGCAATAATCAGATGCAGAATGGAAATGACAGGGTATGATAGAGGCAGAGAGAACAAAGACCTATATTTAAGAGTGGGAGAAATATGGAAACAGGAAATACTCAGAATTAAGCTGCCATATTTTTGAGCATTTTACAGAAACTACAGGAGAGACAGCTCTGTGAGTTTGGGAAAGGATTCTGAATCATAATACTGCCTACAAATTCAAGGGGAAAAAATATAAAATGACAAATAGAAAAAATACTCATAACAATTGACATACAAAGGTAATAGAGGGCAATAAAAGGAATAAATGCAGAGTACCAGTGTAGAATGAAATGAAAAATCTTGATTTCGGAGTCCTTTATATTGTTTTCAAAATACATGGCATAAGACATTAAGAAAATGAAGCAAGATATGAAAAGACATCAGATAAGAATAAAAAATATATATTGGAAGAGCTGGATCTAATAGACATATATAGATCATTACACCCAAACACAGCAGGATATACATTTTTCTCAAGCACACATGGAACATTCTCCAAGATAGACCATATACTAGGCCACAAAGAAGGCTTAATGAATTCAGAAAGATTGAAAACATACAAAACAATATCTCTGACCACAGTGGAGTGAAGCTGGAAATTTGCAAGGGATGGAGGCCCAGACTTCACACCACAATTTAGAATTAAACAGCACACTCTTAGAAAAACAATGGGTCAAAGAGGAAATCTCAAAAGAAATCAATGACTACCTTGAAACAAATGATAATGATAACACAACATACCAAAATTTATGGGATGCAGCAAAAGCAGTACTGAGAGGGAAATTTATAGCCATAAATTCACATATCAAAAAAGAAGAAAGAGCAAAAATTGAAGAACTAACTGCACTTTTGACGGAATTAGAAAAACAACAACAAAGTAACCCAACAGGAAGAAGAAGGAAGGAAATAACAAAGATAAGAGCAAAAGTAAATGAAATAGAAAATAAGAAAGCACTTGAAAAATAAACAAGACCAAGAGCTGGTTTTTTGAGAAGATCAACAAAATTGACAAACCTTTAGCGAGACTAACAAAGAAAAAAAGAGAAGCAAATACACAAAATAAGAAAAGAGAAAGGTGATATCACCACTGACCCCACTGAAATAAAGACTATCATAAGAGGATACTTAGAAAAACTATATTCCAACAAAAATGATAATTTAGAGGAAATGGACAAATTCCTAGAAACACATAAGCAGCCCATACTGACAAAAGAAGAAATTGATGATCGTAACAAACCAATCACAAGCAAAGAGACAGAATCAGTCATTAAAAATCTCCCAACTAAAAAGAGCCCAGGGCCAGATGGCTTCACAGGTGAAATCTACAAAACATTCTGGAAAGAACTAACACCAAACCTGCTGAAACTATTCCAAAAAATTGAAACAGAGGGAACATTGCCAAACTCCTTTTATGATGCCAACATTATCCTAGTACCAAAGCAAACAAAGACACCACAAGAAAGGAAAATTACAGACCAATTCCTCTAATGAACCTAGACGCAAAAATACTTAACAAAATACTTGCTAATCGTATTCAACAACACATTAAATGAATTATACACCATGACCAAATGGGATTTATTCCAGATATGCAAGGATGGTTCAACATAAGAAATTCAATCCATGTGACACACCATATAAACAGATTGAAGGAAAAAAATCACATGATTATATCTATAGATGCAGAAAAGACATTTGACAAAATACAGCACCCCTTCTTGATAAAAACACTCCAAAAGATTGGAATACAAGGAAACTTTTTGAACATGATAAAGAGTATATATGAAAAACCTACAGCCAACATTGTTTACAATGGCGAAATCCTGAAATCCTTCCCTCTAAACTCAGGAACAAGACAAGGATGCCCATTGTCTCCGCTCCTATTTAACATTGTCTTGGAAGTACTTGCTCGAGCACTGAGGCAAGAACCAGATATAAAAGGCATTCAAATTGGAAGGGAAGAAGTCAAAATTTCATTATTTGCAGATGACATGATCCTATACATAGAAAACCCTGAGAGATCTACAACAAAGCTTCTAGAACTCATAAATGAGTTCAGCAAAGTCGCAGGTTATAAGATCAATGCACAAAAATCAGTACCATTTCTGTACACCAATAATGAGCAAGATCAGGAGGAAACCAAGAAACAAATACCATTCACAATAGTAAATTTAAAAAATTGAATACTTAGGAATAAATTTAACTAAAGAGGTAAAAAATTTATACAATGAGAACTATACAAGACTGTTCAAGGAAATCAAGGAAGACCTAAATAAATGGAAGAATATTCCTTGTTCATGGATAGGAAGACTGAATATTATTAAGATGTCTGTCCTACCAAAACTGATCTACACATTCAATGCAATCCCAATAAAAATCAACACAGCCTTCTTTAAGGAACTAGAAAAACTAACTATGAAATTTATTTGGAAAGAAAAGAGGCCCTGAATAGCCAAAGACATATTGAAAAAGAAAAATGAAATAGGAGGAATCACACTTCCTGACTTCAAAACATACTACAAAACTAGAGTAGTGAAAACAGCATGGTACTGGCATAAGGAGAGACACACAGACCAATGGAATCGAATTGAAAGTTCAGATATAGAACCTCATGTATATAGCCATATAATATTCGATAAAGCCAAAACCCTCTCAACTGGGAGAGAATGGCCTATTCAACAAATGGTGCCTGGAGAACTGGATAGCCATATGTAGAAGATTGAAAGAGGATTGCCATCTCACACCTTATACAATGATCAACTCAAGATGGATCAAAGACCTAAATATAAGAGCCAAGACCATAAAGATCTTGGAAAGCAGTGTAGGGAAACATCTACAGGACCTTGTAATAGGAAATGGCTTCATGAATATCACACCAAATGCATGAGCAGCAAAAGAACAAATAGATAAATGGGACTTCCTCAAAATTAAAACCTTCTGCACCTCAAAGGAGTTTGTCAAGAAAGTAAAAAGGGAACCCACACAATGGGAGAAAATATTTGGCAACCATATATCTGATAAGAGACTTATAACTTGCCTATATAAAGAACTCATATACCTTGAGAACAAAAAGATAAACAACCCATTTAAAAAATGGGAAAAAGATTTAAACAGACACTTCTTCAAAGAAGAAATACAAATGGCTAAAAAGCACATGAAAAAATGCTCCCAATCTCTAGCTATCAGGGAAATGCAAATCAAAACTACAATGAGATACCATCTTACTCCCATAAGATTAGCAGCTATGAAAAAAACAAAAGAATACAAATGCTGGAGAGGATGTGAAGAAAGGGGAACACTCATCCACTGCTGGTGGGGATGCAGAAGGATCCAACCATTCTGGAGGACAGTTTGGCGGTTTCTCAAAAAACTAACCATAGATTAGCCATATGACCCAGCAATACCACTGCTGGGTATATACCCATCAGAACTGAAAATAAGGACACAAACCGATATATGTACACCAATGTTCATAGCAGCATTGTTCACTATCGCCAAAAGTTGGAATCAATCCAAATGTCCATCAGCAGATGAGTGGATCAATAAAATGTGGTATATACACACAATGGAATACTACTTGGCTGTAAGAACAAATACACTACAATCACACATGATAACATGGATGAACCTTGAGAATCTTACGTTGAGTGAAGCAGCCCAGGCATTGAAGGACAAATACTACATGACCTCAATATTATGAAATAAGCAAACTGCCTCAGAGAGCTAGAATCTGGAAAAGAAGCTTACAGGAAATCAGGGGGTGGAGGAAGGATGTGAGTTAACATCTGCAGGGGTGGAATCTGTGATGAGCTGGTGGTAAATGTGAGCACAAAGAAGGGACAAAATGGGGGCAAGGGGTTGCCTTTGGGTGAGGCTTTGTGGGTTTGAGGGGGGCTGGGGATGGGCAGAGGGGTAATATTGTCCAAAAATTGGGGGGAGGGAGTGGCAACATACAAACATGGGAGAGTGTCAGGTGTTCGTTGAAAACAAAATGTTGAGAAAATTGTATCAAAGTATAAGTAGGAGGGTTATCTGTTTAGGATGCTCAGGGGGTACGGTCTGATGTGGGACAGACTCCGGGGGAATAGCTGAAGGCTCATTTTGCCAAGGTGGGTTGTACCATTGGGAAGAGACCCAAGAAGTGAGAGTTGGGGTGGACCCACATCCTGGGGAGGACTAATGTCGTCAAATAGAGAGAACTGTATCTATCGTGAGAAAGGATGGCTCCCAGGGCATTAGGGCAGTTGAGAAAGTCAGGCCCTGAATACTGCTGCAAGTATCTCTGGACATGGCTTCTTGGGAAATAGAGAGTGGCTGGCGTTGTGGGCCCCAAGGGGAGGGGAAAATGGATGTGGAATGGATGGAACCAAGGTAAGTACGGGGGCAAGAGAGGAGTTTTGTGAGAGTACACGAGGATGAATATAAAACAGCTAATATTACACCAAAAACATATAGGGGACGACAGACTAATAATGTAAACCATAAGGCAAAACATAGGATAACTAAAAAATCTAGAAAACTGTACAACCTAAAGTATGGACCACATAGTAAGCACAGATGTCATCTTGTTTGAAAGCTATTGTTTCAGAATCTGTACATCAGTTTCAGGAAATATGATATTAATAAGTTAAAAGATTATCGCTGTGGAAGGGAAAAGGTTTTATGGTGGATCTGGGGAAGTACTGTATATTGTATATATGAATTTTGGTGATCTAAGACTCTTCTGAAGCTGACATTATGTTGAGATTGACTTTACAGGAAGTTTTGGATCACAGAGTGGTTCAACAATGGCAGCCGAAGAATACTGATATAGGATGTTATTGACAGGATATATATGGTTGACAGGGAGTTATACAGGGCATATGCCCAAGGTATATAGTAATGTCTAGATATACTCTGAGTGGAAACAATTAAAAACAACAGCTGGGGGGTACTGGGCTCCTGGCCAGGGGGTCACTGTCGTGGTCCCTGGGGGAGCAGCGGCAGTCCCCCAGGTGCAACGGCAAGAACCAGGAAGGAAGGAGGGCCCAACAGTGGGCTCCTGATACTAATGGCTATGCTTTTGAGCCTATACACCTGCAATAAGAACAAGGCCTAGAGTAGCACTGTGCCTGGGAGTTTCCTCCTGACAGCCTTCATGTTACTCAAATGTGGCCACTCTCACAGCCAAACTCAGCATGTAGATGCAGTGCATTCCCCCCAGCGAGGGACATGACACCCGGGAATGAGCCTCCCTGGCACCGAGGGATCACTACCACATACCAGCTGAAGATGCAACTAGAAAATGACCTTGAATTAAAGGTTCAATGCGGATCAGCAGAATATCCCTGTCTGCATATAATAACATGACTTCAAAATGCTGTTTGACATAATGGAAGGGGGAAATGGAAAGGAGAAATGAGATTATAAGGCTATGAGTCTCTAAAAAAGAGTCTGAAGGTTGTCAGAAGGAATGCCCTTATGCACAACTGAGCAGAGTCTGAGATACAGATAAAGTAGATACAACCCCAGGTATTGGTTCTTTTGAGGGATAAAGAGACCCATGGGTTCTATGGTCATGGCAGATGGGGTTCACTGCCATGTCAGATGGCCCTTCTTTGGAGCTGGTGTTTCTGCATGATGGAATTGGACTCAGAGGGGATCTCTTTTCTCAAGACTTGCATGCTACTTTATTGGAATTGTAGTTGGTGCTGGGGTTTAGGATATATTTAGGGGATTTGAATCTCTGGACTGATAATATGACACCCAGGCCCAGAGCCTCAACAGACTTCAGCTCCTACACTTTGATTTATTGGACTTACCGCACTCAGCTAACATGGAGTTGAAGAAGGTCAACCACCACACCATGGAGCCTAGAGTGCCTACAACTGAAAGCAGGAGGATTGCATCCAGTATCCATGTGGAATCTAAGCACCCACTTGACATAGATGTGCAATGGACACAACCAATCCAATGTCCACAGAGAAAATGTGGAATGGGTGTGGGAACAGTAGCCATGGTGGCTGCTGGGTGTGGGGAATGGGAGGAAGAGATGAGATGTGGAGGCATTTCAGGACGTGGAGTTGTCCTGGGTGGTGCTTCATGGACAATTACAGGACATTGTAGATCCCCCTAGGGCCCACTAGATGGAATGTGGGAGAGTGTGGGCTATGATGTGGACCATTCACTATGGGGTGCAGTGATGCTCAGAGATGTACTTACCAGGTGCAATGGATGTGTCACGATGATGGGAGAGAGTGTTGCTATGGGGGCGGTGGGGTTGAATGGGACCTTATATTTTTTTAATGTAATTTTTTAAAATAAATAATTAGAAAAAGAAATAAATAATGAAGGAACATAAATGTGGAAAGAATATGAAAAAGAAGGAAAAATCACTTCAAAATATAATGCAAGCTAGAAGAAACACAGTGAATGATAATGCCTTATAAGAAATAGAAATTGATGGAGAGAAAAAATATTCAAGAGAAATAAAAATTTTTTTAAAGATTTGAGAAAAATTGTCTAAAGCTAATGATAGGTACAGAAGAGCCAGTATGTGAATAACTGGAGTGCATGAAAAGACAAAACCAAAGCAGAGACCTGAAACAAATTTTAAGATATCATATTTGTCTGTAAATAGAAGGAACGCTTTGAAGTTTCTTATTAAAATTACATACTGAGCACTGAATAAGAATGGATATAATGACAGTATATAGTGTAGTAGAATTGATGGGCTTTACAGAAAAAGAAAAATCATTTCTGCATTTAGCACAATAGATAGAAAATTAGATCCTCATCAAGATTTTTTAAGAAAGTGCATTGTGTCAGAAGAAAATGGAGCCATTAATTTTATACCCAGCAAAATTAATTTGAAAGTATAAAAGACAGGAAGCCCAAGTTATACTGTTAGACCCTTGGTAATATTGTTCCCACATTCACTTCCAGGTGAGTGAACAAAGTTCAGTAAAAGTAGTGTTTAGAAAAACATTGACCTGAGGACAGATGCTAACTAAGTATTTCATTTACACTTGTTCCACTATGACTAAATGAGGGTTGTATGAGAGAGAATGTCTTTGGTGAAAGCTACTAGGGAGACAGACATAGGATAATTCAGGAAGTTCTAACTCTCTTTAGGGTGCTTAATAAACATTAAAAAAAAATTGTAGGAGATAAATATTGTTTAATATAATAATACCTAATGCGGCGGCTTGCTCGGTCGGTAGAGGTGGGGTCTGGCTGCGGATGAGGGGTCGGTCCAGCTCTGGACGAGGGGTCGGTCCCACTTGGGATGAGGGGTCGGTCCCACTTGGGACGAGGGGTCGGTCCGGCAGCAGACGAGGGGTTGGTCTCACAGTGGTTGCACGGTTCGGCTGACGGGGTCGCCCCGCGAAACAGGCGATGAACTGGGGACAAGGGAGGCCAGGCCCTTGTCGGGGGCTCTCAGGACTGGAGGGCGCACGGCAGAAGAACTACCGCAGAGACAAGGTAAACACGCAAGTCCACTTTATTGAGGGAGAGGCAACAGTTTTATAGGGGCTGGGGAAGGCTGATTGGTCGAAGCCACGCCCTGTTCTGATTGGTTGCCGGAGAAAGGTCAGTGGGCGGTACTGGATGGGGGAGGTGTGGTGGTTAGGGATTGGCTGTCACTGTTGCTGGGGGAAGGGGCAGGGTTTAGGAATTGGTGGCTGCTGTTGCTGGGGTGGAGGGCAGACTTGAGTTTCCTGCCCACACCTGGCTGTTGCTGCTGTCGGGGGAGGGGAAAAGGGCAGACAGGATTTCTCCGCCCACGTCTGGCTGTTGCTGCTGTCGGGGGAGGGGAAAAGGGCAGACTGGAATTTTCCGCCCTGTGCCTGCGCAGGGAGAAAGAAGAAGAAGGGTGCCGCCCCACAAGGCATCGTGTGGTGCCATCCGGGAGGAGGGGCGGCCACGGAAGCATGGCTGCCGAGAAGGGGAGACCCGCGGGCACTCTGCACCCATGCCAAGCTTCCTTCAGGGGTGGCGGTGAGTCCGACCAGCCACCCTATTATGGGGCAGTGGCTTGGCCTGCCACGGCTGCTCCCTTGCCAGGCCAGCAAACCACAGTTCAGCCCAAAGGGTGACCGCATTTCCCCCTTCTTTTCAAATAAGGGCCAGGATGGCAGCAGCAACAAGTAGCCGAGGCCCAAGGCAGTAAGCAATGAGGGAAGCGGGGCTGAAGAGGGAGGTGAGTATGTCGGGGATATAAATGTACAATTTAGGGGGTGGTATCTTGCCATTGCAAGCAAGGGTGGCCAATGTCCAATTCTTGTTGATCTCGGCGGCTATAAGATCCATCTGTTGTTAAAAGTCCAGGATGACAGTGCATTGCAGGTAGTTGATCTCTCCTTGGCAGTGAAGACATTGTAGGAGAGATTACTTTTTCCTGCCAGAGGCTTACTGTTCAATTAAAAGGCTGATGGCTGGGGTTGGTGAGTGCAACCCCATGGGGAGTGTGAGGAAAAGAAGGGTGATGGTTTTGGACAAGAGGAGGCTTGGTGAAGTCATTATGGGAGGGAGATAAGGAGTAAAGCATAAAAGAGGATAATAAAGAGAAAGGCGATGGAGAGTAGAATTCGTTGGCCGAGGTTCCAATCTTCTGGGGTGGTAGTGGCTAGACAGATGGCGGAAAATTTTATCAAGAAAGCAAAGGTTATGAGGAAGAAATAAAGTATTAAAGGCTGTGGGGGAAGTGAGAAGATCATTTAGAGGATAGGGTTGAGAATGGTATGTTTAAGACAGAAGCTTTGTGGTTTGTAGGAGACTGCTTTATAAACGAAGGAGAATGAGGGCAGTAAATATAGTAACGATAGATAGGAAGGTGACAGTAAGGAGGAGTCTTTGTTTAAGGTTCCAATCGTCCGGCGCAACAGTGGCTAGGCCCATAGCGAGGGGTGTTGCTAAATAGACAATGGCTGCAAAGACAAAATCATCTTCTGTTTCCTTAAGAATAACTTTTCTTTAAATAACTTAGTAGCATGCAATATTAGAAACCGTTTCCTAAAAGCAAGTTGGCAGGGGAGCTTGGTTGCTGTTAATCTTTCCTGTTATAAAATTACCTTTTATTATTATTATCATCAATTCAGTTTTATATATATATATTTAAGAATGACCTTTTGGAATTAGCCATTTAATACCTTAATGTAAACTATTGAAGATAAATTTTATCTCTACAGAACACATCCCTTACGTGAAGTTATCACAATACCTTTTACACTTGCCGCATGCAAATTAAGTTTCAAGAGTTTATGAAAAATTAGCCATCCTACTTTAGGACAAAATACGTCTTTTTGCAAATCTTATTACATTTCCGTTAGCATTTTTACAAACTTTTAACCTTTTTAATATTCATATAAGTTTTACATTCTCTATATTTTCTGTGAAGAAAAATAAGTTATTCATTTTAATCTAGGCAAGAACAACTTTCCATGAAGACGTAGAGTTAATTTTGTTAATTAAGATTTACAATTTTTTTAATTGTAGATATCTTATTAACATTTAAACTTATGTATTAATATAATAAACTTAAGTATTAATATAAGCGCTTATTTAATTTTTGGCCATTTGAATAGAGCTCTTTTAAAGATTTCTAGTAATTTATATTTACCATCCAGAGGTATCACAACATATGTTGACATTGAACGAACAGATAGACAAACACAGAACAATCACAACACATTAACAGAAATATATAATTTATTTACAGTTGACTCATAATTCTTACTTTCTGGTATAGCTGCTTTTAAATCCTTTTTTATATAGCATATCATAGATTATACCCTTCAAGATTTCTTCTGGACTTCGTGTTGCCTCTAATAAGACAGGAGAGAATCTTTTACCTTCCTGCTCCACAGCAGAAGTGACCCTATCTATAAGGTGAGTATAGGTGTCCGGGTTCCAAAGCTGACACGTGGTAAGCCACGGATTAAAGGGGAGAAGAAGGTCCCAATATACTTGGAGCTGTTTCAAAGAGATCTTACACCGGTGAGTGTCTAGGAGACCAGCGAGGGCCCGAACTTGCGGGGCTTGCTTAGCAGATAGGATGTTAGCTATTGCTAATGGCCTTTTGGAGCCGATAAGAAAAGGGGCCCTTACCTTGAGAGCACGGCGATGGGAGCCGAGGTGCGCGGTGAGACGAGGGGTCGGAGCCGGTGGGGCTCCGACGGTGGTCGTGGGCCAAGAGGAGGCCCCAGCAAGGGGAGGATGGAACGATGAGCAGTGGAGCAAGGCAAAAGAGAGCAAGCGCAGAGGGGAGGAGGCAGAGGTGAAGGCAGGGGTGGAGGTGCTCAGGCACGCACTCCTGAGAGTTTTATTGGCGCCTCTTAATCATAGCGGGTTGGTATAAGCCCCCGACATGGAAGGAGAAAGCCATCCAGCGATTCTCCCAGACCACTGTGGATCATATGAGGTCACCAAGGTTCAGGAGCAGCAATGCAGAGTGAAAAGATAGGGGTGAGAAGAGAGGAGAGCGTAGGGCTATGGTAGGGTTACTTCAGACGTGCAAGCGCGCGCTCCCGAGAAATCCAAGGCTCCTCTTAATCATAGCGGTTCGGTATAAGCCCCCATCATGGAAGGAGAAAGCCATCCAGCGATTCTCCCAGACTGCCGTGGATCGTATGAGGTAGCCAAGGCTCAGGTAGCAGCAATGTTGCACGAGAGAAGTCCCAAGGTGAGAAGAGAGGGGGGGGGGCTGTCAGGTTATGGATTGAGGCTGTGGTGGAGTTGCCTTGCCCCACGTTGTGCTGTGCTGGGGTTGCCTTGCCCCACGTTGGGCGCCAGCTGCGGCGGCTTGCTCGGTCGGTAGAGGTGGGGTCTGGCTGCAGACGAGGGGTCGGTCCAGCTCTGGACGAGGGGTCAGTCCCGCTTGGGATGAGGGGTCGGTCCCACTTGGGACGAGGGGTCGGTCCGGCAGCAGACGAGGGGTCGGTCTCACAGGGGTTGCGCGGTGCGGCTGACGGGGTCGTCCGGCAAAGCCGGCGATGAAGGGGTTGCCCGGAGAAGCAGGCGATGAACTGGGGACAAGGGAGGCCAGGCCCTTGTCGGGGGCTCTCAGGACTGGAGGGCGCATGGCAGAAGAACTACCGCGGAGACAAGGTAAACACGCAAGTCCACTTTCTTGAGGGAGAGGCAACAGTTTTATAGAGGCTGGGGAAGGCTGATTGGTCGAAGCCACGCCCTGTTCTGATTGGTTGCCGGAGAAAGGTCAGTGGGCGGTACTGGATGGGGGAGGTGTGGTGGTTAGGGATTGGCTGTCACTGTTGCTGGGGGAAGGGGCAGGGTTTAGTAATTGGTGGCTGCTGTTGCTGGGGTGGAGGGCAGACTTGAGTCTCCTGCCCACGCCTGGCTGTTGCTGCTGTCGGGGGAAGGGAAAAGGGCAGACTGGATTTTTCTGCCCACACCTGGCTGTTGTTGCTGTCAGGGGAGGGGAAAGGGCAGACTGGAATTTTCCGCCCTGTGCCTGCGCAGGGAGAAAGAAGAAGAAGGGTGCCACCCCACAAGGCATCGTGTGGTGCCATCCGGGAGGAGGGGCGGCCACGGAAGCATGGTTGCCGAGAAGGGGAGACCCACGGGCACTCTGTGCCCATGCCGAGCTTCCTTCAGGGGTGGCGGTGAGTCCGACCAGCCACCCTATTATGGGGGCAGCGGCTTGGCCTGCCGTGGCTGCTCCCCCGCCAGGCCAGCAAACCACACTTCAGCCCGAGGGGTGACCGCAACCTAACATTAAAAGCAAAGTCTCTAAACCTCACTTTAAATCTGTCAAACTAAAAACCGTACTTTCACTAAATTGGCTGATTACAGAATGGGTATAAGGGGTTGAGTACTGAGGTTTCTCCATTTCATGGAATATGCCTTTCAGTCTGCAAACACCAGCTCCTCTGAGGGTCTGGCAAAGACCTTCAGTTCATGCATGGTCTTCATAGTTGTTGATACTAGGATCTGGAACACAAACACAAGTTCCAGAAACTGGAAAGGCACAAATTAATGGAAGACAAAGCTGTATACCGTGACCTTATGGGCACCTAAAGCCCTCTTGCCCAAATTAAGGAGCCATTGGATGGATGGCCGTGCAACTAAAGAACTTTTATTGAAAGCGTTTCTGTCCCCTGGGTAGAAGTTGTCAGGGCATCTTTACCTCCTGTGCCTATTTTTACCAGCTAGTTCCTAGCTCCACTTGCATGTTCACATAAAATGTTAATCGCAGTTACCTAGTGTTCCCCTCAGTTTTGCTGAATTTCCTGAAATGCCAAAAGGAAAGCTAGAAAAGCAGTGGATTCCATATGCACTTTTTTCCCTTTCCCTCTTCTGACCTGCTCCACATCTCCTCTCCTTTCTCTTCAACTCTTCTTTCTTCCCAAGTCTCTTCTCTTGAACCAGTGCAGAATAATTTTTGGAACCAGACTTGTTCTGGAACAGTGTTGACAGCTGGGGGAGGGAAGAAAACATTTATGCATGTTGGAGTGACCCAGTACAGGAAAACTGTGTGGCCTGAGGAAAGTTCATAAGGAGGGGCATTGATAGAGTCTGGGGGACAGGGCTGACCTATCTCACCAGAACTGTGGGTTCTGAGAAGAACAGGGAGCCCTGGGCCCTGTGGTCCAAAGATTCTGTGGTGGGCCTGGTTCATTCCAGGAGACCAGCTCAGCAGGAGTATGAGAGCCAGTATGTGGAACAAGCAAGGCAGTAGCCCCTTCACACAAGTCCTCCAAAAAGCCTGCCAGGCCTTGGGAAGTATTGAGGAGCAGCTGGAAAGCAATCCCTCTCAAATGAGAGCAAGTTCAGGTTTTATTCCTAATCCTTGAATGTTGGATCTGAGTGTAGAGTGGAGGCTAGAAGTGTGTTCAAGGATATGCATCCCACTGTCCCTCTCCAGGACACACACTGACACCCCCTCCCCTGCCTCCACATTCACAAGCACACCACTCAGACTTGCACATAGACAGTCCCCAGTCCCTGTATACAGAGTCCATGCCACCTAAGGGAACACTGATGCTTGTAAGACCTAGTTCATTACCTGGACCCCATTAACCATACCCCATTAACCATACCCCAATCCTCATTTCTTCCAGGATATGGAAACAGAATGACTCTCCAGACAAAGCCAGCAAGAATGCTCTGATTTTCTTATGCAGATATTTCCTCAAGCATGAGTGCTTCCAGAATATGTGCTGTTTTTGCTTCCATTTAGCATCATTCCCAATTACAGAAATGAAAACTCCATAGTGGATCATGCTGTGTAGTGTTTCCTCAGGTACTTTGTTCCCTTGTTGCTTTAGAAGAACAGATGGGAAACTGTGGTCAAGTCAAAGACTCCATAAGCAAGTGGAGGGACATCTGTGGTAGGGCACATGCTTAGCTTGAACATAAATCTCTCAAGCCTATTTTGCTTTGTGATTACAAAATTCTTAATCAGTTGAGGGAAAAATTTTGCTGAGGTAAAGACCCCAACTACATAGTTTATAATCTACTGCCTTTTGTGGATGCCCTTTTAAAGAAGGGGCCAGTTTGAAGAGGACCCCACTTGATACTTTCCTCTCCTAGGAAATTGTATGTATCAAATATATTATACATAATTAGATATCCTTATCTGAAGTCAATGGAAAGAGAAAGAAACAAAAAGGGTTATATTTATATCTTAGACAAAGAATAGTGACCTCACCTCAGCATTAGATGGGCTACCTCATCTTCTTGGTCTTTGGGAAGCTCCACTATCATTTATTCCTTGGGAGCTTGGATGACACAGAGTATCTGCGAGCACACTAATGTGTAACCATGAATTACTCAAGTAGTATTCTAGCCTTGGGCAGGAAGGTAGAGTGGAGTTTGTGGATTAACAAGTACAGTATGAGTTGCTGCTGGGCCATCCTTCTTACTGGAAGAAGAATAGCAAAGACAATAGAAGAAAAGAATTGTAGTTAAGGGCAACCTAAAATACCTTGTAATAATCAGCCTACAAATGGTTCTAAAATTCAATGACAGGTTCCCATGGTGCCTCCCATTTGTTCTGTATCTCACCTAAATTTCCAAAATTGGCAGTGTCTTCTTGACATCTTCCAGATTATTTCAATCTCCATGGATCCACAAATGCTGACCCTGCAGATACTGTATGTTCTGTGGGAATTTTCCTAGTGAATAATGACTTTGAATATCTTTTCATGTGCTTATTGAATCTTAATATATCCTCTGGAGAATTATCTATTCAAGTCCTTTGCCCATTTTTAATTGGGCTGCTTTTCTTTTTGTTGTCGAGTTGTAGGTGTTCTTTTATACATACTGGCTATTTAAACCCATACTAGAAATAAGATTTGCATCTACTTCTGTAGGGTCTTTTCACTTTCTTGATAACGTCCTTTGACTGACAAAACTTTTGACTTCTGATGAAGTTCACTTCTATTTTTTGTCATTGTTGCACATAGAATTCTGTACCTTATTTTTTCCACCTGTGGCAGGGGAGGATCATTGGTGTGGGGTGTCAGTGATGGGGGATTCATGGGAAGAGGTTCACCTGGGGCATATGTGTAAGGCATGTGGTCAGATGTTCATGGGACACAGTGGGTGAAGATTCACACAATAACCAGAAAAACATTAAATTTCCAGTTTTGCCATATTCCTTAATGGGACAGCAAGAATCCCCTGATTATACAGGCAGTGACTAGTAAAAGGATGGACCATTGATGGGCCCTTGATATTGATGACTTTACTTTTGAACCTTTACTTTTGAAATTGAAAACAAGCTTAGTGTTATAAGCTGCCTAAGAGTTACCTCCTGAGAGTGTCCTTGTTGCTCAAGTGTGGCCTCTTAGCCAAATTCAGCATATAAATGCACTATCTTCCCCCTGGCATGGGACATAATGCCCAAATATGAGGCTCCCTTGCACTGAGGGATTACTACCAAGCACCAAGTAGCAATGCAACTGGACATTGATCAAAAGGAGGAAAGAGTAAAGACAAATGAGTTTATATGGTTAAGAGACTTCAAAGTGAGTGAGGAGGTCATTCTAGCAGGATCTGATTGACTGCCATAGTAAATAATTGCCTCAATAGCTGGGTTCCTGAGGGCTCTGGAGACAGCCAGACACTATAGGCTGAGTCAACGTTTGAGGAGGTTGGCACCCCACCATTGGGTCCTACTTTGGAATTTATGCTCCCCAGTGTGACACAGTTGGACTCAGTTGTGGTTTCCAAACACATGGCTCTTCTGCCATTGTATTTGAACCTATAGTTAGTAATAGAATCAATAAGTTTATGTCCAAGAGACTTATAGTTTTGGGCTTTCTATGTGCCAGTTGGACTCTGAAACTCAAGAAATTTGCAACACCTCTCCTGTTCATGGAACTCACCAAGGACATCTCACAAGGAGATGAGAATGGACAAAGCCATTCCAAAGAACAGAGTCTGCAACTACAAGAAGATAGTCCCATCCGCCTGCCCCTTGGGATCTAAGCCTCCTCTCAGTTAGAGACAGACTGGGCATCACCATTCCAGAATCCTTGCAAATGGGGAAGGAATGATGGACTACAGTAGACTTACTGTTATTCTGTTACAGACTTATTGTGATTCTAGTAATGGAAGAACTTTTATCATTGATGAGGAAGCAGTGGCCACCAGAATTTCTGAGGGGAGGGAGAGGGTATAGGCATAATAAGGGGGCATTTTCAGGACATTGGAATTGTGCTCAGTGATGTGGTAGTGTCAGGTACAGTCCTTTATATATCTTGTCATACTTATAAAATTGTATGGGAGAGTATTTAAACTATAATGTAAAGTATAATCCCCACTTAGTGGCAGTGCTCCAATATGTGGTCATCAATTGTAACAAATGTACCACACTAATGAGGGATGTTGTTAATGTGGGGAAGTGTGGGAAGGGAAGGGAGTGGGACATTTGGTAATTGGGAAAGGGAAAGGTTTTCCTGAGCCCTTTACCCTTCCCAGCCCCCTGGGCCTTCTCTTTGCCAGAGCTCTGAGTGAGGAGCTAGGTGTGGCAGATTAAAACAATCATCTAGGCTGTAGAATTAAAAATATTTTTGTCCTATGGTTCCCTAATTTAAACCTTTTAATAGCCTTAAATTAAGGGTGGTTAATAATCCTATTATCCCAGAGACAGATAAAGTAGATACAACCCCAGGTATTGGTTCTTCTGAGGGCTACAGAGACCCACAGGTTCTATGGTCATGGCAGATGGAGTTCAGTGCCATCTCAGTTGGTGCTACTTTGGAGTTTGTGTTTCTGTGTGATGGAGCTGGACTCAGATGTGATCTTTGTCCACAAGTCTCTCCTGTTACTTTTACCGGAATTGAAGTTGGTGCCGGGGTTTTATGTATACCCAGGGGACCTGAATTTCTGGGCTGACCATGTGATAGCCAGGCCCTGAGCCTCAACAGACTTGCAACTCCTACACTCTGGCTTATTGGACTTACCCCACTCATCTACCATGGAAATGAAAAAGGTCAACCTCCACACCATGGAGCCAAGAGTGCCTACAACTGAAAGCAGAATTGCACACAGCATCCTTGTGAAATCTAAGCCCCCTCTTGATATAAATGTGGAGTGGACACAACCATTCTAAGGTCCACAGGATGGAGGAATAGAGTAAGGATTAGAGTGGGCTTAGTGTATTCTATTCATGAACTATTGTGATTAGTAATTGAAGAAAATGTGGCATTGGTGTGGAGAAAGTGGCCATGGTGGTGGCTGGGGGTAGGGAGTGGGAGGAAAAGATGTGATGTAGGGGCATTTTTGGGACTTAGAATTGTCCTGGGTAGTGCTGCAGGGACAGTTACTGGACATTGTATGTCCTCCCATGGCCCACTGGGTGGACTGTGGGAGTGTGGCTATGATGTGGACCATTGACCATGAGGTGCAGTGGTGCTCAGAGATGTATTCACCAAATGCAATTAATGTCTCATAATGATTGAGGAGGTTGTTATGGGGGGAGGAGTCTGGTGAGGGGGTGGGGGTATATGGGGACCTCATTTTTTAAATGTAATGTTAAAAAAATAAAGACAAAATAAATAAATAAATAAGCCTATCAATGAATTTCAGGAAGCAAATGAAAAGACCTTGAAAGCTGTGGAAGATCTTTTCTAAATTATAATTAAAACAAATTAAACAATTATATATGGCAGGACTAGCATTCAGTATGCTTTTATGATTATTCACAGTTTTAGAATTTTATTAAAGAAGAGAAGTTTTAAACCTTATGTAAAGAAAGGAAAAAGAACATTCCTGGGATAAACTATAATGATTTCAATTTTATTTAATTTAGGTGTAATCTCCCTACATTTATAGAATGACAAATAAATTAATATTATATTATCTTTAAGACAATGAAATTCTAAATTCATGTTTAATGGGATTAAGTTAAAGGGAGGAAATGTAGATCTGCCCTCTTTTCAATGAATAAAGTAAACTTCATTGGTTGGTAATTGTAATTTTTTAAAAAAAGATTTCTATATTCCCCCCACCTTTTTTGTTTTTGCACTCGCATCTGCTTCCCGTGTCATGTCTTTTTTTTTTTTTTTTTAAGATTTATTTATTTATTTCTCTCCCCTTCCCCTGCCCATCCACCCACACTGGTTGTTTGCTCTCTGTGTCCATTCACTGCATCGTCTTCTTTGTCCACTTCTGTTTTTGTCAGCGGCACAGGAATCTGTGTTTCTTTTTGTTGTGTCATCTTGCTGTGTCAGCACTCCATGTGTGTGGTGCCATTCTTGGGCAGGCTGCACTTTCATGCTTGGCAGCTCTTCTTAAGGGATGCATTCCTTGTGCATGGGGCTCCCCTACATGGGGGACACCCCTGTGTGGCATGGCACTCCTTGCCCACATCACCACTGCACATGGGCCAACTCCACATGGGTCAAGGAGGCCCGGGGTTTGAACTGCAGACCTCACATGTGGTAAACAGATGCCCTAACCACTGGGCCAAATCTGCTGTCTTTTCTTTAAGGGGCTTTTCTTTAAGGGGCTCCAGGAACCCATCCCATGACCTCTGATGTGGGAGTCATTCAGTTGCACACACTGTGTCATCTCTCCAGTCTGCTGCATCTCTCAGTGTCTCTCCTCTGTGTCTCACTTTGTTGTGTCACCTTGCTGCACCAGCTGTGTGCAGCATGGGCTGTCAGCTCTCTGCCATGTGGGCTATCAGCTCTCCATGTCAATGGACTTTCAACTCTCTATGGTGCTCAGGCCAGTTTGCCTTTATCAGGAGGCCCTGGGAATTGAAACTGGGCCTCCTATATGGTAGATGGGAACCTGGTCACTTGAGCTACATATACCTCCCTAATTGTAATTTAATAAGCTTTGTTTTAATGTAAAATATCATTCCATGTGGTTATGGTAAATTATATGGAGTTTGAAAAAACATCTTCTAAACTGAAGCATTTAAAAATGACTAATTCCAGGAACCCATTATTAGAAATGTAAATTGATATTAATAATGAAAGGTAACTTGATAGCAGGGAAACCTGTCAGAGGCCACCTCAATCTGCATGTTAAAGTGGTGGTATGGAAAGATAATCTTGATTGCATTGCGAACCCTTAGTTTTCATAAAATACTGGAGAAAGTAGTTTCTCCTATACTGCTAAAGTAAAATACCTGTTCATTTACATTATTGTGGTAAAAGTAATATCATTTAATATGTTATATATTATATTGAAAGTATTTAGAAAATATATAAAGATTGACAATACTGAAGCCTATCTCTTTTAAACTCTCTTATGTATCCAAACCTGGCTGAAATACCCTGCATGTTGCCTTTCCATTTGCGTTGTTGGCCAAGTTGGTCACTGACCTCTACAAAATAAAGGTAACTACCTGATCTCTGGTTATGCTCCTGAAGTGGATGAAGAGTACTTTGCAGCTTCAGACTCCTGTATCAGCCAGTGATGGATTGATAATAGTGAGATATACAATGGATATTGCCTCCATAGTGGCTCTGTTTCATAGTGTCAAAGGGCACTGTGCACCAGGTTTGTGAAACACTGGAGCCTTACCTTCCTAGTCTCAGATCAACTGTACTGCAGCATGCTGGCTGTGTGAAGGACTCACCATGTGGAGCAACAATTATCAGAGTACTGTAAGTAGAACTTAAACACAATTGGCATTATGGCCTGCTCCCATGGAGAGATAACATGTATGGTCTTGTAAGCCTGAAGCTTAGATCTATTAACTACAGCTCAAAGAGGAATTTGTGCATTGATTAGTATTAAGTACTTACCTACATACTGATGAATATGATAATATCTTCAACTCTAGATCATATGCAGAAGGGTTTTGAGCATGTTAAAAATCTTGGTAAACTTAATTCATTTTATAAGTAGGTAAGGAATGTAGCTGTAAGATAAATGAATGGCTTTCTCAAGTACCATCTTTATTTTCTTTGCCATATGCTTATCTTGCTGCCTATACTGTTTCTTTGCATTTATGTCTAGGGCAGTCCTTCACACCTCTCCTAGCTGTCCTAAGCATAACCACTGCTGTAGGAACTGGGATTGAAGTTCATACTGAAACCTAGCAGGTCTATTACAGTCTCTCCCTGGAGTTAACCAGCAGCATAAAAATTCAAGGAAGAATGCTGTTTCCATCAACTTTGGGAGGGAGCAGCCTCTGAAGGTACCTGACCTTTCTCACTCTTGTGGTCTAGTATGTCATGACTACACCCCTTTTTGGGTCTGTTTGCCACCATCCTCTTTATCTCTTTATTGGGACCATGGATTTTCAAATTTTGAATTTAGTCTATTTCTTATAAACCAGTGGCTTATTAATCATGTGGGGATTTCATCCAGTTCCAACCAGGATGCAGACCCATCTTCCCTCATACACAATAGACTAGTGAGAGAGGTTCATGCCCTGTCAGGCAGAGACTACTGCCCTAACCAGCAGGAAGAAACTACAGAAGAATGACCTTGGCCCCTAAGCACCCCTTTAAGAATAATGGCATGAACTCTCTGAGGACAAGTTGAGACAGTTTAGTATAGGGAAATGAGATGAGTCACAACATGGCCAACAGACTATGTGGCCATGAGACCCTACTGAGTCCTTGAACTTGACTTTCAGGTTCCAGTTGGGACTCTCTCCTGGGCTGAGGGGAGGCACTGCATATTCCAAAAACTACCCAACTTTGGCCCCCACTATTGGTGGGATAACCCAATAGTAGCTTGGGCCCCTCCCATTTGCATTTGTAAGGGGAGGAATAATTAAAAGCTTTGAAGGTGACCACACAAGCCAGAACTCACTTTCTCTGCCTAGAGGAGCTGACACCAATATTGGTGCTTATTTCCATCCTCTCCATTTCTCAGCAAGTTCTCTTCTTCCTCCCATTTCTAACTAAAATCTTTTTCCTGGCCTGACTAAAAAAGAAAGAAAGAAAAAAGAGAGATTCCACAATAGGTGTTACATATGGACCTGTGAATAGGGTTTAGTGACTTCCACAAATGATAGTCCACTTAGCAGCAGAATGTCCCTAGAGTACAGGAAGCCTGGATGTGCAATTATGAAATCCCAGAATGTTACCCCATTAGGAGACCAACATTTTCGTGGTTTCAATTCACACAATTCCTAGTAATGTCCATGTTTTCAAGATACTCAGTAAGAATCAAGGTGTCTTGTGAAGACAAAATTGAAAATTAAAAAAAAAAAGGGTATAGGTACTAAGGAAGGAATGGAAGAGATTGCCTTGCCACTGTACATACAGGGCAACACCTATTACAATGATGAAAGGCAAAACATCAAAACCAAAATTTTATGATTTTTTTCATTTTTTAGTATCTGTTTATTTTTTACTTTATTTTAGTTTTTCTCAATTAGTATGAATTTTGCTTCTAATCTTGAAACCTGTCATTACTATTTCATTTTCTTTTTTTTTTTTTTTTGGACTTTTTTTTTTAATATTTATTTATTATTATTATTTTTTTAATTACATTAAAAAAATATATATGAGGTCCCATTCAACCCCACCGCCCCCGCCCCCCACTCCCCCCACAGCAACACTCTCTCCCATCATCGTGATACATCCATTGCACCTGGTAAGTTCATCTCTGAACATCACTGCACCCCATAGTCAATGGTCCACATCATAGCCCAGACTCTCTCACGTTCCATCCAGTGGGCCCTGGGGGGATCTACAGTGTCCCGTAATTGTCCATGAAGCACTATCCAGGACAACTCCACGTCCCAAAAACGCCTCCACATCTCATCTCTTCCTCCCGTTCCCCACACCCAGCAGCCCCCATGGCTACCGTTCCCACACCCATTCCACATTTTCTCTGTGGACATTGGATTGGTTGTGTCCATTGCACACCTATGTCAAGTGAGGGCTTAGATTGCACATGGGTACTGGATGCACTCTTCCCGCTTCTAGTTGTAGACACTCTAGGCTCCATGTTGTGGTGGTTGACCTTCTTCAACTCCATGTTAGCTGAGTGGAGTAAGTCCAATAAGTCAAAGTGTAGGAGCTGAAGTCTGTTGAGGCTCTGGGCCTGGGTGTCATATTATCAGTCCAGAGATTCAAATCCCCTACATATATCTTAAACCCAGCACCAACTACAATTCCAATAAAGTAGCATGCAAGTCTTGTGAAAAGAGATCCCCTCTGAGTCCATTTCCATCACGCAGAAACACCAGCTCCAAAGAAGGGCCATCTGTCATGGCAGTGAACCCCTTCTGTCATGACCATAGAACCCGTGGGTCTCTTTATCCCTCAAAAGAACCAATACCTGGGGTTGTATACCTTATCTGTCTCTTAGACTCTGTTCAGTTGTACATAGGGGTATTCCTTCTGACAACCTCCAGACTCTTTTTTAGAGACTCACAGCCTTATAATCTCATTTCTCTTTTCCATTTCCCCCTTACATTAGGTCAAACCGCTTCCCGAAGTCATGTTATTATATGTAGATAGGTATATTCTGCTGTTCCGCATTGAATCTTTAGTTCAAGGTCATTTTCTAGTTGCTTCTTCAGCTGGTATGTGGTAGTGATCCCTCGGTGCCAGGGAGGCTCATCCCTGAGTGTCGTGTCCCACGCTGGGGGGAATGCATCACATCTACACGCTGAGTTTGGTTGTGAGAGTGGCCACATTTGAGTAACATGAAGGCTGTCAGGAGGAACCCCCCAGGCACAATGCTACTCTAGGCCTTGTTCTTATTGCAGGTGCATAGGCTCAAAAGTGTAGCCATTAGTATCAAGAGCCCACTGTTGGGCCCTCCTTCCTTCCTGGTTCTTGCCGTTGCACCTGGAGGATTGCCGCTGCTCTCCCAGGGCCCACAACAGTGACCCCCCAAGCCAGGAGCCCAGTACCCCCCCAGCTGTTGTTTTTAATTGTTTCCACTATGAGTATATATAGATATTACCATATACCCTGGGCATATGCCCTGTATAACTCCCTGTCAACCATATATATCCTGTCAATAACATCCCATATCAGTATTCCTCCGCTGCCATTGTTGAACCACTCTGTGATCCAAAACTTCCCGTAAAGTGAATCCCAACATAATGTCAGCTTCAGAAGAGTCTTAGATCACCAAAATTCATATATACAATATACAGTATTTCCCCAGATCCACCATAAAACCTTTTCCCTTCCACAGCAATAATCTTTTAACTTATTCATATCATATTTCCTGAAACTGATGTACAGATTCTGAAACTATAGTTTTCAAACAAGGTAACATTTGTGCTTACTATGTGGTCCATACTTTAGGTTATACAGTTTTCTAAATTTTTTAGTTATCCTATGTTTTGCCTTATGGTTTACATTATTAGTCTGTCGTCCCCTATATGTTTTTGGTGTAATATTAGCTGTTTTATATTCATCCTCGTGTACTCTCACATAACTCCTCTTTTGCCCCCTTATTTACCTTTGTTCCATCCATTGCACGTCCATTTTCCCCTCCCCTTAGGGCCCACAACGCCTGCCAATCTAATGCCCTGGGAGCCGTCCTTTCTCACGAGAGATACAGTTCTCTCTATTCGACGGCATTAGTCTTCCCCAGGATATGGGTCCACCCCACCCAATGGTAGAACCCACCTTGGCAAAATGAGCCTTCAGCTATTCCCTCCGGAGTCCTCCCGCATCAGACCATACCCCCTGAGCGTCCTAACCAGGTAACCCTCCTACTTATACTTTGATACGTTTTACTCAACATTTAGTTCTCAATGAACTTCTGGCACTCTCCCATGTTTGTATGTTGCCCCTCCCTCCCACCTATTTCTTGGACCATATTTCCACTCTTCCCATCCCCAGCCCCCCTCAAACCCAGAAAACCCCACCCGAAGGTAACCCCTTGCCCCCATTTTGTCCCTTCTTTGTGCTCATACTTACCCCCAGCTCATCACAGATTCCACCCCTACAGACATTAACTCACATCCTTCCTCCACCCCCCGATTTCCAGTAAGCCACTTTTCCAGACTCTAGCTCTCTGAGGCAGTTAACTTATTTCATATCATTGAGGTCATATAGTATTTGTCCTTCAATGCCTGGGTTGCTTCACTCAACATAAGATTCTCAAGGTTCATCCATGTTATCACGTGCGATTGTAGTGTATTGGTTCTTACAGCTGAGTAGTATTCCATTGTGTGTATATACCACATTTTATTGATCCACTCATCCTTTGATGGACTTTTGGATTGATTCCAACTTTTGGCGATGGTGAACAATGCTGCTATGAACATTGGTGTACATATATCGGTTTGTGTCCTTGTTTTCAGATCTGATGGGTATATACCCAGCAGTGGTATTGCTGGGTCATATGACAAATCTATGGATAATTTTTTGAGAAACTGCCAAACTGTCCTCCAGAATGGTTGGATCCTTCTGCATTCCCACCAGCAATGGATGGGAATGTTCCCCTTTCTTCACATCCTCTCCAGCATTTGTATTCTACTGTTTTTTTCATGGCTGCCAATCTTATGGGAGTAAGATGGTATCTCATTGTAGTTTTGATTTGCATTTCCCTGATAGCTAGGGATTTGGAGCATTTTTTCATGTGCTTTTTAGCCATTTGTATTTCTTCTTTGGAGAAGTGTCTGTTTAAATCTTTTTCCCATTTTTTAAATGGGTTGTTTATCTTTTTGTTTTCGAGATCTATGAGTTCTTTATATATGCAAGTTATAAGTCTCTTATCAGATATATGGTTGCCAAATATTTTCTCCCATTGTGTGGGTTCCCTTTTTACTTTCTTGACAAACTCCTTTGAGGTGCAGAAGGCTTTAATTTTGAGGGAGTCCCATTTATCTATTTGTTCTTTTGCTGCTCGTGCTTTTGGTGTGATATTCATGAAGCCATTTCCTATTACAAGGTCCTGTAGGTGTTTCCCTACACTGCTTTCCAAGGTCTTTATGGTCTTGGCTCTTATATTTAGGTCTTTGATCCATCTTAAGTTGATCTTTGTATAAGGTGTGAGATGGTAATCCTCTTTCATTCTTCTACATATAGCTATCCAGTTCTCCAGGCACCATTTGTTGAATAGGCCATTCTCTCCCAGTTGAGAGGGTTTGGTGGCTTTATCAAATATTATATGGCTATATACATGAGGTTCTATATCTGAACTTTCAATTCGATTCCATTGGTCTGTGTGTCTCTCCTTATGCCAGTACCATGCTGTTTTCACTACTGTAGCTTTGTAGTATGTTTTGAAGTCAGGAAGTGTGATTCCTCCTATTTCGTTTTTCTTTTTCAATATGTCTTTGGCTATTCGGGGCCTCTTTTTATTCCAAATAAATTTCATAGTTAGTTTTTCTAGTTCCTTAAAGAAGGCTGTGTTGATTTTTATTGGGATTGCATTGAATGTGTAGATCAGTTTTGGTAGGATAGACATCTTAATAATATTCAGTCTTCCTATCCATGAACAGGGAATATTCTTCCATTTATTTAGGTCTTCTTTGATTTCCTTCAACAATCTTGTATAGTTCTCGATGTATAAGTTTTTTACATCTTTATTTAAATTTATTCCTAAGTATTTGATTTTTTTATTTACTATTGTGAATGGTATTTGTTTCTTGATTTCCTCCTGATCTTGCTCATTATTGGTGTATAGAAATGCTACTGATTTTTGCGCATTGATCTTATAACCTGCGACTTTGCTAAACTCATTTAGGAGTTCTAGAAGTTTTATTGTAAACCTCTCAGAGTTTTCTATGTATAGGATCATGTCACTGCAAATAACGAGATTTTGACTTCTTCCTTTCCAATTTGAATGCCTTTTATATCTGGTTCTTGTCTCAGTGCTCGAGCCAGTACTTCCAAGACAATGTTAAATAGGAGCGGAGACAATGGGCATCCTTGTCTTGTTCCTGATTTTAGAGGGAAGGATTTCAGGATTTCGCCATTGTAAACAATGTTGGCTTTCGGTTTTTCATATATACTCTTTATCATGTTCAAAAAGTTTCCTTGTATTCCGATCTTTTGGAGTGTTTTTATCAGGAAGGTGTGCTGTATTTTGTCAAATGCCTTTTCTGCATCTATAGATATAATCATGTGGTTTTTTTCTCTCAATCTGTTTATATGGTGTATTACATTGATTGATTTTCTTATGTTGAACCATCCTTGCATACATGGAATAAATCCCACTTGGTCATGGTGTATAATTCGTTTAATGTGTTGTTGAATACGATTAGCAAGTATTTTGTTAAGTATTTTTGCGTCTAGGTTCATTAGAGAAATTGGTCTGTAATTTTCCTTTCCTGTGGTGTCTTTGTTTGGCTTTGGTACTAGGGTAATGTTGGCATCATAGAAGGAATTAGGCAGTGTTCCTTCTGTTTCGATTTTTTGGAATAGTTTCAACAGGATTGGTGTTAGTTCTTTCCGGAATATTTTGTAGAATTCACCTGTGAAGCCGTCTGGCCCTGGGCTCTTCTTAGTTGGGAGATTTTTAATGACTGATTCTATCTCTTTGCTTGTGATTGGTTTGTTAAGATCATCAATTTCTTCTTTTGTCAGTATGGGCTGCTTATGTATTTCTAGGAATTTGTCCATTTCCTCTAAATTGTCATTTTTGTTGGAATATAGTTTTTCAAAGCATCCTCTTATGATAGTCTTTATTTCTGTGGGGTCAGTGGTGATTTCACCTTTCTCATTTCTTATTTTGTGTATTTGCATCTTTTCTCTTTTTTTCTTTGTTAGTCTCACTAAAGGTTTGTCAATTTTGTTGATCTTCTCAAAAAACCAGCTCTTGGTCTTGTTTATTTTTTCAAGTGCTTTCTTATTTTCTATTTCATTTAGTTCTGCTCTTATCTTTGTTATTTCCTTCCTTCTTCTTCCTGTTGGGTTACTTTGTTGTTGTTTTTCTAATTCCTTCAAATGTGCAGTTAATTCTTCAATTTCTGCTCTTTCTTCTTTTTTGATATATGAATTTATGGCTATAAATTTCCCTCTCAGTACCGCTTTTGCTGCATCCCATAAATTTTGGTATGTTGTGTTATCATTATCATTTGTTTCAAGGTAGTCATTGATTTCTTGAGATTTCCTCTTTTACCCACTGTTTTTCTAAGAGTGTGCTGTTTAATTTCCAAATTGTCGTGTGAAGTCTGGGTCTCTGTCCCTTGCAAATTTCCAGCTTGACTCCACTGTGGTCAGAGATATTGTTTTGTATGATTTCGATCTTTCTGAATTCATTAAGCCTTTCTTTGTGGCCTAGCATATGGTCAATCTTGGAGAATGTTCCATGTGCGCTTGAGAAAAATGTATATCCTGCTGTGTTTGGGTGTAATGATCTATATATGTCTATTAGATCCAGCTCTTCTAATATACTGTTCAAATGTTTTGTTTCTTTAGTGATTCTCTTTTGAGATGTTCTGTCCAGAGTTGGTAGTGGTGTATTAAAATCCCCCACTATAATTGTAGATGCATCTATTCTTTCACTTAGTTTTTCCAGCGTTTGCCTCACATATTTAGAGGCACCCTTGTTAGGAGCATAAATATTTATGATTGTTCGATCTTCTTGACAAATTGTCCCTTTTACTAAAATATAGTATCCTTCTTTGTCTCTCACAATTGTTTCGCATTTAAAGTCTATTTTGTCTGATATTAATATAGCTACTCCTGCCTTTTTTTGGTTGTTGTTTGCTTGTATGATTGTTTTCCAGCCATTCACTTTCAACCTCCATGAGTCTCTGGGTCTAAGATGTGTCTCTTGTAGGCAGCATATAGATGGCTCGTATTTCCTTATCCAGTGTCCCAGTCTGAATCTTTTGATAGGTGAGTTTAATCCATTGACATTCAGTGTTATTACGTTTAGAGAGTTATTTATGGTAGCCATATTTTGGTTGGATTTGTGTTTGTTATATTTTGTTTGTATTATTTTATTTTCCCCTTCTTTTTTTGTCTTTCTTGTTGCTTTTACACTCTCCTCCATCTCTGACTGTCCTGTTTTTTCCTTTCTTCCTGCAGAATTCCCTTAAGAATTTCTTGAAGGGGAGGTTTCTTGTTGATATACTCTTTCAGTTTCTGTTTATCTGTGAATATTTTGAACTCTCCATCATTTTTGAATGCTAGTTTAGCTGGATAGAGTATTCTTGGTTGGAAATTTTTTTCCTTTAGTACCTTGACTATATCATACCACTGCCTTCTTGCCTCCATCGTTTCAGATGAGAAATCAGCACTTAATCTTATGGAGTTTCCCTTCTTTGTGATGGTTTTCTTTTCTCTTGCTGCTTTTAGAATTTTTTCTTTGTCTTGAGCATTGGATAATTTGACAAGTATATGTCTTGGGGTGGGCCTGTTGGGGTTTATGACCAGTGGAGTGCGCTGTGCTTCTTGGATATGTACATCTGTCTCTTTCAGTAGATTTGGGAAGTTTTCATTCATTATTTCCTGCAACACTCCTTCTGACCCCTTTCCCTTCTCTTCTCCTTCTGGAATGCCTATAATACGTATGTTTGAGCGTTTTGCGTTATCATTCAGGTCCCTAAGTCCTATCTGGATTTTTTCTACCTTTTTATTGACCACTTCTACTATCTGTTTGATTTCCAATGCACTGTCTTCCACATCACTAATTCTCTGCTCTGCCTCTTCTAGTCTGCTAATATTTGCTGCAAGTGTATTTTTGATTTCTTGAATTGTGGTGTTCATTTCCATCATATCTGTTATTTTTTTGCGCATGTCTTCAATTTCCCCTCCGAGTGTTGTCTTCACGCTGTTAACCTCTTTCATTACTTCATCAAATTTGTCAGTGATAAATGTTCTGAGATCTTTCATTGCTTGTGCGAAGTCCTGCCCCCCTTCCTGATTTTCAGTTTGTTGATTGGATTCAGCCATGTTTTCCTGATTACTGGTTTGGTTTGTAGATTTTTGTTGCTGTCTTGTCAACATTTTTTCTTGACGGGTTTAATCAGTTCCTTAGCTTCTTTGTCTAGTCTTGGAGATTAATTAGCTGTTGTTTTTGCGTAAGTGTTATATCTTCTCTTTGTCACTTTGTTCTTCTTATTCCAATTTCTTATTGCTAGTTAAGCTCACTTTAAAGGAAAGTATTAGTGCTGGGGAAAGTCAATTGTGTAAGGAAGGAAAAAGTGTGAAGTAGTATTGGTGATATATGTTTACAAAGCAACAATATGAGTTCTGGGAGGATGGAGGTTAGGTCATGTAAATTGTGTAGAGTTATAGTAGTAGGAAAGTACCTATAATGAGGTAGACGACTGAATATGGGAGGAATGTGGTACGTACTAAGAGGCTATTGTTTTCGTGAGAGAGGGAAAGAGAAAAGAAAGGTAATAGTTTCAGGGACGAATACCAGATGGAAAACTAAACAAAGGTATTAGAAATTAAGAGTTAGACACTTTGTGGATCAAAGAAAGGGAGATGGAGAATAGGAGAGATAGCAGATGGTGGAGGATATCAAGTTGTAGGGGAAAGGGGATAGTGTAGATAGGCTAAATCTATTCACAGAGAAATGAGGCAGTGCAGGGTGAGGAAACCCAGCAAATGTGAGGTATTTCCTGTAGGACCTATTGTATTGTTAAGGTAAAATAGTATAAGAAGAATATTGGGGACAAGAAAGAGAGGATTGAAAAAAAAAAAAAAGAACAACAAGAACAACAACAACAACAAAAAATAAAAAATTAAAAAAAAACAACGAACAGAAACCCCGTTGCCAGGCTCGGCTGGGCTCAGCTGGGCTCCGGTCCCCCGCCCGCTGCCCGCCGCGGCTCAGCTGGGCTCAGCTGGGCTTGGCCAGGCTCGGCTTTCCCGCCCGCCGCCCGCCGCGGCGCAGCGCAGCTCGGCTCTCCCGCTCGCGGCGCGGCGCGGCTCTCCCGCTCGCCACCGGCGTGGCGCGGCTGGGCTCGGCCGAGCTCAGCCGGGCTCCGCCCCCCCACCCGCCGTGGCTCAGCCGGGCTCGGCTGGAATCGGCTACCCTGGCTGCCGCCCGCCGGGGCTCCGCGCAGTGCTAGCTGTCTCGGCTCCGCCTACCCAAGGAGGGAATCCTCCACACGTAGCTGGGATCTCCGTGTATATTTCACAGATGGATCCTCTCTGTTACCTTCCCTCCAAATCAATGTCCAGACACCTCCGGACCAGGAAAAATCCCAAAACAGCCAGTCCCAAAGTCTCCGATGCCTCCCAACCAATTCCCCCCAGGAGCTAGTAACCGGGAAGTTCACTCAGCCGCCATCTTGCCTCCCCCTCCTGAAAAGTCCCAATTTATATCTTATAGACCAGTCCTTTCTGTTACCTTCCCACCAAATCGATGTCCAGACACTTCCTGCCCTGAAAAAATCCTGAAAAAGCCTGGTCCCGGAGAACCTCCAGCGGTGCCCAGCTGCCTCTTCCCAGGAGAGACGGCAAGGCAAGCTCACTCAGCCACCATCTTGCCGGAAGTCTCCTCACTATTTCATTTTCATACTTGCGGTCACCCCTTGGGCTGAAGTGTGGTTTGCTGGCCTGGCGGGGGAGCATCCACAGCAGGCCAAGCCGCTGCCCCTATAATAGGGTGGCTGGTCTGTCGGAGTCTTGTTTGGTGACCCGAGGTATCAGGAATGAAAGACAAAGAAAGATTGGGTTCAGGGGATCTGAGAGCATTGATTTCTCAAGCTCATCAGACAACTTTATTGAGTCGAGGGGCTAGTATATATACCCCTAACCTACGTGACATTCAGCACAAAATCAAGTTACCTATTACCCTTACCTCATACTATATTAACTAGTGATTGATGAAAACCCAACAAACTTTACTGGAACTATTATTATAAGAATCAGTAACTATACTCATAAATCCTGTTACCCAGGTTGTTCTGTTCTATATGTATTGTTCTGCCTGCAGGTGTGCTTACCCAGCCAAGACTGTGCTCCGCACCGATAATCATAAGGGACAGCTTGACTCAGTGGTCAAGGAAGTAACTTGCTTCCATGGAAACAACATGCCTTTGTTTCCCACATTTCCCCCTTTTTGTTTTAGTCAGGGTGACTGTGTCTGTCTTAGGTCGAGGCTACGCGCAATCAGCCTTACCCGTCATGGGGAAGTGTGGCAGTGAAAGGCCACATCCCTGTCTTAGGTTGACTGAAAGGCTAGCCAAGTTGCCCGTCACTGACTACCAGCCAAGCGCACTGACTTCGGGGTACTATTGTAGAGTTTTAGCAAGTACTATGTTGTTTGCTTGTCCCATGGTGTCCACACGGTGCAATCTCTTGCAAACACCTTTTCCCAGGCAAGCGACAACCATGAGCACCAGGATTAATACACATATCCCTATTCCTAAGGCAGATAAGAAATGTTGAGATTTCCACCAATCAACAGGATTAAACTTATTCAAATGTGAAATCAAATCATTAAAGATATCCTTATCACTATCTACGTATATCTGATTATGAGACATTTCTAAAATCTTTTTCTGCAATTCCTCAATTTCTAATGACATATTTCCTTTATGTCCTAACAAATGATTTCTGATCTTATTCCATTGAAACATAGACATGTTATAATCCAAAGGAGTAATACAAAAATTACTTTCATTCCAATCACATTTCAATCCTCTTAACAAATTCAAATTATAAACTTGATCTCCTAAGTGTAAAACAGCAGATTCCAAATCACTAACTCTGTTATTAAGTCCTTCTCAATGTGCTCTTGACTATGCCATAAGTCACTTGCATTCTTGTGCCAATCATGCACGTATTGCTGGGTCTGCACCATCTCATGCAATGCAACAGCAGCAGTGGCAGTGGCAGTGATGACACCAATGAGGCCAAGAATGCCAGCTATGAGAAGTCCCAAAAATCTCTTAGATCATTTCAACAGTCCTTGAGCCAGGTGGAAAAGAAGATGACTTTCAGGTGATGACTGCCACATCTGATTCATTTTCACCGGGATCCACACTCCTCATCTTCGGCGAGCCATGGTGATAATATCTCCATTCTGTAAAATATTCTCAGACAAGCAAGTATACAAAGTGCCATCCTTATAGAACAAAGCATTTTCAGTAATGGTAGCCTTCCCTACCACAAACACATATGGATCTCTGACACATGATTGAAAATGATGAATTTGATCTAATTGTAAATATTGTCCATCCATACTTTTATTACCTTTCCATACAGAAGTAGATGCCACTCCTAAGAAGACTTTCCATATTTGTTTTTGATCATGGATTCCAGTGCTATTGCACCATGGCAAAGGAACCCATTTCCCTATATTTTTCCAATCACTATTATTTTTGGTAAAGATTACTTTCTCATCCATATCAAGAGAATCATGAAAAGGATACTGCATATTACTAATTTGTTGTCCCAAGCTATTTATACCATACCAAATAAATCTGCCTTTATATTTGTTGGGATTCCCCTTAGGGGCACTTTCCCAAACTATTCCATAGGAATCATTAAAAATGACAGATCCTCTTCCCATATGGCATTCATACCATCTTTGCATATCATCAGCATTCCTCTTAGGACAACTATAACTTGGATACTTATATTCTTGGTATTGATAAGATGGGAATAAAGTTACCAAAGATTTCGTATTATTATGGCTAAAATTGATCATAGTTCTATTTTTCACAGCCATACATGGTAGGCAATTGCCAATGCAAAGAGGTCAGAAATCAAATGGAAGGAGATTATAAATCCTTTGTCCTTCTTCTCGTGGCTTAAGTGGTAACCTATCATCCATGGGTCCAGGAAATATAATAGTTTTATTCAAATAGACAGGAAAAGAAGGATCTTTCCAGGTTAACACTCAAAGTAATGGGGGATTAGGGATATAAGGCCAATATGTGTAATTACCATTGCCGGTTTCACTCACTATCAGTAGGATCCATATGTGTAGAAGACTCCACTTCTTCAGTCCTAGGTTTAATCCTTTTTGCCGGAAGCCAGATTTCTTCTCCATTTTCTGAAATGATAAGAGCATAACCTCGCCCCCATACTTTTACCCTGCCTTTCTTCCATTCATTACTTAAAACATCTTTCCAAAATACTGGTTGATTCTCAGAGTCTGCAATTTCTGTGGATGTTTGAGAATGTCCAAAATGACATTCAGCCGGTGTCATAGAATCATAAACGTTAAGAAAATTGAAGGTAAATAAAGCTTTAGCCAATTGATCTTTAGGTGATATCATACCATCATCTCCCCCTTTTTGTTTTAAAAGCATAATCTTGAGAGTATGATGGCATCTTTCAACAATAGCTTGACCTGTAGGATTATGGGGAATGCTGGTTACATGTTCAATAGCATAATTTTTACAAAAGGAAGCAAAGGATTTACTAATGTAAGAAGGTCCATTATCAGTTTTAATTTTTAGAGGACATCCCATCACAGCAAAAGCAGACCAGAGATGTGAGCGAACATGATGAAACCGTTCCCCACTTTGAGCAGTAGCCCAAATGAAGTGAGAATAAGTGTCAGTACAAACATGAACATATTGTAGTTTTCCAAAGGATGGAATGTGAGTAACATCCATCTGCCATAACTGATTAGGAGTCAGGCCTCTGGGATTAGTTCCAGCCTGAAAAGGCACTGCTGTCAGTGGTCCACAGGTAGAATAAATACGGATAATTTCCTGTGCTTGTAGTCTTGTTAACTTTTGATATTTATCTCGCAGGCCTTTAGCATTAATGTGAGTTAAAGCATGGTAATCATGAGCACTTTGTAAACACCCCACTAATAAATCAGCTCGAGCATTACTTGCTGTCATAGGACCAGGCAAAGATGTATGAGAACGTATATGTGTAATGTAAATAGGATGCTGTCGTAATCTAATGAGATGTTGCAAATCAGCAAAAAGTTGAGATAATTCATCAGTAACAAAGATATGAGCCATTTCAATATGCTTAACAGTAAGGCATACATATTCAGAATCAGAGACAATATTCAAAGGTTCCTTAAATATTGTTAACACCTTAATGATGGCAGCAAGTTCAGTACGCTGAGCAGACGTGAATGGAGTCTGCCAAGCCTGTTCTTTTCAAGAAGTAACGTATGCTGCTTTTTTATTACTATTACTATATTAAATACTGTACAAGATAGTTGGGCTATGCACATAGCCCTGAAAAGCACTGCAAAAGTTTATTGTTGCATTTTTTACAGATAGAGGAATGCAGCCGGCTTGATCTGTCTAAGAAGACACTAAAGAAAGTCTTAGCAAGTTTTAAAACAAAGTGATAGCAATACAGCTGGACATTAACTTTTTGCAACTAGCAGTGTTTGGGATTTCTGCATACTACAGTCTTACTTTAATCTATGATAAGAGGTTGTTTCTGTGACACACACTCTTTTATAATAATTAAAACCATAATTAACCACATTGTACTTTTCTTTCTAATATTGTGCTGAAATACTGGTAACTTTATACACTTTTAAGCATTTATAGAAACCTTTTACTCATACAACTTTAATTAACAGAGGGATTAAGGAAAGAAAAAACTTGTTAATTTTATAACACTTTAAAACACCTTTTATTCAACTTATAAATTTTTTTTTTCTATAACTTGCCACATACATTTAAGTTCCAAGAGTTTATGAAAATTAGCCATCCTACTTTAGGGCAAAACACACTTTTTTGCAAAAACTTATTAAATTTCAATTAGCATTCTCACAAACTTTTAACCTTTTTAATATTCATTTAAGTTTTACATCCTTCATATTATCCTGTGAAGAAAAATAAGCTATTCATTTCAATCTAGGCAAGAACAACCTTTTATAAAGACTTATAGTAATTTTGTTAATCAAGACTCACAATTTTTATCATTGTAGAGATCTTATTAACATTTAAACTTATGTATTAATATAAGCGCTTATTTAATTTTTGGCCATTTGAATAGAGCTCTTTTATAAATTTTTATTAATTTATATTACCATCCGGAGGTATCAAAATATACACTGACATTGAATGAACAAACACAGAACAATCACAACACAGTAACAGAAACATACAGTTTACAGTTAACTCAAAATTCTTACTTTCTTGGTATAGCTGCTTTTAAACTCTCCATTATATCACATTTTAAATATCACTTCTTCAGATTTCTTCTGGAATCCATGTTACCTGTAACATGCAAGCTTGTGCTTGGAAATATTTTTATTAGTTATCAGCAATCAGTTAAGATAACTTGAGCAGCATAAATGTAATGTAAAACTGTAATTTAGCAGTTTAGACAGACCGTTAACACACATTTTTGGATTATTACTCTGTAAGACTATACTGAGACTTGAAGTTCAGGAGTAAACTATTGATTTAAAACTGAAAATTCCTTTTTAAACCTTGATAAAAATTTTGTACTAATTTTATTATCTTGGTTAAATAAGCCCAATTAGAATTAGCATGGAAATAAAACAGAACACCAATGTTGCCATGTTTTCCTCTTTTTTCAGTGGCTTAACTCTATTAACCCCCACTAGCCCACAGCTACATTGTCATGTAGACAGCAGGGGGGTTGCAGAGTTGCTGCCAGAACAGTTTCCTTATCTTAGTTAACACTTTAGCAGAGAGTTTTCTTACAAGCCTGATTTCACTAACAAGGACATTATTCAGTATCTTTGCCCATTTTAAATCTTTCAATAGTTTAAAAGTTTTCTGCTCAGGATGAAACTTGACACCCCCTTGTGAGTGTCCAGCATCAGGAGGAATTTGTTGAATAGTTACAGGAAAAACGACTACAGCTTGCATAGCCAGAGGCTCACCTTGACTAGATCCCAGTAAAAGACATTTCATTAATGGAGTAACAGGCACAGGATTTGGCTTAAAGCTGCTACGAACATAAGGCAGGTCTGTAGAGAAAAGTCCACTAGGTACTTTTCCAGGTTCTGGAGGTGCAGAAGGAACCTCATGAGTCAAATTAGGATATATGTTTACCTTAGAAATATTTAGCTCTGACATAGATTTAGTTAAGAACGGATTTGTGTCTCTAACTTCAAATAACTCCTCTTCTTCCTGATCCTCCTCCAAATTCCTATCTTTACCTGCATCATTCATAGCCATTTCCTCCCTTGAGAAAAGAACAATCTCTTCCTCTTCATCAGACTGCAAAGGATCTAATGCAGCAGCAATATGCTGTCCTAAGGCCCAAACTGATACAGGTATATTCTCTCCTTTCTGATATGCTCTCCTCAATTCTTTCATTACTTGCCTCCACTGCTTAACATTCATCAAATTCTTTCCTTGCAGTTGAAACCAATAACAATGCTTTTGAACCAAAGCAAACAATTCTAACAAATCTGCAGTCTTAACTGTGACGCCTACACTGTGCAACAGTGTTTTCAAAACCTGTGAATATTCTTCCAAGCGTCCTGGTTGATTACCCATACCCTGATGCTAACGGAAAGCAAAACTTAATAATATGAAGCAGCAATTTACCCGGGTTAATTAATTTTGACGCTCCTTACCTTAAAAAAGGCTTTTCAGCTTTCCGCGTTCCCGATCCAGAGGTGGAAGATCCCACGCTGCCGTACTTTGATGAATCCTCTGCCTCGAGCCCCTCGTCTGGGCGCCACCTGTCGGAGTCTTGTTCGGTGACCCGAGGTATCGGGAATGAAAGACAAAGAAAGATTGGGTTCAGGGGATCTGAGAGCATTGATTTCTCAAGCTCATCAGACAACTTTATTGAGTCGAGGGGCTAGTATATATACCCCTAACCTACGTGACATTCAGCACAAAATCAAGTTACCTATTACCCTTACCTCATACTATATTAACTAGTGATTGATGAAAACCCAACAAACTTTACTGGAACTATTATTATAAGAATCAGTAACTATACTCATAAATCCTGTTACCCAGGTTGTTCTGTTCTATATGTATTGTTCTGCCTGCAGGTGTGCTTACCCAGCCAAGACTGTGCTCCGCACCGATAATCATAAGGGACAGCTTGACTCAGTGGTCAAGGAAGTAACTTGCTTCCATGGAAACAACATGCCTTTGTTTCCCACACTGGTCGGACTCACCGCCACCACTGAAGGGAGCTCAGCATGGGCGCAGAGTGCCCTCGGGTCTCCCCTTCTTGGCAGCCATGCTTCCATGGTCGCCCCTCCTCCCAGATAACACCACATGATGCCTTTGAGGCAACACCCTTCTTCTTTCTCCCTGCGCAGGCGCAGGGCGGAAAAACCCAGTCTGCCCTTTTCCCTTCCCCCGACAGCAGCAACAGCCAGGCGTGGGCGGGAAACTCAAGTCTGCCCTCTACCCCAGCAACAGCAGCCACCAATCACTAAGCCCTGCCACTTCCCCCAGCAACAGCAACAGCCAATCCCTAATCACCACCCCTCCCCCATCCAGTACCTCCCACTGACCTTTCACCAGCAACCAATCAGAACAGGGTGTGGCTTCAACCAATCAGCCTTCCCCAGCCCCTATAAAACTGTTGCCTCTCCCTCAATAAAGTGGACTTGTGTGTTTACCTTGTCTCCGCGGTAGTTCTTCTGCCGTGTGCCCTCCAGTCCTGAGAGCCCCCGACAAGGGCCTGGCCTCCCTTGTCCCCAGTTCGTCGCCTGCTTCTCCTGGTGACCCCTTCATCACCGGCTTTGCCGGGCGACCCCGTCAGCCGAACCGCACAACCCCTGTGAGACCGACCGCTCGTCCCAAGTGGGACCAACCCCTCATCCCAAGTGGGACCGACCCCTCGTCCGCAGCCAGACCCCACCTCTACCGACCGAGCAAACCGTCGCAATACTAATCAAATTTGGCAATGTATTAGGCTTCATTTTTGAGAAAGTTTTGAATCACAGTGGGGTTCAACTATTACAGGGGAGGAACAGTGGTATGGGGTGTCATTGATGGTTGGGAGGGAGTTCTCCAGGGCATGTATATAGGGTATATTAAAATGTTTGGATATTCATTGGGTATTGTCATAGTAGGTAACTCTCCAAATAACTGAGGGATTGTGGAGTTCCTAGCTAGGGGAGCACTGTCACATTCCCCAGTGGAACAGCAACAGTTGGCCTCATGCATGAGCAAAGACCAGTGAAGAAGGATGGTCCAATGATGGGCCCTTGGTACTGATGACTAAGCTTATGAACCTCTGTGTTTGAAATTCCACCTAGGCCTAGAGCTGCAGGGTGGGTAAGAGTTACCTCCTGAGAGCCTCCATGTTGCTCAAATGTGGCCTCTCCCTAAGCCAAACATAGCATGTAAATGTGTTACCTTCCCTTCAGTGTGGGACATGACTCCCAGGGATGAGCCTTCCTTGTGCTGAGGAATTACTCCCAAGCAGCAGCTTGTGATGCAAGTAGAAAAAGACCTTGAATGAAAGGGGGAAATGGTAAAGACAGATGAGTTTATATGGCTAAGAGACTTCAAAATGAGTTGGGAGGTCATCAGAGGGGTCACGCTTATATACAACTCAGCAGGATCCCAGAGATAGCTAAAGTAGATACAACCCCAGGTAGTAGTGTTCCTGAGGGCTACAGAGGCACACATGTTCTACAGTCATGGCAGTGCTTTGCCAGTGGGCCCTACTTTGGAATTTGTGCTCCTGAGTGTGATAGAGTTGGGCTCAGATGTGATCTCTCTACACATGCCTCTTCTGTCACTTACTGAACCTGTGGTTGGTGCTGGGGTTGGTGTATGCTCAGGAGACTTGAATCTCTAGAATAAGTACCAGCTGGGCCTTGAGCCTCAAGAGAGTTGCAGTACCTACTCTCTTGTTCATTGGGCTTACCCAGGTTAGCTAATAGGGAGATGAGGATGGTCAAACAACATACCAGGGAACTGAGAGTATCTACACTGCAAGCAGGAGAACCACATCCATCAGCCATGTGGGATCTAAGCCCCCACTTGATTTAGAGGTGGAGTGGACATCACTATCCCAGCATCCACAGGATGGTGGAATAAAATATAGGTTAGAGTGGGCTTATTGGTGTTCTATAGAACTGTTGTGACTCTAGCAATGGAAGAAACTGTATCATTGATGTGGAAATAGTGTACAGGGAAGTTGCTCAGTGCAGGGAGAGGGAGGAAGTGGTGTGATATGGGGGCATTTTCAGGACTTGGAGTTGTCCTGAATGATATTGCAGGGACAGATGCAGGACATTAAATATCCTGCCATAACCCATGAAATGGACTGGGGGAGAGTGTAATCTTCAATGTGGACTATAATCCAGGAGGTATAGCAGTGCTCCAAGATGTATTCGCCAAATGCAATGAATGTGTCACAATGATGAAAGAGGTTGTTGATGTGGGAGGAGTGGGGTGGGGTTGGGTGTGGGGTAATCAGAACCTCTTCTTTTAATTTTTTTTGTTTTTTGTTTTTTTTTTAAATACATAGATCACAATAAATGTTACATTAAAATATATAAGTGGCTCCCATGTATGATGGACCATAGATACGGTGAGAATCATTAGAAAAAAACTTCTGGTTGTAAAGACGCACAATTCAAAATGAATGGAGTAACTGTGAAAGTTAGGCTAATGTGTCAACACAGCCAGGTAATTCTGCCCAGTTGTTTGGTCAAGCAAGCACTGAGCTAATTGTAATACAAGGACATTTATGGACTTTAGTCACCAGTGACTTTACTGCTGATTGCATCTATGTCAATCAGGGAGATTGCCATCAGCAATGAGTAATGCTTTATCCAATCAGTTGAATGTCTTCAAAGGGGAAGTGATTCCAGCATTCTGGGAGAATTTCCCAGCTCCTCTTTGGACAACCACTGTCTCCTAGAAACTCATCAAGGACCTTCATTGGACTTTCATCAGAGCCCTTGGTTTGCAGCCTGCCTGTGGAACCTGGACTTATGCATCCCCATGTGTAGGGTGGCACCGTGTGGGAGCACGGCGACAGCAAGGGTCGGCTCGTCTCCAGGCGCCGGTGTGAGTCGGACCCGGGTGGCGGTAATGGGCATTAAGGCCCTCGGCTTGGGGTTTGGGCGTACTGCCCGCCCCCTGCCCAGCTGCACCCGTTTCCCCCTAGGTGGCCTAACCCCGCCTCTCCCCCGAGGGCCACTGCCACACCATGACAGCCCCGCCTCGCTGCCGCCGAGAACCCTGCTACCCCGTCTTCTGCCTGCAACCAGTGATGCACCCCTGCACGAACCTATCAGCCATCTGCCACCCCCCAGCCACGCCCCCTGTTCCTCCCCCATCTTCGCCCTATATTAACCGCTGTACTTCCTGAATAAATCAGACTTGCGCACAGATCCTGGTCTCCTCGGTAGTCTTCTTCCTACTGCACATCCTCCGCACCTTGCCGGCCCTGGAGCACCTTCTTGGAAGGCCCCTCTGTGTGTTGCAGCCCTCCGCCCAAGCACACACCGCCACTGCAGTGGCCCTCTGGGTGAGCCCACACTGCGACATTTGGCATCCAACGTGGGGACAACAACTTCCCGGCTGGACCCCCACCCGCCTCGCCCACAAGGTAAGGACCCCCGTCTTAGCTAGGCCCCGCCGTCGGTGCCATGGGTGGCCATCTTTCCTCCTGCCAGGCACCTCAGGTTAGGGCCCTTGCCGGCCTTTTAGACACCAATCATATGAATGTCTCAGTAAAGCAGCTCCAAACGTACTGGGACCTTTTGCTGTCTTTCAACCCCTGGCTCTCCACTTGCCAGCTGTGGGACCGGGACATGTACACTAACCTCATTGACTGCATCACGGTGGCTATGGAGTATGAGAACAAGCGTTTTCCCCCCAACATTCTCCCCACGCTCATTGCCATTCGCTCGTGCCTCCAGGGCACCCCCGTCAATCGGGACGCTTTCCACTGCACCTGCGGTAAGAGCAAGGGAGAGGGGTCTCAGTCAGACAGTGATTCTGACACCAAGTCCTTGTCCAGCTGCCTCAACAACGCCCTGGACTCTTGCCCGCCCAAACCGGACGCGCCTACCTCGCCCCAAGATGGCGAAATTCCGCCTTCTTCTTGGGAGGATAAAGGGAAGTCCCTCCCCCTATACCTGCCCCCTCCGGCCACGGTGCCATCTTGGCCCCCGCCGGAAGAGGAGCGGCCGCCATCTTACAAGCCGTCTACCCCCTGGGGCAGTCCGCCATCTTGTGAGGCGCCACCTTCTTGGGACGAACCATGTTCTCGCCCCACACCCTGGGCACCCCACGCCGTGGATCCCTCATCTGCCAGAGGGCCCATGGGTACTTGGCCCCCATGGGCAGAGGCCCCCGCACATAAGACACCACTCTTATACCCGCTAAATGCCGCCCCCTCGCGTCACCGTCCGCAGGATTGGTACCCCTTTATAACCGACAAAATAAAAAACCTCCGCAAGGCTGTTAAAGAGGATGGCCTCGGTAGCCCGTACGCCCAACATTTGCTTGAGGAGCTTAGCACTCAGCTCGCGGTTCCGTATGACTGGGTTTCCCTCGCTCGGGCCATCCTAATCCCCAGCCAATTCATTGATTGGCGTGCTCACTTTACATCAGAGTCAGAAAAGCAAGTGGCACACGACACCCGTGTCGGGGCTTGCCATCCCCCAGACGCTTACACAGGCACGGGCCAATTCGCCAATCCGGCCCAATATCACAATGCCCCCCCCCCCCCGAGTTCTGGCTCCAACTTCGCAAGCTGGCTTTATGCGCTTTCCGCAGCTGCTCCGCCACCAGACCTGAACCACTTGCCAAGCTTGTCCAACGAAAAGACGAAGACTTCGCCGACTTCATATCCCGGGTTCAGGAGGCCTGCAAGCGCAAGGTCCGGGCGAGTGTGCTCAACAAGCCCTTGCCCAGAAACTCATTCTGGAAGGGGCCACCAATGCCTGCCGACAAGCCATCCTACCAATGAAGGAAAGGGGAGTACACGACTGGATCCTGGCCTGCTCCCACATAGACCCGCAGGCCACCGCGCTGGCTCAGGCCATAGCCATGGCCATGTCCCTCTCCTCCGACTGCTTCAAATGCAGAGAAACTGGACATTTTGCCAACAAATGCCCTCATGCCGCCCGAGCATGACATCCACGAACACGCCTCAAGACACCGGAGGAGCCAGACCACGCGCGCCTCCCACCCCATGTCCCCGCTGTGGCAAAGGATACCATTGGGCCCGTGACTGCCACACCGCCAACAGCCAACGGCAGCCTTTAAGTGTGAGAGGGGGCAGGCCTCAGCCCCGCCAGCAAGAGGCCGCTCATCCACGCCGCCACCCCCTGCCGTAATGTGGACCGTTCCACTAGGACCCAAGAAACCAATAATGGAGTTAGAGGTTGAAGGCCAATGGTTCGAGGGAATCCTTGACACCAGGGCAGAAATATCCTGCTTCCCAGAAACAGCCGCACACAACTGGGGTGTGCTCCCCAGTCCCCGCATCATTGGAGCCACCAGAACAGCTCCCTCATTCCAAACCAGCTGAGATCTTATTTGGAAGGACAAGGAAGGCCGCCAAGGCACCTTCTTCCCCCTTGTCCTGCCCGGCATCGACAATATCCTCTGGGGCCGGGATGTCCTCTTGAACTGCGGAGCCATTCTATCCACGGCTCCCCCCCAATGATATACGCCACTGCTCGCATTACACCTCCAGCACCCACTCCTCTTGAATGGGATACTGAGGAGCCCATTTGGGTGGAGCAGTGGCCCATCTCATCCCAGAAACTGTTAGTTCTCCAAGCTCTTGTCTATGACCAGCTCGACGCAGGACACATTGAGCCACCCACCAGTCGGTACAACTCACCCGTTCGTCATTCAGAAGTCAGGCAAGTACTGGCTCCTCCACGACCTGCGTGAGATCAACAAGCACATCCGCCCAATGGGCTCCCCCCAAACGGGGTGCCCGCACCCCACGGCTATACCTAGACACTGGTGCGCCACCACCATCGACATCAAGGACTGTTTCTTCTCCATTCCACTGCACCCAAAAGACCGTCCAAAATTCGCCTTCACACTCCCGTACACCAATCACCAAGAAGTAGCTGAGCATTACCAATGGTGAGTCCTCCCGCAAGGAATGTGAAACAGCCCGGCCATCTGCCAGCTTTATGTCAATAAGGCAATTCAGCCATTAAAGAACTTTGCATACATTGTTCATTACATGGACGACCTTCTCGTGACACATGAAATGCCCGGAGGCCTCCAAGCCATCGTCACGGCATTACTGCGCCATCTCAACGATGAGGATGGCCTTTCCCCAGTACATGCTCATTGGGGCCTGTCCTACCAGCCCACACAGGCCCCCCTTGTTCAGTGGAAAGACCCCAAGACTAACATCTGGTCAGGGCCTGCCCCCCTCCTTGCCCAGGGAAGGGGTTTTGCTTGTGTCTTTCCAGATGATGCCGCCCAGCCCATCTGGATCCCAGGATGCCTCATCCGGCCCGCCACTGCTGAACCACCTGACCCGGAGAGAGAAATGTCACCAGCGACACCTCGCCCCTCGGATGGCCATGATGACCCTGAATGCCGAGCCCAACCCTCTCTGCCAACAAGTTCTGCGGCTATTCCACCTAGCCCAAGCTGAAAGGGCCCGGCGGCCACCACCACCCACCTTCACCCACCCCGAGACAGGCTTCTCAAACGTGCTGCCTGGCAAGGCCCACCCCCAACAAAATGAGTGCTGGCCCTTCCTCTTCCACCTTCTTCGGCACTTAATAAAAGAAAAGGGGGAAATGTAGGGTGGCACCGTGTGGGAGCGCGGCGACAGCAAGTGTTGGCTCGTCTCCAGGCGCTGGTGTGAGTCGGACCCAGGTGGCGGGAACGGGCATTAAGGCCCTCCGCTTGGGGTTCAGGTGTACTGCCCGCCTCTCTGCCCAGCTGCACCCGCTTCCCCCTCGGTGGCCTAACCCTGCCTATCCCCTGAGGGCCACCGCCACGCCATGACAGCCCCGCCTTGCTCCCGCCGAGAACCCTGGCTACCCCGTCTTCTGCCTGCAACCAGTGATGCACCCCTGCATGAACCTATCAGCCATCTGCCGCCCCCCCGGCCATGCCCCCTGCCCCTCCCCCATCTTCACCCTATATTAACCACTGTACTTCCTGAATAAATCAGACTTGCGCACAGATCCTGGTCTCCTCAGTAGTCTTCTTCCTACCGTGTGTCCTCTGCACCTTGCCAGCCCTGGAGTGCCTTCTCAGAAGGCCCCTCCATGTGTTGCAGCCCTCCGCCCGAGCCCACACTGCCCCTGTAGCGGCCCTCTGGGTGAGCCCACACTGCGACACCCATGGTCATGTGAGAGACTTATAAAATCTCTTAGTATTGACAGATATCATCTATTGATTCTATTTCCCTAGAGAACCCTGACTAATAGAGTAACCATGACTCTCAAAAAGATGCCGGAATATTGAATTGTTAAATAGACTCATAGGTATTTGCAATATAAAACGTGATGCGTGCACTCTCAAATAATAGGATGTTAAGTGAAAGATTATTTCCAGAAACTGGTCAGAATTTGTGTTGAAGTAATACATTTTATTCCACTATTTTCAGAAACAGAGAAACATTTTAAGAGGAGATATGTGTCCCAAAGCTCCCATTTTTCCTACATTTTTATTATGTATTGTATTAAACTCATAAAATGTTCAAATTGAGGCAAGTTCCCTACATCAATTTTCCCATGAAAACTCTTTTAAAGAAGACAATATTCAAGAAACATTCTAACCAATGCTATCCCAATCAATATTTTTTATTTAAGCAAACTATTTTAAAGCTATACTATACTAATTTATGTTAAATCTTATTTTTTACAGAATTATTTATGTCATTTCTATGTTTAGTTTTCATATCTAGGGATGAAACTTTTGAAATGTCCTTTGATCTTATCTGCCACAGTAACTAGTTCATAGTTCTGTGATCCTTATATTTAAGTCTTCATGGTCCTACCATAACTATTTTTACCAGAATAAAATAGAATGGTAGATCTAGTAACATGTGATCTGACTTCTAAACTTTTAAAAATTGTGAATACTTTTAAGTGGATTTATCTTTTACTGAATTTATTTTGCATACTACAAATAGTCTGATTATTTTTGGTCACAGTCGACACTTACAAGTATCTATAAGCTATTTGTATGATGGTTTTCCATGATATAAGCTTTTACTCATATAAATATATCTCTGGCTTTGGAGGAAGGTGTGAGTAAGGAGTGTGACCAAAGAAAATGCCTCAAGCAATTTAAACCACTGCTTGGTATCATTTTGAAGTGACTTTGTACAAATCTAGCCTGTAGTCTTGGAACACTGACCAGAGTTTCATGGGAACAAAAGGGATAAATCTTTTGCCTTTAATAAGTTTTAATAAGGAAATTTCCTTGGACAGCAAGTACCTTGTAGTATATAATATTCACTGCTACTATAAATACCTATTTTTATATCAAACTAACACAATTTACTAAGAAATAACTTATTTTCTAGTAAATGTTTTAAATAGTTGGGAAAAATGGCTATATATGAGTCTCTTAAAGTTCTGCATATATCTTTTTATTTTTACCCAATTAATATTGGATTTTTTAATGTAATTCTTTATATGTATGTCTCAGATGTGACTGGTTCATTTGGTATCATTAAAGGAGTGATGTGGAGTGAGGCAAGATGGTCACTGAGTGAACTTGCCTTTGCAGTCTGTCCCGGAAAGAGATGGCTGGGCGCAGCTGCTGGTTCTCCAAGGCGGGGCTTTTTCGGGATTTTTGCAGGGCAGAAGTGCCTGGACATCAATTGGGTGGAAAGGTAATGGAGAGGATTGGTCTAGAAGATATAATTTGGGTTCTATTGCCCACAGGTGAGACCCGCACACAGGTTCCTCCCTATTGGGGGTGGGGGGAGCCGTGATCCTGCCCGGCAGCTCCTCTTTTAGATGGCTCTGCGGTGCTAAGGAGTTCGCGAGTCCTGGGCGGGCTGTTGGCGGGTTGATGCGACGGGTCATCTTTGTGGATCGATTTGGGAAGATAGACAGTGTTTTGTTGTGAAGCGGGAGAAACTTTTGATTGCGGACACAAACAAAAGCGCTTCTGCCTGAAGTCCCACCCCCAAAAGCCCGGCAGCCAATCTCCAACCCAAATAGGCTGTAGGCAATAAAGGGACATAATCGGAAAGTTGTTTTAGGCTGCAGCAAAGGAGGGGGACACATCTGGAAACCGATTAGGGAATATTTTGCGAAGCTTGAGAATTCTGGTTTTGGAATCTGTTTTTGGCGTCACAGGCCGGGCTTTGGATCTGTACCAGTAAAGTGGCTGCGGTGTAGAGGCGCCCTCTAGTGGCAGTGTTTTGGAATCACAGGGCAGGAGCTGTCCAAAAGGTGAAGTGATATATACCCACACTAATGAGCCCTACTAAGTAAGTGAATTGCAGGGTTCAGGCATAATATAGAGTTTGCGGATCTCTTCCCCCATAGGGTTGGCACCCAGCTGTGGGGATCCCTGAGGGCTGTGTTACACTGTGGGGCTCCCAGGCTTCCTGTTGACCAGATTGGAGGTTGCCAGGTCTGAATTCCCTATACTCTGGTGGCCCACACCACAGAGACTCACACCTCTTGAGTCCTCAATATCTCAGATTTTCCATCCCTGAATCCATCACACACTGAGGTCCATCTGAGATCCTTGAATGCCCTACCCTTCAACGTTAGCATTTTTTCTTTATCGGTTCATTTTGTTTTGTTTTTATTTTCATTGACTTATTTTTTAATTTTTTCAATGTCCTGATTGCTAACACCGCATTATCCCCTAGTCTTCTCTCACAGCGTATCCCCCAAAGTCTTTTTTTATTTAGTTATTTAAGGTTTTTTTTTGTGGTAGGTGTTGTGTAGTGGGTGTTTAATTCTGGTTTGTGTATATCTGTTTTTTTTTTCTTTCCCCTACCTGTTCCCCACCCTTTGTCCACCCCCTTTTCCTTTCTTCCTCTCGTCACTTCCCCCCCTTTTTTCTTTTTTCTGTTGTCTCTCTCCCTCTTGTCCCTCATATTCTACTTAGTTTATTTTAACTCAATTATACAATAGGTGCGGCAGGAAACACCTCACATTTGCTGGGTTTTCTCATCCTCCACTGCCTCATTTCTGTGTGAACTGATTTAGGCTACCTACACTATCCTCTTTCCCCTACATCTTGATATTCACCACCATCTACTGTCTCTCTTATATTCCACCTCCCACCTCCCTTTCTTCGATCCATGAAGGGTCTAAGTCTTAATTTCTAATACCTTTGTTTTGTTTTCTGTTATCCACTCTTGAAACTATTACCTTTCTTTTCTCTTTCCCTCTCTCATGAAAGCAATAGCTTTTTAGCTCATACCATATTCCTCCCATATTCAATCATCTACCTCATAATAGGTACTCTACCTACTGCTATAACTCTACACAATTTACATGAATCTTACCTCCATCCTCCCAGATCTCATATTCTTGCTTTGTTAACATATATCACCAATACTACTTTACACTTTTCCCTTGCTTACACAATTGCCTTTCTCCAACACTAATACTTTCCTTTAAAGTGAACTAACCAACAACAAGAAATTAGAATAAGAAGAAAAAAGTTACAAAGAGAAGATATAACACCTATGCAAAAATAACAGCTAATTAACCTCCAGGAGTAGACAAAGAAGCTAAGGAACTGATTAAATCCATCAAGATAAAGAGATGACCAGAAAGCAACAAAAGTCTAAAAACCAAACCAGTAATCAGGAAAACATGGCTGAATTCAATCAACAAACCAAAAACGATGAAGGGGAGCAAAACTTGGCACAAGTAATGAAAGATCTCAGAACATTTATCACCGACAAATTTGACGAAGTAATGAAAGAGGTTAACAACATGAAGACCTCACTTGGAGGGGAAATTGCAGACATATGCAAAAACATAACAGATATGATGGGAATGAACACCACAGTTCAAGAAATCAAAAATACACTTGCAGCAAATATCAGCAGACTAGAAGAGACAGAGCAGAGAATTAGTGATGTGGAAGACAGTACATCAGAAATCAAACAGATAGTAGAAGGGGTCAATAAGATGATAGAAAAAATCCAATTAGGATTTAGGGACCTGAATGACAATGCAAAACGCTCAAACATACGTATTATAGGCATTCCAGAAGGTGAAGAGAAGGGAAAGGGGTCAGAAGGAGTGTTGCAGGAAATAATGGCTGAAAACTTCCCAAATCTACTGAAAGAGACAGAGGTACATATCCAAGAAGCACAGCGCACTCCACAAGTCATAAACCCCAACAGGCCCACCCCAAGACATATACTTATCAAATTATCCAAGGCTCAAGACAAAGAGAAAATCCTAAAAGCAGCAAGAGAAAAGAAAACCATCACATACAAGGGAAGCTCAATTAGATTAAGTGCTGATTTCTCTTCTGAAACCATGGAGGCAAGAAGACAGTGGTATGATATAGTCAAGGTACTAAAGGAAAAAAACTTCCAACCAAGAATACTCTATCCAGCTAAACTAGCATTCAAACATGATGGAGAGTTCAAAATATTCACAGACAAACAGAAACTGAAAGAGTATACCAACAAGAAACCTCCCCTTCAAGAAATTCTAAAGGGAGTTCTGCAGGAAGAAAGGAAAAAACAGGAAAGGCAGAGTTGGAGGAGAGTATAAGAGCAACAACAACAACAAAAAAGACAAAAAAATACAAACAAAATATGACAAGAACAAATCCAATCAAAATATGGCTAACACAAATAATTCCTTGAAAGTAATAACACTGAATGTCAACGGATTAAACTCACTTATCAAAAGATTCAGACTGGGACATTGGATAAGGAAATATGACCCATCCATATGCTGTCTACAAGAGACACATCTTAAACCCAGAGACACATGGAGATTGAAAGTGAATGGCTGGAAAACAATCATACAAGCTAACAATAACCAAAAAAAGGCAGGAGTAGCTATATTAATATCAGACAAAATAGACTTTAAATGCGAAACAATTGTGAGAGACAAAGAAGGATATTACATTTTAGTGAAAGGGAAAATCTGTCAAGAAGATCGAACAATCATAAATATTTATGCTCCTAACAAGGGTGCCTCTAAATATGTGAGGCAAACACTGGAAAACTAAGTGAAACAATAGATACATCTACAATTATAGTGGGGGATTTTAATACACCACTGTCAACTCTGGACAGAACATCTCAAAAGAGAATCACCAAAGAAACAAAACATCTGAACAGTATATTAGGGGAGCTGGATCTAATAGACATATATAGATCGCTACACCCAAACACAGCAGGATATACATTTTTCTCAAGTGCACATGGATCATTCTCCAAAATAGACCATATGCTAGGTCACAAAGAAAGGCTGAATGATTTCAGAAAGATTGAAATCATAAAAAACAATATCTCTGACCACAGTGGAGTCAAGCTGGAAATTTGCAACGGACAGAAGCCCAGATTTCACACCACGATTTGGAAATTAAACAGCACACTCTTAGAAAAACAGTGGGTCAAAGAGGAAATCTCAAAAGAAATCAATAACTACCTTGAATCAAACGATAATGGTAACACAACATACCAAAATTTATGGGATGCAGCAAAAGCAGTATCGAGAGGAAAATTTATACCCATAAATTCATATATCAAAAAAGAAGAAAGAGCAAAAATTGAAGAACTAACTGCACATTTGAAGGAATTAGAAAAACAACAACAAAGTAACCCAACAGGAAGAAGAAGGAAAGAAATAACAAAGATAAGAGCAGAACTAAATGAAATAGAAAATAAGAAAGCACTTGAAAAGATAAAGAAGACCAAGAGCTGGTTTTTTGAGAAGATCAACAAAATTGACAAACCTTTAGTGAGACTAACAAAGAAAAAAAGAGAGAAGATGCAAATACACAAAATAAGAAATGAGAAAGGCGATATCACCACTGACCCCACAGAAATAAAGACTATCATAAGAGGATACTTTGAAAAACTATATTCCAACAAAAATGACAATCTAGAGGAAATGGACAAATTCCTAGAAACACATAAGCAGCCCATATTGACAAAAGAAGAAATTGATGATTGTAACAAACCAATCACAAGCAAAGAGATAGAATCAGTTATTAAAAATCTACCAACTAACAAGAGCCCAGGGCCAGATGGCTTCACAGGTGAATTCTACAAAACATTCTGGAAAGAACTGACACCAATCCTGCTGAAACTATTCCAAAAAATCGAAACAGAAAGAACATTGCCCAACTCCTTCTATGATGCCAACATTACCCTAGTACCAAAGCCAAACAAAGACATCACAAGAAAGGAAAATTACAGACCAATTTCTCTAATGAACCTAGACGCAAAAATACTTAACAAAATACTTGCTAATCATATTCAACAACACATTAAATGAATTATACACCACGACCAAGTGGGATTCATCCCAGGTATGCAAGGATGGTTCAACATAAGAAAATCAATCAACGTAATACACCATATAAACAGATTGAAGGAAAAAAATAACATGATTATATCTATAGATGCAGAAAAAGCATTTGACAAAATACAGCACCCTTTCTTGATAAAAACACTCCAAAAGATTGGAATACAAGGAAATTTTTTGGACATGATAAAGAGTATATATGAAAAACCTAAAGCCAATATTGTTTACAATGGAGAAATCCTAGACTCCTTCCCTCTAAACTCAGGAACAAGACAAGGATGCCCACTGTCCCCCACTCCTATTTAACATTGTCTTAGAAGTACTTGCTCGATCACTGAGACAAGAACCAGAAATAAAAGGCATTCAAATTGGAAAGGAAGAAGTCAAAATTTCATTATTTGCAGATGACATGATCCTATACATAGAAAAACCTGAGAGATCTACAACAAAGCTTCTAGAACTCATAAATGAGTTTAGTAAAGTTGCAGGTTATAAGATCAATGCGCAAAAATCAGTAGCATTTCTGTACACCAATAATGAGCAAGATCAGGAGGAAATCAAGAAACAAATATCATTCACAATAGTAAATAAAAAATCAAATACTTAGGAATAAATTTAAAGAGGTAAAGAACTTATACACCGAGAGCTATACAAGATTGTTCAAGGAAATCAAAGAAGACCTAAATAAATGGAAGACTATTCCTTGTTCATGGATAGGAAGACTGAATATTATTAAGATGTCTATCCTACCAAAACTGATCTACACATTCAATGCAATCCCAATAAAAATCAACACAGCCTTCTTTAAGGAACTAGAAAAACTAACTATGAAATTTATTTGGAAAGGAAAGAGACCACGAATAGCCAAAGACATACTGAAAAAGAAAAACAAAATTGGAGGAATCACACTACCTGACTTCAAAACATAGTACAAAGCTACAGTGGTGAAAAGAGCGTGGTATTGGCATAAGGAGAGACACACAGACCAATGGAATTGAATTGAAAGCTCTGATATAGAACCTCACATATATAGCCACATAATATTCAATAAAGCCACCAAACCCTCTCAAGTGGGAGAGAGTGGCCTATTCAACAAATGGTGCCTGGAGAACTGGATAGCCATATGTAGAAGAATGAAAGAGGATTACCATCTCACACCTTATACAAAGATCAACTCAAGATGCATCAAAGACCTAAATATAAGAGCCAAGACCATAAAAACCTTAGAAAGCAGTGTAGGGAAACATCTACAGGACCTTTTAATAGGAAATGGATTTATTAATATCTCACCAAAAGCATGAGCAGCAAAAGAACTAATAGAAAAATGGGACTTCCTCAAAATTAAAGCCTTCTGCACCTCAAAGGAGTTTGTCAGGAAAGTAAAAAGGGAGCCCACACAGTGGGAGAAAATATTTGGCAACCATATATCTGATAAGAAACTTATAACTTGCATATATAAAGAACCCCTATATCTTGAAAATAAAAAGATAAACAACCCATTTAAAAAATGGGAAAAAGGCTTAAACAGATACTTCTCCAAAGAAAAAATACAAATGGCTAAAAAGCACATGAGAAAATGTTCCAAATCTCTAGCTATCAGGGAAATGCAAATCAAAACCACAATGAGATACCATCTTACACCCATAAGATTGGCAGCTATGAAAAAAAACAGAAGAATACAAGTGCTGGAGAGGATGTGAAGAAATGGGAACACTCATCCACTGCTGGTGGGAATGCAGAAGGATCCAACCATTCTGGAGGACAGTATGGCGGTTTCTCAAAAAACTAGCCATAGATTTGCCATATGACCCAGCAATACCACTGCTGGGTATATACCCAGCAGAACTGAAAACAAGGACACAAACCGATATATGTACACCAATGTTCATAGCAGCATTGTTCACTATCGCCAAAAGTTGGAATCAACCCAAATGCCCATCAACAGATGAGTGGGTCAATAAAATGTGGTATATACTCCCTATGGAATACTACTCGGCTGTAAGAACAAACACACTACAAACACATGTGATAACATGGATGAATCTTGAGAACCTTATGTTGAGTGAAGCAACCCAGACATTGAAGGACAAATACTACATGACCTCAATGATATGAAATAACCAAGCTGCCCTAGATAGCAAGAGACTGAATGATAGGCTTACAGGAAATTGGAGGGTGGAGGAAGGATGTGAGCCGATGTCTGAAGAGGTGGAATTTAAGACGAGATGGTGGTAAGTATGAACACAAAGAAGAGATAAAATGGGGGCAAGGGGTTGCCTTTGGTTGGGGCTTTGCGGGTTTGAGGGTGCCTGGGGTTGGGCGGATGGGTAATATTACCCAAAAGTGGGGGAAGGGAGGGGTAGCATATGAACACAGGAGAGTGTCAGGTGTTGGTGGAGAGTAAAATGCCAAGAAAATCATATCAAAATATAATTAAGAGGGTTACCTGTTCAGAATGCTCAGAGGGGAGGGTCTGATGCAGGATGGGCTCCTGGGGAATGTCTAAATGCTCATTCTGCCAGGGTGGGTGACACCATGGTGTAGAAACCCAAGTAGTGAGAGTGGGGGTGGACCCACATCCTGGGGAGGACTAATGCCATCAAATAGAGGGAACTGTATCCCTCGAGAGAAAGGGTGGCTCCCAGGGCATTGGAGCAGTTAAGCAAGTTAGGCCCTGAACACTATTCCATCTATCTCTAGAAGTGGCTCCTCAGGAAATGGAGATTGGCTGTCACTGTGGGCACCAAGGTGGAAGGGAAAATGGATGTTAAATGTGTGGAACCAAGGTAAATGGGGGGTAAGAGAGGAGTTTCGTGAGAGTACACAAGGTTGGATATAAAACATGTAATATTACACCATAACATATAGGAGATGACAGACTGATAATGTAAACCATAATGTAAAACATAGGATAACTAAGAATTTAAAAAACTGTGTATCCTAAAGTATGCACCACAATGTAAGCACAGATGTCACCTTGTTTGAAAACTATTGTCTCAGACTCTGTACATCACGTTAAGTAAATATGATGTGAATAGGGTGTAAGAGTATCACTGTGGATGGAAAAAGGTTTTGTGGTGGATGTATGGGAGTGCTGTGTATTATATATATGCATTGCTGTGGTCTAGGGCTCCTGTGAAGAGAAGTTCAATAATTAGGGGAAAAAAAAGAAAAAAGAAAAAAGAAAAAAGAAAAAGATAGGATGTAGAATTTTTTCCAAGTCAACACATATTCTTTATCTAACCTTTAAACCCATAGCTATATGCCATTTCCTAGTAAGGGACCCTGACATTATATTGGGCTTCAAATTTCAGGGAGTTCTGGATCACAGAGTGGTTCAACAATGGCAACAGAGGAATACTGGTATAGGATACCATTGACAGGTGATATATGGCTGACAGGGAGCTGTACAGAACATATGTCCAGGGTGCATGGTAATGTTTGGATATACTCATAGTGGCAACAATTAAAAACCACAGCAGGGGGGGTACTGGGTTCCTGGCCAGTGGTGCTCTGTCGTGGTCCCTAGGGGAGCAGTGACAGTCTTCCAGGTGCAGCGGCGGGGACCGGGAGGGAGTGAGGGTTTGACAGTGAGCCCCTGACGCTAATGACTATGCTTGTGAGCTGATAAACCTAAAATAAGAATAAGGCCTAGAGCAGCATTGTGCCTGGGAATTTCCTCCTGTCAGCCTTCATGTTACTCAAATGTGGCCAGTCTCGAAGCCAAACTCAGCATGTAAATGCAATGCCTTCCCCCCAGCGTGGGACATGACACCCGGGGATGAGCCTCCCTGGCACCAAGGGATCACTATCAACTACCAACTGATGATGCAACTGGAAAATGACCTTGTACAGAAGGTTCAATGCAGATCAGCAGAATATCCCTGTCTACATAAAATACCATGACTTTAAAATGCTGTTTGACCTAAAGTAAGGGGGAAATGGAAAGGAGAAATGAGTTTATATGGCTACGAGTTTCTAAAAAAGAGTCTGGAGGCTGGCAGAAGGATTGCCCTCATGCACAACTGAGCAGAGTCAGAGAGACAGATAAAGCAGATACAACCCCCAGATATTGGTTCCTTTGAGGGCTAAAGAGACCCATGGGAGTTATGGTCATGGCCGATGGGGTTAACTATCAGGTCAGATGGCCCCTCTTTGGAAATGGTGTTTATGTGTGATGAATCTGGACTCAGATGGGATCTCCCTTCATAAGACTTTCATGCTAATGTGCTGGAGATGCAGTTAATGTTGGGGTTTAAGATATATTTAGGGGATTTGAATCTCTGGACTGACAATGTGATAGCCAGGTCCTGAGCCTCAACAGACTCCAGCACCTACAATCTGATCTATTGGACTTACCACACTCAGCTAAGATGGAGTTGAAGAAGGACAACCACCACACCATGGAGCCTAGAGTGATTACAACTGAAAGTGGGAGGATTGCATCCAGCATCCATGTGGAATCTGAGCCTCCTCTTGACATAGAGGTGCAATGGACACAACCAATCCAATGTCCACATAGAAAAGGTGGCATTGGATTGGGAAAAGTGGACATGGTGGCTGATGGGTATGGGGAAAGGCAGGAAGAGATGAGAGGTGGAGGCATCTTTGGGACATGGAGCTGCCCTGGATGGTGCTTCAGGGGCAATCACCAGACATTGTAAATCCTCCCAGGGCCCACTGGATGGAATGGGGGAGAGTATGGGCCATGATGTGGACCATTGACCATGAGGTGCAGAGGTTCCCAGAGATGTACTTACCAAATGCAATGGATGTGTCATGATGATGGGAATGAGTGTTGCTGGGGGGCGGGAGAGGTGGGGTGGGGATGGTGGGGTTGAATGGGACCTCATATATATTTTTAATGTAATATTTTTACAAAGTCAATTAAAAAATAAAGGAGTGATGTGCATTTATTTTTTTATATTTTAGTTTTTACTCATGTTAGACATGTAATGTCAAGGTACCCAAATCCACATACATAGGTCATAAAATATATAAAAATATATAAATTCCTTCCAGTGAATGATATGTAGATCAGTTGTTTATGTTTATTTGTAACTCTTCATACAATATTGGTTGAATATTTCAATTTCTATTTATGATTCTTTGCATTTCTGATTGTTCAAGAGCATTCATTTTGGTATATTTTCATCTAAGCTCTGCAAGCACTTACCTCATTCAAAAGGAAGCCTCGCACATGTTTTGAGACGCACTGGAGAGAAACCTGAACAAAAAGGAAGACATGATTGTAAGTTTGGAATGCTGGGATAGTATTTAGGACCTGGTCCTAAATTTATTGCATGACTGTGAGCAACTCTCAACCCATAGGAAGCCAGACATGTTGCTTTTGCTTGTAAAATATTATATATAATTATATAAATGTGTGAAATGTAACTAGAGCTGAGTGAGGCAATAGGAGATAGGAAGATAAAGCTAGTGGTTTCTCTCCATACATCAAAAGGATATTGGAAAAGAAGGAATCAGGTTATCTCTTAAGTGGTGTTGGATGTAGTGACATCACATGGAATGTATAGTCCATCTATTATAGTATCCTTGAAGATACCTCCAGTTCTAAGAGGAGAAATTGGGTTATAAAGGCAGACAGGATGGAGAGCTTCCCTCCTTCTCTGACTTCCGTGTGAACCCATGAGGCAAGAGTCACCAGAGAGTCTGCTGCAGAACAGCCAGCAGAGTACACAGCTAGGGCTGGAGAGCAGAGTGAGCACCTGTCAGTGTGCAGCTTTCTCAGTAAGGATGGGCTACTGAGAGTACAGGAATTCTTTCCAGGATTAGAAATGGATAAAACCATATACAGGTGTTGTTTTGTCCTGTCAGTAAGAAACTTTAAAAATTTTTAACTTGGGTGATGGAACTTCTACACAGATGACAGTTATCAAATTTGGTATCTCAAATTTTGGATGGACAACCCCCATCCAAAAAAACCCAAAGGGTATATACAAATTCAAGCAAGACAATTCCTTCTATCTGCCAAATAAGATCTAAGTTGGAATGGGGGAGAGTATGGGCCATGATGTGGACCATTGACCATAAGGTGCAGAGGTGCCCAGAGATGTACTTACCAAATGCAATGGATGTGTCATGATGATGGGAATGAGTGTTGCTGGGGGGGGGGGGGGGAGTGGTGGGGTGGGGGTGGTGGGGTTGAATGGGTCCTCATATATTTTTTTAATGTAATATTTTCACAAAATCAATTTAAAAAATATTTTTAAAAAATAAAATCTAAGTCTCCTCTCATTCTTAAGCAGAGTGGATGTCATCCCCCATACCTCAAGACTGAGGGGTAAACAAATTTAAGTGGGGAGTGCAACCATGGACCACTGTAGATTTATTGCTATTGTAGTTATTAGCATGTGTTACTGAAGAACTTGTAAAATTGATATAAAATAGTAGTTACCAAAGGTCATAAGAGGAGGAGTAGGGAAGAATAGATGGAACATGAAATTGCTTTAAAGCTGAAGCAGTTTTGTTAGTGTGGGCACAGTGTCTCTAAAGGAGCCCTCAGATAGACTTTTGACCTGTACCCTGTGAAATTCGCACTGTGGCAGCCACCTGTTTGCCATTTCCTTCCTGGTGGGAAAATGCTTAGCCCTGGTAGGATGGCATGTTGGTTTGCCAGTCAGCCCCAGGATATGAGTGGGACAGGTTTTGGAATAAGGGCTAGGAAGAGACTTGGGTTAAGCATACCTTTCATTAACTACTTAGAAAATGAAGCTTACCAGGACCTTTTGACATGTTCAATATCCCTCTGCATATGATCTAGAACAGAAATGTCTCATTATAATTGTTAGGCTTATAGGAACTGTACTTAATACTAATTAATGCACCAACTAATGCATATTTCTTTTGGAGTGGCAATTAATAGATCTAAGTTCCAGATTTACAATACTATACATGTTATCTCTACATGGGAAAAGGCTATAGTGTCAATTGTGTTTCAGTTCTACTTATATATCTCTGGTAATCATTGCTCCACTTGGTATGCCCTTTATACAGCCAACATGTTGCAGCACCGTTGGCTCTAGAGAAAAGCTAGGAAGGTAGGCTCCAGTATTCCACCAGCCTGGTGCATAGTGCCCTTCAGCACCATGAAACCTTGCCAGTCTGGAGGTGATATCATTGTACATCTCACCATTTTGAGCCATCGTTGACTGCAGCAAGAGTCTGAAACTCTCCCCCACTTTCTCCATTAAGAAAATCTTTCATTAGTATGGTACATTGGTTCCAATTGTTGAACACATATTGAAGCATTGCTACTAAGCATGGACTATAGTTTACACTCTGCTCCCCACAACTTTATAGGTTATGACAAAATGTGTAAAGGGCTGTATCTGTCATTGCAGTGTTATGCAGGACAATTCCAATGTCCTAAAAATGCACCCATGTTGAAACTATTCTTCTCTTTCTCTCCCACTCAGAATCTCTGGTGGCCACTGCCTTTACAATGATAAAAGTCATTCCATTGCTAGAATAAAATAGCAATAAGTCTTTAATTGTATACTACTAAGTCTACTTTAGTCCACTGTTCACTCCCCAATATTGAGGATTTGGGAATGGTGATGCACACTCTTGTTTCTAATTGAGAGGGGATTAGATCCTGTGGGGGCAGATGGATGGAACCATCTTGCTTGCCTCTGCACACACTCTCTATTCCTTGGGTTGGGTGTCATCCATCATCATCTCCTCGTTAGTTGTCCTAGGTGAGTCCAGAGAACTGGAGAGTAGTTGTTTCAACTCTGCTGAAATTCAGGGCTCAACCAGCACATGAACAGACCAAATATTTAAGTCTCTGGGGCATATACTTAAAAGTATAATGCTAATTATAGTTATATACCTTCAAAGAAATGCTTTTAATTCTCATTTAGTGGTATATTTTATTATGACACCCTTCTTTTGTTATAGTTGAAGGACCACACTTCTCTTATTCTTTCTAAGTAATGTGCATTTTGTGGTTGGTGTTTTTTTGTTTCTGTTTTTGTTTCTTGAATGCTCAGAATGAATTTAGAGGACTTGGAATTTTTCTATTGGAAAAATTTTGGTAGAAGAAATAAGTATCCCTTGGCTACAATATTGAGCCTTGATATGATCCAGTAAATCTTTCTACATGCACTTGTAAGTTGTGGTCATCCATTTATCTATATCTACCTACATTTTTTTTTTTTTTGGTGAAAATATTCCATAGTTCTAATGAACTAAGGGTCAAAACAGTGATTCAAAATCAAGTGTTTCTTCTTACTGTATCACATTGTTTCTCAAAGTTGTTAGAAAGTCACAGACTTTCAAAGTCATAAAAAGCCCCTTCCATTGCTATGACATAGATTCTTCCTGAATCGTTGCTCTTTCTTCATTTCTGCAACCCCATTGTTCAGATTCTCCTGGGACCTTATTTCTCCCTCCTTTACACTTCCTTCATATTCTCAGTTTCATATTAGTACTTAAGCCTTTTTATTTTTGCTTTTTATCCCCTCCACTCTTTTTCCCTTTGCAGATCTCTTATTTACCCACATTTACTTGTGCTTTTTATACAATTACCCACAAATCTGCAACATAAGCATTGGTTTTTCATCAATTTGTTTGAATCCAGCATCCACATTTTTTTGTTGGTAGCTTTTACATGAATGTCCCCTTTTCAGGTCTGATGTACTGTGTCTAAAATGTAATTTCTTATCTTTCTGTGAAACCATCTGCCCTTTTGAAACTGATCTTGAAGTCTTTTCTAGGATTGGAAACTCATATGTCACCCTTCACCTCATCCCTTCCTTGAAAAATGTAAGTATTTGCTTGCGTTTTGCAAATTCTGTCCTTTATAAAATTCTTAGTACCACTTCATTGCCCCATGTATTAAGAGGTCTTTATCTTTTGCCTTCAAGATTTATTTATTAGAGAGGTTGTAGATTTCCAGAAAGGTGCATAAAGTGTTCCTATTTCTGGTCCCCATTTTAAACATTTTACATTAGTGTGGTACCTTTGTTACAATCAATGAGTAAATATTATCATTGTACTATTTTTTATAACCTTATTTCAAATCAGAAAAAAATAAGAATGCAGCTCAGCAAGTTATGGACACATTCCTTCTAAAAAGTTCTTTCTCATCTTTATCTCATCTAATTGCAAATTCTAACTCAGTTGTTCCTGTAGTGTTCATAAAGATACAGAGATTAGTTAAATAACATAATTATGCAGTATTAATGAAAAAATAAGGAAGAGAAAAACTGCTTAATTCTATTCAGATTTCACAAAACCAAACTCCTGTCTTTTTTTCACCCTGAGCATTAATGTAGTATCTATCTTGCTTTTGCTAGAAAATCATTACAATGGTGTTCTTAATTTTAGTTTCAAATAATTTATATTTTTCCATTGTATCAGCACATTCTTAACATGTAGTAGAAGTCCATTCTTCTATCTCATTAACCACAATCTCCTGTCAAAATCATTGTTCTACATTGCCAATATTATCCTCCAGCTGTCCTCCAACTAATGTTAATTTTCCTAGACACTGTTTTTGGCCACATTCTCGCTCATAAGTCATCAGTGTTTGTTACATTCATTATAATGTGTTGCCACCAAGTTCAAGCATCATATATTTACATTTTACCTGATTAAGCATTCTATATATACCCAGAACCATCTTCCCCTTTCATCCACATTCCATCTCCCACCAAAATTCATTTCATAGTCCCAACTCCATAAGTCTACTCATTGTATTTAGATCATATTAGTGAGGCCATAAAATATTTGCCCTTTTGTTTCTGGTTCTTTTACTCAACCTAATATCTTCAATGTTCCCCCACATTGTCTTTGCTTCCCCAATTGATTTTTTCTTACTTCTGAATAATATTCCACTGTATGAAAATATCAGATTTTGCTTATCAATTCATTGGTTGATGGATACTTAGGTTTTCCCATCTTTTAGCAATTGTGAATACTTTAATTGTCCTATTAAGTATAGTCCCTAGTTTCCTTTACAGTTCACTGTATTGTGTGACCTTATGGTTGTTTACTTTTAATTTTTATTCTGTCAATGTATGTACCACCCCAAATTTCCCCTTCTATCCATATTTAGATATATAATACAGTGGTGTTAATTATATCCACAATGTTGTGTTACCATCACCACTGTACATTAACAAAAGTAAGTGATCGTTTCACTTTCCATTTCTTCCTTCTTCAGTCTGTAACAGTTTTATTCAGTGTGGACCATTTACTCCTCATGACTTTCCTTTTAGCCCAAAATCTTTAGTTAGTAGCTTGATCCATGCTTATTGGATCAAGTCCAAACTCCATTCTCTGGTTTTCAGACCTCTTCAGGCTTTTTCCTGTTGTGTTGCAACTTATGGTTTTTTCTTTCTTAATATGGGCATTTATGGTTATGAATGTCCCTCTTGGTACACCTTTTGCTGCAAAACCATAGGTTTTGATACATTGTGTTGTTATTTTCATTCTTTCAAGGTAGTTACTAATTTTTTGTGACTTCCTCCTTGATCCACCCCTTGTCTAAGAATGTGTCATTTAAAATGTATATCTTTGTGCCTACTCTGGTTGTCTGCCCTTAACTGATTTCCACCATCATTCCATTGTGGTCAGGGAAATGATTATGTATAACTTAAATCTTTCTGAATTCACTGAGAGTTGTTATGTGACCTAGCATGTGGCCTATCCTGGAGAATGGTCCATGTGTACTTAAGAAGAATGTATATCCCACTGTATTTGGGTGTAGTGTTCTGTAATTGCGTATTGGATCCAGATCCACTAATGTATAATTCAAAGTCTTTGTTTCTTTATTGATTCTCTGTCAAGATGTTCTGTCTAATGGTGATAATGGTGTATTAAAATCCCCCACTATAATTGTAAAGACATCTATTTCTCCATTTAGTTTTTCCATGTATTTTGATGCACCCTGGTTAGATGCCTAAATGTTTATGGTTGTTCTTTGTTCTTGATAGAGTGTTCCTTTTATTAATATATAGTGTCCTTCTTTGTCTCTTACAATACTTTGAATTTAAAGTCTAATTGTCAGATATTTGTATAGCTATTTCCACTGTTTTTTTGGTTATTATTTGCTTGTAAAATTGTTTTCCAACCATTCACTTTCAGCCTCCTTTCATCCCTGGGTCTAAGGTGCATTTCTTGTAGACAGCATATTGAGAGGTCATATTTCCTTATTCACTCTGCCAATCTGTGTCTTGACAGGTGAGTTTAATCCATTCATGTTCGATTTTATTACTCTCAAGGAATTACTTACATTATCCATATTTTCTTTAAGTTTATATGTACTACATATTGTTTTTATTTCTCTTTTTAAAATGAGACATTATTGCTCTTACACTCTCCTCCAACTCTCTCTCCTGTTTTTCCCTTTCAGCCTGAGGACTCCCTTTAGTATTTCTTGAAAGACAGGTTTCTTATTGACATAATGTCTTAATTTCTGTTTATCTGTGAATATTTTGAACTTTCCCTCATTTTTGAATGCCAGTTTTGCTGTTTAAAGTATTTTTGGCTGACAGCTTTTTTCTTTTAGCATGTTAACTATGCCATACTATGGCCTTCTTGCCTCCATGGTTTCAGATGAGAATTTGCACTTAATCTTATCAAGCTTCCCTTGTATGTGATGGATCTCTTTTTTCTTGCTTCTTTAGGTATTCTCTGTCTTTACTGTTGGACAATTTGACAAGTGTATGTCTTAGAGTAGGACTGTTATGATTTATACTAGTTGGGGTGTGCTGCACTTCCTGGACATGTACATCCATCTCCCTCAATAGGTGTGGGAAGTTTTCAGCCATCATTTCCTCCAATACACTTTCTGTCCCCTTTCCTTTCTCTTCTCTCTCTGGGATGCCTATAATACATATATTTGAGCATTACATGTTGTCATTCAAATTCCTACATCCCTGCTGGATTTTTTTCTATTTTTTTAACCTATCTGTTCTACTATCTGCTTCATTTCAGATGTACTGTGTTCCACATCATTGATCATTTCTTCTGCTTGTTCAAATCTGATGTGCTTCCAGTGTATGTTTGATTTCTTGGGTTGTGTCATTCATCACCATCATATCCATTATCTATTTCATGTGTATTTACAATTTCTTCAGTATGTTTTCCCAGTGTCCTCTTAATATTCTTAATCTCTTCCTTCCCTTCATTAAGCTGCTCGTGATACTTATTTGGATATTTCTGATTGTTGTTCCATGTTCTGCATCTCCTTCTGCATTTTAGTTTGTTCATTTCACTGGGCCATGTCTTCCTGTTTCTTATGATGGCTTGTAATTTTTTGTTGTCATCTAGGCATCTGTTTATTTTGATGGGTTTATTCAGTTGATTAGGTTCTCTCTCTTATCTGGGGTTTTATTTTGTTTGTGTGTGTGTTGTAAGGTTTCACTTTGACATTTCATTCTTATTCTCTTTCTTTGCTGTTGTCTATGTTCCTTTGAAAAAAATAGGACCAGTGAAGAGGAAAGAGATAGGAAGAGAAAAAGAAATAATACTACTAATAATAGTAAAAGGTAAGAAAGGAACCATACAAGACCTAGGAAAATGAGTAATTAACATGAGTAAGAAGTACAGAGGGAAAAGAATTAGGATAGAAACAATGAAATGAGTAACAGAATAGAGAAAAATATGTAGAAGGAAGTCAAAGGCTGGGATGAGAAGAGAGGAAAAGAATAAAGAAAAGAGAGAAATAAAAAAGTAAAAAAGAAAAAAAAACAAAAAAGGAGAAATCAAAACAAGAAAAATTGAAGACCAAACAAAAGAATTCAAATGAAACAACAGAAAACAGAAGACAGGGAGATGCAGGAGAGAAAAGAAATAGTGTAGTTTTAAAAATTCAGTAAACAAAAAAAATGGAAACAGGAGAAACACAACAAACAAGAAACAACACGACAGCAACACATTTTTAAAAAGAAAGGAAAAGAACAAGAAACAAAAATTAACAAAAAAACAGCCTTCCCTCTTAAATCTCTAAGAATTTTTCAGGCTGTTGGTGTTCATCATTTAATCAGCCTGCCATCAGCCCTCTGTAAGTTTTGAACCAGGTTTTAGTGAATAAAAGGAAAAATTTTAAAAAAACTTAAAAAGAGAGAGAGAGAGATCCAAGAAAAGCTAATATAAAAGGAATGTCTGTAGGATCCCTGTCATGAAGTTTCAGCTGGATACCTGGTAACCCAGTGGAGTTTCAAACCAGGGACCTCATATATTTAAGGCAGGAATGCTTCCAGTGAGCTAATCTGTCTCCTTCAGGGAGTTAGCTTTTCACAAGGCTGTCCCCTTTCCCTTGGGCAGGTTGATTCCTTGCAGTTTAGCCAGAGTCCTGCTGATGAGGCACCTGTCTGTCCCTGCCTCCTCTCTAATCTAATTCCTCTCTTTACCTAGGTAGCTGGGCATGACAGCCTGCCTGAGGAGATCCCCCTCCCTTCTCCCTGTTGATTTGGCATCCCTTCCAATAATCAAAGATGGACTCAGCTGGCCAAACTCACTGTCAAGAAACCACTCCCCACACTCCAGGCCCCTTTCCTTCCAGGAAGCTTTGCACCCTCCTAGAGCACCTTCCCATTCTCTATATATCCAAAGCAGCTGGAAGGGAGGAAGATGTCTGCTCTCCTCTCAGATGCAATTCACCAGGAGTTTTATCCTTGCTTAATATTTCAGGGGTGGGAGAGGGGAACCTTTCTCAGCCACTGGGAGGTTTAATAACTCACAGTGAGGTATTTGGGCTTCTTTGTCTTTCTGTTACCCACTTTCCTGGGAGTTGTGAAGCAGTATCCTGGTCTGCGGTACCCCAAAGCTGTCTTCAAGGTAGCTTTTGGCTCTTTTCCCATTGTTTTAGTGAGAGCTCTGTCTTATCTCCCTAATCCAATGGCCTGTTCCCACAGTTCCTCTAAATTAATTTCTTCATACAGCTGCATAATATTCCATTATGTGTATACACCAGTTTATCCATTGGGTTGTTTCCAACTTTTGGCAATTGTGAATAATGCTGCTATGAACATTGGTGTGCAAATATCTGCTTTCTGTTGTTCTATTATATTGCTGGGATACATGGCAAATTCAACTTCTTTAGGAACTGCCAAACAGTTCTTCATTGTGGTCTGTACCATTCTACATTCCCACCAAGAGTAAATAAGTGTCCCAAACTCTCCACATCCATGGCAAATTCAACTTCTTTAGGAACTGCCAAACAGTTCTTCATTGTGGTCTGTACCATTCTACATTCCCACCAAGAGTAAATAAGTGTCCCAAACTCTCCACATCCATGGCAAATTCAACTTCTTTAGGAACTGCCAAACAGTTCTTCATTGTGGTCTGTACCATTCTACATTCCCACCAAGAGTAAATAAGTGTCCCAAACTCTCCACATCCTCTCCACTTGTTTTCCTGTCTTTTTAATAGTGGCCATTCTAGTAGGTGTGAAATGATATCTCATTGTAATTTTGATTTTTATTTCCCTAATAGTTACTGTTGTTGAATATTTTTGCATATATGGCTTGGTTTTTTTTTCCATTTATATTTCCTCTTTGGACAAATATTTATTCAAGCTTCTTTCCATTTCTTAATTGCATTGTCTTTTTGTTGTTGAGTTATATCATGGATATTAAACCCTTGCCAGATGCTTGAGAGCCAAATATTTTCTTCCACTGAGATAGTTGCCTTTCACCCTCTCCACAAAGCCCTGTGAGGTTTAAAAATAATTTTGAGGAGGTCCCACATCTATTTTTTCTTTTGTTGTGTGTGCTTCAGGTGCAAGGTCCAAGATAAAGCACCTACCACAAGGTCTCTAATATGCTACCCTACATTTTCTTCTAGTAGTTTTGTGGTCCCAGCTTTTATATTTAGGCCTTTGATCCATTTTGAGTTGATTCTTGTACAGAGAGTGAGAAAGGAGTCCTCTTTCATTCTTCAGGTTATGGATATTCAAGTTTTCCCAGCATCTTTTGTTGAAAAGACTGTTTCATCCCATTAACATGGCTTTGGTAGTTTTGTCAAAAACAATTTGGCTGTAGAGGTGAGGATTTATTTCTGAACTCTCTATTCCACTGATCGATGCCAGTACTGAGCTGTTTTGAAGACTGTAACCTTGTAGTAAGTTTCAATGTTAAGCAGTGAAATTCCTCCCCTGTGGCTCTTCTTTTTTAGAGTGCTTTTGGCTATTCCCTTCCAAAAGAATTTGGTATTTGCCTTTTCTATTTCTGTAAAAGTAGGTTGTTGGAATTTTTATTGGTATTGCATTGAACCTACAGATCAGGTGGATAGGATTGACATCATAGTCTTCCAACCCAGGAATGTGAAATGTCTTTCTGTTTGTTTAGGTCTTCATTGATTTCTTTTAGCATTGCCGTGTAGTTTTCTGCATATATAACTTACTGGGCATACCTTGTATGTGGTTTGCTTCTCCATTGCTGCCCTCAGAAATTACTCTTTTTTTTTCTGTTTTTTCTTAATTATTTATTTATTTTTAAAAATTACTTTCAAAAAATATGAGGTCCCATTTAACCCCACTGCCCCCACCCTCCACTCCCCCCACAGCAACACTCGCTCCCATCATCGTGACACATCCATTGCACCTGGTAAGTACATCTCTGAGCATCACTGGACCCCATAGTCAATGATCCACATCATAGCCCACACTCTCCCACATTCCATCCAGTGGGCCCTGGGGGGATCTACAATGTCCTGTAATTATCCATGAAACACCACCCAGGACAACTCGACGTCCCAAAACTGGCTCCACATCTCATCTCTTCCTCCCATTCCCCAAACCCAGCAGCCACCATGGCTACCCTTCCCACACCCATTCCACATTTTCTCTGTGGACATTGGATTAGTTGTGTCTATTGCACATCTATGTCAAGTGGGGGCTTAGATTCCACATGGATACTGGATGCACTCCTCCTGCTTTCAGTTGTAGGCACTCTAGGCTCCATGGTGTGGTGGTTGACCTTCTTCAACTCCATGTTAGCTGAGTGCGGTAAGTCCAATAAATCAAAGTGTAGGAGCTGAAGTCTGTTGAGGCTCTGGGCCTGGGTGTCATATTATCAGTCCAGACATTCAAATCCCCTAAATATATCTTAAACCCCAGCACCTATTACAATTCCAGTAAAGTCGCATGGAAGTCCTGTGAAAAGAGATCCCCTCTGAGTCCAATTCCATCATGCAGAAACACCAGCTCCAAAGAAGGGCCATCTGACATGGCAGTGAACCCCATCTGCCATGACCATAGAACCCGTGGGTCTCTTTATCCCTCAAAAGAACCAATACCTGGGGTTGTATCTACTTTATCTGTCTCTCAGACTCTGCTCAGTTGTGCATAAGGGCATTCCTTCTGACAACCTTCAGACTCTTTTTTAGAGACTCATAGCCTTATAATCTCATTTCTCCTATCCATTTCCCCCTTACATTAGGTCAATCAGCATTTTGAAGTCATGTTATTATATGTAGACAGGGATATTCTGCTGATCCATATTGAACCTTTAATTCAAGGTCATTTTCTAGTTGTATCTTCAGCTCATATGTGGTAGTGGTCCCTCGGTGCCAGGGAGGCTCATCCCTGGGTGTCATGTCCCTCGCTGGGGGGAATGCACTGCATCTACATGCTAAATTTGGCTGTGAGAGTGGCCACATTTGAGTAACATGAAGGCTGTCAGGAGGAAACTCCCAGGCACAGTGCTACTCTAGGCCTTGTTCTTATTGCAGATGTACAGGCTCAAAAGCATAGCCATTGTTATCAGGAGCCCACTGTTGGGCCCTCCTTCCTTCCTGGTTCTTGCCATTGCACCTGGGGGACTGCTGCTGCTCCTCCAGGTCCACAACAGTGACCCCCCGGCCAGCAGCCCAGTACCCCCCCCAGCTGTTGTTTTTAATTGTTTCCACTATGAGTATATCTAGACATTACTATATACCCTGGGCACATGCCCTGTATAACTCCCTGTCGACCCTATATATCCTGTCAATAACATCCTATACCAGTATTCGTCCGCTGCCATTGTTGAACCACTCTGTGATCCAATACTTCCTGTAAAGTGAATCCCAACATATTGTCAGCTTCACAAGAGTCTTAGATCACCGAAATTCATATATACAATATACAGTACTTCCTCAGATCCACCATAAAACCTTTTCCCTTCCTCAGTGATAATCTTTTAACTTATTCATATCATATTTCCCGAAACTGATGTAGAGATTCTGAGACAATAGCTTTAAAACAAGGTGACAGCTGTACTTACTATGTGGCCCATACTTTAGGTTGTACAGTTTTCTAAATTTTTTAGTTATCCTATGTTTTGCCTTATGGTTTACATTATTAGTCTGTCATCCCCTATATGTTTTTGGTGTAATATTACATGTTTTATATTCATCCTCGTGTACTCTCACAAAACTCCTCTCTTGCCCCCATATTTACCTTGGTCCCATCCATTCCACATCCATTTTCCCCTCCCCTTGGGGCCCACAACACCAGCCAATCTCCATTTCCCAAGAAGCCATGTCCCAATATACTTGCAGCAGTATACAGGGCCTGACTTTCTCAACTGTCCTGTTGCCCTGGGAGCCATCCTTTCTCACGAGAGATACAGTTCTCTCTATTTGACGGCATTAGTCTTCTCCAGGATGTGGGTCCACTCCAACTCTCACTTATTGGGTCTCTTCCCAATGGTACTACCCACCTTGGCATAATGAGCCTTCAGCTATTCCCCCAGAGTCCGTCCCACATCAGACCAAACCCCCTGAGCATCCTAAACAGGTAACCCTCCTACTTATACTTTGATACGAGTTTTTCAACATTTTGTTCTCAATGAACACCTGACACTCTCCCATGTTCATATGTTGCCCCTCCCTCCCCCCATTTTTTGGATAATATTACCCCTCTGCCCATCCCCAGCCCCCCTCCAACCCACAAAGCCCCATCCAAAGGCAACCCCTTGCCCCCATTTTGTCCCTTCTTTGTGCTCATACTTACCACCAGCTCATCACAGATTCCCCCCCTGCCGACGTTAACTCACATCCTTCCTCCACCCCCCGATTTCCTGTAAGCCTCTTTTCCAGACTCTAGCTCTCTGAGGCAGTTTGCTTATTTCATAATATTGAGATCATGTAGTATTTGTCCTTCAATGCCTGGGTTGCTTCACTCAACATAAGATTCTCAGGGTTCATCCATGTTATCATGTGTGATTTTAGTGTATTTGTTCTTACAGCCGAGTAGTATTCCATTTTGTGTATATACCACATTTTATTGATCCACTCGTCTGTTGATGGACATTTGGATTGATTCCAACTTTTGGCAATAGTGAACAATGCTGCTATGAACACTGGTGTACATATATCGGTTTGTGTCCTTATTTTCAGTTCGGATGGGTATATACGTAGCAGTGGTATTGCTGGGTAATATGGCAAATCTATGGTTAGTTTTTTGAGAAACCGCCAAACTGTCCTCCAGAATGGTTGGATCCTTCTGCATTCCCACCAGCAGTGGATGAGTGTTCCCCTTTCTTCACATCCTCTCCAGCATTTGTATTCTTCTGTTTTTTTCATAGCTGCCAATCTTATGGGAGTAAGATGGTATCTCATTGTGGTTTTGATTTGCATTTCCCTGATAGCTAGAGATTTGGAGCATTTTTTCATGTGCTTTTTAGCCATTTCTTCTTTGGAGAAGTGTCTGTTTAAATCTTTTTCCCATTTTTAAAATGGGTTGTTTATCTTTTTGTTCTCAAGGTATATGAGTTCTTTATATATGCAAGTTATAAGTCTCTTATCAGATATATGGTTGCCAAATATTTTCTCCCACTGTGTGGGTTCCCTTTTTACTTTCTTGACAAACTCCTTTGAGGTGCAGAAGGCTTTAATTTTGAGGAAGTCCCATTTATCTATTTGTTCTTTTGCTGCTCGTGCATTTGGTGTGATATTCATGAATCCATTTCCTATTACAAGGTCCTGTAGATGTTTCCCTACACTGCTTTCCAAGATCTTTATGGTCTTGGCTCTTATATTTAGGTCTTAGATCCATCTTGAGTTGATCTTTGTATAAGGTGTGAGACGGTAATCCTCTTTCATTCTTCTACATATGGCTATCCAGTTCTCCAGGCACCATTTGTTGAATAGGCCATTCTCTCCCAGTTGAGAGGGTTTGGTGGCTTTATCGAATATTATGTGGCTATATACTTGAGGTTGTATATCTGAACTTTCAATTTGATTCCATTGATCTGTGTGTCTCTCCTTATGCCAATACCATGCTGTTTTCACTACTGTAGCTTTGTAGTATGTTTTGAAGTCAGGAAGTGTGATTCCTCCAATTTGGTTTTTCTTTTTCAATATTTCTTTGGCTATTCGGGGCCTCTTTCCTTTCCACATAAATTTCATAGTTAGTTTTTCTAGTTCCTTAAAGAAGGCTGTGTTGATTTTTATTGGGATTGCATTGAATGTGTAGATCAGTTTTGGTAGGATAGACATCTTAATAATATTCAGTCTTCCTATCCATGAACAAGGAACATTCTTCCATTTATTTAGGTCTTCCTTGATTTCCTTGAACAGTCTTGTATAGTTCTCAGTGTATAAATTTTTTACCTCTTTAGTTAAATTTATTCCTAAGTATTCGATTTTTTAAATTTACTATTGTGAATGGTATTTGTTTCTTGGTTTCCTCCTGATCTTGCTCATTATTGGTGTACAGAAATGGTACTGATTTTTGTGCATTGATCTTATAACCTGCGACTTTGCTGAACTCATTTATGAGTTCTAGAAGCTTTGTTGTAGATCTCTCAGGGTTTTCTATGTATAGGATCATGTCATCTGCAAATAATGAAATTTTGACTTCTTCCCTTCCAATTTGAATGCCTTTTATATCTGGTTCTTGCCTCAGTGCTCGAGCAAGTACTTCCAAGACAATGTTAAATAGGAGCGGAGACAATGGGCATCCTTGTCTTGTTCCTGAGTTTAGAGGGAAGGATTTCAGGATTTCGCCATTGTAAACAATGTTGGCTGTAGGTTTTTCATATATACTCTTTATCATGTTCAAAAAGTTTCCTTGTATTCCAATCTTTTGGAGTGTTTTTATCAAGAAGGGGTGCTGTATTTTGTCAAATGTCTTTTCTGCATCTATAGATATAATCATGTGATTTTTTTCCTTCAATCTGTTTATATGGTGTATCACATGGATTGAATTTCTTATGTTGAACCATCCTTGCATACCTGGAATAAATCCCACTTGGTCATGGTGTATAATTCATTTAATGTGTTGTTGAATACGATTAGCAGGTATTTTGTTAAGTATTTTTGGTCTAGGTTCATTAGACAAATTGGTCTGTAATTTTCCTTTCTTATGATGTCTTTGCTTGGCTTTGGTACTAGGGTAATTTTGGCATCATAGAAGGAGTTGGGCAATGTTCTTTCTGTTTCGATTTTTTGGAATAGTTTCAGCAGGATTGGTGTCAGTTCTTTTCAGAATGTTTTGTAGAATTCACCTGTGAAGCCATCTGGCCCTGGGCTCTTGTTAGTTGGTAGATTTTTAATAACTGATTCTATCTCTTTGCTTTGTGATTGGTTTGTTAAGATCATCAATTTCTTCTTTTGTCAATATGGGCTGCTTATGTGTTTCTAGGAATTTGTCCATTTCCTCTAGATTGTCATTTTTGTGGAATATAGTTTTTCAAAGTATCCTCTTATGATAGTCTTTATTTCTGTGGGGTCAGTGGTGATATCACCTTTCTCATTTCTTATTTTGTGTATTTGCATCTTGTCTCTTTTTTTCTTTGTTAGTCTCGCTAAAGGTTTGTCAATTTTGTTGATCTTCTCAAAAAACCAGCTCTTGGTCTTGCTTATTTTTCAAGTGTTTTCTTATTTTCTATTTCATTTAGTTCTGCTCTTATCTTTGTTATTTCCTTCCTTCTTCTTCCTGTTGGGTTACTTTGTTGTTGTTTTTCTAATTCTGTCAAAAGTGCAGTTCTTCAATTTTTGCTCTTCTTTTTTGATATGTGAATTTATGGCTATAAATTTCCCTCTCAGTACTGCTTTTGCTGCATCCCATAAATTTTGGTATGTTGCGTTATCATTATCATTTGTTTCAAGGTAGTCATTGATTTCTTTTGAGACTTCCTCTTTGACCCACTGTTTTTCTAAGAGTGTGCTGTTTAATTTCCAAATTGTTGTGTGAAGTCTGGGCCTCCCTCCCTTGCAAATTTCCATCTTCACTCCACTGTGGTCAGAGATATTGTTTTGTATGATTTTGATCTTTCTGAATTCATTAAGCCTTTCTTTGTGGCCTAGCATATGGTCTATCTTGGAGAATGTTCCATGTGCACTTGAAAAAAATGTATATCCTGCTATGTTTGGGTGTAATGATCTATATATGTCTATTAGATCCAGCTCTTCTAATATACTGTTCAAATGTTTTGTTTCTTTAGTGATTCTCTTTGAGATGTTCTGTCCAGAGTTGATAGTGGTGTATTAAAATCCCCCACTATAATTGTAGATGCATCTATTTTTTCACTTAGTTTATCCAGTGTTTGTCTCACATATTTAGAGGCACCCTTATTAGGAGCATAAATATTTATGATCATTTGATCTTCTTGACAGATTGTCCCTTTCACTAAAATATAGTATCCTTCTTTGTCTCTCACAATTGTTTCGCATTTAAAGTCTATTTTGTCTGATATTAATATAGCTACTCCTGCCTTTTTTTGGTTGTTGTTTGCTTGTATGATTGTTTTCCAGCCATTCACTTTCAACCTCCATGAGTCTCTGGGTCTAAGCTGTGTCTCTTGTAGGCAGCATATAGATGGGTTATATTTCCTTATCCAGTGTCCCAGTCTGAATCTTTTGATAGGTGAGTTTAAGCCGTTGACATTCAGTGTTATTACGTTCAGAGAATTATTTATGGTAGCCATATTTTGGTTGGATTTGTGTTTGTTATATTTTGTTTGTATTATTTTATTTTCCCCTTCTATTTTTGTCTTTTTTGTTGCTCTTACACTCTCTTCCATCTCTGACTGTCCTTTTTTTTCCTTTCTTCCTGCAGAACTCCCTTAAGAGTTTCTTGAAGGGGAGGTTTCTTGTTGAAATACTCTTTCAGTTTCTGTTTATCTGTGAATATTTTGAACTCTCCATCATTTTTGAATGCTAGTTTAGCTGGATAGAGTATTCTTGGTTGGAAATTTTTTTCCATTAGTACCTTGACTGTATCATACCACTGCCTTCTTTCCTCCATCGTTTCAGATGAGAAATCAGCACTTAATCTTATGGAGCTTCCCTTGTATGTGATGGTTTTCTTTTCTCTTGCTGCTTTTAGAATTTTCTCTTTGTCTTGAGCATTGGATAATTTGACAAGTATATGTCTTGGGGTGGGCCTGTTGGGGTTTATGACCAGTGGAGTGTGCTGTGCTTCTTGGATGTGTACATCTGTCACTTTCAGTAGATTTGGGAAGTTTTCATTCATTATTTCCTGCAACACTCCTTCTGACCCCTTTCCCCTCTCTTCTCCTTCTGGAATGCCTATAATACGTATGTTTGAGCATTTTGCATTATCGTTCAGGTCCCTAAGTCCTATCTGGATTTTTTCTACCTTTTTATTGACCACTTCTACTATCTGTTTGATTTCCAATGCACTGTCTTCCACATCACTAATTCTCTGCTCTGTCTCTTCTAGTCTGCTGATATTTGCTGCAAGTGTATTTTTGATTTCTTGAACTGTGGTGTTCATTCCCATCATATCTGTTATTTTTTTGTGCATGTCTGCAATTTCTTCTCCAAGTGTTGTCTTCATGTTGTTAACCTCTTTCATTACTTCATCAAATTTGTCGGTGATAAATGTTCTGAGATCTTTCATTGCTTGTGCGAAGTCCTGCTCCCCTTCCTTATTTTTAGTTTGTTGATTGGATTCAGCCATGTTTTCCTGATTACTTGTTTCGTTTGTAGATTTTTGTTGGTGTCTTGTCAACATTTTTTCTTGATGGGTTTAATCAGTTCCTTAGCTTCTTTGTCTAGTCTTGGAGATTAATTAGCTGTTGTTTTTGCATAAGTGTTATATCTTCTCTTTGTCACTTTGTTCTTCTTATTTCAATTTCTTATTGCTGGTTAAGCTCACTTTAAAGGAAAGTATTAGTGCTGGGGAAAGGCTATTGTGTGAGGAAGGAAAAAGTGTGAAGTAATATTGGTGATATATGTTAACAAAACAACAATATTAGTTCTGGGAGGATGGAGGTTAGATCATGTAAATTGTGTAGCATTATAGTAGTAAGAAAGTACCTATAATGAAGTAGACGACTGAATACGGGAGGAATATGGTACGTACTAAGAAGCTGTTGTTTTCGTGAGAGAGGGAAAGAGAAAAGAAAGGTGATAGTTTCAGGGATGAATACCAGATGGAAAACTAAAGAAAGGTATTAGAAATTAAGAGTTAGACACTTTGTGGATCAAAGAAAGGGAGGTGGAATATAGGAGAGATAGCAGATGGTGGATGATATCAAGTTGTAGGGGAAAGGGGATAGTGTAGATAGGCTAAATCTATTCACAGAGAAATGAGGCAGTGGAGGCTGAGGAAACCCAGCAAATGTGAGGTGTTTCCTGCAGGACCTATTGTATTGTTAAGCTAAAATAGAATAAGAAGAATATTGGGGACAAGAGAGGATTAAAACAACAACAACAACAACAAAAAACAAACAAAGAACAGAAACCCGCCGCCAGGCTTGGCTTGGCTCCCCCTCCCGCCGCCTGCCGTGGCTCGGCTGGGCTCGGCTCCCCCACCCGCCATCCACCGCGGCTCGGCTGTGCTCAGCTACCCCACCCGCCACCCGCTGTGGCTCTGCTGGGCTTGGCTCCCCCAGCCGCCGCCCACCGCGGCTCAGCTGGGCTCGGCTCCCCCTCCTGCCACCCGCCTTGGCTCGGCTGGGCTCGGCTCCCCCTCCCGCCACCCGCTGCAGCTCGGCTGAGCTCGGCTGAGCTCAGCTCCCCTGCCTGCCGCCCACCGTGGCTCGGCTGGGCTCGGCTCCCCCACCCTCCGCCACTGGGCTGGGCTCGGCTCCCCCGCCCACCACCTGCCGTGGCTCGGCTGGGCTCGGCTCCCCCAGCCGCCGCCCGCCACAGCTTGGCTGGGCTCAGCTCCCCCAGCCGCCGCCCGCCGCAGCTCGGCTGGGCTCGACTGGGCTTGGCTCCCCCACCTGCCACCCTCCGCGGCTCAGCTGGGTTTGGCTCCCCCTCCCGCTGCCCACTGCAGCTCAGCTGGGCTCGGCTCCCCTGCCCGCCCCCTGCCGTGGCTCGGCTGGGCTCGGGTCCCCCGCCCACCTCTGCTGGGCTGGGCTCGGCTCCCCCGCCCGCCACCTGCCACAGCGCAGCTGGGCTCGGCTCCCCCGCCTGCCGCCTGCCACCGCTCTGCACGGTCCTAGCTTCCTCAGCTCTGCCTACCCTAGGAGGGAATCCTCCACACATAGCTGGGATCTCCATGTATATTTCACAGACAGATCCTCTCTGTTACCTTCCCTCCAAATCGATGTCCAGACACCTCCGGACCAGCAAAAATCCCAAAAAAGCCCGGTCCCAAATAGTCTCCGATGCCGCCCAGCCAATTCCCCACAGGAGCTAGTAACCAGGAAGTTCACTCAGCCGCCATCTTGCCCCGATCTCCAGAAATTTCTCTTAATCTTGGACATTTGACACTCTGAGTAGTATGTGTCTTGGAGTAAGTCTATTCACATCTATTCTTAATGGGGTACCCTGTGCTTCTAACATGTAAGTTCATTTCTTTAATGAGAGTTGGGAAATTTTCAGCTCTTATTCCCTCAAATAGTTTCTGCTCCTTTTCCCTTATATTCTCCTTCTGGAGCAGCCATGGCATGTATGTTGTTGCATTTCATGTTATTCAATTTTTTGAGGTCTTGCTCAAATCCTTTTTTTATTTTCTTTCTGTGTTCTTTTGTCTCTCTAATTTCAGCTCTTCTGCCTTCTGAATCACCTATTCTTTTTTCTTTTAAAAAAGACTTTATGGGCTTTGACCCTGAGCATGGAGACTGCCGTGCAGCTGCTCTCACCTCTGCCTGCCCTGGCCCTTTGGGTAATGTGCTGTGCCTGCTCCCTGCATGATGACCCAGTGTACATGACTGTTGTGTCCAGCCTCTCACCCATTTCCTGGGGGAGCTCTGCTAAGACAGTGCTCAGCAGCCAGGCCTGGAGGCATCTGATCCCTGTCTGCCCATCACATGATGTCCATCTCCCCAGATCAGAAACAGAATCCTGTCTTCACAGACCTGCAGCTCTTGAAGTAAGGAGGTGACAGCTCTTGAAGGTCCCAGCACTCCCTTCCCACCCTGCCAGTCATGCACTTGGTGTGGACATAGAGGCCCACCAGGACCCCATCCCACTGAGAACCTGCTCCTGCCAGGGCCTGCCCACCTGATATCCTCCAGGCCACACACGTGCTGGGAGGGAGAACTGCTGGGAAGGTGCCCAGATGGTCACAACTGCCACCTGGTCTCCAGTGCTCTGCCCTGCATCACCTTGTGTTATCTTGTGGTGTCTCCTGCTAAATGGCCAGAAAGACCTACACTTACATCAACTCAGTCATCCCTATGGGCAGTGGAAGGCCTGGGAAATTCAAGACCCCAGTATTGAGGGGGTGGAACTCCATCAGTCCTCACTCCTCCTCCTCCCAGTTGTGTGGCCCTGGAAAGTGACTGGGCCTCATAGGTCTTCCCAGTCTCCTCATCTTTATAAGTCAGCCAAAGGGGTACTGATGCCAAGTCGCAGAACTCTGCTGGCTTTTCTATAGGGTATTTATTTGGGGTAGAAGCTTACAGTCACAAGGCCATAAAGAGTATTTTACTTCTCTCACCAAAGCCTGCTTCTCCTTTTGGAGCAGGGTGGCTGCTGGTGTCTGTGATGGCTCAGCCTCCCTCTTCCTCTTCAGGCTCATGGTCCCAGCTTCTGATCACAGCTGGAGGCTGGCATAGGCTCCCTTCCTTAACTCATTTCTATCTGGGCTTAACTGCTCTGTTCTCTTCAGCTGCTAACTCTTAGGCTCATCTCTTTTCCCAGGCTGCAGGATCCTCTGTATCTTCTCCTGTGTGTCTGCTACCTTGTTAGAGTCTGTTTTATCAGTCTGAGGGGGCTATGTGGTTTGATCAGAACCCTAATCTTAATGTAATTCAATCAGGCATCTCAACCAAATCTAATATAATATAATCAAAGGGTTATACGACCAGTGGAAAAGGCCAGTTTACAAACATACTCTATATTTCTTTTTGGAATTCATAAATAATATCAAACTGCCACTGCCTTCTCATCTGCATCTTGAGGATCTTGTAGCATGTACTTCCTAGGGGGTTTGGCAGAGGTATATGCAATAGTCTCTCTAAAATTTATGGAATGGTGCCACAGGGACCTAATACATGAGCTTAGAGGTGGGAAAATTACAAGAAAGAAAGGGAGGCAGCAGGAAGTTCAACCTGAGACTGTAGCAGTTCGATATTATTGATGAATTCTAAAAAGAAATATTCGATTATGTTTGTAAACTGATCTTTTTCTCTGGGCATATTAGATTATATTGGATTCATAGGTTTCCTTATTAAGTAATCATGTAAACCTCTTGTGCCAGTAGGGTGCCAGTAGATAAAAGGCATAGCAAATGACAGAGTTGAGGACTTTTAATGTAGTTTTGATGCTGGAGTTTGATGCTGAAGCTGGAGCCCCAGGGTGAGAGGCAAGCCTAGAGAGCCTCATCCTCTAGAGCTGGCCTTCTGGAGCTAACAGAAGAGCTGAGCCCAAGAGGAAACCAGGAATCCTGAACCCTCACAGACTTCAGCAGCCATCTTGCTCCAATATGTGAAAATAGACTTTGGTGAGGGAAGTAACTTATGCTTTATGGCCTGGTAACTGTAAGCTCCTACCCCAAATAAATACCTGTCATAAAAATGAACCAATTTCTGTATTTTGCATCAGCACCCCTTTGACTGACTAATACACAGACCATGCAAATATCCCCTTCATCAAGCTTTCAAATTTCCCATTCATTTATTTCTTTTGGTATGGATTCATGAATTCCTATTATATTCCTATTATATTCAATGGGTTATCATTATATATTTTGATTCTCAAAATGTTTCAGATTGATCAGTGGAATCCACTTCAAACTGTCTTCTATGTCCTCTTGACAGAATTCCTTCATTAATTTATGACAAAACCAAGTCTTCAATGTTCAAGAAGTACTTTCCCTGCCCCAACCTGGAACCAGCTATTTTTCAAAAAAGGATGTGTGCTTTCAGTGGAGATTTATATTTAGATACCAAGATCTAGGTGATAGGGAGCTCAGTGCTATTGGGTTGTCACTGTTTACAGTTTTCAGTAGACAGAGCTAAGAAATATATGAATATTTATACTGTGTATGTATATATCTGTATGTACATATGTAAGTGGGTAAGTTTACACCTATATTTATTTCTTTATCTATATATATTGAAAACCACAAATTCACCTGAAGACCAACTACTTAATCAGCAGGTCCCAGTAAAAAGTGATAGCAGGATGCTTGTTCTAAAAGGGCAACAAATATAAGGTTTTTTCCTTCTCCCACAAAGTATCTTACTTATCAGGGTATATTTTACTTACTACTTAATACTATTCTAACTAAAGAAAAATTTAAAATTTAATTACCATGAATTGTACTGTTGCTCTTTATATTGTGCAGTGTCACTTATAAATACAAATACTAGAGCATTTATCTTGTATGTGGAATCATGAAAATTACACAATTCTTGGTTCAAAGCTGTATTTCACTGTGCACGTATTTAGTTCTTACCAGGATAGTGGAAACCTAAACAAAACTACTGCAACTCTTTTTTTTAAATTATTTTATTTTTAAAAATTTATTTTTATTTATTTCTCCCCACAGTACTTGCTGTTATTTTGTTCTCATCTTCCTTTTAGGGAGCTATGGGAACTGAACCAGGACCTCCCATGTGGGAGGTAGAAATCCAGGGTGTGCAGGGCTGTTTTTCCTGGAGGTTTTAGGGAAAGTCCACTTCTAAGGCCATTCAAGAGGTTCATTTTTTCTTAATATTCCATCATATGAATATATGACATTTCATTTATCCATTCTTTGGTTGATGGACATATGGGTTGTTTCCATCTTTTTGGCAATTGCAAATCATGCTGCTATGAACATCGGTGGGCAGTTGTCTGTTTGCATCACAGTTTTCAGTTCTTCTGGGTATATATTCTTAGTAGAGGAATTGCTGGGTCATATGGCAGTTGTGTACTTAGCTTCTTGAGGAACGGCCAAACTGTCTTCCACAGAGTCTGTACCATTTTACAATCCCACCAACAGTGAAGATGTGTTCCTATTTCTCCACATCCTCTCCAGCACTTATTGTTTTCCCTCTCTTTTAGTAATGGCCATTCTATGAGGTGTGAGATTGTATCGCAGTTTTGATTTGCATTTCCCCAATATCTAGTGAAATGGAACATTTTTTTCATGTGCTTTTTTGCATTTGTATTTCCTCTTTCAAGTAATGGCCATTTAAGTCTTTTGTCCATTTTTAAATTGGATTCCTTGCTATTTTATTTTTGAGTTTTAGTGTCTTTTTATATAGCATTGAAATCAAACTCTTAATGGATAGTTGGTTTCCAAATATTTTCTGCCATTGAGTGGGCTACCTTTTCACCTTCTTGCCAAAGTGTTTGGAAGCACAAAATGTTTTACATTTTGATATGTACACATTTGACCAACACTTCCCCCTTTGCTTAATCTGGAAGGGCTAGAAGGAAAGGAACTATTAGTTGCCCTATCTTTCCCTTCCCCCCCCTTTTTTTTTTAAAGATTTATTCCTCTCCACTTTCCCTGCCAACCCCCCACCCACCGTTGTCTGCTCTCTGTGTCCATTCTCTGTTCAGTCTTCTGTGACTGCTTCTTATCCTTATTAGTGGCACCGGAAATCTATGTTTCTTTTTTTCTTGCATCATTTTCTGTGTGAGCTCTCCATGTGTGTGGCACCATTCCTGGGCAGGCTGCACTTTCTTTCATGCTGGATACTCTCCTTATGGTGTGTGTTCCTTGTACATGGGGCCTCCCCTATGCTGGAGACACCCCTGTGTGACAAGGTACTCCTAGTGCGCATCAGCATGGGTCAACGACCGGGGTTGATTTTTGTTTTTGTTTTTTCCTGGATCTAATCTTTTTTTTTTTTTTTAATATTACATTCAAAAAATTTGAGGTCCCCATTCACCCTCACAGCCCCCACCCCACCACTCCCCCCACAGTAACACTCTCCCCCATCATCATGACACATCCACTGCATCTGGTGAGTACATATCTGGGCATCACTGCACCCCATGGCCAGTGGTCCACACCATAGCCCACAATCTCCCATGTTCCATCCAGTGGGCCATGGGAGGACATACAATGTCCAGCAATTCTCCCTGCAGCACCACCCAGGACAACTCCAAGTCCCAATAATGCCTCCACATCTCATCTCTTCCTCCCATTCCCCACACCCAGCAGCCACCATGGGCACTTTTTCCACACCAATGCCACATTTTCTCGATTATTAACCACAATAGTTCATGAATAGAATATCATTAAGTCCACTCTAATCCTTTCTGTATTCCTCCTTCCTGTGGAATTGGATTGGTTGTGTCCATTTCACATCTAGGTCAAGAGGGGGCTTAGATTCCACATGGATACTGGATACAATCCTCCTGCTTTCAGTTGTAGTCACTCTAGGCTCCATGGTGTGGTGGTTGACATTCTTCAACTCCATGTTAGCTGAGTGGGGTAAGTCCAATAAATCAAAGTGTAGGAGCTGAAGTGTCTTGAGGCTCAGGGCCTGGCTATCATATTGTCAGTCCAGAGATTCCAATCCCCTAGATATATCTTAAACTCCAGCACCAACTACAATTCCAGTAAAGTAGCATGAAAGGCTTGTGAAAAGAGATCACATCTGTGTCCAGCTCCATCATGCAGAAACACTAGCTCCAAAGAAGGGCCAACTGACATGGCAGTGAACTCCATCTGCCATGACCATAAAACATGTGGGTCTCTGTAGTCCTCAGAAGAACCAATACCAGGGGTAGTATATACTTTATCTGTCTCTGAGACTCTGCTCAGGTGTGCATAAGGGCAATCCTTCTGACAACCGCCACACTCTTTTTTAGAGAATCATAGCCATATAAACTCCTTTTTCCTTTCCATTTCCCCCTTACTTTAGGTCAAACAGCATTTTTAACTCCTGTTATTATATGTAGACAGGGATATTCTGCTGGTCCGCATCGAATCTTTAATTCAAGGTCATTTCATAGTTATGTCATCAGTTGGTACTTGGTAGTGATCCCTTGGTGCCAGGGAGGTTCATCCCCAGGTGTCATGACACACACTGGGGGGAAGGCATTGCATTTACATGCGGAGTTTGGCTTTGAGACTGGCCACATTTGAGTAACATGGAGGCTGTCAGGAGGGAACTCTTAGGCACAGTGCTGCTCTAGGCCTTGTTCTTATTTCAGGTGTATAGGCTCACAAGCATAGTCATTAGTATTAGGGGCTCACTGTTGGACCCTCATTCCTTCCTTGTCCTTGCCATTGCACCTGGGGGACTGCTGCTGCTACCCTAGGGATCCCGACAGAGCCCCCCACCCCCCTGGTGAGGAAACCAGTACCCCCCAGCTGTTGTTTTTAATTGTTTCCACTATGAGTATATCCAAACATTTCCATGCACCCTGGACACATGCCCTGTATAACTCCCTGTCAACCATATATCCCCTGTTAATAACATCCCATACCAGTATTCCTCCACTGCCATTGTTGAACCACTCTGTGATCCAAAACTTCCTCAAAAGTGAAGCCCAATATAATGCCAGATTTCCTTAATAGAAAAATGGGATATAGCAATGAGTTTAAAGGTTAGATATAGAATACATATTGATTTGGAAAAATTCTACATCCTATCTTTTTCTTTTCTTTTTTCCTAATTATTGAGCTTCTCTTCACAAGAGCCATAGATCACAGTAATTCATATATACAATATACAGTACTTTCACATATCCAATATAAAACCTTTTCCCTTCCACAGCGATAATCTTTTAACATATTCATACCGTATTTACTGAAACTGATATACAGATATTGAGACAATAGCTTTCATACAAGGTAACATTTCTGTTCACATTGTGGTTTATACTTTAGGCTATAAAATTTTCTAAATTTTTAGTTATCCTATGTTTTACATTATGATTTACATTTTAGCCTATCAGCCCCTATATATTTTTGGTGTAATTTTACATGTTTTATATCCATCCTTGTGTACTCTTGTGAAACACTTCTATTGCCTTCACAGTTACGTTGGTTCCATCTATTCAATTGCGGTCACCCCTCGGGCTGAAGTGTGATTTGCTGGCCTGGCGGGGGAGCAGCCGCGGCAGGCCAAGCCACTGCCCCCATAATAGGGTGGCTGGTTGGACTCACCGCCACCCTTGAAGGAAGCTCGGCATGGGCGCAGAGTGCCCTCGGGTCTCCCCTTCTCGGCAGCCATGCTTCCGCGGCCGCCCCTCCTCCCGGATGGTGCCACACGATGCCTGTGGGTGGCACCCTTCTTCTTCTTTCTCCCTGCGCAGGCGCAGGGTGGAAAAATCCAGTCTGCCCTTTTCCCTTCCCCCGACAGCAGCAACAGCCAGGCGTGGGCGGAGAAATCCAGTCTGCCCTTTTCCCCTCCCCCAACAGCAGCAAAAGCCAGGCGTGGGTGGAAAAATCCAGTCTGCCCTTTTCCCTCCCCCCGACAGCAGCAACAGCCAGGTGTGGGCGGGAAACTCCAGTCTGCCCTCCACCCCAGCAACAGCAGCCACCAATCCCTAAATCCTGCCCCTTCCTCCAGCAACCGTGACAGCCAATCCCTAATCACCACCCCTCCCCCATCCAGTACCACCCACTGACCTTTTGCCAGCAACCAATCAGAACAGGGCATGGCTTCGACCAATCAGCCTTCCCCAGCCCCTATAAAACTGTTGCCTCTCCCTCAGTAAAGTTGGACTTGCGTGTTTACCTTGTCTCCACGGTAGTTCTTCTGCCGTGCGCCCTCCAGTCCTGAGAGCCCCCGACAAGGGCCTGGCCTCCCTTGTCCCCAGTTCATCGCCTGCTTCTCCGGGTGACCCCTTCATCGCCTGCTTTGCCGGGCGACCCCTTCGTCGCCGGCTTCGCCGGGCGACCCCATCAGCCAAACCGCGCAACCCCTTGTGAGACCGATCCCTCGTCTACTGCCGGACCGACCCCTCGTCCCAAATGGGACCGACCCCTCATCCCAAGCGGGACTGACCCCTCATCCAGAGCTGGACCAACCCCTCATCCGCAGCCAAACCCCACCTCTACCGACCGAGCAAGCCGCCACATTCAATATCTATTTCTCCCTCCCCTGGGGGCCCACAGTGACAGTCAATCTTCATTTCTTGAGTAGCCATGTTCAGAGATACTTGCAACAGTGTTGAGGGCTTGACTTGCTCAACTATCCTAATGCCCTGGGAGCCATCACTTCTCTTAAGAGATACCACTCCCTCTATTTGATGGCATTAGCCCTCCCCAGATGTGGGTCTACCTTCACTCTCATTATATGGGTCTCTACCCAATGGTATGACCCTCTTTGGAAAAATGAGCATTCAGATATTCCCTAGGAGTCTGTCTGACATCAGATTATGCCCTTTGAGTATCTTAAACAGGTAACTTTCCTAATTATATTTTGAAAAGTTTTTCTCAGCATTATATTTTCAACCAACACCTGAGAATCTCCTATGTTTGTATGTTGCCCCACACTCCCCACAATTTCTTGGGCAATATTACCCATCTGCCCATCCCTAGCCCCCCTCAGACCCCAAAGTCCCACCCAAAGGTAACCCTATGCCCCCATTTTATCCCTTCCTTGTACACATACTTACCTACAGCTTATCATAGATTTCACCAATGTAGATGTCAGCTTATATCCTTCCTCTACCCCCCAATTTCCTGTAGGCCTATCTTCCAGTCTCTAGCTCTCTTAGGCAGGTTGGTTATTTCATATCATTGAGGTCATGTAGTATTTGTCCTTCAGTGCCTGGGTTGCTTCACTCAACATAAGGTTCTCAAGATTCATCTATGTTATCACGTTTTTTAGTGTATTTGTTCTTGAAGCTGAGTACTATTCCATTGTATGTATATACCACATTTTATTGATCCACTCATCTGTCGATGGGCACTTGGGTCGATTCCAACTTTTGGTGACACTGAACAATGCTACTATGAACATTGGTGTGCATATATCAGTTTGTGTCCTTGTTTTCAGTTCTGCTGGGTATATGCCCAGCAGTGGAATTGCTGGGTCATATGGCAAATCTATGATTAGTTTTTTGAGAAACTGCCAAACTGTCTTCCAGAATGGTTGGATCCTTCTGTATTCCCACGAGGAGTGGATGAGTGTTCCCATTTCTTCACATCCTCTCCATCATTTGTATTCTTCTTTTTTTCCATGCGTGCCAATCTTATGGGAGTAAGATGGTATCTCATTGTAGTTTTGATTTGCATTTCCCTGATAGCTAGAGATTTGGAGCATTTTTTCATGTGCTTTTTAGCCATTTGTATTTCTTCTTTGGAGAAGTGTCTGTTTAAATCTTTTTCCCATTTTGAAAAAGGGTTGTTTATTTTTTTATTTTCAAGTTATAGGAGTTCTTTATATATGGAAGTTATAAGTCTCTTATCAGATATATGGTTGCCAAATATTTTCTCCCATTGTGTGGGTTCCCTTTTTACTTTCTTGACAAACTCCTTTGAGGTGCAGAAGGCTTTAATTTTGAGGAAGTCCCATTTATCTATTTGTTATTTTGCTGCTCATGCATTTGGTGTGATGTTCATGAAGCCATTTCCTATTACAAGGTCTTGTAGATGTTCCCCTACACTGCTTTCCAAGGTCTTTATGTTCTTGGCTCTTATATTTAGGTCTTTGATCCATCTTGAGTTGATCATTGTATAAGGTGTGAGATGGTAATCCTCTTTCATTCTTCTACATATGGCTATCCAGTTCTCCAGGCACCATTTGTTGAAGAGGCCATTCTCTCCCAGTTGAGAGGGTTTGGTCGCTTTATCAAATATTATATGGCTATATATATGAGGTTCTATATCAGAAACTTTCAATTTGATTCCATTGTTCTGTGTGTCTCTCCTTATGCCAATACCATGCTGTTTTCACTAGTGTAGCTTTGTAGTATATTTTGAAGTCAGGTAGTGTGATTCCTCCAATTTCTTTTTTCTTTTTCAATATGGTTTTGGCTCTTCAGGGCCTCTTTCCTTTCCAAGTAAATTTCATAGTTTTTCTAGTTCCTTAAAGAAGGCTGTGTTGATTTTTATTGGGATTGCATTGAATGTGTAGATCAGTTTTGGTAGAATAGGCATCTTAATAATATTTAATCTTCCTATCCATGAACAGGGAATATTCTTCCATTTATTTAGGTCTTCTTTCATTTCCTTGAACAGTCTTGTATAGTTCACAGTGTATATGTTTTTTACATCTTTAGTTACAGTTATTCCTAAATATTTTATTTTTTTATTTACTATTGTGAATGGTATTCATTTCTAGATTTCCTCCTGATCTTGCTCATTATTGGTGTACAGAAATACTACTGAATTTTGCACATTGGTCTTATAACCTGGGACCTTACTAAACTCATTTATGAGTTCTAGAAGCTTTGTTGTACACCTCTCAGGGTTTTCTATATATAGGATCATGTCATCTGCAAATAATGAAATTTTGACTTCTTCCTTTCCAATTTGAATGCCTTTTATATCTGATTCTTGCCTCAGTGCTTGAGCAAGTACTTCTAAGACCATGTTAAATAGAAGGGGAGAGAGTGGGCATCCTTGTCTTCTTCCTGACTTTAGAGGGAAGGATTTTAGGATTTCTCCATTGTAAACAATGTTGGCTCTGGGATTTTCATATATAATCTTTATCATGTCCAAAAAATTTCCTTGTATTCCAATCTTTTGGAGTGTTTTCATCAAGAAAGGGTGCTGTATTTTGTCAAATGCTTTTTCTGCATCTATAGATATAATCATGTGATTTATTTCCTTCTGTCTGTTTATATGGTGTATTACATTGATGATTTTCTTATGATGAACCATCTTGCATACCTGGAATGAATCCCACTTGGTCGTGGTGTATAATTCATTTAATGTGTTGTTGAATACGATTAGCAAGTATTTTGTTAAGTATTTTTGCTTCTAGGTTCATCAGAGAAACTGGTCTGCAATTTTCCTTTCTTATGGTGTCTTTGTTTGGCTTTGGTACTAGGGTAATCTTGACATTATACAATGAGTTAGGCAATGTTCCTTCTGTTTCGATTTTTTGGAAGAGTTTCAGCAGAATTGGTGTTACTTCTTTCCAAAATGTTTTGTAGAATTCACCTGTGAAGCTGTCTGGCCCTGGGCTCTTCTTAGTTGGGAGGTTTTTAATGACTGATTCTATCTCTTTATTCATGATTGATTTGTTGAGATCATCAGTTTCTTCTTTCATCAACATAGACTGCTTATGTGTTTCTAGGAATTTGTCCATTTCCTCTGAATTGTCATTTTTTTTGGGATATAGTTTTTCAAAGTATCCTCTTATGATAGTCTTTATTTCTGTGGGGTCAGTGGTGATATCTCCTTTCTCGTTTCTTATTTTGTGTATTTGCATCTTCTCTTTTCTTTGTTAGTCTCGCTAAATTTTTGTCAATTTTATTGATCTTCTCAAAAAACCAGGTCTTGGTTTTGTTTATCTCTTCAAGTGCTTTCTTATTTTCTATTTCATTTAGTTCTGCTCTTATCTTTGTTTTTTCTTTCTTTCTTCTTCCTGTAGGATTACTTTGTTGTTGTTTTTTTCTAATTCCTCCAAATATGCAGTTAGTTCTTCCATTTTTGCCCTTCTTTTTTGATGTATGAATTTATGGTTATAAATTTCCCTCTCAGTACTGCTTTTGCTGCATCCCATAAATTTTGGTATGTTTTGTTATCATTATCATTTGTTTCAAGGTAGTCATTGATTTCTTTTGAGATTTCCTCTTTTACCCACTGTTTTTCTAAGAGTGTGCTGTTTAATTTTCATATCTTGGTGTGAAATCTGAGCCTCTGGCCCTTGCAGATTTCCAGCTTCACTCCACTGTGCTCAGAGATATTATTTTGTAGGATTTCAATCTTTCTGAATTCATTAAGCCTTTTTTTTGTGGCCTAGCATATGGTCTATCTTGGAGAATGATCCATGTGCACTTCAGAAAAATGTATATCCTGCTGTATTTGGGTGTAATGATCTGTATATGTCTATTAGATCCAGCTCCTCTAATATACTGTTCAAATTTTTAATTTCTTTAGTGATTCTCTTTTGAGATGTTCTGTCCAGAGTTGACAGTGGGGTATTAAAATCCCCCACTATAATTGTAGATGCATCTATTCTTTCACTTAGTTTTTCCAGCGTTTGCCTGACATATTTAGAGGTCCCTTGTTAGGAGCATAAATATTTATGATTTTTTGTTCTTCTTGAGAGAGTGTCCCTTTCACTAAGATGTAGTATCCTTCTTTGTCTCTCACAATTGTTTTGCATTTAAAGTCTATTTTGTCTGATATTAATATAGCTACTCCTGCCTTTTCTTGGTTATTGTTTGCTTGTAAGATTGTTTTCCAACCATTCACTTTCATCCTCCTTGAATCTCTGGGTCTAAGATGTGTCTCTTGTAGACAGCCTATAGATGGGTTATATTTCCTTATCCAGTGTACCAGTCTGAATCTTTTGATAGGTGAGTTTAATTTGTTGACATTTAGTGTTATTACTTTCAAGGAATTATTTATAATAGCCATATTTTGATTGGACTTGTGTTTGTCATTTTTTGTTTGTTTGTTTTTCTTCTCTTTTTTTCTTTTTTGTTGCTCTTACACTCTCCTCCAACTCTGCCTCTCCTGTTTTTTCCTTTCTTCCAGCAGAACTCCCTTTAGAATTTTTTGAAGGGGAGGTTTCTTGTTGGCATACTCTTTCAATTTCTGTTTATCTGTGAATATTTTGAACTCTCCATCATTTCTGAATGCTAGTTTAGCTGGATAGAGTATTCTTGTTTGGAAATTTTTTCCTTTAGTACATTGACTATATCATACCAGTGCCTTCTTGCCTCCATGGTTTCAGATGAGAAATTAGCACTTAACCTTATGGAGCTTCCCTTGTGTGTGATGTTTTTCTTTTCTCTTGCTGCTTTTAGAAGTTTCTCTTTGTCTTGAACATTGGATAATTCAACAGGTATAAGTATTGGGGTGGGTCTGTTGGGGTTTATGATGTTTGGGGTATGTTGTGCTTCTTGGATATGTACATCTTTCTCTTTCAGTAGATTTGGGGAGTTTTCAGCCATTATTTTCCTGCAACACTCCTTCTAGCCCCCTTCCCTTCTCTTCTCCTTCTGGGATGCCTATAATACATATGTTTGAGCATTTTGCATTGTCATTCAGGTCCCTAAGTCCTAGCTGGATTTTTTCTATCTTTTTATCGATCAATTCTACTATCTGTTTTATGTCCAATATACTGTCTTCCACATTGCTAATTCTCTGCTCTGCCTCTTCTAATCTGCTGCTATTTGCTATGAGTGTATTTTTGATTTCTTGAAGTGTGGTGTTCATTCTCATCATATCTGTTATCTTTTTGTGTATGTCTGCAATTTCCTCTCCAAGTGTTGTCTTCATATTGTTAACCTTTTCCTTTACTTCATTAAATTTGTCTGTGATATATGTTCTGAGATGTTTAATGACTTGTGAGAAGTTATCTCCCCTTCCTGGTTTTTAGTTCATTGGATTCAGCCATGTTTTCCTGATTACTGGTTTGGTTTGTAGATTTTTGTTGCTGTCTGGTCATCATTTTATCTTGATGGGTTTAATCAGTTCGTTAGCTTCTTTATCTAGTCTTGGGAATTAATTAGCTGTTGTTTTTGTGTAAGTGTTATATCTTCTCTTTGCCACTTTGTTCTTCTTATTCTAATTTCTTATTGCTGGTTGAGTTCACTTTGAAGGAAAGTATTAGGGCCAGGGAAAGGCAATTGTGTAAGAAAAGAAATGTGTAAAGTAGTATTGGTAATAAATGTTAACAGAGCAACAATATGAGATCTGGGAGGATGGATATTAGATTCATGTAAGTTGTGTAGAGTTATCGCAGCAAGTATAGTACCTATAATGATGTAGTCGACTGAATATGGGAGGAATATGGTATGAATTAAAAAGCTAGTGTTTTCAAGAGGGAGGGAAAATGAAAAGAAAGACAATAGTTTCAAGAGTGGATAAAAGAAAACAAAACAGGTATTAGAAATTAAGAGTTAGACAATTTGGGGATCAAAGAAAGGGAGGTGGAGTATAGGAGAGACAGTAGATGATGGAGGATATCAAGATGTTGGGGAAAGGGGATGGTGTATGTAGCCAAAATCAATTAACACAGAAATGAGGCAATGGAGGATGAGGAAACCCAGCAAATATGAGGTGTTCCCTGCAGCACCTATTGTATAATTAAGATAAAATAAAATAAGAAAATGAGGGCCAAGAGAAAAGAAAAAGAAAAGAAAAGAAAGAAAAAGGGGGGTGGGTAAAGAAAAGGGAGAGGAACAAGTAAGGAAAAGAAGATGTAGAAGAACAACAATAGCAACAACAAAAAAACCCTAAATAAATGAAGAAGAAAAAAAAAGACCTTGGGGGATACAATGGGAGGAAAGACTAGGAGATAATGCAATATTGGCAACCAGGACAATAAAAAACAAAAAAACACAAATGTTGAGGGCTAGGTCAATCAAGGACCTCAGATGGACCTCAGGGCATAGTGGATTCAGGGATGGAAAGTCTGTGATATTGAAGACTCAAGAGGTGTGAGTCTCTGGGGTGTGGGCCACCAGAGTTTAGGGGACACAGACCTGGCAACCTCAAATCCAGTTAATAGGGAGCCTGGGAGCACCACAGTGCAACACAGCCTTCAGGGATCCCCACAGCTGGGTGGCAGCCCTATGGGGGCAGTCACATCCACAAGCCCTGACCTATGTGTCTGAAACCCACAATTCCTCCTCTCACTAGGGTCTCTTCTGTGGCTGTATCACCAATTCGACTTCAGGACACTTCCCAACCTGCAAGCCCCCCAAACAGCCAGTTGGGGGCACCTCTATATTGCCGCCAAGTTAAGGACACTGCAGATCCACAGCCAGGCCTAGAAGGTAGGGCTCTAGCCAGAAGCACTATCAATGCCTGAACCAAAAATCCCTCACCTGCAAGAGATTCCCCTAAATGGCTTCCAGATGCCTCCCACCCTGCAAGCCCCCGAAACAGCCTCCTGGTGATCTCTTTATTGAGAGTGATTTAAGGCTGCTGCAGATCAGCATCCGGCATTGGAGGCAGGGCTCTAGCCAGAAGCGCTATTATTTGTGTCCAAAATCTAAAATTCCCCACCTCACAAAATACTTCCATCTGTCTCACCAAATCAGTTTGCAAAGACCTCCTCCCCCATAAGCCCCTGAATAACTTGCTCAGGGCTTATGAATTTCCCAGTACTGCAGAGCCTCCAGGGATTGCCACTGTGGTGCCGGTGCTGCAGTTCTGCCCACCCCAGGGTGGAGCATCTGGCACACAGCCCCTAACTCCATGTAAGAGAGCCTCAATTTTATCTTTTACATGAATTTTCTGTTACCTTCCCACCAAATCGATGTCCAGACACCTCCTGCCCTGCAAAATCCTGAAACAGCCTGGTCCTGAAGAATTTCTAACACTGCCCAGCCTCTTCTTTGCAGGAGAGACTATAAGGTGCACTCACTCAACCACCATCTTGCCCCACCTCCTCAAGGCCCGGGGTTTGAACCGCAGACCTCCCATGTGGTAGATGCCTATCCATTGGGCCAAGTCCACTTCCTCCCTTTCCTTTTGTCATTATTTTCACTGTAAGAGGTTGACTTACAGGAGGAAGAAGGTATCTGATAGGAATCCTCGGTGGTTTTGTGGTTTTGTATTTCTTTGAAGACCATTTCCTACCTTCTGCTTTGGAAGTATCTCTAGTTTGAAAGAAAATTGTGGCCTTTTAGAGCAGAGACTTGCTGAACTTTCACCCATCATAGAGTCATTGTAATTTTCTGCTTATGGGATGTTGTGAATGCAACCTGCTAATTGAGTGGCAAAGAATAATGGCAGACTTGCATAATGTGTGTATTTCTTCAGCTCCACTACACTTGTACTTCACAGACAAAACACAGTGCCTGCCCTATGGAATTTGGACACATGAATAGAAAACCCTGACTGATAAACAGTTGCAGTTAAGTTGTTATCACATCAAACTATTGTTGTCAAGTTAGGATGTTGAATTTAAACCCCCTATATCCACACAATGATCACCTGAAAAATATACAGAGAAAGAATTGAGAAGGGACTAAAAATGGTTCACTTCATAAATCAGTATGAAAGTAGGCAATAAGGAAAGAACTGAGGTATCAAAAAGATTGAAGACTTGCAAAGCCAAGTGGCATGGCTATATTGTATTTCAGAGAAGTTTTTAAGAATCATGTAGGAATTACCATTCTCTTCCATGAGGTGTCAGTGCCATGTGCACCTCTCAGACACCACCACCATGCTGAGTAAGGGAGACAGAGCACAGATTGTTGACTTGGAGAATAAAGGTAGAAGACTTGCTTTCTTCATGGACAGCTTCACTCTTTACTTGGAAAGACAGGAAAAAGGAGGTCTTCCAGTGAGTTTTCTGGCTTGTGGAAGGGAGATAGCTACAACAGAGAACCTGGGTAAAACTGAAAGAGATGAAAATAAGATGAAAGCAATCTCCTTCAGCATTATAGATGCCAATAATATGCTTTAAGCAACAGAACATTTTCAGAGAGAACCACGCTATCATTTGTGCTGTGGATCACTTTGAGTCAGATCATGTAGAGTTATAGAAAAAGAATGGGATATTTCCAATGTAGATATTCTGAGCTCCTACAAAGCCAGATATTATTAAGGTTTTCAAACTAGAAATGTAGAAGCCGCTGTGGCATTCTAGGTTATAATTTCTGATAAGGAACTAGGAAGAGCTAGAACCCACATAAACCCAAAGTTCTGTGGGATCCTCCATTATTTTGTGAAAAGTGTAGAGGGTTTCTGAGACCAGAAAGTGAGGAGAAACCCCTGAGGATGACCACAGCCTGGATTGGTCCATTGCTTGGATGACCTCACAAGGAGGTCCATTGTGCAGGACCTGCCACCCCTATATAAGGCCCTGCAACTGAGACTCAGGGTCCGCTTACCCAGGAAGCTGTTTTTGATGACCTGTGGACTAAAACTACTCTTCACTGGTTTATTTCTCATTTGAAGATTCATTTATTTTGTTTCTTATTTTTTCTTTTTGTCTTAATTCTTTTTTCCAGATTTTTTCTTTATTCTTTCCTTTTTTAAAAAATTATTTTGCTTTTTAATTTTTCCTGGTTTTTTAAAATCTTTTTCTTTTACTCGTTTATTTTTTATTTTCATTTTTTTCTAGCATTTGATTTTTTTTTAATTGGATCAGTTATTCAGTCTTTTCCATTGGAGAGTCTGCCTAGAGTCACCGGGTCTCCAGCCCAGCATAAACTCCAGCATGCTGCAGCCTCTAACAGCCTGGAGGACTAAGGACGAAATCCACCTCAAGAACTACTGGTTCCTGAGAACAATAGGCAAGGGTGCCTTTTCTGTCATCAAATTAGCATGGCAGGTCCTCACAGCCATTAGGTAGCCATGAAAATCATATGTAAGAATGATGACCCCAGCAGTCTCTACATGCACTCCAGAGAGGTGAGCATAATGAAGAGCTTGAGCCATCCCAACATCAACTGGCTCTTTGAAATCATTGACAGCACCAAGGTGCTCTACCTTATCATGGAATATGCCTGTGGAGGTGATCTCTGTCACTACTTGGTGGCCCATGACACTCTATTAGAAGAGGAAGCCCGAGCGAAATTTCAGCAAGTCATATCTGCTGTCCAGTACTGTCACCAGAAGTTTATTTCACACAGAGACTTGAAAGCAGACAACCTCCTTTTGGATGCTGCTGGGAATGTGAAAGTTGCCAATTTCAGCTTGAGTAACACATTTGACATCAACCAAAAACTGAAAATCCTGTGCAGCACTCCCTGTTATACTGCCCCTGAAAAACTTAAGGGGCATATGTATGTTGGGCTGACCATGGATGTCTGGAGCCTGGGGGTGATTCTGTACACCATGGTCAGTGGGAAGGTCCCTTTCATTGCACAGAGCTTCAAGCACCTGCAGGAGCAGTTGCTCAGTGGGGAGTTCCGCATCCCAGACCACCTGTCTGTGGATTGTAGGAATCTCCTAAAAAGTGCCTGACAGTAGATCCCTGTAAGAGGCCAAGCTTCCCAGACATAATGACTGACCCATGGGTCAATATGGGCTATGAGCATGCAGAATTGAAGCCATATGTGGAGCCCCTCCCAACTTGCCAGGACCCCCACCAGATAGCAGCAATTGTTACCATGGCCTACAAAGAGGAGGAGAAACAGGCATCCTTGAGAGATGGCAAACATGATGAAGTTATGGCCATCTATCTCTTGCTGGGCTACAGCAGATGGGAGCAGGAGACCTCCACCAGTGCCATGCAGACCCAGCCACTTGCCAGGCCAGGAGTGGGAGAAGCCCACCTCTCTACCCTCCTACCAGAGCTTGCCGCCTCCCCTGTTCCACCCTGCAGCTCTCCTCTCCTACAGAGGACAAGCCTCAGCCAGGCCTTCATGGACAAAGGCCAGGAGAGCCAGCGCACACCAGAGACAGGAGCCTCCAAGATGTCGGCTTCACCCACAGGGCCTCTGGCCCCATCTCATGTGCACCAGCAGCCCTGGATGGCCTGGGTGAAGCCCAGCCAGGCCTCCAGGCCCTGCCCTAAGGAGTGTCATCAGGAGAGTCCCCTGCTTGGCCCTGTGGTCACCACCTCCTCCCACATCATCTGCAGCAGGGATGGAGGACCTCAAGGAAGCACTTCTGCCCACTCAGCACGGGTGAAGCCATCCCTAGGGGAACACCCCAAGTCAGGGGTGAGCAGCAGAACTTGCCCTGCAGGGGGAGGTCCGCCTCCCCTCTCACCAACAGCCAGGGTCAGCCAAGCACCTGGAGGTGATTCTGGACTTTCCTGAAGCATCATCTGTGCCTAGGGTGTGCCTGCAAGGAGCAGCACCAAGGGGGACCTGCTGACTGCTTGATGTACTTGACTGTGAGTGGGACCTGATGGGGCGCCATGGGCTGCTGTGCATGTGTGGCACACCGGGCCAGGAGGACTTCCTCCAGTGGAGGATGGAGATGTGCAGGCTTCCATGATGGGGGCTCCACAGGGTGCAGGTCAAAAGGGTGCCTGGGAGCTCCAGGGCCTTTAGAGACATTGTGACCAGACTAACAAAACTGCTTCAGGTTTAAAGCACTCCCAGGTGCCCACTGGGAGACCAGAGAAGGGGGGAAGGCCCTCACTGCCTAGGCAACCAGTGCTCACACCCCAGGCAGAACCACAGAGGCTGCACTGGTTGTGCCCTGGACCTGCTCCCCTCTCCTGTCCTCATAGACTGGTGGTGAGGCCCATGGGCTACCCTTTGACCCCACATCTCCTGGGAGCCAGGTAAAGCAGAAGCTCCTTAGTTACTGGTAATGTTCTGCATGCCATGGAGGTGCTAGGATCCTCCTCAGTGGACTGCCACTGTGAGCCTGCCATGGCCTCTGCACACCCCCATCCTGCCCTAGATATATCCCCCTGACCGTGTGACACACACCACAGCAGCATGTTTTGGCTGTTGAGGTCCCACTCATGGCTGCTGGTGATTGTCTCCTGTATCTCCTCTGTAGGCTCCATGGGGCTCCTGGTCTCCATCCTCCATGGTAAGTCTACTGAGTGGGCCTTGGTTTCTCCCCTCGGTATTTGCTGAGGTTCAATGACCTCCTGGCAAACCCGACCTGCTTATATCTTCATTTAACCTTGAACATGTTCCCTTTTGGTGTGTTCTAGCCTGGCTCTTGTTAGAAAAAGAGTGTGGGGACCCAATACAGGGAAAATTTTCCTAGGTGCCTTGCTGTGGGAGCTGCCATATGTGGACAAAGCTCTCTTTGACTTAGCTTGGGAAGATGTTTTGTTTTTGGGCTCCATCCATGCTCCTGCTGTGGGGTGGTGAGGCCAAGAGGCCATGCTACAGGGTTCCTGGTTCTTGGCCTCTCCATTGAGCATCTGTGGGGCCCAGTCCAGAGAACCTGAGGGGCTGCAGCCAGCAGTGCCTGAGCTGTCTTTGATTCCTGGCCCTGGCGAGTGAGTCTGGGAGATGGCAGTGAAATAAATCTGTTGCGAACCTGAAAGCAAAAAGCACAGGGAGACGCTTCCACCTCTGGTGGTGAGAAGCAGAGGCAGCAACCAAAATGGAAACCATGGGAAGAGTCCAGGCTGCTCTCCCTAGACTTTCTGTGGAGGAACAAGATCATGCGCCACACAGAGCCTGAAAGGACAGTGGGGGAGATGAGCAGGTGCTGGACACAGCAGCTGTAGTTAGACCTGAACAACAGTTTCTGCTGCTGGGCATGAGTGCCACATGTGCTGGAGGGCTTAGGGCAGTGGAGGACGGAGGTCTGCAGTGCTGGGTGGGTCTCAGTGGGTTCACCTGCAGAGGAGATCCTCATCCACAAGACCTTCCAGGCATCAGCTCCTAAGATCCAGGGGCTTCAGCTTCCAAAGGTGAAGGGAATCTTCTGGGGGACAAGAGGAGCAGTCTGCAGAGCGTCGCTGCCAGGGGACCACTCACCCCACCTACACTGCTGCAGAGACTGGCCTGGCCTGTGTCCCCTGGGGCCCTGCACCCCTCTCCTGACTTCTCCATATTTTCCTTTGTAGGAGAGTGGAGTTCATTCTGGAGAAATAAAGAGAATTCAAATAAGAGCAGAGTCTGTTTATTCAAAGCTTGATCTCTAGTTTGGGAAGAGACCCCAAGGTAGACAGGAGCATGGGGAAGCATCACAGTGAACAGTGAGAAGGCTCAGGGGGGCTCCTGATGCAGGTGGTGGGCAGTGAAGGCCACCTAAGGGGTATCTTATGTGACTGGGGAACTCATTTGGCTTTCCCTGGTAGGTCCTTATTTGGGAGAATGGGTGACTTCCATAGGGTGAACACAGGGAGGCTGGGTGTCATTGACAAAATTCCTCCCCTCTGGGGCCTGATGCTTAGAGGTTTTAGGGTCTCTCAGTTCTTTCTCTGCCCAGAAATTCTCTCTCCCACCTTGTCCTCTACAGTGGTCCAAGGAAGTGGAGGAGGGGAAGATGCAACAGGGCTCTCTCACAAAACAGGCAGCACAGGGGGCTCCCTCTAAAGGACAATAATAGGCATAACAATAAAAAATAAAATTTGTAGGTCCCCTTTTTCTCCAGCTCCAAGCAGGAAGTGGACACTGCATCCCTGGGGTCCTGTCCTGGTGATGAGATTCCCTGTTAGCCCTTGCAAAGCCCACTTAGGCTTCTACCCTCTCCTCCCTTCTTCCCCTCAGGCAAACCATCCTGTCCCTCACCTCAGGACCCTGGGACCCATGTCTGGGTATCTGTGCACCTGGCCTGGTGCAGATCTGAGCAGGAGGGGCTGGCAGCTGCTCTAGGATGCAGAGGTGAGGGTGAGGGGTGCTGCTGAGCCCCCACACCAAACGCTGTCCCCTTCCCCAGAGTCGGGCATATTCCTCCCCAAGCTGCTGTTGGGTCCTGTCCTCTAAAGACCCTGTGCTCCCACCTCCCCCAGCCCTCCAGGTGGAAAGAGGGCTGACCCAGGCCTGGCGAGAGCAGGGGCTGTGGGCTGCTGGGCCCCCAGTCACCAAGAGGCTGCCCTGGGGGTCCTCTCCCTGGTGAGGGGACACTGAAGCTTCGCCCTCCAGGAAAGCCTCTGCCCAACAGCACCCACCTGCTGCTGTTCTTCCCTTGGGGTGCCCTTGCTGTGATCCATGCAGCTCCTGTCACAGTGACTTCCCCCACCCCACCTCCCTGGGCCATTCCTCTGCTTCCTGCCTTCCCTCATGGACAGTGAGGTCCTGCAGTGGCTGAGGAAGAGGAAGGCCCATGGGGCTCCAACCTTCTCCTCAAGTCCATTTTGGAAGCAGGTGTTTATGGGCACTTAGCTGGTGGCAGGCAGTATGTCCTGATTCATTTCTCCCCTCTATTGAACCTTTGAGATACTGGGGAAGGGGGCTATACACAACAGTGCTCCCACTCTCACCTGGACTGTGTTTTTTTGTGAGGGCTTATTTATAAATTTATGGAATCATGATGTGTCCACAACTACCCATCATTTTCCACCTCCCCTGGTCTCATTTCAGGCTCTGAGGATAGTCAAGACCTTGGGATTGTGCAGGTGGCCTTGCCAATATCATCCATCCTTTCCTACTCTCCTGGGCCACCCCTCCTTCCCTTCTACTTTTTGTGATGACCTGAGGGTCTAGAAAGGCATAGCATTACTCATGAGGTGAGGGTCAGCAGGACCCCGACAAGGTAGACCCTTTCTGTCCAGCTACCCATCGTGCACTATCTTCTCTGAGCAAATAAACCCCAAATCAGAATTTTGTGGGAGGAAAAACCATGGGGAGCATAGAGGGTTTTCACCAATAACTGACACAATGTTACATATGTTTTAAGGGGATCCCTGCTTATAGAAGGTGGTGGGGGACAAGGGCAGAAGGAGGTGGACACTGGGAACATTGCCATGCCCAGGGTTGCTTGTCTGGCCCCGTGTCACAGAAGCAGCATGGAGTGTCCACTGCCCACGAGCTGCCAGGCTAATGATACACCTCCAGCAGGGCCCTCTGCCCCCCAGGTCAGGAAGGTCACACACACTCTTCTTTCCACCCCTTTTCCCCGACTCTATTTCCAACTAAGACCAGAAGATAAATTCAGAGAGGAGTCATGCCACAACCCATAGAGCAACTCCTCTAGTGAGTACCCCCACCCCACCCCACTAAGCACAAGACTCTACACTTGTGCACAACACAACCCTCTCTGGAGATGGACACCATGCCCACCCATCACCATAGCTGCCTTTGGGATCCAGTCTGAATGAAGGGTCCAGGTCCCCAGCTGTCTGACTCCATTGATTCTGCTTCCAGAGCTGCAATTGATCATGGAATGCCCCTCACTGGGAGGAGTCTAGGAAGCAGGTGCCTGGTACTTTCAACCCCATTTAGGTGAGGTATTCTCTGCCTCCCACTGTGGGCAACAAAGTTGGGAGATCCCAAACCTGCCTGACCTTGTAGGGGTTGACCAGCTGACATGTCACAAGGGTCTGGAGAAGTCTATCAGAGCAGAAGCAGTGAACATCCTTTGAATATAAAATGAACAGTGTTTTCCTTTCATGGCTCTAATCTACACTAACAGAAGGAAGTTCTGAAAGAAAAATAAAAAGTATTCCATTCTTTCTGTGAATTATCCTCCTGAGAGAACTGTGATAAACTATGATTAAAGACTTAAAAACTATGATTTAAAAAACCACTTGTTTAGATGCTTATTTAAGAAACACTGTTGGGTGGTGGACTTGGCCCAGTGGTTATGGTGTCTGTCTACCACATGGGAGGTCCATGGTCCAAACCCTGGGCCTCCTGGACCCATGTGGAGCTGGTCCATGCACAGTGCTGATGCACACAAGGAGTGCCCTGCCACACAGAGGTGTTCCCTGCGTAGGGGAACCCCATGCAGAAGGAGTGTGCCCCATAAGGAGAACCACCCAGGGTGAAAGAAAGTGCAGCCTGCCTAGGAATGGTGCTGCACACATGGAGTGCTGACACAACAAGATGACGCAAAGAAAGAAACACAGATTCCCATGCCGCTGACAACAACAGAATCAGATAAAGAAGATGCAGCAAATAGACACACAGAACAGATAATTGAGGCGGGGAGGAAGGGGAGGGAAATAAATCTTTTAAAAAATGAAATACTGTTAAAAGCATGATCAAATTTATATGATAAACTGTAACCATATATTACTTATATGCATTCACAGAAGTTCATATATACATGTATGCATATATGTAAGGAGAAAGAATGAGGAAATGATAGAACCCTAAAAATACCATTTGACATCCTTATTTTATCCAATTGTACTTTGAGCTGAACTAAGTCTTAGAAATCCCAGGTATTGAAAAAATTTAATTACCTTTTAGGTTACAGTAGGTTTATAATGAGTTTCTGTCATTCACCTTTGCATGGAATAAAAAACTATGTGAATATGTTTGGCACTTAATATCAGTTGGTTCTATGTTTTGCATTATAGACACAAAAGTACATAGGTGATAAGAAGGAAATGTCAGGTAAAAACAAACGATTTTAGATTCAACTTTATAATCCTCTGTCAAAAGGTAAAAAAATATCTACATTCCAAAATTCTTAGTTTTAAAGGTTTATTTCTAGTGTGCAGGTGGGGCAAAACCATGTTTGACCAAAAAAACACATACTTCTATTGTATGTGGAAAAATCATTTTTTAAGTTTAGTTAAGGCTGGTTCTATTCGTTCCTTGAAAGTACACTTGATTTGACAAAAATTTAATATTACTTGCAAAAGAAAGATCTTAAAAGATAAGCAAATTTAATTATTTATGTTTTTAAAGATTTTATTTCTCCCTACTACCTCATTGCTTGCACTTGCCACATGCTGTTTTTAGGAGGCACCAGGAACTGAACCCAGGACCGCTGATATGGGAGGGATATGTGTAATCACTTAAGACCCCTGTGAGCCCTGCCCTGTCATGTTTCTCATTATGTTTTTTCTTCTTGGTCTCTTGTGTCATCTTGTTGCATCAGGTCGCTGTCCCTGCCCATTACACCAGCTCACTGTCTTCTTTAGGATGCACTGGAAATCAAATCACAAATCTCCCATGTGGTAGGCAGGAGCTTAGTTGCCTGAGCCACATCTCTTAACTAAATTTAAATACAAGGGCAAAAGAATAAGGAAAATTATATATGGGATTACAAAATATTTTATAAGCATAAAATTTAGACTCCACTAGGAATCTGAGTCCAGTGTTCTTTCCTCAATACACAATACAAACACACAATATTATCCTCTAAAGGGTTCTAGAACATTAGATTCAACAGGGTATGAACATTAATGTAAGAATTTTATGAAACACTTCCCAATAATCACTGAGAAATGAACATTGACACCTCTGTTTTCTCACATAACTTAAATGATGATAAAGTGATTAATTTAAAGGACTGAACCACAAGGATCAACAGAGAGCCAAGGAAAACAGAATAATAAAATATTGAAAGTTAAGTGTGGACTTAGGACTAGTAACTTGTTGGCAAAAGTATAGAACCCTAACCTGACACAGAAGTGGCAGAAGGATAGGCACACTCATTTATGCTTTGATCCCTGCAGGGCTTGGCACTGCAGATATCAGGGACCCTGTGGTGGAACAGGTGGGGAGAAAGGTAGGTCAGGAGAGTGGGAGTCTGGACAGAATGGTCAGCAGCCTGTGGCTCCTGCCCACTGCAGAAGACTGGGGTTTACTTTCCAGAAGTGTGGATTTAGTGACGCCCTGGGCTAAGGACCATTCGCCCCTGTGTGTAGTAAGGCACCACTTAAAACAGGGGGCTATGTGGAAGTCTACCTGTCAGAGAGACTTCTAGTTCTGGACACTGCATTGTTTCCAAGAGCTATTCATTAGAAATAATAGTGTGCTGAGCAACCCCGTGAATGTAGGATTTTTCCTTCTATTGGCTTATTTACCCTACATATGCTTTCTCTAGTTTTTTTTAAACCTATTTAGTAAGAGAGTGATGTCCAGGTGTGAGAGTTTGAATTTGGTGATTCCCCCCCTCCCCAAAATTTATGTTTTTTAATTCATTCCTATGGTGGTGAGACCTTTTGGTTGCCTTTGATTTGGCTCTCACCCTAAATAAATCACTTGATCAGTTCACTTTGATGGGACTCCATCAGTGAGGCATGACCCAGGTTTGGTTTCCCCCTCTTCCTGGGCCTTACATAAATGGAGACACAAAGAGGAGACTTGCGGTCACCCCTCGGGCTGAAGTGTGGTTTGCTGGCCTGGCGGGGGAGCAGCCGCGGCAGGCCAAGCCGCTGCCCCCATAATAGGGTGGCTGGTCGGACTCACCGCCACCCCTGAAGGGAGCTCGGCATGGGCGCAGAGTGCCCTCGGGTCTCCCCTTCTCAGCGGCCATGCTTCCGCGGCCGCCCCTCCTCCCTGATGGCGCCACACGATGCCTTGTGGGGCGGCACCCTTCTTCTTTCTCCCTGCGCAGGCGCAGGGCGGAAAATTCCAGTCTGCCCTTTTCCCCTCCCCCGACAGAAGCAACAGCCAGGTGTGGGCGGAAAAATCCAGCCCGCCCTTTTCCCCTCCCCCGACAGCAGCAACAGCCAGGTGTGGGCGGAAAAATCCAGCCCACCCTTTTCCCTTCCCCCGACAGCAGCAACAGCCAGGCGTGGGCGGGAAACTCAAGTCTGCCCTCCACCCCAGCAACAGCAGCCACCAATCCCTAAACCCTGCCCCTTCCCCCAGCAACAGCGACAGCCAATCCCTAACCACCACCCCTCCCCCATCCAGTACCGCCCACTGACCTTTCGCCGGCAACCAATCAGAACAGGGCATGGCTTCGACCAATCAGCCTTCCCCAGCCCCTATAAAACTGTTGCCTCTCCCTCAGTAAAGTGGACTTGCGTGTTTACCTTGTCTCCGCGGTAGTTCTTCTGCCGTGCGCCCTCCAGTCCTGAGAGCCCCCGACAAGGGCCTGGCCTCCCTTGTCCCCAGTTCGTCGCCTGCTTCTCCGGGCGACCCCTTCGTCGCCTGCTTCTCCGGGCGACCCCTTCGTCGCCGGCTTCGCCGGGCGACCCCTTCGTCGCCGGCTTCGCCAGGCGACCCCGTCAGCCGAACCGCGCAACCCCTTGTGAGACCGATCCCTCGTCTGCTGCCGGACCGACCCCTCGTCCCAAGTGGGACCGACCCCTTGTCCCAAGCGGGACCGACCCCTCGTCCAGAGCTGGACCGACCCCTCGTCCGCAGCCAGACCCCACCTCTACCGACCGAGCAAGCCGCCGCAGAGACTTAGAGAAAGTAAGTCACCATTTTGACCCTGCCATGTGAGAGAGACCTCAAGGATCACTAGCAGCTGATGCTGAAGCCTGAAGCCCCCAAGAGACTGGGCTCATGGAGCAGCTCAAGGCTGAAGAGATGAGCAACATGCCTGATCACCCACTACCAAGCTCTGGGAAATGGTGAGCTTTGAGCAAAGGCAGGGACCAGGCAGAGATCTGCTGCTGTCTTGTCCCTCCATGTGGCAGGGCACCAGGGTCACCAGAGCTGAATTTGGTGAGAAAGCATCTCTGATGGTGCCTTGATTTGGCTATTTCACAACCAAAGAACTGTAAGATTTTACCCTAATAAATGGGTTGTAAAAGCCAACCCCTTTCTGGTACTTTGCATTGGGAGCTCTATGTCAAAATAAAACACCACATTATTCTGTTTCATTTCTGTTTGAGTTAACTTTTCTACTTTTTAAATGGAAACATGATCTTACGGAGTATATTCAAATTGAATGCTTAAGTTTTTAAAAGTTAGATTCAAGTCATTTTTCCTTAAGAATTCATTTTGAATGTACTTAGGCTTTCTGCTTTGTCAAGTGTTGATGAGAGTGTTAACTGTGTGTTTTTGTGTGTGTGTGTGTATGTACTTGTGTGTGCACAAGTTTGTAGTTGCAGACTGAATTTATTTTGCTGGCTATGATAGCCATCCTTTATAAACCACTGGAAGGTGACTTTCCTGGAGCACAGAAGGAAGTCATCTCTTTTCCACCTCCCTATCTGAAGAAGGCAGTGAATTGTCTAATCCAGAAAACCAGGTCCTTTTTGAAAGATGGGCATTCGCGTATAGACTGGGAGATCATATATTTGTATTGAACTAACAAATATATACGGTGAAATACATAAAACTTTTTGGCACTTCCTGAGAACTAAGATTTCCAAAAAAAAAGTCAGTGTTGTAATTTTTATGGAACTTATTTTTGCTTTGATTTATGGTTGATCAAACAGAAGAAAAAATGGTGGAAAGCAGAATCCTTTTGTCTCTTGGCTCCAACAAGGGCATTATTTGAGACTGTTCTATATACAAGTCTAAGACTAAAATGGTACTTTGGATAGACGCTCATGGAATCAGCTTTAGGTTTGCATTAAATTGGTAGTTTGGTAATGACATGAATGGTTGTCTTGTGAGTGTAACCCTTCTCTGTATCTTTTCTTTAGAAATTATCTTTGGGAACAACCGTGTTTTTCTGCAAAGGGTTAAATTTTCCTCCATGATGAAATGATATAAGGTGTGTAGGACATCATGAGGGTGATAAATCACAGTGAAGGGGGGACAGGAACCGTGGGGTCCAGCAAGGCAGGCAAGGATGGCAGAGCAGGGGGGTATGCCTTCCTGGGAGGTACATGTCTCCAAGGGTCAGAGGTGGATCAGAGATGCAGGGGCACCTGGAAGGGAGGGCTGCAGGTGGGGGGAGCCTGTGGGAAGATAAGGGTACAGAGAAAGCAGCTGCCCTGGACTGCAGGGTGGCTGAGGGAGGAGCCTCTGCTCTGCAGTGGGAGGAGCCCTGGCTGCCAGCAGGTGCCTGGGAGCACCTGGGCTGGTCCCCAAAGCCTCTGCTCCCTGGGGTGGTCACAGTCTTGGGCCACACTTGCCACTGGCAGCACTGCAGCCACTTTCCTGGCTGTAGAGGACACAACCTTGGGCTCCTAGTTCTGCACAGAGGCTGGTCCTCGTGGCCCGGATGGTTATGCAGTCCCTCAGAGCCGCTGAGTTCCTCCAGAAGGGCCCCTGCTCGGTCTCACCCTGCAGTGTGCCCTCGGGGCCTGGAGACCTCAGTGTGTGTCTTTGGGTTCTGCTGCACCCTCTGGTGGCCCCAGGTGGAGGCCCCCTCATGACTTTTACCTTCTTCAAGGGAAGCCGGCAGAGCCCCCTGGACTCCCAGGGACCCCCAGCTCCTGGGCCACGTGGGTGAGGAGGAAGGTGCCTTGGGAGCGGGAGGCTTCAGGCTCCAGGCCTCGTCCCGTGAGGAGCTGAAGAGCACCATGGAGGGTTGGGGTGAGCCCTAAGAGGACACACTGGGCCCCCCTACAAAGTGAAGCTGGATCCCCAAATCTGGTATCCAGGAAATGGAGGTGTTTTCCTCAGGTGGAATCAACTCCACAGATGAAAGCAACCAATTACACATAATTGACTGAAATTGAGTTGTAGTAAGTCCTGAGGTCAGGATACAGCATCTGCGTCTTTTTTGACAAAGAAAACATGACACCATTTTATTGCAAACTGGCCAAAAGTTAAGGTACCCAAACTATGATTTTCTCTGAGGCTCCAATTTTTGGCAGCTCTCAGTACTTTTCCAGAACATGCCTACCCTGGTTTCCATATAACATGCAAGGATACAGCTGGCTTTCTACTTTCAGCTAGCATTCTAAACTCAGGAAAGTGTGGATTTACACATACTACTGTAGAAATATAAAGCTCATTAGAGCTTATTATAAAGTTTCTTTTATGAATAAACATCAAAGTCAGAATTTGAAGGCTGCTATAGAATATTCAGGAACACATCCTAATACTTTAATTAGTTACAAATGCCCAAGAAGTCAGAGAAATAAGACCAAAGAATTTGTTAAAGGAGACTTTCTTAGTTTGTGATCCTTTCAGGGTGGAAATGTTAATTGGTGGTGCAGACATTACATAGTTAAAAAGGCCTAGCTCTCCTCAGTGAGTTTTAAAGTTTTCTGGGACATCCTGCTGTGCAAGCAAAGTTGCTTTATTCATGCTGGGAATCCAGGATGACTCCCTTGAGGAAGCAACATATAATTTACTTTATCATTATCACAAATGTGATCGAGGAATTCAGATTAAATAAATACTTAGAGAAACATCTAAATTACAGCTATTAAAGCTTTAATAATAAACATGGTAACCTAAATTTATATTCTCTTCTTTTCTTGGTTCTCCACTTGCTCAATTCATTTGAAACTCTTGGCTTCATTTATTTTAATATTTGTGTCCACAATTCCTACATGACCCTGTGTATAGAGTGAAAGACTTCATAAACTCATTTCAGTCATTACATCTGACAATTAATAAAGTCTCCCAATTATAATAGATTAGAAAATTATTTGTTAAAATGCATTAAAGTTATTTTGTATGCCATCTTTTTCTACTTCCTTCAATAAAAAAGCAAAGCATTTCTATGGCCCATCTTTCCAGATAGACTGTGAGCCTCCCAATGACAGAGGCCAGATCTCCAAAGCCTTGCAGGTTGTGAGGTGTATACTAAGTGCTAAATAAATGTTGAACAGATCCAATTTTGAATAATCTGTTTTAATGAGGTGGAAGCAGTTGGTGACTGACTCTTGTTTTTTTTTTTTTAATAAGCAACATTTTCAGCATAATGAATGGTTAAAAGCAGGAGTTTGAAATCACAAAGCCTGGTTTTGAATCCCAGTTTCTTCATGTAATACCTGTGCATCCTTCAGAAATCACTACATTTCTCTAAATTCCATTTTTCTTTTCTATAGAATGAACTGAGATTACATATGTCTAACACATAGGGGCCATTCCATAAATGGTGGCTAATATTATTATAAGAGACTATACCAATGTTTTGTTTGTTTTTAAATTTGTTTGGGTTTTATCTGTGAAGTTTAATGTAAATAACTATAGTGGTATACAATACTGCTAAACATGAAGAAGATAGATAATTGACCCTTCTCACAATTAACCCAAGCCAGAAAGTAAAGTTTTAACTAGTAGCCTATTTGTTGAAACTAAACTTTATGAGTTACTACTAATCATTGATAATTAATTGGATAATTATGGCCTTATCAGTGCAGAAACTATATTTCCTTCCTTTTCAGTTTTTTAAATAAATGAAATAGTCTTTATGAATGGTTTTTGTGGATTTTTAAATTGAAATAATAAGTTCTTGGTGTATCTTTTACATAGATTGAGACCTCGGTGTATGAGGTTTACTTGAATTGGTGTGTGTGAACACATTATATTTGGGGATTGAACGAATAGGAGATCTAGTCTGTACTTCTAATGTTTTGGCTTCTGTAAATGAATTTAGTCATTTTAAATACTTTTCAATTATTCTCTTTTACTATATAGTGAAAGCTGTAGTTGTTAGGCCTCAGAGAATGGCCTCTGTGGATAAGCAGAGATGACATGAAGAAAACTTTCACAAGAGAGCAAGGCAGACCTACACTTATTACGTCTGCAGAGGTAAGGAGCCAAGGCCAGTCCAAAGTGATGCAGACCCAACTCCCCATGCTCCAGTTTCTCTCTTGCTTAAATGCCTAAGTTACTACTTAGCATTTTCTTTGATTATGCATTAGTTTTTCTGCTTATGAATGAACACACATAGCTGGTCATATAATTGCATGATTAGTCTGTTCAGGAAAACATGCTTGCACATACCTTGGGTGATCAAGAAAGGGCACACCTGGGTAGGAAATTTATTATGCTAATTAGCAAGTTGAAGTGAGGGCAGCCAGGGGTTTTTCTGTGCAGGACCAGCCAACTGGTAAAAGCTGGTTTACCTATTTCACTGCTTCAGCAGGATATTCTTGACCACCAAAAGTGGAATTTGTTAGAAAGAGAGGGTTGCATCTTATTACCTTCTGATTTATATATAATTCTTTTCTTTGTATCCTGGCTGTTACAAAATAAAAAGCATAACCTTGCAGAAAATTATATAACAAGCCACTCCTGCACCCTGCTTCTGTAAATCAGCCCATGAGAACATGGCCTTGCAGGAGATTATCAAATGAACCACTCCTGCCTATCCCCCCCACTTCTGTAATCTAACAAACTACTTCTACCCCTGCTTCTGTACATCAGCCTGCAAAAACATGACCTTGCACCTACCTTCTGCTTCTGTAACCCCATTTGCAAAATTCCACGTAGCAACACATTAGCCAATGAATGAGAGCCATGCTAGTCCCACATAAAATCCTATATAAACCTATGAAAACTGAAAAACAGGGCTCAGAATTTGGAGATTGACTCTCCTCTGGGCCTGTATGTTTTTAATCTGTTCCTCTGCTAATCTGAGTACCACTTGGGTTTTTCTGCCACTCAGAACTCCCAGCTTTGCAGCAACATTTGGTTCCCTGACTGGAAAACCCAACCATGCTGGCCCTTTGAGCCTCTGGTTTGGGACTGGCAGGCATGGCTGGTGGAGATCTCCACATGAACGAGGCAGTGCCACCTGTCCCCTTTATGGAGCCTCCTTCAGGAAAAGGATCCCTGTGGGCCATGTCCTCTGGCCCAGCCTGACTCCGTAGAGGGGTGGACTGAACAACATAAGAAGATGCTGGAAAGATAAGGCCCCAGGGTTCTGAGTCCCAGTCAGGCCTGTCTCCAGACAGAAGTGGAGACTGATCACCTCCCAAAATATTGAGATTCAAGATTCCAGGATAGGGCAGTCCCTTGGGTGGGACTGTATAACCTCTGAGTGATTGAGTGAATTACTGGGGACTGCAAAGGCCTATGCTGATCTCATCTGTGGCCCCATGGCCCACACTACAGACTCTGAGTGGGTCCCAACCTGCACTCAGTGGCTATGTCATATGGCATAATGAATAATCCAGACTCTACATGACACCTTAGCTAAGGTGAGGCTAAGTTCTCCTGAGAAGCACAGACAAGTGGGCATCTGAGTGGCCTTGTCAGGGACCCCTCTCCTTTGTTTGACTTGTGACACCAGCTCAGGGATGGGATCATCACAATCCAAACCAACCATCTTAGATGGTATGTTAAAAAATTTCAAAAAGGCCTTTTCCAGGGATTATGGTATGTCCCACAGAACTCTCTGGACTCTGTGCAAAGTCGAGTGGCCTAAGTTTAGTGTTAATTAGCCCTCACCCTAGAGGTGGCCAAAGTTCATGCAGTTTGGCAGACAGTCACTGAAGCCCCCGGCCACCCCAATCACTTTCCCTACTTCAATTCCTGGTTAGAAATCACCCAAACCCTGCCCTCTTTGGTTTCATTCTGTGCTGGAAGGAAGAGTCAGAGTAGGGTCCTAGTAACACAAACAGCCAGACTTTGAAAACCTATTATTCTACAAAAATCTCCAGAAGGAAATCCACTATTCCTGCTGTATAGTACAGACATTCCAGAACATTTCCCTGCCCTGGAGCCTCCACAGGCAGATCTCCCAGAGATGACTCCACCTTCAGGCCCCCAGGCCTGTCAGCCCCAAAGGGGATCCTGAGGTCCCTTTGGTGAAGATACTTCAGTCAGTGCAGCCTGTGCTTCAGAAGCCCCTCCATGAAACACAGGGTCCACCCAGATCAGTGCAGATGGGACTGAACAACCTAGGAGGCCAATCCTGTTTCATCAGCCTTTCACAACTGCAGATCTCTTAAACTGGAAGCACCACACCCCTTCACATTTGGAAAAGCCTCAGGCTCTTAACCACCTCATGGAATCTATTTTCCAAACCCACCACCTCCCTTGGGGTGATTGCCTCCAACTCCTCCTAACCCTGTTCAATGTGGAGCAGAGACACCAGATCCTCATGGAAACCAGAAACTGGTAGTGAGAACAGGCCCCCACAACTGTCTTGAAACCAGAGGAATGGGCCCCAGAAGCAGCACCAAAAGCTCAACCAGTCTGAAACTTTAACACAAATCAGGGACAGGCTGCCCTTCAGTGGTATCAAAAAGCCCTCCTCAGAATGGTGCAAGAAGGAGCAAGGCAGCACACAAACATATCCTAAAGGGTCTCCATCACTCAACAGCCTGAAGAACCTCTGGGAGATTTTTATGAGCAACTCTGCAAAGCCTTCAGGATCTACACTCCCTTCAACCCACAAGCCCTGGAAAGCCAGAGAATGGTCAGTGTAGCTCTCATCACCCAGGAGGCATCAGACATCAAATGGAAACTTTGAAAGCTAAACGGGTTCACAGAAATAAACATCTCCCAGCTCCTCATAGTCTCAAACAGTATTTGTCAATCGGGACAAAATTGCTGAAAGGGAAGAAAAAAGAAATAAAACAGTAGGTCTTCCTGTTAACAGCAGGCTTAAAAAATCCAGACCCAACTGAGGCACAGCATCAGGCAACAGTCTGGCTTGCCTCTCTGGCCAGCTCTGGCACGAAGTAGGTACCGCTTCCGCTAGGGTAAGGGTGGCTGGTACGGGCGCTCCGCCCTCAGCCTGGTATGGGTGTCACCGCCCTCAGCCCGCCCTTTGGCCCTCCCACCACATGTCATCTCATGCCCCCCCTGCTTGCTGAGCTGACCACCTAGCCTTATAAGGGCATGTAGCCTGCCCGGACCAATAGGGAGCTGGGGCCAGCAACGGCCCTCCCCGCACCAGCCCAGTATATCAGTGCCTGCAGTTCCACAATAAATCGGATCTGCGCCATCAGCCAGTCTCTGTGGTCTGTCTCCTCTAGCCAGGCCGCATTGTCCTTGCCTCCTGCGACCCCACAAAGCCCCGCAGAGGCTTCACCCAACCAATCACAAAAGGCCATCCTGAAAAGGGAGGAATACTTCACCCTGAAACACTCCGCTGCTTCCAGTACCTCTTAATGGGACAGTTACAGCCTGAGGCCACTGATTTTCTGCCTGAACTTAAAAAAAATCCTTTTTTTCTGCCTGCAGGTGGCTCCCCAGAACCAATCCCTATTTGCTCTTGAATGGGGGAATCCCAAAACTCAACAAAAAAATTCAGTTAACTTGGACTCAACTCCCACAGGGGTTCAAAAACTCCCCCATCCCTTTTCCTGAATCCTGCCACTTTCCTGCTGACCAAAAGAAAAACTCCTGAACATGACTGTGCAGAAGTAACAAAAAAAGTGTATGCCAGCTGCCCTGACCTCTAGGACAGGGCACTTTCTTGCCCAGATCAAACCCTATTCACAGGCAGCAGTAGTTTTCTCAGAGATGGAAATAGGCTCAGATTTGCCAGCAACAAGTTTGGTATCTAAAGTTCATCATCTCAAAAAAGCGCCAGAGGGAAACTGGCTACTCCCAGGTGGCTGAGTCTTCATCCCAAAGGGGGCTGCCCACACCCTTGTTCAACAATACCACCAACTCACCCACCTAGGAAAAGCTGCTTTAAGAGCCTGCTCAGAAAATATTACTACATTGCCCAGATGGCTTTGCCCTGCACCACCATTAGCAGCCAGTGCCAAACCTGCACTAAGAAAAACCCCTCCCAAGGTCCCCAGGCCCTGGAGGACATCCAACACATAGGAACTGCCCCTTTTAAAAACTTAGCAATGGGCTTTACAGAAATAAAACCAAGTCGAGGGTATAGATACTCATTAGTAATAATGTGCACCTTCTCGGGTTGGGTCAAGGCCTTTCCCACCACACTAAAAAAGCAAAAAAGTAACTAAAGCTTCACTCTGAAAAATAGTTTCACGGCACAGAATACCCTCATCCATAAGCAGCAACAATGGCCTGGCTTTCATAGCAGCCATCATCCAAGAGCTAGCAAAATGTTACATATTAAGTGAAAACTCCATATAGCATATAAACCCCAGAGCTCAGGGAAAGTAAAACCCTAACTCAAAATCACCCTAGCCAAATATGGAAAAAAAAAAAAAAAAAGACCTCCCCTGAGTAAATCTGCTCCCATTAGCACTCCTTAGAGTCAGAGGCTTCCCCAGGTCCTGGGGTTATTCACCTTTTGAAATTCTGTTTAAAGGACCATATCCAATTACTCAAAACCTTCAAGGGAAATCTTGGACTCCTGGGAAAAATCCTCCAGGATTCTACCCTCCAACAGTTAGGGAAAACCCTAGCTCAAATACACAAACCATTCTGTCTCAGGATCCCATCACATTAAGCCACCCAGTACACCCACACTTTTCCAGAAACCTAGTTTGGTTGAAAAAAAAAAAAAAAAGAAAAAGACTTTCCAGCCCACCTGTTGCTTCTTAAAAAAAGAAGGCACTTCAAGAGATGGAAGTTGTTTATTTCTAGTGGCATGGAGCTGAAAATTAATCATAAAAACATTTATATACACATTGGATATTCCAGATTGTGTGTATGTGTGTATGTTTTGTGTGGGTTTAAAAAAAATTATTCATTAAGTATTTATTGAGAATAACTTTGTCAGGCATTATTCTTTTGATTTTGTTTTTGTTAAGCACTGATTGTTGTATTACATTTCAAAAATTTAGATTTTGTACAACCTTAACATTCAAACATGTAGTGGAATACTGATGTCCTGTTTTGCCTTCATCTTGGTTTCTTCTCTCAAGGATTTCTGATCATTAGTTTGATAGCATTTCCAATAGGCATATATAACATGAATGCATTTCTACCCTTTAAAATGGCTTTGTGATTTTTATATGACTTTCTGAGATTTCTGGTTTTATAGTTCTTTGTAAAAAATCTCACTGGTTAACATTCATATTCTAAATATTAGAAAATTTCAAAAATAAAAATGCATCACAAATTATTTATGAATTCTTATATTGAAGTGAAAGCATTAGTGTAAATCAGAGTTCATCCTATTAAAATCAAATTCCCTTTATGCATATTCCATAATGTAGTACTCTCAACAACTTAACTTCTGTAAATTAATAAAATTCTAGAATAAAATTTAGTATATGATACCTATGAAAATGGTGGCTTTCTTAGAAATTTCTGTTAGGTAGCAAATAAGTTAGATTTATATATAGCAAATGGAAAATTATATTTTGGCATGTGGTAGGAAAATACTGTGTAGTTTGAAATTTTATCATAAACTTTTCATCATCTAATCCTAAAGAGATACTAACTTTTGAAACTAAAGATGACCCAAAGTGGTAGAATTTATTACAAATAAATGCTTAATAAATTTGCTTACATCTTTTCCCCTCATACCCTTTAGATTAAGCAAAGATATTAGCAAGAGAAGTGTTGGAAACCTTTATCCCATGGAATCAGCAGAAGCCTTAGAATTACAAGATTCTGCATTGAAGTATGTTTACCTTTTAATAACAAAAACAGACTCCTCCTTTTTACATTTAAGCTTTTGTGCTTTAAATTCCCCTGCTATCTTTTTTCTTCCCTTGTTCCTACAGTGGTCAGATTCAACTGGAGACTTTGCCAAGGTGTGAGGTAAGGGTGCTCTCAGACTAGCCAGGGCCTGCCATGGAATTCTGGCCACCATGTTCCCTGAAGATTCATGGTGGAGGTGGTGGGATCATTATGGAATGGCCTGTCCTTCTGGTGTCGTTTTTCTGTAAGCCTAAAACTTCTTTGAAAATAGTTTATTATTACTTTTAAGAAAAGAAAAGAATATATCAAAGAGAAACTACCAGAACTATCTGAGAACAGGGAAAGGGGGGGTTGGGTACAGTTACATGAAGTAAAATTTAAGTGGCTGTGGAGAAGGCAGTTTTGATGTGAAGTAGGAATGAACCTAGAGGGGCTTTTAAAAGATCAACTTACCCTGGTAAGGGAGAGAGGTTTGAGTGAGGAACACTCTTTAAGTCCCTTCTTGTTTAATGGGCTTAGAGTGGCCAATGTTGAGGTGGGATTGTGCACAAGCCAATTTATATACCCTGAGGTGTCAATCTATGTGCAGTCTCATACTGGTAAGTCTCTGTGCTAAAGAAATGGGAGAAAAGGGGAGAATAAAGGTCAGAGCTTTGTCCCCTGAGAGTATGGGTTAGTTTTCAAGCAGAGTGACTTGCTTGCAATTGCTTTGGGTATCAGTCATTCCCAGCTCAAGGGTTTACCATGGGCCAGTTAATTGCCCTCACTTTCTGTTAATTGGGGTGAGAATAATAGCTGTTATAAAAATGGAATGAGATGATGCAAGAAGGGTCTTGCAACACAGGACATGCCATAAATGGTAGCTGTTATTCTTCTCCTTGTCTGTTATTACCGGGGGGGGGGGGGGGGGAGGTGGTCTTAGACAGAATCCGGGCACCACTGCCTTCCTGGTGGAGATGTTGCTGCATCACCCCATCGTGGAACAGCAGGAAGCCTTTTGTGTGCAGGCTGCCCTGGGCCCATTTCATCAAGCTCTCCATTCCAGACACTGCGGCTGCTGATTCTGCACAGGCACATTTTATTTTTTAAGGACTTTATTTGGAAATCATTCTAAACTTATGAAAGATTGCCTCCCCCCCCCCCCAAAAAAAAGCCATTTCAAGGAACATTCATATATTCTTTTAAAAAAAAATTTTTTTAAGATACTTACATTATGCAACTGTCACATAAAAATGTACAGGATTCCCATATATCCTGCTCCCCACCATCCATTTATTCTTTTACCCACATTTGCCTATTATTAACAAACACTCCATTTGTACTGTCATTTACTCCATCTCTACTTCTCCCTTCCCTCTCTTCTCTTCTCCTCCCTCCAACCCCCACAACACATACACACAGAGTTATTTTTCTAAACCATTAGAGGGTATGATTCTTACACCATTGCCCTTTACTCCTCACCATTTCAGTGTGGGTTTTTTTACTAACAGGCATTTTATTTTAGCTACCTTTTGATATTAACTTCATACATCTACATTGATAAAATACTTTCCTCTAATCTTCCTTCCATAAGGAAGGAAGGTCCTTCATAGCCTTGCCCCCTCCAGTTCTGGATGTAGTCTAGGGATTTGGTGTTGCATTTATTGGGGGTGTAGGTACAGCCTCCTTTGATCTGAACATACTACAGACTTTAACTTTTGTGACCTTGAAATTTTGAAGGACACTGTCCCTGCTTTCCCCCACCCACTTTCCAATAGAATGTTCCTCATTTTACATTCGTCTGAGGTTTCCTGACAATTCATAATTAGATTGGGGTTCTGCACTCTTGGTTGGAAAACTGCCCTGGCATGCCCCAGCTGGAGGCCCACCACACCAATCTACCCCTCCTGGTAGTAGTAATTCCTTCACCTGGCAAAGGTGTGGCCCAATTTCCCCACTGGGTAATTACTGCTTTTTAAATCCTCCCTTGCAACTCATAAGTCTATGGGGGATGTTCCAGACCAAGGTAGTGTCCTGCTGCAGACATGCTTTGACCTCACCAGACAGATGCCCACTGATAAGCACGGCATCAGGAGCCCTAGCAGGGCTCAGAGCCTCTAGGGAAACAGTGTGTCCACTCCATCTCAGTGGTACAATTGGAGGATCATCCCAGGATCTCCAGTGTCCTTCTGCTGAAATGCAGGTCTTCCTGATCATGAAACCTGCCATGTATTGAGGCCTTACTGCATCTGGACAGGATGTGAGGTGTTTGACATGTGTCATTGTTACTACTTTCATTCAGCATATACTTACTGAGTACATACCATGGCACCCAAAGAACTAGCAGTGAACTAAGCCCAAGATCCTGCCCTCAGGAGTTCAGGATCCAGATAACATATTAGGGAAAGGTGGCATTATGAGGCAGAGTCTACAGGTGCAGGACCTGGAGCTGCCAGCAGGTCACTTGCTGGCCTGAGTGACTTAAGTGGTAAATGGCTGGTCCCTGCTTTTCCACTTCATCATATTGCCTCTGCATGATTCAGACTAGTGGTGATGTACTAAGCCTTGTCATATTTAGAAACCTAGTGGGACACGAATAGACCAATCCTTTTCTGAACAACTGGTCTCACCAGGGGTAGAGAGCATGTATGTCCATGATGATGCATTTTGCCTCCCACCAGGAATGCAGATGGGGAATGGAAGGAACAGGGGTGGGTATATCCTGGACTAAGTACTGACTGACCCCAGGTCAAGTTTTGCCCTGGTCTAGTCTTCATCCCCATCATTTAATCCAAGTAGCGCTATACTTGAGTGCTTTTTGTTAATGCCATGGAGCACTAGTCAATTCCAATAATTATTAAGAACTTCTACTAAGATTGGACATCTCAGTGGTTAGGAAAGAATATTTCAGTGTCACATTCTCTTAATATTGTCCAAGATTATCTTAATGTTGAACTTCCTCTCATTTCCCATCAGCAAATGTGAGCTGTTTCTCTGCAGTCAGTTCTAGATTTTCCCCTGGGGATTTTTATTCTCTTTATTGATCTCCTCTTTATTTTTCCTGTTCTTTGCTTTTCTCCCATTGTTTGACACAAGCACAGACACTTAGAGGTTCCCTCTGGTAGGGTGATGCACAGTGGCTGGCACACAGCCAGCAGTCCATGAGTGCTTATGGAAGGGAGAGAAAGGGGATCCAATGATAAGGAATGGACTTTGGAAGGAGAATTTCAATGTCCTGCCCATTCAGTGGACAGACCACTGGGTTTTAACTGATTGCTGAAGGTGCTCCATCATTTAGGCACAATTTATATTCTATTCTTGTAATACAGTTCCTTATGCTTATCTAAATTGAAACACATCTGTAACATTTCCACTTGCCCATAAAGTTTCATGGGATTTTCCCAAAGTTTGACTGTTTGCTATCATTTTATTATGTGGAGAATCCTAGTGTCATCTCAAAGAAGGATATTTCAGTTCCAAGTAATGTATCAATACTTCAGTCAGTTGGTCACCGACCCCTCCCCCCTTTGTTTTAGCACCTGCTTGAAATGTCCTTGAACTTTCCCTCTCATGAGTCTCAAAAAGAGATTTACCTGTGTACCTGACTTCAGGAGATTGGGGAAACACAAATCCTCTGGAAAAATACACTTGAGTCCATCTCTTATTGTATAATGTTTTGTGTTATGTTAATTAATTCAAGGTGTTTTTTCCCATCCTTTTTGGTTGGATGAGGAGTCCTCCTACTGGAGTAAGAAATTCTTACCCTTTGTCTCCTTCTAGGGCAATTCACCATCTTTGACTAGATGTGTGCTCATGATTTTAAAAAGGGAGGTTGGATTAGCTGGCTCTGGTGGGAAAAGGAAGTCACAAGAGCAGGAAAAAGAAAAGGAACTTGTGCCTTGGCAAGGCTGGTGATAACGATTATGCAGAACTTAAATATGTTTCTCATTAATGATCTGGTTATTTTCACATTCTCTCTTTCATCCCATTTGGGAAGAGAGCAAACCTTCCAGGATACTCTTAAGTCAACTAACCAGTATCTCTTGGTAACCTTGAGTGGCTTCAGCCTTGTTTTGGTGTAGAGGACTGGAATATGAAGGCAATAAAGTTGTCATCCTGAGTCTGTCTTAGCACTTTGGTGGCTGAGGATGGTATAAGGAGTTTATGGAGAGAGGAGTAAACTAGACTGGTGGGGTGGGGTGGGCTTGGATTGCTAACTGGAGGCTGTGTTCAGCACGTGTACAGGAAGCTGCACCGTGTGTAATGGTGTAGGGCCCAGTTAGGTATGGGAGGCCAAGAGCATGAGGCAGGTTGCCATTGGCAGTGCTTTCTCTGACTTTATACTCATGTTTGAGGACTTTCCACAGCAAATTTGGGTAGCCTTGGCATCCATTCAGGGAGAACTGCAAATGACCTTTCTGTATTTAAATAATAGAGAATGAGCTGAAGGGCTAGGGGGAATGACAGGAAATAGGAGGGAAAGGCATTGCTTATCACGAGAACCAACCCAGAAGTCAAGTTCCTTGTTGGAAGTTCTAACAAAGCCACTTAACTGAATAGGGAAATTAATGACACTTTCTCCCTTAAAAATATGTTCTACTTTTGATGTAACCCAAACCTAGAACGTATATATAAAGAATTTATATATATATTTTATTTCTCTCTCCTTCCCCCCCCCCCCCCCATTTTCTGCTCTCTGTGTCCATTTGCTGTGTGTTCTTCTGCATCCGCTTGCATTATTAGGCGGCACTGGGAAAATGCATCTCTTTTTTGTTGTGTCATCTTGCTGTATCAGCTCTCCATGTGTGTGGCAACCACTCCTGGGTGGGCTGTGCTTTTTTCATGTGGGTGGCTCTCCTTGTGAGGCACACACCTTGCATGTGGGGCACCCCTATGCAGAGGTGCCCCTGTGTGGCACAGCACTTCTTGCGTGTGGCAGCACTGCACATGTGCTGAGCTCATCACACAGGTCAGGGGGCCCTGGGGATTGAACCCTGGTCTCTCCATATGGTAGGTGGATGCTCTATCAGTTGAGCCACATCCCCTTCCCTATTTTTAAGATTTTTAAGAATAGCATTCCTCACTAGTGAATTCAAGATAAGAAGAGAGATTGGCATGAACTTGGTGGCATGTATAAAGATGTTTATATTAGCAATTACCAGCATTTTCATAAGGGTGGATCTACATGGTTCTTAATTAGCATAAAAAAAGAAGGTAGAGCATAGTTGTGTAGCTCAGTGGCTGAGTGCCCTGCTTTGCATGTACGAGGTACCAAGTTCAGTCCCTGACATCTCCTAAAAAATAAAAATAAAAAAAGAAGACAGAGTATCATGAAATAAGCTAGTATTGTGCCCTGTGGGGCCCCTCATCTCTGTGCATCTCTCTCTCCTGGTTTCCCTGGTATGCTACAGGCTCAGGTGCCCCTTGAATAAGAATGGCTCCAGGCCCCAATCTCTACCCCCCAAAATTCAAATATGTATAGCCAAAGGACTGCTGACCTTTTTCATCTCCAGGCCTCATACATTTCTCATTCTCTACATGGCTGAAGTGAAGCTATCAAATTCCTTAATTAAAAAAACAAACAGGTGTTGTGGTAATATATGTACAGCATAATATTTCTCACTTTAGCCCCTTTCACACATACAATTCATTGGCCTTAATCCCATTCACAGTGTGGTGCTCTCAACCCCATCACCACCATCCATTTCCAAAATGTTTTCCTCAACCACCCAGAAACTCTGTATTCACCCCCACCCCGACCTTGTAGTTTACCTCCTGCCTCTATGAATTTGCACATTCTAGTTATTTCTTATCACAAAGATCCTGCCACATTTGCCTTTTTGTGCCTGGCTTCTTCTACTCAAAAAGGATCATCCATTCCATTGCATGAGTCAGAACTCCATTCCTTCTACAGCTGCGTAGTCTTCCATTGTTTGTAACACATTTTGTTTGTACACTCCTTCTCTTGAAGGACACTTGGGTTGCTTCCACCTTGTGGCTAGTACAAATATTGCTATGCATATCTGCTGGAGACCCCACTTTCAGGTCCTTGGTGCATATACCTAGGCCATATGGTAATTCTGTACTTTCTCAGAACAGTCAAACTTTCTACAGTGACTGCACCATTTTACATTCCCACCAACGTTCAAGGATGTATTTCTCACATCCTCTCTAACACCTGTAACTTCCCATTTACTTCCCATTTTTTAAAATAGTAACCATTCAGGTGGGTGTGACTTGGTATCTCATCATGGTTTTGATTTGCATTTCCCTAATGGCCAGTCATGTTGAGCATCTTTTCATGTGCTTTTTTGCCATTTGTATATATTCTTTGGAGAAATGTCCATTCATACCCTGGGCCTGTTTTTTCATGGAGTTGTCCTTCAATTGTCAGCATCATCCCTCTGGAATTGCTCCCAAGTGTCTTCTTTGTGGGTCTCAGAGGTACCAGCACCCACTGAGTCACTCCTCTTGGAAACCAGAATGTCACCCATGGTCAATTCCAAGCTCTGAACATTTTAACTGAGCTTTTTTTTTTTTTCCTTGAAAACTCTCAAACATGATTGCCAAGGCAAATTGATGTTGAACTGACAGCATGTGACTTGCCCAGGTGATTTTGGGGTCAGGAAAAGGTTTTATTAACAGCTCCCCAAGTGATTCTGTGTATTTGGGAACTGCTGGCTTGGACCTTTTCTAGAAGACTGTAATTAAAATGGGGTGGGGGCTGCATGTGGAAGAAGCCAATGACAGTGTGGCTGGTAACCACACAGGTAAACAGACAAGCTGATGTTGACAGGTACTTTGTGCTGGGAGGTCCCTTACCTTATTTTGTGTGCCAGTTCATATGTACTCCTCTAGGAATACAACTTTCATGGTTTTAGGAAATGTATGTATGCCTCACTTAACACATTCATTATTAATGTAGTGTAGGAAGGAAGAAAGATGCATTCTTACCACAGCAATTTTACAGTCCAGTGGAATATACCATGCTTTCTTTTTCTTCTTTAAGGTGCAAAACAATCTCACATTGCAGAGTAATGGCAGTCAGGATTCTCCAAATGAGGTAAGTTTCCTGAAGGTTAATGGAATGGGGGGCCTTTCATAAAGGCTGAATTGGAGCATCTTTTACAGCAGGTGTTCTTAACCAGGGGACTGTGAGCTTGAAGTGAAATTCAAAAATACATTACTCTTGTGGGGATGTGCTGGAATGGGCATGAAATATTTATTAAATAGTACACAATACAGTGTGGACTTTTTAAGGAGTCCATGGTTTTCACCTGACTGGCAGAGGGGTCTATGGAACAAAAAAGTTTAAGAACCCCCTGTGTTACAGAAAGAGATCATCTAAGACTGTGTGATTAATGAGTTAACTGAGTGTTGCAGATTCTCTGAAAACTCTACCTCACTTTCATTAGCCTATCTTAGCCTTACCTCACCCTAATTGTAATTAAATATTGTTTATGAGATATAAATATATTTGAAAAACCAAATAGGGGAACTTCTTTATAAACTCTGTGTCGTAAACTGAATGAAACCAGCTCAAATAAAACCACCTTTGGCATATCTTGTTATCCATAAATGATTCAGTGTGCTTTTCCTGTAGACATTTATTCAGTGAGTGTTGGTTCTTCATTTCATTGCAGTATGAAATTCTTCATCTGATATGCCCCATTTTGGATGTGTTGGGGAAAAAAGAACTGCCAGTTCTCCATGACTAAAATGTTTCTGTAAAGAACAAATAAAAATTTGAGTGAATTCCCCCCAAACAATATTCTTTTGATTGTACCATTTTTTAAAATTGCCATGTGAAGATGCATCTATTATTGTATATTTTAGCCAGGCCCTCATCTCACAGCAACAAATACAAAAAGCCAGTGGTTTTATAATCATTCTTGAACATAGAGACACCTGCTGAGTTCTCTTCTGTTTTTTCAACTGTCTTTCCTTCTAACACCGCAGGTGAGAGAGGACTCACTTGCAGTATCTCCTACCACAGAGAGCACCACTCCCTTTGGCCTGAAGCCTCCATCAGGTAAAGAGAAGGCTCAGACAGTTTCTCTCATTAGCCTTTTAAAATGATACATTGTCAGTGTGAATGTCCTTATCGACCCTGTGAGTATAATAAATCCTGGCCTCAAAATCAGCCTACCACCTGGGAAGCCCAGACTTCAGAGTTTTGCTTCCAAGTAATCAGCTGATAAATCCAAATTTTCAGTAATGGATGGCTTGCCTCCTTCCAAATCAGAGTAAAAGTAAAGTGGTGATGAGTATGTGTAGAGTGGAGAAGAAGTGATCTTTGGAGTTTTTTGATACCCAGGGATTATCTTTCAGTGATTCCATTGCCCCAAGGGTGCCTGGTGCTCTGCTGAGTCCACAATTAAGGGCTGCATCTAGGGGAGGAGCTCCTTCTTCCACAGCCTGCACTTGCTTCCTGAGTCTGGCAGGTTCTATGTATTTACTCATCTAATAGGATGGTCATTTCAAGATTTCTCTCTATGGCCAGGAATATTTTTTTAAAAAAAAGCCTTTCTGGAAAGCATTCTGCTTATATTACCTCCTTTCTTTTCATTTACTATTAGTATATCACAGAAGTAAATTATAGCAATGTGCAAAATATTTGATTTTTAAAAAGAGTTACAGCTAGAAATGTTCTGATTTCTCTGTTTATCTAAAGGTCTGGTGCCATATACCTTCTTTCATGTACTTCTTTGTTTTTATTTTTTTGATTCTTTGGTGTTTGGCCTCCACTCACTACAATTGCTTTTAAGAAAATGATAGATGACTCAGACACTTCTAAGCAAAAACTAGCTCAGATGTTCTTGGGGTTTCCAGTAAGGCATTTTGGCAACAGCATAAGTTCTACATATGCATATTTTGGGAAAAGAGTGGGGAGGGCACCTGTAGAAAAAAGAATGAAGATGATTCTTTTACACAGCCTTTCATTTCTGAGCAGACTGGCCAGGTGTAATGGTTTCCCAGCATTTCAGATGGACTGGGAGGCAAAGCCCTTTGACAAGATGCTTGGGCTTGGCAAGGGTTAGTGGGTGCTTTAGGGAGAGCAGAATGGTACATGAAATAAGGCTCAAATGCTGGCCGCTCGCTGGGCCCTTGTTTGGAGCTCTGAGCATATGCCGCCTCTGAGCCATGGGCCCTGGGCTTCCCATCCTCCCAGGTTCAGACCTGTGCTGGGGAAAACGGAGACCAGTCAGGGTATGGCTCAGCTCTGCCTGCATGGAAAGCATGCAAGGACCCCAGGGAAAAACAGCTTTCTTCTAAGCTTTGTGGTCAGTTCTGCACAATCTTAAAATATTTTTACGTTGAGCAAATCAAGATAAAATTTTTAGGAGGTACCAGGGATGAACCCAGGACCTTGTACATTGGAAGCAGGTGCTCAATCACTGGGCTCCATCTGCTCCCCAATTAGAGTTGGTTATCTCATTTGTTTTGTATTTAGGAGGACTGGGGATCAAACCTGGAACCTCATACATGGAAAGCTACAGCCACTCCCCAGAACAGTGTTCTTTTGAAAGTGCAGCTTTGCACTTTAGCTGTCAAGTTGTTTTTAGTGACTTTTTAAATTCCTTTTTTGGGCATCCATGCTCTCACCTTATCAAAGGTAGAGCTTACCTTCCACTTGTACTGTTAAATCATTTCAAATTCTTTGTGGTGGCAAAAAATATTTTTTAATTAATTGTTTATATTTTAGTAGGAGGAAACAAAAGTAATACCCTCTCCAAGATGTCTATCTTTTCATAATTTTGACTAGTCAATGAGGAAATTGGTTTTGAAAGTTCCCTGACTTTGGTTGCTGTAAATAATAGTAATTTATCTTCAGGAACATCCGGCACATTTGAACTGTATAAAACAAGCATTACATATTGGGAATTTATTTCCATTTCATTTATTAGTTTAAAAATATTACAGTATATAATCATCACATTTTCTAGGAAATAATGTATTTAGTAATCTTAATTGAAAGTCAGATGGTTAAAAAAGAAACCCTTTTGATTGAGTAGCTCTAGAAAAAAAAGCCAAGGGAATTTTTATTTTAAAATTAAGTATGTGAATTTATGTGATTTGTGTGTTATAAATAAAAGAAAGCAGACTGCTCAAATCAGCAAGTTGGAATAAGAAATTAGATTCTTAAAGTCAGTTGATAGTTTTCTTCAAATTCTTTTGCCTTCTGATTTTTTCCCTCAAAGAAGATAATTGCATGTACCCAAACAGTCATTCTAGAACCATGTCCATTTATTTTACTGGTCTGCCTTATGAATTAATGAAAAAATTATATCGCTATTTCCTAAACACATGAAATTGCTATATTGCTATATGGATACTTAATGGGAAAAAAAAAAACAGAAAAGTGCTTCATTTCATTAATGACCCACTAAAGAGTGCTTGAAATTGACCTCTATTGTCTAATTGGGTTTGTTGTTAAAGAGACTTTTACGGGGTTCAAAATTGTTCTTATATTGACCAATATCCAAAGACAATATTGAGAAGTGTGTCAGAGATTGAGAAAAGAGTTGGCTAGAATCAATTATCAATAAATTGTGCCAGTAGAATTACAGCTGCCTTTAAAAAGAAAGTTTACATTGCCTTGGGGGGAAAAATCACACCTGGTCAATACTGATCCTGTAATCAATGGTTGAGTTTCTAAAGAAGAGATATATCCACACCTCTATTAAGCTTTTCCTGTGCAAGCAGATTTTTTTCTGACTAATGTTTGCTAAGAGCATTAATTATTTGGAAGGCCTTTGCAAAAAAATTACCTGGTAGGTCTTTTGCTTTTTTTTTGCATGACCTATGAGTACTTTCTTCCTGCTGACATGTTTCATTAGAACTTTAAGTCTTCAGGCTTTCTGTTGAGATGAATGATATTAACAATATGCAAAGTAAATGACTGACAAGTACTAACACTCAATTTTTGTCATTCTTTTTATTCCTTGCACCATCTCCCATTCCTTCTGTATTGTACTTTTGAAATGAACTCCATATCAATGAAATTTGCTTCATTTCCATGCTATTCTTATGCCATTTGTGAAATGCTGCTGCCCCTTTGGTTTGTCCTGGTCCTTGTGCAACACAATGTGGACTGGCTCTCATGCTCGCCTGCAGACCCAGTACTCGCTTTTCCTCCTATCTCTTCCAACAAACTTATGCAGGCACAAACATGGGACAGCTCTAGCAACAGTGATCCATCTGCAGGGGACAGTAACAATGTAGGTGGCTATCTATGTTATCTTTCAGTTTGCTTATTAGTAAGCCAAAGACTATACTCAAACCTTCCTTTCCATGAAGCCAAAGATAGAGCATATGCAAGTGCATGCCTGATATAGATACAGTGAGGGAAATGGAGAAGTCAGAAAAGTACGTGCCCATTGTTCTCATCATCTTGAATATTTTTAACGTTGGGGAGGACTTTAAAATATTTTTTTCGCTACCTTTTCTGCTAGTGTTTTTGGTGTTTGTTTGCAAAACTTTGGGACGTGTGTATTTGAATTATCTCTGCTTGTTCCTGCATCTGAACCAAGTGCTTTTAGAGTTTGATTTTTTATTGTCTATGCTTACCATATGAGATTTTTAAAGTAACTAAAACGTACCTACACTGACCCCCGAGTGTCGCACTGAAAATAATGTTATAGAAATTTATAAAATGAAGAGAATCACTTGCCTTCTCTGCTCCCTTATTTGCATGTTTTGACTCCTGATACCTCCATGAGTGTAAGTGCATCTTGAATAATATTGAACAATATAATTTGGCCTGAGGATCAAATGTATGAATAAAAATTGAGGACACTCAGCCAAGCTTGGTGGTATATCTTTTACTTTTGTGGCCATAAATATCTTACCTTGCCTAAGAGAATGAAATAAAATAATTATTTGGATCTACATAACACATATAACTGGATCTCCATTCTAGTTTAATACTGGTTCAGATTTTAAACATTTTACTTTAAAATACAAAATAATAGTAGTGATGTTAAGTCATTCTAAAGGTATGATTTATAGATAAGAGAAGTGGGATGCAAAGTATAACCCCAATGCAAATGCAATAGGAAGATAGATTTTCTGGTAATGTTTATTTTTAAAAAATCTAAGTGTGTCATGTGTTACACATGGAAAATATGTAGTTTTAAAAACTTGCAGTGATTTCTGGTCAAAATTGCTGATCCAGTTTCCTTACATAGAGGATAATGTATACTCTGGAAGGGTCAGTTACAAATAAAATTTTAAAGTTTCATATGCTTCTAAAGTATTTAATTGAAAATAAGTATGACAAACATAATGAAACAAAAACTCTTATATCTACCTATTTATTTATTTATTTATTTTTAAATTATTTTTTTTAATTACATTATGAAAAATATGAGGTCCCATTCAACCCCACCGCCCCCGCCCCCCACTCCCCCCACAGCAACACTCTCTCCCATCATCATGACACATCCATTGCACCTGGTAAGTTCATCTCTGAGCATCACTGCACCCCATAGTCAATGGTCCACATCATAGCCCAGACTCTCTCACGTTCCATCCAGTGGGCCCTGGGGGGGATCTATAATGTCCCGTAATTGTCCGTGAAGCACTATCCAGGACAACTCCACGTCCCAAAAACGCCTCCACATCTTATCTCTTCCTCCTCCCGTTCCCCACACCCAGCAGCTACCATGGCTACCATTCCCACACCCATTCCACATTTTCTCTGTGGACATTGGATTGGTTGTGTCCATTGCACATCTATGTCAAGTGAGGGCTTAGATTCCACATGGGTACTGGATACACTCCTCCCTCTTCCAGTTGTAGACACTCTAGGCTCCATGTTGTGGTGGTTGACCTTCTTCAACTCCATGTTAGTTGAGTGGAGTAAGTCCAATAAATCAAAGTGTAGGAACTGAAGTCTGTTGAGGCTCTGGGACTGGGTGTCATATTATCAGTTCAGAGATTCAAATCCCCTACATATATCTAAACCCAGCACCAACTACAATTCCAATAAAGTAGCATGCAAGTCTTGTGAAAAGAGATCCCTCTGAGTCCAATTCCATCACGCAGAAAACACCAGCTCCAAAGAAGGGCTATCTGTCATGGCAGTGAACCCCTTCTGCCATGACCATAGAACCTGTGGTCTCTTTATCCCTCAAAAGAACCAATACCTGGGGTTGTATCTACCTTATCCGTCTCTTAGACTCTGTTCAGTTGTACATAGGGGTATTCCTTCTGACAACCTCCAGACTCTTTTTAGAGACTCACAGCCTTATATTACCTTCCTGACAAACAGCTTCGTGAAGTCATGATATGTACTATGTAAACAGTATATTCTGCTGTTGTTCCGCAGTGAATCTTTAATTCAAGGTCATTTGCCTAGTTGCTTCTGTTCAAGCTGGTATTGGTAGTGATCGCCTCGGTGCCGGGAGTCTGGCAACCCGTGGCTTACCTAGAATCGGGGGGTGGAGGAAGCGATCGTGCAGTCTACTGACGCTGAGGTTGGGCTGTGAGAGTGGCCCTTTTGAGTAAGAGCACAGAAGGACCAGCACAATGGGGAAACCCCCAGGCACAATGCTACTCTAGGCCTTGTTCTTATTGCAGGTGTATAGGCTCAAAAGTGTAACCATTAGTATCATGAGCCCACTGTTGGGCCCTCCTTCCTTCCTGGTTCTTGCCGTTGCACCTGGAGGATTGCCGCTGCTCTCCCAGGACCCACAACAGTGACCCCCTGCCAGGAGCCCAGTACCCCCCCAGCTGTTGTTTTTGTTTCCACTATGAGTATATATAGACATTACCATATACCCTGGGCATATGCCCTGTATAACTCCCTGTCAACCATATATATCCTGTCAATAACATCCCATATCAGTATTCCTCCGCTGCCATTGTTGAACCACTCTGTGATCCAAAACTTCCCGTAAAGTGAATCCCAACATAATGTCAGCTTCAGAAGAGTCTTAGATCACCGAAATTCATATATACAATATACAGTATTTCCTCAGATCCACCATAAAACCTTTTCCCTTGCACAGCAATCATCTTTTAACTTATTCATATCATATTTCCTGAAACTGATGTACAGATTCCAAAACTATAGTTTTCAAACAAGGTGACATTTGTGCTTACTATGTGGTCCATATTTTAGGCTGTACAGTTTTCTAAATTTTTTAGTTATCCTATGTTTTGTCTTATGGTTTTCATTATTAGTCTGTCGTCCCCTATATGTTTTTTGTGTAATATTAGCTGTTTTATATTCATCCTCTTGTACTCTCACATAACTCCTCTTTTGCCCCCTTATTTACCTTTGTTCCATCCATTCCACATCCATTTTCCCCTCCCCTTAGGGCCCACAACGCCTGCCAATCTAATACCCTGGGAGCCGTCCTTTCTCCCGAGAGATACAGTTCTCTCTATTCGACGGCATTAGTCTTCCCCAGGATATGGGTCCACCCCACCCAATGGTAGAACCCACCTTGGCAAAATGAGCCTTCAGCTATTCCCTCCGAGGTCTGTCACGCATCAGACCATACCCCCTGAGCGTCCTAACCAGGTAACCCTCCTACTTATACTTTGATACGTTTTACTCAACATTTAGTTCTCAATGAACTTCTGACACTCTCCCATATTCGTATGTTGCCCCTCCCTCCCACCTATTTCTTGGACAATATTACCCCTCTTCCCATCCCCAGCCCCCCTCAAACCCAGAAAACCCCACCCGAAGGTAACCCCTTGCCCCCATTTTGTCCCTTCTTTGTGCTCATACTTACCACCAGCTCATCACAGATTCCACCCCTGCGGACATTAACTCACATCCTTCCTCCACCCCCCGATTTCCTGTAAGCCACTTTTCCAGACTCTAGCTCTCTGAGGCAGTTAACTTATTTCATATCATTGAGGTCATATAGTATTTGTCCTTCAATGCCTGGGTTGCTTCACTCAACATAAGATTCTCAAGGTTCATCCATGTTATCACGTGCGATTGTAGTGTATTGGTTCTTACAGCTGAGTAGTATTCCATTGTGTGTATATACCACATTTTATTGATCCACTCGTCTGTTGATGGGCATTTGGATTGATTCCAACTTTTGGTGATAGTGAACAATGCTGCTATGAACATTGGTGTACATATATCGGTTTGTGTCCTTGTTTTCAGATCTGATGGGTATATACCCAGCAGTGGTATTGCTGGGTCATATGGCAAATCTATGGATAATTTTTTGAGAAATCGCCAAACTGTCATCCAGAATGGTTGGATCCTTCTGCATTCCCACCAGCAATGGATGAGTGTTCCCCTTTCTTCACATCCTCTCCAGCATTTGTATTCTACTGTTTTTTTCATGGCTGCCAATCTTATGGGAGTAAGATGGTATCTCATTGTAGTTTTGATTTGCATTTCCCTGATAGCTAGAGATTTGGAGCATTTTTTCATGTGCTTTTTAGCCATTTGTATTTCTTCTTTGGAGAAGAGTCTGTTTAAGTCTTTTTCCCATTTTTTAAATGGGTTGTTTATCTTTTTGTTTTCAAGATATATGAGTTCTTTATATATGCAAGTTATAAGTCTCTTATCAGATATATGGTTGCCAAATATTTTCTCCCATTGTGTGGGTTCCCTTTTTACTTTCTTGACAAACTCCTTTGAGGTGCAGAAGGCTTTAATTTTGAGGGAGTCCCATTTATCTATTTGTTCTTTTGCTGCTCGTGCTTTTGGTGTGATATTCATGAAGCCATTTCCTAGTATAAGGACCTGTAGATGTTTCCCTACACTGCTTTCTAAGGTCTTTATGGTCTTGGCTCTTATATTTAGGTCTTTGATCCATCTTGAGTTGATCTTTGTATAAGGTGTGAGATGGTAATCCTCTTTCATTCTTCTACATATGGCTATCCAGTTCTCCAGGCACCATTTGTTGAATAGGCCATTCTCTCCCAGTTGAGAGGGTTTGGTGGCTTTATCGAATATTATATGGCTATATACATGAGGTTCTATATCTGAACTTTCAATTCGATTCCATTGGTCTGTGTGTCTCTCCTTATGCCAGTACCATGCTGTTTTCACTACTGTAGCTTTGTAGTATGTTTTGAAGTCAGAAAGTGTGATTCCTCCTATTTCGTTTTTCTTTTTCAATATGTCTTTGGCTATTCGGGGCCTCTTTCTATTCCAAATAAATTTCATAGTTAGTTTTTCTAGTTCCTTAAAGAAGGTTGTGTTGATTTTTATTGGGATTGCATTGAATGTGTAGATCAGTTTTGGTAGGATAAACATCTTAATAATATTCAGTCTTCCTATCCATGAACAGGGCATATTCTTCCATTTATTTAGGTCTTCTTTAATTTCCTTGAACAATCCTGTATAGTTCTCGATATATAAGTATTTTACCTCTTTAGTTAAATTTATTCCTAAGTATTTGATTATTTTATTTACTATTGTGAATGGTATTTGTTTCTTGATTTCCTCCTGATCTTGCTCATTATTGGTGTACAGAAATGCTACTGATTTTTGCACATTGATCTTATAACCTGCGACTTTGCTAAACTCATTTATGAGTTCTAGGAGCTTTGTTGTAGATCTCTCAGGGTTTTCTATGTATAGGATCATGTCATCTGCAAATAATGAAATTTTGACTTCTTCCCTTCCAATTTGAATGCCTTTTATATCTGGTTCTTGCCTCAGTGCTCGAGCAAGTACTTCCAAGACAATGTTAAATAGGAGCAGAGACAATGGGCATCCTTGTCTTGTTCCTGAGTTTAGAGGGAAGGATTTCAGGATTTTGCCATTGTAAACAATGTTGGCTTTCGGTTTTTCATATATACTCTTTATCATGTTCAAAAAGTTTCCTTGTATTCCGATCTTTTGGAGTGTTCTTATCAGGAAGGGGTGCTGTATTTTGTCAAATGCCTTTTCTGCTTCTATAGATATAATCATGTGGTTTTTTTCTCTCAATCTGTTTATATGGTGTATTACATTGATTGATTTTCTTATGTTGAACCATCCTTGCATACCTGGAATAAATCCCACTTGGTCATGGTGTATAATTTTTTTAATGTGTTGTTGAATACGATTAGCAAGTATTTTGTTAAGTATTTTTGTGTCTAGGTTCATTAGAGAAATTGGTCTGTAATTTTCCTTTCTTGTGGTGTCTTTGTTTGGCTTTGGTACTAGGGTAATGTTGGCATCATAGAAGGAATTAGGCAGTGTTCCTTCTGTTTCGATTTTTTGGAATAGTTTCAACAGGATTGGTGTTAGTTCTTTCCGGAATGTTTTGTAGAATTCACCTGTGAAGCCGTCTGGCCCTGGGCTCTTTTTAGTTGGGAGATTTTTAATGACTGATTCTATCTCTTTGCTTGTGATTGGTTTGTTAAGATCATCAATTTCTTCTTTCATCAGAATGGGCTGCTTATGTGTTTCTAGGAATTTGTCCATTTCCTCTAAATTGTCATTTTTGTTGGAATATAGTTTTTCAAAGTATCCTCTTATGATAGTCTTTATTTCTGTGGGGTCAGTGGTGATATCACCTTTCTCATTTCTTATTTTGTGTATTTGTATCTTTTCTCTTTTTTTCTTTGTTAGTCTCACTAAAGGTTTGTCAATTTTGTTGATCTTCTCAAAAAACCAGCTCTTGATCTTATTTATTTTTTCAAGTGCTTTCTTATTTTCTATTTCATTTAGTTCTGCTCTTATCTTTGTTATTTCCTTCCTTCTTCTTCCTGTTGGGTTACTTTGTTGTTGTTTTTCTAATTCCATCAAAAGTGCAGTTAGTTCTCCAATTTTTGCTCTTTCTTCTTTTTTGATATATGAATTTATGGCTATAAATTTCCCTCTAAGTACCACTTTTGCTGCATGCCATAAATTTTGGTATGTTGTGTTATCATTATCATTTGTTTCAAGGTAGTCATTGATTTCTTTTGAGATTTCCTCTTTGACCCACTGTTTTTCTAAGAGTGTGCTGTTTAATTTCCAAATTGTCGTGTGGGGTCTGGGTCTCTGTCCTTTGCAAATTTCCAGCTTCACTCCACTGTGGTCAGAGATATTGTTTTGTATGATTTCAATCTTTCTGAATTCATTAAGCCTTTCTTTGTGGCCTAGCATATGGTCAATCTTGGAGAATGTTCCATGTGTGCTTGAGAAAAATGTATATCCTGCTATGTTTGGGTGTAATGATCTATATATGTCTATTAGATCCAGCTCTTCTAATATACTGTTCAAATGTTTTGTTTCTTTACTGATTCTCTTTTGAGATGTTCTGTCCAGAGTTGATAGTGGTGTATTAAAATCCCCCACTATAATTGTAGATGCATCTATTCTTTCACTTAGTTTTTCAAGCGTTTGCCTCACATATTTAGAGGCGCCCTTGTTAGGAGCATAAATATTTATGATTGTTCGATCTTATGACAGATTGTCCCTTTCACTAAAATATAGTATCCTTCTTTGTCTCTCACAATTGTTTCGCATTTAAAGTCTATTTTGTCTGATATTAATATAGCTACTCCTGCCTTTTTTTGGTTGTTGTTTGCTTGTATGATTGTTTTCCAGCCATTCACTTTCAATCTCCATGTGTCTCTGGGTCTAAGGTGTGTCTCTTGTAGACAGCATATAGATGGGTCATATTTCCTTATCCAGTGTCCCAGTCTGAATCTTTTGATAGGTGAGTTTAAGCCGTTGACATTCAGTGTTATTACGTTTAGAGAGTTATTTATGGTAGCCATATTTTGGTTGGATTTGTGTTTGTTATATTTTGTTTGTATTATTTTATTTTCCCCTTCTATTTTTGTCTTTCTTGTTGCTTTTACACTCTCCTCCATCTCTGACTGTCCTGTTTTTTCCTTTCTTCCTGCAGAACTCCCTTAAGAATTTCTTGAAGGGGAGGTTTCTTGTTGATATACTCTTTCAGTTTCTGTTTATCTGTGAATATTTTGAACTCTCCATCATTTTTGAATGCTAGTTTAGCTGGATAGAGTATTCTTGGTTGGAAATTTCTTTCCTTTAGTACCTTGACTATATCATGCCACTGCCTTCTTGCCTCCATCGTTTCAGATGAGAAATCAGCACTTAATCTTATGGAGTTTCCCTTGTATGTGATGGTTTTCTTTTCTCTTGCTGCTTTTAGAATTTTTTCTTTGTCTTGAGCATTGGATAATTTGACAAGTATATGTCTTGGGGTGGGCCTGTTGGGGTTTATGACCAGTGGAGCGCTCTGTGCTTCTTGGATATGTACATCTGTCTCTTTCAGTAGATTTGGGAAGTTTTCATTCATTATTTCCTGCAACACTCCTTCTGACCCCTTTCCCTTCTCTTCTCCTTCTGGAATGCCTATAATATGTATGTTTGAGCGTTTTGCATTATCGTTCAGGTCCCTAAGTCCTATCTGGATTTTTTCTACCTTTTTATTGACCACTTCTACTATCTGTTTGATTTCCAATGCACTGTCTTCCACATCACTAATTCTCTGCTCTGCCTCTTCTAGTCTGCTGATATTTGCTGCAAGTGTATTTTTGATTTCTTGAATTGTGGTGTTCATTTCCATCATATCTGTTTTTTTTTTGCGCATGTCTGCAATTTCCCCTCCAAGGGTTGTCTTCATGCTGTTAACCTCTTTCATTACTTCATCAAATTTGTCAGTGATAAATGTTCTGAGATCTTTCATTGCTTGTGGGAAGTCCTGCCCCCCTTCCTGATTGGATTCAGCCATGTTTTCCTGATTACTGGTTTGGTTTGTAGATTTTTGTTGCTGTCTTGTCAACATTTTTTCTTGATGGGTTTAATCAGTTCCTTAGCTTCTTTGTCTAGTCTTGGAGATTAATTAGCTGTTGTTTTTGTATAAGTGTTATATCTTCTCTTTGTCACTTTGTTCTTCTTATTCCAATTTCTTATTGCTAGTTAAGCTCACTTTAAAGGAAAGTATTAGTGTTGGGGAAAGGCAATTGTGTAAGGGAGGAAAAAGTGTGAAGTAGTATTGGTGATATATGTTAACAAAGCAACAATATGAGTTCTGGGAGGATGGAGGTTAGATCATGTAAATTGTGTAGAGTTATAGTAGTAGGAAAGTACCTATAATGAGGTAGACAATTGAATATGGGAGGAATGTGGTACGTACTAAGAGGCTATTGTTTTCATGAGAGAGGGAAAGAGAAAAGAATGGTAATAGTTTCAGGGACGAATACCAGATGGAAAACTAAACAATGGTATTAGAAATTAAGAGTTAGACACTTTGTGGATCAAAGAGAGGGAGATGGAATATAGGAGAGATAGCAGATGGTGGAGGATATCAAGTTGTAGGGGAAAGGGGATAGTGTAGATAGGCTAAATCTATTCACAGATAAATGAGGCAGTGGAGGCTTTCCCGCCCACCACCCACCGCGGTGCAGCGCGGCTTGGCTCTTCCCCTCACCACCCTCCGCAGTGCGGCTGGGCTTGCCCGAGCTCGGCTGGGCTTGGCCCACTCACCCTCCGCAGCTCAGCTGGGCTCGGCTGGGCTCGGCTTCCCCGCCCGCCGCCCGCCGTGGCTCGGCTGGGTTTGGCTGGGCTTGGCTGGGCTCGGCTTCCTGCCTGCTGCCTGCCGCGGCACAGTGCGGCTCGGCTCTCCCGCCCGCTGCCCACGGCGGCATGTCTCGGATCCCCCACCCGCTGTGCACTGCAGCCCAGCTAGGCTACCCTGGCCGCCGCCTGCCAGGGCTCGGCGCGGTGCTAGCTACCTCGGCTCTGCCTACCCAAGGAGGGAATCCTCCACACGTAGCTGGGATCTCCGTGTATATTTCACAGAGGGATCCTCTCTGTTACCTTCCCTTCAAATCGATGTCCAAACACCTTGGGACCAGGAAAAATCCTGAAACAGCCCAGTCCCAAAGAGTCTCCAATGCCTCCCAGCCAATTCCCTCCAGGAGCTAGTAACCGGGAAGTTCACTCAGCCACCATCTTGCCTCTCTCTCCATATCTACCTATTTAAATTCTGAAAGTTGAAGAGAGCTAAATGGAAACATTCTTGATAGATGGCTTCTTTACTTAAAAATTAAAAGAAAGAGGGAGGAATTTTTTGTTTTTCAGAAAACATGGCTATTTATGGGTCTGATATGAGTTAAAGGAAATAAAGCCTGGAATGAAAGTTTTATGCATGATTTGGTATTTCCATAGGAATGATATCTGAAACTGAAGGACTTAAAAAAAAAAAAAACACTGGGAAAGAATAAAGCATCCAATACAGAAATAGAACACCTAATGTTGCAGATGAACCAGTTAAAACCTCCATCTCTGCATAGCCTGAGCCACACTGAGCTATGTAGAGATGGAGAGGCAAGCCCAGGCTCCAGATTCTAGAGTCATCTCCTCTGCCACAGCTACATTTATTTCATGGAATGAAAATTCCCAGTATTTACTGAGGATACCTATGTGCAAGGTATGAAGCTAGACTGCCTTTTTTTCAGTAAAATCCTAAGATATCCATAAAAAATGGTTATTGCCAAAATCCTTTTAAAAATAAAAGAACCAAGGGAAATGGATGTGGCTTAAGCATTTGGGCTCCCATTAACCATATAGGAGGTCCATGGTTCAATGAACAGGGCCTCCTGGTGAAGGCAAGCTGGCCTGTGTGGTGAGCTCACCCACATGGAGTGCCAGCCACCATGGGAGTGCACGCCCTGCAGGAGTGCCACCCTTTGCAGGAGTTCCAGCCACCACAGAGAGCTGGTGCAGCAAGATGACACAACAAGAGACAGAGGGGAGACAAGGGGAACACATAGCAGAACAGGCAGCTGAGGTGGCACAAGAGAGTAATCACCCCTCTCCCACTCTGGAAGGCCCCAGGATCAGTTCTCAGAGCCACCTAATGAGAACACAAGCAGGTACAGGAACACACAGCAAATGAACACAGAGAGTAGACAGTTTGTATGGGGGGTAGAAATAAATAAATCTTTTAAAAAATAAAAAAATCTTGGAGTATTTATTTGACATGAGTGAAAGTTCTAGGAAGTCACATACTACTTTCATGCTCTACCGCAGTAATATAAAGGGATTGTTTTCAATACTGCATGGCAGGGCCAGTCATGTCAGATGTTCAGTGGTTGTCATTTTTCCTTATTTGCAATTTGACTATAATGTGCCTTAAGCAACAGAAGATTTTCTGTTCAGAAATGTACCTTACCAATATTTTCTAGGGGCTAAATTATGACTTGTGATTTAAATATATTTCCAGTACTTTTCTTTTTAATTAAAGGAGCTCTACTCTGTATCCACAACTGTGTGAGCTAATGTTCAAAAACACAACCTCCTTTCTGTGCTGTTGTTAATGATCCTTTTAGGTAGGGGATCCTATTTAGTGGCCTCTTGGCATTTTAAAGATGATTACCACTTCGTTTTGTTTCCTCATGTTTGCTCCATTGTCCAACGTCCATAGCTATCTTTTTCTTTGTCTTTATTTTTTTAATGTTACATTCAAAAAATATGAGGTCCCCATATACCCCATCCCCCTTGCCCAACTCCTCCCCCCATAACAACAACCTCCTCAATCATTATGAGACATTAATTGCATTTGGTGAATACATCTCTGAGAACTGCTGCACTTCATGTTCAGTGGTCCATATCATAGCCCACACCCTCCAACAGTCCACACAGTGGGCCATGGGAGGACATACAGTGTCTGGTAACTGTCCTTGCAGCACCACCCAGGACAGCTCCAAGTCCTGAAAATGCCCCACATCACATCTCTTCCTCCCACTCCTTATCCCCAGCAGCCACCATGACCACTTTCTCCACACCAATGCCACATTTTCTTTGATTACTAATCACAATTGTTCATGAATAGAATATCATTAAGCCCACTCTAATCCATACTCTATTCCTCCATCCTGTGGACTGTAGAATGTTTGTGTCCACTCCACACCTATATCAAGAGGGGGTTTAGATTCCACATGGATGCTGGATGCAATTTTCCTGCTTTCAGTTGTAGGCAGTCTTGGCTCCCTGGTATGGTGGTTGACCTTCTTCACCTCCATGTTAGATGAGTGGTGTAAGTCCAATAAACCAGAGTGTAGGAGTTGCAAATCTGTTGAGGCTCAGGGCCTAGCTATCACTAGGTCAGTCCAGAGATTCAGGTCCCCTGGGTATACATTAAACCACAGCACCAACTACAGTTCCGGTAAAAGCAACAGGAGAGACTTGTGGACGAAGTTCACATCTAAGTCCAGTTCCATCACACAGAAACAAACTACAAAGTAGGCCAACTGAGATAGCACAGAATTCCATCTGCCATGACCATAGAACCTGTGGGTCTCTGTAGCCCTCAGAAGAATCAATATCTGGGGTTGTATCTACTTTATCTGTCTCTGGGAATCTGCTCAGGTGTGCATAAGGGCAACCCCTCTGATAACCTCTTGGCTCTTTTTGAAGACTCATAGCCATATAAACTCCTTTGTCCTTTTCATTTACCCCTTGATTCGGGTCAAAAAGCATTTTTAACTCCTGGTATTATACATAGATAGAGATATTCTGCTGGTCCGAGTTGACTCTTTTATTCAAGGTCATTTTCTAGTTACATCATCAGTTGACTCTAGCATAACAACTCAAAATCACTCTTACCATACTCTTTAACGTTAGTTCTTTGATTAACTTGTGTTTCCTTTTCAGAATGGTGCAGTACACACACTTCTTTGCCAAGGATGGGCCTTTCCTCACTTACACAATTTGTGTATATATTATAATGGAAGGAGAATTAAGTAATTGACTGACTTTCAATAGGAATTCAGTAAACAGGTCTCATTAACAGCAACGAGACCTCTCTAAAGCAACCAGGCAGGATGCTGGAACCTCATCCACATTGAAATGAAATGTGTGCTAACATTGTCCTATAGGTAGTACATGGGATTTTTGCCTGCCATGTGTAAACTCTTAACTACAATCATATTGAACTCACTCTTAAACCTTAGTGCTATGACCAAATCGCAAGGATCAAGTTTTGGGAACTAAGCAAGGTACATATTTGGTAAACTGCTAAGGGTTTTCCATCACTTACATTGACACCAAAGGAGAAGTCTATTCTTCACTGAGAGGGACAACGAAGTTGGGAGAGTGAGATCAAAATGACTGTAGTATTAAAAACAACTGAGGGAGTGCTGAGTTCCTAGTCAGGGGAGCTGTATCACATTCCCCAATTGAACAGGAACAATCCCCCAAGTGCAATGGCAAAGACCAATAAAGAAGGATGGTCCAACAATGAGCCCTTGATACTGATGACTATGCTTATGTGAGTTTGGCTTGGAGAGTGGCCACATTTCAGGAACATGGAGGTTCTCAGGAGGTAACTTATGCACTCTGCAGCTCTGGGCCTGGTTCGAATTTCAGGTGTGCAGTCTCATAAGCATAATCTTCAGTATCAAGGGCTCATCATTGGAGCATTCTTCACTGGCCTTCCCCTTGCACTTGGAGGTTGTTGCTGTTTCATTGGGGAATGTGACACACTTCCTTGGCTAGGAACTTAGCACTCCCTCAGTTGTCATTTGTAACTGTAACTACTATAAATATACCCAAAATATATCCGAACATTTTATTTACCCTATATACCTGTCCTGGAGAACTCCCTCCCAACCACGTATACCCCATCAATAACACCCCACACCAGAGTTCCTCCCCTGCCATAGTTGGACCCCACTGTGGTCCAAAACTTCTTTAAAAATGAATCCTAATATATTGCCAAATTCAATTAATATGAAAATAAAGTAGTAGTGATGGGTTTAAAGATTAGTAGTAGAATGCATACTAATTCAGAAATACTAAAATAAAGTAGAAATAAATTGGGGTATTAAAAAGTGTAAAATATCATTTTTTTGACATTTTGTCTTTCATCACTCTAATAGGTGTTGCCATGTATGTACAGTGGCAAGACAGTTTCTTTCAGTGTTTACATCCTTTTTTTTCCCTAACTTAATTTTGTCTTCAAAAAAGTTTTAGAGCATGTTAAAGTCACATATAAAGTATACGAAACTCCCATATATCCAAAATCAAACCCTTTACCCCCTTTCCCAGCAATGATCTTTTTATGCTATATTTACTGCAGCTGATGTAAAGATATTGAAACATAGCTCTCAAACACAGTTTCATTTGGGATTACATTATGGTTTATATTTTAGACTGTACAATTTTTGTAATCTTTTATTTTTTATTTTCAGTTTTTTACTTATTTCTCTCCCCCTCCCCCCAGTTGCCTCTCTGTGTCCATTTGTTGTGTGTTCTTCTGTGTCTGCTTGCATTCCAGTCAGTGGCATAGGGAATCTGTGTCTCTTTTTGCTGCATCGTCTTGCCACATCACCTTATCATCTGTGCTGTACCACTTCAGGACAGGCTGCACTTTCTTTCATGAGGGACAGCTCTCCTTACAAGGAGCACTCCTTATGCATGGGGCTCCCCTATATGAAGGACACCCCTGCATGGCATAGCACTCCTTGCGTGCATCAGCACTGTATGTGGGCCATCTCATCACATGGGTCAGAAGGTGCTGGATTTGAACCCTGAACATTCTATGTGGTAGACAGATGCTCTATCAGGTGAGCCAAGACCACTTCCCAAATTTTCTAAACTTTTAGTTACCTTATGTTTTTACATTATGGTTTACATTTTAGCCTATAGATTTTTATACATTTTTGGTGTAACTTAACATGTCTTATATCCATCATTGCATGAGCTTGTGGAACATTTCCATTGACCCCCAGTTACTCTGTGTCCATCTATCTATTCCTCTCTCTCCCTCCCCTCAGGACCCACAGTGACAACCAATATTCACTGCTTGAAGGATCAGATTCACAGATACTTACAACAATGCTGCGGGCTTGACATAATAGACTGTCCTCCCCCACTGGGAGCCACGAATTCTCTTGAGAGACACAATTCCATCTATTTCAGAACATCAGGCCTCCCCAGGATGTAGGCACACCTTCCCACTCATTGTATGAGTCTCCAACCAATGATATAACACACTATACCACTATGACAACGTTAGCATTCACACACTCCCTAGAAGCCTGCCACTGTGCCAGATGGCCCACCTTAGGACCTTAACCAGGTAATCCTTCTTTATTAAATTTTCCAAAGAGTTTTCTTAACATTATAGTTTAAACCACATACCCAACAATCTCCCATGTTCAATTTTTTAAAAAGATTTTATTTTATTTCTCTCCCCTTCCCCTTCCCCTAGTTGTCTGTTCTTTGTGTCCATTTGCTGCATGTCCTTCTAAATTTTATCCGCTTCTGTTGTTGTCAGTGGCATGGTAATTTGTTGTTTCTTTTTGTTGCATCATCTTGCTGTGTCAACTCTCCATGTGTGTTGCACCATTCTTGGGCAGGCTGCACTTTCTTTCATGCTGGGCAGCTCTCCTTACGGGTTGCACTCCTTGCACATGGGGCTCCCCTATGTGGGGGACACCCCTGCATGACAGGGCACTCCTTGCATGCATCAGCACTGTGCATAGGCCAGCTCCACATGGGTCAAGGAGGCCTGGGGTTTGAACCATGGACCTCCCATGTGGTAGACGGACGCCCTAACCACTGGGCCAAGTCTGCTTCCCTCCCATGTTCAATTGTTCCCCCAGCCCTCCCCCTGATTTCTTAGGCCATCTGACCCATTCTCCCACCCTAGACCCCCACAGACCTGCAAAGACCCACCCAATATTATCCCTATGCCCCCATCTTATCCCTTCCCTGTACAAATGCTTAACCTCCGCTTTATCATAGATTTCACTTATGTAGACCTCAGTGCACAACCTTCCTCTCTCCCCAATTTCCTGTAAACCTATCATCCAGTCACTAGCTCTCTGAGGCAGCTTGGTTAGATTATTTCATATCAGAAAGGTCATGTAGTATTTGTACTTCAAGGCATGGCTTGCTTCACTATACATAAGGTCCTTAAGATTCACCCATATTACCCATTTGTTTGTACTGTATTTCTTCTTTTAGCTGAGTAGTATTCCATTGTATGTATAGACAACATTTTGTTTATCCATTCATCTGTTGATGAGTTTTGGGTTGATTCCAAATTTTAGCAATAATGAAAAATGGCACTATGAACATTGGTGTGCATAGGTTTGTGTCCTTGTTTTCAGTTCTTCTGCATACATACCCAGTACAGTGATTGTTGGGTCATATGGTAAATCTACAAGTAGTTTTTGAGAAACTGCCAAACTGTCCCCCAGCATGGCTGGATTCTACTGCATTCCCAATAGCACTGGGTGAATGTTCCCATTCTTTCACACCTCCTCAAACACATGTAGTCTTCTATTTTTTTATAGCTGCCAGTCTGATGGGAGTAACATGGTATCTGCTAGAAATTGTGATTTGCATTTTCCTAATAGCTGGTGATTTTGAGCATCTTTTCACATGCTTTTTTTTTAAAGATTTATTTATTTATTTATTTATTTATTTATTTATTTATTTATTTATCCCCCCTGTCCTGGTTATCTGTTCTCTGAGTCTATTTGCTGCATCTTCTTTGTCCACTTCTATTGTCAGCAGCATGGGAATCTGTGTTTCTTTTTGTTGCATCATCTTGTTGTGTCAGCTCTCCGTGTGTGTGGTGCCATTCCTGGGCAGGCTGACCTTTCTTTCATGCTGGATGGCTCTCCTCATGGGGTGCACTCCTTGTGCATGGGGCACCCCTATGTGGGGGACACCCCTGCATGGCATGGCACTCCTTGTGTGCATCAGTACTGTGCATGGGCCAGCTCCACACATGTCAAGGAGACCTGGGGTTTGAACCACAGACCTCCCGTGTGGTAGATGGATGCCCTAACCACTGGGCCAAGTCCTCTTCCCTTCATGTGCTTTTTCGGTCATTTGGAATTATTTTTGGAGAAAGTGTCAGTTCAAATCTCTTGACCATTTTTTAAAGTGTGTTGTGTGACTTTTATTTTATTTCAAACCAATAATTTCCAAGGTCCATTTTTCCACATCCTCAAAACAATTTTTTTTCCCTAATACCAGTATTAAAGCATGTGTGTAGTAGCACCTTATTTTTATTTTTGGTATCTTATGTGTATTTCTCTAATAGCTAATGATGTTGAGGATCTGTTTACATGCTTTTTGGGCATTTGTATATATTCTTGGCAGATATGTCTATTCAAGCCCTTTTCCCCTTTCTTAATGGGGCTGATTGTCCTTTTATTGAGTTATAGTAATTCTCTTTATATTCTGTAAATTACGCTATTAGCAGAAACACAGTTTCCAAATATTTTCTTTCCTTTTTTTAGGTTTTCTTTTTTACTTTTTGGAAAAGTAGTGTAGTAGAAAAGTAGTTAAGTAGAGTTCATGGTTCAAATTTTGGGATTAGGTCCTCTTTCTGACCTAGGGCATACATTTAAGGCTAGAGCCACCTGCTTGCTATGTGGTCCCCATGAGCTTGCCTAAGAGGGTCAAGGGTGTGAGAGGAGCAGAAAATGAACAGTTGGCTGGGCTGTTGGGAAGAGCATGGTTTCAGATTCTCCATGTCCTGTAGCTGGGGAGAGCTTGGATGCCTTGCTCAAGAGGGAGTGCTCCCACACAGTGCTTTTCATCAGAGAGCTCTTCCCTCCCTGGGAACACTGGACTACTTTGATGGAAGGTCTGGCCTTTTGTGAAGTTCTCTATGACTTATATCCATTCAGCTGGTAATCTGCAGATGAGGCTCCAGGAAATTTCTGTCACAATTCTAAAGCCATGACCTTCCAGTCAGATGGAATTTCCTACTAGAGTGCAACCCAAACCCATTTTCTGTGCCCCTCACCTGAGGGCATATGATACCACTGAACATTTTCTAATGTTCACTTTGACTGATGAAAAACGCTTGAGTCTGGCTTGTTCTTCCCCAAGATGGACCACAGATCTTGTTTGGATACTGGTTATTGCTCCTTGGTTTTATGAACACATTGGAAAAATTTCAAATCCTGTCACTGCCTCATGTTGGTGCCAACAGACCCAGAGACCAGGACAAGTCGTCCAGGTTTGCCTGTGGGAAATTCCTGAGATTGCTAGGTGGATTACCTTTTGAAAGCTGTTAAAGTCCTGACCCAGTCACCTGGACAAGACACAGGTAATAGGTGATGCAGGTGGAGGCCTTTTCTGGAACTAGCCTGTGTTACATTTTCAATGTACCCTCAGGAACTGTCACCAGCCCTTGGCAGGTGGGGAGGCTTAACTAGGAGGGTCTCCTGATTGTAAGCTCTTCCTGACAGAAATTTGTGGTATCAGTGCCCTTCTAGAAGTATATGAAATGGCTCACTTCAGCTCCTCAGATCTCACTGAAACTGCTGTGAATGGGAAATGGGCCGGGGGCATGTAAACTCTGCATGTAGGAGGTTGTCAGCAGGGTGACAGTACTCAGTGGACCTTTTTCAGGCCTCTGGGCTACAGTAGACACTGCAGAAAGTGGTGAGGAGGTTGTACCCCCTTGGCTGTCAAGGCTTGGAGGAGACACCACCTCTCCAGCACACACCTGGCTGGGTAAATCTAGGGCAGGTGGTCCTGCACCATGTTGGCAAGTCCCTCCTGGGCTGCATCCAGGACTTTGCAGGCAGTGACTCTTCTTCAATGTGTTTGCACTACTTCCCTCCATCTGCCCAGGCCTCCCTTTTCCTAGGGCTGTTGGGAAGAAGAGCCAGCCTGAAGTAGTCACAGCATGTATGAGCTTAGATGGAGTCCATTAGAAGGCCTGGGACTTGGGGCAGAAGGGGTAAACAGTGAGGAGAACAGGTCATCCTGCTGCTGACCTGCTGGGAGTTCACAACCATGGTGTCTATTGGTGGGCTGAGAGACTGGGACAACTGCTGTGCCAATGTGATAGGATTACTGCCCAGTGGCTGCAGGTGCTGGTGGATCTTGTGGCCACAGGGAATTATGGGAAGCCACTGTGATGCTGCTCTACCATCCCAAGTGCTTAAGGGCTGATTGGGACAGAGCTGCCCCCATTGCTCCTGCAGAACTGCCCTGAGGCACAGGTCAGCCCAAGGTGTGTCCCCAGGCCTCCTGCCTCACAGGGTAGATCCTCCATACCTTTCCTTGTCCTTATTGTACTCCTTAGCCCCAGGCTCCTCCCTGACCTCCACCTCCTCAGGGCTGGCTTGGGCATCAGGGCCCTGAGACAAGGTCTGTCTGAGGGAGAGAGTTGGGGGTTTGGTGCCCTGAGGAGGCAGGTTCCAGGAACAGTGGGACTTGGAGGCATGTGGGCAGTGGTGCCAAGTGAACATGGTGGCTGTTGGGAAGGTGTGGCTGCAGCACCACCCACAGCCTCCACCATGTAGCTCATCCACCAAGGCTGAGGGACTCCGCTGATGGGGAGAGACAGAGCTCCTCTTGGTTCACTTGCAGTTGCCACCTAAGCATGCACCTCCATTAAGCATGACTGGACAAGTGCTCCACCAGTGAATGCCCACCCCATCCCATCACCTGGACTGATCTGCCCCAATGTGCTTGGACTCCTGGCCTCAGTTTCCTCCTTGGGAAGATGGTGCTTCAAGGACCAACCCATGAGTTTGAATATAGGACTGACTGGGGGGATCAATAGGAAGGGCTGCCCTGAGCCTGGCTCATGGATAGGGTGGCTGGAGGGACAGGTCTGGTCCTGGGCAGAATTTTCCTCTGCCCAGTGAAAAGGTTCTTGGCATCAGCCCCTACTGAACCAGGTTTCTCATTTCTTAAGGAGGTCTGCATGCCCTTTCCGGACCTCAGACCTAGGTATGGTCAGAGCATGGATCAGTGTGGTCCACCAGAGGAGTCCAGACCCACCCCATATCTGAGAAGGTTTGATGTAGGGCTCATCCTTTACCTGGTAAGCATGTTGCATGCACTTCCTTAGGCTTGTAGCTTCATACAGTGACCAAAGCAGACATCAATCCCTGCCTTCTGGGTTCCTTTAGAGTGGGGGCAGTAGGATGCAGTATCTTCACCAGAGGGTACACTCAGAAAGAAGTTGTGACACCCTCACTGTCTCACCTAGATATGGACATGACTTCTATGGAAGGGGTGGGTCTGGTGGATGCCTTGAAATGAAAATGTGAGCACATTGTGAGTGAGGATGGGGATCTCTCCTCTCCAGACAGCATCGTGGGGAGTCAGGTGGTGGGTGACAGGGTACAGCTGGGCAGGATCTGGGCCCACACATCCTGAGGCCCCTGGAAGGCCAAACCAGAGGGCATCACTCCCCTTGTAGAGGAGTAAGGACACTGGGCACTGTCTGCAGAGGACATCAGGGGGCTCAGGCCACGAGAGAACCTTCCCCCTCCTTTGGAACCTCAAAGACCCCAGGCCACCAACACCGCCTCATGCAGACCCCCAACAGGAGATGGTGAGCAGTCTGCTTCAAATCTGCTGTGGACCTCAGTCCTGTCTGCCTCCTGCATGGTTGGCAAGGATGGATGCATCCAAGTCATGGGAAGGTCGGTGTCAGTGGGAAGGGGAGACACACACAACACATGGCAAAATATGAGGCAGCTCTTCAGGCCAAGTATACTGGCATGGGGCCATGAGGGACTGGGACAGGAGGCCCTGACCCCTCATTACTCATACAGAAGCTTCTACTGTGTGTCAACACCAGGCAATGAACAGAACATTCTGAACTTTTGCCAGTCCTTATGGACTTTATGTTCAGTGGGAGGGTCCCTGGGTGTGTTGTGGAGGGAAAGGCCAGAGTCTGACTGTGCAGCCCCCACCTACCCTCAGCACCATCTGCTCCCAGTGGGGCAACTGGATGAACCAGTACTTTGAAGATTTCCTGCAACCTCCAGGTTTTTGTGCCTCAAGCTGCTGGTGACCCATGCACATGTAATTGACTGGCTCTATTCTGGAGCACTGTGCCATGGTTCTTCTTTCAGAGATGAGCCACCCAGAGCCCACTGAGTCAGACCCAGAGGGTGATGAGGTCTCAGGGTAGGGCACATGAGCTTGTGGGGTGGGGGCCAGGATTGCACCACAGAGGCTGGAACTAGCAGAGGTTGCCCTTGGACTGGGATCATAGAAGAGCCCCAGACATGTGACATGGGTGCCTGTAGGCTGGGAACACTTTTATGGGCTGAATCTTCTGGTAGAGGTATTGGGATCTTCTTTGTATTGGAAAGACACTCAGAGCCATTCATGGTGGGGAAACTGCCTCTTCTCCAGCTCTTTTGTCATCCCCATCCCCCAGGGCAACAAATGCCTGCACTGTGACCTATAGCACAAGTTCCAAGGTGTGTGGTAGACACCAGGCCAGTGCCAGGGCCTGAGTCAGCTCTGCCGGCGGGGCGGAGAGGAGCCGCTGGAGGCCTCTGCGACTTCTCTCAGTGGCTTTGAGGTGTGGAGGGTGCACGAGATTCTGGGAAGAAACTCCCGGAGACAGGCTGATGGCACAAGTCTGGTTTATTGCGGAAGGGTACACACTTTTATAGGGCTTAGGGTGGCGTAGAGGGTTCTGATTGGCTTAAGCTAAAGATGACTTGTGGTTGGTTGCCATAAGCAGTTACTAGGGATGGGGGCAGATATCAGGTTAGCTCTGCTATCTATAGGGATGGGGATTGGTTGGGGACTGCATGGAGAGATTTGATAGGTGCAGGCGGGTACTGCTTTCTGATAGGTGGTTGTAAGCAGTTGCTAGGCAGTGGGCAGGCAGAGAGGTTTGGAATGGGGGAGGGGAAAGGGGGAATGAGAGCCGACCAGATGTTAGGCTAGGCGGGAGATAGTGGGAGGCGACCGTTATTGATGTATCTTGCCCTGGTAGGCTGAGGGCGCTTCGCCCGTACCAGGCTGAGGGCGTGGTCGCCTGTTCCAGCCACCCTGAACTGCGGCTTCAGGCTGTGCACACGCCTGTTGCTGGATCAGCTTAGCAACAGTGGCTCACACTCCCACACAGCTCCATCACTGCCTTTACTGCCAGTTTCCATGTTGTACCAGTGCCTTTTCTGAAAATAGAGTTTGACACACTGTGTGCTCTGGAGCCAGCTCCTGAGTTGAAGATGGCTCTACCACCACCACAAGAGCCACCCACAGAGATAAGGCCCATGCCCTCCCTGTAGCTAGACTATCCTACGTCATCACATGAAGCACCTCTTAAGGAGCTGAAGGCAGCTACATCACAATCAGGAGCACAAGTTCCAGAGCTGGAAGCAAGTCCACCTTCACCTACCTTGCTGCCTCTACACTTAACAGCACTGCCCTCTCTAGAGGTAGAGCCTGCTCCTTCAGCAGCAGAAGCACTGGCTTCAGAACTTGAAGGTGCCTTGGTACAACCTCCCTTGCCACCTATGGAGGTAGCAACAATGCCCCTTCTGGAGGTAGACCTGGCTCCATCCTCAGGTATAACACCTGCTGCCAGCTTGGAGACACTGGTGTCAGCACTTCCCACTGCTACCTTCACTGCCATCTTTATAGGTCACTGGAGTGCTCATTCTGGAGCTACAGTCAATTAAGTCACCTTCAGAGCAATGGCTCTGGAGAGGGAGGCAAGTGTGGCACCAGCACCAAAGCCAGGAAAGTGCTCAGATCAGTACCAGGGTGGGCTGCCCCACAGATCCTTAATGCCCTTGTCCTGAGGTCTCTCAGAATAGTCTGTGTGAGGAGGCTGACCTGGCTTTCCCTCCTGAGCTGGTGGCAGAGTAGTTGACAACGATGGATGTGGTGAGCAGCTCAGCTCAGGAGAGTGGAGCTGGGAGAATCTTCCTCCCATGTTCTACCTCCCCAGACTTTCCATCCTTGATCCAGAATCCTATGATCTGGGTCAAGACCCTGCTCCATTGCCAGCATTGTAACCTGGGCGAGTTTATTGACCCCAAGCCCACAATTCCCCCTCTAGTGAGTAGTTATAGGGCAGTAGCTGTACCTGTCCCATGCACCATTGTGACAATGACCCTGGCCAGCATCCTGAGGGACTGCAGGATCTGAGTTAGGTGGGTGTGGCTGACTACGTTCCCCTCCTTCCCAGGAACTCTTTGAAAAAGTGGTACTCTATCACTATCTGGACTCCATCTGGTCCCACTGAGACAAGAAGGGCAAGGAAAACATGGCTCCCGCCATCTACACCATCATCACCAAGTTCAAACTTGTGACCAAATGCATCATTGTCAGCTACCTCAGGGACCACACCATGAAGGCCATGGCCAGGGCCAGGGTGGTGGTGCACTGGATCGACCTGCCTAGGGTGAACTCAGGGGCCCTCTCTGGAATCCTTGGAACCCTCTGTGCTCTTGTTTTCTCTCAGTCTCCAGGCCCAGCCATAGCCTGCATCACAGCCCTCCATCTCCTCACATCCCAAACAGGCTCCTCCCTCAGATTGAGTGTAGATCCCTCTCTTGGTGCAAGGTGTACCCTCAGGGACTCCCTGGGGGCCTCTCATCCAAGGGGGGAGACGCCAGCTGAGGGAGCTAAAGCTGGAACAGGGGACACTCAGACCACACCTCATTTCTCATTCTTTCTCCCTCTCCAGGAGGATGTAATCTTCAAGAACTTCTCATTCTATGACATGCTCTCTGCTCTGAAAGCCTCATGATTGGCCATCTGTAGGAGATGTGGGAGGAAGTTTCCAGGTTGACAGGTCTCCCTCCACAGGATGCCAGTCAGAACCAAGGGCCCCTTGTGAGGCAAGACATCACTCCAAAGGGAGCCTGGGAGGCAGGGTCTCCTCAGGAGGGACTGTGTAGGCTGGGGTTCCACAAGTCCTCAGATCTGTTGTTCTGCCTCAACATGGGTCCCTGCTCATTCATCCACAGAGTTGAATCAAGTGGGAACATATCCATTGTGTGCTCTTCAGCAACACACTCTGTCCAGTTGAAATCTGCACATATTAACACCAGCAGCTTATGAAATAGGAGTGGGGATCTCTGCTCTGCTGAGCTTAGAGGTCAGCTCCCAAGTCCATGATGTCCAGCAGGGCTCAGAGCTGCCCAGTTTCATCTCCATCCACCCAGGCAATCCTGGTCCCAATCCACAAAAGGAAAGTGGATGTGCTCCTAGTCACTTCCAAACACCCACACCTTTCCCCTTCCTTCTTGCCCTCCCCCAGGGACATCTTCCACCTCTTTCAGATGCCATCTGAGATTTCCTCAAAAGGGAACAACTTCTCACAGGGCAGCAAACTGATCATGCAGTTAAAGACCAAGCTTGGGAAGTTAGGACTTAGGAAATGGTCTTGTTTGTTTTAAGCCAAGAAAAAATATCACTATAACAAAGACAAAGTCAAGTTTCAGTTTTTCATATCAACTTTGATAGTAAGGTTTTAAAATTTTTTACAGATAGACCCATTAAATCTTTCCCATCTTTGACCATAATTTCCTATTCCATGAACCTTCTGTCACTTTCTATATCTATTGAGGTTTTGTCCTACATTTTCTTCTTTCTCATTTCATAACAACCAGTCATTTTACTTTAGGAAAAACTACTTTCTTTTTATTTAAGAAAAATACACACTTAAGTTACCAAGTTGATTTTGGAAACTGTCTTCAAGTAAACATATTACAATGAAAAATTATCAAAATTGAACTTGACAGAGTAATATTAAATACTTAAAACACCTTAGTCAAAGCACGTTGAATCAGTAATATACAAGTATTTAGCAAGGATTAATAGGTATTACATTGTTTCACCCAAAGTGTATCATATATGATTTAATTTTATATGAAGTTTGAAATCTATGAGGATATTTGCCTCTACAGTTTTGTTAAACTTAATTCATTGGAAGTTTGGAGAGAAATTTTCTCTTATATGAATTACTTCCATTTACTTCAAATGCAGTGTAATGAAAAACACTGCTTTCTTAGAGGTAAATAGTATGGCTGGGTGCTATTAATTTTGGGATTGTCTAGGTTGTTTACATTAATCATAAGTATTAGTGCCCTGAAATCTAGTGCCCTAGGGTATATTGGGATTTATTTAGCCATTGTTTTAGATTCAGAGGATTTTTTTTCTTTTAAAATAATTTTCTTTGAAAATAATTTTAAAATAATAATTTTAAAATAATTTTCTTTTAAAATTTCCTTTTCTTTTAAAATAATTTTGTCCATCTAGATCTACTGACTTTCACCAGCAGTTCTATAAATCAATTGGCAACAATCTGTGCAATCAGGCTAATAAATCTGAATAAGATTGAAATATTTGCAAGACCCACTAGACTTCAATAAGATTTAGGAAATCTTATTATTACAGAAGGTGATTTAGGCTATGTCAGGACATAGAGAAGACAGGAGGATTTCAAAGAGCACCAAAAGCTTGACTTCCCCAATTTCTAGGATTCCAGGATTTTTTTTTCTTTTTGGAGCTATAAAAATGTTCTAAAATTGATTGTGGTGATAAAATCACAGCTCTGTGATTATACTGAGAACCATTGATTATAAACTTTGGATGGATTGGATGGTGTGTGGATAAAAGTGATTTGAAGGGGGAAAAAGGAAGAAATTATATCCATGCAAAATATCTGCAGGAAGGATTCATCTACCATCCTGTCAAAGGTAGGCCTCAGGAGTATGAACCTGGTCATTCAATATCAAATCTAGGATAGGTTAATTTAGGAGGTCAACACAATCACCTGAGTATAATTAAAGTTGAGATTAAGCACTCCCCCTGCAAAAGGCTTTGGGAAATTTTCAATTTAGGGAAAAATTAACCAGACCTCAAAACTATACCCTGAGGTCTTATAAAAGGATAACTTCAAGAAGCAGATATGGCCCCAGAGGTTTGGTGCCTGATTCCCACATGGGAGGTCCCAGGTTCAGTCCCTGGTGCCTCCTAAAACAAAACAAAACAAAACAAAACAAAAACAAACAAACAAATGAAAAGATCAACTCAGGGGAGCTGATGTGGCTCAGTGGTTGAGTGCTGACTTCCCAAGGAGGGGGAATTCTCCACCCCAGGACCTGAAAAAAAAGGATAATTTCATAAAGATTGATCATAGTCATAATCTTTGAAACAACGAAGTTTTCAAAAGCAATTCAGTAATTATAGATAAGAAGCTACAAAACACAAAATCCTTGCATGCAGAGAGTAATGTCATGTGCAAGTAACATAAAAGAATCTCTCTGGAGTCCCACAGAATGGTTAGTCTAGAATTCATATACAGAGAATTGAATTAATGAATATGTTCAAGCAAATATTTTATCATGTCTCTTCTCCTTCCCAACAACAGATTTTTCACATTGGCAAGAATCCATTTTAATCAATGATTTGGGAGAAGGTTTCCATCACAACTTTGAATTGACTCAATATGTGCCAACACACATGGTAAAGAAGCCCTATGTCAATAGAGTTGTTGTTTTTTTCAAAGTCACAGAAAGTGAACTTAATTTTTTTTTTAAATTTTAATTGTATTTTTTGGATGGTACATGGATCACAAATAATGTTACATTACAAAATATAAGAGATTACCATATACCCACTCCCCCACTCCTCCCCACCCCCTGACTACTCCATCAACCTCTTTGATCATTGTGGCACCTTCATTGCATTTGGTGAATACACTTTGGAGCACTGCCGCACAGCATGGATTATAGTTTACAATGTAGTTTACACTCTCCCCCAGTCCAATCAATGGGTTATGGCAGGAGATATTGCGGCAGATTGCTCGGTCGGTAGAGGTGGGGTCTGGCTGCAGACGAGGGGTCGGTCCAGCTTTGGACGAGCGGCCGGTCCCGCTTGGGATGAGGGGTCAGTCCCACTTGGGACGAGGGGTCGGTCCGGCAGCAGACGAGCCGGCAGCAGATGAGGGGTCGGTCTCACAGGGGTTGCACGGTTCGGCTGACGGGGTTGCCCGGCGAAGCCAGCGACGAGGGGGTCACCCGGAGAAGCAGGCGATGAACTGGGGACAAGGGAGGCCAGGCCCTTGTCGGGGGCTCTCAGGACTGGAGGGCGCATGGCAGAAGAACTATCACGGAGACAAGGTAAACACACAAGTCCAACTTTATTGAGGGAGAGGCAACAGTTTTATAGGGGCTGGGGAAGGCTGATTGGTCGAAGCCAAGCCCTGTTCTGATTGGTTGCTGGAGAAAGGTCAGTGGGAGGTACTGGATGGGGGAGGGGTGGTGGTTCGGGATTGGCTGTTGCTGTTGCTGGGGGAAGTGGCAGGGTTTAGGGATTGGTGGCTGCTGTTGCAGGGGTAGAGGGCAGACTTGAGTTTCCCGCCCATGCCTGGCTGTTGCTGCTGTCGGGGGGGACATAGGGCAGACTGGAATTTTCCACCCTGCACCTGCGCAGGGAGAAAGAAGAAGAAGGGTGTTGCCTCATAAGGCACTGTGTGGTGCTATCCGGGAGGAGGGGGGGCCGCGGAAGCATGGCCGCCGAGAAGGGGAGACCTGAGGGCACTCTGCGCCCATGCCGAGCTCCCTTCAGGGGTGGCGGTGAGTCCGACCAGCCACCCTATTATGGGGGCAGCGGAACTAGGCCTACCGCAGCCGCTCCCCTGCCGGGCCAGCAAACCACACTTCAGCCCAAGGGGTGACTGCATTTCCCCCTTCTTTTCAAATAAGGGCCAGGATGGCAGCAGCAACAAGTAGCCGAGACCCAAGAGGCAGGGCTGTAGAGGGAGGTGAGTAAGATGGGGATGTAAATGTACAATTTGGGGGGCGGTATCTTGCCGTTGCAAATAAGGGTGGCCAATGTCCAATTCTCGTTGATCTTAGAGGCTATAAGGTCCATCTGCTGTTAAAAGTCCAGGATGACAGCACGTTACAGGTAGTTGATCTCTTCTCGGTGGCGAAGAGCGGCAGAGGCAGACTGTGTGATGGTCTGGAGGATCGCAGCTGTGAGGACAAGCCACATCAGGGCACCAGCGGCGGTGGTGGCGGCAGCGTCGGGAGTGGTGGAGATGTAGGCGAGGACAAGAAGAAGGCCAAAGCCTCCATGGGCACGAGAGAGGCCGATGTCAATGGGGCGGGCCGACATGGGGCAGCCCAATCTGCAACGCAATGGGGGTTCAAGCAAAAAAGGGAGGGGGTGGGGGATGAGAAAGGATGCTTTGGATGGCTGAGAAGAGGAGTGAGGTCGAGACAGGAGGAAGCCCACAGAAGTATGGGGAGGCAAAAGCAGAAACGTTATTAGATACTATAAAGCAGGCTGTGGGCCGGGGAAAGCGGGTTGTGGGCCACTTAGCAGGGCTGGAGCTGCTTGAGAGTGATGGCGGCATGGGGGGCCATGGTTACAGAAGACCTGGGGCACGTGTGGGAAGAGTGAGCAGGAAGAGGTTGGGTAGGAGGAGGCCGAGAAGATGAAGTGGTGGGGTGTCCCAGTATCAGTGGTGAGTCGCTGATAGCTGACCTGTACGTCATGTGGGTACCAAGGAAAGGGGCGCTGAGGGGTGGGAGTTACGTTAAGGGGAAAGCAGGTGGTAGGAGGCGGCAGGGAGGTAGGCGAAGGTGCCCTGGCAGGGGAGGAATACGGGTCCAAAAATAGGCTAGAGGGGGCCGCGCATGCGGCAGCTTGCCACGGATTGGATGGAGGGGGTGGCCCGGGGGAGGCAGAGCCGGGGGGGCTGCTGGCGCGGAGGGTGCGAGTGGAGCCATTGCCCATGCGGTGTTACAAAATGGCTGCAGGCTGTCCCCAGCGGTACTACAAACTGGCGGCGGGCCACAAAATGCTGTGGGCTACAAGATGGCTGCAGACCGCTTTGAGAAGGTGGCAGGGCAGAAGCTCCCGGTGCCCAAATGGTGCCACAAGATGGCTGCGGGTCGCCCTGCACAGAGGGGTAAAATGGCGGGGAGGGAGATTCCCACCCACCCAGGCAGGAAGTCATCGGGGGGAGGGAGGGGTAAAGGAACCCCCCCTTTTCGAGCGAGGAAGAAGGCGGAAGTCTGCCATCTTGAGAGTGCCTTCCCTTTTCGAGCGAGGAAGAAGGCGGAAGTTCGCCATTTTCACCGGTGCTCGGCACTGCAAGATTACACTGTTTAGGGGGACAATTTTCGAGCACATTATTAAGGCGCTCGACAAGCGACTCAGAGTCGGAGTAGGAGTCGGTATCAGGATTCCAATCAGGGTCCCTGTTAAAGTCGCCGTCCTGACAATCACGGCGGCAGCAGTGGCGCGGCCAGGGGGAGTCGATGGTAGGGGTGCCTTGAAGGCAGGAGCGGATGGTAAAAAGCACCGGCAATAAGCCAGGAGGGAATCTTTTACCTTCCTGCTCCACAGCAGAAGTGACCCTATCTATTAGGCGAGTATAGGTATCCTGGTCCCAGAGCTGACACATGGTAAGCCATGGATTAAAGGGGAGAAGAAGGTCCCAATATACTTGGAGCTGTTTCAAAGAGATCTTACACCGGTGAGTGTCTAGGAGACTGGCGAGGGCCAGAACTTGCGGGGCCTGCTTAGCAGAAAGGATGTTACCCATTGCTAATGGCCTTTTGGCGCCGATAAGAAAAGGGGCCCTTACCTTGAGAGCACGGCGATGGGAGCCGAGGTGCGTGGTGAGATGAGGGGTCAGAGCCGATGGGACTCCAACGGTGGTCACGGGCCAAAGGAAGGCCCCGACGAGGGGAAGGCAGAACGACGAGAAGTGGAGCAAGGCAAAGGGGAGCAAGCATGGAGGGGAGGAGGCAGAGGTGAAGGCAGGGGTGGAGGTGATCAGGCACATGCTCCTGAGAGTTTTATTGGTGCCTCTTAATCATAGCGGGTTGGTATAAGCCCCCGACATGGAAGGAGAAAGCCATCCAGCGATTCTCCCAGACCGCCATGGATCATATGAGGTCACCAAGGTTCAGGAGCAGCAATGCAGAGCAAAAAGATAGGGGTGAGAAGAGAGGAGGGCGTAGGGCTGTGGTAGGGTTACTTCAGACATGCAAGCATGCGCTCCCGAGAAATCCAAGGCTCCTCTTAATCATAGCGGGTCGGTATAAGCCCCTGACATGGAAGGAGAAAGTCATCCAGCGATTCTCCCAGACCGCCGTGGATCATATGAGGTAGCCAAGGCTCAGGTAGCAGCAATGTTGCACGAGAGAAACCCCATGGTGAGAAGAGAGGGAGGGGGCTGCCAGGTTATGGAGTGAGGCTATGGTGGGGTTGCACTGCCCCACATTGGGCGCCAGCTGCGGCGGCTTGCTCAGTCAGTAGAGGTGGGGTCTGGCTGCGGACAAGGGGTCAGTCCAGCTTTGGACGAGGAGTTGGTCCCGCTTGGGACGAGGGGTCGGTCCCACTTGGGATGAGGGGTCGGTCCGGCAGCAGACGAGGGGTCGGTCTCACAGGGGTTGCGCGGTTCGGCTGACGGGGTCACCCGGCAAAGCCAGCGATGAGGGGGTCACCTGGAGAAGCAGGCAACAAACTGGGGACAAGGGAGGCCAGGCCCTTGTCGGGGGCTCTCATGACTGGAGGGCGCATGGCAGAAGAACTACCGCGGAGACGAGGTAAACACGCAAGTCCAACTTTATTGAGGGAGAGGCAACAGTTTTATAGGGGCTGGGGAAGGCTGATTGGTCGAAGCCAAGCCCTGTTCTGATTGGTTGCTGGAGAAAGGTCAGTGGGAGGTACTGGAAGGGGGAGGGGTGGTGGTTTGGGAATGGCTGTTGCTGTTGCTGGGGGAAGTGGCAGGGTTTAGGGATTGGTGGCCGCTGTTGCTGGGGTGGAGGGCAGACTTGAGTTTCCCGCCTGGCACCTGGCTGTTGCTGCTGTCAGGGGCGGGGGAAAGGGCAGACTGGAATTTTCCACCCTGCGCCTGCGCAGGGAGAAAGAAGAAGAAGGGTGTTGCCTAATAAGGCATTGTGTGGTGCTATCCGGGAGGAGGGGCAGCCGCGGAAGCATGGCCACCGAGAAGGGGAGACCCGAGGGCACTCTGCACCCATGCCGAGCTCCCTTCAGGGGTGACAGTGAGTCCGACCAGCCACCCTATTATTATTATTATTCATGGGATATGGGGGCAGCAGAATTAGGCCTACCGCGGCCGCTCCCCCACCAGTCCAGCAAACCACACTTCAGCCCGAGGGGTGACTGCAAGATATAATGTCCAGCATCTGTCCCTGCAATATCATTTAGGACAATTCCAAGTTAAAAAACCCTCAGTGATCAGTGATCCTGTAATGAACATAAGCAAAGTCACACTATAATTCAATTTTATGACTATTGTCTCTGTGAGGAAGCCTTCAGAAGAACTTTGCCCTTAGATAAAATTAGAGAATTCACATTGGAGAGAAATTATATGCCTGCCATCTCTGTGGGAAAGCATTCAGCCAACCTTCCAATCTACTAAGAAACCTGAGAGAACTCACACTTCAGAGAAACCCCATGAATATCATCTATGTGGGGAACTTTCACTCATCCTTCCATATTAGATAACATGAGATAACTCACATTGGAAAGAAACAATATGAATGCCAGATATGTGAAAATACTCCAGTAATTGTTCTAACCTTAGGTGACAATAGAAACCATACAAATGTCATGTATGTGTGAAAACATTAATAAATAGCCTTTAGATGACAATATAAAAATCACACTAAAAATGTTACAAATATGGAAGATTCTCCAGCCTCAACTCTAACCTTCTAACAAATGAAAGAATCCTCAGATGAGTGTAATCCACTGTCAATGTAATCAATGTGATGCAGAATTCCCAACTAAGTGTTGCCCATTCTATGAGTAGAAGCCAGTACCCCATTTATGCAAATGCTCATGTCATAGATATTGAGGCTCCATCTTCATCCTCTATCACCAGATAAGTAGAACTTCCAGACAGACGTAATAGGGGAGCAAAGCGAAAGGGGTGGGCAAGGAATCCTAATTCGTCCTGGGCCATCCCTGGTGCAAAAGCCAGGTCTGAGGAGACATACAGGGCCACCTTGTATAGCAACATGCTTCCAGCTCCTCACACAGCAGCAGCAAGCTTTGAGCTGGAAGTCATCCACCTTCTGTGCTCTTAGAGGGAGAACTTTGTCCTCACTCCTTCCCTGAGACTGAGGTCATTTTACAGTTGCAGTGGCAGACAAGTTGAGTATAAGGGTAGGAGAAAAAGGGGCTGGACCTGATACTCTTCTGAGGGGAAATGGCTTTCCTCTGGCCTTCGGTAGGCACCTATCCCACAGACTTGGTTCATGGGGAAGGAGCTGCATTTGGGTGGGATGGCTGGCAGGGTACAGCACGTTTGTCTGTCATGAAGCTGTGTTTACAGAGCAGGCATGAAAAGTATTGCTCCCACTCAGACTCTGTGTTTACAGGAGCACTGGATATATAATGGGCATGAATGCCTTCACCCAACCATCCCTACAGTGTGGCTAATTAAGAGGCAGCAAGTGTTCCTGTAACCAGCTTTGTGACTGAAGGGAAACATGTTTTATCTCAGAAAATATTGGAGAATGTGATAAGGAGAGAGTGGGCACTGTCTGAACTTTAATCCATCCCAGATTCCCATCAAATCTTGTGGTGATTAATGGCTGGTATCAGAACCTACCAGAATGCAGATCTGGATTTAAATCATCTAGGATTTTAGCAAGATGGGTGGGTGGTTGGAAGGTGGAATGTTTGACCCTGGGAATAGACTGAAAAGAAGGGGTTCCTCCAGGTGCAGATTGAGATGCCTGGATGTAAAGTACCCACAAAACACTTTTTCTCCTCTTCCCCTATACAAGCTTTCATACTGGCATTGAGTAGACACTGGGCCATACCTGTGAATTAAGCATTGGGGTAACCTCCCCAAATCCATTGCTCTACCAAAGGGATGTGTGTTGGGGTTGGGCAGAAAGCAAGAGCTTGAAAGCTGGCCAAAGCATTGTGAAATGGCAAAGAACAATGTAAACTCTAACCCATGCAGTGCAGCAGTGCTCCAAAATGCATTCACCAAATACAATGACTGTGCCACACTGATGAAAGAGGTTGCTAATGATGAAAGAGCTTGTTGATGTGGGAGGAGTGGGGGAATTGGGGGTGGGGTAATGGGAACTGCTTATATTTTTGAATGTAACATTTTTTGTGATCTATGTATCTTTAAAAAAAGACAATTAAATTTTTAAATAAATAAATAAAAGAAACAGCAGGGACTGGAGGAAAGTGCTCTCTGCTCTTGTTACCATAGGGGTTGTGGGCTCAGCCTCACACCTGGAGAAGGAACAGGGGCAGCCAGACTGTGCCAGACTGGAATGTGGAGAATGGGATGGAGGAGGAGGAGGAGGAAGGACAGTTCTATTTGCATAACAGTCTTGGACCTGGAATCCTTCCTCAGAGATCTGGGACCTCTCCTTTCATTTATCTGTGTGTCTCTCACTCTGTCACTCATCTTCTTATTTTCCCTGACCCCTTCCAGCTCTACACTCAGCCTTTCATGTGCATCTTTTCTTTTTAACCAGGCAACACTTCTGGAAGGAAGCATAAGTAAACAAGGATCCTTTCAGAGTGAGGACTGCAGAGAGTGGCCATGACCTGGAGTTGGGAATAGGAGTCAAGATCACAAGAGCATTTGGCTCATCAGTATCACACTTTCCAGCTTACCTTGAGCAAAACCAAAGCATCAAAGTCAAGTTCTCAGAGGATATATCCTTTAATCTCACAGAAACAACAAATACACGAGGGTGATGGTTGTATGGCCCCTGTTTAACAACTAAATAATTATACTGAAGGAAAAACAGAAAACAAAGTTCTGAGTCCAGCAGAAGATAATTTAACATTTGAAAGAGAGATGCCTTGAGTCATGAAACCACTTAATTTGCATTTTTTCAACAATTTAACTATGAACACTCTATACCAGATAAAGTTTTCTAATTTTTAAATTCACTAATTGTCTTTTTAATTTCTATATTACCTTCTACAGCAAAAGGCTCTCCACACACATGCACACACATATCTAATCAGATCACTCCATCACTTTAATATTTCAATATTTTCCAATAATCAGACTAGGACCATTGGACTTACCATGGTCTTCAGGCTTGTAGCCAAATAGCCTGCCCTCCTCTCCAGTCTAGTTTATCACATTCAGCTGCCATCCAGGTGCTGTCAATTAATGGAGAACAGCAGGTTCTCAGTTGTTTCAGGATTTCACACGTGTTCTCTCAGAATGAAAAAAAAAATCTAAACCTATTATTACTTCCAGCAAAAATTTTAGAACTTTCCCCTGTGAAAGTTTTATGGTCAAAGTTTCTTTAATTTCCAGAAAGACTTTATCAGCACACATTAAGTATGTATGGCTAGGTATCTAAAGTATATCACTCATTTTTCTTTAAATTATCTCTTCCAAACTAAACAGTATGTGTCACATGGGCAGATGATCTGTTTTGCCAGTTTTCCCCTCCCTGGCCCAAGTCTGAATCCTAGTACTCATGCAACCAACATTCACTTCTGACAAAAAGAGTACCACACTTGCCTTAAGATTGTTGCAGTATAATAAGGCTGTAAAAGTATAGAAACATATAAAGAAACATAAAATAGAATGTTTGATTATGGAAAATGTTTGCTTCAAAAATAACAAAAAGTACATATTTTTAATTTCAGAAGTATTAAGCAATTCAAAATATTCCTTTTGGAAATAATTACTTTACAGAAAATCAAAATATTTTGCTTGAGTTTTCTTCACAAATAATTTTTCTTCTTTCTCTCAGGAGATATCCAAAGAAATTCAAATGTTTGATTTTATGTAAAAATAGTTGAAACATATCCTATGTATAGTCTAATCAATAATGGAGATGAACAATTCCTGGCACCTCTAATATTTTAGGCTTGCTAAAAAGAATCTTTTCTTGAAAGTTAGGGTTTCACACTGTATTTCTCAGGGCTCTCTAGGGAACCGAATCAATAAGAGATATCTGTCAATAGCAAGATATTTTAAGAGTCTCTCATGTGACTGTGGGGATGCAGAAGTCCCGGTTCTGCAGGCCAGCTACAACCAGGGGCTCCAGTGAAAGTCCACTGAAGGTTCTTTTTGTTTTTTATTCTAAATTTAAAAAAACTTTTTTTATTAAAGTTAATCGATCACATAGAATGTTACAGCAAAAAAAATAAGAGGTTCCCATAAAACCCCACCCCTCATTCCCATCAGTTTTGTAAATTGTATTTTTGAAGACACATACATCACAAAAAGATTACATTATAAAAAGCATAAAGAGGTTCCCCTATACCTCCCACCCCCCCACCACTCCTCCCACACTAACAACCTCCCGCATCACTGTGGCATACTCATCGCACTGAGCAAACACATTTTGGAGCACTGCTGCACCACGTGGACAATAGTTTACTCTGTAGTTCACACTCTCCCGCAGTACATTCAGTGGGTTATGGCAGGATATATAATTCCCAGCATCTGAACCTGCAATATCATTTAGGACAACTCCAAAGTCCCAAAAAAAGTTCCCTCATCACATCTCTTTTTCCCACTAGGGAGTGGGAAGTAGACCTCAGCAACTACTGTGGTCACTTTGTCCCCATCAATGATGCAATTTCTTCTATTAGTAGTCACAAAAGATTTATAGTAGAATATCAGTAAGTCCACTCTAATCCATATTTGATTCCTCCATTCTGTGGACCTTGGGGTGGTGATGTCCACTACACCTCTATATCAAGACAGGGCTTAGATCCCACATGAATGTTGGATATAATTTTCCTGCTTGCAGTTGTAGGCACTCTCAGCTAACTGGTGTGGTGGTTGACCATCTTTACTCCCTGTTAGCTGATCTGCATACATCCAATGAACCAGGGAGTAGGAATTGCAATTCTGCTGAGGCTCAGGGCCCTGCTCGCACATGGACAGTCCAGAGATTCAAGTCTTCAATGCTAGCACCAACCAAAAGTTCAGTAAAAGTGACAGAAGAGGCATATGTAGAAAGGTCACATCTGAGTCCAACTCCATCACACTGAGGAACACAAATTCCAAAGTCAGGCTCACTGACATGGTACTGAGCTCTAGAACTATCTGCCATGACCATATCTCTGTTGGCCTCTGTAGCCCTCAGGAGAACCAGTACATGGGGTTGTATCCACTTTGTCTGTTTCTGGGATCCTCCTGAGGAATGCATAATCATAACCCCTTTGATGACCTTCTGACTCTTTTTTGAAGATTCTTAGCCATATAAACTCATTTGTCATTGCCATTTCCCCCTTTTATTCAAGGTTAAAAAGCAGTTTTTAACACATGATCCTACATGTCAGCTAAGATATTCTTCTGGACTGAACTGACCCTTTCATTCAAGGTCTTTTTCTATGTACATCACCAACTGGTGCTTGGTAGTAATCCCTCAGCACCAAGGAGGTTCATCCCCGGGAGTATTGTCCCATGCTAGGGGGAATGTAATGCATTTACCTGCTGAGTTTGGCTTAGAGAGTGGCCACATTTGAGTAACATGAAGGCTCTCAGGAGGTAACACTTAGGCACTCTGCAGCTCCAGGCCTAGTTCATATTTCAGGCACACAGGCTCATAAGCATAGTCATCAGTATCAAGGGCTCATTGTTGGAAAATCCTTCTTTGTTGGTCTTTGCCATTGCACTTGAAGGATTGTTGCTGTTCCATTGGGGAATGTGATAGAGCTCCCCTGGCTAGGAACTCAGCATTCCCTCAGCTGTCATTTGTATCTGTTATCCAAACATTTTGATGTCCCCTATATACATGCACTGGAGAACTCCCTCCCATCCATGTGCCCCCCATAACACCCCACACAGGTGTTCCTCCCCTGCCATAGTTGAACCTCTCTTCCACTGAAGGCTCTTGATGAGTTCTGGGAGCCATTAGCTGTGCATAGATGAGTTGGAAAATTTTCACTCAATGCTAAAATCACTTCCCTTTTAATGTATTCAACTGACTGGATAAAGTGTCATTCATTGCTGATGCAACATCCCTGACTGATGTCATTCTAATCAGCTATCTATGATTTACCAGTACAGTAAAGTCAATGGTGACTAAAGTCCATAAATGCCCTTGCATTACAGTTAACCCAGTGCTTACTTGACCAAACAACTGTGCATAATTACCTCACTGAGTTGATACAATATCCTAACCATCACACATACTTTATTACATGGTTCATGAATCAGGAAGCATTCTATTCAGAAAATAGAAGGGTGCTCTGGAGAGGAAGTGGAAAAGGGAAAATCATATAAGAAGAAGGTGGAAGCAAATGAATAAATGTTGTTTTTGGCTGATGTTGCTTCAGTTTTACATAGGGGGTGTCTTATAACATGGGAAGCAGATATACATTGAAGAGTATGGTTTGCTTGTCTATTCTGCTAAGCTAACTCTACACGACCAAAGGAATTTTTATCACCAGGTATTGCTTATCTGCAGCTCTGTAGGATGTGTTCCATTTTCTCAGAAAATCCCTGGAGGACAATTGTTTTCGACTTCTGGAAAACCCTTCTGGGAAATGCGATCCTTTCCCAGCAATGCCCAATGAAAGCAGCCATTTTATTTTACTCAACTGGCTTATAGGATTTTACATCCTTTAGGACATCAGGTAAGTCTGAATTGAAAAGACATGCATTGTGTGGTATTTTCCTTGTTTAGTAAATTATGACATACAAAAGAATGAAAAAAGATATTTGCATTGACTAGGTATTGACAGCATAACTATTATACTTATAAAGAGCAATACTGAAACTCCAGCTTGAGAGACTTTGTTGTTTTACACATCTCCCTGGAAATAAAAAGCAGCACTGATTTTCTTTCTGAAAGCACTGCACATCACTGCCCCAAACTTTGAATACACAAGACTGAGACCTCTGGATAGAGATGTGAATATTGCTTTCATCATACATGAATTATAGAATGAAAGGATATAACTTATTTTCATCAACTGTACTCCCTCCTTTTTATAATTAGAGGGAAAGATTTGTGTTTTTTGACATAATTTGATTACATTTTTTCTCATCGACACTGACACAGGATATGTCCTGTCTCACATGCTTAATGAGGTTATTAGCAGCAGAAATAGTAACTTAACCATTACAACTGGTTTTTCTAGAGCAAGAAAGAAGCTTTGAGCACTGGAATGTACTGACAGCATCTTCAATAAGGACCCAGTGTCTCTCGATTCTCCTTATATGTTGGCTCTGGTGAGTACCTGACAGAAGTTTCTTCAGGAGTAATGGACCTCCTTTACTGTGTAAATACTGATCTGAATGTAGATATTTGGGGTCAGGCTATCAGGGAGCCAGTGAGGTTACTGGAGAAAAGGAATTACTCTGGAATTTAATTCATACATAATGGTTGGATGGGAATCTGCCTTATATTAGGATTCTGAGGTCCATTTTGCTGCAATGAGTCCCAAGAGGGAGAGAGAAAACATTGGGAAAAATATAAATAAAAAGAGACAAGAAATGTCATCACCAGATGAATGGACATGGAAAGACTAACATAGTGTTAGGGGAGAGTCAGGGAAGAGAGGAATTCTGAAGATTTGACATTTAAACTGACACTGCAGGAAAATGAATAAGTGTAGGATGGATTGGGAGGTGGTGAGTGATGATAATAGTGCTCAGTGCAGAGAGAATAATGATGCTCAATTGTGTTTGTGTGGTGCCGAAGCTATTGCTTGACTAACCTTTCCTACTGATTTCCTATGGAACTTTCTATTTTCTTGGTTTAAAAACACAATCCCCTTTATGTAGTTTGGTAGTCTTATATGTAGTAAGGAGATGATTAGATGATCTAATCCAAGATCCAGAATATAGCTTGATTTTGTCTTGCACTTTATAACTGGAATAAACTGGTCCTGTCAGTAGGAACATGTGCACTTAAGAGAAGCTTGACCTAAAAGTTAGCTTTCCTTCATTAAAATAGTAAAAACACATATAGCTACCATTGCACCTCCATTTTCTTACATGCAATGTATGGCCAAGTATGTTCTTTTTTTATATAATTTCAAATCACATCATAACATATATTTTGAGAATATAAATATATTACCAATGCAAACACAAAACATTGAGAAAATTAAACTTAGAAATTGGGGAAAATACATTATCAGAATGAAAGGCTTTCACACTCTCTTCTTAATTTAATACAATGAATGACTTTAACAAATATTCCAATTCAGCATGTTTTAAATAGCATATGCTCAGCTAAGACCTCCTCCTACCTCACCCAATCTCACTTAATGAGCCTCAATATACTAAACCAACCCCACAGAATCACATAATGCTCATTCAGCCCAGCTTTCAGCTTGCAGAGACTGATTTGAGAAAATTAATGTCCTCAGGTCTGCAATGGGCTTGCCTTTGCTAATAAACTATTTTCTTGAAATCCTTGTGTCACTGAATTGGAATTATGCACAAGAGTCAAAAGGACTCTCTCATGCAATTTCAGTGCTGAGAGGAAATTTCAAGGATTAATTCCTGGGTGCCTGAAGAAGCCATTAATTAAGATTGTAATGAGAAAACAGGTCATTTTCACTTGCTATATTTTAATTTAGGTGCCTGTAACTGTTGGGGAAAAATAAATAAAAATATAATAATCTCTCAACCCAGAACACCTGTCCACAAAAGTAGAAGAGAAAGAAAAACAATTTTATTATTGAATAAAGCATTAAATAAATTGAATAAAGCATTTATTGAATAGAGCATTGAATAAAGCATTAAAACAGAACAGGATGCATCACAGGCAATCCACAAGAGTTTGCAAAGACAGAAAGAAACCTCATGGCTTGTGTGTAGCTAAGCAGATACAACCCATTACATACACATTCTCAAGATATATCTTTATCTTCAGGTGAGAGCGTGGTTCACACAGAGAGAAAATTGCAGAAATAAACTCCAGATGACAGTTGTAGAGATGGAAGTGATGGAAATGTCATCAATAGAAAACGAGAGAGTAGTAAAGTGTATCAAAAGAAGAGATAGGAAGTGTTGTTTTAGTTTGCTAATGGGTGCCAATGCAAAAATACAAGAAATGGTTTGGAATTTGTAATGGGAATTTATTAGGGTAAAATCATACAGTTCCAATGCTGTGAAAATGTCCAGATCAAGTCATCATCAGAGATGCCATCTCTCAAAAAATTGGCTGCTAGCAGATCCAGAACTCCTGCCACATGTCAGGGCTAAGTGGCCACTGGACTCTGCTTTCTCCTCCAGGCTCAGGTTCTCCCCAGCTTGTCTGGGGGCAACCAGGTATATGGGTCATCTCTGCTGGGCTACAGCTCTTCCCTCTGGGCTGCTCTACTGAATCCAGCCTCAGCCACTGTCTCAGACTTTTGTGGTTCTCTGACTTTCTGGGCTGTAGGCAATCCTGGAGTCCTCTCTCACATGACAGAGTAAATGGAAGATGTTTTCTCTGTGTGCCTCTGCATGTTTCTCCCATTTATAAAAGATGCCAGCAAGAGGGCTTAGATGCACCCTGGTTAAGCCTCACTGAAGAACTCCAGTAAGACACCCCAGTAGGAAGCAGCTTTAGCTCAACAGATAGAACGTCCACATACCATATGGGAGGTCCAGAGTTGAAACCCAGGGATTCCTGACCCATGTGGTGAGCTGGCTCTTGTGCAGTGCTGATGTATGCAAGGAGTGCCATGCAACACAGGAGTGCCTCCCGCATAGTAGGAGCCCCACTCCCACAAGGAGTGTGCCCTGCCTGGAGAGCTGCCCCATGAGAAAAGAGTGCAACCTGCCCAGGAGTGGCACCACATGCACGGAAAGCCAATGCAGCAAGATGACACATCAAAAAAAGAGACACAGATTCCCGGTGTGCTGACGAGAATACCAGGAAATGCAGAAGAACACACAGCAAATGGACACAGAGAGCAGACAACTGTGGGGGGACAGAAGGGGAAATAAATAAATAAATCTTAAAACAACACAACAAAGATCCCCCAGTGAATCCAGTCCAGTCACAGGGTTCTGCACCCACAGGAATGGATTAGTTCCAAGAACATAATCTTTTATGGGAGTCACAAAAAACCTTCAAACTGTCACAAGCTTAAACAGATTATTGAGATGTTTCAAAAATATATTTAAGAAGTACCTTTAGGAAAATTTGGGAAAAAGTGATCAGAATAACTTGGATACTGAGATGTCAGAGAATTCTTGGAAGAAGTTCCTCAGAGGAAGTCAAGGTCCAATTCTTCTCATTTCCATATAAAAGCAAACACACTCATTGAATGTATTTATGGGGAGCTCATTAATGATGTTAAAAGATTTATTTATGGGTAAAAGTGGTGAATTTTGTACAAGAAAGACAGGAGGAAATGAGGAATGGAAACTGGACTTCAGTTTGATTGTGAAGGGAGGAACAGCAGGGCAGGAAGAAAATGAAAAGAGGATAGAAGTTTTATGGCTTAGTTTTTCCTCTTCATATTTTGCTGCCTAGTGGATTAACAAACTGAGTGAAACCCAAGTAAGATAGCTGGCACTTGAGTTCTTGACAACGCAGCCACAGTTCAGTAGGGAAATGCACTTTCTTCTGAAATGACAACTCTATTGTCTCTGGGAGGGAAGGTTTCTCATATTGTTCTGGCTCTTTGTGCTAATGGTCCTTCTCTGTTATGAAAAAGTAAAACCACAGGATCCACAGGGGACCTCTCTGTCCATTTCTACAACTGTGCATCCCTTGGTTCCATGCTGTATTATGATCAAGGTTGTACTTATACTGTAATTCCTGAGTCTGGAGCCAGTAAAGTGTAAAGCATTATAACAACCAAGAATCCAGTATAAAACTAGGATTTTGGGAGGCAGGGATGGAAAAAATAAAAGTTGGATTCCCAATCCTATTTGCAGCCAGTTTTACCCTTTACGATGGGAAAAACCAGGAAAATCAAATTTAAAAAACTGAAAACTTTGATTTGCTCTAGCTGTTCAGTCAGTAGAATGGCACCATGGTCCCTGCTGATCTGGACCAAGATGAACTTGACCAGTGCTATCTCCCCACATGAAGCAGGATGTGTTAATGAAGCCACAGACCCTTCTTCAGAGTCTGATAATAATCTAGGGCTATGCATCATCTAACACCCTGGCCTCTAAACAGCAAGGGGATTCAGGGAAGACATCTGTTTAATTTATTGGAATAATTCTGTTTAATTTATTGGGATAATTCTTAGACATAGCCACCTGTTTTTCTTTTACTTTCTATGTAATATTCCATACATCTATTACTCATCTTGTCCCCAGAAGAGTGATGTTAGGGTCTTAGTATCAGAGGGACTATTCTGACAGCTCATTTATAGCACTGGAGAGTTTTGACTAGTGTGGATTTTGGGGGCAAGTGCTTGAGGGTAATGTAACTTAGTATATATCTATTGTATTGCAATTTTCACCAAACCCAAGTATAGGAAATATTGTCCAGGGTAGAACCTGAGTAAGAGTTTTGTGGGGGAAGCCTTTTTATTCCCTTACAAACCAGCCTGGCTCCCTCTGCTGCCAATAATCTCCATGTACCTATGAAATTCAGTTAGAATGTTTTAATGAAATTCCAGGTAGTGTTAAAGAAATGCTATAAATTTATAATTGTGAAACTGGCACGATTAATGATTTTATTAACCATCTTCATTTATTGAGCTTTTATTTTATCCAGGGAGTTATGAGGAAGAAATGGAGGTTAACTGAAGTGAGCTGGCATACCAACAATTTTTTGCAGTACTTATAAAATCCCCAACCATAGCCTGAGGAGAAGAAGTCAAGCTGACACCAGCAAGGCCTGCTGATCCTCACCAGAGGGCCACAATCTTATTTCAGTATCCTGCTTGCTGATTATCACACAGCCCCAAGGACACCCCGTTCAAAGAGCCCCACAGCCTTGTAATGTACAGGAAGCATGGAAAGCATGGACAGCACATACAAGAGTAAATCACGCCCCTCTTATCTCTCCCCATCCCCCTATCCCTTCCCTTTTTCTCAAGCAGACATATAAACTGCTCCCACAACTCAAACTTTTGAGCAGAAACCTCTTGGTGCTGCTCCTGCATTAAAACAATAACTAGCTCTGCATTCCATTTATGAACCTGTTTATTTTTTTCAGCACAACATAATCAAGCAAGTTTACACATCATGTCTTATATCTGGCACCTTGGTCAAATAAATTTCTTATGGGGTAATTCCACAAAATGCCTAAAGCCATGGTCTTTTTCCAGGAAGTTACTAAGGAGTGAGGTGGAACATTGCAATAATGGGAAAAGGATATTCTTGGGAGGAACTACCAGGAGAAAAAGATCAATAAAAATTGGTCCATTGTAAGACATTTTCAGCTATTCAAGACACCCTGCCCTTCCAAATAAATTCACTTATTGGCTTGTTTCCTCAAAAAGGGTGTTGGGATTCGTATTGGGATTGTGTTGAATCTATAAATCAGTTTGGTAAAATTGACACTCTAATGATATTTAGTCTTCCAAGCCATGAATACCGAATGCCCTGTCATTTATTTAATTCTTCTTTGGGTTCTTTTAGTAATGTTTTGTAGTTTTCTGAGTACTTGGTTAAGTTTATTCCTAAATATTTGATTGTTTTAGTTGCTATAATAAATGAAATTTTTTTTTTCTGGTTTTCTCCTCAGATAGCACATAAGTAGTGTATAGAAATGCTATTGATTTTCACATATTAATCATGTATACCACCACTTTGATAACTTGTCTATTAATTATAGTAGCTTTTTTCTCTCCCCTTCCCTCCTCCCCCCGTTGCCTGCTCTCTCTGTCCATTACCTGTATGTTCTTCTGTGTCTGCTTGCATTCTTGCCAGCGGCATTGGGAATCTGAGTCTCTTTTTGTCGCATCATCTTGCTGCATCAGCTCTCCGTGTGTGCGGTGCCACTCCTGGGCAGGCTGCACTTTTTTTCGCGTGGGGTGGCTCTCTTTACAGGGTGTACTCCTTCTGCATGGGGCTCCCCTACAAGGGGGACAGCCCTGCGTGGCACGGCACTCCTTACATGCATCAGCACTGCATGTAGGCCAGTTCCTCAGGTCAGGATGCCCTGGATTTGAACCCTGGACCTCCCATGTGGTAGGCGGATGCACTATCAGCTGAGTCAAAATTACTCCACAATTGTAGTAGCTTTTTTGTGGATTTTTAACCCTCTCTTTGTGCATACAAGGCACACACATATATGTATATACTTTTATTTATTTATATACAACACAAATACCTATATACACTCATATATACATGCACATAATATAGATATATGTACTTTCCTCACATAGTTGCTTAGTGCCATTTCTACCTAATACTCTGTGAAATGGGTTTTAAAGTGTAATTATAAAGAACAATCCTGAGCCTTCATAGTTGGAGGAGGACCACAGAGTTGGACACTGGGTCAACCTCACAAGTGGCTCAGCTCTGAGAGGAGCAGTGGCATTTTAATGCTCATTCATGTACATTCTTGTACCCTGTATATTATGGTGTAGGCAGCTGCTCCTGTTGTGGAATACACAATTATATTTGGAATACCCTGCCCTTCTTTATTTCTGTCCCATTCTTTAAAAGCTCCAGGCATTTGTGGATCTAGAATCCTAGCTGGCATCCTACTCTCCCTTTCCTCTGGTCTGGGGACCTGCAGACACCATGATTCTCCACCATCTCTCTGGCTTCTTTTAGGGGGCTTGCAGGCTCCCAGGGTTCAGAGAAAGGACTTTCTGTTTTGCCCTTTCTTTTCTTTTTCCCTCTTTCCTCATCATGGTGGCTTTATAATTCATAGTATATTCTTCACCATATTCACATTCCCATTACATTATAGGTACTCCACTTTTGATTCCTATAACTCTACATGCTTACATGAGTTTACTACTAAGTCTCCTAGGTTTTATATGGTTATTCTGCTAAATTTTACTATCAATATTACTATTATACATTTTCCTTTCTTACCTTTTTTATTTCCCTGGCCCTAATCTGTTTCCTTTGAGAGAACTTAGACAACAACAAGGAAATAAAAAAAGAACAAACTGTCAAAGAGAAACTTAACAAAGACACAGAAATAGCAACTAATTAAAACCCAAGACTAGAGTGAAAAGCTAATCAACCGAACAACCCCATCAAGATAAAATGATGACCAGACAGCAGCAAAAAATTACAAAACATAACCAATAATTAGGAAGACATGGCCCAGTCCAATGAGCAAACTGAAAACCAGGAAGAGGAGCAGAACATTGAACAACTAATCAAAGCTGACCAAACAAGTATCATGGACCAAATTAATGAAGTGAAGGAAGAGATTAAGGATATTAAGAAATCACTTGGAGAGCATACTGAAGAAATTGTAAACATACACAAAAGATAACAGATATGATGGCGATGAATGGCACAATCCAAGGAATCAAAAATACACTCTCAGCAGACAATAGTTTTGAAGAGGCAGAGGAAAGAATTAGTGATGTGGAAGACAGTAAATCTGAAATCAAACAGATACCAGAATTGATAGAAAAAAGATAGAAAAAATCCAGCAGGGATTTAGGGATTTGAATGATAACACGTAACACTCAAACATACGCATTATAGGCATCCCAGAAGAAGAAATGGAAAAGGGGACATATGGGGTGTTGGAGGAGACAATCGGTGAAAACCTCCCAAACCTATTGAGGGAGATGGGTGTACACGTCCAGGAAGTGCAGCATACCCCAAACATTATAAATCCCAACAGGCCTACTCCAAGACATATACTTGTCAAATTCTCCAATACTCAAGACAAAGAGAAAATACTGACATCCACAAGTGAAAAGAGAACCATCACATACAAGGTTAGCCCAGTAAGATTAAGTGCCGATTTCTCATCTGACACCATGGAAGCAAGAAGGCAGTGGTATGACATAGTCAGGCTACAAACAGAAAAAAATGTCCAGCCAAGAATACTCTATCCAGCAAAGCCAGGACTCAAACATGATGGAGAATTCAAAGTGTTCACAGATAAACCAAAACTAAGAGAGTATACCAATAAGAAGCCTGCCCTTCAAGAAATATTAAAAGGAGATCTACAGGTTAAAAGAAAAAAAAATAGTAGAGACAGGGTTGGAAGAGAGTGTAAGAAAAACTAAATAGACAAAAAGAGAAATAAAAACAACATATGACATAAATCCAAAAAAATATGGCTAATGTAAGCAATTCCTTGAGAGTATTAACACTAAATGTTGCTGGAATAAACTCACCAGTCAATAGACACAGATTTGCAAAATGGATAAGGAAATATACCCATCCATATGCTGTCTACAAGAATCCCTCCTGAGAACCAAGGACTCAAGGAGGGTGAAAGTGAATGGCTGGAAAAACAATCTCGCAAGCAAACAATAACAAAAAAAGGGCAGTAGTAGCTATACTAATATTGGACAAAATAGACTTCAAAGGCAAAATGATTATGAGAGACAAAGATGGACACTGAATATTAGTAAAAGGGATAATCTTTCAAGAAGAAAGAACAATCATAAACATTTATACACCTAACCAGGGTGTCTCAAAATACATGAGGCAAACACTGGAAAAACTAAGGGGAGGAATAGATGCCTGTACAATTATAATGGGGGACTTTTATACACCATTATCACCATTAGCCAGAACATCTCAACAGAAAATCAATGAAGAAACAAAGACTTTGAATAAGATATTAGAGGATCTGGACCTAATAGACATATACAGAACACTACACCCAAATACAGCATGATATACATTCTTCTCAAGAACACATGGATCATTCTAAAACTCAGACAACTTTTTGGGCCACAGAGAATGTCTCAATGAATTCAGAAAGGCTGAAGTCATACAAAACATCTTCTCTGACCACAAAGGAATGAACCTGGAAATCTGCAAGGACCAGAGAACCAGATCATGCACAAAGATATGGAAGTTAAGCAACATACTCTTAGATATACAGTGAGCCAAAGAGAAATGTCTAAAGAAATCAGTAACTACCTTACAAATAATGAAAATGACAACATAACATATCAAAATTTATGGGATGCAGCAAAAGATGTACCAAGTTGGAAATTCTAGCCATAAATTCATATATCAAAAAAGGAGAAAGAGTTAAATGAAAGACCTAAATTCACAGTTGGAGGAATTAGTAAACACACACACACACACACACACACAACAAACTAACCACAAAGGAAGAAGAAAGAAAGAAATAACAAAGATCAGAGCAGAACTAAATAAACTAGATAATAAGAAAGCTCTAGAAAAAATGAAACAAAGAGCTGGTTCTTTGAGAAGATCAGTAAATTTGACAAACCTTTAGCTAGACTAACAAAGAAAAAAAAGAGAAGAGGTAAACACACAAAATAAGAAATGAGAAAGGGGATATCACCACTGACCTCACAGAAATAGAGTATCCTAAGAGGATACTTTGAAAAACTATATGCCAACAAGAAGGACAATTTGGAGGAAGTGGACAAATTCCTAGAAACTTATAAGCAGCCTACCTTGACCAAAGAAGAAATTGATGATCTCAACTAACCAATCACAAATAAAGAGATAGAATCAGTCATTAAAAACCTCTCACCTAAGAAGACCCAGGTCCAGATGACTTCACAGGTGAATTCTACCAAACATTCTGGAAAGAATTAACCCAAACTTGCTTAAAATCTTCCAAAAAATTGAAGTAGAAGGAACATTGCCTAATTGATTCTATGATGCCAACATTACCCTGATACCAAAGCCAAACAAAGACACCACAAGAAAAGAACATTACAGACCAATCCCTCTAATGAACCTAGATGCTAAATCCTCAAAAAATACTTGCTAATTATATTCAACAACACATCAAATGATGTACATATACACCATGGTCAAGTGGGTTTCATCCTTGGTATGCCAGGATGGTTCAACATAAGAAAATCAATCAATGTAATACACCACATAAACAGATCAAAGAAAAAAAATCACACGATGGTATCTATAGATGCAGAAAAAGCATTTGAGAAAATACAACACCCTTTCCTCATAAATACTCTTCAAAAGATAGGAATACAAGGAAACTTTCTGAACGTGATAAAGGGCATATATGAAAAACCCACTGCTAGCATTGCATACAATGGTGAAATCCTAAAACTTTCGCTCTACGATCAGGAACAAGACAAGGATGCCCACTATCACCCCTTCTGTTTAACATTGTGTTAGAAGTACTTCCTCGAGCACTGAGGCAAGAAAGAGATATAAAAGGTATCCAATTTGTAAAGAAGTCAAAATTTCATTATTTGCAGATGACATGATCCTATACATAGAAAGCCCTGAGAAATTTACAACAAAGCTTTTAGAACTTATAAATGTGTTCAGTAAAGTCGCAGGTTATAAGATCAATGCACAAAAATTGGGAGCATTTCTATATACCAATAATGTCCACAATCTGAGGAGGAATTCAAGGGGAAAAAAACGTTTATAGTAGTAAATAAAAAAACCAAACACCAAGGAATAAATATAACTAAAGATATAAAAGACTTATACACAGAAAACTACACCAAACTGTTAAAGGAAATCAAAGAAGACTTAAATAAATGGAAGAATACTCCCCATTCATGGATAGGAAGACTAATTATATCATTAAGATGTCTATCCTACACAAACTGACCTAATATTTAATGCAATCCCAATAAAATCACAGCATTTTTAAAATGAACTGGAAAGAGTAAGTATGAAATTTCTTCAGAAGGGAAAGGTTCCCCAAATATCCAAAGACATATTGAAAGGGAAAATGAAATGATAGGAATACACTACCTGATGTTAAAACATACTGTATGGTTGATGAATGTGATTCTCCTATTTGGAGTTGTAGGCACCCTTGGTTCCCTGTGGTGGTGGTTGAGCATCTTCACCTCCCTGTTAGTTGACCTGGGTAAGTCCAACAAACCAAAGAGTAAGAGTTTCAACACTGCTGAGGTTCAGAGCACAGCTGGTACATGGCCAGTCCAGAGATTCAAGTCTCCTGGGTATACATCAACTTCAGTGCCAACCACAGGTTTAGTAAAAATGACAAAAGAGGCATGTGTAGAAAGGTCACATCTGAGGAAAGCAGACTTGGCCCAATGGATAGGGCATCTGCCTACCACATGGGAGGTCCACAGTTCAAACACAGGGCCTCCTTGACCTGTGTGGAGCTGGACCATGCACAGTGCTGATGCGTACAAGGAGTGCCATGCCATGCAGGGGTGTCCCCTGCATAGGAAAGCCCCCCATGCAAGGAGTGTGCCCCGTAAGGAGAGCTGCTAAGCATCAAAGAAAGTGCAGCCTGCTCAGGAGTGGCACCGCACTCACAGAGAGCTGACACAAGATGACACAACAAAAAGAAACACAGATTCCTGGTGTCATTGATAAGGATAGAAGTGGTCACAGAAGAACACACGGTGAATGGACACAGAGGGCAGACAACTGGGGGATGGGGGGAAGGGGAGAGAAATAAAAAATAAATCTTTAAAAAAAAAAGGAAAGGTCACATCTGAATCCAGCTCCATCACATTCAGGAACACAAATTCCAAAGTAAGGCCCACTGACAAGGCATTGAACTGCAGAGCCAACTGCCATGACCATAGAACCCGTGTGTCTCCATAGCCCTCAGGAGCACTAGTACTTGGAGTTTTATCTACTTTGGCTGTCTCCAGGAACCTGCTGAGGTGTGCATAAGTATCACCACTCTGATGACCTTCCAGTTCTTTTTTGAAAATGCTTAGCCATATAAACTCATTTGTCTTTACCATTTCCCCCTTTTATTCAAGGTCTTTTTCTTCTTGCATCACCAGTTAGTGATTGGTAGTAATCCTTCAGCACCAAGGAGACTCATCCCTAGGAGTCATGTCCCATGGGGGGGGGCGGGGAAGGTAATGTATTTATATGCTGAGTTTGGGTTAGAAAGTGGTCATATTTGAGCAACACAGAGGCTCTCAGGAGGTAACTCTTCGGTATGCTCCAGCTATAGGCCTAGTTGAAATTTCAGGCATGCAGGCTCATAAGCATAGTCTTCAGTACCAAGAGCTCATCACTGGACCATCCTCCTTCACTGGTCTTTGCCCTTGCACTTCTGGGATTGTTGCCTTTCCATTGGGGAATGTGACAGAGCTTCCCTGTCTAGGAACTCAGCACTCTATCAGTTGTCATTTGTAACTGTAACTACTTTGAAGATACCCAACGAATATCCAAACATTTTGGTATACCTTATATACATGCCCTACAGAATTCCCTCCCAATTATGTGTCCCACATCAATAACTCCCCACACCAACCTTCCTCCCCTGCCATAATTGAACCCCTCTGTGGTCCAAAACGTCCTAAAAAATGAAGGCTGTTATATTGCTAAATTAAATTAATAGAAAAATGTAATAGTAATGATAGATTCAAAGATTAGAAATAGAATACATATTAATTTAGAAAAAATAAAGTAAAAATAAATTGGGGTATTAAAAATGAAAAATATCAAAACACTTTGTTTTTGACATTTTGCCTTTCATCATTGTAATAGGTGTTGCCCTGTACATATAGAGGCAAGTCTGTTTCTTTCATTTCTTCCTCAGTGTCTACATCCTTTTTTTTTCCTAAGCTTTTATTTTGCTTCAAAAAAGTTCTAGATCAAAGTAAAGTCATACATACGGTATAGGGACTCCCATATATCCAACATCAAACCCTTTTCCCCCTTCCCCAGGAATGATCTTTTTACATGTTAATGTTATATTTGCTGCAGATTATGTATAGATATTGAAACATAGCTATGAAACAAGATTTCCTTTTGGTTTACATTATGATTTATATTTTAGACTGTACAATTTTTAAATTTTTAGTTATATTGTGGTTTACTTTATAGCCTAGATAAACTTTTATACATTTTTGGTGAAATTTAACATGTCCTATATCCATCATGCACTGCCTGTGGAACACTTCCATTGCCCCCCAGCTACCCTGCTTCTATCTATTCTATTCCTCTCTTCCCCTCCCGTCAGGGCCCACAGCGACAACCAAGCTTCACTGCATGAAGGACCAGATTCACAGATGCTCATCCATGTGGGATATAAGCCCCATCTGAACATAGAGGTGAAGTGGACATCACCATCGAGGGTCCGCAGGATGGAGGAATAAAATATGGATTAGAGTGGACTTACTGTTTTTCTACTATAGAACAATTGTGACTAGTAATGGAAGAGACTGTAGCATTGATGTAGAGAAAGTGGCCACGGTAGTTCCTAAGAGCAGTGAGAAGGAAGAAGAGATGTGATGTGGGGCATTTTCAGGACTTGGAGCTGTCCTAAATGATACTGCAGGGACAGATGCTGGACATTATATATTCTGCTATAACCCACTGAATGAACTGGGGGAGAGCGTAAACTACAATGTGAACTATAATCCATGCGGTGCGGCAGTGCTCCAAGACGTACTTACCAAATGCAATGGATGTGCCACAATGATGAAGGAGGTGGTTGATGTGGGAGGGGTGGGGTGGGTTGGGGGTTTTTGTGGGAACCTCATATTTTTTAATGTAACACTTTTTGTGATCTATGTATCTTTAAAAAATACAATAAAAAAACTAATGCTTATTTGGAAAAATGTATTCACCAAATACAATGAATGTGCCTCCATGATGAAAGAGGTTGTTGATGTGGGAGGAGTGGGGGAGTGGGTTATGGGGTATATGGGAACCTCTTATATTTTTTAATGCAAACAGTTTTTGTGATCTATGTATCTTTTTAAAAAGTAAAAGTTTTTTTTTTTTAACTACAAAGCTATAGTTGTCAATACAGCATGGTATTGGCACAAGGGTAGACATATTGACCAATGGAACCTAACTGAGAGCTCTGATATTGATCCTCACATATACAGAAATCTGATATTCAATAAGGCCATGAAGCCCACTCAGGTGGGAGAGAATGGCCTCATCAACAAATGTTGCTGGGAGAAGTGGATATCCATATGCAAAATAATGAGGGAGGAATACCATCTCACACCTTATATGAAAATCAACTCAAGATGGATCTAAGATCTGAATATAAGACACATGACCATAAGGACCTTGGAAGACAACACAGGGAAGCATCTACAGGACCTTGTAATAGGAAATGGCTTCAGGAACTTCATATCCAAAGCATGAACAGTGAAAGAAAAAGTAGGTAAATCAGACTGGTACAAAATTAAATTTTTTTGCAATTCAAAGGAGATTACCAAGAAAGTAAAAAACAGCCTACCCAATGGAGAAAATATTTGGTAACCATCTATCTGATAGGAGCCTAATATCCAGCATATGTAAAGAAATCCTGTATCTCAAAAATAGAGGCAAACAACGCATTTAAAAAATCAGAAAGATATTTGACCAGATGCGTCTCCAAAAAGAAATACAAATGACTGGAAGGCACATGAAAAGATGCTCAACATCACTAGCTATTAGGGAAATGCAAATCAAAACTACAAGGAGATACCATCTTTCACCCATTAGACTGGTAGCTATTAAAAAACAGAGGAGTACAAGTGTTGGAGAGGATGTGGAGGAATGGGAACTCTAATCCACTGCTAGTGGGAATGTAGAAGTATCCAGCCCTTGTGGAGGATGGTTTGGTAGTTCCTCAACAAACTAGCTATAGATATGACCCAGCAATAATACCACTGCTGGATCTATACTCAGAAGAACTGTAAACAAGGACACAGATATCTGCACACTAATGTTCATACCAGCATTATTCACCATTGCCAAAAGTTGGAATCAACCCAAATGTCTATCAGCAGATCAATGGATAAACAAAATGTCGTATATACACACAATGGAATACTACTTATGTGTAAGAAGAAATATAGTACTAACACATGGGATCACATGGATGAATCTTGAGGCCCTTATGTTGAGTGAAGCAAGCCAGGCATTAAAGGACAAATACTACATGACCTCTCTGATATGAATTAAGCAAATCAAGTTGCCTGAGAAAGCTAGAGACTGGAAGATAGGCTTACAGAAAATAAGGGGGAGAAGAAGGTAGTGAGCTGTCACCTACATGGACAAAATCTATGATAAAGTGAAGGTAAGTAGTTGTGCAGTGAAGGGATAAGGCAGGGGCATAGGGATACTATTGGTTGGACTTTGCAGGCTTGAGCGGGGCTAGGGTTGGGAGGCTGGGTCAGATGGTACATGGAATTGGGTGGCACGTTTGGGAGGGAGCAGATGAACACGGGAGATTGTCAGGTACATGGTTGAAACTATAATATTGAGAAAACTCTTTAGAGTTTAAAGTTAAACCAGTAACTGGTTTAAGGTGATTGTTGGGTGGCATCTGGCACAGGGTGCACCTGGGGCAGGCTTCTAAGGAGGGTGTGAGTGCTCATCTTGTCATAGTATGTTATATCAGTGGATGGAGACCCATACAATGAGCAGGAACAGGTTGGACCCCCATCTTGGGGAGGTCTGATGTTCTCAAAGGGGAGAGTGTGTCTCGAGAACATAGGTGGCTCTCAGTGGGGGAGGACAGAAGTGTGTCAAACCCTCAGCATTGTTGCAAGTATCTATGAATTTTGTCCTTCAAGCAGTGAAGCTTGGTTGTCACTGTGAGCCCTGAGTGGAGGAGGAGAGAGGAATAGAATAGATGGAAGTGGGGGTATGGGGGGGAGGGGCAGTGGAAGTGTTCCACAGGATTGTGCAATGATGGATATAGGCCATGTTAAATTTCACCAAAAATTTATAAAAGTGTATAGTCTAAAATGTAAAACATAATGTAAACCATAATGGAACCATGGTTCATAGCCATGTTTCAATATCTGTACATCAGCTGTAGCAAATATAACATCCACATGTAAAAAGATATTTGCTGGGGAAGGAGGAAATGGGTTTAATGTTAGGTGTATGGGAGTCCCCTATATTGTATTTGTGTCTTTACTGTGATCTAATACTGTTTGAAGACATTATATAAAAATAAAATAAAAAATAAATAGGTGAAAGGCACTGAGGAAGGAATGGAAGAGATTGACCTGTCACTGTACATACAGGAGAACACCTATTACAGTGATGAAAGGCAAAATGTCAAAAAAAATTTATGACATTTTTCATTTTTTTAATACTCAAATTTATTTTTTACTTTAATTTTTGTAAATTATTATGCTTTTTGCTTCTAATCTTTAAACATATCATTACTATTTCATTTTCCTATTAATTGAATTTGCAATATATTATAGACTTCATTTTTGAAGAAGTTTTAGATCACAGAGGGGTTTCAGTTATGGCAGGGGAGGAGCACTGATGTGGGGTATCATTGATGGGAGATGCGTGGGTGGGAGGTAGTTCTCCAGGACATGCATATAGGGTATATAGACATGTTGACATGTTTGGATGTTCTCTGGGTATTGATGTAATGGGTAGTTTCACGCAACAACTGAGGGAGTGCTGAGTTTCCATCCTGGGGAGCTCTGTTGCCTTCCCAATGGCACAGGAAAATCCTCCAAGTGAAAGGGCAAAGATCAGTGAAGAAGGATGATCCAAAGATGGGCTCTTGATACTAATAAGTATGCTTATGTGTCTGTGCACTTGAAATTTCAACTTGGCCTAGAGCTGCAGGGTGCCTAAGAGTTACCTCCTGAGAGCCTCTGTGTTGCTCAAATGTGGCCACTCTCTAAGCCAAACTTGGCATACAAATGCATTACCTTCCCCCCAGCATGGGACATAACCCTAGGAGATGAGCCTCCCTAGGGATTACTACCAAGCACCAGCTGATGATGCAACTAGAAAAAAGACCTTGAATAAAAGGGGGAATGGTAAAGACAGATGAGTTTATATGGCTAAGAGTCAGGAGGTCATCAGAGGGCTCACCCTTATGCAATCTCACAGGATCTCAGAGAAAGCCAAAGTAGATACAACTCCAAATAGTGGTGCTCCTAAAGGCTTTGGAGACACCCACATCCTACAGTCATGGCTGATGGCTCTGGAGTTCAGTGTCTTGCCCGTGGGCCCTACTTTGGAATTTGTGCTCCTGCGTGTGATGGAGTTGGACTCAGATGTGACTTCTCTATACATGCCTCTTCTGTTCCTTTTACTGAACGTGTGGTTGGCACTGGAGTTGCTATATGCCCAGGAGACTTGAATCTCTGGAATTTCCATGTGCCAGCTGGGCCCTGAGCCTCAGCAGAGTTGCAAACATACTCTCCAGTTTGTTGGATATACCCAGGTCAGCTAACAAGGAGGTGAGGATGGTCAACCACCACACCAAGTGCAAGCAGGAAAATCCCATCCACCAGCCATGTGGGATTAAGTCCCCTCTCAATTTAGAGATGGAGCGGGCATTGCCATCCCTAGATCCTCAGGATGGAAGACTTAAATTTGGATTAGAGTGGACTTACTGGTATTCAACTATAGAATTATTGTGACTCCAGCAATGCAAGAAATTAAATCATTGATGTGGAGACAGTGACCATGGGAGTTGCTGAAGGCAGGGAGAGGGAAAAAGAGTGTGGTATGGGGGCAGTTTTGGGACTTGGAGTTGTTCTGAGTGATATTGCAGGAACAGGTGCAGGACATTCCTTATAACCTGAATGGACTGGGTGAGACTGTACACTACAATGTAAACTATAATCTATGCTGTGTAGCAGTGCTTCAAAATGTATTTATCAAATGCAATCAAGGTACCACACTAATGAAAGAAGTTGATGTAGGAGGAGTGGGGGATGTGGGGATGGGGATATATGGAAACCTCATATTTTTGTGGCAACATATTGTGTGATTTATGTATCTTAAAAAAAGGTAATTTTTAAAATTGATCCTCTTAAGAAAAGGAAAAAATGGAAGCTGAAGATAATATATTTAAACTTACAGAAATTTGATTTTAATTAGCCATGTTCTGAATTTTAGATTGTAGATATTTTGTAGACATTTCCCTTCACTTTGCAATTGAGACCAGAAACACTTGAAGATCTGGGCCTGCAGAGGCAGTGTGAAACTCACTCCTTGATCAGAAGTGCTTGCCTCTGAGTAAAAGTCTTTCTTTGAAATGAGTCACAGAGGGGCAATGTTTTACTCAACATTTCCACTATAGGGAAACAGCATGTCTTTGTTTTTAAACTTTGTTTCCATATTGTTTTCAATATTTTCTTTATAACTTGGAAATTGTGAGAAGCTGTATTTGATTTTTAAAAAGAAGTGAAGATAAATCTGACTTAACATGTATGTAATGTCAGTTGTCTAAGAGGAAAAGTGTCATCCTATTATTTTTTCAATGTAACATTGTGTGTGATCTATTTATCTTTTTAAAAAAGAAAGATAATAGAAAATATACTTAAAAAATAATATGATAGAGATAAGCACATTTTATTTTCAGTATCTTTCCCCCACTGACCACTCACTGATGAGCAGTTGGGCTGTCAGTTGCTTGTGGGTTTCAGGCAGAATGTTGGGGAATTCTCTGGGGTTTGTTGTGGATACAGGGTTACTGCGCACAGTCCTGTGGTGGCATCAGTGCCATGGAGGGCCTGTCCTGCTCTATGGAGCTTGCCTTTTGGATGATCCTAGGGAAGCTTTGAGAGGTGGTGATGGAGCACAGTGCCACTACTCCATACCTCACATTCCACAGCCTCCTGGAGGACTCAGGGGCATTTCAATCCTTCTTCAGCATTCTGCTATGTCTCCTCTTGTTCAGACTTGAGCAGTCTGTTAGAAGCCGACTTTATATAAAACATGAAAAACAGCTTGTGGACACACTAGCTACACTGATTGTCAAGAAATGTGAACTTCTTGATAAGATGAGTGCTGCTAACAGGAGGTATGCAGAGACTAAGTCATCTTTAGAGGAAACTAGGCTACAGAAAATGACTTTAAAATGTCCAGCTTCATTGACACCTACAGAAAGGCTAAGGGAACAATAGCAGTGTTGATGGAGGATTTAACTTCAGTGGTCCTAGAACTACAGGAAGCAAGATCCGGATGATCCAAACAAGAAGATGAGATGAAGAAGATGCTGAAAACACTGAAGGCACAAGAAGATATCATGAGGACCACTCAGCACCAGGCGCTTTTCCATATTCAATGTGTTTGGGATCCCTTCCCCTCCCTGATTGTCCCTCCTCCAGTAGTGGGCCTGGGTCAGTCTTAAAGCAGCACTGAGCTTCTGCTCTCCTCAGGCCTGCAGGGCCACCAGGCAGGAATGACCTTCTCCAATTCTTCCATTGGAAAGTTTTTGAGGGCAGTAGATCAATAGAACTTCCTTCATGGACTGGAGTTTCTCTATTTACCTCCTAGACACACAAGTGATTTCTTCCATAGTCAATTCCTCCTTCAGTCACACAGAGTTGGCCTTGTGGGGTACAGGAAATATGGGACTTTCTCTTGACAGAAACTCAACATGAGAGAAACTACTCTACTGATGAGATTGTTAATATACAAGAGACTGCTTAAGAGACTTCTGTATATGTTTATGTATGTTCACTTATTTCTTTATTAATCTGTTCAAATATTTACATTATAATTTTTGTGTTGATCTTATGAGTATAAACCTTATTTTTCTCATCTACATATCTACTATATACATAAGTTAACATATATGCAGTCCAGTAATGACTCTTAACAATATAAACTTACAAGAGTATTTAACAAGAAACCTAAGTTATAAGTAAATGTAAATTTTACTTAAATTTTTAATAGATGTAAAATAAAAATAAAAGAATTTTCTTCCTTGGGAAGAAGGTATAAATATACTTACAAAGAATGTTATATAATTCAATAGTATATTTGAAAAGAACAAAAATTTAAAAGAGATATCTTCACTTGGAGAGGTTTTTATTCCCTCCTGAGAGTGCTGCAGTATGAGTCTCTGAGCAGGAAGAAATCCCTCTTGGACAATATCACAAAATCTCCACTCCCCATCCCACAACTATCTCTCACTCCTGCTTTCCATTTAAATGACACACCTCAAAGGAACACTGAGGGAGCAGCATGGATCTCCTTTCCCAGAGAAACAGCTGGCATCCCTAAGGTAATAATTCTAGTCATGTATAGTCATGCTGTGGGAGACAGTGGGCAAAAACTGGAGGCTTATAATGACTACTGAGGAAAGCAGCAAGTGACACTCTGAGCATTTGAGGCATCACATGACATAAATGAACCAACAGTTTTCTCTATTTCTCCCCAAAATAGAGAAACCTGGGGTTGTTGTGGGGATAGATCAGTGACGATAGGAAAATCCTTGTCACTGTGGAGTTGATAATTTAGGAAGGAATGGAAGATTCAACAGGAAACTAAAGAGAATAAATGGCATGTCAGGAAATGTTAAGGGTGATGAAGAAGTGAAAGTAGGGAAGCTGGGGAGTGAATTTTTGTGAGAAAAGGGGGCTCATGGAGGTGGATGACAGGAAAGCTCTGAGGAGCGGGTATCTGAGTAGTGAGGGAAACTGGCAGAAGCATTGAAGGATGAGGGGCATAATGAATAATTCTGCTATGAACATTGGTGTGCCTCTCTGTGTCACTGCTCTCAGGGCTTTTCAGAATATACTCAGTAGTTGTATTGCAGGCTCACATGGCAAATCTATATTCTACTTTTTTAGGAACTGCCAAGCAGTTCACCACAGGGGCTGGGCCACTCTGCATTCCCACCAACAGTGAATAAGTGTCCCTACCTCTCACATCCCCTCCAACTCATGTAGCTCACTGTCTTTTTAGTACTGGCCAATCCAATAGGAGTGAACTGATATCTCCTTATAGTTTTGATTGGCAGTTTCCTAATTATTAATAATGTTGAACTTTTTTCTTTTTCTTTGTTTTGCCATTTGTATTTCTTCTTTGGGCAAATGTCTATTCAGATCTTTTGCTCATCTTTTAATCATTTGTATTTTTATTGTTGAGTTGTAACATCACTTTAAATATCATGGCTATTGAACCTGTACAAGACATGTAATTTCCAAAGATTTCCTCCCACTGAGTCAGCTGTCTTTTCACCCTTTTGACAAAGTCTTGTAAGGTACAAAAGTGTTTAATTTTGAGGAGGCCTCATTTATCTGTTTTTCTTCTGTTGCTTGCATTTTGGGTGTAAGGTCCAAGAAACCACGACCGACCACAAGGTCTTTAAGATGTTTTCCTGCATTTTCTTCTAGTAGTTTTATGGTCCTGGCTTATCTATTTGGGACTTTGACCAATTTTGAGTTGACTCTTGTATAGTGAGTGAGATAGGGGCCCTTTTTCATTTTTTTTGGCTATATATCCAGTTCCCTCAGCACCATTTGTTGGAAAAACTGTTTTATCCCATGAACATGGACTTGGTAGGTTTGTCAAGAATCATTTGACCATGGGAAGAACATGTGGCTCAAGTGATAAGGCCTCTGCCTACCATATGGGAGGACCTGGGTTTGATGCCTGGGCTTCTGGTGAAAAAGAAGAGAATGCATGTGTTCATGGCAAGCCAGTGCCCATGTGGTGGGCTGAGTGACCACATGGTGAGCCAAGTGCCCACCTGGTGAGCTGAGTGCCTCACAGTAAGCTGAGTGTCCATGTGGGTACCTGCACAGTGAACTGAGGGCCCACATTGTGAGCCAAGTGCCCATACAAGTGCCTGCATGGTGATCCAAGTGCCACCTGGTGAGCTAAGTGCCTCACAGTGAGCTGAGTGTCCATGTGGGTACCTGCACAGTGAACTGAGGGCCCACATTGTGAGCCAAGTGCCCACACAAGTGCCGCATGGTGATCCAAGTGCCCACGTGGTCAGCTGAGTGCCCCCATGGTGAGCCAAGTGCCCATGTGAGTGCCCACATGGTGAGCCAGTGCCCACACAGTGACCATTGCCCACACAGTGAGCTGAGTGCCTGTGAGAGTGCGTGCATGGTGAACCGAGTGCCCATGAGTGCCCGTGTACTGAGCCAGTCCCTGTGTGGCGAGCTGAGTGCCCATGTGGTGAACCAGTACCCACACAAATGAGCCACACAGCAAGGTGATGATGCAACAACAGAGAGGAAGGGGAGAGTTAACATGAAGTGCAGCAGAGACTAGGAACTGAGGTGGCACAATTGACAGGGAAACTCTCTCCACATCAGGGGTCCCCAGAATCGAATCCTGGTGAATCTTAGAGGAGAAAGATGAGAAGAGAAGACAAAAGGAGACATAGATATAGAAGATCACACAGCAAATGGACACAGACAGCAAAAACAGCAGGTGGGGGAAGGGGGAGGAGAAGAGGAAAAAAAAAAGAACAAGTTGACCATAGAGATGAGGTTTATTTCTGTACTCTCAATTCTATTCCACTGATTGATGTCTATCGATATGCCAGTACCGTGGTGTTTTGACAACTGTACCTTTGTAATATGTTTAAGGCTCGGCAGGGAAATGCCTCCCATGTTGCTCTTCTTTTTCAGGATGCTTTTGGCTATCCGGGTGCACATTCCCTATGAAATGAATTTGAGTAATTACCTTTCTTTCTGTAAAATAGGCTCTTGGAATTTTGATTGGTGTTGCACTGAATTTACAAATCATTTCGGGTAGAATTGACATCTTCATGATATTTTCTTCTGATCCATGATCACAGAATGTCTTTCCAGTTGTTTAGGTCTTCATTGATTTCTTTTAGCATTGTTTTGTAGTATCCTGTATACAGGCCCTATACTTTTTTGGAAGTACCCCTTTAGTAGGGGGAAAGCCAGGAGAACATAATTTAAAAAGAGGAAAATTTTGACTTGCTCAAATCTTTTAGTCAACACGTGGCACTGTGGTTCCTGTGGGTCAAGATCAAGATAACTTGATCATTGTTCTCTGCCCACATGAAGCAAGATGTGTTAGTGAAGCCATAGACCCTTCTTCTGGAGTCCAATAAGCAATCTAGGGCTATGCATCATCTAACACCCTGGCCTCTAAACAGCAATGGGATTCAGGCAAGACATCCAGTCCCTGGGCCATCTGTTTAATCTATTGGGATAATTCTTAGACATGACCACCTGTTTTTCTTTTAATTTCAATGTAATATTTTGTACATCTATTACTCATTCTGTCCCAAAATCAGTGATTTTAGGGCCTTAGTATCAGAGGGACTATTCTGACAGCTCATTCTTGGCACTGGAGAGCTGTGGCCAGTGTGGATTGTGGGGGCAAGTGCTTGAGGGTTCTGCATCTGAGTAAATACCTATTGTAAATTTTCACCAAACCCAAGTATAGGAAATATTGTCCAGAGTAGGGGTTGGGTAAGACATTCATGGGTGAAGCCTTTTCATTCCCTTATAAGCCAGCCTGGCTCTCTCTGCTGCCCATATTCTCTCTGTACCTATACAATTCAGTTTGGATGGTTTAGGGTTAAAGGGATGACATAAACTTCTAATTTTGAAATTGGAAAGATAAATGATTTTACTAACCATCTTGATTTGTTTGAGCTTCCATTTTATCTAGGAAGTTATAAAAAAGAAACAGAGATTAACTCAAGTGAGCAGACCTACCAATAATTCTTTCAGTGCCGACAAAACCGCCAGCCCCAGAATGAGGTGAAGAAATGTAACAGTCGAGCTGACACCAGCAAGGTCTACTGATCTTCACCAGAGAACCTTGACCTTACTTCAGCATCCTGCTGGGTGATTATCAAACTGGGCCCCAAGGACACCCTGTTCAAAGAGCCCCACAACCTTGTAATGTACAGGAAGCATGGAAAGCATGGACAGCACATAGCAAGGTTAAATCGTGTCCCCTTATCGCTCCCCATTCCCCCCATACCTTCCCTTTTTCTTGGGCAGCCACGTAAACTGCTCCCACAACACAAACTTTTGAGCAGAGAGTTTAATGCTTTTTTGCATTAATACAACTTTAGCTCAGTAACTAGCTCTGCACTCCCTGTATAAATCTGTTTCATTTTTAGTACAACATAATCAAGCAAGCTTATATATCATGTCTTATATTTGGCATCAAATAAATTTCTTAAGGGATAATCCCACAATCTGCCTAAAAGCCATGGTCTTTTTTCATGAAGTAACTGCTGAATGAGATGGAACATTGCAATAATGGGTGTGAAAATGGAATGGTAAATGATTTTACTAACTATCTTGATTTGCTTGAGCTTTCATTTTATCCCAGGACATATAAAGAAGAAATGGAGGCTAACTGAGGTAAACTGACATACCAACAATTCTTTGCAGGGGTGATAAAGCCCCTTGGCACAGCCTGAGAGGAGAAACCATGACAAAGGATTCAAGTTGACACCTGCAAGGCTGACTTCACCAGGTGGCTACAATCCTACATCCACATCCTGCTTGCTGATGAACAAATCGACCACAAGGACACCCTGCCCAAACAGCCCCCATGTCCACATATCTCACAGAACACAGGTACTAACCATAAATAGTGTCCCCTTTATCTCTCACCATTCCCCTACAACTCTCCTTTGTCTCAGGCAGCCATATAAACTGCTCCCCCTGCTCAACCCTTTGAGCAGAAACCTCTTTTTTTGTGCTGCCCCTGCATTAATGCAACTTCAGCTCAATAAACTTCCCCTGCACTTCCTTTAAAGTCTCTCGTGTGTTTTACTTTACCATAACATGGGAAAAAGATACTCTTGGGAGGAACAATCAAGAGAGAAACATCTTTTCACAAAAACTGGTTCATTGTAAGTCATTTTTGGCTATTCTGGGCCCCCTCCCCTCCACTTCCAAATAAATTTGATTATTGATTTTTTGATTTCTGCAAAAAATGCTGTTGGGATTTTTATTGGGATTGTGTTGAATCTGTAAATCAGTTTGGGTAGAATTGATATCTTAATGATAGTCTTCCAATCCATGAACATGGAATGCCCTGTCATTTACTTAAGTCCTCTTTGGTTTCTTTTAGTAATGTTTTGTAGTTTTCTAGTACATGTCCTTTATGTACTTGGTTAAATTTTTTCCTAAATATTTGGATCTTTTAGTTGCTATTATAAATGAAATTTTTTTTCCTGATTTTCTCCTGAGATTGCACATTGGTAGTGTATAGAAATGCTCTTGACTCTTGCATATTAATATTGTATACCACCACTTTGCTGAACTCCTCCATTAATTCTAGTAGTTTTGTTGTGGATTTTAATCCCTTTCTTTGTGCATATAAGGCACACAAAAATATGTGAATATTTATTTATATATAATACAAACACCTATATATATACATGCATAATATATATATATGTACTTTCCCCACATAGTTGTTCAGTGCCAGTTCCACCTAATGCTCTGTAAAATGGGTTTTAAAGTGTAATTATCGAGAAAAGTCCTGAGCCTTCATACTTTGAGGAGGACCACAGGGTTGGTCACTGGGTCAACCTCACAAGTGGTTCAGCACTGAGAGGAGCAGTGGCATTTTAATGTTCATTCATGTACATTCACTGTACCCTGTAAATTATGGTGTAGGCAGCTACTCCTCTTGTGGAAAACAAGTATTTTTGGAATAACCTTTCCCTCTTTATTGTTGTCCCATTCTAAGCACTCCTGACATTTGTGGGTCTAGAATCCTAGCTGGCATCCTACTCTCCCTTTCCTCTGACCTAGGGACCTGCAGACACCATGGTTTTCCACCATCTCTCTGGCTTCTTTCTGAGGCCTGCAGGCTCCCAGGGATCAGAATACATTCTCCACACCTCTCAAATCCCCACCTCCTTCCTCAGCCTCATGTCTCAAAGTCAGAGTGGAAAGATACAGAGTTAAAGAATATACATATAGAAAATGCATTTGCAGTAGGAAAAAATAAAGTCCACACACAGAGTAAAGTGGAGGCAAGAGAGAAAAGCAGACAGAAAGAAACATAGTGGTAGGACGTCTGGGAATATGGTGGACTAGAAAGACATGGGACTCTGTTCTTTCCCAGAAGGATAGCTAGAGGACAGGCTGAAATGGCCTGGAAAAGAAATCTTGTAGTTTAGGACACCAGGCAAAGGCTGGACACCACCCAGAAGAGAGAGGGACAAGGAAAAGAATCAGGATGGCAAAACTAAGAATTAAAAGCAGCAGCTTCTCCTGCTGGCACCCTGCCCCTACTAAAGACACTTTAGAATTCTCAGGCCTCTGGGCTGTTCCAGACAAAGGAGGCTCCAGGGGTCCACCTCCCTAGGAAAGTGGAGAGAGAGGGACACAGCCTAAGGCTGACTCAGCTTTTGACCCACAAATTTGGACTCTTGGGCCCTAAAAAACCTTCCAGATTGGATGGGGCTGCACCATCCTTTGCCCTGGGAGCCAACTAGGGACTAAAGAGATCTGGGACTAAAGACATGTGACCCTCTCAATCTCCCTCTCTACTAAATAGGTCTGACTGTGGAGGACTCACCTCCCCAGGGAGGGGCAGACAGAGGGACACAGCCTAAGATGAACAACCTTTGACCCACAAATCTGGTCTGCTCTGTTCCACTAGCCCTTGCAGGTGAGGTGTGGCCATGCCATTGTTTGTCTTGAAAGCAAGCTCAGGACAAAAGAGATCCTGGACTAAAGGAGTGGACCCTCCCAATCTCCTTCTCTACTAACTGGGAATGGTGGTTGAGAACACAGAGGGGAGTGGAAATATTTCCTACTCAGGAAAAGTAAGGGGGCTTCCAGCAAAGGCTGGAGAGCTGTCTCTGAGAAAGTTTGAACTACAAGGTTCTTAGCCTCCAGGCAGGAACCTCTAAACACAGTGTTCCAGGTTAATAGCAAACACTCTCTGACCTGGCTTTGAACTGCCAGGACTGCAAAGAGTGCCATCTGCTGGTAGGTAAAGTAAGCGCATGTTAAAATCATTGCCAAAGTCAATATTCCCTCAAATAAAGAGCAGGGCTCCTGAGGGCTCTGGAGACATCCAGACACTGTAGGCAGGGCAAATAGCTCAGGAGTTTGGTGTCCTGCCAGTGGGCCCTACTTTGGAATTTATGCTCCCCAGTGTGACAGTTGGACTCCATTGTGGTTTCCCACACATGGCTCTTCTGCCCCTTGTATTTGAACCTATAGTTAGTACTAGAGTTGATAGGTATATGTCCAAATGTTACTGGATTTTATCTAGGTTCTCAGCTATGCTGCAGAAATAAATTTCAAGAGCACACCAGGTGAGTTAGGTCAGTAATTTATTCAGGTAGGGAGGGAAGAAAAATGGGAGAAAATAACAGAACAGGGGTCCCAGGTAGAGAGGAAGGGGATGAAAAGGGATGAAGAGGGCTGATTTAGAAGCTGCAGTTACCCATTACAGATTATAATCCCCAGGTTTACTTGCATGGCCACATGGCAGAGGAAAATTAGCGAGAGCAGTGTGCAGAGGGCAGGAATGGGTCCAGAGGCAAGAGAGCAGGGCAAGGGCACTCAGGCCTCATGGTCTGCTTTATGAACTATTAACTGATCCACCCCTTTGCTAATGACAGGGGAGGGGTGCCAGTTGTTTGCTGTTTGATTGATCACCCAACCCATCAACCCCTTAGTGAGGACCCAATGATAAAGTCCCTAGGGAACATCCGGGGCTTTCTTTGCATCCAGAAGAAGTCTTTGAACTAGGTAGCAGAATCCTGGATGTGGGAGCCTTCCAGCAGCCATGGTGGGAGTTACTATGTCCATGTGGACTCTCTGCCATGTTCCAAATCTGTCTATTAATTCCCTATCTTACTAACCTGCTTCACAAGAGTCTGAAATCTCTGGTCTCTCCATTTTCCTGTTGTGCCCTGCAACTCTCCAGTTCATTGGACTCACCCAGGACAACTAACAAGATGATGATTGACAACAACCATCTCAAGGAAGAGAGAGAGTCTGCAGCTGCAAGGAAGATAGCCCCATGGGATCTAAGCCCCCTCTCAACTAGAGGCAGAGTGGGCATCACCTTCCCAGAATCATCAGGGTTTGGAAATGAAAGATGGACTAGGGTAGATGTACTTTTATTCTATTGTAGTCTTATTTTCATCCTACTAATGGAAGAATTCTTGTCATTGACGTGGAGACAGTGATCACTGGAGGTTCTGAGAGGAGGGAAAGGGGAAAATAGGTGTAATACAGGGGAATTATCAGGACTGGGGAATTGTTGTGAATGACACTGCAATGACAGTTACAGGCCATGGTATGGCCATTTGGAACAACTTCCAAAACTGTGTGGGAGAGAGGGTTAACTACAATGTAAACTATAATCCATGCTTAACGGCAATGCTCCAAAATGTGTTTATCAATTGTGGCAAATGTACCACACTAATGAAAAATGTTGATGTGGGAAAATATGGGAAGGCTAGGGAGTTGGGCATATGAGAATCCCCTATATTTTTTATGTAAAATTTATGTAATCAAAGTTTCTTTTAAAAAAGTAAAAAAGTACATTTTTAAAAAAGTAAATAAATAAGAAAGGCTTTTTCTAGCTTTTATATTCTCTCTCCCCAAGTCCCTAGGAAGGGAGTCTGCAACCCATTACTGGGTCCAGTGACCAGTTTTAAGCAATTAACATTAGGGACAATCCTAATGATCCAGGTTGAACTGAGAATCAGAGAGCAGCAGTAAACCACAACCTCTAGCCACTAAATCTCTATTAAAGAGAAAGAAATTAAGCATCTGTGTAAACTACCATCAAAATTCGAAGCTGTATTAGTCAGGGTTCTCTATGAAAATACAATCAATAAGAGATATCTGTCAATAGGAGGAGATTTTATCAGTCTCTCATGCAACTGTGGGGATGCACAAGTCCAGGTTCTGCAGGCAGGCTACAACCAGGGGCTCCAATGAAAGTCCAATGAAAGTCCTTGATGAGTTCTGGGAGATGCTGCCTGCCCAAAGATGAGCTGGGAAATTCTCTTTCAATGCTGGAATCACTTCCCTTTTTGAGGCATTCAACTGATTAGATAAAGCGTCACTCATTGCTGACAGCAATCTCCCTGACTGATGTAATTGTAATCAGCTATCTATGATTCACCACTGCAGTAAAGTCAGTGGTGATTAAAGTCCATAAATGCCCTTGTATTACAGTTAGCCCAGTGCTTACTTGACCAAAAAACTGGGCACAATTACCTGGCCCAGTTAACACATTAGCCTAACCATCACAGATGTCTAGACATCAGCAAAAAATTATGAGCAATACTAAGAAAATGGAACTCTCATGAAAGAATGAACTTGTATGTCCAAGAAGCACACTGTGCCCCAATCAAAATAAACTTGCATAGACCTGCCCCAAGAAACATACTACTCAGAAGATAAAACATTAAACATAAAAAGAAAATTCTGAGAGAAGGAAGGGAGAAGCAAACCTTCACAGACAAGGGATGCCCAGTAAGATTTAACTGTGGATATTTCAACAGAATCCACGGAGATGAGAAGACAGTGGTATAATACAATTAGGATATTGAAAGAGAATACCTGCCAGCTGAGAATGCTTTATCCAGCAAAATTGTCTGTAGCAGTTTGATACAGTTTTGAATTCAAAAAACAGATATTGGATTATGTTTGTAAACTGGTCTGCACCTGGGCATGATTACATCATGATTAGGGCTTTGATTGGGCCATATCAGTAGGGTGTTGAGTCCCTGCCCTTAGTGGATGTGGACCTACAGATAAAAGGCATGGCAAAGAACAGAGTTGGAGTTTTTGATGCTGGAAGTTTTTGATGTTAAAGTTCTGATGGTGGAGTTTGATGCTGAAGTCTTCAGCTGGAGCCCAGGGAAGTAAGCACACAGAGGAAAGAGAAGCAAGTCCTGGGAAGAGAGGAACCGTGAGCCTGGAGAGAAGCAAGCCATGGGAAGAGAAGAACCCTATGCCTACAAAACTTATGGGATGCAGCAAAGGGAATCTTGAGAGGGAAATTTATAGCTCTGAAACCTATAATAAAAAAGAAGGAAGAGTTAAACTCAAAGATTTAACTGAATGACCAGATATGGCTCAAGCAGTTGAGCTCCAGGCTCCCACATGGGAAGTCTTGGATTCAGTCTTTAGTGCCTCCTGAAAAAAAACAAAACAAAACAAAAAAACAAGCAAAACAAATAAAAAAACCAACTCTGGGAAACTGATGTGGCTCAGTGATTGTGCACCAGCTTCCCGCATACAAAGTCATGGATTCACTCCCTGGCCCTCTGTACTTCAAAAAGAAAAAAGGATTTAACTGAAAAACTGGGCAACTAGGAAAAGAACAGCAAGCCCATCCCAAAGCAAGCAGAGGGAAAAAATAATAAAGATCAGAGGAGAAATAAATGAAATTGAGGAAAAAAAAATAAATTAAAACAAAATCAACAAAATCAAAAGGTTGGGGGAGCAGGTGTGGCTCAACCAGTTGAGTGCCTGCTTCGTACATGTGTGGTCCAAGTTTCTGTTCCCAGTACCTCCTAAAAACAAACAAAAAACAGCAAGCAAACAAACAAAAAAATCCAACCAGGGGAGCCGATGTAGCTCAATAGTTGAGCTCCAGCTTCCCACATATGAGATACTGTTTTCAATCCTCAGTCCCAGTACCAAAAAGAAACCAAAACAAAAACAAAAACACAAAACAATAAGAACATAAAAAATAAAAACCACCAAAAGCTCATTCTTAGAGAAGATCAATATAATTGACAAACCCCCATTTAGACTGACAAAGAAAAAAAGACAGAAGATGCAAATAAATACAATGCAAAATGAAAGGGGGAGGTTATGACTGACCCCACAGAAATAAAAAGGATCATAAGAGGCTATATTGATGAACTGTATGCCAATAAACGAGGAAAATTAGATGAAATGGACACATTCCTAGAAATGCACAAACAAAATACACTGATGCTACAAGAAATACAAGAACTTAGGCCAATCACATTTACATATGTATGTATGTATGTATTTAAATTCATCCCCCTTCCCCAATGTTTCCCTTTATCTGCTCATTGTTTGGTTATATTCTCCAGGAGGCACCGGGAACCAAACCTGGGATTTCTCACATGGGAGAAGAATGTCCAAGGGCCTGAGCCACACACACCCACTTCCAATGGGCTATGGTGTCTGCTGACCTGTGGCATCTGCTGGCTTAGAAGTCTGCTCATTACAGCAAGGTGCAACATCTAGTTCTTGTAGCTGCAGGTATGAGGTCCAGCTCTCATTGCAGCAAGTGTGGGCATCTAGCTCTTGTTCAGTGGGTGCGGGCATCTGCGTTGTCTTTTCTAGGAGGCACCAGGACCCAAACCCAGGACCTCCCATGTGGTAGAGGGATGCTCAACTGGTTCAGCCACATCTGCTTCCCACCAATCACATTTATAGAGATTCAATCAGTCATTAATAATATCCCAACAAGGAAAACTCTAGGGCCAGATGGCTTCATAGGTGAATACTACCAAGTAGTTCAAAAAGAATCAACACCAATCCTGTTTAAGGTTTTCCAAAACACTGAAGAGGAGGGAAAATTACCCAGCACATCTTATGAAACCATCACCCTAATAGCAAAGCCACATAAACACACTATAAGAAAAGAAAATTATGGAACAATCACTCTAATGAACATAGTTGCAAAAATTATCAAGAAAATTGCTGTAAATCATATCCAACAGTATATCAAAAGACATACAGCATGACCAAGTGGGATTTGTTCCTGGAATGAAAGACTGGTTCAACATAAGAAAATCAATCAACATAATATACACATTAACAAATTGAAGGAAAAACCCACACAGACATCTCAATTAATGCAGATAGGGCATTTGACAAAATCTATCTAGCATCCTTTCTTGATAAAAAGACTTCAAAAGATAGGAATAGGAGGAAAATGCCTCAGTATGATAAAAGGCATATGAAAACCCACAGTCATCATTGTACTCAATGGGAAGTTTTGAAAGCTTTCCCTCTAAGATCAGGAATAAGACAAGGATGCCCACTGTTACCATTGTTATTGACCATTGTATTAGAAGTTCTAGGTAAAGCAATGAGACAAGAAAAAAATTAAAGGCATCTGTATTATTTTTGGAATTCGTAACCATATCAAACTGCTACACTCCACCCTCTGAATTCCAAAGACATTACAATATTCAAATAAACCTTAAATCAGTAACAATGCAAGTACTAAATCATACCACTATCAATTTTAAGAAATGCAGTTTGTCTAGGGGCAAAGTCCTGTCTGCTATAGACCTCTGAATCTTACAAAACAATTTATCTATTTCCAATACACAAATGGACAGATAACAGATAAACATTTTCATTACAAGAAGGAGAAATTGGGGGTGAAACATGCCTCATAGGTCCTCTACAGTTCAGTAAACCTGACGGGCATCCTCCATTCCATTTCAGTCTGAGAGTCATTCTTAAGATGATCGTTTCTTCTCCTTGGTGCCTTATGGGAAACACCCTTTCCACAGGCTTGCCCAAAGGCCACTTTCTTGGTTCCACCCTCATCAAGCATCTGGGTGTTGACCAAGCTCCAGAGGTCTCCCTCCCAGAGTGTTGGGGTGATTGCCACACCTTATCCAATCTTTGGGTTACAGTCTTAACCCCCTAGTATGGTGATGTGAAGACAACATTCCCCGTAACCTCTACATACAGGCTCAACCCTCTCACAGCAATGGGTTGACCACCTGGTCTTCCCTAACCTTTGGGGGACAGGTACACTCCTCAAATACCTATGGGGTGCCGACCTTAACTGCCCCAATCCTTGGGGAATGTGCTCCACCCTCTCTGTACCCTGGGGCAGCAAAACGCTCCCACAATATTGTGCAGAAACATCCACCCTCTTCAATGCTGGGGCAAACTTACCCTCTCTGTACACAAGGGTGGGGTTCCTCTCTTGGCCCAAGGTGATGTCTTAATTCCAGATCTCAGCTTCCAAGGTTTTCCTCTTAAATCTGTTTCTCCTTCATTCTCTCCTTTCTATGTCCCTTTTGGTCCAAGCTGACAGTGGTTTTATTCATACAGTTCTCTCAAAAACCTTGTTGCTTTAGCATGCAAGAAGCAGGGGTCCAAGCCATCAGACAGGAAGACTTTCCACAAGTCTTTTTGAGATAACTGCATCTTCAATACTGATTTACAAGTTCCAAGTTTAGTTAAGTCCTCCAATGGGGCACTTTCATCTGGGAGCTTATTTTTCAGAGGCTTGGAATTTCCAGAATCACTTTCTGTTTTCTTTGTGCGCAAAAGTTTGGTCCTCAGCATATCTCTGTCATCTAGCATTTTGCTATAAGCTGCAAACACAAGCCAAGATGCATTCTCTGGGTTTGCTTTGGAAATTTCTTCAGCTAAATGCCCAGGCTCACCATTCACAAATTCTTCCTTCAACAAAACACAAGGAGTTAATCTTGCTAAGTTCTCTGCAACGTTAAAACATGGATTGCCTTTCCTCCAGTTTCCAATAATAGTTTCATCATTTACTTCTAAGGCATCATAAAAAGTCTCTTTAGCAGTCATATTCCTATCAACAGTCTCTTCAAGGCACTGTAGGACTTTTCTTCCAATCATCTCACAATTCCTCCAAGAAATGCCCCTTACCCATTTATAAAACTGTTCGAGCATTTCGGTAATTTCAAAAGCACTTCCTCACTCCTTGGTACCAAATTATATTTAGTCAGCCAAAGGGGTGCTGAAGCAAAATACCAGAAATTGATTCACTTTCATAAAGGACATTTATTTGGGGTAGGAGCTTACAGGTACCAGGCCATAAAGCATAAGTTACTTCCCTCACCAAAGTCTATTTCCATGCTTTGGAGCAAGATGCCTGCTGACGTCTGCAAGGGTTCAGGCTTCCTGGGTTCCTCTGGGCTCACTTCCCTTGTTTTCTCCACAAGGTCAGCTGTAGCTATCAGGTGAATAGCTCTCTCTCTCTCCCTGGGGTTTCTGCCATGTCTAAGGAGCCATCCCTATTCCTTTGTGTTCTTCTCCTGGCTCAAGGTTCCTCTCTTCCTGGGGCTTGCTTCTCTTTCCTCTGTGTGCTTACTTCTGTGTGTGTGACTTCAGCATCAAACTCCAACATCAAAATTCCAACATCAGAAAGCCCCAACTCTGTCCTTTGCCATTCCTTTTATCTGTGAGTCCCCACCCACCAAAGGGTGGAGACTAATGCCCTAATGATGTGGCCCAATCAAAGTCCTAACCACGACTAAATCATGCCCAGGTACAGATCAAATTACAAACATAATCCAATATCTATTTTTGGAATTCATAACCATATCAAACTGCTACAGTATTGAAATAGGAAAAGAGCAAGTAAAATTCTCACTCTTTGCAGATTTCAAGATCCTATATTTAGAAAATTCTGAAAGGTCTATGAATAGCTACTTCAGCAAATAAATGAGTTCAGCAAAGTGGCAGGATACAAAATCACTGCAAAAATTCTGTAAGGTTTTTGTACTCTACATTGAAAAATCTGATAATGAAGTTAGGGGAAAAATTCCATTTATGAATAAAGCAACAAAAAGACTCAAATATCTAGGAATCAATTTGCCCAAAGAAGTACAGAACCTATTTGGACAAAACTACAAAACAATGCTAAAAGAAATCAATGAAAACCTAAACAAATGGAAAGACATTCTGTGTTCATGGATTGTAGAACTAAATATCTGAAGATGTCAACCCTACCCAAATGGATTTATAGATTCAGTGCAATGCCAATCAAAATTCCAACAGCCTACTTTTCAAAAATAGAAGAGGCAATTGTGAAATTCATTTGGAAAGGAAAGTGCACCTGGATAGCAAAACCATGCTAAAAAAGAAGAGCAACATGGGAGGACTTTAAAACATACTACAAAGCTACAGTGGTCAAAACAGCACAATACTGACTACGGACATAAAGACAGACCAATTGAGAGTCCCTAAATAAATCTTCACCTCTACAGTCAACTGTCTTTTTTCTTAAGATTTATTTTATTTCTTTCTCTCCCATTCTCACCCCGCCCCCATTGTCTGCTCTATTGTGTCCATTCACTGTGTGTTCTTCTGTTTCACTTGCATTCTCTGAATCACTGCAAATCTGTGTCTTTTCCTGTTGCCTCATCTTGCTGCATCAGCGCTCCGTGTGTGCAGTGCCCCTCCTAGGGAGGCTGCACCTTTTTTGCAAAGGGAACCCCACACACAAGGAGTGTGCCCCCCATGGACAGCTGCCCCATGCAAAAAAAAGTGCAGCCTACCCAGGAGTGGAATCACACACACACAGAGCTGATGCAGCAAGACGGTGCAACAAAAAGAGACACAGATTCCCGGTGCCGCTGACAAGAATACAAGCAGACACAGAAAAACACACAGCGAATGGACACATAGAGCAAACAACTGGGGCTGGGAGGTGGGCAGGGAAGGGGAGAGAACTTAAAAAAAAAACTACAATGAGATATCATTTCACACTTATCAGAATGGCCACTATTAAAATCACAGACAAGTATAAGTGTTGGAGAGGATGTGGCGAGATGGAAACAGTTATTCACTGTTAGTGGGAATGCAGAATGGTACAGCCACTGTGGAGGACTGTTTGGCAATTTCTAAAAGAATTTGCATGAAGATTTGCCACATAACCCTGCAATATCACCACTGGGTATATACCTTGAAGAACTGAAAGTAGTGATACAAACAAACATCTGCACACCTATGTTCATAGCAGCGGTATTCAGGATTGCAAAAAGATGGAAATGACCCAGGTGTATATCAACCAATGAATGGATCAACAAACTGTGGTTTATGCACATGATGGAATATTATGTAAGAAGAAGAAATGTAGTCAGATAGCATATGACAACACGGGTGAATATCAAGGACATTATGTTCAGTGAAGCAAGCCAGCTACAAAAGGACAAATAGTGTATAATTTCATTACCATGAACTACATATATTGTGTAACATATTTTAAGATTGTGCATAAATAGACTAATAGGAAGAAACTTATAAAGATACTATTTGGTTAGTGGTTAATTGGCGCTAGGTAAGGCATACTTAGGTGTGTGGAGTTTTTCTCCTTAGAGTAACGAAACAAATCTAAAATTTTTTATGATGTGATTGCACAATATTGTGATTCTACTAAAAGCCATTGATTATACACTTTAGGTAGATTATATGGTGTGTGACTATATCTCAATAAAACTGCTTAATAAATAAATAAATGTTGAAGAACAGGCAGAAATTGCAGCTAGGTACAGGAACAGAAACAGAAAAATTGAGAAGTGAAGAATCTTCTTATTCTATTATTACTATTATTGAAATAATGAAAAACCTCTAATAATGACTGGAGTGATGAATGAAGAAGAAAAAAAGAATACGGAAGGATTTTTACTTCAACATATGGGTGACTTACCTGCTGAGACCAGGTTTTATGTTGGATATTCCCTAGGAACCTTCTGAGTTCGGAAGGAAGGTAGTAAACCAGGGCAGGCCCCCGCTGGGCTTCTGTGCACCCACATCTCCCTGCACTCTGGGCTGGTGCACTGTTCTGGACCTGCCAAGCCTCTAGGTGGCAGTGAGCTCCTGGACCAGCAAACTGTGGCTAGCTCCTCACTGGACAGGCCAGGGGTTGGTACCATGGAGGAAGGAGGACTCTGGCTAAGAGGAGTGATGTGGGAAGTCACATGCAGGCTTTGTGCTGCACCAGGAGCTTTCTCCTGCGATCCTCCACGGGGCCGGGATAAAAGCCTGGGTCCAGGACTGCTGTGGCCCCGGGAGTCTGGGCTTGGGCTGGAGGCTCCCGAATCCTGCTCCTTTTGCGGGCCCTTCCCTCTGAAGCTTCAGGGTCACTGCGCTGAGAAGTCCACTTCACCAGGCTCCATAGACTGGCCCTGAACGCTCCCAACACCGTCTTAGAGATGAAGGCGCAGGGCAGGCAGGCGAGGGGCACATTTTCACCACTAGGCTGGGCCGGCGCTTCCTGCGCTGTGGCCCGCCCGCCTGCAGGGGGCGCGCAGCCGCCTTTTCTGAGGAAACCCCGGAAACGCCCTCAGGTGCCTGTGGGCGCGGAACAGCAGGGACAGGAGGTGGAAGGCCTCGTTCCCGGGGGGCCGCTGGGCGGTGGGCGTGAGGAGAGAGCCCCTCTTCCCGCGGGGGCTGCGCAGGGCTGCGTGGTGGTGCTTCGAGGGCTTTCTTCCCTAATGTGAGCGGAGGACTTCGGGTTCCTGCGCTGCCCCCGTTAGTTCATCGTCTCCTCAGGGGACGTTCAGGAGACGTGTTTGCCCAGAGCCCCCGCTCACTGAGGCTGCCAGCGCTGTGGGTTCAGGACTCTTGCTGGAGACAATCCTGACGGAGCTTCAGAGAGGAAAGACGTCTACAGCCCTGAAAGGGTAGGAAAGTATTGCAGCTTCCCGTGGAGAGGTCGGGGCGGCGGGCGTGGCCGAGCCCTGGGCTGAGGGGAAGGGGCGCTCCTCGTGCGCGGCGCCCTCGGTGGTCACAGAGGGGCGCACTGTTCCTGCACCGCTGACAGAGCTGAAGGAAATGTTGACAGACTTACACGTAGGGGCAATGCAGCTCCCAGCATTACTTTTAAGTGTTAGTAACCCAAATTCCAACATTTATAATAATTTCATATTTCTGACTTTAATTAAAGCAGACTTTTGAGTAAATTTTTATTTAAGGTACCAGGGCCGGAAAGTGCATAGGGACCTTGTGTGTGGGAAGCTGGCAGTACACCACTGAGCCACTTTGGTTTTCCAATGGTGGTTTTTTGTTTGTTTGTTTCAGTTTCAAGGAGGCACCGGAACCGAACTGGGACCTCACGTGTGAGAAGCTGGCGCTCAACCCCTGGGTCCATATGAGCTCCCTAAGTTCATTAAATATTACTTTTAATTTACCTTGTTTTCAAGGACAAAACTGCCATGTTGTGCAATTTCTCATGAAAAAGAGAGAGTTTTCTATTACTTTTAAGTTTAGCTTACTGATATGTCCTTTTTTACAGTGTGACTGTTACTGTTTAAAAAATACATAGAAAATACATAGAGGTGATACCTGCACAACATGAGAATGTAGTAAATGTCCTGGGATTGTACACTTTAAATTGGTTAGTTGTTTGTTATGTAGATTTTACAAGATACCTCACCTTCAAGTTGGAATAAGTTGCACTAAGTAAAATGTATGCATCCACAGAAATCAGTTTTTGAAGTTCAAACCCGATTGTGATTTTCAGTACCTACTATTGCATACTGCTGACAAGTACCTAAGTTGAAATATGTCCAGGACTTAAATTATCAAGTTATTTAAGAGCTGTGGCAGAAACTGTTGTTCTGTAAGTCATATGTATTCAGTGAAGGTAAATTTCTCCTGTAGAAAATACAAAATCTGACTTTAATTTTGTATATTTCCATGGAAAGGTGAAATCAGTATGTCTACAATCTCATTTTGTACATGCCTATCTTGTAGGCATGTATCTGTAACAATATTTGTGTTTTTTAAATTGCCAAAGACTGTGTTCATGTGGTAGAACAAGATACAGACAACTAATGGAAATTTTAAAATTTCAATGTACTCCATTTAATAAATTAAGATATTATGATTGTTGCTTGGAAAATGTACTTCACTTTTCACCTCGAACTTACTTGAAATGCACACAGACAATTCTGTTACTTCTTGAATAGACAGGTTTCACACAACAGTTTTCAATTAATGTTGAAAAAAATACTTGGTAATTTAAATAACAGTTAATGAGTGACTTTATTTTATTTATTCAATCATTCAGTAATATAGGTGACATACAGACCTATGCAAGAAATGATCTGATAACTATTTGCTGTGTAATTCTACCCCGTGGTTAAACTTAAGCCAGGAATCTGATGTACGTCTTGTTCAGTTTTGGTATATTTCCATGTGATTTGACCAACAATAAAATGTTGACTCAGTGTCAAGATGTTTTCCTTTTTCTTTCTTCCTGTTTATTTTTTTAAGAGCAGCTCAGTGATTTGGGGGGTGGTTAGTACAATACCGAGAGCCTAAGTAGAGAAGTACAAAATGGCCCTTAACACCAATGCCAGTATATGGTTGCAACTAAGGATATTACTAATTCTTGTGCTAGTTAATCACTTTTGTTTAGAACATAAATCAAAGCCATTAACTTGAACTTGAGATATATACGCAATACATATACAACCTTATGAAAAATACTTTTTGTGAGAAACATCACACTTTTAAAATATTGGAAACTGAGTGTTTGTGTTGATTTGTATTTTGACTTAGAACAAGAAGAGAACATGCAATTAGGGAGCTTTTTACTGATAGTAAAGTTCTTCAAGTTAATGGTCTTCATGTCTCTTTGTACTGACCACAGGCTACCCAGTGTCCTAGAGGATTCATTGTGAGAAAAATGTCAGTCACAGCTTTAAGACCTTACTTTAAAAGGAATTAAGGAGAAAGCAAATTGGAAGGTAAGATTTCATCTTTATTTTTGTAATAGAAAAATTTCAGTGAGTTTATTCTAAATGCATCTAACCCATTAATTTTTGCAGCCTTCAGGTAAAGTCTATGAGAAGAGGTCAATAGAGGTGATCTAATATTAAATCTTGACATCATCCATTCCAGTCCGTGGCACAATCCCTAGCTATGCTTGGATATGTCATTGGTGACTCTTAATAGAAGTTATTTTCAAAAACTGGGAGATTTCTGCTATAGGCATATATTCTTTAACACCTTTTTTATTAGCAAAAATCAGCAAACCAGCTTTTTTTAGGTCTTAATGTACTATGTCTTTTACATTGCTTCCTACACTTCCTCTTGTAGGGGAGGTATGCCCAGTTTCATTCATAGAAAATTGATAAAGGATGGTAGTTTTCTCTGCATTAACCAGTCCAGCAATGATAATTTTGTGCTCCTGGTCATTGAACAGCTTCCATATCCTGATGTAGAGAATTCCCATTCTGGGGCAGCATACTCCCCTCCAGCCACCTGGGTCATCTGGCCTTCCCCAGTCCAAGGTAAGGAAGAGGAGAGTGATGCACCAGAGCCTCTGTCTCTGCTGCTACTTCTCCTCCCACACTTGCCACCAGCTTGATTTCTGAGAACTGCAAGGAGACCTAAACCCAAGCCGACCAGCCTCACAAGCCACCATCCTCTCCCAGTTCCTTACTGGTGGCTGCAATGGCACCTACCAAGTGGGCAGGGTGTAATAATATTTGAAATCGTTGAGTCTTCCAAATTCCTTAATTTTCTCTTTCTCTTCTTTCAGTTTGAAAGGGACTGTCCTTTTTCAGTGGTCATTGGCCCTGTATTTCAGGGATTGTTGCTGTTCCACTAGAGAATGTGGCAGGACTCCCCAGGATGGGAGTTCAGTATTCTTTCATTTGTGTGCATCTCTACCCACTGTGGCAATGCCCCATGAACATTTGAACATATTTATATACCTTATATGTATGCCCAGGTGAACTTCCTGTCATTTATCTCCCATCACTGACAATCCACAGCAGTGCTCCTCCCTTGCCATAGTTGTAACCCTTCTGTGATCCAAAACTTCTTCAAAAATGAAACCAAGTATATTGCCAATTAGATTAATAGGAAAATGAGGTAGTAATGATAGGCTTAAACATAAGAAATAAAATGTATAATAATTTAGCAAAACTAAATCTAAAAGTGAAAAAAATTGGGGTATTAAAATGAAAAATATTAAAAATAATTTATTTTTAACGTTTTCCCTTTCATCACTGTGATAACTGTTGTCCTGTATGTACAGTGGTAATGTCTTACATTTCTTCCTCAGTGTCTTTTTTTTCCATTATGTCTTCAAAGAAGTTTTAGGTCACGGTCCATATACCCAACATCCTCCCTTAAGAATGTTGTGGAATGGCCAGATGGAAAGAAAAAGGGTAACATAAAAAAGGGGTTATTTAAAAACTATAATACATGTTTACCTAAAGTATATTTTAAAAAATATGCCCCAAAAGTATTTTTTTCAGAGCAGTGAATTTTTAAGAGCAAATATTATAAAGAATGTAAAGTGCATTTCTAGGCATTGGTCCATGTTATCAAAGGTATCTGTTGAGGCACATTTGCTTGTAGTGTACTTTTAAAACCCATTATAGAAATGTCACAACTTTGATTACTGAACTTTAGTGAATAGATTGTTCTTTTCTTTATTCTTAACCCATCTACCTAAAGGATTTTCTTATTTGTTGATCTTTCCACAGAACTAACTTTTAGTTGTGTTGATTCTATTGTTTTTCTATTGTTTCTTTCATCTCTGCTCTAATCTTTATTTCTAGCTTTGGATTTAATTTGCTCTTCTTTGTGTATTTCCTTAAGATATAAAATTACTAATTTGAGATGGTTATTCTTTCTAAATAAAGTTTTTTGCTGTAAATTTCTCTGTTAATGTTTTCTTTTTTTTTTTAAAGATTTATTTATTTCTCTCTCTCCCCTTCTTTGCCCCCCCCCACCCCAGTTGTCTGTTCTCTGTGTCTATTTGCTGTGTCTTCTTTGTCCGCTTCTGTTGTTGTCAGTGGCACGGGAATTTGTGTTTCTTTTTCTTGCATCATCTTGTGTCAGCTCTCCATGTGTGCGGCACCATTCTTGGGCAGGCTGCACTTTCTTTCACGCTGGGTGGCTCTCCTTATGGGGTGCACTTCTTGCGTATGGGGTTACCCTACACAAGGGACACCCCTGCATGGCAGGGAACTCCTTGTGCACATCAGCACTGCGCATGGGCCAGCTGCACACGGTCAAGGAGGCCTGGGGTTTGAACCACAGACCTCCCATGTGGTAGACGGACGCCCTAACCGCTGGGCCAAGTCCGCCGCCCTCTGTTAATGTTTTCAGTGCATCTTTTAAGATTTGATATGTTGGGTATTTACTTGTTTATTTCAAAATATTGTCTAATTCCTCTCATGATTTCATCTGTGAACATAGATTCATGTGTGCTGTTCAATTTCCACATACTTTCTAATTTACCTTTTATTTTTGATTTCTAGTTTCATTCTACTTTGGTAAAAGAAGATACTTAATATTTCAGTGTTTTTATATATGTTGTGGGGTAACATATGGTCTATTCTAGATATGTTGCACATGAACTTGAGAAGAATATATTCTGCGGGATCTAGTTGGCTTATAGAGTTGTTCAAGTCCTCTCTATCCTTAATGATTGTCTGTCTAGTTTTTCTATCCATTTGTGAAAGTGGAAAATTAAATTCTCCAACTATTATGATAGATCTATTTCTCACTTAAAATATGTTATTTTTTCCTCTCTATATTTAAGTGCTCTGTTCCATGACTATATGTTTATAATTATTATATGTTCTTGATATATTGACCGTTTTATGACTATGTAAATGTTTTGTCTTTTGTAGACATGTTTGTATTAATTTTGTCTGCTATTACTTAAGTGAGCCTAACTTTCTTTTTGTTATTATCGGCATGCTGTATTTCAGTATTGCTGCCAACTTTCTCACTTTCAGCCTCTCTGGGCCTTTGGTTCTAAAGTGGGTCAGGGGCCAGGTATACTTCAGTGGTTTTTTACTTTAGTTTTTATAAATTATGTATTTTATTTCTAATATTTAAACCTGTCATTATTTTTCTATTACTGAATTTTGCAATGTATTAGGCTTAATTTTTAATGAAGTTTTGGATCATAGCAGGATTCAGCTATGGCAAGGCAGGAGCATTGTTGTGGGGTGTCATTGATGGGGGATGCATAGAAGGGAGTTCACCTGGGCATGCATATAGACTATATAGATATGTTTGAATGTTTGTTGGGTAGTGACACAGTGGGTAGAGATTCACACAACTGAGCGAATGTTGGGTTCCCCTCCTGGGGAACTCTGTTACATTCCCCAATGGAACAGCAACCAAATGGAAAGGGCAATGACCAGTGAAGAAGGGTGGTCCAATGATGAGCCCTTGATACTGATGACTGTGCTTAATGAGCCTATTGTGCTTGTAATTTCAACTTGGCCTGCTTTTGCAGGGTGCCTAAGAGTTACCTCTTGAGAGCCTTCATGTTGCTCAAATGTGGCCACTCTCTAGCCAAACTCAGCCAAACTCATGTCCCAGAATGGGACATGACTTACGGGGATGAGCTTCCTTGGCACTGAGGGATTAATACCAAGCACAGCTTGTGATGTAACTAGAAAAAGACCTTGAATGAAAGGGGAAAATGATGAAGACAAATGATTTCATATGCTTAAGAGACTTCAAAATTAGTTGGGAGGTCATCAGAGGGGTCATGCTAACACACATCTCAGCAGGGTCTCAGAGACAGCCAAAGTAGATACAAGCCCAGGTAGTGGTGCTTCTGAGGACTACTGAATACCCAGGTCTTATGGTCATGGCAGATGGCTCCAGAGTTCAGTTCCTTTCCTGTGTTCCCATCTTTGGCATTTGTGCTCCTGAATGTGATGAAATTGGATTCAGATTTGGCTTGTCTACACATGCCTCTTCTCTCCCTTATATTGAACCTCTGGTTAGTGCTGGGGTTGGCTTATGCCCAGGAGACTTGAATCTTTGGGCTGTCCATGTGCAAGCTGAGTCCTGAGCCTCAGAGGTATTGTAACACCTCCTCTCAAATTCATTGGATTTACCCAGGTCAGCTGACAGGGAAGTGAGGATGGACAACCACCATACCAAGGAACCAAGAGAATCTATAGCTGTGGGCACGAGAGTCCCACCCACCAGCCATGTGGGATTGAAGCCCCCTCTCAATTGAGAGGTGGAGTGGGCATCACCATCCCAAGGTTCTCAGGATGGAGGAATAAAATATGGATTAGAGTAGACTTAATGTATTTTACTATAAAATTATTGAGACTCTAGCAGTGGACTAAATTGCATCATTGATGTGGAGACAGTGGCCACTGGAGTTGCTGAATGCAGGGCGAGGTTAAAGGAGTTGTGATATGGTGACGTTTTCAGGATTTGCAGTCATCTTGAATGATATTACTGGGACAAAGCAGGACGTTATCCTGACATAACTCACTGAATGGAATGAGAAAGAGTGTAAACTATAATCCATGCTGTGTAGCAGTGCTCCACAATGTATTCATTAAATGAAATGAAGGTGCCACACTAACGAAAGAAGTTGTTGATGTGGGAGGAGTAGGGGGTGTGGGGAGTGGGGCATGTAGGAACCTCCTGTATTTTTTAATGTAACATTTTGTGATCTATGTATCTTTTAAAAATAAAAGTATATTAAAAATAAATAAAATAGGTCTTGGGGAGTGGGCGTAGCTTAGTGTTTGAGCACCTGCTTCCCGTGTATGAGGTCCCAGGTTCAATCCCCAGTACCTCCTAAAAAAAGTCAAGTGGGTCTCTTACAGGCAATAAATGGTTGTATCATTGTTTATATATGCCAAACTTTGCTTCATTGAAGAAATTACTGAAAAAGTATTAACTAAATAGAGCAGAGACTGTGACAATATATCAAATTAGTTACAACAAAAGAATTAAAATTGATACTTGTATTTTACATGTATTTTTACAATGTTTTTAATTGAAACTTTGTAGTGGACCATTCTAATTCCCTTCTCATTTCTGTTTTTCTCTATTTTAAACGTTATCAAAATAATTTCTAACTTATAGGACGATTACAGAAATAAAGAATACTGACATACATTCCTGCTTCTCATACCCAGATACACCGTTTTTAATATTTTGCCACACTTGCAGTTCCTTTCTTCTTCCTTCCTTCTCCCTCCCTCCCTCCTATGCATTTAAGGGTAGGTAGATACACCTTGCTCCTTGAACACAATATTCCATGCACATTTCCTCAGAACTAGAGTCTTCACTAAGGTAACTGCCTTATGTACTGTTAAATTTAAAACGTTTAATATTGCTATAAGGCAATATTTCTATAAGTCTCTACTCCAATTTTTTAATATGTCCCAATAATGTCTCTGAGTCGTTTTTCCTCCATTATTAGATCTCGTTTAGGATCATATATTGCAGTGAATTGCCCATAACTTTAGTTGCTCTTTTCTGAAATTGTGGAAACACATACAATGTGCACGTAACTGTCTCAGCCAATCCCACGCATACCATTCAGTGGGATTAATTACACTGACCCTGTGCTAAGGTCACCACCATCCATTACCAGAACTTTCCTATCACCCTAAACAGAAACCCTGCATTCATTTTGTGTTAACTCTTCTTGCCCCTCTGTACTACACCAGGTAAGCTGTAATCTACTTTCTGTCTCTGAACTTGCCTATTCCATTTGTTTCAAATGAGTGAGCTTATGCAGTATGTCTCTGTGACATTTCACTCAGTGTGATGTCTTCTAGTTCATGTTGTAGCATGTATTAGGACTACATTCTTTTTTACAACTGAGTAATATTCCATTGTATGTATGTATCACTTTTTTTAACCACTTACCTGTGAATGGATACTTGGGTTCCTTCTGTCTTTTGGCTATTAGGAAAATGCTGCTGTGAACAGTGGTGTACAAAGTATCTGTTCGAGTTCCTGCTATTCCATTCTTTTGGGTATATGCCAGGTCATGTGACAATTCTGATACCTCCAAACTGTTTTCCACAGTGTGTGTTGCATCATTTTTTATTCCCATCAGCAATGTACAGGGCTCTCTGATTTTCTCCATCTTTGCCGATATTTATTTATTTTTAACAGCCATTCTCATAAGTGTGAGGTACTAATATTTCTCTTTTTTTAAACTTGTACTTGTGCTTCCATATATACTACTTGTAATTTCCCACTTAAGCACTTTCAAGGGGACAATTCAGTGAGCTGAATTATGTTCATGATATTGTGCTAATCACCAGTATCCAGTAGCCCAAATTGTTCATTACCTCAAACAGAAACTCTTTACCCATTAAACAGTACCACCTCTCTCTCCTCCCCTCCAGCCTTTGATAACATAAAATCTACCTGCCTCTATGAAATGTCCTTCTCATTATTTCATATAAACAAAGATTAGACAATGTTTGTCATTTTGTGTCTGGGTTATTTTCCAAAACATGTCTTCAAGGTTCATGCAAGTTGTAGGATGCATCGTGGCATCCTCCATTTTTATGACTGAATATTATTCCAATGTGTGCATACCATTTTTTATTGATTCATCTGCTAATAGACACTTGTGTTGCTTCTGCCATTTGTCTACTCTGAACAATGCTGCTGTAAATGTTGGTTTACCAATAACTATCTGAATTTCTACATTCAGTTCTTTTGAGTGTACACCAAAAAGTGGGATTGCTGGGTCATCTGTAATTCTATTTTCAACTTTTTGTGGAACTGCCAAGCTGATTTCCACAGTGTCTGCACCATTTTACAATGTCTCTAGTAATATTAGGATTCCTATTTCTGTGTATCTTCATCAATATTGACTTTTTTTTTAACTGACAAAATCAGTGAATGTTAATTGGTATCTCATTGTGGTTTTGAAGTGCATTTCTCTGATAAGCAGTGATGTTGTATATCTTTTCATGTGCTGTTGGCTATGTGTATATCTTCTTGAGAAATTCGACTTAAATCATGAGTGAAGCCTTACTGTCTTTGACTTTACTCCGTTGGTAAGTTTTTTGTTTTTTTCTCTAAGCAAGTTTATTAAGATAAATTCACATACTATCCAGTTCAGCTAAAGTGTATGTACATGGCTTTTTGTATAATTCCAGCATTGTGCATTTATTTCTGTAGTCAATTTTAGAGCATTTTCATTATTCAAAAAAAATCAACCCTACCCCATAGCAGTCACCACTCAATTCCTCTGCCTTCCCCACCATATGTAACTATTAATCTAATTCCATCTCTATAAACTTATTTATATTCACATTTTATATAAGTGGAGTATAACGATATGTAGTACTTTGTGTGTGATTTCTTTTGCTTAGCTTAATTTATTTTTTAACAATTGATGGGGAAATATTAATATATTACTATTCTCTACCATCCATAGTTTGCTTTAGGTGTATTTCCACCCAATTACCACCCTATTTTTTAACATCTTTTGATATTAACATACGTTTGTTCTGATTCAGGGAAGAATACTCTTATATTTATACTATTGATCTCACACGTCATCTACACACAGGATTCACTTTGCTTATACAGTCTCATACTTCATCTTCTAGCTTTTCTTCTAGTGGTATACATGAACCTAAACTTTCCCTTTCAAACACAGTCACACACACGTGTTAGGACTGTGAATTATAATCACTATAATTTGCTATCATCACCTCTCCATTTTCAAACATTAACAGTCAGCCATATTATAAATCCTGCACATTTAAACCTCAGTCTATCTTCTGGTGACCTATATTCTAGCCATGAACTTCATGAGTTTACTACTCATCATATGTAATTCCTATTAGTGAGATTATATAATATTTGTCCTTTTGCATCTGTCTTTGTCTCATTCAACATAATGTCTTCAATGATCATTATGTCACATGAATCAAGAATTTATTTCTTACAGCTGAATAATATTCATGGAATAGTTTCCATTTTTTCACACTTAACCTCCTCATGTCTTTGAATTTAAGGTGGGTCTCTTGTAAGTAGAATATAGTTGTCATGCTTTTTTATATATTTTCCTGATTTCTGCCTTTTGACTGGGATATCTAAGCCATTTATTTTATTTATTTTAATTTTTTATTTTTTTCTCTTTTTTTAAAAAAATGTTAACATTCAAAAAATATAAGATCCCCATATATCCCCACCCCCCTCACCCTACTCCTCCCACATCAACAACCTCTTTCATCATCATGGGACATTCATTGCATTTGACGAATACATTTTGGAGCACTGCTGTACCACATGGATACTGGTTTACATTTAGTTTACACTCTTCCCCCAGTCCAGCCACTGGCCCATGGCAGGACATACAATGTCCAGCATCCATCCCTACAGTATCACCCAGGACAACTCCAAGTCCTGAAAATGCCCCCACATCATATCTCTTCTTCCCTCTCCCTGCCCTCAGCAGCTACTGTGGCTACTTTCTCCATGTCAGTGCTACAGTTTCTTCCATTACTAATCACAATAGTTCCATAGTAGACTATCAGTAAGTCCACTCTAATCCCTACTGCATTCCTCCATCCTGTGGACCCTAGGATGGTTATGTCCACTCCACCTCTATAACTAGAGAGGGGCTTAGATTCCACATGAACGATGGATGCAGTTCTCCTGCTTGCAGATGTAGGCACTCTAGGCTCCCTGGTGTGGTGGTTGACCTTCTTCACCTTCCTGTTAGCTGGTCTGGGTAAGTCCAATAAACCAGACGGTAGGAGTTGCAAGTCTGCTGAGGCTCAGGGCCTGACTGTCACATGCACAGTCCAGAGATTCAGGTCTCCTGAGTATATACCAACCCCAGCACCAACCACACATCCAGTAAAAGTGACAGAAGAGGCATGTGTAGAAAGGTCACATCTAAGTACAACTCCATCACACTCAGGAAAACAAACTTCAAAGTAGGGCCAACTGACATGACACTGAACCCTAGAGCCATCTGTCATGACCATAGCACCTGTGGGTATCCGTAGCCCTCAGGAGAACCAGTACCTGGGGTTGTATCTACTTTGGCTGTGTCTGGGACCCTGCTGAGACATGCCTAAGTGCAACCCCTCTGATGATCTCCTGACTCTTCTTTTGGAGTCTCATAACCATATAAACTCATTTGTCCTTTCCATTTCACCCTTTTATTCAAGTTCAAAAAGCAGATTTTAACACCTGATATTACATGTAGGCTGAGACATTCTGCTGGTCTGAGTTAACCCTTTTATTCAAGGTCTTTCTAGTTACATCATCAGCTGGTGCTTGGTAGTAATCCCTCTGTGCCAGGGAGGCTCATTCCCAGGAGTCATGCCCTATGCTGTGGGGAAGTTAATGCATTTACATGCTGAGTTTATGATCCATTTACTTTAAATAAAACTGCTGGTAATGCATAATTCCTGCCATTTTGCCATTTGGTTTTTCGGTCATACTTTTTTTGTACTTCAATTTATTTTTCTTTTAATTAATTTTTTTTTTTATTTTTAAAGAGTCTTTAGATACCTAAATGTTATATGAAAAATATAAGGGATTTCCATATACCCTCCTCCCATCCCCTCCCACTTTCCCACATTAACAGCATACTTCATTAGCATGGTACATTTGTTTCAATTGATGAACACATATTGAAGCATTGCTATTAACCATGGACTACAGTTTTACACTTTTTTCCACACAATTTTGTAAGTTTTGACAAAACACAATGGTCTATATCTGTCACTGCAGTGTCAGGCAAAACAAATCCAATATCCCAACAATGTCCCCATATTACACCTAATCTTCCCTCTCCCATCTCTGAGAACCTCTGGTGGCCACTGCCTTTACATTACTGATAGGAGTTCTTCCATTGCTAGAAGAATAAGTCTATACTATGATGATAGTTAGTCTACTTTAGTCCATTGTTGATTACCCAGGCATGAGCACTTTGAGATGATGATGCCCATTCTGCTTATAACTTAGTGGGGAATTAGATCCTATGGGACCAATGGATGAAACTACCTTGCTTGCAGCTGCAGACACTCTCTGTTCCTTGGGATGGGCATTGTCCATCATCATCTCCTTGTTAGTTGTCCTGGGTGAGTCCAATGAACTGGAAAGTAGGCATTGCAATTCTGAGATTCAGGGCTTACCTGGCACATGGATGAACCAAAGATTCAAGTCTCTTGACATACACCTATAAAGTATAATACTAACTGTAATACTAATGAAAGGAAGGGGCAAAAGACCCATGTGTAGGGAAACCACAAATGAGTCCAACTCCATTACACTAGGGAGCTTAAATTCCAAAGTAATATCCACTGACAGGGTTCTGAATTCCTGCGCTTATAGTTTATGGATGTCTCTAGAGGCTCAGGAGCCCCACTATTTGAAGCATTTGTTTACTGTGGCAGTCAGTGAGATCCTGCTGTAACTCTGGAATGACCTCCGAACTCACTTTGAAATTCCTTAGCCATGAACACCCATTTGCATGTACTGTTTCCCCTTTTTGGTCACGCTCTTTTTCCATCTGCCTTGCTGGTTGGTGCTTAGAAATAATCCCTCAGTGTGAGGGAGCCCATCCTTGGGAGTCATGTCCCACACTAGGGGCAAGTATTGCATTTTTGGGTTAGAGAGAGGCCACATGTGAGTTACAAGGAGGCTTTCAGGAGGTAATTCTTAGGCAACCTCTAATATTAGGCTAAGTTTCAATTTCAAAAGAAAAGGTTCATAAGTAGAGTCATCAATATCAAGGACCTGACATGATGATCTGTCTTCATTCACTAGGCGCTGCCCTTGTATGCAGAGGGTTCTTGCTGTTATATTAGAGAATGTTGCAGAACTTTACAGGATGGGAATTCAGTATTCTCTCAGTTATTGTGTGTATCTCCACCCACTGAGACAATGCTGCATGAACACTTGGACATATATGCCTTAGAGGCATGCCACAGTTGAACCCCGTCCCATGCATACCCATCACTGACACCCCACACCAGTGATCCTCCCCACCACTGTTGAGACCCTTCTGTGAACCAAAACCTACCTCTCCAAAAATGAAGCAAGAAAACAACCACATGAAATTAATAAGAATATGAAATAATTAAGTTTAAAAATAACCAATAAAATACAAAAAAATTTAAATAATGAAAAAAAGTTTAGATATTTTTCTTTCATTAGTGTAAGATCTATTGTCTTGTGTGTAAAGTAACATTTTCTTCCATATATTCCCCCAGTGTTTAATTTTTTTCATTTTTTCTTTAAAGCAGCTTTGGTATACAGAAAAGTAACAGAGAATATAAGTGACTCCCGTATACCCATCACCCTTCCCCATTTCTCCTCTTCCTTATTATCTTTTATATGCAGTTGGTATGTTTTTTGCAGTTGATGTACAAACATTGAAGCATTGCTATTAATTACCATAAGTTGTTACATTATGGTTACATTTTGGATTGTACACTTTTGTAGGTTTTGACAAAAGGGAGTATAGGGTTGTGAACCGATGCCCACATGGGCAAAATCTGTGATAAGTTGAAAGAATGTAGCTGTGCAGTGGATGATGGTGACAGTGGTACAGTGATGTGATTGGGTTCAGTGATGCTGGTCTAAGGAGTAGTGGAGTGGGGTGTTGGTTGGACTGTGTGGAAATAGGGGACGGTCAGGGGAAGGAGCAAGTGGATTCTGGGGCTTTGCAGGTCTGTGGTTAAAACTACATTGTTGGCAATGTTCTTTTGGCAGATATGGCAGGGAAGCGTTACTGGTGTAAGGTGTTGGGTATGGGGGTACATGGGAGAGGACACACCTGGGGCAGGCGTCTATGGAATATGTAAGTGTTCGTTTTGTCATAGTGTGTAATAGTGTGTGGAGACCCACACAATAATTAAGAAAATGGAAACTCCCATTCTGGGACATCCAGCTGTGTTCTCAGAGGGACAAAAAATCCTTGAGAACATAGGCAGTGCCTAATAAAACAGTATGTCAAGCCCTCAGTATTATTGCAGGAACTATGAATCTTATTCTTCAAAAACTGAAACTTAGTGGTTACCATAGGTGATGAGGGGAAGGGGAGGAAAGAATAGAATAGGTGGAATGTAGGGTATTTTTAGGGCATTAGAATTGTTCAGCATGATCTTCAATATCGGGTACAGGCTTCTTCAAATTTTGTCATTTCATTCTTTACTGCCTCTTTTTGTATTTAGTTGCTCTTTGGTTGTAAACCGATTTGAATCACTTCTCGTTTCCTTTTTTGCATAGTTTTTTGATATTTCCTTTGTGATTGCCATGGGGGTTAATTTAACTTCTAAATCTGTAACATTATCTTTAGATTTGATACCTACCTAACTTGAATATCATCCACCAACTATGTTCAGGTACTCCTCCATCCTCCCCTCTTTATGAAGTTGTTGTCACAGATTACATCCAGATTTGTTTTAAGTTCCAAACCATACATTTATCATTATTTTAAGGCATTTATTTGCATGGTATATTCTGTATGTGGAGTTCCATACCAAAAAGTACAATAAAATAGTACGGGCATTTATAATTACCCATGTAATTATCTTTACTGGAGATCTTTATTTTTTAATGGTGCTTTGATCTTTTTTTTCCATCTGATGAACACCCTCTAGTTTTGCTTGTGGGTCAGGTCAAGGGGTTGAACCAGGCTAGTAAGATAGAAAATCAATAGATGGATTTGGAACCTGGTAAGAAGTCCACGTGGACATCAGCAACCCCAAGATGGCTGCTGGAAGACTCTTCCCGAGATTCTGCCACTCAGAAGAAGGCTTCCTCCAGAAGCCAGGGGAAGCCCCAGATATTCCCCAAGGACTTTATCATTTGGCCCTGTTGGGAGATGGATGGAGGAAATAAGCAATCAAAACAGTCAACAGCTGGAACTCCTTCCTTGCCATTAACAAAGGGGTGGGATAATTAACAGGTCAAAAGGCAGGCAGGCATGGGGCCTAAGCATGCTCTAGTGTGCTCTCTTGCCTCTGGACCTGGAATGCAGCTGCCTACCTCCCTGCTTGAATCACAGTGCAAGTAAAACCTGGGCATTTATAATCTATAATGGGAAACTGTAGCCCATAAATCAGCCCTCTTTATCATTTTTCAGCCCCTTCCTCTCTACCTGGGGCCCCGTCTGTTATTTCTTCTCATTTCTTCCCTCCCTACCTTAATAAATTACTGGCCTAACTCACCCAGCCTTCTCTTGAAGTGCATTTCTGCAGCATAGCCAAGAACCTAAATAAAATCTGGTAATAGGGTGAAGAACACTCAGCTTTTGTGTATCTGAGAATGCCTTAATCTCCCCCTCAGTTTTTAAAGAGAGCTTCTCTGGATATAAAAATTTTTGGTTCTAATCATTTTCTTTCAGTACTCTATAAATATTTCTTCCCACTGCTTTCTTGCCTCCAACATTTCTGATAAGAAACTGGCACTTAATGTTATTGGGACTTCCTTGTACATGGCTTGGTACTTCTCTCTTCCAACTTTTAGTATTCTCTTATTACCTTTGGTGTGTAACTCACTCTTTTAAGTAAAATTAGACCTTGTGCCTCTCAATTTCATGAACCCTCTGGCTTCTCACTAAAATTCTGGAATCTTGACTCAGCCCAGTGGTGTTTTCTCCAAAGTTGTTTAAGCAATGTCCTTAGAAACTTGTGCCCTAGAGTACCTGGCATATTCCTTTCCATGGGTTTCTGAGACAGTCCCTTTTGTGTAATGTGATGCACTGTGGCCTGTAACTGATTGAATGTATTTTATGTGAAGCTTCAGAGTTGAAATTGTCCATTGATGACAAAACACTGAAGACTGCCCAGTTAACTTATTACTGATTTATAAAAGTGAAAAATCTGCTGAAAGTTCATTACAGCAATAATGCAGTTGAGAAGATTTGGTTGCTTCTGTGAAACAGAGCTATACTGTTGTCTATGTTAGAGAAAAAATGGTGCTCACTGGGACATGGAGACTGAGGATTGCAGGCAGGCAGGAGTTTACTGGGAAGCTCTCCCAGCGGAAGTATCTGAAGATGAGGCTTAAGCACGCTCATGGAAGGTGCAGATGTGAATTTATACAGTACATCAGTAGGCAGGAAAGCATTAGTTCCAGGAGAGGGTGTTAGACTCTGAGTATAGCCTCTGGTTAATAAGGGGCTGTAAAAGTGAATTATTCTCGTGCAGGGCTTGGGGGTAGTGGACTAGGAGGCAAGGTATTCTTGGAATGCAGGGGCCTAGAAAGGATGGGTCCTTATTGGCTGCATTTCCATTGTGCTGTCCTCTGCAGTAAGCAGCTTTGTTCAATGAATGGAAATGGAGTCACTGCCTTATGGCTTGTTAATCAGTTCAAACCTTGTAGCTCTAACATTCCTCTTAGATTACATGTATATGATGAAGGACCTAAGTAATGGGAATACTGGGCAGAAAGAAAGGGCGATTACAGGCAAAGATGTATTGGGAAGCTTTCACAACAGAGGGGGTCTGAAGAATAAACCACAGCCCAGCTCTGGCAGAGGCAGTCATGAGTGGAGGAAAGGGGGTATCGACTCATTCTGGCTCCTTTCTGCTGTTAGGGGGCGTTAGGGGTTCTCTTCTCATGCAGCTGGTGGGTTTTGCATTGTGAGGTGGTTATCCACTGTTCTTGTAATAGGAAGGTTTCATTTACATATTCTTGGGTGGTTTGAACAACTTGGTGGATGAATCAGGCGAGAAACTGTAGGAGATAAGAACCACACATGAGAAGGAGAAAAATTATCAGTGGGGTTATTCGGGGTATTAGTATAGCATTAAAGATGAAGGAAAATATGAGAGCCATGTAAAAGCAAAAATGTTCTGAGAGTTTCCATCTAGGGAGATTTGAAAAAGGTATCTTTGAGGTCTATTACTGTGTAATGTGCAGTTTGGGAAGGAATATGTGAAAGGAGGCTATAGGGGTTGGGGACTCAGGGGACCAAAGGCTAGGATGCTTGGTTGACAGCTCTCATGTCTTGGACTAGACAATAACTGCCATTAGGTTTTTCAACAGCTAGGATAGGTGTATTGTACAAGAGTTGGTGGGGCCTAACAGCACTGTGGCACAGTTTGTCAATGGTGGGTTTAAGTCCACACTTGGCACTGCAGGAGAGAGGCTATTGGGGAATGTTGATGAAAGGAGGGCTGTCTTTTAGGGTGATTCTTACAGGGGAGAGGTGTGAGGCTATTGAGGGAGAGTCAGTGTTCCAGACTTGGGGTTACTTTCTGTTGTAAGATAAAAGGGATGTCAGTAGGAGGGGAAGTAGGGGTTAAGGCTGGGGCTGGGGACAAAAGGAGAAGGGAGCTAGCTTGGGGGGAGGGTAGTGAAAAGGAGCTGGAGAAGTGCAGTTTGGATAGAATGTTTCCTTCTAAGAGTGGGGAGGGGCATGATGGTATAACTAGGAATTGGTGTGAGAATGTGAGATTTTCTGTAGTGCAAGGAAGGGGGTGTGTAATCAAGGGAGGGGAAGGAATACCCTCAACTCCCACAGTAGAGGTTGAGGAAGATGTTAAATATCCCGAATGTTCTGAAAGGACCAAGTACGTGGCCCCTGTGTCAGTTAAAAAGGAGCTCAGCTTCCCTCCCACCTTGATGAGAACCCTCGGTTCCCACTTACTGATGGAGATGAGGGGCCTCTCCAAACCCAGACCTGTCAGTCTTCTGCTATTACTCTGAGTAGGTCAGGAAGGGAAGATGATCTAGGCCAGTAAGGCATGTTGGTGGGACTTTCCCAGAAATTGGGTTTTCAGGACAATCCGACTTCCAGTGGTCTCTAAGTCAGCACATCAGACAAGCCCCAGCGGGGTCCTAGATTGGGGCGTGGAAGAGCCCAGTGTCCTTCCTTCCCACACATAATGCAGGGTCCAGGTGGTGGCCACAGGGAAGAAGAGGGATGGGGTTTTCAGAAATCGCCTCTGAGGGCAGCAGCAAGGAGGGAGGCTTCAGCTTGATCTCGTTTGTGTTTTTCTAATTTGGCTTCCTCTCTATTGTTCAAGACCTTGAAGGCTGCTTTAATTAGGTCTTTCTGAGGGGTTTGAGGGGCCTCCTGTAATTTCTGCAGTTTTTTTTTTTTTTTTTTCCTGATCTCTGGGTATGTCTTAGTGATAAAGTGGCTATGTGAGTGTAGTTGTCTGGGTTCAGAATCCAGATCAAAATTAATATATTTGAGGAGTGATTCATTTAATCTGTTCATAAAGGCAGCGGGTTTTCATCTGATTTGGGGGAAATTTCTTTGATTTTGTCATAATTTAGTGCTTTGAGGGCTGCCTTTTTCATGCCTCTCTTATGCAGGTTAGAAAGTGAGCCTCGCTATCTAAGTCTCTGGAGCCTGCCCGATATTCCCATGGAGGGAGGCTGCAGGAACTGTGTCAGTGCCAGGGGTGGGTCAGGTAGGGCCCTGTGTGTGTAGGGAATTGGCAAAGGCAGTGGCTGCAGCCCAAATGTGGCTTCTTTCCATGGGGCTGGTAGAAGTTGTTATGAAATAATATATGTAGAGTGAGAAGGGAATGTGTGTTTTAACTCCTTGTTTTTCTGAGAGGAGTGTTGGTATTTGTGTAGAATTAAGAGTTGGAGAGGGGTTAACCTTTGTGCTTACAGAGGTGGAGTTGGACAGTGGGGAGCGGGGGGGATGTAGTCCTCATTAACCAGTATGAAGAGGGGAGAACGGAGGGGCAGAAGAGGGCACAGCAGAGGGTTGAGGGGTGGAAGGTGGTGGCGAGGACGAGGATGGAGGTGAAGTTGGAGGCTCACAGGGAGGGGGTGCAGGAGGAACTTGGCTGGCCAGATCAACGTTGAGATTTTCAGGAGATTTGGGAGGGGGTTGAGAGGGAGATGGAAGTTTATGGTGGAGAAATAGGATTAGTTAAGAGGAATATGACTGAGAGAAAAAGATGGTTTCAGAGAAATAGGGAGACCTGAACGTAAGGACCTCTAACCACTGGGCATTGTGTTGGCTGAAGGTTTCCAGATCTCTGAGGATCTGTGTCAAAGGTACCGTGTTCCAGCCATTGATTTCCATGTTCTAATATGTACTGAGGCCAGATTGTAGTGGAGTAATAGAGAGGAGCTGAAGGAGTTTTCCCATTTTTGGAAGCTGGGATGAGGTTAGGGACTCTCCAGGGTTGACTGAGCACCTCAGGCATCCCCATGGTAGTCAGAGAACCTTAGCAGCAGGAAGCCCACACCCAGGACCAGATGTCTCTGACTCCTGAGGGGGTTCTGGGGTTGCAGGTCAGGCATCTGCCGTGGTCCCCAAAAACAAAGAGGATCACCGACCTAGGTTGGATCTGTGGAGTTGTCTAAAACAACAGGGAAAGAGCAGTATCCTCCAGAGGAGAATTCCCTTAACTCACCCAGCTGGTGATGGGAGTCTGGTGTTTGCTAGAGCTACAGCAGCAGCAAGGGCAGTTCTCTCACTAATCTGGTCTCAACACAATCCCGAGTGTCTCCGGGGCTTGCTCTGTCTCTAAGGTTCACTCTGAGGAGTTCCAGGAGAGGGTGAAAAGGAGGATAGGACCCAGAGTTGCACGATCAGAATAAGGAGTAACCCCGGGTGAGCTGCTGCTGCCCACTGCTTCCCAGGTTGCAAGGTGTGGCGGGGAGCTCCTCTTCCCAGATCCCAGGTTTCCAGCAGCATATGTTAGATGTCGGGGGAGACAGTTGGGTTGCAGAGACCAGCGATTGCAGGCAAGGGTTTATTGGGAAGCTCTCCTAAAGGAGGGGGTCTGAAGAATAAACTGCAGCCCACCCTTTGGCAGAGGCAGTCATGAACTTATCCAGTACATCTATAGGCAGGAGCATGCTTAGACAGTGGGAGTGGATGTGGGCTTAGGTAAGACCTGAGGGCCTATAGGTTGGCTAGGGGAGATGGGTGAGGGACAGTGAATTCTAGGGGTGTGGGAGGGGTTGGTGGGGTCATGTGACTTCTTTGTCTATTGTTGTGAGGAAATGAACTATATCAGGACATGTCGGCTCAGGATGGCGGGCTGTTCTATGTCATGGGACATGGCTCCTGAGTAAACAGCTGGTCACACTTCCACGGTAGGGCAGTTTAATAATAAACTTGCAGCTTCTGCAAGTCTTAGCTGTTATGGTGGCTAGGGATGGGGCCTAGTGCTGTCATAGGAGACTTTAGATTACTAACTGTGGTTTCAAAAGTGTTTTTGAGTGATTTTTTATTGTTCATGGATTTAAGATTCCCAGCTGGCAGAGCTGCATAGACCAGGACAGTGATCAAAATGACCACATTTTCCCAGTTTAGAGAGTTTGAAGCATAGGCAACAACAATGTATTATTACTTGCCCTTTTGGGTTTGGGGCAGCTGGTGCTTTAACTTGTAATTTAGACTTAGTCCTTTGCTGTAAGGATTCGGGTACAGAGTTACAAGAGTCCCCTTGCAGTGTTTGCAGCACTGACAGCATACCTTGCCCCTTGTGAGAGAGGGAGGGGCCGATGTAATCCCCTTGTCATCGTGCTCCTGGAGTCTCTGCTCGGCCAGTGTGTCTCATCCAGTGAGGTGATGGTCAGTCATTGGGTGAGCACGATGGACACTTGAAGGTGATGTTCCTGAGCTGCTAGTGAGTGACAGGCAGTTGGAACTGCTGGACTAGGCCCACCAGGTCTGGTATCCACAGTGTTTGCCTTTTCGGTGGAGCCACTCTGCTGCCTTTGGGTCTCAGTGGAATGCTCTGGATCTTCTTGAGGGCATGCGCCTCAACAGTCCCAAGAGAGATGTTAAGGGGGCAGGGCTGTGATAGACTGTTACCTGTCACTGCTGGCAGTTGTTCCAGATGTTCTTCCACAGACTTCTCTTCCCCACAGAGGGCAGCCCACAGCAGTTCATTGTTCCTGTCTCACGCTTTGGTTTCTTCTAGGAATTGTGACTAAAACTCAAGTGGTATTTGTTTAGGAAGTTGCCTCTACCACACACCCCACCCAAAGCCAATATTGGTCCTGGCTACATCCAATACACAGGACAAGTTAAGACCTACCCCCTTACCGCTTGAGCCTGTGTTATTGTTTTAAAAGCACCTGCTGGGGGCTGTGGGGGATGGGGTTCTCATTTCCCTGAACAATCTTTTCTGATTAACACATATGATAGTTTTTAATATATGAGCTAAATGAGGGATGAAGGGTTTTCAGGATCCCAAAATTATTATAACCGTATTAATATGAGAAAATATACTTTATCAGTTTAAACAGAGGGTACAGTTTTTTTTTTACTTTACTAAATATCATTTAGGAATTTGACAGTCAGGACTTTGTAGCATGTACTAAATATTTGCCTATTTCATGCTCTTAAGATACAATTGTTTTTGATGTTTCTTTTAATTCTGAAAAAAAAAAGGATTACTGGTTGGCATATTATCATCAAAAAGGTTACAGCCACTTTTGTTTTTTTTTTCACACAGCCAGAATTTTGCCACCAGGACAGACGGTTTGGCTATGCACATAGCTTTGTGGAAGCACTGAAAAATCCACAGTTGGCCTTATCACATGAAGGTGAATGCAGGCTGGATTGATTTGCCTAAGGAGATATTAACGGAAGCTTTAACGGGTCTTAAACAGTGATAGTGCCATAACTGGATATTAATTTTTGTAACACACTTGGAATATTTAGGACTGCTACAGACAGCAGTGGCGTTACTTTAATTCATGATAATCTACAGTTATGCCCCAACCCTGACAGCCCTCAAAGGTCACTCTTTTTCTGCAGCCATAGAGCTGCTTCTTTAGTGGAGGTGGGGCAAATCAGTTGAACATGAGCTAAAGCATATCTCTTGATTTCTAGGTGGAGAGGTTGTTTCTGTGACACAACCAATTTAAAAAATATTAGGGAAGAGGACTTGGCTCAATGGCTAGAGTGTCCGCCTACCACATGGGCAGTCCATGGTTAAACCCAGGTCCTCCTTGACCCATGGGGAGTTGGCCCTACCACATTGCTGATGCACACAAGGAGTGCTTTGCCATGCAGGGGTGTCCCCCACATAGGATAGCCACAAGCGCAAGGGATGCACCCCTGGAGAAGAGCCGCCCAGCATGAAAGAAAGGTCAGCCTGCCTAGGAATGGCACCGCACACATGGAGAGCTGATGCAGCAAGATGACGCAACAAAAAGAGACACAGATTCCTGGTGCCACTGACAAGAATTAGAAGCAGACACCGAACACACAGTGAATGAGTGGACAGAGAGCAGACAACTGCGGTGGAGGGGGAAGTGGAGAGAAATAAAAAATAATTATTAAAAAAAAATAATTAAAGCCATGATTAACATTATACTTTAATATTATGCCAAAACATTTTTTAGATTTTCAGGAATTTTATGCACTCTTTTGAAGTGAACATTTTATTGATACTACTTTGATTAACAGAGGGTTAAAGAATCCCTTTTAATTTCATAACACTTTAATTTTTTTAATTTTTTATTTTTTAGATTGATTTTATTTATTTCTCTCCTTCTCCCCCTGCCCCAGTTGTCTGTTCTCTGTGTCCATTCACTGTGTGTCGTTCTGTGTCCGCTTCTATTGTTGTATTGTCAGCAGCACCAGGAATCTGGGTCTATTCTTGTTGTGTCATCTCACTGCATCAGCTCTCCATGTGTGCGGCCGCCACTTCTGGGCAGGCTGAACTTTCACACTGGGCAACTCTCCTTAGGGGCGTGCTCTTTGTGTGTGGGGCTCCCCTACATGGGGGACACCCCTGTGTGGCATGGCACTCTTTGTGCACATCAGCACTGCACGTGGGCCAGCTCCACACGGGTCAAGGAGGCCCTGGTTTTGAACTGTGGACCTCCCATGTAGTAAACAGACGCCCTATCGGGCCAAGTCCACTTCCCCATAACAATTTTAAATGCTTTCCATTCAACTTATATCAGTTGAACTCAAGTATTCTATTATTTAACTTTTTCTCAAGGTTAAAGATAGTTTTCAGGACTTGACTCTGGGAAGACAGGTGTGAACATTATGTTCTTTTAAAAGTGATAATATTTATTATTATTATTTTTAACAGCCAAGGAAATGATAGGATTAAACTATATGAAGTTATTTTGATAAAAAGAGATTTTTCTTTTATATACTGATTAGTCAGGAGAAAACCTTTTTGTAAACTTTTAGCTAAAACAGACCACTAGTATACTATTTGATATTACAGCACTTAAAACTTCATAGATAGACCTAATGAATTTTGCTCAGCTATAACTACAAAAATTACTTTTTCGTGAGTCTTCTGCACTTCATCAGAGGGGTTGCCCTTACACATGACTCAGCAGGGTCCCAGAGACAATCAAAGTCAATACAACCCCAGGTATTTGTTCTCCTGAGGGCTACAGAGACCCATGGCAGATGGCTCTGGAATTTAGTGCTGTGTACTTAGGAATTTGTGTTCCTGAGTGTGATGGAGTTGGACTCAGATGTGACCTTTCTACACATGCCTCTTCTGTCACTTTTACTGAAACTGTGGTTGGCGCTAGGGTTGGTGTATACTTAGGAGACTGGAATCTCTTGACTGTCTGTGTGCCAGCTGGGCTCTGAGCCTCAGCAGAGTTGCAACTCCTACCCTCAGGTTCATTGGACTTACCCAGGTCAGCTAACAGGGAGGTGAAGATGGTCAACCACCACACCAGGGTACTGAGAGTGCCTACAACTGCAAGTAGGAGAATTACACCCATCATCCATGTGGAATCTAAGCCCCCGCTCAGGATAGAGGTGGAGCGGACATCACCATCCCAGGGTGCACAGGATGGAGGAATAAAATATGGATTAGAGTGGACTTATTGATATTCTACTATGGAACTATTGTGACTAGTAATGGAAGAAATTGTAGCATTGATGTGGAGAAAGTGGCCACGGTAGTTGCTGAAGGAAGGGAGAGGGAAGAAGAGATGTGATGTGGGGCATTTTCAGGTCTTGGAGTTGTCCTAACTGATATTGCAGGGACCGATGCTAGATATCATATATCCTGCTGTAATGCACTGAATAGACTGGGGAAGAGTGTAAACTACAGTGTAAACTATTATCCATGTGGTGCAGCAGTACTCCAAAATGTATTCACCAAATTACTCTGCAGTGTGACCACAGCAAGTAAACCTGGGATTTATAAGCTATAATGGGAAACTGTAGCCTGTAAATCAGCCTGCTTTGTCACTGTTCAACCCCTTCCTCTCTACCTGGGAGCCCTGATCTGTTATTTTCTCCCATGCTTCATGCAGCATTTTATGACCAGTAGTAATTCATGAGATTCTACTCTTTTTAATAGATACATATGTAGAATTATGTAAGTGCTAAGTCTTGTTACTTTGAATTCTATTATGTCCTAGGTTTCATTGTGTCCTATATGTATTTTTAAAATTTTACTATTTTATAATAAAATAGTATCAAACTTCATCATTCTCATAGAGAGGGCATGAGTGCTCAGTCCCTGGACTCCGAAAGAGCTTCTGGACCTGATAACTAAATGACAATGTATTATTATTATTATTACTTAAATAATCATACTAATTGAACACTATTAAGTGTATTTCAGGGAGGTGGATTTGGCTCAACTGATAGAGCATCTGCCTACCACATAGGAGGCCCAGGGTTCAAACCCAGGACCTCCTAACAGTGTAGTGAGCTGGCGCACATGCAGTGCTGAGGCATGCAAGGAGTACTGTGCCACATGGGTGTCCCCCCCATAGGGGACTCCCACGTACAAGGAATGTATCCCCACAAGGAGAACCGCCCCATGCAAAAAAAGCACAGCCTGCCCATGAATGACACCACACACAGAACTGATGCAGAAAGATGATGCAATAAAAAGAGACACAGGGTAAGCGGACTTGGCCCAATGGATAGGGCATCCGCCTACCGCATGGGAGGTCCTCAGTTCAAACCCTGAGCCTTGTGACCCATGTGAGGCCGGCCCATGCGCAGTGCTGATGCGCACAAGGAGTGCCCTGCAGGTAGGGGGGCTCCATGCACAAGGTGTGCACCCTGTGAGGAGAGCCACCCAGCACGAAAGAGAGTGCAGCCTGCCCAAGAATGGCACCGCATACACGGAGAGATGACACAAGATGATGCAATAAAAAGAAACACAGAATCCCAGTGCTGCTGCTAAGGATAGAGTAACCACAGAAGAACACACAGCAAATGGACACAGAGCAGACAACTGGGGTGGGGGGGGGAAGGGGAGGGAAATAAATCTTTAAAAAAGAGAGACACAGATTCCTGGTGCCGCTGACAAGAATGCAAGCAGACACCAGGGAATGGGGAGGGTGGAGAATTAAATAAAAAATAAAATCTTAAAAAAATGTATTTCAGGGCACTGTACACATAAGAATTTATTTTATCCTTCAGAATAAAAAGTTAGGTAAATACTAATATTTTACAGATGAGGAATTTAAGACAGAAGGAAGGTAGTCTTCCCTGGGATAAACACATCACATTTAATAGCACTTGAATTTATCCTGGAGCTCTATAAACATCTGGAGCATTTGGCCATAGGGATTATTCCATTCAAACTTGGGCTCCAGGCACCTTCAGACTTAAAATCCCTTTGGTGTTCAGAAAAAGAGCTAGATGTCTGCCACTCTCTGCAAAAGCTACTTGTTGTCAAGTCTTCCTAAGTGGGATGTTGAAGGTTTCCAAGCTGTAGCTGTTCAGGTTATGACCTACAGAAACAATTGACCACAGCTACGGGCCCTTCCAGGTTAAAGTTCTTAGTTTGCAGGAGAGAACACTTTTACCAAGGTATATAGTAAGTACTCCCCTGGATCAGGCATCTGGGCTATTCAGGGCATTTTTCAAAAATTCTAGGTAATCCTCTTAGGTCTTGCAGATCATTTCCATTTCCCATGCTTAATAAATACTATTTGAACTTTTGCCATAATCTTTGACTCTGCACAGTCTTGTCTTGACACTCATATTCAGTAGCTTGCCTGGCATTTATTACAAAAGTGGAATAGGTACTTTTGGAGGTAGGTATTTTGGACCATTATATTTGAAAGTATTTCTCTCCTGGCATCACCCCCATACTAGGTGAGGTATTATCTATTGTCCCAGCTGTTTTTTTCTTTATCTCTTTGTGTTTGTGTCCCATTCCTTCCTGTGGTATCATGAGTTTTTATCATAAATTATATACTTAAAATACTCGCTATCCTGATTTGTCCTCATGTTCTAAAATTGGCCATTCTGAAATTTGGGGAAAAAAAACATTTTCAACTTTTATTTCCTGCTGCTTATCTCTCATCTCTTCAGTGCAAGTTGAAAGTAGAGTCCATTCATCACCGGTTCTGCTCATCCTACCGAATAGTGTAAGAATAGTTACCCTTTGCAATTAGGGTTTTATTCCTTTTAATTCCTGGACATCAGTCTTGGTGACATTTTCATCAATCTAATAATTGCAGAAGCTTTTATCAGCCATCACGTTATTTCATCCTCAGCAGAATTTGATTAATTTCTTAACACTCAGAAGCTGGCAAGAAGTCCTTCTCTTAAGGGCTATCTAGGTGAAGCATCCCCATGTCTATCCAGCCTATCCCTGTGCCACTTGGATCTCTATGTGTTCAGGGAGCACTTCCTCAGGATTCCAGTTGGCTTTGCTTTCTGTAGGAATCTTGCAAGAGGAAGCTTATTGACACTCTAAAGCCACCACTACTGCAGGTGGTCTTGGAGCGACAACTGACTCTCATTATCTCCTACTTTGTCCATTCTAGATTTGCCTCGCCCCCATTTAGCACCTCTGTCAGTCTCAAGACTCACCAGGTGCCAGATCATGTCTGATGGGTGTGTTCCTGGCCACAATGCCCTTCTCAGGTGGGTTTGCTGCCTTTGTCTATTAACACTGGCAGGGGAATTTTGAGATGTGCTAGGTAAATCATGTGCATGTGAAACACATTATTCCTTGACTCTGTTAAATGATAGCACACCTTCTTCCTCCTGATAGACCAGATCAATAATCCTTTCAAGACAGGGGCCCATATGCTTTCCTGTTAGGCCCTTAGCCTGAAGAGCAAGAAGTGCCCAGCTGGTGACCAGAGCAGAGAGGTCAATGGCATTAATATCGGTCCTTTGTCTTTTAAATACATATTATAGCCAGGTTGTCAACTTTGTCAGGAAATTTGGTATGGTTTTTGAGTGGAATTTATTAATAAGGGATGTAGTAACATTATATTGAGTCATACTATTTATACTATTAGAACTATAAGGATTTCTAAAAATATTGCTTTTTGTATGGATTTGAGGAAAACAGGAAATGATATCTTTACCTTATTACTAGGAAAGGTAAAGGGCAAAAAGAGATGAAAAATAACCTTTCTCTTCCTTGCTACTACAGGGCATTTGGAGGACAAAGTTTGAGTGTACCTTATTTTAGAGCAGACACCTCAAGGGGAAAAATTGGAACACAGTAGATTGTGAGATGAATTTGGCTGTATATTATAGGGTCACAGCAGTCACTTGAAGATTATTTTGGAAAATTTTTGTTAAAAATGTTTGAGTCAAAGAAAATGAAGCTAATGATAAAACAATGCAAAGAAGAAAATTATATAAACAAGAAATTTGTACACTGCTTAACTTAGCAATAAATATAATATTGCATGATGATTCAAAAATGAATTATTTTAATTAAAATTATGCTATAATTATTTTAGAAGTATTGGGATTGACAGATATGCTCTGAGGGTGCCAGAAAGAAGTGAATCTATTTCCCATTCTATTAATTGGGAAATATAAAAATGAACACATGTAATGTAAACTTGGACATGTCTCCAAGAAGAGTTAAAATATTCTGACACTCTTATATCTGGAAAGTGTGGCTGAGTATGTAGAGAAACAGAAGAGACTCCTGTTCCACATATAGCTGTATTCATTATTTTAAATAAAGAGGACTTTATTTTCAGCCTATACCAAAAGCAAGGAAAAACTGTGGGAAACCAGGGGACTTAGCACTAAGATCAGGGTGACCGAATTATTACACTTATAGGCAAAGGAGTTCCTGAGATAACCTTTCTTGACAGTGTCTTTGTTTTGTTTTTTTTTAAAGATTTATTTATTTATTTAATTCCCCCCTCCCCCAGTTGTCTGTTCTCTGTGTCTATTTGCTGCGTCTTGTTTCTTTGTCCGCATCTGTTGTCGTCAGTGGCATGGGAAGTGTGGGCGGCACCATTCCTGGGCATACTGCACTTTCTTTCACGCTGGGCGGCTCTCCTTACGGGGGCACTCCTTGTGCGTGGGACTCCCCTATGCCGGGGACACCCCTGCGTGGCAGGGCACTCCTTGTGCACATCAGCACTGCGCATGGGACAGCTCCACATGGGTCAGGGAGGCCCCGGGGTTTGAACCACGGACCTCCCATGTGGTAGATGGACGCCCTAACCACTGGGCCAAGTCCATTTCCCTCTTGACAGTGTCTTTGTTTGGATGAGAATTGCATGAGGCACTCTTCCTCCCAGGTTTTAAACATGGTGAAATGGGACATTAGATTGAATTCTGAACCAGTGCTGCTGCTTTTTCAGTGTATCCCCTGGGATATGAATCCTTGGGATCTTGTTAAAATGCAAATCCTGAATTGGTAGTTTGGGCTGGGGACTTTGAATCTGCCATTCTGCCATTCTCTCAGACATGCTCATGCTGCAGATTCAGTAACCATACTCAGTGAGCCCTGACTCCCTGCCCAGGGTCTCAGCTCCTTAGAGAAGTGGTTCTCAACCTTGGTGCCTGTTGAAATCACCTGAGGATTTCTCATGCCAAAGAAAGGAATAATTAAATTTGTATGTCTGGCCCAGACATGAGAATTATTTAAAGCTCCCATTTGAATTCTGTATACAGAGACATTTAAGATCCACTTCCATAGCATATATGACAGGATATGGTTATTATATACAAAACTCTTGTATTAATATTTATAAATAATCGCCAGCACAAAAACTACATGTAGTTTTCAAAAAAAAAAAAAGATTGTCATATACATATTAGCCTACACTTACATTTCTCTGAATGTTTTCATAGAGCAATTCTTTGTATAGCTGCATTTCTAAGAGTTTTCCATCTCCAAAAATGAAATAGTGCTAGATTATTTATTCAAAGCATCTGTATTAGTCACCCGAAGTGGTGCTGATGCAAAGTACTAGAAATCAGTTAGCTTTTTAAAACATTTTGGGGTAAAAGCGTATAGTTAAAAGACCCTGAAGGGCCCACCTGAAGGCACCATAAGAGGTACTTTCACACCAAAGATGATCGCCAACCTTTGTGAGGGTTCAGCCTTCATCTCTCAGTTACAGGCTGGCATAGGGCTTGTTTCCAGGCCTTCTCAGCTCCTCTGGTTTCTTCAAAATGTTAGCTGTATGACTCATCTCTCTTCCTGGGGCCACAGGATCAAAGCTGAAAAAGTTCTCTCCTCTGGTATCTACTATATGAGGCTTTCTCTCTCCCTGTGTGTCTTCTTGAGTGAGTGTCCACTTAGAGGAGCCCAGCAAGGGGGCTGGAGACTCAGACCTGAGTCACACCCTACTGATGTGGTTGAATCAAAGCCCTAATCTTCACAGGTAGTTTAATTTAATCAAAACATGCCATTGAATCTAATGCAAGCAAAGGTGATCACACCCAGAGGAGGAGTTAGTTTTAAATCATAATCCTTTTTGGGAATTCAGAAATAATATCAAACCACTACACTCTACCCTCTGAATATCAGAAGACACAATATTGAAAATTGCATCTTTAATCAGTAAAAATGCTAAGTACAAAATCATATCACAATCAGTTATAGAAATACAGTTTGTCTTGAGGCCAAAGTCCCCTCTGGCTGTATACCTGTGAAACTTATGAAACAATTTGTCACCTTCCAGTATACAAAGGGACAGACATAGGATAAACATTTCAATTATCACTAGAAGAATTTGTGAGGGAAACATGCATCACATGTCCCCAACATATCTGAAACCCTGCAGGGCATACTCCATTAGATTGCAAAGTAAAATAATGGTTTCTTCTCCCCTTGGTGCCTCATGAGGCCGCCCTTTCCCACAGACATGCCCAACAGACATTTTCCTTCTTCCATGCTCATCAAGCATATGGATGGTGACTGAGCTCCAGACCGCACCCTCCAAGAATGTTGAGGTGATGGCCACACTTTCCCCAATCTCTAGGGTATAGTCTCCACCCCCTTAGTACAGTGAGGTAGTGGAAACATTCTCCCTCATCTCTGGTGTACATGCCCAACCATCTCAGAAGAGTGAGTTGGAGACCTGGCCTTCCCTAATCTATGGGAAACTGTCCAAACCCTCACAGCAACAGGGTGTTGCCCTCACTTTCTTCAACCCTTGGGGAATGTGCATCACCCTGTCAGTAGCCTGGGGTGGCAAAACTCTCCGTGAAGTGCAGGTTGGAACATACACCATCTTCAAATGCCAGGGCAAACTTACTCTCACCATACATATGGGTGGGATTCCTCTCTCAGCCCAAGGAAATACCTTAATTCCAGACTTCAGCTTCCATGGTTTTCCTCTTAAAGCCCTTTTCCCCTCCATCTCTCCTCTTCGTGTCCCTTTTAGTTCAGACTGACAGTGGTTTTGTTTATACAGCGCTCAGAAAACTTGTTGGTTTAGCATGCAGGAAGCAGGGGTCCAAGCCTTCAGACAGTAATAATTTCTGTGATCTTTCCCTGATAATTGAATGTGCAATCCTGATTTAAAATTTCCAAGTTAATTCATCAAGTGTGGCCCTATTGTCTGGAGGCTTGGAATTTCTGGAATTAGTTTCTGGTTCCTTTGTGCTGAAGAATTTTTATCAGTTTATCTCTGTTCTCCAGCATTTTGCCATAAGTTGCAGGGAGAAACCAGGTTGCATTTTCCACATTTAGTTTGGAAATCTCATTGGGTAAGTGTCAATCTCATAATTTTAAAATTATGCTTTCCAAATAATATTAGGAATCAATCTTGCTAAGTTCTGTGCAACTTTAAAACATGGATCGCATTTCCTCCAGTTTCCAATAATAGTTGCATTATTTCCTTCTGAGGCCTTATTGGAAATAACTTCAAGCTCTGCATTCCTACCAACATTCTCTTCAAAGTGATCTAGGCCTTTTCTCAAGCATCTCACAGGTCCTCTAAAAATTACCCCTTAACCATTATAAAACCGTTCCATCATTTTTGGTAATTGCATCAGGAAATACCCCACTCTCCTGGTAGCAAATTTTGTATTAGCACCCCTTTGGCTGACAAATAGAGCATCCTTGCATTTTTTCCTTTAAATGATCTCTTCTAATGTGGCTCTTAAATTCCTCAGTTCCACCTATTTTAATTGCTCATATAACTTCATGCACTTGGACAAGCCTAGCTCAGCATTGACCTACAGCATTGACAAAATTCTGACAAAAGCAAATTATCGCTTGCCTCAAGAATGTTGTGTGACTAGGCTGTAATTTCATAGGATTGTTTCAGAAAACCATGAAAATGATGTTATCAATTACCTAAAAGGGATAGCATTAAAATTAGAATATACTTTTAAAATTTCAGAACTGTGAATTTAAAAAGAAAAAAAATATTATTTTGGGATCAAGTATCCATGCCTAAAATGAAAGAACATTGCTTATTTTCACTTTGGAAATAATTTTTGTTCCATATGTCAAGATATGCCTGTAAACTTTCATACTTCTAGTTTCAAAAAACATTGAATACTGGCTGTAGGATTTTGTTTGAGATAATTAGAAAGTTCCGGTAATGAATGTTGGTGAGAAAAGCACAGTATTTTGCATGTGATTAATTCCACTCAATTGTGTGCTTTGACATGGTTGAGATTGGAACATTTGTTGCATACATGCTACCACAATTTATAAAAAGAGTAACTAGAGAGAGTGACAGTTAAATGCAACACATGGGAAGCATATTTGGCTCAATGGATAGATCATCCTCCTACCACATGGGAAGTCCAATGTTCAAACCTAGGGCCTCCTGACCCATGTGGTGGATGAAGCTGGCCCATGTGCAGTGCTGATGCGCACTAGGAGGGCTGTGCCATACGGGGGTGTCCCCTGTGTAGAGGAGTCCCATGCGCAAGGAGTGCACCCCACAAAGGGAGCCACCTGTGCAAAAAAACTGCAGTCTGCCAAGGAGTGGGGCCACACATAGGGAGAGCTGATGCAGCAAGATGACACAACAAAAAGAGACACAGATTCCTGGTGCCACTGAAAAGAATACAAGTGGACACAGAAAAACACAGAGAATGGACAGAGAAAGCAGACAACTGGAGGGGGGAGGGGAGAGAAATTAATTTTAAAATTAATTAATTAATGCAATACATAATCCTGGAATGGATCTAATAAAAAATAATGCACATTCTATTCATGGAAAATCAATAATGAAACTAGATTAATTTACTCTGGAAATCTCTAATGTTTTGAAGTTTGTAGGGTTTTACAGTTCTTAAAACATCAACAAAATTTGACATGAAGAGACATGGAGTAGTATTTCCTATGTTTAGTAGTAATATATGCACATTTTTCAAAATGAAAATGTTTTTCTTTGAATATATATTTTCAACACAAATATTTATATAGACTACTTTGATGCCCACATCCTTAGAATGTTGGTTGATGACAAGTCCTCTTAGAAATGAAGAGTAGTAGAGATGTTCTTCCTGTGACTACTGTAGAATTCTTGGCTATGACAAAATCCACAAAACCTGTGGGGAATGATATGAAGACTGATGTAGAGACTTTTGGGAGGAATTAAAGGGTACATTCTGTTTTCCTTAATTTCATTTACATGATTTCTCTAATTTGAGGATAAAGATTGTGATAAAGAAGACATGACTTGATTAAAAGTTCTTCACTATCATCTGAATTAATCAGGGTGTGTCTTCTAGGTTACAAGACTGGTGACACAATCAACTGCATACAACAAGAGTCCTTCATGAAAATGGTCCTTTTTCTAAAGTGAGAAAGGAACTCTTTGTACTGTATTGAGGGTGAAAGCCTCATCAGTTTCATGTTTTCCTTGCATGTTTGATCTGTTTGGATTCTGGTGAGTAAAGAAGAGAATTTCAACCAGAGGGGACAGTTCTTATTTATTTTGTAAGTAATTTTGTTATTCGAACTGTAATTGTTGTGTTTGACTCCAGGCACTTAGACCCAGGCAGTCTGAGGTCAGGTTATGTTATTGTGGACATGCAGTTTTTTTGAATTCATGATTCATTTGTATTTTTTAAAGTGAAATTTACTTAAAATCATTCAGGGAATTGTTTTATGCAATTGTACCAGTAGAGGATAGACAAAGAAATAAATGTATACTGACAAATTACATGAGTGAACTGAAGGAAATAAACTGTATTTAGACCTGGATCAGCTTATTACTCCATGTTCTTTGTCCATGCATCATGGACAAGGCATGTGATTGGAGACAGATGTAAATACACTGAAGGGCATGAGAAATGTTCTGAATATGTGTCTGTTGAAATGAGTAAGTGTCCAATATATTGGCCTATGAACATCAGATGAGTTAGAGACTAATGTTTGGATAGTAGAATCAGTTCCTGTAAGGTAGGAGAACCTGGACAGGGGTTATAATTGTGTGAATAAACTATATGAAGAAGAGGTTTGGGCAATAAGTTGGGAACTTTGATGATCAAAATGAAAGGTGACATTCCAGGTAAATCCTCATTGGAACACTTCAGGGATTTGAACTGTGAGACAGGTGGAAAAAAAGGAAATTCTGGCTGTCTTTTTCTAGTCATGTAATTTTACATTACTAAAGATATCTGAACCTCTGTTTGTTTCATTTGTTGATTGGGTAATTTAGACGTACTCAGCAGGGTTACTTTCAGGATGACATAATCAAATAAGAAAATGCTCTAATGATGATTAAGGGCATATACTTCTTCTTTCTGATGCAAGAAATTCTAAGGGCTAAAATTGCATGATGGGAGCTATTGATGTCTCCAAATGGAACAAGCCTTGAATTGATCAACCTCATAATGAAATACATTCTTCAGTATCTTGGGTGATGTCCAAGTCCAGTGGGATAAGATATAGAACTCAGTATTGGTAAGTGATATTATTAGACACCTGTGTAGAAGAACCAAGATGATTTAGGGCAAGTGTACTGAAGGATAGATACAAAGTAAAGCAGAAAGCGTGTGAAAGTCCAGGAAACTGGGATGGATGTTTCATAAGCCAGGAATTCTATATGAGAAATTCTAGTTTGGTTTCTCTGACAGTGGAGACCCAGCATTTTAAAACTCAAGAAGGGAATTAGAAATCTCTGAACACCATTAGCTAAAGAATTTATAAAACTCAATTATTTTCATGTTCTTTTCTGTACAGTGAAGCTAGGTATTCATACTTTCTGCAGAGTAGCCAAGGCCTTCTTACTCTTGACTTGGGGTGAGGATGGTCCTCCCCTTATTTCTCTTGGAGCACACTTCATTTTCCTGTTGATGGGGAGGGGGTTACTTCCAAGTGAAGGGTTGGGACTCATGACAGGTGAGACTGGAAATTGGGGGCAAGACCAGATTTTCATAGCTTCTTTTTCCATTGTCAACTTTGTTTACCTAGGGCTTATTTGGTTGAATGAAAACGCAGAGGAAGTCAGTTATCAATTGAACTATTTACAATGCAACCACCAGTGAGTAGGATATTCTACTAATATTACCCCTGTGTTGTCAGCAGATGGGTAGGTTTCTTCTATTAGCATGGATATTCTAAGCTCATTTAGGAGGTATTTAAGGATCTGAGCTACAGTTGACTTTACCTAGGTCTCTGTGACAGTGCTGATAGGTTACAGATTCATCAGTAGGTAATTTCATTTCCAACATTACACAGATTTGTTCCAGACTCCATTAAGTCTCTGTATTTACTCGAGAGATGGGAGAGATTTTTTCTCAGCCAGCCCATTTCTTCATTGGAGAAGTAGTGCACTAGGTCATTTTAATCCCTCCATTTGGCTTTTGCATGTATTAGTAGTTGAATATAGCTGATAGAGATGAGTAAGATCAAAAGTTTGTAGTCATTAGGATAACTGACATTTCAGCAGGTGAGTTTAAACAGCATTTTGCTACAGGTGCTCCAGTGAAGGGCTATGCATTGTTGAGAAGAGTAAAAATTAGGGTTAGATAATAGAAGAGGAATAATTCATTTCTCCCCATTTCTAATTTCTTAATGTATTGGTATTTATTTACACATATTGAAAACTTAAATAAAGATCATTAAAATTCTCCTTACCCACTTGTCCCAAAATGCCCAAATTCCACTTTTGTAGATAACCATTCTTCAAACGTTATTGATTAAAGTAATTATAAGAAGTATTGTCTTGTATTTTTTTCTTTAATTTTGTTTTTTATTTTTTAAAGATTTATTTTATTTATTTTTATCCCCTTCCCGCCCATTCTCTGCTCTCTGTGTCCATTCACTGTGTGTTCTTCCACGTCTGCTTACATTGCAGCCCTGGGAAACTGCATCTCTTTTTTGTTGCTTCATCTTGCTGTGTCAGCTCTCCGTGTGTGCAGTATCATTTCTGGGTGGACTGTGCTTTTTTCATGCAGGATGGTTCTCCTTGCCAGGACCCTCCATATGGTAGACAGACAAAGTGTCAGTTGAGCCATGTCTGCTTCCCTTGTCTTTTATTTTGGCATGCATTTAGGAGTACTCTAATATTTAGAGTAAAATTTATGGCTCTTTGGAAATTGTTGAAGAACTTGAGAGACCATAGTGGATCAAGATACTTTCTTTACTATTGACCATACAGAGGGAGTAAAGATATGAGAGAGACAATGAACAGGGGTATTTGGAGGTCCAAAAGAGAGTGCCAGTGAGAAGGTCTTATTCCCCTGGCTTGGTAATTTGTTCAGTAAATCATCTCAGGAGTCCATGATGTGTGCTGCTAAACTGTATGGTGAACACCTGGGTTATGTAGAGTTCAGTGAGTCAGTGTCTGTTGATCAGAGTTTTGTGTGATACCTGTTTAGTAGAGCAGAATGTTGGACTTTGCTGTAAGGTTCTCTGCCATTATAATAAATAATAGATCTCTGACTTATGTTTAGATTGGAAGCCCTTTACACATTAGCTCATTGGATCTTATTTTTTTAAGATTTATTTTTTATTTATTTCTCTCCCCTCTTCCCCCCACCCCACACAGTTGTCTGCTCTCTGTGTCCATTTGCTTCTTTTGTGACCACTTCTATCCTTAGCAACAGCACCGGGAATCTGTTTCTTTTTGTTCCATCATCTTGTGTCAGCTCTCCATGTGTGCAGCACCATTCTTGGGCAGGCTGCACTTTCTTTTGTCCTGGGCATCTGTCCTTACAGGGTGCACTCCTTGCTTATGGGGCTCCCCTATGTGGGGGATACCCCTGCGTGGAACAGCACTCCTTGCACATCAGCACTGCACATGGGCCAGCTCCACATGGGTCAAGGAGGCCCAAGATTTGTACCTTGGACCTCACATGTGCTAGGTGGACTCCCTATCCATTGGGCCAAGGTCACTTCCCTCATTGGATCTTTCAAAACTTGTTTTGGGTTGTGAAATGATTACATAGATGAGTGGGACTTGGTCATTTGAGGGAATACTCTAATCATGGTTGTGATAGAAAACTGGTGAATCATGGATATTGCTTACTTTATGATGAGTCTGTGGATTTACTTGAAATTGGTGGAAAAGGTGTTGTAGTTATGTATGCTGAGGTGGAAATTATATAGCACCACCTGGAAGTTATAATGACCAATTTATTAGAAAATTTTTAATTTTTAAAATGTTATATAAATTTTTAATTTTTAAGTGTTATATAAAACTGTAGGGAATTTCTAAATGCCCTACTTCCTACCTGTTCCAAACTTTCCCACATTAACAACATCCTTAATTAGTGTGCTACATTTGTTAAAATTGATGAACATATATTGGAGCATTGCCACTGAGTATGGATTATAGTTTAAGCTCCCTCCCACACATTTTTGTAATTTATGACAAGATATGTAATGGCCTGTATCCTTCAGTGCAGCATCATTTAGCATGATTCCAATGTCTAGAAAATGCCTCCATATTACACCTATTTTTTTAAAATAGATTACCTAGGGAAACGGACTTTGGCCCAGTGGTTAGGGCGTCCGTCTACCATATGGGAGGTCCGCGGTTCAAGCCCCGGGCCTCCTTGACCCGTGTGGAGCTGGCCCATGCGCAGTGCTGATGCGCGCAAGGAGTGCCGCGCCACGCAGGGTGTCCCCCGCGTAGGGGAGCCCCACGCGCAAGGAGTGCACCCATAAGGAGAGCCGCCCAGCGCGAAGGAGGGAGCAGTCTGCCCAGGAATGGTGCCACCCACACTTCCCGTGCCGCTGACGACAACAGAAGCGGACAAAGAAACAAGAAACAAGACACAGCAAAAAGACACAGAAAACAGACAACCGGTGGAGGGGAGGGGAATTAAATAAATAAAAATAAATCTTTAAAAAAAAATAAAATAAAATAAAATAGATTACCTAAATGTCACATAATGTGATATTCTTTTATAGTGGAGTTTTAATTCAATGTGTCTGTATGTCTCTGAGTGTGAGAAGCAGGTGACCATTCAGCAATGAGAATGATCTGACTTGAAACTCAAAGTCAGTATGAAATTTCTGAAAAGTCGCCACTTTCTGATTCTGTCCTCTCAAACATCCTACTCTGCCCTCTCTGAATCCTTATGTCCATGATGTTTTTTAGGAGTTAGTAAACTTGAAAGATGTAACTATAGACTTCACTCAGGAAGAATGGGCCTTGCTGGACACATCCCAGAGAAAGCTGTTCAGAGATGTGATGCTGGAGAATATCAGTCATCTGATCTCAATGGGTGAGTCATTAAAATGTACCTATCTATATCAATTTCTCTTATTTTTTCAAGAAATGTCTAGAACTGCTTTTCCATATTGTTTTGTATATTATTTTATATTTTAATTTTAAACTTTATATACATAATGTTTTACTATTTTATAACATGCACCAATACCTAAAAGAAATTTGGTTCTTATTACATCCAGTTTTCCCGCAACTAGATTGTAATCATCTTCAACACTAATGACATGTTTTTCTTCTGCTCAATGCCCAAAGCTCAGAGCAGTGCTGGGAATTCAATGATTATTTTCTTAATGAATATGTGTGTTAAATATGTATCTTAATATTCTACCCAATGAACCTAGCATGGATTCAGATTATAGTCATAAAAGCAACATGCATTTCCTTTTGCACATTATTCTAGGGAGCTTATGTTACAGTGTTCTTTTTGAAAATAATGAACCATTGTAGAAACCTAGAATTTTGTCCTTGCTTGAAAATATAAATAGTTCTCCAGGGTGTCTTTGAACTTGGGCATCAATAACCAAAACTCCTCACTGTATCTGGATAGTACGCTAAGATTAACAGTTAATCCTTTAATGGTAAAAATTGTCAATGTTCTCTGTTGCAGGTACTTTCCCCTTGACTGACCTTCAATGTTTACCTTATTTTTCTTTGGTCACTAAAGTGGTTTAAAGCTGTTTGTACCACCAAAAACATGTTCTTAAATTGAATGCATTCCTCCTCATATGAACATTGTAAATGGGACCTTCTGATGAGTTTATTTCAGTTAAGGTGTGTCCCAACTCTATCAAGATGAGTGTTAATCCTGAGTGCTTTATAAGAGAATGACATTCAGGCAGAGGAGAGAAATCTGAGGGAAGTAAAGGCTGAAATCAACAAAACCCAGAGGAGAAGAAATAGACCAAGAGATGCCATGTGCCTTGCCAAATGACCACCTCAGGACCAGTTGTTGACAGCAGCCAACTGAGAATGCCATGATCTTGGGGGGGAAGTCTTGCCTTGATGATGCCTGGATTTGGCCATCTTCCCACTGTCAGAACCATAATGTGATACATTTCCGTTTTGTCAGCCAACCCATCTCAGGTTATTTGCTTAAAGCCTAGGAATCTAAAACAAAATTTTGAACCACAAGTGTGAGATGCTACTGTTGCAAATACCAAAAGTGTGGAAAGAACTTTTGAATTAGTTAATGGGTAGAGGCTTGAAGAAGTGCAAGTGCTTTTTTAGAAAAGTCCTAGATTGCTTTGAAGAGATCATTGGTAGAAGTATGGATGCTAAAGATACTTCCAATGAAGACTTAGAAGGAAATAATGAATGTATTATTGGAAGCTTTAGGAAATGAGATATTTGTTTTAAGTGGCAAAGAAGTTGGCACAATTGAGTTTTGAATTCAGATGGAAGGCAAACCTTTAGAGTGGTGAAGTTATACATTTTGGTGAGGCTATTTCCAAACTAAATGTGAAAAAAGTAGCTTAGTTTGTCCTTGTAGCTTATAGGAAAATGTCAGTGGAATGGAATATGGTTTCAAAAATTCCGAGCTTCTGGGACTTGCATCCTCAGAGAAGAGTGCTCTGTGTGAGGGTTTAACTGATCATGGAATACATCAATTTCTGTGTAAGTCAGTATTAGAAGAGCAGTCATCTAGGAAGGAAGTGTGGGAAGTTTCCTCTAAGATGGTTTGGATCTCTGTGTACCATAAACGAAATGGAAAGGTTTTTTGTGAGATGTGTATGAATGGAACCACTGTGAGCTGATATTAAAATGGACAGAAAAGGGTCCTGTTGAAGGAAAAATAACTTCAAGGTCAGAGTCATGCAAGGTACAGTCTGGATTGTAGACATGTTATCAGGGCAAGAGAGCAGACCCAGCCAGTTATGTGGAAAGGGTGAGTCTGCCCCATGCTCAGAGTTGGCCAGCTCTCTGCCCTATTGTTCATGAAGACTGCTACCACCCTAATGGTCTGGATGACTGGAACCTGTGCTTGTGGAATTGTGGAGTTTGGCCACTACCCCACTGTTCTTGGAGGGTTGTGCCTTTTCCCTAGGAATTCAGAGTCTGGCCACCATGCCAGTGTTAACAGAGAGTGGGGCCTTCACCCCATGGTTTGGAGAGAACATGGCTGCTGCACAAGCACTTTGAAGGGGTGAGGCTGCATCTTCAATAGCCCTGGAGATTAAAATATTGTCCAGAGCTGAACCTCACACTTTGAAATCTAATGAAATATGCCTTGCAGGCTTTCAGAATTCTTTGGGACATGGGATTCCTGTTTTTATTCAGGTTTTCCCTATTGGAGTTGAAATATTTGTCTTCGGCTTATCCCTCCATTGTATGTTGGAAGAAGATAACTTGTTCTGTAGATTGCACACATCCACAGATGGGAATTGTGCCCCAGGATAGACCACACCCATCATCAATTTTGATTGTACTTTGTACTTCACATTGTTTCTGAAATGACTTAAGCCTCTTGGGATATTGTGATGGGGTGAAAGTGTTTTGCATCTAGAAAGAACCTGTCATTTTTAGGATTAGAGGGTGATGTGTGGTGGTTTGATGTTTTATGTACTCCATAAAAATGTACTTAAATAGAATCAATTCTAGGCATATCTGCATAGATTTCCTCAAGTGAGTTACATTTTCTGAAATGCAGTTGTCAATATAGGGAAAATTTTCCTTGGATGGTGTCATGATTCTATTTACTTATCAATCTCTACTGAACTGTAATAGTCCATTGTACATAATGGATATGTTTATACTATAAAGATTTAACAATCACTTAATGGGCTTTTTTCTTGTCTTCCTCTTGGGTGGTTATTCTTTTTACCTCCCCAACATACAAGCTTTTTAATAATTTTTCTTATATTTCAATTTTGAAAATATTTTCTAATTGTCAATGTGCTATAAAGGTTTCTCATGTGTAGAATATTGCTTAATTTGATGTTATTTGCCATATAAGTGTCATATTTGAAACAAATATAGAATAATGTGGGAGTTCAACATTTTAATTTTCCTAATCCTAGCCTACCAATATTTTTTTTACTGTTGTTTTTTCCAATTCTTTCAGGTAGAGAAAGTCATCTTAAAAAACTAATGCTCTCCATATAGCGTACCTGCAGGAAAGACACATCTACTGTCTTGTCTTTGGTAAGCTTCACAGGTATGAATCCTTTTCTTCCAAATAGATACTTGGGAGTAGAATGAATTAGGAATTCAGGACAGCCATTTAACTGTAGGTATGTTGATTGTAAGTGTTAATCCACAATAAGTGGGTGATAGTTTGCAGTTAGGGAAAAATTTACTGAAACACTGCGGTCACCCCTCAGGCTGAAGTGTGGTTTGCTGGCCTGGCGGGGGAGCAGCCGCGGCAGGCCAAGCCGCTGCCCCCATAATAGGGTGGCTGGTCGGACTCACCGCCACCCCTGAAGGAAGCTTGGCATGGGCGCAGAGTGCCCTCGGGTCTTCCCTTCTCGGCGGCCATGCTTCCGCGGCCGCCCCTCCTCCCGGATAGCGCCACACAATGCCTTGTGGGGCAGCACCCTTCTTCTTCTTTCTCCCTGCGCAGGCCCAGGGTGGAAGATTCCAGTCTGCCCTTTTCCCCTCCCCCAACAGCAGCAACAGCCAGGTGTGGGCGGAAAAATCCAGCCCGCCCTTTTCCCTTCCCCCGACAGCAGCAACAGCAGGCGTGGGCGGGAAACTCAAGTCTGCCCTCCACCCCAGCAACAGCAGCCACCAATCCCTAAACCCTGCCCCTTCCCCCAGCAACAGCGACAGCCAATCCCTAACCACCACCCCTCCCCCGTCCAGTACCGCCCACTGACCTTTTGCCGGCAACCAATCAGAACAGGGTGTGGCTTCGACCAATCAGCCTTCCCCAGCCCCTATAAAACTGTTGCCTCTCCCTCAGTAAAGTGGACTTGCGTGTTTACCTTGTCTCCGCGGTAGTTCTTCTGCCGTGCGCCCTCCAGTCCTGAGAGCCCCCGACAAGGGCCTGGCCTCCCTTGTCCCCAGTTCGTCGCCTGCTTCTCCGGGCGACCCCTTTGTCGCCGGCTTCGCCGGGCGACCCCTTCGTCGCCGGCTTCGCCGGGCGACCCCGTCAGCCGAACCGCGCAACCCCTTGTGAGACCGATCCCTCGTCTGCTGCCGGACCGACCCCTCGTCCCAAGTGGGACCGACCCCTCGTCCCAAGCGGGACCGACCCCTCGTCCAGAGCTGGACCGACCCCTCGTCCGCAGCCAGACCCCACCTCTACCGACCGAGCAAGCCGCCGCAGCTGGCGCCCAACGTGGGGCAAAGCAACCCTACCACAGCACAACGTGGGGCAAGGCAACTCAACCACAGCCTCACTCCATAACCTGGCGACCCCCCCCCTCCTCTCTTCTCACCTTGGGACTTCTCTCGTGCAACATTGCTGCTACCTGAGCCTTGGCTACTCATACGATCCACGGCGGTCTGGGAGAATCGCTGGATGGCTTTCTCCTTCCATGTCGGGGGCTTATACCAACCCGCTATGATTAAGAGGAGCCTTGGATTTCTCGGGAGCATGCGCTTGCACGTCTGAAGTAACCCTACCATAGCCCTACGCTCTCCTCTTTTCTCACCCCTATCTTTTCGCTCTGCATTGCTGCTCCTGAACCTTGGTGACCTCATATGATCCACGGCGGTCTGGGCACGGCCCCCCATGCCGCCATCGCCATGTCGGGGGCTTATACCGACCCGCTATGATTAAGAGGCGCCAATAAAACTCTCAGGAGCACGTGCCTGAGCACCTAAGGTTAAAAGTTTGTAAAAATGCTAACGGAAATGTAATAAGTTTTGCAAAAAGACGTATTTTGTCCTAAAGTAAGATGGCTAATTTTTCATAAACTCTTGAAATTTAATTTGCATGCGGCAAGTGTAAAAGGTATTGTGATAACTTTACGTAAGGGAATGTGTTCTGTAAGGATAAAATTTATCTTCAATAGTTTACATTAAGGTATTAAATGGCTAATTCCAAAAGGTCATTCTTAAATATATATATATAAAACTAAATTGATGAACCTTTGCTTTCTTGATAATATTTTCCGCCATCTGTCTAGCCGCTACCACCCCAGAAGATTGTAACCACGGCCCCCATGCCGCCATCGCTCTCAAGCAGCTCCAGCCCTGCTAAACGGCCCGCAACCCACTTTCCCCGGCCCGCGGCCTGCTTTCTAGCATCCAATAATGCTTCTGCTCTTGCCTCCCCATACTTCTGCGGAGCTTCCTCCTGTCTCGACCTCACTCCTCTTCTCAGCCATCCAAAGCGTCCTTTCTCGTCCCCCGCCCCCTCCTTTTTTCGCTTGAACCCCTACTGCATTGCAGATTGGGCCGCCCCATGTCGGCCCGCCCCATTAACATCGGCCTCTCTCGCACCCGTGAAGACTTTGGCCTTCTTATTGTCCTCGCCTACGTCTCCACCACTCCCGACGCTGCCGCCACCACCGTCGCTGGTGCCCTGACGCAACTTGTCCTCACCACTGCGATCCTCCAGACCATCACACAGTCTGCCTCTGCCGCTCTTCGCCACCAAGAAGAGATCAACCACCTGTAATGCGCTATCATCCTGGACTTTTAACAACAGATAGACCTTATCGCCACCGAGGTCAACGGGAATTGGACATTGGCCACCCTTGCTTGCAACGGCAAGATACCGCCCCCCAAATTGTACATTTGTATCCCCGTCATACTCACCTTCCTCTTCAGCCCCGCTTCCCTTATTGCTTACTGCCTCTTGGGCCTCAGCTACTTGTTGCTGCTGCCATCCTGGTGCTTATTTGAAAAGAAGGGGGAAATGCGGTCACCCCTCAGGCTGAAGTGTGGTTTGCTGGCCTGGCGGGGGAGCAGCCGCGGCAGGCCAAGCCGCTGCCCCCATAATAGGGTGGCTGGTCGGACTCACCGCCACCCCTGAAGGAAGCTCGGCATGGGCGCAGAGTGCCCTCGGGTCTTCCCTTCTCGGCGGCCATGCTTCCGCGGCCGCCCCTCCTCCCGGATAGCACCACACAATGCCTTGTGGGGCAGCACCCTTCTTCTTCTTTCTCCCTGCGCAGGCCCAGGGCAGAAGATTCCAGTCTGCCCTTTTCCCCTCCCCCAACAGCAGCAACAGCCAGGTGTGGGCGGAAAAATCCAGCCCGCCCTTTTCCCTTCCCCCGACAGCAGCAACAGCCAGGCGTGGGCGGGAAACTCAAGTCTGCCCTCCACCCCAGCAACAGCAGCCACCAATCCCTAAACCCTGCCCCTTCCCCCAGCAACAGCGACAGCCAATCCCTAACCACCACCCCTCCCCCGTCCAGTACCGCCCACTGACCTTTTGCCGGCAACCAATCAGAACAGGGCGTGGCTTCGACCAATCAGCCTTCCCCAGCCCCTATAAAACTGTTGCCTCTCCCTCAGTAAAGTGGACTTGCGTGTTTACCTTGTCTCCGCGGTAGTTCTTCTGCCGTGCGCCCTCCAGTCCTGAGAGCCCCCGACAAGGGCCTGGCCTCCCTTGTCCCCAGTTCGTCGCCTGCTTCTCCAGGCGACCCCTTCGTCGCCGGCTTCGCCGGGCGACCCCGTCAGCCGAACCGCGCAACCCCTTGTGAGACCGATCCCTCGTCTGCTGCCGGACCGACCCCTCGTCCCAAGCGGGACCAACCCCTCGTCCAGAGCTGGACCGACCCCTCGTCCGCAGCCAGACCCCACCTCTACCGACCGAGCAAGCCGCCGCAAAACACAAATGTATAACCTGGGTTTTTATATAAATATAATTGCATAAACACACCTCTTATGATTAATCTCTGAAACATTATAAAGTCTTCCAAAGTTGATGAGATAGTTCTGCAGTTGGGATGCAAAAGAAGAGATGATCTCTGTATATGCAGGAGAATAAGTTGGCATTCCAACTAACATAAGGAAGATGTTATTTGGAGACTGTCACTGAATGATTAGTTTAGGTTTCATATGTATATGAATGGATTTTTGTAAAATCTGTGGTCTCATCTACTTCCCTGAAGTAGAAATCTCATACTCAAAAGAATGGCATTACATGTAGTGCATTGCCAGATGATTTTAATCACAAATCCAGAGTCACTAAACATGTCTTTTACTCAAAAGTTCAAGAAACTATACTTCAGGAATCTATTTGGAAAATGTCTCAGTGACAAGTCATCTTTTAATCAACAAAAGAAAAATCACCAAAGAATAAAATCAAATGAATGTCATCTATATGGGAAAGCCCTCCGTAGATGTTTTGGCCTGAGGCAGCATGACAGGGCTCACACTAGAGAGAAACCCTATAAATGCCATGTATGTGGGAAATCCTATGCTTATCCGGTTTGAGACAACATGAGTGGACTCACACTGGAGAGAAACTGTATGAACGTCATATATGTGGAAAAGCCTTCACTATCTCTTCTGTCGTGAGAAAACATAAGAGGACTCATACTCGTGAGAAACTCTATGAATGCCATTTATGTAGAAAAACCTTCACCTCTTCTTATGTCCTCAAAGACATGAGAGGACTCACACTAGAGACAAAACACATGAGTGTCTCTTATGTGGGAAAGCCTTCTGTTATCATTCTGACCTAAAAGAACATGAGAGAACTCATGCTAAAGAGAACCCCAGTGAATGGCGTGTATGTGGGAAAGCCTTCCCCTCTTTTACTACCCAGAGAAAACATGAGAGGACTCACACTGAAGAGAAACCCTATGAATGTTGTCTATGTGGAAAAGCTTTTCATTCTTGTTCTGGCCTGAAAGAATACGAGAGAACTCATACTGGAGAGAAACCCAATGAATGTCATGTATGTGGAAAAACCTTCACCTTCGCTTCTGACCTGAGAAAACATGAGAATACTCACACTGGAGAGAAACCATATGAATGTCACCTATGTGGAAAAGCCTTCCATCATTGTTTTTCCCTCAAAGAATATGAGAGTTCTCACACTGGAGAAAAACCATATGAATGTCTTGTATGTGGGAAAGCTTTCACTTGGTCTTCTGTCTTGAGGAAACATGAAAGAACTCACACTGGAGAGAAACCCTATGAATGCCTTGTATGTAGGAAAGCCTTCACTCATTCTACTGCCCTTAGACGATATGAGAAATATCACACTGGAGAAATACCATAGGAATAGCATCTGTTTGGGGAAACTTTAGTGTAATTTTGTAACCTTAGACAACATGAGGGAACTGAAACTAGAGAGGAACTATGGCTGCCATACACATGAAATGCTTTGGTCATTGTTCTAATCTTACAAGAGAGAACTCATACTTTAGATGTTTTGATTATGGAAGATAGTTCAGTCTTCAACTTAACCTTTAAACATACTAAAGAACTCAAAAATTGACGAAACTGTGTTTATAATCAGTCTGCCAGAGCCTTTAGTCATTCTGCCTACTCCATCAGTTTAAGCCAATTCATCCTGGAGCAGATTGATAGAACTGCCACCTTTGTAGCAAAGTTTGTAGGAGATATTCTGACATACCACACTAGAGAACTCATAAATGTTATGAAATTGGAGGCATCTTCATCCACTGCTCTTGTTGGAAACAGACACAGTGGCCTCACAAGGAGAGATGTGCTGTCTCCATGCTAGTGCTGTCTCCATGGCTACAGTTGCAACCTAAGGAATGTGGTAATTAAGAGTTCCTGGCAAATGTGGTGAAGCTGTTAAAGAATGAAAGAAAAGGTGAGCACATACCTTTTGAAGTGAATGGAACACTTAGACTTTGTACCTTGAGATAGATTTTTTTTTAACTCCTTAGACTATCGGTAATGCTGATAGTTAATACGTGTTGCTGCTTGATGTCATGTATGCAATGTTTTACTGCTTATTGGCACATAGGCTACATATGCCTACTTGTTCTCACGTACCCTGGAGTATATGGAGAGTCCTTTGTAATCAATAAAGTTGTCTGAGAAGTTATTACTCACAGACCCCCTGATCCTAGCTCTCTCATTCTTTTTCTCTCACTCTTTCTCTTTGTTTCCTTCTCCCTTCTCTCTTTCATTTCTGAATACCCTTCGTGTCCAAATCTCCAACATCTGGCATCCAGTGTGGGGCCCAAAGAAGTTAGTCGTCCAAATCAGTATCAGGAACTGCGGAAAAGACCTCATTGAGGGTCATGTGACATCCAAAGCAGTGTGACTCAAGTCTTTTAAGTAAGTAACATTTTCCACAACATTATCAGGGTAATGGGTAATCAACTGGGATGTGTGGAAGCATATTTGTGTTAGAAACTTTACTGAAAGTTAATGGGGTGCCTGTAAAAAGCTATGAATTACTAGAATTGTTTGCTTTAATACAAAAGCTTTGTTTCTGAACTTCAGCCTCAGGGGCATAATGTTTTAAATTTGAAACAGTGGAGATGTGTGATAAAAGCTTTATGAAGAGTGTATAAAAAAAAGAAATTCATTCCATTATCAGTATGGGCCTTATGCCACCAGATAGCGGCAGCTTTAGATTCTTTACTGTCTGAAGGAGAGAAAGATGAAATTACTATATTTCCTAAGCCCATAAGTAAATTTGAAATGAAAGAAAGTAAATTGCAACAAGAATAGGAGCTTGAGGTGCTCAGTATAGTCTTACAGAGTAGTAATCCAAAAATGTGTGTTAACGGTCTGTCTAAACTGCTAAATAGGAACTTAGCTACATTTATGCTGCTTATCTTAACTGATTGCTGATAACTAATAAAAATGCTTCCAAGCACAAGCTTGCATGTTACAGGCAACATGGATTTCAGAAGAAATCTTAAAAAGTACAATCTAAAATGTGATATAATGGGGAACTTAAAAGCAGCTATAACGTAAGAATTATGAGTCAATTGTAAACTGTATGTTTCTGTTAATGTGTTGTAATTGTTTTGTGTTTATCTTTTCAATATCAGTCTATATTTTGATATCTCCAGATGGTAATATAATAAATAAAAAAAAATTTCTAAAAGCTCTATTCAAATGGCCCAAATTAAATAAGTGCTTATATTAATACGTAACTTTAAATGTTAATAAGATCTCTACAATGATAAAAATTGTAAGTCTTGATTAACAAAATTACTATAAGTCTTCATAAAAAGTTGTTCTTGCCTAGATTGAAATGAATAGTTTATTTTTCTTCACAGGATAAAATGGAGGATGTAAAACTTAAGTGAATATTAAAGAAGGTTAAAAGTTTGTGGGAATGCTGACTGAAATTTAGTAAGTTTTTTCTAAAAGATGTGTTTTGTCCGAAAATATGATGGCTAATTTTCATAAACTCTTGCAACGTAAATGCATGTGAGAAGTTATAGAAGGTATTGTAGTAACTTTAAGAAAGGGATTGTCTTCTATGAAGGTAAAATTTGTTGTAAAATAATATAATTATAGTCTATATGGTTATAAATAATTATAAGAAGTTTAATGAACCATTGTTTAAATTAAGGTATTTAAATGGCTAATTCCAAAAAGTCACTATTAAATAAAACCTGAATTGATAATACTAATAACAAAAGGTAATTTTAAAATGGGAAAACTTGTTGGCAGCCAGTCTCTCCTGCCAACTTGCTTCTAGGGGACTGTTTCTAGTATTGCATGCTACTACGTATTTAAAGTGAAGAAAAGTTCATTATTTGAACAAGCTTGTTCAGTGTTGATGTCAGTTATATGTTGTAAGAAGTTTGCCTGGTAACTTAGTATGTGGAATATATAGAATGTGTTTTTATTATTAAAAAGAATAGTAATAATTTTGTCCTAAGATAAAATGATTGATTATTGGGAAAGAATAAAGTGTGGGACAAAACCTGAATGAATACTGAAAGTGTAGAAGGTTTGTGGAAAAGAAATTTTTATGATTAAAGTTAAATAAAACTTGATGGATCTATCTATAAAGCTTTAAAAGCTTTAGTATCAAATAGTATACTAATGCAAAGTTAAAAATTTTGTCCTTTTTTAAAGTCCCTCAAATCATTAGTGTATTTTTGTAAAAGTTTATGAATAGTTTTTGTCCTGAACAATCAGTGTACAAAGAAAGTCTGTTTTGGGAAATGGACTTGGCCCAGTGGTTAGGGTGTCCATCTACCATGTGGGAGGTCTGTGGTTCAAAGCCTGGGCCTCCTTGACCTGTGTGGAGCTGGCCCACGTGCAGTGTTGATGCACACAAGGAGTGCCATGCCACACAGGGGTGTCCCTCGCATAGGGGAGCCCCACACGGAAGGAGTGCACCTGTAAGGAGAGCTGCCCAGTGCGAAAGAAAGTGTAGCCTGCCCAGGAATGATGCCGCCCACACTTCCCATGCCACTGATGACAACAGAAGCGGACAAAGAAACAAGACGCAACAAATAGACACAGAGAACAGACAACTGGGGAGGGGGGGGGAATTAAATAAATAAATAAATCTCTTTTTTTGAAGTCTGTTTTATCAAAACAGCTTCTTGTGCTTTAACCTCATCATTTCCTCAGTGTTCCAAGAAGAAAAGATCTTACCTCTTTTAAAGGAAAATAATGTTCAAACCTGCTTTTCACAAATCAAATCCTGAAAAGTAGCTTTTTATTCCAAACTAATTAAAAGAGATTTGTTCTTTTACTATGAAAGAAAATTTAAAGTAATAGTTGAGTTCATCTAATATAAGTAAAAGGTGTAAAATTAACAGGATTTTTTAACCCTCTGTTAATTAAAGTTGTATGAGTAAAAGATTCAAATGAATACTTAAGACTGTATAAATTTACCAGTATTTCAGCATAATATTAAACAAGTACAATGTGGTTAATTATTATTGTAATTATTATAAAAAGATATGTTTCACAGAAACAACCTCTTTTCATAAATTAAAATAACACTGTAGTATGCAGCAGTCCCAAATATTGCTAGTTTGTTGCAAAAAGTTAATGTCCAGCTGTGTCACTATCACTTTGTTTTAAAAGGTGCTAAGACTTTCTTTAATATTTCCTTAGGCAAGTCAATCCAGCCTGCATTCTCCTAACTGTAGAAAAGTCAACAATGGACTTTTGCAGTGCTTCTCCAAGGCTGTGTGCATAGCCCAACATCTGTCCTGGCATGGTAATAATCTACCTGCATAGAAAAAATTGGTGGCTGAAACTCTACTGATGACATTATGTTAACCAGTAATCCTTTTTTTCAGAATGAAAAGAAACATCAGAGACATTATCTTATCTTAAGAGCCTGAACTAAGCAAACAATTGGGACAGGCTACAAGTCCCTGCTGCTCTATCAAATTCCTTAAATGTGGTTTGGTTGGGTGGGATAAAACTATGCCTCTGTTATAACTGATGGAGTGCAATGTTTTCTCATGTTAATAGAGTTTGTAATGTTGATGTGATAAAAATCTTTCATCCCTCATTTAGCTCAAATGTTGAAGCCATTATAAGTATTAATTGGGAAAGGTCCTTCATGGAAGTAGGAAAACCTCCAGCAACCTGCTTTAAATAATAAAAGGAAGGTAAATTGTGGGCATTAACTTAGCCTATGAATTGGATGTAGCAAGCAACTATATTGGCTTTGGGTGGAGTCTGTGGCAAAAGCAAAATTCTAAACAAGTACCCCTTGAGTTTTAATCACAATTCTGAAAAAAAATATAAAAAAGTAATTGTGTGCAGCATGGGAGGCCCTGCTTAAAGTGAAAGACTTAACCCAATACTGTCTGGTCACTCTAAAAACTGCCATCCCTATCCAGGGGTGGATTGCAAATACTAAGAACAAGACAGAAATGATGGACTGTTGAAAATCACCCTCAGGTTATGAGAAAGCATCCGGGATACCTGTTAGTAGTAACAGGTGACTGTCTGTCATGTTCCTGCCCACTTCACTAACATCCCTTTTGGTACTGTTGATGCAGATGTCTTTGTGAAGATCCAGGGCCATATCACTGAAATATGAGGAGAGGCAGAGTGGCTCCACCGGAAAGGAAAATATCAAAGTGTGTTGCAGGATGAAGAAACAATAGTGTTGGCCAGAAGAAAATGCATCTGGATACTGGTGAGAATGATGTGGATTTGGCAGTTATCTTCTGAAAGTCATTTATTGCTACATAAGAATTCTTGAAACAGACTAAATGTTTTATTGGACTGCTTATTATAAGCATTTTGGGACTGATTGGGATCATTACAGCTACTGCTACTGCTATGGTAGCTTTATGTGAAAGTAGACACTCAGCAATATGTGCATGATTGGCATAAAAATGTTAGTGATTTGTGGCGTAGGCAAGAGTACATTGATGAACAGTTAAATAATTGGGTTAATGATTTAGAATCAGCTGTTTTGCATATTGGAGATCAATTGTATAATTTAAACTTGGGATTGAAATGTGATTGGAATGAAAGCAACTTTTGTATTACTCCTCTTGCCTATAATTTATCTGATATAAAAAAAAAAACATAGTTTATTATGCCATAAAAGTAATATCTCTCTGGAAATAATGGAAATACAAAGAAAAATATTAGAAATGTCTCAAAATCAAATTCATGTAGCCAATGATAAGGATATTTTCTCAGATATGATTTCACATATTACAAAATTTAACCCAGTTAATTGGTGGAAATCACAGCATTTCCTGTCAGCTTTAGTAATCGGGCTAATCATATTTCTGTTGCTCATGATTCTTGCCTGTGTCACACAGTGCTTTTGAAGAAAATTGCAAAGTGTAACAGGCATGGGACATGCAAATAATCTGGTGGTAGCAAAAGCACTTCAATAGATTCTCCAAGTCGAAGAGGTTGGCTGGTAGTCAATGATGGGTAAGACTCTCAGAGGAGGGCAACCTCAGACAGGTATGGTCACCTCAACTAAAAAAAAAGGGGGGAGATGTTGGAAACTGAGGCACAATGGCCTCACAAGGAGAGACATGCTGTCTCCATGGCTATGCTTGCAACCTAAGGAATGTGGTAATTAAGAGTTCCCTGCAAATGGGATGAAGCTGTTAAAGGCTGAAAGAAAAGATGAGCACATACCTTTTGAAGTGAATAGAACACTTAGACTTTGTACCTTGAGATAAGATTTTTTTAAATTCCTTAGACTATGGGTAATGCTGATAGTTAATACGTGTTGCTGCTTGATGTCACATACACTACGTGTTACTGCTTATTGGCACATTGGCTATGTATTCCTGCTTGTTCTCATGTACACTGGGGTATATAGAGAGCCCCTTGTAAACAATAAAGTTGTTTAGAGGAGTAATTACTCGCAGACCCCCAATCCCAGCTCTCTCATTCTTTTTCTCTCACTCTTTCTCTTTGTTTCCTTCTCCCTTCTCTCTTTCTTTCATTCCCAATACCCTTCGAGTCTGAATCTCCAACAGCTCCAACTCATAGAGAAATATGTTTTTTAAAAGAGGATGAAGCCCTTGATGGAGTGCCAGGTAATTCATGCTGGAGCTGTTATTCACGAAAAACCACACAAAATCATTTATTCATACATTAACATTTAAGGGCAAGTGAGAATTCACACTGTATATAAATCTTACCAGTGCCGCGAGTGAAGACGTGCCTTCAGTGATCAGTAGCATTAATATTCTTATGTCATTTAGGAAAATCGTCAGTTGGATTTCACATCAGAACATTCAGTGGAAAGTAAAGTGCTTTATATAGACCATTTACCATACAATTCAGAAAATAGTCAAGAGCTTGAACAAGTCTTAATATTTAAATTAAGTGGGATAACAATGTAGAACTGTGAAATGACAAAGGTATACTGAATGATGGATTTTTCCAGAAGTGATATGAAGTGAATTTGATTTAAGTGATTAGTATATGCATATATCTAAGCAAGAGATCTTGTTGCTGAACGTCTTTTATGTTAGGTTACATTTCACTTTTGTTTTTCTGCAGTTCTAAACACAAAAGACTTGAATCAAGTAGAAAATCACTTTGAATGTTAATCATTTAGAACATAAATTTATGATTTTTATCTATTACCTTAGTAATCTAAGATATGCTTTTGGCAAGGTTAAAAACAGTTGTGGATAAACACTTTAGAAGCAGTGTCTATGGTACATACATACCCCTTTTGAAGTATCACTTAATATTGCCATCACACTTTAAAAAGGAATTATAAATGAAACTAAATAAAATAAAACATGTCCATTATGGTGAATTGTGGGTTCATTGGTTAGAGAAGTCCCCAGAAAGCAGAATCTGTTCGTGTGTCATTCCATGCATTAGTATTTTATTATAAATGTGCTTTTCCAACAAGAACATAGAAATAACATCAAACAAGCACATGAAATTACATTGAAGATATAGGGAGTGTCCCATTTTCAGAATGTACAGTTTTCAGGAGGATGACATCTATATCATCTCCAGTTTAAATTAGGTGGCCTGTTAATACCACTTTAGTCCAGACCAGAAACCACCCCTGGGGAGTGCGTTGGGGATTGCATTCCATTTGAGTAGAAAGCAATTGGATATATTGTGATTGGGTTTTGTCTTTGTAGCTTCCAGAGAGAATTTCCTTGTTCTCCATTCCCTCAAAGCTGTGCATTCCCCAACATACTTTCCAATGCCTTGTTTTCCTTACACTGCACTGCTCAGTGACCCGATACCTTTAGATGGGGTCACCACCCAGTTATTCTTCCAGATGGCCTTTGTGTTGTTCTTTGAGTTCTCCATTTCATCGTCCTCTCACTCCATTGTTGTTGGGGGGAAAATATTCCTATTGGGTCATTTTTTGCTAGTGAGACTAGTGCAGACCTAGTGAGGTACCTAGGTCTGCCTGGAATCCATTCAGATATCTGAACACTTTGCAGAAGTGTTTCTCTACAATCAACATTATGCACGAGAATTGCTGTAACATACCCAGATTATCTACAATGGTTTTCTCTATGATGAAACTCATTTCATTTTAGTTTTACAAGTTTCCTCCATGAACCAAGCTCTACCATCAGTAGGAATGACTTTTGTCATCCACTATATTGAATTCTCTGGAGACACCTGGATTTTTTTTGCCATTTGAGCGCCCGAATCTTAAGAGACTAATGAAGATGTGCACCCCTCCTTTCCCCATCCATCCTATGCCAATAAAGGACTTACTATCCCTAGTGGGATCCTGGATTCCTTGGCTCCATCCCTAAGTGTTCTTTTTAAGGAGAATAAGAACAGGGTATGAGTGATGGGAGTGTCCTTCCTGACTCTTTAGAGTCAGAAGTGTCTTCCTCATTGACCTGTACCATGTACAAGGAAGCCTTAGCAACCTGTATGTTCATCTTTTCTGGGGTGCATCAGGCGCTCAGTGGGCAACTCTGCAGAATTCTATGCTTTTCCAGTTCTGAGAGTGCTGACATAAGCTCAGTGATAGGTTGGCTCAAAGGGAAGGGTGTGTAAAACTTAAGTAAAAGACAGAGAAAGACACAAGAGAGCAGATAAAGATTGAACCAGGGGACTCAACAGCTTCTGGAACTGAGAACCTTGACTCTAGTTTCCACATTGTGTTGTTTGGAAACTACTGAGCAGCTGCTCAGTATCAGAACTGCAACATCATCTACAATAGGGAATTACGGGAACATCTGCAATAAGGCAACATCTACAATAGAACAGGTGAAACTCTTTTTCCCACATTTCCCCCTTTTTGTTTTTGCTAAGTCTATGCAAATGATGTTTTACTGATTAACAGTGTTTCCTGAATGATATTTTCACTTTTACATTTGAACAATACTCATTAAACTTTTTCTCAATACATTAAACAAGGTACTTTTATATATCACAGTTCATCCAATCACGCAATCACAATCACCCAAGTACAAAATCCAATCACCCAATCACAATCACCCAAGTACAAAATGTTTCATTATTAAATTTCTGATTACTATTCAAGCATTTTATACATAATCCATAACTGCAACAACAATAAGACTTCCACCTAGCAGACCTTTAATGACTAGACTTTAATTTTTCATGGGCTTAATATTCCCAACCAGCAAGGCTATAAAAGCCAGTACTTGATCAAAAATATCTCATTTTCCCCAGTTTGTAAAGTGCTGTTAGCATGTGACCTGGGGCCACATGCAATTCACAGATTAAGTCAATATCCACCTTCTCCTATTTTTTAAAGCAGCCGGCGAAGGTCCTCCTACTCTCATGAAGGACCTCTCCTAATTAACACATCTTAATCATAAAATTTTTTAGTATTCCAACAATATTACAAATTCTATTAACATAAAACATTGTACTCTATCAATTATAGCAAAGAGTATAGTTTTATCTTACCCAACATTTAAGAATTTGCTAGAGTAGCAGGGCCCTTACAGCTTGTCCTAATTGTTTGCCTATTCCAGGCCCTTAAGATACCATCCTCTCTTATGTTTCTTAGTAGAGTCACTGCCATAGGTTTCTTTTATGCAACCAGATTGATTGCCATCTGGCCAGGGCAAAAAGCCTTGAAGAACTGCAAAAGTCCATTGCTGACCTTTTCAAAGTTTTTGCACTTTTTATATTCATTCAGGCTTGTTTTAATTTTGCAAAACACATTACCTCACTGAACGCTACCACAATACTTTTACAACTTCCTCTATGCATACTAGTTCTGTCCCACATATCTCCGTATTACAGTTTATTTTAGGACAAAATACACTTTATAACATTTCAGTTAGCATTCCCACAAACTTTTTACCTTTTTCAATATTCACTTAACTTTCAGTCTTTCATTTTATCCTTCCTTTCTCTGTTTCTATTTTCCTTTTTCTCTTTTTTTCCTTTCTCTTCCTTTTTCTTTTTTCTTCCTTCCTCTTTTCCTCTCATTTTTCTTTTTGGCTTTTCTTTTTATCTTTTTCTTTTTTGAACAATTACACAATTACAACACACACACTGACAGCAAACAAACTCAAAAGCTGTTCCAAGTCTATTAATGTAGAATTTCTTCATTGCTTCCTTTTATAATTCAACATTTCTTTTCCAGCTTTCTTCCTCTCAATTTCCTTCTTAATCTCTTTCTGTCCCCAAGCTGTACTTGCTTTATGATGCCATGTTTGAACAAGTTCTACAGTTGAAATAATTTGATGTAAAGCCAGTCTAGTCTTCAGAAAGAGAACCAGCTGTGCAGTTTCCAGCATTTGTCTCTCCATCTGCATGACCAAAGGTTCTGGATTCCACAGGAACTTTCATAGTCTCTTGGGGAAATACAAGCAAACCCTTGAGGACTTCAAAGGCATTCCAGACCACTCAGGTCTCTGCACCATTACACTGACTTTTATTTCACTTGAGGTGATCCTTCTTCCCTTCAGGTCCCTGTTTGGCACCATATTCTGCAAGCCTTCTTCCCTTCATGCCCCATGTTGGGTGCCATTTGCTGAGATCACCTCAGTGATAGGTTGGCTCAAAGGGAAGGTGGCATAAAACTTAAAGAAATAAAGCAGAAAGACAAGAGAGGAGATAAAGATGGGACCAGGGACTCAGCTTCTGGAACTGAGAACCTCGACCCTTGTTTCCACATCGTATTGTTTGGAAACTACCAAGTGCGGCAGCTTGCTCAGTTGGTAGAGGTGGGGTCTGGCTGCGGATGAGGGGTCGGTCCCACTTGGGATGTGGGGTCGGTCCCACTTGGGATGAGGGGTCAGTCTGGCAGCAGACAAGGGGTCGGTCTCACAGGGATTGCGCGGTTCGGCTGATGGGGTCGCCCAGCGAAGCAGGCGATGAACTGGGGACAAGGGAGGCCAGGCCCTTGTCGGGGGCTCTCAGGACTGGAGGGCACACGGCAGAAGAACTACCGCAGAGACAAGGTAAACACGCAAGTCCAACTTTATTGAGGGAGAGGCAACAGTTTTATAGGGGCTGGGGAAGGCTGATTGGTCGAAGCCACACTCTGTTCTGATTGGTTGCCGGAGAAAGGTCAGTGGGAGGTACTGGATGGGGGAGGGGTGGTGATTAGGGATTGGCTGTTGCTGTTGCTGGGGGAAGTGGCAGGGTTTAGTGATTGGTGGCTGCTGTTGCTGGGGTAGAGGGCAGACTTGAGTTTCCTGCCTGGCGCCTGGCTGTTGCTGCTGTCGGGGGGCGGGGGGGAAGGGCAGACTGGAATTTTCTGCCCTGCGCCTGCACAGGGACAAAGAGAAGAAGGGTGTTGCCTCATAAGGCATCGTGTGGCACTATCTGGGAGGAGGGGTGGCCGCGGAAGCATGGCCACCGAGAAGGGGAGACCCAAGGGCACTCTGCACCCATGCTGAGCTCCCTTCAGGGGTGGCGGTGAGTCTGACCAGCCACCCTATTATGGGGGCAGTGGCTTGGAATTAGGCCTACCGCAGCCACTCCCCTGCCAGGCCAGCAAACCACACTTCAGCCCGAGGGGTGACCGCAACCAAGCAGCTGTTTGCTATCAGAACTGCAACACCATCTACAATAGGGAATAACTGCAACATCTGCAATAAGACAACAACAACAATAGAACAGGTGAAACTCTTTTTCCCACATGAGAGCTCTTTTTCTCTTTTATGACTTTAAGTAGGGCCTTAATTAAGCTTAATTAAGAGGGCCACATTCTTCCTCATAACAGCAGTTTTTCTGTAGGGATCATATCTGCTGATTTGTCTCCACCCTGCTTTGCTTTGATAAAGCCACATTGCTCTCCTAGATGGTCCAGCCATGCCCCTCAGTTTTCTTCTCTTGGTAGTTCTTTGTGTTCCCTCTTTGGCCCTTCTGGCACAGTTGCCCATTCTCTCCTTCTGGGCCACTTCAGTGAAAATGGCAGATGCTGGGCTTCTGACCAGCCCAAAACAGAACAGTATTGTGGATATTTTCTGCCATTTTGCCCATCACTCTCACTGAAATTTAGGTACAGGGCTCTGTCCCAGGGCAGGCCTTGTTTCATTAATGCCTCCAATGCCCTCCAAGGTGGGACCACCTGATCCATATCCTGACCATGAGTGAGATGGTGTAGCCAGTTGTTCTTCCTTTACCTAAAGTGAATTTATTGCCTCATGAACAGTCTTTCAGGGGATTTTTCTTTTTTGGACATTTGCTACAGTTGGGATTATCATTTTCATGCTCTCAGTCTCTTAGACTGAGTAGATGCATTTGTCTTCATCTCTTTTTTTGGTTGTCCTGATATAAGCATTTCTCTTTTCCATTTCAGCTGTTCTGTCTTCTGTATAACTTATTCTATCATTCGAGGACTGTTGTTGTATGCCTCTAATGTGGCTTTGATACCACTTGTGTCTTTCCCATGAGCTATTACTTTTCAGGCTTTCACATTCTTTATTCTTGCTTTCTTCTTGATGTCTTTTATCTCTTTTGTCATATTGTATGTTTTTTATCTCTTTAGTCATATTGGCTTTCATTTTATTAATTTGATTTTGGAAATTTTTGTGCATCTCGTTGATTAGTTGTTTGAATTCCTGCATCTCCTCTGGGCCTTTGATATATTCCTTTTGTTGGGCCATTTTTTCCATTTTCTTAGTATGCCTTGTATTTTTTTCATGATGTCTAGGCATCTGATTAGGATGGTGAGTTTACTTGTATGCTCAATTTCTCTTTCATAAAGATTAGAAGGAAACTTTCATCTTGCCATTCTTTGATTCTTGGTTCAACAAATAGATAAATAGGACTTCCTCAAAATTAAATACTTGCATGTCAAGATACTTTGTGAAAAGGGTGAAAATCAGCTGACTCCTTCCATGAAAACATTTGATAATCACATGTCTGATAAGGGTTTAATACCCATGATATGTAAAGAGGTCATACAACTCGATAATAAAAAGACAAACTACCCAATTAAAAAATGTGTTCAACATTTGAAAAGGCAAAACACATGAAAAAGTTTTCAACCTCACAAGCAATTATGAAAATTCAAATGAAAAGTACAATGAAATATCATTTCACTTATTAGTTTGGCCACTCTTTTAAAAATTGGAAAACTGTGAAAGTTGAGAGGATGTGGAGAGATAGGAATGCTTAGTCACTGTTGGTGGGATCGTAGAATGGTATAGCCACTGTGGAGGAATGGCATTGTCCTAACAAATTTGGATATAGACTTGGCCATGTTACCCAAAAGTGTCATTACTACATATATACCCACAAGAATTGAGAACAGTGATGTGACAAGACAGCACACCACTGTTCATAGTGGCATTATAGTGATTGCCAAAGTTTGGAAACAACCCAGATGTTCATCAAAAACTGTGCTGTATACACATGATGCTTTATTATGTAGCTGTAAAAACAAAGCCACAAGGCATATAACAACATGGATAAACTTGGAGTAAATTATGTTACTGATGCAAGCCAGATATAAATGGCCAAATACTATATGAATGCACTATGATGAAAAATATATCATGTTATCTTGTGGATTTAGTAACTTGAATATGGGTCAACAGAAAATAGAAGGAAATTAGAGAATGAAAAGCTGAGGATTAACTTGTACAGAATTTTTAAGAAGGATGTATGTTAATTGAAGATGAATAGAAAAGTTTGAAGCCCAATATGTTTATAACTAGCAGTACTATTATGTGGGATATGGAAGTGGTTTAAAGGGAACATTTAAGGTCATATGTATTAATAAAAGGAAAGCTAGAAACATAGAACATGGGACTGTATAGCATAGGAAAACCACATGTGAAATAGGATATGGGTAAAATTACATATATGGGGCTGTACTTCTCTGAAACTGAACAAATGTATCTTATTTTTGTTTCTTTTTATTTAAATGTATGTTAATACTACACGATGTTAATAGCAGGGAGGAAAATGTATGGTAAGCGAAAGAAACCTGACACAAAGTATTACATGTTGTATGGTTCTGTTTCTATAAAACATAAATATAATTCAATTTGTAGAGCTGAAATTAGATCAGTGTTTTTGCAGGCCTGGGGAAGAACTGCTAAAGGGGAGGGTTTTTTCTTCCTGGAGTAATGAAATTGTTCTAAACTTTTTTGGTGATGAATGCACAACATTTTAATTATACTAAAATCCTTTTGGATAGATCATATGGTATTTAAATATGTCAAGAAAACTGCATAATAAATCATTGTGCATGAATAACCATTAGTAGTAGCTATGTACAGCTGGGGAAACAGATTGAGAGATAAAGAATTTTCTTGCTTTTTTCTTTTCTTTTTCTTTCTTTTTTTTGTTTATTATAATTGAACTAATGAAAATGCTCTAATAACGATTGAAGTGATGAATGTACAACTGTGTGATTGTATCAAACACCATTGAGTGTGTACTTTGGATAAATTGTAAACTTTATTTATATGTATCAATAAAACTGACTTGTTTAAAAGGATATTTTGCAGCCAGGAGCTCAGTGGTTAGCTTCCACAGGAGACAACTGAATCTATAATGCCCCCCTCTTTGAATAGATACATTAACCAAGCCATGTGAAGCTCCCCTGTCTTTTAGTTAATGTATTAAACTTTCATGAAAATGCCTCATTTTGAAAGTTGCATTTTAACCAACGACAGGGTAATTCTATGTTAAACCTAATTTTTTACTTGAAAACAGCCTGGACTTGGTGCAGCTCCCCACAAAGGGTCTGAAACTCTTCTGGGCAGTCATTTAAAACCCTTGAGACATGGTGGAGCAGGTGGCATGGGTGTGTACAGGTGGCCAGCAGCCAGCTTAGTTTCCTTACTCTTCCTAGGATCCACCTCCTCATCTCTGCCCCATGCCCCACACCATTTTTTCACTTAAAAAAATTTATTTTTCTCCCCTTCCCCTTCTCCCCACCCTAGTTGTCTGTTCTCTGTGTCTATTTGCTGCATCTTCCTTGTCTGCTTCTGTAGTCAGTGGCATGGGAATCTGTCTCTTTTTGTTGCATCATCTTGTTGTGTCAGCTCTCCATGTGTGAGGCACCATTCCTGGGCAGGCTGCACTTTCTTTCATGCTGGGCGGCTCTCCTTACAGGGTGCATTCCTTGCACATAGGGCTCCCCTACACAGGGGACACCCCTGCATGGCACTGCACTGCATGGGCCAGGTCTACATGGGTCAAAGAGGCCCAGGGTTTCAACCATGGACATCCCATGTGGTAGACTGATGCCCTAACCACTGGGCCAAGTCTGCCACCCCATTTTCTCACTGTTGACATAGAGATTGCTTGCATCTCAGTTGTACTCATGCAACTAGAGGGAGGCCAGCATCTTAGTCCATTACACCCTAGGGAGTTGGCAACTCCCTGGGATGACTACTGATAAATCCCTACCATGCTAGGGAGTGCTTTGTTGGCACACAGAGTGTTGGGGCAAGATACCAGTACCACCTGTAGCAGTTTGATATGGTTATGAATTCCAAAAATAGATACTGGATTATGCTTGTAATCTGAACTGTACCTGAGCATGATTGTGTTATGATTAGGATGTTGAGTCCCCACCCATTGGTGGGTGGGGCTCACAGATAAAAGGCATGGCAAAGGACAGAGTTGAGGGTTTTTGAGGTTGGAATTTGATGAAGTCTTAAGCTGGAGCCTCAGGAAGTAAGCTCACAGAGGCAAGAGAAGCCAGCCCCAGGAAGAAAAAAGAACCTTGAACCCAGAGAACAGCAAGACCCCAGAATGTAGGAACCCAGGAAGCCTGAACCCTTGCAGATGTCAACAGCCATCTTGCTCCAAATAGACTTCAGTGAGGGAAGTAACTATGCTTTATGACCTGGTATCTGTAAGCTCCTACCCCAAATAAAAACCTGTATAAAAAACAACCAATTTCTGTATTTTGCATCAGCACCCTTTTGGCTGACAAATACACCACTTATATGGAAGGAGTCTCACCACATGGAAGATAGCAAGAGTTCATGCAGTTATTGTGGTGGGGTCACCAAGAAAACACATGACTTACACAAGGAACACCAGTTTTTCCCAATGTGAAGAAACAAAGCAAGTTCACCTTAAGGGGAATTGTTCCCCTATGGCCAGTGTTTCCCACTCCAAAGCTGATGCAGGGAAATGGTCTATGCACACCCCTCTTGTGTATAGTAGGCAATGGACTTGGCTCCCTCCCCACCAGGAACAGGTGTAACCCCAAGGGTACAGCAGGTGCTATAAAATAATGCATTTACTCAGCCAAGCAGTCTCCAGTGAATGTTAACAGAATGCTCTATGCAAATAGGGAATGAATGATTCATCAGGCCACCATTTGCTAGGGAATCTCTTTTATCTCTAGGAACTTCTGACAAGTCCATATTTATAACAAAATCCCAGGAGCCAGGCTGCTACATGTCCTAAGAACAGGGTTTATTGGTGGATCTCATGGAAAAGTGTCAGTCTGCACTCAAACTGTCCCATTCCACATTATATACATATACATTTTTTCCCAAAGCAGAACTTGTTTATTGGACAGACTGCCAATGGGATGTGTCCATCAGCCAGCAAACTCATCAAAATATATAATATAGTTCAAAAATGTGGATTTTAGAGTAGTTGTAATATTTTTTATTTGGTCCACAACACCTGATCAAATATAAAGAGGTAAAACCCAGAACTGAAAAAAAAAAAGACACTACCACTACTGAGTATATACAAGAAGAATTGAAAGCAGGGACATGAACAGATAATATGCACACCAATGTTCATAGCAGCATTATTTAGTATTGCTCAAACTTGGAAAGAACCCAAATGTCCAAAAACTGATAGGTGGATAAACAAATGGTGGTATATACATACAATGGAACATTACTCAGCTGTAAGAAAGAAAGCACCATTAATACATGGGATAACATGGATGAATCTTGAAGACCTTATGTTAAGAGAAGCAAGCCTGGAACTAAAGGACAAATACTACATTACCTCACTGATATGGATTAAGCAAATTTAGAAGACTTACAGAGCTAGATTCTGGAAGGTAGGTTTACAGGAGACAGAAATGGGAAGATTGTGAGCCAATGCCCATATGAGCAAAATCTATCATAAGGTAGAAATGTGTAGTTGTGCAGTAGATGGACATGACAGTGGTGCATGATGCTATTGGGTTGGGCAGTGCTGGTTTGTGGGGGAGGATGGTGGCGAGGGTGGGTTGGACTGTCCATGGAAGTAGGGGAGGCTTTGCACACTGAGGCTTTGCAGTATGTGGTTGAAACTACAATGTTGGGAATTTTTTTGGGAGTGTGGCAGAGAGCATTACCGGTTTAGAGTGTTGTGTTTCTGGGGTCTTCAAGACAGGGCACACCTGGGGCAGGCTTCTAGGGAGTGTGTGTGTTCATCTTGTCATAGTGTGTTTTATCAGTGGTTGGAGGTCCACATAATAAGTGGGCAGATATTGGGCTCCCATCATGGGTAGTCCTGCTGTGTTCTCAAATTGAGGGGCAAGAGGCTCTCAAGAGCATAGGCAGTGCCTAATGGGGGTGGGGAGGACAGGCCAGTATATTAAGCCTTCAAAGTTCTTGCAAGTAACTGAATCTTGTTCTTCAAGGAGTGAAGATTGGTTGTTGCCCAGTTCCCAAGGGGAGGGGGGGAGGAACAGAATAGATAGAACATTGGGCATTTGGGGAGTGATGGAAGTGTTTTACATGATCTTACAATGATGGATAAAGGCCATGTTAAATTTCTTCAAAATTTACAAAGGGAATGATCCAAAATGTAAACCACAATGTAAATCATTGACCATGGTTACTAGCAATATTTCCATATTTATCTATCTTTTGAAACAAATGTTCCATACACTTATAAAATTTTATTAATAGGGGAAAGGGGAAAAGGTATAGGATGTTGGATATATCAGAATCCCCAAATTCTTTACATGACTTTACTGTGAACTAAAACTTCTTTGAAGACAAAATGAAAGAAAGACACTGGGTAATAGAAGAAAATGTCACTGTATATACAAGATAACAGATCTTACACGAATGAAAGACATAATGTCAGTAAAAAATTTTTACAATAGAAGAAGCTAAATCATTGATGTGGAGACAATGGCCACTGGAGGTGCTGAAGTCAGGGAGGAGGACAAAGAAGTGTAATTGGGGGCATTTTCAGGACTTGGAATTGTCCTGAGTGATATTACAATGACAGATATGGGCCTATATATATATGTATATATGTATATATACATATATACATATATGGCCATAATCTACAGAATTGAGTGAGATGGAGAGTATATTACAATGTAAACTGTAATCCATGCTTAGTGGCAATGCTCCAAAATGTGTTTATCAATTGCAATGAATGTACAACACTAATGAAAGAAGTTGTTATTGTGGGGAAGCATGAGAGGTGTGGGGAGTGGTGCATAGGGGAATCCCTTATATTTTTTATGTAACATTGTATATAATCTAAGTATCTTTTAGAAAAAAATAAAAAGTAGGTATTTTTTTAAAGTGGTGAATAAAATGCACCCCCAAAAAATGACACTAAGTTCATAAAAAATTTTTTCTAATTTTTTATATTTTTAATTATTTTTTATTCCACATTTTTTGTAAGTTTTTGTATTTTTTATTTTTAAACCATCATTTCATTTCCTTAGAAATTGTATTTGCTTACTTTCTTAGCTTCATTTCTGAAGAAGTTTTGGATCACAGAAGGGTTAGAACTGTATCAGGGAGGATCACTGGTGTGTGGAGTTGGTGATGGGGGATGTGTGGAAGGTGATTCACCTGGGGCAAACCTTCATAAAGACACATAAATTTGTTCAAGTGTTAATGGGGCATTGTCACAGTGGGTGGAGATTTACACAATAACTGAAAGAATATCAAATTCCCATCCTAGGGAGCTCTGCCACATTCTCTAATATGACAGCAAGAATCCTCCAAATACAGGTGCAGTGACTAGTGAAGGAGGAAGGAATATTGACAGGTCCTTCATATTGATGGATAACTTATGAACCTTTAATTTTGAAATTGAAACTTAGCCTAGTATTATATGATGCCTAAGAGTTACCTCCTGATACCCTCCTTGTTGCTTAAAAGTGGCTGCTCTGTAAGTGGAACTCAGCATATAAATATTTTTCCCACAGCATGGGACATGACTCTTGGAGATGAGCCTCCCTGGCACCAAGGGATTACTACCAGGCTGCATCTAGCAATGCAACTGGAAAAAGACATTAGCCAAAATGGGGAAAGTGTAAAGACAAATGAGTTTATATGGCTAAGAGACTTCAAAGCGAGTCAGCGTGTCATTCCAGAGGTTGTGCTTATGCACACCTCAGCAGGATCTCATTGACTGCCACATTAGATATTGCCTCAAATAGTGGAGGCAACCAGACACTACAGGTAGGGCAGACAGTTCATGGGTTTGACCCTACCTGGGAACTTATGCTCCTGAGTGTGACAGAGTTGGACTCAGTTTTGGTTTCCTTACACATGACTCTTCTACCCCTTCTATTTGCTCTATAGTTAATACTAGAGTTGATGGTATATGTCCAAGAGACTTAAATATTTGGTCTGTCCATGTGCCAGCTCAGCTCTGAATCTCAATGGAGTTGTAACCCCTACTCTCTAGTTCATTCGGGTCCCCCAGGACAATGAACAAGGAGATGATGATGGACAACAAGCATCCCAAAGAACATCCATCTGCACCATAGGATCTAAGCCCCCTCTCAAATAGAGGGGGAGTAGCCATCACCATGCCAGATTCCATAGGATTGGCAGGCAATGCACTTTGCTCATTTTTTTAAATAAAAGTTTTCTCTACTCTTTTCTCTAACTGCACTAATCCAGCAGGAGTGTATGGGGCATCTCCCAACTCCCTCCTGAGTCCTCAAGTGTTTATCAGCTGGGCAAGCTCATACCACATAGACGTGTATGGCTGCCCCAGGATTTCCCTATGTACTGCAGGGTCTACTCTACAGGATCTGGTATGGCTGACATGGTTTCACCTGCCTTATCCCCAGTGGGATTCTCTGGAATATCCTGCCAACTATACCAATTGTAATGCAGAAAGCCCAGGAAGGCTGACAGAATCCTTAGATATTCCAAAGAAACCACATGGGGAGTTCAGCAGCACTCACACCATTTATTTACTCAAATGTACCAATGATGGCGATTAGGTGGCAACCATGCTATACAGTAGGGAAACAAACATTATATAGGGCAGACAGCACAAGTAGGGGCTCTAGCTAATTCATAGAGCAGCTCAAGGGTGCACGTAGCTTAGTAATTTTGCATACATATGGGGTTAATTGTGTGGGTCCCCAGAACAGTGAGGGTCAGCACATATGAAGGTTAGTGATTATTATGCCTAGGATCCTGTATGTACTGTAGCAGAAACTTCCAGGATGGATTGCTCATCAGTTCCACCCACACACTTTTCAGCAGTCTACACAAATAACTAGTGGGAAAGGTGGGCATTTCATGTCACTACATGGAGATTAGTGCATACTATATTTGAGGGCTGTTATTTCAGCCTACTACCCAACAAACTCATGCACATATTCTACTATTTTTTAAATGGAATATTCTTTGAACTCTAGACATATGGAAGTGAAAATAGATATATTGATCTGAATCATTCTGAAAAGAAACTTAATGACTCAAATGAGCTTAAGTGACCTATTTATAGTTTTTATAATAATTTATGTCTGTTTTCTAAATTTTTGGCTAAATTTGTTATAATCTTTTAAAACTAACTGCTAGAGTTGGTCAAGTATCACTTCATATGCAATCTTAATGCAAACAGCTTACTAAGGCTTAATATAGTTTTTTTCCCAAAGATTTATTTACCCCCTTCCTCTTCTCCTGCCTTTCTATTTTTGCTGTCTGTGTTGTCTTCTCTCTCATTTTCTGTCCTCTGGGATTCAACAGTATTTGATCCTGGAAATGTCTGATGGGGAGAGAGTTTCCCTGTCAATTGCACCACCTCAGTTCCTGGTCTCTGCTGCACTTCACCTTGAGTCTCCCTTTTGTCTCTATTTTGATGCATCCTCATCTTGCTGTGTGACTCACTTGCGTGGGCACTGGCTCACCACTTGGGCACTCATGTGGTCATGGGCTCACCACACAGGCAAACTTCCTCATCTTTTTCACCAGCAATCTCCTGAGATTCTCCCATATGGCAGGTGGATGTTCTATTACTTGAGCCACATCCAGTTCCCAAATTTTAGTACATTGTTGGGAAGCAAAATGCCATTTTATGAAAGATTTTTATGGCAAAATAAGGCTCAATGAAGGCTGACAATACTTATGTGCAGCTTTACTAAAAATGAATGTCAACTCTTATCCAATGAGAAGATGCATATTAAAGAATATAAGTGGAAACACCATTTGACTATGCTCTATGAGCAAATATTTCTTCATCAATACAAAGAGAATTATTTCCCATAATTCTGAATGTTCTATTTATATTTGGTTGGTTTCTTGTCTCTGTCCTGGACTCAGCTCCCCTATCTTGTTCTCTTCCTATCATGAGCCTTGTCTCGGTTCTTGTGCATTGTGAGCCCCAGTCATGGCTCCTCACAGCTCCCACCATGCTGGCCTGTCAACTCTCCTCGCAACTTCCCCAAAACTTATGTCAGTTCACTCCAGGCAGCTTGCTTTGTCCCATCGGTCACCAGATTCTCTCATTTTCCACTCCTTCCCAGGCAGACTTACCCCAGTACCTCTTCTTATGAAATCCCTCTTTCCTGCCTTGCACCTTAGACCTCACACCCATCCCACAAGGACTCCTCAGCCTGGCCTGTATCCCTTAGTTTCTGTCCTTTATTCAGCACCCACCTCCCTTCCCTGCTCCTGCCAAGGACCCTGCTCCTCCCTGCCTCGGTTTACCCTCTGTAGTTTCCCTCCTCTGTGGATTGACCCCACCTCTGGAGCCCCATTCACTACTCTTCAGCTCCCACAGCCCTTTTAATTGCCCCATCCTCCTAGGCCCTCTCACCTTTCTGATCCTGCCTCACCCAGTTTAACTGCTCCTCAGTCACTGGCCTCTCCCATCTCCACCTTTGAGCCCTCCCCACCACAAACATGCAGAGAGGCCTTATATCCTCACTGGGGTTCTCTTCTCCTTCGCTCTTTTCTCTCTCCCCTAATTGGCCCCAAGTCTCCTGCCTCAGGTCACCACAGCTCTCCACTCTCACGGGTCATGCCACTTTCTATGAAGACCCTTAGACCTCTCACCTTCCTGAAATGCTGTGACCTGCTCCCAGTTGCATGCCTCCATGTTCCATACACTGCTGTTCCCCTCATTTACCCTGAACTCTGTATTCTTCCCCTCAGCTGTGTCTGAGGGGTTTACACCATGGTCTACATGGGTCTCATCACATAGCCTGATGCCTCTTAGGACATGCCACTGCCCTTTCCCACCCTTCAGTTCTCCATCCTTTTCCGTGCTCCTCCCCTTGCTATGTGCCTTCTAGTCATTACCTGTCCCCAGACCCTCTTCTGTCTCCCCTGCCTTCTCCTCTGGCTCCTTTCAGTTCCTAAGCACTCACATCCATGCCATCTGTTCACTGCTGCTTCCCCTTCCTTTCTCCTCCATCATTTTGGATCAGTTTCCCTCTGCTAGCTGCCCTAGTGGATCGGCTTGGCCTACTTATCCTTATCTCATCCATCTCCTAACTGCCTGCCTTCCCTTTCCTCAATAGCTCTACACCCCATTATGGAGATACTGAGTCTCAGGGTTTCCTGCCCCTTCTCCACATTCTACCTCTAAGATGGATTTAGAGAAGGCACAAGTTCACCCCATGACCTCCACACACCCTATTGTAAGCTGGTCATGAAGGATGCCCCAAACAAGTTCCTTGCAGAGGCCCACATATTAGGTCCCATGTTAGGCCTTTGGGGATAAGCAGAGATGTAGAGGGAAAAAGTCATTAACAAGAGAGTTGGACAGAACTTACATTTGTTATGACTGCAGACAGGAGCCAAGGTTGGTGTAAAGCAACTCAGACCTGACTCCCCACATGGTAGTTTTACTCTTCTTTACATACCTGTTACTACTTAACATTTGCTTTGATTATGCATTAGCTTTTAAGCAAATGGATGAACATACATAGCTAGTTATATAATTGTACGATTAGTAGTTTCAGGAAATCATGTTTGCATGATCAAAAATGGGGCAGATAACTCCACCCCCAGGTTGGAATTTTATTATGTTAGTCAAGTTGGAGTGAGGACAGCCAGGGGTTTCTTCTGTGCAGTCTAACCAACTGGTTGAAGCCAGTTTTCATACTGCATTGCCTCTACAGGATATTCTGGACCACAAGAAATGGAATTTGGGACCAAGAGAGGGTTGTATCTCATTACCTTCTAATTTACATATAATTCTTCCCTTTGTATCCTAGCAAGAGGGAGGGAAACAAGTTATTTTCAGATATTTGGTCATCCTACATCCATCAACATCAGACCACTGTCCTCATTATCATAATCAGGCCTCTACCAGGATGTTATAAGACCCTCAGAATCTCTTCAGTTTAAGCAAAAGCTTTGAATCTCCTGCTTCCTGCCCCAGCTGTTCTGTAATAAAGCTCTTCTTTGAAACCTGGTGCCACAGGATACATTTTTTGTGTGCATTGGGGAGTGAGCCCATTTTGGCAACAGCAATAGGATAAAGAGCTCACAGGAAATCCCAATCCTGTGGACAGGGAAGAAACAAATCCTGGCACTGTGCCTGTGAACTGCTGAGCCTGATGTTCCCAAAGCACAAAAGAGGCCATGGCTACCACGACCCCCAGGTGGAACAGCTGTGTGTTCAAATCCTGTATGGTGGAAGTCATTCTTATCTCTGATTTCCAGGTTTGGATTTTTTCCTGATTTCAATTTAGCTCAACTCAACAGTAGTCTTTAAACTGGGAGCCTTGTAGGGCAAGTGTAACCTTGACAAGTATATGGACAGAAAGGAAAAGGTACAATTTCAGGATACAATGCACCCGTAAAATTTTTTTCCATCTAAGATTTTTAAAAATCCAATAAGATTTGCATTCTACATGTATTCAAAAGTGAAGGAAATTCACAGATAGTAGATTTTCTGTTTTATATACAGGATTTGGGGATTCTAGACAAAATAGGCACAAAGGATGTCAAGATTGTAAGATAATTTGGCAACTGCATCCATCAGTGTTACTCTGATATCACATCTAGAGAGTGCAAGCCCTACCTGCCTGCTTGCAGTAGGATCATTTTCCCTCCAAAGTAAATAAATGACAATGTCTCTTTCTGACCTGAATGGTCACTTTGCTATGAGGACTAGCATGGCACATCGGCTAATAAAACATTTCATAATAAGTGATAATATCTGCATTCCTTAAAAAGATTAAAGGTAAAAGTATAATATGGCATGCATAGTTAAGCAGTATAATTTTTTTTTAAGATTTAGTTATTTCTCTCCCCTTCCCTCCCTACCCCAGGTGTCTGCTCTCTGTATCTATTCACTTTGTGTTCTTCTTGTATTTTTGCCCACTTGTATTTTTGTCAGTGGCACTGGAAATCTGTGTCTATTTTTTGTTGTTGCATCATCAGCTCTCTGGGTATGTTGTGTCACTCCTGGGCAGGCCGCACTTTTTTCATGCAGGGCAGCTCTCCTTACAGGGTGCACTCTTTGCACATGTGGCTCCCTTACATGGGGGAAGCCCCTGCATGGCATGGCACTCCTTGCATACATTAGTAATGTGTGTGCACCAGCTCACCACATGGGTCAGGAAGCCCTGGATTTGAACCCTGGACCTCCCATGTGGTAGGCAGATGCTATATTCATTGATTAAAATCCACTTTCCAAAGTAGTATAATCTTGATTGAAATTATTTTCAAAATCAACAGAAAATCTCACCACAGTTCACTTCATAGGTCACCTACATTTTATTTAAGAGAAATGAGCACTAGGATATGCCCAGAAAGATACAATTTCTGACTTCCATTTAACACCTAAACTAGAATCTCAGAGTTTGACTCTCCCATACTATTGACCATTTCTTTCTCAAAATTGCAGTGTTTTGTTCCTTACTACAAATTTCTGTCACCTTCACATAAGACATGGTGACTAAAAGACAATAAAGAGGAGGGAAAAACAGTGGGAGGACTGTATTTTTATTTGCTTCTGGGATACATGTAACAATGATAAGAATGCTCAAGTATAAATAAATGTTGAAAATCTTGATTTTTATATGCTCCAAAGGGAAATACACTGACTTTAAACTCTTATTAAGCAATTTCTCTCTTTCAGCAAATAGACAGATGAGGAAATATAGACATTATTCTTAGATTCTTATTCTTAGATTCTCTATTCTTAATTTATAGAGAAGTGGACAAAACAGACTTCATCCCTGCTAATATAAAGCTTAAAATTTAGTACAAGAGAATTATATCAAATAGCTAAACACAAACATATATGTACACTGAAAAATTGAGATATGTGATATTAAGGAAAATCATTGTGGGGAAGTGTTTTTTTTTTTAAGTTTTAATATTTATGATTAGCCTTAAAGAATGAGAACCAGATAGCAGTCAGAAGAAGGGAGATGAAAAATGTTCTAGTCAAAGTTGAGTAAATATGGGAAGAGGACTTGGGAACATGGCTGATGGGTTAGGCAGATAAGGCTCACCTCTCACTAAAACAAAGGAGAAAGAGTCAGAAGCTACCTTGGGGACCTGCTTTGGGGTGCAGGAGATGAGGAAACTGCTTCACAACTGCCAGGAGAGTGAGGGAGAGAGATGAAGAAGCTCAAACAACAAGCTGTGAGTTATTAAACCTCCTGGCTGCTGGGAAGGGCTTTCCTCCCCAAACCCAGAGATATTAAGTGAGGTTAAAACTCCTAGAGAACTTTATATAACTGAGCAGAGAGCAGACATGTTCCACCCTGCCAGCTCCTTTGGATGTATGGAGAAGAGGAAGGTACTCTGAGGCATCTAGAAGGGAACTGGACGGAAGGGAAGCCAAGGGGAGATGGTGGGTTGCTTGCCCCTGTGGCTGCAAGCAGCTTATGTATCCTGCCCTCAGGAAGGATAGCCTAGGTGGAGCTGTGGGCTCCCTACTCCAAATGGAGTGTGGTGACAGATTCCCTGGAAGGAAGAGGAATCTGGGAGAGTGGAGAATAATTTTTTGTGGTAAATTTAGCCAGCTGGGCCCCTCTTGAACGTTGGAAGGGACCATGACTCAACAGGGAGAGGGGAGGATCTCCTCAGGCAGGTTCTGTTGCCCAGCTGCCCAGGTAAAGAGAGGAATTCAGAGAGGAGGCAGAGACAGGCAGCTGATCAGCAGGGGGATTGCAGGGAATCTAACCTGCACAAGGGAAAAGGAGTGGACAGCCTTCTGAAAGGCTAAGTAACCTAAGGACACAGATTACCTCAGTGGAAGAATCCCTGCCTAGCATATATGAGGACCCTGGTTTGAGTCCCAGTCTTTAAGAAGTGATCCACTGGTTATCAAGCATCCAGCTGCAAGTTTTTGACAGGGAACATATAGACATTCTCTTTGTATTAGCTCTTCTTGGATCTCTCTCTTTTTTGAAGGTTCCTTTTAAAATTCTTTCCTTATTTTACTCATTAAAAGCCTGTTCAAAATCTGCAGAGGGCAGGCTGCAGGGTGACTGAACATCAGCAGCATGCGACGATCCTTAAGGTCCTAAGACAGAAGGCTGCTTTTCCATGTTTATTTTTGTTTTTCTTTTTCCTTCTTCCTCCTCTTTTTAAAAATGAGTCACTTCTCTCTTTTCTCTTGTTTGTTGTGTTTCCTTTCCTTCATCTCTGTTTTTTCTTTCATTTACCATTTTTTCTCTACCTACCCTATTTCCTTTCTCTCCATCTTATTCTGGCTTTTTTTCTTTGGTCTCTAATTTTTAATGTTTACATTTATATATCCTTTTCTGTTTTCTTTCTTTTGTACTTTTTTCTTTCTTTTCTTTTTTCTTTCACCCTCTTCTCACCATTCCAGCCTTTTAATTCTTTCTACATATTTCTTAATATTTTGTTTCTTGTTTCATTGCTTCTATTCTACTATCTCCTATTATTCCTCTGTACTTCTTACTCAAGTTAATCTTTCCCTTTCCTAGGTCTGATACAGTTCCTCTCCTACATTTTACTGTCATTATTACTATCATTCTTTTTCTTTTCTTATCGCTTTCCTTTTCTCTGGCCCAATTTTTTTTCCAAGGGAACACAGACAAGTAGAATAAAAGAAACATAGTGTCAAAGTGAAATCTTACCATGATCAGAGAAGCAATAAAAAATAAAACCATAGAGTAGAGAAGCTAATCAACTGAAAAAAACCATCAAGACAAACAGATGCCTAGACACCAACAAAAAATTACAAGTCATACTAAGAAACCTGAAGACATGGTTCAGTTCAATGAAGAAACAAAAACTAGGAGGAGGTGCAGAACATGGAACAACTAATCAAAGATGTCCAAACACCTAACATGAATTAACTTAATGAACTGAAGGAAGAGATTAATGGTATTAAGAAGACACTGAGAGAATTTACTGAAGAAATTGTAAACATACATAAAAAGATAACAGATATGATGGTGATGAATGGCACAATCTGAGAAATAAAGAATACATGGGAAGCAAACAGCAGATTTGAACAGGCAGAGGAATCAGTGATGTGGAAGCCAATACATCTCAAATCAATCAGCTATTAGGACAGATAGATTAAAGAGATAGAAAAAAAATCCAGCAGGGATTTAGAAATTTGAATGACAATATGGAATGCACAAACACATAATAGTCATTCCAGAGGGAAGAGAGAAGGGATGGGGGCAGAAGGAGTGTTGGAGGAAATAAGGGCTGAAAACTTCCCTATCCTACTGAGGGAAATGGGAATACCTGTCCTGGAAGTTCAGCACACCTCAAAAAGAATAAATCCTAACAGAACAACTCAAAGATATATATTTGTCAAATTATCCAATGCTCAAGGCAAAGAAAGAATACTGAAAGCAGCAAGAGAAAGGAGAACCATCACATAAAAGGGAAGCTCAATAGGATTAAGGGTTGATTTCTCATCTGAAAGTGTGGAGGCAAGAAGGCCATGGTATGACATAGTTACACTGCTAAAAAGACAGAAAACTTCCAGCCAAGACTTCTCTATCCAGCAAAGCTGGAATTCAAAAATAAGGGAGACTCAACATTGTGGCAAGTATCTGTGAATCTGGTCCTTCAAGCAGTGAAGTTTTGTTGTCACTGTGGGCTCTGAGGGGAGGAGGAGAGAGGAATAGTATAGATAGAACCAGGGTAACTGGGGGCACTGTAAGTGTTCCACAAGAAAGTGCAATGATGGATATACGATATGTTAAATTTCACCAAAAATGTATAAAAATCTATAGGCTAAAATGTACCCCATAATGTAAACCATAAGGTAACTAAAAATTTAGAAAATTGTATAGTCTAAAATACAAACCACAATATAAACCAAAATGGAACCATGTTTGATAGGTATGTTTCAGTATCTGTACATCAGCTGCATCAAATATACCATGAACATGTAAAAAGATCATTGCTGGAGAAGGGTGAAAGTGTTTGATGATGGATATAGGGGAGTCATCAATATTGTATATGTGAGTTTCCTGTGGTCTAAAGCTTTTTTGAAGACAAAATTAAAAATTAGAAAAAAGGATGTAGACACTGAGGAAGAAATGAAAGAAAGTGCCTTGTCACTGTACATAGAGGGCAACACCTATTACAGTGATGAAGGGCAAAATGTCAAAAAAAGTTTTATATTTTTTATTTTATAGTACCCCATTTTTACTTTATTTCCATTTTTCTAAATTAATCTGTATTCTATTTCTAATCTTTAAGACTATCATTACTATTTCATTTTCCTATTATTTGAAAGTGGCAATATAATAGTCTTCATTTTTGAAGATGTTTTGGCCACAAATGGGCTCAACTATGTCAGGGAAAGAATGCTGGTGTGGGGTGTTATTGAAGGGGGACACCTGGTTTGGAGTGAGTTCTCCAGAGCATGTATATAGGGCATGTAAAAATATTCAGACATTCACTTGGGTATTATCATAAGTTGCTACAGTTACAAATGACAACTGATGGAGTGCTGAGTTACTAGGCAGGGGGGCTCTGTCAAATTGCCTAATGGAACAGCAATTATCTCCCTAGTGCAATGGCAAAGACCAGGGAAGAAGGATGGTCCAAACATGAGCCCTTGATATTAATGGCTTTACTTAAGAGCCTGTGCACTTGAAATTTTAACTTGACCTAGAACTGCAGTGTGCCTAAGACAGTGTGCCTGAGAGCCTCCATGTTCCTCAAATGCGGTGACTCTCTAAGTCAAACTCAGCATGTAAATGTATTACCATCCCCCCAGGTTAGGATATAACTCCCAGGGATGAGCCTCCCTGGTACCAAGAGATTACTAGCAAGTACCAGGCAGTGAAGCAACTAGAAAAAGACCTTGAATAAAAGGGGGAAATGGTAAACAGAAATGAGTTTATATGGCTAAGAGTCTTCAAAATGAGTCAGGAGGTCATCAGAGGGGTTGTGCTTATGCACATTTCAGTGGGATCTCAGACACAGCCAAAGTAGATACAATCCCAAGTATGGGTCCTCCTCAGGGCTATGGAGACATCCATGTCCTACAGTCATAATAGATGGCTATAGAGTTCAGTGCCTTTCCAGTGAGACTTTAGAATTTGTGCTCATGAATGTGATGGAGTTGGACTCAGGTGTGACCTCTACAGATGCCTCTTCTGTCACTTTTATTGAACCTGTGGTTGGCACTGGGGTTGGTGTATACTCAAGTCTTGACTCTCTAGACTATGTGCCAACTCTGCCCTGAGGCTCAGAGTTAAAACACCTACTCTCTGGTTACATGGGCTTACCCAGGTCAGCTAACAGGGAAGTGAGGATGGTCAACAACCACACCAAGGAACCAAAAGTCTACAAGTACAAACAGGAGAATTCCCTCCCTCAGCCATATGGGATCTAAACTCCCTCTTGATTTAGAGGTGGTGTGTACATCACCATTCCAGGGTCCTCAGGATGGAGAAATAGAATATGGATTAAATGGGCTTACTGTATTCTATTATTAAATTACTGTGACTCGAGCAATGGACTAAATTATAACATTGATGTTGAGACAGTGGCAATGGGAGTTGCTGGAGGCAGGGAGAGGGAAAAGGAGGTGTGACATGGCATTTTCAGGACTTGGAATCGCTTTGAATGATATTGTAGGGACAGATGCAGGACATTATATAACCTGCCATAATCCACTCAATGGACCAGGAGAGAGTGTAAAGCTACCATGTAAACTATAATCCATGCTGTGTAGCAGGGCTCCAAATACATTCATCAAATGCAATGAATGTACCACACTAATGAAATGTTGCTTTGGGAAAAGTGGGGGATGTGGAAAGCGGGGTATATGGGAACCTCCTAGATTTTTTATTGTAACATTTTGTGTGATCTATGTATCTTTAAAAAGTAAAAATGTATTTTAAAAACACATTAGAGGTATACAGCAGTAGACTCAAAATGATAGAAAGATAAGTGATACAGAAGACACAACTGAAATTGAAGAGAGAAATGCTGTGTATTTTTACATGTACAGAGCAGGACAACAACAGAAGGATGGAGATAAACCCAAGTCACTCACTCTCGTAGGCTGGAATACGGCAGTGATGTTCCCAACTGTGATGGACTTCCAAAAAAAGTAAAATCTCCTGCAAGACTTTGCATGGGGTCACAAATGCCCTTTAGGTAAAGGAAAGACAATTGGCTAAATCATCCCACTCTTTGATAGCATGTGGGGGACATGGTCTTGCCTTGGACAGCATAAAAGGTATTAATGAAATAAGAGCTTGCCCAGAGGAAGAATCCCATATCCTTTCTGATGACCTTGGTTACAGTAGTGAGTGAAGTGGTTGGATTAACAATGTTCTGCTTTGGGTTGGAATCAGAAGTACAGAATCAGCCATTTTCACTGAGGTGGTCAAGAGGGTGAAAAGTCCAGCAGTGGGAGGCCATGCCAACAGGAACATAAAGGGAGCATAAAGAACTACCAAAGGAAGAAAGAGGAGGAGAAAGGGCTGCCCCACCAAAGAAGGCAAGGTGGCTTTACTTACCAAAGCAGGGGAGAGACAATGCAGAAAGGGATGTGATTCCTACAGAAAAACTGCCAAAGCTATAGGGCAGAAGATGGTCCCTTTAAATAAGATCTAAAGGCAATATTACAAACCATAAAAGAAGAGGAGGAAGGGGGCTCTCAGAACTGAAAAGGCTTAAAATTCTTCAGAGCTGCCCAGTAAGCCCCAGATGTACCCCAGAAAAGAGGAACATACAGGTTGCTAAGGTTTCCTTGTCCACAGACTAGGGTAGTGAGGAACTTCTGTGACTCATGAGTCAGAGAGGAAGGATGCTCCCATCATCTGTATTCTGATCTTACTTTCTTTAAAAATAATGCTTATTGGAGAACAGATGCAGCTCAATTGTTTGAGTGCCTGCTTCCCATGGTTGAAGTCCCAGGTTCTATCAGTAGCACCTCCTAAAAACAATACAGCAACAGACAGGTGAAAAAAAGATGTCTGGTGAGCCCATGTAGCTCAGTGGGTGAACATCAGCTTTCCACATATATTTTCCTGGGTTCTATCCCTGGCACTGGAGCTAAGGATTCCAGGTCCCCACTATAGGTGATATGCCCTGTATCTCCATTAGGGTTGATGGGGAATGAGAGGGGTGCACACTTTCAACAGTCTTTTAGATACAGGTGCCATAGTGGCAAAAAATATCCACAACTCTGCAGAATAGTCAATAGAGTGAATGACAAAATCATTGCTAATGGTGGTATGGCTTGGCTTATGGAGGAAACTACAAATTAAAAGGAGATGAGTTTTACTGTACCAAAAAAAAAAAAAACCAACAAAACAACCATGGTAGACCCATACTCTGTGTATGGTACAGCAATTCTCATGCAAAATGTGACTGTGGAGAAACACTTTTGCAAAGTGCTCAGATACCTGAATGGACTTCAGGCAGATGTAGGTACCTCATGACAACACAAATGCCCTATCCATAAGCACATTCCTAAACAACAGCAATGGGGTGAGAAGATACTGGAATGGAGAACTTATCTACATAAAGACCACCTGGAAGAACTAACTGGGTGGTGACTCCATCTAAATGTATTTGGGAACTGAACACTGCAGGGTAAAGAAAACAAGACAGTGGAATGTATGCTGGGGAACATTCAGCTTTGAGGGAGTGGAGGACCAGCATGTATCCTATTTAGGCTACAAATGCAATACCCCAGCCTTGGTATGCTCAATTGCTTTCTATTTCCCCACTGGAATGCACTGCACAAGGCACTTCCCAGGGGTGGTTTGTGGTCTGGACTGCAGTGGTTTTAACATAAAGGACCCATAATTCCAAATTGGAAATGAAGAGGGTTCCTTCCTTCAGAAAATTGGACATTGCCTAGGCCTTCAATGTACTTTAATGTCCTTGCTTGATGTTATTACATCCTTGATTGCAAAGACCTTCTTGTAATAATACTAATGCATGGCATGACACACTGACAGATTCTGGATTCTAGGGACTCCTCTGTCAAATGAACCCACAATTGTCCATGATTGATGTGTTTTATTGAAGTACTGATTTTTTCCCCCTTCCCTAACCTCCTATCCCCATTGTCTGCCATCTGTGTCCATTCACTGTGTGTTTTTCTGTGTCTGCTTGCATTATCCAGTGGTACTAGGAAACATTTTTTTGGTCCACCATCTTGTGTGTCAGCTCTCCATATCTGCAGTGCCACTCCTGGATGGGCTGCGCTTTTTCACGTGGGGTGGCTTCCTTGTGGGATGCATTCCTTGGGTGCATGGCACAGCACTCCCTGCATGCTGCAGCACTGTACATGGGCCAGCTTACCACATGGGTGAGGAGGCCCTCGGGATTGAACCCTGGGCCCTCCACATGGTATATGGAGGCTCTATCATTGAGCTATGTCTGCTTCCTGATCTCTTAAGTTAATTTCACTTCAAATTAGTTCTTAGTAAATCCAATATTTAGTATACCAGTGTCAGTTCACAATTCTATATTTTTATCCCACAGCTTCAAAAATAAGACTTATTCACAGGCCAAAAGATCCATAAAAAGAACTTTATTTTCCATTAAATTTTCTAAAGTGAAATCCAGCTGAAGATTTTCCTAAAGAGACTTTATGATAGTTTCCACAGCATAAGAATATCAATGCTGGGAAGCAGACTTGGCCCAATGGATAGGGCATCTACCTACCACATGATAGGTCAATGGTTCAAACCCTGGGCCTCCTTGACCCATGTGGGGCTGGCCCATGCACAGTGCTGATGTGCACAAGTAATGCCATAAGAGGCAGGGGTGTCCCCCATGTAGGGGAGTGTGCCCCATAAAGAGAGCCGCCCAGTGCGAACAAAGTGCAGCCTCCCAGTAGTGGCACCGCACACATGGAGAGCTGACACAGCAAGATGACACAACAAAAAGAAACACAGATTCCTGGTGCCACTGCTAAGGAAAGAAGCAGTCACAGAAGAACACACAGAGAGCAGACAACTGTGGGGGGGAGGGGGTTAAATAAAAAAATAAATCTTAAAAAAAAGAATATCAATGCTAAGGAATGAGAGAACACTGAACACATGCTTTCACTCACAACAGCAATAAGCAATATATACAGTTTGAAATCTCAGTTGTCCTACAAATGTTGCTATTTATATTTTTTCATATAATGTATGGTCAGAACATTAACCAAAGCCTTTCATATATATCAGGGTTCTTAACCAGGGGTCAATGGACCCCTTGATTTCATGGGGTCTGTGAGTTTGAATGGAAAAAAAAAATCATTATCCTTGTTTTCTCTGACCTCTAACTGAAACCTAGAATTTCCCTCACTTCTGAATGTAGGCAATAAATGTAGTATTCATCTTACCTGACTGGTAAAGGGGTCCATAGAATAAAAAAGATTAAATCCAGGCATATATGGCACTCACAGTGCTTCCCTCCAGTATCAATTTTCTCATGTTGTATAAAGTTACAAAAATAAACTAAAGTTTCCCCAGAGATGTTCATACAGTATGTCTCCAGTGTGAGATTTCTCATGTTGTCTCAGAACAGACCAGGGAAGGCTTTGTCACCTAGATGACATTCATAGGGTTCCTCTCCAGTGAGGCCTCTCATGTTGTCTAAGGTTATGATAATGGGTGAAGGTTTTCCCCATAGAAATTACATTCATACGGTTTCTCTCCAGTGGGAATTTTCTCATGCAGATTAAGACTAGAGGTGCTATTGAAGGCTTTGCTACATTGATGACATTCAAAGCGTTTCTTTCCAGTGTGAGTTCCCTCATGTTTTCTCATGGAAGAACACCAAGTGAAAGGTTTTCCACATAATAACATTCATAGGGCTTCTCTCCAGTGTGAGTCCTCTCATGTTGTCTAAGTGCAGAATATTGAGTGAAGGCTTTCCCACACAGATGACATTCATAAGGTTTCTCTCTAGTGTGAAATCTCTCATGTTTTCTGAGGGTAGAACAGTGAGTGAAGGCTTTCCCACACAGTTGATATTTATAACAATCCTTTCTAGTATGAGTTCTCACATGCTTTCTCAGGGCAGGAGAATGAGTGAAGGCTTTCCTATATGTATGGGATTCATAGGGTTTCTCTCCAGTGTGAGTTCTCTCAAGTAGACTAAGGCTATAGATTCTACTGAAGGCTTTCTCAGAAGATGACATGCATGTGGTTTCTCTCCAGTGTGAGTTCTCTCATGTTGTCTCAGGGCAGAATAGTGAGTGAAGGCTCTGCAAAATTGATGGCATTAATATCCTTGCTCTTTTGTATGAGTTACATTGTAATCTGTAAGGTCAGAGTTTTGAAAAACCAATTTACCAATCAGATGACACTCATATGATTTACTTCCATGGTGAATTTGTTTTTGTTCATTAAAAGATGACTGGTCACTAGAGCTTTTCCAAATAGATTGCTGAAGTATGGTTCCTTTCCCTTGTAAGTTAACATATGTTCAGTTATTCTGGATATGTAGGTAAAATCTTCTGGCAGTTCACCATATTTAATGCCATTCTTTTCAGTAAGTGAGTTCTTCTGGGAAATAGATGAGAAACCATTCATTTCATAAAAATCCACTCATGTACAAATGAACTCTACACTAATCATTCAGTGACAATCTCCAAGTAAAATCTTTACCATGCTATGTTACTCTTCTTCATGTACAGAGATCTTTTCTTTTGCACTATCTCAACTGCAGAGTTATCTAATCAATTCTGGAAGACATTATACACTTTAAAAGATCGGGCATAAGAACCATGTTTATGCAATTATAATTTTATAAAAAGTCAGGTTTTGTGTGTGTGTAAGTTAATTTTTCCCTAAATTCAAGCTATCAGTGACTTGTTCTGGATTAGCACTTAAAAACCAAGTTACTTACATTTAAGTACGTATACTAAATTCCTAATTCATTGCACTCCCCAGTATCTATTTGGAAGACCAGGGTTCACACCGATGATGGTTACACATGACAAGAGCGTGGATGTGTCTTTCCTGCAGATACATTGCATGGAGAGCATCTGTTTTCTAAGATCACTTTCCCTCCCTGAAATAACTGAAGAAAAAGAAATAATTGGTAGACTAGCATGAGGGAAATTAAAATGTTGAAAAGTATCATGTGGTCCTCTATTTGTTTCAAATATGACACTGATCTGGGAAAGAGTATCAAATTAAGGAATACTCTAGGAAGTATGAAATATTATACAATACTACAATTAGAAAATATTTTCAAAATTAAAATATAAGAAAAATTATAAAAAGCTAGTATGTTGGAGAGATAAAGAGAGGAAAAACCATTCAAGAGGAAGACAAAGAAAAGATCCATTAAGTGAATGTTAAATCCAATAGTATACAAATATACATTTCCCCAAAATCTCAGATTCTTGAATAAATAATAATGTGGAAAATGGTATAATAACCACATCCAATATAATTTTCCCAATATTGACAACTACATTAGAAAATACAACCCATGTAAGGAAATCTGCAGATATTTTTAGGAACCTACTTACCCAACAACCAGGACCCTCCTATCACGAAGTAGTTTCCTAGAGCTTACCTGAATTCTGCCTTTGGAAAATTCCAATTCCTTCTCTCCAAGTTCCTCTCCTTGTTTCAACTGGGAAAGTACATCTGATTTATAAACCTGATGCCCTGGTGGTGGTTAAAAAAAAAAAAATCCAGAAAATTTGAGTTCTTTGCAGGTAGTGGATTGCCATCATATCTAGGGAAGGTGATTGTTTTATTTTCTCAGCTTCTTAGACACATACCATGAATGGGGTGGTTTAAACAAAGGCAACCTATAGTTTTGAGGCAAGGAAAATGTCCAAATCAAGCCACCATCAAAACAATGCTTTCTTCCCAAGACCAAGATTCTGGGAATAGCTGCTGGTGACTTTCAGTCCATAGTTTGTCATATGACAATGCACGTGGCAGCATCTCCTGGCCACTTTATTCTCTTCTGATTTCACTGATTTCAGCTTAATATTTCTGTTGGCTTTTGGTTTTTTTCTTTTTTTAGGAGACACTGGGGATTGAACCCAGAACCTCATACATGGGAAGCAGGTGCTCAGTCATGTTAGCTACATCCACTCCTCTGTGGTGGCTTTTTGTCCAAAATGTATTATTTGTGAAGGGCATTAGTATTAAGATTTGGTCCCCTCCTGAATTAGGTGGAACACACCTTAACTGAAGTTATCTCATCAAAAGGTCCTATTAACAATTGGTATATACCTACAGGGATGGATTATATTTAAGTATGTTTTTCTGGGGTACATAAAGCTTCAAACTACCATATATTACCCTCAAAACCTAAAAAATACATGTTCTTTCTATATACAAAACATTTTCCATCACAATATCCCAAAGGCTTCAAGTCACATCGAAAACAATGTGAAGTAGAAAGTCTAATCAAAATCAATTATGGGTGTCATCTGTCCTGGGGCACAATTTGTATCTGTGGATCTGTTTAGTCTATAGAACAGGTTAAGTGCTTCTAGTTTACAATGGAGGAACAGGCAAAAGATAAACATTTTAAATCCCAGAGGGAGAAACTAAAAGGAAAACAGGAGTCACGGATCCCAAACAATTCAGAAACCATGCAAGGCATGCTCCATTAGATTTCAAGGCCTGAGATTCAGCTGTGGAACAATGTTTTACTCTCTGGAATTGTTGAAGCAGCAGCCTCATGCCTTCCAATAGCTTGTGCAGCAGGCTTGTTCTCTTCAAACCCTGGGGTGAAAGACCCAACCTCTGATAACACTGGGCTGGTGGCCAGACTCACTAAATCACGAGGGAATAGGCTCAAGCCTCTAACAACAGTGGGGTGGTAGCCCAAATCCACAATCCTAAGGGTACAACTTCCAGCCATTCAGAACATTGGGATAGTAGCACTCTTACTGAACAATAGTGCATTAAGCCACCCTACTTTTAGCATTATGGCAGATTCACCCTTTTCACATAAATGGGTAGGCCTGCTCTCTTGGCCTGATAACCTGTCTTCAATCCAAATCTCAGCTTCCACAGTTCTCATCTTGAAGTGATTTTACTTCAGTCAGTCCCCTTTCTGTCCATTTAAATTTCAGCTCACTTCCCAGAAGCTCAGACTTTTCCAAACCATCAATTTCTGCTTTTGTTATACCCAGTTCAGTGCTCAGCTTTTTCCATTCCTCTTGCATTTTATTATAAGCTGCCAGCAGAAATCAGGTTGCTCTTTCCACAGTCAGTTTGGAAATTACCTTAGCAAAATATCCAAGTTCACCACTCTCAACAGTTTACCTTCCATTTCACATCAGAACTCAAATTTGTCAAATTCTCTGCCAATGTAAAACAAAGATCTGTATCCTAAAGCTTCCAATAATACCTTCATCATTTCCAACTAAGGACTTATTGGAAGTACCTTTAGAATCCATATTCCTACCAAAATTCTCCTCAAACACTTTTCAATCAAGGCACTTACAATCCTTCCAGCATCTACCTAATTCTAAAATCATTTTCACATTTTTGTTATTTGCAAAGGCAGAAACACCTCTCCTGGCTCCAAAATTTGTTTTAGTTTCTTTGGCTGCTTAAGCAAATGCCATGAAATCAGGTGGCTGAAACAATGGAAGTTTATCAGTTTATGCTTTTGAGTCTTGGAAAATGGTCAAATCCAGGTGTTGCCAAGGCAGAGCTTTTCCCCCAGGACTGTGGTGTTCTGGGGCTGGCTGCTGGCAACCCTTGGTCCTTAGCTTGTCAAATGGCAAGGCACATGGTCTCATCTCCTAGTCTCTTTCTTCTCCTCTGGGTTTTGTAGATTCCAACTTGTTACTTCCTATGGCTTCCTCACTCTCTGCCTGAATTTCATTCTATTCTAAAGAACTCAGGATTAAGACATCTTGATGGAGGTGGGGCACACCTTAACTGAAATAACCTTATCAAGGGGTCATATGTACAATGGTTTCACATGCACAGGAATCCATTTAATTTAAGAACATGTTTTCTGTGGTACAAACAGCTTCAAACCATATTAATGATCAAAGAAGAATAAGGTAAATATTGAAGATCAGCCAAGGGAAAAGTACCTGCAATACAGAATAGTGATAAGTCTTCACCTTTAAAGGATTATGTCTTAACATTGTGCCCACATACAGTGAGGACCTCTGGCTGTTGATGCCCAAGTGCAAAGAGAGCCTGCAGAACCCTCTATACTTTCAAGTGAGGAGAAATTCTAGATTTCCACAGTGTTTTCACTAGTATTTTCTAAAAGAATCCAATAGTGCAAGCTCCCTGGAGTAGTTCCTGTGTAAAAGGATATGCCTGTTGTTTTTAGGACTATAGTCTGAATCCACACCAAATACCTAGAAAAGAATAATTATTAAGGATATTTTAAGGTCACATTTTCTCTAAGTAAACATTCATTGAATTCCAAGCACTGTTCTGATTGTTGCACACTGAGTAGAAGAAAAACATGAAATTTGTGTTCAAGAAGATTACATTCTAATGGGGTGAAAAACTATGTAAAAATTAAAGAATCAATCTTTTTTAGGTAGTCATGCATGTTACAAAATAACAAAATATATTATGTATATAACATTTAAAATAACATATTAAAATATAAAGCAATATGAACAAGTTTTCTAGACATTTAATGAGAAAATTAGAGAAATTTATATAGATATGGAAATTTCAGAGACTCACCCAGTGAGACCAGATGACTCATATTCTCCAGCATCACATCTCTGAAGAGCTTTCTCTGGCATCTGTCCAAAAAGACCCATTCTTTCTGAGTGAAGCCTATAACTATATCTTCCAAGTTTACTAACTCCTAAAAACATCATGGACATTGGGGTTCAGAGAGGGCCATCTCTACCAATGTCCAGAGTGGATGTTCGAGGGGATAGCATTGAGAAAGCAGTGGCTTTACAAAAGCTCAAACTGGATTTGAACTTCTAGTCAGATCATTCTCAGGGCTGAATGGTCATCTGCTCTTCACAATCAGACATAAACACACTGAATATTAAAATCCCATTATAAAAGAATATCAGAAGACATGGTATGGAATGAACTGGAAATTTTCTAATAGACTGGTCATAATAACTTCCACGTGACACTATACAATTTTCACTCCAGCATTCATAACTAAAAAAACCTTTCCCACCAATTTCAAGTAAATCTACAAACTCATCATAAGGCAAGGAATATCCATGATTTGCCACTTTCATATCACAACTATGATTAGATTATTCCCTCAGATGACGTCAGTTTTTTCTCAACTAGGAAATAATTTTGAAATGTATAAGAAGTTTTAAAAGATACAACGAGCTAATGTGTAAAGGGCTTCCAACATAAATATTATTCAAAGGTCTATTACTCATTAAAATGGCAGAGAACCTTACAATAAGTCCACCATTCTGCTGAACTAAACAGTCACACAAAACTTTGGCCCATTAGATGTTGCCTCACTCAAGTCTACATAACTCTGGTGTTCACCATAACATGTAAGTATGGAGAGTTCAGCAGCACACAATAGTGACCCCTGGGACACTATACTGAAGGATGGTCCTAGCCTGACCATTACAAGAAATGACACCTTCCAATTTCCACTTTTCTTGGGACCTCCAAATATCCATGTTCATTGTGTCTCTTGTTTATTCACCTCCTCTGTATGTTGAAAAGTAAAAGAAACCTCTTGATACATTCTGGTCTCACCAGTTTTTCAGTAATTTCCAAAGGACCATACATTTTACTCTGCATACTCTATCACTCCTGAGTCCATGCCAAAATTAAAGTAACAATACTTCTTATAATGACTTCCATTTATAATGTATGAGTAAAGGTTATCAACAAAATTGGAAACTGGACAATTGAGGACAAGTGGGTAACGAGAATTTTAATTATCTTTCTTTAAAAGTTTTCAAAATGTACAAGTAATTACTAATACTTTACAAAATTAAATATTGGGCAAAATAAATGATTCCTCTTTTCCTTCTATTATCTAATCCTCAATTTTACTCCTCTCAACAAGGCATAACCCTCTACCCCACCATCTGCAGCAATGCACTGATTGATCTCACCTGTTGAAACATCAGCCTCCCTACTGACTGTAAACTTCTGCTCCTACTCATTTCTATCACTATTTTCAACTGCATGCTGAAATCAACTGCAGGCATTAAAATGGGCAATGGGTGCACTATTTTTCCAATGAGGAGATGTGCTAAATGAGAAAAAAACTCTCTCATCTCTCCAGTGAAAACAGACTGCGGTCACCCCTCGGGCTGAAGTATGGTTTGCTGGCCTGGCGAGGGGAGCGGCCGCAGTAGGCCTAATTCCGCTGCCCCCATAAAAGGGTGGTTGGTCGGGCCCACCGCCACCCCTGAAGGAAGCTCGGCATGGGCGCAGAGTGCCCTCGGGTCTCCCCTTCTTGGCAGCCATGCTTCCGCGGCCACCCCTCCTCCCAGATGGCGCCACCCGATGCCTTGTGGGGCGGCACCCTTCTTCTTCCTTCTCCCTGCGCAGGCACAGGGCAGAAAATTCCAGTCTGCCCTTTTCCCCTCCCCTGACAGCAGCAACAGCCAGGCGTGGGCAGAGAAATCCAGTCTACCCTTTTCCCCTCCCCTGACAGCAGCAACAGCCAGGTGTGGGCGGAAAAATCCAGTCTGCCCTTTTCCCTCCCCCAGACAGCCGCAACAGCCAGGCGTGGGCTGGAAACTCAAGTCTGCCCTCCACCCCAGCAACAGCAGCCACCAATCCCTAAACCCTGCCCCTTCCTCCAGCAACAGCGACAGCCAATCCCTAACCACCACCCCTCCCCCGTCCGGTACCGCCCACTGACCTTTCACTGGCAACCAATCAGAACAGGGCGTGGCTTCGACCAATCAGCCTTTCCCAGCCCCTATAAAACTGTTGCCTCTCCCTCAGTAAAGTGGACTTGAGTGTTTACCTTGTCTCCGCGGTAGTTCTTCTGCCGTGCGCCCTCCAGTTCTGAGAGCCCCCAACAAGGGCCTGGCCTCCCTTGTCCCCAGTTTGTCGCCTGCTTCTCCGGGTGACCCCTTCGTCGCCTGCTTCTCCGGGCGACCCCTTCATCGCCGGCTTCACCGGGCGACCCCGTCAGCCGAACCGCACAACCCCTGTGAGACCAATCCCTCGTCTGCTGCCGGACCGACCCCTCGTCCCAAGTGGGACTGACCCCTCATCCCGAGTGGGACCGACCCCTCGTCCAGAGCTGGACCGACCCCTCGTCCACAGCCAGACCCCACCTCTACCAACCGAGCAAGCCGCCGCACAGACTTAATGGAGTCTGGAGAAAATTTGTGTGATGTTGGAAAGGAGATTACTTATTGATGAATCCCATCCTATCGTAACTATCCCAGAGGTCTGGATAAACTTAACTGCAGCTATGATGCTTGAATATCTCCTAAATGAGTTTAAAATAGCCACACCAATAGGAGAAACATACCCATCTGCTGACAATACAGGGGTTATTTCAGTAGAAGAATATCCTACTCACTGGTGGGTGCATTGTAAATAGCTCAGTTGACAACTGACTTCCTCTGGGTTTTCACTCACCACCAGGTAAGCACTAGGTGAACAAAGTTGAAAATGGAAAAGAAGGTATGAAACTCTCTAGTCTTGTCCCCAATTTCCAGATCCACCTGTCATGAAACCCAAGCCTTCACCTGAAATTAACCCAACCCCATCAACAGGAGCATGGAGTGAGTTCCAAGAAATATAGGGGGAGGACCCTCCAATCCCCAAGACAAGAGTAAGAAGGTCTTGGCTACTCTGGATAAGAAAGATAAGAATATCTTCATTTTACAGATAAGAACATGAAAATCATTGTGTTTTGTATATCATTAGCCCATGGTGTTCAAAGATTTTCAATTCCCTCTTTGAGTCCAAAACAATGGGCCTCCACCACCAGAGAAACCACTCAAGAATAACTCAGATGTGACGATTCCTGGCCTATCAATCATCCATCCCCTTCTGAAGTTTTGTTACCTTTTTGCTTTACCTTGTATCTGCCATTTTGTGTACACTTGCCCTAAATCATCTTGGTTCATCCACAGCAGTATCTAATGATATCACCCTCTCAACACTGAGTTCTAGATCCCATCCTGCTGGACTCAGATATCACCCAAGATCTCAAATTCACCAAAACATAACATTGAACCATTTACCACTCAATCCCCAGAACAGTGTAGGTCTGCAGCTTTGTAACCCTAAATAAATGTTTGTTAATAAATTAAATGTTTGAAATGTGAGTCAACAGGGTGATTGAGAGTGATGATCATTCTCCTTCCAGAGAGATTTATGTCAAATTTGCCTAAATATTTTAGTTTCATTCCACATAAGGATAAGATTGGCCTTATGGACCCTTTCCCCAGCTGATCAGACATTCACACAAAGGAAAATATGTGGCAGCTGACATCTGGTGCTTTAGACACACCTTGGATCCCAGGCAACAAACCAATGGCTTGGTTTGTAGAAAGAGTTCCCTGGAATAGGGGCCATGGCCAATTGTGCAGCTCTTGCTGTATCTGCAGACAGCTCTTATACAGGTATACCTTACAAAATGAAATTCTTTATGGACATCTCTTTCCTCTTCCTACCTTTTTCTTTTTAGGGGCTGTAATCTAAATGAAATATGTAATGTATAAATGAAGTGTGTGATTTTCCAAAGCGATCTCTGGGGAGATGTACCTCAACTGGCTGAACACCTGCTTCCCCTTTATGAGGGCCTGTCTTGAACTTGCAGTACCTCCAAAAAAAAAAAAAAAAGAAAAAAAGAAAAAGAAAAAAAAGAAAAGATCTTCATGGGTGAGCATTTTGGGGTTACATTAGCATAATAAGCATATAGGGCATTCTGAAAATGGGACCCTCTCCACATCTGCAGTATTTTCTCATTTCTCACAACCTATCGTCATTAAAAAAAAAAACTTTTAATATTAAATCACACTTTAAAAGCATAATTAATGCACCCTTATATTTAGTTGTATTTATTCTTCCATGAGTCTATTCATCTTTGCCTTTATGTACATTAATGCTGTGTAATATTAGAGATACCATTTTGCATTCTACATTTTTTAGTCATGGTCAAAGTGATTTTATGATTCACCAAGGTTTGTGTCATTATATTTACAGCAAAAGAAAAAAGGAAAAGGAAAGAAAGGAAAAACCTTGGGCATAATGCACTTCTCAGTAACATCTTTTAGTGTTTATATATTTGTACATATGTGTGTATTAAAAAGAGCAGAATCTCATTTACTCTTACTTGTAACAAAATGCTGCAAGAAGCATGCCCAGATCACTACACATTCTAACAATTTTCAAAAAACTATTGGGCCAAATTCTGGATAATTACATGAATTGGGGGTGAAAGCATACTAGAAAGGTTTTTTTTCCAGTCTGATTTTTCTGATGAGAAATCCACCAAGTGTTTCCACTTTGATATTAGGATTGGTTCTTCTCAATGTGAGTACTTTTATGTTAACTAAGGAATGAATGACTACTGAGAATTTTCCTTCAGTTATAGAGTGTGAATCCTCATACATTCTACAAGAGTTACTCTTTGAGCAAAGGAATCCCTCATATGTATTTCACTGAGTGGCTTGTCCAGGTTGAATTATCTGGAACTCCTCAAGAGGCATCAAACTTCTGGTAAAGACATCCTGTCTTATTTCCTATTTGGGGATTATTCCTATTGAGAGCTTCCTTGCGTACACAAAAACTGGAGGCTACTGATTGCTTATGTCCAGTGATTCCAGACCTAGAGTTTCTCTCCAGTGCAGTTCAGTCATCTTATTTAAGGATATTTTATAAACAAAAGTATTTCTATATGGATTATATTGATGTAGAATTTCTCCCCTTCTCTGGTTGGTTTAAAAGTTGTGTGGCAGTAAATTCTTCTACACTTGATACATTAATATATATGAATTCTCAAAACTATCACTTTAGGACACAGGCCCTTCACACTGATTAAGGACATAGGGTCTCTCTCTCATGTGAGTTCTTTTATAGAAATACAAGTTAGCAATCTGGCAAAGTGCTTCCCATGCTCACAAGATTTATACCATCTGCCACTAATGTGAACACTGGCATCTATAAAGATCAATGCTCTCCTATTCCTTCCCATACTCATTATATTGATAGGATTTCTCTCCAGTACAGGTACTTACCTGGGTAATCATAAATGCCAGTACTACTTTATTGGATGAGAAGGGATTCTAATTGTTTAACTACAAAACATCAACTAAATACAAAAGGAGGCAGTAAAGAATGACTTGAAGTACAAAAAAGGTATAAGAAATATTTACAAAAACCAAATAGTAAAATGGCAGAAATTCTTCATTACCAGTAGTTATTTTTGAATTAAATGACATAAGTATCCCATACAAAAGGCAGAAATTAGACAATGTATAAAAAGGCATGACTCAGCTACATTCTGCTTACAAGAGCCACATCTTAAATCCAAAGACACAGTGGTCAAAAGTGAAAGTATGAAAAATATGCCACAAATATGGTAACCAGAACAAGAGTGAGGATGGCTAAATTATATCAGACAAAATAAACAAAGTCAAATACTCAGAAGGAACAAGGAAGACACAACATATTGATAAAAGTGTTGATTTAAAAAATATATGTACATAATTCTGAGGCCCAAAATATATGAAGCAAACATTTGCAGATTTGATGGGAGAAATAGGTGGGCCTATATAAATAGAAGATTTCAATAAACCACTTTCAATATTGGCTAGCGCTTTCTAACTGAAGGCCAAAAAGGAAATTATAAGACCAGAATACTATGTACCAACTAGACCTAGCAGACCTCTATTGATGTACATAATATAGACAGAGTGTGCAAAATATGTAACAAAAATCTGTTTGAAAACAACAGAGTATATATTCTTCTCAAGTGCAGAGGATCATATCCTAGGATAGACTATACGTTATATCACAAAACAAGTCTCAATAAATTTAAAAAGACTACAATTGTATAAAATATCTTATCTGAACAAAGTGAAATTCCACAACTACAGCCTTCCACCTTATCACAGATTTTGTCACAACTTTCTTCCTGTCTCCTGTAAAGCTATCTTTCAGACTTTAACCCTCTAAGTCTGCTGAATGTACTTAATTTATATCAATGAAGTCATGTAATATTTGTCCTTCATTCCCTGGCTTGCTTTACTCAACGTAAGGTCTTCAAGATCCACGCATGTTATCCTATTCTTTCTTACACCTAAGTAATATTCCACTGTATGTATATACCACAATTTATCCATTCATCTCTTGATGGACATTTGGGTTGTTTCTAACTTTTGGCAAGAGTGAATAATGCCACTATGAACACTGGTGTGCATCTATCTGTTTGTGGCCCAGTTTCCAATTCTTCTGTGTATATTCCCAGCAGAAGGATTACTGGATCATATGGCAGTTCTATAGTTAGCTTCCTGAGGAACCATCAAACTGTCCACAATGGCTGCACGATTCTATATTTCTATAAGAAGTGGATAAGGGTCCCCATTTCTCCACATCCTCTCCAAATCTTGTAGTCCTGTTTTTAAATAGCTGCCAGTCCAATGGGTGTAAGATGATATATCTTGTAGTTTTGATTAGCATTTCCCCAATAGCTAGTGATGTTCAGTATGTTTTATATACTTTTCAGACATTTGTATTTCTTCTTTAGTGAAATGTCTATTCAAATCTCTTGCTCATTTTTAAAAAATGGGTTGTGTGTTTTTTTAATTTTTGATGTGTAGGATTTCTTTACAAATGCTAGATATTAGGCCCCTATGAGATATATGGTTATCAAATATTTCTTCCCATTGAGTAGGTGTCTTTTCTCTTTCTAGACAAATGGACACTATAGGCAGGGCAGACAGCTCAGGAATTTGGCACCCTGCCAGCAGGCCCTACTCATAATTTATGCTCCATGTGACAGAGTTGGGCTCAGTGGTGGTTTTCCTAACATGGCTCTTTTGCCCCTTCCATTTGAACCTATTGTTAGTACTAGAGACTCAACTCTCTGGGCTGTCCATGTACCAGGAGAGTCCAGAATCTCAACAGATCTGCAACAGCTACTTTCCAGTTCATTGGACTCACTTAGGACAACTATCCAGATGATAATTGACAACTACCATCTCAAGAAACAGAGTCTGCAACTACATCCAAGATAGTTCCATTCATTGGAACCATGGGATCTAAGTGATCCTAGCAATGGAAGAATTCTTACCCATGTGGAGGCAGGGGACACTGGAGGTTCTGAGGGGAGGCAGAAGGAAAAATAGGTATAATCTGGGGATATTTTTGGGACTTGGGAATTGTCATGAATGACATTGCAATGACAGGTACAGGCCATCATATATCTTGTAATAACTTACAAAAATGTGTGGGAGTGTAAACTACAATGCAAACTATAATCAATACTTAGTGGCATGCTCTAAGATGTGTTCATCAATTGTGGCAAATGTACCACACTAATTAAGGATATTGTTGATGTGGGAAAATGAGGGCTAGGGATTGGGACATATGGGAATCCCCTATATTTTTTATGTAACATTTATGCAATCTATGTTTCTTTTTTAGGAAAATTTTAAAAACAGTGGAAATTTAAGCATATTCTTCCCTGGATCAGAATAAATGTATGTTAATACCACATGGTATTAAAAAATAGGGTGGTATTTGGGTGAAAATACACCTAAAGCAATCAATGGACTGTAGAGAATAGTAAAATATTAATTTTTCCATCAATGTTAAAAAAAAATTGAGTGAAATAAACCAGATACAAAGTGCTACATATTGTTAGACTCCATTTATATAAAATGTAAATATAAATAAATTTGTAGAGATGGAATTAGATTAGTGGTTATTAGTGGCAGGGGAAGGACAGAGGGATTGAGTGTTGACTGCTAATGGGTAAGGTTTTTCTTTTTGGAGTAATGAAAATGCTCTAAAATTGAGTGCCGAGATGAATGCACAAGGCATTCATTTTTACAAAAGCCATTTAATGTATACTTTAGTTGGATTGTATACTATGTGAGGATATCTTAATAAAATTGCTTAAAGAAAAAAAAATCTCCCAATGTAGTGAAGTTAAGGACAATAAGGCTTCATTAGTGATTTAAGTAGAATTTCTCCAAAGAAGATATACAAATAGTCAATGGCACATGAAAAGATACTCAAAATCATTGGTTATCAGAGAAATGCAAATCCAAACCACAATGAGATACCAATTCACATCCACTGGATGGTGATCACTAACAAAACAAAAAATAGTAAATGTTGGTGGAGCTACAAAGAAACAGAAATCCTAATATATTGCTAGCAGCATTGTAAAATGGTGTGGACTCTTCAGAAACCAGCTTGGAAGTGCCACAGAAAGTTAAAACCAGAATTACCTTAAACCCAGCAATCCCACTTCTTGGAATATACTCAAAAGAACTGAAGGCAGGGAACTCAGACAGATACTGGTACAATGCTTACCGCAGCATTGTTCAAAGTGGACAAAAGGTGGAAGTGTCCATTAACAAATGAATGAATAAACAAAAAGTGGTATGTACACAAAGGAATATTATTCAGCCATAAAAGAGAATGATGTTTTTGACTAAGTCCTTTGAGGTGCAAAAGAGTTTAATTTTGAGGAGGTCCCATTTATGTATTTTTTCTTTTGTTGTTCATGCTTTGGGTTTAAGGTTTAAGAATCTACCACCTAGTGGACCATTGACCATGAGGTGCAGCGGTGCTCAGAGATGTATTCACCAAGTGCAATGAATGTCTCATGATGATGGAGGAGGTTGTTGTTAAGGGGGAGGAGTGTGGGGGGGTGAGGGGTATATGGGGACCTCATCTTTTTTTAATGTAACATTTAAAAAATAAAGACAAAAAAAGAATCTACCACCTATTACAAGATCTTGAAGATGTTTTCCTACATTTTCTTATAGGGGTTTTATGATAGTCACATTTATATTTAGGTCCTTGATCCATTTTGAGTTAATTTTTAAAATTTGATCAGTGGTTATGTAGGGCTACAGAACACATGTTAAGGAGTGTGCTGTTTCTCTTTCTGGAGTAATGAAAGATTTTTTGGTGACAATCAAAGTACAGCATTGTGACTGTACTAAGCCATTGATTCTACAGTTTAGCTAGATCATATGGCATGTGATGATATCTCAATAAAACTGCTTGATAAAGAAATAACTGTGCAAGAAAAGCCGGAAATAGCACCTATATACTGCAGGGGAAACAGAAAGAGATTAAGAGGTGAAGAATTTTCTAGGTGTGTGTGTACTATTATTATTATTTAAATGAAAAAGCTCTAGTATTGATTGAAGTGATAAGTGCACAACCATGCGGTTATATCATATACCATTGAATATACACTTTGGATGAATTGTATGCTCCTAGTAATATGTGACAATAATATTGATTTGTTAAAAAAAACACTGAAGAACATGAAATCATGGATCTAATTTTATCAAGTAATGAGGTTATAACATAAGGGGTTACTGATAAAATAGTTACAGCAGAAAATGGATATACCATTAACTATAATGAGATTTAACTATCACTGTGAGAGAAATGAGCTGTAATTAGAAAAATGATCATAATGTAAAAAGAGAGCATTATTTTTATGCATGGTTCCACAATGCTAAAAGTCTAATGATAAAAGAGGAGGGAAAAAAAGAATATCAGTGAACAGGCAGACAATCAGATACCCTTCTACATTTCTGGTGGGAAATAAAAAAAGATGCAACCATGTGAAAAATCTTTTGGAGGACACACACTCTCATATGACCTGGAATTCTCTTTCTAGGTATAGAGCCAAAGAATGGAAGAACAAGAACTCGAACAATAGTTTTGTAAACCACTGCTCATAGCAGCATTTTCCTAACAGCCAAAAGATAGAAGTAACCCAAGTATCCATTCACAATTAAGTGAATAAAAAATGTGGTATGTATAGACACAAGAGAATATTATTCCATTGTAAAAGGAATGAAATCCTGATACATGCTACGCTATATGGATGACCTAGAAAAAAATGACGTTGAGTGAAATGTCAGACACAGAGACATATTGCATGACCTCACTCCTTTGAAATAACTGGAATAGGCAAGTTCGGACACAGAAAGTAGATTACAGCTTACTGGGTGCAGGTGAGAGGGTCAAGGAGAAGAGAATGCATAACAGAATCAGGGTTTCCATTTAGGGTGATAGGAAAGTTTGTGTAATGAATGGTGGTGACCTTAATACAGTAATGTAATTAATCCTACTGAATGGTATGGTTGGGAGTGAATGAGATGGTAAAGCATTTGTTGTATATATGTTTCTACAATATAAAAAAGGAGCAAGTAAAGTCAATGATGATTAAATGCAATACAACACAATTTGTTCATCTCTTCATGTATTGATGGACACCTGAGTTGTTTCCATCTTTTGGAAATTATGCATAAGGTTGCTATGAACATTGGTGTGGAGATATCTGTGTCCTTTCAATTATTTTGGATATATATCTAGCAATGGTGATGTTGGGTCAAATTGCAGATCTAAATTTATCTTCCTTAGGAACCACCAAACAGCTTTCTACTGTATATGTGCTGTTCTCCATTCTCAACATTGACTAAAAATTCCTCTCTCTATATCCTCTCCAACACTTGTAGTTTTGGGGGGTTTTTGTTTCTTTGTTTGCTTGTAATAGTGGTCATTCTAGTAGGTGTGAAAATATATTTCACTATAGCTTTGATTTAATAGAAATGAAGTCAATCATATGACTCCATGCATGACTTGAAGACATTATGTTGAGTGAAGACAGACAGACAGAAAAGGAATTATGCTATGTGAAAGATACTGATTAAAAATGCTACATGCTGTTTGCCTCTATTTATATAAAATGTAAAACCAAAGAAATATCCAGACAGGAATACACTAGAAGTGACATATGGCAGAAGAAGGATAGAGAGATTGAGAGATGACTATGCAGGTGTATGGATTTAGGTTTTTCATTTGTTTTTCTGTTATTTTTCTTCTTTCTGTTTATTTGAGCTGTAATGTAAATGCTCTAATCAGGGTAAAAGTGATGCATGCACAAGTCTGAGGTTATACTAAATGTCACTGATTGTACAATTTAGATTGTATTGTTTATGAATATGTTTTCTTATCAATACAATTAAAACAAGAAAACACCAAAAAAATAAAAATAAATGCATACAAAATACTAGGTGGGCTCTAATAATGGAGGAGAAAAGACTCAAAGAGACTTTATTGGGGACATATTAACAAACTGGAATATAGACTATGCTTTATAGCAATATTAAATATTTTTAACTGTACACAAGGCAGTTACATTAGTGAAGATCTTGGTTCTTAGGAAATGTACATGGGAAGTATTGTGTTCAAGGAGCATGGTGTATCCAGCGACTCTTCAATGTTTAGGAGAGAGGAAGGGAGAAGGAAGAATGGAAGAGGAAAAGAACTGCAAATGTGGCAAAATGTTAAAAATGGTGGATCTGGATATGAGAAGCAGGGATGTATGTAGGTATTTTTATATTTGCAATTGTCTTGTAAGTTAAAAATTATTTTGATAATGTTAAAAAATAGCAAAAAAGGAATTGAGAAGAGAATTTAAATCATACACTGTAAAGCTTCAAATAAAAATATTAACCAAAATACATATGAAAAACAAGTAAAGTGGAAATTTTCATTATATTTTAGTTGTAAGTAATTTTATTCATTATGCCAGTGTCTGCTTTATTATTTAGTTTAATACTTTTTCGTTTAAAGTAATAACTTCATTAAAAAAGACTTCAGCATAAATAAAAGATAACACAACAAATTATAGCCTGTAAGAGATGTACTTTTTTATATTTTTTTCTTTTTAGGAGGTACCAGGGAATGAACCCAGGACCTTGTACACAGGATGCAGGTGCTCAACCACTGAAGTATCCTGGCCCCAGACCCACTTTAGATCCAAATGCCCAGAAAGGTTGAAAGTAAAAGAGTGGACAATAGTGAGAGACACTGCACCCAAATAATAATGGAAAGAGAGTTAGACTTGAGTTATTAGCAGAAAAAATTTAAACAAATATGGTTACAAAGACAAAAAAGTATTTATATATCCTTAAAAGACAAAAAAGTATTTATATATCCATAAAAGGGTCTATATATCAAGATCACATAATAATTATAAACATATATGCAAGAAACAACAGAGCACTTAAATATATGGAGGGGAAAAAATGATAGATTTGAAGGGAGAAATAGTTCTACCATAATATTTGGAAAATTTATGGATGAGACCGTAGCTAAAAGTTGAAGGGGTTTGTGAATGGGATTACAACATGGAAGCAAAGCTTATTTCCTCATTTCGGGGGTTCTAGTCCTTGTTTTGCAGATAGATATATTTTTGTGAAATGTTTATTAGTGGGCAAATGGGATAAAATTAAAATAACTGGGGAAACAACTGGTGAATCTAAGGAAGGGATTGCATTTGGAGTTCTTTGTACATACTCTTGCAATTTTTAAAGAGATACTGGGGATTGAACTCAGGACCTTGTACATAGGAAGCAGGAGCTCAAGCACTGACCTACACCCACTCCTACTGCAGTTTTTCATATCTTTAATATTATTTCAAAATAAATGACTGAAAAACACCCATTTGCTACCATGCTACTAAAGTATTGAGGCCAAATCTACATCAATGCTATTCAATCAAAGTTGAGAAAGCAATTGACTTTTTAAGAATGTGGGTGTTATCAAAGAGAAAATGGGCAGTTATTATATTAATAGCACTATGTCTTTGATGTCCTGAGTGATATGAGGTATTGTGGAAACAGCAAGCTATCTGTATTTGTTTCTCACAGGAACTCCTTCCACTGCTGCATGTTGTGGACACCGACTACCCTTTGTCCCAGGTTGAAAGCCATGGAGTAGGACATTTTATAAATTCCCTTTCCCTAGTTAAGGGTATGCTACACCACAATTACTTAGGATCACTTAGAGAGTGATCTGACCTCAGTTCAGAAAATCTGACCTCAGTTCAGATTTTCTATACTTGGCTTTTGCTAGTCGGCACATATGTGTTTCAGGAGCTCTTGCTCCTCAAGGAGTATCTTGGGAGATATTAGGGACTATGGAGGCATGAGGTAATGACTTGATCACAGCAGAGATTTGCAAGGTGGAGAATTGCTGGGGGTTATGAAATGCTGGAATTTTCTTTATGGGCCAAGCAGGGAGGAGAGTAAATGTTATCAGGGCACTGCAGGCACAAGTTAACATTAATTGACTGTTTATGTAGTATCAAAATGCTTAATGTATACATGGTATCAACTGAAGAAATACACTATAGTGACATCAAAAATTCCTCATTCAAAACAGATTACAAATATTTATGCCCCTTATTAGTGTGACAGGACATACCGAACCAAGAACAATTAGTTAACAAATCTCAACAAAAATCCTCACTATTCATAAGGGTGGATGGTAATTAGGCCTATTGATGTCAGTTTATATAATTAATATAAAATTTTACTAGATATATGAATAATTTTCAAATTGAAAGTAGAGAAAAAGAAAAGGAATTTGAAAGACTTTCATTACAATTTCAAATATTATTACAGAAAATAGACATATACAAATGAGACTGTAAACATACTTATTTCACCTTTCCAAGGAAATAAGACAAAATGAAGTCAATTTTGAAATTTTCACAGGAGTTTACTTTCAATGAATACATGTGATTTACAAAAAAACCGCTGACACAGCTCTTAAGTAAACATAATTTAAGTCCTGGTGAAATTGCAACTTAAATACTTTTCAGCAATATGCAAGTTAGCTACTGAAAGTTACATTCATGTTTTGAACTTCAAAATCTGGTATTCGTTGATGCATAAATTTTACTTCCCACAAACTTATCTCAACCTGAAGGGGAAATACCCTGTAAAATTCATATAACAAACAACTAATATAAATGGCACTATTCAAGGTCATTTAGTACATACATTGTGCGAGTACCACATCTATGTTTCTGTATCTTTTTTAAACACTAACAGTCACACTGAAACAAAAGACAAGTCACCAATTTAAAGTTAAAGGGAACTAAGATCCTCACTTGATCATGAGAAATTGTACAACGTGGCAGTTTTGTCATTTGAAAACAAGTTAAATTAAAAAGAACATTTCAAAAAATTTTTACGGCTGCTTTAATTAAAGCCAGGAAAATAAATTATTATAAATGTTGGAATTTGGGGTTACTAACACTTAAAGGTAATGCTGGGAGCTGCACTGCCCCTACGTGTAAGTCTGTCAACATTTCCTTCAGCTCTGTCAGCGGTGCAGGAACAGTGCGCCCCTCTGTGACCACCGAGGGCGCCGCGCACGAGGAGCGCCCCTTCCCCTCAGCCCAGGGCTCGGCCACGCCCGCCGCCCCGACCTCTCCACGGGAAGCTGCAATACTTTCCTACCCTTTCAGGGCTGTAGACGTCTTTCCTCTCTGAAGCTCCGTCAGGATTGTCTCCAGCAAGAGTCCTGAACCCACAGCGCTGGCAGCCTCAGTGAGCGGGGGCTCTGGGCAAACACGTCTCCTGAACGTCCCCTGAGAGGAGACGATGACCTAACGCGGACAGCGCAGGAACCCGAAGTCCTCCGCGCACGTTAGGGAAGAAAGCCCTGGAAGCTCCACCAGGCAGCCCCGGGCGGACCCGCGGGAAGAGGGGATCCCTCCTCACGGCCACCGCCCAGCAGCCTCGGGGGAACTAGGCCTTCCACCGCCCGCCGCGCTGTTCCGCTCCCGCAGGAACGTGGGGGCATTTCCGGGGCGTTTCCTCAGAAAAGGCGGCTGCGCGCCCCCTGCAGGCGGGCGGGCCACAGCGCAGGAAGCGCTGGCCCAGCTGGGTGGTGGAAATGTGCCCCTCACCTGCCTGCCCTGCGCCTGTACGTCTGAGATGGTGTTGGGAGCGTTCAGTGCCAGTCTATGGAGCCTGGTGAAGTGGACTCCTCAGCGCAGTGACCCTGAAGCTTCAGAGGGAAGGGCCCGCAGAAGGAGCAGGATCCGGGAGTCTCCAGCCCAAGCCCAGACTCCTGGTCCACAGCAGTCACGGGACCCAGGCTTTTATCCCCGCCCCGTGGAGGATCACCGGAGAAAACTCCTGGTGCAGCTCAAAGCCTGCACGTGACTTCCCACATCACTCCGCTTAGCCAGAGTCCTCCTGCCTCCATGGTACCAGCTCCTGGCCTGTCCAGTCAGGAGCTAGCCACAGTTTGCTGGTTCAGGAGCTCACTGCCACCTGGAAGCCTGGCAGGCCCAGAGCAGTGCACCAGCCTAGGGTGCAGGGAGATGTGGGTGCACAGAAGCCCAGCGGGAGCTGCCCCTGGGTTACTACCTTCCTTCTGAACTCAGAAGTTTCTTGGGGAATATCCAGCATAAAACCTGTTCTCAGCAGGCAAGTCACCCATATGTTGAAGTAAAAATCCTTCCATATTATTTTTTTCTTCTGCATTCATCACTCCAGTCATTATTAGAGCTTTTTCATGATTTCAATCATAATGCTAAAAATCAAACCAGAAAAATTTTCACCTTTCAATCTCTGTTTCCCTCCTTTCCTAGCTGCAATTTCTCGCTATTCTTCAACAATTATTTATTTATTAAGCAGTTTCATTGAGATATATTCACATACCATATAATCTATCTAAAATGTATAATCAATGCCTTTTAGTACAATCACAATATTGTGCAATCATCATCATAAAAAATTTTAGAATGATTTCATTACTCCAAAGAGAAAAACTCCACCCACCTTAGTATGCCTTCTCTAGCCCCAATTAACCACTAATCTAATTGCATCTTTATGAGTGTCTTTCTATTACAGTCTATTTAAGAGGAATCTTAAAATATGTTACACAATATATCTAGTTCATAATAATGAAATTATACAGTATTTGTCCTTTTGTGGCTGGCTTGCTTCACTCAACATAATGTTCTCCAGATTCATCCATGTTATCATATGCTATGCAACTTAATTATTATCTTAGAGCAGCCTAATAGTCCATCATGTGACTACATCACAGTTTGTTTATCCATTCATTGGTTGATGGACACCTAGATTGTTTCCAACTTTGGGCAATCGGGAATACCACTGCTGTGAACATAGGTGTGCAGAGATCTGTATGTATCACTGCTCTCAGAACTGAGTATATATTCAGTTCTGGTATTGAAGGGTCACATGGCAAATCTATCAAAAGCTTCTTTAGGAACTGCCAAAGAGTCCTCCACAGTGGCTGTACCAGTCTACATTCCCACCAACAGTGAATAAGTGTTCCTGTCTCTCCACATCCTCTCCAGCATTTGTAGTTCTGTCTCTTTAATACTGGCCATTCTGATAAGTGTGAAATGAGATCTCATTGTAGTTTGATTGGCAATTCCCTAATCATTGGTGATGTTCAATATTTCTTCATGTGTTTTTTTTTTTTTTTTGCCATTTATATTTCATCTTTGGAAAAATATCTATTCAAGTCTTTTGCCCATTTTTTAAATTGGGCCATTTGTCTTTTTATAGTTGAGTTGTAACATCTCTTTATATAAAATGAATATTAAACAGTTAAAAGATAGTGATTTCCAAATATTTTCTCCCGTTCAGTAAGCTGCCTTTTCACCCTTTTGACAAAGTCCTGTGAGGTGCAAAAGTGTTTAATTATGGGGAGGTCCCATTTGTCTATTTTTTGTTGTTGTTGATCATGCTTTGGGTGTAAGATCCAAGAAACCACCACCTACCAGAAGATCTTGAATATGTTTCCATATATTTTCTTCTAGTGCTTTTATCATGCTGACTTTTCTATTTAGGTCTTTGATCCATTTTGAGTTGATTCTTGTGTAGGGAGTGGGATAGGGGTCCTCTTTCATTCTTTTGGTTATGGAGAGCCAGTTCTCCCAGCACCATTTGTTGAAGAGACTGTTTTGTCCCATTCACAAGGACTTGGTAAGTTTGTGAAAAAAACAGCTGTCCATAGAAGTGAGGGCTTATTTCTGGACTCTCAATTCTATTCTATATGTTTTAAGGTCAGGCAGTGAAATTCCTCCCATGTCGCTCCTCTTTTTTAACATGCTTTTGCTAGCCATGTGCTCTTTCCCTTCTAAATGTATTTGGTAATTTTCTTTTCTATTTCTGAAAAGAAGCCTTTTGGAATTTTGATTGGTATTGCATTGAATCTATTAATCAGTTTGTGTAGGATTGACAACGTCCCAATATTTAGTCTTCCAATCCATGAACATGGGATGTTTTTCCATTTGTTTAGGTCTTCATTGATTTCTTTTAGCATTGCTTTGTAGTTTTCTGCATATACATCCTGTTCTTTGGATAAATTAATAACCTAGGTATTTGAGTGTTTTTGTTTCTATTGTAAATGGAATTTTTCCCTATTTTCCTTCTCAGATTTTTCAATAATAGAGTACAAAAGCATTACAGATTTTTGCATACTGATATTGTACCCTCCCATTTTCTTGAACTCATTTATTAGCTCAAGTAGCTTTACATAGATATTTCATTATTTTCTAAATATAAGATCATGTCATCTGCAAATAGAGTTTTACGTCTTCTTTTCCTGTTTGGATGTCTTCAATTTTTTTCTTGTCTCATTGCTCTACCTAGAAACTCTAATATAATATTGAATAACAGTGGTGACAGCGGGCATCCTTATCTATTCCCTGATCTTAGAGGGAAAGCTTTCAAGCTTTCCTCATTGAGTACAATGATGGCTGTGGGGTTTTGAACTATATCTTTTATCATACTGAGGAATTTCCCTTCTATGCCTATCTTTTGAAGTGTTTTTATCAAGAAAGAGTGCTGGATGGTGTTGACTGCCTTTTCTGCATCATTGAAAAGATTGTGTGCTTTTTTCCCCTTCAGTTTGTTAATGTGGTATATGACATTGATAGATTTTCTTATGTTGAACCAGCCTTGCATACTAAGAATAAATTCCACTTAGTCATGATGTATAAGTCTTTCGACATGCTAATGGAATCTATTTGCAACTATTTTCTTGAGAATTTTTTCATCTATGTTCATTAAAGAGATTGTTCTGTATTTTCTCTTCTTGTAGGGTTTTTAGAAGGCTTTGCTATTAGTGTGATGACTTCATGAAATGTATTGGGTCATTTCCCTTCCTCTTCAATTTTTTGGAAGAGTTTAAACACGAATGCTGTTAATTATTTTTGAAATGCTTGGTAAAAATTATCTATGAAGCCATCTGGTCTTGGACTTTTCTTTGTTGGGAGATTATTGATGACTAATTCAGTCTCTTTACATGTGATTGGTTTGTTAAGTTCTTGCATTTCATGTACTGTCAGTGAAAGTTGCTTGTGAATTTTTAGGAATTTTCCCATTTTATCTAGGTTGTCTAGTCTGTTGGCATACAGTTTCTCATTATATCCTCTTATGATCCTTTTTATTTCTGTGGAGTGAGTCATAACTTCCTTTCATTTCTCATTGTATTTATTTGTATCATCTGTATTTTGTTATTAATCTAGATAGGCTTTTGTCAATTATATTGATCAAAGAACCCGATTTGGTGGGTTTTTATTTTTTTATTTTTTCAAGTACTGGTACCAGGAATTGAATCATCCACTTCGTATGTGGGAAGCTGAAGCTCAACCATTGAGCCACATTAACTCCCTTGAGTTGGTTTTTCCAAGGGTTTGCTTGTTGTTTTTCTATTGTTTCTTTGTTTTTAGGAGGCACTGGGAAACAAACCTGGGACCTCCAATGTGGGAAGCAGGCATTCAAATGCTTTAGTGACATCTGCTCCCACAAGCTTTTCATTTTCTTGATTTTTTCTATTGTCTTTTTTTGTTGTTGTTGTTCTCAATTTTATTAAATTTCTGCCTAATCTTTATTACTTCATTTCTTTTCCTTGCTTTCAGATTGATTTGTTGTTCAGTCCCTAGTTTCCCCAGTTGTTCAGTTAAATTTTTTTTGTTGTTTTGTTTTGTTTCCTTTTTGAGGTACAGAGGACCAGGACCTTGGATGTAGGAAGCCAGGCCTCAGTCACTGAACCACAACACCTTCCCAGAATTGTTTTTTCATTTGCTTGTTTTGTTTTGGTTTGCTTTGTTTTTTCAGGAGTTATTGGGAACTGAACCCAGGGCCTCCCAAGTTGGATGCAGGAGCTGAACAGCTTGAGCCACATCCAGTCCCTCAGTTAAGTCTTTGAGTTTAACTCTTCCTTTTTAATAAAGTTAGTTAGGACTATAAATTTTCCTCTCATGACCACCTTTGCTGCATCCCATAAGGTTTTTAAGTTGTGTTCTGATTTTCATTTGTCTCAATATATTTATTGATTTTCCTTGCAATTGCTTCTTTAACACACTGATTATTTAGGAGCATGGTATTTAGTCTCCACATGTTTAAGAATTTACCTCATTCCTGTCTATCTTTGATTTCTACTTTCATTACATTATGATATGGGAAGTTGTTTTGTATAATTTCAATATTTTTATACTTATTTAGAGCTGCATTTGGCCCTAACATGTGGTCTACTCTGGAAAGTAAGCCATGGTCCTTGAGAAGACTGTATAACCCACTGAGCTTGGATACAACATTTTGTATATGTCTGTTAGGCCTAACTCGATAATCTTATTGTTGAAGATTTCTGTACCCTTGTTGATCTTCTGTCTAGTTGTTCTATCTAATGATGTGAGTGGTGTGTTGAAGTCTGCAAGAGTATTGTAAAGATATCTATTTCTCCCTTCAGGTTGCCAGAGTTTCTCTCATGTATTTTGGGACACCCTGTTTGGGTGCATAGATATTTATGAAGGCATATCTTTTGGAAATATTTAATGGACTTGTGTATCTCTTATAACTCTTTTGCATTTAAAGTCTGTTTTGTCTGATCTTAGTATAGCCAACCCTGCTCTTTTTTGGTTATAATTTGCATGGAGTGTCTTCTTCCAACCTTTGGATTTCAGCCAGATTTTGTCCCAGGGTCTAAGGTAAGTCTCTTGTAAGCAGAACATGGATGGCTCATGCATTTTTATCCATTCTGTCAACCAATACCTTCTAATTGGGGAGTTTAATCCATTCACATTCAATGATATAAATGTAAATGCATTATTTATTTCCACCATTTTGCTTTTTGGTTTTCATATGTCATATCATATTTCCATCTAATTTTTAACTCTTTTGGTTATCCTTTCTGCTACTCTTTCTTCTATACTCTGCTCCATGCCACTTTCTGGTCTTTGTCTTTCAGGCTCTTAGACTTCCTTTAATATTTGCTGCAAAGGGGATTCTTTTTTTCTTACCATTTTACTTATTAATTTTTAAAGATACATAGATCACACAAAATGTTACATTAAAAATTATGGGAGGTTGCCATATACCTCATTCCCTCACACATCAACAAGTTCCTTCATTAGTGTTGCACATTCATTACATTTGAAGAATACATTTGTGAGCACTGCTACAAAGCATGGATTATAGTTTGCATTGTAGATTTCCCTCTCTCCCAGTCCATATAATGTCCTGCATCAGTGCCTGCAGTATATTCAGGACAACTCCAAGTCCCAAAATGCCCCCATAACACACCTCTTCTTCCCTCTCCCTCCCCTCAGCAACTCCCATGGCCACTGTTTCCACATCAATGATACAGTTTCTCCCATTGCTAGAGTTACAATAATTCTATAGTAGAATACCAGTAATTCCACTCTAATCCCTATTTTATTCTTCCATCCTCAGGACGCTGGGATGGCAATGCCCACTCCACATGCAAATTGAAAGGGGACTTAGATCCCACATGGCTGATCGATGGGATTCTCCTAATTGCAGTTGTAGACGCTCTCAGGTCTTGGTGTGGTAGTTGACCATCCTCACCTCCTTGTTAGCTGACCTAGGTAAGTCTAACAAACTGGAGAGTAAGTTTTACAACTCTGCTGAGGCTCAGGACCCAGCTGGTACATAGAAACTCCAGAGATTCAAGTCTCCTGGGCACACACCAACCCTACTGTCAACCACAGGTTCAGTAAAAGTAACCGAAGAGGCATGTATAGGGAAGTCACATCTGAGTCCAACTCCATTACACTCAGGAGCACAAATTCTGAAGTAGCTTCACTGGCAAGGCACTGAACTACTCCAGAGCCATCAGCCGTGACAGTAGGACCTGGTGTCTCCATACCCCTCAGGAGCACCACTACCTGGGGCTTTATCTACTTTGGCTTTCTCTGAGATCCTGCTGAGATGTGCATAAGCACAATGCCTCTGATGACCTCCTGACTAATTTTGTAGTCCCTTAGCCATATAAAGTCATTTGTCTTTGCAATTTTCCCCTTTTATTCAAGTTCTTTTTCTAGTTGCATCACCAGCTGGTGCTTGGTAGTAATCCCTCCGTGCCAGTGAGGTTCCTCCCTGGGAGTCATGTACCACACTGGGGAGAAGGTAATGTATTTAAATGCTGAGTTTGGCTTAGAGAGTGGCCACATTTCAGCAGCATGAAGGCTCTCAGGAGGTAACTCTTAAGCACCATGCAGCTCTAGGCCCAGTTGAAATTTCAAGTGCACAGGCTCATAAGCATAATTGTCAGTATCAAGGACCCATTACTGCACCATCCTTCTTCACTGGTCTTTGCCCTTGCAATTGGCGGATTGTTGCTGTTCCATTGGGAATGCGACAGAGCTCCCCAGGATGGAAACTCAGCATTCCCTCAATTGTTGTGTGAAACTCTACCCCACTATTTTAACATCCAAAAAAAATCCGAACATATCTCTATACCCTATATGCATTCCCAGGTGAACTCCTTCCTACCCATGCATCCCCCTTCAATGACACCCCACACCAATGCTCCTGTCTGCCATAGTTGACCTCCTCTGTGATCCAAAACTTCTTCAGAAATGAAGCCTAATATATTACCAAATTATGTTAATAGGAAAATGAAATAGTAATGATAGGTTTAAAGATTAGAAGTAAAATACATAATAATTGAGAAAAATTAAAATAAGTAAAAAATAAATTGGGGTATTAAAAAATGAAAAATGTCATAAAAATTTTTGAGGTTGTACCTTTCATTACTGTAATAGGTGTTGTCCTGTATGTACAGAGGCAAGGCAATCTCATTCAATTCTTCCTCAGTGTCTTACATCTTTTTATTTTTTATCTTAGTTCTATATAATATCTTCAGAATAGTTTTTTTTAAAGATTCATTTATTTTATTTATATTTCTCCCATTCCCCCTGCCCCAGTTTTCTCCTATCTGTGTCCATCGATTTGCTGTGTTCTTCTGCATTCACTTGTGTTATCTGGCAGCACTGGGAAACTGCATCTCTTTTTTGTTGCATCATCTTGCTGCATTGGCTCTCCATGTATGTGGCACCACTCCAGGGATGGCTATGCTTTATTCATGCATGCAGCTCTCCTTGTGGGGCACACTCCTTGTGCATGGGACACCCCTTCGCAGGGGCACCCCTGTGTGGCATGGCACTCTTTGTGTACAGCAGCACTGCACATGGGCCAGCTTACCACACAGGTCAGGAGGCCCTGGGTATCAAACTGTGAACCCTCTGCATGGTAGACAGACACTCTATCAGTTGAGCCACATCCACTTCTCTCAAAAAAAGTTTTAAGTCACAGTAAAGCATATATAGAATATAGGGGACTCCTCTATACCCAACATCTTCCCCGTTTTCCCCATTCCCCAGCAATGATCTTTTTACATGGTGATGTTACATTTGCTACAACTGATGTACAAATAAGGAAACATAGCTACTAACCATGGTTATGTTATGGTTTACATTATGGTTTACATTTTAGACTATACATTTTTATACATTTTTGTTGAAATTTAACATGGCCTGTATCCATCACTGCACATTCATACAGAACACTTCCATTGTCCCAGTTACACCCTCATCCATCTATTCTATTCCAATCTCTCCCTCCCTTCAGAGCCCACAGTGACACCCAAGTTGCTCTGCTTAAAGAACAACTTTCATAGATACTTGCAACAATGCTGAGGGCTTGACACACTAGTCTCTCCTACCACATTGGGAGTCACCCATACTCTCAAGTGACACTCTTCCCTCTGTTTGAGAACATCAGGCCTCCCCAGGATGGTGGCACAATGCCTTCCTACTCATTGTATGTGTCTCCATCCACTGATATAATGCACTATGACAAATGAGCACTCACACACTCCCTAGAAGCCTGTCCCAGTAGCACCCTGTGCCAGATGCCCACCATCAAATATCTTAAAACAATAACACTTCCTTATTAAATTTTCTAAAGTATTTTCTCAACATTATAGTTTCAACCATGTACCTCACAATCTTTCATGTTCACCTGCTCCTCCCAACCTTTCCCTTAATTCCATGGACCATCTGACCCATCATCCCAACCCTAGCCTCCTTCAAGCTTGTGAATCCCAACCCAATACTATCCCTATACCCCATCTTATTCCTTCATTGCACAAGTACTTACCTCCACCTTATCATAGATTTTGCCCAAGTGGGTGTTGGCTCAAAACCTTCCTCTCCCCCCATTTCCTGTAAGCCTATCGTCAAGTCTCTAGCTCTCTGAGACAGCTTGATTTGCTCAGTGCATATCAGAGAGGTCATGTAGTATTTGTCCTTGAATCCTGACTTGTTTCACTCAACATACAGTCCTCAAGATTCAACCATGTTATCCCATGTGTTAGTATTGTATTCCTTCTTACAGCTGAGTAGTATTCCATAATGTGTATATACCACATTTTGTTTATTCACTCTTCTGTTGATGGGCATTTGGGTTGATTCCAAGTTTTGGCAGTAGTGAATAATTGTTGTGCCTATATCGGTTGGTGTCCTTGTTTTCAGTTCCTCTGGGTATATACCGAGCAGTGGAATTGCTGAGTCATAATACAGCTAGTTTTGGGAGGAACCAGCAAACATCCTCCACAATGGTTGAATCCTTCTACATTCCCACCAGCAGTGGATGAAGGTTCCCATTCATCCACACCCTCTCCAACACTTGTAGTCCTCTGTTTTTTAGTAGCCACCTGTCCAGTGGTTGTAAGATGGTATCTCATTGTAGTTTTCATCTTCATTTCTCTAACAGATAATAATGTTGAGCACCTTTTCATGTGCTTTCTAGCCATTTGTATTTCTTCTCTGGAGAAGCATCATTCAAATCTCTTGCCCATTTTTTTCTAGGGTTTGTCTTTTTATTTTTGAGATCTAAGATTTCTTTATATATGCTGGAAATTAGGCTCCTATCAGATATATGGTTACCAAATATTTTCTCCCACTGGGTAGCCTGTCTTTTCACTTTCTTGATAAACTCCTTTGAGGTACAAAAGATTTTAATTTTCAGGGGGTCCCATTTATCTATTTTTTCTTTCACTGCTCATGCTTTGGGTATGAAATTCCTGAAGTGATTTCCTATTCCAAGGTCCTGTAGATGCTTCCCTACATTGTCTTCCCAGGTATTTATGGTCTTGGCTCTTATATTAAGATCTTTGATCCATCTTGAGTTGATTTTTATATAAGGTGTGAGATCGGAATCCTCTTTCATTCTTTTGCATAGGCATATCCAGTTCTCCAAGCACTGTTGCTTGGAGAAGAGGCCATTGTTGAAGAGGCCATTCTCTCATCTCTCTCTCTTCCAAAGAAATTTCATTTCATTTAAAAATGCTGTGTTAATTTTCTGGCCCAGGACTCTTCTTGGTTGGGGGGTTTTAATGACTGATTCTATCTCTTTACTTGTGATTGGTGAGTTGAGATAATCAATTTCTTCATTCATGAGTGTAGGCTGCTTATGTGTTTCTAGGAATTTGTTCATTTCCTCTAAATTGTCCTTCTTATGGGAATATAGTTTTTCAAAGTATCCTTTTATGATAGTCTTTAATTCTCTATGCTCCATGGTGCTATCCCCTTTCTCATTTCCTATTTTGTGTATTTGTATCTTCTTTTTTACTTTGTTAGTCTGACTAAGGGTTTATCAATTTTATCAATCATCTCAACTATCTCTTTGTTTTCTTTATTTTTTCTAGTGCTTTCTTATCTATTTCATTTAGGTCTGCTCTGATCTTTGTTATTTCTTTCTTCTTCCTTTGGGGTTAGTTTGTTGTTTTTTTACTAATTCCTCCAAGTGTGCAGTTAGGTATTCAATTTTAGCTCTTTCTTCTTTTCTGATATATGAATTTATGGCTTTGAATTTGCCTCTCAGTTCAGCTCTTGCTGCATCCCATAAGTTTTGATATGTTGTGTTGTCATTTTTATTAGTTTTGAGGTAGTTACTGATTTCTTTTGAGATTTCCTCCTTGACCCACTGTTTGTCTAATAGTATGTTGCTGAACTTCCATGTCTTTGTGCCCTAGCTTGTTCTCTGGTCCTTGCATATTTCTAGCTTCATACCATTGTGGTCAGAGAAATTATTTTGTATGATTTCAATCTTTCTGAATTCATTGAGACTTTGTCTGTTCCCTAGCATTTGCCTATCTTGGAGAATGATCCATGTATGCTTGAGGAGAATGTATATCCTGCTGCATTTGGGTGTAGTGTTCTGTTTATGTTTATTAGGACTAGATCCTCTAATATATTATTCAAAGTCTTTGTTTCTTCATTGATTCTCTGTTGAGGTGTTCTGTCTAAGGGTGATAATGGTGTATTAAAATCCCCCACTATGATTGTACAGGCATCTATTCCTCCCCTTAGTTTTTGCAGTGTTTGTCTCATGTATCTTGAGGTGTCCTGGTTAGGGACATAAATATTTATGGTTGTTTTTTATTCTTGAAACATCACCCCTTTTACTAATATATAGTGTCCATCTTTGTCTCTCACAATCATTTTTCACTTGAAATCTATTTTGTCCAATATTAGTATAGCTACTCCTGCCCCTTTTTGATTATTTTTGTTTGTAAGATTATTTTCCAGCCATTCAATTTCAACCACCTTGAATCCCTGGGTATAAGTTGGGTTTCTTGTAGACATTATATAGATGGGTCATATTTCCTTATTCATTCTGCCTATCTGTGTCTCTTGACTGGTTAGTTTAAACCATTAACACTCAGTGTTATTACTCTCAAGGAATTACTTATATCAGCCACAATTTTCTTTGGATTTATGTATATTATATGTTGTTTTTATTTCTTTTTGTCTTTTTAGTTCTTCTTATACTCTCCTCCACCTCTGTATTTTCTGTATTTTTCTTTCAACCTCAAGAACTCCCTTTTGTAATGTTTGGATATACTCATAGTGGCAACAATTAAAAACCACAGTAGGGGGGGTACTGGGTTCCTGGCCAGTGGTGCTCTGTCGTGGTCCCTAGGGGAGCAGCGACAGTCTCCCAGATACAGTGGTGGGGACCGGGAGGGAGTGAGGGTTCAACAGTGAGCCCCAGATGCTAATGACTATGCTTGTGAGTTGATAAACCCAAAATAAGAACAAGGCCTAGAGCAACTTTGTGCCTGGGAATTTCCTTCTGTCAGCCTTCATGTTACTCAAATGTGGCCAGTCTCGAAGCCAAACTCAGCATGTAAATGCAATGCCTTCCCCCCAGCACGGGACATGACACCCGGGGATGAGCCTCCCTGGCAACGAGGGACCACTATCAACTACCAACTGATGATGCAACTGGAAAATGAACTTATACGGAAGGTTCAATGCGGATCAGCAGAATATCCATGTCTACATAAAATACCATGACTTTAAAATGCTGTTTGACCTAAAGTAAGGGGGAAATGGAAAGGAGAAATGAGTTTATATGGCTACGAGTTTCTAAAAAAGAGTCTGGAGGCTGGCAGAAGGTTTGCCCTCATGCACAACCGAGCAGAGTCAGAGAGACAGATAAAGCAGATACAACCCCCAGATATTGGTTCCTTTGAGGGCTAAAGAGACCCATGGGAGTTATGGTCATAGCCGATGGGGTTAACTACCAGGGCAGATGGCCCCTCTTTGGAAATGGTGTTTATGTGTGATGAATCTGGACTCAGATGGGATCTCCCTTCATAAGACTTTCATGCTAATGTGCTGGAGGTGCAGTTAATGTTGGGGTTTAAGATATCTTTAGGGGATTTGAATCTCTGGACTGACAATGTGATAGCCAGATCCTGAGCCTCAACAGACTCCAGCACCTACAATCTGATTTATTGGACTTACCACACTCAGCTAAGATGGAGTTGAAGAAGGACAACCACCACACCATGGAGCCTAGAGTGATTACAACTGAAAATGGGAGGATTGCATCCAGCATCCAGGTGGAATCTGAGCCTCCTCTTGACATAGAGGTGCAATGGACACAACCAATCCAATGTCCACATAGAAGAGGTGGCATTGGATTGGGAAAAGTGGACATAATGGACAAAGGATATGGGGAAAGGCAGGAAGAGATGAGAGGTGGAGGCATCTTCGGGACATGGAGCTGCCCTGGATGGTGCTTCAGAGGTAATCACCGGACATTGTAAATCCTCACAGGGCCCACTTGATGGAATAGAGGAGAGTATGGGCCATGATGTGAACCAATGTATATGAGGTGCAGAGGTGCCCAAAGATGTACTTACCAAATCCAATGGATGTGTCATGATGATGGGAACGAGTGTTGTTGGGGGGGGGGAGAGGGGGGGTGGGGGGGTGGGGTTGAATGGGACCTCACATATATATTTTTAATGTAATACTATTACAAAGTCAATAAAAAATAAAAAAAATTAAAAAAAAAAGAACTCCCTTTTGTATTTCTTTTTTTAAAGATTTATTTATTTATTTCCCCCTCTTTCCCTATCCCTCCTGTTCTCAGTGTCCATTCACTGTGTGTTCTTCTGTGTCTGTTTGTATTCTCATTAGGTCACTCTGGGAATTGATACTGGGACCTTCTGGAGTTGAATAGTGGCAATCATTCTCTTGTACCACCTCAGGTCCCTGATTGCTTCAATCTTTTATTATGTCTCCTCTGTGTCTTGTTTTGTTGTGTCATCTTGCTGCAACAGCTCTCCACATGGGCTAGCACTCATGCACTGTGCCACATTCCTGTGCGGGGCATCACTCCTGCACAGGGTAGTACTCTGTGCAGGACAGCAATCCATGCAGTCCAGGACTCCATGTGGGCCTGCACTCAACATGGGCCCACACTCTGCATGGGCCACCTTGTCACACTGGCCAGTCTGCCCTCACCAGGAGGACCTGGGCATCAAAACTCCAGACCTCCTATATAGTAGATGGAAGCCTAATTGCTTGAGCCATGTCTGCTTCCCCCTTTAGTATTCTTGAAGGGCAGGTTGCTTATTAGCATCCTTTCTTAGTTTCTGTTTATCTGTGAGTATTTTGAAGTCTTCATCATATTTGAATGCAAGCTTTTCTGCATAGAGTGTTCTTGGCTGGAAATTTTTTCTGTTCATACCTTGATTATGTCATACTACTGCCTTTTTGCCTCCATGGTTTCAGATGAGAAATCAGCACTTAATCTTGAGTTTCCCTTGTATGTGATAGTTCTCTTTTCTCCTTGCTGCCTTTAACATTTTCTCTTTGTCTTGAGCATTGGATAATTTGACAAGTGTATGTCTTGAAGTATGCATTTTGGGGTTTATAATGTTTGGGGTGCACTGTACTTCCTGGACATATACATACAACTCCCTCAATAGGTTTGGGAAGTTTTCAGCCATTATTTCCTACAACACCCGTTCTGTCCCTTTCTTTCTCTCTTCTCCTTCTGGGATGCCTATAATGCACATGTGTGCACATTTTGCATTGTCATTCTGAATCCTAAAATTCTGCTACACTTTTTCTATCTTCTTATCTCTCAATTTTACTAGCTGTTTGATTTTAAATGTACCATCTTCCACATCACTAATTCTTTCCTCTGCCTATTCAAATCTCTTGTTATTTGCTGAGAGTGTATTTTTGGCTTCTTGGATTATGCCATTCATCACCATTATATCTGTTATTTTTAGTGTATGTTTACAATTTCTTCAGTATGCTCTTCAAAGTGTTTTCTTAATATCTTTAATCTTTTCCTTCACTTCATTGAATTGGTCCCATGATATTAGTGTGGAAAGCTTTGATTGTTGTTTGATGTTCTCTCCTTTTCCCTGTTTTGTTTGTTTATTGGACGGGTCCTGTAATTTTTTGTTGTTGTCTGGTCATTATTTTATCTTGATGGGTTTGTTCAGTTTATTAACTTCTCTGTGTAGACTCTAGTATTATTTATTTGCTGTTTTGTGTGTGTGTGTGCATGTTTTCTCTTTAACACTTTGTTGTTCTTATGCTATTTCCTTGATGTTCTCTAAGTTCCCTTGTAGGAAACAGATTAAGGCCAGGGAAAGTAAAAGATGTAAGAAAAGAAAAAGTATAATAATAATATTGATAGTAAAGCTTGGCAGAAGAACCAAATAGGACCTAGGAGAATGAATATTAAATTGTGTAAGCAGTGTAGAGATATAGGAATAAAAACTGGAGCACCTATAATGAAATGGAACCTTAATATGGAGAAGAACATAGTATGAATTAAAAGGCCAGCGTGATGAGGAGAGAGGGAAAGAGAAAAGAATGGAAAAAACAGAAAGTGTTAATAAAAGATAAAAAACAGAAGGTGTTAGAAATAAAAAGGCAGAAAAATTGAGGCTAAACAAAGTGAGGGGGAATGTAAGAGCAACAACAGAAGATATAGGAAGGAAAAGAGATAGTGTTGGTAGCTAAAATAAGTACACACAGAAAGGAGGAAAATGGAGGAAGAGGAAACACAGCAAACAAGAAACAAGCCAGCAGCACCTAATTAAAAAGGGGGGGGGGGATGAAGAAGAAGGAAGGACACAAAGAAAGCAACAGACAAACCTACAAGAAAGAGTCAACCAAACACTAAGAAAAAACAGACTTCTCTCTTAAGCCCATGTGAAGCTTGTCAGGCTGCCGGTGTTAATAAATTACCTTGTAGACTTCTCACAGCAGATTTTGCAGTGGATTTTAGTGAGTAAACTAAATTAAAATTATATAATGAAAAAGTATCTTTTTTTTTTAAATGAAAAAATAAGAGACCTAAGGGAAGCTAATACAAGGATAATGTCTATGTTTTCCCTGTCGAAAGTATCAGACGTTTAATATCCCAGTGGGTCACTACTCCAAGAGGAGCCAAGAATCAAACTAGAGACCTTGTATACCCAAGGCTGAAACTCCTCCACTGATCTAAACATTTTCGTTGGGTTCATCAGCTCTTCAGAAAGAGTCCCTTTCCCTGCGGCAGGATTGACTCTTTGCAATTGGATAAACTGCTGACTCGGAATCTGTCCTCTCCCTTCCCCCCTTTTTTTCTAACTGTTTTTTTTCCCCAGGGCAGCAGGAAGCAATAGCCTGTGAGAGTTCCCTTTTGAAATTCAAATGTGATCCTGGTGAATTAAGTCACCACAGGAAAAAATGACTCTCAGTCTCTTTGAGAGAGAGCACCCACACCTGGCCAGGAACCCTAAATATTTCTTGGAAGCTGATTAAGCACTTCCTACTGTCCCCCTGCCTTAGGTGAGTTGCACAGGACTAGTTAATTGCCTGAGTCCACCTTCACCCAGACCAATTTTCCATATCCCAGGGAGTTTAGGTATTTCAGGCTGCCTCACCAGACTCACTTCTCTCCTCTTCCTGGTTTCTCCTCAAGCCAGCCGATATGCTCCTCAAAGCTCAAAAAAGAGGGTCCAGACAATTGAACCTGCACTTGGGGGACTCCTCTCCACTCTTCACCAGAACCCTCCCACTTCAGAGTTTGTGTCCTCCAGCTGGATGACTGGCAAGGGTGAGGGAACGCCTTGGCTTCCTGCCCTGAGGGAGGGGCTTAGCCATCCCACAGCTCCAGCCTCCAGCATAAGAAACTCATGATCTTACCTTGAACAGTCACTCTTTTTGTCTGATCTCTCCAGATTGATGCCCTGAAGCCTCTGCATTGTGGGTTCCCAGATAGCTCACTCAGGCAGGATTTTGTCCCCACTCAGCCATTTATTTTGTAGGAGAGATGATGTGGATGCACTTAGTCTGATGCCATCTTGCCCTCCTCTTCCATTATACTCTTTTTTAAACACTTTTTAAAAAAATATTTATTTATTTATTTCTCTCTCCTCCCCCCACCCCCATTGTCTATTCTCTGTGTCTATTTGCTGCATCTTCTTCATCTGCTTCTGTTGTTGCTAGCAGTACAGGAATCTGTGTTTCTTTTTGTTGCGTCATCTTGTGTCATCTCTCCATGTGTGTGGCACCATTCTTGGGCAGGCTGCACCTTCTTTTGTGCTGGGCAGCTCTCCTTAAGGGGTGCACACCTTGCACGTGGGGCTCCCCTACGTGAGGGACACCCCCTGCATGGCACGGCACTCCTTGCGTGCATCAGCACTGCGCATGGGCCAGCTCCACACGGGTCAAGGAGGCCCGGGGTTTGAACTGTGGACTTCCCATGTGGTAGACAGATGCCTTAACCACTGGGCCAAGTCCGCCAACCAACACTTTTTAATTGAAGTTAATAGATCACAGAACATTACATTAAAAAAAAAAACATGAGGTTCCCATATAATCCACTCTCCACCATTTTTGTAAATTGTATCTTTTGAAGATACATACTTCACAGAAAAGGTTTATTATAAAAAACATAAGAGGTTCCCGTATACCCCCACTCCCCCAGCCCACTCTTGCCACACCAACAACTTCCCCCATCATTGTGGCACACTCATCGCTCTCAGCAAACACATTTTGGAGCACTGCTGCAACATATGATAATAAATAGTTTATCCTGTCATTCACACTCTCCCCCAGTACATTTAGTGGGTTATGGAAGGATATATAATGTCCAGGATCTGGCCCTACAATATCACTTAGGACAACTCCAAGTCCCCAAAATGCTCCCTCATCATGTCTATTCTTTCCTCTCACTGTCCTCAGCAACTACTGTGGCCACTTTCTCCATGTCAATGATACAATTTCTTATGTTACTAGTCACAATAGTTTTATAGTAGAATATCAGTAAGTCCACTCTAATCCATATTTTATTCCTCCATTCTGTGGACCCTGGGATGGTGATGTCCACTCCACCTCTAGATCAAGAGGGGCTTAGAGTCCACATGGATGATGGCTGCAATTCTCCTGCTTCCAGTTGTAGGCACTCTTGGTTCTTATGAGCAGTCTTCTCTATTCCTTTAATTATTCATTTAAAATTGATGTAAAATTTAAATACAGTTTAAAATATTCATCTTAACTGAGTGACATCAAAATTTTCAAACCTTTTATCACCTTCCTCCACAGTATCTAATTACCCTATCAAAATATGAATCTTTTCAAATAATTTGTAAAAATAATCACTATTTGCTTCAATCAATAACCACCTCCCAACATATTCACCGTCATTCTTATTTTCTTTCCCATATATTCATTTTGCCACATCTTAAAATTCATAAAAATGAAATACTTTGGAATTAACATTTTGGTGCCTGCATCCTTTGCTCACAATATTGTTTTGAGATTCATTCTTGTTGTTTGGTGTATCGGCAGTTCCCTCACTTTTTATTATTTACTCCTTTGAAATTGAATGACCGTATTATAAAATATTTATTCACGGTCCTCTTGGTGGATGTTTGGGTCCTTCAAGTTTGGGCTATGAGCTAAAGATATTATGAGTATCTATTATATAAGTACATGTTTTCCTTTCCTCTGAGTGATAGAAAGGAAAGCTCAATCCCAAAAGATCTTTCACAGCCCACTAATTGCTTCATCAGCTGCTTTTGGCATAGTTGGTTCCTCTGGACTTCTTGAAGTGTTCCCATCCCTTATTCCTGGTTCATCACATTCTCCTTTTTATTTTTATCATCTGGACTCTCTTGGCTTTGCATGTCTGTTATTTAGAAGATATACATTATTTTTATATATTTTTAGTAGTTATATATGAAAAGACAACATTTTTCATTGCCCTATCAAATCTAATGTTAACATAATCTGTTATGCATTTCCAGGATGATACATCATTTTACTTAGAGAATTTGTAAGGTTTACTGAAAAATAATTTATGATTTTCCCAATATAATCACCCATATACACACAGCTTCCCTAGTATAAGCATTGTGCATGTGTGTGGGAACTTTGATGATTTGTTCAATAAAGTCTTTTGTGCATTTTTAATTGGGTCATTTTTTGCTTTAGTATTGTTATAGAATCTACTTATAAATCATGGATAGTAAACCCTATCAGATTTGTGACATCCAAATACTTTGTCCCTTTAAGCCAGCTGCCTTTTCACCCTTTCAGATCTTACCCATGCCTCATACCTTAAACAAACATTAACTGAAAATGATCAGAGACCTAAAGAAAAGTGCCAGGACCATTAAACTCACAGAAGACAATGTCAGAAAGTATCTTTAGACCTTGGGCAAAGCAAGGGTTTCTTATTTACAGTGGAAGCACTTGCAATGGAAGAAAAATAAATAAATGGAAAATCCTCACAGTCAAATCATTTGTGTCTGAAAAGATTGGTCAAGAAAGCAGCCTACACAATGGAAGAAAATACTTGTAAACCATATACCTCTTAAGGACTTACTCTCAAAAATATATAAAGCAAAACCACAACTCAAGAATGAAAAGACAAACAAAATGTCAAAATGGGCAAAAGACTTAAGACATTTTTCCAAAGAGCAAGCACAAGTGGCTTAAAAGCACATGAAAATATGCTTTCCATAATTAGCTATTAGGGAAATGCAAGTCAAACCACAATGAGATATCATAACAACCTAGTAGAATGACCACTATTAAAAAACAACAACTAGAAAGCTGCAATTGCAGGAAAGGATGTGGAGAAGGAGGAACAGTCATTCGCTGCTAGTGGCAATGGAAAATAGGGTAGCCACTGTGGAAAACAGTTTAGCATTTCCTAGGAAGCTAAGCATGGAATTGGTATATGATCCAGCAATCACGCTACTAGGGTCATACTCAGGGGAACTGAAAGATGGAATGTGAATAGACTGTTGCTCACCGATATTCCTAAGTGTCCATCCACCAATGAATGAGTGAGTGAAATGTGATGTATACATACAAAGGAAATCAACTTGGATGTAAGAAAAAAGGAAGACCTTATTCATGTCACATTATTGACTTTTTGAAATAAAGCATGCACAGAAAGACAAATATATTATGATTTCACTAATATCCACTAATTATAAAACTAACTCATAGGGTTATAATCTATAATATAGGTTACCCAGAGATGGAAGCAGTGTAAAAATGGGGAGCTGATACTTACTTTGTGAAGAATTTTTCATTATGTTGATTACAAATGTTTGGAAATGGGTAGAGGTGATGTAGCATATTATTGTGAGAATAATTTAATTGACAGCAGTCAATTATGTGAGTAAATGTGTTTAAAGGTGAAGTTTTGGGTCATGTATGCTAATAGAAGGAAAGCTACAGGATAAAAGATGTGTATAGCACAATGAACCATCTAGTGGATGGTGACTATCGTTAATAGTAGAAATACAAGAAATGCACATTATTACAGGTAGTAACAATAGGGTGAAATATGGGGAAAAGATAAGTATGCAAACTAAGGGTACTACTGTCAGCACTGTTTCTCCTGGCACTCTGACTCCATGGTGAACACAGGATTCCTTATCCCACTGAGCTATTACTTCTGAGGAGACACTGAGGATTGAACTTTTCATTCAAAAGTGGTGAACCTGGAATAACATTTACAACCTTGAAACCTCTTCATGAGTGACGAATGACTTAATACTAATAATAAGTCTAGCTTTGAATTACTTCTCAGGATTCCCTTAATCCTCTCAGGCTACGTTCCAGGCAGGCCCAATGAATCCATTCTGATTGGATGGGCTGAGAAATCCTAGCTTAAGTATTTTGGGCCCATGGCTTGGAGACTGGGGTGGAATAAGAGGGTATTCAATGTGAAATAGGGTAAAAATCCTCGGAATGACTTCAGAAGCATGAGGATTTGGCAGGTTACCCCAATAGTGAGGATCACATGGTCCTGAAGTCAGATCTCCAGAAATAAAAGCCCAATCCCAGGCAGAGAGAGTATCCCAGGTAATACTCTGGTTGCCATGAACTTTTATTAGCCAAAGGGCAAGCACAGCCCTTTCTTCCTATACCATGAATATGTGTGATGGATCAGGCCAATTCCTGAGCTCTCTTCAGGGCTTCATGACTATCATCATTATATATGACTAGAATTATTATCTTAGTGATGTCAGCTGTCTCCATGGGAGAGGAGCTCCTTGCTACTCCCTCAGCTTTCCTTGGAGGTGTGTCATTTAAATAGAAAGCAGGAGTGCCAGATGGGTATGGGATGGGGAGTGTAGATTTTCTGATCTTGTCCAAGAGGGATTTCTTCCTGATACAGAACTCATAGTGCAGCACTCTTGCATGGGAATAAAAACTGTTCCATGTAAAGATATAACTTTTAAATTTTTATTCTTTATTATTTTCAAATAGACCATTGAATTTTGTAAAAATCTTTGTAACTATACTGTTTACCTTCTTCCCAAGAAAGATGAAAATCTCATTTTATTTTTATTTTACATCTATTAAAATTTTAAGTAAAATTTACTTTTACTTATAACTTAGGTTCCTTGTCAATATACTCTTGCAAGTTATAATGCTTTTGTCTTAAAAAAACTCATGACTGAACTGCATATATGTTCAACTTACAATTATATGTGTAATATATACTATACAGATAAGAACAACAAAAGAAATTTTATACTTATAAGATCAACACAAAAATTGTAACATAAATATATGTACAGATTAAGAAATAATGAACATATATGTAAGTATCTTAAGTATATGAACAATCTTGCCAGTAATAGTATTTTCTTTCATGTTCAGTTTCTGTAAAGAGGAAGCTCCGTATGTCTGGTGTGTTCCTCAAGTTGAAACTCTGTGTGATTGAAGGAGGAATTGACTATGGAAGATATCACTTGTGTGTCCAGGAGGTGAAGGTAGAGGATCTCCACCCCATGGAGCAAGTTCTGTTGATCCAGTGCCCTTAAAAACTCTCCCATGGAAGAATTGGAGAGGGTCATTCCTGCCTGGTGGCTCTGCAGGCCTGAGGGGAGCAGAAGCTCAGTGCTGCTTTAAGACCAACCGAGGCCCACTGCTGGAGGAGGGACCATCAGGGAAGGGAAGGGATCCCAAACACACTGAATTTGGAAAAGTGCCTGGTGCTGCGGTGGTCCTCAGGACCTCTTCCTGGGACTCCAGTGTTTTCAGCATCTTCTTCATCTCATCTTGTCTGGAACATCTGGATCTCTCTTCCTGTAGTTCTTGGACCACTGAAGTTAATTCCTCCATCAACACTGCTGTTGTTCCCTTAGCCTTTCTGTAGGTGTCAATAAGGCTGGGCATTTTAAAAGTCATTTTCTCTAGCCTAGCTTCTCCCAAAGATGACTTAGTCTCTGCATACCTCCTGTTCGCAGCACTCATCTTATCAAGTTGACACTTCTTGACAATCAGTGTAGCTAGTGTGTCCACAAGCTGTTTTTCATGTTTATATAAAATCAGCTTATAACAGACTGCTCAAGTCTGAACAAGAAGAGACACACCAGAAGGCTGAAGAAGGATTGAAATGCCCCTGAGTCCCCCAGGAGGCTGTGGAATGTGAGATAGGGAGTAGTACCACTGAGCTCCATCAGCACCTCTCATATCTTCCCTAGGATCATCCAAAAGACAATCTTCACAGAGCACTACAGGTCCTCTGTGGCACTGATGCCACCACAGGACTCTGTCCAGTAACCCTGTATCCACAACAAACCCCAGAGAACTCCCCATCATTTTGCCTGGATCCACAAGCAACTGACAGCCCAGCTCATCAATGAGGTGGTCAGTGGGGGAAGGATACTGAAAAAGAAATGTGCTTATCTCCATTGTACTCTTATGAGCAATCTTCTCTCTCTCTCTTATTCCTTCTTTAAAAGTGATATAAAATTTAAATATAGTAAAATGTTTTTTTCTTAACTGAATTTTTCAAACCTTTCATGTCCTTCACCTATAGTATCCACTTGCCCTATCAAGATAGGAATCATTTCAAAGAATATGGAAAATATTCCCTATACACATCAATCTATAACCACCTCCCAACATTTTCACTCTCATTCTTATTTTCTATCCACATACATTCATTTTGCTACATCTTGAAATTCATAAAAATGAAATAAATTGGAATTTACATTTTGGTGCCTGCATCATTTGCTGGAAATAACTGTTTTGAGATTCATTTCTGTTGTTCAGTGGATCAATAGTTCCCCATTTGTTTATTTTTTATCATTGAATCCTTTGAAATTAAATGACTGTTACAAAATTCTTGTTCCTTTTTGTGTGGACATTTTGACCCTTCAAGTTTAGGGTATTATGACCTAAAGATATTATAGGTATCCTTCATGTAAGGACATGTTTTCCTTTCTGCTGGGTGATAGAAAAGGAAAGCTTACTCCCAAAAGAGCCTTCACATCCCACTAATTGTAGCATTAGCTACATTTGGCACAGTTGGTTCCTCTGTACGTCTTCAACTGCTCCTATCACTTATTTCTTTTTCACCACATTCTCCTTTCTCTTTTTATCATCTGGACTCTCTAGTCTTTCCATGTCTGTGTCCTCTGCTGGTTTGTGTTTTCTTCCAAAAATTCCTCAGCTTTAGTTTTGTTTTCCCCCAGGGCTCCATACTTGGACCTCTTTCCTCCCTCAGAAATCTGTCCACTTGCTGGTCATGTGATGTTGGCTTTAAGTTCCATCTATCCTGGCATGAGTACTAACATTATTTATCTAACCCAATTTTCCACACAGTCCAGATTTACACAGAGTTGTATCCAGGACATCCCACTTCTGTGTGTAATGTGCCAATGCCAAACTCTAGACTCCTCCCCCAAACTCCTCCTTCTTGGTCTTTCCCTTTTCCATAGTCAGCATTTCCCTCCTGATAAGTGTTCAGGCCAAAGCTTTGTGGCCTTTCTCCTCTTCTGTCTTTCCATGTCACATCCATCCTCCACTTCCTGTGTTCATCTGGCCCCTTCTATTTTGCCTCCTCTTTCTCTTGTTAGAGCCTGCTTCATTGCTAAGAGAATGACCATGGTTGCCTCCTACATATCCTCCTTCTCCTGCCTCAGTCCTTCAGTTCCTTAAGTTCATGAAACAGAAGTGTATTTTTCTCTTTGCCATGTTTTACATAGATGGCTGAAGGAAAAATGTGCATTAAGTAAAATATATTATTCATGATAATGAAGTAGTCTCTTATCCTTGATCATTTTTCTTCTATTCCATTCCTTGCTGAGAGAGTCATCCCTGAATCTCCTATTGGGATTTGGGTTTGGCTCTTACTTGTTGTAATTCTGTCAATTTGCAAAAAGCTTGCAAACAGGTGTACTTCAATTTTAATTCGCTATTTTTTTCTGGAATTTGAACATTTTATTGATATGATAAGACCCTACAATTCTGGTACTTTTTCCTTAATGATTGTGTGCTTGCTATTGCCATACTGACACAAGATTTACTTATATTTGTCTTTATCTGTGATTATGTAAAATCCATATTTTACTGCCAAACATGCTGTTTACCTTTGGTTTTTTTCAGAAGGTACCTGGGATTGAACAGGGGAAGCAGACACTCAACAACTTGCCTTACATCTGCTCCCCCTTAGATGAGTTTTGTTTTTTTTATATATAGAATTATTTTTTTCATCTATTTCTCTCCCCTTCCTGTCCCCCCGCCCCTTAGTTGTCTGTTCTCTGTGTCCATTTGCTGTGTGTTCTTCTGTGTCTGCTTATATTCTTGTCAGCGGCATGGGGAATCTGTATCTCTTTTTGTTGTGTCATCTTACTGCATCAGCTCTCCGTATGTGTGGCACCATTCCTGGATAGTCTGTGTTTTTCTCTTCTCTCACGGGGTGGCTTTCTTACAGGGTGCACTCCTTGAGTGTGGGGCTCCCCTATGCAGGGGACACCCCTGCATGGCACAGCACTCCTTGGGGCATCAGCCAGGTGGGCATGGGCCAGCTCCACACATGGGTCAGGAGGGCCTGGCTTTTAAAATGAAACACACAGAGTTCTTAAAAAGTCCTTTTGGGGAAACAGACTTGGCCCAGTGGTTAGGGTGTTGTCTACCACATGGGAGGTCCAAGGTTCAAATCCCGGGCCTCCTTGACCCATATGGAGCTGGCCCATGTGCAGTGCTGATGCACGCAAGGGGTGCTGTGCCATGCAGGGGTGTCCCCTGTGTAGGGGAGCCCCATGCATAAGGAGTGCGCCCTGTAAGGAGAGCCACCCAGCATGAAAGAAAGTGCAGCCTGCCCAGGAATGGCACTGCCCACACTTCCCGTGCCACTGACAACAACAGAAGCAGACAAAGAAACAAGACGCAGCAAATAGACACAGAGAACAGACAACCGGGGAAGGGGGTGGGGAGTTAAATAAAATAAATCTTAAAAAAAAAGTCCTTTTGAAAATTTTGATTAGGTGGAACACTTATATGACTATAATTACTATTCAAGTTTAAATTTAATCTTCCTTCCTTCATTATACTTTTTCTTTATTCTCACTGTTCAATATTATTATTTTTGTCCTGAATATCTTCTTTGGAATCATAGTCTTTATTCAATGTTATCTTTTCTATTTCTTTAGAAGATATACACTATTTTTACATTCTTTAGTAGTTACGTATGAAAGACGTCTTTCTTTGCCTTCTCAGATTTAAAGTTGACAAACTTTGTCATCTATTTCCAGACAACCCATCATTTAACTAGAAAAGTTTTAAGGTTTACTGAAAAGTCATTCAGGAAATAGAACACTCCAATGTAACCACCCATGTCCACTGCTTCCTTATTATAAACACTGTGCATGTGTGTGGAACTTCGATCATTTCTTCAAACAAGTCTGTTGTTCATTTTTTAATTGTGTCATTTGTTGTTTAAGTGTTAAGTTGTAGAATCTCTTTATAGATCATGGATATTAAGCACTGTTCAGGTCTGTGATTTCCAAGTATTTCCTTCCAATAATCAGCTGCCTTTCCACCATTTCAGACCTTACTCCTATCTCATACCTTAAACAAAAATTAACCAAAAATGATCAAGAATATAAAGATAAGAACCAGGACCATAAAACTCATAGAAAAAAATGTGGGGAAGAATCTTCAGACCTTGCACTGGCAACGTTTTTTAGACTTCACACTCAAACACTTACAATGAAAGAAAAAGAGATAAATGGAACCTCCTCACAATAAAATAATTTCCGCCAAAAGGACCTGGTCAAGAAAGCAGCCTACACAATGGATCAAAAGTGCTTTCCACCACTACCCTATTAGAGAAATGCAAACCAAAACCACAATGAGATTTCATATCACACCTACTACAATGGGCAGTATAAAAAAAACCAGAAAACTTGCAGTTGTTGGAAAGGATGTAGAGGAAGACAAACAGTCATACGCTGCTTGTGCAATGTAAAATGGCAAAGCCATATGGAAGACACTTTAGCAGTTCCTCGGGAAGCTAAGGATAGACTTGTTATAAGATCGAGCAATCATGCTACCAGATTCATAATCAGAGGAACTCTCAGATGGGATGTGAGCAAACATTTGCTCACCAATGTTCATAGTGATTTTATTCACAGTTACCAAAGGATGAACACAAGTGTCCATCAACTGATGAATGGATAAACAAAATGTGATATACATATACATATACATATACATATACATATACATATATATATATATATGAATGTTATTTGGATGTAAGAAAGAAGACCATATTCATGTCACATTATGGAGTTTCTTTTGTGTAAGCCAGGCACAAAAAGATATGATTGCACTCATATCAACTAATTACAAAACACTAGCTCATAGGGTTATAATCTACACTTATATATAGGTTTCTCGGAGATGGAAGGAGTGTGAAAATGGGGAACTAACACTTAATTGTGTGGATTTTTTCATCGGGTTGATTGCAAATCTTTAGAAATGGATAGAGGTGATGGGAGCACAGTATCATGAGTGTTATTGACAGCACTGAATTACGCATGAACACATGTTTAAAGGGGAAGTTTTTGTTCATGTGTATTACTAGGAGGAAAGCTAGAGGGTAGAACATGGGTATAAAACAGTGAACCATGTGTGGAGGATGACTGTAGTTAATAGTACAAATATAAGTGTGTTCTTTCAGGAGATATAGCAAATGTACATCACTATTACAGGTACTAACAATAGGGTGGAATAGGGGGGATATATAACTAATGAAAACTACAGGCTTTACTTAGCAGTAATATTTTAATACTGTTCCTCCATCGCACTAGAGGTAGCACACCAATGCAAAGTGTCAACAAGAGGGGGCGATATGGGAATATTGTATTGTTCATGAATTTATATAAACCTATAACACCTTTAATTAGAAAATCACCACAATATAAACCATTTTCCTATATGAAGAAAACCAGACACAAAGAACTACAAATGGTAGAGGTCTTTTTTGTTTAAAATGTAATTATAAATAAACCTATAGGCACAGAATGGTTATTAGTGGTTATGTAGGGCAGGGGAAGGACAGAGGAATTGAGAGGTAGCTGCTGTTGGTTATGGGGTTTTCCATTTGGAATGACGAAAATGTCCTAAAATTGCTTGTGGTGATGGTTCCACAACCCTAATTAAATTGAGAATCATTTGGTTGCACACTTTGGATGGACTCTACGTGTGATAATATCTCAATAAAATTGCTATAAAAGACTACTCCATCAACCCACAGAAATACACTAAAAGACACAGGCCCCACCTAAACACACAGAGTTTCTTAGACAGGTGTATACCCCTAGTAGCTACGTGTGACTAAGCAACCAGGAACACTGGATATTTGAGGAGATTAGTAGTAGGAAACATAGAGATCAAACATGCATACTAAAAAAGGGAGTGATGAAAAGAGAAAAAATTATAAAGGACTTTGGGAAAAAATATTATTGCCATCAGTGAGATAAGGGTATATGGGTTATAAATGAAAGGATAAGCATACATAACTTCATATGTGTGTATTTGTATGTACATGTACATGTCCGTGTCCATATGCACGTAGTGGTTACTGCATGCACCATTACACAGACAACCTCACCAACAGGCCTTTGCCACTCATGACATGGCTCCTGAAACCTAGCAAAATGGGTATCCCCTACACCCACCTCTGCAGGACGTGCTACAGGATCAGCATATTTTCTGATCCCTAGAAAGGGCAGCATGAACCCAACTGTGACAGTTTGAAGCTATTTGTGGATCTCAGAACAGGTCATGTCCATGGAAGCAATTTCTAAATATAATGTAAATGAGAACAAATAAAAGAAAATTTACACTTAAAAGCAACAAAATGTTAAATTATAAATACAAGGTTAATAAATATGCAAGTGATCATATATAAAGAAAGAGCTAAGTCTCTTGAATAGTTTCTTAATTATATTAACCATCTCATCAGTCATACTAGGTCCTTTCATGTTGAGATTCTAAAATGAGAAAGTCACATATTTCTAGTGTGTTCCTCAAGTTTAAACTATGTGTGCTTGAAGGAGGAATTGACTGAGGAGGAAATCATGTGTGTCCAGGAGGTGAAGGTAGAGGATCTCTAGCCCATGGAAGAATTTCTGTTGATCCACTGGCCTCAGATGGAATTAGAGAGGGTCGTTCCTGCCTGTTGGCTCTACAGGCCTGAGTGGAGCAGAAGCTCAGTGCTGCTTTAAGAACAACCCAGGCCCACTGCTGGAGGAGGGAACATCAGGGAGTGGAAGGGATTCCAAACAAATTTAATTTGGAAAAGTGCCTGGTGCTCTGGTGGTTCTCATGACCTCCTCTTGAGACTCCAGTGTTTTCAGCATCTTCTTCATCTCTTCTTGTCTGGAACATCTGGATCTCTCTTCCTGTAGTTCTAGGACCACCGAAGTTAATTCCTCCATCAACATTGCTGTTGTTCCCTTAGCCTTTCTGTAGGTGTCAATAAGGCTGGACATTTTTAAAGTCACTTTCTCGGGAAGGAGATGTGGCTCAACTGATAGAGCATCCACCTACCATATGGAAGGTCCAGGGTTCGATACCCAGCACCTCCTGGCCCGTGTGATATGCTGGCCCGTGAGCAGTGCTGCCATGCACAAGAAATGCCCTGCCACACAGGGGTTTCCCCGCTTAGGGGTGCCCCACATGCAAGGTGTGTGCCCTGCAAGGAGAGCTGCCCCACGTGAAAAAAGCACAGACCGCCCAGGAGAGGCATCACACACATGTAGAGCTGACACAGCAAGATGATGCAAAAAAAAAAAAAAGAGAGACACAGTTTCTAGGTGCTGCCTCTCAAGAAGACACAGAAGAACGTGCAGCAAATGGACACAGAAAGCACACAATGGAGGAGGGGAAGGGGAGAGAAATAAATAAAATAAATCTTTCAAAAAATAAAGTTGCTTAGTCTAGCTAGCATCCCCTAAAGATCACTTACTCTCTGCTTACCTCTTGTGAGCAGCACTCATCTTATCAAGAAGTTGACATTACTTGTCTGTCAGTGTATCTAGTGTGTCTGTCTGCAAGATGCTCATGTCTTATAAAAAGTTGGCTTATAACAGAATGCACAAGTCTGAACAAAAATATGAAACACAACAGAATGCTGGTGAATATTGACACATGCCTCAGTTCCCCTGGAGGCTGGGGAATGTAAGGTCTGGACTAGTGTCATTGGGCTCCTTCCCTACTGCGGCGGCTTGCTCGGTCGGTAGAGGTGGGGTCTGGCTGCGGACGAGGGGTCGGTCCAGCTCTGGACGAGGGGTCGGTCCCTCTTGGGACGAGGGGTCGGTCCCACTTGGGACGAGGGGTCAGTCCGGCAGCAGACGAGGGATCGGTCTCACAAGGGGTTGCGCGGTTCGGCTGACGGGGTCGCCCGGCGAAGCCGGCGACGAAGGGGTCGCCCGGCGAAGCCGGCGACGAAGGGGTCGCCCGGCGAAGCAGGCGACGAAGGGGTCGCCCGGAGAAGCAGGCGACGAAGGGGTCGCCCGGAGAAGCAGGCGACGAACTGGGGACAAGGGAGGCCAGGCCCTTGTCGGGGGCTCTCAGGACTGGAGGGCGCACGGCAGAAGAACTACCGCGGAGACAAGGTAAACACGCAAGTCCACTTTACTGAGGGAGAGGCAACAGTTTTATAGGGGCTGGGGAAGGCTGATTGGTCGAAGCCACGCCCTGTTCTGATTGGTTGCCGGCGAAAGGTCAGTGGGCGGTACTGGACGGGGGAGGGGTGGTGGTTAGGGATTGGCTGTCGCTGTTGCTGGGGGAAGGGGCAGGATTTAGGGATTGGTGGCTGCTGTTGCTGGGGTGGAGGGCAGACTGGATTTTTCCGCCCACGCCTGGCTGTTGCTGCTGTCGGGGGAGGGGAAAAGGGCGGGCTGGATTTTTCCGCCCACACCTGGCTGTTGCTGCTGTCGGGGGAGGGGAAAAGGGCGGGCTGGATTTTTCCGCCCACACCTGGCTGTTGTTGCTGTCGGGGGAGGGGAAAAGGGCAGACTGGAATTTTCCACCCTGCGCCTGCGCAGGGAGAAAGAAGAAGAAGGGTACTGCCCCACAGGCATCGTGTGGTGCCACCCGGGAGGAGGGGCGGCCGCAGAAGCATGGCTGCCGAGAAGGGGAGACCCGAGGGCACTCTGCGCCCATGCCGAGCTTCCTTCAGGGGTGGCGGTGAGTCTGACCAAGCACCCTATTATGGGGGCAGCGGCTTGGCCTGCCGCAGCCGCTCCCCCGCCAGGCCAGCAAACCACACTTCAGCCCAATGGGTGACCGCACCCTACCTCTCACAGATTCCCAAGGACCATTCAGAAGACACTTTCTGTTCATGGGGATGGACATTATCCATCATCATCTCCTGGTTAGTTGTCCTGGGTGAATCCAATGAATTGGAGAGTAGGTGTTGCAACACTTCTGTAATTCAGGGCTCAACCGACACATGGATGGACCAAAGGCTGAAGTCTCTTGGACATATATTTATCAAGTATAGTGGTAAATATAGGCTCAAATAAAGGGGCAGAAGAGCCATGTGTAGAGATCCTATAAATGAGTGTGACTCTGTATATTCTTATGAATATTTTTCTTTCCATCTCTCAGTTTTTTAAAAATTGATGTAAAAAATTTAAATAGTGAAATGCACTGATCTTAACTGCATGCCTTGTCATATTTTTAAAAGTTTCATCCCCTGTCCCTACAGTACTAATGACCCTATCAAGGTAGGAATCATTTCCATTAATCTGGAAAATAATCCCTATAGTCTTCACTCATTATATACCCCCCCAACATATTCACCCATATTCTGATTTTCTATTATCATAAGTCAGTTTTGCCACATGAAATAAATTGGAATTTACATTTTGGTGCATGCATCTTTTGCCTAAAGATTGTTTCAGAATCATTCATATTTGGTAGATCATCAGTTCTCTCATTATCTATGATTGTGTCCTTTGACTTTGAATGACTATATTACAAAATGTTTATTCATGTTCCTCTTGGTGGATATTTTGGTGCTTTGAGTTTGGGATATTATGACCATCCATGTATATGTCCTTTATATCAGGACATGTTTTTCTTTGTCCTGGGTGATAGAAAGGAGAGCTTGATCCCAAAAGATCCTGCACATCTTTACTAATTGCTTCCCTATTATCAACACTTTGTATGTGTGTAGGATCTTTATTAAGTTGATTAAATTAAGTCTTTTACCCATTTTTAACTTGGGTGATTTGTCATTTTAGGGTGGAGCTGTAGAATCTCTTTATATATCATAGATATTAAACCTTTATTGGATATGTGATTGCCAAAATCTTTTTCCATTAAGTCGGTTTCTTTTTCACCTTCTCACACCTCACCCGTAACTAACACCTTAAACAAAAATTAATTTAAAATGAACAAAGACCTGAATATATGATCCAGGACCATAAAACAGAAGAAAATGTGGGGATGGACCTTCAGATATTGTGCTGGGCAACTGTTTCTTAGACTTACACTCAAATCACATGCAGTGAAAGAAAAAATAGATAAAGGGACCTCCTCATAATCAATTCATTTGTGCTTAAGAGGACCTTGTCAATAAAGCAGCCTGCACAATGGAAGCAAATATTTGGAAGTTGAATGAAAATGAGAACAAAACATATCAAAACTTGTGGGACAACACAAAGACACTGCTAAAAGAGGAATTTATAGCCTGCAATGCTTATATTTAAAAAGAAGAAATAAGGAAGCAGTTGTAGCTCAAGTGGTTGTGCACCTGCTTCCCACATGTAAGATACAGGGGTCACTCTCCAGCTCTGGTACCTAAAAACAAACAAACAAACAATCACAGCTAAAATTGAACTAACTGCACATCTGAGGAAGTAGAAAAAGAACAGCAACTAATCCTAAACCAAGCTGAAGAAAAGAAATAGTAAAGATCAGAGCAGAAATAAATGAAATCAAGAACAAAATAACCCATAGGGAATGGGAAGCAGCTGTGGTTCAATCCGTTGGGCTCCCATCTACCATATGGGGGGCCCTGAATTCACATCCTGGGGCCTCCTTATGAAGGCAGGCTCCCCCATACTCTGTGGTGATCCGCCAGCCCTGGCACCACAGAGGGCTGCCCAGCCTGCAAGCACTGTGGAGTGCTGCTGCCCACAAGTGCCACGGAGACCTGACTCAGCAAGGTGATGCAACATAAAAGGGAGACAAGAAACAAACAAACAAACACAGCAGAGCACGCAGTGAATGGACACATATACCAGAAAACAAGCAAGCCACAAAGGGGGTGGGGGCATAAATAAAAAGTAAATACAGACACAGAAGACCACACAGTGAATGGACACAGAGAGCAGACAGCAAGCAACTTGCAAGGGGTGGGGGATATGAAATGAATGAATAAATGAATGAGTGAATGAATGAATGAAAATAAAATAAATGAATGAATGAATGCAATAGGGAGAATCAACAAAATGAAAAACGAAAAGTTGGTTCTTTGAGAAGTTCAACAAATTTAACAAAGACTTAGGGAGAATAGTAATCAAAAAAGATGCAAATACATAAAATCAGAAATGAGAGGGACACATTACCACTGGCCCTGCAGAAATGAGAGATCAAAAAAGAATGCTATGAATTACCGTGTATAAAAAACTACAATGTAGATGACATGGGCAAATTCCTAGAAAACGCACAAACTTATACTAGGGGTTCTGAACAAGGGTTCAGCCCCCCAAAGGTCTGTAGGAAGATTAAAGGGGGTCTATAAGCTTGAAGGAATTTTGAATAATCCTAAATTTTAATTTAAAGACATGCCAATGTTAAGTGTCAAAAACTCTGCTGCTACATTCTGAGAAAACATTCGTGGTTTTCACCTGACTGGCAAAGGGGGCCGTGAAACAAAAAAGGATAAGAACTCCTGACCGCCACTGACTGTAGAGGAAATAGGAGATCTCAACAAACCAATCACAAGTAAAAAGATTGAAATAGTCATCAAAAACCTCCCAAAGGGAAGTAGATTTGGCTTAACTGATACAGTGTCTGCCTACCACATGGGAGGCACAAGGTTCAAACCCAGGGCCTCCTGACCCATGTGTTGAGCTGGTCCATATGCAGTGTTGATGTACAGAAGGGGTGCCATGCCACACGGGTGTCCCCAGCATAGGGGAGCTCCACACACAAGGAGTGCACCCCATAAGTAGAGCTGCCTGTACAGAAAAGTACAGCCTACCCAAGAGTGGTGTTGCACACACGGAGAGCTGATGCAACAAGATGATGCAACAAAAAGAGACTCAGATTCCCAGTGCTGCTGACAAGAATACAAGCAGACACAGACTACACAGCAAATGGACACAGAGAGCAGACAATGGGGGGGGATGGGGTGGAGTGTGTGAGGAATGGGGAGGGTGGAAATAAATAATAAATCTTAAAAAAAGAAACACAAACCTCCCAAAGATGAAAAGTTCAGGATCAGTTGGCTTCACAGGTGAATTCTTCCAGTCATTCAAAGATGATCTAATACCAAACTTGCTCAAGCTTTTGAAAAAAATTGAACAGGAAAGAACACTACCAAACTGATTCTATGAAGCCAACATCACCCAAATATCAAAACCAGATACAGATACCACAAAAAAGAAAATTACAGTTGAGTATCTCTAATGAATATAAATGCAAAAAAGTCTTCAACAAAATGCTTGCAAACCAAATAAAAAATCACATTAAGAGAATTATCACCACAGTCAAGTCGGTTTTATCCCAGGTATGCAAAGGTGGTTCAACACAAGAAAATCAATTAGTGTAATAAACCACATTGATAAATTGAAGAGGAAAAATCACATGATCTTCTTGACTGATGCAGAAAAGGCATTTGTCAAAATACAGCACCTTTTCTTGATGAAAACAACCAAAAGATAAGAATAGAAAGAAGCTTTCCCAACATGGTAAAATGTATATAGGAAAACCCCACATTTAGCATGGTGCTCAATGGTGAAAGGAAAAATGTTATGGGCAGCTGGCTTACCAATTTGTTGCTTCCTGTTATTATACATGATGTTGCAATTTCTTCCTGTTATTGTAAATGTTACCTTATTGTAGATGTTGCAGATGCTTCCTATTGTGAGCTGATTGCAGCAATAGAAAACTTTCCTGCTGAGATCAAGAACAAGACAAGGATGCCCACTGTCACTATTGTTATTCAATATTGTACTAGAAATTCAGGCTAGAACAATTAGGCTAGATAAAGAAATAAAAGGCATCCAGATAAGAAAGGAAGAAGTAAAACTTCCACTATTCACTGAGGATATGACTGTATACCTAGAATCTCCTGAAAAATCCATAACAAGCTACTAGACCTAATAGACAAGTTTGGCAAAGTGGCAGGATACAAGATTAATATGCAAAAATGAATAGCACTTCTATACATTACTGGTGTGCCATCTGAGAAGGAAATCAGAAAAAAAAATTCATTTATAAGAGTAACTACAATAAAATACTTAGGAATAAAATTAAGCAAAGATATAAAGGGCCCATATTCAGTAAACTCCAACACATTGCCAAAAGAAACCAAAGAAGGCTTAAATCAAGGCTTTGTTCCTGGACTGGAAGGCTAAATATCATTAAGATGTCAATTCTACCCAAAGAGGTTTACATATTCAATGCAATCCCAATAAAAGTCCTGTCACCCTTTTTTTGCAGAGATGGAAAAACCAATTATCACATTTGTTGGAAGGGAAAGTGTCCCTAAATAGATAAAAAATGGCTTGGAAAAAGAACAAGGTTGGAGGACTCTCACTTCTGGACTTTAAAGGATATTACCAAGGGAAGCAGATTTGGCTCAACTGATGGAGTGTTCACCTACCATATGGGAGGTCCAGTGTTCAAACCCAGGGCCTCCTGACCCACGTGGTGAGCTGGCCTACGCACAGTGCTGCTGTGTGCAAGGAGTGCCATGCCACACAGCGGTATGCCCCATGTAGGGAAGTGCTACGTGCAAGGAGTGCATCCTCTATGGAAAGCTGCCCCACATGAAAAAAAAAGCACAGCCCACCCAGGACTGACACCACATATGCGGAGAGCTGATGCAGCAAGATGACACAATGAAAAGAGACACAGATTCCCAGTGCCACACACAAGAATGCAAGTGGACATAGAAGAACACACAGGAAAGGACACCGAGAGCAGGAAGGGGAATTAATAAATAAATAGATCTTTTTAAAAAATAGAAAAATAAAGGCTATTACCGAGCTAGTGGTAAAAACAGCATGGTACTGGTATAAAGACAGATTAACCAAAGAAACAAATTAAGAATTCAGAAATAGACCCCCACATCTATATTCAAGTATTTCTGACAAACTTATCAAGCGTTCCCAACTGGGCCAGAACAGTCTACTCCCTTGGTGCAGGGAGAACTGGATATCCATAGTCAAAAGAAAGAGGGTGCCTATCTCACACCTTACACAAAAATTAATTCAAAATGGGTCAAGACCTAAATAAAAAAGTGACAACCATAAAAGTGCTAATAAAAATGTAGGAAAAAATCTTTGACATCTTGTGACCAGTGGTAGTTTCTTAAACTTTGCACCCAAAGCAGGAGCAGCAAAAGATAAAATAAATAGAACTGCCTCAAAATTAAACACTTTTGCACCCCAAAGGATGTTGTCAAAAGGGTGAAAAGGCAACCAATTCAATGGGAGAAAATCTTTGTCAATCACTTATCCAGGCTAGTGGAAGCATTTTGGGCCTGGAATCCCTACACTACCCGGTGGCTTTAACACAATGAGCTCTCTCAGCACTGGGTATGACCTGTCAGCCTCTACATTCCCTCCTGATGGGAGAGTGTTTCAAGTTGAATATACTATGAAGGCTGTGGAAGATATTAGTACAGCTGTTGGAATCAGATGTAAAGATGGTGTTGTCTTCCGAGAAGAAAATTAGTCCTTTCTAAACTTTATGAAGAAGGTTCCAACAAACAGCTTTTTAATGTTGATCGGCATGTGGGAATGGCGGTAGCAGGTTTGTTGGCAAATGTTCATTCTTTAGCAGACATAGCAAGAGAAGAAGCTTCTGACTTTAGATCTAGCTTTGGCTGTAACATTCCACTCAAACATCTTGCAGACAGAGTAGCCATGGATGTTCATGCCTATACACTGTACAGTGCTGTCAGACCTTTTGGGTGCAGTTTCATGTTAGGGTCTTACATTGTGAAGGATGGTGCACAACTCCACATGGTTGATCCATCAGGTGTTTCACATGGTTATTGGGGCTGTGCCATTGTAAAGCCAGGCAAGCTGCAAAGACAGAAATTGAAAAGCTTCAGATGAAAGAAATGACCTGCTGTGATGTTGTTTAAGATGTTGCAAAAATAATTTACATAGTACATGATGAAGTTCAAGATAAAGCATTTGAACTAGAGCTCAGCTGGATTGGTGAATTAGCTAAAGGAAGACATGAAATTGTTCCAAAAGATATAAGGGAAGGAGCAGAGAAATATGCTAAGGCATCTTTGAAGGAAGAAGATGAATCTGATGATAATATGTAACATTTACATCTGCTTCTGTTTTAAATTTCTATATAGTCCCATGTAAACTATTTAGCCCAATGGATTATTATATATCCAGTAACAAATTTTCATTAAATTTTTGTCTTATAATCATTGATGTTTGCTTAATATCTGCTTAATAAAATATTTGCTTAACAAAATTAGTGTGGGCAATTGAAAACCCAGTACTCAGAATTAAAATGCCTGCTTAAACATTCCTTAGAGGCTGTAGGATCACATGAATTTAAAACCCCAGTCCACTAATATAGAAGCTAAAAATAATCTGCTGGGCTGTTGTTGCCCAGTTTTGTATTTAAATGATGTTGGTTATACTCCTCTGTTAGATTTTAGGTGTAATTTAGAAAAATAGATCCTACAACATGTGAGTCAAGAATGTTTCTCTTTTCCTTCATTGACATAAGGAGGAATGGATTTAATAATTAAAGATCCTAATCTGTCACTTTTAAAAAATCACATATCCAGTGTTTAATATCCAAGATATACAAAGAAATTATACAACTCAAGAGGAAAAAGACAAACTTCCCGATTGAAAAATGTGCAAAAACTTGAAAAGAAAATTGTCCAAAGAAGAAATACAAATGGTGAAGAAACACATGAAAAAATATTTTTCATTAGCAGTTAGGGAAATGCAAATCAGAACTACATGAGATATCATTTCACACCTATTACATTTGCTACTCTTAAAGTTGGAAAACTAAATGTTGGAGAGGATATGGAGAGATGGAAACACTTATTCACTGTTAGTGGGAATGCAGAATGGTACAGCCATTGTGGAGGAATGACTGGCAGCTCCTAAGGAAGTTGAATATTGACCTAGCATGTTAGCTGGCAATATCATTACTATGTATGTGCTTGGAATAACTGAGAGCAGAGACACCAAAAGACATCCGGACATTGAAATTCACAGTGGCATTATTCATGATTGCCAAAAGTTATAAGCATCCTGGGTGTCCATCAATTGACGAATGGATAAACAAACTGTGGTGTATACACATAATGGAATATTATGCAGCTGTAAGAGCAAATGAAGTTGTGAAGCATATGACAACATGGATGAACCTAGAGGACTTTATGTTGAATGAAGTAAGCCAGACACAAAAAGACAAATACTTTATGATTATGTTATTATGAAGTAAATATAAAATATAAACTCATGAAGTTAATAATTAGAATATAGGTCACCAGAAAAGAAAATGATGGTAGAGCATGGACAGCTGAGGGTTAATCTGTGCATAACTGGTAAAAAGGTTATTTGTAAATCTTTGAAAATGAATAGAAGCACTTCATGGTATTTGTAATTAGCCAAGCTATATATGGGTATGACAGTGCTTGAAAGGGTAATTCTAAGGTCATGTATATTGCTAGAAGGAAAGCTAAAAACTGTACCATGGGACTTCATAAGACAGTGAAACCTCATAAAGCATGAATGTGGGTGATATTGCATATATAAGACTGTTTTTGCAAAATAAAAATACAAATATAGAGAGAGAAAGAAAAAGAATAGCAGCTTTGTACAGCAGGGGAAATATAGAGAGATTTAGAGGGGATGAGTTTTTTGGAGGTTTTGTTTATTATTATTATTATTATTATTGGAATAATGAAAGTACTCTAAAATGACTGAAGTAATGAATGCACAAATATGTGATTAAATGGAATACCATCGATCAGTTTGGAACAATTTACACTTTATTAATATGTGTCAATAAAATGGATTTGTTTAAAACAATGCTAAAATAAAAGGAAAAATAAGGAATTTTAGTCTTCAGAAGACAACATGGAGAAAGTGCAAGTCAAGACAACATGGAGAAAGTGCAAGTCTGCAATTCATATAACCAAGAAAGGACTCATAGCATTAATATAGAAATAACCTTTACAAATTAATAAGAAAGGCAAAAATTACAGCAGAAAGATGGAGAAAACACTTGAAAAGCCCCTTCATTAAAGTGTATTAACAAGTGGCCAATTAATGTATGAAATGAAGAATCTTCTTCAGTCACAAGGCTTGTTCTTTGTCTTTGTTTTTTGGAGGCATCAGGAACCAAACCTGGGATCTTCCTTGTGGGAAGCAGGTGCTCAATCACTTGAGCCACATACACTTCCCCCTCCCTTTTTTAAAAATTGTATATTTCCCCCAGGGCATTCTAGGTTTTTGTCCATAGAGATCCAGTGCATCTGGGTCCCTACTTAATCTTGAGGATCCAGAAATTTCCTGGGACAAAGAAGTCAGTCAAAAAGTATTTATTGAATTAATAAAGGATACCAAATGTTTGCAAAATTTTATGAGATTTTTAAACTTTAATTGTATGATAAATTCAATCAAAGTGAACAGGGCGCATCCCACAGAATGAAGCCTGGCCAGCTTTAGCAGCTGTGTAATCAGGGTGTGTCTTGAAATGTAATTCTGATTAGGTTTATGAACTGTTTTCCCTGTATAAAGGGATGACAAATAGAGGAGTTTTTAACCAGAAAAGAAGATGAAGAGTACAGGACTTTAGCAGAAAAGCCAAGTGCTGCTTTCCTGTGGAACGTACCTTGGAATCTAGTTGGCTTCACTCCTATGGTTTCAGTTCTGGTAATTTTTCCACCTAATTATTATGAGCTAGCTCAACTCCATTCCCATTTTATAAGTCCTGTCAATTTCCAGACTTTTTAAAAAATCAAAACAATATTTCAAAATCTTTACATTTATTACCTTCTACTTCTATTATACATTACTTCATCTCTCATGCATTTCTGCCAACCTTCTGCATAGAACAGCATTTACAGTTTCTATCTGTTGCTGCACAAAAGTGAGTCCTTGTGTGGTGTGAACGAGAGTCAATTAATTGGCACTGGGATGTCTGAGAAGAGAAAAAGATTCTTTAACGAAGACAGGAGGACAGTCCCCAAATCTGTTGGAAACTGAGGCGTAGTGGCCTCACAGGAGAGATATGCTGTCTCCATGGCTATGCTTGCAACCTAAGGAATGTGGAAATTAAGAGTTCCTGGCAAATGGGATGAAACTGTTCAAGGCTGAAAGAAAAGATGAGCACATACCTTTTGTAGTGAATAGAACACTTAGACTTTGTACCTTGAGATAAGATTTTTTTAAACTCCTTAGACTATGGGTAATGCTGCTTGATGTCACATACGCTATGTGTTACTGCTTATTGGTATGTAGGCTATGTGTGCCTGCTTATTGGCACATAGGCTACGTATTCCTGCTTCTTGTCACGTACACTGGGGTATATAGAGAGCCCCTTGTAAACAATAAAATTGTCTGAGGAGTTATTACTTGCAGACCCCCTGATCCCAGCTCTCTAGTTCCTTTTCTCTCACTCTCTTTCTCTGTTTCCTTCTCCCTTTTCTCTTTCTTTCATTCCTGATACCCTTTGGGTCCAAATCTCCAACAGAAATCTATCTCTCTGAATTGGAGAAAACTTCAGTGTTTTATAACATTAAAACAAAGACAGGCAGATTTAGATAATGAGGTTAGAGATAGTTTAATCTCTAGTAGGTGCAGGATGATTGCATACTTAACTCATTTGAAGTTTAAGGTTGAGGCTATTGCATATATTAGGCACAGGCCAACTTTGATCAGAATGCACTTGGTCAGTTCTGGGTTCAATTGTATTTCTTCATTAGTAAATATTGAAGTCTGAGTAAGGATTACCAGACTCCAGGGTTGCAGACAAAAATAAGGGCATACATGCTGGGCCAGTCACAAGTTATCCTGTTACTTTCTAATTAAAGGGAAAAGATTGTGCAGGTATAAAACATAGAATCATCATCAAAGAAGCTATTCATAAGGGGTAAAGTTCAGTGAGTTACAACAGTTCCAAATCATTTCTTCTGGCTACATTACAATATATCAGAAAGTTAAGCATTTAAATAATTATTCAGCAACTATAATAATATTTGTTATCTCATGATTACAATTCCCCCATTTTCTTTGTCCATTCCTCAATCTTGAGGGATATCTGGGGAATGAATGCTTGAACTTCTTCATGCTGAAAAGGGGCACTGACATTATGGGCTAGAGGAATGAAACTGCTTTGCTTATAGATGGATGTATTCCTGAGTTTCAGGTTCTCAGCTGGAACAAGAACAATCCAAGGCTTTAAATCTCTGAGAATTAATAAGTAAATTGAAAAATAGAGGTTTAAATAAAAAAGTAGGATTATGATCAGGGGATTTATATGTGAATATAACCAGGTCTGAGGGAGTGTTGATTTCATATGATTTTGTAGGTTGATTATGGTGTTTGGGTGTCCCAAGGGCCCTTAGGACCACTTCTGTTTGAGGCTTTGCATACTGTGGCAGGTTGTGATATTTATATCTGGCTGAGACCTCCAGAATGACCTCTTGACACTAATTGAAAACACTAGTTAAAAGACTATAGAAACTTTTTCTTTCATTTCTTCTCTCCATTTTGATCAAGATCATTCTCTGAAAGTATTTCTTTTTTTTTTTTTTAATTTTTTTATTTTTTATTGAATTTGTAATAATATTACATTAAAAATATATATGTGAGGTCCCATTCAACCCCACCCCCCCACCCCCCCCTCTCCCCCCCCCCCCAACAACACTCGTTCCCATCATCATGACACATCCATTGGATTTGGTAAGTACATCTTTGGGCACCTCTGCACCTCATGTACATTGGTTCACATCATGGCCCATACTCTCCTCTATTCCATCATGTAGGCCCTGTGAGGATTTACAATGTCCGGTGATTACCTCTGAAGCACCATCCAGGGCAGCTCCATGTCCCTAAGACGCCTCCACCTCTCATCTCTTCCTGCCTTTCCCCATACCCTTTGTCCATTATGTCCACTTTTCCCAATCCAATGCCACCTCTTCTATGTGGACACTGGATTGGTTGTGTCCATTGCACCTTTATGTCAAGAGGAGGCTCAGATTCCACCTGGATGCTGGATGCAATCCTCCCATTTTCAGTTGTAATCACTCTAGGCTCCATGGTGTGGTGGTTGTCCTTCTTCACCTCCATCTTAGCTGAGTGTGGTAAGTCCAATAAATCAGATTGTAGGTGCTGGAGTCTGTTGAGGCTCAGGATCTGGCTATCACATTGTCAGTCCAGAGATTCAAATCCCCTAAATATATCTTAAACCCCAACATTAACTGCACCTCCAGCACATTAGCATGAAAGTCTTATGAAGGGAGATCCCATCTGAGTCCAGATTCATCACACATAAACACCATTTCCAAAGAGGGGCCATCTGCCCTGGTAGTTAACCCCATCGGCCATGACCATAACTCCCATGGGTCTCTTTAGCCCTCAAAGGAACCAATATCTGGGGGTTGTATCTGCTTTATCTGTCTCTCTGACTCTGCTCAGTTGTGCATGAGGGCAAACCTTCTGCCAGCCTCCAGACTCTTTTTTAGAAACTCGTAGCCATATAAACTCATTTCTCCTTTCCATTTCCCCCTTACTTTAGGTCAAACAGCATTTTAAAGTCATGGTATTTTATGTAGACATGGATATTCTGCTGATCCGCATTGAACCTTCCATATAAGGTCATTTTCCAGTTGCATCATCAGTTGGTAGTTGATAGTGGTCCCTCGTTGCCAGGGAGGCTCATCCCCGGGTGTCATGTCCCACGCTGGGGGGAAGGCATTGCATTTACATGCTGAGTTTGGCTTCGAGACTGGCCACATTTGAGTAACATGAAGGCTGACAGAAGGGAATTCCCAGGCACAAAGTTGCTCTAGGCCTTGTTATTATTTTGGGTTTATCAGCTCACAAGCATAGTCATTAGTATCAGGGGCTCACTGTTGAACCCTCACTCCCTCCTGGTCCCCACCACTGTACCTGGGAGACTGTCGCTGCTCCCCTAGGGACCACGACAGAGCACCACTGGCCGGGAACCCAGTACCCCCCCTACTGTGGTTTTTAATTGTTGCCACTATGAGTATATCCAAACATTACCATGCACCCTGGACATATGTTCTGTACAGCTCCCTGTCAGCCATATATCACCTGTCATTGGTATCCCATACCAGTATCCCTCCATTGCCCTTGTTGAAACACTCTGTGATCCAGAACTCCCCGAAATTTGAAGCCCAATATAATGTCATGGTCCCTTACTAGGGAATGGCATATAGCGATGAGTTTAAAGGATAGATAAAGAACTTGGATAAAGTTAGATAAAGAACTTAGATAAAGAATGTTGACTTGAAAAAATTCCACATCCTATTTCCCCCCCCCCCTAATTATTCAGCTTTTCTTCACAGGAGTCCTAGACCACAGCAATGTATATATATAATATACAGCACTCCCACACATCCATCAGAAAACCTTTTCCCTTCCACAGTGATACTCTTACGCCCTATTCATATCATATTTACTTAAAGTGATGTACAGAGTCTGAGACATTAGCTTTCTAACAAGGTGACATCTGTATTTACATTATGGTGCATACTTTAGGATACACAGTTCTTTACATTTTTAGTTATCCTATGTTTTACATTATGGTTTACATTATCAGTCTGTCATCTCCTATATGTTATGGTGTAATATTACATGTTTTATATCCATCCTTGTGTACTCTCAAGAAACTCCTCTCTTACCCCCCATTTACTTTGGTTCCACACATTTAACGTCCATTTTCCCTTCCACCTTAGTGCCCTCAGTGATAGCCAACCTCCGTTTCCTGAGGAGCCACTTCCAGAGATAGATGGAATAGTGTTCAGGGCCTAACTTGCTCAACTGCCCCAATGCCCTGGGATCCACCCTTTCTCTCGAGGGATACAGTTCCCTCTATTGGATGGCATTAGTCCTCCCCAGGATGTGGGTCCACCCCCACTCTCACTACTTGGGTTTCTACCCCATGGTGTCACCCACTCTGGCAGAATGAGCATTTAGACATTCCCCAGGAGCCCGTCCTGCATCAGACCCTCCCCTCCGAGCATTCTAAACAGGTAACCCTCTTTATTATATTTTGATATGATTTTCTCGGCATTTTACTCTCCACCAACACCTGACCCTCTCCTGGTTCGTATGCTACCCCTCCCTCCCCCCACTTTTGGGCAACGTTACCCACCCTTCCCTCCCCAGCCACCCTCAAACCCGCAAAGCCCCAAGCAAAGGCAACCCCTTGCCCCCCTTTTATCTCTTCTTTGTGTTCATACTTACCACCATCTCGTCTTAAATTCCACCCCTGCAGACATCGGCTCATATCCTTCCTCCACCCTCCGATTTCCTGCAAGCCTATCGTTCAGTCTCTTGCTATCTAGGGCAGCTTGTTTATTTCATATCCTTGAGGTCATGTAGTATTTGTCCTTCAATGTCTGGGTTGCTTCACTCAACATAAGGTTCTCAAGATTCATCCATGTTATCACATGTGTTTGTAGTGTGTTTGTTCTTACAGCCGAGTAGTATTCCATTGTGTGTATATACCACATTTTATTGATCCACTCGTCTGTTGATGGGCATTTGGGTTGATTCCAACTTTTGGCAATAGTGAACAATGCTGCTATGAACATTGGTGTACATATATTGGTTTGTGTTCTTGTTTTCAGTTCTGCTGGGTATATTCCCAGCAGTGGTATTGCTGGGTCATATGGCAAATCTATGGCTAGTTGTTTGAGAAACCGCCATACTGTTCTCCAGAATGGTTGGATCCTTCTGCATTCCCACCAGCAGTGGATGAGTGTTCCCCTTCCTTCACATCCTCTCCAGCACTTGTATTCTTCTGTTTTTTTCATAGCTGCCAATCTTATGGGTGTAAGATGGTATCTCATTGTGGTTTTGATTTGCATTTCCCTGATAGCTAGAGATTTGGAGCATTTTTTCATGTGCTTTCTTGCCATTTGTATTTCTTCTTCGGAGAAGTGTCTGTTTAAGTCTTTTTCCCATTTTTTAAATGGATTGTTTATCTTTTTATTTTCAATATGTAGGAGTTCTTTATATATGCAAGTTATAAGTTTCTTATCAGATATATGATTGCCAAATATTTTCTCCCACTGTGTGGGCTCCCTTTTTACTTTCTTGACAAACTCCTTTGAGGTGCAGAAGGCTTTAATTTTGAGGAAGTCCCATTTATCTATTAGTTCTTTTGCTGCTCGTGCTTTTGGTGAGATATTCATAAATCCATTACCTATTACAAGGTCCTGTAGATGTTTCCCTACACTGCTTTCTAAGGTTTTTATGGTCTTGGCTCTTATATTTAGGTCTTTGATCCATCTTGAGTTGATCTTTGTATAAGGTGTGAGATGGTAATCCTCTTTCATTCTTCTACATATGGCTATCCAGTTCTCCAGACACCATTTGTTGAATAGGCCACTCTCTCCCAGTTGAGAGGGTTTGGTGGCTTTATCGAATATTATGTGGTTGTATATGTGAGGTTCTATATCAGAGCTTTCAATTCGATTCCATTGGTCTATATGTCTCTCCTTATGCCAATACCATGCTGTTTTCACCACCGTAGCTTTATAGTATGTTTTGAAGTCAGGTAGTGTGATTCCTCCAATTTCGTTTTTCTTTTTCAGTATGTCTTTGGCTATTCGGGGTCTCTTTCCTTTCCAAATAAATTTCATAGTTAGTTTTTCTAGTTCCTTAAAGAAGGCTGCATTGATTTTTATTGGGATTGCATTGAATGTGTAGATCAATTTTGGTAGGATAGACATCTTAATAATGTTCAGTCTTCCTATCCATGAACAAGGAATAGTCTTCCATTTATTTAGGTCTTCTTTGATTTCCTTGAACAATCTTGTATAGTTCTCAGTGTATAAGTTCTTTACCTCTTTAGTTAAATTTATTCCTAAGTATTTGATTTTTTTATTTACTATTGTGAATGGTATTTGTTTCTTGATTTCCTCCTGATCTTGCTCATTATTGGTGTACAGAAATGCTACTGATTTTTGCGCATTGATCTTATAACCTGCGACTTTACTAAACTCATTTATGAGTTCTAGAATCTTCGTTGTAGATCTCTCAGGGTTTTCTATGTATAGGATCATGTCATCTGCAAATAATGAAATTTTGACTTCTTCCTTTCCAATTTGAATGCCTTTTATTTCTGGTTCTTGCCTCAGTGCTCGAGCAAGTACTTCTAAGACAATGTTAAATAGGAGCGGCGACAGTGGGCATCCTTGTCTTGTTCCTGAGTTTAGAGGGAAGGAGTCTAGGATTTCTCCATTGTAAACAATATTGGCTTTAGGTTTTTCATATATACTCTTTATCATGTTCAAAAAATTTCCTTGTATTCCAATCATTTGGAGTGTTTTTATCAAGAAAGGGTGCTGTATTTTGTCAAATGCTTTTTCTGCATCAATAGATATAATCATGTGATTTTTTTCCTTCAATCTGTTTATATGGTGTATTACGTTGATTGATTTTCTTATGTTGAACCATCCTTGCATACCTGGGATGAATCCCACTTGGTCGTGGTGTATAATTCGTTTAATGTGTTGTTGAATACGATTAGCAAGTATTTTGTTAAGTATTTTTGCGTCTAGGTTCATTAGAGAAATTGGTCTGTAATTTTCCTTTCTTGTGATGTCTTTGTTTGGCTTTGGTACTAGGGTAATGTTGGCATCATAGAAGGAGTTGGGTAATGTTCTTTCTGTTTCGATGGTTTGGAATAGTTTCAGCAGGATTGGTGTAAGTTCTTTCCGGAATGTTTTATAGAATTCACCTGTGAAGCCATCTGGCCCTGGGCTCTTCTTAGTTGGGAGATTTTTAATAACTGATTCTATCTCTCTGCTTGTGATTGGTTTGTTAAGATCATCAATTTCTTCTTTTGTCAATATGGGCTGTTTATGTGTTTCTAGGAATTTGTCCATTTCCTCTAGATTGTCATTTTTGTTGGAATATAGTTTTTCAAAATATCCTCTTATGATAGTCTTTATTTCTGTGGGGTCAGTGGTGATATCGCCTTTCTCATTTCTTATTTTGTGAATTTGCATCTTCTCTCTTTTTTTCTTTGTTAGTGTTGCTAAAGGTTTGTCAATTTTGTTAATCTTCTCAAAAAACCAGCTCTTGGTCTTGTTTATCTGTTCAAGTGCTTTCTTATTTTCTATTTGAAAGTATTTCTGATCCCAAGGTGCCAAGGAAGCTTATTCCTGGGAGTCATGTCCCACATAGGAGAGAAGGTAGTGAGTTTATTTGCAGAGTTTGGCTTAGGGCTAAGCCATATTGAGTAATGAGGAGATTTCCTGGCTGTGTCTGTTAGGCATCAATTAAAATTAAGCCTAGATTTTTTTTTTTTTAAGGCAGTACTAGAGATTGAACCCAGGATTTGAACCTGGGTAGCAGGGGCTCAACCATTGAATTATACCTGCTCCCTAGACTTAGTTTTGTCTTTCCAAAAATAGGGTTTATAATTGCAAGCTGTAAGACTGAGGTCTTGGCTCATTAGCATATTCTCTTTTATGAGGCAATGTTCATCCCTATTAGATATTCTTCCCATAGTATTCCCTGTTACAAGTTTAAATGAGGATAACCTTACTAACAGGAGTGGATGTTAGGTTTGGATCTTGTAAAGGTGTTTTTTTTTTAACTTACAGTTTCAGTAAGATTGAGAGAATAGTAAGAATTCCTCAGATGTTTACAGTCCTATGCTTTCCCTTTCTAGTTCCATCAGGGAATTCACAAATTCTTTTTCATTTTATGACTAAAACACTTTGAAATGCATCATGGTATTACAGAAACCTGTACAGAATAGTAAGATCTTGTCTGTCATTTTAGATTCTATGTCAAATAAAGCTGATTTAGGTTGTCTAAATAAACTTGTCTTGATGGGTTAAATCAGATATTGTGCAATAGAAAGTTTAGATTTTTGATAAAATAGCTATTCCCTCCTTTGTCTCATATAGAATTAGAGTTCCAATACATAGATAATATCATCTTTTACACTGAATTTTTACTCACTTTAACCATATCAGCCCCATTCACCTCTTGATTGAACTTAGATCCTTTCTGTAGCTTCTTTAAGAGTTGTATGGAGTTGACTTTTGAGAATTAATGCTGCTTTTTCAGTACCTTCAGAGCTAGATAATTTTAACACTGAGTCTCAGGTGTCACACAGACACCTAAGGTTTTAGAGAACTACAAATTATGCACAAAGAACAAAGCATCTCAGAATATGAAAATAACAAAATCCAGAAATAAATATGATTGCTGTAAGAGAATACAATCTAGGCTTTAATTTACTTATTTTTAAAATATAATAAACTTTATTTGAAAAGAGGATTTAGATTACAGAAAAGTTACATCACAAGTATAAGGGATTCCTATATATCCTACCCTCTCCCCTTCCCCATCTTCCCCGATTTAAAATGCCTTACAATTTGGTGGTAGTTTCATTAAAATTAATGAGTAAATATTGAAGCATTGTATATTAGTGATGGTTCTCTAGGGAAACAAAACTGTCAGGAGAGATCTGTAAATAGTATGAAATTTTATAATGTTGTCTCACATGACTGCAGGAATGCACAAGTCCAAATTCCATAGGGCAGGCTGCAAACCAGGGCCTCCAGTGGAAGTCCTTGATAAGCTCCCCAGGAGACACTGACTGTCTGAAGTAGAGATGGTATTTCTGTCTCTAAATCCTGAAATCACTTCCCCTTTCAAGGTCTTCAACTGATTGGATGACATGTCACTCATTGCTGATGGCAGATTACTCATTGATGGTAGATATAACCAGCCATCTGTGCAATCAACTCCCTGATGATTAAAGTCCATGAAATGTTCTTCTCTTACAAGTAGCCCAATGCTTGCTTGAGCAAACAGCTTGGCACCATTACCTGGCTGACTTCATACATTAGCCTATCATACATGGCTATTTACCAAAGTCTGTAGTTTACATTGTGGTTTTCAGTTAATTCCAATGTCCCCAAAATGCTCTTTGTTCCACCTATTACTCCCTCTCCCTCCCTTCAGAACCTCTGGTAACCATTAAATTTATATCAATGTTACATGTTCTTCCATTGCTACAATATTAATAGTTTGCTTTTTTACAGTTGCATTCCCCCTAATGTTTGTTCATTCCTTAACCTTGAGGACTTTGGGATATGATGCCGGCTCTGCCACAGATTGAGAGGAGGCTTAGCTCTTATGAGGCAGATGGAAGGAACGGTTTTGCTTTCAGTTCTAGATATGCACTGTTTTTCTGGGATGGGGGTTGTTCACCATTATCATTTTATGGGTTGTCCTGGGCGACTGGACTGGAGAATTGGTGTTGGCTGTAGTTCTGCTGAGTTTCAGGTCTCAACTGGAATATAAACATTTAAATCTCTGAGACATATATTTAATGGGTGGAGTGCTAGTTACAGGTTCAAATAAAAAGGATAGAAGAACCTTGTGTAGGACAATTATAAATGAGTCTAACACTGTTACATTGGGAAAATAGGTTCTCATATTCCAAGATAAGTCCCAACAATATGATAATGATTTCAAGAGATTCTGTCCTTGCCTATGCTATCCAGAGGGCTCCAGAGCCCTCAGCCGCACCCCTATTTGAGGCTGTTTACAGTGGCAGTTAGTGCAGTCTGCCTGAGACGTGCATGAGTGTAACCACTGGAATGACACCCCCAACTCAATATAAAAGCTCTTAGCCAGAAAAACTCTTGTGTATTTGATGTTTCTCCCTGTTTTCAAGGTCTTTTTCCAAATGCATCACTGGTTGGTGCTTGCTTTTAATCCCTTGGTGCCATGGATGCTCATCCATGGAAGTCATGTCCCATGCTAGGGTGGAGAAGGTAGTGTGTTTATTTGTTCAGTTTGGTTTAGCAAGAAGCCACATTTAAGTAAAAAAGAGGTTTTCAGGAGGTAATTCTTAAGCAATAATTACAAAGAAACAGGAACAGAACATTCCTACAATTGTATTTTCAGACACCTCCACCTCCCCATCATTCAACTGTTCCTTCCTAAGCCCTCCCCCAAATTCCAGTATAGTCCAACCCACCCTTCCAACCATGCTCACTCTCTCAAATTCTTGTACCACCATCACCCCCATCCGCTGCCAAACCACCACCTTTCACCTTATCATAGGTTCTTCCCAGATTGAGGGTTGGCTCACCACTCTTTACTCCCTTTATGTCTCCTGGTAACCTGTCTTCCAGACTATCTCTGTGAGTCTGTTCAGTATGTTTGGTCATATCAGTGAGGTCATGGAATATCTGTCCTTTAGTAGCTAGTTTACTTAACTCAACATAACGTCTTCAACATTCATTCTTGTTGTTGTGTGTGTCAATACTTCTTTCCTTCTTACAGCTGATTAATATTTCATTGTATGTATATACCACATTTGTCTCATACATCCGTTAGCTACACTTGGGTTGCCTCCAAATTTTGGCAATAGGGAATAATGCTGCTATAAACATTACTGTTCATATATCTGTTCATGTCCCTGCTTTCAATTCTTCTGGGTATATACCTCGTAGTTTGATTGCTGGATCATATACCAAATCTATAGTTAGATTCTTGAGAAACTGCCAAACTGTCCTCCACAATGCCTGCACTATTCTACATTCCTAGAGCAGTGGATGGGCATTCCCATTTCTCCACACCCTCTCCATCATTGTAGTTTTCTGTATTTTGGTTTTTTTTTTTAAAAAATAGCAGCCAGTCTAATATGTTTAAGATCATATCTCACTGTAGTTTTGATTTGCATTTCCCTCATAGCTAGTGATGCTGAGCATCTTTTCATGTGCTTTTTAGCCACTTGTATTTCCTCTTTGGTAAACGGTCTATTCAAGTCTCTTGCCCATTTTTTAAATGGGTTGTCTTTTTATTTTCAAGATGTAGGATTTCTTTGTATATGCTGGATATTCGATAATTATCAGCTAAGTGGTTCCCAAATGTTTTTCCATTGAGTAGGCTGCCTTTTCACTTTCTTCACAAACTCCTCTGAAGGACAGAACTTTTTAATTTTGAGGAGTTTCTATTTTTCTTTCATTGCTTGGTTTTGGGTGTGAAGTTTGTGAAACCATTTCCTAGTACAAGATCTTGTAGCTGCTTCCCTACATTATCTTCTAGGAGCTTTGTGCTCTTGGCTCTTATATTTAGGTCTTTCATCCATCTCAAGTTAATTTTTGTATAGAGCATTGACATAGTGATCCTCTCTCATTCTCTTGGATATGGATATCCATTTCTCCCAGCATCATTCTGTTCCAGTAGGGTGGGCTTGGTGGCCTTCCTGAATACCAGTTGGGCACACATTTGTGTGTCTGTTTCAGAACTCTCAATTCAGTTCCAGTGGTCAGGGTGTCTATCCTTGTGCCAATACCATGCAGTTTTGACCACTGTAGATTTATAGTATGCTTTAAATTCATGCAGTGTGATCCCTCCAATTTTGCTTCATTCTTTTTCTGTAAGTTATTGGCTTTTGGGGGCCACTTGACTATCCAAACAAATTTCATCACTGGCTTTTCCAGTTCAATAAAAAATGCTGTTGTAATTTTTATTGGTATTGTGTTAAATGCGTAAATCAGTTTGGGTGGAATAGATACCATAATGATATTTAGTCTTCTAATCCATGAACACGAAATATTCTTACATTTATTTAGGTCTTCTTTGATTTCCTTTTTAAAAAAAAAATGTGTACAAGTCATTTACATCCTGGAATTGTTTGCTAGATATTTGATTCTTTCAGTTATTATTGTAAGTGGAATATTTTCATTCACAGACTGCTCAGTATTAGTGTAGAGGAATTCTAATTTTTGCATGTTGATCTCATATCCTTCCGCTTTGCTGAACTCATCTATCAACTCTCAGTTTTGTTGTGTATCTTGGGGCACTTTCTACATATAAGATTGTATCATCTGCAAATAGTGAAAGTTTTACTGCTTCCTTTTCAATTTGGATTCTATTTTTTTTTCTTCTGGCTCTAATCTCTTATGAGAATTTTCTAAATAAAGCTATTTTTAGAAATAAAAATATTTGACAGTTAATTTGTATTGAGGACATCAACTACAGACCATAACAGAAGTTTTGTTATGTTTCACCTTTACATTTTGTGTTGATAATGAACCTTCGACTTGTACCTGACTGCTTGTGCTGTCAGAGAAACATCAGTGTAAAACAATGTAACTGACAAGGAAATGTGTTTTCTTTTTCTGTGACATATATCTTTAAAATAACTACAAACATGACTAAACAATACCATTCTCATCTTATATCATGAAGATCATTAGCATAACATAGCATGAACAGTGAGAACGTTGTTAACTCTCTAGGAATTTTATACAAACTTTATTTATATTAACATTTTACCCTAACAAATTTAACCAACCAAGGGTTACAAATCTCTTTTAAAACTTTCAATACTTCCTAAACACCTTCCATGTAATTCATAATATATTAAATGAACTTTATTTTTAGCACCTCACTTTTTGGAAGGTGAAAGAAAAAAATTAGTTACAATGTTTTGAAATAAAAAGATATTCCATAGGGTTTGACATTGAAAAAGCAAAATGTCAAACGTTGTCAGGTTTCAACATTATGTTAAAGAGGAAAATGGGCTATTGTGAAGAAATGTTTGTTTTTGTTTTTTTTGCTTAACTAAAGTTAAGAAAAGCCTTAGTTCTTTAAAATGTGAGACTATTTTTCTTAAATACAACCATAGGCATGAAAAAGTTAACATAAAGTATTTTGATAAGACACAGACTTTCTGCCTTTCACACTGATTATTGAGGAAAAAAACTCTTTTTTAGTGTCTTCCTAAAACAGACCAACAGTGGAACTGATGTAGCTCAAGTGGTTGAGTACCTGCTTCCCATATATGGGTTCCCAGGTTAGATCTCTGGTAACCTCCAAAAACTGAACCATAACAAACAAGCAAACAAATGAAAAAAAAAAAAAAAAAAAAAACAGCTCAGGGGAGCTGGTGTGGCTCAGTCGTTGAGCACCAGCTTCCCACATAGGAGATCTGGGTGTCAGTTCTGAACCTGAGTACTCAAACGAACAAACAAAAACAGAACAATAAACCAAGAAATAATGTCACTTTAATAGAGAGAAAACCAAATTTCCATTTTTCATCAGTATATTATTTGATAGTAAGGTTTTTAAAATTTTTATAGACCCATTAAATCTTTCCCAACTTTGACCATAATTTCTTATTCCATGAACTTTCTGTCACTTTCTGTATCTATTGAGATTTTGTCCTATATTTTCTTCTTTCTCATTCCATAACAACCAGTCATTTTACTTTAGGAAAAACTACTTTCTTTTTCCTTAATAAAAATACATATTTAAGTTACCAAATTGATTTTTGAAACTGTCTACAAGTAAACATATTACAATGAAAAATTACCATCAAAATTGAACTTGACAGAATAATATTAAATACTTAAAATACCTTAGTTAAAGCACTCTGAAACAGTAATACACAATCATTTAGCAAAGATTAATAGGTATTACACTGTTTGACCCAAAATGTGTCATATATGATTTACTTTTATATGAATTTTGAAATCTATGAGGATCTTTTGCCTCTACAGTTTTGTTAAATGCTTGGAATTAATTATAAATATAATATAATTCACTGGAAGCTTGGAGAGAAATTTTCTCTTAAATGAATTACTTCTCTTTACTTAAAATGTAGTGTAATGAAAGACACTGCTTTCTTAGAGGTGAGGAGTGTGGGTGGGGTGCTGTGATTTTTGGGATTGTCCAGGTTGTTTACTGTAACACAAGTATTAGTGCCCTGAAATCTTGTGCTCTAGGGTATATTGGGGATTATTTAGCTACTGTTTTGGCTTGAGAGGATTTTTTCTCCATTCTTTTTCTTTTACAATAATTTTGTCTATCTAGATCTACTTTCACCAGCAGTTCTGTAAATCAATTGGCAAAAATCTTAGTAATCAAGCTTATAAATCTAAATAAGACTGAAATATTTGCAAGACCCACTGGGTCTTCAATAAGATTTAGGAAATACTATTATTATTACAAAAGGGATTTAGGCTATGTCAGGACATACAGAGGTAAGAGAGGAGGATTTCAAAGAGCATCAAAGGCTTGACTTCCCCAGTTCTAGGATTCCAGGAGTTTTTTTTTCTTTTTGGAGCTATAAAAATGTTCTAAAATTGATTGTGGTGATGAAATCACAGGTCTGTGATTGTACTGAGAACCATTGATTATACACTTTGGATGGATTGGATGGTGTGTGAATAAAACCGATTTGAAGGGGAAAAAAAGGAAGAAATTATATCCATGCAAAATACCTGCAGGAAGGATTCATCTACCATCCTGTCAAAGGTAGGCCTCAGCTGTATGAACCTGCTCATTCAATACCAAATCTAGGATAGGTTAAGTTAGGAGGTCAACACAATCACCTGAGTATAACTAAAGTTGAGGTTAAGCACTCCCCCAGTGAAAGGTTATGCGCAATTTTTGGTTTAGGGAAAAATTAGCCTGCCTCAAAACCATACCCCAAGGTCTTATAAAAGGGTAATTTCAGGGAGCAGATGTGGCCCCAAAGGTTTGGTGCCTGCTTCCCACATGAGAGGTCCCAGGTTCAGTCCCTGTGGCCTCCTAAAAAACAAACAAACAAAAAACAAAAAGACCAACTCAGGGGAGCTGATGTGGCTCAGTGATTGAGGGCTGGCTTCCCATATATGGGGAATCCTCCACCCCAGTACCTGAAAAAAAGGGATAATTTCATGAAGATCTATCATAGTCATAATCTTTGAAACATAATGAAGTTTTCAAAATCAATTCAGTAGTTAGAGATAAGATGCTACAAAAGACAAAATCCTTGCATGCAGAAAGTAATGTCGTGTGCAAGTAACATAAAAGAATCTCTCTGGAGTCCCACTGAATTAGTCTAGAATTCTATAAAGAGAATTGAATTAATGAATATATTCAAGCAAATATTTTATCGTGTCTCTTCTCCTTCCCAACAACAGATTTTTCATATTGGAGGGTACTCATTTTAATCAATGATTTGGGGGAAGGTTTCCATCACAACTTCAAATTGACTTAATATGTGCCAACACACATGGTAAAGAAGCTCTATGTCAGCTGAGTTGTTTTTTTGAAAGTCCCAGTGAACTTAATTTTTTTTTAAATTTTAACTATATTTTTTGGATGATACATGGATCACAAATAATCTTAAATTAAAAAATATAAGAGGTTGCCATAACCCACAACCCACGCCCCCACTCCTCAATCAACCTCTTTCATCAGTGTGGCATATTCATTGCATTTGGAGAACACATTTTGGAGCACTGCTGCACAACATGGATTATAGTTTACAATGTAGTTTACACTCTCGCTGAGTCCATTCAGTGGGTTATGGCAGGATATATAATGTCCAGCATCTGTCCCTGCAATATCATTTAGCACAACTCCAAGTTAAAAAACCCTCAGTGACCAGCGATCCTGTAATGTACATAAGCGAAGTCACACGATAGTTCAATTTTATGACTATTGTCTTTGTGAGGAAGCCTTCAGAAAAGCTTGTGCCCTTAGATAAAATTAAAGAATTCACATTGGAGAGAAATTATATGCCTTCCATCTAGGTGGGAAAGCATTCAGCCAACCTTCCAATCTACTAAGAAACATGGGAGAACTCACACTTGAGAGAAACCCCATGAATGTCATCTATGTGGAGAACTTTTACTCATCCTTCCATATTAAATAAAATGAGAGAACTCACACTGGAATAATATGAATGCCAGATATGTGAAAACACTCCAGTAATTGTTCTAACCTTAGCTAACAATAGAGAGAAACCATACAAATGTCATGTATGTGTGAAAGCATTCTGTCAATAAATAGCCCTTAGATTACAAGATAAAATTCACACTAAAATTGTTACAAATATGGAAGATTCTCCAGCCTCAACCCTAACCTTCAAACAAATGAACCCTCAGATGAGTGTAATCCAATGTCAGTGTAATCAATGTGATACAGAATTCCCAACAGTGTGTTGCCCATTCCATGAGTAGAAGCCAGTACCCCATTTATGCCAATGCTCATGACATAGGTATTGAGGCTCTACTTTCATCCTCTATCACCAAAGAAGTAGATCTTCCAGATAGATGCAATCAGGGAGCAAAGCCAAAGGGGTGGGCAAGGGATCCTGATTCTTCCTAGGCCATCCCTGGTGCAGAAGCCAGGTCTGAGGAGACATACAGGGCCACCATGTAGAGCAACATGCTTCCAGCTCCTCACACTCAGCAGCAAACCCTGGGATATAAGCTTTGAGCTGGCAGTCATCTGCCATTTGTGTTCTTAGGGGGAGAGCTTTGTCTTGACTCCTGCCCTGAGACTGAAGTCGTCTTATGGTTGTGGTGACATACAAGTTGAGTATGAGGGGAGGAGAGAAAAGGGCTGGACCTGATACTCTTTTGAGGGGAAATGGCTTTCCTCTGACCTTCAGTAGGCACCTATCCCACAGACATGGCTCATGGGGAAAGAGCTACATTTGGGTGGGATGGCTGGCAGGGTACAGCACATTTGTCTGACATGAAGCTGAGTTTACAGAGCAGGCATGAAAAGCACTGCGTCAACTCAGACTCTGCTTACAGGAGCACTGGATATATTGATGGGCATGAATGCCTTCTCCCAACCACCCCTCCAGTGTGGCTACTGAAGAGGCAGGAAGTGCTCCTGTGACCACTTCCTGACTGAAGGGAAACATGTTTTATCTCAGAAAATATTGGAGAATGTGATAAGGAGAGAGTGGGCACTGTCTGAACTTTAATCCATCCCAGATTCCCATCAAATCTTCTGGTGATTAATGGCTGCTATCAGAACCTACCAGGATGCAGGTCCAGATTTAAACCATCTAGGATTCTAGCAAGATTGGAGGGTGGTTGGGAGGTGGGATGCTTTGACCCTGGGACTAGACTGAAAAGGAGGGCGATTCCTCCAGATGCAGATTGAGATGCCTGGATGTGCAGTACCCACAAAATACTTTTTCTCTTCTTCCCGTATACAAGCATTTATACTGGCATTGCGCTGACATTGGGCCACAGCAGTGAATTAAGCATTGGGGTAACCTTCCCAAATCCATTGCTCTAACAAAGGGATGTGTGTTGGAGTTGGGCAGAAAGCAAGAGCTTGAAAGTTGGCCAAAGCATTGTGAAGTGGCAAAGAACAATGTAAATTATAATCCATGCAGTGCAGCAGTGCTCCAGGATGTATTCACCAAATGCAATGAATGTGACACACTGACGAAAGAGGTGGTTGATGGTGAGACAGGTTGTTGATGTGGGAGGAGTGTGGGGGTGGGTGGTGGGGAATATTGGAAATGCTTATATATATATATTTTTTAAGATTTTTTAAATTTCTCTCCCCCCTGCCTCCCACCCCCAGTTTTCTGCTCTCTATGACCATTTGCTTTGTGTTCCTCTGTGACCACTTCTATCCTTATCAGCAGCACTGGGAATTTGTGCTTCTTTTTGTTGCATCATTTTGTTGTGTCATCTCTCCTTGTGTGTGGAGCCATTCTTGGGCAGGCTGCACTTTCTTTCGTGCTGGGTGGCTCTCCTTATGGGGTACACTCTGCACATGGGGCTCGCCTACGCGGGGTTTGAGGCCTGGGGTTTGAACGGTGGAGCTCCCATGTGGTAAGCAAATGCCCTATCCATTGGGCCAAGTCTGTTTCCCTGCTTGTATTTTTTAATGTTAAATTTTTTGTAATCTATGTATCTTAAAAAAAAAGACAATTAAAATTTTAAATAAATAAGTAGAAGAAACAGCAGGGACTGGAGGAGGGAGCTCTATGTTCTGGTTACCATATGGGGTTGTGGACCCAGCCTCACCACCTGGAGAAGGAACAGGGGCAGACAGGCTGTACCAGACTGGAAAGTGGGGAATGGGTTGGAGGAGGAGGATGAGGAAGGACAGTTCTGTTTGCACAATGGTCTTGGACCTGGAATCCTTCCTCAGAGATCTAGGACATCTCCTTTCATTTATCTGTGTGTCTCGCACTCTGTCACTCATCTTCTTATTTTCCCTATCCCCTTCCAGCACTACACTCAGCCTATCATGTGCATCTTTTCTTTTTTACCAGGCAACACTTCTGGAAGGAAGCATATGTAAACAAGGATCTTTTCAGAGTAAGGACTGCAGACAGTGGCCATGACCTGGAGTTGGGAATAGGAGTCAAGATTACATGAGCATTTGGCTCATCAGTACCACACTTTCCAGCTTACCTTGAACAAAATCCAAGTATCAAAGCCACGTTCTCAGAGGATACATCCTCTAATCTCACAGAAAAAACAAACACACCAGGGTGACGATTATATGGCGCCTGATTAACAACAAAAAATTATACTGAAGGAAAAACAGAAAACAAAGTTCTGAGTCCAGCAGAAGATAATTTAACATTTGACAAAGAGATGCATTGAGTCAGGAACCATTTAATTTGCAATTTTTTCAACAATGTAACTACTGACAGTCTATACCAGATAAAGATCTAATTTTTATTATTATTTTTTAAGATTTATTTCTCTCCCCTCCCCCCCACCCCAGTTGTCTGATCTCTGTGTCTATTTGCTGCGTCATCTTTGTCCACTTCTGTTGTTGTGAGCGGCACGGGAATCTGTGCTTCTTTTTGTTGCATTATCTTGTTGTGTCAGCTCTCCATGTGGGTGGCACCATTCTTAGGTAGGCTGCACTTTCTTTTGCACTGGGCAGCTCTTTTACGGGGTGCACTCCTTGCGCATGGGGCTCCCCTACACGGTGGACACCCCTGTGTGGCAGGGCACTCCTTGCATGCATCAGCACTGCACATGGGCCAGCTCCACACAGGTCAAGGAGGCCCGGGGTTTGAACCATGGACCTCCCATATGGTAGACGGACGCCCTAACCACTGGGCCAAGTTTGCTTCCCAAGTTCTAATTTTTAAATTTACTAATAGTCTTTTTAATTTCTTTATTACCGTCTGCAGCAAAAGGCTCTCCACACACATGCGCACACATATCTAATCAGATCACTCCATCACTTTAATACTTCAATATTTTCCCATAATCAGACTAGGACCATTGGACTTACCATGGTCTTCAGGCTTGTAGCCAACTAGCCTGCCCTCCTCTCCAGACCAGGCTATCACATTCAGCTGCCATTCGGTGCTCTCAATTCCTGGGGCACAGCAGGTTCTCAGTTGTTTCCGGATTTCACATGTGTACCCACAGAATGAAAAAAAACAACAACAACCTCTAAAACTATTATTACTTCCACCAAAAATTTTAGAACTTTCCCCTGTGAAAGTTTTATGGACAAACTTTCTTTAATTTCCAAGAAAAGTTGATCACCACAAATTAAGTATATGTGGCTAGGTATTGAAAGTATAGCACTCATTTTTCTTTAAATTTCTCTTCCAAACTAAACAGCATGTGTCACATGGGCAGCTGATCTGTTTTGCCAGTGTAATTCCCCTCCCTGGCCCAGGTCTTGAATCCTAGTACTCAGGCAACCAACATTCACTTCTGACAAAAAGAGTACCACACTTGCCTTAAGATTGTTGCAGTGTAACTAGGCTGCAAAAGTATAGAAACATATAAAGAAACATAAAATTGAATATTTGGCTATTAAAAAGGTTTGCTTCAAAAATAACAAAGAGTACATATTTTTAATTTCAGAAGCAGGTATTAAGCAAATCAAAATATTCCATTTGGAAATAATTACTTTACAGAAAATCAAAATATTTTGCCTGAGTTTTCTTCACAAATAATTTTTCTTTCTCTCAGGAGATATCCAAAGAAATTCAAATGTTTGATTTTATGTAAAAATAGTTGAAACATACTCTATGTATAGTCAAATCAATAATGGAGATGAACAATTCCTGGCACCTCTAATATTTTAGGCTTGCTAAAAAAAATCTTTTCTTGAAAGTTAGGGTCTCACACTGTATTTGTCAGGGCTCTCTAGGGAACAGAATCAACAAGAGATATCTGTCAATAGTAAGAGATTTTATCAGAGTCCCTCACATGACTGTGGGGTTGCACAAGTCCAGGTTCTACAGGCAGGCTACAACCAGGGGCTCCAATGAAAGTCCACTGAAGGTTCTTTTTATTTTTTTTATTTTAAATTTTTTAAAAAAATTATTAATGTTATGAGATCACATAGAATGTTACATAAAAAAAAGAGGTTCCCATATAACCTCCCACCCCCCACTTCCATCATTTTGTAAATTGTATTTTTTGAAGATACATACATCACAAAAAAGGTTACATTATAACAAACAGAAGAGGTTCTCCTATACCCCCCATCCCCCACACCACTCCTCCCACACTGACAACCTCCCCCATCATTGTGGCACACTCATCCCACTCAGCAAACACATTTTGGAGCACTGCTGCACCACGTGGATAATAGTTTACTCTGTAGTTCACACTCTCCCGCAGTACATTCAGTGGGTTATGGCAGGATATATAATGCCCAGCATCTGACCCTGCAATATCATTTAGGACAACTCCAAAGTCCCAAAAAAATGTCCCCTCATCACATCTCTTCTTCCCACTAGGGAGTGGGAAGTTGCCCTCAGCAACTACTGTGGTCACATTGTTCCCATCAATGATACAATTTCTTCTATTAGTAGTCACAAAATTTTATAATAGAATATCAGTAAGTCCACTCTAATCCATTCTTTGCTCCTCCATTCTGTGGGCCCTGGGGTAGTGATGTCCACTCCACCTCTATATCAAGAGGGAGCTTAGATTCTACATGGATGATGGATGCAATTCTCCTGCTTGCAGGTGTAGGCACTCTCAGTTCCCTAGTGTGTTGATTGACCATCTTCACCTCCCTATTAGCTGACCTGCATTAGTCCAATGAATGAAAGAGTAGGAATTACAACTCTGCTGAGGCTCAGGACCCTGCTGGCACATGGAAAGTCCAGAGATTCAAGTCCCCTGAGCATACACCAATGCTAGCACCAACCAAAGGTTCAGTAAAAATGACAGAAGAGGCATGTGTAGAAAGGCCACATCTGAGTCCAACTCCATCACACTGAGGAACACAAATTCCAAAGTAGGGCTCACTGACATGGTACTGAGCTCCAGAGCTATCTGTGGGCCTCTGTAGCCCTCAGGAGAACCAGTACCTGGGACTGTATCTGCTTTGGCCTTTTCTGGGGTCCTCCTGAGGAGTGTGTAATCATAACCCCTCTGATGACCTCCTGACTGTTTTTTGAAGATCTTAGCCATATAAACTCATTTGCCTTTGCCATTTCCCCCTCTGATTCAAGGTCAAAAAGCAGTTTTTAACACATGATATTACATGTGGGCTGAGATATTCTGCTGGTCTGAGTTGACCCTTTCATTCAAGGTCTTTTTATATGTACATCACCAGCTGGTGCCTGGTAGTAATCCCTCAGCACCAGGGAGGTTCATCTCCAGGAATCATGTCTTGTGCTGGGGGGAATGTAATGCATTTACATGCTGAGTTTGGCTTAGAGAGTGGACACATTTGAGTAACATGGAGGCTCTCAGGAGGTAGCTCTTAGGCACCCTAGGTAGCTCTAGGCCTAGTTCCTATTTCAGGCACACAGACTCGTAAGCATAGTCATCAGTATCAGGGGCTCATTGTTGGAAAATCCATCTTTGTTGGTCTTTGCCATTGCACTTGGGGGGGGGGGTCTTTGCCATTGCACTTGCTCTTCCATTGGGGAATGTGATAGAGCTCCCCTGGCTAGGAACTCAGCACTCCCTCAGTTGTCATTTGTAACTGCTCTCCAAACTTTTTATGTCCCCTATGTACATGCACTGGAGATCTACCTCCCAATCATGTGCCCCCCATTAATAACATCCCACATGAGTGTTCCTCCCCTGCCATAGTTGAATCTCTCTTCCCCTGAAGGTTCTTGATGAGTTCTGGGAGTCGTTAGCTGTCCATAGATGAGTTGGGAAATTCTCACTCAATGCTGGATTCACTTCCCCTTTTAAGGTATTCAACTGATTGGATAAAGTGCCACTCATTGCTGATGACAATCTCCCTGATTGATGTAATTGTAATCAGCTATCTATGATTTACCAGTGCAGTAAAGTCAATGGTGACTAAAGTTCATAAATGCCCTTGTATTACAGTTAACCCAGTGCTTGCTTGACCAAACAATTGGGCACACTTACCTGGCTGAGTTGACTCATTAGCCTAAGCATCACACATACTTTATTATGTGAATCATGAATCAGAAAACATTCAATTCAGAAGATAGAAGGGTGCTCTGGAGAGGAAGTGGAAAAAGGAAAATCATATAAAGAGAAGGTGGAAGCTAATGAAGAAATGTTTTTGGCTGATGTTGCTTCAGTTTTACATAGGGGGTGCCTTACAACATGGAGAGCAGATATACATTGAATAGTATGGTTTGGTTGTCTATTCTGCTAAGCTATCTCTGCAGGACCAAAGGAATTTTTATCACCAGGTATTGCTTATCTGCAGCTCTATAGGATGTGTTCCATTTTCTCAGAAAGTCCATGGAGGACAATTGTTTTCAACTTCTGGAAAACCCTTCTGGGAAAGGCAGTCTGTTCCCAGCAATGCCCAGTGAAGACAGCCATTTTATTTTACTCAATTGGCTTATAGGATTATACATCCTTTAGGATATCAGGTAAGTCTGAATTGAAGAGACATGTGTTGTGTGGTATTTTTCTTGTTTAGTAAACTATGACATACAAAAGCATGAAAAAATATATTTGCAATGACTAGGTATTGGCCGCATAACTATTATACGTATAAAGAGCAACACTACACTCGAGCATGAGAGACTTGATTGTTTTACACATCTCCCTGGAAATAGAAAGTAGCACTGATTTTCTTGCTGAAAGCACTGCACATCACTGCCCAAAACCCTCAATCCACAAGACTGAGACCTCTGGATAGAGATGTGAATATTGCTTTGGTCATATATGAATTACAGAATGAAAGGATATAACCTATTTTCATTAATGGTATCTACCTCTTTTACATAATTAGAGGGAAATATTTGTGTTTTTTTTTGGCATAATTTGATTACATTTTTCTTCATTGGCACTGACACAGGATATGTCCTGTCTCACATGTTTAATAAGGTTATAGCAGCATAAATAGTAACCATCCCAACTGATTTTCCTAGAGCAAGAAAGCAGCTTTGAGCCCTGGAATGTACTGACAGCATCTTCAATAAGGACCCAGTGTCCCTCGATTCTCCTTTTATTTTGGTTCTGGTGAGTACCTGAAAGAAGTTTCCTCAGGAGTGATGGACCTCCTTTACTGTGTACATAATGATCCGAATGCAGATATTTGGGGTCAGGCTATCAGGGAGCCAGTGAGGTTATTGTAGAATAGGAATTACTCTGGAATTTAATCCATATGTAATGGTTGGATGGGAATCTGCCTTATATTAGGATTCTGAGGCCCATTTTGCTATAATGAATCCCAAGAGGGAGAGAGAAAACATTGGGAAAAATATAAATAGAGAGAAATGAGAAATGTCATCACCAGATGAATGGACATGGAAAGACTAACATAGTGCCAGGGGAGAGCCAGAGAAGAGAGGAATTCTGAAGGTTTGACATTTAAACTGACATTGCAGGAATTGAGTAAGTGGTGCATGGGATTGGGAGGTGGTGAGTGAGGATAATAGTGTTCAGTTGCAGAGAGAATAACGATGCTCAGTTGTGTTTGCGTGGTGCCGAAACTATTGCTTAACTAAGTCCTGACAGAAGTACCTTTCCTACTGATTTCCAGTGGAAGTTTCTATTTTCTTGGTTTAAAAACACCATCCCCTTTATATATATTGGTAGGAAACTTTTCTCATCTTAAATATAGTACGGAGATGATCAGATGATCTAATCCAAGATCCAGAATATAGCTTGATTTTGTCTTGCACTTTATAACTGGAATAAACTGGTTCTGTTAGCAGGAACATGTGCACTTAAGATAAGTTTGACCTAAAAGTTAACTTTCCTTCATTAAAATAGTAAGAATCACACACAGCCACCATTGCACCTCCATTTTCTTACATGCAACGTATGACCAAGTATGTTCTTTTTTTAATATAATTTCAAATCATTCCATAACATATATTTTGAGAATATAAATATATTCCCAATGCAAACACAGAACATTGAGAAAATTAAACTTAGAAATAGAGGGAAAAAACATTATCAGAATGAAAGGCTTTCACACTCTCTTCTTAATTTAATACAATGAATGGCTTTAACAGATTTTCCAATTCAGTATGTTTTAAATAGCATATGCTCAGCTAAGACCTCCTCCTACCTCACCCAATCTCACTTAATCAGCCTCAATATACTAAACCAACCCCACAAAATCACATAATGCTCCGCCCAGCTTTCAGCTTGCAGAGACTGATTTGAGGAAATTAATGTCCTCAGGTCTGCAATGGGCTGGCCTTTGCTAATAAACTATTTTCTTGACATCCTCGTGTCACTGAATTGGAATTATGCAGGTGTGGCAAAAGGACTCTGTCAAGCAATTTCAGTGCTGACAGGGAATTTCAAGCATTAATTCCTGGATATGTGAAGGAGCTATTAATTAAGATTGTAATGAGAAAACTTGTTATATTTTAATTTAGGTGCCTGTAACTGTTGGGGAAAAGAAATAAAAATAAAATCATCTCTCAACCCAGAAAACCTGTCCACAAAAGTAGAAGAGAAAGAAAACCAATTTTATTATTGAATAAAGCATTTATTGAATAAAATATTAACCAGAACAGGATGCACCACAGGCAATCCACAAGAGTTGGCAAAGACTGAAAGAAACCTCATGGTTTGTGTGTAGCTAAGCAGATACAACCAACCCATTATATACACATTCTCAAGATAACTCTTTATCTTCAAATGAGAGGTAGGTTCACAATTTGGAGACAGGAACAGTCCCCACCACTACCTCCAGGATTTATACTCCCCCTTTACCATGAAAATGGGATATATTTTGGTTGTGTTTTATTCAAATGGCTTCCTTCCTTGAGGAGACCCTGTGTTGTGGGGAAATTTGCTTTATATACATTTCTAAAGGACAAAGAAGGAGGCACTGCTTACAAGTGTTGGTTTCCTAAACTAAATACTAAGATGGGAGTCTGAAGGTAGTTTCTTCCCTTATGTTCAATGGAGGAGAGTTTCTTATGTTTAAATTTTGTATTTTATAACATATAGGCACACAGAAATAAAATTTCAGACATAAACTCCAGATGATAGTTGTAGAGATGGAAGTGATGGAAATGTCATCAATAGAAAAAGAGTCAGAGAGTAGTAAAGTGTATCAAAAGAAAAGATAGGAAGTGTTGTTTTAGTTTGCTAATGGGTGCCAATGCAAAAATACCAGAAATGGTTTGGCATTTGTAATGGGAATTTATTAGGGTAAAATCTTACAGTTCCAAGGCTGTGAAAATGTCCAGATCAAGTCATCATCAGAGATGCCATCTCTCAAAAAGTTGGCTACTAGCAGATCCAGAACTCCTGCCATGTGTCAGGGCTAAGTGGCCACTGAACTCTGCTTTCTCCTCCAGGCTCAGGTTCTCCCCAGCTTGTCTGGGGGAAACCAGGCATATGGGTCATCTCTGCTGGGCTACAGCTCTTCACTCTGGGCTGCTCTACTGAGTCCAGCCTCATCCACTCTCTCAGACTCTTCTGGTTCTCTGTTGTTTTGGGCTGCAGGCAATCCTGGAGTCCTCTCTCACATGACAGAGTAAATGAAAGATGTTTTCTCTGTATGCCTCTGCACGTTTCTCCCATTTATAAAAGACTGCAGCAAGAGGGCCTAGATGCACCCTGTTTAAGCCTCACTGAAGAACTCCAGTCAAAGATCCCCCAGTAGGAGGTGGGTTTAGCTCAACAGAAAGAGTGTCCACATACCACATGGGAGGTCCAGGGTTGAAACCCAGGGCCTCCTGACCCATGTGGCAAGCTAGCCCATGTGCAGTGCTGATGTACGCAAGGAGTGCCATGAAACATAGGCGTGTCCCCTGCATAGTAGGTACCCCACTCCCACAAGGTGTGTGCCCTGCATGGAGAGCTGCCCCATGCAAAAAAAGTGCAACCTGCCCATGAGTGGCACCACACACACAGAAAGCCAATGCAGCAAGATGACACAGCAAAAAAGGAGATACAGACTCCCAGTGTGCTGACAAAAATACCAGCAAACACAGAACACACAGCAAATGGACACAGAAAGCAGACAACTGTGGGTTGAGGGAAGGGGAAATAAATAAATAAATCTTAAAAAACAACAACAACAACAAAGAACCCCAGTGAATCCAGTCCAATCACAGGGTTCTGCACCCACAGGAATGAATTAGTTCCAAGAACATAATCTTTTATGTGACTCACAAAAAACCTTCAAACTGTCACAAGCTTAAACAGATTATTGAGATGTTTCAAAAATATATTTAAGAAGTACCTTTAGGAGAATTTGGGAAAAAGTGATCAGAATAACTTGAATCCTGAGATGTCAGAGAATTCTTGGAAAAAGTTCCTCAAAGGAAGTCAAGGTCCAATTCTTCTTAGTTCCACATAAAAACAAACACACTCATTGAATATATTTATGGGGAGCTCATTAATGATATTAAAAGATTTACTTATGGGTAAAAGTGGTGAATTTTATACAAGACAGACAGGGGGAAATGAGGAAGGGAAACTGGACTTCAGTTTGATTGTGAAGGGAGGAACAGCAGGGCAGGAAGTAGAATGAAGAGAGGATCAGAGGAGTTTTCATGGCTTAGTTTTTCTTCTTCATATTTTGCTGCCTAGTGGATTAACAAACTGAGTGAAACCCAAGTAAGATAGCTGGCACTTGACTTCTTGACAACGCAGCCACACACCAGGAAGGAAATGCACTTTCTTCTGAAATGAAAACTCTATTGTCTCAGAGATGGAAAGTTTCTCATATTGTTCTGGCTCTTTGTGCTAATGGTCCTTCTCTGCTGTGAAGAAGTAAAATCACAGGATCCACAGGGGACCTCTCTGTCCATTTCTACAACTGTGCATCCCGTGGTTCCCTGTTGAATTATGATCAAGGTTGTACTTATTTTGTAATTTCTGAGTTTGGAGCCAGTGAAGCGTAAAGCATTCTAACAACCAAAAATCCAGTATAAAATTAGGATTTTGGGGGCAGGGATGGAAAAAATAAAACTTGGATTCCCAATCCTATTCACAGCCAGTCTTCTCCTTTAAGAAGGGAAAAGCCAGGAAATTACAATTTAAAAAGCTGAAAACTTTGATTTGCTCTATCTGTTTAGTCAGTAGAATGGCACTATGGTCCCTGCTGATCCAGACCAAGATGAACTTGATCAGTGCTATGTCCCCACAGGAAGCAGGATGTGTTAGTGAAACCACAGACCCTTCTTCAGAGTCCAATAATAATCTAGGACTTTGCATCATCTAACACGCTGGCCTCTAAACAGCAAGGGGATTCAGACAAGACATCCAGTCCCTGGGTATTCTGTTTAATTTATTGGGATAATTCTTAGACATGGCCACCTGTTTTTCTTTTAATTTCTATGTAATATTCCATACATCTATTACTCATCTTCTCCCCAGATCAGTGATGCTAGGGTCTTAGTATCAGAGGGACTATTAGGACAGCTCATTTGTGGCACTGGAGAGATTTGACTAGTGTGGATTTTGGGTTAAGTGCTTGAGGGAAATGCATTTTAGTATATATCTATTGTATTGCAATTTTCACCAAACCCAAGTATAGGAAATATTGTCCAGGGTAGAACCTGAGTAAGAGTTTTGTCGGGGAAGCCTTTTTATTCCCTTACAAACCAGCCTGGCTCCCTCTGCTAATAATCTCCGTGTACCTATAAAATTCAGTTTGACTGGTTTAATGAAATTCCAAGTAGTGTTAAAGCAATGATATAAATTTATAATTTTGAAATTGGAATGATAAAAGATTTTACTAACCATCTCTATTTATTGAGCTTCCATGTTATCCACAGAGTTATAAAGAAGAAATGGAGGTTAATTGAAGTGAGCTGACATACCAATAATCCTTTGTAGTACTGATAAAATCCCCAGCCCTAGTCTGAGGAGAAGTCAAGCTGACACCAGTAAGGCCTGCTGATCGGCATCAGAAGGCCACAATCTTACTTCAGTATCCTGCTTGCTGATTAACACAACGCCCCAAGAACACCCTGTTCAAAGAGCCCATAGCTTTGTAATGTACAGGAAGCATGGAAAGCATGTACAGCACATACAAGAGTAAATCATGCCCCCTTATCTCTCCCCATTAAGCAAGTTTACATATCATGTCTTATATCTGGCACCTTGGTCAAATAAATTTCTTATGGGGTAATTCCACAAAATGCCTAAAGACATGGCCTTTTTCCAGGAAGTTACTAATGAGTGAGGTGGAACATTGCAATAATGGGAAAAGGATATCATTGGGAGGAACAACCAGTAGAAAAAGACCAATAAAAATTAGTCCATTTTAAAACATTTTTGGCTGTTCTGGACCCCTTGCCCTTCCAAAAAAAAAATTTCATTGGCTTTTTTATTTCCTCAAAAAAGGGTTTTGGGATTCTTATTGGGATTGTGTTGAATCTATAAATCAGTTTGGGTAAAATTGACACCCTAATGATATTTAGTCTTCCAAGTCATGAATACAGAATGCCCTGCCATTTATTTAATTCTTCTTCAGGTTCTTTCAGTAATGTTTTGTAGTTTTCTGAGAACTTGGTTAAATTTATTCCTAAATATTTGATTGTTTTAGTTGCTATAATAAATGAATTTTTTTTTTCTGGTTTTCTCCTCAGATGGCACATAAGTAGTGTATAGAAATGCTATTGATTTTTCACATATTAATCTTGTATACCACCACTTTGATAACTTGTCTATTAATTATAGTAGCTTTTTTTCCTCTCCCCTTCCCCCTTCCCCCCATTGCCTGCTCTTTCTGTCCATTACCTCTGTGTTCTTCTGTGTCTGCTTGCATTCTTGTCAGAGGCACTGGGAATCTGTGTCTCTTTTTGTCACATCATCTGGCTGTGTCAGCTCTCTGTGTGTACGGTGCCACTCCTGGACAGGCTGCACTTTTTTCACATGGGGTGGCTCTCCTTACAGGGTGCACTCCTTCTGCGTGGGGCTACCCTACATGGGGGACAGACCTGCATAGCATGACACTCCTTACATGCATCAGCACTGCACATGAGCCTGTTCCTTGGGTCAGGAGGCCCTGCTTTTGAACCCTGGACCTCCCATGTGGTAGGCAGATGCACTGTCAGCTGAGTCAAATCTACTTCTGAATTGTACCTTTTCTTTGATTTTTATCCCTCTCTTTGTGCTAAAAGGCACACATATATATGTATATACTTTTATTTATTTATATATAATACAAACACCTATCTACACTCATATATACATGCACATAATATAGATATATATGTCCTTTCCCCACATAGTTGTTTAGTGTCATTTCTACCTAATACTCTGTAAAATGAGTTTTAAAGTGTAATTATCAAGAACAATCCTGAGCCTTCATACTCTGAGGAGAACCACAGAGTTGGTCACTGGGTCAACCTCACAAGTGACTCAGCACTGAGAGGAGCAATGGCATTTTAATGCTCATTCATGTACATTCCCTGTATCCTGTATATTATGGTGTAGGCAGCTGCTTATATTGTGGAATACACAAGTACATTTGGAATAACCTGCCCTTCTTTATTTCTGTCCCATTCTTTAAAAGCTCCAGGCATTTGTGGATGTAGAATCCTAGCTAGCATCCTACTCTCTCTTTCCTCTGGCCTGGGGACCTGCAGATTCCATGGTTTTCCACCATTTATCTGGCTTCTTTTAGGGGGCTTGCAGGCTCCCAGAGTTCAGAAAAAGGACTTTCTGTTTTTGCCCTTTCTTTTCTTTTTCCCTCTCTCCTCATCATGGTGGCTTTATAATTCATACTATATTCTTCTCCATATTCACATTCCCATTATATTATAGGTACTCCACTTTTAATTCCTATAACTCTACATGCTTACATGAGTTTACTACTAAGTCTCCTAGGTTTTATATGGCTATTCTGCTAAATTTTACTATCAATATTACTATTATACATTTTCCTTTCTTACCTCTTTTACTTGCCCTAGCCCTAATCTGTTTCCTTTGAGAGAACTTAGACAACAACAAGGAAATAGAAAAAGAACAACAAAGTGTGAAAGAGAAACTTAACCAGGACACAAAAATAGCAACTAATTAAAATGCAAGACTAGGGTGAAAAGCTAAGCAACTAAACAACCCCAACAAGATAAAATGATGACCAGACAGCAGCAAAACATTACAAAACATAATCAATAATTAGACATGACCCAGGCAATGAGCAAACTGAAAACCAGGAAGAGGAGTAGAACATTGAACAACTAATCAAAGCTGACTAAACAAATATCATGGACCAAATTAATGACATGAAGGAAGAGATTAAGGATACTAAGAAATCACTTGGAGAGCATACTGAAGAAACTGTAAACATACACAAAAAATAACAGATATGATGGCGATGAATGGCACAATCCAAGGAATCAAAAATACACTCTCAGCAGACAACAGATTTGAAGAGGCAGAGGAAAGAATTAGTGATGTGGAAGACAGTAAATCTGAAATCAAAGAGATATCAGAATTGATAGATAAAAAGATAGAAAAAATCCAGCAGGGATTTAGGGATTTGAATGACAACACATAACACTCAAACATACCCATTGTAGGCATCCCAGAAGAAGAAAAGGAAAAGGGGACATAAGAGGTGTTGGAGGAGACAATCAGTGAAAACCTCCCAAACCTGTTGAGAGAGATGGATGTACATGTCCAGGAAGTGCAGCACACCCCAAACATTATAAATCCCAACAGGCCTACTCCAAGACGTACACTTGTCAAATTATCCAATACTCAAGACAAAGAGAAAATACTGACATCCACAAGAGAAAAGGGAACCATCACATACCAGGTTAGCTCAATAAGATTAAGTGCCGATTTCTCATCTGACACCATGGAAGCAAGAAGGCAGTGGTATGACATAGTCAAGGTACAAACAGAAAAAAATGTCCAGACAGAATACTCTATCCAGCAAAGCCAGCATTCAAAAATGATGGAGAGTTCAAAGTGTTCACAGATAAACAGAAGCTAAGAGAGTACGCCAATAAGAAGCCTGCCCTTCAAAAAATATTAAAAGGAGATCTACAGGTTAAAAGAAAAAACATAGAGACAGGGATGGAAGAGAGCATAAGAACAACTAAAAAGACAAAAAGAGAAATAAAAACAACATATGACATAAATCCAAAGAAAATATGACTAATGTAAGTAATTCCTTGAGAGAAATAACACTAAATGTTACTGGATTAAACTCACCATTCAATAGACACAGATTTGCAAAATGGATAAGGAAATATACCCATCCATATGCTGTCTACAAGAATCCCTCCTGAGACCCAAGGATTCAAGGAGGGTGAAAGTGAATGGCTGGAAAAAACCTCACAAGTAAACAATAACAAAAAAGGGCAGCAGTAGCTATACTAATATTGGACAAAATAGACTTCAAAGGCAAAATGATTATGAGAGACAAAGATGGACACTGTATATTAGTAAATGGGATAATCTTTCAAGAAGAAAGAACAATCGTAAACATTTATGGACCTAACCAGGATGCCTCAAAATACATGAGGCAAACACTGGAAAAACTAAGGGGAGGAATAGATGCCTGTACAATTATATTGGGGGACATTTATACACCATTATCACCTTTAGACAGAACATGTCAACAGAGAATCAATGAAGAAAAAAAGACGTGGAATAATATATTAGAGGATCTGGACCTAGTAGACACATACAGAACACTATACCCAAGTACAGCAGGATATACATTCTTCTCAAGAACACATGGATAATTCTCCAACTTGGACAACTTGTTGGCCACAGAGAATGTCTCAATGAATTCAGAAAGACTGAAATCATACAAATCAACTTCTCTGACCACAATGGAATGAACCTGGAAATCTGCAAGGACCAGAGAACCAGATGATGCACAAAGATATAGAAGTTAAGCAACACACTCTTAGATATACAGTGAGCCAAGGAGGAAATCTCTAAAGAAATCAGTAACTACCTTACAAATAATGAAAATGACAACATTTCATATCAATAAATGTGGGGTGCAGCAAAAGCTGTACCAAGTGGGAAATTCTAGCCATAAATTCATATATCAAAAAAGGAGAAAGTTAAATGAAAGACCTAAATTCAGTTGGAGGAATTAGTAAAAACAAAACAAAAACAAACAACAACAACAACAAAAAAACAAACTAACCCAAAAGGAAGAAGAAAGAAAGAAATAACAAAGATCAGAGCAGAACTAAATGAACTAGGTAATAAGAAGGCTCTAGAAAAAATAAAACAAAGAGATGGTTCTTTGAGAAGAGCAATAAATTTGACAAACCCTTAGCTAGACTAATGAAAGAAAAAAGAGAGAAGATGTAAACACACAAAATAAGAAATGAGAAAGGGGATATCACCACTGACCTCACAGAAATAAAGAGTATCCTAAGAGGATACATTGAAAAACTATATGCCAACAAGCAGGACAATTTGGAGGAAGTGGATAAATTCCTAGAAACATATAAGCAGCCTACATTGACCAAAGAAGAAATTGATGATCTCAACTAACCAATCACAAATAAAGGATAGAATCAGTCATTAAAAACCTCCCACGTAAGAAGACCCCAGGGCCAGATGACTTCACAGGTGAATTCTACCGAACATTCTAGAAAGAATTAACCCAAACTTGCTTAAACTCTTCCAAAACATTGACGTAGAAGGAACATTGCCTAACTGATTCTATGATGCCAACATTACCCTGATACCAAAGCCAAAGACACCACAAGAAAAGAACGTTACAGATCAATCTCTCTAATGAACTGAGATGCTAAATCCTCAACAAAATACTTGCTAATCATATTCAACAACACATCAAATGAAGTGTATATACACCATGACCAAGTGGGTTTCATCCCTGGTATGCAAGGATGGTTCAACATAAGAAAATCAATCAATGTAATACACCACATAAACAGATCAAAAGAAAAAACATCACATGATCGTATCTATAGATGGAGAAAAAGCATTTGAGAAAATACAGCACACTTTCCTGATAAAAACTCCTCAAAAGATAGGAATGCAAGGAAACTTTCTGAACGTGATAAAGGGCATATATGAAAAACCCACTGCTAGCCTCACATACAATGGTCAAATCCTAAAACTTTCCCTCTAAGATCAGGAACAAAACAAGGATGTCCACCATCACCCCTTTTATTTAACATTGTGTTACAAGTACTTGCTCCAGGTGAGGCAAGAAACAGATATAAAAGGCATCCAATTTGGAAAGGAAGAAGTCAAAATTTCATTATTTTCAGAAGACATGATCCTATACATAGAAACCTCTGAGAAATTTACAACAAAGCTTTTAGAACTTATAAATGTGTTCAGTAAAGTCGCAGCTTATAAGATCAATGCACAAAAATTGGGAGCATTTCTGTACACCAACGATGTCCACAATCTGGACAGGAATTCCAGGGGAAAAAACATTCACAATAGTAAATAAAAAACCAAATACCTGGGAATAAATTTAACTAAAGATGTAAAAGACTTATACACAGAAAACTACACCAAACTGTTAAAGGAAATCAAAGAAGACTTAAATAAAATGGAAGACTACTCCCTATTCATGGATAGGAAGACTAAATATCATTAAGATGTCTATCCCACACAAACTGACCTACATATTTAATGCAATACCAATAAAATCACAGCATTTTTAAAATGAACTGGAAAAAGTAAGTATGAAATTTCTTTGGAAGGGAAAGGTTCCTCAAATAGCCAAAGACCTATTGAAAGGGAAAATGAAATCATAGGAATCACACTACCTGATGTTAAGACATACTGCATGGTTGATGAATGTGATTCTCCTGTTTGGAGTTGTAGGCACTCTTGGTTCCCTGTGGTGGTGTTTGAGCATCTTCACCTCCCTGTTAGCTGACCTGGGTAAGTCCAACGAACCAAAGAGTAGGAGTTTCAACACTGCTGAAGCTCAGAGCCCAGCTGGAACATGGCCAGTCCAGAGATTCAAGTCTCCTGGGTATATACCAACCCCAGTGCCAACCACAGGTTTAGTAAAATTGACGGAGGAGGCATGTGTAGAAAGGCCACATCTGAGGAAAGCAGACTTGGCGCAATGGATAGGGCATCTGCCTACCACATGGGAGGTCTGCAGTTCAAACCCAGGGCCTCCTTGACCCGTGTGGAGCTGGCCCATGCACAGTGCTGATGCTTACAAGGAGTGCCATGCCATGCAGGGGTGTCCCCCGCATAAGAAAGTCCCCCATGCAAGGAGTGTGCCCTGTAGGGAGAACTGCTCAGCATGGAAGAAAGTGCAGCCATCTCAGGAGTGGCACTGCACACAGAGAGAGCTGACACAAGATGACACAACAAAAAGAAACACAGATTCCTGGTGTCACTGATAAGGATAGAAGTGGTGACAGAACACACAGTAAATGGACCCAGAGAGCAGACAACTGGGGGGTGTGGGGGAAGGGGAGAAAAATAAATAAAAAATAAATCTTTAAAAAAAAAAAAGGAAAGGTCACATCTGAGTCCAGCTCCATCACATTCAGGAACACAAATGCCAAAGTAAGGCTCACTGACAAGGCATTGAACTGCCATGACCATAGACTGCCATGACCATAGAACCATGTGTCTCCATAGCCCTCAGGAGCACTAGTAACTGGAGTTTTATCTACTTTGGCTGTCTCCAGGAACCTGCTGAGGTGTGCATAAGGGTCACCACTCTGATGACCTCCCAGTTCTTTTTTGAAGATGCTTAGCCATATAAATGCATTTGTTTCTGCCATTTCCCCCTTTTATTCATGGTATTTTTCTTGTTGCATCACCAGTTAGTGATTGGTAGTAATCCTTCAGTGCCAAGGAGGCTCATCCCTGGGGGTCATGTCCCATGGCAGGGGGTGGGGAAGGTAATGCATTTATATGCTGAGTTTGGCTTAGAGAGTGGTCACATTTGAGAAATACAGAGGCTCTCAGGAGGTAACTCGTAGGCACACTCCAGCTCTAGGCCTACTTGAAATTTCAGGCACACTGGCTCATAAACATAGTCATCATTGGACCATCCTTCTTCACTGGTCTTTGCCCTTGCACTTCTGGGATTGTTGCCTTTCCATTGGGGAATGTGACAGAACTTCCCTGGCTAAACTCAGCACTCCATCAGTTGTCATTTGTAACCGTAACTACTTTGAAAATACCCAATGAATATCCAATCATTTTGGTATACCTTATATACATGCCCTAGAGAACTCCCTCCCAATCATGGTCCCACCTCAATAACTCCCCACACCAGCCTTCCTCCCCTGACATAATTGAACCCCTCTATGATCCAAAACATCCTCAAAAATGAAGGCTGTTATATTGCTAAATTCAATTAATAGAAAAATGTAATAGTAATGATAGGTTTAAAGATTAAAAATAGAATACATACTAATTTAGAAAAATTAAAGTAAAAATAAATTTGGGTATTAAAAAATGAAAAATATTAAAACACTTTGTTTTTGACATTTTGCCTTTCATCACTGTAATCGGCGTTGCCCTGTATGTATAGAGCCAAGTCAGTTTCTTTCATTTCTTCCTTAGTGTCTACATTCTTTTTTTTTCTCTAAGTTTTTATTTGGCTTCAAAAAAAAAAAGTTCTAGATCACAGTAAAGTCATACATACAATATAGGGGACTCCGATATATCCAACATCAAATCCTTTTCCCCCTTCCCCAGGAATGATCTTTTTACATGTTAAATGTTATATTTGCTGCAGTTTATGTACAGATATTGAAACATAGCTATCAAACAAGGTTTCCTTTCAGTTTACATTATGATTTATATTTTAGACTGTATAATTTTTTAAATTTTTAGTTACATTGTGGTTTACATTATAGCCTAGATAAACTTTTATACATTTTTGGTGAAATTTAACATGTCCTATATCCATCATGCACTGTCTATGGAACACTTCCATTGCCCCTCAGCTACCCTGCTTCTATCTATTCTATTCCTCTCTTCCTCTCCCCTCAGGGCCCACAGTGACAACCAAGAATCACTGCTTGAAGGACAAGATTCACAGATGCTCATCCATGTGGGATCTAAGCCCCCTCTGGACAAAGAGCTGAAGTGGACATCACCATACCAGGGTCCACAGGATGGAGGAATAAAATATGGATTAGAGTGGACATACTGTTTTTCTACTATAGAACGATTGTGACTAGTAATGGAAGAGACTGTAGCATTGATGTGGAGAAAGTGGTCACAGTAGTTTCTAAGAGCAATGAGAAGGAAGAAGAAATGCGATGTGGGTAATTTTCAGGATTTGCAGTTGTCCCAAATTATATTGCAGGGACAGATGCTGGACATTATATATTCTGCTATTACCCACTGAATGTACTGGGGGAGAGCGTAAACTACAATGTGAACTATAACCCATGCGGTGCAGCAGTGCTCAAAGACGTAGTCACCAAATGCAATGGATGTGCCACAATGATGAAGGAGGTGTTTGATTTGGGAGTGGGATGGGGTGGGGTGTGGGGTATGTGGGAATCTCTTATTTTTTTTTAACATAACATTTTTTGTGATCTATGTATCTTCAAAAAAATACAATAAAAAAACAGATGCTCATTTGAAAAAATGTATTCACCAAAAGCAATGAAGGTGCCTCAGTGATGAAAGAGGTTGTTGATGTGGGAGAAGTGGGGGAGTGGGTTATGGGATATATGGGAACCTCTTATATTTTTTAATGCAAACATATTTTGTGATCTATGTATCTTTTTAAGAAACTAAAAGGTTTTTTTTTTTTTTCAGCTACAAAGCTATAGTTGTCAATACAGCCTGGTATTGGCACAAGGATAGACATACTGACCAATGGAACCTGAGAGCTCTGATATTAATCCTTACATATACAGAAATCTGATATTCAACAAAGCCATGAAGCCCACTCAGCTGGGAGAAAATGGCCTCATCAACAAATGGTGCTGGGAGGACTGGATATCCACATGCAAAAGAATGAGGGAGGAGTACCATCTAACACCTTATATGAAAATCAACTCAAGATGGATCTAAGATCTCAATAAAGAGCCATGACCATAAGGACCTTCCAAGACAACATAGGGAAGCATCTACAGGACCTTGTAATAGAAAATGGTTTCAGGAACTTCATACCCAAAGCATGAGCAGTGAAAGAAAAAGTAGGTAAATCAGACCAGTTCAAAATTAAAAGCTTTGGCACCTCAAAGGAGTTTACCAAAAAAGTGAAAAACAGCCTACTCAATGGGAAAAAATATTTGGTAACCATCTATCTGATAGGAGCCTAATATCCAGCATATATAAAGAAATCCTATATCTCAAAAATAAAGAGGCAAACAACGCATTTAAAAAATCAGAAAGAGATTTGACCAGATCCTTCTCCAAAAAGAAATACAAGTAGCTAGAAAGCACATGAAAAGATGCTCAACATCACTAGCTATTAGGGAAATGCAAATCAAAACTACAATGAGATACTATCTTTCACCCATAGACGGGCAGCTATTAAAAAACAGAGGAGTACAAGTGTTGGAGAGGATGTGAAGGAATGGGAACTCTAATTCACAGCTGGTGGGAATGTAGAAGGATCCAGCCCTTGTGGAGGATGGTTTGGTGGTTCCTCAACAAACTAGCTATAGATTTCCCATATGACCCAGCAATACCACTGCTGGATCTATACCCAGAAAAGCTGTAAACAAGGACACAAACAGATGTATTCACACCAATGTTCATAGCAGCATTATTCACTATTGCCAAAAGTTGGAATCAACCCAAATGCCTATCAGCAGATCAGTGGTTAAACAAAATGTGGTATATATACACAATGGAATACTACTCATCTGTAAGAAGGAATATAATACTAACATATAGGATCACATGGATGAATCTTGAGGCCCTTATGTTGAGTGAAGCAAACCAGGCATTAAAGGACAAATACTACATGACCTCTCTGATATGAATTAAGCAAATCAGGCTGCCTCAGAGAGCTAGAGACTGGAAGATAGGCTTACAGAATAAGGGGGAGAAGAAGGTAGTGAGCTGTCGCCTACATGGGCGAAATCTATGATAAAGTGAAGGTAAGTAGTTGTGCAGTGAAGGGATAAGGCAGGGGCATAGGGATAATGTTGGTTGGATTTTGCAGGCTTGAGGGGGGTTGGGGATGGGAGGATGGGTCATATGGTCCATGGAATTGGGTGGCAGGTTTGGGAGGGAGCAGATGAACACAGAAGATTGTCAGGCACATGGTTGAAAGTATAATTTTGAGAAAACTCTTTAGAGTTTAAAGTTAAACCAGTAAATGGTTTAAGGTAATTGATGGGGGGTGTCTGGCACAGGGTGGACCTGGGGCAGGCTTCTAGGGAGGGTGTAAGTGCTCATCTTGTCATAGTGTGTTATATCAGTGGATGGAGACCCATACAATGAGCAGGAACAGGTTGGACCCCCATCTTGGGGAGGTCTGATGTTCTCAGAGAGGAGGGTGTGTCTCGGAGCATGGGTGGCTCTCAGTGGGGGAGGACAGAAGTGTGTCAAACCCTCAGCATTGTTGCAAGTATCTATGAATTTTGTCCTTCAAGCAGTGAAGCTTGGTTGTCACTGTGAGCCCTGAGGGGAGGAGGAGAGAGGAATAGAATAGATGGAAGTGAGGGTATGGGGGGGAGGGGCAGTGGAAGTGTTCCACAGGATTGTGCAATGATGGATATAAGCCATGTTAAATTTCACCAAAAATTTATAAAAGTGTATAGTCTAAAATGTAAAACAATGTAAACCATAATGGAACCATGGTTCATAGCTATGTTTCAATATCTGTACATCAGCTGTAGCAAATGTAACATCCACATGTAAAAAGGTATTTGCTGGGGAAAGGGGAAATGGGTTTAAAGTTAGGTGTATGGGAGTCCCCTATATTGTATTTGTGACTTTACTGTGATCTAATACTGTGATCTAATACTGTTTTATATAAAAATAAAATAAAAAATAAATAGGTGAAAGGCTCTGAGGAAGGAATGGAAGAGATTGCCCAATTACTGTACATACAGGAGAACACCTATTACAGTGATGAAAGGCAAAATGTCAAAAAAATTTATGACATTTTTCATTTTCTTAATACCCTAATTTATTTTTTACTTTAATTTTTCTAAATTATTATGTTTTTTGCTTCTAATCTTTAAATCTATCATTACTCTTTCAATTTCCTATGAATTGAACTTGCAATATATTAGACTTCATTTTTGAAGATATTTTAGATCACAGAGGGGTTTCTTCTTGGCAGGGGAGGAGCACTGATGTGGGGTATCATTGATGGGAGATGCATGGGTGGGAGGTAGTTCTCCAGGACATGCATATAGGGTATATAGACATGTTCGGATGTTCGCTGGGTATTGATGTAATGGGTAGTTTCACACAACAACTGAGGGAGTGCTGAGTGTCCATCCTGGGGAGCTCTGTTGCCTTCCCAATGGCACAGGAACAATCCTCCAAGTGGAAGGGCAAAGATGAGTGAAGAAGAATGATCCAAAGATGGGCTCTTGATAGTAATAAGTATGCTTATGTGTCTGTGCACTTGAAATTTCAACTTGGCCAAGAGCTGCAGGGTGCCTAAGAGCTACCTCCTGAGAGCTTCCATGTTGCTCAAATGTGTCCACTCTCTACGACAAACTCAGCATACAAATACATTACCTTCCCCCAGCATGGGACATGACTCCAGGAGATGAGCCTCCCTAGGGATTACTACCAAGCACCAGATGATGATGCAACTAGAAAAAAGACCTTGAATAAAATGGGGAATGTAAAGACAGATGAGTTTATATGGCTAAGAGTCAGGAGGTCATCAGAGGACTCACCCTTATGCAATCTCACAGGATCTCAGAGAAAGTCAAAGTAGATACAACTCCAAATAGTGGTGCTCCTAAAGGCTTTGGGGACACCCACATCTTACAGTCATGGCTGATGGCTCTGGAGTTCAGTCACTTGTCAGTGGGCCCTACTTCAGAATTTGTGCTCCTGCGTGTGATGGAGTTGGACTCAGATGTGACTTCTCTATGCATGGCTCTTCTGTTCCTTTTACTGAATCTGTGGTTGGCACTGGAGTTAGTATATGCCCATGAGACTTGAATCTCTGGAATTTCCATGTGCCAGCTGGGCCCTGAGACTTAGCAGAGTTGCAAAACATACTCTCCAGTTGGATATACCCAGGCCAGCTAACAAGGAGGTGAGGATGGTCAAGCACCATACCAACTGTAAGCAAGAAAATCCCATCCACCAGCCATGTGGGATTAAGTCCCCTCTCAATTTAGAGATGGAGTGGGCATTGCCATCCCTAAGTCCTCAGGATGGAAGAATTAAATGTGGATTAGAGTGGACTTACTGGTATTCAACTATAGAATTATTGTGACTCTGGCAATGCAAGAGTGGAGATAGTGACCACGGGAGTTGCTGAAGGCAGGGAGAGGGAAAAAGAGTGTGGTATGGGGGCAGTTTTGGGACTTGGAGTTGTTCTGAATGATATTGCAGGAACAGATGCAGGACATTACTTATCACCTGAATGGACTGGGCAAGACGGTACACTACAATGTAAACTATAATCTATGCTGTGTAGCAGTGCTTCAAAATGTATTCATTAAATGCAACCAGTGTACCACACTAATGAAAGAAGTTGCTGATGTGGGAGGAGTGGGGGATGTGGAGATTGGGATATATGGAAACCTCATATTTTTGTGGCAACATATTGTGTGATTTATGTTTCTTTAAAAAAAGATAATTTTTAAAAGTGATCCTCTTAAGAAAAGAAAAAAGTGGAAGCTGAAGATAATATATTTAAACTGGTACAGAAATTTGATTTTAATTAGCCATGTTCTGAATTTTAGATTGTAGATGTTTTGTAGACATTTCCCTTTACTTTGCAATTGAGACCAGAAACACTTGAAGATTTGGGCCTGCAGAGTCAGTGGGAAACTTACTACTTGATCAGAAGTGCTTGCCTCTGAGTAAAAGTCTTTGTTTGAAATGAGTCACAAAGGGGCAATGTTTTACCCAACTTTTCCACTATAGAGAAACAGCATGTCTTTGTTTTTAAACTTTGTTTCCCATATTGTTTTCAATATTTTCTTTATAACTTAGAAATTGTGAGAAGGTGTATTTGATATTTAAAAAGAAGTGAAGATAAATCTGATTTAACATGTATGTAATGTCAGTTCTCTGAGAGGAAAAGTGTCATCCTCTTATTTTTTTCAAAAGTAACATTGTGTGTGATCTATGTATCTTTTTAAAAAAGAAAGATAATAGAAAATATACTTAAAAAATAATATGATAGAGATAAGCACATTTTATTTTCAGTATCTTTCCCCCACTGACCACTCACTGATGAGCAGTTGGGCTGTCAGTTGCTTGTAGGTTCCAGGCAGAATGTTGGGGAGTTCTCTGGGGTTTTTAGTGGATACAGGGTTACTGGGCAGACCCCAGTGGTGGCATCAGTGCCATGGAGGGCCTGTACCGCTCTGTGGAGCTTGTCTTTTGGATGATCCTAGGGAAGCTTTGAGAGGTGTGATGGAACACAATGGCATTACTCCATACTTCACATTCCACAGCCTCCTGGGGGACTCGGGGGCATTTCAGTCCTTCTTCAGCCTTCTGGGGTGTCTCCTCCTGTTCAGACTTGAGCAGTCTGTTAGAAGCCAACTTTATATAAAACATGAAAAACAGCTTTCAGACACACTAGCATCACTGATTGTCAAGAAATGTCAACTTCTTGATAAGATGAGTGCTGCTAACAGGAGGTATACAGAGACTAAGTCATCTTTAGAGGAAGCTAGGCTAGGGAAAGTGACTTTAAAAATGGCCAGCCTCATTGATACCTACAGAAAGGCTAAGGGAACAACAGCAGTGTTGATGGAGGAATTAACTTCAGTGGTCCTAGAACTATAGGAATTGAGATCCAGATGTTCCAAACAAGAAGATGAGATGAAGAAGATGCTGAAAACACTGAAGGCACAAGAAGATATCATGAGGACCACTGCAGCACCAGGCACTTTTCCATACTCAGTGTGTTTGGAATCCCTTCCCCTCCTTGATGGTCCCTCCTCCAGCAGTGGGCCTTGGTCAGTCTTAAGGCAGCACTGAGCTTCTGCTCCCCTCAGGCCTGCAGAGACACCAGGCAGGAATGACCTCCAATTCTTCCATCAGAGAGTTTTTGAAGGCAGTGGATCAATGGAACTTCATGGACTGGAGTTTCTCTATTTACCTCCTAGGTACACAAGTGATTTCTTCCATAGTCAATTCCTCCTTCAGTTACACAGAGTTTGGACTTGTGGGGTACAGAAAATATGGGACTTTCTCTTGACAGAAACTCAACATGAAAGAAGCTACTCTACTGATGAGATTGTTAATATACAAGAGACTGCTTAAGAGAATTCTGTATATGTTTATGTATGTTCATTTATTTCTTTATTAATCTGTTCATATATTTACATTATAATTTTTGTGTTGATCTTGAGTATAAACTATTTTTCTCATCTACATAATATCTACTATATACATAAGTTGAATATATATGCAGTTCAGTAATGACTCTTTTTTTTTTTTAAAGATTTATTTTTTATTTATTTAATTCCCCTCCCCTCCCCCGGTTGTCTGTTTTCTGTGTCTTTTTGCTGTGTCTTGTTTCTTTGTCCGCTTCTGTTGTCATCAGCAGCCTGGGAAGTGTGGGCGGCGCCATTCCTTGGCAGGCTGCTCCCTCCTTCGCGCTGGGCGGCTCTCCTTATGAGTGCACTCCTTGCGCGTGGGGCTCCCCTATGCGGCGGACACCCCTGTGTAGCACAGCACTCCTTGCGTGCATCAGCACTGCACATGGGCCAGCTCCACACCAGTCAAGGAGGCCCGGGGCTTGAACTGCAGACCTCCCATGTGGTAGACGGACGCCCTAACCACTGGGCCAAAGTCCGTTTCCCAGTAATGACTCTTAACAATATAAACTTACAAGAGTATTTAACAAGAGACCTAAGTTATAAGTAAATGTAAATTTTACTTAACTTTTTAATAGATATAAAATAAAAATAAAAGAATTTTCTTCCTTGGGAAGAAGATATACAGTATACTTACAAACAATGTTATATAATTCAATAGTATATTTGAAAAGAATAAAGAATAAAATTTATAAGTGATATCTTCACTTGGAGAGGTTTTTACTCCCTCCTGAGAGTGCTGCAGTATGAGTCTCTGAGCAGGAAGAAATCCCTCTTGGACAATATCAGAAAATCTCCACTCCCCATCCCACAACTATCTCTCACTCCTGCTTTCCATTTAAATGACACATCTCAAAGGAATGCTGAGGGAGCAGCATGATCTCCTTTCCCAGAGAAACAGCTGGCATCCCTAAGGTAATAATTCTAGGCATGTATAGTCATGCTGTGGGAGACAGTGGGCAAAAACTGGAGGCTTATAATGACTATTGAGGAAAGCAGCAAGTGACACTCTAAGCATTTGAGGCATCCACATGACATAAATGAACTAATGGTTTTCTCTATTTCTCCCCAAAATAGAGAAACCTAGGGCTGTTGTGAGGATACATTAGTGATGATAGGAAAACCCTTGTCACTGTGGAGCTGATAATTTAGGAAAGAACAGAAGATTCAACAGGAAACTAAAGAGAATACATGGCATGTCAGGAAATGTAAAGGTCATGAAGAAGCATAAGTGAGAAAAGGGGGCTCATGGAGGTGGATGACAGGCAAGCTGTGAGGAGCGGGTATCTGAGTAGTGAGGGAAACTGGCAGGAGCATTGAAGGATGAGGGGCATAATGAATAATTCTGCTATGAATATTGGTGTGTCTCTCTGTGTCACTGCTCTCAGGGCTTTTCGGCATATATTCAGTAGTTGTATTGCAGGCTCACATGGCAAATCTATATTCTACTTCTTTAGGAACTGCCAAACAGTCCACCACAGGGGCTGGGCCACTCTGCATTCCCACCAACAGTGAATAAATGTCCTACCTCTCACATCCCCTCCAACTCATGTAGTTCTCTGTCTTTTAATTACTGGCCAATCTAATAGGTGTGAACTGATATCTCCTTATAGTTTTGATTGGCAGTTTCCTAATCATTAATAATGTTGAACTTTTTTCTTTTTCTTTGTTTTGCCATTTGTATTTCTTCTTTGGGCAAATGTCTATTTAGATCTTTTGCCCATCTTTTAATCATTTGTATTTTTATTATTGAGTTGTAACATCACTTTAAATATCATGGCTATTGAACCTGCATTAGACATGTAATTTCCATATATTTCCTCCAACTGAGTCAGCTGCCTTTTCACCCTTTTGACAGTCTTGTAAGGTGCAAAAGTGTTTAATTTTGAGGGGCCTCATTTATCTGTTTTTCTTCTTTTGCTTGTGTTTTGGGTGTAAGGTCCAAGAAACCACAACCTACCACAAGATCTTTAAGACATTTCCCTGCATTTTCTTCTAGTAGTTTTATGGTCCTGGCTTATCTATTTAAGTCTTTGACCAATTTTGAGTTGATTCTTGTATAGTGAGTGAGATAGGGGCCCTTTTTCATTTTTTTTTTTTTTTTTTGGTAATATATATGCAGTTTTCTCAGCATCATTTGTTGGAAAAACTGTTTTATCCCATGAACATGGACTTGGTAGGTTTGTCAAGAATCATTTGACCATGGGAAGAACATGAGGCTCAAGTGATAAGGCCTCTGCCTACCATATGGGAGGACCTGGGTTTGATGCCTGGGCTTCTGGTGAAAAAGAAGAGAATGCATGTGTTCATGGCAAGCCAGTGCCCACGTGGTGAGCTGAGTGCCCACACGGTGAGCCAAGTGCTCACCTAGTGACCTGAGTGCCTCACAGTGAGCTGAGTGTCCACGTGGGTACCTGCACAGTGAGCCGAGTGCCCACATTGTGAGCCGAGTGCCCGCACAAGGGTCTGCATGGTGATCCAAGTGCCCACATAGTGAGCTGAGTGCCCCCATGTTGAGCCAAGTGCCCATGTGAGTGCCCACGTGGTGAGTCACTGCCCACACAGTGACCACTGCCCACACAGTGAGCCGAGTGCCTGTGTGAGTGCCTGCATGGTGAACCGAGTGCCTGCATGAGTGCCCGTGTACTGAACCAGTCCCTGTGTGGCAAGGTGAGCGCCCATGTGGTGAACCAGTACCCACACAAGTGAGCCAAGCAGCAAGGTGATGATGCAGTAAAAGAGAGGAAGGGGAGAATCAAATGTAAAGTGCAGCAGAGACTAGGAACTGAGGTGGCGCAATTGACAGGGAACCTCTCTCCACATCAGGGGTCCCCAGAATTGAATCCTGGTGAATCTTAGAGGAGAAAGATGAGAAGAGAAGACAAAAGGAGATGTAGATACAGAAGATCACACAGCAAATGGACACAGACAGCAAAAACAGCAGGGGGGAAGGGGAGGAGAAGAGGAAAAAGAAAAGAACCAGTTAACCATAGAGGTGAGGGTTTATTTCTGCAATAATCTCAATTCTATGCGACTGATTGATGTGTCTGTCTTTATGCCAGTACCGTGATGTTTTGACCACTGTACCTTTGTAATATGTTTCAGGCTCGGCAGTGAAATGCCTCCCATGTTGCTCTTTTTTTTCAGGATGCTTTTGGCTATCTGGGTGTACTTTCCTTATGAAATGAATTTGAGTAATTGCCTTTTCTTTCTGTAACATAGGCAGTTGGAACTTTGATTGGTGTTGCACTGAATCTATAAAGCATTTTGGATAGGATTGACATCTTCATGATATTTTCTTCCAATCCATGATCACAGAATGTCATTCCATTTGTTTAGCTCTTCACTGATTTCTTGTAGCATTGTTTTGTAGTTTCCTGTATATAGGCCCTGTACTTCTTTGGAAGTACCTCTTTAGTAGGGGGAAAGCCAGGAGAACATAATTTAAAAAGATGAAAATTTTGACTTGCTCAAATCTTTTAGTCAATACAGGCACCATGGTCCCTGTGCATCAAGATCAAGATAAGTTGATCACTGTAATCTCCCCATGTGAAGCAAATTTTGTTAGTGATGCCATAGACCCTTCTTTTGGAGTCCAATAAGTAATCTAGGGCTATGCATCATCTAACACCCTGGCCTCTAAACAGCAATGGGATTCAGGCAAGACATCCAGTCCCTGGGCCATCTGTTTAATCTATTGGGATAATTCTTAGACATGACCACCTGTTTTTCTTTTAATTTCAATGTAATATTTTATACATCTATTACTCATTCTGTCCCAAAATCAGTGATACTAGGACCTTAGTATCAGAGGGATTATTCTGACAGCTCATTGTGACACTGGAGAGCTGTGGCCAGTGTGGATTGTGGGGGCAAGTGTTTGAGGGTTCTGCATCTGAGTAAATACCTATTGTAAATTTTCACCAAACCCAAGTATAGGAAATATTGTCCAGAGTAGGGGTTGGGTAAGACATTCATGGGGAAGCCTTTTCATTCCCTTATAAGCCAGCCTGGCTCTCTCTGCTGCCTATATTCTCTCTGTGCCTATAAAATTCAGTTTGGATGGTTTAGTGTTAAAGGGATGATGTAACCTTATAATTGTGAAATTGGAAAGATAAATGATTTTACTAACCATCTTGATTTGCTTGAGCTTCCATTTTAACCAGGGAGTTATAAAGAAGAAACAGAGATTAACTCAAGTGAGCAGACCTACCAATAATCCTTTCAGTGCTGACAAAACCCACAGCCCCAGCATGAGGAGAAGAAATGTAACAGTCTCCTGACACCAGCAAGGCCTGCTGATCTTCACCAGAGAACCTTGACCTTACTTCAGCATCCTGCTGGGTGATTATCAAACTGGACCCCAAGGACTCCCTGTTCAAAGAGCCCCACAGCCTTGTAATGTACAGGAAGCATCGAAAGTATGGACAACAAATAGCAAGGATAAATCGTGTCCCCTTATCTCTCCCCATTCCCCCCATACCTTTCCTTTTTCTTGGGCAGCCACATAAACTGCTCCCACAGGTCAAACTTTTGAGCATAGACTTTAATTCTTTTTTGCATTAATACAACTTTAGCTCAGTAACTAGCTCTGCACTCCCTGTATAAATCTGTTTCATTTTTAGCACAACATAATCAAGCAAGCTTATATATCATGTCTTATATTTGGCATCAAATAAATTTCCTAAGGGATAATCCCACAAACTGCCTAAAAGCCATGGTCTTTTTTCATGAAATTACTGCTGAATGAGATGGAATATTGCAATAATGGGTGTGAAAATGGAATGGTAAATGATTTTACTAACTATCTTGATTTGCTTGAGTTTTCATTTTATCCCAGGACATATAAAGAAGAAATGGAGGCTAACTGAGGTAAACTGACATACCAACAATCCTTTGCCGAGGTGATAAAGCCCCTTGGCACAGCCTGTGATGAGAAACCATGACAAAGGTTCAAGCTGACACCTGTAAGGCTGACTTCCCCAGATGGCTACAGTCCTACATCCACATCCTGCTTGCTGATGAACAAACTGGCCTCGAGGACACCCTGCCCAAACAGCCCCCATGTCCACGTATCTCACAGAACACAGGTACTAGCCACAAATAGTGTCCCCTTTATCTCTTACCATTCCCCTACAACTCTCCTTTGTCTCAGGCAGCCATATAAACTGCTACCCCTGCTCAATCATTTGAGCAGAAACCTCTTTTTTGTGCTGCCCCTGTATTAATGCAACTTTAGCTCAATAAACTTTCCCTGCACTCCCTTTAAAGTCTCTGTGTCTTATTTAACCATAACATGGGAAAAGGATACTCTTGGGAGGGACAACCAAGAGAGAAACATGTTTCCACAAAAACTGGTTCATTGTAAGACATTTCTGGCTATTCTGGGCCCCCTCCCCTACACTTTCAAATAAATTTGATTATTGATCTTTTGATTTCTGCAAAAAATGCTGTTGGGATTTTTATTGGGATTGTGTTGAATCTGTAAATCAGTTTGGGTAGAATTGATATCTTAATGATAGTCTTCCAATTCATGAACATGGAATGCCCTGTCATTTATTTACGTCCTCTTTGGTTTCTTTTAGTAATGTTTTGTAGTTTTCTGAGTATGTGTCCTTTATGTACTTGGTTAAATTTTTTCCTAAATATTTGGATGTTTTAGTTGTTTTTATAAATGAATTTTTTTTCCTGATTTTCTCCTCAGATTGCATATTGGTAGTGTATAGAAATGCTCTTGATTCTTGCATATTAATATTGTATTCCACCACTTAGCTGAACTCATCCATTCATTCTAGTAGTTTTGTTGTGGATTTTCATCCCTCTCTTTGTGCATACAAGGCACATAAAAATATGTGAATATTTATTTACATATAATATAAACACCTATATATACACACACTGATTATATATATATATATATATGTAACTACCCAACAATGTTGTTTAGTGTCATTTCTACCTAATACTCTGTAAAATGGGTTTTAAAGTGTATCAAGAACAGTTCTGAGCCTCTGTGCTTTGAGGGGGACCACAGAATTGGTCACTGGGTCAACCTCACAAGTGGCTCAGCTCTGAGAGGAGTGGTGGCATTTTAATGTTCATTCATGTACATCCTCTGTACCCTGTAAATTATGGCGTAGGCAGCTGCTCTTTTGTGGAAAACAAGTATTTTTGGAACAAACTGCCCCTCTTTTTTGTTGCCCCATTCTAAGCACTCCTGACATTTGTAGGTCTAGAATCCTAGCTGGCATCCTACTCCCCCTTTCCTCTGACCTAGGGACCTGCAGACACCATGGTTTTCCACCTTCTCTCTGGCTTCTTTCTGGGGCCTGCAGGCTCCCAGGGATCAGAATACATTCTCCACACCTCTCAAATCCCCACCTCCTTCCTCAGCCTCATAGCTCAAAGTCAGAGTGGAAAGATACAGAGTGAAAGAATATACATACAGAAAATGCATTTGTAGTAGGAAAAAATAAAGTCCACACACAGAGTAAAGTGGAGGCAAGAGAGAAAAGCAGACAGAAAGAAACATAGTGGTAGGATCTCTGGGAATATGGTGGACTAGAAAGACATGGGACTCTCTTCTCTCCCAGAAGGATAGCTAGAGGACTGGCTGAAATGGCCTGGGAAAAAATCTTGTAGAGTTTAGGGCATCAGGCAAAGGCTGGACACCACCCAGAAGAGAGAGGGACAAGGAAAATAATCCAGATGGCAAAACTGAGAGTTAAAACCAGCAGCTGCTCCTGCGGGCACCCTGCCGCCACTAAAGACACTTTAGAATTCTCAGGCCTCTGGGCTGCTCCAGACAAAGGAGGCTCTAGGGGTCCACCTCCCCAAGAAAGGGGAGAGAGAGGGACAGAGCCTAAGGCTGACTCAGCTTTTGACCCACAAATTTGGACTCTTGGGCCCTAAAAAACCTTCCAGATTGGATGGGGCTGCACCATCCTTTGCCTTGGGAGCCAATTAGGGACTAAAGAGATCTGGACTAAAGAGAGGTGACCCTCTCAATCTCCCTCTCTATTAAACAGGTCTGATTGTGGAGGACTCACCTCCCCATGGAGGGGCAGATGAGGAACACAGCCTAAGGTTAACAGTCTTTTACCCACAAATCTGGTCTGCTCTGTCCCACAAGCCCTTGCAGGCCAGGTGTGTCTGTGCCATTGTTTGCCTTGAGAGCAAACTCAGGACAAAAGAGATCCTGGACTTAAGGAATGCAGTCTTCCAATCTCATTCTCTACTAACTGGGAATGGTGGTTGAGGACACAGAGGGGAGTGGAAATATTTCCTACCTGGGAAAAGTAAGGGGGCTTCCAACAAAGGCTGGAGAGCTGTCTCTGAGAAAGTTTGAAATACGAGGCTCTTAGCCTCCAGGCAGGAACCTCTAAACACATTGGTCCATGTTAACAGCAAACACTCTCTGACCTGGCTTTGAAATGCCAGGACTGCAAAGAGTGCCATCTGCTGGTAGGTAAAGTAAGTGCATGTGAAAATCATTGCCAAAGTCAGTAGTCCCTCAAATAAAGAGCAGGGCTCCTGAGGGCTCTGGAGACATCCAGACACTGTAGGCAGGGCAGACAGCTCAGGAGTTTGGTGTCCTGCCACTGGGCGCTACTTTGGAATTTATGCTTCCCAGTGTGACAGTTGGACTCCATTTTTGTTTCCCTACACATGGCTCTTCTGCCCCTTGTATTTGAACCTATAATTACTACTAGAGTTGATAGGTATATGTCCAAGCATTACTGGATTTTATCTAGGTTCTTGACTATGCTGCAGAAATAAATTTCAAGAGCACACTAGGTGAGTTAGGTCAGTAACTTATTCAGGTAGGGAGGGAAGAAAAATGGGAGAAAACAACAGAGCAGGGGTCTCAGGTAGAGAGGAAGGGGATGAAAAGGGATGAAGAGGGCTGATTTAGAAGCTACAATTACCCATTACAGATTATGCAAGGTTTACTTGCATGGCCACATGGCAGAGGAAAAATGGCAAAAGCAGTGTGCAGAGGGCAGGAATGGGCCCAGAGGCGAGAGAGCAGGGCGAGAGTGCTCAGGCCTCATGATCTGATTTATGAACAATTAATTAATCCACCCCTTTGATAATGGTAGGGGAGGGGTGCCAGCTGTTTGCTGTTTTGATTGACCACCCCACCCATCAACCCCTTAGTGAGGACCCAATAATAAAGTCCCTAGGGATCATCTGGGGCTTTTCCTTGCATCCAGAAGTCTATGTTCTGGATAGCAGAATCCTGGGGGTGTGGGCCTTCCAGCGGCCATGGTGGGGGTTATTATGTCCACGTGGACTCTCTACAAGATTCCAGATCTGTCTATTAATTCCCTATCTTACTAACCTGCTTCACAAGAGACTGAAATCTCTGGTCTCTCCATTTTCCCATTGTGCCCTGAAATTCTCCAGTTTATTGGACTCCCCCAGGACAACTAACAAGATGATGATTGACAACAACCATCTCAAGGAACAGAGAGAGTCTGCAGCTGCAAGGAAGATAGCCCCATGGAATGTAAGCCCCCTCTCAACTAGAGACAGAGTGGGCACCACCTTCCCAGAATCATCAGGATTTGTAAATGAAAGATGGACTACAGTAGACCTACTTTTATTCTACTGCAGTCTTATTTTCATTCTAATAATGGAAGAATTCTTTTCATTGATGTGGAGGCAGTGATCACTGGAGGTTCTGAGAGGAGGGAAAGGGAAAAATAGGTGTAATACAGGGGCATTATCAAGCCTGGGGAATTGTCCTGAATGACATTGCAACAGTTATAGGCCATGGTATGGCCATTTGTAACAACTTCCAAAACTGTGTGGGAGAGAGGATTAACTACAATGTAAACTATAATCCATGCTTAACGGCAATGCTCCAAAATGTGTTCATCAATTGTGGCAAATGTGCCACACTAATGAAAAATGTTGATGTGGGAAAATATGGGGAGGCTAGGGAGTGGGGCATATGAGAATCCCCTATATTTTTCCTGTAAAATTTATGTAATCGAAGTTTCTTTTAAAAAATAAAAAAGTACATTTATAAAAAAGTAAATAAATAAGAAAGGCTTTTTCTGGCTTTTATATCCTCTCTCCCCAAGTCCCTAGGAAGGGAGTCTGCAACCCATTACTGGGTCCAGTGTCCAGTTTTAAGCAGTTAACATTAGGGACAATCCTAATGATCCAGGATGAACTGAGAATCAGAGAGCAGCAGTAACACACAACCTTCAGCCACTAAATTTCTATTAAAAAGAAAGAAATTAAGCATCTGTAAACTACCATCAAAATCCGAAGTTGTATTAGTCAGGGTTCTCTATAAAAATACAATCAATAAGAGATATCTGTCAATAGTAAGAGATTTTATCAGTCTCTCATGCAACTGTGGGGATGCACAAGTCCAGGTTCTGCAGGCAGGCTACAACCAGGGGCTGCAATCAAAGTCCAATGAAAGTCCTTGGTGAGTTCAGGGAGATGCTTCCTGCCCAAAGATGAGCTGGGAAATTCTCTTTCAATGCTGGAATCACTTCCCTTTTTGAGGCATTCAACTGATTGGATAAAGTGTCACTCATTGCTGATGGCAATCTCCCTCATTGATGTAATTGTAATCAGCTATCTATGATTTACCACTACAGTAAAGAAAGTGGTGAGTAAAGTCCATAAATACCCTTGTATTACCATTAGCCCAGTGCTTGCTTGACCAAACAACTGGGCATAATTACCTGGCCCAGTTAACAAATTAGCCTAACCATCACAGATGTCTAGACATCAGCAAAAATTATGAGCAATACTAAGAAAATGGAACTCTCATGAAAGAATGAACTTGCATGTCCAAGAAGCATATTGTGCCCCAATCAAAATAAACCTGCATAGATCTGCCCCAAGAAACATACTACTCAGAATGTAAAACATTAAACATAAAAAGAAAATTCTGAGAGAAGCAAGGGAGAAGCAAACCTTCATAGACAAGGGATGCCCAGTAAGACTTAACTGTGGATATTTCAACAGAAACCATGGAAGTGAGAAGACAGCAGTATGATACAATTAGGATATTGAAAGAGAATACCTGCCAGCTGAGAATGCTTTATCCAGCAAAATTGTCTGAAGCAGTTCGATACAGTTTGAATTCCATAAACAGATATTGGATTATATTTGTAAACTGGTCTGCACCTTGGCATGATTACATCATGATTAGGGCTTTAATTGGGCCATATCAGTAGGGTGTTGAGTCCCTGCCCTTAGTGGATGTGGACCTACAGATAAAAGGCATGGCAAAGGACAGAGTTGGAGCTTTTTGATGCAGGAAGGTTTTTTTTTTTAAATTCATTTTTAAAAAAATATTACATTCAAAAAATATGAAGTCCCATTCAACCCCACCGCCCCCACCCCCCACTATCCCCACAGCAACACTCTCTCCCATCATCATGACACATCCTTTCCATTTGGTAAGTACATCTCTGGGCATCACTGCACCTCATGGTCAATGGTCCATAGCCCATACTCTTCCATGTTCCATCCAGTTCACCCTGGGGGGATCTACAATGTCCCATAATTGTCCATGAAGCAACACCCAGGACAACTCCAAGTCCCGAAAATGCCTCCACATCTCATCTCTTCCTCCCATTCCCCGCACCCAGCAGCCACCATGGGCACTTTTCCCACACCAATGCCACATTTTCTTTGTGGACAATGGATTGGTTGTGTCCATTGCACTTCTATGTCAAGAGGGGGCTTAGATTCCACATGGATACTGGATGCAATTCTCCTGCTTTCAGTTTTAGGCACTCTAGGCTCCATAGTGTGGTGGTTGACATTCTTCAATCCATGTTAGCTGAGTGATAAGTCCAATATATCAGAGTGTAGGAGTTGAAGTCTGTTGAGGTTCAGGGTGTGGCTATCATATTGTCAGTCCAGACATTCAAATCCCCTAGATATATCTTAAACCCCAGCACCAACTATAATTCCAGTAAAGTAGCATGAAAGTCTTGTGAAAAGAGATCCCATCTGAGTCCAGTTCCATCACGCAGAAACACCAGCTCCAAAGATGGGCCAACTGACATGGCAGTGAACCCCATCTGCCATGACCATAGAACCTGTGGGTCTCTTTAGCCCTCAAAAGAACCAATACCTTGGGTTGTACCTACTTTATCTGTCTCTGAGACTCTGTTCAGGTGTGCATAAGGGCAATCCTTCTGACAACCTCCAGATCTTTTTTAGAGACTCATAGCCATATAAACTCATTTCTCCTTTCCATTTTCCCCTTACATTAGGTCAAACAGCATTTTAAAGTCCTGTTATTATATGTAGACAGGGATATTCTGCTGGTCCGCGTTGAACCTTTAATTCAAGGTCATTTTCAAGTTGCATCATCAGCTGGTATTTGGTAGTGATCCCTCAGTGCCAGGGAGGCTCATCCCTGGGTGTCATGTCCCATGGTGGGGGGAAGGCACTGCATCTACATGCTGAGTTTGGCTTCAAGACTGGCCACATTTGAGTAACATGAAGGCTGTCAGGAGGAAACTCCCAGGTACAGTGCTGCTCTAGGCCTTGTTCTTATTTCAGGCATATAGGCTCACAAGCATACTCATTAGTATCAGGGGCTCACTGTTAGACCCTCATTCCTTCCTGGTTCTTACCGTTGCACCTGGGGGACTGCCATTGCTCCCCTAGGGACCACGACAGAGCACCGCAGGCCAGGAACCCAGTACCCCCCCCAACTGTTGTTTTTGTTTCCACTTTGAGTATATCCAAACATTACCATGCACCCTGGACATATGCCCTGTATAACTCCCTGTCAACCATATATCACCTGTCAATAACATCCCATACCAGGATTCCTCCACCGCCATTGTTGAACCACTCTGTGATCCAAAACTTCCTGAAAAGTGAAGCCCAATATAATGTCAGGTTCCCTTACTAGTAAAATGGAATATAGCAATGAGTTTAAAGGTTAGATCTAGAATACATATTGATTTAGACAAATTCTACATCCTATCTTTTCCTTTTCTTTTTTCTTAATTATTGAGCTTCTCTTCACAAGAGCCTTAGATCACAGTAATTCATATAAACAATATACAGTACTCCCACACATCCACCATAAAACCTTTTCCCTTCCACAGTGATAATCTTATAACTTATTCATATCATATTTACTTAAACTGATGTACAGACTCTGAGACAATAGCTTTCAAACAAGGTGACATCTGTGCTTACATTGTGGTCCATACTTTAGGATATACAGTTTTCTAAATTTTTAGTTATCCTATGTTTTACTTATGGTTTACATTATTAGTCTGTCATACCCTATATGTTTTTGGTGTAATATTACATGTTTTATATCCATCCTTGTGTACTCTTGTGAAACTCCTCTCTTACCCCCAATTTACCTTGGTTCCATCCATTCAACATCCATTTTCCCCTCCCCTTGGGGCCCACAGCCACAGCCAATCTCCATTTCCTGAGGAGCCACATCCAGAGATACTTGCAACAGTGTTCAGGGCCTGACTTGATCAACTGCCCTAATGCCCTGGGAGACACCCTTTCTCTCCAGAGATACAGTTCCCTCTATTTGATGGCATTAGTCCTCCCCAGGATGTGGGTCCATCCCCACTCTCACTACTTGGGTCTCTACCCAATGGTACAACCCACTCTGGCAAAATGAGCATTCAGACATTCCCCAGGAGTCCGTCCCACATCAGACCATCCCCTCCAAGCATCCTAAACAGGTAACCCTCCTAATTATATGTTGATACGATTTTCTCAGCATTTTAATCTCAACCAAAAGCTGACACTCTCCTATGTTCGTATGTTGCCGCTCCCTCCCCCAATTTTTTGGACAGTATTACCCATCCGCCCATCCCCAGCCCCCCTCAAACTCGCAAAGCCCCACCCAAAGGCAACCCCTTGCCCCCATTTTATCTCTTCTTTGTGCTCATACTTACCACCAGCTCATCATAGATTCCAACCCTGCAGACGCTGGCTCACGATCTTCCTCCACCCTCCCATTTCCTGTAAGCCTATCTTCCAGTCTCTAGCTCTTTGAGGCAGCTTGCTTATTTCATATCATTGAGGTCATGTAGTATTTGTCCTTCAATGCCTGGGTTGTTTCAGTCAAAATAAGGTTCTCAAGATTCATCCATTTTATCATGTGTGTTTGTAGTGTATTTGTTCTTAAAGCCGAGTAGTATTCCATTGTATGTATATACCATATTTTATTGATCCACTCATCTGTTGATGGGCATTTGGGTTGATTCCAACTTTTGGCGATAGTAAACAATGCTGCTATAAACATTGGTGTTTCCAGTGGTATTGCTGGGTCATATGGCAAATCTATGGTTAGTTTTTTGAGAAACCGCCAAACTGTCCTCCAGAACGTTTGGATCCTTCTGCATTTCCACCAGCAGTGGATGAGTGTTCCCCTTTCTTCAAAACCTCTCCAGCATTTGTATTCTTCTGTTTTTTTTTTTTCATAGCTGCCAATCTTATGGGAGTAAGATGGTATCTCACTGTAGTTTTAATTTGCATTTCCATGATAGCTAAAGATTTGGAGGATTTTTTCATGTGCTTTTTAGCCATTTGTATTTCTTTTTTGGAGAAGGGTCTGTTTAAATCTTTTTCCCATTTTTTAAATGGGTTGTTTATCTTTTTATTTTCATGATATTTGAGTTCTTCATATATGCAAGTTATAAGTCTCTTATCAGATATATGGTTGCCAATATTTTCTCCCACTGTGTGAGTTTCCTCTTTGCTTTCTTGACCAACTCCTTTGAGGTGCAGAAGGCTTTAATTTTAAGGAAATCCCATTTATCTATTTGTTCTTTCGCTCCTTTTGCTTTTGGTGTGATATTCATGAAGCCATTTCCATTACAAGGTCCTGTAGATGTTTCCCTACACTGCTTTCCAAGGTCTTTATGGTCTTGGCTCTTATATTTAGGTCTTTGATCCATCTTGAGTTGATCTTTGTATACGGTGTGAGATGGTAATCCTCTTTCATTCTTCTACATATGGATATCCAGGTCTCCAGGCACCATTTGTTGAATAGGCCATTCTCTCCCAGTTGAGCGGTTTTGGTGGCTTTATTGAATATTATATGGCTATATATGTGAGGTTCTATATCAGAACTTTCAATTCAATTCCATTGGTCTTTGTGTCTCTCCTTATGCCAATACCATGCTGTTTTCACTACTGTAGCTTTGTAGTATGTTTTGAAGTCAGGTAGTGTGATTCCTCCAATTTCGTTTTTCTTTTTCAATATGTCTTTGGCTATTCAGGGCCTCTTTCCTTTCCAAATAAATTTCACAGTTAGTTTTTCTAGTTCCTTAAAGAAGACTGTGTTGATTTTTATTGGGATTGCATTGAATGTGTAGATCTGTTTTGGTAGGATAGACATCTTAATACTATTTAGTCTTCCTATCCATGAACAAGGAATACTCTTCCATTTATTTAGGTCTTCTTTGATTTTCTTGAACAGTCTTGTATAAGTCTCAGTGTATAAGTTTTTTACATCTTTAGTTAAATTTATTCCTAAATATTTGATCTTTTTATTTAGTATTGTGAATGGTATTTGTTTCTTGACTTCCTCCTGATCTTGCTCATTATTGGTGGACAGAAATGCTACTGATTTTGCACATTGATCTTATAACCTGCGACTTTACTAAACTCATTTATGAGTTCTAGAAACTTTGTTGTAGATCTCTCAGGGTTTTCTATGTATAGGATCATGTCATCTGCAAATAATGAAATTTTGACTTCTTCCTTTCCAATTTGAATGCCTTTTATATCTGGTTCTTGCCTCAGTGCTCGAGGAAGTACCTATAAGACAATGTTAAATAGGAGCAGAGACAATGGGCATCCTTGTCTTGTTCCTGAGTTTAGAGGGAAGGATTTCAGGATTTCTCCATTGTTAACAATGTTGGCTGTAGGTTTTTCATATATACTCTTTATCATGTTCAAAAAATTTCCTTGTATTCGATCTTTTGGAGTTTTTATCAAGAAAGTGTGATGTATTTTATCAAATGCTTTTTCTGCATCTATAGATATAATCATGTGATTTTTTTCCTTCAATCTGTTTATATGGTGTATCACATTGATTGATTTTCTTATATTGAACCATCCTTGCATACCTGGAATAAATCCCACTTGGTTGTCGTGTATAATTTGTTTAATGTGTTGTTGAATATGATTAGCAAGTATTTTGTTAAGTATTTTTGCATCTAGGTTCATTAGAAAAATTGGTCTGTAATTTTCCTTTCTTGTGGTGTCTTTGTTTGGCTTCGGTACTAGGGTAATGTTGGCATCATAGAAGGAGTTAGGCAATATTCCTTCTGTTTCGATTTTTTCAAATAGTTTCAGCAGGATTGGTGTTAGTTCTTTCTGGAATGTTTTGTAGAATTCACCTATGACGCCGTCTGGCCCTGGGCTCTTCTTAGTTGAGAGGTTTTTAATGACTGGTTCTACCTCTTTACTTGTGATTGGTTTGTTAAGATCATCAATTTCTTCTTTCATCAATATGGGCTGCTTATGTGTTTCTGGAATTTGTCCATTTCCTCTGAATTGTCATTTTTGTTGGAATATAGTTTTTCAAAGTATCCTCTTATGATAGTCTTTATTTCTGTGAGGTCAGTGGTGATATCAACTTTCTCATTTCTTATTTTCTGTATTTGCATCTTCTCTCTTTTTTCCTTGTTAGTCTTGCTAACGGTTTGTTAATTTTGTTGATCTTCTCAAAAAACCAGCTCTTGGTCTTGTTTATCTTTTCAAGTGCTTTCTTATTTTCTATTTCATTTAGTTCTGCTCTTATCTTTGTCATTTCTTTCCTTCTTCTTCCTGTTGGGCTACTTTGTTGTTGTTTTTTCTAATTCCTTCAAATGTGCAGTTAGTTCTTCAATTTTTGCTCTTCTTTTTTGATGTATGAATTTATGGCTAAAATTTCCCTCTCAGTATTGCTTTTGCTGCATCCCATAAATTTTGGTATGTTGTGTTATCATTATCATTTGTTTCAAGGTACTCATTGATTTCTTTTGAGATTTCCTCTTTGACCCACTGTTTTTCTAAGAGTGTGCTGTTTAATTTCCACATCGTGGTGTGAAATCTGGGCCTCTGTCCCTTACAAATTTCCAGCTTCACTCCACTGTGGTCAGAGATATTGTTTTGTATGATTTTGATCTTTCTGAATTCATTAAGCCTTTCTTTGTGGCCTAGCATATGTTCTATCTTGGAGAATGATCCATGTGCACTTGAGAAAAATGTATACCCTGCTGTGTTTGGGTGTAATGATCTATATATGTCTATTAGATCCAGTTCCTCTAATATACTGTTCAAATGTTTTGTTTCTTTAGTGATTCTCTTTTGAGATGTTCTGTCAAGAGTTGATAGTGATGTATTAAAATCCCCCACTATAATTGGAGATGCATCTATTCTTTCACTTAGTTTTTCCAGCGTTTGCCTTACGTATTTAGAGGCACCCTTGTCAGGAGCATGAATATTTATGATTGTTCGATCTTCTTGACAGATTGTCCCTTTCACTAAAATGTAGTATCCTTCTTTGTCTCTCACAATTGTTTCGCATTTAAAGTCTATTTTGTCTGATATTAATATAGATTCTCCTGCATTTTTTTAGTTATTGTTTGCTTGTATGATTGTTTTCAAGCCATTCACTTTCAACCTCCATGAGTCTCTGGGTCTAAGATGTGTCTCTTGTAGACAGCATATAGATGGGTCATATTTCCTTATCCAATGTCCCAGTCTGAATCTTTTGATAGGTGCATTTAATCCATTGACATTCAGTGTTATTACTTTCAAGGAATTATTTGTGTTAGCCATATTTTGATTGGACTTGTGTTTGTCATATTTTGTTTGCTTTTTTTTCCCTTCTCTTTTTGTCTTTTTTGTTGCTCTTACACTCTCCTCCAACTCTGCCTGTCCTGTTTTTTGCTTTCTTCCTGCAGAACTCCCTTTAGAATTTCTTGAAGAGGAGGTTTCTGGTTGGCATACTCTTTCAGTTTCTGTTTATCTGCAAATATTTTGAACTCTCCATCATTTTTGAATGCTAGTTTAGCTGGATAGAGTATTCTTGGTTGGAAATTTTTTTCCTTTAGTACTTTGACTATATCATACCACTGCCTTCTTGCCTCCATGGTTTCAGATGAGAAATCAGCACTTAATCTTATGGAACTTCCCTTGCATGTGATTGTTTTCTTTTCTTTTGCTGCTTTTAGAATTTTCTCTTTGTCTTGAGCATTGGATAATTTGACAAGTATATGTCTTGGGGTGGGCCTGTTGGTGTTTATGACGAGTGGGGTGCACTGTGCTTCTTGGATATGTACATCTCTCTCTTTCAGTAGATTTGTGAAGTTTTCAGCCATTATTTCCTGCAACACTCCTTCTGACCTCTTTCCCTTCTCTTTTCCTTCTGGAATGCCTATAATACTCATGTTTGAGCATTTTTCATTATCATTCAGGTCCCTAAGTCCTAGCTGGATTTTTCTATCTTATTATCGACCAATTCTACTATCTGTTTGATTTCTGATGTACTGTCTTCCACATCACTAATTCTCTGCTCTGCCTCTTCTAGTCTGCTAATATTTGCTGCAAGTGTATTTTTGATTTCTTGAACTGTGGTGTTCATTCCCATCATATCTGTTATCTTTTTGCATATGTCTGCAATTTCCCCTTCAAGTGTTGTCTTCATGTTGTTAACCTCTTCCTTTACTTCATTAAATTTGTTGGTGATAAATGATCTGAGATCTTTCATTACTTTTGTGAAGTTCTGCTCCCCTTCCTGATTTTTAGTTTGTTCATTGGATTCAGCCAGTTTACCTGATTACTGGTTTGGTTTGTAGATTTTTGTTGCTGTCTGGTCATCATTTTATGTTGATGGGTTTAATCAGTTCCTTAGCTTCTTTGTCTAGTCTTGTCTAATTAGCTGTTCTTTTTGCATAAGTGTTATATCTTCTCTTTGTCACTTTGTTCTTCTTATTCTAATTTCTTATGGCTGACTGAGTTCACTTTAAAGGAAAGTGTTAGGGCCGGGGAAAGGCAATTGTGTAAGCAAGGAAAAAGTGTAAGGTAATATTGGTGATATATGTTAACAGAGCAACAATATGAGATCTGGGAGGATGGATGTTAGATTCATGTAAATTGTGTAGAGTTACAGCAATAGGTAGAGTACCTATAATGAGGTAGCTGACTGAATATGGTAGGAATAGGGTATGAATTAAAAAGCTATTGTTTTCATGAGAGAGAGAAAGAGAAAAGAAAGGCAATAGGTTCAAGAGTGGATAACAGGCAGAAAAGAAAACAAAGGTATTAGAAATTAAGAGTTAGACACTTTGTGGATCAAAGAAAGGGAGGTGGAATATAGGAGAGACAATAGATGATGGAGGATATCAAGATGTAGGGGAAAGGGGATAGTGTAGGTAGCCAAAATCTATTCACACAGAAATGAGGCAGTGGAGGATGAGGAAACCCGGTGCTGAAAGTTTTTATTGTTAAAATTCTGATGACGGAGTTTGCTGCTGAAGTTTTAAGCTGGAGCACAGGGAAGTAAGCACACAGAGGAAAGAAAAGCAAGCCCTGGGAAGAGAGGAACCTTGAGCCCAGAGAGAAGCAAGCCCATGGGAAGAGAAGAATCCTATGCCTGAAGAGAAGCAAGACCCAGGAATACAGGAACCCAGGAAATCTGAACCCTTACAGACGTCACCAGCCATCTTGCACCAACACGTGAAAATAGAACTTGGTGAGGGAAGTAACTTACAATTTATGACCTGGCATCTGCAAGTTCCTACCACAAATAAATGCCCCTTATGAGAGCCAACAGACTTCTGGTATTTTGCATCAGCAGTCCCTTTGCTAATACATTGTCCTTCAAATATTGAAGTGAGTATGAAATATTAACAAACAAACAGAAACTAAGAGAGTTGGTAAAAAAGAATCCCCTTTGCAGCAAATATTAAAGGAAGCCTTAGAGACTTAAAGAAAAAGACAGGAGAAAGGGGCATGGAAGACAGTATAGAAGAAAGAACAGCAGAAAGGATATCCAAAAGAGTAAAAAGATAATGAAAATATAACGTGACATATGAAAACCAAAGAATAAAATGGTGGAAATAAATAATGAATTTACAGTGATATCATTGAATGTGAATGAATTAAATTCCCCAATCAAAATATACAGGCTGACTGAATGGATAAAAATACATGATCCATCCATATTCTGCTTACAAGAGACTCACCTTAGACCCAGGGATATAAACTGGCTGAAAGTAAAAGGCTGGAAGAAGATATGCCATGCAAATTGTAACCAAAAAAGAGCAGGTGCACTAATATCAGATAAAACAGACTTTAAATGCAAAAAAGTTATGAGATACAGAAGTCCACTATATATTACTAAAAGGGACAATCCATCAGGAAGATACAGCAGTCACAAATATCTATGCACCAAACCAGGTTGCCCAAAAATACATGAGAGAATCTGGTAAAGAGAAATGGACATCTTTATAATAATTATTGGAGACTTCAACACACCACTCACATCATTAGATAGAACAACTAGACAGAAGATGAGTAAAGAAAAAGAGAACTTGAACAATAAGATAAACATGTTAGGGAAGCGGACTTGGCCCAGTGGATAGGGCATCCATCTACCACATGGGAGGTCTGCAGATCAAACCCCAGGCCTCCTTGACCCATGTAGAGCTGGCCCACACAAATTGCTGATGCACACAAGGAGTGCAAGGAGAGCCTCACATGCAAGGAGTGCACTCTGTAAGGAGAGCTGCCCAGCGTGAAAGAAATTTCAGCCTGCCCAGGAATGGCACCGCACACACGAAGAGCTGATGCAGCAAGATGACATAACTAAAAAAAGAGACACAGATTCCCCTGATGCTGACAACAACAGAAGCAGACAAAGAACATGCAGGAAATGGACACAGAGAACAGACAACCAGGGTGTGGGGTGAGGGAGGAAATAAAATAAAATAAAATAAAATCTTTAAAAATATATATATAAACATGTTAGACCTAACAGACATATACAGAATATTGCATCCAAACTCCATGAGTTTTGCATTCTTCTCAAGGGCCAATGGATCATTTTCCAGGATAGACCACATGTTAGGGCCTGATTTAGCTCTCAGTAAGTGTAAAAAGATTGAAATTATACAAAGCAACTTCTATCATAATGGAATAAAACTAGAAATCAATGATAGGCAGGAAATAGATAAATTAAGAAATGTGTGGAGGCTAAACACAACACCCCCAAATAACCAGTGGGTCAAAGAAGAAATTGCAACTGAAACAGTAAATATTTTAAGACAAATGAAAACAAGAACACAAATACAAAACTTATGGGATGCAGCAAAGGGAATCTTGAGAGGGATATTTATAGCACGGAAACCTATAGTAAAAAAGAAGAAAGAGCTAAACTCAAAGATTTAACTGAATGACCAGATGTGGCTCAAGTGGTTGAGCTCCAGGCTGTCACATGGGAAGTCTTGGATTCAGTCCTCAGTGCCTACTGAAAAACAAAACAAAACAAAACAAGAAGCAAAACAAATAAAAAACCAACTCTGGGAAACTGATGTGGCTCAGTGATTGTGCAGCAGCTTCCCGCATACAAGATCATGGATTCACTCCCTGGCCCTCTGTACTTCAAAGAGAAAAAAATATTTAACTGAGAAACTGGGCAACTAGGAAAAGAACAGCAATCCCATTCCAAAGCAAGCTGAAGGAAAAAAATAATAAAGATCAAAGGAGAAATAAATGAAATTGAGGACAAAAGCTTGGGGGAGCAGATGTGGATCAACCAGTTGAGTGCCTGCTTTGCACATGTGTGGTCCAAGTGTCTGTTCCCAGTGCCTCCTAAAAACAAACAAAAAACAACAAGCAAACAAAAAAACCAAACCAGGGGAGCCACTGTAGCTCAATGGTTGAGCTCCAGCTTCCCACATAGGAGATACTGTTTTCAATCCTCAGTCCCAGTACCTAAAAAGAAACCAAAAAAAGACAAACACAAAACAATAACAACATAAAAAATAAAAACCACCAAAAGCTCGTTCTTAGAGAAGAGCAATATAATTGACAACCCCCCATTTAAACTGACAAAGAAAAAAAGAAGATGCAAATAAATACAATGCAAAATGAAAGTGGGAGGTTATGACTGACCCCACAGAAATAAAAAGATCATAAGAGGCTATATTGAGGAACTGTGCCAACAAACTAGTCATCTTAGATGAAATGGACACATTCCTAGAAATGCACAAACAAGCTTCACTGATGCTACAAGAAATATAAGAACTTAGGCCAATCACATTTACATATGTATGTATGTATGTATGTATGTATTTAAATTCATCCCCCTTCCCCGATGTTTCTCTTTGTCTGCTCATTGTTTGGTTGCCTTCTCCAGGAGGCACTGGGAACCAAACCTGGGATTTCCCACATGGGAGAAGAATGTCCAAGGGCCTGAGCCACACCCACTTCCAATGGGCTGTGGTGTCTGCTGACCTGTGGCATCTGCTGGCTTAGAAGTCTGCTCATTACAGCAAGGTGCAACATCTAGTTCTTGTAGCTGCAGGTGTGAGGTCCAGCTCTCATTGCAGCAGGTGTGGGTATCTAGCTCTTGTTCAGTGGGTGCGGGCATCTGTTTGTCTTCTTTAGGAGGCATCAGGACTCAAACCCAGGCCCTCCCATGAGGTAGGGGGGTGTTCAACTGGTTCAACCACATCTGCTTCACACCAATCACATTTAAAGAGATTGAAACAGTCATCAATAATATCCCAACAAGGAAAACTCTAGGGCCAGATGGCTTCATAGGTGAATACGACCAAGTAGTTCAAAAGAATCAACACCAATCCTGTTTAAAGTTTTCCAAAACACTGAAGAGGAGGGAAAATTACTCAACATATCTTATGATGCCATCACCCTAATAGCAAAGCCACATAAACACACTATAAGAAAGGAAAATTACAGAACAATCACTCTAATGCTCATAGTTGCAAAAATTATCAAGAAAATAGCTGTAAATCAAATCCAATAGTATATCAAAAGACATACAGCACAACCAAGTGGGATTTATTCCTGGAATGAGAGACTGGTTCAACATAGGAAAATCAATCAACATGATATACCATGTTAACGCATTGAACACAAGAACATCTCAATCAATGCAAATAGGGCATTTGCCAAAATTCAGTATTCTTTCTTGATAAAAAGACTTCAGAAGATAGGAATAGGAGGAAAATGTCTCAATATGGTAAAAGACATATATGACAACCCACAGCCATCATTGTATTCAATAGGAAAAGTTTGAAAGCTTTCCCTCTAAGATCAGGAACAAGACAAGGATGCCCACTGTTGCCATTGTTATTGAACATTGTATTTAGAAGTTCTAGGTAAAGCAATGAGACAAGAAAGAAATGAAAGGCATCAGTATTTTTGGAATTCATAACCATATCAAACAGCTACACTCCATGCTCTGAATTCCAAAAACACATTACAATATTTAAATAAACCTTAAATCAGTAACAATGCAAGTACTAAATCATATCACAATCAATTTTAAGAAATACCATTTGTCTTGGGGCAAAGACCTATCTGCTATAGACCCCTGAAACTTATAAAAAAATTTATGTATTTCTAATACACAAATGGACAGACAATGGATAAATGTTTTCATTATAAGAAGGAGAAATTGGGGTTGAAACATGCCTCATAGGTCCTCTACAGTTCAGAAAACCTGCAGGGCATCCTCCATTCCATTTCAGTCTGAGAGTCATTCTTAAGATGATGGTCTCTACTCCTTGGTGCCTTATGGGAACCCACCCTTTCCACAGGCTTGCCCAAAGGCCATTTTCTTTGTTCCACCCTCATCAAGCATCTGGGTGTTGACCAAGCTCCAGAGCTTCCCTCCCAGAGTGTTGGGGTGATTGCCACACCTTATCCATTCTTTGGGTTAGAGTCTTAACCCCCCTAGTACAGTGATGTGAAGACAACATTCCCCCTAACATTTGACATACAGGCTCAACCCTCTCACAGCAATGAGTTGACCACCTGGTCTTCCCCCTAACCTTTGGGGGACAGGTACACCCCTCATAGATCTATGGAGTGCTGACCTTAACCACCCTAATTCTTGGGGAATGTGCTCCACCCTCTCTGTACCCTGGGGCAGCAAAACTCTCCCACAATATCAGGCAGAAACATCCACCCCCTTCAATGCTGGGGCAAACTCACTCTCTCCGTATACATGGGTGGGATTCCTTTCTTGGCCCAAGGTGATATCTTAATTTCAGATCTCAGCTTCCATGATTTTCCTCTTAAAGATGTTTCTCCTTCATTCTCTCATTTCCATGTCCCTTTTAGTCCAAACTGACAGTGGTTTTGTTCACACAGTTCTCTCAAAAACCTTGTTGCTTTAGAATACAAGAAGCAGGGGTCCAAGTCATCAGACAGTAAGACTTTTGAGATAACTGCATCCTCAATCCTGATTTACAAGTTCTAAGTTTAGTTAAGTCCTCCAATGGGTTATGGTCATCTGGGACCTTGTTTTTCAAAGGATTGGAATTTCCAGAATCACTTTCTGTTTTCTTTGTTGCAAAAGTTTGGTCCTCAGCATATCTCTGTCATCTAGCATTTTGCTATGAGCTGCAAGCAGAAGCCAAGATGTATTCTCTGGTTTGCTTTGAAAAATCTGAGAAGGAAATTAGTGAAAAAATTCCAATTATGAAAGTAACAAAGTGACTCCAATATCTAGGAATCAATTTGCCCGAAGAAGTACAGAACCTATTTGGACAAAACTACAAAACAATGTTAAAAGAAATCAATGAAAACCTAAACAAATGGAAAGACCATTCTGTGTTCATGGATTGGAGGACTAAATATCAGAAGATGTGAACCTTACCCAAACGGATTTATAGATTCAGTGCAATGCCAATCAAAATTCCAACAGCCTACTTTTCTAAAATAGAAAAGGCAATTGCCAAACTCATTTGGAAAGGAAAAGTGAACCTGGATAGCAAAACCATGCTAAAAAAGAAGAGCAGCATGGGAGAAATTTCACTGCTTGACCTTGAAACATATTACAATGCTACAGTGGTCAAAACAGCACAGTACTGACTACAGACATAAAGATAGACCAGTTGATCAGTCGAATAGAATTGAGTCCTGAAATAAACCTTCACCTCTACAGTCAACTGATTTTTTTAAAAGATTTATTTTATTTCTCTCCCATTCCTCTTCCACCCATTGTCTGCTCTCTAATGTGCATTCACTGTGTGTTCTGTGTCCACTTGCATTCTCAGCATCACCACCAATCTGTGTCTTTTTCTGTTGCTTCATCTTGCTGCGTCAGCTCTCCATGTGTGCAGCAGCACTCCTGGGCGGGCTGCACCTTTTTTTTCAAGAGGAGCCCCCCACACAAGGAGTGCACCCCACATGGACAGCTGCTCCATGCAAAAAAAGTGTAGCCTACCCAGGAGTGGCATCACACACACAAAGAGCTGACACAGCAAGATGGTGCAACAAAAAGAGACACAGACTACCAGTGCTGCTGACAAGAATACAAGCAGACACAGAAGAACACACAGCACATGGATATGAAGAGGAGACAACGGGTTGGGGAAGGAGAGAGGAATAATTTTTTAAAAAAATTTTAAATAAATAAATAAATAGGAAAGGCGGGACCATAAAATTTTTAGGAGAAAATATACAAAAACATCTTAAAGACATTGTGGTATGTGGTGGTTTCTTGGACCTTACACTGAAAACATATACAACAACAAGAAAAAAAATAAATAAATAGGACCTCCCCATAACTAAACACTTGCATCAAATAGGACTTTGTCAAAGGTTGAAATAGCAGCCAACTCAATGGGAGAAATTATTTTGAAATCACTATCTGAGAAGTGTTTAATACCCATGATATATGAAGAGAAGTTACAACTCAACAAAAAAAGCCAAAGGACCCACTTTAAAAATAGGCAAAAGATTTGAATAGACATTTGTGCAAAGAAGAAATAAAAATGGCAAAAAAAGTAAAAAATATTCAACATAACAAATGATTAGGGAATTGCAAATTAAAACTACAATAAGGGAAGCGGATTTGGCCCAACGGATAGGGCGTCGACATACCACATGGGAGGTCTAAAGGTCAAACCTAGGGCCTCCTGACCCATGTGATGAGCTGGCACACTAGCAGCACTGATGCACACAAGGAGTGCTGTGCCACACAGGAGTGTTCCCCATGTAGGGAAGCCCCATGTGCAAGGAGTGCACCCATAAGGAGAGCCGCCCACTGCATAAAAAGTGCAGCCTGCCCAGGAATGGCACCGCACACATGGAGAGATGATGCAGCAAGATGATGCAACAAAAAGAGACACAGTTTCTGGGTGCCATTGACAAGAATCCACGCAGACACAGAAGAACTCACAGTGATTGGAGACAGAGGGCGACAATTGGGGGGTAGGGGAGTGGTTGGGGAAGGGAAGAAAATTTTTAAAAAAACTAAAATGAAATATCATTTCATACTTATGAGAATTGCCACTATTAAAAAGACAGACAAATATAAGTGTTGGAGAGGATGTGAACAGATGGAAACAGTTATTCACTGTTGGTGGGAACGCAGAATTACAGCCACTGTGGAGGACTGTTTAGCAATTCCTAGAAGAATCATTACACTTTTAAAATATTGGAAACTGAGTATTCTGATTTGTATTTTGACATAGAACAAGAAGAGAACATGCAATTAGGGAGGTTTTATTGAAAGTAAAGTTCTTCAAGTTAATGGTCTTCCTTTCTCTTTATACTTAGCACAGACTACCCAGTGTCCGGGAGAGGATTCATTGTGAAGGATGTTGGATATATCAGAATCCCCTATATTCTGTACATGAGCTTACTGTAAACTAAAACTTTTTTTTTGAAGACAAAATGAAAAAAAAAAAGACACTGGGTAATAAATAGAAGAAAGTGTCACTGTATATACAAGATAACAGACCTTACAGTGATGAAAGACATAATGTCAATAAAAATTTTTTACAATAGAAGAAGCTAAATCATTGATGTGGAGACAATGGCCACTGGAGGTGCTGAAGTCAGGGAGGAGGACAAAGAAGTGTAATATGGGGGCATTTTCAGGAATTGTTCTGAGTGATATTACAATGACAGATATGAACCAATATATATATGGCCATAATCTACAGAATTGAGTGAGATGGAGAGTATACTACAATGTAAACTGTAATCCATGCTTAGTGGCAATGTCCCAAAATGTGTTTATCAATTGCAATGAATGTACCACACTAATGAAAGAAGTTGTTATTGTGGGGAAGCCTGGGAGCTGTGGGGAGTGGTGCATAGGGGAATCCCTTATATTTTTTATCTAACATTGTATATAATCTAAGCATCTTTTTAAAATAAATAAAAAGTAGATATTAAAAAAAAAAGCAGTGGGGAATAAAATGCACCCCCAAAAAATCAGACTAAATTCATAAAAATTTTTTCTAATTTTTTATATTTTTAATTATTTTTTATTATTCCAAATTTTTTGTAAGTTTTTGTATTTTTTATTTTTCAAACCATCATTTCATTTCCTTAGCAACTGTATTTGCTTATTTTCTTAGCTTCACTATTGAAGAAGTTTTGGATCACAGAAGGATTAGAACTGTATCAGGGAGGATCACTGGTGTGGGAAGTCGGTGAAAGGGGATGTATAGAAGTTGGTTCACCTGGGCACACCTTCATAAAGGCACATAAATTTGTTCAAGTGTTCATGGGGCATTGTCACAGTGGGTGGAGATTTACACAATAACTGAAAGAATATTCCCATCCTGGGAACCTCTGCCACATTCTCTAATATGATAGCAAGAATACCCCAAATACAGGGGCAGTGACTGGTGAAGGAGGAAGGAATATTGATGGGCCCTTCATATTGATGGATAACTTATGAACCTTTAATTTTGAAATTGCAACTTATCCTAATATTATACGGTGCCTAAGAGTTACCTCCTGAGAGCCTCCTTGTTGCTTAAATGTGGCCTCTCTCTAAGTGGAACTCAGCATATAAATGTTTTTCCCACAGCATGGGACATGACTCCTGGAGATGAGCCTCCCTGGCACCAAGGGATTACTACCAGGCACCAACTACCAATACAACTGGAAATAGACATTGGCCAAAAGATAAAGACAAATGAGTTTATATGTCTAAGAGACTTCAAAGTGAGTCAGGGTGTCATTCCAGAGGTTGTGCTTATGCACACTTCAGCAGGATCTCATTGACTGCCAAATAGTGGAGGCACCCAAACACTACAGGTAGGGCAGACAGTTCAGGAGTTTGGTGCCCTGCCAGTGGGCCCTACCTGGTAACTTATGCCCCAAAGGGTGACAGAGTTGGACTCAGTTTTGGTTTCCTTACACATGGCCCTTCTGCCCCTTCTATTTGACCCTATATTTAGTGCTAGAGTTGATGGTGTATGTCCAAGAGCCTTAAATCTTTGGTCTGTCCATGTGCCAGCTCAGGCCTGAATCTCAAAGGAGTTGCAACCCCTATTCTCTAGTTCATTAGGGTCCTCTGGGACAACTAACAAGGAGATGATGATAGACAACAAGCATCCCAAAGAACATAGAGTCTGCAACTGCAAAATCCTATCCATCTGCACCATAGGATCTAAGCCCCCTCTCAAATAGAGGTGGAGTAGGCATCACCATGCCAGATTCCTTAGGATTGGGGAATGAATGATGGACTAAAGTAGACTTCTTGGTATTCTAGTGTAGACTTATTGTGATTCTAACAATGGAAGTACTTTTATCATTGGTGTGGAGGCATAGGCCACTGGAGGTTCTGAGGGGAGGGAGAGGGAATACTAGGTGTAATATGGGGACATTTAAAGACCTTGGGAATTGTCCTTAATGACACTGCAATGACAGATATAAACCATTATATATCTTGTCAAACTTACAAAATTGTGCAGGAGTGTAAGCTACAATGTAAAGTACAATCCATTCTTAGTGGCAATGTTCCAAAATGTGTTCATCAGTTATATCAAATGTACCACACTAATGAAGGATATTAATGTGGACAAATGTGGGAGGGGTTGGGAGAAGGGCATATGGGAATCCCTTATATTTTATATGTAACATTTATGTAATCCAAGTATCTTTTTAAAAAATTAAAAACTGTATTTTAAAAAAACCCAAAGGGGTATTTGTTTAGAAAGGTATCTTTGCCACAGATCTTACCCAAAGTCAATGTTGGTGCTAGCCACATCCAATTCATGGGGTAAGTCAAGGCCCACTCCTTTTACTGCTTGAGATTGTATTACTCCCTCCTTCTTAAAAAGCAGCCCACTTGGGAGATTTTCTCATTTCCATGTACAACCCTTCCTGGTTAGCACATACATTGGTTTTTAATATCTGAGCTAAATGAGGAATGAAGGGTTTCCAGTACCTCAACAGCCACGAACAAGCAATTAATCATTTTGGTTTGTGGTGTGGGAAAACATCATACTTTAACAACACTTAAGAGTTTACTGGCAGCAGGGACCTTGCAAGTTTGTCCCTACTGTTTGCCCATTCTAGGCTCTTAAGATAAGATACCATTGTTTCTGAGGCTTCTTTTAATTCTGAAAAAGAATTACTAGTTAAAATATCATCAGTATAATGAAATAGGGTTACAGCCACTGCTTTCTTCTGCACAGCTGGATCCTTTGCCACCAGGCCAGGACAGATGGTGTGGGCTATGCACATGGCCTTGGCGATGTACTGCAAGATCCACCACTGGTCCCCCACATGAAGGTGAATGCAAGCTGGCTTGACTAGCCTAAGGAAATAGTAAAGAAAGCCTTAGATCTAAAGCAAAGTGATAGTGACATAACTGATATTTTGCAGCAAAGCAACAATATTTGGAACTTTTGTATACAGCAGTGATGTTACTTTAATTTATGATAACCTACTCTTATGTCATTCTTGGCAACCCCCAATGGCCATTCTCTACAGCCAGAGAACTGCTTCTTCAGTGGAGGTGGGGCAAATCAGATGACTACAAGTCTGAGTGTCTGAATTTGATGACAAGGTGGAGAAGTGGATTCTGTGGCACAAACAATTTTTTAAAATAATTAAAACCATGATTAACAACATTATGCTCTCATTTAATATTTTACAGAATGCATTGTTTACTTTGGGGGAAATTTTATACAATCTTTAAATATTCATGTGAACATTTTACCAGAAAACTTTGGTTAACAGTGTGTTATAAAAGCCCTTTAATTTTGTGACTATTTCTAAACACTTTTTATTTAACTTGTAACATGTCAAATGGCCTTCACTATTTTATTACTTTACTTTTTGCTTTTACACCTTTACCATGATTACATTAATTAACTGGTATTTTATTTTAGCCGTACAGGAAAAACTACTTTTATTTTATGAAAACCTAAAGTTCCCAGTGGAATCAAGATTATCTTCTTCCTGCCACCACTTTCATATGCAGATTGACATGGCCTCTGACAAGTTTTCCTGTTATAAAGTTAGTTTTTTAATCAATACCAATTCACTTTCTATTTAATAATGGCTTCCTGGATATTTCCATTTAAACAATGCTTTTATAAATGTCTTATAACAATCCATAACCACATAGACTGGTTACTTCATCTCAAGACAAATTTCACCTTCACAGAACACATTCCCTTAATCCTACCTCCTATATTGTCTTCTACAACTTGCCATATGCATTCAAAATTTGTATTACTTCCATCTTGATTTTATGAAAACCAGTTATCTTATGTTAGGACAAAACACACTCCCTTAAGTAAACTTATCAAAATTAGTCGGCACTTCCACAAATGTTTACTTCTTTCTATATCCATTTAGGTCATATCCCTCATTCTATTCTGTGAAGCAAAAATATTCATTTCAACTTAGGCAAAAACAATTTTTTAAAAAGAGGGTTGTAATAATTTTATTAGTCAAAACTTACAATTTTCATCATTTCAAAAATTTAACACATACAATATTAATTTTGCTTATTAGTATCCATTCTTAGTTAAGCAATATAAGAAGTTAGTAATTTTTTGGTCATTTGAATAGAGCTCTTTTAAGAATTGTCATTTGTTAACTGAATATTACCATCTGGAGGTATCAAAATATACACCGAACAAACAGAGAAATGAAAAAAAGTTAAAACACACCAACAGAAACATAAAGCTCACTAATTTGACTCATTATTCTTACTCCTTTGCTATGGATGTTACCAAGCTCGCTGTCATTTTTTAAAAAACATTTATTTATTTAATTCCTCCCTCCCCCGGTTGTCTGTTTGCTGCGTCTTGTTTCTGTCTGCTTCTGTTGTCATCAGCGGCATAGGAAGTGTGGGCGGTGCCATTCCTGGGCAGGCAGCACTTTTTTTCGTGCTGGGCGGCTCTCCTAATGGGGTGCACTCCTTGCGTGTGGGGCTCCCCTATGTGGGGGACACCCCTGCGTGGCACGGCACTCCTTGCACGCATCAGCACTGCGCATGGGCCAGCTCCACATGGGTCAAGGGGGCCCGGGGTTTGAACAGCGGACCTCCCATGTGGTAGATAGATGCCCTAACCACTGGGCCAAGTCTGTTTCCCCACTCTCTGTCATTTCACATAGCTGATTATCCTGCTTTTAAGATCTCTTCTGGAATGCATGTTGCTTGTAATATGCAAGCTCATTCCTGGAAATACTTTTATTAGTCGTCAGCAACCAGTTAGGAATACTCATTCAGTGTAACTATAGTTAAGAACTAATACAGCAGTTTAGACCAACAGACATGTAACACATATATTCTGAGTTATTCTTCAGTAGTACAGTTTTGACAGATTTGTAATTCAGGAGTAAGCTATTGATTTAAAACTGAAAGCTCTTTTAAGCACCTTGATAAAAATTCTGATAAAATAAAATGTGACTAAAATTAAAATGTTGTTAACATTTTAATTTTCTTTTAGTTTGTAATATATTTTAATTGCAGGCTTACCAAAGCTGCTAACATTTTTTTATCTATCTATTTCTTTAGGGTTTTCCAGTTCAAAAGTTACTAAACTTTGATGGCACTCATTTTATCAGTGTGGCTCTCCTGGCCCAATTAGTATTATCATGGGAACTAAACAGAGAACATTAATGTTGCTATGTTTTGCTACTTTTTGAGCAGTTTAATTCTGTCAGCCCTCACTAGCCCACAGACACAACATTCAGGTGGCAGGGGGTTTGCAGAGTTCCTGCAGGAATGTTTTCCTTATGTTAGTTAACTCATGAGCAGAATATTTTCTTATAAGCATGTTTCAGGGAAAAGTGCTTTCTTTTGCACTTCTACTTGTGCAGGATTTTGTATCTGTGATTTAGCCTTCCTTGCACAAGTAGTTTAGCATGATTTAAAAGTTCTTCTACAGTTTCTACATCTGAATCAGTATCTCCTTCTTATCTAGTTACTCAGAGAGACCTGTCACTAAGGCAGAGGTGGAAGCTTGCAAATTCCTTTCTAGTTGTAGTTCTGCTTTCCTCTAGCCTAAGCATAGACAGACCATTGTTTGCACCTGTTCTTGTGATTCCTCTGATTTCTTAAATTCTCCTTTTGATTTACTCATCAGTTGGAGATTCCGTTTCACTTTTAGTCCTCCTCCAGTCACCTTGCCTTTGTTTCAGCTGTTGCTTGTTAGTAGTATCACATAAGGCAAGGAAGAAGGACCATGCAATGGCTGCAGCCACTGCACATTGCTCAATTTTCTTCATGAAAGTTCCCTCCACTCTTTCCTCTAACTGCACTAATCCAGCAGGAGTGTATGGGGCATCCCCCAACTCCCTCCTGGGTTCTCAAGTGTTTATCAGCTGGGCAAGCTCATACCACATATTAGTGTATGGCTGCCCCAGGGATTCCCCCCACAAATTCCCTGTGTACTGCAGGGTCTACTCTACAGTATCTGGAATGACTGACATGCTTTCACCTGCCTTATGCCCGATGGGTTTCTCTGGAATATCCTGGAAACTATGCCAATTGTAATGCAGGAAGTTTGAGCCCAGGAAGGCTGACAGAATCTTTTGATATTCCAAAGAAACCACATGGGGAGTTCAGCAGCACTCACACCATTTATTTACTCACATGTCCCAATGTTGGCGATCAGACAGCAACCATGCTATACAGTAGGGAAACAGATTATATAGGGCTAGACAGCACAAGGAGGGGCTCTAGCTAATGCATAGAGCAGCTCAAGCATGTAGATAGCTTAGTAAGTAATTAACAGCTCAAGCATGTAGGTAGCTTAGTAAGTAATTAACAGTGAGGGTAATTCTGTGGGTCCCCAGAACAGTGAGGGTCAACACATATGAAGGTTAATGATTACTATGCCTAGGATTGTTTATGTGCTGTAGCAGAAACTTCCAGAATGGATTGCTGGTCAGTTCTACCCCCACACTTTCCAGCAATTTACACAAATAACTAGTGGGAGGGAGAGATGAGCATTTCATGTCCCTACATGGAGATTAGTGCATAACCATATTTGAGGGCTGTTATTTCTGTCTACTACCCACAAAACTCATGCACATATTCTATTATTTTTAAAATGGAATATTCTTTGAACTCTAGACATATGGAAGTGAAAATAGATACATTGATCTGAATCATTCTGAAAGGAAAACTTAATGCCTCAAATGAGCTTAAGTGACCTATTTATAGTTTTTATAATAATTTATGTCTGTTTTCTAAATTTTTAAAAATCTTTTAAAACTAACTTCTAGAGTTGGTCGAGTATCACGTCATATGAAATCTTAATGACAAATAGCTTACTAAGTTTTAATATAGCTTTTTTCCAAATATTTATTTACCCCCTTCCCCTTCTCCTGCCCTTCTGTTTTTGCTGTCTGTGTTGTCTTTTCTTCTCATTTTCTGTCCTCTGGGATTCAACAGTATTCAATTCAAGAAACTTCTGAAGGGGAGAGATTTTGCCTGTCAATTGTGCCACCTCAGTTCCTGGTCTCTGCTGCACTTCACCTTGAGTCTCCCCTTTGACTCTCTTTTGATGCATCATCATCTTGCTGTGTGACTCACTTGTGTGGGCACTCGCTCACCACTTGGCCACTCATGTGGCCATGGGCTCACCAAACAGGCAAACTTTCTCATCTTTTTCACCAGGAGGCTCCAGAGACCCTCCCATATGGTAGCTGGATGTTCTATTGCTTGAGCCACATCCAGTTCCCAAATTTTAATACATTCTTGGGAAGCATAATGACATTATATGAAACATTTTTATGGCAAAATAAGGCTCAATGAAGGCTATGACAATACTTATGTGCAGATTTACTAAAAATGAATGTCAACTCTTATCCAATGAGAAGATGCATATTAAAGAATATAAGTGGAAACATCATTTGACTGTATGCTATATGAGGAAATATCTCTTCATCAATACAAAGAGAATTATTTCCTATAATTTCTGAATGTCCCATGTATATTTGGTTTCTCATCTCTGTCCTGGACTCAGCTCCCCTATCTTGTCCTCCTCCTATCATGAGCCTTTCCTCAGTTCTTGTGCACTGTGTGCCCCAGTCAGTCATGGCTCTCACAGCTCCCCCCATGCTGGCCCTGTCAACTCTCCTTGCACCTTCCCCAAAACTGACGTCAGTTCACTCTGGGCACCTTGCTTTGTCCCATCAGCCACCAGTTTCTCTCATTTTCTACTCCTTCCCAGTCAGTCTTACCCGAGTCCCACTCCTTATGAAATCCCTCTTTCCTGCCTCTCACCTTAGACCTCAGACCCACCCCACAAGGACCCCTCAGCATGGCCTGCATCCCTTAGTTTCTGTCCTTTATTCAGCACCCACCCTTCCCTTCTCCTGCCCAGCACCCTGCTCCTCCCCTGCCTCAGTTTACCCTCTGCAGAGTCCCCCCTCTGTGGATTGACCCCACCCATTCACTACTCTTCATTCAGCTCCCCACGGCCCTTTTAATTGCCCCATCCTCCTAGGCCCTCTCACCTTTCTAGTCCTGCCTCACCCAGATTATCTGCCCCTCAGCCACTGACCTCTCCTACCTCCACCTTTGAACCCTCCCCACCACAAACATGCAGAGAGGCCTCATACCCTCACTGGGGTTCTCTTCTCCTTCTCTCTTTTCCCTCTCCCCAAATTGGCCCCAAGTCCCCTGCTTCAGGTCACCACAGCTCTCCCCTCTCACGGGTCATGCCACTTTCTATGAAGACCCTTAGATCTCACCTTCCTGAAATGCTGTGACCTGCTCCCAGCTCCATGCCTCCATGTTCCACACACTGCTCTTCCCCTCATTTACCCTGATATTTGTATTCTTCCCATCAGCTGTTTACACCATGGCCTACATGGGTCTCATCACACAGGCTGATGATTCATCTCTCAGGATATGCCACTGCCCTTTCCCACCTTTCATTTCTCCATCCTTGTCCCAGTGCTCCCTTCCCTAGCTATGTGCCTTCTAGTCACTACCTGTCCCTAGTCCCCAGGGAAGCCACTCCCAAACCCTTTTCATGGTCTCCCCTGCCTTCTCCCTTGCTCCTTTCAGTTCCTAGGCACTCAAGCCCCTGCCCTCTGTTCACTGTTTCTTCCCTCTCCTTTCTCCTCTATCATCTTCGGTCAATTTCCCTCTGCTAGCTGCTTGGCTTAGTTATCCTTATCTCATCCATCCCCTTCTACCTGTCTGCCTTCCCTTTCCTCAAGGGCCCTACACCCCATTATGCAGATACTGAGTCTCAGGGCTCCCTGCCCCTTCTCCACATTCTGCCTCTAAGATGGGTCTACAGAGGGCAAAATTCATCCTGTGACCTCCAAACACCCTATTCTAAGCTGGTCATGAAGGATGTACCAAACAAGTTCCTTGTAGAAGCCCACATGTTAGGTCCCATGTTAGGCCTTTGGGGATAACCAAAGATGTAGAGGAAAAAAATCATTAACAAGAGAGTTAGGCAGAACTTGCATTTGTTATGACTGCAGACAGGATCCAAGGTCGGTGTAAAGCAACTCAGACCTGACTCCCCACAAGGTAGTTTTACTCTTCTTTACATACCTGTTACTACTTAACATTTGTTTTGATTATGCATTAGCTTTTAAGCATATGGATGAACATACATAGCTAGTTATATAATTGTATGATTACTATGTTCATGAAATCATGCTTGCAAGATCAAAAATGGGGCAGATAACTCCACCCCTGGGTGGGAATTTTATTATGCTAATTAAGTAAGTTGGAGTGAGGACAGTCAGGGGTTTCTTCTTTGCAGATCTAACCAACTGGTTGAAGATGGTTTTCATACTGTATTGCTTCAACAGGATATTCTCGACCACAAGAAATGGAATTTGGGACCAAGAGAAGGTTGCATCTCATTACCTTCTAATTTACATATAATTCTTTCCTTTGTATCCTAGCAACAGGGAGAGAAACAAGTTACTTTCAGATATTTGGTCATCCTACATCCATCAACATCAGACCGCTGTCATTATTATAATCAGGCCTCTATCAGAATGTTATAAGACCCTCAGAATCTCTTCAGTTTAAGCAAAGGCTTTGAATCTCCTGCTTCCTGTCCCAGCTGTACTGTAATAAAGCTCTTTCTTTGAAACCTGGTGTCACAGGATACATTTTTTGTGTGCATCGGGCAGTGAGCCCATTTTGGCAACAGCAATAGGACAAAGAGCTCACAGGCAATCCCAATACTGTGGACAGGGAAGAAACATCCTGGGCACTGTGCCTGATACCTGCTGGGCCTGATGTTCCCAAAGCACAAAGAAGCCATGGTTTCAACAACCTGCAGGTGGAACAGTTAGTTTTGTCTTCAAATCCTGTGTGGTGGAAGTCATTCCTATCTCTGATTTCTAGGTTTGGATTTTTTTCCTGATTTCAATTTAGCTCAACTCAACAATAGTCTTTAAACTGGGAGCCTTGTAGGCAAGTGTAACCTTGACAAATATATGCACAGAAAGAAAAAGGTACAATTTTGGGATACAATGCACCCATAAAATTTTATTCAATCTAAGATTTCTAAAAATCCAATAAGATTTGCATTCTACATGTGTTCAAAAGTGAAGGAAATTCAAATAGTAGATTTTGTTTTATATGCAAGGTTTTGGGATTCTAGACACAATAGGAACAAAGGATGTCAAGATTGTAAGATAATTTGGCAACTGCATCCATCAATGTTGCTCTGATATCACATCTAGATAGTGATTGCCCTACCTACCTGTTTACAGTAGGATCATTTTCCCTCCAAGGTAAATAAATGAAAATGTCTCTTTCTGACCTGAATGGTCATTTTGCTCCGAGGACTAGGGTGGCACATCAGCTAATGAAACATTTCATAATATGGGATAAAATCTGCATTCTTTAAAAAGATTACAGGTAAAATTAGTACAGTATGGCATGCATAGTTAAGTAGTATAATTTTTTAAAGATTTATTTTGTATTTATTTCTCTCCCATCCCCCCCACACCAAGTCACCAGGTATCTGCTCTCTGGTCCACTTACTGTGTGTTCTGTGCCCGCTTCTATTTTTGTCAGTGGCACTGGGAATCTGTGTGTGGTTTTTTTGTTGTGTCATCTTGCTGTGTCAACTCTCTGGGTGTGTCATGCCATTCCTGGGTGGGCTGCACTTTTTTATGCAGGGCAGTTCTCCTTACAGGGTGCACTTTCCGTGCATGTGGCTCCCCTACATGGGGGAAACCCCTGCGTGGCACGGCACACATTGCATGCATTAGCACTGTGTGTGCACCAGCTCACCACTTGGGTCAGGAGGCCCTGGGTTTGAACCCTGGACCATTCAGTGGTTGATGCTATGTCTGTTGAGCCAAATCCACTTGCCAAAGTAGTATAATCTTGATTAAAATGATTTTCAAAATCAAGAGAAAACCTCACCACAGTTCACCTCATAGGTCATTTACATTTTATTTAAGAGAAATGATCATTAGGAAATGCCCAGAAAAATACAATGTCTGACTTCCATTTATCCCCTACACTAGAATCTCAGAGTTTGACTTTCCCATACTCTTGAGCATTTATTTCTCAACATTGCAGTGTTTTGTTCCTTACTACAAATTTCTATCAGCTTCACATAAGACATGGTGACTAAAAGACAATAAAGAGGAGGGAAGAACAGTGGAAGACCTGTATTTTTATTTGCTTCTGGGATACATTTAAAAATAAGAAATGCTCAAATAGAAATAAATGTTGGAAATCTTGGATTCATATGCTTCATGGGGACATACACTTACTTTGAACTCTTATTAAGCAATTTCTTTCAGCAACTAGATAGATGAGGCAATATAGACATTATTCTTAGATTCTTATTCTTAAATTCTCTATTGTTAATTTATAGAGAAGTGGACAAAACAGACTTCATCCCTGCTATTATAAAGCTTAAAATTTAGTGCAAGAGAATTATATCAAACAGCCAAACACAAACATATATGTACACTGAAAAATTGAGATATGTGATATTAAGGAAAATCATTGTGGCCCAGAAGGAGAAAAGTCCAGCAAAGGGAGGCCATGCCAATAGAGACATAAAGGAAGCATAAAGAACTACCAAAGGAAAAAAAAGAGGAGGCAGGGCTGGCCCATCAAGGAAGGTAAGGCTGCTTTACTTACCAAAGCAGAGGAGAGACAATGCAGAAAGGGATGTGATTCCTACAGAAAAACTGCCAAAGTTATAGGGCAGAAGATGGTCCCTTTAAAAAAGATCTTAAGGCCATATTACAAACCATAAAAGAGCAGGGGGAAGGGGGCTCTCAGAACTGAAAAGGCTTAAAATTCTGCAGAGCTGCCCAATAAGCCCCAGATATACCCCAGAAAAGAGGAACATACAGGTTGCTAAGGTTTCCTTGTCCACAAACTACGGCAGTGAAGAAGACACTTCTGAAGGTGAGTGATGAGTCAGAGAGGAAGGATGCTCCCATCATCTGCATTCTGATCTTACTTCCTTTAAAAATAATGCTTATTGGAGAGCAGATGCAACTCAAGTGTTTAAGTGCCTGCTTCCCATTTTTGAAGTCCCAGGTTCTATCCCTAGCACCTTCTAAAAACAATATAGCAACAGACAGGTGAAAAAAAAAAAAAAAACAAGTCAGGAGAGCCAGTTGTAGCTCAGCAGGTGAACACCACATTCATTTTTCTAGTTTCTATCCCTGGCCCTAGTAGCTCAAAAACACACACACAAAAAAGAATTCCTAGGGATAGAGCTAAGGATTCCAGGTCCCTGCTATGGGTCATATGCCCTGTACCTCTATTAGGGTTGATGGGGAATGAGAGGGGTGCACACTTTCAACAGTCTTTTAGATACAGGTGCCAAAATGGCAAAAAATATCCACACCTCTGCAGAGTAGTCAATATAGTGAATGACAAAATCATTGCTAATGATGATATAGCTTGGCTTATGGAGGAAACTACAAAACTAAAAGGAGATGAGTTTTATCATAGAAAAAGAAACCATGGTAGACATATTCTCTGGATATGGCACAGCAATTCTAATGCAAAATGTGACTGTGGGGAAACACTTTTGCGAAGTGCTCAGATACCTGAATGGACTTCAGGCAGATGTAGGTTCCTCATGACAACACAAATGCCCTATCCATAAGCACATTCCTAAACAACAGCAATGGGGTGAGAAGACACTGGAATGAAGAACTCAACTACATAAAGACCATCTGGAAGAACTAACTGGGTGGTGACTCCATCTAAATGTATTTGGGAACTGAACACTGCAGGGTAAAGAAAAGGCAGTGGAACGCATGTTGGGGAACAATCAGTTTTGAGGGAGTGGAGGACCATCACGTATCCTATTTAGGCTACCAATGCAAAATCCCAATCTCAGTATGCCCAACTGCTTTCTATTTCCCCACTGGAATCCACTAGGCACTTCCCAGTGGTGGTTTGTGGTCTGGACTGCAGAGGTTTTAACATAAAGGACACATAATTCCAAATTGGAGATGAAGAGGATTCCTTTCCTCTGAAAATTGGACATTCTGAAAACTGGACACTGCCTACACCTTCAATGTACTTTAATGTCCTTCAGTGCAAAAATCTTCTTGTAATAAAACTAAGGCATGGCATGACACACTGACAGATTCTGGATTCTGGGGAATCCTCTATCCAATGAACCCACAATTGTCCATGACTGATATGCTTTATTCAAGTACCTTTTTTTTTTTAAGACTTTTTGTTTCCCTCCCCTACTCCCTACCCCCATTGTCTGCTCTGTCCATTCACTGTGTGTTCTTCTGTGTCTGTTTGCATTATCCAGTGGCATTTTGAAGCATTTCTTTTTTGTTCCATCATCTTGCTGTGTCAGCTCTCCATGTCTGTAGTGCCACTCCTGGGTGGGCTGTGCTTTTTTAACATGGGGTCATCTCCTTGTGGGATGGACTCCTTGGGCATGGCCCTCCCTGCATGCCACAACACTGTGCATGGGCCAGCTTACCACATGTGTCAGGAGACCCTGGGGATTGAACCCTGGACCCTCCATATGGTAGATGGATGCTCTATCAGTTGAGCTAAGTCTGCTTCCTGATCTCTTAAGTAAATTTCACTTCATATTAGTTCTTCTTATTAAATCCAATATACAGTATACCAGTGTCAGTTCACAATTCTATATTGTTATTCCACATAGTTTCAAAATTAAGACTTGTTCACAGGCCAAATGATCCATAAAAGAACTTTATTTTCCATTAAATTTTCTAAAGTGAAGTCCAGCTGAAGATTTTTCTAAATAGACTTTATGATTGTTCCACAGCATAAATTATCAATGCTGAGGAAAGAGAGACCACTGAACACATGCTTTCATTCACGACACCAATAAGCAAAATATACTGTGTGAAATCTCAGTTGTCCTATAAATGTTGCTGTTTATATTCTTTCATAAAATGTATGGTCAGAATATTAACCAAAGCCTTTCACATATATCAGGGTTTTTAACCAGAGGTTGATGGACCCCTTGATTTCATGGGATCTGTGAGTTTGAATTGAAAAAAAAACAACATTATCTTTATTTTCTCTGACCTCTTACTGAAATCTAGAACTTCCCACTCTTCTGAATGTAGGCAATTAATGTACTATTCATCTCACATGACTGGTAAAGGGGTCCATAGAATAAAAAATTTAAATCCAGGCATATATGGCATTCATAATGCTTCCCTCCAGTATCAACTTTCTCATGATATCTAAGAGTACAAAAATAAAGTAAGGTTTTCCCAGAGATGCTATTCATACAGTATCTCTCCAGTGTGAGATTTCTCATGTTGTCTCAGAACAGACCAGGGAAGGCTTTGTTACCTAGATGACATTCATAGGGTTCCTCTCCAGTCAGTCCTTTCATGTTGTCTAAGGCTATGATAATGGGTGAAGGCTTTCCCATAGAGAAGACATTCATAAGGTTTCTCTCCAGTGGGAATTCTCTCATGTAGATTAAGGCTAGAGATGCTATTGAAGGCTTTGCCACATTGATGACATTCAAAGGGTTTTTCTCCAGTGTGAGTTCTCTCATGTTTTCTCAGGGAAGAACACCAAGTGAAAGGTTTTCCACATAGGTAACATTCATAGGGCTTCTCTCCAGTGTGAGTTCTCTCATGTTGTATAAGTGCAGAATAATGAGTGAAGGCTTTCCCACACAGATGACATTCATAAGATTTCTCTCCAGCATGAGTTCTCTCATGTTTTCTGAGGGGAGAACAGTGAGTGAAGGCTTTCCCACACAGTTGACATTTATAAGGATCCTCTCTAGTATGAGTTCTCACATGCTTTCCTAGGGTAGAAGAATGAGTGAAGGCTTTCCTACATATATGGCATTCATAGAGTTTCTCTCCAGTGTGAGTTCGCTCATGTAGACTAAGGCTATAGATTCTACTGAAGGCCTTCCCAGTAGATGACATGCATATGGTTTTTCTCTAGTGTGAGTTCTCTCATGTTGTTTCAGGGCAGAATAGTGAGTGAAGGCTTCCCAACATAGATGGCATTCATATGCTTTCTCTTCTGCATGAGTTACATTGTAATCTGTAAGGCCAGAGTTTTGAATAACCAATTTACCAATCAGATGACACTCATATGATTTACTTCCATGGTGAATTTGTTTTTGTTGATTAAAAGATGAGTGGTCACTGAGAGCTTTTCCAAAAGGGGTTTCTTTCCCTTTTAAGTTAACATATGTTCAGTTATTCTGGATATGAGGCAAAATCTTCTGGCAGTTCACTATATTTAATGCCATTCTTTTCAGGATGAGAGTTCTCCTTCTGGGAAGTAGATGAGAAACCATTCACTTAATAAAAAATCCACTCATATACAAATGAACTCTACACTAATCATTCAGTGACAGTCCACAAGTAAAATCTTTACCATACCATGTTACTCTTCTTCATGTACAGAGATCTTTTCTTTTGTACTATTTCAACTGCAGAGCTATCTAATAAATTCTGGAAGACTTCATACACTTTCAAAGATCAGGCATATGAGGCATGTTTATACAATTATATTTTTATAAACCTCAGGTTTTTGTGTGTTTTCAAGTTAATTTTTCCCTAAATTCAAACTATCACTGACTTGTTTTGGATTAGCACTTAAAAACCAATTTACTTACACTTAAGTGCCTATATTGAATTCCTATTTCATTGCACTCCCAAGTATCTATTTGGAAGGCCAGAGTTCACACCTATGATGGTTACCAATGACAAGCGCATAAATGTGTCTTTCCTGCAGATATGTTGCATGGAGAGCATCTGTTTTCTAAGATCACTTTCCCTCCCTGAAATAACTGAGGAAAAAGAAACAATTGATAGATTAGCATTAGGGAAATTAAAATGTTGAAAACCATCATGTGGCTGTCTATTTGTTTCATATATGACACTGATCTGGGAAAGAGTATCAAATTAATGAATACTCTAGGAAGTAGAAAATTGTCAGTATTATAAACAGTTAGAAAATACTTTCAAAATTAAAATATAAGAAAAATTATAAAAAGCTAGTATGTTGGTGATGTAAAGAGAGGAAAAATCATCCATGAGGAAGACAAGAAAAGATCCATTAAATGAATGTTAAATCCAATAGTGTACAAATATACATTTCCCCAATGTCTCAGATACTTGAATAGATAATAATGTGGTAAATGGAATAAAGACCACATCCAATTAAATTTTCCCAGTATTGACAACTACATTAGAAAATATAACCCACTTAAGGAAATCTGCAATAGATATTTTTAGGAACCTACTTACCCAACGACCAGGACCCTGCTATCATGAAGCAGTTTCCTAGTGCTTACCTGAATTCTGCCTTTGGAAAATTCCAATTCCTTCTCTCCAAAGTTCTTTTTCCCTCAACTGGGAAAGTATATCTGATTTATAAACCTGATGTGCAGGTGGTGGTAAAAAAAAAAAAAAGAAAAAACAGAAATTTTGATTTCTCTGCAGTTAGTGGATTGCCATCAAATCTAGGGAAGGTGGTTGTTTTATTTTCTCAGGCTTCTCAGACACATACCATGAATGGGTTGGCTTAAGCAAAGGCAACCTACAGTTTTGAGGCCAGGAAAATGCCCAAATTGAGCCACCATCAAAACAATGCTTTCTCCCCAAAACCAAGATTCTGGGAATAGCTGCTGGTGCCTTTTGGTCCATAGTTTGTCATATGGCAGTACACATGGCAGCATCTCCTGGCCACTTTATTATCTTCTGGTTTCACTAATTTCAACTTAATATTTCTGTTGCCTTTCATTTTTCTTTTCTTTTCTTTTTTTTTTTTTTTGGAGACACTGGGGATTGAGCCCAGGACCTCATACATGGGAGGCAGGTGCTCAATCACTCCTCTGTGTTGACTTTTTGTCTGAAATTTATTATTTTTTATTTATTTTTATTTTTATTTTTTAATTGACTTTGTAATAATATTACATTAAAAATATATATGTGAGGTCCCATTCAACCCCACCCCCCCACCCTCCCTCTCCCCCCCCCCCCAACAACACTCATTCCCATCATCATGACACATCCATTGGATTTGGTAAGTACATCTTTGGGCACCTCTGCACCTCATAGACAATGGTTCACATCATGGCCCATACTCTCCTCCATTCCATCCAGTGGGCCCTGTGAGGATTTACATTGTGCGGTGATTACTTCTGAAGCACCATCCAGGGCAGCTCCATGTCCCAAAGACGCCTCCACCTCTCATCTCTTCCTGCCTTTCCCCATACCCATCGTCCACCATGTCCACTTTTCCCAATCCAATGCCACCTCTTCTATGTGGACATTGGATTGTTTGTGTCCATTGCACCTCCATGTCAAGAGGAGGCTCAGATTCCACATGGATGCTGGATGCAATCCTCCCATTTTCAGTTGTAATCACTCTAGGCTCCATGGTGTGGTGGTTGTCCTTCTTCAACTCCATCTTAGCTGAGTGTGGTAAGTCCAATAGATCAGATTGTAGGTGCTGGAGTCTGTTGAGGCTCAGGACCTGGCTATCACATTGTCAGTCCAGAGATTCAAATCCCCTAAATATATCTTAAACCCCAACATTAACTGCATCTCCAGCACATTAGCATGAAAGTCTTATGAAGGGAGATCCCATCTGAGTCCAGATTCATCACACATAAACACCATTTCCAAAGAGGGGCCATCTGACCTGATAGTTAACCCCATCGGCCATGACCATAACTCCCATGGGTCTCTTTAGCCCTCAAAGGAACCAATATCTGGGGGTTGTATCTGCTTTATCTGTCTCTCTGACTCTGCTCAGTTGTGCATGAGGGCAATCCTTCTGCCAGCCTCCAGACTCTTTTTTAGAAACTCGTAGCCATATAAACTCATTTCTCCTTTCCATTTCCCCCTTACTTTAGGTCAAACAGCATTTTAAAGTCATGGTATTTTATGTAGACATGGATATTCTGCTGATCTGCATTGAACCTTCCGTATAAGGTCATTTTCCAGTTGCATCATCAGTTGGTAGTTGATAGTGGTCCCTCGTTGCCAGGGAGGCTCATCCCCGGGTGTCATGTCCCATGCTGGGGGGAAGGCATTGCATTTACATGTTGAGTTTGGCTTTGAGACTGGCCACATTTGAGTAACATGAAGGCTGACAGGAGGAAATTCCCAGGCACAATGTTGCTCTAGGCCTTGTTCTTATTTTAGGTTTATCAGCTCACAAGCATAGTCATTAGCATCAGGGGCTCACTGTTGAACCCTCACTCCCTCCCGGTCCCCGCCACTGTACCTGGGAGACTGTCACTGCTCCCCTAGGGACCACGACAGAGCACCACTGGCCAGGAACCCAGTACCCCCCCTGCTGTGGTTTTTAATTGTTGCCACTATGAGTATATCCAAACATTACCATGCATCCTGGACATATGTTCTGTACAGCTCCCTGTCAGCCACATATCACCTGTCATTGGTATCCCATACCAGTATCCCTCCATTGCCATTTTTGAAACACTCTGTGATCCAGAACTCCCCGAAATTTGAAGCCCAATATAATGTCATGGTCCCTTACTAGGGAATGGCATATAGCGATGGGTTTAAAGGATAGATAAAGAACTTGGATAAAGTTAGATAAAGAACTTAGATAAAGAATGTTGACTTGAAAAAATTCCACATCCTATCTTTTTCTTTTTTTTTTTTTTCCCCCCCCTAATTATTCAGCTTTTCTTCACAGGAGTCCTAGACCACAGCAATGTTATTATTATTTTTTAAAGATTTATTTATTTCTCTTCTTCCCCCACCCCCCTCCCCAGTTGTCTGTTCTCTGGGTCTGTTTGCTGCATCTTCTCTTTTGTCCTTTTTTTGTCCACTTCTGCTGTTGTCAGTGGCATGGGAATCTGTGTTTCTTTTTGTTGCATCATCTTGTTGTGTCAACTCTCCATGTGTTTGGCACCATTCCTGGGCAGGATGCACTTTCTTTCATGCTGGGTGGCTCTCCTTACGGGGCGCACTCCTTGCATGTGGGGCTCCCTTATGCAGGAGACATCCCTGAGTGGCAGAGCACTCCTGGCATGCATCAGCACTGTACATGGGCCAGCTCCACATGGGTCAAGGAGGCCCAGGGTTTGAACCAAGGACCTCCCATGTGACGGATGGATGCCCTAACCACTGGGCTAAGTCTGACTCCTGAAATTTATTATTTGATGAAGGACTCTAGTATTCAGATCTGGTCCCCTCCCGAATTAGGTGTGAGACACTTTAACTGAAATTACCTCATCAAAAGGCCCTACTAACAATTGGTATATACCTACAGGGATGGATTATATTTAAGTATGTTTTTCTGGGGTACATAAAGCTTCAAATCACCATATATCACCCTCAAAACCTAAAAAAATACATGTTCTTTCTATATGGAAAATACTTTCCATCACAATATCCCAAAGGCTTCAAGTCACATCAGAAGCAATGTGAAGTAGAAAGTCTAATCAAAATCAATTATGTGTTTCATCTGTCCTGGGGCACAATTTGTATCTGTGGATCTGTTCCATCTATAGAACAGGTTATGTGCTTCTAGTTTACAATGGAGGGATAGGGAAAAGATAAACATTTTGATTCCAACAGGGATAAACTAAAAGGAAAACAGGAGTCATGGATCCCAAACAATTCAAAAATCACATAAGGCATGCTCCATTAGATTTCAAGGACTGAAATTCAGCTGTGGAACAATGTTTTAATCTCTGGGATTGTTGAAGCAGCAGCCTCATGCCTTCCAATAGCTTGTGCAGCACGCTTGTTCTCTTGAAACCCTGGAGTGAAGACCCCAACCTCTGATAACACTGGGCTGGTGGCCAGACTCACTAAATCATGAGGGAATAGGCTCAACCCTCTAACAAGAGTGGGGTGGTAGCCCAACTCCACAATCCTAAGGGTACAACTTCCAGCCATTCAGAACACTGGGATAGTAGCACTCTTACGGAACAATAGTGCAGAAAGCCACCCTACTTTGAGCATTGTGTGAGATTCACCCTTTTCACATAAATAGTGGCCTACTCTCTTGGCCTGATATTCTGTCTTTAGTCCAAATCTCGGCTTACACAGTTCTCATCTTGAAGTGATTTTTCCTTCAGTCAGTCGTTTTTCTTTCCATTTAAATTTTAGCTCACTTCCCAGAAGCTCAGAGTTTTCCAAACCATCACTTTCTGCTTTTCTTATACCCAGAAGTTCAGGCTCAGCTTATTCTATTCCACTTGCATTTTATTATAAACTGCCTGGAGAAACCAGGTTGCTCTTTCCACACTCAGTTTGGAAATTACCTTAGCAACATGTCCAAGTTCACCACTCTCAAAAGTCTACCTTCCATTTCACATCAGATTCAAATTTGCCAAGCTGTCTGCCACAAAGATCCATATCCTAAAGCTTCCAATAATACCTTCATCATTTCCACCTAAAGACTTATTGGAAGTACCTTTATTCCTACCAAAATTATCCTCAAACCCTTTTCAATCAAGGCATTTACAATTCTTCCAGCATCTACCTATTTCTATAACCATTTTCACATTTTTGTTAGTTGCAAAGGCAGAAAACCCTCTCCTGCTTCCAAAATTTGTTTTAGTTTCCTTGGCTGGTTAAGCAAATAGCATGAAATCAGGTGACTGAAACAATGGAAGTTTATCAGTTTATGCTTTTGAGTCTTAGAAAATGGTCAAATCCAGGTGTTGTCACCTGGCAAAGCTTTTTCCCCAAGACTGTGGTGTTCTGGGGCTGGCTGCAGGTAAACCTGGTCCTTAGCTTGCCATATGGCAAGGCACATGGTGGCATCTCCTGGTCTCTTTCTTCTCCTCTGGGATCTGATGATTCCAACTTGTTACTTCCTATGGCTTTCTCACTCTCTGCCTGAATTTCATTCTATTCTAAAGAACTCAGGATTAAGACATCTTGATGGAGGTGGGGCACACCTTAACTGAAATAACCTTATCAAGGGGTCATATGTACAATGGTTTCACATGCACAGGAATCCACTAAATTTAAGAACATGTTTTCTGTGGTACAAACAGCTTCAAACCACTTTAATGACCAAAGAAGAATAAGGTAAACATTGAAGGTCAGCCAAGGGAAAAGTACCTGCAATACAGAATATTGATAAGTCTTCACCATTAAAGGATTATCTCTCAATATTGTGCCCAAATACATGAGGACCTCTGGCTGTTGATGCCCAAGTGCAAAGAGAGTGTGCAAAACCCACTATGTTTTCAATTGAGGAGAAATTCTAGATTTCCACAGTGTTTCACTATTATTTTCAAAAAGAAACCAATAGCACAAACTATTGGAATACTCATGTGTAAAAGGACATGCCTGTTGTTTTTAGGACTATAGTCTGAATCCACACCAAATACCTAGAGAAGAATAATTATTAAGGACATTTTAAACTCATATTTTCTTTAAGAAACCATTCATTGAATTCCAAGCACTGTTTGGATTGTTACACATTGAGTAGAAGAAAAACATGAAATTTGTGTTCAAGAAGATTACAACTACTGGGGTGAAAAACTATATGCAAAAATTAAAGAAACAATCATTTTTAGGTAGTCGTGCATGTTACAAAATAAAATATATTAAGTATATAAAGTTTAAAATAAAATATAAAAATATAAAACAATATGAACAAGTTGTTCTAGACACTTCATATAAGAGAAATTTATACAGATATGAAAATTTCAGAGACTTACCCAGTGAGACCACATGATTCATATTCTCCAGCATCACATCTCTGAAGAACTTTCTCTGGGATGTGTCCAACAAGGCCCATTCTTTCTGAGTGAAGTCTATAAGTATATCTTCCAGGTTTACTATCTCCTAAAAACATCATGGACATTGGGGTTCAGAGAGGGCCATCTCTACCAATATCCAGAGTGGATGTTTGCGGGGATAGTACTGAGAAAGCAGTGGCTTTATTGATTCTAGTCAAATCATTCTCAGTGCTTAATGGCCATCTGCTCTTCACAATCAGACAGACATAAACACACTGAATATTTAAAACCCCATTATAAAAGAATATCAGAAGACATGTGGTAGGTATGAACTGGAAATTTTGTAATAGACTGGTCATTAGAACTTCCACGTGGCATTATACAATTTTCACTTCAGTATTCATAACTAAATCAACCTTTCCCACCAATTTCAAATAAATCTACAAATTCATCATAAGGCAAGCAATATCCATGATTTACCACTTTCATATCACAACTATGATTAGATTATTCCCTCAGATGACCTCAGTTTCTTCTCAACTAGGAAATAATTTTGAAATGTATAAGAAGTTTTAAAATATGCAATGAGTTAATGTGTAAAGGGCTTCCAATATAATGTTATTCATTAAAATATCAGAGAACCTTACAATAAGTCCACCATTCTGCTGAACTAAGCAGTCACACAAAACTTTGACCCAGTAGATGTTGCCTCACTCAACTCTACATAACAGGTGTTCACCATAACATGTAAATACAGAGAGTTCAGCAGCACACAATACAGTCCCCTGAGACACTATACTGAAGGATGATCCTAGCCTGACCATTACAAGGAATGACACCTTCCAATCTCCACTTTTCTTGGGACCTCCAAATATCCATGTTCATTGTATCTCTTGTCTATTCACCTCCTCTGTATGTTGAAGAGTACAAGAAGCCTCTTGTTACATTCTGGAGTCATCACTTTTTCAGCGATTTCCAAAGGACTGTACATTTTACTCTACATACTATACCACTCCTGAATCCATGCCAAAATTAAAGAAACAATACTTCTTATAATTACTTCCATTTATAATGTCTGAGTAAAGGTTATCAATAGAATTCAAAATTGGGCAGTGGACTTGGCCCAGTGGTTAGGGCATCCGTCTACCACATGGGAGGCCTGCAGCTCAAACCCCAGGCCTAATTGACCCATATGGAGCTGGTCCATGCTCAGTGCTGATGCATGCAAGGAGTGCCATTCCACGCAGGGGTGTCCCCCATGTAGGGGTGTCCCCACATATGGGAGCACCACGTGCAAGGAGTGCACCCCATAAGGAGAGCCACCCAGCATGAAAGAAAGTGCCACCTGCCCAGGGATGGTGCTGCCCACATGGAGAACTGACACAACAAGATGACAGAAAAAAAAAAAGAAACAGATCCCTGTGCCGCTGACAACAGAAGTGTACAAAAAAGACGCAGCAAATAGACACAGAGAGAAATAAATAAATCTTTTTTTAAAATTTGAAATTGGACAATTGGGGACAAGTGGGTAATGAGAATTTCAGTTATCTTTCTTTAAAAGTTTTCAAAATGTGCAAGTAATTACTAATACTTTACAAAATTAAAAATTTGGCAAAATAAATGATTCCTCTTTTCCTTCCATTAGCTAACCCTCAATTTTACTCCTCTCACCAATGCATAACCCTCTACCCCGCCATCTGTAGCAATGCACTGATTGAATTCACCTGCTGAAACATCAATCTCCTACTGACTGTAAACTTCGACTCCTACTCATCTCTATCACCTATTTTCAACTGCATGCTGAAACCAACAGCAGGCATTAAAATGATCAATGGGTGCACTATTTTTCCAGTGAGGAGATGTGCTAAATGAGAAAAAACCTCATCTCTCCAGTGAAAACAGAGACTTAACGGAGTCTGGAGAAAATTTGTGTGATGTTGGAAAGGAGATTACTTATTGATGAATCCCTAACCTATCGTAACTATTACAGAGGACTGGGTAAACTTAACTGCAGCTAATATCCTTGAATATCTCCTAAATGAGCTTAGAATAGCCTCACCAGTAGGAGAAACATACCTGTCTGCTGACAATACATGGGTCATTTCAGTAGAAGAATATCCTACTCATTGGTGGTTGCATTGTAAATAGCTCAGTTGACAACTGACTTCCTCTGGGTTTTCACTCACCACCAGGTAAGCACTAGGTGAATAAAGTTTAGAATGGAAAAAGAAGGTATGAAGCTCTCTAGTCTTGTCCCAATTTCCAGATCCACCTGTCATGAAACACAAGACTTCACCTGAAAGTAACCCATCCCCATCAACAGAACATGGAGTGTGTTCCAAGAGAAATAGGTGGAGGACCCTCCTCTCCCCAGGACAAGAGTAAGAAGGTCTTGGCAACTCTGGATAAGAAAGATAGGAATACCTTCATTTTACCCATAAGAACATGAAAATCATTGAGTTTTGTATATCATTAGCCCATGGTGTTCAAAGGTTTCCAATTCCCTCCTTGAATCCAAAACATTGGGTCTCCACCACCAAAGAAACCACTCAAGAATATCTCAGTTGTGAGTATTCCTGGCCTATAATCATCCATCCCAGTCTTTTGAATTTTCATTCCCTTTTTGCTTTACCTTGTATCTGCCATTTTGTGTACACTTGCTCTAAATCATCTTCGTTCATCCACAGTGGTATCTAATGATATCTTTCTCTCAACACTGAGTTCTAGATCCTATCCTGCTGGACTCAGATATCACCCAAGATCTCAAACTCACCAAAACATAACATTGAAGCATTTAACACTCAATCCCCAGAACAATGTAGGTCTGGAGCTTTGGAACCCTAAATAAATGTTTCTCAATAAATTAAATGTTTGAAATGGGAGTCAATTGGGTGATCGAGAGTGATCATTCTCCTTCCAGAGAGATTTATGTCAAATTTGCCTAAATATGTGGGAAACAAAGGCATGTTGTTTCCATGGAAGCAAGTTACTTCCTTGACCACTGAGTCAAACTGTCCCTTTTGATTATTGGTGCGGATCACAATCTTGACTGGGAAAACACACCTGCAGGCAGAACAATAACATATAGAACAGAACAACCTGAGTAACAAGATTTATGAGTATAGTTACTGATTTTTATAATAATAGTTCCAGTAAAGTTTGTTGGTGTTCATCAATCACTAGTTAATATAGAATGAGGTAAGGGTAATAGGTAACTTGATTTTGTGCTGAATGTCACGTATGTTAGGGGTATATATACTACCCCCTCGACTCAATAAAGTTGTCTGATGAGCTTGAGAGATCAATGCTCTCAGATCCCCTGAACCCAATCTTTCTTTGTCTTTCATTCCCAATACTTCAGGTCACCGACCAAAACTCTGACATAAATATTTTAGTTTCATTTCATATATGGATAAGATTGGCCTTATGGCACCTTTTCCCAGCTGATCAGATATTCACACAAAGGAAAATATGTGGCAGCTGACATCTGGTGCTTTAGACACACCTTGGATCCCAGGCAACAACCCAATGGCTTGGTTTGTAGAAAGAGTTCCTTGGAATAGGGGCCATGGTTAATTGTGCAGCTCTTGCCCTGTCTGCAGACAGTTCTCATGCAGGTTAACCTAACAAAATGAAATTCTGTATGGACATCTCTTTCTTCCTACCTATTACTTTTTAATGGCTATAATCTAAATGAAATGTGTAATTTACAATGAAGTGTGTGATTTCCCAAAGCAATCTCTGGGGAGCAGATGTACCTCAAGTGGTTGAACACCTGCTTCCCCATTATCAGGTCCTGACTTGAACTTGCAGTACCTCCAAAAAAAAAAAAAAAAAAAAGAAGAAGGTAAAAAGAAAGATCTCCATGGGTGAGCATTTTGGGGTTACATTAGCATAATAAGCATGTAGGGCATTCTGAAAATGGGACTCTCTCCACATCTGCAGTATTTTCTCATTTCCTACAACCTATTATCATTTTAAAAAACCCTTTAAGTATTAAATCATACTTCAAAAGCATAATTGATGCACCATTAGATTTAGTTGTATTTATTCTTCCATGAGTCTATTCATCTTTGCCTTTTATATACATTAATACTGTGTAATAATAGAGATACCATTTTGCATTCTACCTTTTGAGTGGTGGTCAAAGTGATTGTCTGATTCACCAAAGTCTGCGTCACTATATTTACAGCAAAAGAAAAAGGGAAAAGAAAAGAAAGAAAAAAACCTAGGGCATAATGAACTTCTCAGTAACAGCTTTTACTGTTTATATATTTGTACATATGTGTGTATTAAAGAGAGCAGAATCTCATTTACTCTTACTTGTAACAACAAAATGCGGCATGAAGCATGCCCAGATCACTACACATTCTAACATTTTTCAAAAAACTATTGTGTGGGAAACAAAGGCAAGTTGTTTCCATGGAAGCAAGTTACTTCCTTGACCACTGAGTCAGGTTGTCCCCTATGATTATTGGTGCGGATCACAATCATGGCTGGGTAAAGCACACCTGCAGGTGGAACAAGAACATATAGGATGGAACGACCTGAGTAACAGGATTTATGAGTATAGTTACTGATTTTTATAATAATAGTTCCAGTAAAGTTTGTTAGTGTTCATCAATCATTAGTTAATAGAGAATGAGGTAAGTGTAATACATAACTTGATTTAGTGATGTATGTCACGTATGTTAAGGGTATAAGTACTAGCCCCTCGACTCAATAAAGTTGTCTGATGAGCTTGAGAAATCAATGCTCTCAGATCCCCTGAACCCAATCTTTCTTTGTCTTTCATTCCTGATACCCTTGGGCCAAATTCTGTATAATTACATGAATTAGGGGTGAAAGCATACTGGAAAGGTTTTTCCCAGTCTGATTTTTCTGATCAGAAATCCACCAAGTGTTTCCACTTTGATATTAGGATTGGTTCTTCTCAATGTGAGTACTTTTATGTTAACTAAGGAATGAATGACTACTGAAAATTTTCCTTCAGTTATAGAGAATGCATCTTCATATATTCTACAGGAGTTGCTCTTTGAGCAAAGGAATTCCTCATATGTATTTCACTGAGTGGCTTGTCCAGGTTGAATTATCTGGAAATCCTCAGGAGGCATCAAACTTTTGGTAAAGACATCCTGTCTTATTTCCTGTTTGGGGATTATTCCTATTGAGAGCTTCTGTGTGTACAAAAAAGCTGAAGGTACTGATTGCTTATGTCCAGTGATTCCAGACCTAGAGTTTCTCTCCAGTGCAGTTCAGTTATCTGATTTAAGGATATTTTATAAACAAAACAAAAGTATTTCCATATAAATTACATTGATATAGAATTTCTCCCTTTCTCTGGCTGGTTTTAAAGTTTGTGCTGTGGCAGTAATTTCTTCTGTACTTGATACTTTAATATATATGAATTCTCAAAAATGTCACATTAGGACACAGGCCCTTCAACACTGATTAAGGACATAGGGTTGGGTCTCTTTCTCATGTGAGTTCTTTCATAGAAATACAAATTAGCAATCTGGCTAAGTGCTTTCCATGCTCACAAGATTTATACTATCTACCACTAATGTGAACATTGGCGTTTATAAAGATCAATGCTCTCCTATTCTTTCCCATAGTCATTATATTCATAGGATTTCTCTCCAGTATGAATTTTCTCATGTTGTCTAAGTTTAGAGGAATAATGAAAGGCCTCCCACCAGGATAAATGTCTTATCAAATTGTAACTCCAATATGTAAATGTACATTCTTTTTCTGAGGACAAGGTATTTGCAGAATAACATAAGAATATAAGACATAAGAACAGAATAAGAACATAAAAATTAGAACATAAGACATAAGAACAGAGATTGACAAAGCAAAATATAATGACATTTTTAGAATGTTCTCCCATTGTCCTTGGTGTCATTTCAGAAAATATCTTTTACTTAAAAAAATCAGAGGTTGACACACCAAGTTCTGGTACTCCTGCTTTCCATGCTCCTCCTTATATTGTAGCACAGTTTCCTCAAGCTCAAGTGGACTTTTGCCTTGGAGAAAGCTTCTACCTTCCACACAGATCTTCTCCTTACTCCAATGGTAAAATCACATGTGATTTGCAGACAGATAACTTATACACAGATTGTGCATTCAGAGGTGTCTATCAAAACTGGCAAAAAAATATTGAACCAATATTGAGCATTCCATGAAATGAAAAGATTTCCTTGATGTTTTAGTTTTCTAGGCTGTTCCTGTAAATATCATGAACCTGAGTTGGCTTAAATAATGGGAGTTTATTGGCTTACAGTTTTGAGGCCATGAAAATGTCTACCAAACCAAAGTAAATCAACCAATCAAGGTATCATCAAGGTGATGCAATGTTTTCTTGCCAAAGACTGGCCACCACAATCCTTGGTTCTTATGCCATGTGGAAAGGCACATGGTGGCATTTGCCATCTTTCCTTTCTATTCCAGGTTTTCTTGATTTCAGCAAATTCCCAGAAACACACAAATTGAGTAAACTGACTCAAGAAGAAAGAGACGGTCTCCAAAGACCAAGGACAGATATTATGTTACCAAAAACTTTCCAATGCAAAGGGTTTAATATCAATGATGTAGAAAAAGATCATACAACTCAATTGTAGAAAGACAAATGATACAATTAAAAATTGGCAAAAGACTTGAATAGACATTTTTTGAAAGAGGACATAAAATGGAAAAGACATGAAAAAATGTTCAACATCCCTAGCTGTAAGGAAAATGCAAATCAAAACTGCAATGAGGGTGGTGGACTTGGCCCAGTAGTTAGGGTGTCTGTCTACCACATGGGAGGTCTGCGGTTCAAAACCCGGGCCTCCTTGACCCTTGTGGAGCTGGCCTATGTGCAGTGCTGATGTGGGCAAGGAATGCCGTGCCACGTAGGGGTGTCCCCACATAAGGGAGCCCCACGTGCAAGGAGTGCGCCCCATAAGGAGAGCCACCGAGCAAGAAAGTGCAGCCTGCCTAAGAATGGCACTGCCCACACAGAGAAATGACACAAGATGATGCAGCAAAAAGAAACACAGATTCCCATGCCACTGAAAACAACAGAAGTGGACAAATAAGATGCAACAAATAGACACACAGAACAGGTGGGGGGAAAGGGGAGAGAGTAAATAATAAATAAATCTTTTAAAAAAAGATTTTGTCTAAAAAAACTACAATGAGATACTGTTTCATGTACTTTTGAATGAACACTATTAAAAAACAAAACTTCAAGTGTGGTAGAGGATGTGGAGAAAGAGGAATACTTATTCACTGCCAGTGGGATTGTAGAAGTGTGCAACTGCTGGGGAAGACTGGTGGTTCCTAAGGAAGTTAAATATAGATCTGCATATGACCTGTCAATCCCACCACTAGATATATATGCAGAAGAACTGAGAGTAGGGATTCAAACAGACATTTGCATGCCAATGTTCATATGACCATTATTGACAATTGCCAAAAGATGAAAACAAGCCAGTTATCCATCAGTGGATGAATGGATAAACAAAATGTGGTATAAGCTTGCAAAGGAATATTATTCAACTCTAAGAAGAAATAAATTGTCAATGCATGTGTAAACATGGTGAACCTTGAGGACATTATGTTGAGTGAAACAAGCCAGATACAAAAGGACAAATGATATATGATTTCACTAATATGAATTAAATATAATCAGTATACTCATGGATTGCTAGAATATAGGCCATCAGAAGATAGATTGAGGCTCAAAAATGGGAAGCTGAGGCTTAACTTGTGCAGGATTTGTAATACGATTGATTGTTATGGTTTGTAAATAGGTAGAGGTGATGACAGCACATTATGGTGATTGTAATTCACAGAACTAATATGTGAGTGGGGTTGTGGTTGAAAGGGAAAGTTTTGGTTCATGTATATCACTAGAATGAAACCTAGAGGATGAAACATAAGACTATATAGCATAGTGACAATAAGTGTGGTCAATAGTACAAATATTGTAAGATCTGTTGTCTTGTGCAGTGATATTATCTTACATTTTCTCACCCTGTTATTTATTTATTTATTTATTTGTCTTCCAAGCAGCTTTAGGTTACACAAAAGTAGATGTGGCTCAAGTGATAGGGCCTCCATCTACCATATGGGAGGACCTAGGTTTGATCACTGGGGCCTCCTGGTGAAAAAGAAGAGAAGTGTGCCTGTGTGATGAGCCAGCGTCCACGTGGTGAGCCAAGTGCCCATGCAGTGAACTGTGCATCCATGCAGTGAGTTGTGCACGCATTCAGTGAGCTGAGTGACTGGGTGGCAAGACAAGTGTCCCTATGGGTGCTTGCACAGTGAGCTTAGTGCCCACATGAGTGTCTGCATGGCAAGCTGAGTGTCCACATGGTGAGCTGAGTGCCTGTGCAAGAGCTCATGGGACAAGCCCAGTGCCCATGCAGCAAGCCAAGAGCCCATGCAGTGAGCTAGTGCCTGAGAAAGTGAGTCACACAGCAAGGTGATGATACAACAAAAGAGAGATGAAGAGGAGAGTCAAGGTGAAGCACAGCAAAGACCAGGAACTCAGGTGGTACAACTGACAGGGAACCTCTCTCCACATCAGCAATCCCCAGGATTGAATCCCAGTGAATCCTAGAGGAGAAAGACAAGAAGAGAAAAAGATATAGAAGATCATACAGCGAATGGACACCGACAGCAAAAAAACCCAAGAAACAACAGCAGGGTGGGGGAAGGGGAGGGGAAAAAAAAAAGAGAAGTCAGGTACAGAATATAGGAGATTCCCATAGACCCAACATCCCCTCCTATTGATTTCCCTTACTAATTTCCCTTACTAATAACATTTTACATGTGAAGATACATTTGTTACAATCGATGTACAAATATTGAAACACTGTTAGTAACCATGGTAAATGATTCACAGTATGGTTTACATTTCAGACTGTATACTTCTGTAGATTTTGATGAAGTTTGACATGGTCTGTATCCATCATTCAAGGATCATGTAGAACCATTCCATCTCTCCAAAAATGTCCCATGTTTCATTTATTCTATTCTTTCCTCCCTCTCACCTCCAATCCCATGGTAACCATCAAGATTATTTCATTGAAGGACAAGATTCATAGTTACTTGTAAACAACATTGAGGGTTTGACATTCTGGCTTGTCCTCCCCTATCAGGCACTGCCTATGCTCTGAAAAGACTTCTGCCCTTCTATATGAGATCCCACCAAGACTCCCCAGGGTGGGAATCCAACACATTCTCACTCATTATATGAGTCTCAAGCCACTGATCCAACACACTATGACAAGATGAACACTACATATTCCCTAGAGCCCTGCCCCATGTGTGCCTTGTCCCACATGTCCCCACATCCAACACTTTAAACCCACCCAAGCCATGTTTGCCAAAAAAAATTCCCAATGTTGTCCTTTAACCACATACCTGCACATGCCCATAGTTTGTCTGCTTGCTTCCTCAACCTCGTCCCCAGTTCCACAGTCAAACCCACCCTCCCCCATCAGAGACCAGTACCACTCAGTCCAGTAGCATCACTTCACTCTATTTTACCCATCCACTGCACAACTACAGCCTTCCACTTTGTCACAAATTTTGTCACAACCTTCTTCCTGTCTCCTGTAAACCTATCTTTCAGACTTTACCCCTCTAAGTCTGCTCAATGTACTTAATTTATATCAATAAGGTCATGTAATGTTTCTCCTTCATTGCCTGGCTTGCTTATGTAACTTAAGGTCTTCAAGATTCACCCATGTTATCCTGTGTGTTAATACTGAATTCTTTCTTACACCTAAGTAATACTCCATTGTAACTATAGTCCATAATTTATCCATTCATCTCTTGATGGACATTTGAATTGTTTCTAACTTTTGTCAATAGTGAATAATGCCACTATGAACATTGGTGTGCATATATCTGTTTGTGGCCCTGCTTTCAATTCTTCTGTATATATTCCCAGCAGAAGGATTACTGGATCGTATGGCAGTTCTACAGTTAGCTTCCTGAGGAACCATCAAACTGCCCACAATGAAGGCACAATTCTGTATTTCCACAAGCAGTGGATAAGGGTTCCCATTTCTCCACATCCCATTTCTCAACATTCTCTCCAAATCTTGTAGTCCTGTTTTTTAAATAGCTGCCAGTCTAATAGGTGTAAGATGATATATCTTGTAGTTTTGATTTGCATTTCCCTAATAGCTAGTGATGTTCAGTATGTCTTCTTGTACTTTTCAGACATTTGTATTTCTTTTTTTAAAGATTTACTTATTTATTTGTTTCTTTCCCCTTCTCCCCCACTTCCCCCCTGCCCCAGTTGTCTGATCTCTGTGTCTATTTGGTGCATGTTTTTCTTTGTCCATTTCTGTTGTTGTCAGTGGCATGGGACTCTGTGTTTCTTTTTGTTGCATCATCCTGTTGTGTCAGCTCTCCGTGTGTGCAGCACCATTCCTGGGCAGGCTGAACTTTCTTTCTTGCTGGGTGACTCTTCTTACAGGGCACACTCCTTGTGTGTGGGGCTCCCCTATGTGGGGGACACCCCTGCGTGGCAGGGCACTCCTTGCATGCATCAGCAGTGTGGGCCCACATGGGCCAAGGAGGCCCAGGGTTTGAACTGCAGAACTCCAATGTGGTAGGTGAATGCCCTAACCACTGGGCCAAGTCCACTACCTTGTATTTCTTCTTTAGAGAAGTGTCTATTCAAATCTCTTGCCTATTTTTAAAAAATGGGTTATATGTTTTTTCTATTTTTGAGGTGTAGGATTTCTTTATACATGCTAGATATTAGACCCCTATCAGATATATGGGTATCAAATATTTCCTTCCATTGAATAGGTTGTGTTTTCTCTTTCTTGACAAATTAACACTATAGGCAGGGCAGACAGCTCAGGAGTTTGGCACCCTGCCAGCAGGCCCTACTCAATTTATGCTCCATGTGACAGAGTTGGACTCAGTGGTGGTTTTCCTAACATGGCTCTTTCACCCCTTCCATTTGAACCTGTAGTTAGTAACTAGAGACTCAAATCTCTGGGTTGTCCATGTACCAGGAGATCTCAACAGATCTGGAACAGCTACTCTCCAGTTCCTTGGACTCACCTAGGACAACTAACCAAATGATAATAGACAACTACCATCTCAAGAAACAGAGAATCTGCAACTACATCCAAAATAGTCCCATTCATTGGCACCATGGGATCTAAGCTTCCTCTCAACTAGAGGCAGAGTGGGCATCACAAACCCAGAATCCTCAGAAGTGGGGAATGAACGATGGGCTAGAGTTGGCTTACTGTTATTCTACTATAGACTTATTGTGATTCTAGCAATGGAAGAACTCTTATCGATGTGGAGTCAGTGGCCACTGGAGGTTCTGAGGGAAGAAGGAAAAATAGGCCTCATTGGTGGATATTTTTGGACTTGGGAACTGTCATGAATGACATTGCAATGATGGGTATAGGCCAACATATATCTTGTAATAACTTACAAAAACGTGTGGGAGTGTAAACTATACTACAAACTATAATCGACACTTGGTGGCATGCTCTAAGATGTGTTCAATTGTGGCAAATGTGCCACACTAATTAAGGGTATTGTTGATGTGGGAAAATGAGGGCTAGGGATTGGGACATATGAGAGTCCCCTAAGTTTTTTTATGTAACATTTATGCAATCTACATTTCCCTTTTAAGAAAATTTTAAAAATAGTACAAATTTAAGCATATTCTTCCCTGAATCAGAACAAATGTATTTTAATATCCAATGATATTAAAAAATAGGATGGCGTTTGGGAGAAAATACACTGAAAGCAATCAATGGACTGTAGAGAATAGTAAAATATTAATATTTTTCCATCGATGCTTAAAAAATTGAGTGAAATAAACCAGACACAAAGTGTTACATATTCTTAGACTCCATTTATATAAAATGTAAATATAAATAAATTTGTAGACAGGAATTAGATTAGTGGTTATGAATGGCAGGAGAAGGACAGAGGGATTGTGTGTTGACTGCTAATGGGTAAGGTTTTTCTTTTTGGAGTAATAAAAATATTCTAAAATTAGGTGCAGAGATGAATGCACTAGGCACTTATTTTACAAAAGCCATTTAATGTATTCCTTAGTTGGATTGTGTAGTATGTGAGGATATCTTAATAAAATTGCTTAAAGAAAAATAAAAACCTCCCAATGTAGTGAAGTCAAGGACAATAAGGCTTCACTAGTGATTTAAGTAGAATTTCTCCAAAGAAGATATACAAATAGTCAATGGTACATGAAAAGATACTCAAAATCATTGGTTATCAGAGAAATGCAGATCCAAACCACAATGAGATACCAATTCACATCCACTAGATGGCGACCACTAACAAAACAAAAATTTAAAAATGTTGGTGAAGCTACAAAGAAATAGAAATCCTAATACATTGCTAGCAGCATTGTAAAATAGTGCGGACTCTTCAGAAACCAGCTTGGAAGTGCCACAGAGAGTTAAAAACAGAATTATCATAAAACCAGCAATTCCACTTCTTGGAATATACTCAAAAGAACTGAAGGCAGGCAACTCAGATATTGGAACAACAATGCTTACCGCAGCATTGTTCAAAGTAGACAAAAGGCGGAAGCAACCTAAGTGTCCGTTAACAAATGAATGAATAAACAAAAAGTGTTATGCACACAATGGAATATTATTCACACATAAAAGAGAATGATGTTTTTGACTAAGGCCTTCGAGGTGCAAGAGTTTAACTTTGAGGAGGTACCATTTATGTATTTTTTCTTTTGTTGCTCATGCTTTGGGTTTAAGGTTTACGAATCTACCACCTACTACAAGATCTTGAAGATGTTTTTCTACATTTTCTTTGAGGGGTTTTATGGTAGTCACTTTTATATTTAGGTCCTTGATCCATTTTGAGTTAATTTTTCAAATTTGATCACTGGTTATATAGGGCTACGGAACATGTGTTTAGTGGTGTGGAGTTTCTCTTTCTCGAGTAATGAAATAGTTCTACATTTTTTGGTGACAATGAAAGCACAGCATTGTGATTGTATTAAGCCACTGATTCCACAGTTTAGCTAGATCATATGGCATGAGATGATATCTCAATAAATCTGCTTGATAAAAAAATAATTGTGCAAGAAAAGCCAGAAATAGCAGCTATATACAGCAGGGGAAACAGAAAGAGATTAAGAAGTGAAGAATTTTCTAGGTTTGTGTGTGTGTTATTATTATTAAATGAAAAAGCTCTAGTATTGATTGAAGTGATAAGTGCACAACCATGTGATTATACCATACACCACTGAATATAAACTTTGGATGAACTGTATGCTTTTATTAATATGTCAAAATAATATTGATTTGTTGAGAAAAGCACTCAGGAACATGAAATCATGGTAACAGTAATTATTCTTAACAAATAGCTATAATTTTGTCAAGCAATGAGATTATAAAACAAAGGGTTACTGATAAAATGGTCACAGCAGAAAATGTATATACCATTAACTATAATGAGATTTAACTATCACTGTGAGAGAAATATGTAATTAGAAAATTACATTTCATAATGTAAAAAGAGCAATATGTTTATACATGGTTCCACAATGCTAAAAATCTAGGGATAAAAGAGAGAAAAAAGAGTATTGGTGAATGGGCAGAAAATCAGATACCCTTCTACATATTTTGGTGGGAAATAAAAATGATGCAACCACATGGAAAATATTTTGGAGGACACACACCTCTCATATGACCTGGCATTCTCTTTCTAGGTATAAAGCCAAAGAATGGAAGAGCAACAAGTCAAACAATAGTTTGTAATTCACAATTAAGTGAATAAAAAATGTGGTACATATATATACAAGAGAATATTATTCAGTTGTAAAAGGAATGAAATGCTGATACATGCTGCGCTATATGGATGACCTAGAAAGAATGACATTGATTGAAATGTCAGACACAGAGACATATTGCATGACCGCATTCCTTTGAAATAACTGGAATAAAGTTTAGACACAGAAAATAGATTACAGCTACCGGGTGCAGGTAAGAGGGTCAAGGAGAAGTGAATACATAATGGAATCAGGTTTTCTGTTTAGGGTGATAGGAAAGTTTGTATAATGAATGGTGGTGATCTTAATACAGTAATGTAATTAATCCTCCTGAATGGTATGGTTGGGAGTGATTGAGATGGTAAAGCATATGTTGTATATATGTTTCTACAATATAAAAAAGGAGAAAGTAAAGTCAATGACGATTAAATGCAATACAACACAATTTGTTCATCCCTTCATGTATTGATGGACACCTGAGTTGTTTCCATCTTTTGGAAATTATGCATAAGGTTTCTATGAACATTGGTAAGGAGATGTTTGTGTCCTTTCAATTATTCTGGATATATGTCTAGCAGTGGTGATGTTGGGTCAAATTGCAGATCTAAATTTATCTTCCTTAGGAACCACCATCAGCTTTCTACTGAATATGTGCAATTCTCCATTCTCAACATTGACTAAAAATTCCTCTCTCTGTATCCTCTCCAACATGGGTAGTTTTTTGGGGGGTGTTTGTTTGTTTCCTTGCTTGCAATAGTGGTCATTCTAGTAGGTGTGAAAATATGTTTCACTATAGCTTTAATAGAAATGAAGTCAATCATATGACTCCATGCATGAACTTGAAGACATTATGTTGAGTGTAGCAAGACAGACAGAAAACGAACTATACCATGTGAATGATATTGATTAAAAATACTACATGCTGTTTGCCTCTATTTATATAAAATGTATAACCAAAGAAATATATAGACAGGAATAGATTAGAAGTGACATATGGCAGGAGAAAGAGAGATTGAAAAACGACTACTCAGGTGTATGGATTTAGGTTTCCATTTGCTTCTGTTTTGTTATTTTTCTTCTTTCTGTTTATTTGTGCTGTAATGTAAATGTTCTAATCAGGGTAAAAGTGAGGCATGCACAAGTGTAAGGTTATACTAAATGTCATTGATTGTACTATTTAGGTGGATTGTATTATTTATGAATATGTTTTCTTATCAATACAATTAAAAAAATAAAACACCAAAAAAAAAATAAATAAATGCAATACAAAATACTAAGTGGGATCTAATAATGGAAGAGAAAAGACTCAAAGAGACTTTATTGGGGACATATTAACAAACTGGAATATAGACTATGCTTTATAGCAATATTAAATATTTTTAACTGTACACAAGACAGTTACATTAGTGAAGATCTTGGTTCTTAGGAAATGTACTTGGGAAGTATTGTGTTCACGGAGCATGGTGTATTCACTGACTCTTCAATGTTTAGGAGAGAGGAAGGGAGAAGGAAGAATGGGGGAAGAAAAGAACTGCAAATGTGGAAAAATGTTAAAAATGGTGGATCTGGGTATGAGAAGCAGGGATGTATGTAGGTATTTTTATATTTGCAATTGTCCTGTATGTTAAAAATTATTTTGATAATGTTAAAAAAAAAGCAAAAAAAAAAAAAAAAAAGGAATTGAGAAGAGAATTTAAATCATACACTATAAAGTTTCAATTAAAAATATTAAACAAAAATGCATATAAAAAACAAGTAAAGTGGAAATTTTAATTCTTTAGTTGTAAGTAATTTTATACATTATGGTTATAGATTGACATGTATAGGGATCATTTTCCAGATTCTTGGAAATGATTGCTATCTTGATAGGGCAAGTGGATACTGTAGGTGAAGGAGAAAAAAGGTTTGAAAAATTCAGTTAAGAACAAAGCATTTAACTATATTTAAATTTTACATCACTTTTAAACAAGCAATAAGAGAGAGAGAGAAGACTGCTCATAAGAGTACAATGGAGAAAAGCACATTTTATTTTCAGTATCTTTCCCCCACTGACCACCTCATGATGAGCAGTGGGCCTGTCAGTTGCTTGTGGATTCCAGGCAGAATGTTGGGGAGTTCCCTGGGGTTTGTTGTGGATACAGGGTTACTGGGCAGAGTCCTGTGGTGGCATCAGTGGCACGGAGGGCCTGTAGTGCTCTGTGGAGCTTGTCTTTTGGACAATCCTAGGGAAGATTTGAGAAGTGGTGATGGAGCACAGTGGCACTATTCCCTACCTCACATTCCATAGTCACCTGGGGGACTCGGGGGCATTTCATTCCTTCTTCAGCATTCTGGTGTGTCTTCTTGTTCAGACTTGAGCAGTCTGTTAGAAGCCTTTATATAAAACATGAAAAACAGCTTGCGGACACACTAGCTACAATGATTGTCAAGAAGTGTCAACTTCTTGATAAGATGAGTGCTGTGAACAGGAGGTATGACAAGACTAAGTCATTTTTAGGGGATGCTAGGCTAGAGAAAGTGACTTTAAAAATGCCCAGCCTCATTGACATCTACAGAAAGGCTAAGGGAATGACAGCGATGCTGATGGAGGAATTAACTTCAGTGGTCCTAGAACTACAGGAAGAGAGATCCAGATGTTCCAAACAAGAAGAAGAGATGAAGAAAATGCTGAAAACACTAGAGACCCAAGAAAAGGTCATGAGGACCACCACAGCACCAGGCACTTTTCCATACTCAGTATGTTTGTGATCCCTTCCCCTCTCTGATGGTCCCTCCTCCAGCAGTGGGCCTGGGTTGGTCTTAAAGCAGCACAGAGCTTCTGCTCCCCTCAGGCCTGCAGAGCCTCCAGGCAGGAATGACCCTCTCCAATTCATCAGAGAGTTTTTGAGGGCTGTGGATCAACAGAACTTGCTCCATGGGCTGGAGGTCTTCTACCTTCAACTCCTGGACACACAAGTGACTTCCTCCATAGTCAATTCCTCCTTCAATCACACAGAGCTTCAATTTGAGGAGCACACCAGAAATATGGAAGTTTCTCTTTACAGAAACTCAACATGAAAGAAAATACTACTACTGACAAGATTGTTTATATACTTAAGAGACTTACATATTATTTCTTAATCTGTTCATATATTTATGTAACAATTTTGTGTTGATCTTATCAGTATAAACTTTCTTTTATTGTTCTTATCTATATAATATGTATTACACATATAATTGTAAGTTGAACATATATGCAGTTCAGTCATGAGTTTTTTTTTTAAGACAAAAGCATTATAATTTGCAAGAGTATATTGCCAAGAAACCTAAGTTATAAGTAAAAGTAAATTTTACTTAAAATTTTAATGGATATAAAATAAAAATAAAATGAGATTTTCATCTTTCTTGGGAAGAACATAAACAGTATACTTACAAAGAATTTATAAATTCAATTGTCTATTTGAAAAGAATAAAGAATAAAAATTTAAGTTATATCTTTACATGGAACAGTTTTTATTCCCATGCAAGAGTGCTGCACTATGAGTTCTGTATCAGGAAGAAATCCCTCTTGGACAAGATCAGAAAATATACACTCCTCATCCCATACCCATCTGGCACCCCTGCTTTCTATTTAAATGACACACACCCAAGGAAAGCTGAGGGAGGAGGAAGGAGCTCCTATCCCACGGAGAGAGCTGACATCACTAAGATAATAATTATAGTCATATGTAATGATGGTAATCATGAAGCCCTAAAGAGAGCTCAGGAATTGGCCTGATGCATTGCACATATTCATGGTATAGGAAGGAAGGGCTGTGCTTGCCCTTTGGCTAATAAATTTAATGCCAACAATGGTATTACCTGGGATATTCTGTCTGCCTGGGATTGAGCTTTTATTTCTGGAGATCTGACTTCAGGACCATGTGATCCTCACTATTGGGGTAACCTGCCAAATCTTCACACTTCTGAAAGTCATTCTGAGAATTTTTACCCTCTTTCACATTGAATACCTTCTTATTCCACCCCAGTCTCCAAGCCAGGCATCCAAAATACTTAAGCTAGAATTTCTCAGCCCATCCAATCAGAATGGATTCATAGGGCCTGCCTGGAAGTTAGCCTGAGAGGGATTAAGGGAATCCTGTGAAGAAATTCAAAGCTAGACTTATTAATAGTATTAAGTCATTCATCCCTCATGAAGAGGTTTCAAGTTTGTAAATGTTATTCGAGTTTCACCACTTTTGAATGAAATGTTCAATCCTCAGTGTCTCCTCTGACGTAATAGCTCAGTGGGATAAGGAAGCATGTGTTCACCATGGGAGCCAGAGTGCCAGGAGAAACAGTGCTGACACTTGTACCCTCATTTTACGTTACTTACATTTCCCACATATTCCACCCTATTGTATTGTTAGTACTTGTAATAATGTGCATTTCTTGTATTTTTACTATTAACCATACTCACCATCCACTAGATGGTTCATTGTGCTATACACATTTTATCCTGTAGCTTTCCTTCTATTACCATACATGACCCAAAACTTCACCTTTAAACACATTTACTCACATAATTGACTGCTGTCAATTAAATTATTCTCACAATAATATGCTAAATCACCTCTACCCATTTCCAAACATTTGTAATCAACATAATGAAAAATTCTTCACAAAGTAAGTGTCAGCTCCCTATTTTCACACTGCTTCCATCTCTGGGTAACCTATATTATAGATTATAACCCTATGAGGTAGCTTTATAATTAGTGGATATTAGTGAAATCATAATATATTTGTCTCTCTGTGCATGGATTCTTTCAAAAAGTCCATAATGTGACATGAATAAGGTCTTCCTTTCTTCTTACATCCAAGATGATTTCCTTAGTATGTATATATCACATTTCCTTCATCCATTCATTGATTGATGGACACTTAGGAGTATGGGTGAGCAATGGTGAATTCCATCTTTCAGTTCCCCTGAGTATGAACCTAGTAGCGTGATTGCCAGAACATATAACAATTCTATGCTTAGCTTCCTAGGAAATGCTAAACTGTCTTCCACAGTGGCTACCCCAGTTTCCATTGTCACCAGCAGTGAATGACTGTTTCTCCTTCTCCACATCCTTTCCTGCAATTGCAGTTTTCTGGTTGTTTTTTTTTATAGTGGCTTTTCTAGTAGGTGTGTTATAATATCTCATTGCAGTTTGACTTGCATTTCCCTAATAGCTATTGTGGAAAGCATATTTTCATGTGCTGTTAAGCCATTTGTGCTTGCTCTTTGGAAAAATGTATTTAAAAGTCTTTAGCTCATTTTGTTTGTCTTTTCATTCTTGAGTTGTGGTTTTGCTTTATGTATTTTGGAGAGTAAACCCTTATGAGGTATATGGTTTCCAAGTATTTTCTTCCATTGTGTAGGTTGCTTGACCAATCTGTTGGTGAACTTGCTGGCAAACAACATGTAGCCAGAATGGTGGCTAAGCATACACAATGGCTATCACAAAAGGCACCTCCCTTCTTCCTAGCCAGCTTCCCGCCAGAGAAGCCTGTGCGTGCCAACTTCAAAACTACCTCATCCCATCAAGTAGCTGCTTCATATTATCCCAATCCCCTCAGCCCATCTATAATTGACACGTCACCTCAAGCCCCCACCCCTGCCTATATAAGCTGTTCCCCTTCCCCAATAAACCAGACCTGCACCACGAGCCTGCATCTCTGGAGTGGTTACTGTGTGTTTAACCTGGCTGTGTGTTACTGGGGCCCCGTCGTCACTCACAAACCGTTGGAAAAGTTCGCCTCACTGAGGCGAAAGCCGTCTAGCTAATGGCCCGGCCAGCCACCTAGTTAACAGCCCCAGGGGCACGTCCACAACTGGCGCCTTGAACAGGGACCCCCCCACCTCGTATGGACAGCAACCAGCGGGATCTGAAGCGATCCTCTTCCTATTGGTGAATGAAGCTCAGAATGGGTAACTTAGCCTCTTCTGAGAACACAATAGAAGCACGGGCATTATATGCCCTATTAGCTAGCTGCAAGCCCCACGAAGGCAAAACCTTCCCTCTTAGTCTCATACCCACTCTTTTAGCTATTCACGGCTGCCTTACAGGTGCCCTGCTAGACACTGGCTAAAACTGCCAGAGCCTAACTCTCTCACTGCCATGCCTACTGCACCTCCCTTTTCAGCTCCGCTTATTAACTCTTTCACTGCTGTGCCTTCTACACCTCCTCTTTCAGCTCCACTTACTGCAATTGTCCTTAATCACCACCCATTCATTCCTCTTCACTTCTTTCCAGTAAATTACCACAATGAGATTCTCCTCCCTTTTAGGCTCCTTAGCATCATAAAACCATTACTCACCTTCATAAATCTATTCAAGAATATAGTCTTAATAGCCCCTGTGCTCAGATGTTATTAAACAGCATTTCTCATGCTCACAATACACCTACTGATTGGAAAAGCCTAATCCTTGCTATTTTAACCCCCCCCCCCCGGAAATTACATTACCTAAAAAGCTCTCTATTATAATGAAGCCGAAAGTGTAGGTACCCACAACATTACTAATGGAATAACAGCCATTCCCCAAGTGCTTTAAAAGGTGAGGAGCAATAAACCCTTCCAAAAGTTCAGGCTAGCTGCTCCCCCCCCCCCTACTTTGAACAATGTTTAACCATAACTAAACTAATAACAATGTTTCCAAGCACAAGCTTGCATGTTAAAGGCAACATGGATTCCAGAAGAAATCTTAAGAAGTTATATTTAAAATGTGGTATAATGGACAGCTTAAAAGCAGCTATACCAAGAAAGAAAGAATTATGAGTTAATTGTAAACTGTATGTTTCTGTTATTGTGTTTGATTGTTCTGTGTTTGTCTGTTCGTTCAATGTCAGTGTATATTTTGATACCTCAGGATGGTAATATAAATTAATAAAAATTTATAAAAGAACTCTATTCAAATGGCCAAAAATTAAATGAGCACTTATATTAATACTTAAGTTTAAATGTTAATAAAATCTCTACAATGATAAAAATCATGTCTTGATTAACAAAATTACTATAAGCCTTTTAATAAAAAGCTGTTCTTGCCTAGATTGAAATAAATAACTTATTTTTCTTCACAGGATAATATCAAGGATGTAAAACTTAAATGAATATTTGGTTAAAAGTTTGTGAAAATGCTAACTGAAATTTAATAAGTTTTTGCAAAAAGGTGTATTTTGTCCTAAATTAGGATGGCTAATTTTCATAAACTCTTGGAACTTAAATGCATGTGGCAAGTAATAGAAAGTATTGTGGTAACTTTAAGTAAAGAAATGTGTTCTGTAAAGGTAAAATTTGTCTTAAAATAATATAATTATAGTCTATATGGTTATAAATAATTATAAGAAGTTTTATACAGCATTGTTTAAATTCAAGTGTTTAAACAAACCTGAATTAATAATAATAATAAAAGGTAATTTTATAACAAAAAAGCTTGGCTGCAGCCAGCCTCCCTTCACAACTTGCTTCTAGAAAACTGTTTCTGATATTGCATGCTACTAAGTATTTAAAGAAAAGTTCATTATTTTAATAAGCTTGTTTAGTGTTCATGGTATTATGTTATAAGAAGTTTGCTTGATAACTTTGTATGTAGGCTATATGGAATGTGTTTTTATTGTTAAGGAAACAGAAGGTAATTTTGTCCTAAGATGAAATGATTCATTATTGGAAAGAGTAGAGTGTGGGACAAAACCTGAGTGAATACTGAAAGTGCAGAAGGTTGGTGGAAAAGGAATTTTTATAGTTAAAGTTAAATAAAATTTAATGGGTCTATCTATAAAATTTTAAAGGCTTTAGTATCAAGTACTATGCTAATGCAAAGTTAAAAATTTTGTTCTTTCTCAAGGCCTCTCAAATCATTCTGTTTTAGTACAAGTTTTTATCCTCAATAATCACTATACAAAGAAAGTCTGCTTTATCAAAATAGCTTCTTGTGCTTCTTGTGCTATCTCTTTTAAAGGAACATAATGTTCAAAACTGCTTTCTCAAAACCTAATCCTGAACAGTAGCCTTTCATTCCAAACTAATTATAAGAGATTTATTCTTTTACCTTGAAAGAAAAATTAAAGTAATAATTGAGTTCATTTAATATGTTATAAGTTAAATAAAAGGTGTTTTAAAGTGTTATAAAATTAACAAGTTTTTTCTTTCCTTTAACCCTCTGTTAATTAAAGTTGTATGAGTAAAAGGTTTCTATAAATGCTTAAAAGGGTATAAAGTTACCAATATTTCAGCATAATATTAAAGAAAAGTACAATGCGGTTATTTATGGTTTTAATTATTATAAAAGATTATGTGTCACAGAAACAACCTCTTATACATTAAAGTAACAACACTAGTATGCAGCAATCCCAGACACTGCTAGTTTGTTGCAAAAAGTTAAAGTCCAGCTGTATTGCTATCACTTTGTTTTAAAACTTGCTAAGACTTTCTTTAGTGTCTTAGACAAATCAAGCCAGCTGCATTCCTCTATCTGTAAAAAACCCAACAATAAACTTTTGCAGTGCTTTTCAGGGCTATGTGCATAGCCCAACCATCCTGTACAGTATTTACTGATAGTAATGGTAATGGAAAAGCAGCATACGTTACTTCTCAAAAAGAACAGGTTTGACAAACTCCTTATTTGTCTGCTCAATGCACAGAGCTTTCAGCCATCATTAAAGTTTTACAAATGTTTTAAGAGCCCTTGAACATTGTCTCTGACTCTAAATAGGTAAGTCTTACTGTCAAGCATATTAAAATAGCTCATATCTTTGCTACTGATGAGTTATCTTAACTTTTCACTGACTTGCAACATCTCATCAGGTTAAAACAGCATCCTATTTACATTACTCACATAAGCTCTCATATCTCTTTGCCTAGTCCTGTGACAGCAAATAATGCTCCAGCTGATTAATTAGTAGGGTGTTTACAAAGTGCTCATGATTACCATACTTTAACTCACACTAATGCTAAAGGCCTATGAAATAAATATCAAAAGTTAACAAAACTACAGGCACAAGAAATTATTCGCACTTGTCCTACTTGTGGACCACAAGTAGGTGCCTTTTCAGGCTGGAACTAATCCCAGAGGCCTGACTCCTAATCAATTATAGCAGATGGATGTTACTCACATACCATCCTTTAGTAAACTACAATATGTTCATGCTTATATTGACATTTATTCTCATTTTATGTGGGCTACTGCTCAAAGGAGGGAACAGGTTCTTCATGCTCGTTCACATCTATAGTCTGCTTTTGCTGTAATGGGATCTAACAATTAATAATACACCTTCTTACATTAGTAAATCCTTTGAATCTTTCCCTTTAAAATATGGTATTCAACATGTTGCTAGTATTCCTTATAATCCTACAGGTCAAGCCATAGTTGATTGCAGCCATCATACCCTAAAAACTATGCTTTTTAAACAAAAAGGGGAGATAATGGTACTATAACACCAAAAGATTAATTAGCAAAAGCTTTATTTACTTTACATTTTCTTAATGTTTATAATTCATTAACACCTGTGGAATGTCACTCTGGAAAATGTCAAACATCTACAGTAGACACAGGAAATGAAGATCAACCAATATTCTAGAAAGATATTTTAAGCAATGAATGGAAAAAAAGGCAGGATTAAAGTAAGGGGGTGAGGCTATGCTCTTATCATTTCAGAAAATGGAGAACAAATTTAGTTATCTGTGAAAAGGAATAAATCCCAGAATGAAGAGATGGAGTCTCCTACAACTTATGATGATGGTGACCATAAGTAATAAGGAAGCTGCCAGTAATTACACTTATTAGACCTATATACCTAACCCCCCATTACTTAGAGTGTTAACCTGGAAAAATCCATTCTTTCATATATATCTGAATAAAACCCATATATTCCCTAAACCAATTGATAATCGATTGCCAATTAAACCCTATAAAGAAAGACAAAGAATTGATCATCTCATATTACCATTTGATTATCAACCCTTATGCATTAGTAACCATCCTTCCTGTATGTAGGTTAAAAATCAGGCCATAATTATCTTCAAAAATAGTAATACTTAGTTTATTGTGACTTTGTTTCCCTCTTATAATTTAATCATAATCAAGAATCCTACTTATGATTGTTGGAAAATTAACTATAACCCAAAAATGCTCTATTCTATAAAAATGAGGCCTTGCATCCTAGTAGCCATTACCCCACAACTAATATACTATGGAGAAGGCAAACTAAAAATTTTACTATCCCCATCTGTGTCAAAGAGAGCTGCCTTCCTTCCTATATTGGTAAAAAATTAGCCTCACAAGTTCACTGACAGTGCCTATGCCGCCAATGCCATTCGAATACTGCCCTATGCAACCCTAAAGGTTAAGCCCAGTTTGTTAATTGATAGCACCCTTTTAGTGCTACAACTCCTCCTCGAAAATCGTACAGTTCCTTGGTATATCCAGCATATCCACTCACACACTGGATTACCTGGAGCACTAGTAGAAGGAAACAACCTTGCTGACTCCTCTATCACTGTTTCCATACTCTCTACCTCCTTAGATCAAGCCAGGCTCCTACATGCAAAATTCCACATGTCAGCTAACTCCCTCCATCACCTTTTTCCCAACATCACTCAAGCCCAGTGTAAGCATCTCACACGTAAGTGCAAACACTGCGCACCTTTCCTTCCTATAGGCCCCTTACAGCCCCAAGGAGTTAATCCATGGGGCCTCCATCCAAACGCACTGTGGCAAATGGACATCACACATGTCCCCTTGTTTGGCCGCTATAAATTTGTCCATGTGATAGTAGACACATTCTCCTAATTTCTCTTCGCCACTGCTTTATCTGGAGAAAAACCAAAAAAATGTTATAACAGCCTGCCTTCAAACCTTTAATCAAATGGATATCCCTTGGACTATAAAAACAGATAATGGACCCTGCTTTCAGTCCAAAACTTTTAAACATTTTTGCCATGACTGGAACATTCAACACAAAACAGGAATCCCTTATAACCCTCAAGGACAGGCCCTAGTTGAGAGATCTAATGTGCTCCTCAAAAATACAATGAAGAAACTTTCAGGGGAATTCCCTACAGCAACCCCCCGAGATTTGCTCAACAGAGCCCTAGTCACTATCAACTTCCTTACCTTTGACAAAAATCATACTACTCCAGCAATCCGGCATTGGGGAGGCCTAAGACTAGCCCCCATGCCGGTCCCCCTTGTTATGTGGAAAGACCCCCTCACTAACATATGGAAAGGCCCCCACCCTCTACTAACACAAGGAGGAGGATTTGCTTGTATCTTTCCAGAAAACACCGACCAGCCTTTGTGGATCCCAAGCCATCTCATAAAACCTGCCACCAAAACCAATGCAGCTGTGTAGCCTCCCTGGAACCCTTCTATGTAGCTTTGTCACCCTCGTTGGAGCCCTCCTGTTATTCGCTGGCTCTCCAAGTGACTGGACAATGCTGCACAAATCCTTCTTCCTCACTTTCTTCGTTACGTATATTTGCCTTCTTCTCGCTATCGCCTGCTGTGTATAACCCACCCACCATGTGCTGCCTCTTATACATACTCATTCTTTCTCTAATTATCTCACTCATTATCTCAGTCAAAGGACAAGCCCTTTATCTCTGGATGTTCACAGTAAAAGAAACTATAACCTCTTGCTCAAGCACCACATCACGCCCCCTTTGGCACAGGCCACTGTTCATCTCAGGGATGTCAAACACCTCTTACTATCAAACTCACTGAAACACCTAAATCATACCAATGAAGTAGCCGTAAACCTTATGCCTGATTCCCTCACACCCAAACCAAAGCATACTGTACCAACACCTATTACCAAGGCCCTTATTATGGAGGTTGCCCCTATTGGACCTGTGTCATTAACTGGCCATGACAGTCGTCCTTCCCAAGCTTCTTCTTTGCCAATAAATCTCCATATAAAAACCTCCATATAAAAGTCCCCTGGAATGACAGATGGGCTACTGGAATCACCGGCAAGCTATATGCTCACGGGGGTGACACTTGGCCCACTGGATCCATAACGGTTTCCCGCCGCTATAGTCTCTACAACCAGTCCTCATCTCCAATCAGTATATCCAACATGCTCATAAATATAAAAACAGCCAAAAAGCAATTAAATGAGCAACTGCTAGTATATAATCCCCCTTCTTGGCTCACAATTCTCAATAATACCGTCTCTCTCCTTAATCAATCTGGAATTGCAATATTTCTCATTGCTTCCTGTGCACCTCCTTCCAGCGTTCCCTACTAGCTGCTGTCCCTGTTTCTATCTCCAACTATTCCGACTATTCCTCAGCAACACCCGGCAACCTCTCTTCCCCCCTTACACATATCTCCCTTTGAAGCAGCCCTGAAAATATCACCTGCTTCCAAACCAGCAATACCTCCTTCTCTCCCACCTGCACAACAAAGGTTTCCTTTGCAGGTACCATCCAGCTCCCAAGAGGCCTCTTTTTTTTGGTGCAATCAAACAATCACACCCTTGATTAATTCCACCACTCCCAGTCCCTGTATTCCTGTAGTCATTGTCCTGCAGTTTATACTATATGCAGAGTCTGAAGCTTCCCAGCTGCTCTCTTCTTTCCATAGCAAGCGAGCCACCTTCCTTCCCCTTCTGGTAGGAGCCAGCCTTACCTCCTCCCTTGCAGCTGTTGGACTTGCCGGTGGCACCTTAGCACACACTGTTATCGTCACTGGTAATTTTAAAGAATCAGTACAAATAGCCCTTGATTCCATAACTGCCTCCCTTCAAGCTCTTTAAGAGCAACTCACCTCCCTAGCCAGCATAACCCTCCAAAACCGCAGGGCCCTAGACTTACTTACAGCCGAAAAAGGGGGAATGTACTTATTCCTCCAAGAAGAATGCTGTTTCTACATTAATAGCTCTAGTATAGTAGAACAAAATATCCAAATATTAAAAGACCTGCATAAAAATTTAACTAACACTCAATCATTCAGTCCCCCATTCATGAATTGGCTCTCCTCCTCCCTCATACAGTGGCTTACACCACTTATTAGTCCTTTAATGCTTATCATCTGTGTTGTGTCTGTAGCTCCTTGTCTCATTAAGTGGCTACAGAAAAGAATAGAAAACATTTCAGCCTTCACCATTTATTCACTTCAGCTTCATCAGTACCAACCGCTCATGCAAGAAGAAACACAAGAACCTGAAACCACCACTGCCATGTAGCCATGTAGCTAGCGCACAGCCACCTTTCCTACAGCCACAAAGCTCAGTTGGCAGCCAGAGATGGGTAAGACCTCCAGAGGGAGGCAACCTAAGACAGGTGCAACTGCGTGGCATAAATGACTCGTAACTGGTAGCCAAAGATGGGTAAGATTCTCAAGGGAGAACAACCTAAGACAGGCACAGTTATTGCAGTCTTGAAATTAAACAAAAATGGAGGTATTTTTGGTGAGCTTGCTGGCAAACAACATGTAGCCAGAATGGCGGCTAAGCATACACAATGGCTATCACAAAAGGCACCTCCCTTCTTCACAGCCAGCTTCCCGCCAGAGAAGCCTGTGCGCACCAACTTTAAAACTACCTCATCCCATCAAGTAGCTGTTTCATATTATCCCAATCCCCTTAGCCCAATTATAATTGACACGTCACCTCAAGCCCCCACCCCTGCCTATATAAACTGTACCCCTTCCCCAATAAACTGACCTGTGCCACGAGCCTGCATCTCCGGGGTGGATACTGTGTGTTTAACCTGGCTGTGTGTTACCGGGGCCCCGTTGTTACTCACAACCCATTCAAGAAGTTCGCCTCACTGAGGCAAAAGCCATCTAGCTAACGGTCCGGCCAGCTGTCTAGCTAATGGGCCCAGGGGCACGCCCACACAATCTTTTCAAGCACAAATGATTTGTGAGGAGATTCCACTTATTTATTTTTCTTCCATTGCAAGTGTTTCCATTGTAAATAAGAAACCTTTGCCCTGCCCAAGGTCTAAAGATACTTCCTGACATTGTCTTCTGTGAGTTTAATGGTCCTGGAACTTTTCTTTAGGTCTCTGATCATTGTCAGTTAATTAACTCATACAGTTAAGGTATGAGGTAGGGGTGAAAAGGCAGCTGACTTAAAGGGAGAAAGTATTTGGATGTCACAAATCTGATAGGGTTTACTATCCATGATTTATAAATAGATTCTACAACTCAACACTAATGCAATAAATGACCCAATTAAAAATGGGCAAAAGACTTTATTGAACAAATCATCAAAGTTCCCACACACATGCACAGTGCTGATACTAGGGAAGCTGTGTGTATATGGGTGATTAGATTGGGAAAATCATGCATGATTTTTCAGTAAACCTTACAAGTTCTCTAAGTAAAATGATGTATCATCCTGGAAATGCATAACAAATTATGTTAACGTTAGATTTGATAAGGAATGAAAAATGTTGTCTTTTCATATATAACTACTAAATGAATATAAAAATAATCTATATCTTCTAAATAACAGACATGCAAAGCCAAGAGAGTCCAGATGATAAAAATAAAAAGGAGAATGTGACGAACCAGGAATAAGTGATGGGAATGTACAGAGGAACCAACTGTGCCAAAAGCAGCTGATGAAGCAATTAGTGGGATGTGAAAGATCTATTGGGATTGAGCTTTCCTTTTCTATCACTCAGAGGAAAGAAAAACATGTCCTTATATAAAGGATACTCAAAATATCTTAAGCTCATAACCCAAACTTAAAGGACCCAAACATCCACCAAGAAGAACGTCAATAAATAATTTGTAATACGGTCATTCAGTTTCAAAGGAGTAAATGATAAAAAGGGAGGGAACTGCTGATACACCAAACAACAAGAATGAATCTCAAAACAATATTGTGAGCAAAGGATGCAGGCACCAAAATGGTAATTCCAATGTATTTCATTTTTATGAATTTCAAGATGTGGCAAAATGAATGTATGAGGAAAGAAAATGAGAACGAGGGTGAATATGTTGGGAGGTGGTTATTGATTGAAGCGAATAGTGATTATTTTTACAGATTTGAAGAAATTCTTATCTTGATAGGGTAGATACTGTAGAGAAAGGTGATAAAGGTTTGAAAAAATTGATGTCACTGAGTTAAGATCAATATATTTACTGTATTTAAACTCTACATCAATTTTAAACAAACAGTTAGAGGAAGAGAGGACTCCTCATAAGAACCAAGAGTGCCTACAACTGGAAGCAGGAGAATTGCAGCCATCATCCATGTGGAATCCAAGCCCCTCTTGATCTAGAGGTGGAGTGGACATCACCTTCCTAGGGTCCACAGAATGGAGGAATAAAATATGGATTAGAGTGGACTTACTGATATTCTACTATAAAACCATTGTGACTAGTAACATAAAAAATTGTATCATTGATGTGGAGAAAGTGGCCACAGTAGTTGCTGAGGACAGTGAGAGGAAAGAAGAGACCTGATGAGGGGGCATTTTGGGGACTTGGAGTTGTCCTATATGATATTGCAGGGCCAGACGCTGGACATTATATATCCTTCCATAACCCACTATATGTATTGGGGGACAGTGTGAACTACAGGATAAGCTACTTATTATCCATGTGGTGCAGCAATGCTCCAAAATGTGTTTGCTGAGTGTGATGAGTGTGCCACAATGATGGGGGAAATTGTTGTTGTGGGAGGAGTGGTGTGGGGGAGTAGGGGGCATACAGAAACCTCTTATGTTTTTTATAATATAACCTTTTCTGTGATGTATGTATCTTCAAAAAATACAATTTACAAAAATGCTGGGGAGTGGGTTATATGGGAACCTCATGTTTTTTTTTTAATGTAATGTTCTATGATCCATTAACTTTAATTAAAAAAAGTTTTGGGTGACGGACTTGGCCCAGTGGTTAGGGCATCCGTCTACCACATGGGAGGTCCGCGGTACAAGCACCGGGCCTCTTTGACCCATGTGGAGCTGGCCCATGTGCAGTGTTGATGCGTACAAGGAGTGCCATGCCATGCAGGGATGTACCCTGTGTAGGGGAGCCCCACGCACAAGGAGTGCGCCCCATAAGGAGAGCCGCCCAGCACAAAAGAAGGTGCACCCTGCCCAGGAATGGTGCCACACACATGGAGAGCTGACACAACAAGATGCCAAAACAAAAAGAAACAGATTCCTGTGCTGCTAACAACAGAAGCAGATGAAGAAGACACAGAGAATGGACACAGAGAGCAGACAACCGGGGTGGGGGGGGAGGAAGGGAGAGAATAAATAAATAATTTTTTAAAAAGTGTTAAAAAAAAAGAGTATAATGGCAGAGGAGGGCAAGATGCCATCAGACTAAGTGCACTCACATCATCTCTCTTGCAAAATAAATGGCTGAGTGGGGACAAAATCCTGCCTGAGTGAGCTATTTGGGAACCCACAATTTAGAGGCTTCAGGGCTATCAATCTGGAGAGATCAGACAAATAGAGTGTTTGTTCAAGATAAAACCATGAGTTTCTTATGCTCCAGGCTGGAGCTGTGGGAACGCTAAGACCCTCCCTCAGGGCAGGAAGCCAAGGCATTCCCTGACCCTTGTAGGCCACTCAGCTGGAGGACACAAACTCTGAAAGTGGGAGGGTTCTGGTGAAGGGTGGAGAGGGGCCCCGCAAGTGCAGGATCAATTGTCTGGACCCTTTTCTTTGAGCTTTGAGGAGCATACCAGCTGGTTTGAGGAGAAACCAGGAAGAAGGGAGACGCGAATCTGATGAGGCAGCCTGATTTTCCTAACCTCCCTGGAATAGGGAAAATTGGTCTGGGTGAAGGTGGAATCAGGCAATTAACTAGTCCTGTGCAACTCACCTAAGGCAGGGGGACAGTAGGAAATGATTAATAGGCTTCCAAGACCTATTTAGAGTTCCTGGCCAGGTGTGGGTGCTCTCTCTCAAAGAGACGGAGAGTCATTTTTTTCTGTGGTGAGTTACTTCCCCAGGGTCACATTTGAATTTCAAAAGGGAACTCTCACAGGCTATAGCTTTCTGCTGCCCTGGGAGAAAAAGCAGTTAGAAAAAAAGGGGGGAAGGGGGAGGACAGAATCCTAGTCAGCAGTTTATCCAATTGCAAGGAGTCAATCCTGCTCCAGGGAAAGGGACTCTTTCTGAAAGATCTAAAGAACCCAACAAGAAAGTTTAGATCAGTGGAAGAGTTTCAGCCTTGGGTATACAAGGTCTCTAGTTTGATTACTGGCTCCTCTTGGAGTAGTGACCCACTGGGATATTACACATCTAGCTGAATACTTTAGGACACGGAAAACTTAGACATCATCCTTGTATTAGCTTCCCTTGGGTCTCTTATTTTTCATTGAAAAAAAGATTTTTTTTGTTATATAATTTAACTTAGTTTACTCACTAAAACCCACTGCAAAATCTGGTATGAGAAGGCTACAAGATAATTTATTAACACTGGCAGCCTGACAAGCTCTACATGGGCTTAAGAGAGAAGTCCGTTTTTTCTTAGTGTTTGGTTGACTACTTGCTCGTGGGTTTGTCTGTTGCTTTTCTTTTCTTGTCCTTCCTTCCTCTTCATCCCTCCCCCTCTTTTTAAATAGGTGCTGCTCGCTTGTTTCTTGTTTGCTGTGTATCCTCTTTCTCCATTTCTTCCTTTCTGTATGTACTTATTTTGGCTACCAACACTATCTCTTTTCCTCCCTACATCTTTCTATCTTTTGCCTTCTGTTGTTGCTCTTACATTCTACCTCACTTTGTTTAGCCCCCAATTGTTCTGGCTTTTTATTTCTAACACTTCTGTTTTTTATCTTTTATTAACACTTTCTGTTTTTTCCATTCTTTTCTCTTTCCCTCTTTCTTCATCATGCTGGCCTTTTAATTCATACTATGTTCTTCTCCATATTAAGTTTCCCATTTCATTATAGGTATTCCAGTTTTTTATTCCTATACCTCTACACTGCTTACACAATTTAATATTCATTCTCCTAGGTCCTATATGGTTCTTCTGCCAACCTTTACTATCAATATTACTATTATACTTTTTCTTTTCTTACATCTTTTACTTTCCCTGGCCCTAATCTGTTTCCTTCAAGGGAATGTAGACAACATCAAGGAAATAGAATAAGAAGAACAAAGTGTTAAAGAGAAAACTTAACACACACACACACAAAACAGCAACTAAATAATACCAGAAGCTACACAGAGAAGCTAATCAACTGAACAAACCCATCAAGATAAAATAATGACCAGACAACAACAAAAAATTATAGACCATACCAATAATTATGAAGACATGGTCCAGTCCAATAAACAAACTAAAAACAGGGAAAAGGAGCAGAACATCAAACAACTAATCAAAGCTGAACACCCTAATATCATGGACCAACTCAATGAAGTGAAGGAAGAGATTAAAGATATTAAGAAAACACCTGGAGAGCATACTGAATAAATTGTAAATGCACACTAAATATAACAGATACGATGGTAATGAATGGCACAATCCAAGCAACCAAAAATACACACTCAGCAAATAACAAGAGATTTGAATAAGCAGAGGAAAGAATTAGTGATGTGGGAGATGGTACATTTAAAATCAAACAGCTAGTAAAATTGAGAGATAAGAAGATAGAAAAAGTACAACAGAGTTTTAGGGTTTAGAATGACAATGCAAAATGTGTACACGTACGCATTATAGGCATCCCAGAAGGAGAAGAGAAGGGAAAGGGGACAGAAAAGGTGTTGCAGGAAATAATGGCTGAAAACTACCCAAACCTATTAAGGGAGTTGTATGTATATGTCCAGGAAGTACAATGCATCCCAAACATTATAAACCCCAACAGGCCTAATTCAAGACATACACTTGTCAAATTATCCAATGCTGAAGACAAAGAGAAAGTACAGAATGCAGCAAGAGAAAAGAGAACCATTACATACAAGGGAAACTCAATAAGATGAAGTGCTGATTTCTCATCTAAATTCATGAGGCCAAAAAGGCAGTGGTATGACATAGTCAAGGTGTGAACAGAAAAAAATTTCCAGCCAATACTCTATCCAGAAAAGCTGGCACTCGAATATGATGGAGATTTCAAAACATTCCCAGATAAACAGAAACTAAGAGAGGATGTTAATAAGCAACCTGCCCTTCAAGAAATACTAAAGGGGGAAGCAGACATGGCTCAAGCAATTGGGCTTCCATCTACTATATAGGAGGTACGGATTTGATGCCCAGGTCTTCCTGGTGAAGGCAGGCTGGCCCGTGTGACAAGGTGGCCCATGCGGAGTGCGGGTCCATGTTGAGTGTGGGCCCACATGGAGTCCTGGACTGCATGGATTGCTGGCCTGCACAGAGTACTACCCTGTGCAGGAGTGCTGCCCCACACAGGAATGTGGCACAGTGCAGGATTGTGAGTCCACGCGGAGAGCTGGTGCAGCAAGATGACACAACAAAACAAGACACAGAGGAGACATAATAAGAGATGAAGCAATCAGAGACCTGAGGTGGTGCAAGAGAATGATTGCCACTATCCCATTCCAGAAGGTCCCAGGATCAATTCCCAGAGCAACCTAATGAGAATACAAACAGACACAGAAGAACATACAGCGAATGGACACTGAAAGCAGGAGGGGTAGGGAGAGAGAGAAATAAATAAATAAATCTTTAAAAAAAGAAATACAAAAGGGAGTTCTTCAGGTTGAAAGAAAAATAGAGAAGAGACAGAGGTGGAGGAGAGTACAAGAAGAACTAAAAAGACAAAAAGAAATAAAAACAACATATACATAAATCCAAAGAAAATATGGCTGATATAAGTAATTCCTTGAGAATAATAACACTGAATGTTAAATGGATTAAACTCACCAGTCAAGAGACACAGATTGACAGAATGAATAAGGAAATATGGCCCATCTATATACTGTCTACAAGAAACCCAACTTATACCCAGGGATTCAAGGTGGTTGAAATTGAATGGTTGGAAAATAATCTTACAAGCAAAAATAACCAAAAAAGGGCAGGAGTAGCTATACTAATATTGGAAAAAATAGATTTCAAGTGAAAAATGATTGTGAGAATCAAAGATGGACACTAGATATTAGTAAAGGGGGTGATGATTCAAGAATAAAAAAAATCATAAATATTTATGTCCCTTACCAGGGCACCTCAAGATACATGAGGCAAACACTGCCAAAACTAAGAGGAGGAATAGATACCTGTACAATCATAGTGGGGGACTTTCATACACCATTATCACCCTTAGACAGAACACCTCAACAGAGAATCAATGAAGAAACAAAGATTTTGAGTAATATATTAGAGGATCTAGACCTAATAGACATAAACAAAACACTACACCCAAGTACAGCAGGATATACATTCTCCTCATGCACACATGGATCATTCTCCAAGATAGGCCACATGCTAGGCCACAGACAAAGTCTTAATGAATTCAGAAAGATTGAAATCATACATAATTTCTCTGACCACAGTGGAATGAAGCCAGAAATATGCAAGGGCCAGAGAACAAGCTAGGGCACAAAGACATGGAAATTAAGCAACATACTATTAGACAAACAGTGGGTCAAGGAAAAAAATCTCAGAAGAAATCAGTAACTACCTCAAAACTAATGAAAATGACAACACAACATATCAAAACTTATGGGATGCAGCAAGAGCTGAAATGAGAGGTAAATTCATAGCCATAAATTCATATATCAGAAAAGAAGAAAGAGTTAAAATTGAAGACCTAACTGCACACTTGGAGGAATTAGTAAAAAAACAACAAACTAACCCCAAAGAAGAAGAAAGAAATAACAAAGATCAGAGCAGACCTAATGAAATAGATAATAAGAAAGCACTAGAAAAAATAAAGAAAACAAAGAGGTAGTTGAGATGATCAATAAAATTGGTAAACCCTTAACTAGACAAGCAAAGTAAAAAAGAAGATAGTAATACACAAAATAGGAAATGAGAAAGGGGATATCACCATGGAGCATAGAGAATTAAAGACTATCATAGAAGGGTACTTTGAAAAATTATATGCCAATAAGAAGGACAATATAGAGGAAATGAACAAATTCCTAGAAACACATAAGCAGCCTACACTCATGAATGAAGAAATTGATGATCTCAACTCACCAATCACAAGTAAAGAGATAGAATCAGTCATTAAAACCTCCCATCCAAGAAGAGTCCTGGGCCAGAAAATTAACACAGCATTTTTAAATGAAATGAAAAAAGTAACTATGAAATTTTTTTGGAAGGGAGAGAGGCAAGAGAATGGTCTCTTCAACAAATGGTGCTTGGTGAACTGGAAATACGTATACAAAAGAATGAAAGAGGATTCCAATCTCACACTTTATATAAAAATCAACTCAAGATGGATCAAAGATCTTAATATAAGAGCCAAGACCATAAATACCTGGGAAGACAATGTAGGGAAGCATCTACAGGACCTTGGAATAGGAAATCACTTCAGGAATTCCATACCCAAAGCATGAGCAGTGAAAGAAAAAATAGATAAATGGGACCCCCTGAAAATTAAAATCTTTTGCACCTCAAAGCAGTTTATCAAGAAAGTGAAAAGACAGGCTACCCAATGGGAGAAAATATTTGGTAACCATATATCTGATAGGAGCCTAATTTCCAGCATATATAAAGAAATCTTAGATCTCAAAAATAAAAAGACAAACCCTTGAAAAAATGGGCAAGAGATTTGAACAGATGCTTCTCAAAAGACAAAATACAAATGGCTAAAAAACACATGAAAAGATGCTCAACATTATTATCTGTTAGGGAAATGCAGATGAAAACTACATTGAGATACCATCTTACAACCACTGGACAGGTGGCTATTAAAAATACAGAGGACTACAAGTGTTGGAGAGAGTGTGGAGGAATGGGAACCCTCATCCACTGCTGATGGGAAGGTAGAAGGATCCAACCATTGTGGAGGATGGTTTGATGGTTCCTCCAAAAACTAGCTATATTATGACCCAGCAATTCCACTGCTGGGTGTATACCCAGAAGAACTGAAAACAAGGACACCAACCAATATAGGCACAACAATGTTCATAGCAGCATTATATATATTCACTACTGCCAAAACTTGGACTCAACCCGAATGCCCATTAACAGAAGAGTGAATAAACAAAATGTGGTATATACACCTTATGGAATACTACTCAGCTGTAAGAAGGAATACAATACTAACACATGGTAACATGGTTGAATCTTGAGGACATTATGTTGAGAGAAAGAAGTCAGCATTCAAGGATGAATACTACCTGACCTCTCTGGTATGCACTGAGGAAATCAAGCTGTTTCAGAGAGCTAGAGACTGCATGATAGGCTTACAGGAAATAGGGGGAGAGAGGAAGATTGTGAGCCAACACCCACTTGGGCAAAATCTATGATAAGGTGGAGGTAAGTACTTGTGCAGTGAAAGAATAAGATGGGTATAGGGATAGTATTGGGTTGGGATTCACAAGCTTGAAGGAGGCTAGGGTTGGGATAATGGATCAGATGGTCCATTGAATTGGGGGAAAGTTTGGGAGGAGCAGGTGAACATGAAAGATTGTCAGGTACATGGTTGAAACTATAATGTTGAGAAAACTCTTTAGAAAATTTAATAAGAAAGTGTTATTGTTTTAAGATATTTGATGGTGGGCATCTGGCATAGGGTGCTCCTGAGACAGGCTTCAAGGGATTGTGTGAGTGCTCATTTGTCATAGTGCATTATATCAGTGGGTGGAGACACATACAATGAGTGGGAAGGCATTGTGCTCACACCCTGGGGAGACCTGATGTTCTCAAACAGAGGGAAGAGTGTCTCATGTGAGTATGGGTGACTCCCAATGTGGTAGGAGAGACTAGTGTGTCAAGCCCTCAGCATTGTTGCAAGTATCTATGAATATTGTTCTTTGAGCAGTGCAACTTGGGTGTCACTGTGAGCTCTGAAGGGAGGGAGAGATTGAAAGAGAATAGATGGATGAGGGTGTAACTGGAAGCAAGGGAAGTGCTCTATATGAATGTGCAATGATGGATACAGGCCATGTTAAATTTCAACAAAAATTTATAAAAATGTATAGTCTAAAATGTAAACCATAATGTAAACCATAATATAACCATGGCTAGTAGCTATGTTTTCTTAGTTGTAGCAAATTTAACATCCACACGTAAAAAGATCATTGCTGGGGAATGGGGAAAATGGGGAGGTGTTGGATATAGGGGAATCCCCTATATTCTATATGTGCTTAATGTGACTTAAAACTTTTTTTCAAAGAAGTGGACGTGGCTCAACTGATAGAGTGTCTGTCTACCATATGGTGGGTCCAGGGTTTGATCCCAGGGCTTCTTGACCTGTGTAGTAAGCTGGCCCGTGCACAGTGCTGCTGTACACAAAGAGTGCCATGGCACACAGGGGTGCCCCTGCGAAGCGGTGCCCCATGCACAAGGAGAGCACCCCACAAGGAGAGCTGCTACACATGAAAAAAGCGTAGCCATCCCTGGAGTGGTGCCACATACATGGAAAGCCAAAGCAGCAAGATGATGCAAAACAAAAAAGAAATGCAGTTTTCCAGTGCCACATGCAGAAGAACACAGCAAATGGATGGACACAGAGAGCAGTAAACAGGGGCGGGGGGGAATGTGAGAGAAATAAATAGAATAAATAAATCTTTAAAAAAAACTATTCTGAAGATATTATATAAAACTAAGATAAAAAATAAAAAGATGTAAGACACTGAGGAAGAAATGGATGAGATTGCCTTGCCTCTGTACATATAGGACAACACCTATTACATTAATGAAAGGCACAACCTCAAAAAAAATTTTATGTTTTTCATTTTTTAATACCCCAATTCATTTTTTACTTATTTTAATTTTTCTCAGTTATTATGTATTTTAATTCTAATCTTTAAACCTATCATTACTATTTCATTTTCCTATTAACACAATTTGGTAATATATTAGGCTAATTTCTGAAGAAGTTTTGGATCACAGAGGAGATCAACTATGGCAGGGAGAAGCATTGGTGTGGGGTGTCACTGAAGGGGGATCCATGGGTAGGAGGGAATTCACCTGGAAATGCATATAGGGTATATAGTTATGTCCGGATTTTTTTTGGCTGTTAAAATAGTGGGGTAGAGTTTCACACAACAATTGAGGGAATGCTGAGTTTCCATCCTGTGGAGCTCTGTCACATTCCCAATGGAACAGCAACAATCTGCCAAGTGCAAGGGATGGGTCCTTGATACTGACAACTATGCTTATGAGCCTGTGCACTTGAAATTTCAATTTGGCCTAGAGCTGCAGGGTGCCTAAGAGTTACCTCCTGAGAGACTTCATGCTGCTCAAATGTGGCCACTCTCTAAGCCAAACTCAAAATTACCTTCTCCACAGTGTGGTACATGACTCCCAGGGTGGAGACTCCCTGGCATGGAGGGATTACTACCAAGCATCAGCTGGTGATGCAACTAGAAAAAGAACTTGAATAAAAGGGGAAAATTGTAAAGACAAATGACTTTATATGGCTAAGAGACTTCAAAATTAGTCAGGAGGTCATCAGAGGCATCATGCTTATGCACATCTCAGCAGGATCTCTCAGAGAAAGTGAAAGTAGATAAAGCCCCAGGTAGTGGTGCTCCTCAGGGGTATGGAGACACCATGTCCTACAGTCATGGCTGATGGCTCTGGAGTAGTTCAGTGCCTTGCCAGTGGACCTACTTCAGAATTTGTCCTCCTGAGTGTAATGAAGTTGGACTCAGATATGACTTCTCTACATATGCCTCATCTGTTATTTTTACTGAACCTGTGGTTGGCAATGGGGTTGGTGTATGCCCAGGAGACTTGAATCCCTGGACTTTCTATGTACCAGCTGGGTCCTGAGCCTCAGCAGAGTTGTAAGCATACTCTCCAGTTTGTTGGACTTACCTGGGTCAGCTAACAAGGAGGTGAGGATGGTCAACCACCACACCAAGAACTGAGAGCATCTACAACTGCAACCAGCAGGATTCCATTGATCAGCCATGTGGGATCTAAGTCCCCTTTCAATTTGCATGTTGGAATGGGCATCGCCATCCCAGGGTCCTGAGGATGGAAGAATAAAATAGGGATTAGAGTGGAATTACTGGTATTCTACTATAGAATTATTGTAACTCTAGCAATGGGAGAAACTGTATCATTGATGTGGAAACAGTGACCATAGGAGTTGCCGAGGAGAGGAAGAGGGAAGAAAAGGTGTGTTATAGGGGCATTTTTGGGACTTGGAGTTGTCCTGAATATACTGCAGGCACAGATGCGGGACATTATATATCATGCCATAAACCACTGAATGGACTGGAAGAGAGGGAAATCTACAATGCAAACTATAATCCATGCTTTGTAGCAGTGCTCCCAAATGTATTCTTCAAATGTAATGAATGTGCAACACTAATGAAAGAACTTGTTGATGTGTGAGGAGTAGGGGGAATGAGGTATATGGCAACCTCTCATAATTTTTAATGTAATATTTTGTGTGACCTATGTATCTTTAAAAATAAATAAATAAAATGGTAAGAAAAAAAGAATCCACTTGGCAGCAAATATTAAAGGAAGTCTTAGAGCCTGAAAGTCAAAGACAAGAGAGCAGCATGCAGTAGAGTATAGAAGAAAGAGTAGCAGAAAAGATAATCAAAAGAGTTAAAATATAGATGAAAATATGATATGACATATGAAAACCAAAGAGCAAAATGGTGGAAATAAACAATGCATGTACATTTATATAATTGAATGTGAGTGGCTTAAACTCCCCAATTAGAAGGTATTGGTTGACAGAATGGATAAAAATATATGAGCCAACCATGTTCTGCTTACAAGAACTCACCTGAGACCCTGGGACACAAACTGGCTGAAATCGAAAGGCTGGAAGAAGATACTCCATGCAAATTGTAACCAAAAAAGAGCAGGGTTGGCTATACTAAGATCAGACAAAATAGACTTTAAATGCAAAAGAGTTATAAGAGATACAGAAGTCCATTAAATATTACTAAAAGATATGCCTTCATAAATATCTATGCATCTAATCAGGGTGTCCCAAAATACATGAGAGAAACTCTGGCAACCTGAAGGGAGAAATAGATATCTTTACAATAATCACTGGAGACTTCAACACACCACTCACATCATTAGATAGAAAAACTAGACAGAAGATCAACAAGGAAACAGAAAACTTCAACAATAAGATTATCGAGTTAGGCCTAACAGTCATATACAGAATGTTGCATGCAAGCTCAGTGGGTTATACAGTCTTCTCAAGGGACTATGGATTACTTTCCAGTGTAGAACACATGTTAGGGTCCAATGCGGCTCTAAATAAGTATAAAAATATTGAAATTATGCAAAACAACGTCCCATATCATAAAGGAATAAAACTAGAAATCAAAGATAGACAGGAAGGAGGTAAATTTCCAAACATGTGGAGACTAAATATCATGCTCCTAAATAATCAGCATGCTAAAGAAGCAATTGCAAGGAAAATCAATAAATATATTGAGACAAATGAAAATGAGAACACAACTTATAAAATGTATGAGATGCAGCAAAGGTGGTCTTGAGAGGGAAATTTATAGTCCTAAATAACTTATATTAAAAAAGAAGAAAGAGTTAAACTCAAAAACTTAACTGAGGAAGTGGATGTGGCTCAAGCCGTTCAGCTCCCACATCCCACATGGGAGGCCCTTGGTTCAGTTCCCATGACTCCTGAAAAAACAAAACAAAACAAAACAAGCAAACAAATGAAAAAACAACTATGGGAAGCTGATGTGGTTCAGTGACTGAGCCCTGGCTTCCTACATCCAAGGTGCTGGCCCTCTGTACCGCAAAAGTGAAACAAAAAAAGATTTAACTGAACAACTGGGGAACTAGGAACTGAACAACAAACCAATCCAAAGCAAGGAAAAGAAAGGAAGTAATAAAGATTAGGCACAAATTTAATAAAATTGAGAAGAAAAAAAAACAGTAGAAAAATATCAAGAAAATGAAAAGCTTGTGGGAGCAGATGTCACTAAAGCATCTGAATACCTGCTTCCCACATTGGAGGTCGCAGGTTTGTTTCCCAGTGCCTCCTAAAAACAAAGAAACAATAAAAAAACAACAAGCAAACACATGGAAAAACCAGCTCAAAGGAGTTAATGTGGCTCAGTTTTTGAGCTTTATCTTCCCACATACGAGCTCAATGGTTCAATTCCTTGTACCAGTACCTCAAAAAATAAAAAAATAAAAACCCACCAAATCGGGTTCTTTGATCAATATAATTGACAGAAAGCCTATCTAGACTAATAAAAAAATACAGATGATACAAATAAATACAATGAGAAATGAAAGGGAGGAAATTATGACTGACTCCACAGAAATAAAAAGGATCATAAAAGGATATAATGAGAAACTGTATGCCAACAAACTAGACAGCCTAGATAAAATGGGGAAATTCCTAGAAATTCACCAGCAACTTACACTGACAATACATGAAATACAAGAACTTAACAAACTAATCACATGTAAAGAGACTGAATTAGTCATCAATAACCTTCCAAGAAAGAAAAGTTCAAGACCAGATGGCTTCACAGATGAATTTTACCAAGCATTTCAAAAAGAATTAACAGCATTCCTGTTTAAACTCTTTCAAAAAATTGAAGAGGAAGGGAAATAACCCAACACATTTCAGGAAGTCATCACCCTAATAGCAAAGCCATCTGAAAACCCTACAAGAAGAGAAAATACAGAACAATCTCTTTAATGAACATAGATGAAAAAATTCTCAAGAAAATAGATTCCAGTAGCATGTCAAAAGACTTATACATCATGACCAAGTGGGATTTATTCTTGGTATGCAAGGCTGGTTCAACAAGAAAATTAATCAATGCCATATACCACATTAACAAACTGAAGGGGAAAAAAGCACACAATCTTCTCAATTGATGCAAAAAAGGCACTCAACAACATCCAGCATTCTTTCTTGATAAAAACACTTCAAAAGATAGGCATAGAAGGGAAATTCCTCAATATGATAAAAGATATATTTGAAAAACCCACAGCCATCATTGTACTCAATGAGGAAATCTTGAAAGCTTTCCCTCTAAGTTCGGGGAATAGATAATGATGCCCACTGTCACCACTGTTATTCAACATTATATTAGAGTTTCTAGATAGATATTTAGACAAGAAAAAAATTAAGGGCATCCAAAGAGGAAAAGAAGTAAAACTCTCTCTATTTGCAGATGACATGATCCTATATTTAGAAAATTCTGAAATATCTATGAAAAGCTACTTGAGCTAATAAATGAGTTCAACAAAGTGGCAGGGTACAATATCAGCATCCAAAAACTGTAATGCTTTTGTGCTCTATTACTGAAAAATCTGAGAAGGAAAAGAGGGAAAAATTCCATTTACAATAGAAACAAAAACACTCAAATACCTAGGTCATTAATTTATCCAAAGAACAGGATGTATATGCAGAAAACTACAAAACAATGCTAAAAGAAATCAATGAAGACCTAAACAAATGGAAAAACATTCCATGTTCATGGATTGGAAGACTAAATACCAGGAAGTTGTCAATCCTACACAAACTGATTAATAGAGTCAATGCAATACCAATCAAAATTCCAAAAGGCTTCTTTTCAGAAATAGAAAAGAAAATTACCAAATACATTTAGAAGGGAAAGAGCACATGGCTAGCAAAAGCATGCTAAAAAAGAGGAGCGACATGGGAGGAATTTCACTGCCTGACCTTAAAACATATAGAGTAGAATGGAGAATCCAGAAATAAGCCCTCAATTCTATGGACAACTGTTTTTTCACAAACTTACCAAGTCCTTGTGAATGGGACAAAACAGTCTCTTCAACAAATGGTGCTGGGAGAACTGGATCTCCATAACCAAAAGAATGAAAGAGGACCCCTATCCCACTCCCTACACAAGAATCAACTCAAAATGGATCAAAGACCTAAATAGAAAAGTCAGCATGATAAAAGCACTAGAAGAAAATGTATGGAAACATCTTCAAGATCTTCTGGTAGGTGGTGGTTTCTTGGATCTTACACCCAAAGCATGATCAACAACAACAAAAAATAGACAAATGGGACCTCCCCATAATTAAACACTTCTACACCTCACAGGACTTTGTCAAAAGGGTGAAAAGGCAGCTTACTGAATGGGAGAAAATATTTGGAAATCACTATCTTTTAACTATTTAATATTCATTTTATATAAAGAGATGTTACAACTCAACTATAAAAAGACAAATGGCCCAATTTAAAAAATGGGCAAAAGACTTGAATAGATATTTTTCCAAAGATGAAATACAAATGGCAAAAAACCCCCACAAATATTGAACATCACCAATGATTAGGGAATTGCTAATCAATCTCTCATTGTGAGATCTCATTTCACACTTATCAGAATGGCCAGTATTAAAAAGACAGAACTACAAATATTGGAGAGGATGTGGAGAGATAGGAACACTTATCCACTGTTGATGGGAATGAAGACTGGTACAGCCACTGCGGAGGACTGTTTCACAGTTCCTAAAGAAGCTTTTGATAGATTTTCCATGTGACCCTTCAATACCAGAACTGAATATATACTCAGATCTGTGAGCAGTGATACAAACAGACATCTGCACACCTATGTTCACAGCGGTGGTATTCACGATTGCCCAAATTTGGAAACAATCTAGGTGTCCATCAACCAATGAATGGATAAACAAACTGTGATGTAGTCACATGATGGACTATTATGCGGCTCTAAGATAATAATTAAGTTGTATAGCATATGACAACATGGATGACTCTGGAGAACATTATGTTGAGTGAAGCAAGCCAGACACAAAAGGACAAATTCCATTACTATGAACTAGATACATTGTGTAACATATTTTAAGATTCCTCTTAAATAGACTGTAATAGAAAGACACTCATAAAGATGCAATTTGATTTGTGGTTAATTGGGGCTAGGGAAGGCATACTAAGGTGGGGGGAGTTTTTCTCTTTGGAGTAATGAAATAATTCTAAAATTTTTTATGATGATGATTGCACAATATTATGCTTGTACTAAAAGCCATTGGATATACACTTTAGATAGATCATACGGTATGTGAATATATCTCAATGAAACTGCTTAATAAATAAATAAATGTTGAAGAATAGAGAGAAATTGCAGGTAGGAAAGGAGGGGAAACAGATTGAAAGACGAAAATTTTTCTGGTTTGATTTTTATTATTATGATAGAAATAATGAAAAAGCTCTAATAAGGACTGCTAATAATGACTGGAGTGATGAATGCAGAAGAAAAAAGTAATATGGGAAGATTTTTACTTCAACATATGGGTGACTTACCTGCTGAGAACAGGTTTTATGTTGGATATACCCCAGGAAACTTCTGAGTTCAGAAGGAAGGCAGTAAACCCCGGGCAAGCGCCCGCTGGGCTTCTGTGCACCCACATCTCGGTGCACCCTGGTTTGGTGCACTGTTCTGGGCCTGCCAAGCCTCCAGGTGGCAGTGAGCTCATGGACCAGCAACCTGTGGCTAGCTCCTGACTGGATAGGCCAGGGGTTGCTGCCGTGCAGGCAGGAGGACTCTGGCTAAGCGGAGTGATGTGGGAAGTCACATGCAGGCTTTGTGCTGCACCAGGAGCTTTCTCCTGTGATTGCCTACGGGGCGGGGATAAAAGCCTGGGTCCCAGGACTGCTGTGGTCCGGGGAGTCTGGGGTTGGGCTGGAGGGTCCCGGATCCTGCTCCTTCTGGGGTCCTTCCCTCTGAAGCTTCAGGGTCACTGCGCTGAGGAGTCCACTTCACTAGGTTCCATAGACTGGCATTGAACGCTCCCAACGCCGTCTTAGAGATGAACGCGCAGGGCAGGCAGGCGAGGGGCTCATTGCCACCACCCAGCTGGGCCGGCGCTTCCTGCGCTGTGGCCCGCCCGCCTGCAGGGGGCGCGCAGCCGCATTTTCTGAGGAAACGCTCCGGAAACGCCCGCACGTTCCTGCGGGAGCGGAACAGCCTCGGCAGGAGGTGGAAGGCCTCGTTCCCCCGGGACCGCTCGGCGGTGGGCGTGAGGAGAGAGCCCCTCTCCCCGCGTGGTGGCGCAGGGCTGCGTGGTGGTGCTTCGAGGGCTTTCTTCCCTAACGTGAGCGGAGGACTTCGGGTTCCTGCGCTGCCCCCGTTAGTTCATCGTCTCCTCAGGGGACGTTCAGGAGACGTGTTTGCCCAGAGCCCCCGCTCACTGAGGCTGCCAGCTCAAAGCCGGGCGTGCTGTCGGCTTTTGCGGGTTCAGGACTCTTGCTGGAGACAATCCTGATGGACCTTAAGAGAGAAAAGACGTCTACAGCCCTGAAAGGGGTAGGAAAAGTATTGCAGCTTCCCGTGGAGAGGTCGGGGCGGCGGGCGTGGCCGAGCCCTGGGCTGAGGGGAAGGGGCGCTCCTCGTGCGCGGCGCCCTCGGTGGTCACAGAGGGGCGCACTGTTCCTGCACCGCTGACAGAGTTGAAGGAAATGTTGACAGACTTACAAGTAGGGGCAATGCAGCTCCCAGCATTTAAGTGTTAGTAACTCCAAAGTTCAAAATTTATAATAATTTTATTTTCCTGGCTTTAGTTAAAGCAAACGTAAAATTTTTTTGAAATATTCTTTTTAATTTAACTTGTTTTCAAATGACAAAACTGCCACGTTGTTCAGTTTCTCTTGACCAAGTGAGGATCATCCATTTCTTTTAAGTTTAACTTGCTGACTTGTCTTTTGTTTCAGTGTGACTGTTATGTTTAAAAAAGATATAGAAACATGGATGTGGTACTGGTATAACTGAGAATGTACTAAATGTCCTTGAATTTACAATTTAAATTGGTTAGTTGTTTGTTATATGAATTTTACAAGATATTTCTCCTTGAGGTTGAGATAAGTTTGTACAAAGTAAAATTTATGCATGAGCAAATATTTTGCTTTGAAGTTCAAAACATGAATGTAATTTTCAGTAGCTACCTTGCATACTGCTGAAAAGTACTTAAGTTGCAATTTCTCCAGGACTTAAATTATGTTCACTTAAGAGCTATGTCAGCGGTTTTTTGTAAATCGTATGTATTCATTGAAAGTAAACTTCTGTGAAATTTTCAAAATTGACTTCATTTTGTATATTTCCTTGGAAAGGTGAAATAAGTATGTTTACAGTCTCATCATTTTCTGTAATAATTTTTTCTGTAATAATATTTGAAATTGTAATGAACCTTTTTCAAATTCCTTACTTTTCCCTTTACTTTCAATTAGAAAATTATTCATATGTCTAAATTTTATATTAAATAAACTGACATCAATAGCCCTAATTACCATCCACCCTTATGAACTGTAAGGATTTTTTGTTGAGATTTATTAACTAATTTTTCTTGGTTCAGTATGTCCTGTCACACTAATAAGTGGCGTAAATATTTGTAATCTATTTTCAGTGAGAAACTTTTTTTCATCTTTATTTTTTTAATATTACATTCAAAAAATATGAGGATCCCATATACCCCCACCCCCTTCACCCCCCTCCTCCCCCCATAGCAACAATCTCATCCATCATCACAAGTCATTCATTGTACTTGGTGAACACATCTCTGAACACTGCTGCACCTCGTGGTCAGTGGTCCACATCATAGCCCACACTCTCCCATGTTCCACCCAGTGGGCCATGGGAACACATACAATGTCTGGTAACTGTCCCAGCAGCATCACCCAGGACAACTCCAATACCCGAAAATGCCTCCAGATCTCGTCTCTTCCTCCCATTCCCCACACCCAGCAGCCACCATGGCCACTTTCTCCACACCACTGCCACCTTTTCTTCGATTACTAATCATGATAGTTCATGAATAGAATATCAGTAAGTCCACTCTAATCCATATTCTATTCCTCCATCCTGTGGACCTTGGAATGGTTGTGTCCACTCCACATCTATATCAAGAGGGGGCTTAGATTCCACATGGATGCTGGATACAATCCTCCTGCTTTCAGTTGTAGGCACTCTTGGCTCCATGGTGTGGTGGTTGACCATCTTCAACTCCGTGTTTGCTGAGTGTGGTAAATCCAATAATCCAGAGTGTAGGAGCTGAAGATTGTTGAGGCTCAGGGCCTGGCTATCATATGGTCAGTCCAGAGATTCAGATCTCCTGGGTATATATTAAACCCCAGCACCAACTAGAGTTCTGGTAAAAATAACAGGAGAGGCTTGTGAAAAAAGATTGCATCTGAGTCCAGGTCCATCACACAGGAACACAAACTCCAAAGAAGGGCCAACTGACATGGCACTGAACTCTATCTGCCATGACCATAGAACCTGTGGGTCTCTGTAGCCCTCAGAAGAATCAATATCTGGGATTGTATCTACTTTATCTGTCTCTGGGACTCTACTGAGGTGTGCATAAGGGCAACCCCTCTGATGACCTCCCAGCTCTTTTTGGAGACTCATAGCCTTATAAACTTATTTGTCCTTTCCATTTCCCCCTTGATTCAGGTCAAAAAACATTTTTAACTCCTGGTATTATATGTAGACTGAGATATTCTACTGGTCCAAGTTGATCCTTTTATTCAAGGTCATTTTCTAGTTACATCATCAGTTGGTACTTGGTAGTAATTCCTCGGCGCCAGGGAGGCTCATCCCCAGGAGTCATGTCCCATGCTGGGCGGAAGGTAACGCATTTACATGCTGAATTTGGCTTTGAGACTGGCCACATTTGAGCAACATGGAGGCTCTCAGGAGGTCACCAGTGAGAAACTTTCGATGTCACTATAGTGTATTTCTTTAGTTGATACCATGTATACATTAAGCATTTTGATACTACATAAACAGTCCATTAATGTTAACTTGTGTGTGCAGTGCCCTGATTATATTTACTCCCATCCCTGCTTGACCCATAAAGAAAATTCCAGCATTTCCTAACCCCCAGCAATTCTCCCATATTGTGAATCCCTGCTGTGATCAAGTCATTACCTCATGCCTCCATAGTCCCTAATATCTCCTAAGATACTCCTCAAGGGGCAAGAGCTCCTGAAACACATATGTGCAGACTAGCAAAAGCCAAGTATAGAAAATCTGAACTGAGGTCTGAACCACCTCTGGAAGCCATAGAGAGTGATCCTAAGTAATTCTGGAGTAGCATACACTTGACTTGGGAAAGGGAATTTATATAATGTCCTACTCCATGTCTTTCAACCTAGGACAAAAGGTAGTCAGGTCCACAACATGCAGCAATGGAAGAAGAGCCTGTGAGAAACTGAAATACAGATATCTTGCTGTTTCCACAAACACCTCAAATCCCTCAGGACATCAAAGGCATAGTGTTATTAATATAATAATTGCCCGTTTTCTCTTTAATAACATCCAGATTCTTGAAAGGTCAATTGCTTTCTCAACTTTGGTTGCATAGCATTGAAGTAGATTTGGCCTCAATACTTTAGTAGCATGGTAGCAAATGGGTGTTTTTCAAAGTCATTTATTTTGAAATAATATTAAAGATATGAAAAACTTCAGTAGGAGTGGGTGTAGCTCAGTGCTCGAGTTCCTGCTTCCTATGTACAAAGTCCTGAGTTCAATCCCCAGTACCTCTTTTTAAAAAATTGCAGGAGTAGGTACAAAGAACTCCCAATCCCTTCCTTAGATTCACCAGTTGTTTCCCCAGTTATTTTAGTTTTATCCCATTTGCCCACTACTAAACATTTCACAAAAATATATGTATCTGCAAAACAAGGACACTCTACTAGAAAACCCCAAATGAAATCAGCTTTGCTTCAATGCTATAATCTCATTCACAAACCCCTTTAACTTTTATCTACTGTCTCATCCTTCTCAAACTCTCTCAAAAATATATTTTTCCAGTCAGCTTTATCCAGTCAACTACAATATGAAGCTCCTCCTGAGAAGTTCTTTCATTTTCACATCTTTGAGAAATTTAAGAAACACAAATGACCCCAACTTTTGCCCAGTGTTTACTCTCGACATTTAGACCCTACATTCAGACCGTCAGGAGAGTTAGGAGTGCAGCCCATCAGTAGAGACAGGAGATCCCTTTTGCCTCAACCACTGGTGATGTGAACTTGATAACCCCATGAAGTTTCTCTCAGATTCCTTCTCATGCAAAAACATGTTTTCACTTTACAATGAGTGACATATTATGAGGACATATTCTAATATCAATACTGTAGTCCCCAACCATCCTCTACCCACCATCTCTCATCTAAATCAACCACCACTCTGATGGTTGTCAAATGGTTATATTTTTCCATTTCCAGCACTGCTTCTGTATATCTTAAATAGCTTTCTACCTTAAAAGGCTTGCTTGCCTCCTGTTTATTTGTTATAGTACTACAGATTGATGTATTCAGTTTTATTCAATATGTTCTCATCTGTTCTCATTGTTTATTTTAATGCACAAAATTTTCCAGATCGCACCAGCCAGATACCCTTCAAGTTGATTTAGTGAGACCCCAGGTAGGTCATCTGTACTTAGTCTAGGAGGGATTCAAGAAAAGGGGTTAAATTGTTCCTGACTTCATTGTCCAAATTGCATGCAATGTCACAGGTCCTGTTTCTTTCTTCAAGTCTTATGGACATTCATCATTGAATATTTAAAATTCACCCTTACCCTTCTAACTTTTCTGCTGGTGTACTCTCTTGTCCATATGTCAATGCATCCAAAACCTAAAACACTCTCTTGTACATAACTGTCTCATCCTGTCATTCTTTAAGTTTGTTAATGGCTTTCCACTGTCCTTAGGACAAGGACCATAGAGCTTACAATGGCTTCCAGGTCCTGAATTCTTCAATTTCCTTCAGTTCCTTCTGCTCTTAGTTTCTGCAAAGAGCAGTCTGATGTTGCTTGAGTTTTGTACATTTTTCCAGTAAACCAATTCCTATCCCAAGCACAATTTCTAAGACTTTGCGCAGTTAAATATTTAAGTTTTCAGCTATAGATGATTTTTTCCAAGGTTTGTCCCACCCGAACTAAGGAAGTCCTTTGATACTAAGGGAATAATTTAATATGGTCATTTTCACTTTAAATTCACTTCTAAATCAAACTGAAACACCACAGAGGCAGATGGTTGACTGATTTGCCTGTATAATTCCATTCACTGACTCTAACACAAATCTTTACTTCCCTTGGAAAATGGCCAGACTGGCAAGACAAAGCATAACCCAAAAGTATGAGTTACCTAAAAAATAGAATATATGATTACCTAAATTATTTTTATGAAAATCTGCACTAAGTTTTTGCTTTTTGTTTTTCAGAGCAGTGAATTTTTAAGAGTAAATATTATAAAGAAGGCAAGGTATATTTCTAGGAATTGGTCCATGTTGTCAAAGATACCTAATCTGTTGTGGCACAATTGCTTAAAGTTTACTTTTAAATCCCATTTTAGCAGTGTCACCACTTTGATTACTAAGTTTAGTGAATTGATTATTTCCTTTATTTTTTCCCCCAAATTCTACTCAATTTATTCATTTTTTTAAAAAAAATATTACATTCAAAAAATATGAGGTCCCCATTACCCCCACTACCCCCACCCCACCACTCCCCCCACAGTAACACTTTCCCTCATCATCATAACACATCCATTGCATCTGGTGAGTACATGTCTGGGCATCGCTGCACCCCATGGCCTGTGGTCCACAGCATAGCCTACACTCTCCCACATTCCATTCAATGGGCCATGGAAGGACATACAGTGTCTGGCAATTGTCCCTGGAGCACCACCCAGGACAACTCCAATACCCGAAAATGCCTTCACATCTCATCTCTTCCTCCCATTCCCCACACCCAGCAGCCACCATGACCATTTTTTCCACACCAATGCCACATTTTCTCGATTATTAATCACAATAGTTCGTGAATAGAATATCAATAAGTCCACTCTAATCCTTACTGTATTCCTCCTTCCTTTGGACCTTGGCTTGGTTGTGTCCATTCCACATCTATGTCAAGAAGGGGCTTAGATTCCACATGGATACTGGATGCAATCCTCCTGCCCTCAGTTGTAGGCACTCTAGGCTCCATGGTATGGTAGCTGACATTCTTCAACTCCATGTTAGCTGAGTGGGGTAAGTCCAATAAACCAGAGTGTAGGAAATGAAGTCTGTTGAGGCTCAGGGCCTGGCTATCATATTGTCAGTCCAGAGATTCAAATCCCCTAGATATATCTTAAACCCCAGCACCAACTACTATTCCAGTAAAGTAGCATGAAAGTCTTGTGAAGAGATCACATCTGAGTCCAGCTACATCATGCAGAAACACCAGCTCCAAAGAAGGGCCAGCTGACCTGGCAGTGAACCCCATCTGCCATGACCATAGAACCTGTGGGTCTCTTTAGCCCTCAAAAGGACAAATACCTAGGGTTGTATCTATTTTTATCTGTCTCTGAGACTCTGCTCAGGTGTGCATAAGAGCAATCCTTCTGACAATCTCCAGACTCTTTTTTAGAGACTCATAGCCTTGTAAACTCATGTGTCCTTTCTATTTCCCCATTACTTTAGGTCAAACAGCATTTTCAACTCCTGTTATTATATGTAGACAGGGATATTCTGCTGGTCCACATTGAACCTTTAATTCAAGGTCATTTTCTAATTACGTCATCAGCTGGTACTTGGTAGTGATCCCTCGGTTCCAGGGAGACTCATCCCCGGGTGTCATGTCCCATGCTGGGGGGAAGGCATTGCATTTACATGCTGAGTTTGGCTTCAAGACTGGCCACATTTGAGTAACATGGAGGCTGTCAGGAGGGAACTCTTAGTCACAGTGCTGCTATAGGCCTTGTTCTTATTTCAGGTGTATAGGCTCACAAGCATATTCATTAGTATCAGGGTCTCATTGTTGGACCCTCATTCCTTCCTGGTCCTTGCTGTTGCACCTGGGGGACTGTGCTGCACCCCTAGGGACCACGACAGAGCCCTGCCCCCCTGGCCAGTAACACAGTACCCCCCCAGCTGTTGTTTTTTATTGTTTCCACTATGAGTATACCCAAACATTTCCATACACCCTGGACACATGTCCTTTATACCTCCCTGTCAACCATATATGCCTGTCAATAACATCCCACACCAGTATTCCTCCGCTGCCATTGTTGAACCACTCTGTGATCCAAAACTTCCTGGAAAGTGAAGCCCAATATAAGGTCAGGTTCCCTTACTAGTAAAATGGAATATAGCGATGAGTTTAAAGGTTAGATATAGAATACATACTCATTTCAAAAAATTCTACAACCTATCTTTTTCTTTTCTTTTTTCCTAATTATTGAGCTTCTCTTCACAAGAGCCTTAGATCACAGTAATTCATATATACAATTTAAAGTACTCCCACATATCCATTATAAAACCTTTTCCCTTTCACAGCGATAATCTTTTAACTTATTCATATCATATTTACTGAAACTGCTGTACAGATATTGAGACAATAGCTTTCAAACAAGGTAACATTTGTGTTTACCTTGTGATTTATACTTTAGGCTAAGCAGTTTTCTAAATTTTTAGTTATCCTATGTTTTATATTATGGTTTACATTATTAGTCTGTCATCCCCTGTATGTTTTTGGTGTAATATTACATGTTTTATATCCATCCTGTGTACTCCTGTGAAACACTTCTTTTGCCCTCACATTTACTTTGGTTCAATCTTTTCAATATCTATTTCCCCCTCCCCTTGGGGCCCACAGTGACAGTCAATCTTCATTTCTTGAGGAGCCATGTCCAGAAATACTTGCAACAGTGTTGAGGGCTTGACTTGCTCAACTGCCCTAATGCTCTGGGAGCCACCCTTTCTCTTGAGAGATACAGTTCCCTCTATTTGATGGGATTAGTCCTCCCCAGAATGTGGGTCTACCTTCACTCTCATTATATGGGTCTCTACCCAATGGTATATCCCACTCTGGCAAAATGAGCCTTCAGATATTCCCTAGGATTCTGTCCTGTGTCATATTATCCCCTTTGAGTATCTTAAACAGGTAACTTTCCTAATTATATTTTGAAAAGGTTTTCTCAGCATTATAATCTCAACCAACACCTGACAATCTCCTATATTCGTTTGTTGCCCCACCCTCCCCCTAATTTCTTGGGCAATATTAACCATCCACCCATCCCAGCCCCCCTCAAACCCACAAAGCACCACCCAAAGGTAACCCTATGCCCCCATTTTATCTCTTCCTTGTGCACATACTTACCTCCAGCTTATCATAGATTTCACCTATGTAGATGTCAGCTTACATCCTTCCTCTACCCCCCGATTTCCTGTAAGCCTATCTTCCAGTCTCTAGCTCTCTGAGGCAGCTTGCTTATTTCATATCATTGAGGTCATGTAGTATTTGTCCTTTAATGCCTGGGTTGCTTCACTCAACATAAGGGTCTCAAGATTCATCCATGTTATCACGTGTGTTTGTAGTGTATTTGTTCTTAAAACAGAGTAGTATTCTATTGTATGAATATACCACATTTTATTGATCCACTCATCTGTTGATGGGCATTTGGGTTGATTCCAAATTTGGCGATAGGGAACAATGCTGCTATGAACATTGGTGTGCATATATAAGTTTGTGTCCTTATTTTCAGTTCTGCTGGGTATATACCCAGCAGTGGTGTTACTGGGTCATATGGCAAATCTATGGTTAGTTTTTTGAGAAATCATCAAACTGTCCTCCAGAATGGTTGGATCCTTCTGCATTCCCACCAGCAGTGGATGAGTGTTCCCATTTCTTCACATCCCCTCCAGCATTTGTATTCTTCTGTTTTTTTCATAGCTGCCAATCTTATGGGAGTAAGATGGTATCTCATTGTAGTTTTGATTTGCATTTCCCTGATAGCTAGAGATTTGGAGCATTTTTTCATGTGCTTTTTAGCCATTTGTATTTCTTCTTTGGAGAAGTGTCTGTTTAAATCTTTTTCCCATTTTTAAAATGGGTTGGGTATCTTTTTATTTTCAGGACATAGGACTTCTTTATATATGCAAGTTATAAGTCTCTTATCAGATATATGGTTGCCAAATATTTTCTCCCATTGTGTAGGCTCCCTTTTTACTTTCTTGACAAACTCCTTTGAGGTGCAGAAGGCTTTAATTTTGAGGAAGTCCCATTTATCTATTCTTTTGCTCCTTGTGCTTTTGGTGTGATGTTCATGAAAGCCATTTCATATTACAAGGTCTTGTAGATGTTTCCCTACACTGCTTTCCAAGGTCTTTATGGTCTTGGCTCTTATATGTGGGTCTTTGATCCATCTTGAGTTGATCTTTGTATAAGGTGTGAGATGGTAATCCTCTTTCATTCTTCTACATATGGATATCCAGTTCTCCAGGCACCATTTGTTGAATAGGCCATTCTCTCCCAGTTGAGAGGGTTTGGTCGCTTTATCAAATATTATATGGCTATATATATGAGGTTCTATATCAGAACTTTCAATTCAATTCCATTGGTCTGTGTGTCTCTCCTTATGCCAATACCATGCTGTTTTCACTACTGTAGCTTTGTATTATGTTTTGAAGTCAGGTAGTATGATTCCTCCAATTTCATTTTTCTTTTTCAATATGTCTTTGGCTATTCAGGGCCTCTTTCCTTTCCAAATAAATTTCAGAGTTAGTTTTTCTATTTCTTTAAAGAAGGCTGTGTTGATTTTTATTGAGATTGCATTGAATGTGTAGATCAGCTTTGGTAGGATAGACAATAATATTTAGTCTTCCTATCCATGAACAGGGAATATTCTTCCATTTATTTAGGTCTTCTTTGATTTCTTTGAACATTCTTGTATAGTTCTCGGTGTATAACATTTTTACATCTTTAGTTAAATTTATTCCTAAATATTTGATTTTTTAATTTACTATTGTGAATGGTATTTGTTTCTTGATTTCCTCCTGAGCTTGCTCATTATTGGTGGACAGAAATGCTACTGATTTTTGCACATTGATCTTATAACCTGTGACTTTACTAAACTCATTTATGAATTCTAGAAACTTTGTTGTAGATCTCTCAGGGTTTTCTAAGTATAGGATCATTCATCTGCAAATAATGAAATTTTGACTTCTTCCTTTCCAATTTGAATGCCTTTTATATTGGTTCTTGCCTCAGTGCTCGAGCAAGTACTTCTAAGACAATGTTAAATAGCAGGGGAGAGAGTGGGCATCCTTGTCTTGTTCCTGACTTTAGAGGGAAGGATTTTAGGATTTCTCCATTGTAAACAATGTTGGCTGTAGGTTTTTCATATATCCTCTTTATCATGTTCAAAAAATTTCCTTGTATTCTGACCTTTTGGAGTGTTTTTATCAAGAAAGGGTGCTGTATTTTGTCAAATGCTTTTTCTGCATCTAGAGATATAATCATGTGATTTTTTTCCTTCAATCTGTTTATATGCTGTATTACATTGATTGATTTTCTTATGTTGAAACATCCTTGCATACCTGGAATGAATCCCACTTGGTTGTGGTGTATAATTCATTTAATGTGTTGTTGAATACGATTAGCAAGTATTTTGTTAAGTATTTTTGCATCTAGGTTCATTAGAAAAATTGGTCTGTAATTTTCCTTTCTTGTGGTGTCTTTGTTTGGCTTTGGTACTAGGGTAATGTTGGCATCATGGAATGAGTTAGGGAATGTTTCTTCTGTTTCAATTTTTTGGAAGAGTTTCAGCAGGATTGGTGTTAGTTCTTTCCAGAATGTTTTGTAGAATTCACCTGTGAAGCTGTCTGGCCCTGGGCTCTTCTTAGTTGGGAGGTTTTCAATGACTGATTCTATCTCTTTACTTGTGAGTGGTTTGTTGAGATCATCCATTTCTTCTTTCATCAATATAGGCTGCTTATGTGTTTCTAGGAATTTGTCCATTTCCTCTGAATTGTCATTTTTGTTGGAATATAGTTTTTCAAAGTGTCCTCTTATGATAGTTTTTATTTCTGTGGGATCAGTGATGATATCTCCTTTCTCATTTCTTATTTCGTGTATTTGCATCTTCTCTCTTTTTCTTTGTTAGTCTTGCTAAAGGTTTGTCAATATTATTGATCTTCTCAAAAAACCAGCTCTTGGTCTTGTTTATCTTTTCAAATGCTTTCTTATTTTCTATTTCATTTAGTTCTGCTCTTATCTTTGTTATTTCCTTCCTTCTTCTTCCTGTTGGGTTACTTTTTCGTTGTTTTTTTTTTTCTTTTCAAATTCCTCCAAATATGCAGTTAGTTCTTCAATTTTTGCTCTTTCTTCTTTTTTGATGTATGAATTTATGGCTATAAATTTCCCTCTCAGTAGTGCTTTTGCTGCATTCCATAAATTTTGGTATGCTGTGTTATCATTATCTTTTGTTTCAAGGTAGTCATTGATTTCTTTTGAGATTTCCTCTTTGACCCACTGTTTTTCTAAGAGTGTGCTGTTTAATTTCCATATCTTGGTGTGAAATCTGGACTTTTGGCCCTTGCAGAGTTCCAGCTTCACTCCACTGTGGTCAGAGACATTATTTTGTATGATTTCAATTTTTCTGAATTCATTAAGCCTTTCTTTGTGGCCTAGCATATGGTCTATCTTGGTGAATGATCCATGTGCACTTGAGAAAAATGTATATCCTGCTGTGTTTGGGTGTAATGATCTCTATATGTCTACTAGATCCAGCTCCTGTAATATACTGTTCAAATATTTTGTTTCTTTAGTGATTCTCTTTTGAGATGTTTTGTCCAGAGTTGATAGTGGTGTATTAAAATCCCCCAGTATAATTGTGGATGCATCTATTCTTTCACTTAGTTTTTCCAGTGTTTACCTCATGTATTTAGAGGTGCCCTTGTTAGGAGCATAAATATTTATGATTGTTCATTCTTCTTGAAAGATTGTCCCTTTCACTAATATGTAGTATCTTTCTTTGTGTCTCACAAATTTTTTGCATTTAAAATCTATTTTGTCTGATATTAATATAGCTACTCCTGCCTATTTTTGGTTATTGTTTGCTTGTAAGATTGCTTTCCAACCATTCACTTTCATCCTCCATGACTCTCTGGGTCTAAGATGTGTCTCTTGTAGGCAGCATATAGATCGGTCATATTTCCTTATCTGATGTCTCAGTCTGAATCTTTTGATAGGTGAGTTTAATCCATTGACATTCAGTGTTATTACTTTCAAGGAATTATTTATGTTAGCCATATTTTCATTGGACTTGTGTTTGTCATATTTTGTTTGTTTGTTTCTTCTCTTTTTGTCTTTTTTGTTGCTCTTACACTCTCCTCCAACTCTGCCTGTCCTGTTTTTTGCTTTCTTCCTGCAGAACTCCCTTTAGAATTTCTTGAAGGGGAGGTTTCTTGTTGGCATATTCTTTCAATTTCTGTTTATGTGTGAATATTTTGAACTTTCCATCATTTTTGAATGTTAGTTTAGCTGGATAAAGCATTCTTGGGTGGAAATTTTTTTCTTTTAGTACATTGACTATATCATACCACTGCCTTCTTGCCTCCATGGTTTCAGATGAGAAATCAGCACTTAATCTTATGGAGCTTCCCTTGTATGTTATGGTTTTCTTTTCTCTTGCTGCTTTTAAATTTTTCTCTTTGTCTTGAGCTTTGGACAACTTGAGAAGTATATGTCTTGGGGTGGGCCTGTTGGGGTTTATGATGTTTCGCATGTGCTGTGTTTCTTGGATATGTACATCTGTCTCTTTCAGTAGATTTGGGAAGTTTCCAGCCATTATTTCCTGCAACACTCCTTCTGACCCCTTTCCCTTCTCTTTTCCATCTGGGATGCCTATAATACGTACGTTTGTGTGTTTTGCATGGTCATTCAGGTCCCTAAGTCCTAGCTGGATTTTTTCTATCTTTTTATCAATCATTTCTACTATCTGTTTGATTTCCAATGTACAGTCTTCCACATCACTAATTCTCTGCTCTGCCTCTTCTATTATTTGCTGTGCTCTGCTGTTATTTGCTGTGAATGTTATTTTTTATTTCTTCAAATATGGTGTTCATTCCCATGATATCTGTTATCTTTTTGCATATGTCTGCATATGTTTCATATTGTTGGCTTCATATTGTTAACCTCTTCCTTTACTTCATTAAATTTGTCTGTGATATATGTTTTGAGATCTTTAATAACTTGTGAAAAGTTCTGCTCCCCTTCCTGGTTTTTAGTTTGGTCATTGGATTCAGCTATGTTTCCCTGATTACTGGTTTGGTTTGTAGATTTTTGTTGCTGTCTAGTCATCATTTTATCTTGATGGGTTTAATTAGTTTCTTAGCTTCTTTGTCTAGTCTTGGGGATTAATTAGCTGTTGTTTTTGTGTAAGTGTTATATCTTCTCTTTGTCACTTTGTACTTCTTATTCTAATTTCTTATGGCTGGCTGAGTTCACTTTGAAGGAAAGTATTAGGGCCAGGGAAAGGTGATTGTGAAAGAAAGGAAAATGTGTAAAGTAGTATTGGTAATAAATGTTAAGAGAGCAACAATATAAGATCTGGGAGGATGGATATTAGATTCATGTAAGTTGTGTAAAGTTATAGCAGTAGGCAGAGTACCTATAAAAAGGTAGTCGACTGAATATGGGAGGAATATGGTATGAATTAAAAGGCTAGTGTTTTTGTGAGAGAGGGAAAGAGAAAAGAAAGGCAATACTTTTGAGAGTGGATAAAAGACAGAAAACAAAACCAAAGTATTAGAAATTAAGAGACAATTTGGGGATCAAAGAAAGGGAGGTGGAATATAGGAGAGACAGAAGATGATGGAGGATATCAAGATGTGGGGGAAAGGGGATAGTGTAGATAGCCAAAATCAATTCACACAGAAATGAGGCAATTGAGGATGAGGAAACCCAGCAAATGTGAGTTGTTCCCTGCAGCACTTATTGTATAATTAAGATAAAATAAAATAAGAAGAATATGAGGGACATGAGAGGAAAAAAAAGAGAGAAGAAAGAAAGAAAGAAAAAGGGAGGTGGGTAAAGGGAGGGGAACAAGTAAGGAAAGAAAAAAAGATATAGAACAACCACAACAGCAACAACAAAAAAACCCTAAATAACCGGAAGAAAAAAAAAAAGACCTTGGCGATACAATGGGAGAAAAGACTAGGAGATAATGCAATGTTAGCAATCAGGACAAAAAAATAAAAAAATAAAATAAAAATAAAAAAAGAAAACAAAAAAAAAAAGAAAAAATGCAAATGTTGAGGACTAGGACATTCAAGGACCTCAGATGGGCATCAGGCCATGGTGGATTCAGGGATGTAAAGTCTGTGATATTGCAGACTCAAGAGGTGTGAGTCTCTGGGGTGTGGGCCACCAGGGTTTAGGCTACACAGACCTGGCAACCTCAAATCTGGTTAACAGGGAGCCTGGGAGCACCGCAGTGCAACACAGCCTTCAGGGATCCCTGCAGCTGGGTGCCAACCCTATGGGGGAGGTCACATCCACAAACTCTGACCTATGTGTCAGAAACCCACAATTCACCCTCTCACTAGGGTCTCTGCTGTGTCACCAATTCAACTTCAGGACACCTCCCACTCTATAAGCCCATGAAACACCCACCTGGGGGCACCTCTACACTGCAGCCAATTTAATGATGCAGCAGATCAGTAGCCAGGCCCAGGGAGCGGGGCTCCAGCCATAAGCACTGATATCAGTGTCCAAAACTGAAATTCCCATGCTTCACAAAATATTCCCCTAATTGGCTTCCAGACATCTCCCACCCTGCCAACCACTGAAACAGCTTCCTGGTGATGTCTCTTTATTGTGAGCGATTTAAGGCTGTTGCAGATTGGTAGCCAGCCTTGGGGGTGGGGCTCTAGCCAGAAGTGCTATTATTTGTGTCCACAATCAAAAATTCCCTGCCTCACAATAAAATTCCCGGCTGTCTCCCCAAATTGGTGTGCGAAGGCCTCCTGCCCTGTTAGCCCCCCAATAGCCCACGCAGGGCTTATGAATTCCCCAGTACTGCAGAGCCTCCAGGAATCACCACTGAAGTGCCAGTGCCACAGCCCTGCCCACCACAGGGGGGAGCATCCCACATGCAGCCCCCACCTTCGTGTGATAGAGTTTCAATTTTACCTTATATGCTAATTTTCTCTGTTACCTTCCCACCAAATCGATGTCCAGACACCTCCTGTCCTGCAAAATCCCAAAACAGCTTGGTCCCACAGAATTTCCAATGCTGCCCAGCCACTTCTTTGCAGGAGAGATTATCAGGTGTACTCACTCAACCACCATCTTGCCCTGCCCCCTAAGAAAATCTATTCTTTTTTTTAAAGATTTATTTTATTTCTCTCCTCTTGACCCTTATCCCCACCATTGTCTGCTCTCTGTGTCCACTCCCTGTGTGTTCTTCTATGTCTGGTTGCACCCTCAGAGGCACCAGGAAACTGCATCTCTTTTTTGTTGCATCATCTTGCTGCATGAGCTCTCCATGTTTGTGGTGCCACTCCTGGGTCGGCTGTGCTTTTTTTGTGTAGGGCAGCTCTCCATGCAGGGTGCACTCCTTGTACATGGGCACCCCCACATGGGGGACAATCTTGCATGGCACAGCACTCTTTGCATGCAGCAGCTGTGCACATGAGCCAGCTCACCACATGGGCCAGAATCCTGGACCCTCCCATATGGTAGGCAGATTCTCTATCAGTTCAGCCATGTCTGCTTCCCTTTCCTTTATTCTTAATCAGTCTACTTATAGGATTTTCTATTGATCTTTTCAAATAACCAGATTTTATTAATAGCTCTGTTGAGCCTATTAATTTTCTATTGTCTCATTCTCTTTGCTCTAATCTTCATTTCCTTCCTTTTGCCAGGTTTGAGTTTAGTTTGCCCTTCTTTTTATATTTCCTTGATGTGTAAAATCATGTTATTAATTTGAGATGGTTATTTGTTAAATTAAGGTGTTTTTGGCTACAAGTTTCTTTCTTAGTAATGGTTTCTTTGCATCCTATAAGTTTTCATATGTTCTGTATTCACTTTTGTTGATCACAAAGTGTCTTCTAATTCCCTTCAAGATTTCATCTGTTACCTGTAGGTTGATTTGAGTGCATAATTCAACTTTCACATATTTGTGGAACTTTCTAATTTCCTTTCTGTTATTAATTTCCAGTTTCATGCCACTTTGATCAAAGAAGTTCATCATAATTTCATAATTGTGGAGTAACATAGGGTCTATTCTAGGAATGTCCTATGTACACTTGAGAAGAATATATTCTACTGAGTTCTGTTGGCTTATAGTGTTGTTCAAGTTCTCAATAACCTTATTAATCATCTGTATAGTTTTTTTATCCATTTACTGAAAGTGGGAAATTAATTTTCTAAATATTATGATAGAACTGTTACTCCCTTCAATTCTGTCATTTTTTCCCTCTATATATTTAAATGCTCTGTTGTTTCTTGCATATATGTTTGTAATTATTATATGTTCTTGGTATATGGACCCTTTTATGGATATAAAATACTTTTTTGTCTTTGTAACCATGTTTGTTTAAATTTTTTCTGATAACAACTCAAGTGAGTCTAACTCCCTTTTTGTTATTATTTGGATGCTTGCATAGAGAATAAAGGCTGGTTTTAGAGATAGGCCAAAAACACAAAAACTGAAGGAAATCAGATAGCAGCAAAATCTCTGCACACTCTGCTTAGTTCACAGAAGTAAAGCAGATCTGCCATGCCAGTATTGTCCATTCTTTCACTTTCAACGTTTCTGGGCATTTGGATCTAAAGTGGGTCTGGGACCAGGATACTTAAGTGGTTGCACACCGGCATCCTATATACAAGGTCCTGGGTTCATGCCCTGGTACCTCCGAAAAAGAAAAAAAATTTAAAAAGTACATCTCTTACAGGCTATAATTTGTTGCATTATCATTTATTTATGCTAAAGTCTTTTTTAATGAAGTGATTACTTTAAATGAAAAAGTATTAAACTAAATAATTAGAGCAGATACTGGCATAATGTGTAAAACTACAACTAAAGAATTAGAATTTCCATTTTCCTTTTTTTATCTGTATTTTTGTTTAATAGTTTTAATTAAATCTTTATAGTGTATGATTTAAATTCTCTTCTCAATTCCTTTTTTTTTTTTGCTATTTTTTAACATTATCAAAATAATTTTTAACTTACAGGACTATTGCAAATATAAAAATACCTACATACATCCCTGCTTCTCATACCCAGAGCCACCATTTTTAACATTTTGCCACATTTGCAGTTCTTTTCCTCTTCCATTCTTCCTTCTCCCTTCCTCTCTCCTAAACATTGAGTCAGGGGATACGCCATGCTCCTTGAACACAATACTTCCCATGTACATTTCCTAAGAACCAAGATCTTCACTAATGTAACTGCCTTGTGTACAGTTAAAAATATTTAATATTGCTATAAATCATAGTCTATATTCCAGTTTTTAATATGTCCCAAATAAAGTCTCTTTGAGTCTTTTCTCCTCCATTATTAGATCCCACCTGCGGCGGCTTGCTCGGTCGGTAGAGGTGGGGTCTGGCTGCGGACGAGGGGTCGGTCCAGCTCTGGACAAGGGGTCGGTCCTGCTTGGGACGAGGGGTCAGTCCGGCAGCAGACGAGGGATCGGTCTCACAAGGGGTTGCGCGGTTCGGCTGACGGGGTCGCCCAGCAAAGCCGGCGACGAAGGGGTCGCCCGGCAAAGCCGGCGACGAAGGGGTCGCCCGGAGAAGCAGGCGATGAACTGGGGACAAGGGAGGCCAGGCCCTTGTCGGGGGCTCTCAGGACTGGAGGGCGCACGGCAGAAGAACTACCGCGGAGACAAGGTAAACACGCAAGTCCACTTTACTGGGGGAGAGGCAACAGTTTTATAGGGGCTGGGGAAGGCTGATTGGTCGAAGCCATGCCCTGTTCTGATTGGTTGCCGGCGAAAGGTCAGTGGGCGGTACTGGACGGGGGAGGGGTGGTGGTTAGGGATTGGCTGTCGCTGTTGCTGGGGGAAGGGGCAGGGTTTAGGGATTGGTGGCTGCTGTTGCTGGGGTGGAGGGCAGACTTGAGTTTCCCGCCCACGCCTGGCTGTTGCTGCTGTCGGGGGAAGGGAAAAGGGCGGGCTGGATTTTTCCGCCCACGCCTGGCTGTTGCTGCTGTCGGGGGAGGGGAAAAGGGCAGACTGGATTTTTCCACCTATGCCTGGCTGTTGCTGCTGTCGGGGGAGGGGAAAAGGGCAGACTGGAATCTTCTGCCCTGGGCCTGCCCAGGGAGAAAGAAGAAGAAGGGTGCTGCCCCACAAGGCATTGTGTGGCGCTATCCGGGAGGAGGGGCGGCCGCGGAAGCATGGCCGCCGAGAAGGGGAGACCCAAGGGCACTCTGCGCCCATGCCGAGCTTCCTTCAGGGGTGGCGGTGAGTCCGACCAGCCACCCTATTATGGGGGCAGCGGCTTGGCCTGCCGCGGCTGCTCCCCCGCCAGGCCAGCAAACCACACTTCAGCCTGAGGGGTGACCACATTTCCCCCTTCTTTTCAAATAAGCACCAGGATGGCAGCAGCAACAAGTAGCTGAGGCCCAAGAGGCAGTAAGCAATGAGGGAAGCGGGGCTGAAGAGGGAGGTGAGTATGACGGGGATACAAATGTACAATTTGGGGGGCGGTATCTTGCCGTTGCAAGCAAGGGTGGCCAATGTCCAATTCCCGTTGACCTCGGTGGCGATAAGGTCTATCTGTTGTTAAAAGTCCCGGATGATAGCGCATTACAGGTGGTTGATCTCTTCTTGGTGGCGAAGAGCGGCAGAGGCAGACTGTGTGATGGTCTGGAGGATCGCAGTGGTGAGGACAAGTTGCGTCAGGGCACCAGCGACGGTGGTGGCAGCAGCGTCGGGGGTGGTGGAGACGTAGGCGAGGGCAAGAAGGCCAAGGTCTCCACAGGCCGAGAGAGGTTGATGTTAATGGGGCGGGCTGACATGGGGCGGCCCAATCTGCAACGCAGTAGGGGTTCAAGCGAAAAAAGGAGGGGGGCGGGGGACGAGAAAGGATGCTTTGGATGGCTGAGAAGAGGAGTGAGGTCAAGACAGGAGGAAGCTCCACAGAAGTATGGGGAGCTGTTAAAAGCAGAAACGTTATTAGATGCTAGAAAGCAGGCCGCGGGCCGGGGAAAGCGGGTTGCGGGCCGTTTCGCGGGGCTGGAGCTGCTTGAGAGCGATGGCGGCATGGGGGCCGTGGTTACAATCTTCTGGGGTGGTAGCGGCTAGACAGATGGCGGAAAATATTATCAAGAAAGCAAAGGTTATGAGAAAGAAATAGAGTATTAAAGGCTGTGGGGGAAGTGAGAAGATCATTTAGAGGATAGGGTTGAGAATGGTATGTTTAAGACAGAAGCTTTGTGGTTTGTAGGAGACTGCTTTATAAACGAAGGAGAATGAGGGCAGTAAATATAGTAACGATAGATAGGAAGATGACAGTGAGGAGGAGTCTTTGTTTAAGGTTCCAATCGTCCGGCACAACAGTGGCTAGGCCAATAGCGAGGGGTGTTGCTAAATAGACAATGGCTGCAAAGACAAAATCATCTTCTGTTTCCTCAAAAATAACTTTTCTTTAAATACTTAGTAGCATGCAATATTAGAAACCGTTTCCTAAAAGCAAGTTGGCAGGGGAGCTTGGTTGCTGTTAATCTTTCCTGTTATAAAATTACCTTTTATTATTATTATCATCAATTTAGTTTTATATATATATATTTAAGAATGACCTTTTGGAATTAGCCATTTAATACCTTAATGTAAACTATTGAAGATAAATTTTATCCTTACAGAACACATTCCCTTACGTAAAGTTATCACAATACCTTTTACACTTGCCGCATGCAAATTAAATTTCAAGAGTTTATGAAAAATTAGCCATCTTACTTTAGGACAAAATACGTCTTTTTGCAAAACTTATTACATTTCCGTTAGCATTTTTACAAAATTTTAACCTTTTTAATATTCATATAAGTTTTGCATTCTTTATATTATCCTGTGAAGAAAAATAAGTTATTCATTTTAATCTAGGCAAGAACAACTTTTTATGAAGACGTACAGTTAATTTTGTTAATTAAGACTTACAATTTTTTTTTAAATTGTAGATATCTTATTAACATTTAAACTTATGTATTAATATAATAAACTTAAGTATTAATATAAGCGCTTATTTAATTTTTGGCCATTTGAATAGAGCTCTTTTAAAGATTTCTAGTAATTTATATTTACCATCCGGAGGTATCACAATATACGTTGACATTGAACGAACAGACAGACAAACACAGAACAATTACAACACATTAACAGAAATATATAATTTATTTACAGTTGACTCATAACTCTTACTTTCTTGGTATAGCTGCTTTTAAATCCTTTTTTATATAGCATATCATAGATTATAAGCTGTTTGAAAGAGATCTTACACCGGTGAGTGTCTAGGAGACCGGCGAGGGCCCGAACTTGTGGGGCTTGCTTAGCAGATAGGATGTTACCCATTGCTAATGGCCTTTTGGAGCCGATAAGAAAAGGGGCCCTTACCTTGAGAGCGCGGCGATGGGAGCCGAGGTGCGCGGTGAGACGAGGGGTCGGAGCCGGTGGGGCTCCGACGGTGGTCGCGGGCCAAGAGAAGGCCCCGACGAGGGGAGGGCGGGACGACGAGCAGTGGAGCAAGGCAAAGGGGAGCAAGCGCAGAGGGGAGGAGGCAGAGGTGAAGGCAGGGGTGGAGGTGCTCAGGCACGTGCTCTTGAGAGTTTTATTGGTGCCTCTTAATCATAGCGGGTCGGTATAAGCCCCCGACATGGAAGGAGAAAGCCATCCAGCGATTCTCCCAGACCGCCGTGGATCATATGAGGTCACCAAGGTTCAGGAGCAGCAATGCAGAGCGAAAAGATAGGGGTGAGAAGAGAGGAGAGCGTAGGGCTATGGTAGGGTTACTTCAGACGTGCAAGCACGTGCTCCCGAGAAATCCAAGGCTCCTCTTAATCATAGCGGGTCGGTATAAGCCCCCGACATGGAAGGAAAAAGCCATCCAGCGATTCTCCCAGACCGCCGTGGATCGTATGAGGTAGCCAAGGCTCAGGTAGCAGCAATGTTGCATGAGAGAAGTCCCAAGGTGAGAAGAGAGGAGGGGGTAGGGCTGTGGTAGGATTACTTCAGACGTGCAAGCGCACGCTCCCGAGAAATCCAAGGCTCCTCTTAATCATAGCGGGTCGGTATAAGCCCCCGACATGGAAGGAGAAAGCCATCCAGCGATTCTCCCAGACCGCCGTGGATCGTATGAGGTAGCCAAGGCTCAGGTAGCAGCAATGTTGCACGAGAGAAGTCCCAAGGTGAGAAGAGAGGAGGGGGGGGAGCCGCCAGGTTATGGAGTGAGGCTGTGGTGGGGTTGCCTTGCCCCACGTTGGGCGCCAGCTGCGGCGGCTTGCTCGGTCGGTAGAGGTGGGGTCTGGCTGCGGACGAGGGGTCGGTCCAGCTCTGGACAAGGGGTCGGTCCTGCTTGGGACGAGGGGTCAGTCCGGCAGCAGACGAGGGATCGGTCTCACAAGGGGTTGCGCGGTTCGGCTGACGGGGTCGCCCAGCAAAGCCGGCGACGAAGGGGTCGCCCGGAGAAGCCGGCGACGAAGGGGTCGCCCGGAGAAGCAGGCGACGAACTGGGGACAAGGGAGGCCAGGCCCTTGTCGGGGGCTCTCAGGACTGGAGGGCGCACGGCAGAAGAACTACCGCGGAGACAAGGTAAACACGCAAGTCCACTTTACTGAGGGAGAGGCAACAGTTTTATAGGGGCTGGGGAAGGCTGATTGGTCGAAGCCACGCCCTGTTCTGATTGGTTGCCGGTGAAAGGTCAGTGGGCGGTACTGGACGGGGGAGGGGTGGTGGTTAGGGATTGGCTGTCGCTGTTGCTGGGGGAAGGGGCAGGGTTTAGGGATTGGTGGCTGCTGTTGCTGGGGTGGAGGGCAGACTTGAGTTTCCTGCCCACGCCTGGCTGTTGCTGCTGTCGGGGGAAGGGAAAAGGGCGGGCTGGATTTTTCCGCCCCCGCCTGGCTGTTGCTGCTGTCGGGGGAGGGGAAAAGGGCAGACTGGATTTCTCCGCCCACGCCTGGCTGTTGCTGCTGTCGGGGGAAGGGAAAAGGGCAGACTGGAATCTTCCGCCCTGGGCCTGCGCAGGGAGAAAGAAGAAGAAGGGTGCCGCCCCACAGGCATCGTGTGGCACCATCCGGGAGGAGGGGCGGCCGCGGAAGCATGGCTGCCGAGAAGGGGAGACCCGAGGGCACTCTGTGCCCATGCCGAGCTTCCTTCAGGGGTGGCGGTGAGTCCGACCAGCCACCCTATTATGGGGGCAGCGGCTTGGCCTGCCGCGGCCGCTCCCCCGCCAGGCCAGCAAACCACACTTCAGCCTGAGGGGTGACCGCACCCACCTATTATTTTTATTACATTTAATCATCATTGCTCCTTTTTTATATTGTAGAAGCATATATACAACATATGCTTTACCATCTCAATTCCTCCCAACCATACCATTCAGGAGGATTAATTATATTACTGTATTAAGGTCACCACCATTGATTACATAAACTTTCCTAGCACCCTAAACAGAAAACCTGATTCCATTATGCATTCATTTCTCCTTGACCTTCTTACCTGCACATGGTAGCTGTAATTTACTTTCTGTGTCTGAACTTGCCTATTCCAGTTATTTCAAAGGAGTGAGGTCATGCAATATGTCTCTGTGTCTGACATTTCACTCAATGTCATTTTTTCTAGTTCATCCATATAGCATAGCATGTATCAGGATTTCATTCCTTTTACAACTGAATAATATTCTCTTATATATATATGTACCACATTATTTATTCACTTAATTGTGAGTTACAAAACTATTGTTTGAGTTATTGCTCTTCCATTCTTTGTCTCTATACCTAGAAAGAGAATGCCAGGTATTATGAGAGTTCTATGTACTTCAAAATATTTTCCACATGGTTGCATAATTTTTTATTTCCCACCAAAAGTGTAGAAGGGTTTCTGATTTTCTGCCTGTTCACCAATATTCTTTTTTTTCTCTTTTATCACTAGACTTTTAGCAATGTGGAACCATGTATAACAATGTTGCTCTCTTTTTACATTATGATCACTTTTCTAATTACATATCATTTCACAGTGATAGTTAAATCTCATTATAGTTAATGGTATATCCATTTTCTGCTGTGACCATTTTATCACTAACCCCTTGTGTGATAATCTCATTACTTGACAAAATTATAGCTATTTGTTAAGAATAATAACTGTTACCATGATTTAATGTTCTTCAATGCATTTTTCAAGAAATCAGTATTATTTCAACATATTAATAAAAGCATACAATTCATCCAAATTGTATATTCAGTGGTATATGTATAATCACATGGTTGTGCACTTATCACTTCAATCAATACTAGAGCTTTTTCATTTAAATAATAATAATACACACACACACAAAGCTAGAAAATTCATCACCTCTTAATCTCTTTCTGTTTCCCCTGCTGTAATGTAGGTGCTATTTATGGCTTTTCATGCACAATTATTTTTTTATCAAGCAGTTTTATTGAGATATCATCACATGCCTTATGATCGAGCTAAACTGTGGAATCAGTGGCTAAGTTCAATCACAATGCTGTGCTTTCATTGTCACCAAAAAATGTAGAACTATTTCATTACTCCAGAAAGAGAAACTCCACACCCCTTAACACATGTTCTGTAGCCCTACATAACCACTGATCAAATTTCAAAAATTAACTCAAATGGATCAAGGACCTAAATATAAATGTGACTACCATAAAACCCCTCAAAGAAAAGGTAGGAAAACATCTTCAAGGTCTTGTAATAGGTGGTAGATTCTTAAACCTTAAACCCAAAGCATGAGCAACAAAAGAAACAATACATAAATGGGACCTCCTCAAAATTAAACTCTTTTGCACCTCAAAGGACTTAGTCAAAAACATCATTCTCTTTCACGGCTGAATAACATTCCATTGTGCACATACCACGTTTTGTTTATTCATTCATTTGTTAATGGACACTTAGGTTGCTTCCAACTTTTGTCTACTTTGAACAATGCTGTGGTAAGCATTGTTGTACCAATATCTATCTGAGTTCCCTGCTTTCAGTTCTTTTCAGTATATTCCAAGAAGTGGGATTGTTGGTTTTATGGTAATTCTGTTTTTAACTTTCAGTGGCACTTCCAAGCTAGTTTCTGAAGAGTCTGCACCATTTTACAATGCTGCTGGCAATGTATTAGGATTTCTATTTCTTTGTAGCTTCACCAACATTTATTAATTTTTGTTTTGTTAGTGATCACCATCTAGTGGATGTGAATTGGTATCTCATTGTGGTTTGGATCTGCATTTCTCTGATAATCAATGATTTTGAGTATCTTTTCATGTGCCATTGACTATTTGTATATCTTCTTTGGAGAAATTCTACTTAAATCACTAGTGAAGCCTTATTGTCCTTGTCTTCACTACATTGTGAGGTTTGGTTTTTTTTTTCTTTAAGCAATTTTATTAAGATATACTTGCATACTATACAATCCAACTAAAGTATGCATTAGATGGCTTTTGTAAAAATGAATGCCTTGTGCATTCATCTCTGCACTCAATTTTAAAGCATTTTCATTACTCCAAAAAGAAAAACCTTACCCATTAGCAGTCAACACTCAATCCCTCTGTCCTTTCCCTGCCATTCATAACCACTAATCTAATTCCATCTCTACAAATTTATTTATATTTACATTTTATATAAATGGAGTCTAACAATATGTAGTTCTTTGTGTCTGGTTTATTTCACTCAAAAAAATTTTTTTACCATTGATGAAAAATATTAATATTTTAATATTCTCTACAGCTTTAGGTGTATTTTCACCCAAATATCACCCTATTTTTTAATATCATGTGATATTAACATACATTTGTTCTGATTCAGGGAAGAATATGCTTGAATTTGTACTATTTTTTAAATATACTTTTTACATTTTTAAAAAAAAGAAACATAGATTACATAAATTTTACGTAAAAAATTTAGGGGACTCCCATATATCCCAATTCCTAGCCCTCATTTTCCCACATCAACAATATCCTTAATTAGTGTGGTACATTTGTTACAATTGGTGAAAACATCATAGAGCATGCCACTAAATGTTGATTATAATTTACATTGTAGTTTACACTTCCACACATTTTTCTAAGTTATTACAAGATATATGATGGCCTATACCTGTCATTGCAATGTCATTCATGACAATTCCCAAGTCCCAACAATATCCCCAAATTATACCTCTTTTTCCTTCTGCCTCCCCTCAGAACCTCCAGTGGCCACTCCCTCCACATTGATAAGAGTTATTCCATTGCTAGGACCACAATAAATCTGCAGTAGAAGAACAGTAAGCCTACTCTAGTCCATCGTTCATTCCCCATTCCTGAGGATTCTGGAATGGTGATGCCCACTCTACCTCTAGTTGAGATGAAGCTTAGATCCCATGTGCCAATGAATGGGCCTATCTTGGGTGTAGTTGCAGACTCTCTCTGTTTCTTGAGATGGTAGTTGTCAATTATAATCTGGTTAGGTGTCCTAGGTGAGTCCAATGAACCAGAGAGTAGTTGTGCAGATCTGTTGAGATTTGGGACTCTCCTGGTACATGGAGAGCCCAGAGATTTGAGTCTCTAGTACTAACTAATTGGAAGGGGCAAAAGAGCCATGTTAGGAAAACCACGAGTGAGCCCAACTTTGTCACATGGCATGTAAATTCTGAGTAGGGCCTGCTGGCAGAGTGCCAAACTCCTGAGCTGTCTGCCCTGCCTATATTGTTCATTTGACAAGAAAGAAAAAAGATGACCAATTCAGTTGGAGGAATTATTTGATAACCATATATCTGATAGGGGCCTAATATCTAGAATTTATAAAGAAATGCTATACCTCAAAAATCTAAATAACATACAACCCATTTTTACAAAATGGGCAAGAGATTCGAATACACATTCTCTAAAGAAGAAATACAAATGACTGAAAAGTACATGAAAACATACGGAACATCACCAGCTATTAGGGAAATGCAAATCAAAACTACAAGAGGTATCATCTTACACCCGTTAGACTGGCAGCCATTTAAGAAAGAGGACTACAAGATTTGGTGAAGGTGTGGAGAAATGGGAACCCTCATCCACTGCTTGTGGAAAAATAGAATTGTTGCAACTATTGTGTACAGTTTCATGGTTCCTCAGGAAACTAACTATAGAACTGCCATATAATCCCATAATCCTTATTCTGGAAATATGCACAGAAGAATTGGAAGCAGGGCCACAAACAGATATATGCACACCAATGTTCATAGTGGATTATCCACAATTGACAAAAATTACAAACAACCCAAACGTCCATCAAGAGATGAATGGATAAACTGTGGTATATACATCCAATGGAGTATTACTTAGGTGTAAGAAAGAATAGGATAACATGGATGAATCTTGAAGACCTTACATTGATAAAGCAAGTCAGGAAATGAAGGACAAATATTACATGACTTCATTGATATAAATTAAGTACATTCAGCAGACTTAGAGGATTAAAGTCTGAAAGATAGGTTTATAGGAGACAGGAAGAAGGTTGTGACAAAAGCTGTCATAAGGTGGAAGTCTGTAGTTGTGCACTGGATGGGTGTAATATAATGCAGTGATGCTACTGGGCTGAGTGGTACTGGTCTCTGATGGGGGAGGATGGGGACGGTGGGTTTGACTGTGGAACTGGGGGCAAGGTTGAGGGAGCAAGCAAGTGAACTATAGGGATGTGCAGGTATGTGGTTAAAGGACAACATTGGGAAAGTTCCTTTGGCAAATATGGTTTTGGGGGGTTACTTGTTTAAGGTGCTGGATGTAGGGGGCATGTGGGACAGGTCACACATGAGGCAGGGTTCTAGGGAATATGTAGTGTTCATCTGGTCATAGTGTGTTGTATCAGTGGCTCGAGAGTCATATAATGTGTGGGAATGTGTTGGATTCCCATCCTGGGGAGTCCTGGTATGATCTCAAATAGAAGGGCAGGAGTCTTTTCAGAGCATAGGCAGTGCCTGATAGGGGAGGACAAGCAAGAATGTCAAACCCTCAATGTTGTTTACAAGTAACTATGAATCTTGTCCTTCAATGAACTAATCTTAATGGTTACCAAGGGTCTGGAGGGGAGAGGGAGGCAGAAATAGAATAAATGAAACATGGGTCATTTTGGAGAGATGGAAAGTTCTATGTGATCCTTGAATGATGCATACAGACCATGTCAAGCTTCAAAATCTATAAAAGTATATGGTCCATAATGTAAACCATACTGTGAATCATTGAACATGATGTTTCAATATTTGTACATCAATGGTAACAAATGCACCTTCACATGTAAAATGTTATTAGTAAGGGAAAAGGGAAATGGGGGAGTATGTTGGGTCTATGGGAATCACCTATATTCTGTACCTGACTTCTTTTTTTTTTTTTTCCCTCTCCTTCCCCCACCCTGCTGTTGTTTCTTGGGGTTTTTTTTTTCTCTCTGTGTCCATTTGCTGTGTGATCTTCTGTATCTATTTCTCTTCTTGTCTTTCTCCTCTAGGATTCACCGGGATTCAATCCTGGGGACTGCTGATGTGGAGAGAGGTTCCTGTCAGTTGCAACACCTCAGCTCCTGGTCTCTGCTGTGCTTCACCTTGATGCTCCTCTTCATCTCTCTTTTGTTGTATTATCACCTTGCTGTGTGACTCACTTGCATGGGCACTAGCTCACTTGCATGGGCACAGGCTCACTGCATGGGCTCTCAGTTTGTCACATGAGCTCTTGCACAGGCACATGGCTCACCATATGGACACTCAGCTTGCTATACAGACACTCATGTGGGCACTCAGCTCACCGTGCAGGCACCCTTATGGACACTTGCCTTGCCACCCAGTCACTCGGTTCACTGCATGGGTGTACAGCTCAGTACATGAATGCACAGTTCACTACATGGGCACTTGGCTCACCACGTGGGCACTGGCTTACCATACAGGGACACTTCTCTTCTTTTTCACCAGGAGGCCCCAGCAATCAAACCCTGGTCCTTTCATATGGTAGATAGAGACCCTGTCACTTGAGCCACATCTACTTTTCTGTAACCTAAAGCTGCTTTGAAGACAAAATGAAAAAATAACAGGGTGAAAAAATGTAAGATAATGTCACTGTACATACAAGACAACAGATCTTACAATATTTGTACTATTGACCACACTTATTCACTATGTTATATAGACTTATGCTTCATCCTCTAGGTTTCCTTCTAGTGATATACATGAACCAAAACTTTCTCTTTCAACCACAACCCCACCCATATATTAGTTCTGTGAATTACAATCACTGTAATGTGCTGTCATCACCTCTACCTATTTCCAAACCTTAACAATCAAACATATTACAAATCCTGCCCAAGTTAAGCCTCAGCTTCCCATTATTTAGCCTCAATCTATCTTCTGGTGACCTGTATTCTAGCCATCCCATGAGTATACTGATTATATTTAATTCATATTAGTGAAATCATGTATCATTTGTCCTTTTGTATCTGGCTTGTTTCACTCAACATAATGTCCTCAAGTTTCTTCCATGTTTACACATGCATTGAAAATTTATTTCTTCTTAGAGTTGAATAATATTCCTTTACATACTTATACCACATTTTGTTTATCCATTCATCCACTGATGGATAACTGGCTTGTTTTCATCTTTTGGCAATTGTCAATAATGGTTATATGAACATTGGCATGCAATGTCTGTTTGAATCCCTGCTTTCAGTTCTTATGAATACATATAGTGGTGGGATTGACAGGTCATATGGCAAATCTATATTTAACTTTCTTAGGAACCATCAGTCTTCCCCAGCAGTTGCACACTTCTACATTCCCGCTGGCAGTGAATAAGTGTTCCTCTTTTTCCACATCTTCTAAAACACTTATAGTTTTGTTTTTTAATAGTGTTCATTCAAAAATACATGCAACAGTATCTCATTGTAGTTTTGATTTGGATTTTCCTTACAGCTAAGTGATGTTGAACATTTTTTTCATGTTTTTTCCATTTTTATGTCCTCTTTAAAAAAATGTCTATTCAAGTCTTTTGCCAGTTTTTACTTAGATCATTTTTCTTCTTACAACTGAGTTGTAGGATCTCTTTCTATGTTATGATTATTAAACCCTTTGTGTTGGGAGCTTTTTGATAACATAATACCTGTTCTTGGTCTTTTGAGACCGTCTCTTTCTTCTTGAGTCAGTGTAGTCAATTTGTGTGTTTATGGGAATTTGTCCATTTCAAGTAAGTTATTTCATTTGTTAGCATGCAGTGAATCTTAATATCCTCTTATAATTTATTTATTTCTGTAAGTTCAGCAGTAATATTCCTCCTTTCAATGCCAATGATTTTTATTATTTATATCCTTTCCTTTTCTGATCAATCTGTTTGTCATAAGTTTGAATATTTTATGTTTTCATTTTCTTTCATCTATTGATATTTCCAAATTCCTGTGATTTCTTTGACCCATTGGTTCCTTAAGAGTGTATTGCTTTACTTACACATATTTGTGAATTTTCTATTCTGTTACTGATTTTTAGTGGCATTTCACTTTGATCAGATATGATACTTTATATGATCTAGTATTTTAAAATTTATTGAGACTTGTTTTGTGATATAACATATGGTCTATGCTAGGATATGATCCTCTGCACTTGAGAAGAATATGTACTCTGTTGTTTTCAAACAGATTTTTGTTATGTATTTGCACACTCTCTATATTATGTACTTCTATATGGGTCTGCTTGGTGTAATTGCTACATAGTATTATTCTGGTCTTATGTTTCCTTTTTGGCCTTCATTTAGAAAGTGCTAGCCAATATTGAAAGTGGTTTATTGAAATCTTGTATTTATGTAGACCCACCTATTTCTCCCATCAAATCTGCAAATGTTTGCTTCATCTATTTTGGGCCTCAGAATTATATACATATATTTTAAAAATTGACCCTTTTATCAGTATGTTGTGTCTTTCCTTGTTCCTTCTAAGAGTATTTGACTTTGTCTATTTTGTCTGATGATAATGTAGCCATACTCACTCTGTTCTGGTTACTATATTTGTGGCATATTTTTCATACTTCCATTTTTTACCACTTTGTGTCTTTGGATTTAAGATTTGGCTCTTGTAAGCAGAATATAGTTGAGTCATGCATTTTTATACATTTGTCTAAATTCTGCCTTTTATATGAGATGTTTATGTCATTTAACTTAAAAATGACTACTGGTAATGCAGAATCCTGCCATTTTGCTATTCAGTTTTTGTCTTTCTTATATCTTTTTTGTACCTCAAGTCATTCTTTACTGCCTCCTTTTGTATTTAGTTAATGGTTTGTAGTTAACCAATTAGAATCCCTTCTCATTCAGTTAAGTAGTACTGGCATTTATGACTACCTAGGTAAGTACCTGTACTGGAGATCTTTATTATTATTTTTTCATACTACTTTGATCATCTGCCTAGTGTCCTTTCCTCTCAGTCTGAAGAACTCCCATTTGTTTGGCTTGTAGGGCAGGTCAAGTGATAATGAATATGCAGCTTTTGTTTATCTGAGAGTGTCTTAATCTCAGTTTTGAAAGAGAACTTCTCTGGATATAAAATTCTTGATTCTGATTATTTTCTTTCAACACTTTATAAATATTTCTTCCCACTGTCTTCTTACATCCAACATTTTTAATGAGAAATTGGCACTTAATGTTATTGGGGCTCCTTTGTACATGTCACATTGCTTCTCTCTTGCAAATTTAAGTGAAAGGTCTGGGGAAAGTTCATTAAAAATGTAATGCAATTGAGGAGGAAATTTGGTTGCTTCTGTGAAATTATAACTAATAAGACTATACAGTACTTTTATCTAAATCAGGCAGCTCAGTAGTAGGACAGCTCATGGATAGTGAAGGTATTGACTAATCTCAAGGAACTTTATATAATTTCTGAAATGTGTACATTAACATTTTACCCATAAAAATGTAAACAGAACAAAGTTTATAAATCTTTTTAATTTAGCAACTCTTTCCCTGGAACTCATAACATATGAAATAAGCCTCTATCTAGTACCTCTCCTTTTCAAGGTGAAAGAACAATTCCTTTGAGATCAGTAAGATGTCATTTAGGATTACATTTTGTGAAGGCAAAATGTCAATAAGTTGTCAGGATTGAACACTTTAAAAATAGAATAATGGGTCATTGTGAAACAATATTTATTTCCCCCTTAACCAAGTGACATTGAAAGATTTTGAAAGTAAATAGAGGAGTAAAAGTGAGAAGCAATCAAGACTCTTATACTACTCTTAATCATAGAAGAGGGAGGAAAATACCAGAAAAAAGTGATAATGGATCCTTTTGGGCTCCAAGAAAATTGAGAAAGACAGACATCATTCCATAGCAAACTATCACTGTCTTTCAATGTAACAGTCTGGAGAGCCTGTGGCTTGTATTTCTAGACTCTCTGTCCTTTCACCATAAAATAAACATCTCAGATATTTAGAGATGTGAGAAGCAGCACCTGTTGGCCCAAAGTGTGGTGTTTGGAAGCTATACATACTCCAGAAAAACATGTTCTTAAAGTTAACCCATTCCTATGGTGCATCCACTGTAAGTTGGACCTTTTGTTGAGGCTTCTACATTTAAGGTGTGACCCACCACAATCTGAATGGGTTTTATTCTCTTACTAGAGTTGTGTGTAGGAGAATGAAATTCAGACCCAGAGAGAAAACCAGGAAAGCAAAAGCTGAAATCAACAAAACCTCGAATAGAGAGGAAAGATGGCAAATGCCACCATGTGACTTTCCACATGGTATAGGAACTAAGGATTGATGATGGCCAGTCTTTGGAAAGAAAACATTGCATCACCTTGATGATCCCTTGATTTGGTTGATTTACTTTGGTTTGGTAGATATTTCCATGGCCTCAAAACTGTAAGCCAATAAACTCCCATTATTTAAGCCAACTCAGTTTCATGACATTTACAGGACCAACCTAGAAAACTATAACATCAAGTTTTTGAGGAAATCTCTTTATTTTAAAGAATGCACAATATTGGTTCAATATTTTTTTGCCAGTTAAAATAAGGTGACACCTCTGAATGCACAATATGTGTATAAGTTATCTGTCTGCAAATCACATGTGATTTCACCATTGGAGTAATAACATCTGTGTGTGGAAGGTAGAGACTTTCTTCAAGGCAAAAGTCCACTTGGCTTGAGGAACCTGTGCTTCAATATAAGGAGGAGCATGGAAAGTGGGGGTACAGGAACTTGGTAGTGTCAACCTCAGATTTTTTAAAGTGAAGGATATTTTCCCAAATGACACCAAGGACAATGACGTCATTATATTTTGCTTTATCAATCTCTGTTCTTATGTTTTATGTTCTTATTCCCATGTTCTTATCCTGTGTTTTCCTAAGATTTATTTTTTATTTTATTTCTCTCCCCTCCCCCGCAGTTGTCTGCTCTCTGTCCATTTGTGGTGTGTTCTTCTGTGACCGCTTCTATCCTTATCAGTGGCACTGGGAATCTGTGTTTCTTGTTGCATCTTCTTGCTGTGTCAGCTCTACATGTGTGCGGTGCCATTCTTGGGCAGGCTGCACTTTCTTTTGCACTGGGTGTCTTTCTTTTTGGGGTGTGCTCCTTGCATGTGGGGCTCCCCTACATGGGGGACACCACTGTGTGGCACGGCAATCCTTGTGTGCATCAGCACTGTGCAGGGCCCAGCTCCACACAGGTCAAGGATGCCTGGGGATTGAATTGCAGAACTTCCACATGGTAGCAGATGCCCTATCAATTGGGCCAAGTCTGCTTCCCTGTTCTTATGTGTTATATTCTTATTTTTAGTTTATTCTGCAAATACGTTGGCCTCAGAAAAAGAATGAACATTTACATATTGGAGTTACAATTTGAGAAGACATTTATCCTGGTGGGAAGCCTTTCATTATTCCTCTAAACTTATACAACATAAGAAAATTCATACTGGAGAGAAATACTATGAATAAAATGAATATGGGAAATAGGAGAGCATTGATCTTTATAGATGCCAATGTTCACATTAATGGTAGATGGTATAAATCTTGTGAGCATGGGAAACACTTGACCAGATTGCTAATTTGTATTTCTATAAAAGAAATCACATGGGAGAGAGACCATATCTCATTAATCAGTTGGAAGGGTCTGTGTCCTAATATGAGATTTTTGAGAATTCATATATATTAATGTATCGAGTGTAGGAGAATTTACTGCCATAGCACTAACTTTAAAACCAGCCAGAGAAGGGGAGAAATTCTATATCAATGTAATCCATATGGAAATACTTTTGTTTATAAAATATCCTTTAATAAGATGACTGAATTGTACTGGAGAGAAACTTTAGATCTGGAATCACTGGACATAAGCAATCAGTAGCTAGAGCTTTTGTGTACACAAGGAAGCTCTCCATAGGAATAATCCCCAAACAGGAAATAAGACAGGATGTCTTTACCAGAAGTTTGATGCCTCCTGAGGAATTCCAGATAATTCAACCTGGACAAGCCACTCAGTGAAATACATATGAGGAATTCTTTTGCTCAAAGAGCAACTCTTGTAGAATATATGAGGAGTCACACTCTATAACTGAAGGAAAATTTTCAGTAGTCATCATTCCTTAGTTAACATAAAAGTACTCACATTGAGAAGAACCAATCCGAATATCAAAGTGGAAACACTTGGTGGATTTCTCATCAGAAAAATCAGACTTGAAAAAAAACCTTTCTAGTATGCTTTCACCCCCAATTCATGTAATTATCCAGAATTTGGCCCAATAGTTTTTTGAAAATTTTTAGAATGTGTAGTGATCTGTGCATGCTTCATGCTGCATTTTGTTACAAGTAAGAGTGAATGAGATTCTGCTCTTTTTAATACACACGTATGTACAAATATATAAACACTAAAAGCTGTTACTGAGAAGTCCATTATACCCTAGGTTTTTTTCTTTCTTTTCTTTTCCTTTTTTCTTTTGCTGTAAATATAAAGACACGGACTTTGGTGAATCAGAAAATCACTTTGACCACTACTCAAAAATGTAGAATGCAAAATGGTATCTCTATTGTTACACAGTATTAATGTATATAAAAGGCAATGATGAATAGACTCATGGACAAATAAATACAACTAAATCTAATGGTGCATTAATTATGCTTTTAAAGTGTGATTTAATATTTAAAGTTTTTTTATGATGAGAGGCTGTGGGAAATGAGAAAATACTGCAGATGTGGAGAAGGTCCCATTTTCAGAATGCCCTATATGCTTATTACACTAATGTAACCCCAAAAAGCTCACCCATGGAGATTTTTTTTTTTTGGAGGTACTGCAAGTTCAAGGCAGGACCTCATAAAGGGGAAGCAGGTGTTCAACTACTTGAGGTACATCTGCTCCCCAGAGATCAGTTTGGAAAATCACACACTTCATTTGTAAATTACATATTTCATTTAGATTACAGCCACTATGTAATAGGTAGGAAGAAGAAAGAGATGTCCATACAGAATTTCATTTTGTAAGGTAAACCTGCATGAGAGCTGTCTGCAGACAGGGCAAGAGCTGCACAATTAGCCATGGCCCCAATTCCAAGGAACTCTTTCTACAAACCAAGCTATTGGGTTGTTGCCTGGGATCCAAGGTGTGTTTAAAGCACCAGATGTCAGCTGCCACATATTTTCCTTTGTGTGAATATCTGACCAGCTGGGGAGAGGGTCCATAAGGCCAATCTTATCCTTATGTGAAATGAAACTAAAATATTTAGGCAAATTTGACATAAATCTCTCTTGAAGGAGAATGATCATCACTCTCAATCACCCTGTTGACTCATATTTCAAACATTTAATCTATTAACAAACCTTTATTTACATTTACAAAGCTCCAGACCTGGGAAGCAGACTTGACTCAGTGGTTAGGGCATCCGTCTACCAGATGGGAGGCCTGTCATTCAAACCGCGGGCCTCCTTGACCTGTGTGCAGCTGGCCCATGTGCTGATGCATGCAAGGAGTACTGTGCCACGCAGGGGTGTCCCCACATTGGGGAGCCCCATGCACAAGGAGTGTGCCTTGTAAGGAGAGTCACCCAGCATGAAAGAAAGTGCAGCCTGCCCAGGAATGGCACAGCACACTTGGAGAGCTGATACAACAAGATGATGCAACAAAAAGAAAAAAAGATTCTGTCCCCCTGACAACAACAGAAGCGTACAAAGGAGAGCACACAGCAGATAGACACAGAATAGACAACTGTGATGGGGGATGGGAAGAGGAGAGAAATTAAATAAATAAATGAATCTTTAAAAATAAAATAAAATAAAAGAGTGGCAATACCAAAGGTCAGGGAGGATGAAAAGCAACTGGAAGTTTCCTATATTGGTGGGAATATAAAAAACACAAAAAACAAAACAAAGCTCCAGACCTACATTGTTCTGGGGATTGAGTGGTAAATGGTTCAGTGCCATATTTTGGTGAGTTTGAGATCTTGGGTGATATCTGAGTCCAGGAGGATGGGATCTAGAACTCAGTGTTGAGAGAGTGATATCATTAGATATCGCTGTGGAAGAACCAAGATGATTTAGGTCAAGTGTACACAAAAAGGCAGACACAAGGTGTAAAGCAAAAAGGGAACAAAAGTACAGAAGACTGGGATGGATGTGTTGTAGGCCAGGAATACTCACATCTGAGATATTCTTGAGTGGTTTCTTTGGTGGTGGAGACCTAATGTTGTGGACTCTAGGAGGGAATTGAAAATCTTGAATACCTCGGGCTAATGATATACAAAACTCAATGATTTTCATGTTATTTTCTGTAAAATGAAGTTATTCTTATCTTTCTTATCCAGTCTCAAAGACCTTCCTACTCTTGTCTTGGGGAAAGTATGGTCCTACCCCTATTTCTCTTGGAACACACTCCATGTTTTGTTGATGGGGGTGGTTTACTTTCAGGTGAAGGCTTGGGTTTCATGACAGGTGGATTTGGAAATTGGGGAAAAGACTAGAGAGTTTCATACCTTCTTTTTCCATTCTCAACTTTGTTCACCCAGTACTTACCTGGCGGTGAGTGAAAACCCAGAGGAATTCAGTTGTCAACTGAACTATTTACAGCACAACCACCAGTGAGCAAGATATTCTTCTACTGAAATGACCCATGTATGGTCAGCAGATGGGTATGTCTCTCCTACTGGTGAGGCTATTCTATGCTTATTTAGGAGATATTGAAGGATATTAGCTGCAGTTAAGTTTATCCAGGCCTCTGGGACAGTTACGATAGGTTAGGGATTCACCAAAAAATAATCCCCTTTCAAACATCACAGAAATTTGCTCCAGACTCCATTAAGTCTCTGTTTTCACTGGAGAGATAAGAGGCTTTTTCTCATTGAGCACATCTCCTCATTGGAAAAATAGTGCACCCATTGATCATTTTAATGCCTGCAGTTGGTTTCAGCATGTAGTTGAAAATAGATGATAGAGATGAGTAGGAGCAGAAGTTTACAGTCAGTAGGGAAACTGATGTTTCAGCAGGTGAGTTTAATCAGTACATTGCTACAGATGGTGGGGTAGAGAGTTATGCATTGTGGAGAGGAGTAAAATTGAGGGTGAGATAATAGAAGGAAAAGAGGAATCATTTATTTTGCCCAATTTTTAATTTTGTGAAGTATGAGTATTTACGTGCACATTTTGAAAACTTAAAAAAAGATAACTAAAATTCTCATTGCCTACTTGTCCCCAGTTGTCCAATTTCCAATCTTTACCCAGACATTATAAATGGAAGTAATTATAAGAAGTGTTGTTTCTTTAATTTTGGCATGGATTCAGGAGTTGTATAATATGGTGAGTAAAATGTTTGGTTCTTTGGAAGTTGCTGAAAAACTGGTGAGACCAGAATGTATGAAGAGGCTTCTTGTACTCTTCAACATACAGAGGAGGTGAATATACAAGAGACACAATGAACATGGATATTTGGAGGACGCAAGAAAAATGGAGATTGGAAGGTGTCATTCCTTGTAATGGTTAGGCTAGAACCATTCTTCAGTATAGTGTCTCAGGAGTCTGTATTGTGTGCTGCTGAACTCTCCATACTTACATGTTATGGTGAACACCTGAGTCATGTAAAGATGAGTGAGCTAAATATACTGGGCCAAATTTTTATGTGACTGTTTAGTGCAGCAGAATGGTGGACTTATTGTAAGGTTCTCTCCCATTTTACTGAATAACAGACCTTTGAATAATATTTATACTGGAAGCCCTTTACACATCAGCTCATTGTATCTTTCAAAATTTCTTATACATTTCAAAATTATTTCCTAGTTGAGAAGAAACTGAGGTCTTCTGAGGGAATAATCTAATCATAGTTGTGATATGAAAGTGGCAAATCATGGATATTCCTTGCCTTATGATGAATTTGTAGGTTTACTTGAAATTGGTGGGAAAGGTTGTTTTAGTTATGAATGCTGAAGTGAAAATTGTATAGTGCCACATGGACGTTATAATGACCAGTCTATTAGAAAATTTCCAGTTCATACCATAACACGTCTTCTGATATTCTTTTATAATGGGGTTTAAATATTCAGTGTGTTTTGTCTGTCTGATTGTGAAGAGGAGATGGCCATTCAGCATTGAGAATGATCTGACTAGAAGCTCAAACCCAGTTTGAGGCTTTTGTAAAGCCCCTGCTTTCTCAGTGCTGTCTATTCCATCAAACATCCACTCTGGACATTGGTAGAGATGGCCCTCTCAGAACCCCAATGTCCATGACGCTTTAGGAGTTAGTAAACTTGGAAGATATACTTACAGGCTTCACTCAGGAAGAATGGGCTTGTTGGACACATCCCAGAGAAAGCTCTTCAGAGATGTGATGCTGGAGAATATGAGTCATCTGGTCTAACTGGGTAAGTCTGTGAAATTTGCGTCTATATAAATTTCTCTTATTTTCTCATGTGTCTAGAACAACTTGTTCATTGTTTTATATTTTTATATTTTATTTTAAACTTTATATACATAATATATTTTGTTATTTTGTAACATGCACGTCTACCTAAAAATGATAGTTTAATTTTTGCATATAGTTTTTCACCCCAGTAGATTGTAATCTTCTTGAACACAAATTTCATGTTTTTCTTCTACTCAATGTGCAACAATCAGAATAGTGCTTGGAATTCAATGAATGGTTTCTTAAAGAAAATATGAGCTTAAAATGTCCTTAATAATTATTCTTCTCTAGGTATTTGGTGTGGATTCAGACTATAGTCCTAAAAACAACAGGCATATCCTTTTACGCATGAACTATTCCAGGGAACTTATGGTACTGTATTCTTTCAGAACAGACTTGTGAAAACACTGTGGAAACCTAGAATATCTCCTCACTTGAAAATACAGAGGGTTCTGCAGGCTCTCTTTGCACTTGGGCATCAACAGCCAGAGGTCCTCACTGTATTTGGGCACAATGTTAAGAGATAATCCTTTAATGGTGAAGACTTATCAATATTCTGTATTGCAGGTACTTTTCCCTTGGCTGACCTTCAATGTTTACCTTATTCTTCTTTGGTCATTAAAGTGGTTTGAAGCTGTTTGTACCACAGAAAACATGTTCTTAAGTTAAATGGTTTCCTGTGCATGTGAAACCACTGTACATATGACCTCTCGATAAGGTTATTTCAGTTAAGGTGTGCCCCACCTCCATCAAGATGTCTTAATCCTGAGTTCTTTAGAATAGAATGAAATTCAGGCAGAGAGTGAGAAAACCATGGGAAGTAACAAGTTGGAATCAACAAAACCCAGAGGAGAAGAAGGAGACTAGGAGATTGTTGGAAACTGAGGCACAGTGTTCTTGTAAGGAGAAATTTGCTGTTTCTATGGCTATGCTTGCAACCTATGGAATGTGGTAATTAAGAGTTCTGGCAAACAGGATGAAGCTGTGAAAGGATGAAAGTAAAGAAGAGCAGATAACATTTTTGTAGTAAATAGAACACAGTAAACTTTGTGTCTTGTGATACTATTTTTTGAATGCCTTAGACTATGTGTAATGTTGGTAACTGCATGTTTTTTATCTCTTTTTTTAATTCATTTTTAAAAAAATATTACATTAAAAAATTATGAAGTCCCATTCAACCCCACCATCCCCACCCCCCACTCCCCCCACAGCAACACTCTCTCCCATCATCATGTCATATCCATTGCATTTGGTAAGCACATCTCTGGGCATCGCTGCACCTCATGGTCAGTGGTCCACATCATAGCCCATACTGTCCCATGTTCCATCCAGTGGGCCCTGGGGGGATCTAAAATGTCCCATAATTGTCTGTGAAGCACCACCCAGGACAACTCCAAGTCCCAAAAATGCCTCTACATCTCATCTCTTCCTCCCATTCCCTGCACCCAGCAGCCACCATGGCCACTTTTCCCACACCAGTGCTACATTTTCTCTGTGGACATTGGATTGGTTGTGCCCATTGCACTTCTACGTCAAGAGGAGGCTTAGACTCCACATGGATACTGGATGCAATCCTCCTGCTTTCAGTTGTAGGTGCTCTAGGCTCCATGGTGTGGTGGTTGACAGTCTTCAGCTCCATGTTAGCTGAGTGGGGTAAGTCCAATAAATCAGAGGGTAGGAGTTGAAGTCTGTTGAGTCTCACAGCCTGGATATCATATTGTCAGTCCAGAGATTCAGATCCCCTAGATATAGCTTAAACCCCAACACCAACTACAATTCCAGTAAAGTAGCATGAAAGTCTTGTGAAAAGGGATCCCATCGGAGTCCAGTTCCATCACACAGAAACACCAGCTCCAAAGAAGGGCCAGCTGACATGGCAGTGAACCCCTTCTGCCATGACCATAGAACCCGTGGGTCTCTTTAGCCCTCGAAAGAACCAATACCTGGGGTTGTATCTACTTTATCTGTCTCTGAGACTCTGCTCAGGTGTGCATAAGGGCAATCCTTCTCACAACCTCCAGACTCTTTTTTAGAGACTCATAGCCTTATAAACTCATTTCTCCTTTCCATTTCTCCTTTACATTAAGTCAAACAGCATTTTAAAGTCCTGTTATTATATGTAGACAGGGATATTCTGCTGGTCCATGTTGAACCTTTAATTCAAGGTCATTTTCTAGTTGCATCATCAGCTGGTATTTGGTAGTGATCCCTCGGTCCCAGGGAGGCTCATCACCGGGTGTCATGTCCCGTGCTGGGAAGAATGCACTGCATCTACACGCTGAGTTTGGCTTCAAGACTGGCCACATTTGAGTAACATGAAGGCTTTCAGGAGGAAACTCAAAGGCACAGTGCTGCTCTAGGCCTTGTTCTTATTTCAGGCATATAGGCTCACAAGTATATTCATTAGTATCAGGGGCTCACTGTTGGACCCTTATTCCTTCCTGGGGTAACTGCATGTTGCTGCTTCTACCCACGTGAACAGGGGTATATATAGAGTGCCTTGTGAACAATAAAGTTGTCTGATGAGTCTCTACTCACAGATCCCCTGATCCCAGCTCTCTCGTTCTTCCTTTCTATTTCACTCTTTCTTTCTTTGTTTCCTTCTCCCCCTTCTCTTTCTTTCATTCCCAATACCCTTGAGGCCCAAATCTCCAAGAGGAGATGCAACCATGTGCCTTGTCATATGACAACATAAGGACCAAGGTGTGCCAGTAGCCAGCCTCAGAACACCAGAGTCTTGGGGGAAAAGCTTTGCCTTTATGACACCTGGATTTGACCATTTTCTAAGACTCAAAAGCATAAACTTATAAACTTCCATTGTTTTAGCCACCCGATTTCATGGCATTTGCTTAAGCAGCCAAGGAAACTAAAACAAATTTTGGAACCAGGAGAGGGGTTTCTGCCTTTGCAAATAACAAAAATATGAAAATGGTTTAGAAGTAGGTAGGTGCTGGAAGATTTGTAAGTGCCTTGATAGAAAAGGGTTAGAAGAGAATTTTGGTAGAAATATGGATTCTAAAGGTACTTGCAATAAATCCTTAGATGGAAATGATGAAGGAATTATTGCAAGCTTTAGGATATGGATCTTTGTTTTACATTGGCAGAGAACTTGGGAAGTTTGTATTCTGATGTGAAATGGAAGGTAGACTTTTGAGAGTGGTGAACATGGACATTTTCCTAAGGTAATTTCCAAACTGACTGTGGAAACAGCAACCTGATTTCTGCTGGCAGCTTATAATAAAATGCAAGAGGAAAGGAATAAGCTGAGCATTGAACTTCTGGGTATAACAACAGCAGAAATTGATGGTTTGGAAAAGTCTGAGCTTCTGGGAAATGAGCTAAAATTTAAATGGACAGGAAAGGGACTGATTGAAGGAAAAATCACTTTAAGATGAGAACTGTGGAAGCCTAGATTTCGACTGAAGACAGGTTATCAGGACAAGAGAGTAGGCCTACCCCTTTATGTGAAAAGGGTGAATCTTGCACAATACTCAAAGTAGGGTAGCTTTCTGCACTATTGCTCAGTAAGAGTGCTACTATTTCAGTGTTCTGAGTGGCTGGAAGCTGTATCCTTAGGATTGTGGAGTTGTGCTACCACTCCACTCTTGATGGAGGGTTGAACCTATTCTCCCATTATTTAGCGAGTCTGGCCACCAGCCCAGTGTTATCAGAGGCTGGGGCCTTCACCCCAGGGTTTCAAGAGAACAAGCTGCTGCACAAGCTATTGGAAGGCATGAGGCTGCTGCTTCAACAATCCCAGAGATTGTTTTTCCATGACTGAATCTCAGGCCTTGAAATCTAATGGAGCATGACCTTGTATGGTTTCTGAATTGTTTGGGATCTGTGACTCCTGTTTTCCTTTTAGTTTATCCCTGTGGAATTTAAAATGTTTATCTTTTGCCTGTCCTTCCATTATAAACTAGAAGCACATAACCCATTCTATAGACTGAACAGATCCACAGATATGAATTGTGCCCCAGGACAGATGACACCATAATTAATTTTGATTAGACTTTGTACTTCACATAGTTTCTGATGTGACTAGAAGCCTTTGGGATAATGTGATGCTAAGTATTTTGCATATAGAAAGAACATGTATTTTTTAGGTTTTGAGGGTGATATATGGTGGTTTGTACCTTTATGTACCCTGAGAAAAACATACTTAAATATAATCCATCCCTGTAGTTATATACCAATTGTTAGTAGGGCCTTTTGATGAGGTAACTTCATTTAAAGTGTGTCCCACAAAATTCAGGAGTGCACCAAATCTTAATACTAGAGTCATTCATGAAATAATAAATTTCAGACAAAAAGTTAACACAGAGGAGAGGATGTAGCTAAAGTGATTAAGCACCTGCTTCCCATGAATGAGGTCCTTGGTTCAATCCCCAGTGTTTCCTAGAAAAACAAAAGAAAAATCAAAAGGCAACAGAAATAATAAGTTGAAATCAGTGAAACCAGAAGAGAATAAAGTGGCCAGGAATTGCTGCCATGTGCATTGCCATATGACAAGCTATGGACTGAATGTCACCAGCAGCTATTCCCAGAATCTTGGTCTTGGGGAGAAAGCATTGTTTCAATTATGGCTTGATTTGGACTTTATCCTGTCCTCAAAACTGTAGGTTGCCTTTGTTTAAGCCAACCCATTCATGGTATGTGTCTAAGAAGACTGGGGAAATGAAACAATTACCTTCCCTAGATTTGATCGCAATCCACTAACTGCAGAGATCTCAAAATTTGTTTTTCTTTTTTTTTTTAACCACCACCAGGGTATCAGGTTTATAAATCAGATGTACTTTCCCAGTTGAAGCAAGGAGAGGAACTTTGGAGAGAAGGAATTGGAATTTTCCAAAGGCAGAATTCAGGTAAGCTCTAGGAAACTGCTTCATAATAGGAGGGTCCTGGTCATTGGGTAAGTAGGTTCCTAAAAATATCTATTGCAGATTTACTTAAGTGGGTTATATTTTCTAATGTAGTTGTCAATATTGGGAAAATTTAATTGGATGTGGTCATTACTCCATTTGCCACATTACTATTCAAGGGTCTGCAACTTTGGAGAAACATGTATTTGTATACTATTGGATTTAACATTCACTTAATGGGTCTCTTCCTTGTCTTCCTCTTGGATCCTTTTTCTCTCTTTAACTCGCCAACATACTAGCATTTTATAATTTTTCTTATATTTTAATTTTGAAAGTATTTTCTAAGTGTCAGTATTGTATAACGTTTTCTACTTCCTAGAATATTCCTTAATTTGATACTCTTTCCCAGATAAGTGTCATATTTGAAACAAATATAGGGCCACATGATACTTTTCAACATTTTAATTTCCCTAATACTAGTCTACCAATTGTTTCTTTTTCTTCAGTTATTTCAGGGAGGGAAAGTGATCTTAGAAAACAAATAGTCTCCATGCAACATATCTGCAGGAAAGGCACATCAATGCTCTTGTTATTGGTAACTGTCATAGGTGTGAACTCTTGTCTTCCAAATAGATACTTGGGAGTGCAATGAATTAGGAATTCAGTATAGGCACTCAAGTGTATGTAAACTGGTTTTTAAGTGCTAATCCAGAACAAGTCAGTGATAGTCTGAATTTAGGGAAAAATTAACTTTAAGACACACAAAAAAGCCTGAATTTTTATAAAAATATAATTGCATAAACATGGCTCATATGTCCAATCTTTGAAAGTGCATGAAGCATTCCAGAATTGATTAGATAATTCTGCAGTTGAGATAATGCAAAAGAAAAGATCTCTGTACATGAAGAAGAGTAACATGGTATGGTAAAGATTTTACTTGGGGACTGTCCCTGATTATTAGTGTAGTTTCTTTGTATATGAGTGGATTTTTATGAAATGAATGGTTCCTCATCTATTTCACAGAAGGAGAACTCTCATACTGAAAAGAATGGCATTAAATATAGTGAACTGCCAGAAGAATTTACCTACATATCCAGAATAATTGAGCATATGTTAACTTACAAGAGAAAGAAACCCTAATTCAGCAATCTATTTGTTGCTAATCTCAGTTACCAGTCATCTTTTAATCAACAAAAACAAATTCACCATGGAAGTAAATCATATTAGTGTAATCTGATTCATAAATTGGTTATTCAAAGCTCTGGCCTTACAGATTACAAGGTAACTCATGCAGAAGAGAAAGCATATGAAGGCTTTTCAATGTTGGAAAGCCTTCACTTACTACTCTGCCCTGAGACAACATGGGAGAACTCACACTAGAGAGAAACCATATGCATGTCATCTACTGGGAAAGCCTTCAGTAGAATCTATAGCCTTAGTCTACATGAGTGAACTCACACTGGAGAGAAACCCTATGAATGCCATATATGTAGGAAAGCCTTCACTTATTCTTCTGCCCTAGGATAGTATGTGAGAACTCACACTAGAGAGGATCCTTATAAATGTCAACTGTGTGGGAAAGCCTTCACTCACTGTTCTCCCCTCAGAAAACATGAGAGAACTCACACTGGAGAGAAACCTTATGAATGTCATCTGTGTGGGAAAACCTTCCCTCAATATTCTGCACTTAGGCAACATGAGAGGACTCACACTGGGGAGAAACCCTATGAATGTTATCTATGTGGAAAACTTTTCACTTGGTGTTCTTCCCTGAGAAATCATGAGAGAACTCACACTGGAGAAAAACCCTTTGAAAGTCATCAATGTGGCAAAGCCTTCGATAGCATCTCTAGCCTTAATCTGCATGATAGAATTCACACTGGAGAGAAATCTTGTGAGCATCATCTCTATGGGAAAGCCTTCACCCATTATCATAGCCTTAGACACCATGAGAGGACTCACTGGAGAGGAACCCTACAAATGTCATCTAGGTGACAGAGCCTTCCCTGTTCTGTGCTGAGACAACATGAGAAATCTCACACTGGAGAGATACTGTATCAATAGCATCTCTGGGGAAACAGTTTATTTTTCTAACCTTAGACAACAAAAGAAAACATACTGGAGGGAAGCACTATAAATGCCATATATGCCTGGATTTAATCTTTTTTATTCTATGGGCCCCTTTACCAGTCAGGTGAGATGAACACTTCATTTACTGCCTACATTCAGAAGGGCAGGAAATTCTAGATTTCAGTTAGAGGTCAGAGAAAATAAAGATAACGATTTTTTTTTCCATTCAAACTCACAGATCCCATGAAATCAAGGGGTCCATTGACCTCTGGTTAAGAACCCTGATATATGTGAAAGGCTTTGGTTAATGTTCTCACCATACATTATATGAAAGAATATAAACAGCAACATTTGTAGGACAACTGAGATTTAACACTGTATATATTGCTTATTGGTGTCATGAATGAAAGCATGTGTTCAGTGTTCTCTCATTCCTCAGCATTTTTATTCTTAAGCTGTGGAAACAATATAAAGTCTATTTAGGGAAATCTTCACCTGTATTTCACTTTAGAAAATTTAATGGAAAATAAAGTTCTTTTTATGGATACTTTGGCCTGTGAACAAGTCTTATTTTTTAAACTGTGAGATAATATAGAATTGTGAACTAACACTGGTATACTAAATATTGGATTTACTAAGAACTAATATGAAGTGAAATTAACTTAAGAGATCAAGAAGCAGACATAGGTTAACTGATAGAGCATCCATCTACCATATGGAGGGTCCAGGGTTCAATCCCCAGCGCTCCTGACCCATGTGGTAAGCTGGCCTATGCATAGTGCTGCAGCATGCAATGAGTGCCATGCTATGCAGGGGTATCCCAATGTGGGATGCACCCAAGGAGTGCATCCCACATGGAGATCACCCCATGTGAAAAAAGCACAGCCCACCCAGGGGTGGCAGTGCAGACATGGAGAGCTGACACAGCAAGATGATGGAGCAAAAAAGAAATGTTTCCCAGTGCCACTGGATAATGCAAGCAGACACAGAAAAACACAAAGTGAATGGAAAAAGAGAGCAGACAATAGGGGTAGGGGATAGGGGAAGGAAACAAAGAATCTTAAAAAAACAATCAGTACTTGAATAAAGCACATCTGTCATGGACAATTGTGGGTTCATTGGATAGAGGATTCCCCAGAATCCAGAATCTACCAGTGTGTCATGCCATGCATTAGTATTATTACAGGAAGTTTTTTGCAATCAAGAACATAGTGATAACATCAAGCAAGAACATTAAAGTACATTGAAGGCCTAGGCAGCATACAATTTTCAAAATGTTCAATTTTCAGAAGGAAGGAGCCCTCTTCATCTCCAGTTTGGAATTATGGGTCCTTTATGTTAAAACTGCAGTCCAGACCACAAACTACCCCTGGGAAGTGCCTTGTGGAGTGCACTCCAGTGTTGAAATAGAAAGCAATTGGGCATACTGAGGCTGGGGTTTTGCATTTGTAGCCTAAACTGGATATGTGCTGGTCCTCCACTCCCTCAAAACTGATTGTTCCCAACATACATTTCACTGCCTTGTTTTCTTTACCCTGCAGTGTTCAGTTTCCAAGTACATTTAGATGGAGTCACCACCCAGTCAGTTATTCTAGATGGCCTTTATGTAGTTGAATTCTCCATTCCAGTGTCATCTCATCCCATTGCTGTTGTTTTGGAATGTGTTTATGGGTAGGGCATTTGTGTTGTTGAGAGGTACCTACATCTGCCTGAAGTCCACTCAGGTATCTAAGCACTTTGAAAAAGTGTTTCTCCACAGTCACATTTTGCATGAGGATTGCTGTGCCATATCTAGAGTATATGTCCACCATGATTTTTTTCCTACAATAAAGCTCATCTCCTTTTAATTTGTAGTTTCCTCCTTAAGCCAAGCCATACCATGATTAGCAATGATTTTGTCATTCACTATATTGACTCCTCTGCAGAGGTGTGGATTTTTTTTTTTTTTTGCACTTTAGCACCTGTATCTAAAAGACTTTTGAAAGTGTGCCTCCCTCTCATTCCCCATCAACCCTAATGGAGATACAGGGCATATAACCCACAGCGGGGACCTGGAATCCTTAGCTCTATCCCTAGGCATTCTTTTTTTGTGTGTGTTCTTTGAGCTTCTAGGGTCAGGGATAGAACCCAGGAAAATGTATGTGGGAAGATGATGTTCACCTGCTGAGCTGCACTGACTCTTCTGACTTGATTTTTTCACCTGCCTGTTGCTGTATTGTTTTTAGGAGGTGCTAGGGATAGAACTTGGGACTTCAAAAATGAGAAGCAGGCACTCAAACATTTAAGCTGCATCTGTTCTCCAGTAAGCATTATTTTTAAAGGAAGTAAGAGCAGAATACAGATGATGGGAACATCCTTCCTCTCTGACTCATGAGTCACAGTCAGAAGTGTCTTCCTCACTGCCCTAGTCTGTGGACAAGGAAACCTAAGCATCCAGTATGTTCCTCTTTTCTGGGGTGCATCTGGGGCTTATTGGGTAGCTCTGCAGAATTTTAAGTCTTTTCAGTTCTGAGAGCCCATTTCTCCTCCTCTTTTATGGTTTGTAATATGGCCATAATATCTTACTTAAAGGGACCATCTTCTGCCACATAACTTTGGCTGATTTTCTGTCTGTAGGAATCATCCATTTCTGCTTGTCTCTCCCCTGCTTTGGTAAGTAAAGCCACCTTACCTGCCTTGGTGGGCCAGCCTTGCCTCCTCCTCTTTCTTCCTGTGGTAGTTCTTTTTTTTTTAAATTTATTTCCTTTTCTTCCCTCCGCCCCACCCCACCCCATCCCAGTTGTCTGTTTTCTGTGTCTATTTGCTGGGTCTTCTTTGTCTGCTTATGTTGTTGTCAGTGGCACCGGAATCTGTGTTTATTTTTGTTGCTTCATCTTGTTGTGTCAGCTCTCCGTATGTGTGGCACCATTCCTGGGCAGGCCGCACTTTCTTTCAAGCTGGGTGGCTCTCCTTACAGGGTGCTCTCTTTGTGTGTGGAGCTCTCCTATGCAGGGGACACTCCTGCGTGGCAGGGCACTCCTTGTGTGCATCAGCACTGTGCATGGGCCAGCTCCACACGGGTCAAGGAGGCCCTAAATTTGAACAGCAGACCTCCCATGTGTTAGACGGATGCCCTCATCACTGGGCCAAGTCCACCACCCTGTGGTAGTTCTTTATGCTTCCTTTATGTTCCAATTGGCATGGCCTCCATTGGTGGGCTTTTCTCCTTCTGGGCCACCTCAATGAAAATGGCTGATTCTGTACTTCTGATTCCAACCCAAAGCAGAACACTGTTGATCATTTCTACCACTTCACCTAATACTGTCCCCAAGGTCAACAGAAAGGATATGGGAGTCTTCCCCTGGTCAAGCCTTTGTTTCATTAATGCCGTTTATGCTGTCCAAGGCAAGACCATGTCCTCCACATCCTGTGAAAGAGTGGTAAGATGTAGCCAATTGTCTTTCCTTTACCTAAAGGGCATTTGTGTCCCCATGCACAGTCTTGCAGGGGATTTTACTTTTTTGGGAAGTCCACCACAGTTGGGAACATCACTTCTGTATTCCAGCCTACCACAGTGAGTGACTTGGGTTTGTCACCATCCTTCTGTTAATTGTCCTGCTCCGTACATTTAAAAATACACAGCATTTCTCTCTTCAATTTCAGGTGTTGTGTCTTCTGTGTCACTTATCCTTCTATCATTTTGAGTCTACTGCTATATGCCTGTAATGATTTTTAAATGTTTTATTTTTTAAAGATACATAGATCACACAAAATGTTACATTAAAAACTATAGGAGGTTCCCCTATACCCTGCTCTTCACATCTCCCACTTTGCCCAAAGCAACAACTTCTTTCATTACTGTGGTACATTCATTGCATTTGATGAATACAGATTGGAGCTCTGCTACACAGCATGGATTATAGTTTACATTGTAGTTTACACTCTCTCCTAGTCCATACAGTGGGTTATGGCAGGTTATATAATGTCCTGCATCTGTCCCTGCAATATCATTCAAGGCGATTCCAAGTCCTCAAAATGCCATATCACACTTCCTTTTCCCTCTCCCTGCCTCTAGCAACTGCCATTGCCACTGTCTCAAAATTAATGTTATAATTTAGTCCATTGCTTGAGTCACAATAATTGAATAATAGAATACAGTAAGTCCATTCTAATCCATATTCTATTTCTCCATCCTGAGGACCCTGGAATGGTGATGTCCACTCCACCTCTAAATCAAGAGGGGGTTTACTTCCCACATGGCTGAGGGTTGGAATTCTCCTGCTTGCACTTGTAGACTTTTGGTTCCTTGGTGTGGTTGTTGACCATCCTCACTTCCCTGTTAGCTGACCTGAGTAAGTCCAAGTAACCAGAAAGTAGGTGTTGCATCTCTGGTGAGCCTCAGAGAACATTTGGCACATAGTCTAGAGATTTGAGTCTCAAGTATACACCATCCCCAGTGCCAACCACAGGTTCAATAAAAGTGAAGAAGAGGCATCTGTAGAGGTCACACCTGAGTCCAACTCCATCACATTCATGAGCACAAATTCTAAAGTCGCTCCCACTGGCAAGGCACTGAACTCCATTGCCATCTGTTATGACTGTAGGACCTGGGTTTCTCATCTCCATAGCCCTCAGGAGCACCAATACCTAGGGTATCTACTTGACTGTGTCTGAGATCATGCTGAAATGTACATAAGCATGACCCATCTGATGACCTTGCTCATTTTGAAGTCTCTTAGCCATATAAACTCATTTCTGTTTACCACTTCCCCCTTTTATTCAAGGTATTTTTCTAGTTGCATCACCACCTGCTACTTGGTAGTAATCCCTCGGTACCAGGGAGGCTCATCACTGGGAGTCATATCTCAAGCTGGAGGGATGGAAATACATTTACATGCTGAGGTTGGCTTAGAGAGTGGCCAATTTGAGCAACATGGAGGCTCTCAGGAGGTAACTTATGCACACTGCAGTTCTAGGTCAAGTTGAAATTTCAAGTGCACAAGGCTCATAAGTAAAGCCATCAGTATCAAGGGCTCATTTTTGGACCATCCTTCTTCCCATGTCTTTGCTGTTGCACGTAGGGGATCAATGCTGTTCCATTAGGCAGTTTGATAGAGTTCCCCTGCTTAGGAACGCAGCACTCCATCAGTTCTCATTTGTAACTGTAGCTACTATGATAATACGCAATGAATATCTGAATATTTTTATATACCCGATATACATGTTCTGGAGAACTCCCTCCAAACCATGAGTCCCCCATCAATAACGCCCCACACCAGCATTCATCCCCTGCCATAGTTGAAACAATCTGTGGTCCAAAACATCTTCAAAAATGAAGTCTATTATATTGCCATATTAAAATAATAGAAAAATGAAATAGTAATGATAGACTTAAAGATTAGAAATAGAATATAGACTCATTTAGAAAAATGGAAATAAAGTAAAAATAAATTGGGGTACTATAAATGAAAAATATCATAAAACTTTTTTTACATTTTGCCTTTCATCACAGTAAGAGGTGTTGTCTTATATACAGTGGCAAGGCAATTTCATTTCTTCCTCAGTGTCTATATTCTTTCTTTTTTCTATTTTTAATTTTGTCTTCAAAACGTTTTATATCACAGGAAAGTCACATATACAATATTGGTGACTTCAATATATCCATCATCAAACACTTTACCCCTTCCCCAGCAATATTTGCTGCAGCTGATGTACAGATATTGAAACATATCTATCAAACATGGTTCCATTTTGGTTTATATTATGGTTTGTATTTCAGACTATACAATTTTCTAAAGTTTTAGTTACCCTATGGTTTAAATTTTAGCCTTAGGCTTTTATACAATTTTGGTGAAATTTAACATATCCTATATCCATCATTGCATGATCTTGTGGAACACTTACTTTGCCCCCAGTTACCCTCTTTCTATCTATACTATTCCTCCCTCCTCCTCCCCTCAGAGCCCACAATGACAACAAAGCTTCACTGATTGAAGGACCAGATTCACAGATACTTGCAACAATGTTGAGTCTCCCTAATTTTTGAATTCCAGCTTTGTTGCATAGAGAAGTCTTGGCTGGAAGTTTTCTGTCTTTTAGCACTGTAACTCTGTCATACCACTGCCTTCTTGCCTCCATACTTTTAGATGAGAAATCATTCCTTAATCCTATCAAGCTTCCCTTTTATGTGATGGTTCTCTTTCCCTTGCTGCTTTCAGTATTCTTTCTTTGTCTTGCGCATTGGACAATTTGACAAGTATATGTCTTTTTAGTTGTTCTGTTAGGATTTATTCTTTTTCAGATGTGCTGCACTTCCTGTACAGTTACTACCATTTCCCTCAGTAGGGTAGGGAAGTTTTCAGCCATTATTTCTTCCAACACTCCTTCTGTTCCCTTTCCCTTCTCTTTTCCTCTGGAATGATTATTATGTGTATGTTTGTGCATTCCATATTGTCATTCAAATTTCTAAATCCCTGCTGGATATTTTTCTATCCTTTTTATCCATCTGTCCTACTATCTGATTGATTTGAGATGTACTGGCTTCCAAATCACTGATTCCTCTGCCTGTTCAAATCTGCTGTTGTATGCTTCCCATGTATTTTTTATTTCTTGGATTGTGCCATCCATCACCATCATATCTGTTATCATTTTATGTATGTTTACAATTTCTTAAGTATGTTGTCCAAGTGTCTTCTTAATACTGTTAATCTCTTCCTTCAGTTCATTAAGTTGATTCATGTTAGGTGTTTGGACATCTCTGATTAGTTGTTCCACATTCTGCATCTCCTCCTAGTTTTTGGTTTCTTCATTGAACTGAACCATCTCTTCATGTTTCTTAGTATGGCTTCTAACTTTTTGTTGGCGTCTAGGTATCTCTTTGTCTTGCTGGGTTTATTCAGTTGATTAGCTTCTCTATTCTATGGTTTTATTTTATCATTGCTTTTCTGTTCATGGTGAGATTTCACGTTGACACTACACTCATTTTATTCTAGTTCCTTATTGTTGTCTGTGTTCCCTTGAAAAAAAAATTGGACCAGAGAAAAGGAAAGAGATTGGAAGAGAAAAAGAATAATAGTAATAATAATAGTAAAATATAGGAGAGGAACTGTACCAGACCTCGGAAATTGAAAGATTAACTTGAATAAGAAGTACAGAGGAATTATATGATAGTAGAATAGAAACAATGAAACAAGAAACAGAATAGAAACAAACATATAGAATGAATTAAAAGGGTGGAATGGTGAGAAGAGGGGGAAAGAAAAGAAAGAAAAATGTAAAAAAAGAAAGAAAGCAGAAAAGGAGATAGAAATGTAAACAAGAAAAATTAGAGACCAAAGGAAAAAAGGTGGAATAAAGATGGAGAGAAAGGAAATAAAGTTGGTAGAGAAAAAATGGTAAAAGAAAGAAAAAATAGAGATGAAGGAAAGGAAACAACAAACAAGAAAAAAGAGAAAAGTGACTCATTTTTAAAGAGGAGGAAGAAGGAAAAGATAGAAAAATAAAAATAAACATGGAAAAGCAGCCTTCTGTCTTAGGTCCTTAAGTATCTTCTCATGCTGCTAATGTTCAATCACCCTGCAGCCTGTCTTCTGTAGGTTTTGAACAGGCTTTTACTGAGTAAAATAAGGAAAGAATTTTAAAAGGAACCTTCAAAAAAGAGAGAGATCCAAGAACAGCTAATACAAAGATAATGTCTAAATATTCCCTGTCAAAAAGTTGCAGCTGGATGCTTGATAACCCGGTGGATCACTTCTTAAAGACTGGGACTCAAACCAGGGACCTTGTATATGCTAGGCAGGAATTCTTCCACCAGGGTAATCTGTATCCTTAGATTAGTTAGCCTTTCAGAAGGTTGTCCACCCCTTTTCCCTTGAGCAGGTCAGATTCCCTGCAATCCCCCTGCTGATCAGCTGCCTGTCTCTGCCTCCTCTCTGAAGTAATTCCTCTCTTTACCTGGGCAGGGGGGCATGAGAACCTGCCTGAGGAGATCCACCCCTCTCCCTGTTGAGTCATGATCCTTTCCAATGTTCAAGAGGGACCCAACTGGCTACATTTACCACAAAAAATCATTCTCCACCCTCCCAGATTCCTCTTCCTTCTAGGGAATCTGCCACCACACTCCATTTGGTGTAGGGAGCCCAGAGCTCCATGTAGGCTATCCTCCCTGAGGGCAGGATAAATGTGCTGCTTCCAGCCACTGGGGCAAGCAACCCACCATCTCCCCCTGGCTTCCTTTCCTGTCCAGTTCCCTCCTAGATGACTCAGAGCACCTTCCTCTTCTCCATACATCCAAAGGAGCTGGCAGGGTGGAACATGTCTGCTCTCTGCTCAGTTATATAAAGTTCTCTAGGAATTTTACCCTAACTTAATATCTCTGGGGTTGGGGAGGGGAGCCCTTTCCAGCAGCCAGGTGGTTTGATAACACGCAGCTTGTTGTTTGAGCTTCTTCATCTCTGTCCTTCACTCTCCTGGCAGATGTGAAGCAGTTTCCTAGTCTATAACCCAAAGCAGGTCCCAAAGTTAGCCTCTGGCTCTTTCTCCTTTGTTTTAGTGAGAGGTGAGCCTTATCTGCCTAATCCATCAGCCATGTTCCCAAGGCCTCTTCCCATGTTTAATCAACTTTGACCAGAACATTTTTCATCTCCCTTCTTCTGACTGCTATCTGGTTCTCATTCTTTAAGGCTAATCATAAATATTAAAACTTAAAAACAAAACAAAACAAAACAAAAAAACACACTTCCATGCAATGATTTTCCTTAATATCACATATTTCAATTTTTCAGTGTACATGTTTGATGTAATTCTCTTGTACTCAATTTTAAGCTTTATAATAGCAGGGATGAAGTCTGTTTTGTCCACTTCTCTATAAATTAAGAATAGAGAATCTAAGAATAAGAATTGCGGTCACCCCTCGGGCTGAAGCGTGGTTTGCTGGCCTGGCTGCTGCCCCCATAATAGGGTGGCTGGTCGGACTCACCGCCACCCCTGAAGGAAGCTCGGCATGGGTGCAGAGTGCCCTCGGGTCTCCCCTTCTCGGCAGCCATGCTTCCGCAGCCACCCCTCCTCCCAGATGGCGCTGCGCGATGCCTGTGGGGCAGCACCCTTCTTCTTTCTCCCTGCACAGGCGCAGGGCGGAAAATTCCAGTCTGCCCTTTTCCCCTCCCCTGACAGCAGCAACAGCCAGGCGTGGGTGGGAAACTCAAGTCTGCCCTCCACCCCAGCAACAGCAGCCACCAATCCCTAAACCCTACCCCTTCCCCCAGCAACAGTGACAGCCAATCCCTAACCACCACCCCTCCCCCATCCAGTACCACCCACTGACCTCTCACCGGCAACCAATCAGAACAGGGCATGGCTTCGACCAATCAGCCTTCCCCAGCCCCTATAAAACTGTTGCCTCTCCCTCAATAAAGTGGACTTGCGTGTTTACCTTGTCTCCGGGGTAGTTCTTCTGCCGTGCGCCCTCCAGTCCTGAGAGCCCCCGACAAGGGCCTGGCCTCCCTTGTCCCCAGTTTGTCACCTGCTTCTCCAGGCGACCCCTTCATCACCGGCTTCTCCAGGCGACCCCTTCATCGCCGGCTTCGCCGGGCAACCTCGTCAGCCGAACTGCGCAACTCCTTGTGAGACCGATCCCTCGTCTGCTGCCGGACTGACCCCTCGTCCCAAGTGGGACCGACCCCTCGTCCAGAGCTGGACCGACCCCTCATCCGCAGACAGACCCCACCTCTACCGACCGAGCAAGCCGCCGCAGCTGGCGCCCAACGTGGGGCAAGGCAACCCCACCACAGCCTCACTCCATAACCTGGTGCCCCCCCCCTCTTCTCACCTTGGGACTTCTCTCATGCAACATTGCTGCTACCTGAGCCTTGGCTACCTCATATGATCCACGGCAGTCTGGGAGAATCACTGGATGGCTTTCTCCTTCCATGTCGGGGGCTTATACCGACCCGCTATGATTAAGAGGAGCCTTGGATTTCTTGGGAGCGTGCGCTTGCACGTCTGAAGTAATCCTACCACAGCCCTACGCCCTCCTCTCTTCTCACCTTGGGACTTCTCTCGTGCAACATTGCTGCTACCTGAGCCTTGGATACCTCATACGATCCACGGCGGTCTGGGAGAATCGCTGGATGGCTTTCTCCTTCCATGTCGGGGGCTTATACTGACCCGCTATGATTAAGAGGAGCCTTGGATTTCTCGGGAGCACGCACTTGCACGTCTGAAGTAACCCTACCATAGCCCTATGCTCTCCTCTCTTCTCACCCCTATCTTTTCACTTTGCATTGCTGCTCCTGAACCTTGGTGACCTCATACGATCCACGGCAGTCTGGGAGAATCGCTGGATGGCTTTCTCCTTCCATGTCGGGGGCTTATACCGACCCGCTATGATTAAGAGGCGCCAATAAAACTCTCAGGAGCACGTGCCTGAGCACCTCCACCCCTGCCTTCACCTCTGCCTCCTCCCCTCCGTGCTTGCTCCCCTTTGCCTTGCTCCACTGCTTGTCATCCCGCCCTCCCCTCGTTGGGGCCTTCTCTTGGCCCGTGACCACCGTCGGAGTCCCATCGGCTCCGACCCCTCGTCTCACCGTGCACCTCAGCTCCCATCGCTGCGCTCTTAAGGTAAGGGCCCCTTTTCTTATCAGCTCCAAAAGGCCATTAGCAATGGGTAACATCCTATCTGCTAAGCAAGCCCCACAAGTTCGGGCCCTCGCTGGTCTCCTAGACACTCACCAGTGTAAGATCTCTTTGAAACAGCTTCAAGTATATTGGGACCTTCTTCTCCCCTTTAATCCATGGCTTACCACATGTCAGCTTTGGGACCCGGACACCTACACTCGCCTTATAGATAGGGTCACTTTTGCTGTGGAGCAGGAAGGTAAAAGATTCCCTCCTGGCTTATTACAGGCAACATGAAGTCCAGAAGAAATCTTGAAGAGTATAATCTATGATATGCTATATAAAAAAGGATTTAAAGGCAGCTATACCAAGAAAGTAAGAATTATGAGTCAACTGTAAATAAATTATATATTTCTGTTAATGTGTTGTAATTGTTCTGTGTTTGTCTGTCTGTTCGTTCAATGTCAACATATATTGTGATACCTCCGGATGGTAAATATAAATTACTAGAAATCTTTAAAAGAGCTCTATTCAAATGGCCAAAAATTAAATAAGCGCTTATATTAATACTTAAGTTTATTATATTAATACATAAGTTTAAATGTTAATAAGATATCTACAATTTAAAAAAATTGTAAGTCTTATTTAACAAAATTAACTGTACGTCTTCATAAAAAGTTGTTCTTGCCTAGATTAAAATGAATAACTTATTTTTCTTCACAGGATAATATAAAGAATGTAAAACTTATATGAATATTAAAAAGGTTAAAAGTTTGTAAAAATGCTAACGGAAATGTAATAAGTTTTGCAAAAAGACGTATTTTGTCCTAAAGTAAGATGGCTAATTTTTCATAAACTCTTGAAACTTAATTTGCATGCGGCAAGTGTAAAAGGTATTGTGATAACTTTACGTAAGGGAATGTGTTCTGTAAAGATAAAATTTATCTTCAATAGTTTACATTAAGGTATTAAATGGCTAATTCCAAAAGGTCATTCTTAAATATATATATATAAAACTGAATTGATGATAATAATAATAAAAGGTAATTTTATAACAGGAAAGATTAACAGAAACCAAGCTCCCCTGCCAACTTGCTTTTAGGAAATGGTTTCTAATAGTGCATGCTACTAAGTATTTAAAGAAAAGTTATTCTTAAGGAAACAGAAGATGATTTTGTCTTTGCAGCCATTGTCTATTTAGCAACACCCCTCGCTATCCGCCTAGCCACTGTTGCACCAGACGATTGGAACCTTAAACAAAGACTCCTCTTCACTGTCATCTTCCTATCTATCGTTACTATATTTACTGCCCTCATTCTCCTTTGTTTATAAAGCAGTATCCTACAAACCACAAAGCTTCTGTCTTAAACATACCATTCTCAACCCTATCCTGTAAATGATCTTCTCACTTCCCCCACAGCCTTTAATACTTTATTTCTTCCTCATAACCTTTGCTTTCTTGATAATATTTTCCGCTATCTGTCTAGCCGCTACCACCCCAGAAGATTGGAACATCGGCCAACGAATTCTACTCTCCATCGCCTTTCTGTTTATTATCCTCTTTTATGCTTTACTCCTTATCTTCCTCCCATAATGACTTCACCAAGCCTCCTCTTGTCCAAAACCATCACCCTTCTTTTCCTCACACTCCCCATTGCACTCACCAACCCCAGCCATCAGCCTTTTAATTGGACAGTAAGCCTCTGGCAGGAAAAAGTAATCCTCTCCTACATTGTCTTCGCTGCCAAGGAGAGATCAACTACCTGCAACGCACTGTCATCCTGGACTTTTAACAACAGATGGGTCTTATAGCCGCCGAGATCAACAAGAATTGGACATTGGCCACCCTTGCTTGCAACGGCAAGATACTGCCCCCCAAATTGTACAATTGTATCCCCGTCATACTCACCTCCCTCTTCAGCCCCGCTTCCCTCATTGCTTGCTGCCTCTTGGGCCTCTGCTACTTGCTACTGCTGCCATCCTGGCCCTTATTTGAAAAGAAGGGGGAAATGCGGTCACCCCTCAGGCTGAAGCATGGTTTGCTGGCCTGGCCGGGGGAGCAGTCACGGTAGGCCAAGCCGCTGCCCCCATAATAGGGTGGCTGGTCGGACTCACCGCCACCCCTGAAGGAAGCTTGGCATGGGTGCATAGTGCCCTTGGTTCTCCCCTTCTCGGCAGCCATGCTTCCGCAGCCGCCACTCCTCCCGGATGGCGCCGCGCGATGCTTGTGGGGCGGCACCCTTCTTCTTTCTCCCTGCGCAGGCGCAGGGTGGAAATTTCCAGTCTGCCCTTTTCCCCTCCCCTGACAGCAGCAACAGCCAGGCGTGGGTGGAAAACTCAAGTCTGCCCTCCACCCCAGCAACAGCAGCCACCAATCCCTAAACCCTGCCCCTTCCCCCAGCAACAGCGACAGCCAATCCCTAACCACCACCCCTCCCCCATCCAGTACCACCCACTGACCTCTCACCGGCAACCAATCAGAACAGGGCATGGCTTTGACCAATCAGCCTTCCCCAGCCCCTATAAAACTGTTGCCTCTCCCTCAATAAAGTGGACTTGCATGTTTACATTGTCTCCGGGGTAGTTCTTCTGCCGTGCGCCCTCCAGTCCTGAGAGCCCCCGACAAGGGCCTGGCCTCCCTTGTCCCCAGTTCATCGCCTGCTTCTCCGGGTGACCCCTTCATCGCCGGCTTTGCCGGGCGACCCCGTCAGCCGAACCGCACAACCCGTTGTGAGACCGATCCCTCATCTGCTGCCGGACTGACCCCTCGTCCCAAGTGGGACCGACCCCTCGTCCAGAGCTGGACCGACCCCTCGTCCGCAGCCAGACCCCACCTCTACCGACCGAGCAAGCTGCCGCAAAGAATCTAAGAATAATGTCTATATTGCCTCATCTGTGTAGTTTGCTGAAAGAGAGAAATTGCTTAATAAGAGTTTAAAGTAAGTGTATATCCCTATAAAGCATATAAAAATCAAGATTTCCAACATTTATTTCTACTTGAGCATTTCTTATCATTGTTACATGTATCCCAGAAGCAAATAAAAATATAGTTCTCCCACTGTTTTTCACCATGTCTAATGTGAAGCTGATAGGAATTTGTAGTAAGGAACAAAACACTGCAATTTTGAGAAATAAATGCTCAACAGTATGGGAGAATCAAACTCTGAGATTTGAATTTAGGGGATAAATGGAAGTCAGAAATTTTATCTTTCTGGGCATATCCTAGTGCTCATTTTCCTTAAATAAAATGTAGATGACCTATGAGGTGAACTGTAATGAGGTTTTCTGTTGATTTTAAAAATCATTTCAATCAAGATTATATAATTTTGGGAAGTGGATTTGGCTCAATGGATATAGCATCTGCCTACCACATGGGACATCCATGGTTCAAACCCAGGGCCTCCTGACCCATGTGGTGAGCTGGTCCACACACAGTGCTAATGCATGCAAGGAGTGCCCTGTCAAGCAGGGATTTCCCCTGTGTAGGGGAGCCACATGTGCAAAGAGTGCACCCTGTATGGAGAGCTCCCCTGCATGAAAAAAGTGCAGCCTGCCCCACAGTGGCACGACACAACCAGAGAGCTGATGCAGAAAGATAATGCAACCAAAAAACACAGACAGACTCCCGGTGCCACTGACAAAATTACAAGCAGACACAGCAGAACACACAGTGAATGGACAGAGAGAGCAGACACTTTGGGTGGAGGGGAAAGGGAGAGAAATAAATAAAAAATAAATCTTAAAAAAATTATACTACTTAACTAGGCATGCGATATTATATTACTTTTATCTTTAATTTTTTTAAAGAATGCAAATTTTATCACATAATATGAAATGTTTTATTGGTTGATGTGCCAACATAGTCCTCAGAGCAAAATGACCATTCAGGTCAGAAAGAGACATTGTCATTTATTTACTTTGGAGGGAAAATGATCCTGGAAGCAGGTAGGTGGGGCATGCACTCTCTAGATGTGATATCAGAGCAACATTAGTGAATGCAGTTGCCAAATTATCTTACAATCTTGACATCCTTTGTGCCTATTGTGTCTAGAATCCCCAAAACCTGTATATGAAACAGAAAATCTACTATCTGTGAATTTCCTTCAGTTTTGAACACAGGTAGAATGCAAATCATCTCAGATTTTTAAAAATCTTAGATTGAAGAAAATTTTACAGGTGCATTGTATCCTAAAATTGTACCTTTTCCTTTCTGTCTATATACTTGTCAAGGTTACCCTTGCCCTACAAGGCTTCCAGTTTAAAGACCATTGTTGAGTTGAGCTAAATTGAAATCAGGAAAAATCCAAACCTGGAAATCAGAGATAAGAATGACTTCCACCACACAGGATTTGAACACACAACTAACTTCCACCTGGAGGACGTGGGAGCCATGGCTTCTTTGTGCTTTGGGAACATCAGGCTCAGCAGTTCTCAGGCACAGAGCCTAGGATTTGTTTCTTCTCTGTCCACAGGATTGGGATTGCCTGTGAGCTCTTTGTCCTATTGCTGTTGCCAAAATGGGCTCACTGCCCGATGCACACAAAAAAATGTATCCTGTGACACTAGGTTTCAAAGAAAGAGCTTTATTACAAAACAGCTGGGGCAGATAGCAGGAGATTCAAAGCCTTTGCTTAAACTGAAGAGATTCTGAGGGTCTTATAACATTCTGGTAGAGGCCTGGTTATGATAATGAGGGCAGTGGTCTGATGTTGATGGATGTAGGATGACCAAATATCTGAAAGTAACTTGTTTCTCTCCCTGTTGCTAGGAGAGAAAGGAAGGAATTATATGTAAATTAGAAGGTAATGAGATGCAACCCTCTCTTGGTCTCAAATTTCATTTCTTGTGGTTGAGAATATCCTGTTGAAGCAATACAGTATGAAAACCAGCTTCAACCGGTTGGTTAGACCTGCACAGAAGAAACCCCTAGCTGTCCTCACTCCAACTTGCTTAATAAACATAATAAAATTCCCACTGAGGGTGGCATTATCTGCCCCATTTTTGATCATGCAAGCATCATTTCCTGAAAATACTAATCATAAAATTATATAACTAGCTATGTATGTTCATCCATATGCTTAAAAGCTAATGCATAATCAAAGCATATGTTAAGAAGTAACAGGTATGTAAAGAAGAGTAAAACTACCATGTGGGGAGTCAGGTCTGAGTTGCTTTACACCGACCTTGGCTCTTGTCTGCAGTCATAACAAATATAAGTTCTGCCCAACTCTCTTGTTAATGATTTTTTTCCTTTACATCTTTGGTTATCCCCAAAGGACTAACATGGGACCTAACATGTGGGCATTTGCAAGGAAATTGTTTGGAGCATCCTTCATGACCAGCTTAGAATAGGGTTTGTGGAGGTCACAGGATGAACTTTTGCCCTCTGTAGACCCATCTTAGAGGAAGAATGTGGAGAAGGGGCAGGGAGCCCTGAGACTCAGTATTTCCATAATGGGGTGTAGGGCCCTTGAGGAAAGGGAAGGCAGGCAGGTAGAAGGGGGTGGATGAGATAAGGATAGCCAGGCCAAGCAGTTAGCAGAGGGAAACTGATCTAAGATGATAGAGGAGAAATGAGAGGGAAGAAACAATGAACAGAGGGCAGGGGCTTGAGTGCCTAGGAACTGAAAGGAGCAAGGGAGAAGGCAGGGAAACAGTGAGAAGAGGGTCTGGGAGTGGCTTTCCTGGGGACTGGGAACAGATAGTGACTTAAAGGAACATAGCTAGGAAGGGAGCACTGGTACAAGGATGGAGAACTGAAAGGTGGGAAAGGGCAGTGGCATGTCCAGAGAGATGAGGCATCAGGCTGGGTGATGAGACCCATGTAGGCCATGGTGTAAAATGACAGAGCTGATGGAAAGAATGCAAATTTCAGGGTAAATGAGGGGAACAGCAGTGTATGGAACATGGAGGCATGGAGCTGGGAGCAGGTCACAGCATATCAGGAAGGTGAGAGTTCTAAGGGTCTTCATAGAAAATGGCATGACCCATGAGATGGGAGAGCTGTGGTGACCTGAAGCAGGGGACTTGGGGCCAATTTGGGGAGAGGGGCAAGAGAGAAGGAGAAGAGAATCCCAGTGAGGGTATGAGGCCTCTTGTCAAATTTGTGGTGGGGAGGGTTCAAAGGTGGAGCTAGGAGAGGTCAGTGGCTGAGGGGCAGTTAAACTGGGTGAGGCAGGATTAGAAAGGTGAGAGGGCCTAGGAGGATAGGGCAACTAAAAGGGCTGTGGGAGCTGAATGAAGAGTAGTGATGGGGCTCTAGAGGTCAGTCCACAGAGGAGGGAAACTACAGAGGGTATACCGAGGCAAGGGAGGAGCAGGGTCCTGGGCAGGAGCAGGGAAGGGAGGTGGGTGCTGAATAAAGGACAGAAACTAAGGGATACAGGCCAGGCTGAGGGGTCCTTGTGGGATGGTTCTGAGGTCTAAGGTGAGAGGCAGGAAAGAGGGATTTCATAAGGAGTGGGACTGGGGTGAGACTGCCTTGGAAGGAGTAGAAAATGAGAGAAACTGGTGACTGATGGGAAAAAGCAAGGTGCCCAGAGTGAACTGACATAAGTTTTGGGGAAGGTGCAAGGAGAGTTGACAGGGCCAGCATGGGGGGAGCTGTGAAGGGCCATGACTGACTGGGGCACACAGTGCACAAGACTGAGGCAAGGCTCATGATAGGAAGAGGACAAGATAGGGGAGCTGAGTCCAGGACAGAGATGAGAAACCAAATATAAATGGAACATTCAGAAATTATAGGAAATAATTCTCTTTGTATTGATGAAGAGATATTTGCACATATAGCATACAGTCAAATGATGTTTCCACTTATATTCTTTAATATGCATCTTCTCATTGGATAAGTGATGTCATTCATTTTTAGTAAATCTGCATATAAGTATTGTCATAGCCTTCATTGAGCCTTATTTTGCCATAAAAATGTTTCATAAAATGTCATGCTTCCCAACAATGTATTAAAATTTGGGAAGTGGATGTGGCTCAAGCAATAGAATATCCACATATCATATGGAAGGATCTCTGGAGACTCCTGGTGAAAAAGATGAGAAAGTTTGCCTGTGTGTTGAGCCCATGACCACATGAGTGCCCAAGTGGTGAGCCAGTGCCCACACAAGTGAGTCACACAGCAAGATGATGATGCATCAAAAGAGAGACAAAAGGGAGACTCAAGGTGAAGTGCAGCAGAGACCAGGAAATGAGGTGGCACAATTGACAGGGAAACTTTCTCCCCATCAGAGGTTTCCAGGATTGAATCCTGGTGAATCCAAGAGGACAGAAAATGAGAAGAGAAGACAACACAGACAGTAAAAACAGAAGGGCAGGAGGAGGGGAAGGGGGTAAATAAAGAAATCTTTGAAAACAAAAACTATATTAAAACTTAGTAAGCTGTTTGTCATTAGGATTGCATATGAAGGGGTACTTGATCAACTCTAGCAACTAGTTTTAAAAGATTATAAAAATTTAGCCAAAAATTTAGAAAACAGACATAAATTATTATAAAAACTATAAATAGGTCACTTAAGCTCATTTGAGGCATTAAGTTTTCCTTTCAGAATGATTCAGATCAATGTATCTATTTTCACTTCCATATGTCTAGAGTTGAAAGAATATTCCATTTTAAAAACAATAGAATATGTGCATGAGTTTGGTGGGTAGTAGACAGAATTAACAGTCCTCATATATGGCTATGCACTAATATCCATGTAGGGACATTAAATACCCACCTCTCCCTCCCACTAGTTATTTGAGTAGATTGCTGGAAAATGTGGGGGTGGAACTGACCAGCAATCCACCCTGGAAGTTTCTGCTACAGCACATACACAATACTAGGCATAGTAACCATTAACCTTCATATGTGTTGACCCTTACTGTTCTGGGGACCTACAGAATTACCCTCATATGTATGCATTCACTGTTAATTACTAAGCTACCTGCACCCTTGAGCTGCTCTATGCATTAGCTAGAGCCCCTCCTTGTGCAGTCTAGCCCTATATAATCTATTTCCCTACTGTATAGCATGGTTGCTGCCTGATCGCTAACATTGGGACATGTGAGTAAATAAATGGTGTGAGTGCTGCTGAACTCCCCATGTGGTTTCTTTGGAATATCAAAAGATTCTGTCAGCCTTCCTGGGCTCAACCTTCCTGCATTACAATTGGCTTAGTTGTCAGGATATTCCAGAGAATCCCAATGGGGATAAGACAGGTGAAAGCATGTCAGCCATTCCAGATACTGTAGAGTAGACCCTGCAGTACATAGGGCATTTGTGGGGGAAATCCTGGGGCAGCCATACACGCCTATGTGGTGTGAGCTTGCCCAGCTGATAAACACTTGAGGACCCAGGAAGGAGTTGGGGGATGCCCCATACACTCCTGCTGGATTAGCGCAGTTAGAGAAAAGAGTAGTGCGGCGGCTTGCACAGTCGGTAGAGGTGGGGTCTGGCTGCGGACGATGGGTTGGTCCAGCTTTGGACGAGGGGTCGGGCCCCTTGGGATGAGGGGTCGGTCCGGCAGCAGACGAGGGGTCAGTCTCACAGGGGTTGCGCGGTTCGGCTGACGGGGTCGCCCGGCAAAGCCGGCGATGAAGGGGTTGCCCGGAGAAGCAGGCGACGAACTGGGGACAAGGGAGGCCAGGCCCTTGTCGGGGGCTCTCAGGACTGGAGGGCGCACGGCAGAAGAACTACCACGGAGACAAGGTAAACACGCAAGTCCACTTTATTGAGGGAGAGACAACAGTTTTATAGGGGCTGGGGAAGGCTGATTGGTCGAAGCCATGCCCTGTTCTGATTGGTTGCCAGCGAAAGGTCAGTAGGCGGTACTGGATGGGGGAGGGGTGGTGGTTAGGGATTGGCTGTCGCTGTTGCTGGGGGAAGGGGCAGGGTTTAGGGATTGGTGGCTGCTGTTGCTGCGGTGGAGGGCAGACTTGAGTTTCCCGCCCACGCCTGGCTGTTGCTGCTGTCAGGGGAAGGGAAGAGGGGAGACTGGATTTTTCCACCCACGCCTGGCTGTTGCTGCTGTCAGGGGAGGGGAAAAGGGCAGACTGGATTTTTCCACCCTGCTCCTGCGCAGGGAGAAAGAAGGCATCGTGTGGCACTATCTCGGAGGAGGAGCGGCCACGGAAGCATGGCTGCCGAGAAGGGGAGACCCGAGGGCACTCTGCGCCCGTGCCGAGCTTCCTTCAGGGGTGGCGGTGGGCCAGACCAACCACCCTATTATGGGGGCAGCAGAATTAGGCCTACCGTGGCCGCTCCCCCGCCAGGCCAGCAAACCACACTCCAGCCCGAGGGGTGACCACATTTCCCCCTTCTTTTCAAATAAGGGCCAGGATGGCAGCAGTAGCAAGTAGCAGAGGCCCAAGAGGCAGCAAGCAATGAGGGAAGTGGGGCTGAAGAGGGAGGTGAGTATGACAGGGATATAAATGTACAATTTGGGGGGCGGTATCTTGCTGTTGCAAGCAAAGGTGGCCAATGTCCAATTCTCGTTGATCTCAGTGGCTATAAGGTCCATCTGCTGTTAAAAGTCCAGGACGACAGCGCGTTGCAGGTAGTTGATCTCTCCTTGGCAGCGAAGACATTGTAGGAGAGGATTACTTTTTCCTGCCAGAGGCTTACTGTCCAATTAAAAGGCTGATGGCTGGGGTTGGTGAGTGCAATGGGGAGTGTGAGGAAAAGAAGGGTGATGGTTTTGGACAAGAGGAGGCTTGGTGAAGTCATTACGGGAGGAAGATAAGGAGTAAAGCATAAAAGAGGATAATAAACAGAAAGGCGATGGAGAGTAGAATTCGTTGGCCGATGTTCCAATCTTCTGGGGTGGTAGCGGCTAGACAGATGGCGGAAAATATTATCAAGAAAGCAAAGGTTATGAGGAAGAAATAAAGTATTAAAGGCTGTGGGGGAAGTGAGAAGATCATTTAGAGGATAGGGTTGAAAATGGTATGTTTAAGACAGAAGCTTTGTGGTTTGTAGGAGACTACTTTATAAACGAAGGAGAATGAGGGCAGTAAATATAGTAACGATAGATAGGAAGATGACAGTGAGGAGGAGTCTTTGTTTAAGGTTCCAATCATCCGGCGCAACAGTGGCTAGGCGGATAGCGAGGAGTGTTGCTAAATAGACAATGGCTGCAGAGACAAAATCATCTTCTGTTTCCTTAAGAATAACTTTTCTTTAAATACTTAGTAGCATGCAATATTAGAAACCGTTTCCTAAAAGCAAGTTGGCAGGGGAGCTTGGTGGCTGTTAATCTTTCCTGTTATAAAATTACCTTTTATTATTATTATCATCAATTCAGTTTTATATATATATATTTAAGAATGACCTTTTGGAATTAGCCATTTAATACCTTAATGTAAGCAATGCTTTATTAAACCTTTTATTATTATTTATAACCATATAGACTATTGAAGATAAATTTTATCTTTACAGAACACATTCCCTTATGGAAAGTTATCACAATACCTTTTACACTTGCCGCATGCAAATTAAGTTTCAAGAGTTTATGAAAAATTAGCCATCCTACTTTAGGACAAAATACATCTTTTTGCAAAACTTACTACATTTCCGTTAGCATTTTTACAAACTTTTAACCTTTTTAATATTCATATAAGTTTTACATTCTTTATATTATCCTGTGAAGAAAAATAAGTTATTCATTTTAATCTACGCAAGAACTTTTTATGAAGACATACAGTTAATTTTGTTAATTAAGACTTACAATTTTTTTTATTGTAGATATCTTATTAACATTTAAACTTATGTATTAATATAATAAACTTAAGTATTAATATAAGTGCTTATTTAATTTTTGGCCATTTGAATAGAGCTCTTTTAAAGATTTCTAGTAATTTGTATTTACCATCCGGAGGTATCACAATATACATTGACATTGAACGAACAGACAGACAAACACAGAACAATTACAACACATTAACAGAAATATATAATTTATTTACAGTTGACTCATAATTCTTACTTTCTTGGTATAGCTGCTTTTAAATCCTTTTTTATATAGCATATCATAGATTATACCCTTCAAGATTTCTTCTGGACTTCATGTTGCCTGTAATATGAAAGCTTGTGCTTGGAAACATTTTTATTAGTTATCAGCAATCAGTTAAAATAACTTGAGCAGCATAAATGTAGTTTAAGTTTTCATTTTGTAGTTTAGACAGACTATTAACACACATTTTTGGATTATTACTGCAAGATTAAACTGAGACTTGAAGTTCTGGAAAAAACTATTGATTCAAAACTGGAAACTTCCTTTAGACCTTGATAAAAACTTGGTACTAATTTTATTATCTTGGTTGCGCAAGCCCAATCAGAACTAGAATGGAAACAAAACAAAACAGCACGATTTGCCTACAAAATTTGAAAAGGGTTATTCTGGCCCCTGCTTAATATTAGTGAGGGAGGAGGTAGGGCGGAAGGGGAAAGCAGGTGGTAGGAGGTGGCAGAGAGGTAGGCGGAGGTACCCCAGTGGGGGAGGAATATGTGTCCAAAAATAGGCTAGAGGGGGCCGCATGTGCGGCAGCTTGCCATGGATCGGATGGAGGGGGCTGCCAGGGGGAGGTGGAGCGGGGGGGCCGCTGGTGCAGAGGGCGCAAGAGGAGCCATTGCCCATGAGGTGTTACAAAATGGCTGCGGGCTGTCCCCGGCGGTACTATAAAATGGCGGCAGGCCACAAAATGGTCATGGACTACAAGATGGCCGCGGACCACCCTGCGTGGAGGGGTAAAATGGCGGGGAGAGAGCTTCTGGCCCACCCAGGCAGGAAGTCATTGGGGGGAGGGAGGGGCAAAGGGACCTCCCCTTTTCGAGCGAGGAAGAAGGTGGAAGTCCACCATCTTGAGAGTGCCTCCCCTTTTCGAGCGAGGAAGAAGGCGGAATTTCACCATCTTCACCGGTGCTTGGCACTGCAAGATTACACTGTTTAGGGGGACAATTTTCGAGCGCGTTATTAAGGCACTCGACAAGCAACTCAGAGTCGGAGTTGGAGCCGGCATCAGGATCCCGATCAGGATCCCGGTTAAAATCGCCATCCTGACAATCACAGCGGCGGCGGTGGTGCAGCCGGGGGGAGTTGATGGTAGGGGCGCCTTGAAGGCAGGAGCGGATGGTAAGAAGCACCAGTAATAAGCCAGGAGGGAATCTTTTACCTTCCTGCTACACAGCAGAAGTGACCCTATGTATAAGGCGAGTATAGGTTTCCGGGTCCCAAAGCTGACACGTGGTAAGCCACGGATTAAAGGGGAGAAGAAGGTCCCAATAAACTTGGAGCTGTTTCAAAGAGATCTTACACCAGTGAGTGTCTAGGAGACCGGTGAGGGCCTGAACTTGTGGGGCTTGCTTAGCAGGTAGGATGTTACCCATTGCTAATGGCCTTTTGGAGCCGATAAGAAAAGGGGCCCTTACCTTGAGAGTGCAGTGATGGGAGCCGAGGTGCGCGGTGAGACGAGGGGTCGGAACTGATGGGACTCTGATGGTGGTCGCGGGCCAAAAGAAGGCCCCGACGAGGGGAAGGCGGAATGACAAGCAGTGGAGCAAGGCAAAGGGGAGCAAGCGCGGAGGGGAGGAGGCAGAGGTGAAGGCAGGGGTGGAGGTGCTCAGGCACGTGCTCCTGAGAGTTTTATTGGCACCTCTTAATCATAGAGGGTTGGTATAAGCCCCGACATGGAAGGAGAAAGCCATCCAGTGATTCTCCCAGACTTCCGTGGATCGTATGAGGTCACCAAGGTTCAGGAGCAGCAATGCAGAGCGAAAAGATAGGGGTGAGAAGAGAGGAGGGCGTAGGGCTGTGGTAGGGTTACTTCAGACATGCAAGCGCGCGCTCCCGAGAAATCCAAGGCTCCTCTTAATCACAGCGGGTCGGTATAAGCCCCCGACATGGAAGAAGAAAGCCATCCAGTGATTCTCCCAGACCGCCATGGATCATATGAGGTAGCCAAGGCTCAGGTAGCAGCAATGTTGCACGAGAGAAGCCCCATGATGAGAAGAGAGGAGGGGGGGGGCGCCAGATTATGGAGTGAGGCCATTATGGGGTTCCCTTGCCCCATGCTGGGCACCAACTGCGGCAGCTTGCTTGGTCGGTAGAGGTGGGGTCTGGCTGCGGACAAGGGGTCGGTCCAACTCAGGACGAGGGGTCGGTCCCGCTTGGGATGAGGGGTTGGTCCGGCAGCAGACGAGGGTCGGTCTCACAGGGGTTGCGCGGTTCGGCTGACGGGGTCGCCCGGCGAAGCCGGCGACGAAGGGGTCGCCCGGAGAAGCAGGCGATGAACTGGGGACAAGGGAGGCCAGGCCCTTGTCGGGGGCTCTCAGGACTGGAGGGTGCACAGCAGAAGAACTGCCGCGGAGACAAGGTAAACATGCAAGTCCACTTTATTGAGGGAGAGGCAACAGTTTTATAGGGGCTGGGGAAAGCTGATTGGTTGAAGCCACGCCCTGTTCTGATTGTTTGCTGGAGAAAGGTCAGTGGGCGGTACTGGATGGTGGTTAGGGATTGGCTGTTGCTGTTGCTGGGGGAAGGGGCAGGGTTTAGGGATTGGTGGCTGCTGTTGCTGCTGTGGAGGGCAGACTTGAGTTTCCCGCCCACGCCTGGCTGTTGCTGCTGTCGGGGGAAGGGAAGAGGGCAGACTGGATTTTTCCGCCCATGCCTGGCTGTTGCTGCTGTTGGGGGAGGGGAAAAGGGCAGACTGGATTTTTTCACCCTGTGCCTGCACAGGGAGAAAGAAGGCATCGTGTGGAGCTATCTGGGAGGAGGGGCGGCCACGGAAGCATGGCTGCCAAGAAGGGGAGACCCGAGGGCACTCTGCGCCCATGCCGAGCTTCCTTCAGGGGTGGCAGTGGGCCAGACCAACCACCCTATTATGGGGGCAGCAGAATTAGGCCTACTGCGGCCGCTCCCCCGCCAGGCCAGCAAACCACACTTCAGCCCGAGGGGTGACCGCAGAGTAGAGGGAACATTTATAAAGAAAATTGAGCAAATAAAGTGGCTGCAGCCATTGTATGGCCCTTCTTCCTTGCCTGGTGTGATACTACTAACTAGCTGTTAGCAGCTGAAGCAAATGCAGGGTGAATGGAGGAGGACTTAAAAGTGGAACATAATCTCCAACTGATAAGTAAATCAAAAGGAGAATTTAAGAAATCAGAGGAATCATAAGAACAGGTGCAAACAGTGGTCTGTTTATGCTCAGGCTAGAGGAAAGCAGAACTACAACTAGAAAGGAATTTGCAGGCTTCCACCTCAGCCTTAGTGACAGGTCTCTCTGAGCAACTAGATAAGAAGGAGATACTGATTCAGATGTAGAAACTATAGGAGGACCTTTAAATCATGCTAAACCACTTGTGCAAGGGAAGGCTAAATCACAGATACAAAACCCCACACAAGTAGAAATGCAAAAGAAAGCACTTTTCCCTGAAACATGCTTGTAAGAAAACATTCTGCTAATGAGTTAAGTAACATAAGGAAAATATTCCTGCAGCAACTCTGCAAACCCCCTGCCACCTGAATGTTGTGTCTGTGGGCTAGTGTGGGCTGAGAGAATTAACCTGCTTGAAAAGTAGAAAAACATAGCAACATTAATATTTTCTGTTTTGTTTCCTTGATAATTCTTATTGCACCAGGAGAGCCATGCTGATGAAATGAGTGCCATCAAAGTTTAGTAACTTTTTAACTGGAAAACCCTAAAGAAATAGATAAATAAAAAATGCTAGTAGCTTTTGTATGCCTGCAATTAAAATATATTACAAACTAAAAGAAAATTAAAATGTTAACAATATTTTAATTTTAGTCACATTTTATTTTGATCAGAATTTTTACCAAGGTGTTAAAAAAGAGCGTTCAGTTTTAAATCAATAGCTTACTCCTGAATTATAAATCTGTCAAAACTGTACTAATGAAGAGTAAACCAGAATATATATGTTAAATGCCTGCCGATCTAAACCGCTATATTAATGCTTAACTACAGTTATACTGCATGAGTATTCCTAACTGGTTGCTGATTACTAATAAAGTATTTCCAGGAATGAGCTTGCATACTACAGGCAACATGCATTCCAGAAGAGATCTTAAAAGCAGCTATGTGAAATGACAGAGAGCTTGGTAACAGCCATAGCAAAGGAGTAAGAATAATGAGTCAAATTAGTGAGCTTTATGTTTCTGTTGGTGTGTTTTAAATCTTTTTGCATTTCTCTGTTTGTTCAGTGTATATTCTGATACCTCCAGATGGTAATATTCAATTAACAAATGACAATTCTTAAAAGAGCTCTATTCAAATGACCATAAAATTACTAAGTGCTTATATTGAAAACTAAATATGGATGCTAATAAGATAAATTAAGATATGTGTTAAATTTTTGAAATGATGAAAATTGTAAGTTTTGACTAATAAAATTATTGCCATCTTCTTTTTAAAAATTCATTTTTGCCTAAATTGAAATGGATATTTTTGCTTTACTGAACAGAATAAGGGATATGACTTAAATGGATATAGAAAGAAGGAAAGGTCTGTGAAAATGCCGACTCAAATTTGACAAGTTTACTTCAGGGAGTGTGTTTCGTCCTAACATAAGATGGCTGGTTTTCATAAAATCAGGATGGAAGTATGTAAGACAAAATTTGAATGCATATGGCAAGTTGTAGAAGACAATATAGGAGGTAGGATTAAGGAAATGTGTTCTGTGAAGTTGAAATTTGTCTTGAGATGAAGTAACCAGTCTATGTGGTTATGGATTTTTATAAGACATTTATAAAAGCATTGCATAAATGGAAATATTCAGGAAGCTGTTATTAAATAGAAAGTGAATAGGTATTTATAAAAAAAAGGAACTTCATAACAGGAAAACCTGTCAGAGGCCATTTCAATCTGCATGTGAAAGTGGTGGTAGGAAGATAATCTTGATTTCACTCTGAATTTTACGTTTCATAAAATAATGAAGAAAGTAGTTTTTCCTGTACTGCTAAAAATAAAATACCAGTTAATTAATGCAATCATGGTAAAGGTGTAAAAGCAAAAAATAAAGTATTAAAATAGTTAAGACCATTTGATATGTTACAAGCTGAATGAAAAGTGTTTAGAAATTGTTACAAAATTAAAGGGCTTTTATAACATTCTGTTAACCAAAGTTTTTTGATAAAATGTTCATATGAATACTTAAAGACTGTATAAAATTCCCCCAAATTAAACAATGCATTCTTCAAAATATTAAATAGAAGCATAATGTTGTTAATCATGGTTTTAATTATTTTAAAAAATGGTTTGTGTCACAAAATCCACCTCTCCACCTTGTCATCAAAGGTAGATACTCAGGCTTGTATTAATCTGATTTGCCCCACCTCCACTGAAGAAGCAATTCTTTGGCTGTAGATAATGGTTATTGGGGGTTGCGAAAAATGACATATAACTCTAGGTTATCATAAATTAAAGTAACATCACTGCTGTATACAAAAGTTCCAAATATTGCTTTGCTGCAAAATATCAGTTATGTCACTATCACTTTGCTTTAGACCTCTCTAAGGCTTTCTTTACTATCTTCTTAGGCAAGTCAAGCCAACTTGCATTCACCTTCATGTGGGGGGCCAGTAGTGGATCTTGCAGTACATCGCCAAGGCCATGTGCAGAGCCCACATCATCTGTCCTAGCCTGGTGGCAAAGGACACAGCTGTGCAGAAGAAAGCAGTGGCCATAACCATATTTCATTATACTGATAGTATTTTAAGTAGTAATTCTTTTTCAGAATTAAAAGAAGCCTCAAAAACAACGGTATCTTATCTTAAGAGCCTGGAATAGGCAAACAATTGGGACAAACTTGCAAGGTCTCTGCTGCCAGTAAACTATAAAGTACGATGTTTTCCTACACCACAAACCAAAACAATTATGGTCTTTTCTTGGTTGTTGTTAACTGGAAACCTTTCATTCCTCATTTAGCTCAGATATTAGAAACCAATGTATGTGCTAATCAGGGAGGGTTGTACATAGAAATGAGAAAATCTCCTAAGTGGGCTGCTCTTTAAGAAGCAAAGAGAGCAATAATACAGTCCCAAGCAGTAAAGGGGTGAACCTTGACTTACCCCATGAATTGGATATAGCTAGCACCAATATTGACTTTGGGTGAGATTTGTGGCAAAGACACCTTTCTAAACAAATACCTCTTTGGGTTTTTTAAAATATAGTTTTTAATTTTTAAAAAAGATACTTGGATTACATAAATGTTACATATAAAATATAAGGGATTCCCATATTCCCTTCTCCCAACCCTCCCACATTTGTCCACATTAACATACTTCATTAGTGTGGTACATTTGATACAATTGATGAACACATATTGGAGCACTGTCACTAAGAATGGATTATAGTTTACATTGTAGCTTACACTCTCTCCTGCACAATTTTGTTAGTTTGACAAGATATATAATGGCTTGTATCTGTCTTTGTAGTGTCATTCAGGACAATTCCAAAGCCCTGGAAATGTTCCCATATTACACTTGGTTTTCCCTCTCCCTCTCCTCAGAACCTCCAGGAGCCACTGCCTCCACATCAATGATAAAAGTTCTTCCATTGTTAGAATCACAGTAAGTCTATACTAGAATACTAAGAAGTCTACCCTAGTCCATCATTCATTCCCCAGTCCTAGGGAATATGGTATGGTGATGCCTATTCCACCTCTATTTGAGAGGGGGCTTAGATCCTATGGTGCAGATGGATAGGACTATCTTGCTTGCAGCTGCGGACTCTCTTATATTCTTTGGGATGCTTGTTGTCCATCATCATCTCCTTGTTAGTTGTCCCGGGGTACTCTAATGAACTAGAGAGTAGAGGTTGCAACTCCGTTGAGATTCAGGGCTGAGGTGGCACATGGACAGACCAAAGATTTAAGTCTCTTAGACATACACCATCAACTCTAGCCCTAAATATAGAGTCAAATAGAAGGGGCAAAAGAACCATGTGTAAGGAAAGCAAAACTGAGTCCAACTCTGTCACACTTGGGAGCATAAGTTCCCAGGTAGGGCCCACTGGCAGAGCACCAAACTCCTGAGCTGTCTGCCCTACATGTAGTTCTGAATACCTCCATTATTTGAGGCAATATCTAATTTGGCAGTCAATGAGATCCTTCTGTGGTGTGCTTAAGCACAACCTCTGGAACGACTCCCTTCACCTTGAAGTCTCTTAGCCATATAAACTCATATGTCTTTACCCTTTCCCCCTTTTGGCCAATGTCTTTTTCCAGTTGTATTGCTAGTCGGTGCCTGGTAGTAATCCCCTGGTGCCAGGGAGGCTCATCTCCAGGAGTCATGTCCCATGCTGTGGGAAAAACATTTATATGCTGAGTTCCACTTAGAAAGAGGCCACATTTAAGCAACAAGGAGGCTTTCAGGAGGTAACTCTTAGACACCCTATAATACTAGGCTCAGTTTCAATTTCAAAATTAAAGTTTCATAAGTTATCCAACAATATGAAGGACCTGTCAATATTCCTTCCTCCTTCACTAGTTGCTGCCCCTGTATTTGGGGGATTCTTGCTATCATGTTAGAGAATGTGGCAGAGCTTCCAAAGATGGGAATTTGATATTCTTTCAGTTATTGTGTGAATCTCCACCCACCATGACAATGCCCTATGAACACTTGAACAAATTTATGTGCCTTTTATGAAGGTTTGCCCCAGGTGAACCACCTTCCATACATTCTCCATCACTGACTCCCCACACCAGTGATCCTCCCTGCCACAGTTCTAACCCTTCTGTGATCCAAATCTTCATAAATGAAGCTAAGAAAATAAGCAAATACAATTACTAAGAAAATGAAATGATGGTTTGAAAAATAAGAAATACAAAAAGTTACACAATATTGGAATAATAAAAAATAATTAAAATATAAAATTAGAAAAAATATTTTGTGAACTTAGTGTGTTTTTTTGGTGGTGCATTTTATTCTCCACTGCTTTTTAAAAAATACATTTTATTTATTTCTAAAAGATACTTAGATTATATAAAATGTTACATAAAGAAAATATCAGGGATTCACCTATGCACCACTCCCCACACCTCCCATGCTTCCCCACAATAACAATGTCTTTCATTAGTGAGGTACATTCATTGCAATTGAGAAACACATTTTGGAGCATTGCACTAAGCATGGATTACAGTTTACATTGTAGTATACTCTCTATCTCTCTCAATTCTGTAGATTATGGCCATATATATATTGACCCATATCTGTCACTGTAATATCACACAGGACAATTCCAAGTCCTGAAATTGCACCCATGTTACACTTCTTTGTCCTCCTCCCTGACTTCAGCACCTCAAGTGTCCATTGTCTCCTCATCAATGATTTAGTTTCTTCCATTGTAAAAAAATTTTATTGACATTGTCTTTCATCACTGTAAGATCTCTTATCTTGTATATACAGTGGCATTTTCTTCTATTACCCAGTGTCTTTTTTTTTTTTCATTTTGTCTTCAAAGAAGTTTTCATTTACAGAAAAGTCATGTACAGAATATAGGGGATTCTGATAAATCCAACATCCTTCACCTTTTCCCCTTTCCCCTACTAATGCAATTTTATAAGTGTATGGTACATTTGTTTAAAAAGATATACAAATGTGGAAGTATTGCTACTAAACATGGTCAACGATTTACATTGTGGTTTACATTTTGGACCATTCCCTTTGTAAATTTTGATGAAATTTAACATGGCCTTTATCCATCATTGTAAGATCATGTAGAACACTTCCATCACTCCCCAAATGCCCAATGTTCCATCTATTCTGTTTCTCCTTCCCACTCCCCTTGGAAACTGGGCAACAACCGAGCTTCACTCCTTGAAGAACAAGATTCATAGTTACTTGCAAGAACTTTGAGGGCTTAATATACTGGCCTGTCCCCCCCATTAGGCACTGCCTATGCTCTCGACAGACTCTTGCCCCTCAATTTGAGAACACAGCAGGGTTACCCAGGATGGGACCCCAACACCTGCCCACTTATTATGTGGACCTCCAACCACTGATAAAACACACTATGACAAGATGAACACACACACTCCCTAGAAGCCTGCCCTAGGTGTGCCCTGTACTGAATGCCCCAGAAACACAACACTCTAAACCAGTAATGCTCCCCTGCCACACTCCCAAAAAAATTCCCAACATTGTAGTTTCAACCACATACTGCAAAGCCTCAGTGTTCACCTTGTCCCTCCCCCACTTCCATGGACAGTCCAACCCACCCTCACCACCATCCTCGCCACAAACCAGCACTGCCGAACCCAACAGCATCATGCACCATTGTCATGCCCATCCACTGCACAACTACACATTTCCACCTTATGATAGATTTTGCTCATATGGGCATTGGCTCATAATCTTCTCATTTCTGTTTCCTATAAACCTGCTTTCCAGAATCTAGCTCTGTAATTCTTCTAAATTTTCTTAATTCATATCAGTGAGGTAATGTAATATTTGTCCTTTAGTGTCAGGTTTGCTTCACTCAACATAAGGTCTTCAAGATTCATCCATGTCATCCCATGTATTAATGATGCTTTCTTTCTTACAGCTGAGTAATGTTCCATTGTATGTATATACTACTATTTGTTTATCCACGTATCTGTTGTTGGACATTTGCGTTCTTTCCATCTTTGAGCAATACTAAAGAACGCTTCTATTAACATTGGTGTGCATATATCAGTTCATGTCCCTGCTTTCAATTCTTTTATATACCCAGCAGTGGGATTGCTGGACCATATGGCAGTTCTACAGTTAGCTTCCTGAGGAACCAACAAATTATCTTCCACAATGGCTGCAGCATTTTGCCTTCCCACCAGCAGTGGATAAAGGTTCCCATTTCTCCATATATCCTCTCCAACATTTTTATTCTCTGTATTTTTAATAGCAGCCAGTCTAATGGTTTAGGATATTATCTCATTGTAGTTTTGATTTTCATTTCCCTAGTTGCTAGTGATGTTGATCATCTTTTCATGTGCTTTTTTTTCATTTTTAAAATTATTTCTATCCCCTTCCCCACCCCCCAGTTGTCTGCTCTGTGTCCATTCACTGTGTGTGTGTTCTTCTGTGTCTGCTTGTATTCTTGTCAGTGGCACCCAGAATCTGTGTCTCATTTTGTTGAATCATCTTTCTGCATCAGCTCTCCGTATGTGCATCACCATTTCTCAGCAGGCTGCACTTTTTCTTGTGCTCGGTGGTTCTCTTTATGGGGCACACCCCTTGCACTTGGGACTCCCCTACATGGTGGACACCCCACCATGGCATGGCACTCCTTGCTTGCATCAGCACTGCACATGGGCCAGCTCATCACGTGGGTCAGGAAGCCCTGGGTTTGTGCCTTGGACTTCCCATGTGGTAGGCGGATGCCCTACCCGTTGGGCCAAATCTGCTTCCCTTCATGTGCTTTTTAGATATTTGTATTTCTTCTTTGGACAAGTATCTATTCAAATCTCTTTTCCAATATTTAAATGGATTGGCTTTTTATTTTTAAGGGGTAAATTTCTTTATATATGCTAGATATTATGCCCATCAGATATGTGGTTACTAAATATTTTCTCTCATTGAGAAGGCTGCCTTTTCACTTTGTCAATGAACTCCTTTCAGGTGCAAAGGTTTTTAATTTTGAGGAGACTCCATTTAGCTATTTTTTCTTTCATTGCTCTTGCTTTGGGTGTAAAGCTCATAAAATCATTTCCTTATACAAAATCCTGTAGGTGCTTCTGTACATTATCTTCTAAGATCTTTATGATCTTAGCTCTTATATTTAGATCTTTCATCATTCTTGAGTTAATTTTTGTATAAGTTGTGAGATGGTATTCCTCTCTCATTCTTTTGGATATGGATATCCAGTTCTGCAATCCCACTTTTATTATTTTTTTTATTGACTTTGTAATAATATTACATTAAAAATATATATGTGAGGTCCCATTCAACCCCACCCCCCCCACCCCCCCCTTTCCCCCCCCCCCAACAACACTCGTTCCCATCATCATGACACATCCATTGGATTTGGTAAGTACATCTTTGGGCACCTCTGCACCTCATAGACAATGGTCCACATCATGGCCCATACTCTCCTCCATTCCATCCAGTGGGCCCTGTGAGGATCCACGATGTCTGGTGATCACCCCCGAGGCGCCATCCAGGGCAGCTCCACGTCCCAAATACGCCCCCACCTCTCATCTCTTCCTGCCCTTCCCCATACCCATCGTCCACCATGTCCACTTTTCCCAATCCAATGCCACCTCTTCTATGTGGACATTGGATTGGTTGTGTCCATTGCACCTCTATGTCAAGAGGAGGCTCAGATTCCACATGGATGCTGGCTGCCATCCTCTCATTTTCAGTTGTAATCACTCTAGGCTCCATGGTGTGGTGGTTGTCCTTCTTCAACTCCATCTTAGCTGAGTGTGGTAAGTCCAATAAATCAGATTGTAGGTGCTGGAGTCTGTTGAGGCTCAGGACCTGGCTATCACATTATCAGCCCAGAGATTCAAATCCCCTAACTATATCTTAAACCCCAATGTTAACTGCACCTCCAGCAGATTAGTATGAAAGTCTTATGAAGGGAGATCCCATCTGAGTGCAGATTCATCACACATAAATACCATTTCCAGAGAGGGGCCATCTGCCCTGGTAGTAAACCCCATCGGCCATGACCATAACTCTCATGGGTCTCTTTAGCCTTCATAGGAACCAATATCTGGGGGTTGTATCTGCTTTATCTGTCTCTCTGACTCTGCTCAGTTGTGCATGAGGGCAATCCTTCTGCCAGCCTCCAGACTCTTTTTTAGAAACTCGTAGCCATATAAACTCATTTCTCCTTTCCATTTCCCCCTTACTTTAGGTCAAACAGCATTTTAAAGTCATGTTATTTTATGTAGACATGGATATTCTGCTGATCCGCATTGAACCTTCCATATAAGGTCCTTTTCCAGTTGCATCATCAGTTGGTATTTGATAGTGGTCCCTCGTTGTCAGGGAGACTCATCCCCGGGTGTCATGTCCCACGCTGGAGGGAAGGCATTGCATTTACATGCTGAGTTTGGCTTCGAGACTGGCCACATTTGAGTAACATGAAGGCTGACAGGAGGAAATTCCCAGGCACAATGTTGCTCTAGGCCTTGTTCTTATTTTAGGTTTATCAGCTCACAAGCATAGTCATTAGCTTCAGGGGCTCACTGTTGAACCCTCACTTCCTCCCAGTCCCCGCCGCTGTACCTGGGAGACTATCGCTGCTCCCCTAGGGACCACGACAGAGCACCACTGGCCAGGAACCCAGTACCCCCCCTGCTGGGTTTTTAATTGTTGCCACTATGAGTATATCCAATCATTACCATGCACCCTGGACATATGTTCTGTACAGCTCCCTGTCAGCCATATATCACCTGTCATTGGTATCCCATACCAGTATCCCTCCATGCAATCCCACTTTTAAAGAAGCCATTCTCACCGATTTGAATGGGCTTGGTGATATTGTCAAATATCAGTTGATTGTTTATGTAAGGATCTATATCAGAACTCCCAATTCAGTTCCATTGATCAGTATGCCTATCCTTTGGCTAGTATCATAGAGTTTTGACCACTGTAGCTTTGTAGTATGTTTTAAAGTCAGGTAGTGTGATTCCTCTGATTTGATATTTGTTTTTCAATATACCTTTGGCTATTTGGGTCTCCTTGTCCTTCCAAATGAATTTCATAGTTAGCTTTTCGAATTCAGTAAAAAAGTTCTCTGGTAATTTTTACTGGGATTGCATTAAATCTGTAAATCAGCTTGCACTGGATAAACATGTGATTGAAGTTTCGTCTTCCTATCCATGGATAGGAAATATTCTTCTGTTTGTTTAGGTGCTCTTTGATTTTCTTTAAAAATGTTGTGTAGTTTCCTGTGTTTCTGTCATTTACATCTTCAGATAAGTTTATTCCAGGTATTTTATTCTTTTAGTTGCTATTGTACATGGGATTTTTTTTTCTTGATTTCCTCCTCAGATTGCTCATTGTTGGTGTACAGAAATGTTACTGATATTTGCACATTTTTTTCACATTTATCTTATAACCTGCCACTTTATGGAACCCTTTATATATACTCTAGAAGCTTGAATTCCCAGGGCTTTTGAGGTATAGGAACATGTTATCTGCAAATAGTGAAATTTTTATTTCTTCCTTTCAAATTTGGATGCTTTTTCCCCCCTAAATACTCAAGCAAGTACTTCTAACACAAAGTTAAATAAGAATGGTGAGAGTGATCATCCTCATTGTGTTCCAGATCTTATTGGAAAAACTTCTAGGACTTCAACAATGAATATGATGATAACTGTGGGTTTATCATGTTGAGGAAGTTTCCTTCTATTCCTATCATTTGAAGTGTTTTTACCAGGAAAGGGTGCTGTATTTTGTCAAGTGCTTTTCTGCAACAATACAGATTTATCATGTGATCTTTTCTTTTGATCTGTTTATGTGGTGTATTGCATTGACTGATTTTCTTATGTTGAACCATCCTTGCCTACTGGGGATGAAGCTCACGTGGTCATGGCATGTAATTCTTTTGATGTGTTGTTGAGTACAATTAGCAAGTATTTTGTTGATTTTACATTGAGGGTCATTAGAGACATTGGTCTATAGTTTTCTTTTCTCATGGCATCATTGGCTTTATTGGCTTTGGTATTAAGGTGATGTTGGCATCACAGAATCTGTTAGGCAAAGTTTCCTCAACTTCTATTTTTTGCAAGAGTTTAAGTAGGATTGGTGTTATTTGTTTCCAGAATGTTTGGTAGAATTCACCTGCGAAGCCATTTGATCCTGGACTCTTCTTAGTTTAGAGGTTTTTGATAAATTCAAGATCATAATTGAGATGGTGTTTGAGTTAATCAATTTCTTCTTTTGACAATGTAGGCTGCTTGTGTTTCTCAGAATTTGTCCATTTCCTCTCGATTATACATTTGGTGGGCATACAATGATTCAGAGAATCCTATTATGATACTCTATTTCTGTGAGGTCAACAGTGATACCCCTTCCTCCTTTCTTATTTTATGTCTTTGCTTCTTCTCTTTTTCTTTGTTAGTCTTGCAAAGAGTTTAATTTAATTAATCTTGTCAAAGAACGAGCTTTGTTTTTATTTTTCCTAGTGCTTTCTCATTTTTCTTTTCATTTGGTTCTCCTCTAATCTTTTGTTATTTCATTCATTTTCTTTGGGGTTAGTTTGTTGGTCTTTTTCTAGTTCCTCCAGGTGTACATACAGGTCTTTGATTTTAGCTCTTCTTTTTAAATATAAACATTTATAGCTATGAATTTCCCTCTCAGTAAAGCTTTCAGTGCACCCTCTAGGTTTTGAGACTTTGTTGTCATTTTTAGTCATTTCAAGGTAGTAACTGATTTCTTCTGCAGTTTCTTCCTTGACCCACTGATTTTCCAAGAGTGTGCTATTTCAGTTCCATAGCTTTTTGCCTAATCTGATTTTCTGCCCCTATTTCCAGCTTTCTTCCATTGTGATCAGAGGAATTACTTTCTATAATTTCAATCTTTCTGAATTCATTGAGAGATGCTCTGTGTACTAGCATGTTGTCTATCCTAGAGAATGATTCATGTGCACTCAAGAAGAATGTATATCCTGCTGTATTTGGTTGTAATGTTCTGTGTGTGTATATACAGATACATATACATATACATATATATATACACATATACCTGTACATATATAAATACATATATATATATATAATTTCTCTCCCCTTCCTCTCCCCCAGTTGTCTGCTCTCTGTGTCCATTCTTTTTGTGTTCTTCTCTGCTTGTATTCTTGTCAGTGGCACCAGTAATCTTTGTCTCTCTTTGTTGTGTTGTCTTGCTGCATCAGTTCTCCATGTGTGTGGCACCACTCCTGGGCAGGCTGCACATTTTCACATGCAGCAGGTCTCCTTACAGGGTTCACTCCTTGTTCATGCAGCTTCCCTAAATGGGGGACACCCTGCATGACACGATGCTCCTTGCTTGCATCAGCATTGCATGTGGGCCAGCTCACCACAACAGTCAGGAGGCCCTGGATTTGAACCCTGGACCTCCCATGTGGTAGGTGGATGCTCTATCAGTTGAGCCAAATTCACTTCCCTCTCTCTCTATATATATATATCAGGTCCAGCTCCTCTAATGATTACTCAAGGTCTTCCTTTCTTGATTCCTGTTAAGATGTTTTAAGGGTGAGAATGGTGTATTAAAATCCCCCACAATAATTGTAGAGGCATCTAGTCTTCTAGTTTTTCCAACTTTGCCTTGAGTCTTTTGAGGCACCCTGATTAACTGCATAAATGTTTATTATTTTATTTCCTCTCGATAGTATTCTATTTTAATATCTAGTGGCCTTCGTTATCTCTTAAAATAGTTTTGCATTCAAAGTCTATTTGTCCAACGTAAGTATAGCTACTCATGCCCTTTTTTGGTTATTGTTTGCACGCAAATTTGCTTCACAACCTTTCAATTATAGCCTCCTTATGTTCCTGGATTTAAGTTTTTTTTTGCAGTCAGCGTAAAGATCAGTCATATACCATTATCCATTCTGCCAAACTGTTACCTTGATTGCAGAGTTTAAGCCATCAACATTCAGTGTTATTATTGTCAAGGAATTACTTATATGAGCCATATTTTCTTTAAATTTATGTATGTCATTTTTTTAATTTCTCTTTTTACCTTTTTAGTTTTTCTTACACTCTCCTCCAACAGTCTCTCCTATTTTTTTTCCTTTCAACTTGCAGAATGCCTTTTAATATTCCTGAAGGGCTGGTTTCTTATCAACAAATTATCTTAATTTATCTATATTTTGAACTTTCCTTCATTTTTGAATGCCAGATGGGAAATCAACACTTAATCTTATCAAGCTTCCTTTGAATGTGATAGATCTTTTTTCTCTTTCTGTTTTCTCCATTCACTGTCTTGAGCATTGGACAATTTGACAAGTGTAAATCTTGGGGTAGGGATGTTAAGATTTTTATGGTTTGTGGTGCAATGCACTTCCTGGATATATACATCCATGTTCCTCAATAGAGTTGGGAAATTTTCAGCCATTATTTCCTCCAACACTCCTTTTGTCCCCTTCCCCTTCTCTCCTCTCTCTGGGATGCATATAATGCATATATTTTTTGCATTTTTCTCTTGTCATTCAAGTTCCTAAGTCCCTTCTGGGCTTTTTTCTATTTTCTTATCTGTCTCTTCCATGTGTCTGATTTTAGCTGTACTGTCTTCCACATTGATGATTCCTCTTCCTGTTCAAATCTGTTATGTTTCCAGTGTATCTTTTATTTCTTGGATTGTGTCACTCATCACTACCATATCTTTTAATGTATGTTTATAGTTTCTTCAGTATTTTTTTCCCAGTGTCTTCTTAATATCCGTAATCTCTTCCTTCACTTAGGTTGATTCATGATATTTGTTTGGACATCTTTTATTAGTTGTTCCATGTTCTGCATCTCCTTAGTTTGTTCATTAGACTGGTCCATGTCTCGTCTGTTTTAGTATGTTCATTAACTGGGTCATGTCTTCCTGTGTCTTAGTATAGCTTGTAATTTTTTTTGCATCTAGGCATCTGTTTATCTTGATGGGTTTGATTGGTTAACTTTTCTATTCTATGCTTTTATTTGTTGTTTTTGTGTGTTGTAAGATTTCACTTGACACTATGTGTTAAGTAAGGTTACAAAACCTAGTTTTGTAAGGTTCTTGTAGAAATAAAAACCTAGGGCGTTAGTAGCCCAAGTCACATAACCAGTTACAGCAGACAGAAATGGACTCTAGGTTATTGGCCACCAGTCTAGTGATGTTTCAATTACACCATGTTACATTAAACTAAGCTTTATCCTTTGGGTGTTCATAAATACTTCAAGTTTCTTATTCCATTTTTATCCTTTTCTATACACATCCTGCATCAGGAATTTGACTTTTAGGATACAAATCCTAATTAAACAATGGTACTTTTTTTTTTTTTCCTTCAGTTCTGGGTTTTACCTCTTTATATTTGATTAGAAGTTGTGGATCAAATAGAAAGGATTTATTACAACTACTCTACAGTACACATTTTTAAACTATATTATATATTTTGATGAGTTTGCTGGCTGATGGCCACATCCCAATGGCAGTCTTTCCAATAAACAACTTCTGCTTTGGGAAAAAATATATATGTATATAATTTGGAATGGGATCATTTGAGTGAGGACTGTCCTCTTTCCCTGAGACCTACCAATAAACCCTGTGCTTAGATGTAGTAGCCTGGCTCCTGGGATTGGGTTATAAATATGGACTTGTCAGGCATTCCTAGAAATAAAAGAGATTCCCTAGCAAATGGTGGCCTGATGAAAGATTCATTCCCTATTTGCATAGAGCATTTTGTTAACATTCACTGGAGGCTGCTTGGTCGAGTAAATGCACTATTTTATAGCACCTGCTGTACCCTTGGGATTACATCTGTTCCTGGTGGGGAGGGAGCCAGGTCCATTGCCTACTATACAAACTAGACACAAGAGGGGTGTGCATAGACAATTTCCCTGCATCAGCTTTGGAGTGGGATTCACTGGCTATAGGGGAGCAATTCCCACTAAGCTTAACCTGCTTTGTTTCTTCACATTGGGAGAAACTGGTGTTCCATCCAATGCCTGTGTAAGTCATGTGTTTTCTTGGTGACCCCACCCCAAGAACTGCATGGACTCTTGTTATCTTCCATGTGGTGAGTCTCCTTCCATATAGGTGGTGTATTTGTCAGTCAAAGGGGTGCTGATGCAAAATACCAGAAACTGATTGGTTTTTAAAAAGGGTATTTATTTGTGGCAGGAGCTTACAGATACCAGGCCATAAAGCATAGTTACTTCCCTCACCAAAATCTATTTGGTGGAAAATGGCTGCCAACATCTGCTAGGGGTCAGGCTTCCTGGGTTCCTATATTCCTGGGTCTTGCTTTTTCTCTGGGTTCAAGCTCTCCTTCCTGGATCTGGCTTCTTTTGCCTCTATGAGCTTACTTCCTGGGGCTCCAGCTTAAGACTTCAGCATCAAACTCCAACCTCAAAAACCCTCAACTCTATCCTTTGCCATGCCTTTTATCTGTGAGCCCCACCCATGAAGGGGTAGGGACTCAACACCCTAATCATAACTCAATCATGCTCAGGTACAGATAGATTACAAGCATAATCCAATATCTATTTTTGGAATTCATAACTATATCAAACTGCTACAGGTGGTAATAGATATCTTGCCCCAACACTTTGTGTGCCAACAAAGCACTCCACAGCATGGTAGAGGCATAGTGATTTAACAGTAGTCATCCCAGGGAGTTGCCAACTCCCTAGGGTGTAATGGACTAAGATGCTGTCTTCCCTCTAGCTGCACAAGTACAATTGAGATGCAAGCAATCTCTATGTCAAAGTGAGAAAATGGTGTGGGGCATGGGGCAGAGATGAGGAGGTGGATCCTAGGAAGATTAAGGAAACTACCCTGGCTGCTGGCCACCTGTACCCACCCATGCCACCTGCTCCACCATGTCTCAAGGGTTTGAAATGACTGCCAAGAGGAGTTTCAGACACTTTGTGGGGAGTCCAGGCTGTTTTCAGGTCAAAAGTTAGGTTTAACATAAAATCACCAATGACAGGGTTAAAATGGAACTTTCAATATGAGGTATTTTCCTGAAAGTGAAATACATTAATTAAAGAGACAAGATATGGGCAAAAGAGAGGGGAGCTTCTCATGGCTTGGTTAGTATATCTTTTCAAAGAGGGGGGCATTATAGATTCAGTTGTCTTCTGTGGAAGATAACCACTGAGCTCCTGGCTGCAAACTATCTTTTTATACAAGTCAGTTTTATTGATACCTATTAATAAAGCAAACAGTTTATCCAAAGTACACAATCAATGGTATTTGATTCAATCATACAGTTGCACATTCATCACTTCAATCATTATTAGAGTGTTTTCATTAGTTCAATTATAATAAACAAAAAAAGAAAAAAGCAAGGAAATTCTTTACAACTCAATCTGTTTCACTACCTGTACATAGCTGCTACTTATAGTTATTCATGCAGAATTATTTATTAGGTAGTTTCCTTGACATATTTAAATACCATATGATCTATTCAAAAGGATTTTAGTATAATCAAAATTTTGTGCATTCATCACAAAAAAAATTTTTAGAACAATTTTATTACTCCAGAAGAAAAACCCCTCCCCTTCAGCAGTTTTTCCCCAGGCCTGTGAAAACACTAACCTAATTTCAACCCTACAAACTGATTTATATTTATGTTTTATAGAAATAGAACCATACAACATGTAATACTTTGTGTCAGGTTTCTTTCACTTAGCATACATTTTTTCCCCTGCTATTAACATCTTGCAGTATTAACACACATTTGTAAAAGTAAGAAAAAGAAACAAAAATAACATACATTTGTTCAGTTTCAGAGAAGTATGGCCCCATATATGTAATTTTACCCATAACCTATTGCACATGTGATTTTACTATGCTATAAGTCCCATGTTCTATATTTTTTAGCTTTCCTTTTAGTTATATATATGACCTTAAATGTTCACTTTAAACCACTTTCATACTCATAATATGACTGCTAGTTACAAACATTATATTGGGCTTTGAACTTTTGTATTCATCATCAATTAACATACAAGCTTCTTAACAATTCAGTACAAGTTAATCTTCAGCTTTTCATTCTCAAAATTCCTTCTATTTTCTGGTGACCCATATTCAAGTTACTAAATCCACAAGATTACATGATATACTGTTCATCATAGTACATTCATATAGTATTTGGCCTTTCGTATCTGACTTGCATCACTAACATAATGTACTCCAAGTTCATCCAAGTTATACGCTTTGTGAGTTTGTTTTTACAGCTACATAATATTCCACCATGTGTATATAGCACAGCTGATAGACATCTGGGTTGTTTCCAAACTTTGGCAATCATTAATAATGCCACTATGAACAGCAGTGTGCTGATATCTGTTCATGTCACTGTTCTCAATTCTTGTGGGTATATATTTGTAGTAATGACACTGTTGGATAACATGGCCAAGTCTATATCTAAATTAGGTAGGAAATACCATTCCTCCACAGTGGCTTTACCATTCTACAATCCCACCAACAGTGAATAAGCATTCCTATCTCTCCACATCCTCTCCAACATTTACAGTTTTCCAATTTTTAAAAGTGGCCAAACTAATAAGTGAAATATTTCATTGTGTTTTTTCATTTGAATTTTCCTAATTGCTTGTGAGGTTGAAAACTTTTTCATGTGTTTTTTTCACCATTTGAATATCTTTGGACAGTTGTCTTTTCAAATGTTGAACACATTTTTTAATTGGGTAGTTTGTCTTTATATTGTTGAGTTGTATGACCTCTTTACATATCATGGATATTAAACCCTTACTGGATATGTGATTATCAAATGTTTTCATAAAAAAGTAGTCAGCTGACTTTTCGCCCTTTTTACAAAGTCCCTTGACATGCAATTGTTTATCTATTTGTTGAAGCAAGAATCAAAGAATGGTAAGATGAAAGTCTCCTAATCTCTACAAAAGAGAAATTGAGCATACAAGTAAACTCACCATCCTAATCAGATGCCTAGACACCAGGAAAAAGTTACAACACACACTAAGAAAATGGAAAAAATGGCCCAAGAAAAGGAAAATATCAAAGGCCCAGAGGAGATGCAGGAATTCAGACAACTAACCAATGAGATGCACACAAATTTCCAAAATCAAATTAATGAGATGAAAGCCAATATGACTAAAGAGATAAAACACATCAAGAAGAAAATGAGAACAAAGAATGTGAAAACCTGAAAAGTAACAGAGCTCATGGGAAAGACATAAGTGGTAATAAAGCCATATTAGAGGCATACAACAGCAGTCTTGAAATGATAGAATAAGTGATAGAGCAGACAGAACAGCTAAAATGGAAGAGAGAAATGCTGATAGAAGGACAATGAAAAAAAGAGATGAAGACAAATGTATCTACCCAGTCTCAGAGGCTGAGAGCATGAAAATGATAATCCTAACTGTAGCAAATGTCCAAAAAAGAAAAATCCCCTGAAAGACTGTTCATGAGGCAATAAATTCACCTTAGGTAAAGGAAAAACAACTGGCTACACCATCCCACTCATGGTCAGGATATGGATAAGGTGGTCCTGCATCGAGGGCATTGGAGGCATTAGTGAAAAAAGTCCTGCCCTGGGACATAGCCCTGTATCTAAATTTCAGTGAGAGTAATGGGCAAAATGGTATTAAATATCCACAACAATGTTCTGTTATGGCCTGGAATCAGAAGCCCAGCATCTGCCATTTTCACTGAAGTGGCCTGGAAGGAGAGAATGGGAAACTGTGCCAGAAGGGTCAAAGAGGGAGCACAAAGAACTACCAAGTGAAGAAAACTGAGGGGGCAGGGTTGGCCCAAGGAGAGAAATGTGCCTTTATCAAAGTAAAGCAGGCTGGAGATAAATCAGAAGCAGATATGATCCCTACAGAAAAACTGCTGTTATGGGGCAGAAGGTGGCCCCCTTAATTAAGAGAGTAAGGCCCTACTAAAAACTGAAAAAAAAAAAAAGAGGGCCCTCATGTGGGAAAAAGAGTTTCATCTGTTCTATTGTACATGTTGCCGTATTGCAGATGTTGCAGTTATTCCCTATTGTAGATGATGTTGCAGTTCTGATAGCAAATAGTTGTTCAGTAGTTTCCAAACAATACAATGTGGAAACTAGGGTTGAGGCTCTCAGTTCCAGAAGCTGTGAATCCCCTGGTCCCATCTTTATCTCCTCTCTTGTCTTTCTCTTTTATTTAAGTTTTATGGACCTTCCCTTTGAACCAACCTATCACTGAGTTGATCTCAGCAACTGGCACCCAACATGGGACATGAAGGGAAGGCTTGCAGCAACTGGTGTCAAACAGGGACCCAAAGGGAAGAGGGATCACCTCAAGTGAAATGAAAGTTAGTGTAAAGGCACAGAGCCCTGACTGATCTGGTAAGCCTTTGAAGTCCTCAAGGGTTTGCTTGTATTTCCCCAAGAGACAGAGACAGTCCGTGTGGGTGCCAGATTCACGGATGGAGCCATGCCATGAATGCAAAGAAACAATGAAAGGTCCTGTGGAATGCTGAACCTTCAGTCATGCAGATGGAGAGATGGACACTGGAAACTGCATGGCTGGGTCTCATTCTGAAGACTAGAATGGCATTACATCAAAGTATTTAAACTATAGAACTTGTTCAAGCATGGCATCATAAAGCAAGCATAGCTTGAGGACAGAAAGAGATTAAGAAGAAAATTGAGAGGAGGAAAACTGGAAAAGAAATTTTGAATTATAAAAGGAAGCAATATAGAAATTCTAGATTAATAGATTTGGAACTGCTTTTTTTTTGTTCAATGTCAGTATGTGTAATTGTTTCAGTGTGTGTAATTGTTCAAAAAAGAAAAAAAGAAAAATGAGGGAAAAAGAGAAAGGAAGGGAAAAAGAGAAAGAAAAAAGAAAGGAAAGGAAAAATTTGGAAATAAAAAGGAAGAAAAAAGGGAAAGAGAAAAAGGAAGAAAGAACAAGAAAGGAAAGGAAAAAAGAGAAAAAGGAAAAGAGTCATAAAAGAGAAAGGAAGGATAAAATGAAAGATGTAAAAGTTAAGTGAATAATGAAAAACGTAAAATATTTGTGGGAATGCTAACTGAAGTGTTATAAAGTGTATTTTGTCCTAAAATAAAATGGTTAATATGGAGATATGTGGGACAGAACTAGAATGCATAGAGGAAGTTGTAAAACTATCGTGGTAGCATTCAGTGAGATAATGAGTTTGGCAAAATTAAAACAAGCCTGAATGAATACGAAAAGTGCAAAAACTGTGGGAAAAGGTGAGCAATGTACTTTTGCAGTTCTTCAAGGCTTTTTGCCCTGGCCTGATGACAATGAATCTGGCTGCATAGAAGAAATCTGTGGCAGTGACCCTACTAACATCAGAGAAAATGGTATCTTAAGGGTCTGGAATAGGCAAAAAATTGGGACAAGATGTAAGGTCCCTGTTATGCTATCAAATTCTTAAATGTTGGGTAAGATAAAACTATACTTTCTGCTTTAATTGATAAAGTACAATATTTTCTTATGTTAATAGAATTTGTAATATTATTGGAATACTAAAAAAATTTATCTCTAAGATGTGTTAATTAGGAAAGGGCCTTCATGGGAGTAGGAGGACCTCCACAGGCTGCTTTAAAAAATAGAGAGAGAAGGTGGATATTGACTTAGCCTGTGAATTGAATGTGGCCCCAGGTCCAGTGAAGATGCTAACAGCACTATACAAATTGCGGAAAATGAGATGCTTTTGATCAAGTACTGGCCTATATAGTCCTTCTGGTTGGAATATTAAGCCCATGAGAAATGAAAGTCTATTCATTAAATGTCTGCTAGGTGGAAGTTTTATTGTTTGTTGTTGCAGTTATGGATTATGTATGAAATGCTTGAATAGTAATCAGATTTAATAATAAACATATTTTGTACTTAGGTGACTTGATGAACTGTAAGTGATATATAAATGTACCTTGTTGAATGTATTGAGAAAAAATTTAATGAGTATTGTTCAAATGTAAAGGTGAAAATATGCAGGAAGCTCAGTTAATCAGTAAAAAGTCATTTGCATAGACTTAGCAAAAACAAAAATGGGGAAATGTGGGAAAAAGTTTCACCTCTTCTATTGTAGATGTTGCCTTATTGCAGATGTTCCAGTTATTCCCTATTGTAGGTGATGTTGCAGTTCTGATAGCGAATAGTTGCTCAGTAGTTTCCAAACAATACGATGTGGAAACTAGGGTCAAGGCTCTCAGTTCCAGAATCTGTTGAGTCCCCTGCTTCCATCTTTATCTCCTGTCTTGTGTCTTTCTCTTTTTTTTTCTTTCAATTTTACGCCACCTTCCCTTCGAGCCAACCTATCACTGAGCTGATCTCAGCCCTCTCAGAACTGGAAAAGCATAGAATTCTGCAGAGTTGGCCAATGAGCCCTTGATGCACCCCAGAAAAGAGGAACATACAGATTAAGGCTTCCTTGTACATGGTAAAGGTCAGTGAGGAAGACACTTCTGACTCTAATGAGTCAGATAGGAAGGACACTTCCATCATGCATACCCTGCTCTTACTCTCTTTAAGAAGAATGCTTAGGGGTGGAGATAAGGATTGAAGGATCCCACTAGGGATCGTAAGTCCTTTATTGGCATTAGGATGGATGGGGAAAGGAGGGTGCACACCTTCATCAGTCTCTTAATATACAGGTGCTTAAGTGGCAAAAAAAAAATCCAGATATCTCCAGAGAAGTCAACATAGTGGATGACAAAAGTGATTCCTACTGTTGATATGGCTTAGTTCATGGAGGAAACTTGTAAAACTAAAATGAGATGAGTTTTTCGTAGAGAAAACCATTGTAGATAATCTGGATATGGCAGAGAAATTCTCATGCATAATGTTGATTGTAAAGAAACACTTCTGCAAAGTGTTCAGATATCTGAGTGGATTCCAGGCAGACTTAGGTACCTCAGTATAGCAAAAAATGACCCAATTAGGAACATTTCCCTCCCAATAACAATGGGGTGAGAGGATGATGAAATGGAGAACTCAAAGAACAACAACATGAAGGCCATCTGGAAGAATAACTGGGTGGTGACCCCATCTAAAGGTATAGGGGTACTGAACAGTGCAGTATAAGGAAAACAAGACATTGGAAAGTATGTTGGGGAATGCACAGCTTTGAGGGAATGGAGAACTAGGAAGTTCTCTCTTCAAGCTACAAAGACAAAACCCAATCACAATATATCCAACTGCTTTCTACTTCTCAAATGGAATGCACTCACCACAGCACTGCCCAGGGGTGGTTTCTGGTCTGGGCTAAAGTGGTATTAACAGGTCACCTAATTTAAACTGGAAATGATACAGACGCCATCCTCCTGAAAGCTGTACATCCTGAAAATGGGACACTCCCTATGTCTTCAATGTAATTTCATGTGCTTTCTTGATGTTATTTCTATGTCCTTGTTGGAAAAGCCTTTTTATAATAAGATACTAATTCATGGAATGACACACTAACAGAATCTGCTTTCTGGGGACTTCTGTAACCAATGAACCCACAATTCACATGACTGACATATTTCATTATATTTATTTTCATTTATAATTCCTTTTCAAAGTGTGATGGCAATATTAAATGATACATCAAAAGGAGTATGTACCATAGACTCTATCTCTAAAGTGTTTATCCATGACTGTTTTTAACCTTGCCAAAACCATATCTTAGAATACTAAGGTAATAGATAAAAGCCATAAATTTGTGTTCTAAATGATTAACACTCAAAGGGATTTTCTGCTTGATTCAAGTCTTTTGTGTTTAGAACTGCAGAAAAACAAAAGTAAAATGTAACCTAACATAAAAGATTTTCAGCAATAAGATCTCGTGCTTGCATATATGCATCTACGGATCCCTTGAATCAATCGCACTTTATATTCTGGAAAAATCTATCATTCAGTATACCTTTGTCACTTCACAGTTCTACATTATTATCCCACTTAATTTAAATATTAAGACTTGTTCAAGCTCTTGACTATTTTCTGAATTGTATGGTAAATGGTCTATATAAAGCACTTTACTTTACACTGAATGTTCTGATGGGAAATCCAGCTGAAGATTTTCCTAAATAACTTCAGGATGGTTATCTCAGCATAAGAATATTAATGTTCAGGAATGACTGATCACTGAAGGCATGTCTTCACTCATGGCACTGGTAAGAGTTGTGTACAGTGTGAATTCTCACTTGCCCTCAAATGTTACAGTATGAATAAATGATTTTGTGTGGTTTTTCATGAATAACATCTTCAGCATGAATTATCTGGCACTCCATCAAGGGGTTTCATCTTCTTGTAAAAAATATGTTTCTCTATGAGTTGGAGCAGTGGATGATGATTCCTCCAATTTCATTACATTTATGAGTTCTCTACTGTTGAATGTCAGCACAATATCTTCTACAAGCTTTCCTACAAAGGTGACATTTCTATCAATTTGCTCCAGGATGAACTGGCTTAAACTGATGGAGTAGGCAGAATGACTAACGGCTCTGACAGATTGATCATAAACACAGTTTCTTCAATAGTTGAGTTCTTTCATATGTTTAAAGGTTAAGTTGAAGACTGCACTACCTTCCATAATCAAAACATCTAAAGTATGAGTTCTCTCTTGTAATGTAACATTAGAACACTGACCAAAGCCTGTATGGCAGTCATAGGTTTCCTCTATAGTTTTTCCTTCATGTTGTCTAAGGTTACATAATTACCCTAAAGTTTCCCCAAACAGATGCTATTCCTACAGTATTTCTCCAGTGTGATATTTCTCATGTCATCTAAAGGCAGAAGAATGAGTAAAGGCTTTCCTACATACAAGATAATTCATAGGGTTTCTCTCCAGGTGAGTTCCTTCATGTCTTCTCAAGACAGAAGAACAAGTGAAAGTTTTCTCACATAGAAGACATTCATACAGTTTTTCTCCAGTGTGAGAACTCTCATGTTCTTTCAGGGAAAAACAATGATGGAAAGCTTTCCCACATAAGTGGCATTCATATGGTATCTCTCCAGTGTGAGTCTTCTCATGTTTTTTCAGGTCAGAAGGAAAGGTGAAGACTTTTCCACATACATGACATTCATTGGGTTTCTCTCCAGTATGAGTTCTCTCTTGTTCTGTCAGGGCAGACCCAGAACTCAAAGCTTTTCCACATAGCTGACATTCATAGGGTTTCTCTGCAGTGTGAGTCCTCTCATGTTTTCTCAAGAAAGTAAATGAGGTGAAGGCTTTCCCACATGTATGACATTCATAGTGTTTCTCTCTAGCATGAGTTCTCTCGTGTTCTTTCAGGCCAGAATGACAACAGAAGGCTTTCCCACATAAGAGACACTCAAGTGGTTTGTCTCTAGTGTGAGTCCTCTCTCTTCTGAGGACATTAGAAGAGGTGAAAGCTTTTCCACATATATGACATTCATAGGGTTTCTCACCAGAATGAGTCCCCTTATGTTTTCTCAGGACAGAAGAGATGGTGGAGGCCTTTCCAAATAAATGACATTCATAGGGTTTCTCTCCAATGTGAGCCCCCTCAGGCTGCCTCAGGCCAAAACATCTATGGAAGATTTTCCCACATACATGACATTAGTATGATTTTCTTCTTTGGTGATTTTGCTTTTGTTGATTAGAAGATGACTTGTCACTGAGAGATTTTCCAAATAGATTCCTGAAGTACAGTTTCTTGACCTTTTGAGTAAAAGACATATGTTGATTCACTCTGGATTTGTGAGTAAAATCTTCTGGCAATTCAATACATGTAATGCCATTCTATTGAGTATGAGATTTCTGCTTCAGGGAAGTAGATAAGAGACCACAGATTTTACAAAAACCAATTCAAATACATATGAATCCTAGACTAATCATTCAGTGACAGTCTCCAAATAAAATCTTCATAATGTTAGTTGGAATACCAAGTTATTCTCCTGCATGCACAGAGATCTTCTCTTCTTTTGCATCCCAACTGCAGAACTATCTCATCAACTTTGGAAGACTTTATAATGTTTCAAAGATTAATCACAAGAGGTGTGTTTATGCAATTATATTTATATAAAAACCCAGGTTATACATTTGTGTTCGAGTTAATTTTTCCCTAACTGCAAAATGTCATCCACTCATTCTGGATTAACAGTTAAGATCAACATACCTACAATTAAGTGGCTGCCCTGAATTCCTAATTCATTCTACTCCCAAGTATCTATTTGGAAGACAAGAGTTCACAACTGTGCAGCTTACCAATGACATGACAGTAGATGTGTCTTTCCTGCAGGTACGCTGCATGGAGAGCATTATCTTTTTAAGACAACTTTCTCTGCCTGAAAGAACTGGAAAAAAACAGTAAAAGAATTGTTGGTAGACTAGGATTAGGGAAATTAAAATGTTGAAGTCACATATTATTCTATATTTGTTTCAAATATGACACTTATATGGCAAATAATATCAAATTAAGGAATATTTTGTGCAGGAGAAACCTTTATACCACATTGACAAATAGAAATATTTTCAAAATGGAAATATAAGAAAATTTATTAAAAAGCTGGTATGTTGAGGAGGTAAAAAAAAATAACCATCCAAGAGGAAGACAGGAAAAAAGTCCATTAAGTGAATGTTCAATTTTTACAGTATAAACATATCCATTATGTGCAATGTACTATGTACTATTACACTACAGTAGAGATGGATAAGTGAATGGAATCATGACAACATCCAAGGAAAATTTTCCCAATATTGACAACTGCATTTCAGAAAATAGAACTCACTTGAGGAAATCTACAGTTGATATTTTCAGTAACCTACTTACCAGTCAACAGATTCCTCATTAGCATGAAGCACAACATCCGAGAGCTTACCTGAATTCTCACTTTGGAGAATCCATTTCCTCTCCACAGTTCCTCTCCTTGCTCCAACTGGGAAAGTACATCTGATTTGCAGACCTGATGTCCTGGTGGTGGTAAAAAATAAATGACATTTTGAGTTCTGTGCCATTAACAGTGCATTACCATCAAATCCAGGGAAGGTTGATTATTTTACTTTCCTAGATTTCTTAAGCAAATACTGTGAATGGCTTCTGTTAAACAAAGGCAATTTATTATGGTTTTGAGGTCAGGAAAATGTTGAAATCAAGGCACCATCAAGGCAATGCACTCTCTCCAAGACTGTGCGATTCTTGGAATGGCTGCTGGTGACCTTTGGTCCTTGTCACATGGAAACATCTCCTGATCACTTTACTCTCTTCTGGGGTCACTGATTTCAGATTACTTCTAATGGCTTTTTGTCTGTCTGAATTTCATTCTCTTATAAAGGACTCTTGCACCCTTCATGAATGAGGTGAGACACATTATAACTGAAGTAATCTCATCAAAGGGCTCTACTAACAATTGGGATATGCCTACAAGAATTGATTATATTTAAGTACATTTTTAAGGAGTACATAAAACATCAAACCACTACACATCACCCTTTAACTCTAAAAATGACAGGTTCTTTCTAGATGCAAGATACTTTCAACCCATCACAATATCCCAAAAGGCTTAAGTCATTTCAGAAACAATGTGAAGTTCAAAATACAATCAAAATTGATGATGGGTGTGGTCTATCCTGGGGCACAATTCCCATCTGTTGACATGTGCAGTCTACAGAACAAGTTATCTTCTTCCAACATACAATGGAGGGATAAGTTGAAGACAAATATTTACACTCCAAAGGGAGAAACTGAACAAAAACAGGAGTCCCACGTCCTAAAGAATTCTGAAACCCTGCAAGGAATGTTTCATTACATTTCAAAGTGTGAGGTTCAGCTCTGGACAATATTTTAATCTCCAGGACTGTTGAAGATGCAGATTCACCCCTTCAAAGTGCTTATGTAGCAGCCATGTTCTCTCTAAACCATGGGGTGAAGATCCCACTCTCTGTTAATGCTGGCATGGTGGCCAGACTCTGAATTCCTAGGGAAAAGGCACAACCCTCTCAGAACAGTGGGGTAGTGGCCAAACTCCACAATTCCACAAGCACAGGTTCCAGCCATCCAGAACATTAGGGTGTTGGCAGTCTTCATGAACAATAGGGCAGAGAGCTGGCCAACTCTGAGTATGGGGCAGAGTCACCTTTTCCACATAATGGGTGGGTCTGCTGTCTTGCCTTGATAACAAGTCTACAGTCCAGACTGTAGCTACCATGGCTCTGACCTTGAAGTGATTTTTCCTTTAACAGGTCCCTTTTCTGTCCATTTTAATATCAGCTCACAGAGGTTTCATTCATGCACATCTCACAAAAAACTTGTCCGTTTTGTATATGGTACACAGAGATCCAAACCATCTTAGAGGAAACTTCCCACAGATCTTTCCTAGATGACTGCTCTTCTAATACTGACTTACATAGAAATTCATGATTTATTCCATGTTCAGTTAAACCCTCACATAGAGCACTCTTCTCTGAGGACTCAAGTCCCAGAATCTTGTAACTTTCCAAACCATATCCCATTCCTCTGACGTTTTCCTATAAGCTACAAAGAGAAACCAGGCTACTGGTTTCACATTTAGTTTGGAAAAGGTCTGCCTTCCACCTGACTTCAAAACTCAATTGTGCCAACTTCTCTGCCCCTTTAAAACAAATATTTCATTTCTGAAAGCTTCTAATTCATTACTTCCTTCTAAGTCTTCATTGGGAGAATCTTTAGCATCCATTCTTCTACCAATGATCTCTTAAAAGCAATCTAGGCCTTTTCTAAAAAAGCACTTGCACTTCTTCAAGCCTCTACCCATTAACTAATTCAAAAGCTCTTTCCACATTTTTGATATTTGCAACAGGAGCATCTCACACTTGTGGTTCAAAATTTTGTTTTAGATTCCTAGGCTGCTTAAACAAATAACCTGTGATGAGTTGGCTGACAAAATGGAAATGTATCACATTATGGCTCTGAGGGTGAGAAGATGGCCAAATCCAAGGCAAGAATTTTCCCCCAAGACTGTGGCACTCTTGGTTGGCACTCTTGCTGGCAACAACTGGTCCTGAGGTTGTCATTTGGCCAGGCACATGGCATATCTTGGTCTATATCTTCTCCTCTGAGTTTTGTTGATTTCAGCCTGTTACTTCCCTCAGCTTTCTCTCTCTCTGCCTGAATGTCTTTCTATTATAAAGAACTCAGTATTAATACTCATCTTGATAGAGTTGGGACACACCTTAACTGAAATAACCTCATCAGAAGGTCCTATATACAATGTTCACATGAAGAGGAATGCATTCAATTTACAAACATGTTTTGGTGGTATGAACAGCTTTAAAGAACTTTAATGACCAAAGGAAAATAAGGTAAACTTTGAAGGTCAGTCAATGGAAAGTACCTGCAATAAAGAACGTCGACAATTTTCACCATTAAAGGATTAACTCTTAACCTTAACCTACTATCCAAATACAGCGAGGAGTTTTGGTTATTGATGCCCAAGTTCAAGACAACCTGGAGAACTCTTTATATTTTCAAGGAAGGAGAAATTCTACATTTCTACAATGGTTCATTATTATTTTCAAAAAAACACTATAACATAAGCTCCCAAGAATAATGTGTAAAAGGAATTGTCTGTTGTTTTTATGACTATAATCTGAATCCACGCTAAATCCATTGAGGAGAATGTTAAGATACATATATTTAACACATATTCTGTAAGAAAATAATCATTGAATTTCCAGCACTGCTCTGAGCATTGAACATTGAGTAGAAGAAAAACATGATATTTGTGTTGAAAATGATTACAATCTAGTTGTGTGAAAAACTAGATGTAATAAGAAATTTCTTTTAGGTATTTGTGCATGTTATAAAATAGTAAAACATATTATGTATGTAAAGCTTAAAATTAAAATATAAAATAACATACAAAACAATATGGACGAGCAGTTCTAGACATTTTTTTGAGAAATTAAAAGAAACTGATATAGATAGGTACATTTGAGAGACTCACCCATTGAGATCAGATGACTGATATTCTCCAGCATCACATCTCTGAACAGCTTTCTCTGAGATGTGTCCAGCAAGGCCCATTTTTTTTGAGTGAAGTATATAATTACATCTTTAAAGATCACTAATCCTAAAAACATCATGGACATAAGGATTCAGAGAGGGCAGAGTAGGATGTTTGAGAGGACTCAATGAGAAAGTGGCAACTTTTCAGAAATCTTACACAAACTTTGAGTTTCAAGTCAGATCATTCTCATTGTTGAATGATCACCTGCTTTTCACACCCAGAGACACAAAGACACACTGAATTAAAACTCCATTATAAAAGAATATCACATTTATGTAATGTTTATGTAACCCATTTTTTAAAAGTAGGTGTAATATGGTGGCATTTTCTAGACACTGGAATCATCCTAAATGATGCTGCAGTGAAGGATACAGGCTGTAGGAGAAATAAAAGTGCCCAAGAGCACCCTGTGCACAGCTGACAAGTCATAGCTTATCAGTTGCTGACACGCTGTCTCTAAGGCAACCACACAGATGAACAGAATGGCTGCTGACCACAAGGTCAGACAGAATGGCAACCAAGCACTGTCCAGTTACACCACATCTTCTTCCTCCTCTCCGAGCCCCTCTCCCTTTGTTTAATCCTCACCAATCAAGCAGTATGGCAGAAAAAACTCAGCCTACATGATCATCCTAACCATCCCCCATAGCTTACCCCTCTCCTTGTTTGGGCATATATTTGCCCCCACCAACCAAATACCACTTAGCCTCCCTTCCCTATTCCCCTGAACTATAAATTGCTGTTCCTACATAATAAAGTTAGACTTGGTCCAGAACCCTGTCTCTGGAGTGTGCATAGTCTCCATATCTGTCCTCACTCCACCAGGGCCAACTAGTTCAAGCCCACTCACCTGGGGGACACCTCAGTCCAGTGGAAAATGGTAGCAGTGTCAAATTGTGACATTTGGTGCCCAACGTGGGGCCTACAGACAGAGACAGTCCCGCCGATTAGGAACCTTGGGGAATGGTGTCGTATGCCACTATTGAGTGAGTGACCCCCTGCCCTATCATGGGCAACCTCCCATCCTCCACAAGGATGCCACAAGTGCAAGCACTTCATGCTCCTCTAGCTAGTAGACACATAAAAATTTCAGAAAATAAACTCAATCAGTATTGGGATCTTATTGTACACTTTAACCCATGGTTTCCTTCTGCCTCTCTCTGGGACCCATACATCTGGGCAAAACTGTTAAAGAGGATCCTTTCTGCTGAGGTTCATGATGGCAAAACTTTCCTGCTTGGCCTTATCCCTGCCCTGCTCACTATCTATGCCTGTCTTTCCAGCACACCACCAGATGAACCTCCTACTGTGCCCCTGATCTAATGGTCTCACAGCAAATGCTGCTGTTCAGGGATCTTCATCCCCCCAACCTCTGCACCAATTCTTCCCCCCACTATGCTTCACAGGAGCCCCTTTACCCTTTGCTAACTGACTTCTGGTCAGAAAAAATTAGTTTTACCGAGTGCAATTCACAAGAGCATACTAGGCAAGAGTTATCCCCTCCTCCTCATCCAGCATAGAGCTTAGACTTGCTAACAAACCAAACAGACATGTTGCCAGAGAGCCGAGCCCTTGAGAATGGGAACCACAGCTCAGCCTCTGAGAGCTGAAGCCACAGCCCTGCCTTTCTCAGAAACAAAAAGCCCGCTCCTCCCCTACTAGATACTTTCCCTTATGTGAGCCCTCCCTCATTTCCTCCCAACAGTCAGGATAGCTCCACCCCTCTGCAGGCTAAAGCCCCCAAAGAAATACTCACTAAAGTCCTCATAACTATAAAGTACCTTTCTTTTAATCAAAAAGGTCTTTCCCCTGCAGTCATACACTGGGGAAGCCTGTGCAATGCACCAATGCCATTGTCCCTGGTACAATGGAAGGATCCCCTAACAAATGACTGGCACAGTCCACATGCATTGCTAACCCAAGGTAGAGGATATATTTGTATCTTTCCAGAAAATGCTGAACATCCCATCTGGGTTCCTAGCTGCTGCATCTGACCAGCAACATCCTTGGAGCCGCCTACGTCCTCCTCCTATGGTAACACCCCTACTACTCCTTACAATCCCATCTTTAAACTCCCTCTGGGGCACCTCTCAGCCCCGCCAGTAAGAGAGGACTCAAAAGGCTATAGAAATGATAATGACCCTTTTTGCATAAAAAGAGAAGAATCAGAAAGCAATGCAAAAAACCCATTTAGCATTTATTGGACTATCCTTATAACACAGGAAAAGGCCTGACTAACATTATCAATCCATGGTAAAGAAATAAAAGGACAAATAGACACAGGCACAAATGTTTCTGTCCTAAGCACCAAAGATACTAATCCATCCTGGTCGTTAATACTAGGCCCAATAATACAAGGGGTTGAAAGCTTAAAAACGTCTCAACAATCACGTGACTCACTCCCTTGGTCAAATCGAGAGGGTCATTTGGGTTCCTTTACCACTAGTACTGCCTAATTTACAAAATACTTCATGGGGCAAAAATATATTCCAACAACTCAGAGCAATTTTAACTACTAGCCAGCCCCTCCAATTCTAAAGGCCACTGCTCCACCATTATTAACTATAAGCAAACCAAATCCAATAAAACTCTGATGAGATACTAAAAGCCCCATCTGGGTGGAGCAGTGGCTGCTGCCTCAACAAAAACTTACTCACCTTTGTGATCTAGCTCAACAACTCACACATAGCCCCCAACCATATCTGGTGTTTCTTATGCACCTCCCTTGCCTGCTCCCTTATGGCCACTATTCCAGTTGGCAATTACAATTCATCTTTCCCACATGGAAACAACTCTTGCACCGAGCCCATACTGCCCAACATCCCCCTCTGGAACATCAACCTCATCAACATCATGTGATTTATTTTCCCTCTGCCACCTCCTCCCCTCCTTCCTCTAGCCCTTCCTCTCTTCCATGTATGCACAACCTCTCCATCGTTGCACCCTACCCTGCACCAAAAGGCCTTTACTTCTGGTGCAACCACTCCCTCACCCCCTGTTTAAATGCATCTTTCAACACACCCTATGTCTTAGTTGCCTTAGACCCTCAACTTACACTAGTGAATATAAGGTTAGTTACCTGCTCCCACAGTCCCACTCTAAGAGAGCAGAGTTTCTTCCCATTCTAGTGGGTGCCAGTCTTACCGCCACACTTGCTACTGTTGCCATTGCTGGCAGTGTCCTAGGACATAGTGTTATCACCACTAACAACTTTAACGATGCACTGCAAATCACTTTTGAAAACACTGCACAATCCCTAGAAGCCCTCCAAAGACAGCTTACTTCACTAGCACAAATAGCCCTTCAAAACTGTCATGCCCTAGATCTACTGACAGCAGAAAAAGGTGACATATGGCTCTTCTTAAAAAAAGAATGCTGTTTCTATGTAAATGAGTCCACAGTTGTAGAATAAAACCTACAAACCTTACACAACTTATGTATCAAACTGTCCAATAAAAACCAAAACCCAAACACTCTTCTTTCCTGGTTCAGCTCTCCACTCTTAGCTTGGATGGCCCCTTTCATTACCCCCCTATTAACCCTCTTCTTTTTCTTACTTCTAGCTCCTTGCATCATGAAATTCATTAAGAAGCAAATACGAAGTATCTCCCTACTAACCTTTTTCCAATTGCAGTGCCTGCCATATCAGCTGTTACCACAAACTGAAGCTCAAACCAATTTTTAACCTGCCATGACCCATGCCAACAAGCCCCTACCCAACCCAGGTTGCCATAAAAACAACCAAAACAGTCGTCATCAATCAGGTCATGTGACAAACATGCTAAAAGTACACACTGAGCCTCCTCCTTCTAAGAGCTTGGCTGGCAGCCAATGATGGGTAAGACCTTCTGAGGAAGGCAACCTAAGACAGGCACAGCCACCTTAAACCATTACACTTGCCTAGGCTTGACTGGCAGCCAATGACGCGCAAGACCTTGAGAGGAAGGCAACCTAAGACAGGCGCGGTTACCACAAGTCTCTACTCATAAGCCACTTTCTTTAAAAATATAAAAAAGGAGGAACTGTAGGAGAAATAAAAGTGCCCAAGAGCACCCTGTGAACAGTTGACAAGGCATAGCTTATCAGTTGGTGACACGCTGTCTCTAAGGCAACCACACAGATGAACGAATGGTCGCTGACCACAAGGTCAGACAGAATGGCAACCAAGCCCTGTCCAGTTACACCACATCTTCTTCCTCCTCTCTGATCCCCTCTCCCTGTGTTTAATCCCCACCAATCAAACAGTATGGTGTGAAAAAACTCAGCCTATGTGATCAACCTAACCATCCCCCATAGCTTACCCCTCTCCTTGTTTGGGCATTTATTTGCCCCCGCCAACCAAATACCACCTAGCCTCCCTTCCCTATTCCCCTGAACTATAAATTGCTGTTCCTACATAATAAAGTTAGACTTGGTCCAGAACCCTGTCTCTGGAGTGTGCATAGTCTCTGTATCCATCCTCACTCACCCGGGGCCAACTAGTTTGAACCCACCAGACTGAGGTGGTATGCCAAAATGGTATGTCAAATTGCAACAACAGGCTGCAATTTTTTTGGTCATAAATTACAAAAATGTGTGGGAGGGAGCTTAAACTATAATGAAAACTAGAATTCATACTCAGTGGCAATGCTCCAATATGTGTTTATCAATTGTAACAAATGTACCACACTAATTAAGGTGTTGCAGGAAAGTGAACATGGCCCAGTGGATGGGGCTTCCGTCTATCACATGGGAGGCCTGTGGTTCAATCCCCGGGCCTCCTTGACCTGTGTGGGGCTGTCCCACATGCAGTGCTGATGTGCACAGGGGGTACTATGCAACACAGGGGTGTCCCCCACATAGGGGAGCACCACACGCAAGGAGTGGACCCTGTAAGGAGAGCAGCCCAGTGCGAAAGAAAGTACAGCCTGCCCAGGAATGGTGCTGCACACACCGAGAGCTGACACAGCAAGATGACTCAACAACAAAGAGACTCAGATTCCCGTGCTGCTAACAACAGAAGTGGAGAAGAACACGCAGCAAATGGACACAGAGAGCAGACAGCTGGTGCAGGGAAGGGGAGAGAAATAAATAAAAATAAATCTTTAAAAAAAAAAGGATGCTGTTAATGTGGGAAACTTTGGAAGGGGTAGGAAACAGGGCATTTAGAAATTCCCTACATTTTTATATAACATTTATATAATCTAATTATCTTTTTATAAAGATAAAAAATAGAATATCACAAAACATGTGACATGATATAAACTGTAAATTTTCTAATAAACTGGTCATTATAACTTCCAGGTGGTGCTATGAAATTTCTACCTCAGCATTCATAACTACAACCTTTTCCACCAATTTCAAGTAAATCCACAGACTCATCATAAAGCAATATCCATGATTCACCAGTTTTCTATCAACCATGATTACAGTATTCCCTCAGATGACCAAGTTCCACTCATCTATGAAATCATTTCACAACCCAAAACAAGTTTTGAAAGATCCAGTGAGGGAAGCAGACTTGGCCCAATAGATAGGGAGTCTGCCTACCACATGGGCCTCCTTGACCCATGTGGAGCTGGCCCATGTGCAGTGCTGATGCACACAAGGAGTGCCATGCCACACAGGGATATTCCCCATGTAGGGGAGCCCTACGCGCAAGTAGTGCACCTCATAAGGAGAGCTGCCCAGGGTGAAAGAAAGTGCAGCCTGCCCAAGAATGGCACTGCATGCATGGACAGCTGACACAAGATGATGCAACAAAAAGAAAGAGATTCCCGGCGCTGCTGATAAGGATGGAAGCAGTCACAAAAGAATACAGTGAATGGACAGAGAGAGCAGAAAACTGTGTGGGTGGGGGAGGGGGGCAGGGAGAGAAATAAAACATAAACCTTAAAAAAAAGATCCAATGAGCTAATGTGTAAAGGGCTCCCAATCTAAACATAAGTCAGAGATCGATTATAAATTATAATGGCAGAGAACCTTACAGCAAAGTCCAACATTCTGCTCAACTAAACAGCTATCATACAAAACTCTGGATCAACAGATGCTGACTCACTCAACTCTACATAACCCAGGTGTTCACCGTATTGACAGTTCAGCACACATCATGGAGTCCTGAGATGATGTACAGAAGAAAAAATTCACCAATCCAGGGGAATAAGATCTTCTGGCCTGCACTCTCTTTGGGGCTTTCAAATACCCCTGGTTCACTGTCTCTCTTGCATCTTTACTCCCTCTGTCTGGTCAATAGTACAGGAAGTATCTTTTTTTAAATTTTATTTTATTTATTCATTTTTTAAAAAATATTACATTAAAAAAATATGAGGTCCCCATTCACCCCCACTGCCCCCACTCCACTACTCCCCACACAGCAACACTTTCCCCCATCATCATCACACACCCATTGCATTTGGTGAGTACATCTCTGGGTATCACTGCACCTCATGGTCAATGGTCCACATCATAGCCCATACTCTCCCACATTACAGGAAGTATCTTGATCCACTATGGTCTCTCATGTTATTCAACAATTCCAAAGGGCCATAAATTTTACTCTAAATACTAGAGTACGCCTAAATGCATGCCAAAATAAAAGTCAAGGGAAGTGGACATGGCTCAACTGATAGATTGTCTGTCTACCATATGTAGGGTCCTGGATTCAATCCCCAGGGCCTCCTGACCCATGTGGAGCTGGCCCATGTGCAGTGCTGCCCCACATGAAAGGTGTGCCCCCACAGGGAAAACCATCCTGCGTGATAAAAGCACAGCCCACCCAGGAGTGGCACTGCACACATGGAGAACTGACACAGCAAGATGAAGCAACAAAAAAGAGATGCAGTTTCCCAGTGCTGCCATGCAAGCAGACACAGAAGAACACACAGTGAATGGACACAGAGTGCAGACAATGGGTGGGAAGGGGATAAAAATCAATAAAATAAATCTTTAAAAAGTAAAAATGAAAAACAAAATTAAAGAAAAATAAATACAAGACAATACTTCTTATAATTACTTCAATCAATAATGTTTGAAGAACAATTATCTACAAAAGTGGAATTTGGGCATTTGGGACAAGTGGGTAAGGAGAATTTTAATGATCTTTATTTAAGTTTTCAAAATGTGCAAATAAATACCAATACATTAAGAAATTAGAAACTGGGAGAAATGAATTATTCCTCTTCTATTATCTAACCCTAACTTTTACTCTTCTCAATAATGCACAGCCCTTCACCTGAGCACCTGTAGCAATATGCTGTTTGAACTCACCTGCTGAAGTGTCAGTTATCCTACTGACTGCAAACTTCTGATCTTACTCATCTCTATCAGCTATATTCAACTACTAATACATGCAAAAGCCAAATGCAGGGATTAAAATGATCAATGAGTGCACTACTTCTCCAGTGAAGAAATGGGCTGGTTGAAAAAAAATCTCTCTCATCTCTCCAGTAAATACAGAGTCTGGAACAAATCTATGTAATGTTGGAATACAGAGTCTGGAACAAATCTATGTAATGTTGGAAATGAAATTACCTACTGCTGAATCTGTAACCTATCACCACTGTCAGACCTAGGTAAAGTCAAATGCAGCTCAGATCCTTAAATATCTGCTAAATGAGCATATAATATCCATGCTAATAGGAGAAACCAACCCATCTGCTGACAACACAGGGGTAATATCAGTAGAATATCCTACTCATCGGTGGTTGCATTGTAAATAGTTCAATTGATAACTGACTTCCTCTGGGTTTTCATTCACAACCAAATAAGTCCTAGGTAAACAAAGTTGACAATGGTAAAAGAAGCTATGTAACTCTGGTCTTGCACCCAATTTCCAGTCTCACCTGTCATGACTTGTCATGACAACTCTTCACTTGGAAGTAACCTGCGGCGGCTTGCTCGGTCGGTAGAGGTGGGGTCTGGCTGCGGACGAAGGGTCGGTCCAGCTCTGGACGAGGGGTCGGTCCCGCTTGGGATGAGGGGTTGGTCCCACTTGGGACGAGGGGTCGGTCCGGCAGCAGACAAGGGATTGGTCTCACAAGGGGTTGCGCGGTTCGGCTGACGGGGTCGCCCGGCGAAGCTGGCGACGAAGGGGTCGCCCGGAGAAGCCGGTGATGAAGGGGTTGCCCAGAGAAGCCGGCGATGAAGGGGTCGCCCGGAAAAGCAGGCAACAAACTGGGGACAAGGGAGGCCAGGCCCTTGTCGGGGGCTCTCAGGACTGGAGGGCGCATGGCAGAAGAACTACCGCGGAGACAAGGTAAACACGCAAGTCCACTTTACTGAGGGAGAGGCAACAGTTTTATAGGGGCTGGGGAAGGCTGATTGGTCGAAGCCATGCCCTGTTCTGATTGGTTGCTGGCAAAAGGTCAGTGGGCGGTACTGGATGGGGGAGGGGTGGTGGTTAGGGATTGGCTGTCGCTGTTGCTGGGGGAAGGGGCAGGGTTTAGGGATTGGTGGCTGCTGTTGCTGGGGTGGAGGGCAGACTGGAGTTTCCCGCCCACACCTGGCTGTTGCTGCTGTCGGGGGAAGGGAAAAGGGCGGGCTGGATTTTTCCGCCCACTCCTGGCTGTTGCTGCTGTCGGGGGAGGGGAAAAGGGCAGACTGGAATTTTCTGCCCTGCGCCTGCACAGGGAGAAAGAAGAAGAAGGGTGCCGCCCCACAAGGCATCGTGTGGCGCCATCCAGGAGGAGGGGCGGCCGCGGAAGCATGGCTGCCAAGAAGGGGAGACCCAAGGGCACTCTGCGCCCATGCCGAGCTTCCTTCAGGGGTGGCGGTGGGCCCGACCAACCACCCTATTATGGGGGCAGTGGAATTAGGCCTACCGCAGCCGCTTCCCCGCCGGGCCAGCAAACCATTCTTCAGCCTGAGGGGTGACCGCAGTAACCCTATCCCCATCAGTAGGAAAATGAAGTGTGCTCCAAGAGAAATACGGGGAGGACCGTCCTCTCCCCAAGTCAAGAGTAAGAAGGCCTTGGCTACACTGGAGAACAAAGAAAGTATGAATACCTACCTTTGCTGTACAGGAAAGATAATGAAAACAATTGAGTTTTATATATTCATTAGCCAATGGAGTTCAGAGATTTCCAATTCCCTTCCTGAGTCTTAAAACGTTGGGTGTCCACTGTCAGAGAAACGAAACTAGAATTTCTCATATAGGAGAATTTCTGGCTTATGAAACATCCATCCCAGTTTCCTGGACTTTCACAACACTTTCTGCTTTACTTTGTATCTATCTTTGAGTACACTTGCCCTAGATCATCTTGGTTCTTCCACACAGGTGTCTAATAATATCACTTATCAACACTGAGTTCTATATCTTACCCCACTGGACTTGGATATCACCCAAGATACTGAAGAATGCATTTCATTATGAGGTTGATCAATTCAAGGCTTGTTCCATTTGGAGACATCAAAAGCTCCCATCAGGCAAATTTAGCCCTTAGAATTCCCTGCATCAGAAAGAGGTAGAAGTATATGCCCTCAATCATCATTAGAGCACTTTCGTATTTGCTTATGTCATCCTGAAAGTAACCCTGGTGAGTAAGTCTAAATTAACCATTCAACAAATGAAACAAACAGAGGTTCAGAAATCTTCAGTAATGTTTAAAATTACATGACTAGAAAAAGACAGCCAGAATTTCCATTTTTTCCACCTGTCTCACAGTTCAAATTCCTTAAGTGTTCCAAAGAGGATTTATCTGGAATGTCGCCTTTCATTTTGATAATCAGAGTTCCCAACTTAATGCCCAAATCTCTTCTTCATATAGTTTATTCACACAATTATGACCCCTGTCTAGTTTCTCCTACCATACAGGAGCTGATTCTACTATCGAAACATTATCCTCTAACACACTTGATGTTCATAGTCCAATATATTGGACACTAACTCATTTCAACAGACACCTATTCTGAACATTTCTCATGCCCTTCAATGTATTTACATCTGTCTCCAATTACATGCTTTGTCCATGATGCGAGGACAAAGAACATGGAGTAATAAGCTGATCCAGGTCTAAATATAGTTTATTTCCTTCAGTACACTCATGTTATTTGTCAGTATACATTTATTTCTTTGTCTATCCTCTACTGCTGCAATTGCATAAAACAATTCCCTGAATGACTTTAAGTATATTTCACTTAAAAAAATACAAATGAATCATGAATTCAGAAAAAAACTGTATGTCCACAATAATATAACCTGACCTCAGATTGCCTGGGTCTAAGTGCCTGGAGTCAAATCCAACAATTACAGTTCAAATAACAAAAGAAATAAGAATTGTCCTTTCTGGTTAAAATTCTCTTCTTTACTCACCAGAATCCAAATAGACCAAACATGAAGGAAAACAAGACACTGATGAGGCTTTCACCCTCAATCCAATGTACTGAGTTCCTTTCTCACTGTAGAAAAAGGATCATTTTCATGAAGGACTCTTGCTGTATGCAGTTGATTGTGTCATCAGTCCTGTAACCTAGAAGAAACACATTGATTAATTCAGATGACAGTGAAAATACTTTTAATCAAGTCATGTCTTCTTTATCACAATCTTTATGCTCAAATTAGAGAAATCATGTAGATGCATTTAAGGAAAACAGCCTGCACCCTTTAATTCCTCCTCAAAGCCTCTACATCAGTCTTCATATCATCCGCACAGGTTTCGTGGATTTTGTCCTAGGCAAGGATTCTAGAGTAGTCACAAGAAGAACATCTCTACTACTCTTCATTTCTAAGAGGACTTGTCATCAACCAACATTCAAGGATGTAGGCATCAATGTAGTCTATATAAATACTTGTGTTGAAAATACATATTCAAAGAAAAACATTTTCATTTTGAAAAGTGGCATATATTACTACTAAACATAGGAAATACTATCTCATGTCTCTTCATGTCAAATTTTGTTGATGTTCTAAGGACTATAAAACCCCACAAGCTTCAGAACATTAGAGATTTCCAGAGTAAATTAATCTAGTTTCATTACTGATTTTCCATGAATAGAATGTGCAAAACTTTTTTTATTATTAGATCCATTCCAGGATCATGTATTGCATTAATTAATTATCTCTCTTCCCTCCCCCCACCAGTTGTCTGCTCTTTGTGTCCATTCACTGTGTGTTCTTCTGTGTCTGCTTGTCTTCTTGTCAGTGGCACCAGGAATCTGTGTCTCATTTTCTTGTGTCATTTTACTGTGTCAGCTCTCTGTGTGTGTGGCCATTCCTTGGCAGGCTGCAGTTTTTTTGCATGGGTGGCTCTCCTTATGGGGTGCACTCCTTGTGTGTGGTGCTCCCCCACACAAGGGACACCCTGTATGGCACAGCCCTCCAAGTGCACATCAGCACTGTGCATGGGTGAGCTTCATCCACCACATGGGTCAGGAGGCCCTGGGTTTGAACCTTAGACTCCCCATGTGGTAGGAGGATGACCTATCTTTGAGCCAAATATGCTTCTCATGTTTTTTATTTAACTGTCACTCTCTCTAGTTACTCTTTTTATAAATTGTGGAAGCATGTACGCAACAAACTTTCCAATCTCAACCATGTCAAAGCACATAATTGAGTGAGTGGAATTAATTACATGCAAAATGTTGTGCTTTCCTCACCAACATTCATTACCAGAACTTTCTAATTGTCTCCAACAAAATCCTACAAATAGTATTCAATATTTTTTTTAATTTTTTTATTTTTTATTGACTTTGTAATAATATTACATTAAAAATATATATGTGAGGTCCCATTCAACCCCACCCCCCCACCCCCTCTCTCCCCCCCCCAACAACACTCGTTCCCATCATCAAGTATTCAATATTTTTTAAAACTAAAAGTATGAAAGTTTTCAGGGGTATCCTGACATATGGAACAAAAACTATTTCAAAAGTGAAATCAAGCAATATATTTTCATTTTAGGTATGGATATTTGATCCCAAAATAATATTTTCTATTTTCTTTTTAAATTCAGAGTTCCAAAATTTAAAAAGTATATTCTATTTAATTTTAATGCTATGCCTTTTAGGTAATCGATAACATCATTTTCACAGTTTTCTGATATAGTCCTATGAAATTACAGCCTAGTCAGTCAGACAACACTCAAGGCAAGTGATAATTTCTTTTTGTCAAAATTTTGTCTGTGCTGTAGGTCAATGCTGAGCTAGTCTTGTCCAAGTGCATGAAGTTATATGAGCAATTAAAATAGGCTGGAATTGAGGAATTTAAGAGCCACATCAGAAGAGATCATTTAAAGGAAAAAATGCAAGGATGCTTTCTTTGTCAGCCAAAGGAGAGCTAATGCAAAATTTGCTAATAGCAGAATGGGGTATTTCCTGATGCAATTACCAAAAATGCTGCAATTGTTTTATAAATAGTTAAGGGGTATTTTTTAGAGGAACTCTGAGATGCTTGAGAAAAGGTCTAGATCACTTTGAATAGAATGGTAGGAATGTGCAGCCTAAAGTTATTTCCAATAAGGCCTTAGAAGGAAATAATGAAACTATTATTGGAAACTGGAGGAAAGGCAATCCATGTTTCAGAGTTGCACAGAACTTAGCAAGATTGACTCCTAATATTATTTGGGAAGCAGAATCTTAAAATGATGAGACTGGACACTTACCCAATGAGATTTCCAAACTAAATGTGGAAAATGCAGCCTGGCTTCTCCCTGCAACTTATAGCAATATGCTGGATGAAAGAGATAAGCTGATAAATTCTTCAGCACAAAGGAACCAGAAACTGATTGCAGAAATTCCAAGTTTTCAGACAATATGGTTACATTTGATGAATTAAATTGGAAACTGTAAGCCAGGATTGAACATTCAATTATCAGGGAAAGACTTGTGGAAAGTATTACTGTCTGATGGCTTGGACCCCTGCTTCCTGCATGCTAAACCAACAGGTTTTCTGAGAGAGCTGTATAAACAAAACCACTGTCAGCCTAAACTAAAAGGGACATGAAGAAGAGATGGAGGGGAAATGGCTTTAAGAGGAAAACCATGGAAGGTGAAGTCTGGAATTAAGATATTTCCTTGGGCTGAGAGAGAAATCCTACCAATACTTATGGTGAGAGTAAGTTTGCCCTGGCATTTGAAGATGGTGTATGTTCCAATCTGCTCTTCAGGGAGAGTTTTGCCACCCCAGGCTACTGAGAGGGCAATGCACATTCCCTAAGGGTTGCAGAATGTGAGGTCAACACCCCCTTGCTCTAAGGGTTTGGATAGTCTCCCATAGATTAGGGAAGGCCAGGTCACCAACTCACTCTTCTGAGATGGCTGGGCATGTACACTAGAGATGAGGGAGAATGTTTCCACTACCTCACTGTACTAAGTGGGTGGACACTATACCCTAGAGATTGGGGAAAGTGTGGCCATCACCTCAACATTCTTGGAGGGTGAGTCCTAGAGCTCAGTTACCATAAGCTTGATGAGTGTAGAAGAAGGCAAATGATTGTTGGGCATGACTGTGGGAAAAAGTGGCCTCATGAGGCACCAAGGGGAGAAGAAACCATAATTTTACTTTGAAATCTAATGGAGTATGCTCTGCAGGGTTTCAGATATGTTGGGGACCTGTGATGCATGTTTCCCTCCCAAATTCTTCTAGTGGTAATTCAAATGTTTATCCTATGTCTGTCCCTTTGTATACTTGAAGCTGACAAATTGTTTTGTAAGTTTCACAGGTATACAACCAGAGGGGACCTTGCCTCCAAGACAAATTGTATTTCTATAAACGGATTCATTGTGATATGATTTTGTACTTAGCATTGTTACTGATTAAAGATGCACTTTTCAATATTGTTATGTTCCTTGTGAAATTCAGAGGGTAGCGTGTAGCAGTTAGATATTATTTATGAATTCCAATAAAGGATTATGATTTAAAACTAAATCCTCCTCTGGGTGTGATCACCTTTGCTTGCATTAGATTCAACTGGCATGTTTTGATTAAATTAAACTACCTGTGAAGATTAGGGATTTGATTCAACCACATCAGTAGGGTGTGACTCAAGGCTGAGTCTCCAGCCCCCTTGCTGGGCTCCTATAAGTGGACACTCACTCAAGAAGACACACAGGGAGAGAGACAGCCTCATATAATAGATACCAGAGGAGAGAACTTTTTCAGCTTTGATCCTGTTGCTCCAGGAAGAGAGATGAGTCATTTGTCTGATAGTTGACAGTTAACATTTTGAAGAAACCAGTGGAACTCAGAAGGTCTGGAGAGATACAAGCCCTATACCAGCCTGTAACTGAGATAGAGGAAGGCTGAACGCTCACAAAGATTGGCAATCATCTTTGGTATGAAAGTACCTCTTATGGTACCTTGAGGTGGGCCCTTTAGGGCCTTTTAACTATATGCTTTTACCCCAAAATGTCTTGAAAAGACAACTGATTTCTAGTATTTTGCATCAGCACCAGTTTGGCTCAATAATATAGATGCTTTGAATAAATCTAGCACTATTTCATTTTTGGAGATGGAAAACTCTTAGAAATGCAGCTATACAAAGAATTGCTCTATGAAAACATTCTGAGAAATCTAAGTATAGGCTAGTCTATATGATGATCATTTTCTTTTTATGAAAACTACATGTAGTTTTTGTGCTGGGGATTATTTATAGATATTAATACAAGAGTTTTCTATATATTAACCATATCATGTCATATATGCTTCAGAAGTGGATCTCAAATGTCTCTGTATACAGAATTCAAATGTCTGGGGTGGACATACAAATTTATCTGTTCCTTTGATTGGCATGAGAAATCCTCAGGTGATTTCAACAGGCATCAAGGTTGAGAACCACTTCTCTAAGGAGCTGAGACTCTGGGCAGGGAGTCAGGGCTCACTGAGTACGGTTACTGAATCTGCAGCATGAGCATGTCTGAGAGAAGGCAGAACAGCAGATTCAAAGTCCCCATCCCAAACTACCAATTCAGGATTTGCATTTTAACAAGATCCTAGAGGATACATATCCCAGGGGATACACTGAAAAAGCAGGAGCACTGGTTCAGAATTCAATCCAATGCCCCATTTCACCATGCTTAAAACCTGGGAGGTATAGTGCCTCATTCAATTCTCATCCAAACAAAGACACTGTCAAGAAAGGTTATCTCAGGAACTTGTTCACCTATACTGTAATAATTCAGTCACCCTGATCTTAGTGCTAAGTCCTCTTGTTTCCCACAGTTTTTCTTGCTTTTGGTATAGGCTGAAAATAAAATACTCTTCATTTAAAATAATGAATACAGGCATACTTGGAATGACAAACAGGAGTCTGTTCTGTTTTTCTACATACTCAGCCTCACTTTCCAGACATAAGTTTCAAAATATTTATACATGTCCAAGTTTATATTACATGTGTTCATTTTTATATTTCCCAATTAATAGAATGGGAATTAGATTCACTTCTTTCTGGCACCCTCAGAGCATATCTGAATCCCAATACTTCTAAAATAATTTTAACATCATTTTAATTAAAATAATTCATTTTTGCATCACCATGCAATATTATTTATTGCTAAGTTAAGCAGTGTACAAATTTCTTGTTTACATAATTTTCTTCTTTGCATTATCATTAGCTTCATTTTCTTTGACTCAAACATTTATAACAAAAATTTTCGAAAATAATCTTGAAGTGACTGCTGTGACTCTATAATATGTAGTAAAATTCATCTCACAATCTACTGTGTCCAAATTTTTCCATTGAGGTGTCTGCTCTAAAATAAGGTACACTCAAACTTTGTCCTCCAGATGCCCTGTAGCAGCAAGGAATAGAAAGGTTATTTTTCATCTCTTTTTGCCCTTTACCTTTCCTACTGAATGAGGTAAAGATGTCATTTCCTGTTTTCCTCAAATCCATAAAAAAAGCAATATTTTTAGAAATTCTTACAGTTCTAATAGTATAAATAGTATGATTCAATATATTAATACTGTGATGGTTGTCCCGGCCCACGGGACACTGACGGGGGCTCGAGTACCGGTCAGGGAGGAATGTTATGGGAAAAGAGACACGAAGGACGACAGCCAGACAGAGTTCAGATCACGCTGCAAGCTGTTACTGCCACTGCCATGAAATTTTATTGAAGGGCTGAGCATATATACTCTAGGAAGGAGGGGGGGTGGCAGGTAAGGACAGGTGGTGGTCTGGGGTTGGCAGCTGCTGTTGCTGGGGAAAGTGGCAGAGGTAAGGTGATTGGTTATGGCTGTTACTGAGGGAAATAGCAGAAGTAAGTTTAGGAGGCAATTACTGATTGGTGCTCGCACTGACTGCCTGAGGCATTGGCTGGGTGGTAACTGCAAGAAAGGGTGTGAACCTTCTTCCATGAAGGAGGCTGGGTATACTGTAGACTGTTACTGTATCAGCTCTGGCAGCCATTATGTGCTCCTCGGTATTGCTGAAGGCAAGCGCTGTCCTGAATGTCCCCAACAGTTACTATATCCCTTATTAATAAATTCCACTCAAAAGCCACACCAAATTTCCTGACAAAGTTGACAAACTGGCTCTAATATGTATTTAAAAGACAAAGGCCTGATATTAATGCCATTGGCCACTCTGCTCTGGTTACCAGCTGGGCACTTCTTTCTCTTCAAGCTAAGGGCCTAACAGGAAAGCATATGGGCCCCTGTCTTGAAAGTATTATTGATCTGGTCTATGAGGATGAAGAAGGTGTGCCGTCATTTAACAGAGTCAAGGAAGAATGTGTTTCACATGCACATGATTTACCTAGCACATCTAAATATTCCCCTGCCAGTGTTAATAAACAGACAAAGGCAGCAAACCCACCTGAGAAGGGCACTGTGGCCAGGAACACACCCATCAGACATGATCTGGCACCTGGTGAGTCCTGAGACTGACAGAGGTGCTAAATGGGGGCGAGGCAAATCTAGAATGGACAAAGTAGGAGATAATGAGAGTCAGTTGTCGCCCCAAGACCACCTGCAGTAGTGGTGGCTTTAGAGTGTCAATAAGCTTCCTCTTGCAAGATTCCTACAGAAAGCAAAGCCAACTGGAATCCTGAGGAAGTGCTCCCTGGACACATAGAGATCCAAGTGGCACAGGGATAGGCTGGATAGACATGGAGATGCTTCACATAGATAGCCCTTAAGAGAAGAACTTCTTCCCAGTTTCTGAGTGTCAAGAAATTAGTCAAATTCTGCTGAGGATGAAATAAGGTGATGACTGATAAAAGCTAGCACAATTACTAGATTGATGAAAATGTTATTGTCACCAAGACTGATGTCCAGGAATTAAAAGGAATAAAATCCCTAATTGCAAAAGGTAACTATTCTTGTCCTATTCGGTGGGATGAGGAGAAACGCTGATGAATGGACTCTGCTTTCAACTTGCATTGAAGATGAGAGATCAGCAGCAGAAAATAAAAGTTGAAATGTTTTGCTTTTTTTTTTTTCAAATTTCAGAATGGCCAATTTTAGAACATGAGGACAAATCGGGAGAGGGAGTAGTATAAGTATATAATTTGTAATGATAAAAATTCATGATATCACAGGAAGGAATGGGACACAAACAAAAGAGATTTAAAAAAAAAAACAACAACAGCTGGGATAATAGATAATGCCTCACCTAATATGGGGGTGATGCCAGTAGAGAAATACTTTCAAATGTAATGGTCCAAAATAACTACCTCCAAAAGTACCTATTTCATTTTTGTAATAAATGTCAGGCAAGCTACTGAATATGAGTGTCAAGACAAGACTGTGCAGAGTCAAAGATCATGGCAAAAGTTCAAAATAGTATTTATTAAAGATGGGAAATGGAAATGACCTCCAAGACCTAAGAGGATTATCTAGAATTTTTGAAAAATGCCCCAAATAGCCCAGATGCCTGATCCAGGGGAGTACTTACTATGTACCTTGGTAAAAGTGTTCTCTCCTGCAAACTAGGAACTTTAACCTGGAAGGGCCCATAACTGTGGTCAAAATAGTTTCTGTAAGTCATAACATGAAGAGCTACATCTTAGAAAACTTCAACATTCCACTTAGGAAGACTTGACAATAAGTACCTTTTGGAGAGAGTGGCAGACATCTAACTCTCTTTCTGGACACCAAAGGGATTTTGAGTCTGAAGGTGCCTAGAACCCAGGATAGAACAGAATGATCCCTATGGCCAAATGCTCCAGAGGTTTATAGAGCTCCAGGATAAATTCAAGTGCTATTAAATATGATGTGTTTATTCCAGGGAAGGCTACCTTCCTTCTGTCTTAATTTCCTCATCTGTAAAAAAGAGTAGTATTTACTTAACTTTATTCTGAAGGATAAAATTAATTGTTATGTGTAGAGTGCTCTGAAATAGTTTTCAAGATTTTACTTTTTATTTCTCTCCTCCCCACCCCCCATTGTCTGCTCTCTGTGTCTGCTTGCATTCTTGTCAGTGGCCTAGTAATCTGTGTCTCTCTCTTTTTTTAAGATATTTTATTTATTTCCCTCCCCTTCCCCCATCCACCACCCCTAGTTGTCTGCTCTCTGTGTCCATTTGCCTGTGTTCTTCTGTGATTGCTTCTATCCTTATCAGTGGCACCAGGAATCTGTGTTTCTTTTTGTTGTGTCATCTTGTTCTGTCAGTTCTCTGAGTGTGCAGTGCCATTTTTGGGCAGGCTGCACTTTCTTTTGCACTGGGTGGCTCTCCTTACAGGGTGCACTCCTTGCATGTAGGGCTCCCCTATGCAACATGGCACTCCTTGTGCACATCAGCACTGCACATGGGCCAGCTCCACACGGGTCATGGAGGCCCAGGGTTTGTATCATGGATCTTCCATGTGGTAGGTGGACACCCTACCCATTGGGCCAAGTCCATTTCCCCTGTGTCTCTTTTTATCGCATTATCGTGCTGGATCAGTTCTCTGTGTGTGGCACGCCACTCCTGGGCAGGCTGCACTTTTTTCACATGGGGTGGTTCTCCTTGTGGGGGCACACTCCTTGTGAGTTGGGCTCCCCTATGCGGGGACACCCCTATGTGGCACGGCACTCCTTGCATGCATCAGCACTGCATGTGAACCAGCTCACCACACTGGTCAGGAGGCCCTGGGTTTGAACCCTGGGCCTCCTCTGTGGTATGTTGATGTTCTATCAGTTGAGTCAAATCTGCTTCCCTGAAATACATGTAATAGTGTTCAATTAGTATGATTATTTAAGTAATAATAATAATAGTAATAATAACACATGGTCATTTAGTTATCAGGCCCCGAAGCTCTTTTTGAGTCCAGGACTGAGCACTCATGCCCTCTCTATGAGAATTATGAAATTTGATACTATTTTATTATAAAATAGTAAAATAAAAATATAAATATAGGACACAATGAAATCTAGGACATAGTAGGATTTTCAGTAACAACACATAGCACTTATATAATTCTACATATGTATCTATTAAAAAGAGTAGAATGTCATGTATTATTACTGGTCATAAAATGCTTCATGATGCATAGGCTCCCAGGTACAGAAGAAGGGGTTGAAAAGTAACTAAGGAGGCTGATTTACAGGCTACAGTTTTCCATTATAGATTATAAATCCCCAGGTATACTTGCGTGGTCACACTGCACAGGAAAAATGGCAAGAGTGGTGCACAGAGGGCAGGAATCTGCCCAAAGGTGAGAAAATGCATGAGAGAGATGTCTCTTTGAAATGTTGATGAGCCCACCTCTTTGCTAATGGCCAGGGAGGAGTTCCAGCTGTTTACTCTTTTGATTGCTTATTCTCCCATCAATCTCCCAAGAGGACCCAAAGATAAAGTCCTTTGGGAATATCCAGAGCTTTCACCTGGCTTCCAGAGGAAGTCTCCATCCAAATGGCAGAAACTTGGGGAGGGTCTTGCAGCAGCCATCTTGGGTTATTGATGTCCACGCAGACTTCTTGCCAGGTGCCAGATCCATCTATTGATTTCCTATCTTACTAGCCTGCTTCAAGTGCATTGTAACTCCTTCTGGTTTTGTCTGTTTGTTCAGTGCCAGTGTATATTCTAATACCTCTGGATGATAAGATAAATTGATAAATGAAAACTCCTAAAAGAGCTCTATTCAAATGGCCAAAAACTAAGTGCTTATATTAATAAGTATGAATACTAATAAGATCTTTAAAATGATGAAAATTGTCTTGACTAATGCAATTATAATCTCTTCATAAAAATAAAAGACAGTTTTTGCCTAAACTGAAATGAATAGTTTATTTTTCTTCACATAATGAAATGAAAGATATGAAACTAAAATGGATATTGGAAGAAGTAAAATGTCTGTAGGAGTGCTGACTTAAATTTGATAAGTTTGTTCAAGAAAAGTGTGTTTTGTCTGAGCATGGGATGGCTAGTTTTCATAAAATCAGAATGGAAGTAAGTAGGGCAAAACTTGAATGCATATGGCAAGTTGTAGAAGGTACTGTGGTAGCATTAAGTAAGGGTTTGTGTTCTATGATGGCAAAACTTGTCTTCAAGTAAGGATGCTTTATGTGGTTATGAATAATTATATAAGAAGTTTGTAGAAGCATTGCTTAAACTGAAATATTCAAATGGCTAATTACAGAAAGTCATTATTTCTTTTCCTTTCATCTATTTTCAAAATGTTACATTCAAAAAATATAAGAGGTTTCCATATATCCCCCACCGCCCCTCACTCCACTCCTCCTATATTAACAACCTCTTTCATCATTGTGGCACATTCATTGATTTGGTGAATACATTTTGGAGCACTGCTGCACCCACATGGATAATAGTTTACACTGTAGTTTACACTCTCCCTGAGTCCATTCAGTGAGTTATGGCAGGATATATAATGTCTAGCATCTGTCCCTGCAATATCAGTCAGGACAACTCCAAGACCTGAAAATGCCCATCACATCTCTTCTTCCCTCTCCCTGCCCTCAGCAACTACTGTGTCACTTTTTCTCATCAATGCTACAATTTCTTCCATTACTAGTCACAATAGTTCCATAGTAGAATATCAGTAAGTCCACTCTAATCCATATTTTATTGCTCCATCCTGTGGACCCTCGGATGGTGATGTCCACTTCACCTCTATACTGAGAGGGGTTAGATTCCACATGGATGATGGATGCAGTTCTCTCGCTGGCAGTTGTAGGCACTCAGTTCCCTGGTGTGGTGGTTGACCCACTATACCTCTCTGTTAGCTGGCCTGGGTAAGTCCAATGAACCTGAGGGTAGAAGTTTCAAGTCTGTTGAGGCTCAGGACCCAGCTGGCACATGGACAGTCAAGAGATTCAAATCTCCTGAGTATACACCAACGCTAGTGCCAACCACAGTTTCAGTAAAAGTGACAAGAGGAAAGTGTAGAAAGGTCACATCTGAGTTGAACTCCATCACACTCAGGAACACAAATTCCAAAGTAGGGCCAACTGACATAGCACTGAATTCCAGAGCCATCTGCCATGACCATAGAACCTCTGGGTCTCCATAACCCTCAGGAGAACCAATACCTGGGGTTGTTTCAACTTTGGCTGTCTCTGTGACCCTGCTGAGGCATGAGTAAGCACAACCCAGCTGATGACCTCCTGAATCTTTTCTGGAGACTCACAGCTATATAAACTAATTTTTCCTTTCCATTTCACCCATTTATTCAAGTTCTAAAAGCAGATTTTAGCACCTGATATTACATGTAGGCTGAGATATTCTGCTGGTCTGAGTTGACCCTTTTATTCAAGGTCTTTTTCTAGTTACATCATCAGCTGGTGCTTGGTAGCAATTCCTCTGTGCCAGGGAGGCTCATCCCTGGAAGTCATGCCCCATGCTGGGGGGTTGGGGGAGTTAATGCACTTACGTGCTGAGTTTGGCTTAGAGAGTGGCCACATTTGAGGAAGTTGGAGGCGCTCAGGAGTTAAACTGTTATGCACCCTCCACATCTAGCCCTAGTTCTTATTTTACGCACACAGGCTCATAAGCATAGTCATCAATATCAAGGGCTCATTGTTGGACCATCCTTCCTTGTTGGTCTTTGATGGTGCACTTGGGGGATTGTTGCTGTTCCATTGGGTATGTGATAGAGCTGCCCTGGCTAGGAACTCAGCACTCCCTCAGTTGTCCTTTGTAACTGTAACTGCTATGAAAATACCCAACATATATCCAAACATTTTTATGTACCCTATATACAAGTCCTGGAGAATTCCATCCCGACCATGTGCCCCCATCAATAACATACCACACCAGTGTTCCTCCCCTGCCATAGTTGAACCTCTCTGTTTTCCAAAACTTCTTCAAAAATGAAGCCTTATATATTGCCAAATTCAACTAATAGGAAAATGAAATATAGCAATGGGTTCACAGATTAGAAATAGAATACAAACTAATTTAGAAAAATTAAAATAAAGTAAAAATAAATTGGGGTATTAAAAAGTGAAAAATATTATACAGCTTTTTTTTGACATTTTGCCTTTCATCACTGCAATAGGTGTTGCCCTATATGTACAGTGGCAAGGAAATTTCTTTCATTCGTTCCTCAGTGTCTACATTTTTTTCTTCTTCTAATTTTTAATTTTGCCTTCACAAAAGCTTTAGATCACAGTAATTCACATAAACAATATATGGGACTCCTATATATACAACATCAAACCCTTTTACCCCTTCCCCAGCAATCATCTTTTTAAATGTTCATGTTATATTTGCTGCAGCTGATGAACAGATATTGAAACATAGCTTTCAAACATGGCTCCATTTTGCTTTACATTAGGATTCATATTTCAGACTATATAATTTTCTAATTTTTAGTTATCTTAAGTTTTACATTATGGTTTACATTTTAGCCTATACATTTTTATACACTTTTGGTATAATTTAACACGTCCTATATCCATCATTGCATGATCTTGTGGAACACTTCCATTCCCCCCCTCCCCACCGTTACCCTGATTCCATCTATTCTAAACCTCTCTCCTTCCCTCAAGGCCCACAGTGATAATCAACCTTCATTACTTGAAGGACAAGATTCACAGATATTTGCAACAATGCTGAGGGCTTGACCTTTTAGATTGCCCTAACCCAGCGCAAGCAATTAATTCTTTCGAGAGACACAATTCTCTCTGTTTGAGAACACCAGGTCTTCCTAGGATGTGGGTACACCTTCACACTCATTTTATGGGGCTCCACCCGATGACATAATATAGTATGAAAACATGAGCACTCACACACTCCGTAGAAGCCTGCCTCTGTGCCAGACAACCCCCTTAAGCATCTTGAACAGGCAATCCTTCATTATATTTTCTAAAGAGTTTTCCCAACATTATAGTTTAAACCACACACTTGACAATCTTCCATGTTCAAATATTACCCCAAGCCCTCCCCCCAGTTCCTTGAGCCATCTGACCCATCCTCCAACCCTAGTTCCCCTCAAGCTCACAGAACCCCACCCAAAGGTATTCCTGTGCCCCCATCTTATCCTTTCCCTGTTCAAATACTTACCTCCAGCTTATCATAGATTTCACCCATGTAGGCATCAGGCCCCAACCTCCCCCTGCCCCCAACTTCCTTTAAGTCTATCATCCAGTTTCTAGCTCTCTGAGACAGCTTGGTTTACTTATTTCATATCAGAGAGGTCTGGTAGTATTTGTTCTTCAATGCCTGGGTTGCTTCACTCAACATAAGGTCCTCAAGATTCATCCATGTTATCCCATGTGTTTGTATTCTTTCTTATAGCTGAGTAGTATTCCACTGTATGTACATACCACATTTTATTTATACATTCATCTGTTGAAGGGCATTTGAGCTGATTCCAACTTTTGGAAACAGTGAATAATGCTGCTATGAACACTTGTGTGCATGTATTGGTTTGTGTCCTTGTTTTCATTTCTTCTGTGTATATACCCAGCAGTGCAACTGCTGTGTCATATGGCAAATCCAGAGCTAATTTTTTTGAGAAACTGACAAACTGTCCTCCAGAATGGCTGGATCTTCTCCATTCCCTTCAGCAGTGGATGAGTGTTCCCCTTCCTCCACATCCTCTCCAGCACTTGTAGTCTTCTGTTTTTTTGATAGCCACCAGTCTCATGGGAGTAAGAGGGTATCTCGTAGTTTTGATTTGCATTTCCATAATAGCTAGTAATTTTGAGCATTTTTTTCATATGCTTTTCAGATATTTGTATTCCTTCTTTGGAGAAGTGTCTGTTCAAATCTCTTGCCCATTTTTTAAATGGGTTGCTTGTCTTTTTATTTGTGAGATATAGGAGTTCTAGAAAGTCATTATTAAACAGAAACCCAATTCATGATTAACCTAATAACAGAAAAACCTGTCAAGTCATTCAATCTGCATATTAAAGTTGTGATAGAAAAAAAGATAATTTTGATTCCACTGGGAATCATAGGTTTTCATAAAATAAGGGGAAAGTAGTTTTTTCTGCACTGCTTAAATAAAATACCTGTTAATTCATGTAATCATGATAATTGCATGCTGTAATAAATTTGCTTTGAGCCAGTATTCAAAATCATTTTAGTGACTTATGTATGTAGGGTGTATAGCATGTGTGACACCGAATTGTTAAGGAAAAAGAGAGTAATTTTGTCCTAAGATACAACTGGTTATCAAGAAAAGTTAAAATATAAAACAAAACCTGAATGAATACAGAAAGTGCAGAAGATTCATGAAAAATAAATTTTTGTAGTTATTGCTGAGCAAAATTTACTAGGTCTATGTATGAAGTTTTAAAAGCTGTAATATCAAATAGTATACTAGTGGTCTGTTTTAGCTAAAATTTTGCAAAAGCTCTCTCTCCTGACTACTTAGTAAAGAAAAATATCTTTTTTATCAAAATATCTTCATATAGTTTAATCCTATCTTTTCCTTGGCTGTTAAAAATAATAATAATAAATCATCACTTTTCAAAGAACATAATATTCAAACCTGTCTTCCCAGAGTAAAGTCCTGAAAAATATCTTTGACCTTTGGAAAAAGTAAAATAATAGAATACTTGAGTCCAATTGATATAAGTTGAATGGAAAGTGTTTAAAAGTGTTATGGGGCTGTGGAGTTGGCCCAGTGATTAGGGCATCCGTCTACCACATGAGAGGTCCACGGTTCAAGCCCTGGGCCTCCTTGATCCATGTGGAGCTGGCTCACACAGTGCTGATGTGTGCAAGGAGAGCTGTGTCACTCAGGGGTGCCCCCGTGTAGGGGAGCCCCACAGGCAAGGAGTGTGCCCTGTAAGGAGAGCTGCCCAGCGGGAAAGAAAGTTCAGCCAGGAGTGGCAATCACACACATGGAGAGCTGATGCAGTAAGATGATGCAACAAGAATAAACATAGATTCCTGGTGCTGCTGACAATACAACAATAGAAGTGGACACAAAATAACACACAGTGAATGGACACAGACAACAGACAACTGGAGTGGGGGTGGGGGGAAGGGAGAGAAATAAATAAATCTAAAAATAAAAAATAAAAAATATAAAAGTGTTATGAAATTAAAAGGGATTCTTTAACCCTCTGTTAATCAAAGTATTATCAGTAAAATGTTCACTTCAAAAGAGTGCAAAAAATTCCTGAAAATCTAAAAAATGTTTTGACATAATATTAGAGTATAATGTTGATTAATCATGGCTTTAATTATTATTTTTTAAGACTTATTTTTTTATTTCTCTCCCCTTCCTCCCCACCCCAGTTGTCTACTCTCTGTCCATTTGCTGTGTGTTCTGTGTCTGCTTCTATTCATGTCAGCGGCACCAGAAATCTGTTTCTTTTTGTTGTGTCATCTTGCTACATCAGCTCTCTGTGTGTGCAGTGCCATTCCTCGGCAGGCTGAACTTTCTTTTGTGCTAGGTGGCTCTCCTTATGGGGTGTGCTTCTTGTGTGTGGGGCTCCACTACATGGGAGACATGCCTGAGTGGCAAAGCATTCCTTGCATACATCACCACTGTGCATGGGGTAGCTTCACATGGGTCAAGGAGGCCCTGGGTTTGAATCATGCACCTCCCATGTGGTAGGCAGATGCTCTATCTATTGAGCCAAGTCCACTTTCCTAATTATTTTTTAAATTGGTTGTGTCACAGAAACAACCTCTCCATCTAGAAATCAAGAGACATGCTTTAGCTCATGTTCAACGGATTTGCCTCACCTCCACTAAAGAAGCAGGACTATGGCTGCAGAAAAAGAGTGGCCTCGAGGGGGTGTCAGGGTTGGTGCATAACAGTAGATTATCATGAATTAAAGTAACACCACTGCTGTCTGTAGCAGTCCTAAATATTCCAAGTGTGTTACAAAAATTTTTATCCAGTTATGGCACTATCACTGTTTAAGACTTGTTAAAGCTTCCATTAATATCTCCTTAGGCAAATCAATCCAGCCTGCATTCACCTCCATGTGAGAAGGCCAATTGAGGATTTTGCAGTGCTTCCCCAAGGCTATGTGCAGAGCACAACCATCTGTCCTGCTGGCAAAATTCTGGCTGTGTGAAAAAGAAAACCCAAAAACAGTAATTTTTTTTTCAGAATTAAAAGAAATATCAAAGACAATTGTATCTTAAGAGCATGAGATAGGCAAATATTTAGGACATGCTACAAAGCCCTGTCAAATTCTTAAATGGTGTTTAGTTAAGTAAAACAAAAAACTGTATCCTCTGTTCTAAATGATAAAGTACATTTTCTCATATTAATAAGGTTTATAATAACTTTGGGATCCTGAAAACCCTTCATCCCTCATTTAGCTCAGATATTAAAAACTATCATATGTGTTAATCAGAAAAGGTTGTGCAGGGAGATGAAAACCCCATCCCCCACTACCCCCAGCAGGCTGCTTTTAAAACAATAACACAGGCTCAAGCGGTAAGGGGGTAGGTCGTAACTTGTCCTGTGTATTGGATGTAGCCAGTACCAATCTTGGCTTTGGGTGGGATGTGTGGTAGAGGCAACTTCCTAAACAAATACCATTTGAGTTTTAGTCACAATTCCTAGAAGAAACCAAAGTGTGAGACAGGAACAGTGAACTGTTGTGGGCTGCCCTCTGTGAGGAAGAGAAGTCTGTGGAAGAATATCTGGAACAACTGCCAGCAGTGAGAGGTAACAGTCTATCACATCCCTGCACCCTCCTCTAACATCTTTCTTGGGACTGTTGAGGCAAATGCCCTCGAGAAGATCCAGAGCCATCCCACTGAGACCCAAAGGCAGCAGAGTGGCTCCACCAAAAAGCAAACACCATGGATACCAGACCTGGTGGTGCTTAGGCCATCAGTTCCAACTGCCTGTCACTCACCAGCAGCTCAGGAACATCACCCTCAAGTGTCCATTGTGCTCACCCAATGACTGTGACCATCACCTCACTGGATGAGACACACTGGCCAAGCAGAGACTCCAGGAGCATGATGGCAAGTGGATTACATCAGCCCCTCCCTCTCTTAGAAGGGGCAAGGGCTGCTTTCAGTGCTGCAGACACTGCAGCGGGACTCTTGTAACTTTGTACCTGGATCCTTACAACATAGGACTAAGTCTAAATTAAAAGTTAAAGTGCCAGACACCCCAAGCCCAAAAGTGCAAGCAATAATACACTGTTGTTGCCTATGCTTCAAACTCTCTAAACTGGGGAAATGTGTACATTTTGATCATTGTCAAGGTTTATGCAGCATTGCTGGCTGGGAATCTTAAATCCATGAACAATAAAAAATCATTAAAAAATGCTTCTGAAACCACAGTTAGTAATCTAAAGTGTCCAATGACAGCACTTGGCCCCAACCCTAGCCACCATAACAGCTACAACTTGCAGAAGCTGCAATTTTAATATTAACCTGCCCTACTGTGGAAGTGTGACCAGCCGTTTACTCAGAAGGAGCCATGTCCTGTGACATAGAACAGCTCCCCATCCTGAGCTGAGGTGTACTGATACAGTTCATTTCCTTACAAGAATAGACAAAGAAGCCATGTGACCCCACCAACCCCTTCCACACCCCTGAAATTCACTGCCCCTCACCCACCACCCCTAGCCATCCCTATAGGCCTTTGCGTCTTACCTAAGCCCAAACCCACTCCCACTGTCTAAGCATGCTCCCGCCTATAGATGTACTATATAAATTCATGACTGCTTCTGCCAGGGGCAGGCTAAAATTTATTCTTCAGACCCCCACCATTGGGAGAGCTTCCCAATAAATTCTTGCCTTCAATCACTGGTCTCTGCATCCCAACTGTCTCACCCCATCATCTAACATGTTGCCAGAAACCTGGGATCTGGGAAGAGGAGACCCCTGCCACCACACCTTGCAACCTGGGAAGCAGTGGGCAGTGGCAGCTCACCCGGGGTTACTCCTTATTCTGATCATGCAACTCTGAGTCCTATCCTCCTTTTCACCCTCTCCTCGAACTCCTCAGAGTGAACCTAAGAGACAGAGCAAGCCCCAGAGAAACTTGGGATTGCGTTGAGACCAGCAGATTGGTAAGAGAACTAACTGCCCTTGCTGCTGCTGTAGCTCCATCCAACACCAGACTCCCATCACCAGCAGGGGGAGCTAAGGGAATTCTCCTCTGGAGGATCCTGCTCTTTCTCCTGTTGTTTTAGACAACTCCACAGGTCCTAGCTAGGTCTGTAATCTGCTTCATTTTTGGGGACCACGGCAGATGCCTGACCTGCATCTGCAGAACTGCCTCAGGAGACAGAGATGTCTGACCCTGGGCATGGACTTTCTCTGCTAAGGTTCTCTGACTAACTTGGGGATGTGCCTGAGGTGCTCAGTCAACCCTGGAGAGTCCCTGACCTCATCCCAGCTTCCAAAAATGGGAAAACTCCTTTAGCTCCACTCTATTACTCCACCACAATCTGGCCTCAGTACAAATTAGAACATGGAAGTCAATGGCTGGAACATCGTACCTTTGACACAGATCCTTAGAGATCAGGAAAACTTCATCCAATGCAGTGCCAAGTGGTTAGAGGTCCTATTTCTCTGAAACCATCTTTCTCTCTGTCCATCGTGTTCCTCTTACCAAATCCTACCACTCCATCAGAAACTTCCATCTCCCTCTCACCCACCTCCCAAATCTCCTGAAAATCTCAACATTGGTCCAGCAAGCCAAGTTCTTCCTGCATCCCCTCCCTGTGTGCCTCCAACTATGCCTCCATCCTCATCCTTGCCACCACCTCCTGCCCCTTAGCCCTCTGCTGCACCCTTTTCTGCCCCTCCATTCTCCCCTCCTCATACTAGTTCATGAGGACTACATTCTCCCCGCTCCCCACTGTCCACCTCCACCTCTGAAAGTACAAGGGTTAACCCCTCTCCACCTCTTAATTCTACACAAATACCAACACTTCTCTCAGAAAAACAAAGTTAAGATACACATTCCCTTCTCACTCTACATATATTATGTCATAACAACTTCTTCTACCAGCCCCATGGAAAAAAGCTGCATTTGGGTTGCAGCCACTGCCTTTGCAGATTCCCTACACAAAATGGGCCCTCCCTGATGTGCTCCTGGTGCTGTCGCAGTTTCCATAGGCTCCAGAGATTTAGACAGCGTGGCTCACTTCCAAACCTACATAATAGAAGGCATGAAAAAGGCCGCCCTCAAAACAGTAAATTATGACAAAACCAAAGAAATTTCCCCAAAATCTGATGAAAACCCTGTTGTCTTTATGAATAGATTAAATGAATCATTCCTCAAATATACTAATTTTAACCTGGATTCTGAATCCAGATGCCTACACTCACGTAGCCACTTTATCACTAAGACATACCCAGATATCAGGGAAAAGAAAAAAAAAAAGGCAGAAATTACAGGAGGCCCCTCAATCCCCTCAGAAAGACTTAATTAAAGCAGCCTTCAAGGTCTTTAGCAATAGAGGGGAGGAAGTCAAATTAGAAAAACACAAACGAGATCCTTACTTGCTGCTGCCCTCAGAGTCGATTTCCAAAAACCCCATTCCTCTTCTTCCCTGTGGTTGTGACCAGGACGTGCTTTAGGTGTGGGAAGGAAGGACACTGGGCACGTGCATGCCCCAATCTAGGACCCTGCCAGGGCTTGTCCAGTGGTGTGCTGCCTTAGAGACCGCTGGAAGTCAGATTGTCCCAAAAATCCAGTTTCTGGGAAAGCCCCTCGAACACACCTTACTGGCCTAGATTATCTTCCCTTCCTAACCTACCCAAAATAACAAAAGCCTGATGGGTCCCGGGTTTGGAGAGGTCCCTCATCTCCATCAGTAAGTGGGAACTGAGGGTTATCATCAAGGTTGGAGGTAAGCTGAGCTCCTTTTTAACTGACACAGGGGCTACATACTTGGTCATTTCAGAACATTCAGGATATTTAACATCTTCCTCAACCTCTATTGTGGGAGTTGAGGGTATTCCTTCCTCTTCCTTGAATATGCACTCCCTCCCTTGCACTACAGAAAATCTCACATTCTCACACCAATTCCTAGTTATGCCATCATGCCCCTCCCCACTCTTAGGAGGAGACATTCTATCCAAACTGCACTCCTCTAGCTCCTTTTCACTATGCTCCCCCCAAGCTAGCTCCCTTCTCCTTTTGTCCCCAGCCCTACCCTGAACTCCTACTTCCCCTCCTACTGACATCCCTTTTATCTTACAACAGAAAGTAACCCCAAGTCTGGAACACTGACTCTCAATAACCTCACACCTCTCCCCTGTAAAAATCACCCTAAAAGACAGCCCTTCTTTCATCAACATTCCCCAATATCCTCTCTCCTGCAGAGCCAAGTGTGGACTTAAACCCACCATTGACAAACTGTGCCACAGTGCTGTTACACCCACCAACTCTTGTACAATACACCTATCCTAGCTGTTGAAAAACCTAATGGCAGTTATTGTCTAGTCCAAGACATGAGAGCTGTCACCCAAGCAAACCAGGCTATAGTCGCTAGTCCCCAACCCCTATAGCCTATCACATATCCCTCCCCAAACCACACATTACACAGTATAGACCTCAAAGATGCCTTTTCCACAATCCCCCTAGATGGAAACTCTCAAAACATTTTTGCTTTTACATGGCTCTCATATTTTTCTTCATCTTTAATGCTATACTAATACCCCAAACAACCCCACTGATAATTTTTCTCCTTCTCATGTGTGGTGTTTTTCTCCTACAGCTTCTCACCTGACTCATCCACCAAGTTGTTCAAACCACCCAAGAATATGTAAATGAAACCTTCCTGTTACAAGAACAGTCAATAACCACCTCACAATGTAAAACCCACCAGCTATACAAGAAGAGAACCCCTTACGCCCACCAACAGCAGAAAGGAGACAGAATGAGTCAATACTCCCTTTCCTCCACTCATGACTGCCTCTGTCAGAGGTGGGCTGAAGTTTATTCTTCAGACACCCTCTGTTGTGAAACCTTCCCAATACATCTTTGCCTGTAATCGCCCTTTCTTTCTGCCCAGCATTCCCATTACTTAGGTCCTTCATCATATACATATAATCTAAGAGTTAGGAATGTTAGAGCTACAAGGTTTGCACTGATTAACAGATCATAAGGCTGTTACTCCACTCCTGTTCATTGAGCAAAGCTGTTTACTGCAGAGTACAGCTCAAAGGAAATGGAGCCAATAAGGACCCATCCCTTCTAGCTCCCTGCATTTCCAAGAATACCCTGCCTCCTAGCCCACTACCCCCAAGCCCTGCAGAATAATTCACTTTTACAGTGTCTTATTAACAAGAGGCTATACTCAGAGTCTAACACCCTCTCCTGGAACTAATGCTTTCCTGCCTATTGATGTACGTATAAATTCACATCTGCACCTTCCATGAGTGAGTTAATTCTCATCTTCAGATCCCTCTGCAGGGAGAGCTTCCCAATAAACTCCTGCCTGCCTGCAATCCTCAGTCTCCATGTCCCAGAGAGTGCCATTTTTTCTCTAACACAAACAACAATATAGTGTTATTGGTCACAATTTCACAGAAGCAACAAAATCTTCTCAATTGCATTATTGTTGTAATGAACTTTCACTAGAACTTTCACTTTTATAAATCAGTAATAAGTTAAGTGGGCTGTTTTCAGTGTTTTGTCATCAATGGACAATTTTAATTCTGAAGCTTCACAGAAAACATGTGCAATCAGGCCAGAGTACATCCCATTAAACAAAACAGATGGTCTCAGAAACCCATGGAAAGGAATATGCCAGGTACTCTGGGGCACAGCTTTCTAAGGTCATTGCTTAAATAACTTTGGAGAAAACACCACTGGGCTGAGTCAAGATTCCACAATTCTAGTGAAGAAGCCAATGGGTTCATAATATTGAGAGGAACAAGGTCTCATTTTACTTAAAAGAATGAGTCACATACAAAGATAATAAGAGAATACTGAAATTTGGAAGAGAGAAGTACCATATCATGTACAAGTGAGCCCCAATAACATTAAATGCCAGTTTCTCATCAGAAATTTTGGAGGAAAGAAGGCAGTGGGAAGATATTTATAGAGTACTGAAAGAAAATCATTAGAACCAAAAATTTTTATATCCAGAGAAGCTCTCTTTCAAAACTGAGGGGGAGATTAAGGCATTCTCAGATAAACAAAGCTGAGTGTTCCTCACCCTATTGCCAGATTTTATTTAGGTTCTTGGCTATGCTGCCAAAATGTATTTCAAGAGCAGGCTGGATGAGTTAGGCCAGTAATTTATTCAGGTAGAGAGGGAAGAGAAATGGGAGGAAATAACAGCAGGGGTCCCAGATAGAGAGGAAGGGGCTGAAAAGTGATAAAGAGGGCTGATTTATGGGCTATAATTTCCCATTATAGGTTATAAATGCCCAGGTTTTACTTGCATTGTGATTCAAGGAGTGAGGTAGCCAGCTGCATTCCAGGTCCAGAGTTAGGAGAGCACACTAGAGCATGCTTAGGCCTGCCTGCCTTTTGACCTGTTAATTATCCCATCCCTTTGTTAATGGCAAGGAAGGAGTTCCAACTGTTGCCTGTTTTGATTACTTATTTCCTCCATCCATTTCTCAAGAGGACCAAATGATAAAGTCCTTGAGGAATACCTGGGGCTTCTCCTGGTTTCTGGAGGAAGTCTTCTCCTGAGTGGCAGAATCTCAGGAAGAGTCTTCCAGCAACCATCTTGGGGTTGCTGATGTCCACATGGACTTCTTGCCAGGTTCCACATCCATCTATTGATTTCCTATTTTACTAGCCTGGTTCAACCCCTGGATCTGACCCACAAGCAAAACTAGAGTGAGTTCATCAGATGGGAAAAAAAGATCAAAGCAGCACTAAAAAATAAAGATCTCCAGTAAAGGTAACTACCTGGGTAATTATAAATGCCAGTACTATTTTATTGTTCTTTTTGGTCGTAACTCCACATACAGAAAATACCATGCAAATAAATGCCTTAAAATAATGATAAATGTATGGTTTGGAACTGAAAACAAATCCGGATGTAATCTGTGACAACAAGTTCATAAAGAGGGGAGGATGGAGGAGTACCTGAACATAGTTGGTGGATGATATTCAAGTTAGGTAGGTATCAAATCTAAAGATACTGTTACAGATTTAGATGTTAAATTAACCCCCATGGTAATCACAAAGAAAATATCAAAAAAACTATGCAAAACAGGAAATGAGAAGTGATTCAAATTGGTTTACTACAAAAGATCAACTAACTACAAAAGGAGGCAATAAAGAATGAAATGACAAAATCTGAAGTGGCCTGTATGTTATTGAAGATCATGCTGAACAATTCTAATGCCCTAACAATGCCCTACATTCCACCTATTCTATTCTTTCCTACCCTTCCCTTCAGCACCTATGGTAACTTCTAAGTTTCAATTTTTAAAGAATAGGATTCATAGTTCCTGCAATAATATTGAGGGCTTGACATACTGTCTGTTTTATTAGGCACTGCCTATGTTTTCAAGGAATTCTTGTCCCTCTAACTGAGAACACAGCTGGATGCCCCAGGCTGGGAGTTTCCATTTTCTTAGTTATTGTGTGGGTCTCCACACACTATTACAAACTATGACAAAAATGAACACTTACATATTCCATAGAAGTCTGCCCCGGGTGTGTCCTGTCCCATGTACCCCAATACCCAATAACTTACACCAGTACCTCTTCCCTGCCATATCTGCCAAAGAACATTGCCAACAATGCAGTTTTAACCACAGTCCTGCAAATCCCCAGAATCCACTTGCTCCTTCCTCTGACTATCTCCTATTTCCATACAGTCCAACCAACCCCCTCCTCCACTACTCCTCAGACCAGCAACACTGAACACAATCACATCACTGTACCACTGTCACCATCATCCACTGCACAGCTACACCCTTCCAACTTATCACAAATTTTGCCCATGTGGTCATCGGTTCACAACTCTATACTCCCTTTTTTCAAAACCTATAAAAGTGTACAATCCAAAATGTAAACATAATGTAAACAATTGACCATAATAGCAATGCTTCGATGTTTGTACATCAATTGCAACAAATATACCATCTGCATATAAAAGGTTATTAATAGGGGAGAGGAGAAAATGGGAAGGATGATGGGTATATGGGAATCACCTGTATTACCTATGTGACTTTTCTGTATCCTACAGCTTCTTTGAAGAAAAAAATGAAAAAAACTTTAACACTGGGGGAATATATGGAAGAAAATGTCACTTTACACACAAGACAAGAGATCTTAAACTGATGAAAGAAAAATATCTAAATTTTTATTATTTAAATTTCTTTTGTATTTTATTGGTTATTTTTAAACTTTTAATTATTTCTTTTTCTTATTAATTTTATGTGGTTGTTTTCTAGGCTTCATTTTTGGAGAGGTAGGTTTTGGTTCACAGAAGGGTCTCAACAGTGCTAGGGAGGATCACTGGTGTGGGGTGTCAGTGATGGTTATGTGTGGGGTGGGTTCAACTGTGGCATGCCTCTAAGGCATATGAATATGCTCAAGTGTTCATGTGGCATTGTCTCAGTGGGTGGAGATACACACACTAACTGAAAGAATATTGAATTCCCATCCTGTAGAGTTCTGCTACATTCTCTAATATAACAGAAAGAATCCTCTGAGTACAAGGGCAGTGCCTAGTGAATGAAGACAGACCATCATGGCAGGTCCCTGATATTGATGACTTTACTTATGAAACTTTTCTTTTGAAATTGAAACTTTGCCTAATATTACAGGTTGCCTAAGAATTACCTCCTGAAAGCCTCCTTGTTACTCACATGTGGTCTCTCTCTAACGCAAAAATGCATTACTTGCCCCCAGTATGGGACTTGATTCCCAAGGATGGGCTCCCTCACACTGAGGGATTATTACTAAGCACCAATTAGCAATGCAGATGGAAAAAGAGCATGACCAAAAAGGGGAAACAGTACATGCAAATGAGTTTTCATGGCGAAGAGATTTCAAAGTGAGTTCAGAGGTCATTCCAGAGTCACAGCATAATCTGTCACAGTAAACAAATGCTACAAATAGTGGGGCTCCTGAGGCATTTAAAGGAAATGGCTTATAACTCAGCATGTAAATGCATTAACTTCCCCACAGCGTGGGGCATGACTCCTGGGGATGAGCCTCCCTGGCACAGAGGGATTACTACCAAGCACCAGCTAATATGTAACTAGAAAGAAGACCTTGAATAAAAAGGTCAACTCAGACCAGCAAAATATCTCACCCTACATGTAACATCAGGTGTTAAAATCTGCTTTTTTTTAATTTATTTTTTTTATTATTGATTCTGTAAAAATATTACATTAAAAAAAAATATGAGGACCCATTCAACCCCACCACCCCCACCCCACCACTCCAGGGTGAAATGGAAAGGATAAATGAGTTTATATGGTTATGAGACTCCAAAAAAAGAGTCAGGGAGTCATCAGAAGGGTTGCACTTAGGCATGCCTCAGCAGGGTCCCAGAGACAGCCAAAGTAGATACAATCCCAAAAACTGATTCTCCTGAGGGCTATGGAGACCAAGAGGTTCAATGGTCATGGCAGATGGCTCTAGAGTTCAGTTTTGTGTCAGTTGGCCCTACTTTGAAGTTTGTTTTCCTGAGTGTGATGGAGTTGGACTTAGATGTGACCTTTCTACATATGCCTCTTCTGTCACTTTTACTGGATATGTGGTTGGTGCTGGGGTTGGTGTATACTCACCAACAGGAGATGTTAAAGAATGTATGACTATAGCAGAAACATTCCAGTTTTTGAAGCTAACTTCTATTAAGGGTCACCAATGACATATCCAAGCATGCTGTGCTCTTACTGGCTAGGGATTATGCCATGGACCTGAATGGATGATGTCAGGATTTCAGATTAGATCATCTCTATTTACCTCTTCTCATAAGACTTTACCTGAATACTGAAAAAATTAAAGGTTTAGATACATTTATAATAACTCATTGAAATTTTTTCGATACAAAAACAAAGATGAAATCTTACCTTCCAATTTGCTTTCTCCTTAATTCCTTTCAAAGTAAGGTCTTAAAGCTGTGACTGACACTTTTCTCACAATGAATCCTCTCAGGACACTGGGTAGCCTGTGGTAAGTACAAAGAGACATGAAGACTGTTAACTTGAAGAACTTTACTATCAGTAAAAACCTCCCTAATTTCATGTTCTCTTCTTGTTCTAAGTCAAAATACAAATCAGCACAAACACTCAGTTTCCAATATTTTAAAAGTGTAATGTTTGTTATGAAAAGTATTTTTCATAAGGTTGTATATGTATTGTGTATATATCTCAAGTTCAAGTTAATGGCTTTATGTTCTAAACAAAAGTGATTAAGTAGCACAAGAATTAGTAATATCCTTAGTTGTAACCATATACTGGCATTGGTTTTAAGGGCCATTTTGTACTTTTTTCCTTAGGCTCTCGGTGTTATACTAACCAAACCCCAAATCACTGAGCTGCTCTTAAAAAAGAAAGAAAGAAAAAGGAAAACTTCTTGACATTGTGTTAATATTTTATTGTTGGTCGAATCACATGGAAATGTACAACTGAACAAGACATACATCAGATTACCACAGGATAGAATTACACAGCAAATAGTTATCAGATCATTCCTTGCATAGGTCTGTATGTCACCTATATTACTGAATGACTGAATAAATAAAATAAAGTCACTCATTAATTGTGATTTTAATTACCAAGTATTTTTTAACATTAGTTGAAAACTGTTGTGTGAAACCTGTCTATTCAAGAAGTAACAGAATTATCTGTGTGTATTTCAAGTAAATTTGAGATGAAAAGTGAAATACATTTTCCAAGCAACAACAGTAATTTCTTAATTTAGGAAATGGAGTACATTGAGATTTAAAAATTTCCATTAGTTGTCTGTATCTTGTTCTATCACATGAATACAGTGTTTGGCAATTTAAAAAACATAAATATTTTTACAGATACATGCCTACAAAAGATATGCATGTTCAAAATGAGATTGTAGACATACTGATTTCACCTTTCCATGGAAATATACAAAATTAAATTCAGATTTTGTATTTTCTACAGGAGAAATTTACCTTCACTGAATACATATGACTTACAGAACAACAGCTTCTGACACAGCTCTTAAATATCTTGATAATTTAAGTCCTGGACATATTTCAACTCAAGTACTTTTCAGCAGTATGCAATAGTAGGTATTGAAAAATCACAATCGGGTTTGAACTTCAAAAACTGATTTCTGTCGATGCATAAATTTTACTTAGTGCAACTTATTACAACTTGAAGGCGAGGTAGCTTGTAAAAGCTACATAACAAACAGCTAACCAATTTAAAGGGTACAATCCCCGGACATTTACTACATTCTCATGTTGTGCAGGTATCGCCTCTATGTATTTTTTAAACAGTAACCGTCACACTGCAAAAAAGGACATGTCAACAAGCTAAGCTTAAAAATAATGGAAACTTCTCACTTTTTCTTGAGAAACTGTACAACATAGCAGTTTTGTCCTTGAAAACAAGCTAAATTAAAAATAGTATTTAATGAATTTAGGGCTCTCATATGGGCCCAGGGGTTGAGCACCCGTTTCCCACATGTGAGGTCTCAGTTCGGTTCCCGTGCCTTCTTAAAACAAACAAAATCCACCATTGGAGAACCAAAGTGGCTCAGTGGTGTACTGCCAGCTTCCCAAACACAAGGTCCCAGATTCACTCCCTGACCTTGGTACCTTAAATAAAAAATTTACTCAAAAGTTTGCTTTAATTAAAGTCAGAAATATAAAATTATTATAAATGTTGGAATTTGGGGTTACTAACACTTAAAGGTAATGCTGGGAGCTGCATTGCTCGTACTTTTAAGTCTGTCAACATTTCCTTCAACTCTGTCAGCGGTGCAGGAACAGTGTGCCCCTCTGTGACCACCAAGGGTGCTGTGCATGAGGAGTGCCCCTTCCCTCAGTACAGGTCTCGGCCAAGTCTGCCATCCCGGCCTCTCCACTGGAAGCCTCAATACTTTCCTACACTTTCAGGGCTGTAGACGTCTTTCCTCTCTGAAGCTCCATCAGGATTGTCTCCAACAAGAGTCCTCAACCCACAAAAGCCTGACAGCACACCCGGCTTTGAGCTGGTAGCCTCAGTGAGTGGGCATTCTGGTCAAATACGTCTCCTGAACGTCCCCTGAGAGGAGAGGATGAACTAATGGGGGCAGCGCAGGAACCCGAAGTCCTCCGCTCATTTTAGGAAAGAAAGCACTGGAAGCGCCGCCACGCAGCCCTGCGTGGCCCCACAAGAAGAGGGGCTCCCTTCTCACACCCACCGCTCTGTGGTCCTGGGGGAATGAGGCCTTCCACCTCCCACCGCGGCTGTTCCGCTCCTGCATACCTCCTGTTAGCAGCACTCATCTTATCAAGAAGTTGACATTTCTTGACAATCAGTATAGGTAGTGTGTCCTCAAGCTGTTTTTCATGTTTTATATAAAGTTGGCTTCTAACAGACTGCTCAACTCTGAACAAGAGGAGAATCACCAGAAAGGTGAAGAAGGGTTGAAATGCCCCCTGGAGGCTGTGGAATGTGAGGTATGGAGTAGTGCCATTGTTCTCCATCTCCACCTCCCAAAGCTTCCCTTGGATCATCCAAAAGGCAAGCTCAGCAGAACCTACAGGCCCTCTGTGCCACTGATGCCACCAGAGGACTCTGCCCAGTAACCCTGAATCCACAACAAACCCCAGGGAACTCCCCAACATTCTTCCTGGAACCCACAAGCAACTGACAGCCCAGCTGCTCGTCAGTGAGGTGGTCAGTAGGGCAAAGATACTGAAAATAAAATGTGCTTATCTCTATCATATTATTTTTCAAGTATATTTTCTATTATCTTTCTTTTTTAAAAAGATACATAGATCACACACAATGTTACATTGAAAAAAATAAGAGGATGACATTTTCCTCTTAGAGAACTGACATTACATACATATTAAATCAGATTTATCTTCACTTCTTTTTAAAAATCAAATACAGCTTCTCACAATTTATAAGTTATAAAGAATATGTTGAAAACAACAATATAAGAAACAAAGTTTAAAAACAAAGACATGCTGTTTCCCTATAGTAGAAAGGTTGAGTAAAACATTGCCCCTCTGTGACTCATCTCAAAGAACGACTTTTACTCAGAGGCAAGCATTTCTGATCAAGGAGTAAGTTTCCCACTGCCTCTGCAAGCTCAGATCTTCAAGTGTTACTGGTCTCAATTGCAAAGTGAAGGAAAATATCTACAAAACATCTTCAATCTAAAAATCAGAACATGGCTAATTAAAATCAAATTTCTGTACCAGTTTAAATATATTATCTTCAGCTTCCACTTTTTCCTTTTAAGGGAATCAATTTTTTAAATTATCTTTCTCTAAAGATACATAAATCACACAATATGTTGCCACAAAAATATGAGGTTTCCATATATCCATCCCCACATCCCCCACTCCTCCCACATCAGCAACTTCTTTCATTAGTGTGGTACATTGATTGCATTTGATGAATACATTTTGGAGCACTGTAATAGGTATTCTCCTGTATGTACAGTGACAGGACAATCTCTTCCATTCCTTCCTCAGTGCCTTTTACCTATTTATTTTTTATTTTATTTTTATATAATGTCTTGAAAAGAGTATTAGATCACAGTAAAGTCACAAATACAATATAGGAGACTCCCATACACCTAACATAAGACCCATTACCCCCTTCCCCAGCAAATATCTTTTTACATGTGGATGTTATATTTGCTACAGCTGATGTGCAGATATTGAAACATAGTTATGAACCATGGTTCCATTATGGTTTACATCATGTTTTACATTTTAGATTATACAATTTATAAATTTTTCATGAAATTTAACGTGGCCTATATCCATCATTGCATTGGGAAAAATATAAATAAATATAGATGAGAAATGTCATCACCAGATGAATGGACATGGGAAGACTAACATAGTGTCAGGGGAGAGCCAGAGAAGAGAGGAATTCTGAAGGTTTGACATTTACTGCAGGAAAATGAGTAAGTGGTGCATGGGCTTGGGAGGTGGTGAGTGATGATGATAATGCTCAGTGCAGAGAGAATAACAATGCTCAATTGTGTTTGTGTGGTGGACTCAGAACTTTTTTTGTTTTTCCTTCAGTATAATTTTTTAGTTGTTAATCAGGGGCCATATAATTGTCACTCTGGAGTGTTTGTTGTTTCTGTGAGAAGATTAGAGGCTTTATCCTCTGAGAACTTTGTTTTGATGTTTTGGTTTTGCTCAAGGTAAGCTGGAAAGGGTGATACTGATGAGCCAAATGCTCATGTGATCTTGACCCCTATTCCCAACTCCAGGTCATGGCCACTGTCTGCAGTCCTCACTCTGAAAGGATCCTTGTTTACTTATGCTTCCTTACAGAAGTGTTACCTGCTTAAAAAGAAAAGATGCACATGATAGGCTGAGTGTAGTGCTGGAAGGGACAGGGAAATTAAGAAGATGAGTGACAGAGTGCAAGACACACAAATAAATGAAAAGAGAGGTCCCAGATCTCTGAGGAAGAATTCCAGGTCTAAGACCATTGTGCAAGTAGAACTGTCCTTCCTCCTCTACCTCCTCCAGCCCATTCTCCACTTTCCAGTCTGGCACAGTCTGGCTGCCCCTGTTCCTTTTCCAGGTGGTGAGGCTGGGTCCCCAACCCCATATGATAACCAGAACATAGAGCTCTTTCCTCCAGTCCCTGCTGTTTCTTATATTTATTTATTTAAAATTTTAATTGTCTTTTGTTTTAAAGATACATAGATCACAAAAAACTGTTACATTCAAAAATATAAGCAGTTCCCATATACCCCAAACCCCCACCCCCCACCCCCACACCTCCCACATCAACAACCTCTTTCATCATCAGCAACCTCTTTCATCAGTGTGGCACATTCATTGCATTTGGTGAATACATTCTGGAGCACTGCTGCACTGCGTGGATTATAATTTACATTGTTCTTTGCTGCTTCACAATGCTTTGGCCAGCTTTCAAGCTCTTGCTTTCTGCCCAAGCCCAACACACATCCCTTTGTTAGAGCAATGGATTTGGGGAGGTTACCCCAATGCTTAATTCACAGGGATGGCCCAGTGTCCACGCAATGCCAGTATGAAAGCTTGTAAAGGGGAAGAGGAGAAAATGTGTTTTGTGGGTGCTGCACATCCAGGCATCTCAATCTGCACCTGCAGGAATCCCCCTCCTTTTCAGTCTATTCCCAGGGTCAAAGCATCCCACCTCCCAGCCACCCACCAATCTTGCTAAAATCCAAATGGTTTATATCTGGACCTGCATCCTGGTAGGTTCTGATACCAGCCATTAATCACCACAAGATTTGATGGGAATCTGGAATGGATTAAAATTCAGACAGTGCCCACTCTCTCCTTATCCCATTCTCCAATATTTTCTGAGATAAAACATGTTTCCCTTCAGTCAGGAAGCTGGTCTCAGGAGCATTTTCTGCTTCTTAATTAGCCACACTAGAGGGGTGGTTGGGAGATGGCATTCATGCCCATCAATATATCCAGTGCTCCCGTAAACACAGAGTCTGAGTGGGAGCAGTGCTTTTCATGCCTGCTCTGTAAACACAGTTTCATGTCAAACAAACTTACTGTACCCTGTCATCCATACCACCCAAGTGTAGCTCTTTCCACATGAGCCATGTCTGTGGGATAGGTGCCTACTGAAGGTCAGAGGAAAGCCATTTGCCCTCAGAAGAGTATCAGGTCCAGCCCCTTTCTCTCCTCCACTCATGCTCAACTTGTGTGCCACCACAACATAAGATGACCTCAGTCTCAGGATAGGAGTTTGGCCAAAGCTCTCCCTTAAGAGCACAAATTGTGGATGACTCCCAGCTCAAAGCTTATATCACAGGGTTTGCTGCTGAGTGTGGGGAGCTGGAAGCACGTTGCTATACAAGGTGGCCATGTATGTCTCCTCAGACCTGGTTCTGCACCAGGGATGGCCTAGGAAGAATCAGGATTCCTTGCCCACCCTTTTGGCTTTGCTCCCCTATTGCATCTGTCTGGAAGTTCTACTTACCTTGTGATAGAGAATGAAGGTGGAGCCTCAATACCTATGATATGAACATTGGCATAAATGGGGTACTGGCTTCTATTCATAGAATGGGCAACACATTGTTGGGAAATCTGTATCACATTGATTACACTGACATTGGATTACACTCATCTGAGGGTTCTTTCATTTGAAGGTTAGAGTTGAGGCTGGAGAATCTTCCATATTTGTAACATTTTTACTGTGAATTTTATCTTGTCATCTAAGGGCAATTTATTGACGGAATGCTTTCACACATACATGACATTTGTATGGTTTCTCTCTATTGTCATCTAAGGTTAGAACAATTATGGAGTGTTTTCTCATATCTGGCATTCATATTGTTTCTTTCCAATGTGAGTTCTCATGTTATCTAACATAGAAGGATGAGTGAAAGTTCCCCATATAAATGATATTCATAGGGTTTCTCTCAAGTGTGAATTCTCTCAGTTTCCTGAGTAGATTGGAAGGTTGACTGAATGCCTTCCCATATAGATGGCAGGCATAAATTTTCTCCAGTGTGAATTCTCTAATTTTATCAAAGGGCACAAGTTCTTCTGAAGGCTTCCTCACAAAGACAATAGTCATAAATTTGAACTGTCGTGTGACTTTGTTTTTACGTTCATTACAGGATCACTGGTCACTGAGGGTTTTTTAACTTGGAGTTGTCCCAAATGATATTGCAGGGACAGGTGCTGAACATTATATATCCTGCCATAACCCACTGAATGAACTGGGGGAGAGTGTAAACTATGTTGTAAACTATAATCTGTGCTGTGTGGCAGTGCTCCAAAATGTATTCACCAAATGCAATGAGGGTGCCACAATGATGAAAGAGGTTGATGGAAGAGTGGGTGGGGTAAGGGGTGGGGTATATGCTAACCTCTTTTATTTTTTAATGGAACATTCTTTGTGATCCATGTCATCCAAAAAATACAATTAAATTTAAAAAATTAAGTTCACTGTCTGGGACTTTGGAAAAAAGAACAACTGGGCTGACATAGGGCTTCTTTACCATTTGCATTGGCACATATTGAGTCAATCTGAAGTTGTAATGGCAACCTTCTCCCAAATCATTGATTAAAATGGATTCTCTCCAATGAGAAAATCTATTGTTGGGAAGGAGAAGAGACATGATAAAATATTTGCTTGAATATATTCATTAATTCAATTCTCTATATAGAATTGTAGACTAATTCAGTGGGACTCCAAAGAGACTCTTTTATGTACATGCACACAATGTTACTCCCTGCATGCAAAGATTTTGTCTTTTGAAACATCTTATCTCTAACTACTGAAATGATTTTGAAACCTTCATTATGTTTCAAAGATTATGACTATGATCCATCTTTATGAAATTGTCCTTTTTTTTTCAGGTACTGGGGTGGAGGATTCCCCATATATGGGAAGCCAGCCCTCACCCACTGAGCCACATCAGCTCCCCCAAGTTGGTCTTTTTATTTGTTTTTGTTTCATTTTGTTTTATTTTAGGAGGCACCAGGGTCTGAACCTGAGACCTCCCATGTGGGAAACGGGCACCAAAACTCTGGGGCCACATCTGCTCCCCGAAGTTATCCTTTTATACAACCTCAGGTTATGGTTTTCAGGTCAGATTAATTTTTCACTAAATAAAAAATTTCCCAAAGCCTTTTGCTGGGGGAGTGCTTAACCTCAACTTTAATTATACTCAGGTGATTGTGTTGACCTCCTAACTTAACCTATCCTAGATTTGATATTGAATGACCAGGTTCATACAGCTGAGGCCTACCTTTGACAGGATGATAGATGAATCCTTTCTGCAGGTATTTTACATGGATATAATTTCTTCCTTTTTTTCCCTTCAAATCGGTTTTATTCACACACCATCCAATCCATCCAAAGTGTATAATCAATGGTTCTCAGTATAATCACAGAGCTGTGATTTCATCACCACAATCAATTTTAGAACATTTTTATAGATCCAAAAAGAATAAAAACTCCAGTAATCCTAGAAATTGGGGATGTCAAGCTTTTGATGCTCTTTGAAATCCTCTTGTCTTATCTCTCTATGTCCTGACATAGCCTAAATCCCCTTCTGTAATAATAATATTTCCTAAATCTTATTGACAACCAAGTGGGTATTGTAAATATTTCAATCTTATTTATTTTATAAGCCTGATTACTCAGATTTTTGCCAATTGATTTATGGAACTGGTGGTGAATGCCAGTATATCTAGATAGACAAAATTATTTTTAAAAAAAAGAATGGAGAAAAAAATCCTCTCAAGCTAAAACAGCAAATAAATAAACCAACATGCCCTAGGGCACTAGATTTCAGGACACTAATATTTGTGTTATGTAAACAACCTGGACAACCCCAAAAATCACAGCACTCCACCCACACTCTTCACCTCTAATAAAGCAGTGTCTTTCATTACACTGCATTTTAAGGAAATAGTAATTCATTTAAGAGAACATTTCTCTCTAAGCTTCCAATGAATTAAATTGAATTTATAACTAATTCCAAGCATTTAACAAAACTGTAGAGGCAAAATATCCTCATAGATTTCAAAATTTATATAAAATTAAATCAAATATGATACATTTTGGGGGAAACAGTGTAATACCTATTAATCTTTGTTAAATGATTGTATGTTACTGTTTCAAAGTGGTTTAATGAAGCTGTTTTAAGCATTTAATATTACTCTGTCAAGTTCAATTTTGGTAACTTAAGTATGTATTTTGATTAAGGAAAAAGACAGCAGTTTTTCCTGAAGTAAAATGACTGGTTGTTACGGAATGAGGAAGAAGAAAATAAAGGATATACCTCAATAGATATAGAAAGTGACAGAAGGTTCATGGAATATGAAATTATTATGTGGTTAAAGATGGGAAAGATTTAATGGGTCTATGTATAAAAATTTTAAAAACCTTACTATCAAACAATATACTGATGAAAAATTGAAACTTGGTTTTCTCTCTATTAAGGTGACATTATTTCTGGTTTATTGGTCTGTTTTTATTTGTTTGAGTACTCAGGTTTAGAAGTGACACCCAGATCTCCTATGTGGGAAACTGGCACTCAATCACTGAGCCACACTAGCTCCCCTGAGTTGGTTTTTTTTCATTTGTTTGCTTGTTTGTTATGGTTGTGTTTTGGAAGCTACAGGGGATCAAACCTGGGAACCCATACATGGGAAACATGTGCTCAACCACTTGAGCTACATCCATTCCACTGTTGGTCTGTTTTAGGAAGACACTATAAAGAGTTTTTTTCCTGAATAATCAGTGTAAAAGGCTCAAAGTCTGTGTCTCATCAAAATAACTACTTTACGTTAATTTTTTCAGGACCATGGTTAAGAAAAATAGTCTCACATTTTAAAGAACTAAGTCTTTTCTTAAATTTAGTTATGCAAAAAAAAAAACAAGTATTTCTTCACAGTAACCCATTTTCCTCTATAAATAATGTTTAAACCTGGCAATTTTTGACAGTTTGCTTTTTCAATGTCAAACCCTATATAATATCTTTTTATTTCAAACCATTGCAACTAATTTTTTTTTTCACTGTCCAAAAAATTGAGGTGCTAAAAATAAAGTTCATTTAATAGGTTATGAATTACATGGGAGGTGTTTAGGAAGTATGACAAGTTTTAAAATAGATTTTAAACCTTTGGTTGGTTAAATTTGTTAGGGTAAAATATTAATATAAATAAAGTTTGTATAAAATATCTAGAGACTTAACATTCTCACTGTTCATGCTATGTCATGATAATAATCTACATGATATAAGACAAAAGTATGATATTGTTAGTCATGGTTTTAGTTATTTTAAAGATATTATATGTCACAGAAAAAAACAAATTTCTTTGTCAGTTACATTGTTTTATTCTGGTGTTTCTCTGACAGCACAAGCAGTCAGGTACATGTCAAAGGTTCATCATCAACAAAAAGTGTAAAGGTGAAACAAATAAAACTTCTGTTATGGTCTGTAGTAGATGTCCTTAATACAAATTAATTGCCAAATGTTTTTATTTCTAAAAATAGCTTCATTTAGAAAATTCTCATAAGAGATTTAGAGCCAGAAGAAAAAGAAATAAATAGAATCCAAATTGAAAAGGAAGCAGTAAAACTTTCACTATTTGCAGATGATACAATCTTATATGTAGAAAGTGCCCCCAAAATACACAACAAAGCTTATAGAGTTGATAGATGAGTTCAGCAAAGTGGAAGGATATAAGATCAACATGCAAAATCAGAATTTCTCTACACTAATACTGAGCAGTCTGTGAATTAAAATATTCCACTTACACTAAAAACTGAAAGAATCAAATATCTAGCAATAAATTTAAGGATGTAAATGACTAGTACATGTTATTTAAAAAAGGAAATCAAAGAAGACCTAAATAAATGGAAGACTATTCTGTGTTCATGGATTATAAGAGTAAATATCATTATGGTGTCTATTCCACCCAAACTGTTTACAGATTTAACTCAATACCAATAAAAATTACAGCAGCATTTTTTTATTGACCTGGAAAAGCCAATGATGAAATTTGTTTGGAAAGTCAAGTGGCCTCCAAAAGCCAAAAATGTATAGAAAAAGAATGAAGCAAAATTGGAGGGATCACACTACGTGAATTTAAAGCATACTATAAATCCACAGTGGTCAAAATTGCATGGTATTGGCACAAGGCCAGACATACTGACCACTGGAACTGAATTGAGAGTTCTGATACAGACCCACAAATGTGTGACAACTGGTATTCAGCAAGGCCACCAAACGCACCCTACTGGGACAGAATGATGCTGGGAGAAATGGATATCCATATCCAAGAGAATGAGAGAGGATCGCTATGTCATGCCCTATACAAAAATTAATTCAAGATGGATGAAAGACGTAAATATAAGAACCAAGAGCACAAAACTCCCAGAAGATAATGGAGAGAAGCAGCTACAAGATCTTGTACTAGGAAATGGTTTCACAAACTTCACACCCAAAACCAAGCAATGAAAGAAAAATAGGAACTCCTCAAAATTAAAATGTTCTGTCCTTCAGAGCAGTTTGTGAAGAAAGTGAAAAGGCAGCCTACTCAATGGAAAAAATATTTGGGAACCACTTAGCTGATAAAGATCTAATATCTAGTATGTATAAGGAAATCTTACTCTTGAAAATTAAAAGAGAACCCATTTAAAAAATGGGCAAGAGACTTGAATAGTTTACCAAAGGGGACATAAAAATGGCTTAAAAGCACATGAAAAGATGCTCAGCATCACTAGCTATGAGGGAAATGCAAATCAAAACTACAATGAGATGTGATCTTAAACCTATTAAACTGGCTGCTATTAAAAAAAAAAAAAACCCAAAATACAGAAAACTACAATGATGGAGAGGATGTGGAGGAATGGGAACACCCATCCACTGCTGTAGGAATGTAGAGTAGTGCAGGCATTGTGGAAGATAGTTTGGCAGTTTCTTAGGAAGCTAACTATAGATTTGGTATATGATCCAGCAATCAAACTACTAGGAAGAACTGAAAGCAGGGACATGAACAGATATATGTACAGTAATGTTTATAGCAGCATTATTCACTATTGCCAAAATTTGGAAGCGACGCAAGTGTAGCTAATGGATGGATGAGAAAAATGTGGTATATACATTCAATGGAATATTAATCAGCTGTAAGAAGGGAAGAAGTATTGACACACACAACAACAAGAATGAATGTTGAAGACGTTATGTTGAGTTAAGTAAACTAGTCACTAAAGGACAAATATTCCATGACCTCACTGATATGACCAAACATATTGAACAGACTCACAGAGATAGTCTGAAAGACAGGTTACCAGGAGACATAAAGGAAGGAGAGAGTGGTGAGCCAACCCTCAATCTGGGAAGAACTTATGATAAGGTGAAAGGTGGTGGTTTGGGAGTGGATGGGGGTGATGGTGGTACAAGATTTTGAGAGAGTGAGCATGGTTGGAGGAGTGGATTGGACTATAGTGGAAATTGGGGAAGGAACAGTTGAATGCTGGGGAGGTGGAGGGCTCTGGTTGAAAATACAATTGTAGGAATGTTCTGTTCCTGTTTCTTTGTAATTACTGCTTAAGAGTTACCTCTTGAAAACCTCTTTCTTAGTTAAATGTGGCTTCTCTCTAAACCAAACTGAGCAAATAAACACACTACCTTCTCCACCCTAGAATGGGACATGACTTCCATGGAAGAGCAGCCATGGCACCAAGGGATTAATATCAAGCACCAACCAGTGAGGCATTTGGAAAAAGACTTGAAAAAAGGGAGAAACATCAAATACACAAGAGTTTTTTTGGCTAAGAGCTTTTATATTGAGTTGGGGGGTGTCATTCCAGTAGTTACACTCATGCATGTCTCAGGCAGATCTCACTAACTGCCACTGTAAACAAAGCCTCAAATAGGGGTGTTGCTGAGGGCTCTGGAGTCATTATCATAATGGAATCATTATCATATTGTTGGGCGTTATCTTGGAATATGAGAACCTATTTCCCCAATGTAAAAGTGGTAGACTCATTTATAATAGTCCTACACAAGGTTCTTCTATCCCTTTTATTTGAACCTGTAATTAGCACTCTACTCATTAAATATATGTCTCAGAGACTTAAATGTTTGGTCTGTTCATATTCCGGTTGAGACTTGAAAATCAGCAGAACTGCAGCCAACACCTACTCTCCAGTCCTTCAGATTCATCCAAGAAAACCCACAAAATGATAATGATGAACAACCCCCATCCCAGAAAAACAGTGACTATCTAGAACTGAAAGCAAAACAATTCCTTCCATCTGCCTCATAAGATCTAAGCCTCCTTTCAATCTGTGGCAGAGCTGGCATCATATTCCAAAGTCCTCAAGGTTAAGGAATGAACAAACATCAGGAGAAATGGAACGGTAAAAAGTAAACTATTAATATTATAGCAATAGAAGAACATGTAACATTGATATGAGGATAATGGTTACCAGAGGTTCTGAAGGGAGGGAGAGGGAGTAATAGATGGAACATAGAACATTTTGGGGGCATTGGAATTAACCTAAAACCAGAATGTAAACTATACTTCGGTCGGTAGCCATGTATGATAGGCTAATGTATGAAGTCAGCCAGGTAATGGTGCCAAGCTGTTTGTTAAGCAAGCACTGGGCTAATTGTAAGAGAAGAATATTTCATGGACCTTAATCATCAGGGAGTTGATTGCACAGATGGCTGGTTATATCTACCATCAATGAGTAAACTGCCAGCAGCAATGAGTGACATGTCATCCAATCAGTTGAAGACCTTGAAAGGGGAAGTGATTTCAGGATTTAGATACAGAAATGCCATTTGTACTTCAGACAGTCAGTGTCTCCTGGGAGCTCATCAAGGACTTCCACTGGAGGCCCTGGTTTGCAGCCTGCCCTATGGAATTTGGACTTGTGCATTCCTGCAGTCATGTGAGACAATATTATAAAATTTCATATTATTTACGGATATCTCCTGTCAGTTTTGTTTCCCTAGAAAACCCTGACTACTATACAATGCTTCAATATTTACTCATTAATTTTAACAAAACTATCACCAAATTGTAAGATATTTTATATAGGGGAAGATGGGGAAGGGGAGAGGGTAGGATATATAGAAATTCCTTATACTTCTGATCTAACTTCTCTGTAATCTAAAGCCTCTTTTAAAATAAAGTTTATTATATTTTAAAAATAAATAAATTAAAGCCTAGATTGTATTCTCTTACAGCAATCATATTTGTTTCTGGATTTTGTTATTTTCATATTCTGAGATGCTTTTTTTCTTTGTGCATAATTCGAAGTTCCCTAAAACTTTAGGTGTCTGTGTGACACCTGAGACTCAGTGTTAAAATTATCTAGCTCTGAAGGTGCTGAAAAAGCAGCATTAATTCTCAAAAGTCAACTCCATACAACTCTTAAAGAAGCTACAGAAAGGATCTAAGTTCAATCAAGAGGTGAATGGGGCTGATATGGTTAAAGATTAAAGTGAGTAAAAATTCACTGTAAAGGGTGATATTATCTATATAGTAGAACTCTAATTTCTATATGAGACCAAGGAGGGAATAGCTATTTTATCAAAAATCTAAACTTTCTATTGCACAATATCTGATTTAACCCATCAAGTCAAGTTTATTTAGACAACCTAACTCAGCTTTATTTGACATAGAATCTAAAATAACAGATGAGATCTTAGTATTCTGTACAGGTTTCTGTAATACCATGATGCATTTCAAAGTGTTTTAGGCATAAAATGAAAAAGAATTTGTGAATTCCCTTATGGAACTAGACACGGAAAGCATAGACTGTAAACATCCCCAGCTGAGGAATTCCTGCTATTCTCTCAATCTTACTGAAACTCTAAGTTTAAAATAAAACACCTTTACAAGAAGGAAATCTAACATCCACTCCTGTTAGTAAGAAGATTATCATCATTTAAACTTATAACAGGGAATCCTATGGGAAGAATATCTAATAGGGATGAACATTGCCTCATAAAAGAGAATATACTAATGAGCCAAGACCTCAATCTTAAAGCTTGCAATTATAAACCTTATTTTTGGAAAGACAAAACTAAGTCTAGGGAGCAGGTGTAATTCAGTGGTCGAGCCTCTGCTATCCATGTACAAATCCTGGGTTCAATCTCTAGTACTGCCTTAAAAAAAAAATCTAGGCTTAATTTTAATTGATGCCTAACAGACACAGCCAGGAAATCTCCTTGTTACTCAATATGGCTTAGCCCTAAATCAACTCTGCAGATAAACTCACTACCTTCTCTCCAATGTGGGACATGACTCCCAGGAATAAGCCTCCCTGGCACCTAGGGATCAGAAATGCTTTCAGAGAATGATCTTGATCAAAATGGAGAAAAGAAATAAAAGAAAAACTTCCTATAGCTAAGAGATTTCAATTAGTTTCAAGAGGTCATTCTGGAGGTCTCAGTCAGATATAAATATCACAAACTGCCACAGTATGCAAAGCCTCAAACAGAAGTGCTCCTAAGGGCCCTTGGGACACCCAAACACCATAATCAAGCTACAAAATCATATGAAATCAACACCCCCTCAGACCTGGTTATATTCACATAAAAATCCCCTGGTCATAATCCTACTTTTTTTATTTAAACCTCTATTTTTCAATTTACTTATTACTTCTCAGAGACTTAAAGCCTTGTATTATTCTTATTCCAGCTGAGTCCTGAAACCTGGGATTTCTAGTCACTCCAAGAATGAGAACCTGCAACTCAGGAATACACCCATTTGTAAGCAAATCAGATTCATTCCTCTAACCCATAGAGTCGATGTCCCTTTTCAGCATGAAGAAGTTCAAGCATGCATTCCCCAGATATTCCTCAAGCCTGAAGAATGGACAAAAAAAATGGGGGAATTGTAATCACAAGCTAACAAATATTATAGTTGCTGAGTCATTATTTAAATGCTTTTTAACTTTCTGATATATTGTAATGTAGGTAGAACAAATGATTTGGAACTGTTGTAACTCACTGAACTTTACCTCTTTTGACTTGCTTCTTTGATGATGATTCTATGTTTTATAACTGTGCAATCTTTTCCCTTTAATTAGAAAGTAACAGGATAACTTGTGACTGGCCCAGCATGTATGCCCTTACTTTTGTCTGCAACCCTGAAGTCTGATACTCCTGACTCAGACTTCAATATTTATTCATGAAGAAATACAATTCAGCCCAGAACTAACCAAGCAAGTTCTGATCAAGTTTGGCCTGTGCCTAATATATGCAATAGACTGAACCTTAAACTTCAAATGAGCTAAGCATGCAATCAGTCTGCACCTACAAGAGATTAAACTATCTCTAACCTCATTATCTAAATCTACCTGTCTGTTTTAATGTTATAAAACACTGAAGTTTTCTCCATTTCAGAGAGATAGATTTTTGTTGGAGATTTGGACCCAAAGGGTATCAGGAATGAAAGAAAGAGAAAAGGGAGAAGGAAAGAGAGAAAGAGAGTGAGAGAAAAAAAATGAGAGAGCTGGGATGAGAGGGTCTTCAAGTAATAACTTCTCAGTTTACAAGGGGCTCTCTATATATCCCAGTGTATGTGACAAGAAGCAGGAATACGTAGCCTATGTGCCAATAAGCAGGAACATGTAGCCTACATACCAATAAGCAGTAATGCATAGTGTATGTGACATCAAGCAACATTACCCATAGTCTAAGGAGTTTAAAAAAATATTATCTCAAGGTAGAAAGTCTAAGTGTTCTATTCACTACAAAATGTATGTGCTCATCTTTTCTTTCAGCCTTGAACAGCTTCATCCCATTTGCTGGGAACTATTAATTACCACATTCCTTAGGTTACAAGTATAGCCATGGAGACAGCACTAGCATGGAAACAGCACGTCTCTCCTTGTGAGGCCACTGTGCCTCAGTTTCCAACAGTTTTGGGGACTGTCATCCTGTCTTTGTTAAAGAACATTTTTCTCTTCTCAGAAATCCTAGTGCCACTTAATTGACTCTCCTTCATACCACACAAGGACTCACTTTTGTGCAACAGATAGATCTGTAAATGCTGTTCTATGCAGAAAGTTGGCAGAAATGCATGAGAGATAAAGTCATGAATAATAGAAGTAGACAGTAACAAATTTTAAAATTTTGAAATATCTTTTTGATTTTTTAAAAGGTCTGGAAATTGATAGGACTTATAAAATGGGACTGGAGTTGAGCTCATAATAATTAGGTGGAAAAATAACAAGAACTGAAATGATAGGATTGAAGTCAATTAGATTCCAAGGAAGATTCCACAAACTTTTCTACTAAAGTCCTGTACTTTTCATCTTGTTCTTTTCTGGTTAAAAATTCCTCTATTTGTCTTCCCTTTATACAGGTGAAACAGTTTCTAAACCTAATCAGAATTACATTTCAAGGGACACCCTGATTACACAGCTGCTAAAGCTGGCCAGGCTTCATTCTGTGGGATGCACTCTGTTCACTTTGATTGAATTTTTCATACTATTAAAAATTTAAAGTCTCATAAAATTTTGCAAACAATTTGTATCCTTTATTAATTCAATAAATACTTTGTGACTAATTCTTTGTACCAGGAAATTTCTGTTTACTGGAGATTAAGTAGGGACCCAGATGAACTGGATCTCTATGGACAAAAAGCTAGAATGCCCTGTAGGAAATATATAATTTTTTAAAAAGGGAGGAGGGAGTGTATGTGGCTCAAGTGATTGAGCACCTGCTTCCCACAAGGGAGATCCCAGATTTGGTTCCTGGTGCATCCAAAAAACAAAGACAAAGAGAAGCCTTGTGACTATAGAAGATTCTTCATTTCATACATTAATTCCCACTTGTTAATACACTTTAATGAAGAGCATTTTCAAGTGTTTTCTCCATCTTCCTACTGGGCTTTTTGTCTTTCTTATTAATTTGTAAAGGTTATTTCTTTATTAAGGCTATGAGTCCTTTCTCGTATATATGGATTGCAAAAGTATTTTCCCACTAGTTGGCTTGACTTGCACTTTCTCCATGTTGTCTTTTGAAAACTAAAATTCCTTATTTTTTCTTTTATTTTAGCACTTTTAAACAAATCAATTTTATTGACACATATTAATAAAGCATAAATTGTTCCAAAGTGATCAATGGTATTCCATTTAATCACATATTTGTGCATTCATTACTTCAATCATTTTAGAGCACTTTCATTATTCCAATAAACAAAACTCCCAAAAACACTCATCCCATCTAAATCTCTCTATACTTCTCCTGCTGCACAAAGCTGCTATTCTTTTTCTTTCTTTCTTTCTAGTATTTTTGTATTATTACTTTGCAAAAACGGTTTATATGTGCAATATCACCCACATTCATGCTTTACATGAGGTTTCACTATCTTATGAAGTCCCATGTTACAGTTTTTAGCTTTCCTTCTAGTAATACATTTGACCTTAGACTTGCCCTTTCAAACACTCTCATACCCATATATAGCTCAGCTAATTACCAATCCCATGATGAGCTTCTATTGATTTCCAAAGGTTTACAAATAACCTTTTTACCAGTGATGCACACATTAACCCACAGCTTTCCATTCTCTACCCTCATTTTCTTTTCTGGTGACGTATATTCTAATTATTAACTTCATGAGTTTACATTTTATATTTACTTCATAATAGCACAATCACAGTATTTGTCTTTTTGTATCTGGCTTACTTCATTCAACATAATGTCCTCTAGGTTCATCCATGTTGTCATATGCTTCACAACTTCATTTCTTTTTACAGCTGCATAATAGTCCATTATGTGTATACACCATAGTTTGTTTATCCACTCATCAGTTGATGGACAGGTTGTTTCTAACTTTTGGCAATCATGAATAATGCCACTGTGAATTTCAATGTCCGGATGTCTTTTGGTGTCTCTGCTCTCAGTTATTTCAAGCACATACAAAGTAATGATATTGCCAGCTAACATGCTAGGTCCATATTCAACTTTCTTAGGAGATGCCAGTCATTCCTGCAAAATGACTGTATCATTCTGTATTCCCACTAACTGTGAATAAGTGTTTCCATCTCTCCATATCCTCCCCAACATTTAGTTTTCCAACTTTAAGAGTAGCCAGTGTAATAGGTGTGAAATGATATCTCATGTAGTTTTGATTTGCATTTCCCTAATTGCTAATGAAAAACACCTTTTTTCATGTGTTTCTTCACCATTTGTATTTCTTCATTGGACAATTTTCAAGTTTTTTGTCCATTTTTCAACCAGGAAGTTTGTCTTTTTCCTTGCATACCTGGGATAAAACCGACTTGCTTGTGGTGATAATTCTCTTAATGTGATTTTTTATTTGGTTTGCAAGTATTTTGTTGAAGATTTTTTTGCATTTATATTCATTAGAGATTGGACCATAATTTTCTTTTCTTTTTTAATTCATTTTTTAAAAAAAATATTACATTCAAAAAATATCAAGTCCCATTCAACCCCACTGCCCCCACCCCCCACTACCCCCACAGCAACACTCTCTCCCATCATCATGACACATCCATTGCATTTGGTAAGTACATCTCTGGGCATCGCTGCACCTCATGGTCAATGGTCCACATCACAGCCCACATTCTCCCACGTTCCATCCAGTGGGCCCTGGGGGGATCTACAATGTCCCAAAATTGTCCATGAAGCACCACCCAGGACAACTCCAAGTCCTGAAAATGCCTCCACATCTCATCTCTTCCTCCCATTCCCCATACCCAGCAGCCACCATGGCCACCCTTCCCACACCAATGCCACATTTTCTCTGTGGGCATTGGATTGGTTGTGTCCATTGCACATCTATTTCAAGAGGGGGCTTAGATTCCACATGGATACTGGAAGCAATCCCCCTGCTTTCAGTTGTAGGCATTCTAGGCTCCATGGTGTGGTGGTTGACATTCTTCAACTCCATGATAGCTGAATGGGGTAAGTCCAATAAATCAGAGTGTAGGAGTTGAAGTCTGTTGAGGTTGTAATTTTCTTTTTTGTGGTATCTTTATCTGGTTGTGATATTCAGGTGATGTGGGCTTCACAGAATCAATTTGGTAGCATTCTCTCCTGTTTAAATTTTTTGGAATTGATTGACCAAGTTTGGTATTAGATCATCTTTGAATGACTGGAAGAATTCACCTGTGAAGCCATCTGATCCTGAACTTTTCATCTTTGGGAGGTTTTGGGTTTTTTTAAAAGATTTATTATTTATTTCCCACCTCTGCCCCACAGTTGTCTGCTCTCTGTGTCCATTTGCTGTGTATTCTTCTGTGTCCACTTGTATACTTGTCAGTGGCACCGAGAATCTGAGTCTCTTTTTGTTGTGACATCTTGTTGCGTCAGCTCTCCATGTGTGTGATACCACTTCTGGGCAGGCTGCACTTTTCTGTACAGGTGGCTCTCCTTATGGGGTGCACTCCTTGTACATGGAGCTCCCCTATGCTGGGGACACCCCTCTATGGCATGGTACTCCTTGTGCCTATCAGCACTGCATGTGGGCCACCTCACCACATGGGTCAGGAGGCCCTGGGTTTGAACCCTGGGTATCCCATGTAGTAGCTGGACGCTGTATCAGTTGAGCCAAATCTTCTTCCCTTTGGGAGGTTTTGGATGATTGTTTCAATCTTTTTACTTGTGACTGGTTTGCTGAGATCTCCTATCTCCTCTAGAGTCAGTGGAGGTCAGGGGTTCTTATCCTTTTTTGTTCCATGGACCCCTTTGCCAGTCAGGTGAAAACCACGAATGCTTTCTCAGAATGTAGCAGCAGAGTTTTTGATACTTAACATTGGCATGTCTTTAAATTAAAATTTAGGATTATTCAAAATCCCTTCAAGTTTATAGACCCCCTGTGATCTTCCCACGCACACTTGAGGGGGTGTTGAACCCTTGTTCAGAACCCCTAGTATAAGTTTGTGTGTTTTCTAGGAATTTGTCCATCACATCTACATTGTCTCATTTTTTGCACACAGTAGTTCATAGCATCCTTTTTTGATCTCTCATTTTTGCAGGGTCCATGTTCATGTGTCCCTCTCATTTCTGATTTCATATATTTGCATCTTTTTTGATTATTGCTCTCCCTAAGTATTTGTCAAATTTGTTGAACTTCTCAAGGAATCAAATTTTCAGTTTTCATTTTGTTGATTCTCCCTTTTGCATTTATTTATTTATTTATTTTTATTTATTTATTTTCATTCATTCATTCCATATTCCCCCTTCCCCCATTGCATGTTGCTTGCTGTCTGTTCTCTGTGTCCATTCACTGTGTGATCTTCTGTGTATTTATATTTTATTTGTTTGCTTCCTCCCCATCCCGTAGTGTCTTGCTTGTATTCTGGTATCTGTGTCCATTCACTGAATGCTCTTCTGTGTGATTTTTTTCTTTTGCTTATCTCCCTTTCTTGTTGTGTCAACTTGCTGAGTCAGGTCTCTGTAGCACTTGTGGGCAGCGGCACTCCGTGGTGCTTACAGGCTGGACATCACTCTGCAGTGCCCGAGCTGGCAGCTCACCTCAGTGTACAGATGAGCTTGCCTCCAAAGGTGGTCCCAGGATGCGAACCCAGGGCCTCCCATTGGTAGATGGGAGCCCAACTGATTAAGCCACAGCTGCTTCCCATTCCCTATGGTTTTTTTGTTCTTGATTTCATTTATTTCTGCTCTGATCTTTACTATTTCTTTTCTTCATCTTGGCTTAGGGTGGGGGGACAGGAAGGGGAGAGAAATAAATGAAAAAAATAATTTTATATATAAGAAAACAAAACCCATCTAAGGGGGAGCAGATGGGATGCAAGTTGTTGAGCACCTGCTTCCCCTGTTCAATCCCAGGTACCTTCTGAAAAAAATCAAAGATAAACAACATGTTTGGCAGTAAAATATGGGTTTTATATAATCATAGATAAACACAAATATAAGTAAATCTTGTGTCAGTATGGCAACAGCAAATACACAATCATTAAGGAAAAAGTACCAGAATTGTAGGGTCTTATCATACCATTACAAGATTTAAATTCCAAGAAAAAATAGCAAATTGCAATTGAAGTGCACCTATTTGCAAGCTTTTGCAAACTGACAGAATGACAACAAGTGAGAGCCAAACCGACATCCCAATAGGAGATTCTGGGACAACTCTTTCAGCAAGGGATGGAATAGAAGAAAAATTATCAATAAGGAGGAGAGACTATTCATTATCTTGAATAATATATTTTACTTAATGCACACTTGTCCTTAAGCCATCTATATAAAACATAGCAAAGAGAAAAATGCACTTCTTTTTCATGAACTTACAGAACTGAAAGGCTGAGGCTGGAGAAGGAGGGTATGTAGGAGGCAACCATGGTCATTCTGTCAGCAATGAAGCAGGCTCTAACAAGAGAGAGAGAGGAGGCAAAGTAGAAGGGGCCAGATGAACACAGGAAGTGAAGGATGGATGTGGCATGGGAAGACAGAAGTCAGGAAAGGTCACAAAGCTTTGGTCTAAACAGATATCAGGAGGGAAATGCCAACTATGGAAAAGGGAGAGACCAAGAAGGAGGAGTTTGGAGAAGGAGCCTAGAATTTGCGTTGGCACATTACAAACAGAAGTGGGATGTCCTGCATACAACTCTGTGTAAACCTGGACTGTGTGGGAAATTGGATTAGATTAATAGCATTAGTACTTATGCCAGGATAGATGGAACTTAAAGCCAGCATCACATGACCAGCAAGTGAATTGATTTCTGGAGAAGGAAAGAGGTCCAAGTATGGAGCCCTGGGGGAAAACAAAACTAAAGCTGAGGAACTTTTGGAAGAAAATACAAACCAGCACAGGAGACAGACATGGAAAGATTAGAGAGTCCAGATGACAGAAAGAAAAAGGAGAATGTGGTAAAACAGAAATAAGTGAGGGGAGCACTTGAAGAAGGTCAGAGGAACCAACTGTGCCAAATGCAGCTGATGCAGCAATTAGTGGGATGTGAAGGATCTTTTGGGAGTAAGCTCTCCTTTTCTATCACCCAGAAGAAAGGGAAATATGTCCTTATATGAAGGATACCTGTAATGCCTTTAGGACATAATACGCTAAACTTGAAGGGTCCAAATATGCACACCAAAAGGAACAAGAATTTTGTAATAGTCATTCAATGTCAAAGGATTCAATGATAAAAAACAAGCAAACAGGGAACTACTGATCCACCAAACAAGAAGAATGAACCTCAGAACAGTTATTTTGAGCAAACAATGCAGCACCAAAATGTAAATTCCAATTTATTTCATTTTTATGAATTTCTAGATGTAGCAAAACGAATGTATGCAGGTAGAAAATAAGAATGAGAGTGAAAATGTTGGGAGGTGGTTACTGATTGATGTGTATAGGGATTATTTTCCAGGTTCTTGGAAATGATTCCTATCTTGATAGGGCAAAGGGCTACTGTAGGTGAAGGAGATGAAAGGTTTGAAAAATTTGACATCATTCAGTTAAGAATAAAACATTTAACTATATTTAAATTTTACTTTACTTTTAAACAAGCAATAAGAGAGAGAGAGAGAAGACTGCTCATAAGAGTACAATGGAGATAAGCACATTTTATTTTCAGTACCTTTCCCCCACTGACCACCTCACTGATGAGCAGCCAGCCTTTCAGTTGCTTGTGGGTTGGGGAGTTCTCTGGGATTTGTTGTGGATACAGGATTACTGGGCAGAGTCCTGTGGTGGCATCAGTGCCCTGGAGGGCCTATAGTGCTCTGTGCAGCTTGTCTTTTGTACGATCCTAGGGAAGCTTTGAGAGGTGGTGATGGAGTGCAATGGCACTTCTCCATACCTCACATTCCACAGCCTCCAGAGGGACTCGGGGGCATTTCAATCCTTCTTCAGCCTTCTGGTGTGTCTCCTCTTGGTCAGACTTGAACAGTATGTTAGAAGCTGACTTTATATAAAACATGAAAAGCAGCTTGTGGACACACTAGCTACACTGATTGTCAAGAAATGTCAACTTCTTGATAAGATGAGTGCTGTGAACAGGAGGTATGCAGAGACTAAGTCATCTTTAGGGGAAGCTAGGCTAGAAAATGTGACTTTAAAAATACCCAGCCTTACTGACACCTACAGAAAGGCTAAGGGAACAACAGCAGTGTTGATGGAGGAATTAACTGCAGTGGTCCTAGAACTACAGGAATAGATATCCAGATGTTCCAAACAAGAAGATGAGATGAAGAAGAAACTGAAAACACTGGAGTTCCAAGAAGAGGTCATGAGGACCACCGTAGCACCAGGCACTTTTCCAAATTCAGTGTGTTTGGAATCACTTCCCGTCCCTGATGGTCCCTCCTGCAGCAGTGGGCCTGGGTCAGTCTTAAAGCAGCACTGAGCTTCTGCTCCTCTCAGGCCTGCAGAGCCACCAGGCAGAAATGACCCTCTCCATTTCTTCCATTGAAGAATTTTTGAGGGCAGTGGATCAACTGAACTTGCTCCTTGGGCTGGAGATCTTCTACCTTCATGTCCTGGACACAAGTGATTTCCTCCATAGTCAATTCCTCCTTCAATCACACAGTTTCAATTTGGGGAATACAACAGAAATATGGAAATTTCTCTTTACAGAAACTCAACATGAAAGAAAATACTACTACTGACCAAATTGTTCATATACTTAAGAGACTTGTGTATATGTTCATTATTTATTAATCTGTTCTTATATTTATGTTACAATTTTTGTGTTGATCTTATGAGTATAAACTTTCTTTTATTCTTATCTATATAGTATGTATTACATATATAAATGTAAGTTGAACATATATGCAGTTTTCATGAGTTTTTTAAAGACAAAAGCATAACTTGCAAGAGTATATTGCCAAGAAACCTAAGTTATAAGTAAAACTTAATAGATATAAATTTTAAAATTTTAACAGATGTAAAATAAAAATGAGATTTTCATCTTTCTTGGGAAGAAGGTAAACAGTATATATACAAAGAATTTTATGTAATTCAATGGTCTATTTGAAAAGAATAAAGAATAAATATTTAAAAGATATCTTTACATGGAGCAATTTTTATTCCCATGCAAGAGTGCTGCAGTAGGAGTTGTATAAGCATGAAGAAATCCATCTTGGACAAGATCAGAAAATCTACACTCCCCATCCCATACCCATCTGGCACTCTTGCTTTCCATCAAAGACACACTCCCATGGAAAGCTAAGGGAGCAGCAAGGAGCTACTCTCCCATGAAGACAGCTGACATCACTAAGATAATAATTCTAGTCATATATAATGATGCTAGTCATGAAGCCCTGAAGAGAGCTCAGGAATTGGCTTGATCCATAGCACATATTCATGGTATAGGAAGGAAGGGCTGTGCTTGCCCTTTGGCTAATAAAAGTTCATGCCAACCACGGTATTACTTGGGATACTCTCTCTGCCTGGGATTCAGCTTTTATTTCTGGAGATCTGACTTCAGGACCACGTGCTCCTCACTATTGAGGTAACCTGCCAAATCCTCATGCTTCAGAAAGTCATTCCGAGAATTTTTACCCTATTTCACATTGAATACCTTCTTCTTTTTAAATTTTATTATGATTTTTTAATTTATTTCTCTCCCCTTCCCACCTACCTTCAGTTACCTGCTCTCTGTTTCCATTCACTGAGTGTTCTTCTGTGACCGCTTCTAATCTTATCAGTGGCACTGGGAATCTGCTTTTCTTTTTGTTGCATCATCTTTTTCTGTCAGCTCTCCATATGTGTGGTACCATTCCTGGGCAGGCTGCACATTCTTTTGTGCAGAGTGGCTCTCCTTATGGAGCGCAGTCCTTGTGTGGGGGGCTCCCCTATGCAGGGGACACCCCTGTGTGGCATGGCACTCCTTGTGCACATCGGCATTGCACATGATCCAGTTCCACATGGGTCATAGAGGCCTGGGGATTGAACCGTGGACCTCCCATGTGGTAGCGGACACCCTATCCATTCGGCCAAGTCTGCTTCCCTGAATACTTTCTTATTCTACCCCAGTCTCCAAGCCAGGGGCTCAAAATACATAAGCTAGAATTTCTCAGCCCATCCCATCAGAATAGAGTCATTGGGCCTGCCTGGAACTTAGCCTGAGAAGGATTAAGGGAATCCTGAAAAGAAATTCAAAGCTAGACTTATTATTAGTATTAAGTCATTCATCCCTCACGAAGAGGTTTCAAGGTTGTAAATGTTATTCCAGGTTCACCACTTTGGAATAAAAGGTTCAATCCTCAGTGTCTCATCAGAAGTAAAAGCCCAGTGGGATAAGGAAGCCCGTGTTCACCATGGGAGCCAGAGTGCCAGGAGAAAGAGTGATGAGAGTTGTGCCCTTAGTTTGCATACTTATCTTCTTCTCATATTCTACGCTATTGTTAGTACTTGTAATAATGTGCATTTCTTGTATTTCTACTATTAACAATAGTCACCATTCACTACATGGTTCAATGTGCTATACACGGTTTATCCTGTAGTTTTCTTTTTATTACCATGTATGGCCCAAAACTTCCCCTTTAAACACATTTACTCATATAATTGACTGCTGCCAATTAAATTATTCTCACAATAATATGCTACATCACCTCTACCCATTTCCAAACATTTGTAATCAACATAATGAAAAATTCTTCACAAAGTAAGTGTCAGCTCCCCATTTTTACACTGCTTCCATCTCTGGGTAAGCTATATTATAGATTATAACCCTATGAGGTAGCTTTATAATGAGTGGATATTAGTGAAATCATAATATATTTGTCTTTCTTGCATGGATTATTTCAAAAAGTCCATAATGTGACATGAATAAGGTCTTCCTTCTTTCTTACATCCAAGTTGATTTCCTTTGTGTGTATATATCACATTTCACTCATCCATTCATTGGCTGATGGACACTTAGGAGTATGGGAGAGCAATGGTCTATTCACCTTCCATCTTTCAGTTCCCCTGAGTATGAACCTAGAAGCATGATTGTGAGATCATATACCAAACCCATGCTTAGCTTCCTAGGAAATGCTAAACTGTCTTCCACAGTGGCTACTCCATTTTCCATTGCCACCAGCAGTGAATGACTGTTCCTTCTTCTCCACATCCTTTCCCACAATTGCAGTTTTCTGGTTTTTGTTTTCTTATAGTGGCCATTCTAGTAGGTGTGTTATGGTATCACATTGTGGTTTGGACTTGCATTTCCCTAATAGCTAGTTGAGGAAAGTATCTTTTCATGTGCTTTTAAGCCATTTGTGCTTGCTCTTTGGAAGAATATCTTAAGTCTTTTGCCCATTTTGCCATTTTATTTGTCTTTTCATTCTTGAATTGTGGTTTTGCTTTACATATTTTGGAAAGTACACCCTTATGAGGTATATGGTTTACAAGTATTTTCTTTCATTGTGTAGGCAGGTTTATTGACCAATCTTTTCAAACACAAATGACTTGAATGTGAGGAGTTTCCATTTATTTATTTATCTTCCATTGCAAGTGCTTCCTTTGCTCTGCCCAAGGTCTAATGATACTTCCTGGCATTGTCTTCTATGAGCTTAATGGTCCTGGCACTTTTCTTTATGTCTTTGATCATTTTCAGTTAATTTTTATTTAAGGTATGAGGTAGGGGTAAGGTCTGAAAGGGTGAAAAGGAGCTGGCTTAAAGGGAGAAAGTATTTGGATGTCACAAATCTGATAGGGTTTACTACCCATGATTTAGAAATAGATTCTACAACTCAACACTAAAGCAACAAATGACCCAATTAAAAACAGGCAAAAGACTTTATTGAACAAATCATCAAAGTTCCCTCACACATGCACAGTGCTAATAGTAGAGAAGCAGTGTGTATATGGGTGATTATATTGGGAAAATAATGCATGATTTTTCAGTATACCTTACAAGTTCCCTAAGTAAAATGATGTATCATCCTGAAAATGCGAAGTAGGTTATGTTAGATTTGATAAGGCAATGAAAAATGTTGTCTTTTCATATATTATTAAAAGAATATGAAAATAATGTATATCTTCTAAGTAACAGACATGCAAAGCCAAGAGAGTCCAGATGATAAAACGAAAAAGGACAATGTGATGAATCAGGAATAGGGGATGGGAATGCTTCAAGAAGTACAGAGGAACCAACTCTGCCAAATGCAGCTAATGAAACAATTAGTGGGATGTGAAGGATCTTTTGGGATTGAGCTTTCCTTTCTATCACTCAGAGGAAAGGAAAACATGTCCTTATATAATGGATACTCATAATATCTTTAGCTCATAACCCAAACTTGAAGGACCCAATTATCCATCAAGAGGAACATGAATAAATATTTTGTAATATGGTCATTCAATTTCAAAAGAGTAAATGATAAAAAATGAGGGAACTGCTGATATACCAAACAACAAGAATGAATCTCAAAACTATATTGTGAGCAAAGGATGCAGGCACCAAAATATTAATTCCAATGTATTTCATTTTAATGAATTTCAAGATGTGGCAAATGAAATGTATGAGGAAAGTAAATGAGAATGAGGGTGAATATGTTGGGAGGTGGTTATTGATTGAAGTGAATAGGGATTATTTTTCCAGATTATTGGAAATGATTCATATCTTGATAGGATAATTAGATACAGTAGAGGAAGGTGATAAAAAGTTTGCAAATTGTGACATCACTCAGTTAAGATCAATATATTTAACTGTATTTAAATTTTACATCAATTTTAAACAAACAATTAGAGGAAGAGAGAAGACTGGTCATAAGAACCAAAAGTGCCTACAACTGGAAGTAGGAGAATTGCATCCATCATCCATGTGAAATCTAACCCCCTCTTGATCTAGAGGTGGCATGGGCATCACCATCCCATGGACCACAGAATGGAGGAATAAAATATGGATTAGAGTGGACTTGCTAATATTCTACTATAAAACTACTGTGACTAGTAACATAAGAAATTGTATCATTGATGTGGAGATAGTGGCCACAGTAGTTGCTGAAGACAGGGAGAGGGAAGAAGAGACATGATGAAGGGGCATTTTGGGGACTTGGAGTTGTCCTGAATGATATTGCAGAGTCAGATGTTGGACATTTTATATCCTTCCATAACCCACTAAATTTACTGAGTGACAGTGTGAACAACATGATAAACTATTTATTATCCATGTGGTGCAGCAGTGCTGCAAAATGTGTTTGCTGAGTGCAATGAGTGTGCCACAATGATGGAGAAGTTGTTGGTGTGGGAGGAGTGGGGTGGGGGAATGGGGGTATATGGGAACCTCTTATGTTTTTTATAATATAATCTTTTCTGTGATGTATGTATCTTCAAAAGATACAATTTACAAAAATGGTGGGGAGTGGGTTATATGGGAACCTCTTATTTTTTTTAATGTAATGTTCTATGTGATCTATTAACTTTAATAAAAAAAGTGTTAAAAAAAAAAAGAGTAAAAGGGAGGAGGAAGGCAAGATGGCATCAGACTAAGTGCACCCACATCATCTCTATACAAAATGAATGCTGAGTGGGGACAAAATCCTGCCTGAGTGAGCTATTTGAGAACCCACAATGCAGAGGATTCAGGGCAACAATCTGGAGAGAGTCTGACAAAGAGTGATTGTTCAATGTAAAACCATGAGTTTCTTATGCTCCAGGCTGGAGCTGTGGGATGGCTAAGCCCCTCCCTCAGGGCAGGAAGCCAAGGTGTTCCCTCACCCTTGCCAGTCACCCAGCTGGAGGACACAAACTCTGAAAGTGGGAGGGTTCTGGTGAGGGGTGGAGAGGGGTCCCCCAAGTGCAGGTTCAATTGTCTGGACCCTCTTCTTTGACCTTTTAGGAGCTTACCAAGCTGGCTTTAGGAGAAACAAGGAAGAAGGGAGAGGTGAATCTGATGAGGCAGCCTAATTCACCTAACCTCCCTGGGATAGGGAAAATTGATCTGGGTGAAGGAGGACTCAGGCAATTAACTAGTCCTGTGCAACTCACCTAATGCAGGGGGACAGTAGGAAATGCTTAATAGACTTTGAAAACATATTTAGGGTTCCTGGCCAGGTGTGGGTGCTCTCTCTCAAAGAGACTGAGAGTCATTTTTTTCTGTGGTGAGTTAATTCACCAGGGTCACATTTGAATTTCAAAAGGGAACTCTCAAGGGCTATTGCTTCCTGCTGCCCTGGGAGAAAAAGCAGTTAGAAAAAAAAAATGGGGAGGGGGGGAATGGGAAAACAGATTCCTAGCCAACAGTTTATCCAATTGCAGAGTCAATCCTGCCCCAGGAAAAGGAACTCTTTCTAATGAGCTAATGAACCCAACAAGAAGTTTAGCTCAGTGCTGGAGTTTCAGCCTTAAGTATACATGGTCTCTAGTTTGATTCTTGGCTCCTCTTAGAGAGGTGACCCACTGGGATTTTAAACATCTAGCTGATACTTTAGGACACGGAAAACACAGACATTATCCTAGTATAGGCTTCCCTTGGTCTCTTATTTTTCATTGAAAAAAAGATTATTTTTTGTTACATAATTTAACTTAGTTTACTCACTAAAACCCACTGCAAAATCTGCCATGAGAAGGCTACAAGGTAATTTATTAACATTGGCAACAAGACAACCTCCACATGGGCTTAAGAGAGAAGTCTGTTTTTCTTAGTGTTTGGTAGACTCCTTGCTTGTGGGTTTGTCTATTGTTTTTCTTTTCTTGTCCTCCCTTCCTCTTCATACACCCCTCCTTTTTAATTAGGTGTTGCTGGCTTGTTTCTTGTTTACTGTGTTTCCTCTTCCTCCATTTCCTCCTTTCTGTGTGTACTGATTTTGGCTACCAACATTATCTCTTTTCCTTCCTACACCTTTCTACCTGTGCCTTCTGTTGTTGCTCTTACATTCCACCTCATCTTGTTTAGCCCCCAATTTTTCTGGATTTTTATTTCCAACACTTCTGTTTTTTATCTTTTATGAACACTTCCTGTTTTTTCCATTCTTTTCTCTTTCCCTCTATCCTCATCATGCTGGCCTTTTAATTCATAATGTATTCTTCTCAATATTAAGATTCCCATTTCATTATAGGTGCTCCAGTTTTTTATTCCTATACATCTACACTGCTTACACAAGTTTAATATTCATTTTCCTAGGTCCTATATGGTTCTTCAGCTAACCTTTACTATCAATATTACTATTATTCTTTTTCTTTTCTTATATCATTTACTTTCCCTGACCCTAATCTGTTTCCTTCAAGGGAACTTAGACAATATCAAGGAAATAGAATAAGAAGAACAGTGTTAAAGAGAAAACTTAACACACACACACACAAAACAGCAAGTAAATAATACCAGAGACTACACAGAGAAGTTAATCAACTGAGCAAACCCATCAAGATAAAATAATTACCAGACAACAACAAAAAATTACAAACTATACCAATAATTATGAAGACAAGGTCCAGTCCAATAAACAAATTAAAAACCAGGAAGAGCAGCAAAACATCAAACAACTACTCAAAGCTGTCCACACTAATATCATGGACCAGTTCATTGAAGTGAAGGAAGAAATTAAAGATAGTAAGAAAACACTTGGAGAGCATATTGAAGAAATTGTAAACACACACAAAAGATAACAGATATGGTGGTGATGAATGGCCCAATCCAAGAAATCAAAAATACACTCTCAGCAAATAACAGGAGATTGGAATAGGCAGAGGAAATAGTGATGTGGAAGATGGTAAATTTAAAATCAAATGACTAGTATAATTGAGAGATAAGAAGATAGAAAAAGTGCAGCAGAGTTTTGTGCTTAGAGTGACAATGCAAAATGTACAAACATATGCATTATAGGCATCCCAGAAGGAGAAGAGAAGGGAAGGGAACAGAAGAGATGTTGTAGTAAATAATGACTGAAAACTTCTGAAACCTATTGAGGGAGTTGTATGCATATGTCCAGGAAGTACAGTGTACCCCAAACATTATAAACACCAACAGGCCTATTTCAAGACATATACTTGTCAAATTATCCAATGCTCAGGAAAAAGAGAAAATACTGAAGATAGCAAGAGAAAAGAGAACCATCAAATACAAGGGAGACTCAATAAGATTAAGGGCTGATTTCTCATCTGAAGCCATGGAGGCAAAAAGGCAGTGCTATGACATAGTCAAGGGACAAACAGAAAAAAATTTCCACCCAAGAATACTCTATCCAGAAAAGCTGGCATTCAAATATGATGGAGATTTCAAAATATTCATAGATAAACAGAAACTAGGAGAGTATGCAAATAAGCAACCTGCCCTTCAAGAAATACAGAAGGGGAAGCAGACATGGCTCAAACAATTGGGCTTCCATCTACCATATAGGAGTTCCAGAGTTTGATGCCCAGGGCCTCCCGGTGAAGGCAAGTTGGCCCGTGTGTCAAGGTGGCCTATGCAGAGTGTGGGCCCATGTTGAGTGCAGACCCACATGGAGCCCTGGACTGCACGGACTGCTGGCCTGCACAGAGTACTACCCTGCACAGAAGTGCTGCCCCACACAGGAATGTGGCACAGTACAGGAGTGCTAGTCCACATGCAGACCTGGTGCAGCAAGATGATGCAACAAAACAAGACACAGAGGAGACATGATAAGAGATGAAGCAATCAGAGACCTGAGGTGGTGCAAAAGAATGATTTCCACTATCCCACTCTGGAAGGTCCCAGGATCAATTTCCAGAGTGACCTAATGAGAATACAAACAGATACAGAAGTAGACACAGTGAATGGACACTGAGAGCAGGGCTCAGTCACTGGACCCCATTGGCTTCCCAGAGTTGTTTTTTTCATTTGCTTGCTTTTTTTGTTTTGTTTTGTTTTTTCATGAGTCAGTGGAAACTGAACCCAGGGCCTCCCATGTGGGATGCAGGAGCTAAACCACTTAAGCCAGATCATCTCCCTCAGTTAAATCTTTGATTTTAACTCTTTCTTCTTTTTTAATATACTCATTTTGGACTATAAATTACCCTCTCAAGACCACCTTGGCTCTATCCCATAAGTTTTAAAAATTGTGTTCTCATTTTCATTTGTCTCAATATATTTATTGATTTTCCTTGCAGTTGCTTCTTTAACACACTGATGATTTAGGAGCATGATATTTAGTCTCCACATGTTTGGGAATTTACCTCATTCCTGTCTATCTATGATTTCTAGTTTCATTCCATTATGATATGGGAAGTTGCTTTATATAATTTCAATATATTTATACTTATTTAGAGCTGCATTGGGCCCTAACATGTGACCTACACTGGAAATAATCCATGGTCCCTTGAGAAGAATGTATATCCCACTGAGCTTGGATGCAACATTCTGTATATGTCTACTAGTCCTAACTCGATAATCTTATTGTTGAAGTTTTCTGTTGCCTTGTTGATCTTCTGTCTAGTTGTTCTATCTAATGATGTGAGTGGTGTGTTGGAGTCGACAATGATTTTTGTAAAGATACCTATTTCTCCCTTCAGGTTGCCAGAGTTTCTCTCGTGTATTTTGGGACACCCTGGTTAGGTGCATAGATATTTATGAAGGCATGTCTTTTACTCATATTTAATGGACTTCTGTATCTCTTATCCCTTTGCATTTAAAGTCCGTTTTGTCTGATATTAGTATAGCCAACCCTGCTCTTTTTGGGTTACAATTTGCATGGAGTATCTTCTTCCAACCTTTTGATTTCAGCCAGTTTTTGTCCCAGGGTCTAAGGTGAATCTCTTGTAAGCAGAACATTGTTGGCTCATATATTTTTATCCATTCTGTTAACCAATACCTTCTAATTGGGGAGTTTAAACCACTCACATTCAATATTAATGTAAATGCATTATTTATTTCCACCATTTTACTCTTTGGTTTTCATATGTCATATCATATTTTCATCTATTTTTTAACTCTTTTGATTATCCTTTCTGCTACTCTTTCTTCTATACTCTACTCCATGCCTCTCTCTTGTCTTTGTCTTTCAGGCTCTAAGACTTCCTTTAATATTTGCTGCAAAGTGGATTCATTTTTTTCTTAGCATTTTATTTATTTATTTATAAGATACATAGGTCACACAAAATGTTACATTAAAAATTATGAGAGGTTCTATGTACCTCATTCCCCCTACTCCTCACACATCAACAACTTCTTTCATTAATGTGGCACATTCATTCCATTTAAAGAATACATATTGGAGCACTGCTATAAAGCATAGATAATAGTTTACATTGTAGATTATACTCTCTCCCAGTCCATTCAGTGGTTTATGGCATGATATATAGTGTCCTGTATCTGTGCCAGGAATATCATTCAGGACAACTCCAAGTCCCAAAAATGTCCCCATATCACACCTCTTCTACCCTCTCCATCCTCTCAGCAACACCCATGGTCACTGCCTCCACATCAATTATATAGTTTCTCCCATTGCTAGAGTCACAATAATTCTATAGTAGAATACCAGTAAGTCCTCTCTAATCCCTATTTTATTCTTCCATCCTCAGGACCCTGGGGTGGAGATGCCCACTCCACGTGCAAATTGAGTGGGGGCTTAGATCGCACATGGCTGATCAATGGGATTCTCCTGATTACAGTTGTATACTCTCTCAGTTCCTTTGTGTGGTGGTTGACTATCCTCACCTCCTTGTTAGCTGACATAGGTAAGTCCAACAAACTGGGGAGTATGTTTTACAACCCTGCTGAGGCTCAGGGCCCAGCTGGTACATAAAAAGTCCAGAGATTCAAGTCTCCTGGGTATGCACCAACCCCATTGCCAACCACAAGTTCAGTAACAGTAACAGCAGAGGCATGTGTAGAGAACTCACATCTGAGTCCAACTCCATTACACTCAGGAGCACAAATTCTGAAGTAAGGTCCACTGGGAAGGCACTGAACTACTCCAGAGCCATCAGCCATGACTGTAGGACCTGGTGTCTCCATGCCTGGTGTCACCACTACCTGGGGCTTTATCTATTTTGGCTTTCTCTGAGATCCTGCTGAGATGTGCAAAAGCATGATGCCTCTGATGACCTCCTGACTCATTTTGGAGTCTTAGCCATATAAACTCATTTGTCTTTACAATTTTCCCCTTTTATTCAAGGTCTTTTCCTAGTTGCATCACCATGTGGAGCTGGGTAGTAATCTCTTGGTGCCAGGGAGGCTCATCCCCAAGAGTCATGTCCCACAGTTGGGAGAAGGTCATGCATTTAAATGCTGAGTTTGGCTTAGAGAGTGGCCATATTTTAGCAGCATGAAGGCTCTCAGGAGGTAACTCTTAGGCACCCTGCAGCTCTAGGCCAAATTGAAATTTCAAGTGCACAGGCCCATAAGCATAGTTGTCAGTATCAAGGACCCATCACTGCACCATTCTTCTTCAGTGGTCTTTGCCCTTGCACTTGATGGATTGTTGCTGTTCCATTGGGAATGTGACAGTGCTCCCCAGGATGGAAACTCAGCATTCCCTCAATTGTTGTGTGAAACTCTACCCCACTATTTCAATACCCAACAAAAATCTGAACATATCTATATACCCTATATGTATGCCCAGGTGAACTGCCTCCTACCCATGCATCCCCCTTCAATGACACCCCACATCGATGCTCCTCCTTTGCCATAGTTGACCTCCTCTGTGATCCAAAACTTCTTCAGAAATGAAGCCTAATATATTACCAAATTGTGTTAAGAGGAAAATGAAATAGTAATGATAGGTTTAAAGATTAGAAGTAAAATACATAAAAATTGAGAAAATTAAAATAAGTTAAAAATAAATTGGGGTATTAAAAAATGAAAAACATCATAAAAATTTTTTGAGATTATGCCTTTCATTACTGTAGTAGATGTTGTCCTATATGTATAGAGGCAAGGCAATCTCATCTATTTCTTCCTCAGTGTCTTACATCTTTTTTAAATTTTTTTCTTAGTTTTATTAAGAAAAAAAGTATTTTATAGATTTATTTATTTTATTTATTTCCAATCTCTCCCTCCCTTCAGAGTCCACAGTGACACCCAAGTTGCACTGCTTAAAGAACGAGATTCATAGATACTTGCAACATTGCTGAGGGCTTTACACACTAGTCTCTCCTACCACATTGGGAGTCACCCATACTCATGAGAGACACCCTTCCCTCAGTTTGAGAACATCAGGCCTCTGCAAGATGGGGGTACAATGCCTTCCCATTCATTATATGTGTCTCCACCCACTGATATAACACACTATGACAAATGAGCACTCACAGACTCCCTAGAAGTCTGCCCCAGGAGCACCCTGTGCCAGATGCCCCCCATCAAATATCTTAAACCAGTAACAGTTCCTAATTAAATTTTCTAAAGAGTTTCCTCAACATTATAGTTTCAACCATGTACCTGACAATCTTTCATGTTCACCTGCTCCTCCCAATCTTCTTCCCAATTCCATGGACCATCTGACCCACTTTGCCAACCCTTGCCTCCCTCAAGCTTGTGAATCACAAATCAATACTACCCCTATACCCCATCTTATTCCTTCACTGCACAAGTACTTACCTCCACCTTATCATAGATTTTGCCCAATTGGGCCTTGGCTTAACCTTCCTCTCCCCCCTATTTCCTGTAAGCCTATCATCCAGTCTCTAGCTCTCTGAGACAGCTTGATTTGCTCAGTGCATACCAGAGAGGTCAGGTCGTATTTGTCCTTGAATCCTGACTTGTTTCACTCAACATAAGGTCCTCACGATTCAACCATGTTATCCCATGTGTTAGTTTTGTATTCCTTCTTACAGCTGAGTAGTATTCCATAGTGTGTGTATACCACGTTTTGTTTATTCACTCTTCTGTTGATGGGCATTTGTGTTGATTCCAAGTTTTGGCAGTAGTAAATAATGCTGCTATGAACATTGTTGTGCCTATATTGGTTGGTGCCCTTGTTTTCAGTTCTTCTGGGTATATACCCAGCTAGTTTTTGGAGGAACCATCAAACCATCCACCACAATGGTTGGATCCTTCTACGTTTCCACCAGCAGTGACAGAGGGTTCCGCTTCCTACACACCCTTTCCAACACTGGTAGTCCTCTGTTTTTTTAACAGCCACCAGTCCAATGGGTGTAAGATGGTATCTCATTGTAGTTTTCATTTGCATTTCCCTAACAGATAATAATGTTGAGCATCTTTTCATGTGTTTTCAGCCATTTGTATTTCTTCTTTGGAGAAGTATCTGTTCAAATCTCTTCCCCATTTTTTCAATGGTTTATTTCTCTTTTTATTTTTGAGATATTAGCCAAAGGGCAAGCACAGCCCTTCCTATACCATGAATATGTGCAGTGCATCAGACCCATTCCTGAGCTCTCTTCAGGGCTTCACAACTAACATTATATATGACTGGAATTATTATCTTAGTGATGTCAGCTGTTTCCCAGGGAAAGGAGCTCCTTCTTGCTCCCTCAGCTTTCCTTGGGGATGTGTCATTTAAATGGAAGGCAGGAGTGAGAGATGGGTATGTGATGGGGAGTGTAGATTTTCTGATCTTGTCCAAGAGGGATTTCTTCCTGATACAGAACTCCTACTGCAGCACTCTTGCATGGGAATAAATACTGTTCCATGTAAAGATATAACTTTTAAATTTTTTATTCTTTATTCTTTTCAAATAGACCATTGAATTTTGTAAAATTATTTGTAAGTACACTGTTTACCTTCTTCCCAAGAAAGATGAAAATCTCATTTTATTTTTATTTTACATCAATTAAAATTTTAAGTAAAATTTACTTTTACTTATAACTTGGGTTTCTTGGCAATATACTCTTGTAAGTTATCATGCTTTTTTCTTAAAAAACTCATGACTGAACTGCGTATGTGTTCAACTTACAATTACATTTGTAATACATATTATACAGATAAGAACAATAAAAGGAAGCTTATATTTTTAAGATCAACACAAAAATTGTAACAAAAATATATGAACAGATTAATAAATAATGAACACATATGAACATATACTTAAGTCTCAATTATATGAAAAATCTTGTCAGTAATAGTATTTTCTTACATGTTGAGTTTCTGTTAAGTGAAAGTTTCATATTTCTGGTGTGTTCCTCAAGTTGAAATGTGTGATTGAAGAAGGAATTGACTATGGAGGAAATAACTTGTATGTCTAGGAGATGAAGGTAGAGGACCCCCACGGAGCAAGTTCCGTTGATTCAATGCCCTCAAAAACTCTCCGATGAAGAATTGGAGAAGGTCATTCCTACCTGGTGGCTCTGCAGGCCTGAGAGGAGCAGAGGCTCAGTGCTGCTTTAAGACCGACCCAGGCCCACTGCTGCAGGAGGGACCATCAGGGAAGGGAAGGGATCCCAAACACACTGAATTTGGAAAAGTGCCTGGTGCTGCGGTGGTCCTCAGGACCTCTTCTTGGGACTTCAGTGTTTTCAGCATCTTCTTCATCTCTTCTTCTTGTCTGGAACATCTGGATCTTTCTTCCTGTAGTTCTAGGACCACTGAAGTTAATTCCTCCATCAACACTGCTGTTGTTCCCTTAGCCTTCCTGTAGGTGTCAATGAGGCTGGGCATTTTTAAAGTCACTTTCTCTAGCCTAGCTTCCCCTAAAGATGACTTAGTCTCCACATACCACCTGTTTGCAGCACTCATCTTATTGAGAAGTTCACATTTCTTGATTATCAGTGTAGCTAGTGCGTCTGCAAGCTGTTTTTTGTGTTTTATATAAAGTCGTCTTCTAACAGACTGCTCAAGTCTGAAAAGGAGGAGACACATCAGAAGGCTGAAGAAAGACTGAAGTGCCCTTGAGTTCCCCCAGGAGGCTGTGGAATGTGAGGTGTGCAGTAGTGCTGCTGTGTTCCATCACCACCTCTCAAAGCTTCCCAATGATCATCCAAAAGACAAGCTCCACAGAGCACTGCAGGCCCCCCATGGCTCTGATGCCACCACAAGACTCTGCCCTGTAATCCTGTATCCACAAGAAACCCCAGAGAACTCCCCAACATTCTGCCTGGAACCCACAAGCAACTGACAGCCCAGCTGCTCATCAGTGAGGTGGTCAGTAGGGGAAAGACACTGAAAATAAAATGTGCTTTTCTACATTGTACTCTAATGTGCAGTCTTCTCTCTCGTTCTTATTGCTTGTTTAAAAGTAAAGTAAAATTTAAATGTAGTTAAATGATTTGTTCTTAAATGAATGACGTCAAATTTTTCAAAACTTTCATCTCCTTCACCTACAGTAGCCATTTGCCCTATCAAGATAGGAATCATTTCCAAGAACCTGGAAAATAATCCCTATACACATCAATCAGTAACCACCTCCCAACATTTTCACTCTCATTCTTATTTTCTACCTGCATACATTCGTTTTGCTACATCTAGAAATTCATAAAAATGAAATAAATTGGAATTTACATTTTGGTGCTGCATTGTTTGCTCAAAATAACTGTTCTGAGGTTCATTCTTCTTGTTTGGTGGATCAATAGTTCCCTGTTTGCTTGTTTTTTATCATTGAATCCTTTGACATTGAATGACTATTACAAAATTCTTGTTCCTTTTGGTGTGCATATTTGGACCCTTCAAGTTTAGCGTATTATGTCCTAAAGGTATTACAGGTATCCTTCATATAAGGACATATTTCCCTTTCTTCTGGGTGATAGAAAAGGAGAGCTTACTCCCAAAAGATCCTTCACATCCCACTAATTGCTGCATCAGCTGCATTTGGTACAGTTGGTTCCTCTGACCTTCTTCAAGTGCTCCCCTCACTTATTTCTGTTTTACCATATTCTCCTTTTTCTTTCTATCATCTGGACTCTCTAGTCTTTCCATGTCTGTCTCCTGTGCTGGTTTGTGTTTTCTTCCAAAAGTTCCTCAGCTTTAGTTTTGTTTTCCCCCAGGGCTCCATACTTGGACCTCTTTCCTTCTCCAGAAATCAATTCACTTGCTGGTCATGTGATGCTGGCTTTAAGTTCCATCTATCCTGGCATGAGTACTTACCCTATTTATCTAACCCAATTTTCCACACAGTCCAGATTTACACAGAGTTGTATCCAGGACATCCCACTTCTGTGTATAATGTGCCAATGCCAAACTCTAGACTCCTTCTCCAAACTCCTCCTTCTTGGTCTCTCCCTTTACCATAGTCAGCATTTCCCTCCTGATATGTGTTCAGGCCAAAGCTTTGTGGACTATTTTTACTTCTCCCTTTCCATGCCACATCCATCCTTCACTTCCTGCATTCATCTGGCCCCTTCTACTTTGCCTCTTCTTTCTCTCTTGGTAGAGCCTGCTTCATTGCTGACAGGATGACCATTGTTGCCTCCTACATACCCTCCTTCTCCTGCCTCAGCCCTTCAGTTCCATAAGTTCATGAAAAAGAAGTGAATTTTCCTCTTTGACATGTTTTATATAGCTGGCTTAAGGATAAGTGTGCGTTAAGTAAAGTATATTATTCATGATTACGAAATAGTCTCTTATCCTTGTTGATAATTTTTCTTGTATTCCATCCCTTGCTGAGAGAGTCATCCCAGAATTTGCTATTGGGATTTGGGTTTGGCTCTTACTTGGCTCTTACATCTAATTCTGTCAATTTGCAAAAGCTTGCAAATAGGTGCACTTCAATTGCAATTTGCTATGTTTTTTTCTTGGCATTTAAACCTTGTAATGATATGATAAGACCCTAAAATTTGGTACTTTTCCCATAATGATTGTGTATTTGATATTGCCATACTGACACAAGATTTACTTATATTTGTGTATATATGTAAAATCCATATTTTACTGCTAAACATGCTGTTTATCTTTGATTTTTTTCAGAAGGTACCTGGGATTGAACATGGGAAGCAGGCGCTCAACAACTTGCATTCCATCTGCTCCCCCTTGGATGGATCTTGTTTTTTTATATATAGAATTATTTTTTTCATTTATTTCTCACCCCTTCTTGTCCCCCCTGCCCCCTAATTGTCTGTTCTCTGTGTCCATTCACTATGTGTTCCTCTGTGGCTGCTTATATTCTTCTCAGCGACACGGTGAATCTGTATATTTTTTGTTGTGTCATCTTTTTTTTTTAAGATTTATTTATTTATTTTTTCTCTCCGATTTCCCCAAACACCACCCCCTCAACCCCGGTTGTCTGTTCTCTGTGCTTATTTGTTACATCTTCTTTGCCTGCATCTGTTCTTCTCAGCAGCAACTGTGTTTGTACTTCAGAAAACTTGCAATTGTTGGGAAGGGTGTGGAGGAAGACAGTCATTCACTGCTTGTGCAATGTAGAATGGGGTAGCCATTATGGAAGACACTTCAGCAGTTCCTCGGGAAGCTGAGGATTGACTTGTTATATGATCGAGCAATCCTGCTCCCAGGTTCATAATCACAGGAACTGTAAGATGGGATGTAAGCAGACATTTGCTCACTGATGTTTGTAGCGGCTTTATTCACAGTTACCAAAGAATGGAGACAAGTGTCCATCAGCCGATGAATGGATAAATAAAAGGTGATATACATATATATATGAATGCAATTTGGATGTAAGAAAGAATGAAGACCATATTAATGTCACATTATGGAGTTTCTTTTGTGTAAGTCATGCTGAAAAAGATATGATTGCACTCATATCAACTAATTACAAAACACTAGCTCATAGGGTTATAATCTACACATATATATAGGTTACTCAGAGATGAAAGGAGTGTAAAAATGGGGAACTAACATTTAATTGTGCAGAATTTTTCATCAGGTTGATTGCAAATCTTTGGAAATGGATACAGGTGATGGGAGCACATTATTAGCACTGAATTACACGTGAACATATGTTTAAAGGGGAAGGTTTTGGTCATGTGTATCACCAGGAGGAAAGCTAGAGGGTAGAACATGGGTATAACACAGTGAACCATGTGTGGAGGATGACCGTGGTTAAAAGTACAAATATAAGAGTGTTCTTTCAGGAGATATAGCAAATGCACATCACTATTACAGGTACTAACAATAGGGTGGAGTAGGAGGAAATATAACTAATGAAAACTACAGGCTTTACTTAGCAGTAATATTTTAATATTGTTCCTCCATTGCACTAGAGGTCGCACACCAATGCAAAGTGTCAACAAGAGGGGACGATATGGGAATATTGTACTTTTCATGAATTTATATAAACCTACAACTCCTCTAATTAGAAAACCACCACAATAAAAAACCATTTTCCTATATGAAGAAAACCAGACACAAAGTACTACAAATGGTAGAGGTCTTTTTTGTTTAAAATGTAATTATAGACTCGGAGTGGTTATTAGTGATCATGTAGGGTGGGGGAGGGATAGAGGAATTGAGAGGTAGCTGCTGTTGGTTATGGGGTTTTCCACTTGGAATAATGAAAATGTCCTAAAATTGATTGTGGTGATGGTTCCAAAACCCTAGTTGTATTGAGAGCCATTGATTGCACACCTTGGATGGACTCTATGCATGATAATATCTCAATAAAATTACTGTAAAAAACTACTCCATCAACCCACAGAAATACACTAATAGACACAGGCCCCACCTAAACACAGAGAGTTTCTTATGTGTATATCCCTAGTAGCTAAGTGTGAGTAAGCAGCCAGGAACACTAGATATCTGAGGAGATTTGTAGTAGGAAACATAGAAATCAAACATGCATACTAAAAAAGGGAGTGAAGAAAAGAGAAAAAAATTATAGAGGACTTTGGGAAAAAATATTATTGCCATCAGTGAGATAAGGGAATATGGGATATAAATGAAAGGATATGTTTATATAACTTTATATAAGTGTATTTGTATGTACATATATATGTCCATGTCCATATGCATGTAGTGGTTACTGCATGCACGATTACACAGACAACCTCACCAACAGGTCTTTGCCACTCATGGCTTGGCTCTCCTGAAAACAGCAGAAGGAGGAGCCCCAGTACTCACCTCTGCAGGACTTGCTACAGGAACAGCATATTTTCTGATCCCTAGAAAGGGCAGCATGAACTCAACTGTGACAGTTTGAAGCTATCTGTGGATCTCAGAACAGGTCATGTCCATGGAGGCAATCCCTAAATATAATGTAAATGAGAACAAATAAAAGAAAATTTACACTTATAAAAGCAACAAAAATTTAAATTATAAATATAATGTTAATAAACATGCAAATGATCATATATAAACAAAGAGCTAAGTCTCTTGAGTAGTTTCTTAATTATATTAACCATCTCATCAGTCATACTAGGTCTTTTCATGTTGAGATTTTATGAGAAAGTGACACATTTCTGGTGTGTTCCTCAAGTTCAAACTATGTGTGCTTGAAGGAGGAATTGACAAGGAGGAAATCATGTGTGTGTCCAGGAGGTGAAGGTAGAGGATCTCCAGCCCACGGAAGAAGTTCTGTTGATCCACTGGCCTCAAAGACTCTCAGATGGAATTGGAGAGGGTGTATCCTGCCTTTTGGCTCTGCAGGCCTGAGTGGAGCAGAAGCTCAGTGCTGCTTTAAGAACAACCATGGCCCACTGCTGGAGGAGGGAACATCAGGGAGTAGGAGGGATTCCAAACAAATTTAATTTGGAAAAGTGCCTGGTGTTCTGGTGGTTCTCATTTCCTCTTCTTGAGATTTCAGTGTTTTCCAATTCTTCTTCTTGTTTGGAACATCTGGATCTCTCTTACTGTAATTCAGGACGACCTTCATCAACATTGCTGTTGGTTCCTTAGCCTTTCTGTAGGTGTCAATAAGTCTGGATATTTTTAAGGTCACTTTCTTGGGAAGGAGATGTGGCTCAACTGATAGAGTGTCCACCTACCACATTGAAGGTCCAGGGTTCAATACCCAGCACCTCCTGGCCCATGTGGTGAGCTGGTCCATGTGCTGTGCCACCGTGCACAAGAAATGCCCTGCCACACAGGGGTTCCCTGTGCCCCATATGCCCCATACGCCCCATATATGTAGCTCATATGGTGCCCCATATGCCAGGAGTGTGTCTCACAAGGAGAGCTGTCAAACGTGAAAAAAGCACAGACTGCCCAGGAGTGGGACCACACACATGAGGAGCTGACACAGCAAGATGATGCAAAAAAAAAAGAGACACAGTTTCCAGGTGCTGCCTGTCAAGAATGCAAATGGACACAGAAGAACATGAAGCAAATAAACACAGAAAACAGACAATGGGGGGGAGAGAAATTATTAAAATAAATATTTTAAAAAATAAATAAAGGTGCTTTCTCTAGCCTAGCATCCCCTAAAGATCACTTACTCTCTGCTTACCTCTGGTGAGCAGCACTTATCTTATCAAGAAGTTGACATTGCTTGTCAGTCAGGGTAGCTAGTGTGTCTGCGAGCTGCTCTTCATGTCCTATAAAAAGTTGGCTTATAACACACTGCACAAGTCTGAATAAAAATACAAAACACAACAGAATGCTGGTGAATATTGACATATGCCTCAGTTCCCCTGGAGGCTGTGGAATGTGAGGTCTGGACTAGTGTCATTGGGCTCCTTCCCCACCTCTCACAGATTCCCAAGGACCATTCAAAAGACACTTTCTGTTCATGGGGATGGACATTATCCATCATCATCTCCTGGTTGGTTGTCCTGGGCGAGTCCAATGAATTGGAGAGTAGGTGTTGCAGCACTTCTGTAATTCAGGGCTCAACCGACACATGGATGGACCAAAGGTTGAAGTCTCGGACATATATTTATCAAGTATAGTGCTAAATATAGGTTCAAATAAAGGGGCTGAAGAGCCATGTGTAGAGATCCTATAAATGAGTGTGACTCTGTAAATTCTTATGAACATTTTTCTCTATCTCTCTGTTTTTTTTAAATTTATGTAAAAATTTTAAATAGTGAAATGCACTGATCTTAACTGCATGCTTTGTCATATTTGTAAATGTTTCATCCCCTGTCCTTACAGTACAAATGACCCTATCAAGGTAGGAATCATTTCCATTAATCTGGAAAACAATCCCTATACCCTTCACTAATTACATACCCCCCCAACATATTAACCCATGTTCTGATTTTCTATTATCATAAACCAGTTTTGCCACATCTTCAAAGTGATAAAAATGAAATAAATTGGAATTTACATTTTCACACATGCATCTTTTGCCCAAAACATTGTTTCAGAATCATTCAAGTTTGGCAGATCAGCAGTTCTCTCATTTTTTATCATTGTGTCCTTTGACTTTGAATGACTATATTACAAAAGGTTTATTCATGTTCCTCTTGGGGGATATTTTGGTCCTTCGAGTTTGGGATATTATGACCATCCATGTATATATCCTTTATATCAGGACATAGTTTTCTTTCTCCTGGGTGACAGAAAGGAGCTTAATCCCAAGAGATCCTTCACATCTTAACTAATTGCTTCCCTATTATCAACACTTTGTATGTGTGTAGGATCTTTATTAAGTTGGTTAAATTAAGTCTTTAACCCATTTTTAACTTGGGTCATTTGTCATTTTAGTGTTGAGTTGTAGAATCTCTTCATATATCATGGATTTTAGACCTTTATTGGATATGTGATTTCCAAAATCTTTTTCCATTAAATTGGTTTCTTTTTCACCTTCTCACACCTTACCCGTACCTAACGCCTTAAACAAAAATTAATAGAAAATGAACAAAGACCTGATGATATGAACCAGGACCATAAAACTCACAGAATAAAATGTGGGAGAGGATCTTCAGATATTGTACTGGGCAATTGTTTCTCAGGCTCACACTCAAAGCACATGCAATGAGAGAAAAAATATATAAAGGGAACCTCCTCATAATTAAGTCATTTGTGCTGAAGAAGACCTGGTCAATAAAGCAGCCTGCACAATAGAAGAAAATATTTGGAAGTTGAATGAAAATGAGAACAAAACATATCAAAACCTGTGGGACAACACAAAGACTCTGCTAAGAGAGAAATTTATAGCCTGCAATGCTTATATTTAAAAAGAAGAAATAAGGAAGCAGTTGTAGCTCAAGTGATTGTGCACCTGCTTCCCACATACATGGTACAGAGGTCACTCTCCAGCTCTGGTACCTAAAAACAAGCAAACAAAAAAATCAGAGCTATAATTGAACTAACTGCACATCTGGAGGAACTAGAAAAAGAACAGCAAACTAATCCTAAACCAAGCTGAAGAAAAGAAATAGTAAAGATCAGAGCAGAAGTAAGTGAAATAAAGAACAAAAAAACCCATAGGGAATAGGAAGCAGCTGTGGTTCAATCCGTTGGGCTCCCATCTACCATATGGGGGGCCCTGGGTTCGCATCCTGGGGCCTCCTTATGAAGGCAGGCTCCCCCGTACTCTGTGGTGAGCCGCCGGCTCCGGCACTGTAGGGTGCTGCCCAGCCTGCAAGCACTGCGGAGTGCTGCTGCCCACAAGTGCCACGGAGACCTGACTTAGCAAGGTGACGCAACATAAAAGGGAGACAAGCAAAAAAAAAAAAAAAAAAAAGACAGAGAAAAGCACGTAGTGAATGGACGCAGATACCAGAAAACAAGCAAGGCACAAACGGGGGTGAGGGGGAAAGAAAGAAATAAAAAATAAATACAGACACAGAAGACCACACACTGAAAGGACACAGAGAGCAGACCACAAGCAACCTACGGGGGGGAAAGGAGGAATATGGAATGAATGAAAATAAATAAATAAATATAAATAAATAAATAAATAAATAAATGCAATAGGGCAAATAAAAATGAAAAATGAAAAGTTGGTTCTGTGAGAAGTTCAACAAATTTGACAAATTCTTAGGGAGAATAATAATCAAAAAGATGCAAATATATGAAATCAGAAATGAGAGGGACACATGACCATGGACCCTGCAGAAATGAGAGATCAAAAAAGGATGCTCTGAACTACTGTGTGCAAAAAACTAGGCAATGTAGATGAGATGGACAAATTCCTAGAAAACACACAAACTTATACTAGGGGTTCTGAACAAGGGTTCCACACCCCACAAGGGTCCACGGGAAGATTACAGGGGGTCTATAAACTTGAAGGAATTTTGAATAATCCTAAATTTTAATTTAAAGACATGCCAATGTTAAATATCAAAAACTCAGCTGCTACATTCTGAGAAAGCATTCATGGTTTTCACCTGACTGGCAAAGGGGTCCATGGAACAGAAAAGATAAGAATCCCTGACCTCCACTGTCTCTAGAGGAAATAGGAGATCTCAACAAACCAATCTCAAGTAAAAAGACTGAAAAACCTCCCAAATGGAAGTAGATTTGGCTCAACTGATACAGTGTCTGCCTACCACATGGGAGGCCCAGGATTCAATCCCAGGGCCTCCTGACCCATGTGGTGAGTTGGCCCATGTGCAGTGCTGACAAGGAGTGCCATGCCACACAGGGGTGTCCCTAGCATAGGGAAGCTCCACACACAAGGAGTGCACCCAATAAGGAGAGCTGCCTGTACAGAAAAGTACAGCCTGCTCAGAAGTGGTGTCGCACACATGGAGAGCTGACACAAAAAGATGATGCAACAAAAAGAGACTCAGATTTCCAGTGCCACTGATAAGAATACAAGCAGACACAGAAGAATACACAGTGAATGGACACAGAGAATAGGCAATTGGGGAGGAGGGGTAGGAAATAAATAATAAATCCTAGAAAAAACCCAAAACCTCCCAAAGATGAAAAGCTCAGAATCAGATGGCTTCACAGGTGAATTCTTCCAGTCATTCAAAGATGATCTAATACCAAACTTGCTCAAGCTTTTCCAAAAAATTGAACAAGAAAGAATGCTACCAAACTGATTCTATGAAGCCAACATCACCCAAATATCAAAACCAGATAAAGATAACACAAAAAAGAAAATTACAGTCCAATCTCTCTAATGAATATAAATGCAAAAAATATTCAATAAAATACTTGCAAACCAAATAAAAAATCATGTTAAGAGAATTATCACCACAATAAAATCGGTTTTATCCCAGGTATGCAAGGGTGGTTCAACACAAGAAAATCAATTAGTGTAATAAACCACACTGATAAATTAAACAGGAAAAATCACATGATCTTGATTGATGCAGGAAAGGCATTTGTCAAAACACAGCACCTTTTCTTGAGAAAAACACCCAAAAGATAAGAATAGAAGGAAGATTTCCCAATAGGGTAAAATGCATATTAAAAAACCCTACAGCTAGCATGGTACTCAATGATGAAAGGTAGATGTTGTGGGAAACTGGCTTACCTATTTGTTGCTTCCTGTTATTATAGATGATGTTGCAATTTCTTCCTGTTATTGCAAATGTTACCTTATTGTAGATGTTGCAGATGCTTCCTATTGTGAGCTGATTGTAGCTCACAATAGATAGAAAGCTTTCCTGCTGAGATCAGGAACAAGACAAGAATGCCCACTGTCACTATTGTTATTCAATATTGTACTAGAAATTCAAGCTATAACAATTAGGCTAGATAAAGACATAAAAGGCATCCAAATAAGAAAGAAAGAAGTAAAGCTTCCACTATTCACTAAGGATATGATTGTATACTTAGAATCTCCTGAAAAATCTGTCACAAAGCTACTAGACTTAATAGACAAGTTTGGCAAATGGCAGGATACAAGATTAATATGCAAAAATGAATAGCACTTCTGTACATTATTGGTGTGCAATCTGAGAAGGAAATCAGAAAAAAAATTCCATTTATACTGGTAACTAAAATAAAATATTTAGGAATAAAATTATGCAAAGATATAAAGGGCCCATATTCAGAAAACTCCAACATATTGCTAAAAGAAACCAAAGAAGGCTTAAATAAATGGGCAGCCTTTGTTCCTGGACTGGAAGGCTAAATATCACTAAGATGTCAATTCTAACCAGATTTACATATTCAATGCAATCACAATAAAAGTCCCATCACCCTTTTTTGCAAGATGGAAAAACCAATTATCATATTTGCTTGGAAGGGAAAGTGTCCCTGAATAGATAAAAAATGGCTTGAAAAAAGAACAAAGTTGGAGGACTCTCACTTCTAGACTCTAAACGATATTACTAAGGGAATCAGATTTGGCTCAACCGAGAGTGTTCACCTACCATATGGGTGGTGCAGTGTTCAAACCCAGGGCCTCCTGACCCATGTAGTGTGCTGGCCCACGTGCAGTGCTGCTGTGCACAAGGAGTGCTGTGCCATGCAGGGGTATGCCCCATGTAGGGAAGTGTCATGTTCAAGGAGTGCACCCCCTAAGGAAAGATGCCCCACGTGAAAAAAAAATGCACAGCCTGCCCAGGAGTGACACTGCACACACGGAGAGCTGATGTGGCAAGATGACACAATGAAAAGAGACACAGATTCCCAGTGCTACTCACAAGAATGCATGTGGATACAGAGCACACAGCAAATGACACAGAGAGCAGGAAGGGGAGAGAAATAAATAAATAAATAGAAAAATAAAGGATATTACCTAGCTAGTGGTAAAAATAGTATGGTACTGGCATAAAGACAGATTAACCAGAGGAAACAAATTAAGAATTCAGAAATAGACCCTCATATCTATAGTCAAGTATTTTTGACAATCCTATCAAGCCTTCCCAGCTGGTCCAGAACAGTCTACTCCCTTGGTGCAGGGAGAACTTGATATCCATAGCCAAAAAAAACAGAACACCTATCTCACACCTTACACAAAAATTAATTCAAAATGGGTCAAGACCTAAATATAAAAGAGACAACCATAAAAGTGCTAATAGAAAATGTAGGAAAACATCTTTGACATCTTGTGACCAGTGGTGATTTCTTAAACTTTGCACCCAAAGCAGGAGCAGCAAAAGATAAAATAGATAAATGGGCCTGCCTCAAAATTAAACACTTTTGCACCTCAAAGGATCTTGTCAAAAGGGTGAAAAGGCAGCCAATTCAATGGGAGAAAATCTGTCAATCACTTATCCAGGCTAGTGGAAGTGTTTTGGGCCTGGAATCCCTACACAACCCAGTGGCTTTAACACAATGAGCTCTCTCGGCACTGGGTATGACCTGTCAGCCTCTACATTCTCACCTGATGGGGGAGTGTTTCAAGTTGAATATGCTATGAAGACTGTGGAAGATAGTAGTACAGCTGTTGGAATCAGATGTAAAGATGGTGTTGTCTTCGGAGTAGAAAAATTAGTCCTGTCTAAACTTTATGAAGAAGGTTCCAACAAGTGGCTTTTTAATGTTGATTGGCATGTGGGAATGGTGGTAGCAGGTTTGTTGACAGACGCTCGTTCTTTAGCAGACATAGCAAGAGAAGAAGCTTCCAACTTTAGATCTAGCTTTGGCTGTAACATTCCACTCAAACATCTTGCAGAGAGTGGCCATGTATGTTCATGCCTATACACTGTACAGTGCTGTTAGACCTTTTGGATGCAGTTTCATGTTAGGGTCTTACATTGTGAAGGATGGTGCACAACTCCACATGATTGATCCATCGGGTGTTTCATAAGGTTATTGGGGCTGTGCCATTGGTAAAGCCAGGCAAGCTGCAAAGACAGAAATTGAAAAGCTTCAGATGAAAGAAATGACCTGCCATGACGTTGTTAAAGAAGTTGCAAAAATAATTTACATAGTACGTGATGAAGATAAAGATAAAGCATTTGAACTAGAGCTCAGCTGGGTTGGTGAATTAGCTAAAGGAAGACATGAAATTGTTCCAAAAGATATAAGGGAAGAAGCAGAGAAATATGCTAAGGAATCTTTGAAGGAAGATGAATCTGATGATGATAATATGTAACATTTACATCTGCTTCTGTTTTAAATTTCTATATAGTCCCATGTAAACTATTTAGCCCAATGGATTATTATATATCCAGTAACAAATTTTCATTAAATTTTTGTCTTATAATCATTGATGTTTGCTTAATATCTGCTTAACAAAATATTTGCTTAACAAAATTAGTGTGGGCAATTGAAAACCCAGTACTCAGAATTAAAATGCCTGCTTAAACAATCCTTAGAGGCTGTTGGATCATATGAATTTAAAACCCCAGTCCACTAATGTAGAAGCTAAAAATAACCTGCTGGGCTGTTGTTGCCCAGTTTTGTATTTAAATGATGTTGGTTATCCTCCTCTATTAACCTTAGGTGTAATTTTGAAAAACAGATCCTACAACATGTGAGTCAAGAATTTTTCTCTTTTCCTTTATTGTCATATGGAGGAATAGATTTAAGAATTAAATATCCTGATCTGTCACTTTTTAAAAAATCACATATCCAGTAAAGGTTTAATATCCAAGATATACAAAGAAATTATACAACTCAAGAGTAAAAAGACAAACTTCCCAATAAAAAAATGGGCAAAAAACTTGAAAAGAAAATTGTCCAAAGAAGAAATACAAATGGTGAAGAAACACATGAAAAAATGTTTTTCATTAGCAGTTAGGGAAATGCAAATCAGAACTACATGAGATATCATTTCATACCTATTACACTGGCCACTCTTCAAGTTGGAAAACTAAATGCTGGAGAGGATATGGAGAGATGGAAACACTTATTCACTGTTAGTGGGAATACAGAATGGTACAGCCTTTGTGGAGGAATGACTGGCAGCTCCTAAGGAAGTTGAATATTGACCTAGCATGTTAGCTGGCAATATCATTACTATGTATGTTCTTGGAATAACTGAGAACAGAGACACCAACAGACATCTGGACATTGAAATTCACAGTGGCATTATTCATGATTGCCAAAAGTTAGAAACAACCTGGGTGTCCATCAACTGATGAATAAACAAACTGTGGTATATACACATAATGGAATATTATGCTGCTGTAAGAAGAAATGAAGTTGTGAAGCATATGACAACATGGATGAGTCTAGAAGACAGTATGTTGAATGAAGTAAGCCAGACACAAAAAGACAAATAGTGTATGATTGTGCTATTATGAAGTAAATATAAAATATAAACTCATGAAGTTAATAATTAGAATATAAATCACCAGAAAAGAAAATTAGGGTAGAGAATGGAAAGCTGAGGGTTAATGTGTGCATCACTGGTAAAAAGGTTATTTGTAAATCTTTGAAAATGAAGAGAAGCACATCATGGTGTTTGTAATTAGCTGAGTTATATATGGGTATGACAGTGGTTGAAAGGGCAAGTCTAAGGTCATGTATATTACTAGAAGGAAAGCTAAAAACTGTACCATGGGACTTCATAAGACAGTGAAACCTAACATAAAGCATGAATGTGCGTGATATTGCATATATAAGACAGTTTTTGCAAAATAAAAATACTAATATACAGAGAGAAAGAAAAAGAATAACAGCTTTGTACAGCAAGGGAAACAGAGAGATTTAGTGGGGATGAGTTTTTTTGGGGTTTTGTTTATTATTATTATTAATGGAATAATGAAAGTGCTCTAAAATGACTGAAGTAATGAATGCACAAATATGTGATTAAATGGAATACCATCGATCAGTTTGGAAAATTTTACGCTTTATAAATATGTGTCAATAAAATGGATTTGTTTGAAACAGTGCTAAAATAAAAGAAAAAATAAGGAATTTTAGTCTTCAAAAGACAACATGGAGAAAGTGCAGGTGGAGGCAACTAGTGGGAAAATACTTTTGCAATCCATATATCCAAGAAAGAACTCATAGTCTTAATATAGAAATAACCTTTACAAATTAATAAGAAAGGCAAAGAGCCCAGTAGGAAGATGGAGAAAACACTTGAAAAGGCCCTTCATAAAAGTGTATTAACAAGTGACCAATTAATGTATGAAATAAAGAATCTTCTTCAGTCACAAGGCTTGTTCTTCGTCTTTGTTTTTTGGAGGCACCAGGAACCGAACTTGGGATATTCCTTGTGGGAAGCAGGCGCTCAATCACTTAAGCCACATACACTGCCCCCTCACTTTTTAAAAAATTATATATTGCCTCCAGGGGATTCTTGCTTTTAGTCCGTAGAGATCCAATGCATCTGGGTTCCTACTTAATCGCGAGGATCCAGAAATTTCCTGGGACAAAGAATTCAGTCAAAAAGTATTTATTGAATTAATAAAGGATATAAAATGTTTGCAAAATTTTATGAGATTTTAAAATTTTAATTGAATGATAAATTCAATCAAAGTGAACAGGGTGCGTCCCACAGAATGAAGCCTGGCCAGCTTTAGCAGCTGTGTAATCAGGGAGTGTCCCTTGAAATATAATTCTGATTAGGTTTATGAATTGTTTCTCCCTGTATAAAGGGAAGACAAATAGAGAAGATATTTAACCAGAAAAGAGCAAGATGAAGACTACAGAACTTTAGTAGAAAAGCCAAGTGCTGCTTTCCTGTGGAACCTACCTTGGAATTTAGTTGGCTTTACTCCTGTGGTTTCAGTTCTGGTTATTTTTCCATCTAATTATTATGAGCCAGCTCAACTCCATTCCCATTTTATAAGTCCTGTCAATTTCCAGACTTTTCAAAAAATCAAAACAATATTTCAAAATCTTTAAATGTATTATTGTCTACTTTTATTATACATTACTTTATATCTCTTATGCATCCCTGCCAACCTTCTGCATAGAACAGCATTTACACTTTCTATCTCTTGCTGCAAAAAAGTGAGTCCTTGTCTGGTGTGAACGAGAGTCAGTTAAATGACACTGGGATTTCTGAGAAGAGAAAAAGATTCCTTAAGAAAGATAGGAGGACAGTCCCCAAATCTATCTCTCTGGACTGGAGTAAACTTCAGTGTTTTATAACATTGAACAAAGACAGGCAGATTTAGATAATGAGTTTAGTGATAGTTTAATCTCTAGTAGGTGCAGACTGATTGCATACTTAGCTCATTTGAAGTTTAAGGTTTAGACTATTGCACATATTAGACACAGGCCAACTTTGATCAGAACTCATTTGGTCAGCTCTGGGCTGAATTGTATTTCTTCATTAATAAATATTGAAGTCTGAGTCAGGAGTATCAGACTCCAGGTTGCATTAAAAGATAAGGGCATACATGCTGGGCCAGTCTCAAGTTATCCTGTTACTTGCTAATTAAAGGGAAAAGATTATGCAGGTATAAAGCATAGAATCATCATCAAAGAAACAAGTCATAAGGGGTAAAGGTCAGTGAGTTATGACAGTTTCAAATAATTTCTTCTGCCTACATTACAATATGTCAGAAGGTTAAAAAGCATTTAAAGAATGATTCAGCAACTATAATAACATTTGTTAGCTCACGATTACAATTCCCCCCTTTTCTTTGTCCATTCCTCAATCTTGAGGGATATCTGGGCAATGAATGCTTGAACTTCTTCATGCTGAAAAGGGGCATAGACATTATGGGCTAGAGAGATGAAACTGATTTCTTACAGATGGGTGTCTCCCTGAGTTGCAGGCTGTCTTCCTGGAGGGACTAGAAACCCCTGAGTTTCTGGACTCAGCTGGAACAAGAACAATCCAAGGCCTTAAGTCTCTGAGAAGTAATAAGTAAATTGAAAAATACAGTTTTAAATAAAAAATGTAGGATTGTGATAAGGGAATTTATAAATGAATATAATCAGGTCTGAGGGGGTGTTGATATCATATGACTTTGTAGCTTGATTATGGTGTTTGGATGGCCCAAGGACCTTTAGGGGCACTTCTGTTTAAGGCTTCACATACTGTGACAGTTTATGATATTTATATCTGACTGAAACCTCCAGAATGACCTCTTGGCACTACTTGAAATCTCTTAGCTAAAGAAAATTTTTCTTTTATTTCTTTTCTCCACTATGATCAAGATCATTCTCTGAAAGCATTTCTGATCCCAAGGTGCCAGGGAGGCTTATTCCTGGGAGTCATGTCCTACATAGGAGAGAAGGTAGTGAATTTATCTGCAGAGTTTGGCTTAGGGTTACGCCATATTGAGTAACAAAGAGGTCTCCTGGTTGTGTCTGTTGGGCATCAATTAAAATCAAGCCTAGTTTTTTGTTTTTTTTTAAGGCAGTACTAGGGATTGAACCCAGGATTTGTACCTGGGTAGCAGGTGCTCAACCACTGAATTATACCTGCTCCCTAGACTTAGTTTTGTCTTAACAAAAATAAGGTTTATAATTTCAAGCTTCTAGACTGAAGTCTTGGCTCATTAGCATATTTTCTTTTATGAGGCAATGTTCATCAGTATTAGACATTCTTCCCATAGCTTTCCCTGTTATAAGTTTAAATGAGGACAATGTCTTACTAACAGGAGTGGATGTTAGATTTGGATCTTGTAAAGGTGTTTTTTTTTAAAAAAAAAACTTACAGTTTCAGTAAGATAGAGAATAGCAGGAATTCCTCAGATGGGGACATTACAGTTCTATGCTTTCCCTTTCTATTTCCATAAGGGATTTCACAAATACTTTTTCAATTTTATACCTAAAACACTTTGAAATGCATCATGGTATTACTGAAACCTGCACAGAATATTAAGATCTCATCTGTTATTTTAGATTCTATGTCAAATAAAACTGAGTTAGATTGTCTAAATAAACAGACCCAATGGACTAAATCAGATATTGTACAATAGAAAGTTTAGATTTTTGATAAAATAGTCCTTCTGTCCTTGATCTCATATAGAAATTAGAATTCCAATATATAGATAATATCACCTTGTACACTGAAATATTACTCACTTTAATCTTTAACCATATCAGCCCCATTCACCTCTTTGATTGAATTTTGATCCTTTCTGTAGCTTCTTTAAGAGTTGTATGGAGTTGACTTTTGAGAATTAATGCTGCTTTTCAGCACCTTCAGAGCTAGATAATTTTAACACTGAGTCTCAAGTGTCACACAGACACCTAAGTTTTTAGGGAACTACAAATTATGCACAAAGAACAAAGCATCTCAGAATATGAAAATAACAAAGTCAAGAAACAACTATGATTGCTGCAAGAGAATACAATTTAGGCTTTAATTTACTTATTTTTAAAATATAATAAACTTTATTTAAAAAGAGGCTTTAGATTACAGAAAAGTTACATTAGAAGTATAAGGGATTCCCATATATCCTACCTTGTCCCCTTCCCCATCTTCCCCTATTTAAAATATCTTACAATTTGGTGGTAGTTTTGTTAAAATTAATGAGTAAATATTGAAGCATTGTATATTAGTCAGGATTCTCTAGGGAAACAAAACTGACAGGAGATATCTGTAAATAGTATGAAATTTTATAATATTGTCTCACATGACTGTGGAAATGCACAAGTCCAAATTCCATAGGGCAGGCTGCAAACCAGGACCTCCAGTGGAAGTCCTTGAAGAGCTCTCCAGGAGACACTGTCTGAAGTAGAGATAGTATTTCTCTCTCTAAATCCTGAAATCACTTCCCCTTTAAGATCTTCAACTGATTGGAGGACACATCACTCATTGCTGATGGCAGTTTACTCATTGATGGTAGATATAACCAGCCATCTGTGCAATCAACTCACTGATGATTAAAGTCCATGAAATGTTCTTCTCTTACAATTAGCCCAGTGTTTGCTTGATCAAACAAGTCGGCACCATTACCTGGCTGATTTCATACATTAGCCTATCATACATGGATACTTACCAAAGTCTATAGTTTACATTGCGGTTTTCAGTTAATTCCAATGTCCCCAAAATGCTCTATGTTCCACCTATTATTCCCTCTCCCTCCCTTCAGAACCTCTGCTAACCATTATCTTTATAGCAATGTTACATGTTCCTCCTTTGCTACAATATTAATAGTTTACATTTATGGTTGCATTCCTTCCTAATGTTTGTTCATTCCTTAACTTTGAGGACTTTGTTATGTTGCCGGCTCTGCTGCAGATTGAGAGGAGGCTTAGTTCATATGAGGCAGATGGAATGAACAGTTTTGCTTTCAGTTCTAGATAGTCACTGTTTTTCTGGGATGGGGGTTGTTCATCATTATCATTTTGTGGGTTTTCTTGGATGAATCTGATGGACTGGAGAGTAGGTGTTGGCTGCAGTTCTGCTGATTTTCAAGTCTTAACTGGAATATGAACAGACCAAACATTTAAGTCTCTGAGACAAATATTTAAAGGGCCTAGTGCTAATTACAGGTTCAAATAAAAGGGATAGAAGAACCTTGTGTAGGACATTTATAAATGAGTCTAACTCTGTTACATTGGGAAAATAGGTTCTCATATTCCAAGATAAGGCCCAATGACATGATAATGATTTCAAGAGATTCTGCCCTTGCCTATACTATCCAGAGGGCTCTAGAGCCCTCAGCAGCACCCCTATTTGAGGCTCTGCTTATGGTGGCAGTTAGTGCAGTCTGCCTGAGACATGCATGAGTGTAACCACTGGCATTACACACCCAACTCAATATAAAAGCTCTTAGCCAGAAAAACTCTTGTGTATTTGATGTTTCTCCTTTTTTCAAGGTCTTTTTCCAAATGTATCACTGGTTGGTGCTTGGTATTAATCCCTTGGGGCCATGGATGCTTATCCATAGAAGTCATGTCCCATTCTAGGGTGGAGAAGGTAGTGTGTTTATTTGCTCAGTTTGGTTTATAGAAAATCCACATTTAAGTAAGAAAGAGGTTTTCAAAAGGTAACTCTTAAGCAATAATTAAAAAGAAACAGGAACAGAACATTCCTACAATTGTATTTTCAACCAGAGCCCTCCACCTCCCCAGCATTCAACTGTTCCTTCCTAAGCCCTCCCCCAAGTTCCACTATAGTTCAATCGACCCCTCCAATCATGGTTACTCTCTCAAATTCCTGTACCACCATCACCCCATCCACTGCCAAACCACCACCTTTCACCTTATCATAGGTTCTTCCCACACTGAGGGTTGGCTCACCACTCTCTACTCCCTTTATGTCTCCTGGTAACCTGTCTTCCAGACTATCTCTGTGAGTTTGTTCAATATGTTTGGTTATATCAATGAGGTCACAGGATATGTGTCATTTAGTGACTAGTTTACTTAACTCAACATAACATCTTCAACATTCTTGTTATGTGTGTCAATACTTCTTTACTTCTTACAGCTGGTTAATAATCCATTGTATATATACATTTTTCTCATCCACCCATCTGCTTAGGAACACTTGGGTTGCTTCCAACTTTGGGCAGTAGTGAATAATGCTGCTATAAACATTACTGTACATATATTTGTTCATATCCCTGCTTTCAATTCTTCTGGGTATATACCTACTAGTTCCATTGTTGGATCATATACCAAATCTATAGTTAGCTTCTTGAGAAACTGCCAAGCTGTCCTCCACAATGCCTGCAGTATTCTATATTCCTACAGGAGTGGATGAGTGTTCCCATTCCTCCACATCCTCTCCATTTGTAATTTTCTGTATTTTTTTAATAGCAGTCAGTCTAATAGGTTTAAGACCATATCTTATTGTAGTTTTGATTTGCATTTCCCTAATAGCTAGTGATGCTGAGCATATTTTCATGTGCCTTTTAACCATTTGCATTTCCTCTTTGGTAAAGTGTCTATTCAAGTCTCTTGCCCATTTTTTAAATGGGTTGTCTTTCTATTTTCAAGATGTAGGATTTGTTTATATATGCTGGATATTAGATCATTATAAGCTAAGTGGTTCCCAAATATTTTTTCCATTGAGTAGGCTGCCTTTTCACTTTCTTCACAAACTCCTCTACAGGACAGAAATTTTTAATTTGAGGAGTTCCTATTTTTCTTTCATTGCTTGGTTTTGGGTGTGAAGTTTGTGAGACCATTTCCTACTACAAGATCTTGTAGATGCTTCCCTACATTATCTTCTAGGAGCTTTGTGCCTTTGGTTCTTACATTTAGCTTTTCATCGATCTTGAATTAATTTTTGTATAGCACATGACATAGTGATCCTCTCTCATTCTTTTGGGTGTGGATATCCATTTCTCCCAGCAACATTCTTTTCCAGTAGGGTGGGCTTGGTGGCCTTCCTGAATATCAGTTGGGCATACATTTGTGTGTCTGTATCAGAACTCTCAATTCAGTTCCAGTGGTCAGGATGTCTATCCTTGTGCCAATACCATGCAGTTTTGACCACTGTAGATTTATAGTATGCTTCAAAGTCATGTAGTGTGATCCCTCCAATTTTGCTTCATTCTTTTTCTATAAGTTATAGGCTTTTGGGGGCCACTTGACTATCCAAACAAATTTCCTCATTGGCTTTTCCAGTTCAATAAAAAATGCTGTTGTAATTTTTATTGGGATTGAGTTAAATCTGTAAACAGTTTGGGTGGAATAGACACCATAATGATATTTAATCTTCTAATCCAAGAACACAGAATATTCTTCCATTTATGTAGGTCTTCTTTGATTTCCTTTTTTAAAAAATGTGTACAAGTCATTTGTGTCCTTAAAATTATTGCTGGATATTTGATTCTTTTAGTTTTTATTGTAAGTGGAATATTTTCATTCACAGACTGCTCAGTATTAGTGTAGAGAAATTCTGGCTTTTGCATGTTGATCTTATATCCTTCCACCTTGCTGTACTCATCTATCAACTTTATAAGCTTTGTTGTGTATTTTGGGGCACTTTCTACATATAAGATTGTATCATCTCAAATAGTGAAAGTTTTACTGCTTCCTATTCAATTTGGATTCTATTTATTTCTTTTTCTTCTGGCTCTCAATTTCTTCTGAGAATTTTCTAAATGAAACTATTTTTAGAAATAAAAATATTCGACCTTTTAATTTGTATTGAGGACATCAACTACAGACCATAACAGAAGTTTTGTTATGTTTCACCTTTACACTTTTTGTTGATGACGAACCTTTGACATGTACCTGACTGCTTGTGCTGTCAGAGAAACATCAGAGTAAAACAATGTAACTGACAAGGAAATTTGTTTTCTTTTTCTGTGACATACAATATCTTTAAAATAACTAAAACCATGACTAACAATACCACACTCTTATTTTATATCATGAAGATCATTATCATGACATAGCATGAACAGTGAGAATGTTGTTAAGTCTCTAGGAATTTTATACAAACTTTATTTATAATAACATTTTACCCTAACAAATTTAAGCAACCAAGGGTTAAAAATCTCTTTTAAAATTTTTAATACTTCCTAAACACCTCCAATGTAATTCCTAACATATTAAATGAACTTTATTTTTAGCACCTCACTTTTTGGAGGGTGAAAGAAAAAAATTAGTTACAACTGTTTGAAATAAAAATATATTCCATAGGGTTTGACATTGAAAAAGCAAAATATCAAAAGTTGTCACGTTTCACCATTATGTTATAGAGAAAAATGGGTTATTATGAAGAAAATGTTTGGGTTTTTTTGCTTAACTAAAGTTAAGAAAAGCCTTAGTTCTTTAAAATGTGAGACTACTTTTCTTAAATACAACCATAGGCATGAAAAAGTTAACATAAAGTATTTTGATAAGACACAGACTTTCTGCCTTTTACAGTGATTATTGAGGAAAAAAGACTCTTTATAGTGTCTTCCTAAAACAGACAAACAGTGGAACTGATGTAGCTCAAGTGGTTGAGCACTTGCTTCCCATATATGGGTTCCTAGGTTCAATCCCTGGTAACTTCCAAAAACAAAACCATAAGAAACTAGCAAACAAATGAAAAAAAAAAAAAAAAAAAAAAACAACTCAGGGGAGCTGGTGTGGCTCAGTGGTTAAGCGCCAGCTTCCCACATAGGAGATCTGGGTGTCAGTTCTGAACCTGAGTACTCAAACAAACAGAAATAGACCAATAAACCAAGAAATAATGTCACCTTAATAGAGAGAAAAGCAAGTTTCTCTTTTTCATCAGTATATTATTTGATAGTAAGGTTTTTAAAATTTTTATAGACCCATTAAATCTTTCCCAACTTTGACCATAATTTCTATTCCATGAACCTTCTGTCACTTTCTGTATCTATTGAGGTTTTGTCCTACATTTTCTTCTTTCTCATTCCATAACAACCAGTCATTTTACTTAAGGAAAAACTACTTTCTTTTTCCTTAATAAAAATACATATTTGTTACCAAATTGATTTTTGAAACTGTCTACAAGTAAACATATTACAATGAAAAATTACCATCAAAATTGAACTTGACAGAATAATATTAAATACTTAAAACACCTTAGTTAAAGCACTCTGAAACAGTAATATACAATTATTGAGCAAAGATTAATAGGTATTACACTGTTTCACCCAAAGTGTATCATATATGATTTAATTTTATATGAATTTTGAAATCTATGAGGATATTTTGCCTCTACAGTTTTGTTAAATGCTTGGAATTAGTTACAAATATAATATAATTCATTGGAAGCTTGGAGAGAAATTTTCTCTTAAATGAATTACTTGTATTTACTTAAAATGGAGTGTAGTGAAGACACTGCTTTCTTAGAGGTGAAGAGTTTGGGTGGGGTGCTGTTATTTTGGGGATTGTCCAGGTTGTTTACAGTAAAACAAGTATTACTGTCCTGAAATCTTGTGCCCTAGAGTATGTTGGGGTTTATTTAGCTGCTGGTGTAGCTTGAGAGGATTTTTTCTCCATTCTTTTTCTTTTAAAATAGTTTTGTCTATCTAGATCTACTTTCACCAGCAGTTCTGTAAATCAATTGGCAACAATCTTAGTATTCAGGCTTGTAAATCTAAATAAGATTGAAATATTTGCAAGACCCACTGGGTCTTCAAAAGATTTAGGAAATACTATTATTATAAAAGGGGATTTAGGCTATGTCAGGACATACAGAGGTAAGACAGGAGGATTTCAAAGAATATCAAAAGCTTGACTTCCCCAATTTCTAGGATTCCAGGAGGTTTTTTTTTCTTTTTGGAGCTATAAAAATGTTTTGAAATTCATTGTGGTGATGAAATCACAGCTCTGTGATTGTACTGAGAACCATTGATTATACACTTTGGATGGATTGGATGGTGTGTGACTAAAACTGATTTGAAGGGGAAAAAATGGAAGAAATTATATCCATGCAAAATACCTGCAGAAAGAATTCATCTTCCATCCAGTGAAAGGTAGGCCTCAGCTGTATAAACCTAGTCATTCAATATCAAATCTAGGTTAGGTTAAGTTAGGAGGTCAACACAACCACCTGAGTATAATTAAAGTTGAGGTTAAGTACTCCCCCAGTGAAAGGTTATGTGAAATTTTCAATTTAGGGAAAAATTAACTTACCTGAAAACCATACCCTGAGGTCTTATAAAAGGATAACTTCAAGGAGCAGAGGTAGCCTGAGAAGTTCAGTGCCTGCTTCCCACATTGGAGGTCCCAGGTTCAGTCCTGTGGCCTCCTAAAATAAAACAAAACAAAAAAACAAACAAATGAAAAGACCAACTCAGGTGAGCTGATATGACTCAGTGGTTGACTGCTGGTTTCCCATGTATGGGGAATACTCCACCCCAGTACCTGAAAAAAAGGGATAATTTCATAAAGATCTATCATAGTCATAATTTTTGAAACATAATGAAGTTTTCAAAATCAATTCAGTAGTTAGTGATAAGATGCTACAAAAGACAAAAATCTTTGCATGCAGAGAGTAAAATCATGTGCATGTAACATAAAAGAATCTCTCTGGAGTCCCAGTGAATGATTAGTCTAGAATTCTATATAGAGAATTGAATTAATGAATATATTCAAGCAAATATTTTATCATGTCTCTTCTCCCTCCCAACAACAGATTTTTCATATTGGAGGGAATCCATTTAATCAACGATTTGGGGGAAGTTTTCCATCACAACTTCAAATTGACTCAACATGTGCCAATGCACATGGTAAAGAAACCCTGTCAGCCCAGTTAATTTTTCAAAGTACCAGAAGTGAACTTAATTTTTTTAAAATTTTAACTGTATTTTTTAGATGATACATGGATCACAAATAATGTTAAATTAAAAAATATAAAAGAGGTTACCATAACCTGCAACACACTGCCCCCCCCCCACTCCTCAATCAACCTTTTTCATCAGTGTGGCACAGTCATTGCATTTGGAGAATACATTTTGGAGCACTGCTGCACAGCATGGATTATAGTTTACAATGTAGTTTACACTCTCTTCCAGTCCATTCAGTGGGTTATGGCAGGATATATAATGTCCAGCATCTGTCCCTGCAATATCATTTAGCACAACTACAAGTTAGAAACCCTCAGTGACCAGTGATCCTGTAATGAACATAAGCAAAGTTTCACTACCGTTCAATTTTATGACAATTGTCTTTGTGAGGAAGCCTTCAGAAGATCTTGTGCCCTTAGATAAAATTAGAGAATCCACAATGGAGAGAAATTATATGCCTGCCATCTATGTAGGAAAGCATTCAGCCAACCTCCCAATCTATGAAGAAACCTGAGAGAACTCACACTTGAGAGAACCCCATGAATATCATTTATGTGGGGAACTTTCAATCATCCTTCCATATTAGATAACATGAGAGAACTCACATTGGAAAGAAATAATATGAATGCCAGATATCAGAAAACACTCCAGTAATTGTTCTAACCTTAGAAAACAATAGAGAGAAACCATACAAATGTTATGTATGTGTGAAAGTATTCTATCAATAAATAGCCCTTAGATTACAAGATAAAATTCACACTAAAAATGTTACAAATATGGAAGATTCTCCAGCCTCAACCCTAACCTTCAAACAAATGAACCCTCAGATGAGTGTAATCCAATGTCAATGTAATCAATGTGATACAGAATTCCCAAAAGTATGTTGGCCATTCTATGAGTAGAAGCCAGTACCCCATTTATGCCAATGCTCATGTCATAGGTATTGGGGCTCTACCTTCATCATATATCACCAGATAAGTAGACCTTCCAGATAGATGCAATCAGGGAGCAAAGCCAAAGGGGTGGGCAAGGAACCCTGATTCTTCCTAAGTCATCCCTGGTGCAGAAGCCAGGTCCGAGGAGACATACAGGGTCACCTTGTGTAGCAACATGCTTCCAGCTCCTGACACAGCCACAGCAAACCCTGGGATACAAGCTTTGAGCTGGAAGTCATCCACCATTTGTGTTCTTAGAGGGAGAGCTTTGTCCTGACTCCTGCCCTGAGACTGAGGTCATCTTATGGTTGCGGTGGCACACAAGTTCAGTATGAGGGTAGGAGAGAAAGAGGCTGGACTCTTCTGAGGGGAAATGGCTTTCCTCTGACCTTCGGTAGGCACCTATCCCACAGGCATGGCTCATGGGGAAAGAGCTACACTAGGGTGGTATGGATGACAGGGTACAGCACGTTCGTCTGACATGAAGCTGTGTTTACAGAGCAGGCACGAAAAGCACCGCACCCACTCAGACTCTCTGTTTACAGAAGCATCGGATATATTGATGGGCATGAATGCCTTCTCCCAATGACCCCTCCAGTGTGGCTAATTAAGAGGCAGGAAGTGCTCCTGTGACCAGCTTCCTGACTGAAGGGAAACATGTTTTATCTCAGAAAATATTGGAGAATGTGATAAGGAGAGTGGGCACTGTCTGAACTTTAATCCATCCCATATTCCCACCAAATCTTGTGGTGATTAATGGCTGGTATCAGAACCTACGAGGATGCAGGTCTGGATTTAAACCATCTAGGATTCTAGCAAGATTGGTGGGTGGTTAGGAGGTGGGATGCTTTGACCCTGGGAATAGACTGAAAAGGATGGGGATTCCTGCAGGTGCAGATTGAGATGCCTGGATGTAAAGTACCCACAAAACACTTTTTCTCCTCTTCCCCTTTACAAGCTTTCATACTGGCATTGCATGGACAATGGGCCATACCTGTGATTTAAGCATTGGGGTAACCTTCCCAAATCCATTGCTCTAACAAAGGGATGTGTGTTGGGCTTGGGCAGAAAGCAAGAGCTTGAAAGCTGTCCAAAGCATTGTGAAGCAGCAAAGAACAATGTAAATTATAATCCATGCAGTGCAGCAGGGCTCCAGAATGTATTCACCAAATGCAATGAATGTGCCACACTGATGAAAGAGGTTGCTGATGATGAAAGAGGTTGTTGATGGGGGAGGAGTGGGGGGGGTGGAGAATATTGGAACTGCTTATATATATTTTTAAGATGTTTAAAAAATTTCTCACCCTTCTGCCCCCACCCACCCAGTTTCCTGCCCTCTGTATCCATTTGCTTTGTGTTCCTCTGTGACCGCTTCTATCCTTATCAGCAGCACTGGGAATTTGTGTTTCTTTTTGTTGCATCATTTTTGTTGTGTCATCTCTCCCTGTGTGCGGTGCACTTTGGGCACTTGGGTGCGGCGGCTTGCTCGGTCGGTAGAGGTGGGGTCTGGCTGCGGACAAGGGGTCGGTCCAGCTCTGGACGAGGGGTCGGTCCTACTTGGGATGAGGGGTCGGTCCCACCTGGGACGAGGGGTCGGTCCGGCAGCAGACGAGGGATCGGTCTCACAGGGGTTGCGCGGTTCAGCTGACGGGGTCACCCGGCAAAGCCAGCAACGAAGGGGTCGCCCGGAGAAGCAGGCGATGAAGGGGTCGCCCGGAGAGGCAGGCGATGAAGGGGTCACCTGGAGAAGCAGGTGACAAGCTGGGGACAAGGGAGGCCAGGCCCTTGTCGGGGGCTCTCAGGACTGGAGGGCGCACGGCAGAACTACCGCAGAGACAAGGTAAACACGCAAGTCCACTTTATTGAGGGAGAGGCAACAGTTTTATAGGGGCTGGGGAAGGCTGATTGGTCGAAGCCATGCCCTGTTCTGATTGGTTGCCAGCAAAAGGTCAGTGGGCAGTACTGGAAGGGGGAGGGGTGGTGGTTAGGGATTGGCTGTCGCTGTTGCCGGGGGAAGGGGCAGGGTTTAGGGATTGGTGGCTGCTGTTGCTGGGGTGGAGGGCAGACTTGAGTTTCCCGCCCACGCCTGGCTGTTGCTGCTGTCGGGGGAAGGGAAAAGGGCAGACTGGATTTTTCCGCCCACGCCTGGCTGTTGCTGCTGTCGGGGGAGGGGAAAAGGGCAGACTGGAATTTTCCACCCTGCGCCTGCGCAGGGAGAAAGAAGAAGAAGGGTGCCGCCCCACAAGGCATCTTGTGGTGCCATCCGGGAGGAGGGGCGGCCACAGAAGCATGGCTGCTGAGAAGGGGAGACCCGAGGGCACTCTGCGCCCATGCCAAGCTCCCTTCAGGGGTGGCGGTGAGTCCGACCAGCCACCCTATTATGGGGGCAGCGGCTTGGCCTGCCACGGCTGCTCCCCCGCCAGGCCAGCAAACCACACTTCAGCGCGAGGGGTGACTGCATTTCCCCCTTCTTTTCAAATAAGGACCAGGATGGCAGCAGCAACAAGTAGCTGAGGCCCAAGAGGCAGTAAGCAATGAGAGAAGTGGGGCTTAAGAGGGAGGTGAGTATGACAGGGATATAAATGTACAATTTAGGGGGTGGTATCTTGCCGTTGCAAGCAAGGGTGGCCAATGTCCAATTTTTGTTGATCTCGGCGGCTATAAGATCCATCTGTTGTTAAAAGTCCAGGATGACAGCGCGTTGCAGGTAGTTGATCTCTCCTTGGCAGTGAAGACATTGTAGGAGAGGATTACTTTTTCCTGCCAGAGGCTTACTGTCCAATTAAAAGGCTGATGGCTGGGGTTGGTGAGTGCAATGGGGAGTGTGAGGAAAAGAAGGGTGACGGCTTTGGACAAGAGGAGGCTTGGTGAAGTCATTATGGGAGGAAGATAAGGAGTAAAGCATAAAAAAGGATAATAAACAGAAAGGTGATGGAGAGTAGAATTCATTGGCCGAGGTTCCAATCTTCTGGTGCGGTAGCGGCTAGACAGATGGCGGAAAATATTATCAAGAAAGCAAAGGTTATGAGGAAGAAATAAAGTATTAAAGGCTGCGGGGGAAGTGAGAAGATCATTTAGAGGATAGGGTTGAGAATGGTATGTTTAAGACAGAAGCTTTGTGGTTTGTAGGAGACTGCTTTATAAACGAAGGAGAATGAGGGCAGTAAATATAGAAATGATAGATAGGAAGATGACAGTGAGGAGGAGTCTTTGTTTAAGGTTCCAATCGTCCAGCGCAACAGTGGCTAGGCTGATAGCGAGGGGTGTTGCTAAATAGACAATGGCTTGAGAGTGCGGCGATGGGAGCCGAGGTGCGCGGTGAGACGAGGGGTTGGAGCCGAGGGGACTCTAACGGTGGTCGCGGGCCAAGAGAAGGCCCCAACAAGGGGAGGGCGGGACGACGAGCAGTGGAGCAAGGCAAAGGGGAGCAAGTGCAGAGGGGAAGAGGCAGAGGTGAAGGCAGGGGTGGAGGTGCTCAGGCACGCGCTCCTGAGAGTTTTATTGGCACCTCTTAATCATAGCGGGTCGGTATAAGCCCCCGACATGGAAGGAGAAAGCCATCCAGCGATTCTCCCAGACCGCCGTGGATCATATGAGGTCACCAAGGTTCAGGAGCAGCAATGCAGAGTGAAAAGATAGGGGTGAGAAGAGAGGAGGGCGTAGGGCTGTGGTAGGGTTGCTTCAGACGTGCAAGCGCGCGCTCCCGAGAAATCCAAGGCTCCTCTTAATCATAGCGGGTCAGTATAAGCCCCCGACATGGAAGGAGAAAGCCATCCAGTGATTCTCCCAGACCGCCGTGGACCGTATGAGGTAGCCAAGGCTCAGGTAGCAGCAATGTTGCACGAGAGAAGTCCCAAGGTGAGAAGAGAGGAGGGCGTAGGGCTGTGGTAGGATTACTTCAGACATGCAAGCGTGCGCTCCCGAGAAATCCAAGGCTCCTCTTAATCATAGCGGGTCGGTATAAGCCCCCGACATGGAAGGAGAAAGCCATCCAGTGATTCTCCCAGACTGCCATGGATCGTATGAGGTAGCCAAGGCTCAGGTAGCAGCAATGTTGCACGAGAGAAGTCCCACAGTGAGAAGGGGGGGGCCGCCAGGTTATGGAGTGAGGCTGTGGTGGAGTTGCCTTGCCCCACGTTGGGCGCCAACTGCGGCGGCTTGCTCGGTCGGTAGAGGTGGGGTCTGGCTGCGGACAAGGGGTCGGTCCAGCTCTGGACGAGGGGTCAGTCCTGCTTGGGATGAGGGGTCGGTCCCACCTGGGACGAGGGGTCGGTCCGGCAGCAGACGAGGGATCGGTCTCACAGGGGTTGCGTGGTTCGGCTGACGGGGTCGCCCGGCAAAGCCGGCGACGAAGGGGTCGCCCGGAGAAGCAGGCGACGAAGGGGTCGCCTGGAGAAGCAGGCGACGAGCTGGGGACAAGGGAGGCCAGGCTCTTGTCGGGGGCTCTCAGGACTGGAGGGTGCACGGCAGAAGAACTACCACGGAGACAAGGTAAACACGCAAGTCCACTTTATTGAGGGAGAGGCAACAGTTTTATAGGGGCTGGGGAAGGCTGATTGGTCGAAGCCACGCCCTGTTCTGATTGGTTGCCAGCGAAAGGTCAGTGGGCGGTACTGGATGGGGGAGGGGTGGTGGTTAGGGATTGGCTGTCGCTGTTGCTGGGGGAAGGGGCAGGGTTTAGGGATTGGTGGCTGCTGTTGCTGGGGTGGAGGGCAGACTTGAGTTTCCCACCCACGCCTGGCTGTTGCTGCTGTCGGGGGAAGGGAAAAGGGCAGACTGGATTTTTCCGCCCACACCTGGCTGTTGCTGCTGTCGGGGGAGGGGAAAAGGGCAGACTGGAATTTTCCACCCTGCGCCTGCGCAGGGAGAAAGAAGAAGAAGGGTGCCGCCCCACAAGGCATCGTGTGGTGCCATCTGGGAGGAGGGGCGGCCACGGAGGCATGGCTGCCGAGAAGGGGAGACCCAAGGGCACTCTGCGCCCATGCCAGGCTCCCTTCAGGGGTGGCGGTGAGTCCGACCAGCCACCCTATTATGGGGGCAGCGGCTTGGCCTGCCGCGGCTGCTCCCCCGCCAGGCCAGCAAACCACACTTCATCCCGAGGGTTGACCGCACTTGGGCAGGCTGACTTTCTTTTGCACTGGATGGTTCTCCTTATGAGGCACACTCTGCGTGTGGGGCTTCCCTACATGGGGGACACCCCTGCGTGGCACAGCACTCCTTGCATGCATCAGCCTGGCATATGGGCCAGCTCCACACAGGTCAAGGAGGCCCGGGGTTTGAACCTCAGACCTCCCATGTGGTAGGCGGATGCCTTATCCATTGGGCCAAATCTGATTCCCTGCTTATATTTTTTAATGTAACATTTTTTTTTAATCTCTGTATCTTTAAAAAAAGACAAAGTTTTAAATAAATAAATAGAAGAAACAGCAGGGACTGGAGGAAGTAGCTCTATATTCTGGCTACCTTATGGGGTTGTGGACACAGCTTCAGCACCTGGAGAAGGAACAGGGGCAGCCAGACTGTGTCAGACTGGAAAGTGGCGGGTGGGCTGGAGGAGGAGGAGGAAGGACAGTTCTACTTGCACAATGGTCTTGGACCTGGAATTCTTCCTTGGAGATCTGGGACCTCTCTTTTCATTTCTTTGTGTGTCTCTCACTCTTTCACTCATCTTATTTTCCCTGTCCCCTTCCAGCACTACACTCAGCCTATCATGTGCATCTTTTCTTTTTAACCAGACAACACATCTGGAAGGAAGCATAAGTAAACAAGGATCCTTTCAGAGTGAGGACTGCAAACAGTGGCCATGACCTGGAGTTGGGAATAGGGGTCAAGATCACATGAGCATTTGGCTCATCAGTATCAGCCCTTCCAGTTTACCTTGAGGAAAACCAAAGCATCAAAGCCACATTCTCAGAGGATATATCCTCTAATCTCACAGAAACAACAAACACACCATGGTGACTATTGTATGGCCCCTGATTAAAAACTAAAATATTACTGAAGGAAAAACAGAAAACAAAGTTCTGAGTCCAGCAGAAGATAATTTAACTTTTGACAAAGAGATGCATTGAGTCATGAAACCATTTAATTTGCAAATTTTTTCAACTGTGTAACTACTGACAGTCTATACCAGATAAAGTTCTAATTTTTATTTTTTTAAGATTTATTTATTTCTCTCCCTTCTCCCCCCACCCCAGTTTTCTGTTCTCTGTGTCTATTTGCTGAGCCTTCTTTCTCCACTTCTGTTGTTGTCAGTGGCACAGGAATCCGTGTTTCTTTTTGTTGTGTCATCTTCTTGTCTCAGCTCTCCATGTGGGTGTCACCATTCTTAGGCAGGCTGCACTTTCACGCTGGGTGGCTCTCCTTATGGGGCGCACTCCTTGCGTGTGGGGCTGCCCTACATGGGGGACATCCCTGTGTGGCACGGCACCCCTTGCGCACATCAGCACTGTGCATGGGCCAGTTCCAAACAGGTCAAGGAAGCCCAGTGTTTGAACCATGGACCTCCCATGTGTTAGACAGACACCCTAACCATTGGGCCCAGTTTGCTTCCCAAGTTCTAATTTTTAAATTCACTAATAGTCTTTAATTTATTACCTTCTGCAGCAAAAGGCTCTCCACACACATGCACACACATATCTAATCAGATCACTCCATCACTTTAATACTCCAATATTTTCCAATAATCAGACTAAGACCATTGGGCTTACCATGGTCTTCAGGCTTGTAGCTAACTAGCCTGCCCTCCACTCCAGACCAGGTTATCACATTCAGCTGCCATCCGGGTGCTCTCAAATCCTGGGGCACAGCAGGATCTCAGTTGTTTCAGGATTTCACACGTGTACCCTAGGAATGAAAAAAAAAAAAAACCTCTAAAACTATTATTACTTTCACCAAAAATTTTAGAACTTTCCCCTGTGAAACGTTATGGTGAAAGTTTCTTTAATTTCCAAGAAAACTTGATCACCACAAATTAAGTATATATGGCTAGGTATCTAAATTATATCACTCATTTTTCTTTAAATTTCTCTTCCAAACTAAACAGCATGTGTCACGTGGGCAGATGATCTGGGCAGTGTAATTCCCCTCCCTGGCCCAGGTCTGAATACTAGAACTCAGGCAACCAACATTCACTTCTGACAAAAAGAGTACCACACTTGCCTTAAGATTGTTGCAGTGTAATTGGCTGTGAAAGTACAGACACATATAAAGAAACATAAAATTGAATATTTGGTTATGAAAAATGTTTGCTTCAAAAATAACAAATGTTTGATTTTATATAAAAATAGTTGAAACATATCCTATGTGTAGTCAAATCAATAATGGAGATGAACAGTTCCTGTCACCTCTAATATTTTAGGCTTGCTAAAAAAAAATCTTTTCTTGAAAGTTGGGGTCTCACACTGTATTTGTCAGGGCTCTCTAGGGAACAGAATCAACAAGAGATATCTGTCAATAGTAAGAGATGTTATCAGAGTCTCTCATGCAACTGTGGGGATGCACACATCCAGGTTCTACAGGCAGGCTGCAACCAGGGGCTCCAATGAAAGTCCACTGAAGGTTCTTTTTATTTTATTCTAAATTTTTAAAAAATTTATTAATGTTAATAGATCACATAGAATGTTACATTAAAAGAAGTAAGAGTTTCCCATATAACCCCACACCCCTCACCCCCATCATTTTTGTAAATTGTATTTTTTGAAGGTACATACATCACAAAAAAGGTTACATTATAACAAGCATAAGAGGTTCCCCTATACCTCCCATCCCCCCACACCATTCCTCCCATACTAACGACCTCCCCCATCATTGTGGCACACTCATCCCACTGAGCAAACACATTTTGGAGCACTGCTGCACTACGTGGATAATAGTTTACTCTGTAGTTCACACTCTCCCACAGTAAATTCAGTGGCTTATGGCAGGATATACAATGCCCAGCATCTGACCCTGCAATATCATTTAGGACAACTCCAAAGTCCCAAAAATAGTCCTCTCATCACATCTCTTCTTCCCACTAGGGAGTGGGAAGTTGCCCTTAGCAACTACTGTGGTCACATTGACCCCATCAATGATACAATTTCTTCTCTTAGTAGTCACAAATGTTTTATAGTAGAATATCAGTAAGTCCACTCTAATCCATATTTTATTCCTCCATTCTGTGGGCCCTGGGATAGTGATGTCCACTCCACCTCTATACTGAGAGGGGGCTTAGATTCCACATGGATGATGGATGCAATTCTCCTGCTTGCAGGTGTAGGCACTCTCAGTTCCCTGGTGTTGTGACTGACAGTCTTCACCTCCCTGTTGGCTGACCTGCATAACTCCAATGAACCAGAGAGTAGGAATTACAACTCTGCTGAGGCTCAGGACCCTGCTGGCACTTGGACAGTCCAGAGATTCAAGTCTCCTGAGTATACACCAATGCTACAACCAACCAAAGGTTCAGTAAGTGACAGAAGAGGCATGTGTAGAAAAGCCATATCTGAGTCCAACTCCATCACACTCAGGAACACAAATTCCAAAGTAGGGCTCACTTACATGGTACTGAGCTCCAGAGTTATCTGCCATGATCATATACCTGTGGGCCTCTGTAGCCCTCAGAGAACCAGTACCTGGGGTTGTATCCACTTTGGCTTTTTCTGGGGTGCTCCTGGAGAGTGTGTAATCATAACCCCTCTGACGACCTCCAAAGTATTTTTTGAAGATCTTAGCCATATAAACTCATTTGCCTTTGCCATTTCCCCCTTTTATTCAAGGTCAAAAAGCAATTTTTAACACATGATCCTACATGTGGGCTGAGATATTCTGCTAGTCTGAGGTGACCCTTTCATTCAAGGTCTTTTTCTATGTACATCACCAGCTGGTGCTTGGTAGTAATCCCTCAGCACCAGGGAGGTTCATTTCCAGGAATCATGTCTCATGCTGGGTGGAATGTAATGCATTTACATGCTGAGTTTGGCTTAGAGAGTGGACACATTTGAGTAACATGGAGGCTCTCAGGAGGTAGCTCTTAGGCACCCTAGGTAGCTCTAGGCCTAGTTCCTATTTTAGACACACAGACTCATAAGCATAGTCATCAGTATCAGGGGCTCATTGTTGGAAAATCCATCTTTGTTGGTCTTTGCCATTGCACTTGGGGGATTGTTGCTGTTCCATTGGGGAATGTGATAGAGTTCCCCTGGCTAGGAACTCAGCACTCCCTCAGTTGTCATTTGTAACTGTTATGCAAACATTTTTATGTCCCCTATGTACATGCACTGGAGAACTACTTCCCAATCATCTGTGCCCCATTAATAACACCCCACACGAGTGTTCCTCCCCTTCCATAGTTGAACCTCTCTTCCCCTGAAGGTTCTTGATGAGTTCTGGGAGTCATTAGCTGTCCATAGAAGAGTTGGGAAATTCTCACTCAATGCTGGAATCACTTCCCCTTTTAAGGTATTCAACTGATTGGATAAAGTGTCCTCATTGCTGATGGCAATCTCCCTGATTGATGTAATTGTAATCAACTATGATTTACCAGTGCAGTAAAGTCAATGGTGACTAAAGTTCATAACAGTTAACTCAGTGCTTGCTTGACCAAACAACTGGGCACAATTACCTGGCTGAGTTGGCACAATAGCCTAAGCATCACACATACTTTATTATGTGATTCATGAATCAGAAAACATTCAATTCAGAAAATAGAAGGGTGCTCTGGAGGGGAAGTGGAAAAGGGAAAATCATATAAGGAGAAGGTGGAAGCAAATGAAGCAATGTTGTTTTTGGCTGATGTTGCTTCAGTTTTACATAGGGGGTGTCTTACAATGTGGGGAGCAGATATACATTGAATAGTATGGTTTGCTTGTCTATTCTGCTAAGCTATCTCTATGGATCAAAGGAATTTTTATCACCAATATTGCTTATCTGCAGCTCTGTAGGATGTGTTCCATTTTCTCAGAAAGTCCCTGGAGGACAATTGTTTTTGACTTATGGAAAACGCTTCTGGGAAAGGCAGTCCATTCCCAGCAATGCCCAATGAAGGCAGCCATTTCATTTTACTCAACTGGCTTATAGGATTTTACATCCTTTAGGACATCAGGTAATTCTGAATTGAAGAGACATGTATTGTGTGGTGTTTTTCTTGTTTAGTAAACTATGACATACAAAAGCATGAAAAAATATATTTGCAATGACTAGGTATTGGTCGCATAACTATTATACTTATAAAGAGCAACACTGACACTCCAGGATGAGAGACTTGATTGTTTTACACGTCTCCCTGGAAAATAAAAAGCAGCACTGATTTTCTTTCTGAAAACACTGCACATCACTGCCCCAAACCCTGAATCCACAAGACTGAGACCTCTGGATAGAGACGTGAATATTGCTTTGGTCATACATGAATAACAGAATGAAAGGATATAACCTATTTTCATTAACTGTATCTACCTCTTTTATATAATTAGAGGAAAGTATTTGTTTTTTGGCATAATTTGATTACATTTTTCTTCACTGGCACTGACACAGGATATGTCCTGTCTCACATGTTTAATGAGGTTATTAGCAGCATACATAGTAACCATCACAACTGATTTTCCTAGGGCAAGAAAGCAGCTTTGAGCCCTGGAATGTACTGACAGCATCTTCAATAAGGACCCAGGGTCCCTCGATTTTCCTTATAGTTTGGCTCTGGTGAGTACCTGAAAGAAGTTTCCTCAGGAGTGATGGACCTCCTTTACTGTGTAAATAATGATCTGAATGCAGATATTTGGGATCAGGCTATCAGGGAGCCAGTGAGTTTATTTTAGAATAGGAATTACTCTGGAATTTAATCCATATGTAATGGTTAGATGGGAATATGCCTTATATTAGGATTCTGAGACCCATTTTGCTATAATGAGTCCCAAGAGGGAGAGAGAAAACATTGGGAAAAATACAAATAAAGAGAGATGAGAAATGTCATCACCAGATGAATGGACAGGGAAAGACTAACATAGTGCCTGGGGAGAGCCAGAGAAGAGAGGAATTCTGAAGGTTTGACATTTAAACTGACACTGCAGGAAATGAGTAAGTGGTGCATGGGATTGGGAGGTGGTGAGGATAATAGTGCTCAGGGCAGAGAAAATAATGATACTTAATTGTCTTTGTGTGGTGCTGAAGCTATTGCTTAAGTCCTGACAGAAGTAACCTTTCCTACTGATTTCCTGTGGAAGTTTCTATTTTCTTGGTTTAAAAACACCATCCCTTTGATATATATTGGTAGGAAGCTTTTATCTTATATATAGTAAGGAGATGATCAGATGATCTAATCCAAGATCCAGAATATAGCTTGATTTTGTCTTGCACTTTATCACTGGAATAAAGTGGTTCTTGCAGCAGGAACATGTGCACTTAAGAGAAGCTTGATATAAAAGTTAACTTTCCTTCATTAAAATAGTACGAAACACACACAGCCACCATTGCACCTCCATTTTCTTACATGCAACGTACGACCAAGTATGTACTTTTTAAAATATAATTTCAAATCATTCCATAGCATTTATTTTGAGAATATAAATATATTCCCAATGCAAACACAGAACATTGAGAAAATTAAACTTAGAAATAGAGGGAAAAAAATTATCCGAATGAAAGGCTTTCACACTCTCTTCTTAATTTAATACAATGAATGACTTTAACAGATTTTCCAATTCAGTATGTTTTAAATAGCATATGCTCAGCTAAGACCTCCTCCTACCTCACCCAATCTCACTTAATTAGCCTCAATATACCAAACCAGCCCCACAAAATCACACAATGCTCTGCCCAGCTTTCAGCTTGCAGAGACTGATTTGAGGAAATTAATGTCCTCAGGTCTGAAATGGGCTGGCCTTTGCTAACAAATTATTTTCTTGACATCCTCATGTTACTGAACTGGAATTATGCAGATGTGGCAAAAGGACTTTGTCAAGCAATTTCAGTGCTGACAAGGAATTTCAAGCATTAATTCCTGGATGCCTGAAGGAGACATTAATTAAGATTCTAATGAGAAAACAGGTCATTTTCACTTGTTATATTTTAATTTAGGTGCCTGCAACTGTTGGGGAAAAGAAACAAAAATAACATAATCTCTCAATCCAAAAACCTGTCCACAAAAGTAGAAGAGAAAGAAAAACAATTTTATTATTGAATAAAGCATTTATTGAATAAAATATTAAACCAGAACAGGATGCACCACAGGCAATCCACAAGAGTTGGCAAAGGAACCTCATGGTTTGTGTGTTGCTAAGCAGATACAACCCATTACATACACATTCTCAAGATATCTCTTTATCTTCAGATGAGAGGTAGGTTCACAATTTGGAGACAGGAATAGTCCCAACCACTACCTCCAGGATTTATACTCCTCCTTTACCATGAAAATGGGAGATATTTTGATTGTGTTTTATTCAAATGAATTCCTTCCTTGAGGAGACCCTGTGTTGTGGGGAACATTGCTTTATATACTTTTCTAAAGGACAAAGAAGGAGGCACTTCTTACAAGTGTTGGTTTCCTAAAGTAAATACTAAGATGGGAGTCTGAAGGTAGTTTCTTCCCTTATGTTCAATGGAGGAGAGTTTCTTATGTTTAAATTTTGTATTTTATAACATATAGGCACACAGAAATAAAATTTCAGAAATAAACTCCAGATGATAGTTGTAGAGATGGAAGTGATGGAAATGTCATCAATAGAAAAAGAGTCAGAGAGTAGTAAAGTGTATCAAAAGAAAAGATAGGAAGTGTTGTTTTAGTTTGCTAATGGGTGCCAATGCAAAAAATCCCAGAAATGGTTTGACATTAATAATGGGAATTTATTAGGGTAAATTCGTACAGTTCCAATGCTGTGAAAATGTCCAAATCAAGTCATCATCAGAGATGCCATCTCTCAAGAAGTTGGCTACTAGCAGATCCAGAACTCCTGCCATGTGTCAGGGCTAAGTGGCCACTGGACTCTGTTTTCTCCTCCAGGCTCAGGTTCTCCCCAGCTCATCTGGGGGCAACCAGGCATAAGGGTCACCTCTGCTGGGCTACAGCTCTTCACTCTGGGCTGCTCTACTGAGTCCAGCCTCAGCCACTCTCTCAGACTCTTGTGGTTCTCTGTCTTTCTGGGCTGTAGGCAATCCTGGAGTTCTCGCTCACATGACAGAGTAAACGGAAGATGTTTTCTCTTTGTGCCTCTGTACGTTTCTACCATTTATAAAAGACTCTAGCAAGAGGGCCTAGATGCACCCTGTTTAAGCCTCACTGAAGAACTCCAGTCAAAGAACCCCCAGTAGGAAGGGGATTTAGCTCAACAGATAGAACATCCATATACCACATGGGAGGTCCAGGGTTGAAACCCAGGGCCTCCTGACCCATGCGGCAAGCTGGCCCATGCACAGTGCTGATGTATGCAAGGAGTGCCATGCAACACAGGAGTGTCCCCTGCGTAGTAGGAGCCCCACTCCCACAAGGAGTGTGCCCCGCATGGAGAGCTGCCCCATGCAAAAAAAAGTGCAACCTCCTTATGAGTGGCACCACACACACAGAAAGCCAACGCAGCAAGATGACACAACAAAAAAAGAGACACAGATTCCCAGGGTGCTGACGAGAATACCAGCAAACACAGAACACACAGCAAATGAACACAGAAAGCAGACAACTGTGGGTTGAGGGAAGGGGAAATAAATAAATCTTAAAAAAACAGCAACAACAAAGATCCCCTAGTGAATCCAGTCCAATCACAGGGTTCTGCACCCACAGGAATGGATCAGTTCCAAGAACATAATCTTTTATGCAACTCACAAAAAACTTCAAACTGTCACAAGCTTAAACAGATTATTGAGATGTTTCAAAAATATATTTAAGAAGTACCTTTAGGAGAATTTGGGAAAAAGTGATCAGGACAGCTGGAATACTGAGATGTCAGAGAATTCTTGGAAAAAGTTCCTCAAAGGAAGTCAAGGTCCAATTCTTCTTAGTTCCATATAAAAGCAAACACACTCATTGAATATATTTATGGGGAGCTCATTAATGATGTTAAAAGATTTATTTATGGGTAAAAGTGGTGAATTTTGTTCAAGACAGGCAGGAGGAAATGAGGAATGGAAACTGGACTTCAGTTTGATTGTGAAGGAGGAACAGCAGGGCAGGAAGTAGAATGAAGAGAGGATCAGAGGAGGCTTCATGACTTAGTTTTTCTTCTTCATCTTCATATTTTGCTGCCTAATGGATTAACAAACTGAGTGAAACCCAAGTAAGATAGCTGGCACTTGAGTTCTTGACAACGCAGTCACACACCGGTAGGGAAATGCACTTTCTTCTGAAATGACAACTCTATTGTCTCCAGGATGGAAAGTTTCTCTTATTGTTCTGGCTCGTTGTGCTAATGGTCCTTCTCTGCTGTGAAAAAGTAAAACCACAGGATCCACAGGGGTCCTCTCTGTCCATTTCTACAACTGTGCATCCCTTGGTTCCCTGTTGAATTATGATCAAGGTTGTACTTATTTTGTAATTTCTGAGTTTGGAGCCAGTGAAGTGTAAAGCATTCTAGCAACCAAGAATCCAGTATAAAACTAGGATTTTGGGGGCAGGGATGGAAAAAATAAAACTAGGATTCCCAATCCTATTCACAGCCAGTCTTCCCCTTTAGGATGGGAAAAGCCAGGAAAATAAAATTTAAAAAGCTGAAAACTTTGATTTGCTCTATCTGTTTAGTCAGTAGAATGGCACCATGGTCCCTGCTGATCCAGACCAAGATTAACTTGATCAGTGCTATGTCCCCACAGGAAGCAGGATGTGTTAGTGAAACCACAGACCCTTCTTCAGAGTCCAATAATAATCTAGGGCTATGCATCATCTAACACACTGGCCTCTAAACAGCAAGGGGATTCAGGCAAGACATCCAGTCCCTGGGTATTCTGTTTAATTTATTGGGATAATTCTTAGACATGGCCACCTGTTTTTCTTTTAATTTCTATGTAATATTCCATACATCTATTACTCATGTTCTCCCCAGATCAGTGATGCTAGGGTCTTAGTATCAGAGAGACTATTAGGACAGCTCATTTGTGGCACTGGAGAGATTTGACTAGTGTGGATTTTGGGTTAAGTGTTTGAGGGAAATGCATCTTAGTATATATCTATTGTATTGCAATTTTCACCAAACCCAAGTATAGGAAATATTGTCCATGGTAGAACCTGAGTAAGAGTTTTGTGGGGAAAGCATTTTTATTTCCTTACAAACCAGCCTGGCTCCCTCTGCTGCCAATAACCTCTGTAAACCTATAAAATTCAGTTTGACTGGTTTAATGAAATTCCAAGTAGTGTTAAAGCAATGATATAAATTTATAATTGTGAAATTGGAATGATAAAAGATTTTATTAACCATCTCAATTTATTTAGCTTCCATGTTATCCACGGAGTTATAAAGAAGAAATGGAGGTTAACTGAAGTGAGCTGGCATACCAACAATCCTTTGCAGTACTGATAAAATCCCCAACCGTAGCTTGAGGAGAAGAAGTCAAGCTGACACCAGCAAGGCCTGCTGATCTTCACCAGAGGGCCACAATCTTACTTCAGTATCCTGCTTGCTGATTATCACATGGCCCAAGGACACCCTTTTCAAAGAGCCCCATAGCCTTGTAATGTACAGGAAGCATGGAAAGCAGACAGCACATACAAGAGTAAATCATGTCCCCTTTATCTCTCCCCATTCCCCCACACCTTCCCTTTATCTCAAGCAGACATATAAGCTGCTCCCACAACTCAAACTTTTGAGCAGAAACCTCTTGGTGCTGCTCCTGCATTAATACAATAACTAGGTCTGCATTCCCTTTATAAACCTGTTGTATTTTCAGCACGACATAATCAAGTAACCTTACATATCATGTCTTATACCTGGCACCTTGGTCAAATAAATTTCTTATGGGATAATTCCACAAAATGCCTAAAGCCATGATCTTTTTCCAGGAAGTTACTAATTAGTGAGGTGGAACATTGCAATAATGGAAAAAGGATATTCTTTGGCGGAACAACCAGGAGAAAAAGATCAATAAAAATTGGTCCATTGTAAGACATTTTTGGCTATTCTGGACCCCTTGCCCTTCCAAAAAAATTTGTTTATTGGCTTTTTGATTTCCTAAATAAAGTGTTGGGATTCTTATTTGGATTGTGCTGAATCTGCAAATCAGTTTGGGTAGAATTGACACCCTAATGATATTTAGTCTTCCAAGCCATGAATACAGAATGCCCTGTCATTTATTTAATTCTTCTTCAGGTTCTTTTAGTAATGTTTTGTAGTTTTCTGAGTACTTGGTTAAGTTTATTCCTAAATATTTGATGGTTTTAGTTGCTATAATAAGTGAAATTTTTTTCTGGTTTTCTCCTCAGATAGCACATAAGTAGTGTATATAAATGCTATTGATTTTCACATATTAATCTTGTACACCACCACTTTGATAACTTGTCTATTAATTATAGTAGCTTTTTTCCTCTCCCCTTCCCCCTTCCCCCCATTGTCTGCTTTCTCTGTCCATTACCTGTGTGTTCTTCTGTGTCTGCTTGCATTCTTGTCAGTGGCACTGGGAATCTGTATCTCTTTTTCTTGCATCTTGCTGCATCAGCTCTCCATGTGTGTGGCGCATTCCTGGGCAGGCTGCATTTTTTTTTCATGTGGGGTGGCTCTCCTTACAGGGTGCGCTCCTTCTGCATGGGGCTCCCCTACATGGGGGACAGCCCTGTGAGGCATGGCACTCCTTACATGCATCAGCACTGCATGTGGGCCAGTTCCTCAGGTCAGGAGGCCCTGGGTTTGAACTCTGGATCTCCCATGTGGTAGGCAGATGCACTATCAGCTGAGTCAAATCTACTTCCCAATTGCAGTAGCTTTTTTGTGGATTTTTATCCCTCTCTTTGTGCATACAAGGCACACATATATATGTATATACTTTATTTATATAGAATACAAACACCTATATACACTCATATATACATGTACATAATACAGATATATAAGTACTTTCTGCACATAGTTGCTTAGTGTCATTTCTACTTAATACTCTGTAAAATGGGTTTTAAAGTGTAATTATCAAGAACAATCCTGAGCCTTCATACTTTGAGGAGGACCACAGAGTTGGTCACTGGGTCAACCTCAAAAGTGGCTCAGCTCTGAGAGGAGCAGTGGCATTTTAATGTTCATTCATGTACACTCCTTGTACCCTGTATATTATGGTGTAGTCAGCTGCTCCTGTTGTGGAAGACACAGGTACATTTGGAATAACCTGCCCTTCTTTATTTCTGTCCCATTCTTTAAAAACTCCAGACATTTGTGGATCTAGAATCCTAGCTGGCATCCTACTCTACCTTTCCTCTGGCCTGGGAAATACAGAAACCATGGCTTTCCACCATCTCTCTGGCTTCATTTAGGGGGCTTGCAGGGTCCCTGGGTTCAGAAAAAGGACTTTCTGTTTTTGCCCTTTCTTTTCTTTTTCCTCTCTCCTCATCATGGTGGCTTTATAATTCATACTATATTCTTCTCCATATTCACATTCCCATTACATTATAGATACTCCACTTTTTAATTCCTATAACTCTATATGCTTACATAAGCTTACTACTAAGTCTCCTATGTTTTATATGGTTATTCTGCTAAATTTTACTGTCAATATTGCTATTATACATTTTCCTTTCTTACCTCTTTTACTTTCCCTGACCCTAATCTGTTTCCTTTGAGAGAACTTAGACAACAACAAGGAAATAGAAAAAGAACAATGAAGTGTCAAAGAGAAACTTAACAAAGACACAAAAATAGCAACTAAATGAAACTGAAGCTAATCAACTGCATAACCCCATCAAGATAAAATGATGAACAGATAGCAGCAAAACATTACAAATTATAACCAATAATTAGGAAGACATGACCCAGTCCAATGAGAAAACTAAAAACCAGGAAGAGGAGCAGAACATTGAAAAATTAATCAAAGTTGACCAAACAAATATCATGGAACAAATTAATGAAGTGAAGGAAAAGATTAAGGATATTAAGAAAACATTTGGAGAGCATACTGAAGAAACTGTAAACATACACAAAAGATAACATATGATGGTGATGAATGGCACAATCCAAGAAATCAAAAATACAGTCTCAGCAGACAATAGATTTGAAGAGACAGAGGAAAGAATTAGTGATGTGGAAGACAGTAAATGTGAAATCAAAGAGATACCAGAATTGATAGATAAAAAGAATGAAAAAATCCAGCAGGGATTTAGGGATTTGAATGACTACACAAAACACTCAAACATATGCATTATGGGCATCCCAGAAGAAGAAAAGGAATAGGAGACGTAAGGGGTGTTGGAGGAGACAATGGGTGAAAACCTCCCAAACCTATTGAGGGAGATGGATGAACATGTCCAAGAAGTCCAGCACTCCCCAAACCTTATAAATCCCAGCAGGCTACTCCATGACATACACTTGTCAAATTATCCAATACTCAAGACAAAGAGAAAATACTGATGTCTGCAAGAGAAAAGAGAACTTCACATACGAGGTTAGCTCAATAAGATTAAGTGCTGATTTCTCATCTGACACCATGGAGGCAAGAAGGCAGTGGTATGACATAGTCACGGTATGTGGTCACCCCTCGGGCTGAAGTGTGGTTTGCTGGCCTGGCGGGGGAGCAGCCGCGGCAGGGCAAGCCACTGCCCCCATAATAGGGTGGCTGGTCGGACTCACCACCACCCCTGAAGGGAGCTCGGCATGGGCGCAGAGTGCCCTTGGGTCTCCCCTTCTCTGCAGCCATGCTTCCGCGGCCGCCCCTCCTCCCGGATAGCGCCACACGATGCCTTATGAGGGAACACCCTTCTTCTTCTTTCTCCCTGCACAGGCGCAGGGCAGAAAATTCCAGTCTGCCTCCCCCCCCCCAACAGCAGCAACAGCCAGGCGCAAGGCGGGAAACTCAAGTCTGCCCTCTACCCCAGCAACAGCAGCCACCAATCACTAAACCCTGCCACTTCCCCCAGCAACAGCAACAGCCAATCCCTAATCACCACCCCTCCCCCACCCAGTACCTCCCACTGACCTTTCTCCAGCAACCAATCAGAGCAGGGCGTGGCTTCAACCAATCAGCCTTCCCCAGCCCCTATAAAACTGTTGCCTCTCCCTCAATAAAGTTGGACTTGCATGTTTACCTTGTCTCCATGGTAGTTCTGCCATGCACCCTCCAGTCCTGAGAGAACCAGAAAAGGGCCTGGCCTCCCTTGTCCCCAGTTCGTCGCCTGCTTCTCCAGGTGACCCCCTCATCGCCGGCTTCGCCGGGCGACCCCATCAGCCGAACTGCGCAACCCCTGTGAGACCAACCCCTCGTCTGCTGCCAGACCGATCCCTCGTCCCAAGTGGGAACGACCCCTCATCCCAAGCGGGACCGACCCCTCATACCAAGCTGGACCGACCCCTTGTCCACAGCCAGACCCCACCTCTACTGACCTAGCAAGCTGTCGCAGCTGGCGCCCAACGTGGGGCAGTGCAACCCCACCACAGCCTCACTCCATAACCTGGCGGCCCCCCCTCCTCTCTTCTTTCCGTGGGGCTTCTTTCATGCAACATTGCTGCTACCTGAGCCTTGGCTACCTCATATGATCCATGGCGGTCTGGGAGAATCACTGGATGGCTTTCTCCTTCCATGTCGGGGGCTTATACCGACCCGCTATGATTAAGAGGAGCCTTGGATTTCTTGGGAGCGCATGCTTGCACATCTGAAGCAACCCTACCACAGCCCTACGCCCTCCTCTCTTCTCACCCCTATCTTTTCACTCTGCATTGCTGCTCCTGAACCTTGGCGACCTCATATGATCCATGGCCGTCTGGGAGAATCGCTGGATGGCTTTCTCCTTCCATGTCGGGGGCTTATACTGACCCGCTATGATTAAGAGGTGCCAATAAAACTCTCAGGAGCACGTGCCTGAGCACCTCCACCCCTGCCTTCACCTCTGCCTCCTCCCCTCCGTGCTTGCTCCCCTTTGCCTTGCTCCACTGCTCGTCATTCTGCCTTCCCCTCGTCGGGGCCTTCCTTTGGCCCGCGACCACCGTCGGAGTCCCATCGGCTCCGACCTCTCATCTCACCGCGCACCTCGGCTCCCATAACCGTGCTCTCAAGGTAAGGGCCCCTTTTCTTATCGGCTCCAAAAGGCCATTAGCAATGGGTAACATCCTTTCTGCTAAGCAAACCCCGCAGGTTCGGGCTCTCGCCAGTCTCCTAGACATTCACTGGTGTAAGATCTCTTTGAAACAGCTCCAAGTATATTGGGACCTTCTTCTCCCCTTTAATCCATGGCTTACCACATGTCAGCTCTGGGACCCAGATACCTATACTCACCTTATAGATAGGGTCACTTCTGCTGTGGAGCAGGAAGGTAAAAGATTCCCCCCTGGCTTATTACTGGCACTTTTTACCATCCGCTCCTGCCTTCAAGGCACCCCTACCATCGACTCCCCCCGGCTGCGCCACCGCCGCCGCCGTGATTGTCAGGATGGTGACTTTGACCAGGATCCTGATTGGGATCCTGATGCCGGCTCCGACTCCGACTCTGAGTCGCTTGTCAAGCGCCTTAATAACGCGCTCGAAGATTGTCCCCCTAAACAGTGTAATCTTGCAGTGTCGAGCGCCGGTGAAGATGGCGAACCTCCGCCTTCTTCATCCAAAAAGGGGAGGCACTCTCAAGATGGCAGACTTCCGCCTTCTTCCTCACTCAAAAATGGGAGGTCCCTTTACCCCTCCCTCCCCTCAACGACTTCCTGCCTGGGTGGGCTGGAAGCTCCCTCCCCGCCATTTTACCCCTCCGCGCAGGGTGGCCCACGGCCATCTTGTGGCATCGTTTGGGCACCGGGAGATTCCGCCCCACCACTTTCTCAAAGTGGTCCGTGGCTATCTTGTAGCCCATGGCTATTTTGTGGTACCGCTGGGGACGGCCCACAGTCATTTTGTAACACCGTATGGGCAATGGCTCCTCTCGCGCCCTCCGTGCCAGTGGCCCCCCCAGTTCCGCCTCACCTGGGCAGTCCCCTCCATCTGATCCGTGGCAAGCTGCCGCACGCGCGGCCCCCTCTAGCCTATTCTTGGACCTGTATTCCTCCCTCGCTGGGGCACCTCCGCCTACCTCCCTGCTGCCTCCTACCACCTGCTTTCCCCTTAACATAACTCCCACCCCTCAGTGCCCCTTTCCGTGGTACCCACATGATGCAGAAAGTGTTAAACAGCTCTGCAAGGCCGTTAAGGAGGACAGGTTAGGCAGCCCTTATGCTCAGCATTTGTTAGAGGAGATGTCCACCCTTCTGTGCATCCCCCTCGATTGGCTCCAACTGGCCCGTGCCATCCTCACGCCTGGCCAGTTTATAAATTGGCGCGCCCATTCTCATGCCGAGGCTGAAAAGCAGGTTGCGGCCAACGTCGCAATGGGTGTTAATCACCCACCAGAAGCCTTCACGGGTACCGGTCAGTTTAGCGAGGCTGTGGCCTACTACCGTGCTCCGGCTGGCTTCTGGCTTCAGATTCGCGAGGTCGCCCTATGGGCCTTTCGCGCCTGCACTGCCAGTAGTGCTGACAAGTTCACTAAGCTCACACAGACCAAGGATGAGGACTTTTCTACCTATGTTTCCAGAGTCCTCCGGGCTTGCGAGCGCAGGGTCCATGATGAACAGGCTCAGCGAGCCCTCGCCCGTGAAATTATCCTTGAAGGGGCCAGCCCCATTTGTCAACAGGTGATCGCTCCCGTGAGGGAAAAGTTGATAGATGATTGGGTAATTGCCTATAATGGCCTTGACCAACAGGCTGCCTCTTTCACCAAGGCTGTCATGACAGCCATGGCACTTAACTCCTCTTGTTTCAAATATGGCAAGCCAGGACATTTCGCCCGTGAATGCCCGGCAGTCTCTGCACTGCCGGGCCCTCCTGTTCCTCCCCCCCCCACCACCCCAACGGGGCCCTTCTACTCCCTGTCCCCGCTGCGGCCGGGGATACCACTGGGCTCGTGACTGCCGTGTGCAGCCTCCCCTGCAGCGGCAACAGCCATCTTTAAACTCCAGGAGGGGCAGGCCTCAGCCCCACCCCAAAGAGGCTCCCCATCCCAACCTTCCAAAACCCTGATGTGGACAGTTCCCATCACATCCCCCAAGCCTACCATGAGGTTTAAGATTCATCACTGCTGGTATTCTGGGACCCTCGACTCGGGTGCAGAGGTCTCTTGTTTCCCTGCTCATTTCACCGCCCAGTGGTCTGTTCAAGAAGGCCCTTCCGTCCAAGGGGCCACTGGCTCCTCTACCTCCCTTCGCGCCAGTCACCCTATTGCCTGGGAGGACAGTGAGGGACGTGTGGGCACATTCTGGCCCCTCTTCCTTAGCACTCTTGATACTATACTTTGGGGGTGCAATGTCCTGGAGGAGTGCGGTGTCCAGTTAACCACTCAGCCCCCCCAATAGTTTGTGCCACTGCTCAATTAACACCTCCCACACCCACTCCTCTGCAGTGGGATACAGAGGAGCCTATTTGGGTGGAGCAGTGGCCCTTGCCATCCCACAAACTCCAAGCTCTTCGTGAGTTGGTTCGAGAGCAGCTTGAAGCTGGACATATAGAACCGTCCACAAGTCCCTACAATTCGCCCATTTTTATCATTAAAAAGAAGGCCACTGGCAAATACCGCCTTCTACATGATTTGAGGGAGATCAACAAGCATATCCTCCCCATGGAAACTCCCCAACTGGGACTCCCTCACCCAGTGGCCATTCCTCAACATTGTTTTGTGGCCGCTGTAGATATTAAGGACTGCTTTTTTTCCATTCCGCTTCACCAAAAGGACCGCCCGCACTTTGCCTTTACCGTTCCTATCCCCAACCACTGAGGGGCAGCCGATAGGTATCAATGGAAAGTCCTTCCACAAGGCATGCGCAATAGCCTGGCCATCTGCCAGCTGTATGTGAATGCAGCAGTCACCCCCTTGCGAGATCTGGGCTACCTCATCCACTATATAGATGATGTCCTGGTTGCGTGTGAGACCCATGAGAAGCTGCCGTATGTCCTCTCTCAGCTTCAGCATAATCTGTCCACCATTGGCTTAACAATCCAGAATGACAAGGTCAAATTTGAACCCCCCTTAACCTTCCTGGGGTTCCATATCTCCCAGCATGTAACCCCAATGGCCGTACCATTAAATGTGCCAGACCGAGTCACCCTCACAGAGCTCCAGCAGCTCTGTGGGAATATCAATTGGGTCCGTCTGGCTCTGTCTGTTACCACGGCACAGCTCCAGCCATTATTTGCTCTCTTACAAACCAGTCATAAACCCCCCTCTGCCGTGTCCGCAAAGATAGCCATCACACCAGAAGCTCGAGCCGCCATTGCCACTGTAGATAAGGCCCTTAATAACTGCTGCCTCCAGTGGTTCGATCCCCAGCAGCCTCTCCAGGCATTGGTCCTCCCCACCAAGGGAACGCCCACTGGAGTTCTTTGGCAGGACAGGCCCCTCCTCTGGCTCCATCCTTCTAAAAGCAAGATGCAAAAGATCTGCCCTGCAGTAAGACTATGGATCGCTCTCGCAGCCGATTTAGTGCAGCTGTCCGTCCATACATTTGAAACTCAGCCTGCTGTAATTGTTTGGCCGCTTAATGCGAAAGAAACCACCTCCCTCATTAGGGATAATGAGCAAATGCAGGTGCTGTGTGAGGGATTTGCAGGCGATTTCGATTGCCATTTCCCTAGACACCGCCTACTCCAAGGCATGTCCCAACTCCCCTTCCAAAGTCCTTTTTTCCCCTTCCCATCTTCCTCCCCCTTTCCGAGGTCCGTCACTATTTTCACGGATGCGTCTAGAACTAAGTACTCCATGGTTGTGTACCTGGACGGAGTCGCAGAGCCGAAAGTCTTTACACATCTTAACCTACACTCCGTCCAGATGGGAGAGCTTTTGGCTATTGTAGAAGCGCTTCACGCCTTCCCCTGTGAACCTGTTAACATCTTTACAGATAGCCTCTATTCTCTGCAAGTCTGCAGGGTCTTGGCATTAGCTACATTCTTCCCGACCTCCTCTCCTATTGATGAGGCACTGGATGCCCTTAAGACCCTTCTTGAAAAACGCATGGCACCCTGGTATATTGCTCATATCCGGAGACACTCCAGGTTGCCTGGCCCCCTAGCGGCAGGCAACGACACCGCGGATCAGACGGTCTCCGCCCTTGCCCTTGATACGGTCGGAGATGCTATCAATCAGGCTAAGTCCTTACATTCAAGGTTTCACTTTTCTGCTGCCTCACTCCATCACCTTTTGCCTGAGTTGCCAATTGAGACTTGTAAGCACCTAATGCGGACATGCAAAACATGTGCCCCCTTCCTGCCTCTGGGGTCTCTGCAACCGCAGGGGGTAAATCCCCACGGCCTTAGGCCTAATTCCAGGTGGCAGATGGATGTCACGCATGTCCCATCCTTTGGACGCCTTAAGTTCTTGCACGTTATAATTGACACCTTCTCCCGCATGTGCTATGCAGTCCCCTTGCCTGGGGGAGACTGCTAAGCACTGCATTAAGGCCCTTTGGCAAGGGATTCTCTTCATGGGAGTCCCCTGGGACCTAAAGACGGATAATGGCTCTGCTTATCACAGTGAGTCCTTTGCGAGGTTCCTTCAGCTCTACCAAATCGCCCACCATTTTGGCATTCCATATAACCCGCAAGGACAGGCCATTGTGGAGAGCTCCCACTGCCATCTGAAACAACAAGTTGAAAAACAGAGGGAAATCCTCCCTCACGCTCCTCCCGGAGACATCATCACCGCTGTCCTAATCCATCTGAACCTCATGACCTTTGATAAGGATGGTCTCTCGGCAGTCCATAGGCATTGGGGCCCCTTGTACCGCCCCACACAGGCCCCCCTGGTCCTTTGGAAGGACCCTCAAACAGATCAGTGGCATGGCCCATGCCCCCTCCTTACCCAGGGTGGAGGTTTTGCTTGTGTCTTCCCCCAGGATGCCGCTCAGCCAATCTGGGTCCCCAGGAGATGCGTCAAACCTGCCACCTCAGCAGCGGATGTCCCGCAGGGAACAGCGCCAGATGCGAGTGATCCAGCACCAACTGAGCCAGCTCACCCTCCACCCCGAGAGACAACCATCCAACCCTGAAGTCCGTTCGCTGCTCACACTCTACCGTCAGTGCAGACGCCACAACCCTCGCCATGCTGGCGAGCCAATTAACATAGTCTTTCTCCTTCTCCTTATGCTCTCCCTCACCACCTCTGGCCAAGCTAACCCCTCTCACCAGCCCTTCAATTGGACACTCACTCTCTGGCAACAAGAAAGAGTTCTCACCTATAATATCACCTCAGGTGCCCCATCCTTCATTGCATGTGTCTGTACTCTCGCTAATCAGCAGAGCTGCTGGGGGTCTAAGCAACAATATGGCCCCCACAACCATCTTATATCAGGCTTTTATATCTGCCCTTCCTCTGCTCGAGGCTGCCATGACCCTGCACATTATTATTGCCCCTCCTGGGGCTGTGTAACCATGGCATACGGCTGGAAAGGCGCTCCAAACCGGGACCCCTATCTCTCCTTCCGCATTGCAAATACTTCCCAGTGGAACATAATCATCCTCACTGTTAAAGACCCTACTAACATTGCCTGGCTGCAGGGCCGTACATATGGCATCCGGCTTTACATGGCGAGCTATGATTATGGTGCCTTCTTCATAATAAAAAAGAAATTGCCTACTCCCACCCCTTCAGTTGCAGTTGGTCCCAACGCAATCATCAACCCTCCCTCTCCTCCTTCTGCTGGGCGCCAAGGCCACTCACCAATCATCCTTTTCCTCCTCCACCATTGACCATTCCCTCCTACATAACCTCCAGCAGTCAATCCTCTAATCCCGTCCATACCCCTCCTACTCCTCTACCCCCACTACAGATCCATAACCCGCTTCTGTCTCTAGACCAAGCTACCTTTCATACACTTAACTCCTCCAATTCTAACCTTACTGTTAGCTGTTGGCTATGCCTCTCCCCCTCACTTCCTCTCTACGAGGCCATAGCCACCAATGCCTCTTACCAATCTTCTGATAGCAGCAATCCCGCCTCTTGTAATTGGAACCAAACGAAGGTAGGACTGACAATCCAATCTGTCTCTCAAAGCGGGCTTTGCATCACCAGAATTGGAGGCGCTGTTCACCCCTCCATAAAGACTCTTTGCAACCTTACAGTTACCCCTAACATAACCTCAAAATTTCTGTTACCCCCCAATAATACAAGATGGCTGTGTTCCTCCACAGGTCACACCCCGTGTCTTAATGTCGGCACCCTCAACTCCACCAACGAAACCTGCGTGCTCGCAATCATACTCCCCCGGGTTTTTTATCATACAAATGACCAATTCTTTGATTCCTGGCAGCACTATCTTCTTCCAGTCCACGTGCAGAAAAGAGAAATCATTACCACCATTACTATCACCTCTCTTCTAGGTCTTGCAGGAGCTGGCACTGGAATTGCAGCCTTAACCACTCACAGCACCGCTTTCTCATCTCTCAGGGCAGCTGTCGACGAGGATGTCGCCCACCTTGAAACATCCATCCGCCACCTAGAAAAATCGCTTAACTTCCTATCTGAAGTGGTTCTTCAAAATCGTAGGGGGTTAGACCTCCTCCTCCTCAAAGAGGGAGGCCTCTGTGCCGCTCTCGGCGAGGAGTGCTGTTTCTACGCTAACTACTCTGGTCTCATTCAGGACAATCTGGCCCAAGTCAGGGCCAGCCTGGAAAAACAAAAAAGGGAGAGAGAATCCCAAGGAGGCTTCTCCTGGGGATTCAATGGCATCCTCCCCTACATCCTCCCTTTTGTGGGCCCCCTAATTATTGTCCTCTTCGCACTGGCAGTCAGACCATGGGCTATTAGAAGGATCATCCAACTCACCAAGGATCAGGCTAATGCAATTTTTAGCACATACATAAAAGTCAGCTATCAGCGACTCGCCACTGCCGGGGACACCCCCCCCCCCCCACTTCATCTTCTCGGCCTCCTCCTACCCGACCTCTTCCTGCTCACTCTTCCTGCAGGTGCCCCAAGTCTTCTGTAACCGCGGCCCCCCATGCCGCCATCACTCTCAAGCAGCTCCAGCCCCACTAAACGGCCCGCAACCCGCTTTCCCCAGCCCGCAGCCTGCTTTCTAGCATCTAATAACGTTTCTGCTTTTGCCTCCCCATACTTCTGCGGAGCTTCCTCCTGTCTCGACCTCACTCCTCTTCTCAGCCATCCAAAGCATCCTTTCTCATCCCCCGCCCCCCTCCTTTTTTGCTTGAACCCCCATTGCGTTGCAGATGGGGCCGCCCCATGTCAGCCTGCCCCATTAACATCGGCCTCTCTCGCACCCATGGAGACTTTGGCCTTCTTGTTGTCCTCGCCTACATCTCCACCACTCCTGACACTGCCGCCACCGCCATCGCTGGTGCCCTGATGTGACTTGTCCTCACAGCTGCAATCCTCCAGACCATCACACAGTCTGCCTCGGCTGCTCTTCACCACCAAGAAGGGATCAACTACCTGTAACGTGCTGTCATCCTGGACTTTTAACAAGCAGATGGACCTTATAGCCGCTGAGATCAATGAGAATTGGACATTGGCCACCCTTGCTTGCAACGGCAAGATACCGCCCTCCAAATTGTACATTTATATCCCCGGTATACTCAACTCCCTCTTCAGCCCCGCGTCCCTCATTGCTTACTGCCTCTTGGGCCTCAGCTACTTGTTGCTGCTGCCATCCTGGCCCTTATTTGAAAAGAAGGGGGAAATGTGGTCACCCCTCACGCAGAAGTGTGGTTTGCTGGCCTGGCAGGGGAGCAGCCATGGCAGGGCAAGCCGCTGCCCCCATAATAGGGCGGCTGGTCAGACTCACTGCCATCCTGAAGGGAGCTTGGCATGGGCACAGAGTGCCCTCAGGTCTCCCCTTCTAAGCAGCCATGCTTCCGTGGCTGCCCCTCCTCCCGGATAGCGCCACACGATGCCTTATGAGGCAACACCCTTCTTCTTCTTTCTCCCTGCGCAGGCACAGGGTGGAAAATTCCAGTCTGCCCTTCCCGCCCCCCCCAACAGCAGCAACAGCCAGGTGCAAGGCGGGAAACTCAAGTCTGCCCTCTACCCCAGCAACAGCAGCCACCAATCACTAAACCCTGCCACTTCCCCCAGCAACAGCAACAGCCAATTCCTAATCACCACCCCTCCCCCACCCAGTACCTCCCACTGACCTTTCTCCAGCAACCAATCAGAGCAGGGCATGGCTTCGACCAATCAGCCTTCCCCAGCCCCTATAAAACTGTTGCCTCTCCCTCAATAAAGTTGGACTTGCATGTTTACCTTGTCTCCGTGGTAGTTCTTCTGCCATGTGCCTTCCAGTCCTGAGAGCCCCCGACAAGGGCCTGGCCTCCCTTGTCCCCAGTTCGTCGCCTGCTTCTCTGGGCGACCCCCTCATCGCCGGCTTCACCGGCGACCCCGTCAGCCAAACCGCGCAACCCCTGTGAGACCGACCCCTCGTCTGCTGCCAGACCGACCCCTTGTCCAAAGTGGGACCGACCCCTCGTCCCAAGCTGGACTGACCCCTCATCCACAGCCAGACCCCACCTCTACCGACCGAGCAAGCCATCGCAACGGTACAAACAGAAAAAAAGTCCAGCGAAGAATACTGTCTCCAGCAAAGCCAGCATTCAAAAATGATGGAGAGTTCAAAGTGTTCACAGATAACCAGAAGCTAAGAGAGTATGCCAATGAGACACCTGCCCTTCAAGAAATATTAAAAGGAGATCGACAGGTTAATAGAAAAAAAATAGTAGAGACAGGGTTGGAAGAGAGTGTAGAAACAACTAAAAAGACAAAAAGAGAAATAAAAACAACATATGACATAAATCCAAAGAAAATATGGCTAGTGTAAATAATTCTTGAGAGTAATAACACTAAATGTTACTGGATTAAACTCACCAGTCAATAGATACAGATTTGCAAAATGGATAAGGAAATATGACCCATCCATATGCTGTCTACAAGAATCCCTCCCTAGACCTAAGGATTCAAGGAGATTGAAAGTGAATGGCTGGAAAACAATCTCACAAGCAAACAATAACAAAAAAGGGCAGTAGTAGCTATACTAATATTGGACAAAATAGACTTCAAAGGCAAAGTGATTGTGAGAGACAAAGGTGGACACTATATATTAGTAAAATGGGTAATCATTCAGGAAGAAAGAATAATCATAAACATTTATGCACCTAACCAGGGCACCTCAAAATACATGAGGCAAACACTGGAAAAACTCAGGGGAGGAATAGATGCCTGTACAATTATAATGGGGGACTTTTATATACCACTATCACCATTAGACAGAACATCTCAACAGAGAATCAATGAAGAAACAAAGACTTTGAATAATATATTAGAGGATCTGGACCTAATAGACATGTACAGAACACTATTCCCAAATACAGCAGGATATACATTCTTCTCAATTCAGACAACTTATTGGCCATAGAGTATGTCTCAATGAATTCAGAAAGACTGAAATCATACAAAACAACTTCTCTGACCACAATGGAATGAACCTGGAAATCTGCAAGGATCAGAGAACCAGATCGTGCACAAAGATATGGAAGTTAAGTAACACACTCTTAGATATACAGTGAGCCAAGAAGGAAATGTCTAAAGAAATCAGTAACTACCTTACAACTAATGAATATGACAACATAACATATCAAAATTTATGGGATGTAGCAAAAGATGTACCAAGTGGGAAATTCTAGCCATAAATTCACATATCAAAAAAGGAGAAAGAGTTAAATGAAAGTTCTAAATTCACAGTTGGAGGAATTAGTAAAAATCAACAACACACTAACCCCAAAGGAAGAAGAAAGAAAGAAATAACAAAGATCAGAGCAGAACTAAATGAACTAGATAATAAGAAAGCTCTAGAAAAAATAAAACAAAGAGATGGTTCTTTGAGAAGATCAATAAATTTGACAAACCTTTAGCTAGACTAACAAAGGAAAAAAGAGAGAAGATGTAAATACACAAAATAAGAAATGAGAAAGGGGATGTCACCACTGACCTCACAGAAATAAAGAGCATCCTAAGAGGATACTTTGATAAACTATATGCCAACAAGCAGGACAATTTGGAGGAAGTGGACAAATTCCTAGAAACATATAAGCAGCCTACATTGACCAAAGAAGAAATTGATGATCTCAACTAACCAATCACAAATAAAGAGATAGAATGAGTCATTAAAAACCTCCCACGTAAGAAGACCCCAGGGCCAGATGACTTCACAGGTGAATTCTACCGAACATTCTAGAAAGATTTAACCCAAACTTGCTTAAACTCTTCCAAAAAATTGAAGTAGAAGGAACATTGCCTAACTGATTCTATGGTGCCAACATTACCCTGATACCAAAGCCAAACAAAGACACCACAAGAAAAGAAGGTTACAGACCAATCTCTCTAATGAACCTAGATGCTAAATCCTCGACAAAATACTTGCTAATTGTATTCAACAACACATCAAATGGAGTATATATACACCACGACCAAGGGGGTTTCATCTCTGGTATGCAAGGATGGTTCAACATAAGAAAATCAATCAATGTAACACACCACATAAACAGATCAAAAGAAAAAAAATCACATGGTCTTATCTATACATTCAGAAAAAGCACTTTAGAAAATACAACACACTTTCCTGATAAAAACTCTTCAAAAGATAGGAATACAAGGAAACTTTCTGAACGTGATAAAGGGCATATATGAAATCCCACTGCTAGCATCACATATATTGGTGAAATCCTAAAACTTTCCCTCTAAGATCAGGAACAAGACAAGGATGCCCACTATCACCCCTTCTGTTTAACATTGTGTTACAAGTACTTGCTTGAGCACTGAGGCAAGAAATAGATATAAAAGGCATCCAAATTATAAAGGAAGAAGACAAAATTTCATTATTTGCAGAAGACATGATCCTATACAGAGAAAGCCCTGAGAAATTTACAACAAAGCTTTTAGAACTTATAAATGTGTTCAGTAAAGTTGCAGATTATAAGATCAATGCACAAAAATTGGGAGCATTTCTGTACACCAATAATGTCCACAATCTGAGGAGGAAATCAAGGGGACAAAAACATTTTATAATAGTAAATAAAAAACCAAATACCTAGGAATAAATTTAACTAAAGATGTAAAAGACTTATACACAGAAAGCTACACCAAACTGTTAAAGGAAATCAAAGATTAAACAAATGGAAGAATACTCCCTGTTGATGGAGAGGAAGACTAAATATCATTAAGACGTGTATCCTACACAAACTGACCTACAGATTTAATGCAATACCAGTAAAATCACAGCATTTTTTAAATGACCTGGAAAGAGTAAGTATGAAATTTCTTTGGAAGGGAAAGGTTCCCCAAATAGCCAAAGACATATTGAAAGGGAAAATGAAATCATAGGAATCACACTATCTGATGTTAAAATATACTGCATGGTTGATGAATGTGGTCCTCCTGTTTGGAGTTGTAGGCACTCTTGGTTCCCTGTGGTGGTGGTTGGGCATCTTCACCTCCCTGTTAGTTGACCTAGGTAAGTCCAATGAGCCAAAGAGTAGGAGTTTCAACACTGCTGAGGCTCAGAGCCCAGCTGGAACATGGCCAGTCCAGAGACTCAAGTCTCCTGGGTATACACCAACCCCAGTGCCAATCACAGGTTTAGTAAAAATGACAGAAGAGGCATGTGTAGAAAGGTCACATCTGAGGAAAGCAGACTTGGCCCAATGGATAGGGCATCCTTGACCCATGTGGAGCTGGCCCATGTGCAGTGCTGATGAGTGCAAGGAGTGTCATGCCATGAAGGGGTGTCCCATGCATAGGAAAGTCCCCTATGCAAGGAGTGTGCCCCATAAGGAGAGCTGCTCAGCATGAAAGTGCGGCCTGCTCAGGAGTGGTGCCGCACACACAGAGAGCTGACACAAGATGACACAACAAAAAGAAACACAGATTCCTGGTGTCATTGATAAGGATAGAAGTGGTCACAGAAGAACATACGGTGAATGGACACAGAGAACAGACAATTGGGGGGGGAACAGGAGAGAAATAAATTAAGAATAAATCTTAAAAAAAAAAAAGGTCACATCTGAGTCCAGCTCCATCACATTTAGGGACACAAATTCCAAAGTAAGGCCCACTGACAAGGCATTGAACTGCAGAGCCAACTGCCACAATCATAGAGCCTGTGTGTCTCCATAGCCTTCAGGAGCACTAGTACCTGGAGTTTTATCTACTTTGGCTGTCTCCGGGATCCTTCTGAGGTGTGCATAAGTGTCACCACTCTGATGACCTCCCAGTTATTTTTTGAAGATGCTTAGCCATATAAACTCATTTCTCTTTATGATTTCCCCCTTTTATTCAAGGTATTTTTCTTGTTGCATCACCAGTTAGTGATTGGTAGTAATCCTTCAGCACCAAGAAGGCTCATTCCTGGGAGTTATGTCCCACAGGGACAGGGTCATGGAGGTGATGCATTTATATGCTGAGTTTGGCTTAGAGTGGTCACATTTGAGCAATACAGAAGCTCTCAGGAAGTAACTCCTAGGCACACTGCAGCTCTGGGCCTAGTTGAAATTTCAGGCGCACAGGCTCATAAGCATAATCTTCAGTACCAAGAGCTAATCATTGGACCATCCTTCTTCACTGGTCTTTGCCCTTTCACTTGTGGGATTGTTGCTGTTCCATTGGGGAATGTGACAGAGCTTCCCTGGCTAGGAACTGAGCACTCCATCAGTTGTCATTTATAACTGTAACTACTTTGAAGATACTCAATGAATATCCAAACACTTTTTTATACCTTATATACATGCCCTAGAGAACTCCCTCCCAATCATGTGTCCCACATAAATAACTTCCCACACCAGCCTTCCTCCCCTGCCATAACTGAACCCCTCTATGGTCCAAAACGTCCTCAAAAATGAAGGCTGTTATATTGCTAAATTCAATTAATAGAAAATGTAATAGTAATGATAGGTTTAAATATTAGAAATAGAATACGTACTAATTTAGAAAAATTAAAGTAAAAATAAATTGAGGTATTAAAAAAAGAAAAATATCAAAACACATTGTTTTTGACATTTTGCCTTTCATCACTGTAATAGATATTGCCCTGTACGTATAGAGCAAGTCCATTTCTTTCAATTTTCCTCAGTGTCTACATCCTTTTTTTTTCCTCTAATTTTTTATTTGGCTTCAAAAACGTTTTAGATCACAGTAAAGTCATACATGCAATATAGGGGACTCCCATATATCCAACATCAAACCCTTTTCCCCTTCCCCAGAATGATCTTTTTACATGTCAATGTTATATTTGCTGCAGCTTATGTACAGATATTGAAACATAGCTATCAAACAAGGTTTCCTTTTGGTTTACATTATGATTTATATTTTAGACTGTACAATTTTTAAATTTTTAGTTATATTGTGGTTTACTTTATAGCCTAGATAAACTTTTATACATTTTTGGTGAAATTTAACATGTCCTATATCCATCATGCACTGTCTGTTGAACACTTCCATTGCACCCCAGCTACGATGCTTCCATCTATTCGATTCCTCTCTTCCCCTTCCCTCAGGGCCCACAGTGACAACCAAGCTTCACTGCTTGAAGGACAAGATTCACAGATGCTCATCCATGTGGGATCTAAGCCCCCTCTGGACATAGAGGTGAAGTAGACATCACCATCCCAGGGTCCACGGGATGGAGGAATAAAATATGGATTAGAGTGGACTTACTGTTTTTCTACTATAGAACTATTGTGACAAGTAATGGAAGAGACTGTAGCACTGATGTGGAGAAAAAGGCCATGGTAGTTGCTAAGAGCAGTGAGAAGGAAGAAGAGATGTGATGTGGGGCATTTTCAGGACTTAGAGTTGTCCTAAATAATATTGCAGGGACAGATGCTGGACATTATATATCCTGCTATAATCCGCTGAGTGTACTGGGGGAGAGCATAAATTACAATGTGAACTATAATCCATGTGGTGCAGCTGTGCTCAAAGACGTATTCACCAAATGCAATGGATGTGTCACAATGATGAAGGAGGTTGATGTGGGAGGAATGGGGTGGGGTGGGGTGTGGGGTATGTGGGAACCTCTTATATTTTTTGTGACCTATGTATCTTCAAAAAAAATACAATAAAAAACAAATGATCATTTGAAAAGTGTATTCACCAAATGCAATGAATGTGCATCAGTGATGAAAGAGGTGGTTGATGTGGGAGAAGTGGGGGAGTGGGGTATGGGATATATGGGAACCTTTTATATTTTTTAATGTAAACATTTTTTGTGATCTATGTATCTTTTTAAAAAACTAAAAGTTTTTTTTTTAACTAAAAAGCTATAGTTGTCAATATAGCATGGTGTTGGCACAAGGATAGACATACTGACCAATGGAACCTAATTGAGAGCTCTGATATTGATCCTCACATATACAGAAATCTGATATTCAACAAGGCCATGAGGCCACTCAGCTGGCAGAGAATGGCCTCATCAACAAATGGTGCTGGGAGAACTGGATATCCATATGCAAAAGAATGAGGAGGAATACCATCTCACACCTTATACAAAAATCAACTCAAGTGGATCTAAGATGTAAATGTAAGAGCCATGACCATGAGGACCTTGGAAGACAATGTAGGGAAGCATCTATAGGACCTCGTAATTAGAAATGGCTTCAGGAACTTCATACCCAAAGCATGAGCAGTGAAGGAAAAAGTAGGTAAATCGGCCACGTTCAAAATTAAAACCTTTTGTACCTCAAGGGAGTTTATCAAGAAAGTGAAAAGACAGCCTACCCAATGGGAGAAAATATTTGGTAACCATCTATCTGATAGGAGCCTAATATCCAGCATATATAAAGAAATCCTATATCTCAAAAATAAAGAGGCAAATAACTCATTTAAAAAATCAGAAAGAGATTTGAACAGATCCTTCTCCATAGAAGAAATACAAATAGCTAGAAAGCACATGGAAAGATGCTCGACATCACTAGCTATTAGGGAAATGCAAATCAAAACTACAAGGAGATACCATCTTTCTCCCATTAGACTGGCAGCTATTAAAAAAAACAGAGGAGTACAAGTGTTGGAGAGGATGTGGAAGAATGGGAACCTCATCCACTGCTGGTGGGAATGTAGAAGGATCCAGCCCTTGTGGAGGATGGTTTGGTGGTTCCTCAACAAACTAGCTATAGATTTCCCCTATGACCCAGCAATACCACTACTAGATATATACCCAGAAGTGTAAACAAGGACACGAACAGATACATGCACACCAATATTCCTAGCAGCATTATTGACTATTGCTAAAAGTTGGAATCAACCCAAATGCCTATCAGCATATCAATGGATAAACAAAATGTGGTATATACACACCATGGAATACTACTCATCTGTAAGAAGGAATATAGTACTAAAACATGGGATCACATGAATGAATCTTGAGGTCCTTAGGTTGAGTGAAGGAAGCCAGCATCAAAGGACAAATACTACATGATCTCTCTGATATGAATTAAGCAAATCAAGCTGCCTCAGAGAGCTAGAGACTGGAAGAGAGGCTTACAGAAAATAAGGGGGAGAAGAAGGTAGTGAGCTGTTGTCTACATGGGTAAAATCTATGATAAAGTGGAAGTAAGTAGTTGTGCAGTGAAGGGATAAGACAGGGGCATAGGGATACTATTGGTTGGACTTTTGAGGCTTGAGCGGGGCTAGGGTTGGGAGGATGGGTCACATGGCCCATGGAATTGGGTGGCAGGTTTGGGGGGGAGCAGATGAACACGGGAGATTGTCAGGTACATGGTTGAAACTATAATGTTGAGAAAACTCTTTAGAAATTATCATAAGGAAGGGTTACTGGTTTAAGGTGATTGATAGGGGGCATCTGGCACAGGGGCAGGCTTCTAGGGAGGGTGTGAGTGCTCATCTTGTCATAGTGTGTTACATCAGTGGATGGAGACCCATACAATGAGCAGGAATGGGTTGTACCCCTATCTTGGGGAGGTCTGATGTTCTCAAACAGAGGGCAGGGTGTGTCTCGAGAGCATGGGTGGCTCTCAATGGGGGAGGACAGAAGTGTGTCAAACCCTCAGCATTGTTGCAAGTATCTATGAATCTTGTCCTTCAAGCAGTGAAGCTTGGTTGTCACTGTGAGCCCTGAGGGGAGGAGGAGAGAGAAATAGAATAGATGGAAGTGGGGGTATGGGGGGGAGGGGCAGTGGAAGTGTTCCACAGGATTGTGCAATGATGGATATAGGCCATGTTAAATTTCACCAAAAATTTATAAAGGTATATAGTCTAAAATGTAAAACACAGTGTAAACCATAATGGAACCATGGTTCATAGCTATGTTTCAATATCTGTACTTCAGCAGTAGCAAATATAACATCCACATGTAAAAAGAGATTTGCTGGGGAAAGAGGAAATGGGTTCAATGTTAGGTGTATGGGAGTCCCTATACTGTATTTACTTTGCTGTGATCTAAAACTATTTTGAAGACATTATACAAAAATAAAATAAAAAATGAATAGGTGGAAGGCACTGAGGAAGGAATGCAAGAGATTGCCCTGTCACTGTACATATAGGAGAACACCTATTACAGTGATGAAAGGCATAATGTCAAAAAAAAATGACATTTTTCATTTTTTAATACACAAATTTATTTTTTACTTTAATTTTTGTAAATTATGTTTTTTGCTTCTAATCTTTAAACATATCATTGCTATTTCATTTTCCTATTAATTGATTTGCAATATATTAGACTTCATTTTTGAAGATGTTTTAGATTACAGAGGGGTTTCAGCTATGGCAGGGGAGGAGCACTGATGTGGAGTATCATTGATGGGAGATACATGGGTGGGAGGTAGTTCTCCAGGACATGCATATAGGGTATATAGACATGTTCAGATGTTCGCTGGGTATTGATGTAATGGGTAGTTTGACACAACAACTGAGGGAGTACTGAGTTTCCATCCTGGGGAGCTCTGTTGCATTCCCAATGGCACAGGAACAGTCCTCCTAGTGAAAGGGCAAAGATCAGTGAAGAAGGATTATCCAGAGATGGGCTCTTGATACTAATAAGTATGCTTATGTGTCTTTGTACTTGAAATTTCAACTTGGCCTAGAGCTGCAGGTTGCCTAAGAGTTACCTCCTGAGAGCTTCGATGTTGCTCAAATATGGCCACTCTCTAAGCCAAACTCAGTATACAAATGCACTACTTCCCCTCAGCAGGGGACATGACCCCAGGAGATGAGCCTCCCTAAGGATTACTACCAAGCACCAGCTGATGATGCAACTAGAAAAAAGATGTTGAATAAAAGGGGCGAATGGTAGAGACAGATGAGTTTATATGGCTAAGAGTCAGGAGGTCATCAGTGGGCTCACCCTTATGCACATCTCACAGGATCTCAGAGAAAGACAAAGTAGATATAACTCCAAATAGTGGTACTCCTAAAGGCTTTGGAGACACCCACATCCTACAGTCATGGCTGATGGCTCTGGAGTTCAGTGCCTTGCCAGTGGGCCCTATTTTGGAATTTGTGCTCCTGCATGTGATGGAGTTGGACTCAGACGTGACTTCTCTATACATGCCTCTTCTGTTACTTTTACTGAACCTGTGGTTGGCACTGGAGTGGTATATGCCCAGGAGACTTGAATCTCTGGAATTTCCATGTGCCAGCTGGGGTCTGAGCCTCAGCAGAGTTGCAAAACATACTCTCCAGTTTGTTGGAAATACCCAGGTCAGCTAACAAGGAGGTGAGGATGGTCAACCATCACACCAAGTGCAAGCAGGAAAATCCCATCCACCGGCCATGTGGAATTAAGTCCCCTCCCAATTTAGAGATGGAGTGGGCATTGCCATCCCTAGGTCCTCAGGATGGAAGAATTAAATTTGGATTAGAGTGGACTTACTGGTATTCAACTATACAATTATTGTGACTCTAGCAATGCAAGAAACTATATAATCGATGTGGAGGCAGTGACCATGGGAGTTGCTGAAGGCAGGGAGAGGGAAAAAGAGTGTGGTATGGGGGCAGTTTTTGGACTTGGAGATGTTCTGAATGATATTGCAGGAAGAGATGCAGGACATTACTTATCACCTGAATGGACTGGGCGAGATGGTACACTACAATGTAAACTATAATCTATGCTGTGTAGCAGTGCTCCAAAATGTATTCATCAAATGCAGTCAATGTACCACACTAATGAAAGAAGTTGCTGATGTGGGAGGAGTGGGGAATGTGGGGATGGGGATATATGGAAACCTCATAATTTTGTGGTAACATATTGTGTGATTTATGTATCTTTAAAAAAAGATAATTTTAAAAATTAATCCTCTTAAGAAAAGGAAAAAGCGGAAGCTGAAGATAATATATTTAAACTGGTACAGAAATTTGATTTTATTTAGCCATGTTCGAATTTTAGATTGTAGATGTTTTGTAGACATTTTCCTTCACTTTGCAATTGACACCAGAGCTGGGCCTGCAGAGGCAGTGGGAAACTTAGTCCTTGATCAAAAGTGCTTGCCTCTGAGTAAAAGTCTTTCTTTGAGATGAGTCACAGTGGGGCAATATTTTACTCAACTTTTCCACTATACGGAAACAGCATGTCTTTGTTTTTAAATTTTGTTTCCCATATTGTTTTCAATATTTTCTTTATAATTTAGAAATTGTGAGAAGCTGTATTTGATTTTTAAAAAGAAGTGAAGATAAATCTGATTTAACATGTATGTAATGTCAGTTCTCTAAGAGGAAAATGTCATCCTCTTATTTTTTTCAATGTAACATTGTGTGTGGTCTATGTATCTTTTTTAAAAAGAAAGATAATAGAAAATATACTTGAAAAATAATATGATAGAGATAAGCACATTTTATTTTCAGTATCTTTGCCCTACTGACCACCTCACTGATGAGCAGTTGGGCTGTCAGTTGCTTGTGGGTTCCAGGAAGAATGTTGGGGAGTTCTCTGGGGTTTGTTGTGGATACAGGGTTACTGGGCAGAGTCCTGTGTTGGCATCAGTGGCACAGAGGGCCTGTAGTGCTCTGTGGAGCTTGTCTTTTGGACAATCCTAGGGAAGCTTTGAGAGGTGGTGATGGAGCACAGTGGCACTTCTCCACACCTCACATTCCACAGCCTCCAGGGGAACTCGGGGGCATTTCAATCTTTCTTTAGCATTCTGGTGGTTCTTCTCTTGTTCAGACTTGAGCAGTCCTTTAGAAGCCAACTTTATATAAAACATGAAAAACAGCTTGTGGACACACTATCTACACTGATTTTCAAGAAATGTCAACTTCTTGATAAGATAAGTGCTGTGAACAGGAGGTATGCAGAGACTAAGTCATCATTAGAGGAAGCCAGGCTAGAGAAAGTGACTTTAAAAATGGCCAGCCTCATTGACACCTACAGAAAGGTTAAGGGAACAACAGCAGTGTTGATGGAGGAATTAACTTCAGTGGTCCTAGAAATATAGGAACAGAGATCCAGATGTTCCAGACAAGAAGAAGAGATGAAGAAGTTGCTGAAAACACTGAAGGCACAAGAAGAGGTCCTGAGGACCACTGCAGAACCAGGCACTTTTCCATATTCAGTGTGTTTGTGATCCCTTCCCCTTGCTGATGGTCCCTCCTCCAGTAGTGGGCCTGGGTTGGTCTTAAAGCAGCACTGAGCTTCTGCTCCCCTCAGGCCTGTAGGGCCACCAGGCAGGAATGACCCTCTCCAATTCTTCCATCGGAGAGTTTTTGAGGGCAGTGGTTCAACAGAACTTCCTCCATGGAATGGAGTTTCTCTATTTACCTCCTGGACACACAAGTGATTTCTTCCATAGTCAATTCCTCCTTCAGCCACACAGAGTTTGGCCTTGTGGGGTACAGGAAATATGGGACTTTCTCTTGACAGAAACTCAATATGAGAGAAGCTACTCTACTGATGAGATTGCTAATATAAAAGAGACTGCTTAAAAGACTTCTGTATATGTTTATGTATGTTCATTTATTTCTTTATTAATCTGTTCATATATTTACATTATAATTTTTATGTTGATCTTAAGAGTACAAACTTTATTTTTCTCATATAACATCTACTATATACATAAGTTGAACATATATGTAGTTCAGTAATGACTCTTAATAATATAAACTTACAAGAGTATTTAACAAGAAACCTAAGTTATAAGTAAATGTAAATTTTACTCAAATTTTTAATAGATGTAAAATAAAAATAAAAGAATTTTCTTCCTTGGGAAGAAGATATACAGTATACTTACAAAGAATGTTATATAATTCAAAAGTATATTTGAAAAGAATAAAGAATAAAAATTTAAAAGTGTTATCTTCACTTGGAGAGGTTTTTGTTCCCTTCTGAGAGTGCTGCAGTATGAGTCTCTGAGCAGGAAGAAATCCCTCTTGGACAACATCAGAAAATCTCCACTTCCCATCCCACACCCATCCCTCACTCGTGCTTTCCATTTAAATGACACACCTCAAAGGAATGCTGAGGGAGCAGCATGGATCTCCTTTCCCAGAGAAACAGCTGGCATCCCTAAGGTGATAATTCTAGTCATGTATAGTCATGCTATGGGAGACAGTGAGCAAAAACTGGAGGCTTATAATGACTACTGAGGAAAGCAGGAAGTGACACTCAGCATTTGAGGCATCCACATGACATAAATGAACCAATAGTTTTCTCTATTTCTCCCCAAAATAGAGAAACCTGGGGTTGTTGCGGGGATAGATCAGTGATGATAGGAAAATCCTTGTCACTGTGGAGATGATAATTTAGGAAAGAATGGAAGATTCAACAGGAAACTAAAGAGAATACATGGCATTTCAGGAAATGTTAAGGGTGATGAAGAAGCATAAATAGGGAAGCTGGGGAGTGAAATTTTGGGAGAAAACGGGGCTCATGGAGCTGGCCGATAGGCAAGCTCTGAGGAGCGGGTATCTGAATAGTGAGGGAAACTGGCAGACGCATTGAAGGATGAGGGGCATAATGAATAATGCTGCTATGAACATGGTGTGTCTCTCTGTGTCACTGCTCTCAGGGCTTTTCGGCAAACACTCAGTAGTTGTATTGCAGGGTCTCATGGCCTATCTATATTCTACTTCTTTAGGAACTGCCAAACAGTTCACCACAGGGGCTGGACCACTCTGCATTCCCACCAACAGTGAGTAAGTGTCCCTACCTCTTCACATCCTCTCCAACTCATGTAGTTCTCTCTCTTTTTGTTACTGGTCAATCCAATATGTGTGAACTGATATCTCATTAGAGTTTTGATTGGCAGTTTCCTAATCATTAATAATGTTGAACTTTTTTCTTTTTCTTTGTTTTGCCATTTGTATTTCTTCTTTGGGCAAATGTGTGTTCAGATCTTTTGCCCATCTTTTAATCATTTGTCTTTTCATTGTTGAGTTGTAACATTACTTTAAATATCATGGCTACTGAACCTGTATTAGACATGTAATTTCCAAATATTTCCTCCAACTGAGTCAGCTGCCTTTTCACCCTTTTGACAGTCTTGTAAGGTGCAAAAGTGTTTAATTTTGGGAGGCCTCATTTATCTGTTTTTCTTCTGTTGCTTGTGTTTTGGGTGTAAGGTCCAAGAAACCACGACCTACCACAAGATCTTTAAGATGTTGCCCTGCATTTTCTTCTAGTAGTTTTATGGTTCTGGCTTATCCATTTAGGTCTTTGACTAATTTTGAGTTGATTCTTGTACAGTGAGTGAGATAGGGGCCCTTTTTCATTTTTTTGGATATATATATCCAGTTCTCTCAGCACCATTTGTTGGAAAATCTGTTTTATCCTGAACATGGACTTGGTAGGTTTGTCAAGAATCATTTGACCATGGGAAGAACATGAGGCTCAAGTGATAAGGCCTCTGCCTACCATATGGGAGCACCTGGTTTTGATGCCTGGGCTTCTGGTGAAAAAGAAGAGAATGCATGCTTTCATGGCAAGCCAGGGCCCACTTGGTGAGCTGAGTGCCCACACAGTGAGCCAAGTGCTCACCTGGTGAGCTGAGTGTCTCAGAGTGAATGTCCATGTAAGTACCTGCACAGTGAGTGGAGTACCCACATTGTGAGCCAAGTGCCCACACAAATGTCTGCATGGTGATCCAAGTGCCCACATGGTCAGCTGAGGGCCCCCATGTTGAGATGAGTGCCCACATGGTAAGCCAGTGCCCACACAGTGCCCATTGCCCATATAGTGAGCCGAGTGCCTGTGTGAGTGCCTGCATGGTGATCCAAATGCCTACATGAGCTACATGAGTGCCCATGTACTGAGCCAGTCCCCATGTGGTGAGCTGAGTGCCCATGTGGTGAACCAGTACCCACACAAATGAGCCACACAGCAAGGTGATGATGCAACAACAGAGAGGAAGGGGAGAATCAACATGAAGTGCAGTAGAAACTAGGAACTGAGGTGGCACAACTGACAGGGAATCTCTCTCCATATCAGGGGTCCCAAGATTTGAATCCTGGTGAATCTTTAGCAGAGAAAGATGAGAAGAGAAGACAAAAGGAGACATAGATACAGAAGATCACACAGCAAATGGACAAAGACAGCAAAAACAGCAGGGGGCATGGGGGAGGAGAAGAGGAAAAAGAAAAGAACAAGTTGAACATAGAGGTGAGGGTTTATTTCTGTACTCTCAATTCTTAATCACTATTGATGTGTCTATCTATATCCCAGTAATGTGATGTTTTGACCACTGTACCTCTGTGATATATTTCAGGCTCAGCAGGGAAATGCCTCCCATGTTGCTCTTCTTTTTCAGGATGCTTTTGGCTATCCGGGTGTACTTTCCCTATGAAATGAATTTGAGTAATTGCCTTTTCTTTCTGTAACATAGGCTGTTGGAATTTTGATTGGTGTTGCACAGAATCTATAAATCGTTTTGGGTAGAATTGACATCTTCATGATATTTTCTTCCTATCCATGGTCACAGAATGTCTTTCCATTTGTTTAGGTCTTCACTGATTTCTTGTACATTGTTTTGTAGTTTCCTGTATATAGGCCCTGTACTTCTTTGGAAGTACCCCTTTAGTAGGGGGAAAGCCAGGAGAACATAATTTAAAAAGATGAAAATTTTGACTTGCTCAAATCTTTTAGTCAATACAGTGGCACCATTGTCCCTGTAGGTCAAGATCAAGATAACTTGATCACTGTTATCTCCCCATGTGAAGCAAGATGTGTTAGTGATGCCATAGACCTTTCTTTTGGAGTCCAATAAGTAGTCTAGGGCTATGCATCATCTAACACCCTGGCCTCTAAACAGCAATGGGATTCAGGCAAGACATCCAGTCCCTGGGCCATCTGTTTAATCTATTGGGATAATTCTTAGACATGACCACCTGTTTTTCTTTTAATTTCAATGTAATATTTTGTACATCTATTATCATCCTGTCCCAAAATCAGTGATGCTAGGGTCTTAGTATCAGAGCGACTACTCTGACAGCTCATTTGTGGCACTGGAGAGCTGTGGCCAGTGTGGATTGTGGGGGCAAGTGCTTGGGGGTTCTGCATCTGAGTAAACACCTATTGTAATTTTCACCAAATCCAAGTATAGGAAATATTGTCCAGAGTAGGGGTTGGGTAAGACATTCATAGGTGAAGCCTTTTCATTCCCTTATAAGCCAGCCTGGCTCTCTCTGCTGCCCATATTCTCTCTGTACCTATAAAATTCAGTTTGGATGGTTTAGTGTTAAAGGGATGATGTAAACTTATAATTGTGAAATTGGAAAGATAAATGATTTTACTAACCATCTTAATTTGCTTGAGCTTCCATTTTATCCAGGGAGTTATGAAGAAGAAACAGAGATTAACTCAAGTGAGCAGACCTACCAATAATCCTTTCAGTGCTGACAAAACCCACAGCCCCAGCATGAGGAGAAGAAAGTTAACAGTTGAGCTCACACCAGTAAGGCCTGCTGATCTTCACCAGAGAGCCTTGACCTTACTTCAGTATCCTGCTGGGTGATTATCAAACTGGACCCCAAGGACACCTTGTTCAAAGATCCCCACAGTCTTGTAATGTACAGGAAGCATGGAAAGCATGGACAGCACATAGGAAGGATAAATCATATCACCCTTAACCTCTCCCCATTCCCCCCATACTGTCCCTTTTTCTTGAGCAGCCACATAAGCTGCTCCCACAACCCAAACTTTTGAGTAGAGAATTTAATGCTTTTCTGCATTAATACAACTTTAGCTCAGTAACTAGCTCTGCACTCCCTGTATAAATTTGTTTCATTTTTAGCACAACATAATCAAAGAAGCTTGTATATCATGTCTTATATTTGGCATCAAATAAATTTCTTAAGGGATAATCCCACAAACTGCCTAAAAGCCATGGTCTTTTTTCATGAAGTAACTGCTGAATGAGATGGAACATTGCAATAATGGGTGTGAAAATGGAATGGTAAATGATTTTACTAACTATCTTGATTTGCTTGAGCTTTCATTTTATCCCAGGACATATAAAGAAGAAATGGAGGCTAACTGACGTAAACTGACATACCAACAATCCTTTGCAAGGGTGATAAAGCCCCTTGGCACAGCCTGAGAGGAGAAACCATGATAAAGGATTCAAGCTGACACCTGCAAGGCTGACTTCACCAGATGGCTACAATCCTACATCCACATCCTGCTTGCTGATGAACAAACTGGCCTCGAGGACACCCTGCCCAAACAGCCCCCGTGGCCATGTATCTCATAGAACACAGGTACTAACCACAAATAGTGTCCCCTTTATCTCTTACCATTCCCCTACAACTCTCCTTTGTCTCAGCCAGTCATATAAACTGCTCCCCCTGCTCAACCCTTTGAGCAGAAACCTCTTTTTTTGTGCTGCCCCTGCATTAATGCAACTTCAGCTCAATAAACTTCCCCTGCACTCCCTTTAAAGTCTGTGTGTTTTATTTTACCATAACATGGGAAAAAGATACTCTTGGGAGGAAAAACCAAGAGAGAAACATTTCTTCACAAAATTGGTTCATTGTAAGACATTTGTGGCTATTCTAGGCCCCCTCCCCTACACTTCAAAATAAATTTGATTATGGATTTTTTTATTTCTGCAAAAAATGCTGTTGGGATTTTTATTGGGATTGTGTTGAATCTGTGAATCAGTTTAGGTAGAACTGATATCTTAATGATAGTCTTCCAATCCATGAACATGGAATGCCCTGTCATTTATTTACGTCCTCTTTGGTTTCTTTTAGTAATGTTTTGTAGTTTTTCTGAGTACATGTCCTTTATGTACTTCGTTAAATTTTTTCCTAATTATTTGGCTGTTTTACTTGCTATTATAAGTGAAATTTTTTTCCTGAGTTTCTTCTCAAATTGCACATTGATAGTGTATAGAAATGCTCTTGACTCTTGCCTATCAATATTGTATCCCACCACTTTGCTGAACTCATCCATTAATGCTAGAAGTTCTGTTGTGGATCTTCATCCCTCTCTTTGTGCATACAAGGCACAGAAAATATGTGAATATTTATTTATATATAATACAAACACCTATATATACACACCCATAATACAAATATACATGTAATTTCCCCACATATTTATTCAGTGCCAGCTCCACCTAATGCTCTGTAAAATGGGTTTTAAAGTGTAGTAAACAAGAACAATCCTGAGCCTTCATACTTTGAGGAGGACCACAGAGTTGGTCACTGGGTCAACCTCACAAGTGGCTCAGCTCTGAGAGGAGCGGTGGCATTTTAATGTTCATTCATGTACATTCCCTGTACCCTGTACATTATGGTGTAGGCAGCTGCTCCTGTTGTGGAAAACAAGTATTTTTGGAATAACCTGCTCCTCTTTATCACTGTCCCATTCTAAGCACTCCCAACATTTGTGGGTCTAGAATCTTAGCTGGCATCTGACTCTCCCCTTCCTCTGACGTAGGGCCTGCAGACACCATGGTTTTCCACCATCTCTCTGGCTTCTTTCTGGGGCCTAGAGGTTCCTAGGAATCAGAATACATTCGCCACACCTCTCAAATCCCCACCTCCTTCCTCAGCCTCATATCTCAAAGTCAGAGTGGAAAGACACAGAGTAAAAGAATATACATGCAGAAAATGCATTTGCAGTAGGAAAAAATAAAGCCCACACTCAGAGTAAAGTTGAGGCAAGAGAGAAAAGCAGACACAAAGAAACACAGTGGTAGGACATCTGGGAATGCGCTGGACTAGAAAGACATGGGACTCTCTTTTCTCCCAGAAGGATAGCTAGAGGACTGGCTGAAATGGCCTGGAAAAAAGTCTTCTAGAGTTTAGAACACCAGGCAAAGGATGGACACCACCCAGAAGAGAGAGGGACAAGGAAAACAATCGGGATGGCAAAACAGAGTTAAAACCAGCAGCTGCTCCTGCGGGCACCCTGCCCCCACTAAAGACACTTTAGAATTCTCAGGCCTCTGGGCTGCTCCAGACAAAGGAGGCTCCAGGGGTCCACCTCCCCAGGAAAGTGGAGGTAGGGGGATAGGGGCTAAGGCTGACTCAGCTGTTCACCCACAAATTTGGATTGTTGGGTCTAAAAATCCTTCCAGACTGGGTGGGGCTGCACCATCCTTTGCCTTGGGAGCCAACTAGGGACTAAAGCGATCTTGGACTAAAGAGATGTGACCCTCTCAATCTCCCTCTCTACTAAATGAGTCTGACTGTGGAGGACTCACCTCTCCAGGGAGGGGCAGACAGAGGGACACAACCTAAGATGAACAACCTTTGACACACAAATCTGGTCTGCTCTGTCCCACAAGCCCTTGCAGGCCAGGTGTGGCTGTGCCATTGTTTGCCTTGAGAGCAAGCTCAGGACAAAAGAGATCCTGGACTAAAGGAGCCCACCCTCCCAGTCTCCTTCTCTAAGACTAATTGGGAATGGTGGTTGAGGACACAGAGGGGAGTGGAAATATTTCCTACCTGGGAAAAGTAAGGGGGCTTCCAACAAAGGCTGGAGAGCTGTCTCTGAGAAAGTTTGAAATACGAGGCTCTTAGCCTCCAGGCAGGAACCTCTAAACACCATTGGTCCATGTTAACAGCAAACACTCTCTGACCTGGCTTTGAACTGCCAGGACTGCAAAGAGTGCCATCTGCTGGTAGGTAAAGTAAGTGCATGTGAAAATCATTGCCAAAGTCAATATTCCCTCAAATAAAGAGCAGGGCTCCTGAGGGCTCTGGAGACATCCAGACACTGTAGGCAGGGTAGTCAGCTCAGGAGTTTGTTGTCCTGCCAGTGGGCCCTACTTTGGAATTTATGCTCCCCAGTGTGACAGTTGGACTCCATTGTGGATTCCCTACACATGGCTCTTCTGTCCCTTCTATTTGAACCTAGAATTAGTACTAGAGTTGATAGATATATGTCCAAGTGTTACTGGATTTTGTCTAGGTTCTTGGCTATGCTGCTAAATAAATTTCAAGAGCATGCCAGGTGAGTTAGGTCAGTAATTTATTCAGGTAGGGAGGGAAGAAAAATGGGAGAAAACAACAGAGCAGGGGTCCCAGGTAGAGAGGAAGGGAATGAAAAGGGATGAAGAGGGCTGATTTACAAGCTACAGTTACACATTACAGATTATAATCCCCAGGTTTACTTGCATGGCCACATGGCAGAGGAAAAATGGTGAGAGCGGTGTGCAGAGGGCAGGAACGTGTCCAGAGGCAAGAGAGGAGGTTGAGAGTGCTCAGACCTTGTAATCTGCTTTATGAACTATTAATTAAGCCACCCCTTTGCTAATGGAAGGGGAGGGGTGCCAGATGTTTGTTGTTTTGATTAGTAACCCCAGCCATCAACCCCTTAGTGGGGCCCCAATGATAAAGTCCCTAGTGAACATCGAGGGCTTTTCCTTGCATCCAGAAGAAGTCTTTGTTCTGGAGAGCAGAATCCTGGGTGTGGGGGCCTTCCAGCAGCCATGGTGGGGGTTATTATGTCCATGTGGACTCTCTGCCAGGTTCCAGATCTGTCTATTAATTCCCTGTCTTTCTAGCCTGCTTCATGAGAGACTGAAATCTCTGGGCTCTCCATTTTCCTGTTGTACCCTGCAACTCTCCAGTTCATGGGACTCACCCAGGACAAACAACTAACAAGATAATGACTGACAACAAGGAACAGAGAGAGTCTGCAACTGCAAGGAAGATAGCCCTATGGGATGTAAGCCCCCTCTCAACTAGAGGCAGAGTGGACATTACCTTCCCAGAATCATCAGGATTTGGAAATGAATGATGGACTAGGGTAGACTTATTTTTATTCTACTGTAGGCTTATTTTTATCCTAATAATGGAAGAATTCTTGTCATTGATGTGGAGGCAGTGATCACTGGAGGTTTTGAGGGAAGGGAAAGGGAAAAATAGGTGTAATACAGGGGCATTATCAGGCCTGGGGAATTGTCCTGAATGACATTGCAATGACAGTTACAGGCCATGGTATGGCCATTTGTAACAACTTCCAAAACTGTGTGACAGAGAGGGTTAACTACAATGTAAACTATAATCCATGCTTAATGGCAATGCTCCAAAATGTGTTCATCAATTGTGACAAATGTGCCACACTAATGAAAAATGTTGATGTGGGAAAATATGGGAAGGCTAGGGAGTGGGACATATGAGAATTCCCTATATTTTTTCTGTAAAATTTATGTAATTGAAGTTTCTTTTAAAAAAGTAAAAAAGTACATTTTTTAAAAAGTGAATAAATAAGAAAGGCTTTTTCTGGCTTTTATATCCTCTCTCCCCAAGTCCCTAGGAAGGGAGTCTGCAACCCATTACAGGGTCCAGTGACCAGCTTTGAGCAATTAACATTAGGGACAATCCTAATGGTCCAGGTTGAACTGAGAATCAGAGAGCAGCAGTAGCACACAACCTTTAGCCACTAAATCTCTATTAAAGAGAAAGAAATTAAGCATCTGTAAACTACCATCAAAATCTGAAGTTGTATTAGTCAGGGTTCTCTATGAAAATACAATCAACAAAAGATATCTGTCCATAGTAAGAGATTTTATCAGTCTCTCACACAACTGTGGAATGCACAAGTCCAGGTTCTGCAGGCAGGCTACAACCAGGGGCTCCAATGAAAGTCCAGTGAAAGTCCTTGATAATTTCTGGGAGATGCTGCCTGCCCAAAGATGAGCTGAGAAATTCTCTTTCAAAGGGAAGGAATTGCTTCCCTTTTTGAGTCATTCAACTGATTGGATAAAGCATCACTCATTATGATGGCAATCTCCCTGATTGATGTAATTGTAATCAGCTATCTATGATTTACCACTGCAGTAAAGTCAGTGGTGACTACAGTTCATAAATGCCCTTGTATTACAGTTAGCCCAGTGCTTACTTCACCAACCAACTGGGCACAATTATGTGGCCCAGTTAACACATTAGCCTAACCATCACAGATGTCTAGACATCAGCAAAATATTACAAGCTATACTAAGAAAATGGAACTCTCATGAAAGAATGAACTTGTATGTCCAAGAAGCACACTGTGCCCAATCAAAATAAATCTTCATAGACCTGTTCAAGAAACATACTACTCAGAGTGTAAAACATTAAAGATAAAAAGAAAATTCTGAGAGCAGCAAGGGAGAAGCAAACCTTCACAGACAAGGGATGCCCAGTAAGACTTAACTATGGATATCTCAACAGAAACCATGGAGGTGAGAAGACAGTGGTATGATACAATTAGGATATTGAAAGAGAATACCTGCCAGCTGAGAATGCTTTATCCAGCAAAATTGTCTGTAGCCGTTTGATAGTTTTGAATTCCAAAAACAGATATTGGATTATGTTTGTAAACTGGTCTGCACCTGTGCATGATTACATTATGATTAGGGCTTTGATTGGGCCATATCAGTAGGGTGTTGAGTCCCTGCCCTTGGTAGGTGTGGACCTACAGATAAAAGGCATGGCAAAGGACAGATTTGGAGCTTTTCGATGCTGGAAGTTTTTGATGTTAAAGTTCTGATGTTGGAGTTTGATGCTGAAGTCTTAAGCTGGAGCCCAGTGAAGTAAGCACACAAAGGAAAGAGAAGCAAGCCCCTGGAAGAGAGGAGCCCTGATCCTGGAGAGAAGCAATCCATGGGAAGAGAAGAACCCAATGCCTGAAGAGAAGCAAGACTAGGAAGAGAGGAACCTAGGAAGTCTGAACCCTCACAGACGTCACCAGCCATCTTGCACCAACATGGGAAAATAGACTTTGATGAGGGAAGTAACTTATGCTTTATGATCTGACATCTGCAAGTTCCAAACCCAAATAAATGCCCCTTATAACAGCCAACAGACTTCTGGTATTTTGCATCAGCATCCCTTTTGCTGACTAACACATTGTCCTTCAAATATTGAAGTGAGTATAAAATATTAACAAACATAAACTGAGAGTTGGTAAAAAAAGAATCCCCTTTGCAGCAAATATTAAAGGAAGTCTTAGAGACTGAAAGAAAAAGGAAAGAGGGCCATGGAGGAGAGTATAGAAGAAAGAATAACAGAAAGGATATCCAAAAGAATAAAAAGATAGATGAAAATATAATGTGGCATATGAAAACCAAAGAATAAAATGGTGGAAATAAATAATCCATTTACAGTAATATTGAACGTGAATGAATTAAATTTCCCATTCAAAATATACAGGCTGACCGAATGGATAAAAATACAGGAGCCATCCATATTCTGCTTACAAGAGACTCACCTTAGACCCAGGGATACAAACTGGCTGAAAGTGAAAGGCTGGAAGAAGATACACCATGCAAATTGTAACCAAAAAAGAGCAGATGCAGCTACACTAATATCAGATAAAACAGACTTTAAATGCAAAAATCTATGAGATACAGAAGTCGACTATATATTACTAAAAGGGACAATCCATCAGGAAGATAGAGCAGTCACAAATATCTATGCACCAAATCAGGGTGCCCAAAAATACATGAGAGAATCTGGTAAAGAGAAATGGACATCTTTATAATTACTGGAGACTTCAACACACCACTCACATCATTAGATAGAACAACTAGACAGAATATGAGTAAACAAACAGAGAAATTGAACAATAAGATAAACATGTTAAGGAAGTGGACTTGGCCCAGTGGTTAGGGCATCCATCAACCACATGGGAGGTCCGTGGTTCACACCCTGGGCCTCCTTGACCCGTGTGGAGCTGGCCCATGCAAAGTGCTGATGTGCGCAAGGAGTACCACACTACGCATGGGTGCCCCCCATTTAGGAGAGCCCCATGCGCAAGGAGTGCACCCTGTAAGGGAGCTGCCCAGCGTGAAAGAAATTCCAGCCTGCCCAGGAATGGCATAGGGAGAGCTGATGCAGCAAGATGATGTAACAAAAAAAAAGAGAAACAGATTCCCCTGATGCTAGCAACAAGAGAAGTGGACAAAGAACATGCAGGAAATGGACACAGAGAACAGACAACCAGGGTGGGTTGGGAGGAAATAAAATAAAATAAAATCTTAAAAATATATATATAAACATGTTAGGCCTAACAGACCTATACAGAATGTTGCATCCAAACTCCATGGGTTTTGCGTTCTTCTCAAGGGCCCATGGATCATTTTCCAGGGTAGACCACATGTTAGGGCCCAATGTAGCTCTCAGTAAGTATAAAAAGATTGAAATTATAAAAAGCAACTTCTCCTATCATAATGGAATGAAACTAGAAATCAAAGATAGGAAGGAAACAGATAAATTCAGAAATGTGTGGAGGCTAAACACAACACCCCCAAATAATCAGTGGGTCAAAGAAGAAATTGCAAGTGAAATCAGTAAATATTTTGAGACAAATGAAAACAAGAATACAAATAAAAAATGTATGGGATGCAGCAAAGGGAATCTTGAGAGGGAAATTTATAGCACTGAAACCTATAGTAAAAAAGAAGAAAGAGCTAAACTCAAAGATTTAACCGAATGACCAGATGTGGCTCAAGCGGTTGAGCTCCAGGCTCCCACATGGGAAGACTTGGATTCAGTCCTCAGTGCCTCCTGAAAAAACAAAACAAAACAACAAGCAAAACAAATAAAAAACCAACTCTGGGAAACTGATGTGGCTCAGTGATTATGCACCAGCTTCCCACATATAAGGTCATGGATGCAGTCCCTGGCCCTCTGTACTTCAAAAAGAAAAAAGGATTTAACTGAAAAACTGGGAAACTAGGAAAAGAACAGCAAGCCCATCCCAAAGCAAGGAGAGGGGAAAAAAAAAAAAGATTAGAGGAGAAATAGAAATTGAGGAAAAAAACAAAAACAAATAAAATCAACAAAATCAAATGCTTGGGGGAGCAGATGTGGCTAAAACAGTTGAGTGACTGCTTTGCACATGGGTGGTCTAAGTTTCCATTCCCAGTGCCTCCTAAAAGCAAACAAAAAAACAACAAGCAAACAAACAAAAAAACCAACCCAGGGGAGCCGATGTAGCTCAATGGTTGAGCTCCAGCTTCCCACATATGAGATACTGTGCTCAATCCTCAGTCCCAGTACCTAAAAAGAAACCAAGAAAAACAAAAACAACAACATAAAAAATAAAAACCACCAAAAGCTGGTTCTTAGAGAAGATCAATATAATTGACAAACCCCCATTTAGACTGACAAAGAAAAAAAGACAGAAAATGCAAATAAATATGATGCAAAATGAAAGGGGGAGATTATGACTAACCCCACAGAAATAAAAAGGATCATAAGAGGCTATATTGAGGAACTGTATGCCAAAAAAACAAGGCAACTTAGATGAAATGGACACATTCCTAGAAATTCACAGACAAAATACACTGATGCTACAAAAAATATAAGAACTTAGGCCAATCACATTTACATATGTGTGTATGTATGTATGTATTTAAATTCATCTCCTTTCCCTGATGTTTCTCTGTCTGCTCATTGTTTGGTTGTATTCTCCAGGAGGTACTGGGAACCAAACCTGGGATTTCCCACATGGGAGATGAATGTCCAAAGGCCTGAGCCACACCCACTTCCAATGGGCTGTGGTGTCTGCTTACCTGTGTCATCTGCTGGTTTAGAAGTCTGCTCATTACAGCAAGGTGCAACATCTAGTTCTGCACCTTGTTCTGTTCAACATCTAGTTCTGCAGGTGTAGGGTCTAGCTCTCATTGCAGCAGGTGTGGGCATCTAGCTCTTGTTCAGTGGGTGCGGGCATCTGCTTGTCTCTTTTAGGAGGCACCAGGACCCAAACTCAGGACCTCCCATGTGGTAGGGGAATGATCAACTGGTTCAACCACATCTGCTTCCCACCAATCACATTTAAAGAGATTGAATCAGTCATCAATAATATCCCAACAAGGAAAACTCTAGGTCCAGATGGCTTCATAGGCGAATACTACCAAGTAGTTCAAAAAGAATCAACACCAATCCTGTTTAAAGTTTTCCAAAACACTGAAGAGGAGGGAAAATTACCCAACACATCTTATGAAGCCATCACCCTAATAGCAAAGCCACATAAACACACTATAAGAAAAGAAAATTACAGAACAATCACTCTAATGAACATAGTGGCAAAAATTATCAAGAAAATACTTGTAAATCAAATCCAACAGTATATCAGAAGACATACAGCATGACCAAGTGGGATTTATTCCTGGAATGAAAGATTGGTGCAACATAAGAAAATCAATCAACAAAATATACCACATTAACAAACTGAAGGAAAAACCCACATGAACATCTCAATCAATGCAGATAGGGCATTTGACAAAATCCAGCAACCTTTCTTGATAAAAAGAATTCAAAAGATAGGAATAGGAGGAAAATCCCTCAATATGATAAAAGGCATATATGAAAACCCACAGCTTTCATTGTACTCAATGGAAAAAGTTTGAAAGCTTTCCCTCTAAGATCAGGAAGAAGACAAGGATGCCCACTGTTGCCATTGTTATTGAACATTGTATTAGAAGTTCTAGGTAAAGCAATGAGACAAGAAAAAAATGAAAGGCATCTGTTGTATTTTTGGAATTCATAACCATATCAAACTGCTACACTCCACCCTCTGAATTCCAAAAAGACATTACAATATTGAAATAAACCTTAAATCAGTAACAATGCAAGTAATAAATCATATCACAATCAATTTTAAGAAATGCAGTTTGTCTAGGGGCAAAGTCCTGTCTGCTATAGACCTCTGAAAAATTACAAAACAATTTATCTATTTCCAATACACAAATGGACAGACAACAGATAAAACATTTTCATTACAAGAAGGAGAAATTGGTGGTGAAACATGACTCACGGGTCCTCTTCAGTTGAGTAAACCTGCAGGGCATCCTCCATTCCATTTCAGTCTGAGAGTCTTTCTTACGATGATGGTTTCTTCTCCTAGTTGCCTTATGGGAACACACTGTTTCCACAGGCTTGCCCAAAGGCCATTTTCTTGGTTCCACCCTCATCAAGCCTCTGACCAAGCTCCAGAGCTCTCCGTTCCAGAGTGTTGGGGTGATTGCCACACCTTATCCAATCTTTGAGTTAGAGTCTTAATCCCCCTAGTACAGTGATATGAAGACAACATTTCCTGTAACCTTTCCATACAGGCTCAACCCTCTCACAGCAATGAGCAACCACCTGGTCTTCCCTAACCTTTCGGGGACAGGTACACCCCTCATAGACCTATGGGATGCCGACCTTAACCACCTTAATCCTTGGAGAATGTGCTCCACCCTCTCTGTACCCTGGCGCAGAAAAATGCTCCAACAATATCAGGCAGAAACATCCACCCTCTTCAATGCTGGGGCAAACTCACCCTCTCTGTACACACAGGTGGGGATTCTCTCTTGGCCCAAGGTGATGTCTTAATTCCAGATCTCAGTTTCCATGGTTTTCCTCTTAAATCTGTTTTTCTTTCATTCTCGCCTTTCTATGTCCCTTTTAGTCCAAGCTGACAGTGGTTTTGTTCATACAGTTCTCTCAAAAACCTTGTTGCTTTAGCATGCAAGAAGCAGGGGTCCAAGCCATCAGACAGGAAGACTTCCCACAAGTCTTTTTGAGATAAATGCATCTTCAATTCTGATTTACAAGTTTCAAGTTTAGTCAAGTCCTCCAATGGGGCACTTTCATCTGGAGCTTGTTTTTCAGAGGCTTGGAATTTCCAGAATCACTTTCTGTTTTCTTTGTCCCCAAAAGTTCAGTTCTTAGCATATCTCTGTCATCTAGCATTTTGCTATAAGCTGCATACACAAGCCAAGATGTATTCTCTGGGTTTGCTTTGGAAATTTCTTCAGCTAAATGCCCAGGCTCACCATTCTCAAATTCTTCCTTTGACAAAACACAAGGAGTTAATCTTGCTAAGTTCTCTGCAACTTTAAAACATGGATTGCCTTTCCTCCATTTCCAATAATAGTTTCATCATTTACTTCAAAGGCATCATAAAAAGTCTCTTTAGCAGCCATATTCCTATCAACAGTCTCTTCAAGGCACTGTAGTACTTTCTTCCAATCATCTCACAATTCCTCCAAGAAAAGCCCCTTACCCATTTATAAAACTGATCCAGCATTTCAGTAATTGCAAAAGCACTTCCTCACTCCTTGGTACCAAATTATATTTAGTCACCCAAAGGGATGCTGAGGCAAAATACGAGAAATTGGTTGGCTTTCATAAAGGACATTTATTTGGGGTAGGAGCTTACAGGTACCAGGCCATAAAGCATAAGTTACTTCCCTCACCAAAGTCTTTTTCCATGCATTGGAGCAAGATGGCTGCTGATGTCTGCAAGGGTCAGGCTTCCTGGGTTCCTCTGGGTTCACTTCCCCTGTTTTCTCCACAAGGTCAGCTGCAGCTATCAGGTGAATGGCTCTCTCTCTCTCCCTGGGGTTTCAGCCATGTCTAAGGAACCATCCCTATTCCTTTGTGTTCTTCTCCTGGCTCAAGGTTCCTCTCTTCCTGTGGCTTGCTTCTCTTTCCTCTGTTTGTTTACTTCTGTGTGTGTGACTTCAGCATCAAACTCCAATATCAAAATTCCAACATCAGAAAGCCCCAACTCTGTCCTTTGCCATGCCTTATATCTGTGAGTCCCAACCCACCAAGGGGTGGGGACTAATGCCCTAATGATGTGGCCCAATCAAAGCCCTAATCATAATTTAATCATGTCCAGGTACAGATCAAATTACAAACATAATCCAATATCTATTTTTGGAATTCATAACCATATCAAACTGCTACAGTATTGAAATAGGAAAAGAGCAAGTAAAATTCTCACTCTTTGCAGGTTTCAGGATACTATATTGAATATATTGAATAGCTATATGAATAGCTACTTGAGCAAATAAATGAGTTCAGCAAAGTGGCAGGATACAAAATCACTGCAAAAATTCTGTAAGGTTTTTGTACTCTACATTAAAAAATCTGATAATGAAATTAGGGGAAAAATTCCATTTATGAAAGCAACAAAAAGACTCAGATATCTAGGAATCAATTTGCCCAAAGAAGTACAGAACCTATTTGGACAAAATTACAAAACAATGCTAAAAGAAATTAATGAGGACCTAAACAAATGGAAAGACATTCTGTGTTCATGGATTGGAGGACTAAATATCTGAAGATGTCAACCCTACCCAAACATATTTATAGATTCAGTGCAACGCCAATCAAAATTCCAACAGCCTATTTTTCTAAAATAGAAAAGGCAATTGCCAAATTCTTTTGGAAAGGAAAGTGCACCTAGATAGGAAAACTATGCTAAAAAAGAAGAGCAACATGGGAGGACTTTGAAACATATTACAAAGCTACAGTGGTCAAAACAGCATAGTACTGACTACTGACATAAAGATAGAACAATTGATCAGTAGAATAGAATTGAGAGTCCCAAAATAAACCTTCGCCTCTACAGTCAACTGATTTTTTTCTTAAGACTTATTTTATTTATTTCTCTCCCATTCCCCCGCATTGTCTGCTCTCTTGTGTCCATTCACTGTGTGTTCTTCTGTGTCCACTTGCATTCTCAGCATCACTGCAAATCTGTGTCTTTTTCTGTTGCCTCATCTTGCTGCATCAGCACTCCGTGTATGCAGCACCACTCCTGGGGTGACTGCACCTTTTTCACAAAGGGAACCCCACACACAAGAAATGTGCCCCCCATGGCAGCTGCCCCACACAAAAAAGTGCAGCCTACCCAGGAGTGGCATCACACACACAGAGAGCTGACACAGCAAGATGGTGCAACAAAAAGAGACACAGACTCCTGGTGCCATTGACAAGAATACAAGCAGACACAGAAGAACACACAGCAAATGGACAGGAAGAGCAGACAATGGGGTGGGGAAAGAGAGAGGAATAAATTTTTTTTAAAAAATTTAAATAAATAAACAGGAAAGGCAGGACCATAAAATTTCTAGAAGGAAATATACAAAAACATCTTGAAGACCTTGTGGTATGTGGTGGTTTCTTGGACCTTATGCTACAAACATATATAAAAACAAGAACAAAAATAAATCAATGGGACCTCCCCATAATCAAACACTTTTGCATCAAATAGGACTTTGTCAAAAGGTTGAAATAGCAGCCAACTCAATGGAGAAATTGTTTTGAAATCACTATCTGAGAAGTGTTTAATATCCATGATATATGAAGAGAAGTTACAACTCAACAAAAAAAACCCAAATGACCCAATTTAAAAATGGGCAAAAGATTTGAATAGACATTTGTGCAAAGAAGAAATACAAATGGCAAAAAAAAACATATAAAAATATTTACCATAACAAATGATTAAGAAATTGCAAATTTAAACTACAATGACGGAAGCAGATTTGGCCCAATGGCTAGGACGTCTGCCCATCACATGGGAGGTCCAAGGTTCAAACCTAGGGCCTCCTGACCCATGTGATGAGCTGGCACACTAGCAGCACTGATTTGTGCAAGGAGTGCCATGCCCCGCAGGGGTGTCCCCAATGTAGAGGAGCCTCACGTGTAAGGAGTGCACCCGAAAGGAGAGCCACCCAGTGAAAAAAAGTGTAGCTTGCCCAGTAATGGCACCACACACGGAGAGCTGATGCAGCAAGATGATGCAACAAAAACAAAAACCAAAAGAGACACAGATTCCACGTGCCACTGACAAAAATTCACACAGATACAGAAGAACACACAATGAATGGATACAGAGAGCAAACAATTGGGAGGTGGGGAGGTGGGCAGGGAAGGGGAGAGAACTTAAAAATAAACTACAATGAGATATCAATTCACACTTATCAGAATGGCCACTATTAAAATCACAGACAAGTAGAAGTGTTGGAGAGGATGTGGTGAGATGGAAACAGTTATTCACTGTTGGTGGGAATACAGAATGGTACAGCCACTGTGGAGGACTGTTTGGCAATTCCTAAAAGAATTTGCATAAAGATTTGCCATATAACCCTGCAATATCACCACTGGGTCTATACCTAGAAGAACTGAAAGTAGTGATGCAAACAAACATCTGCACACCTATGTTCATAGCAGCGGTATTGAGGATTGCGAAAAGATGGAAATGACCCAAGTGTACATCAACCAATGAATGGATAAACAAACTGTGGTGTATGCACGTGATGGAATATTATGCAGCTTCAAAAGAAGAAATGCAGTCAGATAGCATATGACAACACGGGTGAATATCAAGGACATTATTATGTTCAGTGAAGCAAGCCAGACACAAAAGGACAAATAGTGTATAATTTAATTACCATGAACTACATATATTGTGTAACATATTTTAAGATTTCACATAAATAGACTAATAGAAAGAAAGTCATAAAGATGCAATTTGATTAGTGGTTAATTGGGGCTAGGTAAGGCATACTACAGTGTGTGAAGTTTTTCTCTTTGGAGTAAGGAAATAAATCTAAAAATTTTTTATGATGATGATTGCACAATATTGCGATTCTCCTAAAAGCCATTGATTATACACATTAGATATGTGAATTATACACATTAGGTATGTGAATATATCTCAATAAAACTGCTTGATAAATAAATAAATGTTGAAGAACAGGCATAATTGCAACTAGGTACAGGAAGGGAAACAAAGATTGAGAAGTGAAGAATTTTCTTCTTTGTTTTATTATTATTATTATTGAAATAATGAAAAACCTCTAATAATGATTGGAGTGATGAATGCAGAAGAAAAATAGATTATGGAAGGACTTTTACTTCAACATATGGGTGACTTACCTGCTGAGACCAGGTTTTATGTTGGATATTCCCCAGGAAACTTCTGAGTTCAGAAGGAAGGTAGTAAACCAGGGCAGGCCCCCACTGGGCTTCTGTGCACCCACATCTCCCTGCACCCTGGGCTGGTGCACTGTTCTGGGCCTGCCAAGCCTCCAGGTGGCAGTGAGCTCCTGGACCAGCAAACTGTGGCTATCTCCTGACTGGGTGAGCCAGGGGTTGGTACTACGGAGGTAGGAGGACTCTGCTAAGTGGAGTGATGTGAGAAGTCACATGCAGGCTTTGTGCTGCATCAGGAGCTTTCTCCTGTGATCCTCCACTAGGCAGGGATAAAAGCCTGGGTCCCAGGACTGCTGTGGCCCCGGGAGTCTGGGCTTGGGCTGGAGGCTCCCGGATCCTGCTCCTTCTGCAGCCCTTCCCTCTGAAGCTTCAGGGTCACTGCGCTGAGGAGTCCACTTCACCAGGCTCCATAGACTGGCACTGAACGCTCCCAACACCGTCTTAGAGATGAAGGCGCAGGGCAGCAGGTGAGGGGCACATTTTCACCATCCAGCTGGGCCGGCGCTTCCCTGGCTGTGGCCCGCCCGCCTGCAGGGGGCGCGCAGCCGCCTTTTCTGAGGAAATGCCCTGGAAACGCCTCCACGTTCCTGCCGGAGCCGAACAGCCGCGGCGGGAGGTAGAAGGCCTCTTTTTCACGGGGCCGCTCGATGGTGGGCATGAGGCGAGAGCTCTTTTCCCACGTGGGCCCCGTGGGGCTGCGTAGCGGTGCTTCGAGGGCTTTCTTCCCTAATGTGAGCGGAGGACTTCGGGTTCCTGCGCTGCCCCCGTTAGTTCATCGTCTCCTCAGGGGACGTTCAGGAGACGTGTTTGCCCAGAGCCCCCGCTCACTGAGGCTGCCAGCGCTGTGGGTTCAGGACTCTTGCTGGAGACAATCCTGACGGAGCTTCAGAGAGGAAAGACGTCTACAGCCCTGAAAGGGTAGGAAAGTATTGCAGCTTCCCGTGGAGAGGTCGGGGCGGCGGGCGTGGCCGAGCCCTGGGCTGAGGGGAAGGGGCGCTCCTCGTGCGCGGCGCCCTCGGTGGTCACAGAGGGGCGCACTGTTCCTGCACCGCTGACAGAGCTGAAGGAAATGTTGACAGACTTACACGTAGGGGCAGTGCAGCTCCCCCCATTACTTTTAAGTGTTAGTAACCCAAATTCCAACATTTATAATAATTTCATATTTCCTATTTTAATTAAAGCAAACTTTTGAGTAAATTTTTTATTTAAGATACCAGGGGCAGGGAGTGAATCCTGGACCTTGTGTGTCAGAACCTGGAAGTACACCACTGAGACACTTTGGTTCCCCAATGGTGGTTTTTTGTTTGTTTGTATTGTTTTAAGGAGGCACCAGAACCGAATTGGTACCTCACATGTGGGAAGTGGGTGCTCAACACCTGGGGCCATACGAGCTCCCTAAATTCATTAAATATTACTTTTAATTTATCTTGTTTTGAAGGACAAAATGGCCATGTTGTACAATTTCTCATGAAAAAGTGAGAGTTTTCTATTATGTTTAAGTTTGGCTTGCTGACATGTCCTTTTTTGCAGTGTGACTGTTACTTTTTTAAAAATACATAGAGGTGATACCTGCACAACATGAGAATGTAGTAAATGTCCTGGGGTTATATCCTTTAAATTGGTTAGTTGTTTGTAGATTTTACAAGATATTTCGCCTTCAAGTTGTAATACGTTGCACTAAGTAAAATTTATGCATCAACAGAAATCAGTTGTTGAAGTTCAAAACCCGATTGTGATTTTCAATACCTACTATTGCATACTGCTGAAAAGTACCTAAATTGAAATATGTCCAGGACTTAAATTATCAATTTATTTAAGAACTGTGTCCAAAACTGTTGTTTTGCAAGTCATATGTATTCAGTGAATGTAAATTTCTCCTGTAGAAAATACAAAATATGACTTTAATTTTGTATATTTCCATGGAAAGGTGAAATCAGTATGTCTACAATCTCATTTTGAACATGCCTATCTTTTGTAGGCATGTATCTGTAACAATATCTGTGTTTTTTAAATTGCCAAATAGTGTATTCATGTGGTAGAACAAGATACAGACAACTAATAGAAATTTGAAAATCTCAATGTACTCCATTTCCTAAATTAAGAAATTACTGTTGTTGCTTGGAAAATGTACTTCACTTTTCATCTCAAATTTACTTGAAATGCACACAGATAATTCTTTTACTTCTTGAATAGACAGGTTTCACACAAGAGTTTTCAATTAATGTTGAAAAAATACTTGGTAATTTAAATCACAATGAGTGACTTTATCTTATTTATTCAGTCATTCAGTAATATAGGTGACATACAGACCTATGCAAGGAATGATCTGATCATTATTTTCTGTGTAATTCTACCCTGTGGTAAAACTGAAGCCAGGAATCTGATGTATGGTGTTGCTTCCCACCCAGTTGGGGCAGGCTGCCTGTCCATGAGGTAAATGACGACGGAGCCTTGGTATCACACAGCCGGGTTAAACACACAGTAACCAGTCTGGAGATGCAGGCTCGTGGCACAGGTCTAGTTTATTGGGGAAGTGGTACAGCTTATATAGGTAGGGGTAGGGGCTAGGGATGGTGTGGCAATTAGAGATAGGCTAAGGGGATTGGGATAATATGAAGCAGCTAGTTGATTGGATGACATAGTTTTGAAGTTGGCACGTGAGGGCTTCTCTGGCAGGAAGGTGGCGAGGAAGAAGGGCGGTGCCATTTGTGATAGCCATTATGTATGCTTAGTGGCCATTTTGGCTAGATGTTACTTGCTAGCGAGCTCACCAACAATTCCTCCATTTTTGTTTTATTAGGAGACTGCAATAACCGTGCCTGTCTTAGGTTGTTCTCCCTTGAGAATCTTACGCATCATTGGCTACCAGTTATGAGTCATTTGTGCTATGTAGTTGTGCTTGTCTTAGGTTGCCTCCCTCTGGAGGTCTTACCCATCTCTGGCTGCCAACTGAGCTTTTCAGCTGGAGGGAAAGTGGCTTTATGCTAGCTGCATGGCTACACAGCAGTGGTGACTTCAGGTTCTTGTGTTTCTTCTTGCGTGAGCAGTTGGTATTGATGAAGCTGAAGTGAATAAACAGTAAAGGCAGAGATGTTTTCTATACACTTCTGCAGCCACTTTAAAAGACAAGGTGCTATGGTGAAGAAAATAATGATTAGTATAAGAGAACTAATTAGGGGGGCGAACCATGCTGTGACGGGAGAAGAAAACCAATTGAGAAAGGGATTGGCACTATTTTGATTGGTATATAAGTTTTTACGTAGATCATTAAGTTTTTTAATATTTTGTTCTACAACTCCAGATTCATTAACATAGTAACAGCATTCTTCTTGGAGGAATAAACATGTTCCTCCTTTTTCAGCTGTGAGTAGATCTAAGGCTCTGCAGTTTTGTAAGGCTACTTGAGCTGCAGAGAGTCAAGAGACTGCGCAGTAGATTCTAGGCTAATTTGTCTTTGTTGTTCAAAGTATTGTGAACTGATGAGGCCATGACCAAGAATGCCACCTGCTGTGGCAGCTGTAGTGACTGAAGCTGTGAGGCTAATTCCTACCAATATAGGGAGGAAGGTGCTCTCTTTGACACAGATGGGGATAGTAAAATTTCTAGTTTGCCTTCTCCATAGTATGTTAGTTGTGGGGTAATGGCTACTAGGATGCAAGGCCTCATTTTTATAGAATAGAGCATTTTTGGGTTATGGTTAATTTTCTGACAATCATAAGTAAGATTTTTGGTTATGATTAAATTGTAAGAGGGAAATAAAGTTACAGTAAACTAAGTATTATTATTTTTGAAGTTAATTATGGCTTGATTTTTAACATACATACAGGAAAGATGGTTACTAATGATAAGGGTCGATAATCAAATGGTAATATGAGATTATCGATTCTTTGTCCCTCTTCATAGGGTTTAATTGGCAATCGATCATCAATTGGTTCAGGGAATATATGGGTCTTATTCAGATATATATGAAAGAATGGATCTTTCCAGGTTAACACTCTAAGTAATGGGGGGTTAGGTATATAGGCCTAATAAGTGTAATTACCAGCAGCTTCTTCATTACTTACGATTACTATCATCAGAAGTTGCAGAAGACCCCATCTATTTATTCCAGGGTTTAATCCTCTTCGCATGTAACCAAATTTGTTCTCCATTTTCTGAAATGATAAGAGTATAGCCTTGCCCCCTTACTTTAATCCTGCCTTTTTCCATTTATTGCTTAAAATACCTTTCTAGAATATTAGTTGATCTTCATTTCCTGCATCCACTGTAGATGTTTGACATTTTCCAAAGTGACATTCTGTGGGTGTTAATGAATTATAAACATTAAGAAAATTTAAAGTACATTAAGCTTTTGCCAATTGATCTCTTGGTATTATAATACTATTATCTCCCCCGTTTGTTTTAAAAGCATAGTTTTTAGGTATGATGGCTGAATTCAACTATGGCTTGACCTGTAGAATTATAAGGAATACCAATAATATGCTCAACAGCATATGCAGAAGAAAAAGAAGTAAAAGACTTACTAATGTAAGAAGGACCATTATCAGTTTTCATTTTCAAGGGGTGCCATCACAGCAAAAGCAGACCACAAATGGGAATGAACATGATGAAAACATTCACTACCTTGTGCAGTAGCCCACAAAAAATGAGAGTAGGTATTAATGCAAACATGGACATATCATAATTTACCAAATGATGGTATGTTAGTAGCATCCATCTGCCACAGTTGATTAGGAGCCGGCTTCTGGGATTAGTCTCAGCCTGAAAAGGCACTGTGGTTAAAGGTCGACAGGTGGGACAGGTACAAATAATTTCTTAAGCTTGATGTTTTGTTAATTGAGGAAATTTATGTTTAAGTCCCTTGGTATTAATATGAGTCAATGCATGATACTTATTGGCATCTTGCAAGCATCCTACTAATAAATTAGCTCTTGCATTTTAGGTAGCTAGAGGACCAGGAAGGGAAGAATGAGAGTGGATATGAGTAATATATATGGGCTGACTTCTTTGCTGAATGAGAGCTTGAAGGTCAGCAAAAAGTTGAGATAATGTATTAATAATAAAAATATGAGCTGTTTCAATATGAGCTACAGTTAAACACACATATTCAGAATCAGAGACAATGTTCAAGGGCTCTTGAAATGTTTGTAAAACTTTAATGATGGCTGAAAGCTCTGTGCATTGAGCAGATGAATAAGGAGTTTGTTAAACCTGTTCTTTTTGAGAAGTAACATATGCTGCTTTCCATTACCATTATTATCAGTAAATACTGTACAGGATGGTTGGGCTATGCACATAGCCCTGAAAAGCACTGCAAAAGTTTATTGTTGGGTTTTTTACAGACAGAGAAATGCAGCTGGCTTGATTTGTCTAAGAAGACACTAAAGAAAGTCTTAGCAAGTTTAAAACAAAGTGATAGCAACACAGCTTTACTTTACCTTTTTGCAACAAACTAGCAGTGTTTGGGATTGCTGCATATTACAGTGTTGTTACTTTAATCTATGATAAGAGGTTGTTTCTGTGACACATACTCTTTTATTATAATTAAAACCATAATTAACCACATTATACTTTTCCTTAATATTATGCTGAAATATTGGTAACTTCATACACTTTTAAGCATTTATAGAAACTTTTTACTCATACAACTTTAATTAACAGAGGATTAAAGAAGAAGAAAAAACTTGTTAATTTTATAATACTTTAAAACACCTTCTATTCAACTTATAACATATTAAATGAACTCTATTACTTTAATTTTTCTTTCAAGGTAAAAGAATAAATCTCTTTTAATTAATTTGGAATAAAAGGCTACTGTTCAGGATTTGGTTTTGAAAAAGCAGTTTTGAACATTATGTTCTTTTAAAAGAGATAAAACTTTCCTTTCTTGGAACACCAAGGAAATGATGAGCACAAGAAGCACAAGAAGCTATTTTGATAAAATAGACTCTCTTTGTATACTGATTATTGAAGATAAAAACTTTTATCAAAACAGATTAATGATTTGAGAGGCCTTGAGACAGAACAAAAATTTTAACTTTGCATCAGCATACTACTTGATACTAAAGCCTTTAATATTTTATAGATAGACCCATCAAATCTTATCTAACTTTAACCATAAAAATTCCTTTTCCACCAACCTTCTGCACTTTCAGTATTCACTCAGGTTTTGTCCCATACTCTACTCTTTCCAATAATCAATCATTTTATCTTAGGACAAAATCATCTTCTGTTTCCTTAATAATAAAAACACATTCCATATAGGCTACATATGAAGTTATCAAGCAAACTTCTTATAACATAGTATCATCAACACTAAACAAGCTTGTTAAAATAATGAACTTTTCTTTACTTTAAATACTTAGTAGCATACAATATCAGAAACAGTTTCCTAGAAGCAAGTTGTGAAGGGAGGCTGGCTGCAGCCAAGCTTTTCTGTTATAAAATTACCTTTTATTATTATTATTATTATTAATTCAGGTTTGTTTAATAATGACATTTTGGAATTAGCCACTTAAACACTTTAATTTAAACAATGTTTTATAAAGTTTTTATAATTATTTATAACCATATAGACTATGATTATATTATTTTAAGACGTTTACCTTTACACAACACATTTCTTTACTTAAAGTTACCACAATATTTTCTATAACTTGCCACACGCATTAAAGTTCCAAGAGTTTATGAAAATTAGCCATCTTACTTTAGGAGAAAACACACCTTTTTGCAAAACTTATTAAATTTCAGTTAGCATTCTCACAAACTTTTAACCTTTTAAATATTTATTTAAGTTTTACATTCTTCATATTATCCTGTGAACAAAAATAAGCTATTCATTTTAATCCAGGCAAGAACAACTTTTTATAAAAAGACTTATAGTAATTTTGTTAATCAAGACTTATGATTTTTATCAGTTTAGAGATTTTATTAATATTTAAACTTAAGTATTAATATAAGCACTTATTTAATTTTTGGCCATTTGAATAGAGTTCTTTTATAAATTTTTATTAATTTATATTACCATCCAGAGGTATCAAAATATACACTGACATTGAATGAACAAACACAGAACAATCACAACACAGTAACAGAAACATACAGTTTACAATTAACCCATAATTCTTACTTTCTTGGTATAGCTGTTTTTGAGTTCTCCTTTATATCACATCTGAGACTGTACTTCTTAAGATTTCTTCTGGAATCCATGTTGCCTGTAACATGCAAGCTGGTACTTGGAAACATTGTTATTAGTTTAGTCATGGTTAAACATTGTTCAAAGTAGGGGGTGGGACAGCTAGCCTGAACCTTTGGAAGGGTCTATTGCTCCTCACCTTTTCAAAGCACTTGGGGGAATTACTGTTATTCCATTAGTAATGTTGCAGGTACCTACACGTTTGGCTTCATTATAATAGAGAGCTTTCCAGGTAATGTAATCCCTGGGGGTTAAAATAACAAGGGCTAGGCTTTTCCAATCAGTAGGTGTATTGTGAGCATGAGAAATGCTGTTTAATAACATCTGAGCACAGGGCTTATTAAGACCATCTTCTTGAATGGCTTTATGAAGGTAAGTAATGGTTTTATGATGCTAAGGAGCCTAAAAGGGAGGAGAATCATCATTGTGGTAATTTACTGGAAAGAAGTGAGGAGGAGTGAATGGATGGTGATTAAGGAGTGAGGAGGAGTGAATGGATGGTGACAACTGCAGTAAGTGGAGCTGAAAGAGGAGGTGTAGAAGGTGAGGCAGTGAAAGAGTCAGTAAGCAGAGCTGAAAAGGGAGGTGTAATAGGCATGGCAGTGAGAGAGTTAAGCTCTGGTGGTTTTAGCCTGTGTCTAGGGGGGTGACTGTAAGGCAGCCATGAATAGCTAAAAGAGTGGTTATAAGACTAAGAGGGGAGGTTTTGCTTTCGTGGGCCTTAGCAGATTTGACTCACCTGAGCAATTTAGCCCAAGTGGCAGGATGCCATATTGCAGCAGTGAAAAGCCACAGGTTAAAATGGACAACAAGGTCCCAATACTGATAGAGCTCTTTTTCAGTGATTTTAATGCAGCAGCTGGCTAATAGGGCATGTAATGCCTGTGCTTGTGGTGCGTTCTCAGATGAGGCGAGATTGCCTGTACTGAGCTTCACTTACCAATACGAAGAGGATTGATGCAGGTCCCGCTGAGGGCTGGTGAATGGGGGGGGGGCGGGAAGGGGGCCGAAAATGTTGGGTGCCAATTTTTGCTTCCCACCCAGTTGGGGCAGGCTGCCTGTCCATGAGGTAAGTGACGATGGAGCCCTGGTATCACACAGCTGGGTTAAACACACAGTAACCACTCCAGAGATGCAGGCTCGTGGTGCAGGTCTAGTTTATTGGGGAAGTGGTACAACTTATATAGGCAGGGGTAGGGGCTAGGGGTGGTGTGGCAATTAGAGATAGGCTAAGGGGATTGGGATAATATGAAGCAGGTACTTGATTGGAAGAGGTAGTTTTGAAGTTGGCATGCATGGGCTTCTCTAGTGGGAAGGTGGCAAGGAAGAAGGATGGTGCCATTTGTGATAGCCATTATGTATGCTTAGTGGCCATTTTGGCTAGATGTTACTTGCTAGCGAGCTCACCAACATATGGCTTGTTCAGTTGTGGTACATTTCCATGTGATTTGACCAACAATAAAATAGTAACACAATGTCAAGAAGTTTTCCTTTTTCTTTCTCCCTCTTTTTTTTTTTTTTTTAAGAGCAGCTCAGTGATTTGGGCATTGGTTAGTGTAATAACAAGAGCCTAAGGAGAAAAGTACAAAATGGCCCTTAACATCAATGCCAGTATTGGTTACAACGAAGGATATTATTAATTCTTGTGATACTTAATCACTTTTGTTGAGAACATAAAGCCATTAACTTGCACTTGATATATATGCAATACATATACAACCTTATGAAAAATACTTTTCATAAGAAACATTACACTTTTAAAATATTGGAAACTGAGTATTTGTGCTGATTTGTATTTTGACTTAGAACAAGAAGAGAACATACAATTAGGGAGGTTTTTACTGATAGTAAAGTTCTTCAAGTTAATGGTCTTCCTTTCTCTTTGTACTGACAACAGGCTACCCAGTGTCCTAGAGGAGTCATTGTGAGAAAAATGTCAGTCAAGCGTTAAGACCTTACTTTGAAAGGAATTAAGGAGAAAGCAAATTGGAAGGTAAGATTTCATCTTTGTTTTTGTATCAAAAAAGTTTCAATGAGTTTATTATAAATGTATCTAAACCATTAATTTTTGCAGCCTTCAGGTAAAATCTATGAGAAGAGGTCAATAGAGATGATCTAATCTTAAATCCTGACATCATCCATTCAGGTTCATGGCACAATCTCTAGCCAGTAAGAGCACAGCATGCTTGGATATGTCATTAGTGACCCTTAATAGAAGTTAGATTCAAAAACTGGGAGATTTCTGCTATAGTCATACATTCTTTAACATGTTGTTTATTAGCAAAAATCAGCAAACCAGCTTTTTTTAGGTCCTAATGCACTATGTTTTCTACATTGCTTCCTACACTTCCTCTTGTAGGGGAGGTATGCCCAGTTTCATTCCTAGAAAATTGATAAAGGATGGTAGTTTTCTCTACATTATCCAGTCCAGCAATGATAACTTTGTGCTCCTGGTCATTGAACAGCCTCCTTATCCTGGTGTAGAGAATTCCCATTCTGGGGCAGCATACTCCCCTCCAGCCACCTGGGTCATCTGGCCTTCCCCAGTCCAAGGTAAGGGAGAGGAGAATGACACACCAGAGCCTCTGCCTCTGCTGCTACTTCTCCTCCCACACTTGGCACTGGCCTGATTTCTGAGAACTGCAAGGAGACCTAAACCCAGGCCGACCAGCCTCACAAGCCACCATCCTCTCCCAGTTCCTTACTGGTGGCTGCAGTGGCACCTACCAAGTGGGCAGGGTGTAATAATATTTGAAATTGTGATGAGTCTTTTTCAAATTCCTTAATTTTCTCTTTCTCTACTTTCAGTTTGAAAGGGACCATCCTTTTTCAGTGGTCATTGGCCCTCTGTTTGGGGGATTGTTACGGTTCCATTAGAGAATGTGGCAGAACTCCCCAGGATGGGAGTTCAGTATTCTTTCAGTTGTGTGCATCTCTACCCACTGTGGCAATGCCCCATGAACATTTGAACATATTTATATACCTTTTATGTATGCCCAGGTGAACTTCCTGTCATTTATCTCCCATCACTGACAACCCACACCAGTGTTCCTCCCTTGCCATAGTTGTAACCATTGTGTGATCCAAAACTTCTTCAAAAATGAAACCAAGTGTATTGCCAATTAGATTAATAGAAAAATGTGGTAGTAATGGTAGGTTTCAACATAAGAAATAAAATGCATAATAATTAAGCAAAACTAAAACTAAAAGTAAAACAAATTGGAGTATTAAAATGAAAAATGTTAAAAATAATTTATTTTTAACGTTTTCCTTTCATCACTGTGATAACTGTTGTCCTGTATGTACAGTGGTAATTTCTTACATTTCTTCCTCAGCGTCTTTTTTTTCATTATGTCTTCAAAGAAGGTTTAGGTCACCGTCCATATACCCAACATCCTCCATTAAGAATGTTGTGAAATGATCAGATGGAAAGAAAAAGGGTAACATAAAAATAGGGGTTATTTAAAAACTATAATACATGATTACCTAAAGTATATTTTTAAAAATATGCCCCAAAAGTATTTTTTTAGAGCAGTGAATTTTTAAGAGCAAATATTACAAAGAAGGTAAGATAGGTTTCTAGGAATTGGTCCATGTTGTCAAAGATATCTGTTCAGGCACAATTGCTTGCAGTGTACTTATTTTTTTTTTGAAAGATTTATTTATTTATTTATTTCTCTCCCCTTTTCCCCGATGCCTGTAGTCTGCTCTCTGTGTCTATTTGCTGCGTCTTCTTTGTCCACTTCTGTTGCTCTCAGTGGCACAGAAATCTGTGTTTCTTTTTGTTGCTTCGACTTGCTGTGTCAGCTCTGTGTGTGTGTGGTACCATTCCTGGGCAGACCTCACTTTCTTTCGAGCTGGGCAGCTCTCCTAACAGGGTGCTCTCTTTGTGCATGGGGCTCTCCTACGCGGGGGACACCTCTGTGTGGCAGGGCACTCATTGTGTGCATCAGCACTGTGCATGGGACAGCTCCACTTGGGTCAAGGAGGCCCGGGGTTTGAACTGCGGATCTCCCATCTGGTAGATGGATACCCTAACCACTGGTCCAAGTCCGCCACCTGTAGCACACTTTTAAAACCCTTTTTAGAAATGTCACCACTTTCATTACTCACTTTAGTGAATAGATTGTTCTTTTCTTTATTCTTAACCCATCTACCTAAAGGATTTTCTTATTTGTTGATCTTTTCACAGAACTAACTTTTAGTTGTGTTGATTCTATTGTTTCTCTATTGTTTTATTCATCTCTGCTCTAATCTTTATTTCCAGCTTTGGATTTAGTTTGCTCTTCTTTGTGTATTTCCTTAAGATATAGAATTATGTTATTGGTTTGAGATGGTTATTCTTTCTAAATAAAGTTGTTTTTGCTATAAATTTCTTTGCATTAAACAACATTAAATTAATGTTTTCAGTGCATCTTTTAAGATTTGACATGTTGTGTATTCATTTCTTTTTCTCTCAAGGTGTTGTCTAATTCCTCTCATGATTTCATCTGTGAACCATAGATTCATGTGTGCTGTTCAGTTTCCACATACTTGTGAAACTTTCTAATTTACCTTCTATTTTTGATTTCTAGTTTCATTCTACTTTGGTAAAAGAAGATACTTCCTGTTTCAGTGTTTTTATATATGTTGTGGGGTAACATATGGTCTATTCTAGAAATGTTCCATATGAACTTGAGAAGAATATATTCTGTGGGATCTAGTTGGCTTTTAGAGTTGTTCAAGTCCTCTCTATCTTTAATGATTGTCTGTCTAGTTTTTCTATCCATATGTGAAAGTGGAAAATTAACTTCTCCAACTATTATGATAGAGCTATTTCTCATTTAAAATGTCATTTTTCCTCTCTATATTTAAGTGCTCTGTTGTTCCATGTATATATGATTTTAGTTATTATGTATTCTTGATAGTGACCCTTTTATGAATATATAAATGCTTTGTCTTTTGTAGACATGTTTGTTTTAATTTTGTCTCATATTACTCAAGTGAGCCTAACTTCTTTTCATTATTGTCTGCATGCCGTATTTCAGTACTGTTGCTAACTTTCTCAATTTCATCCTCTCTGGGCCTTTGGTTCTAAAGTGGGTCTGGGGGCCAGGTGTACATAAGGGGTTTTTTTACTTTAGTTTTTATAAATTATGTATTTTATTTCTAATATTTAAACCTGTCATTACTACCTCATTTTTCTATTATTGAATTTGGCAATATATTAGGCTTAATTTTTTAAAAAAAGTTTTGGATCACAGCAGGATTCAACTATGGGAAGGGAGGAGCATTGTTGTGGGGTGTCACTGATGGGGGATGCATGGAAGGGAGTTCACCTGGGCATGCATATAGGGTATATACATATGTTTGGATGTTTGTTGCATATTGACACAGTGGGTTGAGATTCACACAACTGAGGGAGTGTTGGGTTCCCTTCCTGGGGAGTTCTGTCACATTCCCCAATGGAGAAGCAACCACATGCAAGGGCAATGACCAGTGAAGCAGGATGGCCCTTAATACTGATGAGCCTATTGTGCTTGTAATTTCAACTTGGCCTGGTTTTGCAGGGTGGCTAAGAGTTACCTCCTGAGAACCTCCATATTGGTCAAATGTGGCCACTCTCTTAACCAAACTCAGCCAAACTCATGTCCCAGTGTGGGACATGACTCATGGGGATGAGCCTCCCTGGTACTGAGGGATTACTACCAAGTATGGCTTGTGATGCTACTGGAAAAACACCTTGAATAAAAGGGGGAAATGAAAAAGACAAATGAGTTCATAATCTTAAGAGACTTCAAAATGAATTGGGAGGTCATCAGAGGGGTCGTGCTTATGCACGTCTCAGCAGGGTCTCAGAGACAGCCAAAGTAGATACAAGCCCAGGTAGTGGTGCTTCTGAGGACTACAGAACACCCAGGTCCTATGGTCATGGCAGATGGCTCTGTAGTTCAGTTCCTTGCCTGTGGGCCCATCTTTGGAATTTGTGCTCCTGAGTGTGATGAAGTTGGATTCAGATGTGACTTCTCTACACATGCCTCCTCTGTCCCTTATATCGAACTTCTGGTTGGTGCTGGGGTTGGTGTATGCCCAGGAGACTTGAATCATTGGGCTGTCCATGTGCAAGCTAGGTCTTGAGCCTCAGAGGTGTTGCAAAACCTCTCCAACTCATTGGATTTACCCAGGTCAGCTGACAGGGAAGTGAGGATTGACAACCACTACACCAGGGAACCAAGAAAATCTACAGCTGTGGGCACGAGAGCCCTATCCAGCAGCCATGTGGGATGGAAGCCCCGTCTCAATTGAGAGGTGGAGTGGGCATCACCTTCCCGAGGTCCTCAGGATGGAGGAGTAAAATATGGATTAGAGTAGACTTACTGTATTTTACTATAAAATTATTGAGACTCTAGGAATGAACTAAACTGTATCATTGATGTGGAGACAGTGGCCACTGGAGTTGTTGAATGCATGGCGAGGTTAAAGGAGTTGTGCTATGGGGGCATTTTTGGGATTTGGAGTCATCTTGAATGATATTAGTGGGACAAAGCAGGCCATTTTCCTGACATAACCCACTGAATGGACTGGGAGAGAGTGTAAACTACCATGTAAACTATAATCCATGCTGTGTAGCAGTGCTCCAAAATGTATTCATCAAATGAAATGAAAGTGCCACACTAATGAAAGAAGTTGTTGATGTGGGAGGAGTGGGGGGTGTGGGGAGTGGGGCATGTAGGAACCTCCTATATTTTTTAATTTAACATCTGTGTGAGCTATGTATCTTTTAAAAATAAAGGTATATTAAAAAAATAAAATGGGTCTTGGGAAGTGGGCATAGCTTAGTGTTTGAGCACCTCCTTCCCATCTATGAGGTCCCAGGTTCAATCCCCAGTACTTCCTAAAAAACTCATGTGGGTCTCTTACAGGCAATCAATGGTTGTATCATTGTTTATATATGCCAAACTCTGCTTCATTGAAGTAATTACTGAAAAAGTATTAACTAAATAGAGCAGAGACTGCCATAATATATCAAATTACTTAAAAGAATTAAAATTGACTCTTGTATTTTACATGAATTTTTGGTTAATGTTTTTAATTGAAACTTTTTGAGGACCATTTCAATTCCCTTCTCATTTCTGTTTTTCTCTATTTTAAACATTATCAAAATAATTTCTAAATTGTAAGATGATTGCATAAATAAAGAATACCGACATATGTTCCTGCTTCTCATACCCAGATCCACCGTTTTTAATATTTTGCCACATTTGCAATTCCTTTCTTCTTCCTTCCTTCTCCCTCCCTCCCTCCTAGGTGTTTAAGGGTAGGTAGATAGACCTTGCTCCTTAAACACAATGTTCCATGTACATTTCCTAAGAACTAGAATCTTCAATAATGTAACTGCCTTATGTACTGTTAAATTAAAAATGTTTAATATTGCTCTAAGGCACAGTCTCTATTCCAATTTTTTAATATGTCCAATAATGTCTCTGAGTCTTTTTTCCTCCATTATTAGATCCCAACTAGGATCATATATTGCACTGAATTGTCCATGACTTTAGTTTCTCTTTTCTTAAATTGTGGAAACATATACAATGTATATTTCACTATCATAACCAATCCCATGCATACCATTCAGTGGGATTAATTACACTCACCCTGTGCTAAGGTCACCATCATCCATTACCAGAACTTTTCTATCACCATGAACGGAAACCCTGTATCCATTCTGTGTTAACTCTTCTTGCCCCTCTGTACTGCACTAGGTAAGCGGTAATCTACTTTCTGTCTCTGAACTTGCCTATTCCATTTGTTTCAAATGAGTGAGCTTATGTAATATGTCTCTGTGACATTTCACTCAGTGTGATGTCTTCTAGTTCATTCATGTTGTAGCATGTATCAGGACCACATACTTTTTACAACTGAATAATATTCCATTGTCTGTATGTATCACATTTTTTATCCACTTACCTGTGAATGGATACTTGGGTTCTGTCCATCTTTTGGCTATTAGGAAAATGCTGGTGAGAGCAGTGGTGTACAAAACTATCTGTTCGAGTTCCTGCTCTTCCATTCTTTCAGGTATATGCCAGGTCATGTGACAATTCTGTTTCCTCCAAACTGTTTTCCACAGTGGGTGTTGCATCATTTTTTATTCCCATCAGCAATGTACAGGGCTCTCTGATTTTCTCCATCTTTGCCGATATTTATTTTTAATATCCATTCTAATGAGTGTAAGCTACTAATATTTCTCTTTTTTTAAAACTTGTACTTGTGCTTCCATATATACTACTCATAATTTCCCATTTCAGCACTTTCAAGGGGACAATTCAGTGAGCTGAATTATGTTCATGATGTTATGCTAACCACCAGTATCCAGTAACCCAAATTTTTCATTATCTCAAACAGAAACTGTCCGCATTAAACAGTACCACCTCTCTTTTCTCCCCTCCAGGCTTTGATAATATAAAATCTACCTGCCTCTATGAAATGTCCTCCTCATTATTTCATATAAATAAAGATTAGACAATATTTGTCATTTTGTGTCTGGGTTATTTTACAAAACATTATGTCTTCAAGGTTCATGCATGCTGTAGTATGCATTGTGACATTCTCCACTTTTATGACTGAATATTATACCAATATGTGCATACCACTTTTTGTTTATTGATTCCCCTGCTAATGAACACTTGTGTTGCTTCTACCATTTGTCTACTTTGAACAAAGCTGCTGTAAATATTGCTATATCAATAACTATCTGAGTCTCTACATTCAGTTCTTTTGAGTTTACATCAAGAAGTGGGTCATCTGTAATTCTATTTTCAACTTTTTGTGGATCTGCCAAGCTGGTTTCCACAGTGACTGCACCATTTTACAATCTCTCTAGTAATATTAGAATTCCTATTTCTGTGTATCTTCACTAACATTTATTTATTTTTTTTTAGCTAACAAAATCAGTGGATGTTAATTGGTATCTCATTGTGGTTTTGACCTGCATTTCTCAGATAACCAGTCATGTTGTGTATCTTTTCATGTGCTGTTGGCTATGTGTATATATTCTTGAGAAATTCAACTTAAATATTAGTGAATCCTTACTGTATTAGACTTTACTGCATTGGGAAGTTTTTTGTTTATTTTTCTCTAAGCAAGTTTATTAAATTAAATTTACATACTATCCAATCCAACTAAAGTGTACATAAATGGCTTTTTGTATCATCTCAGCATTGTGCATTTAATTCTGTAGTCATTTTTAGGGCATTTTCATTACTAAAACAAACAAACCCTACCACTTAGCAGTCACCACTCTATTCCTCTGCCTTCCCCACCATGTTTAGCTATTAATCTAATTCCATGTCTATAAACTCAATTATATTCTCATTTTATTTAAAGGTTTATTTTATTTATTTCTCTCCACTTCCTCCCTGCCCCAATTGTCTGTCCTCTGTGTCCATTTGCTGCATGTTCTTTTGTCTGCTTCTGTTGTTGTCAGGGGCATGGGAATCTGTGTCTCTTTTTGTTGTGTCATCTTGCTGAATCAGCTCTCTGTGTGTGCGGTGCCATTCCTGGGTAGGCTGAACTTTGTTTCCCACTGGGCGGCTCTCCTTACTGGGTGCACTCTTCAAGCATGGGGCTCCCCTATGCGAGGGACACCCCTGCATGGCAGGGCACTCCTTGTGCACATGAGCACTGTGTGTGGGCCAGCTCCACACGGGTCAAGGAGGCCTGGGGTTTGAACCATGGACCTCCCATGTGATAGACAGGTGCCCTATCCACTGGGCCAAGTGTGCTTCCCTATATTCACATTTTATATAAGTGGAGTCTAATGATATGTAGTACTTTGTGTCTGATTTCTTTCACTTAGTTTAATTTATTTTTTAACCATTGATGGGAAAATATTAATGTATTACTATTCTCTACAGTCCAAGTTTGCTTTAGGTGTATTTCCACCCAATTACCACCCAATTTTTTAACATCTTTTGATATTAATGTACATTTGTTCTGATTCAGGGAAGAATACTCATATTTATACTATTGATTACACACATTAGTTATACACAGGATTCACTTTGCTTGTACAGTCTCATGCTTCATCTTCTAGCTTTCCTTCTAGTGGTATACACAAACCTAAATTTCCCTTTCGACCACAGTCAAACCCACATGTTAGGACTGTGAATTATAATCACTGTAATGTGCTATCATTACCTGTCCATTTTCAAATATTAAAAATCAGCCATATTATAAATCGTGCACATTTAAACCTCAGTTTATCTTCTAGTGACCTATTTTCTAGTCAATAACTTCATGAGTTTGCTCATGATATTTAATTCCTGTTAGTGAGATTATGTAATATTTGTCCTTTCACATCTCTGTTTCATTCAGCATAATGTCCTCAATGATCATCATGTCACAAATCAATCGAGAATTTATTTCTTACAGCTGAGTAATATTTCATCATATGCATATATGGCATTTTGTTTATCCATTCTTCTGCTAATAGATAACCAGATTGTTTTTATCTTTGGGCAATTGTGAATAATGTCACTATGAACATTGGTGTGTAAATGTCTATTTGAATCCCTGCTTTTGGCTCTTCTGAGTATGTACCTAGCAGTGAAATTGACAGATCATATAGTAAATGTATAGTTAGCTTCCTTAGGAACTACCAGGCTTCCACAGCAGTTGCACTATATTACAATCCCAACAAAAGTGAATAAGTGTTCTTATTTCTCCACATCTTCTCTAAACAGTTGTAATTTTCTGTTGTTTTTAACAGTGGCCATTTGAATAGGCATGAAGTACTATCACACTATAGTTTTGATTTGCATTTCCATAATAGGTAGTGATGTTGAACATTTTTTTCGTGATTTTTTTCCCCATATTTATTTCCTCTTGGAAAAATGTCTGTTCTAGTCTTGCCCATTTTTAATTGTATCATTTGTCATTTTATTAATAAGTTGTAAGATCTCATTATATATCATGGATATTAAACCTTTGCATTGGGAGATTTCTGATAACCCAGGTAATTCTTACCTGTTCTTTTTCTTTTGAGATTGTCTGTTTCTTCTTGAGTCATTTTAATTAATTTTTGTGTTTCTGGGTGTTTTTCCATTTCATATAAGTTATTTTATTATCCTACAGTGATTTTATTTTTAAGATTTATTTATTTATTTCTCTCCCTTTCCCTCCCTGCACCCCCCCAGTTGTCTTCTCTTTGTGTCCATTTGTCCATTCGCTGTGTGCTCTTCTGTGACTGCTTCTATCCTTATCAGTGGCAGCGGGAATCTGTGTTTCTTTTTGTTGCATCATCTTATTGTGTCAGCTCTCCATGTGTGCATACTCATTCTTGACAGGCTGCACTTTCTTTCCCACTGAACAGCTCTCCTTATGGGGCGCACTCCTTGCACGTGGGACTCCCCTACATAGGGGATACCCCTGCATAGCACGGCACTCCCTGCGTGAATCAGCACTGCACATGGGCCAGTTCCACATGGGTCAAGGAGGCCCATGGTTTCAATCACAGACCTTCCATGTGGTAGAAGGATTCCCTAACCGTTGGGCCAAGTCCACTTCCCCTACAGTGATTTTTATATGCTCTTATAATCCTTTTAATCCTGTAAGTTCAGCAGTAATATTCCCCCTTTTCAATGCAAATGATTTTTATTATTTGCATCCTCTCCTTTTTTGTCAGCCTTTCTAATATTTGTCATAAGCTTGGACATTTTGTGTTTTCATTTTCATTCATCTCTAGATATTTCCAGATTTCCTTATGACTTCTTTGACCCATTGGGTCTTGAAGAGTGCATTGCTTATCTCCCCCATATTTGTGAATTTTCCACTTCTCTAGTTACTGAAGTTTAATGGCATTTCATTGTGGTTAGATATAATATTTTATATGATTTTGATCTTTGGATCTTTCAAAATTTATTGAGACTTGTTTTGTGATATAACACTGGGATATATCTGGGATATAATCCTTGTGCACTTGAGAAGAATTTGTACTCTATTGCTTTCAAACAGATGTGTTACATATTTCTTACAAATACATTCTCTCTTTCTGTAATAAACATCTATATAGGACTGCTAGGGCTAGTTCGTACATAGATAGATTCATTCCAGTCCTGCATTTCGTTTTGGGCCTTCAGTTTTAAAATGCTAGCCAATATTGAAAGTGGTATATTGAAATCTACTATTAATACAGACCTAACTATTTCTCCCATGAAATCTGTGAGTGTTTGCTTCATATATTTTGTGCCTCAAGATTATGTACATATATTTTTATAATTGATTCTTTTTTACAATATATAGGGTCTTTCTTTGTTCCTTCTAAAAGTATTTGACTTTGTTTTGTTTGATGATAATTTAATCATTCTCACTCTGTTTTGGTTACTATATTCATGGAATAGTGTCCATTTTTTCACATTTAACCTCCTCATGTCTTTGAATTTAATGTGGGTCTTTTGTTAGCAGAATATAGTTGTCATGCTTTTTTATATATTTTCCTGATTTCTGCCTTTTGACTGGGATATTGAAGCCATTTAATTTATTTTAAAAAAATTTTTTTATTTTTTTCTTCTTTTTTAAAACAATGTTACATTCAAAAAATATAAGAGATCCCCATATATCCCAACCCCCCTCACCCTACTCCTCCCACATCAACACCCTCTTTCATCATCATGGGACATTCATTGCATTTGATGAATACGTTTTGGAGCACTGCTGCACCACATGGATAATGGTTCACATTGTAGTTTACACTCTCCCCCAGTCCACCCACTGTGCCATGGCAGGACATACAATGTCCAGCATCTGTCCCTACAGTATCACCCAGTACAACTCCAAGTCCTGAAAATGCCCCCACATCATATTTCTTCTTCCCTCTCCCTGCCCTCAACAGGTACTGTGGCTCCTTTCTCCACATCAATGCTACAATTTCTTCCATTACTAAACAATAGTTCCATAGTAGAATATCAGTAAGTCCACTCTAATCCATACTTTATTCCTCCATCCTGTGGACCCTGGAATGGTTATGTCCACTCTGCCTCTATATCGAGAGGGGGGCTTAGATTCCACATGGATGATGGATGCAGTTCTCCTACTTGCAGTTGTAGGCACTCTTGGCTTCCTGGTGTGGTGGTTGACCTCCAACTCCCTGTTAGTTGATCTGGGTAAGCCCAATAAGCCAGAGGGTAGGAGTTGCAAGTCTGCTAAGGCTCAGAGCCTGGCTGTCACATGGACAGTCCAGAAATTCAGCTTTCCTGAGTATACACCAACCGCAGCACCAGCCACAGGTCCAGCAAAAGTGACAGAAGAGGCATGTATAGAACGGTCACATCTAAGTCCAATTCCATCACACTTAGGAACACAAACTCCAAAGTAGGTGCAATTGACATGACACTGAACTCTAGAGCCATCTGCCATGATCATAGAACCTGTGGGTGTCTTTAGACCTCAGGAGAACCAGTACCTTGGGTTGTATCTACTTTGGCTGTCTCTGGGACCCTGCTGAGGCATGCCTAAGTGCATTTCCTCTGATGACCTCTTGACACTTTTTTGGAGACTCATAGCCATGTAAACTTATTTGACCTTTCCATTTCACCCTTTATTTAAGCTCAAAGAGCAGATTTTAACACCTGATATTACATGTAGGCTGAGCTATTCTGCTGGTCTGAGTTGACCCTTTTATTCAAGGTCTTTTTCTAGTTACATCATTAGCTGGTGCTTGGTAATAATCCCCTCTGTGCCAGGGAGGCTCATCCCCGGGAGTCATGTCTCACACTGGGGAGAAGTTAATGCATTTACATGCTGAGTTTATAAACCATTTACTTTAAATAAAACTGCTGGTAATGCAGGATTTCTGCCATTTTGCCATTTGGTTTTTTGGTCATACTTTTTGTAATTCAATTTATTTTCAATTAAATTTTTTTTTATTTTTAAAGATTCTTTCAATACCTAAATGTTATATGAAAAATATAAGGGATTTCCATATTCCCACCTCCCATCCCCTCCCACCTTTCCACATTAGCAACATACTTCATTAGTGTGGCACATTTGTTTGAATTGATGAACACATATTGAAGCATTGCTGTTAATCATGGACTACAGGTTACACTTTGTTCCACACAGTTTTGTAAGTTTTGACAAAATACACAATGGTCTATATCCATCATTGCAGTGTCAGGAAAAACAAATCTAATATCCTAACAATGTCCCCATATTATACCTAATCTTCCCTCTCCCATCCCTGAGAACCTCTGGTGGCCACTGCCTTTATATTACTGATATGAGTTCTTCCATTGCTAGGATAATAATAAGTCTATACTAAGATGATAGTCTACTTTAGTCCATTGTTGATTCCCCAGGCTTGAGGATTTTGAGATGCTGATGCCCATTCTGCTTATAACTTAGTGGGGACTCTCTGTTCCTTGGGATATGCATTGTCCATCATCATCTCCTTGTTTGTTGTCCTGGGTGAGTCCAATGAACTGGAGAGTAGGCATTGCAGTTCTGAGATTCAGGGCTTACCTGGAACAGGGATGAACCAAAGATTCAAGTCTCTTGACATACCCTATGAAGTATAATACTAACTGTAATACTAACTAAAGGAAGGGGCAAAAGAGCCATGTGTAGGGAAACTACGAATGAGTCCAACTCCATTACACTGGGGGCTTAAATTCCAAAGTAATAGCCACTGACAGTGTTCTGAATTCCTGAGCTGTCTATAGTTTATGGATGTCTCTAGAGCCTCTGGAGCCCCACTATTTGAAGCATTTGTTTACTGTGGAGGTCAGTGAAATCCTGCTGTGACTCTGGAATGACCTCCAAACTCACTTTGAAATCTCTTAGCCATGAAAACTCAATGCATGTACTGTTTCCCCCTTTTGGTCATGCTCTTTTTCCATCTGCATTGCTAGTTGGTACTTAGTAATAATCCCTCAGTGTGGGGGAGCCCATCCTAGGGAGTCAAGTCCCACACTAGGGGCAATTAGTGCATTTTTGGGTTAAAGAGAGCCTGCATGTGAGTGACAAGGAAGCTTTCAGGAGGTAATTCTTAGGTAATCTCTAATATTAGGCTAAGTTTCAATTTCAAAAGAAAAGGTGCATAAGTAGAGTCATCAATATCAAGGACCTGGCATGATGGTCTGTCTTCATTCACTAGGCGCTGCCCTTGTACTCGGAGGATTCTTGCTGATATATTAGAGAGTGTAGCAGAATTCTACAGGATGGGAATTCAATATTCTCAGTTATTGTGTGTATCTCCACCCACCGAGACAATGCTGCATGAACACTTGAACATACATGTCTTAGAGGCATGCCACAGTTGAACCCCTTCCCGTGCATACCCATCACTGACACCCCACACCATTGATCCTCCCCACCACTGTTGTAACCATTCTGTGAACCTAAACCTACCTCTCTGAAAATGAAGCCAAGAAAACAACCACATAAAATTAATAAGAAAATGAAATCATAATTAAAGTTTAAGAATAACCAGTAAAACACAAAAAATTTAAATAATAAAAAAATTTTGAGATATTTTTCTTTCATCAGTGTAAAATATGTTGTCTTGTGTATAAAGTGATATTTTCTTCTATAATTCCCCAGTGCTTGTTTTCATTTTTTCTTCAAAGAAGCTTTACAATACAGAAAAGTCATGTAGAGGATACAGGTGATTCCCATATACCCATCACCCTTCCCCTTTTCTCCTCTCCCCTATTAATAACCTTTTATAAGTGGATGGCACATTTGTTGCAATTGATGTACAAACATCGAAGCATTGCTCTTATGGTCAATTGTTTACATTATGGTTTGCATTTTGGATTGTACACTTTTATAGGTTTTGAAGAAAGGGAGTAGAGGGTTGTGAACCAATGCCCACACAGGCAAAATCTGTGATAAGTTTAGAAGGGTGTAGCTGCTCAGTGGGTTATGATGACAGTGGTCGTGGTCCAGTGATTTGATTGGGTTCAGCGGTGCTGGTCTGAGGAGTAGTGGATTTGGGGAGGTTTGGTTGGAATGTCTGCAGAAACAGGAAGTCAGTGGAAGGAGCAAGTGGATTCTGGGGATTTGCAGGTCTGCCATTAAAACTGCATTGTTGGCAATGTACTTTTGGCAGATATTGCAGGGAAGGGTTACTGGTGTCCGGTGTTGGGTATGGGGGTACATGGGACAGGACACACCTGGGGCAGGCATCTGTGGGATATGTAAGTGTTCATTTTTGTCATAGTGTGTAATAACAGTGTGTGGAGACCCACACAATAATTAAGAAAATGGAAACTCCCATCCTGGGGCATCCTGCTGTGTTCTCAGTTAGAGGGACAAGAATTCCCTGAGAATATAGGCAGTGCCTAATAAAACAGACAGTATGTCAAACCCTCAATATTATTGCAGGAACTATGAATCTTATTCTTCAAAATTTAAACTGAGTGGTTACCATAAGTGATGAGGGGAAGGGGATGAAAGAATAGAATAGATGGAATGTAGGGCATTTTTAGGGCATTAAAATTGTTCAGCATGATCTTCAATAATGGATACAGGCCACATCAAATTTTGTCATTTCATTCTTTACTGCCTCCTTTTGTATTAAGTTGATCTTTTGTAGTAAACCAATATGAATCACTTCTCATTTCCTTTTTTGCACAGTTTTTTTATATTTTCTTTGTGATTACCATGGGGGTTAATTTAACATCTAAATCTGTAACAGTATCTTTAGACTTGATAACTACCTAACTTGAATATCATCCACCAACTATGTTCAAGTACTCCTCAATCCTCCCCTCTTTATGAAGTTGTTGTCACAGATTACATCCAGATTTGTTTTAAGTTCCAAACCATACATTTATTAATATTAAGTCATTTGCATGGTATATTCTTTATGTGGAGTTACAACCAAAAAGTACAATAAAATACTACTGGCATTTATAATTGCCCAGGTAATTACCTTTACTGGATTTTTTTTTTTTAATGCTGCTTTGATCTTTTTTTTTTTTCCTTCTGATGAATGCCCTTTAGTTTTGCTAGTGGGTCATGTCAAGGGGTTGAACCAGGCTAGTGAGATAGGAAATCAAGAGATGGACCTGGAACCTGGCAAGAAGTCCATGTGGACATCAGCAACCTCAAGATGGCTACTGGAAGACTCTTCCCAAGATTCTGCCACTCAGAAGAAGACTGCGGCGGCTTGCTTGGTCAGTAGAGGTGGGGTCTGGCTGCGGACAAGGGGTCGGTCCCGCTTGGGACGAGGGGTCGGTCCGGCAGCAGACGAGGGATCGGTCTCACAAGGGGTTGCGCGGTTTGGCTGACAGGGTCGCCCGGCGAAGCCGGCGAAGAAGGGGTCACCTGGCAAAGCCGGCGACGAAGGGGTCACCTGGAGAAGCAGGCAATGAACTGGGGACAAGGGAGGCCAGGCCCTTGTCAGGGGCTCTCAGGACTGGAGGGCGCATGGCAGAAGAACTACCGCGGAGACAAGGTAAACACCCAAGTCCACTTTATTGAGGGAGAGGCAACAGTTTTATAGGGGCTGGGGAAGGCTGATTGGTCGAAGCCATGCCCTGTTCTGATTGGTTGCCGGAGAAAGGTCAGTGGGCGGTACTGGATGGGGGAGGGGTGGTGATTAGGGATTGGCTGTCGCTGTTGCTGGGGGATGGGGCAGGGTTTAGGGATTGGTGGCTGCTGTTGCTGGGGTGGAGGGCAGACTTGAGTTTCCTGCCCACGCCTGGCTGTTGCTGCTGTCAGGGGAAGGGAAAAGGGCGGGCTGGATTTTTCCGCCCATGCCTGGCTGTTGCTGCTGTCGGGGGAGGGGAAAAGGGCAGACTGGAATTTTCCACCCTGCGCCTGCGCAGGGAGAAAGCAGAAGAAGGGTGCCGCCCCACAAGGCATCATGTGGCGCCATCCGGGAGGAGGGGCGGCCACGGAAGCATGGCTGCCGAGAAGGGGAGACCCGAGGGCACTCTGCACCCATGCCGATCTCCCTTCAGGGGTGGCGGTGAGTCCGACCAGCCACCCCATTATGGGGGCAGCGGAATTAGGCCTACCGTGGCTGCTCCCCTCGCCAGGCCAGCAAACCACACTTCAGCCCGAGGGGTGACCGCAGAAGACTTCCTCCAGAAGCCAGGAGAAGCCCCAGGTATCCCCCAAGGACTTTATCATTTGGCCCTGTTGGGAGATGGATGGAGGAAATAAGCAATCAAAACAGTCAACAGCTGGAACTCCTTCCTTGCCATTAACAAAGGGGTGGGATAATTAACAGGTCAAAAGGCAGGCAGGCATGGGGACTGAGCATGCTCTAGTGTGCTCTCTTGCCTCTGGACCTGGAATGCAGCTGCCTACCTCCTTGCTTGAATCACAATGCAAGAAAAACCTGGGCATTTATAACCTATAAAGGGAAATTGTAGCCCATAATCAGCCCTCTATCACTTTTCAGCCCCTTCCTCTCTACCTGGGACCCCTGCTGTTATTTCCTCCCACTTCTCTTCCCTCCCTACCTGAATAAATTACTGGCCTAACTCCCCTGGCCTGCTCTTGAAATGCATTTCTGCAGCAGAGCCAAGAACCTAAATAAAATCTGGTAATAGCATGAGGAACACTAAGCTTTTGTTTATCTGAGAATTCCTTAATCTTCCCCTCACTTTTGAAAGAAACCTTCTCTGGATATAAAAACATTTGTCCTAATGATTTTCTTTCAGTACTCTATAAATATTTCTTCCAACTGCCTTCTTGCCTCCATCATTTCTGATGAGACTCTGGCACTTAATGTTATTGGGGCTCCCTTGTACATGACACGGTACTTCTTTCTTCCAGATTTCAGTATTCTCTTGTTATCTTTGGTGTGTTCCTCATTCTTTTAAGTAAAATTAGACCTTGTTCCTCTCAATTTCATGAACCACTGACTTCTTCACTAGAATTCTGGAATCGTGGTGTTTTCTCTGAAGTTATTTAAGCAATGTCCTTAGAAACCTGTGCCCCAGAGTACCTGGCATATTCCTTTCCATGGGTTTTTGTTTAATGTGATGCACTCTGGCCTGTAGCTGATTGCATGTGTTTTCTGTGAAGCTTGAAAATTGAAATTATCCTTTGATGACAAAACACTGAAAACTGTCCAGTTAACTTATTATTGATTTATGAAAGTGAAAGTTCCGGTGAAAGTTAATTACAACAATAATGCATTTGAGAAGATTTGTTTGCTTCTGGGAAATTCTGACCAATAACACTATACTGTTGTCTATGTTAGAGAAAAAATGGCACTCACTGGGACATGGAGACTGAGGATTGCAGGCAGGCAGGAGTTTATTGGGCAGCTCTCCCAGTGGAAGGATCTGAAGATGTGGCTTAAGCTCACTCATGGAAGGTGCAGCTGTGAATTTATACAGTACATCAATAGGTGGAAAGCATTAGTTCGAGGAGAGGGTGTTAGACTCTGAGTATAGCCTCTGGTTAATAAGGGGCTGTAAAAGTGAATTATTTTCCTTCAGGGCTTGGGGTAGTGGACTAGGAGGCAGGGTATTCTTGGAATGCAGGGGCCTGGAAAGGATGGGTCCTTACTGGCTCCATTTCCGTTGAGCTGTCTTCTGCAGTAAGCAGCTTTGCTCAATGAATAGGCATGGAGTCACAGCCTTATGACCTATTATTCAGTGCAAACCTTATAACTCTAACATTCTTAGCTCTTAGATTATATGTATATGATGAAGGACCTAAGTAATGGGAATACTGGGCAGAAAGAAAGGGCAATTGCAGGCAAAGGTATAATTGGGAAGCTTTCACAACAGAGGGGCTCTGAAGAATAAACTTCAGCTCACCTCTGGCAGAAGCAGTCATCAGTGGAAAAAAGGGGGCATTGACTCATTCTGGCTCCTTTCTGCTGTTAGGGGGCATTAGGGTTCTCTTCTCATGTAGCTGGTGGGTTTTGCATTGTGAGGTGGTTATTGACTGTTCTTGTAATAGGAAGGTTTCATTTACATATTCTTGGGTAGTTTGAACAACTTGGTGGCTGAATCAGGTGAGAAGCTGTAGGATTTAAGAATCACACATGAGAAGGAGAAAAATTGTCAGTGTGGTATTTGAGGTATTAGTATAGCATTAAAGATGAAGAAAAATATGAGAGCCATGTAAAAGCAAAAATGTTTTGAGAGTTTCCATCTAGGGAGATTGTGGAAAAGGCATCTTTGAGGTCTATACTGTGTAATGTGTGGTTTGGGGAGGAATATGTGAAGGGAGGCTATAGGGGTTGAGGACTAAGGGGACTATAGGCTGGGATGCTTGGTTGACAGCTCTCATGTCTTGGACTAGACAATAACTGCTATTAGGTTTTTCAACAGCTAGGATAGGTGTATTGTACAAGAGCTGGTGGGGCCTAACAGCACTGTGGCACAGTTTGTCAATGGTGGGTTTAAGTCCAAATTTGGCACTGAGAGATAGATGATATTGGGGAATGTTGATGAAAGGAGCGCTGTCTTTTAGGATGATTCTTGAAGAGGAGAGTTGTGAGGCTATTGAGGGAGAGTCAGTGTTCCAGACTGGGGGTTTATCCTGTTGTAAGATAAAAGGGATATCCATAGGAGGGGAAGTAGGAGTTAAGGCTGGGGCTGGGGACAAAAGGAGAAGGAAGCCAGCTTGGGGGTAAGTAGTGAAAAGGAGCTAGAGGAGTGCAGTTTGGATAGAATGTCTCCTCCTAAGAGTGGGGAGGAGCATGATGGTATAAACTAGGAATTGGTGAGAGAATGTGAGTTTTTCTGTAGTGCAAGGGAGGGGCTGTGTAATCAAGGGGGTGTTTAACCACTGTAGGGGTTGAGGAAGATGTTAAATATCCTGAATGTTTTGAAATGACCAAGTACGTGGCCCCTGTGTCAGTTAAAAAGGAACTCGGCTTACCTCCAACCTTGATGATAACCCTCGGTTCCCACTTACTGATGTTGATGAGGGGCCTCTCCGAACCCGGGACCATCAGTCTTCTGTTGTTATTTTGGGTAGGTCAGGAAGGGAAGATGATCTAGGCCTGTAATGCGCGTTGGAGGTACTTTCCCAGAAACTGGGTTTTCAGGACAATCCGACTTTCCATGGTCTCTAAGTCAGCACACCAGACAAGCCCCGGCGGGGTCCTAGATTGGGGCATGCATGTAGCCAGTGTCCTTCCTTCCCACACCTAAAGCACATCCAGGTGGTGGCCACAGGGAACAAGAGGGATGGGATTTTCGGAAATCGACTCTGAGGGCAGCAGCAAGGAGGGAGGCTTCAGCTTGATCTCATTTGTGTTTTTCTAATTTGGCTTCCTCCTCTCTATTGTTAAAGATCTTGAAGGCTGCTTTAATTAGGTGTTTCTGCCGGGTTTGAGGGGCCTCCTGTAATTTCTGCAGTTTTTTTATTCCCGATATCTGGGTATGTCTTAGTGATAAAGTGGCTATGTAAGTATAGGCATCTGGATTCAGAATCCGGGTCATAATTAGTATATTTGAGGAGTGATTCATTTAATCTGTTCATAAACGCAGCAGAGTTTTCATCTGATTTGGGGGAAATTTCTTTGATTTTGTCATAATTTACTGCTTTCAGGGCTGCCTTTTTCATGCCTTCTAGTATGCAGGTTACAAAGTGAGCCGCGTGATTTAACTCTCTGGAGCCTGCCTGATATTCGCACGGAGGGAGTCTGCGGGAACTGCGTCAGTGCCAGGGGCGCATCAGGGAGGGCCCTTTGAGTGTAGGGAATCAGTAAAGGCAGTGGCTGCAGCCCAAATGTGGCTTCTTTCCTCAGGGCTGGTAGAAGAAGTTGTTATGACATAATATATGTAGAATGAGAAGGGAATGTGTATTTTAACTTTGTTTTTCTGAGAGGAGTGTTGGTATTTGTGTAGAATTAAGAGGTGGAGAGGGGTTAACCCTTGTGCTTACAGAGGTGGAGGTGGACAGTGGGGAGTGGGGAGGATGTAGTCCTCATGAAATAGTATGAGGAGGGGAGAATGGAGGGGCAGAAGAGGGTGCAACAGAGGGCTGAGGGGTGGAAGGTGGTGGTGAGGACAAGGATAGAGGCAAAGCTGGAGGCACACGGGGAGAGGGTGCAGGAGGAACTTGGCTTGCCAGATCAACGTTGAGATTTTCAGGAGATTTGGGAGCTGGGTGAGAGGGAGATGGAAGTTTCTGATGGAGCAATAGGATTTGGTAAGAGGAACACAAAGGACAGAGAAAGTTTCAGAGAAATAGGGAGACCTGAATGTAAGGACCTCTAACCACTGGGCATTGCATTGGATGAAGTTTTCCAGATCTCTAAGGATCTGTGTCAAAGGTACCATGTTCCAGCCATTGACTTCCATGTTCTAATTTGTACTGAGGCCAGATTGTAGTGGAGTAATAGAGAGAAGCTGAAAGAGTTTTCCCATTTTTGGAAGCTGGGATGAGGTCAGGGACTCTCCAGGGTTGACTGAGCACCTCAGGTATCCCCCCGTTAGTCAGAGACCTTAGCAGAGGAACTCCACACCCATGACCAGATGTCTCTGACTCCTGAGGGGCTTCTGGGGATGCAGGTCAGGCATCTACTGTGGTCCCCAAAAACGAAGAGGATCACTGGCCTAGCCAGGATCTGTGGAGTTGTCTAAAACAACAGGAGAAAGAGCAGGATCTTCCAGAGGAGAATTCCCTTAACTCTCCCAGCTGGTGATGGGAGTCCGGTGTTGGATGGAGCTACAGCAGCAGCAAGGGCAGTTCTCTCACCACTCTGCTGGTGTCAACACAATCCCATGTGTCTCTGGGGCTTTGCCTCTGAGGTTCACTCTGAGGAGTTCCAGGAGAGGGTGAAAAGGAGGATAGGACCCAGCGTTGCATGATCAGAATAAGGAGTAACCCCGGGTGAGCTGCCACTGCCCACTGCTTCCCAGGTTGCAAGGTGTGGTGGCAGGGGTCTCCTCTTTCCAGATCCCGGTTTTCCAGCAACATATGTTAGATGATGGGTTGAGACAGTTGGTATGCAGAGACCAGTGATTGCAGGCAAGGATTTATTTGGAAGCTCTCCCAATGGAGGGGGTCTGAAGAATAAACTTCAGCCCACCCCGGGCACAGGCAGTCATGAATTTATACGGTACATCTATAGGTGGGAACATGCTTAGACAGTGGAAGTGGGTTAGAGCTTAGGTAGGACCTGAGGGCCTATAGGGATGGCTAGGGGAGGTGGGCGAGGGGCAGTGAATTCTAGGGGTGTTGGAAGGGTTGTTGGGGTCATGTGGCTTCTTTGCCTATTCTTGTGAGGAAATGAACTGTATCAGGACATGTCAGCTCAGGATGGGGGGCTGTTCTATGTAACAGGACATGGATCCTTCTGAGTAAATGGCTGTTCACACTTCCACGGTAGGGCAGGTTAATAATAAACTTGCAGCTTCTGCAAGTCATAGCTGTTATGGTGGCTAGGGAATGGGCCTAGTGCTGTCATAGGAGACTTTAGATTACTAATTGTGGTTTCAGAAGCATTTTTGAGTGATTTTTTATTGTTCATGGATTTAAGATTCCCAGCCAGCAGAGTGGCGTAGAACAGGATGGTGATCAAAATGACCACATTTTCCCAGTTTAGAGAGTTTGAAGCATAGGCAACAACAGTGTATTATTTCTTGCCCTTTTGGGCTTGGGGCATATGCCATTTTAACTTGTAATTTAGACTTAGTCCTTTGCTGTAAGGATCCGGGTACAAAGTTACAAGAGTCCCCTTGTCAGTGTCTGCAGCACTGACAGCATACCTTGCCCCTTCTGAGAGAGGGAGGGGCCGATGTAATCCACTTGCCATTGTGCTCCTGGAGTCTCTGCTCAGCCAGTGTGTCTCATCCAGTGAGGTAATGGTCAGTCATTGGGTGAGCACAATGGACACTTGAGGGTGATGTTGGTGAGCTGCTGGTGAGTGACAGGCAGTTGGAACTGCTGGACTAAGCACCACAACGTCTGGTATCCATGGTGTTTGCCTTTTTGGTGGAGCCACTCTGCTGCCTTTGGGTCTCAGTGGGATGGCTCTGGATCTTCTCAAAGGCATTTGCCTGAATGGTCCCAAGAGAGATGTTAGAGGAGGTGCAGGGATGTGATAGACTGTTACCTCTCACTGCAGGCAGTTGTTCCATATATTCTTCCACAGACTTCTCTTCCCCACAGAGGACAGCCCACAACAGTTCATTGTTCCTATCTTGCACTTTGGTTTCTTCTAGGAATTGTGACTAAAACTCAAGTGGTATTTGTTTAGGAAGTTGCCTCTACCACACACCCCACCCAAAGCCAAGACTTATACAGGCTACATCCAATACATAGGGCAAGGTAAGACCTACCCCCTTACCGCTTGAGCCTGTGTTAATTGTTTTAAAAGCAGCCTGCTGGGGGCAGTGGGGCATGGGGCTGCAGAATTGAACCAGTGGTTAGTGCATCCATCTACCACATGAGAGGTCTGTGGTTCAAACCCTGGGCCTCCTTGACCCGTGTGGAGCTGCCCCCATGCACAGTGCTGATGTATGCAAGGAATGCTTTGCCCAAGGGGTGTCCCCCACATAGGGGAGCCCCACACACAAGGAGTGCACCCCATAAGGAGAGCCGCCCAGCACAAAAGAAAGTTCAGCCTGCCCAGGAATGGCACTGCATGCACAGAGAGCTGATGCAGCAAGATGATGCAACAAAAAGAAACATAGATTCCCAGTGCTGCTGACAAGAATAGAAGCAGACACAAAACACAGTGAATGGACAGAGAGCAGACAACTGGGGTGGGGGAGGAAGGGGAGAGAAATAAAAAAATGAATCTTAAAAAAATAATAATTAAAGCCATGATTAACTGTAGGAAGCCACCCACTGTGAGACCTATCTACAGCCTCTCACAACATGGCGAATCTCACAACGTGGCGGAGTTCACAAATCTGCCCTGTCATTTCCTTATTCTTCTCCTCCCTGCTTCTTTGTTCTCCCCCTCCCACCTCTACTCAGGTGAACACAGCAATACGCATGCACAAGGTGTGAAACTCCGCAGACTTGGTGCGAACTGTCGGCCAATCCCCTCCTTGGACATCTGCCACCCACAAGGCCAGCCTATCACCTATATACACTTTCCCTTCCCTCTCTATATATCCCCATGCTTTACCCCCAATGAATGAGACTTGATCAGAATCCTGTCTTGTCTCCATTCTTCTCATTCCTTGCCCCACTCTGCTTCTTCCCACAGGTCCCTGGACTCACCCCCGCTGGCTTGGGCAATTAACAACATTATACTTTAATATTATGCCAAAACATTTTTTAGATTTTCAGGAATTTTATGCACTCTTTTGAAATGAACATTTTATTGATAATAATTTGATGAACAGAGGGTTAAAGAATCCCTTTTAATTTCATAACACAGTTATTTTTAGATTTATATATTTCTCTCCCTTCCCCCCCCACCCCAGTTGTCTGTTCTCCGTGCCCATTCATTGTGTGTTCTTTTGTGTCCACTTCTATTGTTGTATTGTCAGCGGCACCAGGAATCTATGTTTATTCTTGTTACATCATCTTACTGCATCAGCTCTCCGTGTGTGTGACAGCCACTCCTGGCTGAACTTTCTTTCCCGCTGGGCAGCACTCCTTATGGGGTGCACTCCTTGCCTGTGGGGCTCCCTTACATGGGGGCATCCCTGCATGACACAGCACTACTTGCACACCTCAGCACTGTGCATGGGCTAGCTCCACATGGGTCAAGAAGGCCCTGGGTTTGAACCGTGGACTTCCCATGTGGTAGGTGGATGCCCTATCCATTGGGCCAAGTCCACTTCCCCATAGCACTTTTATTTTTTTATTTTTAAACATTTATTTATTTATTTATTCCTCTCCCATTCCCCACCCACCCCAGTTGTCTGTTCTCTGTGTCTATTTGCTGCATCTTCTTTGTCTGCTTCTGTTGTTGTCAGTGACATGGGAATATGTATTTCTTTTCTGTTGTGTTATTTTGTTGTGTCAACTCTCCATGTGTGCAGCACCATTCCTGGGTAGGTTGCACTTTTTTTCAACTGGGTGGCTCTCCTTACAGGCTGCACTCCTTGTGCATGGGGCTCCCCTATGTGGGGACACCCCTGTGTGGCACAGTACTCCTTGCGTGCATCAGCACTGCACATGGGCCAGCTCCACATGGCTCATGGAGGCCCAGGGTTTGAACCATGGACCTCTCATATGGTAGATGGATTCCCTAACCACTGGGCCAAGTCCGCAGCCCCATAACACTTTTAAACACTTTCCATTCAACTTATATCAATTGGACTCAATTATTCTATTATATTACTTTTTCCCAAGGTCAAAGATATTTTTCAGGACTTCACTCTGGGAAGACAGGTTTGAACATTATGTTCTTTGAAAAGTGATAAGATTTATTATTATTATAACGGTCAAGGAAATGATAGAATTAAAATATATGAAGATATTTTGATAAAAAGAGATTTTCTTAACTGAGTAGTCAGGAGAAAAAGTTTTTGCAAAATTTTAGCTAAAACAGACCACTATTTGATATTACAGTTTTTAAATATTACAAATATTACTATTTGATATTACAGTTTTTAAAATTTCATAGATAGACCTAGTAAATTTTGCTCACTGGTAACTACAAAAATTTCTTTTTCATGAATCTTCTGCACTTTCTGTATTCATTCAGGTTTTGTTTTATATTTTAACTTTTCTTGATAACCAGTTGTATCTTAGGACAAAATTACTCTCTTTTTCCCTAACAATACAGTGTCACACATTCTATACACCCTACATACGTAAGTCACTAAAATGATTTTGAATACTGTCTCAAAGCAAATTTCTTACAGCATGCAATTATCATGATTACATGAATTAACAGGTATTTTATTTAAGCAGTGCAGAAAAAACTACTTTCCCCTTATTATATGAAAACCTATGATTCCCAGTGGAATCAAAATTATCTTTTTTTCCATCACAACTTTAATATGCAGATTGAGATGACTTGAATTTCTTTTTTTTTCTGTTATGAATTCAGTTTCTGTGTAATAATGCCTTTCTAGAACTCCTATATCTCACAAATAAAAAGACAAGCAACCCATTTTAAAAAATGGGCAAGAGATTTGAACAGACACTTCTCCAAAGAAGGAATACAAATATCTGAAAAAATGCTCAAAATTACTATTACGGAAATGCAAATCAAAACTACAACAAGATACCCTCTTACTCCCATGAAACTGGTAGTTATCAAAAAAAACAGAAGACTACAAGTGCTGGAGAGGATGTGGAGGAATGGGAACACTCATCCACTGCTGATGGGAATGGAGAAGGATCCAGCCATTGTGGAGGACAGTTTGGCAGTTTCTCAAAAACCTAGCTCTAGATTTGCCATATGACCCAGCAGTTGCACTGCAGGGTATATACACAGAAGAAATGAAAACAAGAACACAAACCAATATATGCACACTAGTGTTCATAGCAGCATTATTTACTGTTGCCAAAAGTTGGAATCAGCTCAAATGCCCTTCAACAGATGAATGTATAAATAAAATGTGGTATACAGTGGAATACTACTCAGCTATAAGAAGGAATACAAACATATGGGATAACATGGATGAATCTTGAGGACCTTATGTTGAGTGAAGCAACCCCGGCATTGAAGAACAAATACTACCTGGCCTCTCTAATATGAAATAAGTAAACCAGGCTGTCTCAGAGAGCTAGAGACTGGATGATAGGCTTAAAGGAAGTTGGGGGCAAGGGGAGGTTGGGACCTGATGCATACATGCGTGAAATCTATGATAAGCTGGAGGTAAGTATTTGTACAGGGAAAGGATAAGATGGGGGCACAGGGATACCTTTGGGTGGGGTTCTGTGAGCTTGAGGGGGACTAGGGTTGGGAGGATGGGTCAGATGGCTCAAGGAAATGGGGGGAGGGCTTGGGGTAACATTTGAACATGGAAGATTGTCAAGTATGTGGTTGAAACTATAATGTTGGGAAAACTCTTTAGAAAATATAATGAAAAATTGCCTGTTCAAGATTCTTAAGGGGGGTGTCTGGCACAGAGGCAGGCTTCTATGGAGTGTGTGAGTGCTCATGTTTTCACACTGTATTATGTCATTGGGTGGAGTCCCATACAGTGAGTGTGAAGGTGTACCCACATCCTGGGAAGAACAGATGTTCTCAAACAGAGGGAATTGTGTCTCTCAAGAGAATTGATGGCTCCCAGTGGGTTAGGGCAATCTACAAAGTCAAGCCCTCAGCATTGTTGCAAGTATCTGTGAATCTGATCCTTCAAGTAATGAAGGTTGATTGTCACTGTGGGCCTTGAGGGAAGGAGGAGAGAGGTTTAGAATAGATGGAATCAGGGTAACTGGGGAGGAATGGATGTGTTCCACAAGATCATGCAATGATGGATATAGGACATGTTAAATTATACCAAAAATGTATAAAAATGTATAGGCTAAAATGTAAACCATAATGTAAAACTTAAAGTAACTAAAATTAGAAAATTATATAGTCTGAAATATAAATCCTAATGTAAAGCAAAATGGAACCATGTTTGAAAGTTTCAATATCTATTCATCAGCTGCAGCAAATATAACATGAACATAATAGATGTTTCAGTATCTATTCATCAGCTGCAGCAAATATAACATGAACATTTAAAAAGATCATTGCTGGGGAAGGGGGAAAAGGGTTTGATGTTGTATATATAGGAGTCCCATATATTGTATATGTGAATTACTGTGATCTAAAGCTTTTGTGAAGGTAAAATTAAAAATTAGAAGAAAAAAAAAGGATGTAGACACTGAGGAAGAAATGATAGAAATTGCCTTGCCACTGTACATACAAGGCAACACCTATTGCAGTGATGAAAGGCAAAATGTCAAAAGCAAAGCTGTATAATATTTTTCACTTTTTAATATGCCAATTAATATTTAATTTATTTTAATTTTTCTAAATTAGTTTGTATTCTATTTCTAATCTGTAAACCCATCTCTATATTTCATTTTCCTATTAATTGAATTTGGCAATATATTAGGCTTCATTTTTGAAGAAGTTTTGGGCCACAGAGAGGTTCAACTATGGCAGGGGAGGAACACTGATGTGGGATGTTATTGACGGGGGCACAGGTTGGGATGGAGTTCTCCAGGACTTGTATATAAGGTACATAAAAATCTTTGGATATATGTTGGGTATTTTCATAGTAGTTACAGTTACAAAGGACAACTGAGGGAGTGCTGAGTTCCTAGCCAGGGTTGCTCTCTCACATTCCCCAATGGAACAGCAATAATCCCCCAAGTGCACCAGCAAAGACCAATAAGGAAAGATGGTCCAACAATGAGCCCTTGATATTGATGACTATGCTTATGAGCCTTTGTGCCTGAACTATGAACTAGGGCTAGAGCTGGAGGGTGCCTAAGAGTTTAACTCCTGAGAGCTTCCAACTTGTTCAAATGTGGCCACTCTCTAAGCCAAACTCAGCACGTAAGTGCATTAACTCCCCACCAGAATGGGACATGACTCCTGGGGATAAGTCTCCCTGGCACAGAGGGATTACTACTAAGCACCAGCTGATGATGTAACTAGAAAAAGACCGTGAATAAAAGGGTCAACTCAGACTAGCAAAATATCTCAGCCTACATATAATATCAGGTGTTAAAATCTGCTTTTTGAACTTGAATAAAAGGGTGAAATGGAAAGGAAAAATGAGTTTATATAGCTGTGAGTCTCCAGAAAGGTTCAGGAGGTCATCAGAGGGGTTGCACTTACTCATGCCTCAACAGGGTCCGAGAGACAACCAGTCGATACAACTCCAGATACTGTTTCTCCTGAGGGTTACAGAGACCAACCGGTTCTATGGTCATGGCAGATGGCTCTGGAATTCAGTGCTATGTCAGTTGCCCTTACTTTGGAATTTGTGTTCCTGAGTGTGATGTAGGTGGACTCAGATGTGACCTTTCTACACATTCCTCTTGTCACTTTTACTGAACCTGTGGTTGGCACTAGGGTTGGTGTATACTCAGGAGACTTGAAGCTGACTGTCTGTATGCCAGCTGGGTCCTGAGCCTCAGGACACTTGAAATTTCTATCCTCAGGTTCATTGGACTTACCCAGGCCAGCTAACGGGGAGGTGATGGTCAGCCACTGCACCAGGGAACTGAGAGTGCCTACAACTGCAAGCCAGAGAATTGCATTCATCATCCATGTGGAATCTAACCACTCTCAATAAAGTGGTGGAGTGGACATCACCATCCCAGGGTCCACAGGATGGAGGAATAAAATATGGATTAGAGTGGACTTACTGATATTCTACTATGGAACTGTTGTGACTAGTAATGGAAGAAATTGTAGCATTGATGAGAGAAAGTGGCCACAGTAGTTGCTGAGGGCAGGGAGAGGGATGATGTGTTGGGTATTTTCAGGTCTTGGAGTTGTCCTTGTCCTAACTGATATTGGAGGGACAGATGCTAGACATTATATATCCTGCCATAACTCACTGAATGGACTGGGGGAGAGTGTAAACTACAGTGTAAACTATTATCCATGTGGTGCAGCAGTGCTCCAAAATGTATTCACCAAATCAGTGAATGTGCCACAATGATGAAAGAGGTTGTTGATATAGGAGGAGTGGGGTGAGGGGCGGTGGGGTATATATATAGAAACCTCTTATATTTTTTGAATGTAACATTTTAAAAAATAGATTATAGAAAAAGAAACAATGACTTTCTGTAATTAGCCATTTGAATATTTCAGTTTAAGAAATGTTTCTACAAACTTCTTATATAACTATTCATAACCACATAGAGCATTCTTACTTGAAGACAAATTCTGCCTTCACAGAACGCAAATCCTTACTTAATGCTACCACAGTACCTTCTACAACTTGCCATATGCATTCAAATTTGTCCTACTTACTTCCATTCTGATTTTATAAAACTAGTCATCCCATCCTCAGACAAAACGCCTTTTCTTGAACAAACTTATCAAATTTAAGTCAACACTCCTACAGACGTTTTACTTCTTCCAATATTCATTTTAGTTTCACATTCTACATTTTGTTCTGTGAAGAAAAATAAACGATTCATTTCAGTTTAGTCAAGACCTGTCTTTTATTTTTATAAAGAGATTATAATTGCATTAGTCAAGACAACAATTTTCATCACTTTAAAGATCTTATTAACATTCATACTTATTAATATAAGCACTTAGTTTTTGGCCATTTGAATAGAGCTCTTTTAGGAGTTTTCATTTATCAATTTATCTTATCACCCAGAGGTATTAGAATATACACTGGCACTGGACAGGCAAAACCAAAAGGAGTTACAATGCACATGAAGTAGGATAGTAAGATAGGAAATCAATAGATGGATCTGGAACCTAGCAAAAAGTCCACGTGGACATCAATAACCCCAGATGGCTGCTGCAAGACTCTTCCCAAGTTTCTGCCACTCGGATGAAGACTTCCTCTGGAAGCTTTATCTTTGGGTCCTCCTGGGAGATTGATGGAAGAAATAAGGAATCAAAAGAGTAAGCAGCTGGAACTCCTCCCTGGCCATTAGCAAAGGGGTGGGCTAATCAACATTTCAAAAAGGCATCTCTCTCATGTACTTTCTCACCCTTGGGTGGGTTCCTACCCTCTGTGCACCACTCTTGCCATTTTTCCTCTGCAATGTGACCACGCAAGTAAACCTGGGGATTTATAAGCTATAATGGAAAACTGTAGCCTGTAAATCAGCCTACTTTGTTACTTTTCAACCCCTTCTTCTCTACCTGGGAGCCCTGATCTGTTAATTTCTCCCATGCATTATGAAGCATTTTATGACCAGTAATAATACATGACATTCTACTCTTTTTAATATATATATATGTAGAATTATATAAGTGCTAAGTGTTGTTACTGAGAATTCTATTGTCCTAGGTTTCATTGTGTCCTATACGTATTTTTTAAATTTTACTATTTTATAATAGTATCAAACTTCATACTTCTCATAGAGAGGGCATGAGTGCTCAGTCCCTGGACTCAAAAAGAGTTTCTGGGCCTGATAACTAAATGACAATGTATTATTATTATTACTTAAATAATCATACTAATTGAACACTATTAAGTGTATTTCAGGGAAGCGGATTTGGCTCAACTGATAGAACATCAGCATACCACAGAGGAGGCCCAGATTTCAAACCCAGGACCTCCTGACCAGTGTGGTGAGCTGGCCCACATGCAGTGCTGATACATGCAAGGAGTGCTGTGCCACATAGGGGTGTCCCCACATAGGGAAGCCTGACTCACAAGGAGTACGCCCCCACAAGGAAAACCACCTCATGTGAAAAAAGTGTAGCCTGCCCAGGAGTGGTGCCACACACACAGAGAACTGATGCAGCAAGATGATGCAACAAAAAGAGACACAGGGGAAATGGACTTGGCCCAATGGATAGGGTGTCCACCTACCACATGGGAGATCAGCGGTACAAACCCCAGGCCTCCTTGACCTGTGTGGAGCTGGCCCATGTGCAGTGCTGATGTGCACAAGGAGTGCTATGATGCATAGGGGAGCCCCACTTGCAAGGAGTGCACCCTGTAAAGAGAGCCACCCAGTGCAAAAGAAAGTGCAGCCTGCCCAAGAATGGTACTGCACACACGGAGAGCTGACAGAATAAGATGACGCAACAAAAAGAAACACAGATTCCTGGTGGCGCTGATAAGGATAGAAGTGATCACAGAAGAACACAAGCAAATGGACACGGAGAGCAGACAAGTAGTGGTGGGGAGGGGGGGAAGTGGAGAGAAATAAATCTTTTTTAAAAAAAGAGAGAGACACAGATTCCTAGTGCTGCAGACAAGAATGCAAGCGGACACAGAGAGCAGACAATGGGGGGTGGGAAGGAGAGAAATAAAAAATAAAATCTTAAAAAGAAAAGTATTTCAGGGTACTCTACACATAACAATTTATTTTATCATTCAAAATAAAAAGTTAGGTAAATACTACTCTTATTTTACAGATGAGGAAATTAAGACAGAAGGAAGATAGCCTTCCCTGGGGTAAACACATCATATTTAATAGCACTTGAATTTATCCTGGAGCTCTATAAACCTCTGGAGCATTTGGCCATAGGGATCATTCTGTTCAATCTGGGCTCTAGGCACCTTCAGACTTAAAATCCCTTTGGTGTCCAGAAAAAGAATTAGATATCTGCCACTCTCGGCAACAGCTACTTATTGTCAAGTATTCCTAAGAGGAATGTTGAAGGTTTCTAAGCTGTAGCTGATCATGTTATGACCTACAGAAACTATTTTGACCACAGCTATGGGCCCTTCCAGTTTAAAGTTCCTAGTTTGCAGGAGAGAACACTTTTACCAAGGTCATAGAAAGTACTCCCCTGGATCAGGCATCTGGGCTATTTAGGGCATTTTTCAAAAGTTCTCAATAATCCTCTTAGGTCTTCAGGTCATTTCCATTTCCCATGCTTAATAAATACTATTTTGAACTTCTGCCATGATCTTCGACTCTGCACAGTCTTGTCTTGACACTCATATTCAGTAGCTTGCCTGACATTTATTACAAAAGTGGAATAGGTACTTTTGCAGGTAGGTATTTTGGACCATTAAACTTGAAAGTATTTCTCTACTTGCATCACCCCCATACTAGGTGAGGCATTATTTATTATCCCAGCTGTTTTTTTTCCCAATCTCTTTGTGTTTGTGTCCCATTCCTTCCTGTGGTATCATGAATTTTTATCATTAAAAATTGTATACTTATACTACTCCCTCTCCTGATTTGTCCTCATGTTCTAAAATTGCCCATTCTGAAATTTGAAAAAAAAAAAAGAAAAGCAAAACATTTTCAACTTTTATTTTCTGCTGCTGATCTCTCATCTTCAATGCAAGTTGAAAGCAGAGTCCATTCATCAGCGTTTCTCCTCATTCCACCGAATAGGGTAGGAATAGTTATCCTTTGCAATTAGGGTTTCTATTCCTTTTAATTCCTGGATATCAGTCTTGGTGACAATAACATTTTCATCAATCTAATAATTGCCATCAACTTATTTCATCCTCAGCAGAATTTGACTAATTTCTTGACATTCAGAAACTGGCAAGAAGTCCTTCTTTTAAGGGCTATCTAGGTGAAGCATCCCCATGTCTATCCAGCCTATCCCTGTGCTACTGGGGTCTCTATGTGTTCAGGGAGCAACTTCCTCAGGATTCCAGTTGGCTTTGCTTTCTGTAGGAATCTTGCAAGAGGAAGCTTATTGACAGTCGAAAGCCACTGCTACTGCAGGTGGTCTTGGGCCACAACTGATTCTCATTATCTCCTACTTTGTCCATTCTAGATTTCCCTCACCCCCATTCAGCACCTCTGCCAACTCAGGAGCTTCCCAAGTGCCAGATTATCATGTCTGATGGATGTGTTCCTGACCACAATGTCCTTCTCAGGCAGCTTTGCTGCCCTTGTCATTTACTAACACAGGCAGGGGAATATTCAGATGTGCTAGGTAAATCATGTGCATGTGAAACACATTCTTCCTTGACTCTGTTAAATGATGGCACACCTTCTTCCTCCTCATAGACCAGATCAATAATCCTTTCAAGACAGGGGCACATATGCTTTCCTGTCAGGCCCTCAGCATGAAGAGCAAGAAGTGCCCAGCTGTGATCACAGCAGAGAGGTCAATGGCATTAATATCAGGCCTTTGTCACTTAAATACATATTAGAGCTAGGTTGTCAATTTTGTCAGGAAATTTGGTATGGCTTTTGAGTGGAATTTATTAATTAGTAAGGGATATAGTAACAATATATTGAATCATATTATTTATACTATTAGATCTGTAAGAATTTCTAAAAATATTGCTTTTTTATGGATTTGAGGAAAACAGGAAATGACACCTTTACCTCATTCAGTAGGAAAGGTAAAGGGCAAAAAGAGATAAAAAAAAAATAACCTTTCTATTCATTGCTGCTACAGGGCATCTGGAGGACAAAGTTTGAGTGTACCTTATTTTATAGGAGACACCTCAAGGGGAAAAATTTGGACACAGTAGATTGTGAGGTGAATTTGACTACATATTATAGAGTCACAGCAGTCGCTTCAAGATTATTTTGGAAAATTTTTGTTATAAATGTTTGAGTCAAAGAAAATGAAGCTAATGATAATGCAAAGAAGAAAATTATGTAAACAAGAAATTTGTACATTGCTTAATTTAGCAATAAATAATATTGCATGGTGATGGAAAAATGAATTATTTTAACTAAAATTATGTTATAATTATTTTAGAAGTATTGGGATTGAGATATGCTCTGAGGGTGCCAGAAAGAAGTGAATCTAATTCCTATTCTATTAATTGGGAAATATAAAAATGAACACATGTAATATGAACTTGGACATGTATAAATATTTTGAAACTGTTATGTCTGGAAAGTGTGACTGAGCATATAGAAAAACAGAATAGACTCCTGTTTATCATTCCAAGTATGCCTGTATTCATTATTTTAAGTGAAGAGTACTTTATTTTCAGCCTATACCAAAAGCAAGGACAAACTGTGGGAAAGCAGGGCACTTAGCACTAAGATCAGGCTGACTGAATTATTACAGTAGAGGTGAACGAGTTCCTGAGATAAACATTCTTGACAGTGTCTTTGTTTGGTGAGAATTGAATGAGGCACTATTCCTCCCAGGTTGTAAGCATGGTGAAATGGGACATTGGATTGAATTCTGAACCAGTGCTACTGCTTTTTCAGTGTATCCCCTGGGATGTGAATCCTCTGGGATCTTGTTAAAATGCAAATCTGAATTGGTAGTTTGGGCTGGGGACTTTGAATCTGCTGTTCTGCCACTCTCTCAGACATGCTCATGCTGCAGATTCAGTAACTGTACTCAGTGAGCCCTGACTCTCTGCACAGAGCCTCAGCTCCTTAGAGAAGTCGTTCTCAGCCTTGATGCCTGTTGAAATCACCTGAGGATTTCTCATGCCAAACAAAGGGACAATTAAATTTGTATGTCCAGACCAGACATGAGAATTATTTAAAGCTCCCATTTGAATTCTGTATACAGAGACATTTGAGATCTGCTTCCGTAGCATATATGACATGATATGGCTAATATATTGAAAAATCTTCTATTAATATCTATAAATAATCACCAGCACAAAAACTACATGTAGTTGTCATAAAAAGAAAATGATTGTCATATAGATTAACCTATACTTAGGTTTCTCAGAATGTTTTCATAGAGCAATTCTTTATATAGCTGCATTTATAAGAGTTTTCTATCTCCAAAAATGAAATAGTGCTAGGTTATTTATTCAAAGCATCTATATTACTCAACCAAAGTGGTGCTGATGCAAAATACTAGAAATCAGTTGGCTTTTTAAAATATTTTATGGTAAAAGCATATAGTTAAAAGGCCCTAAAGGGTCCACCTCAAGGTACCATAAGAGGAACTTTCATACCAAAGATGATCGCCAATCTTTGTGAGGGTTCAGCCATCCTCTATCTCAGTTACAGGCTGGCATAGGGCTTGTTTCTCTCCAGACCTTCTGAGCTCCTCTGGTTTCTTCAAAATGTTAGCTGTCAACTATCAGGCAAATGACTCATCTCTCTTCCTGGAGCAACAGGATCAAAGCTGAAAAAGTTCTGTCCTCTGGTATCTACTATATGAGGCTCTCTCTCTCCCTGTGTGTCTTCTTGAGTGAGTGTCCACTTATAGGAGCCCAGCAAGGGGACTGGAGGATCAGCCCTGAGTCACACCCTACTGATTTGGTTGAATCAAAGCCATAATCTTCACAGGTAGTTTAATTTAATCAAAACATGCCAGTTGAATCTAATGCAAACAAAGGTGATCACAACCAGAGGAGGATTTACTTTTAAATGATAACCCTTTTTTTAAAATTCATAAATAATATCAAACTGCTACACTCTATGCTCTAGATTTCACAAGAAACATTACAATATTGAAAAGTGCATCTTTAATCAGTAACAATGCTAAGTACAAAATCATATCACAATGAATCAGTCTATAGAAATACAGTTTGTCTTGGGGTCAAGGTCCCCTCTGGCTGTATACCTGTGAAACTTACAAAACAATTTGTCAGCTTCCAGTATACAAAGGACATAGGATAAACATTTGAATTACCACTAGAAGAATTTGTGAGGGAAACATGCATCACAGGTCCCCAACATAACTGAAACCCTGAAGAGCATACTCCATTAGATTTCAAAGTAAAATTATGGTTTCTTCTCCCCTTGGTGCTTCATAAGGCAACCCTTTCCCACAGACATACCCAACTATCATTTTCCTTCTTCCACACTCATCAAGCTTATGGATGGTGACTGAATTCCAAGCCTCACCCTCCAAGAATGTTGAGGTGATGGCCACACTTTCCCAATCTCTAAGGTGTATTCTCCACTCCCGTAGTACAGTGAGGTATTGGAAACATTCTCCCTTATCTCTAGTGTACATGCCTAGCCATCTCAGAAGAGTGAGTTGGTGACTTGGCCTTCCCTAATCTATGGGAGACTGTCCAAACCCTCAGAGCAACAGGGTGTTGACCTCACTTTCTGCAACACTTGGGGAATGTGCATTACCCTCTCAGTAGCCTGGGGTGGCAGAATTCTCACTGAACAGCAAGTTGGAACATACACCATCTTCACATGCCAGGGCAAACTTACTCTCACCATTAGTATTGGTAGGATTCCTCTCTCAGCCCAAGGAAATATCTTAATTCCAGACTTCAACTTCCATGGATTTCCTCTTAAAGCCATTTCCCCTCCATCTCCTCTTCATGTCCGTTTTAGTTCAGGCTGACAGTGGTTTTGTTTATATAGCTCTGTTGGAAAACCTGTTCATTTAGCATGTAGGAAACAGGGGTCCAAGTCATCAGACAGTAATACTTTCCACAAGTCTTTCCTGATAATTGAATGTTCAATCCTGGCTTACAGTTTCTGAGTTAATTCATCAAAGGTGGTCATATTGTCTGGAGGCTTGGAATTTCTGGAATCAGTTTCTTGTTCCTTTGTGCTGAAGAATTTATTTATCAGCTTATCTCTTTCATCCAGCATTTTGCTATAAGTTTCAGGGAGAAGCCAGATTGCATTTTCCACATTTAGTTTGGAAATCTCATTGGGTAAGTGTCCAATCTATCATTTTTAAATTCTGCATTCCAAATAATATTAGGAGTCAATCTTGCTAAGTTCTGTGCAACTTTAAAACATGGATCACCTTTCCTCCAGTTTCCAATAATAGTTTCATTATTTACTTCTAAGGTCTTATTGGAAATAACTTTAGGCTTCACATTCCTACCAACATTCTCTTCAAAGTGATCTAGGCCTTTTCCCAAGCATCACAGAGTTCCTCTAAAAAATACCCCTTAACAATTTATAAAACCATTACAGCATTTTTGGTAATTACATCAGGAAATACCCATCTCCTGGTAGCAAATTTTACATTAGCACTCCTTTGGCTGACAAATAGAGCATCCTTGCATTATTTCCTTTAAATGATCTGCTCTAATGTGGCTCTTAAATTCCTCAGTTCCAGCCTATTTAATTGCTCATATAACTTCATGCTTGGACAAGTCTAGCTCAGCATTGACCTACAGCACAGACAAAATTTTGACAAAAAGAAATTATTGCTTGCCTCAAGAATGTTTGTGACTAGGCTGTAATTTCATAGGACTATATCAGAAAACTGTGAAAATGATGTTATCGATTACCTAAAAGGCATAGCATTAAAATTAAACAGAATATACTTTTTAAATTTTGGAAATGTGAATTTAAAAAGAAAATAGAAAATATTATTTTGGGATCAAGTTTCTATACTTAAAATGAAAATACATTTCTTGATTTCACTTTTGAAATAGTTTTTGTTCCATATGTCAAGAACCCCTGAAAACTTTAATACTTTGAGTTTTAAAAAACATTGAAAACTGGTGGTAGGATTTCGTTTGAGACAATAAGAAAGTTCTGGTAATGAATGTTGGTGAGGAAAGCACAACATTTTGCATGTGATTAATTCCACTCACTCAATTATGTGCTATGACATGATTGAGATTGGAAAGTTTGTTGCATACATGTTTCCACAATTTATAAAAAGAGTAACTAGAGAGAGTGACAGTTAAATGAAACACATGAGAAGCATATTTGGCTCAGTGATAGATCATCCTCCTACCAAATGGGAAGTTCAAGGTTCAAACCCAAGGCCTCCTGACCCATGTGGTGGATGAAGCTGGCCCATGTGTAGTGCTGATGTGCACTAGGAGAACTGTGCCATAGAGGGTGTCTCCTATGTAGGGGAGTACCATGTGCAAGGAGTGCACCCCATAAGGAAAGCCACCCATCCAAAAAAAACCTGCAGCCTGCCAAGGAGTGAGGCCGCACACATGGAGAGCTGACACAGCAAGATGACACTACAAAAAGAGACACAGATTCCAGGTACTGCTGACAAGAATACAAGTGGACACAGAAGAACAGACAGCGAATGGACTCAGCAAGCAGACAACTGGGGGTGAGGGGAGAGAAATAAATAACATTAATTAATGCAATATATGATCCTGGAATGGATCTAATAATAAAAAAAAGTATTGCACATTCTATTCATGGAAAATCAGTAATGAAACTAGATTAATTTACTCTGGAAATCTCTAATGTTTTGAAGCTTGTGGGGTTTTACAGTTCTTAGAACATCAACAAAATTTGACATGAAGAGACATGGAATAGTATTTCCTATGTTTAGTAGAACACACTTTTCAAAATGAAAATGTTTTTCTTTGAATATATATTTTCAACACAAATATTTATATAGACTACATTGATGCCCACATCCTTAGAATGTTGTTGATGACAAGTCCTCTTAGAAATGAAGAGTAGTAGAAATGTTCTTCCTGTGACTACTCTGGAATCCTTGCCTAGGACAAAATCCACAAAACCTGTGTGGAATGGTATGAAGACTGATGTAGAGACTTTGAGGAGGAATTAAAGGATACAGGCTGTTTTCCTTAATTGCATCTACATGATTTCTCTAATTTGAGCATAAAGATTGTGATAAAGAAGACATGACTTGATTAAAAGTATCTTCACTGTCATCTGAATTAATCAAGGTGTGTCTTCTAGGTTACAGGACTGGTGACACAACCAACTGCATAAAACAAGAGTCCTTCATGAATATGGTCCTTTTTCTACAGTGAGAAAGGAACTCTTAGTACATTGGATTGAGGGTGAAAACCTCATCAGTGTCTTGTTTTCCTTGCATGTTTGATCTGCTTAGATTCTGATGAGTAAAGAAGAGAATTTTAACCAGAAGGGACAGTCCTTATTTATTTTGTTATTTGAACTGTAATTGTTGGATTTGACTCCAGGCACTTAGACCCAGGCAGTCTGAGGTCAGGTTATGTTATTGTGGACATGCAGTTTTTATGAATTCATGATTCATTTGTATGTTTTAAAGTGAAATATACTTAAAGTCATTCAGGGAATTGTTTTATGCAATTGTGCCAGTAGAGGATAGAGAAAGAAATAAATGTATACTGACAAATTACATGAGTGTACTGAAGGAAATAAACTATATTTAGACCTAGATCAGTATATTACTGCATGTTCTTTGTCCATGCGTCATGGACAAGGCATGTAATTGGAGACAGATGTAAATACACTGAAGGGCAAGAAAAATGTTCTGAATAGGTGTATGTTGAATTGGGTAAGTGTCCAATATATTGGACTATGAACATCAGGTGAGTTAGAGGCTAATGTTTCAATAGTAGAATCAGCTCCTGTATGGTAGGAGAACCTAGACAGGGGTCATAATTGTGTGAATAAACTATATGAAGAAGAGATTTGGGCAATTAGTTGGGAACTCTGATTATCAAAATGAAAGGTGACATTCCAGATAAATCCTCATTGGAACACTTGAGGAATTTGAACTGTGAGACAGGTGGAAAAAATGGAAATTCTGGCTGTCTTTTTCTAGTCATGTAATTTTAAACATTACTAAAGATTTCTGAACCTCTGTTTGTTTCATTTGTTGAATGGGTAATTTAGACTTACTCAGCAGGGTTACTTTTAGGATGACATAACCAAATACGAAAGTGCTCTAATGATGATTGAGGGCATATACGTCTACTTCTTTCTGATGCAGGGAATCCTAAGTGCTAAAATTGCATGATCAGAGCTTTTGATGTCTCCAAATGGAGCAAGCCTTGAATTAATCAACCTTATAATGAAATACATTCTTCAGTATCTTGAGTGATATCCAAGTCCAGTGGGATAAGATATAAAACTCAGTGTTGGTAAGTGATATTATTAGACACCTGTGTGGAGGAACCAAGATGATTTAGGGCAAGTGTACTGAAGGATAGATACAAAGTAAAGCAGAAAGGGTTGTGAAAGTCCAGGAATCTGGGATGGATGTTTCATAAGCCAGGAATTCTCCTATATGAAAAATTCTAGTTTGGTTTCTCTGATAGTGGACACCCAACATTTTAAGACTCAGGGAGGGAATTGAAAATCTCTGAACACCATTGGCTAATGAATATATAAAACTCAATTATTTTCATGTTCTCTTCTGTACAGTGAAGCTATGTATTCATACTTTCTCTGTTCTCCAGAGTAGCCAAGGCCTTCTTACTCTTGACTTGGGGAGAGGACGTTCCCCTCCCCCTTGCCCCCACCCCCACTATTTCTATTGGAGCACACTTCATTTTCCTATTGATGGGGATGGGGTTACTTCCAAGTGACGGGTTGGGATTCATGACAGGTGAGACTGGAAATTGGGTGCAAGACCAGAGTTACATAGTTTCTTTTTCCATTGTCAACTTTGTTTACCTAGGGCTTATTTGGTTGTGAATGAAAACCCAGAGGAAGTCAGTTATCAATTGAACTATTTATAATGCAACCATCGTGAGTAGGATATTCTACTGATATTACCCCCTGTATTGTCAGCAGATGGGTTGGTTTTTCCTATTAGCATGGACATTATAAGCTCATTTAGGATATATTTAAGGATCTGAGCTGCATTTGACTTTAACTAGGTCTGACAGTGGTGATAGGTTATAGATTCATCAGTAGGTAATTTCATGTCCAACATTATGCAGATTTCTTCCAGACTCCATTAAGTCTCTGTATTCATTGGAGAGATGAGAGAGATTTTTTCTCAGCCAGCCCATTTCTTTATTGGAGAAGTAGTGCACTCATTAACCATTTTAAGCCCTGCTTTTGCCTTTTGCATGTTTTAGTAGTTGAATATAGCTGATAAGAGATGAGTAAAATCAGAAGTTTGCAGTCAGTTGCATAACTGACATTTCAGCAGGTGAGTTCAAACAGCATATTGCTACAGGTGCTCAGGTAAAGGGCTGTGCATTGTTGAGAAGAGTAAAAGTTAGGGTTAGATAATAAAAGAGAAATAATTCACTTCTCCCAGTTTCTAATTTCTTAATGTATTGGTATTTATTTGCATATCTTGAAAACTTAAATAAAGATCATTAAAATCTCCTTACCTACTTGTCCCAAAATGCCCAAATTCCACTTTTGTAGTAATCGTTCTTCAAACGTTATTGAAGTAATTATAAGAAGAATTGTCTTATATTTATTTTTCTTTAATTTTGTTTTTATTTTTAGTTTTTAAAGATTTATTTTATTTATTTTTATCCCCATCACACCCATTATCTGCTCTCTGTGTCCATTCACTGTGTGTTCTTCTGCATCTGCTTGCATGGCAGCACTGGGAAACGGCATCTCTTTTTTGTTGCTTCATCTTGCTTTGTCAGGTCTCCATGTGTGCAGTGCCACTCCTGGGTGGGCGGTGCTTCTTTCATGCAGGATGGTTCTCCCTGTGGGGTGCACAACTTGCGTATGGTGCAGCACTGTGCATTGGCCAGCTCCACACAGGTCAGGAGGCCCTGGGGATTAAACCCAGGACCCTCCATATGGTAGACAATCTGTCAGTTGAGCCATGTCCACTTCCCTTGTCTTTTATTTTGGCATGCATTTAGGATTACTCTAATATTTAGAGTCAAATTCATGGCCCTTTGGAATTGTTGAATAACATGAGAGACTAGTGGATCAAGATACTTCCTGTAGACTAGCTCCTGGAGGGAATCGGCTGGGAGGCGTCGGAGACTCTTTGGGACCAGGCTGTTTTGGGATTTTTCCTGATCCCAAGGTGTTTGGACATCGATTTGGAGGGAAGTACAATAGGTCCTACAGGAAATACCTCACATTTGCTGGGTTTCCTCACCCTCCACTGCCTCATTTCTCTGTGAATAGATTTAACCTATCTACACTATCCCCTTTCCCCTACAACTTGATATCCTCCACCATCTGCTATCTCTCCTATATTCCATCTCCCTTTCTTTGATCCACAAACTGTCTAACTCTTAATTTCTAATACCTTTGTTTAGTTTTCCATCTGGTATTCGTCCCTGAAACTATTACCTTTCTTTTCTCTTTCCCTCTCTCACGAAAACAATAGCCTCTTAGTACGTACCACATTCCTCCCATATTCAGTCGTCTACCTCATTATAGGTACTTTCCTACTACTATAACTCTACACAATTTACATGATCTAACCTCCATCCTCCCAGAACTCATATTGTTGCTTTGTTAACATATATCACCAATACTACTTCACACTTTTTCCTCCCTTACACAATTGCCTTTCCCCAGCACTAATACTTTCCTTTAAAGTGAGCTTAACTAGCAATAAGAAATTGGAATAAGAAGAACAAAGTGACAAAGAGAAGATATAACACTTACGCAAAAACAATAGCTAATTAATCTCCAAGACTAGACAAAGAAGCTAAGGAACTGATTAAACCTGTCAAGAAAAAATGTTGACAAGACAGCAACAAAAATCTACAAACCAAACCAGTAATCAGGAAAACATGGCTGAATCCAATCAGGAAGGGGGGCAGGACTTCGCACAAGCAATGAAAGATCTCAGAACATTTATCACTGACAAATTTGATGAAGTAATGAAAGAGGTTAACAGGATGAAGACAACACTTGGAGGGGAAATTGCAGACATGTGCAAAAAAAAACAGATATCATGGAAATGAACACCACAATTCAAGAAATCAAAAATACACTTGCAGCAAATATCAGCAGACTAGAAGAGGCAGAGCAGAGAATTAGTGATGTGGAAGACAGTGCATTGGAAATCAAACAGATAGTAGAAGTGGTCAATAAAAAGGTAGAAAAAATCCAGATAGGACTTAGGGACCTGAATGATAACGCAAAACACTCAAACATACGTATTATAGGCATTCCAGAAGGAGAGGAGAAGGGAAAGGGGTCAGAAGGAGTGTTGCAGGAAATAATGAATGAAAACTTCCCAAATCTACTGAAAGAGACAGATGTACATATCCAAGAAGCACAGCACACTCCACTGGTCATAAACCCCAACAGGCCCACCCCAAGACATATACTTGTCAAATTATCCAATGCTCAAGACAAAGAAAAAATTCTAAAAGCAGCAAGAGAAAAGAAAACCATCACATACAAGGGAAACTCCATAAGATTAAGTGCTGATTTCTCATCTGAAACGATGGAGGCAAGAAGGCAGTGGTATGATATAGTCAAGGTACTAAAGGAAAGAAATTTCCAACCAAGAATACTCTATCCAGCTAAACTAGCATTCAAAAATGATGGAGAGTTCAAAATATTCACAGATAAACAGAAACTGAAAGAGTATATCAACAAGAAACCTCCCCTTCAAGAAATTCTTAAGGGAGTTCTGCAGGAAGAAAGGAAAAAACAGGACAGTCAGAGATGGAGGAGAGTGTAAAAGCAACAAGAAAGACAAAAATAGAAGGGGAAAATAAAATAATACAAACAAAATATAACAAACACAAATCCAACCAAAATATGGCTACCATAAATAACTCTCTAAACGTAATAACACTGAATGTCAACGGACTAAACTCACCTATCAAAAGATTCAGACTGGGAAACTGGATAAGGAAATACGACCCATCTATATGCTGCCTACAAGAGACACATCTTAGACCCAGAGACTCATGGAGGTTGAAAGTGAATGGCTGGAAAACAATCATACAAGCAAACAACAACCAAAAAAAGGCAGGAGTAGCTATATTAATATCAGACAAAATAGACTTTAAATGCGAAACAATTGTGAGAGACAAAGAAGGATACTATATTTTAGTGAAAGGGACAATCTGTCAAGAAGATCAAACAATCATAAATATTTATGCTCCTATAAGGGCGCCTCTAAATATGTGAGGCAAACGCTGGAAAAACTAAGTGAAAGAATAGATGCATCTACAATTATAGTGGGGGATTTTAATACACCACTATCAACTCTGGACAGAACATCTCAAAAGAGAATCACTAAAGAAACAAAACATTTGAACAGTATATTAGAAGAGCTGGATATAATAGACATATATAGATCATTACACCCAAACACAGCAGGATATACATTTTTCTCAAGCGCACATGGAACATTCTCCAAGATTGACCATATGCTAGGCCACAAAGAAAGGCTTAATGAATTCAGAAAGATCGAAATCATACAAAACAATATCTCTGACCACAGTGGAGTGAAGCTGGAAATTTGCAAGGGACAGAGACCCAGACTCCACACGACAATTTGGAAATTAAACAGCACACTCTTAGAAAAACAGTGGGTCAAAGAGGAAATGTCAAAAGAAATCAATGACTACCTTGAAACAAATGATAATGATAACACAACATACCAAAATTTATGGGATGCAGCAAAAGTGGTACTGAGAGGGAAATTTATAGCCATAAATTCATATATCAAAAAAGAAGAAAGAGCAAAAATTGGAGAACTAACTGCACTTTTGACGGAATTAGAAAACAAGAACAAAGTTACCCAACAGGAAGAAGAAGGAAGGAAATAACAAAGATAAGAGCAGAACTAAATGAAATAGAAAATAAGAAAGCACTTGAAAAAATAAACAAGACCAAGAGCTGGTTTTTTGAGAAGATCAACAAAATTGACAAACCTTTAGCGAGACTAACAAAGAAAAAAAGAGAAAAGATGCAAATACACAAAATAAGAAATGAGAAAGGTGATATCACCACTGACCCCACAGAAATAAAGACTATCATAAGAGGATACTTTGAAAAACTATATTCCAACAAAAATGACAATTTAGAGGAAATGGACAAATTCCTAGAAACTCATAAGCAGCCCAAACTGACGAAAGAAGAAATTGATGATCTTAACAAACCAATCACAAGCAAAGAGATAGAATCAGTCATTAAAAATCTCCCAACTAAGAAGAGCCCAGGGCCAGACGGCTTCACAGGTGAATTCTACAAAACATTCCAGAAAGAACTAACACCAATACTGTTGAAACTATTCCAAAAAATCGAAACAGAAGGAACACTGCCTGATTCCTTCTATGATGCCAACATTACCCTAGTAACAAAGCCAAACAAAGACACCACAAGAAAGGAAAATTACAGACCAATTTCTCTAAGTACCTAGACGCAAAAATACTTAACAAAATACTTGCTAATCGTATTCAACAACACATTAAACAAATTATACACCATGACCAAGTGGGATTTATTCCAGGTATGCAAGGATGGTTCAACATAAGAAAATCAATCAATGTAATACACCATATAAACAGATTGAGAGAAAAAAACCACATGATTATATCTATAGATGCAGAAAAGGCATTTGACAAAATACAGCACCCCTTCCTGATAAAAACACTCCAAAAGATCAGAATACAAGGAAACTTTTTGAACATGATAAAGAGTATATATGAAAAACCGAAAGCCAACATTGTTTACAATGGCAAAATCCTGAAATCCTTCCCTCTAAACTCAGGAACAAGACAAGGATGCCCACTGTCTCCGCTCCTATTTATCATTGTCTTGGAAGTACTTGCTCGAGCACTGAGACAAGAACCAGATATAAAAGGCATTCAAATTGGAAGGGAAGAAGTCAAAATTTCATTATTTGCAGATGACATGATCCTATATATAGAAAACCCTGGAGATCTACAACAAAGCTCCTAGAACTCATAAATGAGTTTAGCAAAGTCGCAGGTTATAAGATCAATGCGCAAAAATCAGTAGCATTTCTGTACACCAATAATGAGCAAGATCAGGAGGAAATCAAGAAACAAATACCATTCACAATAGTAAATAAAAAAATCAAATACTTAGGAATAAATTTAACTAAAGAGGTAAAAAACTTATATATCGAGAACTATACAAGATTGTTCAAGGAAATCAAAGAAGACCTAAATAAATGGAAGAATATGCCCTGTTCATGGATAGGAAGACTGAATATTATTAAGATGTCTATCCTACCAAAACTGATCTACACATTCAATGCAATCCCAATAAAAATCAACACAGCCTTCTTTAAGGAACTAGAAAAACTAACTATGAAATTTATTTGGAATAGAAAGAGGCCCTGAATAGCCAAAGACATATTGAAAAAGAAAAACAAAATAGGAGGAATCACACTTCCTGACTTCAAAACATACTACAAAGCTACAGTAGTGAAAACAGCATGGTACTGGCATAAGGAGAGACACACAGACCAATGGAATCGAATTGAAAGTTCAGATATAGAACCTCATGTATATAGCCATATAATTTTCGATAAAGCCACCAAACCCTCTCAACTGGGAGAGAATGGCCTATTCAACAAATGGTGCCTGGAGAACTGGATAGCCATATGTAGAAGAATGAAAGAGGATTACCATCTCACACCTTATACAAAGATCAACTCAAGATGGATCAAAGACCTAAATATAAGAGCCAAGACCATAAAGACCTTAGAAAGCAGTGTAGGGAAACATCTACAGGACCTTGTAATAGGAAATGGCTTCATGAATATCACACCAAAAGCACGAGCAGCAAAAGAACAAATAGATAAATGGGACTACCTCAGAATTAAAGCCTTCTGCACCTCAAAGGAGTTTGTCAAGAAAGTAAAAAGGGAACCCACACAATGGGAGAAAATATTTGGCAACCATATATCTGATAAGAGACTTATAACTTGCATATATAAAGAACTCATATATCTTGAAAACAAAAAGATAAACAACCCATTTAAAAAATGGGAAAAAGACTTAAACAGACACTTCTCCAAAGAAGAAATACAAATGGCTAGAAAGCACATGAAAAAATACTCCAAATCTCTAGCTATCAGGGAAATGCAAATCAAAACTACAATGAGATACCATCTTACTCCCATAAGATTGGCAGCCATGAAAAAAACAGTAGAATACAAATGCTGGAGAGGATGTGAAGAAAGGGGAACACTCATCCATTGCTGGTGGGAATGCAGAAGGATCCAACCATTCTGGAGGACAGTTTGGCGGTTTCTCAAAAAATTATCCATAGATTTGCCATATGACCCAGCAATACCACTGCTGGGTATATACCCATCAGATCTGAAAACAAGGACACAAACCGATATATGTACACCAATGTTCATAGGCAGCATTGTTCACTATCGCCAAAAGTTGGAATCAATCCAAATGTCCATCAACAGATGAATGGATCAATAAAATGTGGTATATACACACAATGGAATACTACTCAGCTGTAAGAACCAATACACTACAATCGCACGTGATAACATGGATGAACCTTGAGAATCTTATGTTGAGTGAAGCAACCCAGGCATTGAAGGACAAATACTATATGACCTCAATGATATGAAATAAGTTAACTGCCTCAGAGAGCTAGAGTCTGGAAAAGTGGCTTACAGGAAATCGGGGGGTGGAGGAAGGATGTGAGTTAATGTCTGCAGGGGTGGAATCTGTGATGAGCTGGCAGTAAGTATGAGCACAAAGAAGGGACAAAATGGGGGCAAGGGGTTACCTTTGGGTGGGGTTTTCTGGGTTTGAGGGGGGCTGGGGATGGGAAGAGGGGTAATATTGTCCAAGAAATAGGTGGGAGGGAGGGGCAACATATGAATATGGGAGAGTGTCAGAAGTTCATTGAGAACTAAATGTTGAGTAAAACGTATCAAAGTATAAGTAGGAGGGTTACCTGGTTAGGACGCTCAGGGGGTCTGGTCTGATGTGTGACGGACTCCGGAGGGAATAGCTGAAGGCTCATTTTGCCAAGGTGGGTTCTATCATTGGGTGGGGTGGACTCATATCCTGGGGAAGACTAATGCCATCGAATAGAGAGAACTGTATCTCTAGTGAGAAAGGACGGCTCCCAGGGTATTAGATTGGCAGGCGTTGTGGGCCCTAAGGGGAGGGGAAAATGGATGTGGAATGGATGGTACAAAGGTAAATAAGGGGACAAAAGAGGAGTTATGTGAGAGTACACGAGGATGAATATAAAACAGCTAATATTACACCAAAAACATATAGGGGACGACAGACTAATAATGAAAAACATAAGACAAAACATAGGATAACTAAAAAATTTAGAAAAATTTACAGCCTAAAATATGGACCACATAGTAAGCACAAATGTCACCTTGTTTGAAAACTATAGTGTTGGAATCTGTACATCAGTTTCAGGAAATATGATATGAGTAAGTTAAAAGATTATTGCTGTGCAAGGGAAAAGGTTTTATGGTGGATCAGGGGAAATACTGTATATTGTATATATGAATTTCAGTGATCTAAGACTCTTCTGAAGCTGACATTATGTTGGGATTCACTTTATGGGAAGTTTTGGATCACAGAGTGGTTCAACAATGGCAGCGGAGGAATATTGATATGGGATGTTATTGACAGGATATATATGGTTGACAGGGAGTTATACAGGGCATATGCCCAGGGTATATGGTAATGTCTATATATACTCATAGTGGGAACAAAAACAACAGCTGGGGGGGTACTGGGCTCCTGGCCAGGGGGTCACTGTTGTGGGCCCTGGGAGAGCAGTGGCAATCCTCCAGGTGCAACGGCAAGAACCAGGAAGGAAGGAGGGCCCAACAGTGGGCTCATGGTACTAATGGTTACACTTTTGAGCCTATACACCTGCAATAAGAACAAGGCCTAGAGTAGCATTGTGCCTGGGGGTTTCCTCCTGACAGCCTGCATGTTACTCAAATGTGGCCACTCTCACAGCCAAACTCAGCATGTAGATGCGATGCATTCCCCCCAGTGTGGGACATGATACCCAGGGATGAGCCTCCCTGGCACCGAGGGATCACTACCACATACCAGCTGAAGAAGCAACTAGAAAATGACCTTGAATTAAAGATTCAATGCGGAACAGCAGAATATACCTGTCTACATATAATAACATGTCTTCGGGAAGCTGTTTGACCTAATGTAAGGGGGAAATGGAAAGGAGAAATGAGATTATAAGGCTGTGAGTCTCTAAAAAAGAGTCTGGAGGTTGTCAGAAGGAATACCCCTATGTACAACAGAACAGAGTCTAAGAGGCAGATAAGGTAGACACAACCCCAGGTATTGGTTCTTTTGAGGGATAAAGAGACCCACGGGTTCTATGGTCATGGCAGAAGGGGTTCACTGCCATGACAGATAGCCCTTCTTTGGAGCTGGTGTTTCTGCGTGATGGAATTGGACTCAGAGGGGATCTCTTTTCACAAGACTTGCATGCTACTTTATTGGAATTGTAGTCGGTGCTGGGTTTAAGATATATGTAGGGGATTCGAATCTCTGGACTGATAATATGACACCCAGGCCCAGAGCCTCAACAGACTTCAGCTTCTACACTTTGATTTATTGGACTTACTCCACTCAGCTAACATGGAGTTGAAGAAGATCAACCACCACAACATGGAGCCTAGAGTGTCTACAACTGGAAGCGGGAGGAGTGCATCCAGTACCCGTATGGAATCTAAGCCCTCACTTGACATAGATGTGCAATGGACACAACCAATCCAATGTCCACAGAGAAAATGTGGAATGGGTGTGGGAACGGTAGCCATGGTGGCTGCTGGGTGTGGGGAATGGGAGGAAGAGATGAGATGTGGAGGCGTTTTCGGGACGTGGAGTTGTCCTGGATAGTGCTTCACGGACAATTACGGGACATTATAGATCCCCCCAGGGCCCACTGGATGGAACGTGAGAGAGTCTGGGCTATGATGTGGACCATTGACTATGGGGTGCAGTGATGCTCAGAGATGAACTTACCAGGTGCAATGGATGTGTCATGATGATGGGAGAGAGTGTTGCTGTGGGGGGAGTGGGGGGCGGGGGCGGTGGGATTGAATGGGACCTCATATTTTTCATAATGTAATTTTAAAAAATAAATAATTTAAAAAAAAAAGAAAAATTGAAATTATTTAAAAAAAAAAAGATACTTCCTGTACCATTGACCATACAGAGGGAGTTAAGAAATGAGAGAGACAATGAACCAGGGGTATTTGGAGGTCCCAAAGAGAGTGCAGGTCAGAAGGTCTTATTCCCCTGATTGATGAATTTGTTCTTCAGTAAATCATCTCAGGAGTCTGTCATGTGTGCTGCTGAACTGTCTGTATGGTGAACACCTGCGTTATGTAGAGTTGAGTGAGTCAGCATCTATTGATCCAGAGTTTTGTATGGTACCTGTTCAGTTGAGCAGAATGTTGGACTTTGCTGTAAGCTTGGTTCTCTGCCATTATAATGAATAATAGTTCTCTGACTTATGTATACATTGGGAGCCCTTTACACATTAGCTCATTGGATCTTTTCTAAGGTTTACGTTTTATTTATTTCTCTCCCTGCCCCCCTACCTTCACCCCCACAGTTGTCTGCTCTCTCTCTCCATTCACTGTGTATTCTTTTCTGACCGCTTCCATCCTTATCAGCAGCACCGGGAATCTGTTTCTTTTTGTTGCATCATCTTATGTCAGCTCTCCATGCGTGCAGTGCCATTCTTGGGCAGGCTGCACTTTCTTTCACCCTGGGCAGCTCTCCTTATGAGTAGCACTACTTTCATGTGGGGCTCCCCGACACGGGGGATACCCCTGTGTGGCACAGCACCCCTTGTGTGCATCAGCACTGCACATGGGCCAGCTCCACATGGGTCATGGAGGCCTAGGAATTGAACCTTGGACCTCCCATGTGGTAGGCAGTCTCCCTATCCATTGGGCCAAGTCTGCTGCCCTCACTGGATCTTTCAAAACTTGTTTTGGGGGAAAAACGGACTTGGCCCAGGGGTTAGGGCATCCATCTACCACGTCAATATGGGCTGCTTATGTGTTTCTAGGAATTTGTCCATTTCCTCTAGATTGTCATTTTTGTTGGAATATAGTTTTTCAAAATATCCTCTTATGAAAGTCTTTATTTCTGTGGGGTCAGTGGTGATATCGCCTTTCTCATTTCTTATTTTGTGTATTTGCATCTTCTCTCTTTTTTTCTTTGTTAGTGTTGCTAAAGGTTTGTCAATTTTGTTAATCTTCTCAAAAAACCAGCTCTTGGTCTTGTTTATCTGTTCAAGTGCTTTCTTATTTTCTATTTCATTTAGTTCTGCTCTTATCTTTGTTATTTCCTTCCTTCTTCTTCCTGTTGGGTTACTTTGTTGTTGTTTTTCTAATTCCTTCAAATGTGCAGTTAGTTCTTCGATTTTTGCTCTTTCTTCTTTTTTGATATATGAATTTATGGCTATAAACTTCCCTCTCAGTACTGCTTTTGCTGCATCCCATAAATTTTGGTATGTTGTGTTATCATTATCATTTGTTTCAAGGTAGTCATTGATTTCTTTTGAGATTTCCTCTTTGACCCACTGTTTTTCTAAGAGTGTGCTGTTTAATTTCCAAATCGTGGTGTGAAATCTAGGCTTCTGTCCCTTGCAGATCTCCAGCTTGAGTCCACTGTGGTCAGAGATAATGTTTTGTATGATTTCAATCTTTCTGAATTCGTTCAGCCTTTCTTTGTGGCCTAGCATATGATCTGTCTTGGAGAATGATCCATGTGCACTTGAGAAAAATGTATTTCCTGCTGTGTTTGGGTGTAGCAATCTATATATATCTATTAGATCCAGCTCCTCTAATATACTATTCAGATGTTTTGTTTCTTTGGTGATTCTCTTTTGAGATGTTCTGTCCAGAGTTGATAGTGGTGTATTAAAATCCCCCACTATAATTGTAGATGTATCTATTCTTTCACTTAGTTTTTACAGCGTTTGCCTGACGTTTTTAGAGGCACTCTTGTTAGGGGCATAGATATTTATGATTGTTCGATCTTCTTGACAGATTTTCCCTTTCACTAAAATGTAGTATCCTTCTTTGTCTCTCACAATTGTTTCACATTTAAAGTCTATTTTGCCTGATATTAATATAGCTACTCCTGCCTTTTTTTGGTTATTGTTAGCTTGTATGATTGTTTTCCAGCCATTCACTTTCAATCTCCATGCGTCTCTGGGTCTAAGATGTGTCTCTTGTAGACAGCATATGGATGGGTCATATTTCCTTATCCAATGTCCCAGTCTGAATCTTTTGATAGGTGAGTTTAATCCATTGACATTCAGTGTTATTACTATCAAGGAATTATTTGTGCTAGCCATATTTTGATTGGATTTGTGTTTGTCATATTTTGTTTGTATATTTTTTTTGTCTTTTTTGTTATTGTTGTTGGTCTTATACTCTCCTCCAACTCTGCCTTTCCTGTTTTTTCCTTTCTTCCTGCAGAACTCCCTTTAGAATTTCTTGAAGGGGAGGTTTCTTGTTGGTATACTCTTTCAGTTTCTGTTTGTCTGCGAATATTTTGAACTCTCCATCATGTTTGAATGCTAATTTAGCTGGATAGAGTATTCTTGGTTGGAAATTTCTTTCCTTTAGTACCTTGACTATATCATACCACTGCCTTCTTGCCTCCATCGTTTCAGAAGAGAAATCAGCACTTAATCTAATTGAGCTTCCCTTGTATGTGATGGTTTTCTTTTCTCTTGCTGCTTTTAGGATTTTCTCTTTGTCTTGAGCATTGGATAATTTGACAAGTATATGTCTTGGTGTGGGCCTGTTGGGGTTTATGACTTGTGGAGTGCGCTGTGCTTCTTGGATATGTACATCTGTCTCTTTCAGTAGATTTGGGAAGTTTTCAGCCATTATTTCCTGCAACATTCCTTCTGACCCCTTTCCCTTCTCTTCACCTTCTGGAATGCCTATAATACGTATGTTTGAGCGTTTTGCATTGTCATTCAGGTCCCTAAATCCTAATTGGATTTTTTCTATCTTCTTATTGACCCCTTCTACTATCTGTTTGATTTCTGAAGTACTGTCTTCCACATCACTAATTCTCTGCTCTGTCTCTTCTAGTCTGCTGATATTTGCTGCAAGTGTATTTTTGATTTCTTGAACTGTGGTGTTCATTCCCATCATATCTGTTATGTTTTTGCATATGTCTGCAATTTCCCCTTCAAGTGATGTCTTCATGTTGTTAACCTCTTTCATTACTTCGTCAAATTTGTCGGTGATAAATGTTCTGAGATCTTTCATTGCTTGTGCCAAGTTTTGCTCCCCTTCGTGATTATTGGTTTGTTGATTGGATTCAGCCATGTTTTCCTGATTACTGGTTTGGTTTGTAGATTTTTGTTGCTTTCTGGTCATCTCTTTATCTTGACGGATTTAATCAGTTCCTTAGGTTCTTTGTCTGCTCTTGGAGGTTAATTAGCTGTTATTTTTGCATAGGTGTTATATCTTCTCTTTGTCACTTTTTTCTTCTTATTCTAGTTTCTTGTTGTTGGTTAAGTTCACTTTAAAGGAAAGTATTAGTGTTGGGGGAAGGCATGTGTAAGCAAGGGAAAAGTGTAAAGTAATATTGGTGATATATGTTAACAAAGCAAGAATATGAGATCTGGGAGGATGGAGGTTAGATTTATGTAAATTGTGTAGAGTTATAGCAGTAGGTAGAGTACCTATTATGAGGTAGGTGATTGAATATGGGAGGATTATGGTATGAGCTAAAAAGCTATTGATTTCGTGAGAGAGGGAAAGAGAAAAAAAATGGTAATAGTTTCAAGAGTGGATAACAGACAGAAAACAAAACATAGGTATTAGAAATTAAGACTTAGACCCTTCGTGGATCGAAGAAAGGGAGGTGGGAGGTGGAATATGGGAGAGCCAGTAGATGGTGGCTGATATCAAGATGTAGGGGAAAGAGGATAGTGCAGGTAGGCTAAATCAGTTCACACAGAAATGAGGCAGTGGAGGATGAGAAAACCCCAGCGAATGTGAGGTGTTTCCTGCCACACCTATTTTATAATTGAGTTAAAATAAACTAAGTAGAATATGAGGGACAAGAGGGAGAGAGACAACAGAGAAAAAGAAAGAAAGAAAAAAAAAAAGAAAGTGGGGGGGAAGGGACTAGAGGAAGAAAGTAAAAGGGGATGGGCAAGGGGTGGGGAACAGATAGGGGAAAGAAAAAAAAAAACAGATATGCACGACCCAGAATTAAAACACCCACTTCTCAGCACCTACCATGAAAAAAAGCCTTAAATAACTGAGTAAAAGAAAGACTTTGGGGGATACGCTGTGAGAGAAGACTAGGGGATAATGCGGTGTTAGCAATCAGGAAATTGAAAAAAGTAAAGAATAAGTCAAAATGAAAATAAAAACAAAACAAAATGAAATGATAAGGAAAGAACGCCAACGTTGAAGGCTAGGGCATTTAAGGACCTCAGATGGACCTCAGTGCGTGATGGATTCAGGGATGAAAAGTCTGAGATATTGAGGTCTCAAGAGATGTGAGTCTCTGTGGTGTGGGCCACCAGATTTTAGGGAATTCAGACTTGGCACTCTCCAATCTGGTCTACAGGAAGCCTGGGAGCCCCGCAGTGTAACACAGCCCTCAGGGATCCCCTCAGCTGGGTGCCAGCCTTAAGGGGGAAGTCAGATCCGCAAACTCTATATTATGACTGAACCCTGCAATTCATTTACTTAGCTGGGCTCATTAGTATATTTCACTTCAGCTTTTAGACAGCTCCCATCCTGTGATTCCAAACCTCTGCCACTAGAGGGCGCCTCTACACCGCAGCCACTTTGCTAGTACAGATCTGAAGCCCGGCCTGTGACGCCGAAAACAGATTCGAAAATCGGATTTCCCAAGCTTCGCAAAATATTCCCTAATCTGCTTCCAGACGTATCCCCCTCCCTTGCCGCAGCCTAATACAACTTTCTGATTACGTCTCTTTATTGCCTACAGCCTATTTGGGTCAGAGACTGGCTGCCAGGCTTTTGGGGGTGGGGCTTCAGGTGGAAGTACTGTTGTTTATGTTCGCAATCACGTTTCTCCCGCTTCACAACAAAGCACCGTCTATCTTCCCAAATCGCACTGCAAAGGCGACCCGTCGCATCAACCCGTGCAGAGCTCGCCCAGAGCTCGTGAACTCCTCAAGAGCTCAGAGCCGTGTAAAAGCGGTGCCGCTGGGCTGAACCGCGACTCCCCTCCTCCTGCAGCAGGGAGGAGCCCGCGCGGGTCTCACCCACAGGCAATAGAACCCAAACTATATCTACTAGACCAATCCTCTCTATTACCTTTCCACCCAATCGATGTCCAGGCACTTCTGCCCTGCAAAAATCCCGAAAGAGCCCGGCCTTGGAGAGCCTGCAGCCGCGCCCAACCGTCTCCTCCCAGGACCTACTGCAAAGGCAAGTTCACTCAGCGACCATCTTGCCTCCCCCTCCTGAAAATCTTTTATGTTAGGTTACATTTTACTTTAGCTTTTCTGAAGTTCTAAACACAAGACTTGAATCAAGCAGAAAATCACTTTGAATGTTAATCATTTAGAACATAAATTTATGGCTTTTATCTATTACCTTAGCATTCTAAGATATACTTTCAGCAAGGTTAAAAACAGTCATGGATAAACACTTTAGAAGTAGTGTCTATGGTACATAATCCTTTTGAAGTAGCATTTAATATTGCCATCACACTTTAAAAAGGAATTATAAAGGAAACTAAATATAATGAAACATGAGTTGTGGGCTCATTGGTTAGAGAAGCCCCCAGAAAGCAGAATCTGTTATTGTGTCATTCCATGCATTAGTATTTTATTATAAAAAGGCTTTTCCAACAAGAACATAGAAATAACATCAAGCAAGCACATGAAATTACATTGAAGACATAGGGAGTGTTCCATTTTCAGAATGTACAGTTTTCAGGAGGATGGCATCTGAATCATCTCCAGTTTCAATTAAGTGGCCTGTTAATACCACTTTAGGCCAGACCAGAAACCACCCCTGGGGAGTGCTGTGGGGAGTGCATTCCATTTGAGAAGTAGAAAGCAGCTGGATATATTGTGATTGGGTTTTGTCTTTGTAGCTTCAAGAGAGAACTTCCTAGTTCTCCATTCCCTCAAAGCTATGCATTCCCCAACATACTTTCCAATGCCTTGTTTTCCTTAACTGCACTGTTCAGTACCCTGGTACCTTTAGATGGGGTCACTGCCCAGTTATTCTTCCAGATGGACTTTGTGTTATTGTTCTTTGAGTTCTCCATTTCATTGTCTCCTCACTCCATTGTTGTGGGGGGTGAAATGTTCCTATTGGGTCATTTTTTGCTATACTGAGGTACCTAGATCTGCCTGGAATCCATTCAGATATCTGAACACTTTGCAGAAGTGTTTCTCTACAATCAACATTATGCATGAGAATTGCTGTGCCATATCCAGATTATCTACAATGGTTTTCTCTATGACAAAAGTCATCTCGTTTTCATTTTACAAGTTTCCTCCATGAACCAAGGCATATCATCAGTAGGAAGACTTTTGTCATCCACTATATGACTTCTCTGGAGACACCTGGATTTTTTTTGCCATTTGATCACCTGTATCTTAAGAGACTGATGAAGGTGTGCACCCCTCCTTTCCCCATCCATCCTAATGCCAATAAAGGACTTACGATCCCTAGTGGGATCCTTGGATCCTTATCTCCAACCATAAGCATTCTTTTTAAAGAGAGTAAGAGCAGGGTACCCGTGATGGGAGTGTCCTTCCTATCTGACTCATTAGAGTCAAAAGTGTCTTCCTCACTGACCTGTACCAAGTACAAGGAAGCCTTAGCAACCTGTATGTTCCTCTTTTCTGGGGTGCGGCAAGGGCTCATTGGGCAACTCTGCAGAATTCTATGCTTTTCCAGTTCTGAGAGTGCTGAAATCAGATCTGTGACAGGTTGGCTTGAAGGGAAGGTGGCGTAAAATGGAAAGAAATAAAAGAGAAAGACACAAGATAGGAGATTAAAATGGAATCAGGGGACTCACAGCTACTGGAACTGAGAACCTTGACCCTAGTTTCCACATCATATCATTTGGAAACTACCGAGCAGCTGTTTGCTATCAGAACTGCAACATCATCTACAATAGGGAATAACTGCAACATCTACAATAAGGCAACATCTACAATAGAAGAGGTGAAACTTTTCCCCACATTTCCCCATTTTTGTTTTGCTAAGTCTATGCAAATGATGTTTTACTGATTAACTGAGCTTCCTGCATGATATTTTCACTTTTACATTTGAACAATACTCATTACATTTTTCCTCAATACATTCAACAAGGTACATTTATATATCACTTACAGTTCATCAAGTCACCTAGGTACAAAATATGTTTCATTATTAAATTTCTGATTACTATTCAAGCATTTCATACATAATCCATAACGGCAACAACAAACACTAAGACTTCCACCTAGCAGACATTTAATGAATAGACTTTCATTTCTCACGGGCTTAATATTCCCAACCAGCAAGGCTATATAGACCAGTACTTGATCAAAAGCATCTCATTTTCCCCAGTTTGTATAGTGCTGTTAGCATCTTCAGTGGACCTGGGGCCTCATCCAATTCACAGGCTAAATCAATATCCACCTTCTCCCTCTATTTTTTAAAGCAGCCTGTGGAGGGTCTCCTACTCCTATGAAGGACCTTTCCTAATTAACACATCTTAGGGATAAGATTTTTTATTATTCCAACAATATTACAAATTCTATTAAAATAAAAAGCATTGTACTTTATCAATTATAGCAGAGAGTGTAGTTTTATTTTACCCAACATTTAAGAATTTTGATAGAGTAGCAGGAACCTTACAGCTTGTCCCAATTTTTTGCCTATTCCAGACCCTTAAGATACCATTGTCTCTGATGTAAGTAGGGTCACTGCCACAGATTTCTTCTATGCAGCCAGATTCATTGCCATCAGGCCAGGGCAAAAAGCCTTGAAGAACTTCAAAAGTCCATTGCTGACCTTTTCACACAGTTTTTGCACTTTTTGTATTCATTCAGGCTTGTTTTAATTTTGCCAACCTCATTATCTCACTGAATGGTACCATGATAGTTTTACAACTTCCTCTATGCATACTTGTTCTGTCCCACATATCTCTATATGAACCATTTTACTTTAGGACAAAATACACCTTATAACATTTCAGTTAGCATTCCCACAAACTTTTTACCTTTTTAAATATTCACTTAAGTTTTACATCTTACATTTTATCCTTCCTTTCCCTTTTACTCTTTTTCTCTTTTTTCTTTTCCTTTCTTGTTCTTTCTTCCTTTTTCTCTTTCCCTTTTATCCTTCCTTTGTCTTTTCTCATTTTTCCTTTTCTTTCTTTTTTCTTTCTTTTTCCCCTTATTTTCTCTTTTTCTCTCATTTTTCTTCTTTTTCTTTTTTGAACAATTACACACACTGAAACAATTACACATACTGACATTGAACAAAAAAAAAGCAGTTCCAAATCTATTAATCTAGAATTTCTATATTGCTTCCTTTTATAATTCAACACTTCTTTTCCAGTTTTCCTCCTCTCAATTTTCTTCTTAATCTCTTTCTGTCCCCAAGCTATGCCTGCTTTATGATGCCATGCTTGAACTAGTTCTGTAGTTTAAATACTTTGATGTAATGCCATTCTAGTCTTCAGAATGAGACCCAGCCGTGAAGTTTCCAGTGTCCATCTCTCCATCTGCATGACTGAAGGTTCTGGATTCCACAGGAATTTTCATTGTTTCTTGGCATTCATGGCATGGCTCCATCTGTGAATCTGGCACCCACACAGGCCTGTCTCTGTCTCTTGGGGAAATACAAACAAACCCTTGAGGACTTCAAAGGCTTTCCAGATCAGTTGGGGCTCTGTGCCTTTACACTAACTTTCATTTCACTTGAGGCGATCCCTCTTCCCTTCAGGTCCCTGTTTGGCACCAGTTCCTGTGAGCCTTGTTGGGTGCCAGTTGCTGAGATCAGCTCAGTGATAGGTTGGCTCAAAGGGAAGGTCCATAAAACTTAAATAAAAGAGAAAGACAAGAGAGGAGATAAAGATGGGACCAGGGGATTCACAGCTTCTGGAATTGAGAGCCTCGGCCCTAGTTTCCACATCATATTGTTAGGAAACTACTGAGCAACTGTTTGCTATCAGAACTGCAAAATCATCTACAACAGGGAATAACTGCAACATCTGCAATACGGCAACATCTATAATAGAACAGGTGAAACTCTTTCCCACATTAGAGCATTCCTTTTTTTTTTTTTTTTTTTGGCTCTTACTAGGGCCTTACTCTCTTAATTAAGGGGGCCACCTTCTGCCCCAGAACAGCAGTTTTTCTGTAGGGATCACATCTTCTGATTTTGTCTCCACCCTGCTTTGCTTTGATAAAGGCACATTGCTCTCCGTGGGCCAACCCTGCCCCCTCAGTTTTCTTCTCTTGGTAGTTCTTTGTGCTCCCTCTTTGGCCCTTCTGGCACAGTTTCCTATTCTCTCCTTCTAGGCCACTTCAGTGAAAATGGCAGATGCTGGGCTTCTGATTCCAGGCCAAAACAGAACATTGTTGTGATATTTACTACCATTTTGCCCATTACTCTCACTGAAATTTAGGTACAGGGCTATTTCCCAGGGTAGGACTTGTTTCATTGATGCCCCCAATGCCCTCCAAGGCAGGACTACCTCATCCATATCCTGAGCATGAGTGGGATGGTTTAGTTGTTTTTCCTTTACATAAAGTGAATTTATTATCTTATGAGCAGTCAGGTGATGTTTCTTTTTTAGACATTTGCTACATTTAGGATTATCATTTTCATGCTCTCAGCCTCTGAGACTGGGTAGATGCATTTGTCTTCATCTTTTTTTGTTGTCCTTCTATAAACATTTCTGTCTTCCATTTTAGCTGTTCTGTCTGTTCTATCACTTATTCTATCATTTCAAGACTGCTGTTATATGCCTCTAATGTGGCTTTGATACCATTTATGTCTTTCCCATGAGCTCTGTTACTTTTCAGGTTTTCACATTCTTTGTTCTTCCTTTCTTCTTGACCTCTTTTATCTCTTTAGTCATATTGGCTTTCATCTTATTAATTTGGTTTTGGAAATTTGCATGCATCTCATTGGTTAGTTGTCTGAATTCCTGCATCTCCTCTGGGCCTTTGATATTTTCCTTTTCTTGGGCCATTTTTTCCATTTTCTTAGTGTGCATTGTAATTTTTTCCTGGTGTCTAGGCACCTGATTAGGATGGAGAGTTTACTTGTATGCTCAATTTCTCTTTTGTAGAGATTAGAAGGAGAGTTTCATCTTACCATTCTTTGATTCTTGGTTCAACAAATAGATAAATAGGATTTCCTCAAAATTAAAATCTTGTATGTCAATGGACTTTGTCAAAATGGTGAAAAGTCAACCGACTACATTCCATGAAAACATTAGATAATCACATATCCAGTAAGGGTTTAATATCCAGAATATGTAAAGAGGTCAAACAACTCAACAATAAAAAGACAAACTACCCAATTAAAGAATGTGTTCAACATTTGAAAAGTCAACTGTTGAAAGATATTCAAATGGTGAAAAAACACATGAAAAAGTTTTCAACCTCAAGCAATTATGAAAATTCAAATGAAAAAGTACAATGAAATATTTCACTTATTAGTTTGGCCACTCAAAAATTGGAAAACTGTGAATGTTGGAGAGGATGTGGATAGGAATGCTTCTTCATTGTTGGTGGGTTTGTAGAATGGTATAGCCAATGTGGAGGAATGACATTTCCTAACTAATTTGGTTATAGACTTGGCCATGTTACCCAACAGTGTCATTACTACATATATACCCACAAGAATTGAGAACAGCGATGTGAACAGACTTCAGCACACTGCTGTTCATAGTAACATTATTAATGACTGCTAAAGTTTGGAAACAACCCAGATGTTTATCAGCTCTGCTATATACACATGGTAAGAATATTATGTAGCTGTAAAAACAAAGTCACAAAGCGTATAACAACATGGATGAACTTGGAGTACATTATGTTAGTGATGCAAAAGGCCAAATACTATATGAATGTACTATGATGAACAGTGTATCATGTAATCTTGTGAATTTAGTAACTTGAATATGGGTCACCAGAAAATAGAAGGAATTTTGAGAATGAAAAGCTGAGAATTAACTTGTACAGAATTGTTAAGAAGGATGTATGTTAAATTGGAGATGAATAGAAAAGTTCAAAGCCCAATATAATGTTTGTAACTAGCAATAGTATTATGTGGGGTATGAAAGTGGTTTAAAGGGAACATTTAAAGTCATATGTATAACTAAAAGGAAAGGTAAAAAAATATAGAACATGGGACTGTATAGCATAGTAATACCGCATGTGAAATAGGATAAGGGTAAAATTACATATATGGGGCTGTACTTCTCTGAAACTGAACAAATGCATGTTATTTTTGTTTCCTTTTCTTTCTTTTACAAATGTATGTTAATACTGCAAGATGTTAATAGCAGGGGAAAAATGTATGCTAAGTGAAAGAAACCTGACACAAAGTATTACATGTTGTATGTTCCTATTTCTATAAAACAGAAATATAAATCAATTTGTAGGGTTGAAATTAGGTTAGTGTTTTCACAGCCCTGGGGAAAAAATGCTGAAGGGGAGGGGTTTTTCTTCTGGAGTAATGAAATTTTTCTAAAATTTTTTTTGGTGATGAATGCACAAAATTTTGATTATACTAAAATCCTTTTGAATAGATCATATGGTATTTAAATATGTCAAGAAAATTATGTAATAAATAATTGTGCATGAATAACCATAAGTAGCAGTTGTGTTCTGCTAGTGAAACAGATTGAGAAGTAAAGAATTTTCTTCCTTTTTTATCTTTTTGTTTATTATAATTGAACTAATGAAAATGCTTTAATAATGATTGAAGTGATGAATATGCAACTGTGTGATTGTATCAAACACCATTGATTGTGTACTTTGGACAAACTGTATGCTTTATTAATACGCATCAATAAAACTGACTTGTATAAAAAGATAGTTCGCAGCCAGGAGTTCAGTGGTTAGCTTTCACTCTTTGAAAAGATATATTAACCAAGCCATGTGAAACTCCCCTGTCTTTTGCCCATATCTTGTCTCTTAATTCATGTATTTCACTTTCAGGGAAACGCCTCATTTTCACAGTTCCATTTTAACCCTGTCATTGGTGATTTTATGTTAAACCTAACTTTTGACCTGAAAACAGCCTGGACTTGGTGCAACTCCCCACAAAGTGTCTGAAACTCCCCTTGGCAGTCATTTCAAACCCTTGAGACATGGTGGAGCAAGTGGCATGGGTGTGTACAGGTGACCAGCAGCCAGGGTAGTTTCCTTAATCTTCCTAGGATCCACCTCCTCATCTTTGCCCCATGCCCCACACCATTTTCTCACTGTTGACATAGAGATTGCTTGCATCTCAGTTGTACTCGTGCAGCTAGAGGGAGGCCAGCATCTTAGCCCATTACACCCTATGGAGTTGGCTACTCCCTGGGGAGACTACTGATAAATCACTATGCATCTACCATACTGTGGAGTACTTTGTTGGCACACAAAGTGTTGGGGCAAGATACCTATTACCACTTGTAGCAGTTTGATATAGTTATGAATTCCAAAAACAGATATTGGATTATGCTTGTAATCTATCTGTACCTGAGTATGGGTGGGGCTCACAGATAAAAGGCATGACAAATGACAGAGTTGAGGTTTTTGAGGTTGGAGTTTGATGCTGAAGTCTTAAGCTGGAGTCCCAGGAAGTAAGCTCACAGAGACAAGAGAAGCCAGACCCGGGAAGAAAGAAACCCTGAACTCAAAGAAAAGCAAGATCCAGGAATGTAGGAACCCAGGAAGCCTGAACCCTTGCAGATGTTGGCAGCCATCTTGCTCCAAATAGATTTTAGTGAGGGAAGTAACTATGCTTTATGGCCTGGTATCTGTAAGCTCCTACCCCAAATGAATACCCTTTATAAAAACCAACTAGTTTCTGGTATTTTATATCAGCACCCCTTTGCCTGACAAATACAGCACCTATATGGAAGGAGACTCACCACATGGAAGATAATGAGTCCATGCAGTTATTGGGGTGGGGTCACCAAGAAAACACATGACTTACACAGGCATTGGATGGACCACCAGTTTCTCCCAATGTGAAGAAACAAAGCAGGTTCAGCTTAGTGGGAATTGCTCCCCTATAGCCAGTGAATCCCACTCCAAAACTGATGCAGGGAAATGGTCTATGCACACACCTCTTGTGTATAGTTTGTATAGTAAGCAATGGGCCTGGCTCTCTCCCCACCAGGAACAGAAGTAACACCAGGGGTACAGCAGGTACTATAAAATAATGCATATACTTGACCAAGCAGTCTCCAGTGAATGTTAACAGAATGCTCTATGCAAATAGAGAATGAATCTTTCATCAGGCCACTATTTGCTAGGGAATCTCTTTTATCTCTAGGAACTCCTGCCAAGTCCATATTTATAACCCAATCCCAGGAGCCAGGCTACTACATCTAAGCACAGGGTTTATTGGTGGGTCTCAGGGAAAAGTGACAGTCCTCACTCCAACTGTCCCATTCCACATTATATATATATATATTTTTTTTCCAAAGCAGAAGTTGTTTACTGGATAAACTGCCAGTGGGATGTGCCCATCAGCCAGCAAACTCATCAAAATATATAATATAGTTCAAAAATGTGGACTTTAGTTGTAACAAATACTTTCTAATTGACCACAACTTCTGATCAAATATAAAGAGGTAAAACCGAGAACTGAAAAACAGAAAAAAAAGCACCAACTATTGTTTAGTTAGGATTTGTATCCTAAAAGTCAAATTCCTGTTGCAGGATGTGTATAGAAAAGGGGAAAAATGAATAAGAAACTTGAAGTAGTTATGAACACTCAAAGGTTAAAGCTTAGTTTAATGTAACATGGTGTAATTGAAACATCGCTAGACTGGAGGCCAATAACCTAGAGTCCATTTCTGTCTGCTGTAACTGGTTATGTGACCTTGGGCTACTAACACCCTAGGTTTTTATTTCTACAAGAACCTTACAAAACTAGGTTTTGTAACCTTACTTAACACATAGTGTCAAGTGAAACCTTACAACACATAAAAACAACAAATAAAACCCTAGAGTAGAAAGAAAAGCTAACCAATCAAACCCAACAAGATAAACAGATTCCTAGATGCAAAATTTACAAGCTGTACTAAGAAACAGGAAGACATGACTCAGTCTAATGAACAAACTAAAACAAACTAGACATGGTCCAGTCTAATGAACAAACTAAGGACATGCAGAACATGGAAAAACTAATAAAAGATGTCCAAACAAATATCATGAATCAACCTAAGTGAAGGAAGAGATTATGGATATTAAGAAGACACTGGGAAAAAATACTGAAGAAACTATAAACATACATTAAAAGATATGATAGTGATGAGTGACACAATCCAAGAAATAAAAGATACACTGGAAATGCACAACAGATTTGAACATGCAGAGGAATCAGCAATGTTGAATACAGTACATCTAAAATCAGACACATGGAACAGATAGATAAAAAGATAGAAAAAGCCCAGCAGGGACTTAGGAACTTGAATAACAAGAGAAAATGCAAAAATGTATGCATTATAGGCACCCCAGAGAGAGGAGAGAAGGAGAAGGGAACAAAAGGAGTGTTGGAGGAAATAATGGCTGAAAATTTCCCAACTCTATTGAGGAACATGGATGTATATGTCCAGGAAGTACATTGCACCACAAACCATAAAAATCCTAACATCCCTACCCCAAGACTTATACTTGTCAAATTGTCCAATGCTCAAGACAGAATGGAGAAAACAGAAAGAGAAAAAATATCTATCACATTCAAAGGAAGCTTGATAATATTAAGTGTTGATTTCTCATCTGGCATTCAAAAATGAAGGAAAGTTCAAAATATAGATAAATTAAGAAAGTTTGTGAATAAGAAACCCACCCTGCAGGATATATTAAAAGGCATTCTGCAGGTTGAAAAGAAAAAAATAGGAGATACTGTTGGAGGAGAGTGAAGGAAAAACTAAAAAGGTAAAAAGGGAAATAAAAAAATGACATACATAAATTTAAAGAAAATATAGCTAATATAAGTAATTCCTTGACAGTAATAACACTGAATGTTGATGCCTTAAACTCTCCAATCAAGGTAACAGTTTGGCAGAATGGATAGGGATATATAACTGATCTTTATGCTGACTACAAAAAAAAAACCTTAAATCCAGGAACATAAGGAGGCTATAATTGAATGGTTGTAAAGCAAATTTGCATGCAAACAATAATCAAAAAAGGGTAGGAGTAGCTATACTATGTTGTACAAAATAGACTTTGTTTTTTTTGTTGTTGTTGTTGTTTTTTTCATTAAAAAAATGTATTCTGGTAAAATATATAACAAAATTTATTATTTTAACCATTTTAATGTACTATGCAGGGGCATTAATTATAGTTACAGTGTTATACAACCATCACCATTATCTATTTCCAAATATTTTCATTACCCTAAACAGAAGCTCTGTAACCATTAAGCAATAACTCCCCATTCTTCATCCTCCCAGCCCCTGGTTAAACTCTCATCTACTTTTTGTCCCTATGAATTTGCCTATTTTCATATTTCAAATTGTATTTTGTCCTTTTGTGTCTGGTTTATTTCACTTAACATGTATTTAAGTTTCATTTATTTTGTAGCACTTATCAGAACTTTATTCCTTTTTGTGGCTGAATTATGTATCATTGTATGCCACATTTTGCTTATGTGTTTATCTGTTGATGGGGTACGTAGGTTGTTTCTACTTTTTCACTATTATGAATAATGCCACTATGAACATTGGCATACAAGTATTTGTTTGAGTCCCTGTTTTCAATTCTTTGAGGTATTAAACAAAGACTGGAATTGAGTAATACAGTAATGCTATGTTTAGGTTTTTGAGGAACTGCCAAACTCTTTTCCATTGTAGCTGCACCATTTTACATTCTTTTTTTTCCCCTCAGCATAGTATTTTTTTTTAGACTTTGAATGCGAAACTATTTCAAGAGATAAAGAATGTGACTAGATATTTAAAAAGAATGCTATCAAAAAGAAATAACAATAATAAACATTTATGCAGCTAATCAGGGTGCCTCAAACGACACAGGGCAAAGTTGGAAAAACTAGAAGACTAGATGCCTCCACAATTATTGTGGGGGATTTTAATACACCATTCTCACCATTAGAACATCCTGACAGGAATCAAGAAAGGAAGACCTTGAGTAATCATTAGAGGAGCTGGACCTGATATATATATACAGAGGGAAGTGAATTTGACTCAACTGATAGAGCATCCACGACCACATGGGAGGTCCAGGGTTCAAACCCAGGGCCTACTGGCTGGCGTGGTGAGCTGGCCCACATGCAGTGCTGATGCAAGCAAGGAGCATTGTTCCACACAGGGGTGTCCCCCATGTAGGGAAGCTGCATGCACAAGGAGTGCTCCCTGTAAGGAGAGCTGTTGCACATGAAAAACTGCAGCCTGCCCAGGAGTGGTGCCACATACTTGGAGAACTGATACAGCAAGATAATGCAACAAAAAGAGACAAAGATTCCTGGTGCCACTGACAAGAATACAAGCAGACAGAGAAGAGCTCACAGCGAATGGACACAGAGAGCAAACAACTGGGAGAGAGGAAGGGGAGAGAAATTATATATATATGCATGTATGTATATGTATATGTGTATGTATGTATGTATATGTATATGTATATGTATATGTATATGTATATGTATATGTATATACACACACAGAGCATTACAACCAAATACAGCAGGATATACATTCTTCTCTAGTGCACATGAATCATTCTCCAGGATAGCCAACATGTTAGTACTCAGAGCATCTCTCAATGAATTCAGAAAGATTGAAATTATACAAAGCAATTCCTCTGATCACAATGGAAGAAAGCTGGAAATAGGGGCAGAAAATCAGATTAGGAAAAAACTATGGAACTGAATTAGCACACTCTTAGACAATCAGTGGGTCAAGGAAGAAACTGCAGAAGAAATCATTTACTACCTTGAAATGACTGAAAATGACAACACAAAGTCTCAAAACCTAGAGGGTGCACTGAAAGCTTTACTGAGAGGGAAATTCATAGCCATAAAAGTTTATATTTAAAAAGAAGAGCTAAAATCAAAGACCTTTATGTACACCTGGAGGAACTAGAAAAAGACCAACAAACTAACCTCAAAGAAAATAGAAGGAAATAACAGATTGGAGCATAACCAAATGAAAAGAAAAATAAGAAAGCCCTAGGAAAAATAAAACAAAAAGCTGGTTCTTTGACAAGATTAATTAAATTAAATTCTTTTCTAGACTAACAAAGAAAAAGAGAAGAAGCAAATACAAAAAATAGGAGGAAGGGGATATCCCTGTTGACCTCACAGAAATAGAATATCATAATAGGATACTCTGAAACATTGTATACCCACCAGATGTATAATCTAGAGAAAATGGACAAATTCTGACACACAAGCACCCTACATAGTCAAAAGAAGAAATTGATTAACTCAAAGAATATCTCAATTATGATCTTGAATTTATTAAAAACCTCTCAACTAAGAAGAGTCCAGGATCAGATGACTTCGCAGGTGAATTCTACGAAACATTCTGGAAACAACACCAGTCCTATTTAAACTCCTGCAGAAAATAGAAGTTGAGGAAACATTGCCTAACAGATTCTGTGATGCCAACATCACCTTAATACCAAAACCAATAAAGCCAATGGTGCCAGGAGAAAAGAAAACTATAGACCAATGTCTCTAATGAACCTCAATGTAAAATAAAAATAATACTTGCTAATTGTACTCAACAACACATCAAAAGAATTACATACCATAACCAGGTGAGCTTCCTCCCTAGTAGGCAAGGATAGTTCAACATAAGAAAATCAGTCATTGTAATACACCACATAAACAGATCAAAAGAAAAAGTAACACGATAAATCTGTATTGTTGCAGAAAAAGCACTTGACAATATACAGCACCCTTTCCTGATAAAAATACTTCAAATGACAGGAATAGAAGGAAACTTCCTCAACATGATAAACCCACAGTTATCAACATATTCATTGTTGAAGTCCTAGAAGTTTTCCAAATAAGATCTGGAACACGATGGGGATGCTCACTCTCACCATTCTTATTTAACTTTGTGTTAGAAGTACTTGCTTGAGCATTTAGGGGTAAAAAGCATCCAAATTGGAAAGGAAGAAATAAAAATTACACTATTTGCAAATAACATGTTCCTATAACTCAAATGCCCTGAGAATCTAAGCTTCTAGAGTATATGTATAGGCTTCCATAAAGTGGCAGGTTATAAGATAAATGTGAAAAAAAATGTGCAAATATCAGTAAAATTTCTGTACACCAACAATGAGCAATCTGAGGAGGAAATCAAGAAAAAAATCCCATGTACAATAGCAACTAAAAGAATAAAATTCCTGGAATAAACTTATCTGAAGATGTAAATGACAGAAATACAGAAAACTACACAAAACTTTTAAAGAAAATGAAAGAAAATCTAAACAAATGGAAGAATATTTCCTACCTATGGATAGAAAGACTAAACTTCATTCACATGTTTATCCAATGCAAGCTGACTTACAGATTTAATGCAATCCCAGTAAAAATTACCAGAGAACTTTTTACTGACTTCGAAAAGCTAACTATGAAATTTATTTGGAAGGGCAAGGGGACCCAAATAACCAAAGGTATATTGAAAAACAAATACCAAATCAGAGGAATCACACTACCTGACTTTAAAACATACTACAAAGCTACAGTGGTCAAAACTGTATGATACTGGTCCAAGGATAGGCATACTGATCGATGGAACTGAATTGGGAGTTCTGATATAGATCCTTAATAAACAATCAACTGATATTTGACAATATCACCAAGCCCATTCAAATCGGTGAGAATGGCTTCTTTAAAAGTGCGTTTGCAGAACTGGATATCCATATCCAAAAGAATGAGGGAGGAATACCATCTCACACCTTATACAAAAATTAACTCAAGAAGGATGAAAGATCTAAATATAAGAGCCAAGATCATACAGATCTGAGAAGATAATGTACAGAAGCACCTACAGGATTTTGTATAAGGAAATGATTTCATGAACTTTACACCCAAAGCATGAGCAATGAATGAAAAAATAGCTAAATGGAGCCTCAAAATTAAAAACCTTTGCCCCTCAAAGGAGTTCATTGACAAAGTGAAAAGGCAGCATTCTCAATGAGAGAAAATATTTAGTAACCACATATTTGATGGGCATAATACCCAGCATATATAAAGAAATGCTAGCCCCTAAAAATAAAAAGCCAACCCATTTAAATAATGGGCAAGAGATTTGAATAGACACTTGTCCAAAGAAGAAATACAAATATCTAAAAAGCACATGAAGGGAAGCAGATTTGGCCCAACTGGTAGGGCATCCACCTACCACATGGGAAGCCCAAGGTCCAAACACAGGGCTTCCTGACCCATGTGATGAGCTGGCCCATGTGCAGTGCTGATGCAGGCAAGGAGTGCCATGCCATGGAGGGGTGTCCACCATGTAGGGGAGTCCAAAGTGCAAAGGGTGTGCCCCATTAAGAGAGCCACCTAGCACAAGAAAAGTGCAGTATGTCGAGAAATGGCTCCGCACACAGGGAGAGCTGATGCAGCAAGTTGATGCAACAAAATGAGACACAGATTCTGGGTACCACGGACAAGAATACAAGCAGACACAGAAGAACACACACACAGTGAATGGACACAGAGCAGACAAGTGGGGGGTGGGGAAGGGGATAGAAATAAATAATTTTAAAAATGAAAAATAAAAAGCACATGAAAAGATGATCAACATCAGTAGCAACTAGTGAAATGAAAATCAAAACTACAATGAGATAACATCTTAATCCATTAGACTGGCTGCTATTAAAAATACAGAGAATAAAAATGTTGGAGAGGGTACATGGAGAAATGGGAACCTTTATCCACTCCTGGTGATAAGGCAGGATGCTGCAGCCATTGTGGAGGACAGTTTGGTGGTTCCTCACGAAGCTAATTGTAGAACTGCCATATGGTCCAGCAATCCCACTGCTGGGTATATACAAGAAGTATTGAAAGCAGGGACATGAACAGATATATGGACACCAATGTTCATAGAAGCATTATTTAGTATTGCTCAAAGTTGGAAAGAACCCAAATGTCCAACAGATACGTGGATAAACAAATGGTACTATAGACATACAATGGAACATTACTCAGCTGTAAGAAAGAAAGCATCATTAATTCATGGGATAACATGGATGAATCTTAAAGACCTTATATTAAGTGAAGCAAGCCTGGCACTAAAGGATAAATATTACATTACCTCACTGATGTGAATTAAACAAATTTAGAAGAATTACAGAGGTAGATTCTGGAAAGTATGTTTACAGGAAACAAAAATGAGAAGATTGTGAGCCAATGCCCATATGAGCAACATTTATCATAAGGTGGAAATGTGTATTGTACAGTAGATGGGCATGACAGTGGTGCATGATGCTATTGGGTTGGGCAGTGCTGGTTTGTGGAGGAGGATTGTGGTGAGGGTGGGTTGGACTGTCCATGAAAGTGGGGGACTAGGTGAACACTGAGGCTTTGCAGTATGTTGTTGAAACTACAATGATGGGAATGTTTTTTGGGAGTGTGGCATGGGAGCAATACTGGTTTAGAGTGTTGTGTTTCTGGGGCATTCAGGACAGGGCACACCTGGGACAGGCGTCTAGGGAGTGTGTGTGTTCATCTTGTCATAGTGTGTTTTATTAGTGGTTGGAGGTCCACATAATAAGTGGGCAGGTGTTGGGCTCCCATCCTGGGTAGTCCTGGTGTGTTCTCAAATTGAGGGGCAAGAGTCTCTTGAGAGCATAGGAAGTGCCTAACAGGGGGGACAGGCCAGTATATTAAGCCCTCAAACTTTTTGCAAGTAACTATGAATCTTGTTCTTCAAGGAGTGAAGCTTGGTTGTTTCCCAGCTCCCAAGGGGAGGGGGAGGGAGGTTCAGAATAGATGGAATATTGGGCATTTGGGGAGTGATGGAAGTGTTCTACATGATCTTACAATGATGGATAAAGGCCATGTTAAATTTCATCAAAATTTACAAAGGGAATGGTCCAAAATGTAAACCACAATGTAAATCGTTGACCATGTTTAGTAGCAATACTTCCATATTTATATATCTTTTGAAACAAATGTACCTTACACTTATAAAATTTTATTAATAGGGGAAAGGGGAAAAGGTTAGGGATGTTGGATTTACCGGACTCCCCTGTATTCTGTACATGAATTTTCTGTAAACTAAAAGTTCTTGGAAGACAAAAGGAAAGAAAAAAAAAGACACTGGGTAATAGAAGAAAATGTCACTGTATATACAAGATAAGAGATCTTACAGTGATGAAAGACATAATGTCAATAAAATTTTTTTACAGTGGAAGAAGCTAAATCATTGATGGGGAGACAATGGCCACTAGAGGTGCTGAAGTCAAGAGGAGGACTAAGAAGTGTAATATGGGGGCATTTTCAGGACTTGGAATTGTCCTGAGTGATATTACAATGACAGATATGGATCAATATATATATGGCCATAATCTACAGAATTGAGTGAGATGGAGAGTATACTACAATGTAAACTGTAATCCATGCTTAGTGCAGTGCTCCAAAATGTGTTTCTCAATTGCAATGAATGTACCTCACTAATGAAAGACGTTGTTATTGTGGGGAAGCATGGCAGGTATGAGGAGTGGTGCATAGGGGAAACCCTTATTTTTTTTTTATGTAACATTTTATATAATCTAAGTATCTTTTAGAAATAAATAAAATGTAGATTTTTTTTAAAAAAAGCAGTGGGGAATAAGGTACAACCCACAAACAATCACACTAAGTTCACAAAAATTTTTTCTAATTTTACATTTTTAATTATTTTTTATTATTCCAATATTGTGTAACTTTTTGTATTTATTTTTCAAACCTTCATTTCATTTTCTTAGTAATTGTAATAGCTTATTTTATTAGCTTCATTTCTGAAGAAGTTTGGATCACAGAAGAGTTAGAACTGTGGCAGGGAGGATCACTGGTGTAGGGAGTCAGTGATGGAAGGTGGTTCACCTGGGGCAAACCTTCATAAAAGGCACATCAATTTGTTCAAGTGTTCGTGGGGCATTGTCATGGTGGGTGGAGATACACACAATAGCTGAAAGAATATCAATTTCCCATCCTGGGAAGCTCTGCCACATTCTCTAATGTGATAGCAAGAATCCCCCAAATACAGGGGCAGCAACCAGTGAAGGAGAAAGGAATATTGATGGGCCCTTCATATTGTTGGATAACTTATGAACCTTTAATTTTGAAATTGAACCTGAGCCTAGTAATATAGGGTGCCTAAAAGTTACCTCCTGAGAGCCTCCTTGTTGCTTAAATGTGGCCTCTTTCTAAGTGGAACTCAGCATATAAATGTTTTTCCCACAGCATGGGACATGACTCCTGGAGATGAGCCCCCCTGGCACCCAGGGATTACTACCAGGCACCAACTAGCAATGCAACTGGAAAAAGACATTGGCCAAAAGGGGGAAAGGGTAAAGACAAATGTGTTTTTATGGCTAAGAGACTTCAAAGTGAAGGGGGTCATTCCAGAGGTTGTGCTTATGCACACCTCTGAAGGATCTCATTGACTGCCAAATTATATATAGCCTCAAATAGTGGAGGCATTCAGAACTACAGGTAGGACAGACAGCTCAGGGGTTTGGTGCCCTGCCAGTGGGCCCTATCTGGGAACTTATGCTCCCGAGTGTGACAGAGTTGGACTCAGTTTTGGTTTCCCTATACATGGCTCTTCTACCCCTTCTATTTGACCATATACTTAGTGCTAGAGTGATGGTGTATGTCTAAGAGACTTAAATCTTTGGTCTGTTGATGTGCCATCTCAGCCATGAATCTCAACGGAGTTGCAACCCATACTCTCTAGTTCATCAGGGTCCCCCAGGACAACTAACAAGGAATGATGATGGACAAGCATCCCAAAGAACATAGAGAGTCTGCAGCTGCAAGCAAGATAGTCCTATCCATCTGCACCATAGGATCTAAGCCCCCTCTCAAATAGAGGTGGAGTAGGCATCACCATACCATATTCCTTAGGATTGGGGAATGAATGATGGACTAGAGTAGACTTCTTGGGATTCTAGTATAGACTTACTGTGATTCTAACAATGGAAGAACTTTTATCATTGATGTGGAGGGTGTGGCCATTGGAGGTTCTGAGGAGAGGGAGAGGGAAACCAGGTGTAATATGGGGACATTTCCAGGACTTGGGAATTGTCCTGAATGACATGGCAAAGACAGATACAAGTCATTATATATCTTGTCAAACTTACAAAATTGTGCAGGAGAGAGTGTAAGCTACAATGTAAACTATAATCCATTCTTAGTGACAGTGCTCCAAAATGTGTTCATCAATTGTATCAAATGTACCACACTAAGAAGGATTTTAATGTGAACAAATGTGGGTGGGGTTGGGAGAAGAGCATATGGGAATCTCTTTTATTTTATATGTAACATTGATGTAATCCAAGTATCTTTTAAAAAAATTAAAAACTGTTTTTTAAAAAACCCAAAGGCGTATTTGTCTAGAAAGGTGTCTTTGCCACAAATCTCACCCAAAGTCAATGTTGGTGCTAGCCACATCCAATCCATTCAAGGCCCACCCCCTTTACTGCTTGAGACTGTATTATTGCCCTCTTTACTTCTTAAAAAGCAGTCCACTTGGGAGATTTTCTCATTTCTAGGTACAACCCTCCCTGATTAGCCCATACATTGGTTTCTAATATCTGAGCTAAATGAGGAATGGAAGGTTTCCAGTACCTCAACAACCACAAAAAGGCCATAATTGTTTTGGTTTGTGGTGTGGGAAAACATCGTACTTTAACAACACTTATGAGTTTACTCACACCAGAGACCTTGCAAGTTTGTCCCAATTGTTTGCCCATTCCAGGCTCTTAAGATAAGACACCATTGTTTCTGAGGTTTCTTTAGTTCTGAAAAAGAATTACTAGTTAAAATAATAGCAGTATAATGAAATAGGATTACGGCCACTGCTTTCTTCTACACAGCTGGATCCTTTCCCAGGACAGATGGTGTGGGCCAGGCACATGGCCTTGGCAAGATCCACCACTGGTCCGCCACATGAAGGTGAATGCAAGCTGGCTGAACTTGCCTAAGGAGATAGTAAAGAAAGCCTTCGCCAGATCTGAAGGAAAGTGATAGTGATATTACTGATATTTTGCAGCAAAGCAACAATATTTGGAACTTTGGTATACAGCAGTGATGTTACTTTAATTTATGATAACCTAGTGTTATGTGTCATTCCTGGCAACCCCCAATGGCCACTCTCTACAGCCAAAGAGCTGCTTCTTCAGTGGAGGTGGGGCAAATCAGATGAATACAAGCCCAAGTGTCTGCCTTTGATGACAAGGTGGAGAGGTGGATTCTGTGAAACAAACCATTTAAAAAAAAATAAAAACCATGATTAACAACATTATGCTTTTATTTAATATTTTGCAGAATACATTGCTTAATTTGGGGGAATTTTATACAGTCTTTAAATATTCATATGAACATTTAATCAAACAACTTTAGTTAACAGAATGTTTAAAAAGCCCTTTAATTTTGTAACAATTTCTAAACACTTTTCATTCAGCTTGTAAAATGTCAAATGGTCTTAACTATTTTATTACTTTACTTTTTGCTTTTACACCTTTACCATGATTACATTAATTAACTGGAATTTTATTTTAGCAGTACAGGAAAAACTACTTTCTTCATTATTTTATGAAAACCTAAAATTCCCAGTGGAATCAAGATTATCTTCTTCCTACCACCATTTTCACATGCAGATTGAAATGACCTCTCACAGGTTTTCCTGTTATGAAGTTACTTTTTTTATAAATACCAATTAACTTTCTATTTAATAACAACTTCCTGGATATTTCCACTTACACAATGCTTTTATAAATGTTTTATAACAATCCATAACCACATAGACTGGTTACCTCATCTCAAGACAAATTTTCACCTTCACAAAACACATTCCCTTAATCCTGCCTCCTATATTGTCTTCTACAACTTGCCATATGCATTCAAAATTTGCTTCACACACTTCCTTCCTGATTTTATGAGAAACAGCCATCTTATGTTAGGAAGAAACACACTCCCTGAAGTAAACTTATCAAATTTGAGTCAGCACTTCCACAAACCTTTATTTCTTTCTATATCCATTTAAGTCATATCACTCATTCTGCTCTGTAAAGGAAAAATATCCATTTCAATTTAGGCAAAAACAATTTTTTAAAAAGAGGATGGCAATAATTTTATGAGTCAAAACTTACAAATTTCATCATTTCAAAAATTTAACACATAATGTTAATTTATCTTATTAATATCCATATTTAGTTTTCAATATAAACACTTAGTAATTTTTTGGTTATTTGAATAGAGCTCTTTTAAGAATTTTCATTTGTTAATTGAATATTACCATCTGGAGGTATCAAAATATACACTGAGCAAAAAGAAATGCAAAAAGATTTAAAACACACCAACAGAAACATAAAGCTCACTAATTTGACTCATCATTCTTAATCCTTTCTATGGCTCTTACCAAGCTCTCTGTCATTTCACATAGCTGCTTTTAAGATCTCTTCTGGAGTGCATGTTGCCTGTAGTATGCAAACACATTCCTGGAAATACTTTTATTAGTAATCAGCAACCAGTTAGGAAATCTCATGCAGTATAAATGTAGTTAAGCACTAATATAGCAGTTTAGATCGACAGACATTTAACACATATATTCTGGTTTACTCTTCATTAGTACAGTTTTGACAGATTTGTAATTCAGGAGTAAGCTATAGATTTAAAACTGAAAGCTCTTATAACACCTTGATAAAAATTCTGATCAAAATAAAATGTGACTAAAATTAAAATATTGTTAACATTTTAATTTTCTTTTAGTTTGTAATATATTTTAATTGCAGGCTTACAAAAGCTGCTAACATTTTTTGTTTATTTCTTTAGGGTTTTCCAGTTCAAAAGTTACTAAACTTTGATGGCACTCATTTTATCAGTGTGACTCTCCTGGCCCAATTAGAATTATCATGGAGAACATTAATGTTGCTATGTTTTTCTACTTTTTGAGCAGTTTAATTCTGTCAGCCCTCACTAGCCCACAGACACAACATTCAGGTGGCAGGGGGTTTGCAGAGTTGCTGCAGAAATGTTTTCCTTATGTTAGTTAACTCGTTAGCAGAATGTTTTCTTATAAGCATGTTTCAGTGCAAAGTGCTTTCTTTTGCAGTTCTACTTGTGCAGGATTTTGTATCTGTGATTTAGCCTTCCCTTGCACAAGTGGTTTAGCATGATTTAAAGGTTCTTCTATAGTTTCTACATCTGAATCAGTATCTCCTTCTTATCTACTTGCTCAGAGAGACCTGTCACTAAGACAAAAGTCTGCAAATTCCTTTCTAGTTGTAGTTCTGCTTTATCTAGCCTGAGTATAGACAGACCATTGTTTGCACCTGTTCTTGTGATTCCTCTGATTTCTTAAATTTTCCTTTTGATTTACTTATCTGTTGGAGGTTCCGTTCATTTTTAAGTCCTCCTCCAGTCACCTTGGATTTGCTTCAGCTGCTAACTGCTTGTTTGTAGTATCACACCAGGCAAGGAGGAAGGACCATGCAATGGCTGCAGCCACTGCACATTGCTCATTTTTCTTAATAAAAGTTCCCTCTACTCTTTTCTCTAACTGAGCTAATCTAGCAGGAGTATATGGGGCATCCCCCAACTCCTTCCTGGGTCCCCAAGTGTTTATCAGCTGGGCAAGCTCATACCACATAGATATGTATGGCTGCCCCAGGATTTCCCCGCACAAATTCCCTGTGTACTTCAGGTCTACTCTACAGTATCTGGAATGGCTGACATGCTTTCACCTGCCTTATCCCCATTGGGATTCTCTGGAATATCCTGACAACTATGCCAATTGTAACGCAGGAAGGTTGAGCCCAGGAAGGCTGACTGAATCCTTGGATATTCCAAAGAAACCACATGGGGAGTTCAGCAGCACTCACACCATTTATTTACTCGCATGTCCCAATGTTGGCGATCAGGCAGCAACCATATTGTACAGTAGGGAAACATTATATAGGGCTAGACAGCACAAGGAGGGGCTCTAGCTAAAGCACAGAGTAGCTCAAGGGTGTAGGTAGCTTAGTAAGTAATTAACAGTGAATGCATACATATGAGGGTAATTGTGTGGGTCCCCAGAACACTGAAGGTCAGCACATATGAAGGTTAATGATTACTATGCCCAGGATCATGTACGTGTTGTAGCAGAAACTTCCAGGATGGATTGATGGTCAGTTCTACCCCCACACTTTCCAGCAATCTACACAAATAACTAGTGGGAGAGAGAGGGGTATTTCATGTTCCTACATGGAGATTAGTGCATAGCCATATTTGAGGGCTGTTATTTCAGCCTACTACCCACCAAACTTATGCACATATTCTATTATTTTTAAAATGGAATATTCTGTGAACTCTAGACATATGGAAGTGAAAATAGATATATTGATCAGAATCATTCTGAAAGGAAAACTTAATGCTTCAAATGAGCTTAAGTGACCTATTTATAGTTTTTATAATAATTTATGTCTGTTTTCTAAATTTTTGGCTAAATTTTTTATAATCTTTTAAAACTAACTGCTAGAGTTGGTCAAGTATCACTTCATATACAATCTTAATGACAAATACCTTACTAAGTTTTAATTTAGTTTTTTTCAAAGATTTCTTTATTTACCCACTTCCCCTCCTCCTGCCCTTCTGTTTTTGCTGTCTGTGTTGTCTTCTCTTCCCATTTTCTGTCCTCTGGGATTCAACAGTGTTCGATCCTGGAAGCCCCCAATGGGGAGAGAGTTTCCCTGTCAATTTTGTCACCTCATTTCCTGGCCTCTGCTGCACTTCACCTTGAGTCTCCCCTTTGTCTCTGTTTTGATGCATCATCATCTTGCTGTGTGACTCACTTGCATGGGCACTGGCTCACCACTTGGGCACTCATGTGGTCATAGGCTCACCACACAGGCAAACTTTCTCATCTTTTTCACCAGGAGTCTTCTGAGACCCTCCCATATGGTAGGTGGATGTTCTATTGCTTGAGCCACATCCAGTCCCCAAATTTTAATACATTGTTGGGAAGCATAAAGACATTTTATGAAACATTTTTATGGCAAAATAAGGCTCAATGAAGGCTATGACAATACTTATATGCAGATTTACTAAAAATGAATGTCAACTCTTATCCAATGAGAAGATGCATACTAAAGAATATAAGTGGAAACATCATTTGATTGTATGCTATATGAGCAAATATCTCTTCATCAATACAAAGAATTATTTCCTATAATTTCTGAATGTTCCATTTATATTTGCTTGGTTTCTCGTCTCTGTCCTGGACTCATCTCCCCTATCTTGTCCTCTTTCTATCATGAGCCTTGCCTCAGTTCTTGTGCATTGTGTGCCCCAGTCAGTCATGGACCCTCACAGCTCCCACCACGCTGGCCTTGTCAACCGTCCTTGCACCTTCCCCAAAATTTACGTCAGTTCACTCCGGGCACCTTGCTTTGTCCCATCAGTTACCAGTTTCTCTCATTTTCTACTCCTTCCCAGGCAGTCTTACCCCAGTCCCACTCCTTATGAAATCCCTCTTTCCTGCCTCTCACCTTAGACCTCAGACCCATCCCACAAGGAACCATCAGCCTGGCCTGCACCCCTTAGTTTCTGTCCTTTATTCCTCACCCACCTCCCTTCCCAGCTCCTGCCTAGGACCCTGCTCATCCTCTGCCTCGGTTTATCCTCTGCAGGTTTCCCCCACCCCCCGTGGCTTGACCCCACCTATTCACTACTCTTCACTCAACTCCCCTTGGCCCTTTTAATTGCCTCATCCTCCTAGGCCCTCTCACCTTTCTAACCCTGCCTCACCCAGTTTAACTGCCCCTCAGCCACTGACCTCTCCCAGCTCCACCTTTGAACCCTCCCCAACACAAACTTGCAGATAGGCCTCATACCCTCACTGGGGTTCTCTTTTCCTTCTCTCTTTTCCCTCTCCCCAAATTGGCCCCAACTCCCCTGCTTCAGGTCACCACAGCTCTCCCCTTTCATGGGTCATGCCACTTTCTATGAAGACCCTTAGAACTCTCACCTTCCTGATATGCTGTGACCTGCTCCCAGCTCCATGCCTCCATGTTCCATACACTGCTGTTCCCCTCATTTACCCTGAAATTTGCATTCTTTCCATCAGCTGTGTCATTTTACACCATGGCCTACATGGGTCTCATCACCCAGCCTGATGCCTCATCTCTGGACATGCCACTGCCCTTTCCCACCTTTCAGTTCTCCATCCTTGTACCAGTGCTCCCTTCCTAGCTATGTTCCTTTAAGTCACTATCTGTTCCCAGTTCCCAGGAAAGCCACTCCCAGACCCTCTTCTCACTGTTTCCCTGCCTTCTCCCTTGCTCCTTTCAGTTCCTAGGCACTCAAGCCCCTGCCCTCTGTTCATTGTTTCTTCCCTCTCATTTCTCCTCTATCATCTTGGATCAGTTTCCCTCTGCTAGCTGCTTGGCCTAGTTATCCTTATCTCATCCACCCCCTTCTACCTGCCTGCCTTCCCTTTCCTCAAGGGCCCTACACCCCATTATGGAGATACTGAGTCTCAGGGCTCCCTGCCCCTTCTCCACATTCTTCCTCTAAGATGGGTCTACAGAGGGCAAAAGTTCATCCTGTGACCTCCACAAACCCTATTCTAAGCTGGTCATGAAGGATGCTCCAAACAATTTCCTTGCAAAGGCCCACATGTTAGGTCCCATGTTAGTCCTTTGGGGATAACCAAAGATGTAAAGGAAAAAAATCATTAACAAGAGAGTTGGGCAGAACTTATATTTGTTATGACTGCAGACAGGAGCCAAGGTCGGTGTAAAGCAACTCAGACCTGACTCCCCACATGGTAGTTTTACTCTTCTTTACATACCTGTTACTTCTTAACATATGCTTTGATTATGCATTAGCTTTTAAGCATATGGATGAACATACATAGCTAGTTATATAATTGCATGATTAGTATTTTCAGGAAATCATGCTTGCATGATCAAAAATGGGGCAGATAACTCCACCCCCGTGTGGGAATTTTATTATGTTAATTAAGCAAGTTGGAGTGAGGATAGCCAGGGTTTTCTTCTGTGCAGGTCTAACCAACTGGTTGAAGCTGCTTTTCATATGCATTGCTTCAACAAGATATTCTTGACCACAAGAAATGGAATTTGGGACCAAGAGAGGATTGCATACCTTAGCTGAAATAACCTTATTGAGAGGTGATATGTACAAAGATTTCACATGCACAGGAATCTATATAATTTCAGAACATGTTTTCTGTGGTACAAACAGCTTCAAACCACTTTAATGACCAAAGAAGAATAATGTAAACATTGAAGGTCAGTCAAGGGAAAAGTACCTGTGATACAGAATATTGATAAGTCTTCACCATTAAAAGATTAGCTCTTAACATTGTGCCGAAATGCAGTGAGGACCTCTAGCTGTTGATGCCCAAGTGCAAAGAGAGCCTGCAGAACCCTCTGTATTTTCAAGTGAGGAGAAATTCTAGGTTTCCACAGTGTTTTCACTATTATGTTCTAAAAGAATCCAATAGCATAAGCTCCCTGGAGTAGATCATGTGTAAAAGGATATGCCTGCTGTTTTTAGGACTATAGTCTGAATCCACACCAAATACCTAGAGAAGAATAATTACTAAGGACATTTTAAACTTACATTTTCTTTAAGAAAGCATTCATTGAATTCCAAGCACTGTTCTGATTGTTGCACACTGAGTAGAAGAAAAAACATAAAATTTGTGTTAAAGAAGATTACAAACTACTGGGGTGAAAAACTATATGTAAAAATTAAAGAAACAATCTTTTTTAGGTAGATGTGCATGTTACAAAATAACAAAATATGTTATGTATATAAAGTTTAAAATAAAATATAAAATATAAAACAATATGAACAAGTTGTTCTAGACACTTCATGAGAAAATAAGAGAAATTCATATAGATACAGAAATTTCAGAGACTCACCCAGTGAGACCAGGTGACTCATATTCTCTAATACTACATCTCTGAAGAGCTTTCTCTGGGATGTGTTCAACAAGGCCCATTCTTTCTGAGTGAATTCTATAAGTATATCTTCCAAGTTTATTAACTCCTAAAAATGTCATGGACATTGGGGTTCAGAGAGCGCCAACTCTACCAATGTCCAGAGTGGATGTTTGAGGGGATAGACAGCACTGAGAAAGCAGTGGCTTTACAAAAGCTCAAACTGGGTTTGAGCTTCTAGTCAGATCGTTCTCAGTGCTGAATGGTCATCTGCTCTTCACAATCAGACATAAACACAATGAATATTTAAAACCCTGTTATAAAAGAATATAAGAAGACATGTGTTATGGTATGAATTGGAAATTATCTAATAGACTGGTCATTATAACTTCCACGTGGCACTATACAATTTTCACTTCAGCATTCATAACTAAAACAACCTTTCCCACCAATTTCAAGTAAATCTACAAACTCATCATAAGGCAAGGAATATCCATGATTTACCACTTTCATATCACAACTATGATTAGATTATTCCTTCAGATGACCTCAGTTTCTTCTCAATTAGGAAATAATTTTGAAATGTATAAGAAGTTTTAAAAGATATAATGAGCTAATATGTAAAGGGCTTCCAAAATAAATATTATTCAAATATTTATATTACTCATTACTATATATATTTATATAATTTAAATATTTATATTACTAATTAAAATGGCAGAGAATCTTACAATACGTCCACCATTCCGCTGAACTAAACAGTCACACAAAACTTTGGCCCAGTAGATTTTGCCTCACTCAACTACATAACTCAGGTGTTCACCATAACATGTAGGTATGGAGAGTTCAGCAGCAGACAATACAGACTCCTGAGACACTATACTGAAGGATGGTCCTTGCCAGGCCATTACAAGGAATGATATCTTCCAATCTCCACTTTTCTTGGGTCCTCCAAATATCCATGTTCATTGTGTCTCTTGTATATTCACCTCCTCTGTATGTTGAAGAGTACAAGAAGCCTCTTGATACATTCTGGTCTCAGCAGTTTTTCAGCAATTTCCAAAGGAGCAAACATTTTACTCGACATACTATACTACTACTGAATCCACGCCAAAATTAAAGAAACAATACTTCTTATAATTACTTCCATGTATAATGTCTGAGTAAAGCTTATCAACAAAATTGGAAATTTGATAACTGGGGGCAAGCTGGTAATGAGAATTTTAGTTATCTTTCTTTAAAAGTTTTCAAAATGTGCATGTAAATACTAATACTTCACAAAATTAAAAATTGAGCAAAATAAATGATCCCTTTTTTCCTTCTGTTATCTAACCCTCAATTTTACTCCTCTCCACAATGCATAACCCTCTACCCCACCATGTACTGATTGAACAATCAGTACAGCAATGTACTGATTGAACTCACCTGCTGAAACATCAGTCTCCCTACTGACTGTAAACTTCTGCTTCTTCTCAACTCTATTACCTATTTCTAACTGCATGCTGAAACCAACTGCAGGTATTAAGATGATCAATATGTGCACTATTTTTCCAATGAGGAGATGTGCTAAATGAGAAAAAAACCTCATCTCTCCAGTGAAAACAGAGACTTATTGGAGTCTGGAGCAAATCTGTATGATGTTGGAAAGGGGATTACTTGTTAATGAATCCCTAACCTATCGTAACTGTCCCAGAGGCCTGGATAAACTTAAGATCCTTCAATATCTCCCAAATAAGCTTAGAATAGCCACACCAGTAGGAGAGGCATACCCATCTGCTGACCATACATGGGTCATTTCAGAAGAAGAATATCCTACTCCCTGGTGGTTGTGCTGTAAATAGTTCAGTTGGCAACTGACTTCCTCTGGGTTTTCACTCACCACCAGGTAAGCACTAGGTGAACAAAGTTGAGAATGGAAAAAGAAAGTATGAAACTCTCTAGTGTTTTCCCCAATTTCCAGATCCACCTGTCATGAAAGCCAAGCCTTCACCTGAAAGTAACCCACCCCCATCAACAAAACATGGAGTGTGTTCCAAGAGAAATAGGGGGAGGACCATCCTTTCCCCAAGACAAGAGTAAGAAGGTCTTTGAGACTGGATAAGAAAGATAAGAATAACTTCATTATACAGAAAAGAACATGAAAATCATTGAGTTTGTATATCATTAGCTTGAGGTGTTCAAAGATTTTCTATTCCCTCCTAGAGCCCAAAACATTGGGTCTCTACCACCAAAGAAACCACTCAAGAATATATCTCAGATGTGAGTATTCCTGGCCTAAGAAACATCCATCCCAGTCTTCTGTACTTTTGTTCCCTTTTTGCTTTACACCTTGTATCTGCCATTTTGTGTATACTTGACCTAAATCATCTTGGTTCTTCCACAGCGGTATCTAATGATATCCTCTCAACACTGAGTTCTAGATCCCATCCTGCTGGACTCAGATATCACCCACGATCTCAAACTCACCAAAACATGGCACTTAACCATTTGCCACTCAATCCCCAGAACAATATAGGTCTGAGCTTTGTTTTGCTTTTTGTCTTTTTTATATTCCCACCAATATAGGAAACTTCCAGTTGCTTTGCATCCTCCCCAACCTTTGGTATTGCCAGTCTTTTATTTTATTTTATTATTTTATTTTATTTTTAAGATTCATTTATTTATTTCTCTCCCCTTCCCACCCACCACCCCAGTTGTCTATTCTCTGTGTCTATCTGCTGCTTGTTCTTCTTTGTCCACTTCTGTTGTTGTCAGTAGCACAGAATCTGTGTTTCTTTTTGTTGTGTCATCTTGTTGCATCAGCCCTCCATGTGTGTGGTGCCATTCCTGGGCAGGCTGCACTTTCTTTCATGATGGGCAACTCTCCTTATGTGGCACACTCCTTGCGCATGGGGCTCCCCTACACAGGGACACCCCTGCATGGCAGGGCACTCCTTGCACGCATCAGCACTTTGCATGGGTCAGCTGCACAAAAGTCAAGGAGGCCCAGGATTTGAACCACAGACCTCCCATGTGGTAGACAGATGCCCTAGCCACTGGGCCAACTCTGCTTCCCAGGTCTGGAGCTTTGTAACCCTAAATAAGGGTTTGTTAATAAATTAAATGTTTGAAATGTGAGTCAACAGGGTGATTGAGAGTGATGATCATTCTCCTTCCAGGGAGATTTATGTCAAATTTGCCTAAATATTTTAGTTTCATTTCACATAAGGATAAGATTGGCCTTATGGCCCCTTCCCCCAGCTGATTAGATAGTCACATAAAGGAAAATATGTGACATCTGACATCTGGTGCTTTAGACACAGCTTGGATCCCAGGCAACAACTCAATGGCTTGGTTTGTAGAAAGAGTTCCTTGGAATAGGGACCATGGCTAATTGTGCAGCTCTTGCCCTGTCTGCAGACAGCTGTCATGCAGGTTTACCTTACAAAATGAAATTCTGTATGGACATCTTTCTTCTTCCTACCTATTACATAGTGGCTGTAATCTAAATGAAATGTGTAATTTATAAATGAAGTGTGTGATTTTCCAAAGTGATCTCTGGTGAGCAGATGGAACATTCCTAGAATAGACCCTATGTTACCCCACAATTATGAAATTATGAGGAATTTCTTCGACCAAAGTGGCATGAAACTTGAAATTAATGAGAAGGGCATGAAACTGGAAATTAATAACGGAAGGGAAATTAGAAAATTCCACAAATACTTGAAAATTGAATCACACTCAAATAAACCTACGAGTCACAAATGAAATCTTGAAGGGAATTAGAGGACACTTTGTGATCAACAAAAATGAATACAGAACATATCAAAAGTTATAGGTGCAAAGAAAACATTACTAAGAGAGAAACTTGCAGCCAAAAACAACTTAATTTAAAAAATAACCATTTCAAATTAATAACATAATTTTACACCTCAAGGAAATATAAAAAGAAAGGTGAACTAAACCCAAAACTGGCAAAAGGAAGGAAATGAAGATTAGAGCAGAGATGAATGAGACAATAGAAAATCAATAGACTCAACACAACTATTAATAAAATCTGGTTATTTGAAAAGATCAATAGAAATGAAAATCCTATAGGTAGACTGATTAAGAATAAAGGAAATGGAAGCAGATGTGGCTGAACTGATAGAGCATCTGCCTACCATATGGGAGGGTCCAGGGTCCTGGCCAATGTGGTGAGCTGGCCCATGTGCACAGCTGCCACATGCAAAGAGTGCTGTGTCATGCAGGGGTGTCCCCCATGTGGGGGTGCCCATGTACAAGGAGTGCACCCTGTATGGAGAGCCACCCCACACAAAAAAAGCACAGCCAACCCAGGAGTGGCACCACACACACGGAGAGCTGATGCAGCAAGATGATGCAACAAAAAAGAGATGCAGTATCCTGTTGCCTCTGAGGGTGCAAGCAGACATAGAAGAACACACAGGGAGTGGACACAGAGAGCAGACAACGGTGGGGGTAAGGGGGAAGAGGAGAGAAATAATAAAATCAATCTTTAAAAAAAGAATAAAGGAAAGAATCAGTTCAGTAAACTTAGTAATCAAAGTGGTGACACTGCTAAAATGGGATTTAAAAGTAAACTTTAAGCAATTGTGGCACAACAGATTAGGTATCTTTGATGACATGGACCAACTCCTAGAAATATACCTTGCCTTCTTTATAATATTTACTCTTAGAAATTCACTGCTCTGAAAAACAAAAAGCAAAAACTTAGTGCAGATTTTTATAAAAATAATTTAGATAATCATATATTCTATTTTTTAGGTAACTCATAATTTTAGGTTATGCTTTGTCTTGCCAGTTTGGCCATTTTCCAAGGGAAGTAAAGATTTGTTAGAGTCAGTGAATGGAATTATACAGGCAAATCAGTCTACCATCTGCCCCTGTGGTGTTTCAGTTTGATTTAGTAGTGAATTTAAAGTGATAATGACCATATTAAATTGTTCCCTTAGTATCAAAGGACTTCCTTAGTTCGGGTGGGACAAACCTTGGAAAAAATCATCTATAGCTGAAACCTTAAATATTTAACTGGGCAAAGTCTTAGAAAATGTGCTTGGGATAGGAATTGGTTTACTGGAAAAATGTACAAAACACAAGCAACATCAGACTGTTCTTTGCAGAAACTATGAGCAGAGGGAACTGAAGGAAATTGAAGTATTCAGGACCTGAAGGCCATTGTAAGCTCTATGGTCCTTGTCTTAAGGACAGTGGGAAGCCATCAACAAATTTAAAGAATGACAGGATGAGACAGTTATGTCTAAGAGAGTCTTTTAGGTTTCAGATGCATTGACATATGAACAAGAGAGTACACCAACAGAAAATTTATGAGGGTAAGGTTGAATTGAAAATATTCAATGATGGATGTCCATAAGACTTGATGAAAGAAACAGGACCTGTGACATGGCATGCAGTTTGGACAATGAAATCAGGAACAATTTAACCCCTTTTCTTCAATTCCTCCTAGACTAAGTACAGATGACCTACTTGGGGCCTCACTAAATCAACTTGAAGGGTATCTCACTAGTGCAATCTGGGAAAATTTGTGCATTAAAATACACAATGATAACAGATGAGAACATATTAAATAAAACTGAATACATCAATCTGTAGTTCTATAACAAATAGGAAGCAAGCAAGCCTTTTAAGGCAGAAAGCTATGTAAGATATATAAAATCAGTGCTGGAAATGGAAAAATATTACCATTTGACAACCATCAGAGTGGTGGTTGATTTAGATGAAAGGATGGTGTGTAGAGGATGGTTGGGGACTACGGTACTGATATCATAATATGTCCTTGTAATATGTTACTCATTGTAAAGTGAAAACATGTTTTTGCATGAGAAGGAACCTGAGAGCAACTTCATAGGGTTATCAAGTTCACATCACCAGTGGTTGAAGCAAAAGTGATCTCCTATCTCTACTGACGGGCTGCACTCCCAACTCTCCTGATGGTCTGAATGTAGGGTCTAAATCTCAAGAGAAAACACTAGGCAAAGTTTGGGGTCATTTGTGTTCCTTAAATTTCACAAAGATGTGAAAATGAAAGAACTTATCAGGAGGATCTCCATATTGAAATTGACTGGATAAAGCTGACTGGAAAAATGTCTTTTTGAGAGAGTTTGAGAAGGATGAGACAGTAGATAAAAGTTAAAGGGGTTTGTGAATGGGATTGCAGCATTGAAGCAAAACTGATTTCTTTTGCAATGTTCTAATAGAGTGTCCTTGTTTTGCAGATACATATATTTTTGTGAAATATTTATTAGTGGGAAAATGGGATAAAATTAAAAACACTGGGGAAACAACTGGTGAATCTAAGGAAGGGATTGGATTGGGAGTTCTTTGTACCTACTCTTGCAATTTCTAAAAGAGGTACTGGGGATTGAACTCAGGACCTTGTACATAGGAAGCAGGAGCTCAAGCACTGAGCTACACCCACTCCTACTACAGTTTTTCATATCTTTAATATTATTGCAAAATAAATGATTTTGAAAAACACCCAATTGCTACCATGCTACTAAAGTATTGAGGCCAAATCTACTTCAATGCTATGCAACCAAAGTCGAGAAAGCAATTGACCTTTTAAGAATCTGGATGTTATTAAAGAGAAAATGGGCAATTATTATATTAATAACACTATGCCTTTGATGTCCTGAAGGATTTGAGGTGTTTGTGGAAACAACAAGGTATCTGTATTTCAGTTTCTCACAGGAACACCTTCCATTGCTGCATGTTGTGGACACTGACTACCCTTTGTCCCAGGTTGAAAGCCATGGAGTAGGACATTATATAAATTCCCTTTCCCAAGTCAAGGGTATGCTACTCCAGAATTTCTTAGGATCACTCTCTATGGCTTCCAGAGGTGGCTCAGACCTCAGTTCAGATTTTCTAACTTGGCTTTTGCTAGTCTGCACATATGTGTTTCAGGAGCTCTTGCCCCTTGAGGAGTATCTTGGGAGATATTAGGGACTATGGAGGCATGAGGTAATGACTTGATCACAGCAGGGATTCGCAACATGGGAGAATTGCTGGGGGTTATGAAATGCTGGAATTTTCTTTATGGGCCAAGCAGGGAGGGGAGCAAGTGTAACCAGGGCACTGCATGCACAAGTTAACATTGATGGACTGTTTATGTAGTATCAAAATGCTTAATGTGTACATGATATCAACTGAAGGAATACACTATAGTGACATCAAAAGTTTCTCATTGAAAATAGATTACAAATATTTATGCCACTTATTAGTGTGACAGAACATACCAAACCAAGAAAAATTAGTTAATAAATGTCAACAAAAAATCCTTAAAATTCATAAGGGTGGATGGTAATTAGGTCTATCAATACCACTTTATTTAATTAACATTAATGGACTGTTTATGTAGTATCAAAATGCTTAATGTACACATGGTATCAACGGAAGAAACACACTATATTGACATCAAAAGTTTCTCATTGGTGACCTCTTGAGAGCCCCTGTGTTGCTCAAATGTGGCCAGTCTTGAAGCCAAACTCAGCATGTAAATGCGTTACCTTCCCCCCAGCATGGGACATGACTCCTGGGGATGATCCTCCCTGGCACTGAGGAATTACTACCAAGTACCAACTGATGATGTAAATACAAAATGACCTTGAATAAAAGGGTCAACGTGGACCAGAGAATATCTCAGTCTACATATAATATCAGGAGTTAAAAATGCTTTTTGACCTGAATCAAGGGGGAAATGGAAAGGACAAATAAGTTTATAAGGCTATGAGTCTCCAAAAAGAGCCGGGAGGTCATCAGAGAGGTCGCCCTTATGCACACCTCAGTAGAGTCCCAGAGACAGATAAAGTAGATACAATCCCAGGTATTGATTCTTCTGAGGGCCACAGAGACCCACAGGTTCTATGGTCATGGCAGATGGAGTTCAGTGCCATGTCAGTTGGCCCTTCTTTGGAGTTTGTGTTTCTGTATGATGGACCTGGACTCAGATGTGATCTTTTTTCACAAGCCTCTCCTGTTACTTTTACCAGAACTGTAGTTGGTGATGGGGTTTAATATATACCCAGGGGATCTGAATCTCTGGACTGACCATATGATAGCCAGTCCTGAGCCTCAACAATCTTCAGCTCCTACACTCTGGTTTACTGGACTTACCCCACTCAGCTAACATGGAGTTGAAGGTCAAACACCACACCATGGAGCCAAGGGTGCCTACAACTGAAAGCAGGAGGATTGCATCCAGCATTCATGTGGAATCTAAGCCCCCTCTTGATACAGATGTGGAGTGGACACAACCATTCCAAGGTCCACAGGATGGAGGAATAGAATATTGATTAGAGTGGACTTACTGATATTCTATTCATGAACTATCATGATTAGTAATCGAAGGAAAGGTGGCATTGGTGTGGAGAAAGTGGCCATGGTGGCTGTTGGGTGTGGGGAATGGGAGGAAGAGATGAGACCTGGAGGCATTTTGGGGACTTGGAGTTGTCCTGGGTGATGCTGCAGGGACAGTTACCAGACATTGTATGTCCTCCCATGGCCCACTGGGTGGAACATGGGAGAGTGTGGACTATGATGTGGACCACTGACCATGAGGTGCAGCCAGTGCTTAAAGATGTGTTCACCAAGTGCAATGAATGACTCATGATGATGGACGAGATTGTTGCTATGGGGGAGGAATGGGGTGAGGGGGGTGGAGGGTATATGGGGACCTCGTATTTTTTTCATGTAATATTTTTTAAAAAGATGAAAAAAAAAGTTTCTCATTGAAAATAGATTACAAATATTTACACCACTTATTAGTGTGACAGGACATACTGAACCAAGAAAAATTAGTCAATAAATCTCAACAAAAAATCCTTACAATTTATAAGGGTGGATGGTAATTAGGCCTATCGATGCCAGTTTATTTAATATAAAATTTAGACATATGAATAATTTTCTAATTGAAAGTAGAGAAAGAAAAAAGGAATTTGAAAAAGGTTCAGTACAATTTCAAATATTATTACAGAAAATAAGCATACACAAATGATGAGACTGTAAACATACTGATTTCACCTTTCCAAGGAAATATACAAAATGAAGTCAATTTTGAAATTTTCACAGAAGTTTACTTTCAATGAATACATACGATTTACAAAAAACCGCTGACACAGCTCTTAAGTGAACATAATTTAAGTCCTGGAGAAATTGCAACTGAAGTACTTTTCAGCAGTATGCAAGGTAGCTACTGAAAATGACATTCATGTTTTGAACTTCAAAATCTGATATTTGTTGATGCATAAATTTTACTTCGTACAAACTCATTTCAACCTGAAGGAGAAATATCTTGTAAAATTCATATAACAAACAACTTACCAATTTAAATTGTAAATTCAAGGACATTTAGTACATTCTCAGGTTGTGCGAGTACCACATCCATCTATTTTAAACATAACAGTCACACTGAAACAAAAGCCAAGTCAGGAAGTTAAACTTGAAGGGATGATCCTCACTTGGTCAGGAGAAACTGTACAACGTGGCAGTTTTGTCATTTGAAAAAAAGTGAAATTAAAAAGAATATTTCAAGAAAAATTTATGTTTCCTTTAATTAAAGCTAGGAAAATAAAATTATTATAAGTTTTGGAATTTGGGTTTCTAACACTTAAAAGTAATGCTGGGAGCTGCACTGCCCCTACTTGTAAGTCTGTCAACATTTCCTTCAACTCTGTCAGCGGTGCAGGAACAGTGCGCCCCTCTGTGACCACCGAGGGCGCCGCGCACGAGGAGCGCCCCTTCCCCTCAGCCCAGGGCTCGGCCACGCCCGCCGCCCCGACCTCTCCACGGGAAGCTGCAATACTTTCCTAACCCTTTCAGGGCTGTAGACGTCCTTCCTCTCTGAAGCTCCCTCAGGATTGTCTCCAGCAAGAGTCCCGAGCCAGCAAAAGCCCGACAGCATGCCCGGCTTTGAGGTGGCAGCCTCAGTGAGCGGGGGCTCTGGGCAAACACGTCTCCTGAACGTCCCCTGAGGAGACGATGAACTAACGGGGCGGCGCAGGAACCCGAAGTCCTCCGCTCACGTTAGGGAAGAAAGCCCTCGAAGCACCACCACGCAGCCCTGCGCCACCACGCGGGGAGAGGGGCTCTCTCCTCACGCCCACCGCCGAGCAGTCCCAGCCTGGCAGCTCCCCACGGCCCGCGTGGGAAGAGGGGCTCTCTCCTCACGCCCACCGCGGAGCGGCCCCGCGGGAACGACGCCTTCCACCTCCCGCCACTGCTGTTCCGCTCTTGCTGGACTGAGAAGGGCAGCTGAAATGTGTCCCCAGTGTGTACACCTGCATGGAAAAGACCACTGTTGGGGGTCAGTGTCAGACAGACAGTAAAAGTTTCATGACCGTAGGGTGATGGAGGGTCTCTCATGTGGCCGCTTAGTGGTCCCAGCAGGATGGTGAGGAGCACCACCTCTACAAAGGCACTGAAATGATCAGGGAAATCTGAGGTGTACACTCAGCCACCGAAATGGCCCTGCTGTCAGTGAGAGAGCTGTCACAGACATTTGGGACAGTGATACTTAGAACATGTCTAAGATGGCAAACTTTGGCAGAAGAAGTATATGGACATGTAAAATTTCCATTCAAAGGAAATGACAATGAGAAGGTCCCTAACAGGGTACCAGAAGACCTCAGCAGGAATAGCATATGCAGGAACTTAGTTCCTATCCATACTCCTAAACCACCTAAAGTTGATATTGCTCAATTGCATACACTTGTAATGAAAATAACGAGGCATATCTTTCCATGTGTATTCCCTGAATTTCATTTTCCATCTTATGAATTTTGTTTCTATTTGATTGCATTCTCTCTAAAGTTCCTTTTAATATTGTCTCTGATCCCACTCAGAAATTTTCTTCCAAAAATAATCTAAGATGTTCACATGTGAAGCACAATACCTTTAATATTTACTTCTACTTCCTCAAACATATTATCTATTTACTATCCATTCTTTCAATCCCTGTGGTTTTTTCCTCCTTTTATGTCATTTGAATACCATGGTTGTCACCAATATTATTCAAGCAGATCCAAAACTTGGAATCAGCACTATTAGTTGTTTGAAATGTTTGTTATATATGAAAGTATCCATTTCATTATAATATTTAAATATTTCCATTCATATGAACAATTTATTGATGAAGAAGCAGTCTCAAAAAGTTTAAATAAGCCTTTAGCTTATATATATTTCCTCAAATAAAAAAACTTTTGCTCATTAATAGGGAAGAGAGAAAAGGGAGGATGTTGGGAATATGGGAGTCCCCCATATTCTGCATGTGACTTTACGGTGACCTAAAACGTCTTTGAAAACATAATGAAAAAAAAAGTAAGACCCTGAGGAAGAAATGGAAGAAACTGACACTGTACATACAGGACAACACCTATTAAAGCAATGAAAGGCAAACATCAAAAAAAAATTTTTTTAGTGTTTCATTTTTTAATACCCCAATTTTTAAACTTTATTTTACTTTTGCTAAATTATTATGTATTTTATTTCTTATGTCTAAACCTATCATTACCATTTCATTTTTCTATTAATTGAATTTGGCAATATATTAGGCTTCATTATTGAAGAAATTTTGAATCACAGATTAGTTCAACCATGGCAGGGGAAGAGCACTGATGTGGGGGGGGGGCACTTATGAGGGATGCATGGGAGGGAGTTTGCCTGGGCATGCACATTGGGTATACAGATATGTTCGGATGTTAATTGGGTATTGACAAGATTCACATGACAACTGAGGGAGTGCTGGGATCCCATCCTGGGGAGCTCTGCCACATTACCCAATGGAATAGCAATAATCCCCCAAGTATAAGGGCAATGACCAGTGAAGAAGGATGGGCCAATGATGGACCCTTGATACTAACTACTATGCTTATGAGCCTTTGTGCTTGAAATTTCAGCTTGTTGCAGGGTGCCTAAGAGCTACCTCTTGAGAGCCCTCATGTTGCTCAAATGTGGCCACTATCTAGGCCAAATGCAGCATATAAATGCATTACCTTCCCCCCAGCAAGGGACATGAATCCCAGGGATAAGCCTTCCTGGCACTGAGGGATTACTACCAAGCATTGGCTAATGATGCAACTGGAAAAGACCTTGACTAAAAGGGGGAAATGGTAAAGGCAAATGAGTTTATACGGCTAAGAGACTTCAAAATGAGTCAGGAGGTCATCAAAGGGGTCATGCTTATGTACTCTCAGCAGGATCTCATAAGACAGTCAAAGTAGATACCACCCCAGGTAGTGGTACTCCTGAGAGCTTTGGAGACACCCAGGTCCTACAGTCGTGGCAGATGGCTCCAGAGTTTAGTGCCTTGCCAGTGGGATTTACTTTGGAATTTGTGCTCCAAAATGTGATGGAGTTGGAGTCAGATGTGACTTCTCTATACACGCCTCTTCTCTCCCTTTTTTTGAACCTGTGGGTGGCACTGGGGTTGGTGTATGCTCAGGAGACTTGAACCTCTGGGCTGTACATGTGCCAACTGGGCCCTGAACCTCAGCAGAGTTGCAAAACCTATTCTTCAGTCCATTGGACTCACCCAGGTCAGCTAATAAGGAGGTGAGGATGGTCAACCACCACACCAGGGAACTGAGAAAGTCTACAACTATAAGCCAGACAATGCCAACCATCTGCCCCATGGGATCTAAGCCTCCTCTCAATTACAGGCAGAGTGAGCATCACCATCTCAGAATCCTCAGGATTAGAGAATGAACGATGGACTAGATTAGATTTACTGTTATTCTACTATAGACATCGTGATTCTAGAAATGGAGGAACTTTTATCATTGATGTGGAAGTAGTAGCAAACAAAGGTTCTAAGGGGAGAAAGAGGGGAAAAAGGTGTAATATGGGGGCATTTTGGGGACTTTGGGAATTGCGCTGAATAACATTGCAATGACAGATATATGGCATTGTAAGTCTTGTCATAACTTACAGAATTGTGTGGGAAAGAGTGCAAACTACAATGTAAACTATAATCCACACTTAGTGGCAATACTTCAAAAAGGAGTTCATCAATTGTAACAAATGTACCACACTAATGAAGGATGTTGTTAATGTGGGAAAACATGGGAGGGGGAGGGAACGGGGCATAGAGGAATCCCCTATATTTTTAATGTAACTTTTATGTAATCTAAGTTTTTTTTAAATTCAGAAGTATATTAAAAAAAGATCAACACTCAAAATAAAGTCGTGTTTCTATATTTCAGTAACTAATAATCAAAAGAAGAAACCAAGAAAAATTCCATACACAATAATAACTAAATGAATCTAATATCTAGGAATAAACTGAACCAAAAATGTAAATGACTTGTCCACAGAAAATTACAAGACATTGCTACAAAAATCAAGAGAGACCTTGATTTTTTAAATGATTTTTTAAACATTTGGATTAGAAGACTAAACACTGCGCTTTGATTTGTATTTCCCTAATGGCTAAAGTTGTTTTGCACCTTTTCATGTGCTGTCTGGAAACTGGTTTATCTTCTTTGGAAAAATGTCTATTCAAATCTTTCAGGATAAAATCCTTTACTTGAGGAGGTCCCATTTATCTTTTCTTTTTCTTCTATATTTGCTTATCCTTTGAGTATAAAGGTGAATAAACTTTTGGCTAACACAAGATCCTGAAGTTGCTTCCCTATGATTTCTTCTAAGAGCTGTATAGTTCTGGCTTTTATACTTAGGTCTTTGTTTCATTTTGAATTTATTGCTGTATATGGTGAAAGGTAGGAAACTGCTTTCCTTCTTTTGGACATGGACATTGAGTTTTCCCAAGATCATTTCTTGGCGAAACTACTATATCCCCACTGATTGGACTTGGCATGCTATCAAAAAATCTATTGACCATAAATGAGAGTTGATATCTGAACACTCAATTCAATTTCACTGGTCTGTATGTCTCTCCATATGCCAGTATAATGCTGTTTTGATTACTGCCATCAGGCTGGAGGGCTTAGCCTCGCTCAGGCCCAAAAGTCGGCGGGGGGGGGGGGCTCGCTCCTGCCAAACCGCCAGCGGGGGGTACTCCTGAAGGGAGCACTGGTTCTCCAGGCATGGGGGATGCGCGGTTGGGGAAAAAACCATGGAGACCACTTGAGCGCAAGAACAGGTCTGCTTTATTATGGAAGTGCACTAGGTTATATAGGGTTGAGAGGGAGGAGTAAGATGGAGGGAGGGCTAGCTACGGGGCAGTAGTGGACAGGCTGAAGCTGATGGACAGCCCCGAGGTAAGCAGTTACCGGAGAAGAGGGCAGATTGTACGTTGGCAATATGGGCGGAACTGGCGGGAAAGATAGCGACGGCTGGAAAGGGGAGGAGGGGTGGCGAGAGGCAGCAACAATTGCTCTCTTTTTGTTTTTAAAAGGGAAACAATGAGGAAGGGGAGGGAGATGGGTCGGGGGAAGGCGAAGGGTGAGGGGGCGAGACCGGCTGGCTATGGGCGGACAACATAGCATCTGGCCAGGACGCATGTGTCAGCCCTCAGGGTCGGTGCACGCCAGCGCTAGGCGCACACCGAGCCTTACCAGCAAAACGGTCTCGCGATGCCCCTGAACCCTCCTAGAGGGGGGGAATGACAGGAGGCGGCTAGAGGCGTGAGGTACGAAGTAGGTCTCGCAGGCGGAAAGGGCGAGGAGGGCGGCGGGGGGAGGGACTCAGTGGTGGCGAGGCGTTGGTAATGGACTTGTACGAAGGAGCTGAACACTGCGTTGGCTTGATCTTTGGCAAGGTGGACCATCTTTGTGATGGCCCAGGGGCCCACGGTGAGGGCTAAGATGACGATGATGAGTGGGCTTAGGAATGGAAGGAGGTAAGGGAGGAGGGTATGAAAAACACTGGAAAAATAGTTCGTGTTTTCTCGCTCTTTGCGGCGTCTATCTAGTCCCTCTTGGACTTTTTTTAGATTGTCCTCGACAAGGCCGGTGGAGTTGGCGTATATGCAGCATTCTTCTCCAAGGGCGGCACATAGATCTCCTTCTTTAAGGAAGAGGAGGTCGAGGCCGCGGCGGTTTTGGAGAACTACTTCAGAGAGAGAGTTAGGAGAGTCTTTTAGGTATTTTACAGCATTATGAAGATAGGTGATGTCCTCGTCAATGGCCTGCCTGAGAGATGAGAGGGCAGAGGACTGTGTGGAGAGGGCAGTGATCCCTGTGTCTGCTCCTGCGATACCCAAAAGGGAAGCAACTGTTAGGACTGCAGTGACTGGCTCCCTCTTTTGTAATTGGAGAGAGGTTTGTCTGTGCAACAAACGGCGGAAGAAATTGGTGTCAGAGTGGTAAAGGACTCGAGGGGCGAGAAGGATAAGCAGACAAGTTTCATTGGTAGCATTGAGGGTGGCGACATTGAGGCAGGGGGTTAATCTGGTGGAGGTACAAAGCCACTGGGAGGTGTTATGGGAGATTAAGAATTTGGCAGAAGCGCTAGGAGAGGAGTAGTTAGCGCAGGCGTGCATAAGGGGATGGGAGCCTTGGCGGGGACGAATGCAGCGCCCTGTGGAGGAAACAGATTGGAAGGTTAGGGGAACAGAGGAAGTGTTCCAGTTGCATCCAGTAGGAGAATTTTCGGAGGATTCGCTGAAGGTGAGGTTTGTGGCGACAGGTTCGTATAGAGGAAGAGAGGGGGAGAGACAAAGCCAGCAGCTCCGGGTGAGATTGGGGTGAGATGATTTCAGAGAGGTGTATGAGGCTTTGATTAGGCTGATGAGAGGACTGGGAAGCTGACCAGGGGGTAAGTGAGGCTTGGGGTTGTGGGAGCTGAGAGAGGCAGTGGCGAGCGGGGTGCCGGGCAAAGGAGAGGGCAAGGTGGGGCGAGGTGGAGAAGGAGGCTGTGCCTTTGGAGGATTGAGAACTCGATTTGGGCCGATAGGGGTGGAGCGTGAGGGGATTGGCTCCTTTTTTATAGAGATAATGCCGCTGTAATCATGACCTACTACATACAAGCGGGCTCCCCACGTGCAGCCCTGTAACCAGAGGTCAGAGTTGGGGTCTTTAACTGTGAGTGTGATGGTGTTCCATTGAGTAGCATTACGCTGGAGAATAAGGTATGGGTCTCTGTTAGGGGCGTCGAACCATCCGTGAGTGATGGTTTCGCACCCCCAAGAAGGACAGTAGTAATGCGTTGGGTCCTAACATCCTCTGGCGGAGGATGGGCACATGTAGAAACCTGTGGCAGAGAGGCTGTTTGGCCCCAAATTGTAAGACGGGATGTTTATGCGTCCAGTGAGATTGAGGACATCAGTTGTGAAAGAGGGGGCGGAGGCGGTCACGTTGGAGGCGAGGAGCTGGTTGCCGCCCTGGCAGCTCTGGCAGGTCAAGAGGGTGAGGGTCCAATTGAAGGGCTGATGATTCGGGTTGGCAGCGGCTGGGAGAGAGAAGGAAGCCAGGACGAAGGAGACGGTCACGAGGTTGCATAGAGGCATCATTTGACGGTGCGGCATCTGTTGGACGGCTTCTCGGGCAGCGGGGGTGATGGTGATGTTATGAGTAACCGCAGTTGGTGGGCTATCCTTGGTCTGCAAGAGCTCGAAGAGGGGCTGCATTTGCACTGTTGTGATGGGGAGCGCTGATCGAAGCCAATTGATTTGCCCGCAAAGCCGTTGGAGCTCAGTGAGTGTCATTTTGTGGGAGACGTGAATTTTTGGGCTCACACTTTGAATGGACTGGTGAAAATGAAAGCCTAAGAAGTGGAAAGGAGGTTGGAGGTTTATTTTGTCAGACTGCACAGTAAGCCCGAGGCTGGAGAGGTTTGTTATTGTTGCCGAGAGCAGATCATTGAGAAGTGCATGGGAGCTCGCTGCCAAAAGGAGGTCGTCCATGTAGTGGAGGATGTATGTGTGCTCCGGATTGAACTTGGAGCGCAGCGGCTCAACGGCATGGTTGACATACAGTTGGCATATAGTAGGGCTGTTGCGCATGCCTTGAGGTAATACTTTCCATTGAAATCGCTGTGTTGCACCCTGGTTGTTGATGCGTGGAACTGTGAACGCGAACCTCGGACAGTCTCGGGGATGAAGAGGGATAGAGAAAAAGCAGTCTTTGATGTCGATGGTTTCTGCATGAAAATGTTGGGGGACTGCGGTGGGATGCGGGCATCCTGGCTGAGGTGATCCCATTGGCTTAATATGCTTGTTGATCTCATGGAGGTCATGGAGAAGGCAGAACTTGCCAGTGTTTTTCTTGTTAATGACAAAGATTGGCGAATTATAGGGACTAGTGGACGGCTCAATATGTCCTGCTTGTAGCTGCTCTTCGACGAGGGCAGAGAGAGCTTGTAGCTTGTGAGCTGGCAAGGGCCACTGCTCGATCCAGATGGGCTCCTCTGTGTCCCATTCCAGAGGGATAGGGTCAGGTTTTGCGACGAGAGCAGTGGCCCCTATAAGGGGGGGGCAGCGTAGCTGAGAAGGCTTCTGTGGTGATTCGGGCTTTTAGCTGGCTTTTAGCTCTTCCCCATAAGATGGTCTGGACTGAAGAGAGGACAAGTGGGCGAATTTGGCCTTCATGGCCTTCTCTGTCACTCCAATGCAGAGGCTGGGATGTTTTCCAGGAGGTAGCAGCTCCTGTGGCACCGATGACTTAAGGGCCAGTCTCGAGTGGCCAGTGATTAAATGCAGCGACTTCAAAAGGAACGCAGGAGATCTCAGCGCCAGAGTCTAGGAGTCCATCGAGCCATTACCCATTGATCTTGAGCTCTAATGAGGGTTTCCAGTGACGCGAGATAGGCATTGTCCACATTACAGCTTGGGAATTTTTCTGAGGGCCTCTTGAGGGTGGGGCTGAGGCCTGCCCCGCTGGGAGTTTAAAGGCTGCTGGAAACTTTGGGCAGCACGGCAGTCGTGGGCCCAGTGATATCCTTTCCCACAACGCGGACATGGCGTAGAAGGGCCCCTTGGTCATCGCGACGGCGGGTCGGAGTGAGGTGCCGGGCCTGGCTGAGAGCACTCACGGACAAAATGGCCGGGCTGGCTGCATCGAAAGCAGACGGAAGTGGAGGTAGATGAAACAGCCATGGCAGATGCAAAGGCAGCGGTGAGTGTTTTGACTTGCGGGTCAACATCACGGCAGGCAAGGACCCACTCATGCAGAGCCTTGTCACGTATAGGGAGGACTACGGCCCGGAATGGCACAAGGCATCCGTCTATGATAAGCTCTTTGGCCAGCGCGAACTGGGCATCCTCGCTGGAGATCTTTCGTTGGCAAGCTTCCAGAACACGGGTGACGAATGCTGGGAAGGTTTCATTGGGGTCTTGAAGCAATTGTGCGAGCTTGGTGGGCTGCTTGGTGGAAACTAGAGAGAACGATCGCTGGACGAGGACTTTTACCCGGTGCCAAAACCCTGGGTCGATTTCGAGATAAGAGCGAGGGTCTGCATAATTGTTGGTCCCCGTGTATGCATCGGATGGATCCAGGATGCCAGCTTGGGCATTCTCTATTACCTGCCGGTCAACAGCCGCCTGGTAGTGAGCGCGCCATTCAATAAATTGTCCTGGCATGAGGACGGCACGGGCTAGGGAAATCCAGTCATATGGGAGAACGAGCTGGGTTCCTAGCTCCTTGAGGAGCTGTTGCGCATAAGGGCTGCTGATTCCATCCTCCTTCACAGCTTTGCGGAGGGTTTTAACTTCATCCGCTGTAAAGGGCAGTCAGGTTTGCGGCCGTTGCAGCGTGGGCTGCGGATTCAGCGGATACAGCTGGGGGGTTTGAGAAGGCGTGGCACCGGGGACAGCGGCTTGGGCAGGTGAAGGGCTATTGCCATACGGCGGCGGCAAGGGATAAGCGGAACACAGGTGAGAAAATGGCGGTCTAACAGCTTCCAGGCGACAACAAAATGGCGGCGGGACCCTTCCGGGCACCGGCCAAGATGGCGAAGCAGCCACATCCGGTTGTGAACAAAATGGCGTGGGGGGCGCTTCCGGTTTAGCGGAAGATGGCGACCATACAGTTTCCGGGGCGGAGCCGGATGCTGACCGGACAGGAAGAGGCGGGTAGAGGCGGGAAGAGGGCATCGGTGAAGAAGCCGGATGTGTGCCATCCTGGGCAGAGGTGGAGGAAGAAGGCGGAAGTTCGCCATCTTGGGGAGCGGCAGGAGCAGTCTCTGTGTGCTGCGGGGAGCTGGGACGGGGGGGCTCACGCTCGAGGGCGGCCACAAGTTGGTCAGACAGAGAGTCAGTGTCGGCGGACTCATTGGAATCACAGTCTAGAGGCCGCTTGGGAGAAGCCTTACAAATAGTCTCGGATGGGGCGCCAAGGAGACAGGCGCGAATGGCAATGAGAACAGGTAAGAGGCCCGTTGGGAAAGAGCGTTTCTCATGCTCCATTGCGGAGGTGACTTGATCTATGAGTCGAGAGTATGTATCTGGGCTCCAGAGTTGGCAGGTGGCGAGCCATGGATTAAAAGGGAGCAAAAGGTCCCAGTATTTTTGGAGTTGCCACAGGGAAACGCGGACTCCATTGGTTTCGAGCAGGGCAGCGAGGGCCCTAACTTGTGGCGCCTGACGCGATGATAGAGAGGCGCCCATGTTAAAATAGAGGCGGGACAACGGCAAGGGGTCCCTACCTGGAGAAGAGGATGAGCCGTCCAATTCACAGCAGCAGCAGCAGCAGAGAGGGGCCAGGGGAGGAGCAGCCCCACGTTCGGGAGCCAAATGCCGTCGGGCTGGAGGGCTTAGTCTCGCTCAGGCCCAAGAGTCGGGGGGGGGGGCTCGCTCCTGCCGAACCGCCGGCGGGGGGTACTCCCGAAGGGAGCACCGGTTCTCCAGGTGTGGGGGACGCACGGTTGGGGAAAAAACCATGGAGACCGCTTGAGCGCAAGAACAGGTCTGCTTTATTATGGAAGTGCACTAGGTTATATAGGGTTGAAAGGGAGGAGTAAGATGGAGGGAGGGCTAGCTACGGGGCAGTAGTGGACAGGCTGAAGCTGATGGACAGCCCCGAGGTAAGCAGTTACCGGGGAAGAGGGCAGATTGTACGTTGGCAATATGGGCAGGATTGGTGGGAAAGATAGCGACGGCTGGAAAGGGGAGGAGGGGTGGCGAGAGGCAGCAACAGATTACCATGGCCTTGTAATAATTTTTAAGATTGGGGAGTGTGAGTCAAGCAACTTCATTTTACTTTTTCAAGATGGTTTTTGCTTGAAACCAAGCCAGGGAACCTTGCCTTTCCATACAAATTTGATGACTGGCTTCTCCATTTCAGCAAAGAAAATTGTTGTATTTTTATTGGGATTGCATTGAATCTATAAATCACTTTAACTGAAGTTTTTAAATGTTCCAGGGTTGAATGTGATGTCCCACAAGAGCTAGCTACTTTTCTTTAATGTAGAAATTATTAAGTGGAATTTTATTTGTTAGCAAAGCCGAAATCTGAAGAGATAAAAATGAAAACAATATATTGTCATGCTTAAACTGTAAGGTTATGAATACAAATCAATTCTAAATTACTTGAAATTTTATTCCAGTGTAACCAAAGCTCAGTATTATGGACAAAATATAATAATAATAATAGTAATAATAAGGACATGATTAATATAAAAGAGTATATATTATGTAATGTATTTTCTACATTACATGTATAAAAAATCTGAATTCAGCATTTTGTCATTGATTGGGACAGGTTTTTTGTGTCAGTTTGATTAAAGAACAGGATTCAAAGAAATCTTTCTTTCTAACTAGGGACTTCGCATTTATTTCTGCCTTACAAAGTTGAGCAATGAACTCAAGTACTAAAATATCATTTAATGAGTATAAAATATCTACGTGACAGATGACATATTATTTTTATTAGGCTTTGCTAAGTAAACCTCACAAATATTAGCAAGTTCTTATCAAATTAATCTTACCAGCAACTTAGTTTTAGACATGTCCATGATGCTCTCCAACACTTTACAGAACATAAAATGGAAGTAGGGAGCTGATATATTCTTTTACAAAGACTGTTAGAAAGGACAATTACCATTCGACCCAGCAAACCCACTTCTAGATATAAACAGAAAAGTTAAGAAAGCAAAGACTTGAACCGGTATTTGCACACCAATGTTGATAGCAGCATTCTTCACAAGTGCCAAAAGCAATCCAAGTGTCCAACAACTTATGAATGGGTAAAATAACATGCAGCAATTTCTTCTTTACAAGGGAAATCAGGAAATACTTAGAGATGAATGAAAACCAAGACACAACATACCATAACTTACAGGATGCAGCAAAAGTGATACTCCAATGGAAATTTATAGCTATGAATGCCTATATTAAACAGGGAGAAAGAGATCAAATTAAGAAACTCACTTGACATGCTGACCCAGTAAAAGAAAAGCAAAGTATACCTAAAGTTATCAGAAGAAAGGAAGATTAGAGAAGAGATAAATGAAATAGGGTAGAAAAACAATTGAGAATAAACGATAAAAATATTGGTTATTTTTAAAAAATCAATAAAATTAACAAGACTATCTAGACTCACAAAGGAAAAAGGAAAAGACAACTAAAATCAGAAATGAAAATGGTGATGTCACTATTGATCTTACAGAAATAAAAAAGATTATAAGCAAACATTATGAGCAATCGTACACAACAAATTAAAATATCTAAATGAAACGGAAAATTTTCTAGAAATACAAATTACCTAAACTGACTGAAGGAGAAAGAGAAAACAAGCGCCGAGATGGAATCAATAGTCAAAAACCTTCTACCAAAGAAAGCTTAGGACCAGATGGCTTCACTGCTGAATTCTAACAAACATTTAAAGAATTAACACAACCCTTCTCAAACTCTTGCAAAAAAACTATTCTAGAGTAGAGGCGCCCTCTAACTCATTCTGTGGCCAGCTTTACTGATTGTCCGGGCCCCTCTACACGCAGTAGGGCCCTGGCTGTGTGGCCTCCTCTCCTGCCGCGGGCCTCCTGGTCTCAGGGTCCAGAGACCAAGCTGTCCTGAGAGCAAAAGGCCCGCGGGAAGCCCACAAGGCTGGTCACTCACAGCAGCCAAGGGGCCGCCAGCGAGAAGCCGCAGCGCTGCCTGTGACACACCGCCCACTTGACTCCACGAGAGGCGGGGGTATGGGTGGAGACCCCCGCGATGTCCCTGCAGGAGGGTTTTCTTGGCTGAGGTTCAGGCCGGGTCCCCACGGCCTTACTGCGCGCAGGCCTCCGTGGCACAGCTCCCAGGTTGGTTTCTGGTTGACTTTAGGGAAGGGGAAGGGGTGGCTGCTGACCCTAGTGTTGACCTTGGTTCTCCAGAAACTCAGCAGGACCCAGGGGGCTAAAGGGGAGTCAGGCACACCAGCGTCTGCCCCTACCCCCGCCGACCCCCTGAACCACCCCCTCAGCACCTCCTGCTCCACGGCTGCCAGACCCAGCGGCAGGCTGCCTGGGCCCAGGCCAAGGACGGCCGCTCGCTGGTCAAGACCCCGCGGGGACCGCGGCAGCAGGAAACCGGGCCAGGGCGCTCCAGGACTCCCCAAGGTCAAGGGAGGAGCGCGGGAGCAGGAGCTCCCTCTGTCGGCGGGCGGCGAGTCCCCGGGGGAGAAGAGAGGGGGAGGGGACGCCTGGAGGGTGAGGAGAGGGGAGGAGGGAAGGGAAGGGAGGGTCCAGGGCGGCCCGGGGCCCGGGGCGCTGACTCTTGGCCTAGGGCCCCGCAGGCCGCCAGCGCCTGAGCGCGCCTTGGGCTTCACATGGCACCGTCTGAGTGTCACCCACCGCGGACTGGAGCTGCCCTGGCGCCCCTGCCCCACCGTCCCTGCCCCGCCGCCTTTTAGGAACCACCGCAGCACACTTACCGCCACCAGGAGCAGCAGGACTACAGTCCCGAGGACCTGTGGGAGAGGCCTAGGGAACAGCTGGACCGCGCTGCGCCTGGTGCCAGCGCCAGGAACACGTGGGAGCGCCGGCACCCCCGGACGCCCCTCCAGTCAGCCCGCGCAGGACTACAACCCTCCCGCGTGCTTCCTTCGCGCAAACCCCCAGGAGGCGAGGCGAGGCAGTCCTGGGACTCTTGACCCTACTCTCCTCCGGGCTCTGAATCCTGTACAGATCCCTTTTGACTAGAGCACTGCTGTAGACTCTTTTCAAATGTAAAAGCACAGTTCCATAAAATCTGGGGTGAGACTTTTCACACACGCAGCTTGTGGCACTGGGGAATTTATTATACACATTTTCTGGAGGCTATGTGTTGTTTCCTGAGCCTGAAAAGTGTTTATTGGGGGGAAAAAAATCAGGTTTGCATATAGTGCCCCAAAAGTGATATGCATTTTGATAGATTTGAATTTTTTAAAAATGTGTGCTCTTTAGATATTTTAAAGAAAAACAAAAAGGTCAAAAAAAGAAAAATAATGTACTAAATACATACAATGGAATAGTTTCAGGTATAGAAGTGAAATTCTGATACATGCAATTACTGGATGAACCTTAATGATGATGTGAAATAAACCAGACATGATGAGTGAAATAAACCAGACACACAAGGACATGTATTGTATAATCTCACTCTTATTAAATAATTAGAATAAGTAAACTCATAGGGTCAGAATCTAGACTTGGTCACCAGGGGATGGGATGAACATAGGCAATGAGTTAATGCTTAAATTGTACAGAATTTCTAATTGGTTTGATCATAAATTTTTGATAATGGTGATGGTAGTACAACATGAACATAATCGCACTTAATTGTATATGTCAGAATTGTTAAAAAGGGGAAATTTTACACTTTATGTATGTTTCTAGAATTAAAAAAAAAGAAACACAAGTAAGCATAGGACTACACTATGCAAATGGTGAACAAGCATTTCCATAATTGATGACCTTTCATAAAGTATAAAAGATGTACCAAACTTATGCAAGCTTTTAATAATAGGGTGGTATATGGTAACTGTTTTCAGCACTCAGTGAGCGACATATTTCCTTCAATGCCAAGAGTTGAAAAAAATACTAAAAAACCTCTTCTATTCTTTGCGAATTGCCTCTGAGATGCAACACCCCTTCATATAAAGCCTGGCTGTGCCCTACGCTGGCTTGACCTTCACCTCCTTCATGTGTAGATCCTAGAGATCAGCCAGAAGTGCAATCTTAGGGTCATGTTTCCAACACTGGGCATGCACAAGATGTAAGCTCCACAAGGGCTTTACTCCTTTAAGAATCTTATTCCTCAGCCTGTTCTGTCCAGGCTTCCAGGTCTCTCTGCTGCTTGACCATTATGGGTTGCTTACTGCAGGTAGAGTTTGTTTTCAAATGCTTTTATCAATGCCACTTGTAAAGATGCTCTATCTTAAGATGGGTGAAATGAATGCCAATCTTCATTCCAGTCCTGCAAGGAATCCCCAGAAAGAACAAAATTCATAATCACAGTTATTTTTGTTTTTAGTAAAGGTCCATATTTCTTCTAGTGTACATTAAGTGTAAAATATGTTACAGTAAATGGATTTGCAAGAGTATGTCAGGAGAGAGCATTGTTTCATAAAATAGACAATCCATTTGAGAAGTTTTCCACAAATTAGTGAAGACTAATTTAGAGGTATTTGGAGAAATACAAGGCTTTATTTTTAAGATATGTTCAGGTTAGTGATAATGATCATGTAATACTTATGGGCCATAGATGAGTTAGAATAATTCAAGGAGCAAAGTTTTTTAGTTTAAGATCCTGGGAATAGATTGGTTCTAAGTAGAAACAAGGAAGTTCACCTATTTTAGCAAGACATCAGGAGGGAAGACAGAGTCCATGGTACAGATATATTTGTTTGGTATATTTTGTAGTCTGTGGGTATACATATCTATTTTGTAGATTCCACAGTGTAAAATTGTTAGCCTTGTCTTATGTATGCTCTTACTTTGAAATTAAAATAGTATTAGTATTTATAAGCCAAGTGCAATGGAAGGGCTGCTGGAATTTGAGGGGAAAAGGAAACAAGTTTAATAGATCAAGGGGTATTACTGACGGCACACATGTGCTCTTAGATCATAAATTTAAGTTAAATCACTCAGCAATATTATGTCTGATTCTGAAACCATGTTCAGCAGGGAGGATGGGCCCAGAATAGGCAGAGTTTTGTGTTTTGCCTTGAGTAAAGCAGACAGAAAGAGCAAGTATAGTTAATACAGTGTGGAATGGATTGATTATATTGAACAATGATGAGATGACTATATGAGAAATACTGTCAATGATCTTGAAACAATGGTAAGATAAAACCATGAATACACTAAAGGAGTATAAGACATTCGAGATTGAAAATTGATGCTGAAGAAAATATAGGCATTGACATTGAAGTTAGATTTGAGAAGAAATAAGGACTATTAAAATCATGTGTTTATATACATTATTCACCTTAAGAGTTTGATTACTGAAAGGACTCACAGGACTCAAGCAATTTAAACTTAGGGAAGAGCTTTACAAGAGGCAAAGGAGACAACAAAGCAATACCGGGAGAACAATATGCATTGCAAGGTTTCTACAACATCAGGCATGGACATTTTTGTCCTTCCACCTTAAGTCACAGATGACACATGCTTACTCCAGGTCTCAAGCTACCAACAAAATATACAAATTGTGAAGTACCAGTAAGCCCCAAATCTGCTGGGGTTTTGGCAACACTTACAGTGAGCTGGTCATGTAGGCACATTCAATCTATGTGACCAGGCTGCACCATCAAATCCCTCTCTCCAAACCAGACTCTACTGAATCAGGCGCAAATCAGAAGTCCTATTGTAACTACAAAACTAAGCAGATAGGGTATTCAGGATGTGGGCCAGCCTGGAAGAGATGGCACGGTGAGAAGGAAAGAGTGAGAGGCCAGCACAGGCAGGCACAGTCTACCTCCCTCTCAGTTTGGAAACAAAATTGGGAAAATTTATAACCACGCCTATTTATCTAGGATTTTACTCTAACCTTTATGACATTTTCATTCATTCAGTAATACATTATAATGCATTAAATCCTTCCATCCATTCTCTTTATCTTCTATAAGTCATTTTGTGCCTTCCCTTTCCCTTTAATAACTTTTGAGACCACTCATTTCATATCATCTTTTAATATTTAATAGCTGTACTATTAGAATAATATCTTGACCCCTTTTTCTGACCTCACAAATAAATCTATTTCCAATGAACAGTTAATTTCTAGGAAATGCCTTCCACCTTAAGATACTAAACCATCCTTTGCTCTCAGTCTGGACAGGTGAAAACTAAACCTCGGAGGCCACTGCTCATGCCCCTCAACTCTCCCATCCCTCTTGCCTAGACCACTTTTTTGAGCCTTTCCGAGAATGTTATACCTCTAAATCTTTCAAGCTGCTGAGGCTTTTCTTTATTTCTTCTGTGTTTCCAGGATTAAATGGCTTTCTTTTCCATTTTTCACATCAAAACTAGTGCCAATTTTTCAAGGGTTATTTTTACTTGTACCACATTTTAACATTAAATCCACTTTATTTCCCTTAGTACTACTGAGAAGATATTGCCTGTCCTAATTTAGCCAAATAAACATCAACTTATGTGCTTATTATAATTTTAAATAAATAATATATTATAGTACAGCATCGTTTTTTTAAAAAATCACTAACATGGAAATGCAGGATCTTTAAAGAAAAGTCAGAATTTGATTTCTAATTGCTAAGAACTACTTTTGATGCTAGAAATCTCCAAAACAGAGTTTAGAGACAGAACAAAAGAAAATCAAAAATAATTTTGGGTGACTCTGACTTTAAGAGATAAAATGAAAAAGCTGCCAGTAAATCAAAGACATTTTATGAATAATTAAATACAGAAAAGGATATTCTGAGAAACGGACTTTGGCCCAGTGGTTAGGGCTTCCGTCTACCATATGGGAGGTCCGCGGTTCAAACCCCGGGCCTCCTTGACCCATGTGGAGCTGGCCATGCGCAGCGCTGATGCGCGCAAGGAGTGCCGTGCCACGCAAGGGTGTCCCCGGTGTGAGGTATCCCCCACGCGCAAGGAGTGCGCCCGTGAGGAAAGCCGCCCAGCGTGAAAAGAAAGAGCAGCCTGCCCAGGAATGGCGCCGCCCACACTTCCCATGCCGCTGACAACAACAGAAGCAGACAAAGAAACAAGACGCAGCAAATAGACACCAAGAACAGACAACCAGGGAAGGGGGGGCGAATTAAATAAATAAATAAATCTTTAAAAAAAAAAAGAAAAGGATATTCTAAGGCAGTGGTTTTAAAACTCTAGCATGCATAAGAATCACATGGACAAATAAACAAAACACATCTCAATAAGGTCTATCCTATAGTTTCTATTTCTTTAGCTGTGAGTTAGTGTTCGAATCTGCTTTTCTAACAAGTTCCCAGATGCTGCTGAGCCTTTTAACACACTTTGAGAACCACTGGATCCAGTGATTTTGGGGTCTAGTAGAGAAGATCCTAATAAAGAAAAAGCAGTCATTTGTTGTAAATTCCAAGAAGACTTCACAAAGAAGTCTCACATTGACCTTAGATTAAAAAGGTCATTTACAATCTGTATTTTGTTCTTTGTTTGATGTTTGGCGGGTTCATGATAGAACGTATCAGAGAGTTTGTGGAAGGATTAGAATAGGAAGGTAGAAGGCATTAAAAACGCTTTCAGAATATATGAATTCTATAGTGGCTGAAATTAGAATGATACACAGGAAACTATAGGTTATATGAAAATGTATGCTTTTTTGGTGGGTAGGGGTAAGAACTAGGGAAGATATTGCCCAAATAAAATAGACACTGAAAAGCTAAATGCTACTTATTTTCTAAATCTTGCCACTCACTACAATGCTTTGTATTTTGCTATTTTATGATTATATCCAATGATTTCTAGTTGAATACTAGCTTTCAGTATTTTTTCCATAGAAGCTACACATTTATAAATAATCAACACAAACTTTTTTGCTGGACTTACATGTGATTATATAAAGAAAGGTTATTATTCAAAGTGCAGGAAAGAGAGGAAGAAATTGGAAAACAAAATCTCAGATGTAGAAACAGTATCAAGAAGAAGAAAAAATGTTTAGTTTGAAAACAATAATATGTTTCAGGAACAATGATATATTCATTGAGTGATAAATTAATAAATTAGGATGCTGAAATACTGGCAAGTCCCATTCCTAATGGGATACTGTATAGACTGTCACACTTAAGAATATGTAAATTAAATGAGTTTTATTAAACAAACTCAACATGTGTTATGAATGTACAATACTGCCCTACACACCAATTTGAGACAATTCATTTTGGATATTTGAGGTAGCTCAAGCCTAAGGTGATAGAGGCTCTGCAGAATCTTGATGCTTCAGTTAGTTATGTGAAATGTAGGAAGCAGCCACTCTTCCTCCGAGACAAAAGGGAAGAAATAGGAAAGACAGTGAGAGGAGAAGTTTGGTGGAGCAATATAGGGGCTGTGTGCTCTTCTCAGCATGCAAGTGATGGGGCAGCCACTGAGTGACAACAGGAAGGTGGTGAAGGCTGAGGGCAGCTGGGAAAGCACCAGCAGAAAAAGGAAATCTGACCAAGCAGCTAAAATTACAGAGAGTTTGTTACTCCAGGTAACTGAGTAGGAGATTAGGCTAAATAGTTGTGATGTACTGCACCAACCCCTAAAGGTCACAGCAGTGAAGTGGATGTGGCTGAAGCAGTTGGGCCCCCACCTACCACATGGAATGTCTCTGGTTTAGTTGCTGGTGCCTCCTAAAGAAGACAGCGAGCTGGCACGACGGGCAGGCATGGCAAGCTGATGCAACAAGATGACACAACAAGAGACACAAGAAGAAAAACATGATGAGAGACACAACAAAGCAGGGAATGGAGGTGACTCAAGTGATTAGATACCTTCCTCCCACATCATAGGCCCAGGTTTGGCTCCCGGTGCCTCCTACAGAAACAAGGAAGATGCCAAGAGGCACAGCAAGAACAAACAATGAGGGGGTGGGAAGAAATAAATGATAAAAGTAAAATAAATATTTAAATAAAGAAAGGTCACAGCAGCAATACTGGAAAACCCACGGAGAAAGTAAAAACTTCTAATGTATTAGAAATGGATGAAAATATTTTGCTGTACAATTCAAATAATTCAGATCTACATTGAAGTGACTACTAAAATTATAATCAGGTTTTATCAAACTAGAACAAAAAGACAAAGAATATATGGTAAATTTCTGTTATCTATTCCTATAAATACAATACCTAAATACATTTATATAAGATAGGTCAGGTCCTTTTATAAGATTTGACTCTAAATATGACAGATTACACTATATCAGTTATTAAATGATAATTTTAAAGGATAAAATACAGCTGCAAACAATTTTATTTAACTCATTACTTAATGAGGAAACCAGCAAGATATTAGAATTCATTCAGAAGAGAAGGCAAATTACCACATACATAAAGGCAGGTAAGGAATGACAGAATGAATTTTAAATAGATGTAAACTATATCATGTAGAAAACAATAATCATTTGCATTACACCAAACACAATTAATTTTCATTTCCTTGGGAAATAATTACTTGCATTAATAACTGTTTTCTACAACTTCCAGAATTGTAAAATAGATCAAAAACAATAAAATGAAACATTAACCCAAAGCCCTAGACAGGATTTAGATTTTGTTTTTCTAATTTTAAATTTTCACAATTTTCCCACCTACTGGCTTAAGAAAGAAAGATGTATTAAATAGAATAAATGTTATTTGTTGGCTCCTTTTTGTCTAAGAAATATGCTAAACATTTTTATCTACATTATTTAATTGAATCAGAATAATGGTCCAATGAGAAAGCTCACAATGTAAATTAAGTAAAATTATACTTAAATGATTTATCCCCGGTCACAAAGCTAGTGAATGGTTGAGCTGAAATTTGTATTTTGCTCTAAATTCAATGCCTCTTCTCACTACATATTACAAATTTTGATTAATTGAAGAGTGAATTTTGGGCCTTAATTGAAAGAGGATCTCAGGGTTGAAGATTTGACATTGATATCCCTTTACATTCTCCTATCTTATTTGGAAAATTGGAGTTAAATTACCTCAGTGAAAGTTTTGTGCGGTTAGTCTCAGGTAGTCTCTAATTTTCTGATAGATATATTGGTGACTTGAAGAAATGGGATTTGCACAAATTAGAAAAACAGTAAATAACATCACTGCAGTCTCAAGTTGCTCACTTTATTTTTCAGAGTAATTGATTAAACATCCAGGGAAATGGACAACTTCATCTCTAAGACCATATTCTTCCTCACAGGGTTTTCTGATGTTCGGGAGACTCAAATTTTAAAGGCTGTGCTGTTTTTGATAATTTACTGGGCAGCCCTACTAGGGAATCTTCTAGTCTTCACTCTCACCACTGAAGATCATCAGCTACACACCCCCGTGTACTACTTCCTGAGGAACTTGTCCTTTCTGGATCTCTGCCTCATTTCCATCACTGTCCCAAATCCATTGCTAATTCTCTGACTAACCACAACACCATCTCATTCCTGGGGTGCATTTCACAGTTATTCTCTTTTTTGTCTTAGCCTCTACAGAAGTAGCTCTCCTCACAGTGATGTCCTACCACCACTATGTTGCCATCGGCCACCTCTCTAATCTGAAATCATCATGAACCATGGGGCCTGTGTGCAGATGGCAGCTTCTTCCTGGGCCAGCGGAGGTCTGGATGCAATTCTGCACCCAGTGTCCACCTTCTCAGTGCCCATATGTGGGGCTCTTTTTGTTCATCAGTTTTTCTGTGATGTCCCTCACCTCCTTTCCCCTGCCTGTTTCCATAACATTGGAGAATAGTAGTCACTGGGTTCAATTTAGTATTAGATTTTGCCTCTTTCATGTTTATTGATATTTCTTATATTTACATCTTCTCTACTGTGCTGAGGATTCCATCCAGAGAAGGCAGGTCCAAAGCTTTTTCCACATACATGCCTCATCTTCTTGTTGTGACTCTATCTTCTGCATTTTTTGCCTATATACATCCCCTTCCTAAATCTCCAACAGTCTTTGACTTGCTGGTGTCAGTGTTCTATACATTGATGCCACCCACCATGAATCCCCTCATCTACAGACTTAGAAATACAAATATGAAGGGTGCACTGAGGAAACTGCTAACTAGCAGACATTGTCCTTCAAATTTGAAGAGTCAAATGTCCATGAGTCTGAAGAATCCGATTATACTCTTGCAATAGTATTGGATATTAAAGTAGGATTATCATATAAACTCTGACTGTACCTGGTATACTGGCATTAAGAAGCATTCTCTATGCCCAAGTCAAGTGGGTGGGCCAAAGAGTAGGGATTCACTTATAATTAGGCAGATATATGCTGGTGTTCTGTATTTCATCATAAATGGGAAAACTTCATCTATTGAAGATACTTAACTAGACAGGATACTGGGTTATCAGGATAAATCTGGATTCTCTCAGGCAAACTAAATGTATCGTTACTCTTAGCAAATGGGTATCTGAAATTCTTTGTTCTGGGCTTATATGGATAATACAATCTCAAATAAAAGGATTCATTACATAGGGCAAGCTGTTGTCCTCTGTTTCACTATTAACTTTACCAAACCTACTTTATACCATTTTCTGGTATAGGTTTTGTCTTTACAGCACAGTGTGAAGAGGTAGGTACATTTCAATTTAAATTTATTATATTTTGGTTCATGTGCTTATAATGAGAACAAGATTTTGGGAGCAAAGAGTAAAAGCACCAAACTCAGAGGGATGCTTGGGACAATGTAGGTATTGGCAGGCAATAAATCAAGATAATATTTGAAAAAGGTATACACAAACTTTATTTTAAAGGAAGATAAGTCAGGATCAGAAGCAATTGGGAGGTACAGTGAAGTCTGAGATGGAAACAAAACAAGATAAAAAGGAAATTACTGGGAATACAAGAGTAAGGTGCTACAGGACATGCTCTCCTCTAAAACCAACTATTAGACAGGCAGCAAGTGCTTGAAACAACTGTTCTGGGGATTCAGAGGACAAGGAAGCACAGTACAGCACCCAGGGACTAGCAGAACAGGGAGACGGAGAAGTTGCAGTCAAAAACACGAGAGACTCACTCCACAGCACTGGCCAGTGCCCATCTCCCACCCTCAAAATGAGCCACCCTGAGTCCAGACCATGGCTGACTGCTGTGGATGGAGAGGGAAGGGGAGGTCCTCCTCTCTGGGAACTCGGCAGAGCACAGCCAGGGCTGATCACAACTTCTGATCTGTGACTTGGGATCACTGTGTCCTGGCTCAAAACCAAAGTTTTAGCTGACAAAAGATAGGGACTGCTGAAGCCACTGTTTCAATACCACCCCGGACAGGGGCAGAGCCAGTGGAGAATGAAACACCACACTGCCTCCTGAGGGCTGCAGGGAACAGTTTACCAAAGAGCACAATCTAGTGGGAAGGCCAGGAAAGCACAGCTTCGGAGAGCTGACAGAAAGGATTCTGATGTCTTCCCTGAGCCTCACCCCAGGGCCACTTAGAACTGGTATGCACCCCCATCATGGGTCCCTGGCTCTGATTTGGCTGGGGCATGTTGATTTGAGAAAGTCTTACCTGGGACGACCCTCCTCCCATAACTTTATCTCCAGGAAAAAGCAGCTAAAGACAAAGAAAGGGGAGAGAGAGAGGGGAAAAAAGCTTTATAGCCAAAATAAAAAACAAATACAGGGAAGAAGATTTGGCTCAACTGATAGAGTGTCTGCCTACCTTTTGGGAGGTCCAGGGCTCAAACCCAGGGCCTCCTGACCTGTGTGGAGTTGGGCCACACAGTGCTGACTCGCTCAGGGAGCGCACTGCCACACAGGGGGGTCCCCCGCATAGGGGAGCCCCATGTGCAAGGAGTGCGCCCTGCAAGGAGAGCGGCCCCACGTGAAAAAAGCACAGCCTGCCCAGGAGTGGTGCTGCACACACAGCTGACACAATAAGATGACGCAACAAAAAGAGACACAGATTCCTGGTACTGTTGCCAAGAATGCAAGCAGACACAGAAGAACACACAGTGAACTGACACAGAGAGCAGACAACAAGGGGTGGGTGGGGGGGAATAAAAATAAATAAAATCTTAAAAACAAAACAAAACAAATACAGATCAAGATAACCAAGAAAAGGAGTGTTCTCCTGGGGGTGAAGCAATTGAACACACAGAGCAATATGAAAAATCATACTGCAAACCTAGAACAAAAGTCACATGTATAAGTGTTGAATAAATCTGAAACAGTTAAACATGGGTGTTGAAATAAGTTGAAACAGGTGTCAAAAAGAGCCTTAACACAAAGTCAATCAATAATAAAACTAGGCGAGAGAGAGAGAATAAAACTGACAATCAGAATAAATTCATCAAGAATATCAGCTGATTAAATATCAGTAAATAATTTACAAGCAATAGTAAGAAAGAGGACAATATATCCCAGACAAAGGAGCAAAATAAAATGTCAGTGGAGACACAGAATTTGGAACAACTAAGCGAGGATGTTCAAATCAATCTCCTAAATCAATTCGAGGAGATGAAGGAAATGATGGCTGAAGAGATAAAAGATATTATGAAGGAAATGATGTCGAAAGAGATAAAAAAAATATTATGAAGAAGCATAGAGAAGAATTCAAAAGCATGAAAAGAAAATAAAAGAAATTATTAGAATGAAAACTGCAGAAGAGATTAAAAATACCATAGAGGCATACAACAGCAGATTTAAAACTGGAAGAAGAAAGAATCAACCAACTAGGAGATAAGACACTCAAAATCTTTCAGACAGAAGAACAGATAGAGAAAAGAATGGAAAAATTGAACAGGGACTCAGGGAATTGAATGACAGCATGTAGCATACATCATGAGCATCCTGGAAGGAAAGGAGAAGGGTAAAAGGGCAGAAAGTGTATTTGGGGAAATAATGGCCAATTTTTCTGAACTCTTATGAAAAGCATGAATATACATGTCCAAAAAGCACAACATGCTCTAAACAGAGTAAATACTCATGGACCTAGATTGAGACACATACTACTCAGAGTGTCAAATGTCAATGATAGAGAATCCTGGAAGAAGCAAGAGAAAATCAATTAATTGCTTACAAGAGAACGGCAATAAGATTAAGTGCTGATTCATCATCAGAAACTGTAGGTAAGAATGCAGTGGTATGATAATTGGATACTCAAATAGAAAAAAAAACATTGATTCTTTATCTTGCAAAACTGTCCTTCAAAAATGTAGGGAGATTTCAAAATATACAATGATATACAGAAACTGAGAGCATTTATCATCAAAAGACCTGCATTTTAAGAGAGTCTGCAGGTAAAAAGAAAAGACAGAAGAGAGGGTTTGAGGAGATAGTAGAAATGAAAATTACTGGTAAGGGTAACTAAAAAGGTAAAAAGAGAGCTAATAAGAAAATAACATATTTTTAAAAGTACAGCGTTCTTGCTGAGTTAAGGAGACAGAAATTGAAGCTCTGGGTCATGGAGAGTGCTGGAACTCATTGGCAAAGAACCAGGGAGGAGGAAGTTAAGTAGTAAAAGAACTTCAGAAATCTGCACAGGGTTCCCTTCAAGTCTATTGGTACATAGATCCCGGGTAACAATCTATAAGGCTGGGCAAAGGATAACCATACGCTATAAGCCAAACAATTTCCAGAGCTTGCAGAGACTGGAAAACATTGAAGTTCTGATCAGCCAGACTGGGCATCCCTGCTGAAGACCTAGGGCATGTGGCAGACACCCAGAAGGGTCCTGCCCCACCATGACTAGTGGAGCCTCGCAGAAGTGCTTCCCAACAGAGGGGGATTTTGTTCTCCAGGAGACATTTGGCAATTTCTACAGACACTTTGGATTCCACAATTGGGGATGAGATAGTCCAGTCATCCGGCTGGTGGAGGCTAGGGATGCTGTTAAACATAACACAGATCACAGGGCTGCTGCTGTGAAACTGCCTTAGAATAAAGCTACTCTAACCCTGCTCCATTTTCGGGACTTGGAGTTGTCCTAAATGATATTGCAGGGACAGGGACCTGCCGCGCTGGCCGAGGGCGCCGCGCCGGGTGGGGATTTGCCACGGGGAAGCGGGACGCGCGGGGACCAAATCCTCGCGGGAAGCCGGAGCGGGTGGGGGGCGGGACAGATGCTGCAGGTTAACTCGAAGCATCGAGGGTCAAAGGGGCGGGTTTGGGCAGGACTGGGGAAACACCACTGCCCTCCGTGCGCCTCTCTCCTTCCCTTTTTTCCCCCGATCTTGACTGCGGGCGCAGCAGGCGTCCTTGGGGAGGCCCTCGGGCCAAGGTGAACAAAAGCGGGGCGCACACAGCCCCGAGGACAAGGCTGGAAGATACCTGGCCCGGCCAGGCCACATGAGGGGCGCTGGTGGGAGGAGGGTCAAACGTACCCGCGAGCTGGGCGTGTGGACAGAGCGAGATTTGAACCTCGAGGCCGCGCGTGCGCCTGCGCCTCCACTGCGCTCCCCGGGGCTCAGACAACCGGGCACCTGGACCTGCAGTGTCGCAGGTAGGGGCCTCCGTGCCGGGTCAGGACCGGGCATCTTCCGAGCAGGAGTGGGAGGCCGCAGGCCGAGGCGGTTTCTGATGCAGGCACCTGCTCACCGGAGCGCCCTCTGTACTCAAGGCTGTATTACTGGAGCCAGAAATACCCACAAAGCGTGGTTTGCGTTTCCTTTTTTCAGTAACTGCCTTTATTTACATAAATTCCTGATGGGAATTTCTGGTCTAGACTGGAGTTTGCTGTTTCTGCGTTTCCAGAAGCCTGTTAAATGGGGGAAAGGGGGTTACAAGTTGAAGCGCTTGCCCCTTCCTCCGCAAGGGCGGCTGCCTTTGCCAACCTTTCTCCTTAAGCAAGCTTGGATCTGAGTCTTGGCTAGGAACCCTAGCAGGCAGGCGACCAGATTCCCAGTGGTCGGAGTAGGGATCCTCCAAGGGATTGCAGGGGGCATGGGGCGCAGCCCTTCTTTTCTGGGGCCCCAGCAGGTGTCCTTATGGAGAAAGTCAGCCACCAAGGGAGCACAGGACTTTTCTGGAGAGAGCACCACTTCCTTCTTTCCTTTCATAGAAAGTTAGGCCCAAATAGCATTTGAGGGGTTTTTCCTTCAATGATAAGCTAGCATGGGACAGACTCTGCTCCAAATGAGAACTATTTATGAGTGCTCGGATCCTAGCCAAAAGTCGATTATTTTCCTATGTTTAAAATATATGTCCCATTTAATCAAACAGGCAATTTAATAGATGTGCCACATTTCTGAAAGACTAAAAGAAACACAAAAGACAATGTTTTAAGTGAGTTGGATTTTAAATTTGGGGTTGGGTGGGGCTCAGGTGGAGCTCAGGTGTGGCGCAATGGGAAAACAAGGCTACAGGGCAGGAGAAAAGATCATTTGTTACTTACAGGTCCCAGAGATGGGGGGGGGGTGGGCACAGGAGCAGAACAAGAGGGACCCCTTGCTGGCACCTTCACGGTGGTCCAGGGGTGGAGGGTAGTTGATTTCCTGCAGGAGTTGGGGAGGGGGGGGCAGTGTCAAGGATTGATTAGTCTAATGCAAACAGGTGTGAAAAGATAAAAGGGCCTGGGGGTCCAAGGTTGGTGGGAAGGGTGAGCTTATTATTTGGGACCTCCTGTGGATTTGGGGGGAGGTGTGTGAGGGGGGTGATTGGCGACCTGCGCTGGTGAACTGAGGACCTGAGGGGAGGTGGCAGGAGCTGTAGAAAGGCACATAGAGACAAAGACAAGATAAGAGGAGCCAGGTGGGCCAGGGCTAGCTGATGACAAAGCCAAGGCCTGGAGCTGGCATCACAAGCTTTATTTAAAGCAGTTAACTAGGTCACCATTCTCAGAGCAGGGGCTATCAGACATGAAGTTCTTTGAGGAGGATTTTCTAAGAGTTTCTTCTTATCAGGATGTCAGCTCCTTTCTGCTTACGTGCAGGTACAGACATGGCTGACCACACCCTCACCTCTCTGCGCACATTGATCCTCCCTAGCAACATGGCTCAAGACCTGCACATTACTCTGGGGACTCCTATAGGTGGTGGCCATAAACACGGGTTTGGGTTCTGGGGGTGTTTATGCACCAGGGATGGAAAGGAAAGTTGCTTATTAATTTGGCCAAGGATCGGTGTTGGGAAAATGGCTCAACCAAAGTAGATGGGTGCCAAGGCAGCACACACACACAAAAGACAAATAAGAGCATCAGATATTAATAAAAAGGGCAATGCACCACATAGAAATAGCAATCATAAATAAATATGCACCTAACCAGGGTACCCTAAAATACATGAGGCAAAAACTGGCAAAAGCAAAGGAAGATACAGACATCTCTGAAATAATAGTTGGAGACTTCAATACAAGACTCTTACAAATAGAACATTTGGAAATAAGATCAATAAGGAAATAGAGAACATGAGAAATTTGATGGATGAACTGGACCTAACATAAATACAGAACACTGCCTGCCAAAACAGCAGGTTATATATTCTTCTCAAGTGTTCATGGATCATTGTCCAGGAAAGACCATATGATGAGTCAAAAAACCTGTCTCAATATATTTAAAAGGATTAAAATTATACAAAACACTTTATCTGATAACTGCAATAAGATTAGGTATGGATTTCTCATCAGGAACCATGTAGGCAAGATGGCAATGGCATGGTATATTTAAGATATAAATGTATCAATGGAATGAAGCTAAAAATCAATAACAGGTGGAGAAATGGAAATTTGACAGATATTTGGAGGTTAATACGCTTAATCTTTTTCTGGATTTTATCTAGATTCTTGGCTATACTGCAGAAATGAATTTCAACAGCACATCAGATGAGTTAGGCCAGTGATTTTTTCGGGTAGGGAAGGAAGAGAAATGGGAGAAAATAACAAAGCAGGGGTTCCAGGTAGAGAGGAAGGGGATGAAAAGCGATAACGAGGGCTGATTTACAGACTACAATTCCCCATTATAGGTTCTTAAATGCCCAGGTTTTACTCGTGTGGCCACATGACAGAGGAAAAATGGCAAGAGTGGCGCATAGCGGGTAGAAACAGGTCCAGAGGCAAGATAGCAGAGCACGAGAGAGCATTCAGGCCTCCCTTTTGAACCGTTAATTATTGCACCCCTTTGCTAATGGCAGGAGAGGGGATCTAACTGTTTGTAGCTTTGATTGATTACTCCCCCCCCCCACCCCATCCCCCAGTGAGGACCCAATGATACAGTCCTTGGGAATATCCAGGGCTTCTCCTGGCTTCCAGAGGAAGCCTGTTCTGAAGAGCAGACTCTTGGGAGTGGGGATCTCCCAGCAGCCACCCTGGGGGTTACTAATGTTAACATGGGCTCTCTGCCGGGTTCCAGATCTCACTAGCCTGCTTCAAGTCCATGGATGAAAATAGAAATTGCAGAAAATTTAGTAAATATCTCCGTATTAATGCATATGAGAATGCAATATAAGGAAACTTATGGGATGCAGCAAAAGCAGTGGCAAGAGGGAAATTTATACCCCTAAATGCCTACATTAAAAAAGAAGAAAGAATTAAAATAAAAAACCTAAATGCACACCTAGAAGAACTAGATAAACAACAAGAAACTAAACACAAAGCAAGCGAAGGAAATGAAGGAAAGACTAGGTCAGAAATAAATGAAATTAAGAATAAGAAAAAGAATATAGAGAATTAACAGCACTGAAAGTGAAAGCATTGATTAAACATTGTGCTAGAAGTTATAGCCAGAGTAGTCAGGTAAGATAAAGAAATAAAAGATACAAATTGGAAATGAAGAAGTAAAACTTACACCATTTACAAATGACATGATCCTATATATAGGAAATGCAAAAAAGAGACTACAAAAAAGCTAATAAAATACATAATTTAAGCAAACAGGCAAGATAAAAGATCAACAAATAAAAGTAGGGGCGGAGGACTTGGCCCAGTGGTTAGGACATCCATCTACCACATGGGAGGTTCACGGTTCAAACCCGGGGCCTCCTTGACCTGAGTGGAGCTGGCCCATGCGCTCCACATGCCTCGCAGGGGTGTCCCTGCATAAGGGAGCCCCATGCACAAGGAGTGCGCCCCGTAAGGAGAGCCACCCAGCACGAAAGAAAGTTCAGCCTGCCCAGGAATGGCACTGCACACACAGAAAGCTGACAAAACAAGATGACGCAAGAAAAGAAATACAGATTCCCGTGCCACTGACAACAGAAGCGGACAAAGAAGAAAACGCAAATAGACAAAAGAGAACAGACAACTGGGGGGGAGAGGGGGGCGGAGAGAAATAAATAAAAAAATAAATCTTTAAAAAAAAAAAGTCGGTAGATTTTTTTATACATGAGTAATGAACAATCTGAGGAGTCATCATTCCAAAAGAAAAATGCCATATACCCATTTATGCCCCTATTGTTAGCCCCTCATATTGATATAGTGCCTTCTTTGTCCCTGATGCAAGAATATTAAAATATTACCATAACCTGTAGTACATAAGTTACATTAGTTGTATATGCCCATGTATCACCATATATTGAGCAACTTGTAAGAATGACAGGTGTTTGTTCTAGTTCATAAAAGAATATTCTTGTATTTGTACTCTTAACCATAGTCATCATCCGCCACTGAGTTCACTCTGTCGTAAGGCCCTAGGTTATACTACAGCTTTCTTTCAATGGCATTTATGTCCCTAGGCTACCCTCCATGCACAATTTTATTTATAAATTGTAATATTAGTTATACTTACTATAATGTGCTACCATCTACTCTATCCATTTGCACAGATTTAAATAACCTTTTTAAATATTCTACATATATTAAACATCAGTTCCTCAACCCTCATTCTATTGCTCAGCAAACTATATTCTAGATTTTAACTCTATGGGTTTACTCATCATAATTAGTTCATATCTGTGCTACTATACACTATTTGTCCTTTTGTTTCTGTCTTATTTTACTCACCATGAAGTCCTCAAGTTTCATCCATGTTGTCATTTGCATCATGACTTCATGTCATCTTACAGCTGAATAGTTTTCTATCTTATGTATATACCACATTTTGTTTATCCATTTATTGATTGATGGTCACTTAGGTTTTATACATCTTTTAGCAGTTGAGAATAATGCTGCTATGAACATCGGTGTGCAAGTGTCAGTTCACAGCCTTGCATTCAGTTCATCTGAATACATTCTTAGTAGTGGGATTGTTGGATCAAACAGAAGTTCTTTGTTGGGGCACACAACATTTTATATTTAGCTTCCTGAGAAACCACCACACTGGATTCCACAAAGACTTTATCATTCTGCATTCCCACCAACACTGAAGGAGTGTTCCTTTTCTTCACATCCCCTACAGCACTTGCAGTTTTCTGGTTTGTTGTTTTTTTCAGACATGATCAATTTATTCAGAGAATTCACATTTCAATTTGGCAAAGTATTTCCAGGGGCAGAGAGTTTGGGATACTCATTTCATGGAGGCAATCACATTTGCTAGAGCTAAGTGGTCATAGGGGAGTATCTGAATGAAAGAAGGCAAAACTCCTTTAAGTGATTTAGTGGGGGCAGTGGGAGATAATCATAATTGAAATATTTGTAGAAGAAACATAGGAAACAACCAGCTTACACAAGTAAGGCCTGAAACATACTAGTGCTAGTAGAGTAGTAACCTTTTAGTCAGTTTAATTCAACATCCAGTAAGCACCTTATTTGTACAAGACACTGGGCTATGTGCTGGGGATTGAGGTGGAAACAAAATCAATAAGATGCAATCCCTGTCCTTAAGAAGTTTACATTAGTGACAGCATATATCAAAATGACTGCTATAAGCGAGGTACATACAAACTACTCCAAAAACAGGGAGGAGGGTTTACCTCCTGGTGGAGGTTAAAATTGGGAACCACTTACATTCATAGTACAGGTGAGAAGCAGGTCAGGAGCTTGAGTAAGCAAAACTGAAGCAGGCTAGTAAGAGAATCAATAGGCGGATCTGGAACCTGGCAGAGGGTCCACATGGACATCAGTAACCCCCAAGATGGCTGCTGGAAGACCCTCCCCAAGATTCTGCCTTTCAGAATGAAGACTTCCTCTGGAAGCCAGGAGAAACCCCGGATATTCCCTCAGGACTTTATCACTGGGCCCTCATGGGGGATTGATGGGTGAGGTAACCAATCAAAACAGCAAACAGCTGGAACCCCTCCCATGCCATTAACTAAGGGGTGGAGTAATTAAAAAGACCTTCAAAAAGGCAGGCACAGAGCCTAAGCCCAATTACTCTCTCATGCAGTCTCTCACTCGTGGACCCTTCCTGCCCTCTGCGCACTGCTCTTGCCATTTTCCTCTACCATGTGGCCACACAAGTAAACCTAGGCATTTACAATCATTGTAGCCTGTAAATCAGCCCACTTTATCACTTTTCAACCCCTTTCTCCCTACCTGGGACCCCTGATCTGTTGTTTTTAATATTAGATTTGCCATTAAAACTAAGCTTTTAATGGCAAAAGTTTCCTATTTTCCCCATCTATTAATAATAAGTTTTATTTTCCCGATTAATATATAATGCCCTATTGTTAAGGCACAGCTTTTTTTTTTAGAATTAATATGAATCTGTGGAGGATTACGTTTATTTTACACAACAGTCACAAGACAGACTTTCTGTAGCTGTAGCCTGAAAATAATTATATACGTCTTCAAATTCAACCAGGATCTAAAAGGCAAAAGTCTTCATTCTTATCCAAGACGAATGCAGCACATAGTCAAGGTAGGTAGTTGCAGGTTTTTAATCTGTTGAAGACTTTCTCCAAGGGGGCAGGTTGGCCATGTTCTTTTCTGAGGGACAGGGGTAGCACTCCAGCTTTCTTTGAATCTACTGGGCTATCAGAGATAGTTGTTGCCTTCAAATATGAATGAAATGCAATTTTTGAATTCAACATCTGATCAAGGGCAGAGTTCCAGATCACAGGGGTCAGGGCAGATGTTTCCTCTGCATCCTCTCTCTGCAGTCCTTCCATTGAGCTGCCTCCATCTCCTCTGCCACCCTCCTCTTATCCACCAGATCCCCCCCACTTCTTTGGGCACAATTTGCAAACTATCCGAAGGGTGCACACAGCAAACAGGAAGAAACTGCATAACTGTTACATAAAATGCACAAACCAAAATGTGTATGTTATTTCATTATACAACCAGAAACAACTCATCGAAATATTATTGATTTAAAATAAACAAAAAGGGAAGCAGATATGGCTCAACTGATAGAGCATCCACCTACCATATGGGAGGTCCAGGGTTCAAACCCAGGGCCTCCTGACCTGTGTGGTGAGCTGGTACACATGCAATGCTGCCACGCACAAGGAGCGCCATGCCACGCAGGAGTGTACCCCATGTAGGGGAGCCCCATGCACAAGGAGTGCTCCCCACAAGGAGAGCCATCCTGTGTGAAAAAAAGTGCAGCCCACCCTGGAGTGGCACTGAGCACACAGAAAGCTGATGCAACAAAAAGAGACACAGATTCCTGGAGCTGCTGAAAAGAACACACAGCAAATGAATGGACACAAGAGAGCAAATAATGGGGGGGGAGGGGGGAAGGTGGGCAGAGAGAAGTAAATCAAATAAATCTTTTTAAAAAAGTAAAATAAACAAAAAAGAAACATTTAAATTGGGAGATGTGACCTTTGGAAAACATACCAAAGACAAATATGACATGCCTTGTAAATCCTTGTACTCTAACAGGGTTTTTCACTAACAGGGCTTTTCACTAACAGGCTTATCCACCCAACTCACTTGTATTTTCTACATTTATATTTTGGATGGATAGATTGGAAGATAAACTTCGAAAAGAGAGAAGTACCAGATAAGACTTCACAATTTAAAGCTTTGTGGATTTGAAGATGATTTTCCTTTTGTTTCTAAAAAGTCTTTGAAAGATGGGTACATAGAGAAGTTGGGGGCAAGTGTTGGCAGAGGAATATGCTGGCTAAAAAAGAGGAGCAGAAAAGAAGATAAAAGGAGAAAATTTATAGATAAGGGAACTAACTAACAGGGCAGAGGCAATAAAGGGGGCAGAAGAAGGGAACAGCTGATGGATACTGAGGTCGCTGGCGTCTCTGCTGCTACTGCATGTGAGCCATGCAACTCAACTGTAAGGGAAAGTTACCCCCTAAATGAGGGCAAAGATGAAGGAAAGGGAAGACCAAGAGTTGGGGAGGTGGGGGGCACTAATATCAACTGCTTCCTCCATTATTTTCCACTGTTTTTGAAATAATTCACTTTTGTAATCCTGGGAGACAATTATGTGTCTCAATGAATAATTCAACTTATTTATAATATGCTTTACTGGTATGTTCCTGCACAATAGTGTCTCATATATAAATATAAAAACAGTTCTTTGGGCTCATTCTAATTGTGCAATGTATCAACTTTCAGAAACAAAAAAATAAAAAAAAAGAATGCTCTGTAAAAGCACTTAAAATCAATAGTAACCCGACTATAGTGAACAAATTATGAAAATGCATTTAACTGTCAGTGGGTATCTTAATTTTTGCACACAACACAAACCTATCGCCAAGTGGTTATCTACATGCAGATTAATGAAATTAAAAATAAAACCAAAGTGATCATACTTGTTAAGCAAACTAGTTTTGTTTCTATGAAATTAGAAAGTATCCCTATAATATTGGGGAGGAAAAACCCTTCCAATTAAATTGGATTTCCTACTATGCCAGTCTAATTTCCCTCAAAGTTCGACATATTACAATTAAAATAACTGGTTGTACCACAGGACTCTGGCAGCTGCAGCCTTTGCCATCTCTCATGAGAAAAAAGGATTTCCTCATCTTCCTGCAAGGTAAAAAGATAAGGCCTCTGAGACTCTTTAAAATTCTAAGCCCTGTCTAAAAACCAAGTGTTCTAACCAACCAAAACTTTGAATGAATTTTCACTGAACAAAGGCCTATGGTATGAGGTCACCACCTTATCAGATTTGGGATCTTTTGCGAGAGGTTGGATGGAAACTTGTGTACTGTACCAGACTCAGTTCATTTGGGGGTAATTAAAGGCATGACATCCAAACTTTTAAGTTCAGACCTATCCCACCAGGGTCGAAAATCCATTTTTAGCCCCTTTTTACCTCCAAGATAGGTAAATAAGTGGAAAGTTGCCTCAGAGTAAATAATTGAAAAAAACGGAGAGAGAGAGAAGCCCCTTTCCTTATCAGTGAGTGGTGGAACACAAGGACATCAAAGCCACATGAACTAGTGGTGCTGACTGTTCACACCAAGCATCCAGACACCACCTGAGAGAAGCCAGACTTCCCATGAAAGGGAGTCACAAAGCAAGGTTCGTTACAGGGACAAGCAACTACGTCCCAACCTTTCTTCCAAGAAGATTCTCCAGACTGATCGGGAAAAAAATCATCAAAAAGTTACTTTAACCATCATTGTTTTAATCTGAAGGGAAACCATAGGGCCTCTCAGAAATTATTACTTTGAGAGTTTGGTTAGATTAGATCCATTTATTAATGGTAAAAGCAACCATAACACATTCTTGATCATGAGCTTTCCAGATTTTTTAAAAAGACTAAAACCAAGTTAAAATTTTATGGTTTTGAAATTAGGGAAAGCTAGTTCAGTTCATGTCGTGCCAAACAACCTCAATTATTTTTTAAAAAATCATTTATTAGCTTATATTCCCTAATAGCACATCATCTCTAATAAGAAAAGGTACCAAAATCTGAAGGCCAGCACTGAAACCTTAAACCAAATCTAACCAGTTAAGGATAAACCTTGGCCAACGGCACCGCCTTGGCTGCAGCTCGCTGGGCCACAGCGCGCCTCCACCCCGCGCGCCCTCCACCCCGCCCAGGCCAGAGGCTGCAGCGGCCCGGGAAGCCCCCGGGGAGAGCGGAGCCCGCAGAGCCCAGGGGCAGAGCAGGCCACCCCCGGGGGACAGGAATGTGCCCGGGGCCAGGGCGGGAGGCCTCACCAGCTGTCCCCGCGCCGCGTTCCCCGCCACCGCGCACCGCGGACCCCCGCGCTGGGCCGAGCTACGGGCCTACAGCCCGTGGCGCAGCCTGGGCGGGCTCCGCAGCCGCAGCACGGCCCGACCTCCAAGTTCACCCAGGCCGTGAGGGGCAAGCTTAAAAAAACAACGAATGGCCATTCTATGAGTGAAATGCCGTCTCACTGTACTTTAAATCTACATTTCCCAAATAGACGATGATTCTGAACATTTTCTCATGTGATTTTTTGGCCAATTTGTATTTTCTCTTTCAAAAATGTCTCCTCAAATGTTTTGCCCATTTTTTAATTGGATTGCTTGCCTATTAAGCTATATGATCTCTTTATATATCATGGAAATCAAAATTATCTTTGTTTCCTTGCTTGTGCTTTGGGTGTAAGGTTGAAGAAACCACCTCGTATCACGAGCCCTTGAGGATGTTTCCCTACGTTTTCTTCTAAGATTTGTATGTTTCTAAATTTTATGTTTAGGACTTTGATCCATTTTGAGTTCGTTTTTTCTGTAAGGTGAGAAATAGAAGCCCTCTTTTTTCCTTTTGGATATTGACATACAGTTCTCCTACCACCGTTTGTTGAATAGATCGTTGTGGCCCACCTGGGAGGGCTTGACAGCCTTGTCAAAAATCGCTTCAGTATAAATGTGGAGATCTGTTTCTGAATTCTCCATTCAATTCCATTGGTGAGCATGTGTCTCTCCATGCCAGCACCATGCTGTTTTTACCACTGAACTAAGTAATGTGCTTAAATTTAGGACTTAAAAGCCCTCCAACTTCAATTTTCTTTTTTTAAATATTTTTGGCTATTCAGGCCCCTCACCCTTCCAAATAAAGCTGACCTTAATGTTTCCATTTCTGCAAAAAAAAAAAAAAAAAAAAAAAGGCTTTGGGAAGTTTTATTGGGATTGTGTTGACTCTAAAAATCAATTTGCATTGACTCGACATCCTAATAATATTTAGTCTTCTAGTCCATGAATGCACAATGTCCTTTCATTTACTTAGATCTTCTTTGGTTTTTCAGCAAAGTTTTGTAGTTTTCTGATAGAAGTCCTTTATGTCCTTGGTTAAGTTTATTCCTATATACTTGGTTTTTTAGTCGTTACTGTAAATGAAAATTTTCCTGACTTGCTCCTGAGATTGCTTGTAACTAGTCTACACAAACACTTTTGATTGGACTTTTGAGTTTTAATCTTGTATCCCATCACATTGCAGTACTCATTCATTTGCTCTAGTAGGACTGTTGTGAACTTTTCAGGTTTTTCTAGCGATGGGATCATGTCATCAATGAAAAGCAGGTGTTTTACTTGTTCTTTCCCTACCTGGATGCTTTTTATTTCTTTTTCTGGCCGAATTTCTCTAACTAGAACTTCAAGCACAGTAATGAATGACAGTGAAGAGAGTGAGCATCTTTGTCTTGTGCCTAACATCAGTGGGAAAGCTTTCAGTCTTTCACCATTGAGTACATTAGCTGTGGGTTTTTCACATAATACACTTTATCAAGTTTAGAAAGTTTCCTTCTATTCCTATCTTTCAGAATGTTTTTATCAAGAAAGGATGCTGGATTTTGTCAAATGCCTTTTCTGCATCAATTGAAATGATCATGTGATTTTTCCTCTCAAAATATTAACATGATGATTATTGATTTTCTTATGTTGATCCACCCTTGTGTGCCTGGGATAACAACCTTTTGATAATGATGTATACTTCTTTTAATGTGATGTTTTGTTCAATTAGCAAGCGTTTTGTTGATTGTTTCATCTATATTCATTAGAGTAATTGGTGTATAATTTTCGATTTTGTAGGATTTTTATCTGGATTTTGTATTAGGTTAATTTTGACTACATAGGAGGCTGGCAAGATGGTGGCTGCGTGAGCTTGCCTGGTAGTGTCTCTGCAGGGGGCGGCTGGGCAGCGTTGAAGGCTCTTTAGGACCGCGCTGTTTCGGGGATTTTTGCTGGTTGGAAGGTGTCTGGACGTCAATTCAGTGGGAAGGTAACAGAGAGGATACGTCTATAATATATAAACGGAGATCCCAGCTGGGCGCGGGAAGTTCCCTCCTTGGGTGGGCGGAGCCACGGTAGTGGGCGCTCTTGCAGCTCCGGAGCCGCGGCGGCCAGGGTTTTTGTTTTTTTTTCCTTTATCTGGAGGCTTTGCGGTGCTGAGAAATTCGCGGATACTGTGCTGGCTGGTGGGGGATTGTTGGGACAAGACTCCTTGGTGGATTGATTTGGGGAGACAGACGGTGTTTTCTTGTGAAGCGGGGGACGTTTTAGTCACCGGACAGGGGGGGAAGCGCTTCCGCCTGGAGCCCCATCCCCACAGGTCCGGCTGCCGATCTGCAACGGAATTGGATTTTGAGCAATAAGGGGACACAATTGGGAGACTGTTGTAGGGTGCAGGGAGGGAGGAGGACACGTCTGGAAGCTGATTGGGGAATATTTTGCGAAGTTTGGGATTTCGGATCTTAGAGTCTGTTTTCCGCGTTTCCAGCTGAAGCCCACCCCACCCGGTGGGGCTTGGGATCTGGGTCATTGAACGGGCCGTGGTGTAGAGGCGCCCTCAAGTGGCCGTTGCGTGGGAGCACAGGGAGCGAGCTGTCCAAAGGCTGATACCCTGAGGAGTAGGTGAATTTCAGGGATTAGACATTCAATTTAGAATTCGCGGATCTGGCTTCCTCCATGGGGCTGGCACCCAGCTACGGGGATCCCTGAGGGCTGTGTTGCACTGCGGGGCTCCTAAGCTTTCCGTGGACCAGATTTGAGGTTCCCAGGTCTGGGTCCCCTGGACTCTGGCGGTCCACACCCCAGACTCACACCTCTTGAGTCTTCAGTGTCTCAGACTTTCCACCCCTGAATCCATCACGCTCTGGGGTCTACCTGGGATCCTTGAGTGCTTTGGACCTTAACGTTTGTGTTTTATCTATATTGGTTCATATTGTTTTGTTTTTATTTTCACTTTATCTTATTTTTTACTCTTTTTGACGCCCTGATTGCTAATATTGCATTATCCCCTAGTCTTTTCTCCTAGCGTGTCCCCCAAAGTCCTTTTTTTTTTTATATACAGTTATTTAGGGGTTTTTTTGGTTGGTGTTTTAGATAGTGTTGCATATGTGACACGTGTATACCTGTATCACTCTTCCCCCTATCTGTTCCCCACCGTTTGCTTATCCTCTTTTTCTTTCTTCCTTTCTTCTTGTCTTTCTTTTTTTCTTTATTATAATTAGTTTTTTTTTTCGGTTTTCTCTTTCCCTCTTGTCCCTCATTTTCCACTTATTTTATTTTAATTCAAGTACACAATAGGTGCTACAGGGAACACCTCACATTTGCTGGGTTTTCCCATCCTCCACTGCCTCATTTCTGTGTGAACTGATTTAGGTTACCTACACTATCCCCCTTCCCCTGCATCTTGATATCCACTATCATCTACTGTCTCTACTATATTCCAAGCCCCACCTCCCATTCTTTGATCCACAAAGTGTCTAACTCTTAATTTCTAATACCTTTGCTCTGTTTTCTGTCTGTTATCCATTCTTGAAACTATTACCTTTCTTTTCTTTTTCCCTCTCTCATGAAAACAATAGCTTTGTAGTTCATACCATATTCCGCCCATATTCAGTCATCTACTTCATAAAAGGTACTCTACCTACAGCTATAACTCTGTACAATCTACATGAATCTAACCTCCATCCTCCCAGATCTCATATTCTTGCTTGTTAACATACATTACTAATACTACTTTACACTTTTCCCTTGCTGACACAATTGCCTTTCCCCAACACTAATACTTTCTTCTAAAGTGAACTTAACCAACAACAAGTAACTTGAATAAGAAGAAAAAAGTGACAAAGAGAAGATATAACACCTATGCAAAAATAACAAGTAATTAACCTCCAAAAGCAGACAAAGAAGCTAAGGAACTGATTAAATTCGTCAAAATAAAGAGATGACCAGAAAACAACAAAAATCTACAAACCAAACCAATAATCAGGAAAACATGACTGAATCCAATCAACAAACCAATAATCATGAAGGGGAGCAAAACTTGGCACAAGCAATGAAAGAACTCAGAACATTTATCACCGACAAATTTGATGCAGTAATGAAAGAGGTTAACAACATGAAGACATCACTTGGAGGGGAAATTGAAGACATACACAAAAACATAACAGATATGATGGGAATGAACACCACAGTTCAAGAAATCAAAAATACACTTGCAGCAAATATCAGCAGACTAGAAGAGACAGAGCAGAGAATTAGTGATGTGGAAGACAGTACATCAGAAATCAAACAGATAGTAGAAGGGGTCAATAAGAAGATAGAAAACATCCAATTAGGATTTAGGGACCTGAATGACAATGCAAAACGCTCAAACATATGTATTATAGGCATTCCAGAAGGTGAAGAGAAGGGAAAGGGGTCAGAAGGAGTGTTGCAGGAAATAATGGCTGAAAACTTCCCAAATCTACTGAAAGAGACAGATGTACATATCCAAGAAGCACAGCGCACTCCACAAGTCATAAACCTCAACAGGCCCACCCCAAGACATATACTTATCAAATTATCCAAAGCTCAAGACAAAGAGAAAATCCTAAAAGCAGCAAGAGAAAAGAAAACCATCACATACAAGGGAAGCTCAATTAGATTAAGTGCTGATTTCTCTTCTGAAACCATGGAGGCAAGAAGACAGTGGTATGATATAGTCAAGGTACTAAAGGAAAAAAACTTCCAACCAAGAATACTCTATCCAGCTAAACTAGCATTCAAACATGAAGGAGAGTTTAAAATATTCACAGACAAACAGAAACTGAAAGAGTATACCAACAAGAAACCTCCCCTTCAAGAAATTCTAAAGGGAGGTCTGCAGGAAGAAAGGAAAAAACAGGAAAGGCAAAGTTGGAGGAGAGTATAAGACCAACAACAACAACAAAAAAGACAAAAAAATATATACAAACAAAATATGACAAACACAAATCCAATTAAAATATGGCTAAAACAAATAATTCCTTGATAGTAATAACACTGAATGTCAATGGATTAAACTCACCTATCAAAAGATTCAGACTGGGACATTGGATAAGGAAATATGACCCATCCATATGCTGTCTACAAGAGACACATCTTAGACCCAGAGACGCATGGAGATTGAAAGTGAATGGCTGGAAAACAATCATACAAGCTAACAATAACCAAAAAAGGCAGGAGTAGCTATATTAATATCAGACAAAATAGACTTTAAATGTGAAACAATTGTGAGAGACAAAGAAGGATACTACATTTTAGTGAAAGGGAAAATCTGTCAAGAAGATCGAACAATCATAAATATCTATGCCCCTAACAAGGGTGCCTCTAAATACGTCAGGCAAACGCTGGAAAAACTAAGTGAAAGAATAGATACATCTACACTTATAGTGGGGGATTTTAATACACCACTATCAACTCTGGACAGAACATCTCAAAAGAGAATCACCAAAGAAACAAAACATCTAAATAGTATATTAGAGGAGCTCGATCTAATAGACATATATAGATCGCTACACCCAAACACAGCAGGATATACATTTTCCTCAAGCGCACATGGATCATTCTCCAAGATAGATCATATGCTAGGCCACAAAGAAAGGCTGAACGAATTCAGAAAGATTGAAATCATACAAAACATTATCTCTGACCACAGTGGAGTCAAGCTGGAGATTTGCAAGGGACAGAAGCCCAGATTTCACACCACGATTTGGAAATTAAACAGCACACTCTTAGAAAAACACTGGGTCAAAGAGGAAATCTCAAAAGAAATCAATGACTACCTTGAAACAAATGATAATGATAACACAACATACCAAAATTTATGGGATGCAGCAAAAGCAGTACTGAGAGGGAAGTTTATAGCCATAAATTCATATATCAAAAAAGAAGAAAGAGCAAAAATTGAAGAACTAACTGCACATTTGAAGGAATTAGAAAAACAACAACAAAGTAGCCCAAAAGGAAGAAGAAGGAAGGAAATAACAAAGATAAGAGCAGAACTAAATGAAATAGAAAATAAGAAAGCACTTGAACAGATAAACAAGACCAAGAGCTGGTTTTTTGAGAAGATTAACAAAATTGACAAACCTTTAGCAACACTAACAAAGAAAAAAAGAGATAAGATGCAAATACACAAAATAAGAAATGAGAAAGGCGATATCACCACTGACCCCACAGAAATAAAGACTATCATAAGAGGATATTTTGAAAAACTATATTCCAACAAAAATGACAATCTAGAGGAAATGGACAAATTCCTAGAAACACATAAGCAGCCCATATTGATGGAAGAAGAAATTGATGATCTTAACAAACCAATCACAAGCAGAGAGATAGAATTGGTTATCAAAAATCTCCCAACTAAGAAGAGCCCAGGGCCAGATGGCTTCACAGGTGAATTCTACAAAACATTCCGGAAAGAACTGACACCAATCCTGCTGAAACTATTCCAAAACATTGAAACGGAAAGAACATTACCCAATTCCTTCTATGATGCCAACATTACCCTAGTACCAAAGCCAAACAAAGACATCACAAGAAAGGAAAATTACAGACCAATTTCTCTAATGAACCTAGACGCAAAAATACTTAACAAAATACTTGCTAATCGTATTCAACAACACATTAAACATATTATACACCACGACCAAGTGGGATTCATCCCAGGTATGCAAGGATGGTTCAACATAAGAAAATCAATCAACGTAATACAGCATATAAACAGATTGAAGGAAAAAAATCACATGATTATATCTATTGATGCAGAAAAAGCATTTGACAAAATACAGCACCCTTTCTTGATAAAAACACTCCAAAAGATTGGAATACAAGGGAATTTTTTGAACATGATAAAGAGTATATATGAAAAACCTAAAGCCAATATTGTTTACAATGGAGAAATCCTAGACTCCTTCCCTCTAAACTCAGGAACAAGACAAGGATGCCCACTGTCTCCGCTTCTATTTAATATTGTCTTAGAAGTACTTGCACGAACACTGAGGCAAGAACCAGAAATAAAAGGCATTCAAATTGGAAAGGAAGAAGTCAAAATTTCATTATTTGCAGATGACATGATCCTATACATAGAAAACCCTGAGAGATCTACAACGAAGATTCTAGAATTCATAAATGAGTTTAGTAAAGTCGCAGGATATAAGATCAATGTGCAAAAATCAGTAGCATTTCTGTACACCTATAATGAGCAAGATCAGGAGGAAATCAAGAAACAAATACCATTCACAATAGTAAATAAAAAAATCAAATACTTAGGAATAAATTTAACTAAAGAGGTAAAGAACTTATACAACGAGAATTATACAAGATTGTTCAAGGAAATCAAAGAAGACCTAAATAAATGGAAGACTATTCCTTGTTCATGGATAGGAAGACTGAACATTATTAAGATGTCTATCCTACCAAAACTGATCTACACATTCAATGCAATCCCAATAAAAATCAATGCAGCCTTCTTTAAGGAACTAGAAAAACTAACTATGAAATTTATTTGGAAAGGAAAGAGACCCCGAATAGCCAAAGACATACTGAAAAAGAAAAACGAAATTGGAGGAATCACACTACCTGACTTCAAAACGTACTATAAAGCTACGGTGGTGAAAACAGCATGGTATTGGCATAAGGAGAGACACATAGACCAATGGAATTGAATTGAAAGCTCTGATATAGAAACTCACATATACAGCCACATAATATTCGATAAAGCCACCAAACCCTCTCAATTGGGAGAGAGTGGCCTATTCAACAAATGGTGTCTGGAGAACTGGATAGCCATATGTAGAAGAATGAAAGAAGATTACCATCTCACACCTTATACAAAGATCAACTCAAGATGGATCAAAGACCTAAATATAAGAGCCAAGACCATTAAAACCATAGAAAGCAGTGTAGGGAAACATCTACAGGACCTTGTAATAGGAAATGGATTTATGAATATCTCACCAAAAGCACGAGCAGCAAAAGAACTAATAGATAAATGGGACTTCCTCAAAATTAAAGCCTTCTGCACCTCAAAGGAGTTTGTCAAGAAAGTAAAAAGGGAGCCACACAGTGGGAGAAAATATTTGGCAATCATATATCTGATAAGAAACTTATAACTTGCATATATAAAGAACTCCTATATCTTGAAAATAAAAAGATAAACAACCCATTTAAAAAATGGGAAAAAGACTTAAACAGACACTTCTCCGAAGAAGAAATACAAATGGCAAGAAAGCACATGAAAAAATGTTCCAAATCTCTAGCTATCAGGGAAATGCAAATCAAAACTACAATGAGATACCATCTTACACCCATAAGATTGGCAGCTATGAAAAAAACAGAAGAATACAAGTGCTGGAGAGGATGTGAAGGAAGGGGAACACTCATCCACTGCTGGTGGGAATGCGGAAGGATCCAACCGTTCTGGAGGACAGTATGGCGGTTTCTCAAAAAACTAGCCATAGATTTGCCATATGACCCAGCAGTACCACTGCTGGGTATATACCCAGCAGAACTGAAAACAAGGACACAAACCGATATATGTACACCAATGTTCATAGCAGCATTGTTCACTATTGCCAAAAGTTGGAATCAACCCAAATGCCCATCAACAGATGAGTGGATCAATAAAATGTGGTATATACACACAATGGAATACTACTCGGCTGTAAGAACAAACACACTACAAACACATGTGATAACATGGATGAATCTTGAGAACCTTATGTTGAGTGAAGCAACCCAGACATTGAAGGACAAATACTACATGACCTCAATGATATGAAATAAACAAGCTGCCCTAGATAGCAAGAGACTGAATGATAGGCTTACAGGAAATCGGAGGGTGGAGGAAGGATATGATCCGATGTCTGCAGGGGGGGGAATTTAGGACGAGATGGTGGTAAGTATGAACACAAAGAAGAGATAAAATGGGGGCAAGGGGTTGCCTTTGGTTGGGGCTTTACGGGTTTGAGGGTGGCTGGGGAGGGATGGTTGGGTAACGTTGCCCAAAAGTGGGGGGAGGGAGGGGGAGCATATGAACACAGGAGAGGGTCAGGAGGTGGTGGAGAGTAAAATGCCGAGAAAATCATATCAAAATATAATAAAGAGGGTTACCTGTTTAGAATGCTCGGAGGGGAGGGTCTGATGCAGGACGGGCTCCTGGGGAATGCCTAAATGCTCCTTCTGGCAGAGTGGGTGACACCATGGGGTAAAATCCCAAGTAGTGAGAGTGGGGGTGGACCCACATCCTGGGGAGGACTAATGCCACCAAATAGAGGGAATTGTATCCCTCGAGAGAAAGGGTGGCTCCCAGGGCATTGGGGCAGTTGAACAAGTTAGGCCCTGAACACTATTCCATCTATTTCTGGAAGTGGCTCCTCAGGAAACGAAGGTTGGCTGTCACTGTGGGCACCAAGGTGGAAGGGAAAATGGACGTCAAATGTGTGGAACCAAAGTAAAAGGGGGGGCAAGAGAGGAGTTTTTTGAGAGTACACAAGGATGGATACAAAACATGTAATATTACACCATAACATATAGGAGATGACAGACTGATAATGTAAACCATAATGTAAAACATAGGATAACTAAAAATGTAAGAACTGTGTATCCTAAAGTATGCACCATAATGTAAGCACAGATATTACCTTGTTAGAAAGCTAATATCTCAGACTCTGTACATCACCTTAAGTAAATATGATGTGAAAAAGGGTGTAAGAGTATCGCTGTGGAAGGAAAAAGGTTTTGTGGTGTATGTATGGGAGTGCTGTATATTATATATATGCATTGCTGTGGTCTTGGACTCCTGTGAAGAAATGCTGAATAATTGGGGGGGGGGGGGGGGGGAAAGGATAGGATGTGGAATTTTTTCAAGTCAACATTCTTTATCTAAGTTCTTTATCTAACTTTATCCAAGTTCTTTATCCATCCTTTAAACCCATCGCTATATACCATTCCCTAGTAAGGGACCATGACATTATATTGGGCTTCAAATTTCGGGGAGTTCTGGACCACAGAGTGTTTCAACAATGGCAATGGAGGGATACTGGTATGGGATACCAATGACAGGTGATATATGGCTGACAGGGAGCTGTACAGAACATATGTCCAGGGGGCATGGTAATGATTGGATATACTCATAATGGCAACAATTAAAAACCACAGCAGGGGGGGTACTGGGGTTCCTGGCCAGTGGTGCTCTGCCGCGGTCCCTAGGGGAGCAGCGACAGTCTCCCAGGTACAGCGGCGGGGACGTGGAGGGAGTGAGGGTTCAACAGTGAGCCCCTGATGCTAATGACTATGCTTGTGAGCTGATAAACCTAAAATAAGACAAGGCCTAGAGCAACATTGTGCCTGGGAATTTCCTCCTGTCAGCCTTCATGTTACTCAAATGTGGCCAGTCTCGAAGCCAAACTCAGCATGTAAATGCAATGCCTTCCCTCCAGCGTGGGACATGACACCCCGGGGATGAGCCTCCCTGGCAACGAGGGACCACTATCAAATACCAACTGATGATGCAACTGGAAAAGGACCTTATACGGAAGGTTCAATGCGGATCAGCAGAATATCCATGTCTACATAAAATAACATGACTTTAAAATGCTGTTTGACCTAAAGTAAGGGGGAAATGGAAAGGAGAAATGAGTTTATATGGCTACGAGTTTCTAAAAAAGAGTCTGGAGGCTGGCAGAAGGATTGCCCTCATGCACAACTGAGCAGAGTCAGAGAGACAGATAAAGCAGATACAACCCCCAGATATTGGTTCCTTTGAAGGCTAAAGAGACCCATGAGAGTTATGGCCATGGCCAATGGGGTTAACTACCAGGGGCAGATGGCCCCTCTTTGGAAATGGTGTTTATGTGTGATGAATCTGGACTCAGATGGGATCTCCCCTTCATAAGACTTTCATGCTAATGTGCTGGAGGTGCAGTTAACGTTGGGGTTTAAGATATATTTAGGGGATTTGAATCTCTGGACTGACAATGTGATAGCCAGGTCCTGAACCTCAACAGACTCCAGCACCTACAATCTGATTTATTGGACTTACCACACTCAGCTAAGATGGAGTTGAAGAAGGACAATCACCACACCATGGAGCCTAGAGTGATTACAACTGAAAATGGGAGGATTGCATCCAGCATCCATGTGGAATCTGAGCCTCCTCTTGACATAGAGGTGCAATGGACACAACCAATCCAATGTCCACATAGAAGAAGTGGTATTGGATTGAGAAAAGTGGACATGGTGGATGATGGGTATGGGGAAAGGCAGGAAGAGATGAGAGGTGGAGGTGTCTTTGGGACATGGAGCTGCCCTGGATGGTGCTTCAGAGGCAATCACCGGACATTGTAAATCCTCACAGGGCCCACTGGATGGAATGGGGGAGAGTATGGGCCATGATGTGGACCATTGTCTATGAGGTGCAGAGGTGCCCAAAGATGTACTTACCAAATCCAATGGATGTGTCATGATGATGGGAACGAGTGTTGTTAGGGGGGGGAGAGGGGGGGGGTGGGGGGAGCGGGGTTGAATGGGACCTCACATATATATTTTTGATGTAATATTATTACAAAGTCAATAAAAAAAAATAGAGGGAAACAAAATTTTGACTACATAGAATGTGTTTATTATCATTCCCCTCCTGTTCAGTTTTTTTGAAAGGACTGAGGAAGATTGGTATTAAATCTTCTTTGAATGATTGGTACCCTTTGAAGCCAGCTGGTACTGAGCTTTTCATTTTGGGGAGGTTTTTGATGACTATTTCAATTTCATTACTTGTGATTGGTTTGGTGAGGTTTTTATTTCTTGTAGGGTCAGTGTAATCTGTTCAGGAATTTGTGAATTTCACCTATATCATCTAATTTGGTATGGCTGTCTATATTATTCTTATGATATCTCTTATTCCTATGGGATCAGTTGTAATGAACTTCCTCTCATTTCTGATTTTTTTCATCTGCAGCTTGTCTCTCTTTTTATTTTTCTTTGTCAGTCAAGCTAAGGGTTTATCTATTTTGTCGATCTTTTCAAAGAATTATCTTTGGTTTTGTTGATTATCTCTTTTTTTTCTTGCTCTCAATTTCATTTATTTCTCTTCTATTCTTTGTTATTTCTTTCTTTCTTTCTACTTGCTTTTGGATTAGTTTTCTGTTCTTCTATATCCTCCAGGTATTCAGTTAAGTCTTTTATTTGAACCTGTTCTTTTTTAATGTAGGCATTAAGGACAATAAATATTACTCTCAGCACTGCCTTCACAGTATCCCATTGTTTTGATATGTTGTTTCCTTTTTTTCATTCACCTGGAGATGTTTATTGTTTCCTCTTATAATTTCTATCTCACTCACTGATTGTTTAAGCATGTGTTATTTAACGTCCACATAGTTGTTTGTATCCCCTTTATCTTCCTATTATTGCTTTCTACCTTCATAGTATCATGATAAAAAAAAGTCCTTTGTATAATTTCAATAATTTAAATTTATTGAGACCTGTTCTGTGACCCAAAATATGGTCTATAATGGAGAAGGAACATGAACTTGAAAATAGTGTATATCTTGCTGTTTGGGGGTGAAATATTATATATATGTCTGTTAGATGTAGCTCATTTATCTTATTATTTAAGCTCTCTTTTGTCCTCTTGATCCCATGTCCAGGTGTTCGAGCCAATAATGAGAGTCATGTATTGAAATTTCCAACTATTAATTGTAGAGACAACTATTTCTCGCTTTGGTTTTGCCAGTGTTTGCCACAGCATTTTGGGGCACACTGGTTAGTTGTATTAATGTTTATTATTGTTATTTCTTCTTGGTAAATTGCCCATATTATTAATATATAAAGTCCTTTTACATCTCTTTTAACTGTTTTGAATTCAAATTATATTTTACCCTATATTTGTCTAGCTACTCTGGCTCTTTTCTGGTTACAGATCTGTGGAATATCTTTTTCCAAACTTTCACTTCCATCCTATGTGTGTCCATGCATCTAAGTTTAGTTTCATATACACAGCACATATATATATATACACATACACACATTCTGCCACTCTGTGTCTTTTGACTGGTGGTTCAGTCCATTAACATTTAATGTTATTACTGTAACGGCATTATTTACTTCATACGTTTTATCCTTTAGCTTTCCATTGACATATCTTACTATTTATTATCTGTCTGTTTATCCTTTTATTTACCCTTACTAATAAGCATTTCTAATTCTCTCTCCCATCCTTTCCTTTTTGGTTTCAGCACTTCCTTATGTATTTCTTATAAGTGTTGTCTCTTGGTGCCAGACTCTTTCAGGTTCTGTTTATCTGTGAAGACTTTAACCTCACCTTCACTTTTAAAGAACTGTTTTGCCTGGTGTAGAATTCTTGTCAGTTTTCAGTAACTTACATGTATCATACCACTGCCTTCTTGTCTCCATGGTTTCTGATGAGAAATCAGGTCTTTGTCTTATGGAGTGTCTCTTGTATGTGATGAGCTGCTTTTCTCTTGTTGCTTTCATAATTCTATCGTTGGCACTTAATATATTGAATAATATGTGTCTTGGAGTAGGTTTGTTCTGAATTATTCTATTAAGAGTATGTTGTCCTTCTTTGATATTGATATTTCTGTCTTTCACATGGGTTGGGGAGGTTTCTGTTATTATTTCCTTAACTATTCTTTCTGCTCCTTTTCTCTTTTACTTCCAGGACACCCATAATGCATGATAGTGTGTTATGCAGTCACTCAATTCCCAGAGGACCTGCTCAGTTTTTCTCCCATTGTTTTCTGTCTCTCCTCCTGTCCTTTTAAGTTCAGATGCTCTGTCTTCTACTTCACTTGTTCTTTCCTTGGCTACTTCAAATCTGCTGTTATATGACTCTAATATATTTTACTCTCCTCTATTGTGTCTTTTATTCCCATAAGAGCTGTTAATTTTCTTTAAAATCTTTCAAAATGTTCTTTGTGTTCACCTAGTATCTTCTTAATATCCTTAATGTCTTTAGCCTTTTCATTGAATTTATTGAGGATTTTTTGGGGGATACCTGTAATTAGTTGTCTCAGATCCTGTGTTTGGTTAAGGGGTTTAATTTGTTCTTTTGACTGGACCATATTTTCCTGTTTCTTAATATGTCTTGTAATTTTGTTGGTGTTTCAGCAGCTGATCTTTTTGATGTGTTTGTTCTGTGCTCAGTTTCTTCTTTCAGCCTATCACTTTCTTACTGGCCAGCTTTGCTAAAGGTCTTCCATTGACACTTGGTTCAACTTATATTGCAGTTTTGTAAGAGCTCTTGTTGAACAAACCATATTTTTCATCTCTTACTCATCTGATTTTTAGTTTGAAATATGGCACATTTTTTTAGGTTACACTATATATGGACTTATGTCATCCTCAGAAGCAAGCTTCCTTTCCCCTATTCCTCCTCCAGGAATGTTAAACTGCAATGTTTGTTTTTGTTTCTCCTCTGTTTAATTATTCTTTTGTTTTCTCTAGCTGCTATTACCTGAAGGACTTATTTTGGTAGAATTGCCCTGGTGGTGACAATGTTTCCATATCAGATTTCGCAGCCAAATCAGGCCCCGTAATCCATAAAGGTGTTGTAGATTGATTCCAGTATGCTCTGGGGACCAAACCCTAAAGACCCCACCTTTCTCCCTGACATTTCCCCAACTCCACATGTCCTAATCTGCCCAGCACCCTTCTCATTGCTGTCCCCTGCTGACCTGATATTGCTGTGCCTTTAATTCCTAGCTGACACAGCCCCTGATGGGGGTGTGATTGAGTCTGTGCCTGTCCACCTTGCTGAGATGAAACTCTTGCACAGCTCTCAGGCACTGGTTGCAGTTCTAATTAACTGCCATAGCATGTACTGTACCTACCCAATGTGGGCAGGCTAAATATGCCTATTTGAGAGAGAATGTTCTAAGTATGCAGCTCCTCCTCTCCTTCCTGGGGCATATTGGGGCTGGGAGTGCAGCAGCCCTTTAATGTGGGCAGGTAAATCTGCCCTCCCTGTCTACAAAGTGCGTAGACTGAGCTCTGCTTCCTCTCCTTCCTGGGATGTCTTGGGCCTAGGTGTGCAGCAGCCTTTTAAGTGGACAGAGTGAATCTACCTGCTCTGCCCCAAGAAAGTGATAAAGGTGCATCCAAGTTCCAGTCCTGATGAGTGCGGGGTCCGAAGCCATGACCACTGCTGACTTTCCAAGCCGGCGCCCTGAATCTGATCCATTCCATCCCGTAAGTCTGGTGTGATTTTCAATCATGCTTGCTTCCATTTTGCCAAGGGTGGAGATTAAACAAAGGCTGCTAGCTTCTTTGTGTAATAACTTTTAAAATTAGGGAGTGAGAGTTCTCCAACTTGATTCCTTTTTGAGGGTGGCCTTTCTATTTGGAGCCCTTTGCACTTCTATATAAATTTGATTATTGGCTTTTCCATTTCAGCAAAGAAGGCTGTTGGAATTTTTACAGGGATTGTGTTGAATCTACAAAACGACTTTGGGTAGGATTGCCTACTTAACAGTAGTAGTTTATTCCATGAACACCGGATGTCCTTCCATTTATGTACATCTTTTATTTCTTTTAGCTATGCTTCGTAGTTTTCCACATATAAGTTTTATACTTCATTTAGTCTATGTTATTTAATTTATTGGCATAGAGTTGTTCATAGTATCCAGTTAAAGTCCTTTTTATTTCTTATTAGTTTCCAGAATTATCTCCTCATTCTTTGCATTAAATAATGTGATTAATATATGATTGTGTTTATTTTTATTTATATTTAAATGTTTTCTGTGTTTCTAGGATTGTGAATATTCATGTGGTAGAACAAGATACAGACAACTAATGGAAATTTTAAAATCTCAATGTACTCCATTTCCTAAATTAAGAAATTACTGTTGTTGCTTGGAAAATGTACTTCATTTTTCATCTCAAATTTACTTGAAATGCATACAGATAATTCTGTTACTTCTTGAATAGACAGGTTTCACACAACGGTTTTCAATTAATGTTAAAAAATACTTGGTAATTAAAATCACAATTAATGAATGACTTTATTTTATTTATTCAGCCACTCAGTAATATAGGTGACATACAGACCTATGCAAGGAAAGATCTGATAACTATTTGCGGTGTAATCCTATCCTGTGGTAAAACTTAAGCCAGGAATCTGATGTATGGCTTGTTCAGTTGTGGTACATTTCCATGTGATTTGACCAACAATAAAATATTAACACAATGTCAAGAAGTTTTCCTTTTTCTTTTTTTTTTTAAGAGCAGCTCAGTGATTTGGGGGTTGGTTAGTATAACACTGAGAGCCTAAGGAAAAAAGTATAAAATGGCCCTTAAAACCAATGCCAGTATATGGTTACAACTAAGGATATTACTAATTCTTGTGCTACTTAATCACTTTTGTTTAGAACATAAAGCCATTAACTTGAACTTGAGATATATACACAATACATATACAACCTTATGAAAAATACTTTTCATAAGAAACATTACACTTTTAAAATATTGGAAACTGAGTGTGGTGATTTGTATTTTGACTTAGAATAAGAGGAGAATATGCAATTAGGGAGGTTTTACTGATAGCAAAGTTCTTCAAGTTAATGGTCTTCCTTTCTCTTTGTACTTACCACAGGCTACCCAGCATCCTGAGAGAATTCATTGTGACAAAAATGTCAGTCACAGCTTTAAGACCTTACTTTGAAAGGAATTAAGGAGAAAGCAAATTGGAAGGTAAGATTTCATCTTTGTTTTTGTATTGAAAAAAATTTCAATGAGTTTATTATAAATGTATCTAAACCTTTAATTTTTTCAGTCTTCAGGTGAAGTCTTATGAGAAGAGGTCAATAGAGATGATCTAATCTGAAATCCTGACAACATCCATTCAGGTCCGTGGCACAATCCCTCACCAGTAAGAGCACAGCATGCTTGGATATGTCATTGGTGACCCTTAATAGAAGTTAGTTTCAAAAACTGGAAGGTTTCTGCTATAGTCATACATTCTTTAACATCTCCTGAGTATACACCAACCCCAGCACCAACCACACATCCAGTAAAAGTGACAGAAGAGGCATGTGTAGAAACGTCACATCTAAGTCCAACTCCACCACACTCAGGAAAACAAACTTCAAAGTAGGGCCAACTGACACGAAACTGAACTCTAGAGCCATCTGCCATGACCATTGAACCTGTTGGTCTCCGTAGCCCTTAGGAGAATCAGTACCTGGGGTTGTATCTACTTTGGCTGTCTCTGGGACTCTGTTGAGGCGTGCCTAAGTGCAACCCCTCTGGTGAACCTCTGACTCTTTTTTGGAGTCTCATAACCATATAAACTCTTTTGTCCTTTCAATTTTACCCTTTTATTCAAGTTCAAAAAGCAGATTTTAACACCTGATATTACACGTAGGCAGAGATATTTTGCTGATCTGAGTTGACCCTTTTATTCGAGGTCTTCTTTCTAGTTGCATCATCAGCTGGTGCTTGGTAATAATCTGTCTGTGCCAGGGAGGCTCATCCCCAGGAGTCATGCCCCACCCTGTGGGGAAGTTAATGCTTTTACATGATGAGTTTATAAACCATTTGCTTTAAATGCCTCAGGAGCCCCACTGTTTGTAGCATTTGCTTACTGTGACAGATTCTGCTGTGACTCTGGAATGACCTCTGAACTCACTTTGAAATCTCTCAGCCATGAAAACTCATTTGCATGTACTGTTTCCCCTTTTTGGTCATGCTTTTTTTCCATCTGCGTTGCTAGTTGGTGCTTAGTAATAATCCCTCAGTGCGAGGGAGCCCAACCTTGGGAGTCAAGTCCCACACTGGTTGCAAGTATTGCATTTTTGGGTTAGAGAGAGACCACATGTGAGTAACAAGGAGGCTTTCGGGGGTAATTCTTAGGCAACCTCTAATATCTGGCCAAGTTTAAATTTCAAAAGAAAAGTTTCATAAGTAAAGTCATCAATATCAGGGACCTGGCATGATGGTCTGTCTTCATTCACTAGGCTCTCCCCTTGTATTCAGAGGATACTTGCTGTTATATTAGAGAATGTAGCAGAACTCTACAGGATGGGAATTCAATATTCTCTCAGTAAGTGTGTGTATCTCTACCCACCGAGACAATGCCACATGAACACTTGAGCATATTCATATGCCTTAGAGGCATGCCACAGTTGAACCCTTCTCATGCATACCCATCACTGACACCCCACACTAGTGATCCTCCCCACCACTGTTGAGACCCTTCTGTAAACCAAAACCTGCCTCTCCAAAAATGAAGACAAGAAAACAACCACATAAAATTAATAAGAAAATGAAATAATTAAAAGTTTAAAAGTAACCAATAAATACAAAAAAAAATTTAAATAATAAAAAAATTTTTAGATATTTTTCTTTCATCAGTGTAAGATCTATTGTCTTGTGTGTAAAGTGACATTTTCTTCCATATATTCCCCCAGTGTTTAATTTTTTTTCATTTTTTTCTTCAAAGAAGCTTTAGGATACAGAAAAGTCACATAGGGAATACAGGTGATTCCCATATACTCATCATCCTTCCCCTCTTCTCCTCTCCTCTAATAATAACCTTTTATATGCAGATGGTACATTTGTTGTAATTGATGTACAAACATCAAAGCATTGCTATTATGGTCAATTGTTTACATTATGGTTTACATTTTGTATTGTACACTTTTATAGGTTTTGACAAAAGGGAGTATAGAGTTGTGAACAGATGACCACATGGGCAAAATCTGTGATAAGTTGGAAGGGTGTAGCTGTGCAGTGGATGATGGTGACAGTGGTACAGTGATGTGATTGGGTTCAGTGGTGCTGGTCTGAGGAGTAGTGGAGGAGGGGGTTGGTTGGACTGTGTGGAAATATGGGATGGTCAGGGGAAGGAGCAAGTGGATTCTGGGGATTTGCAGGTCTGTGGTTAAAATTGCATTGTTGGCAATGTTCTTTGGCAGATATGGCAGGGAAGATTTACTGGTGTAAGGTGCTGGGTATGGGGGTACATGGGACAGGACACACCAGGGGCAGGCTTCTATGGAATATGTAAGTGTTCATTTTTGTCATAGTGTGTAATAGTGTGTGGAGACCCACACAATAATTAAGAAAATGGAAACTCCCATCTTGGGGCATCCAGCTGTGTTCTCAGTTAGAGGGACAAGAATTCCTTGAGAACATAGGCAGTGCCTAATAAAACAGACAGTATGTCAAGCCCTCAATATTATTGCAGGAACTATGACTCTTATTCTTCAAAAATTGAAACTTAGTGGTTACCATAGTTGCTGAGGGGAAGAGGAGGAAAGACTAGAATAGGTGGAATGTAGGGCATTGTTAGGGCATTAGAATTGTTCAGCATGATCTTCAATAACAGATACAGGCCACTTCAAATTTTGTAATTTTATTCTTTACTGCCTCCTTTTGCATTTAGTTGATCTTTTGTAGTAAACCAATTTGAATCACTTCTCATTTCCTGGTTTGCATAGTTTTTTGATATTTTCTTTGTGATTACCATGGGGGTTAATTTAACATCTAAATCTGTAACAGTATCTTTAGATTTGATACCTACCTAACTTGAATATCATCCACCAACTATGTTCAGGTACTCCTCCATCCTCCCCTCTTTATGAAGTTGTTGTCACAGATTACATCTGAATTTGTTTTGAATTCCAAACCATACATTTATCATTATTTTAAGGCATTTATTTGTATGTGGAGTTACAACCAAAAAGTACAATAAAATAGTACTGGCATTTATAATTACCCAGGTAATTACCTTTACTGGAGATCTTTATTTTTTAATGCTGCTTTGATCTTTTTTTCCCATCTGATAAATACCCTCTAGTTTTGCTTGTGGGTCAGATCCAGGGGTTGACCCAGGCTAGTAAGATAGGAAATCAATAGATGGATGTGGAACCTGGCAAGAAGTCCATGTGGACATCAGCAACCCCAAGATGGCTGCTGGAAGACTCTTCCTGAGATTCTGCCACTCAGAAGAAGGCTTCCTCCAGAAGCCGGGAGAAGCCCCAGGTATTCCTCAAGGACTTTATCATTTGGCCCTCTTGGGAGATGGATGGAGGAAATAAGCGATCAGAACAGTTAACAGCTGGAACTCTTTCCTTGCCATTAACAAAGGGGTGGGATAATTAACAGGTCAAAAGGCAGGCAGGCATGGTACCTAAGCATGCTCTAGTGTGCTCTCTTGACTCTAGACCTGGAATGCAGCTGGCTACCTCCCTGCTTGAATCACAATGCAAGTAAAACCTGGGCATTTATAACTTATAATGGGAAATTGTAGCCCATAAATCAGCCCTCTTTATCACTTTTCAGCCCCTTCCTCTCTACCTGGGACCCCTGTTGTTATTTCCTCCCATTTCTCTTCCCTCCCTACCTGAATAAATTACTGGCCTAACTCACCCAGCCTGCTCTTGAAATGCATTTCTGCAGCATAGCCAAGAACCTAAATAAAATCTGGTAATAGCATGAGAAACACTTAGCATTTGTTTATCTGGGAATGCCTTAATCTCCCCCTCAGTTTTGAAAGAGAGCTTCTCTGGATATAAAAATTTTTGGTTCTAATGATTTTGTTCAGTACTGTATAAATATATCTTCCCTTAGAATTCTTGCCTTCAAAATTTCTGATGAGAAACTGTCATTTAATGTTATTGGGGCTCCCTTGTACATGACAGGGTACTTCTCTCTTCCAAATTTCAGTATTCTCTTATTATCTTTGTATGTGACTCATTCTTTTAAGTAAAATGAGACCTGTTCCTCTCAATATTATGAACCCATTGGTTTCTTCACTAGAATTGTGGAATCTTGACTCAGCCCAGTGGTGTTTTCTCCAAAGTTATTTAAGCCTTAGAAAGCTGTGCCCCAGAGTACCTGGCATATTCCTTTCCATGGGTTTCTGAGACAGTCTGTTTTGTTTAATGTGATGTACTCTGGCCTGTAGCTGATTGCACGTGTTTTCTGTGAAGCTTCAGAATTAAAATTGTCCATTGATAACAAAACACCGAAAACTGCCCAGTTAACTTATTACTGATTTATAAAAGTGAAAGTTCTGGTGAAAGTTCATTACAACAGTAATGCATTTGAGAAGATATGGTTGCTTCTGTGAAATTGTGACCAATAACACTATACTGTTGTCTATGTTAGAGAAAAAATGACACTCGCTGGGACATGGAGACTGAGGATTGCAGGCAGGCAGGAGTTTATTGGGAAGTTCTCCCTGCGGAGGGATCTGAATATGAGAATTAAACTCACTCATGGAAGGTACAGATGTGAATTTATACGTATATCAATAGGCAGGAAAGCATTAGTTCCAGGAGAGGGTGTTAGACTCTGAGTATAGCCTCTTGTTAATAAGACGCTGTAAAAGTGAATTATTCTCATGCAGGGCTTGGGGGTAGTGGGCTAGGAGGCAGGGTATTCTTGGAATGCAGGGGCCTGGAAAGGATGGGTCCAATATTGGCTCCATTTCCATTGTGCTGTCCTCTGCAGTAAGCAGCTTTGCTCAATGAATAGAAATGGAGTCACTGCCTTATGACTTGTTAATCAGTTCAAACCTTGTAGCTCTAACATTCCTAACTCTTAGATTATATGAATATGATGAAGGCCCTAAGTAATGGGAATGCTGGGCAGAAAGAAAGGGCAATTACAGGCAAAGATGTATTGGGAAGCTTTCACAACAGAGGGTGTCTGAAGAATAAACTGCAGCCCACCTCTGGCAGAGGCAGTCATGAGTGGAGGAAAGGGAGTATTGACTCATTCTGTCTCCTTTCTGCTGTTAGAGGATGTAAGGGGTTCTCTTCTTGTGTAGCTGGTGGGTTTTGCATTGTGAGGTGGTTATCCACTGTTCTTGTAATAGGAAGGTTTCATTTACATATTCTTGGGTGGTTTGAACAACTAGGTGGATGAATCAGGCGAGAAGCTGTAGGAGATAAGAACCACACATGAGAAGGAGAAAAATTATCAGTGGGGTTATTCGGAGTATTAGTATAGCATTAAAGATGAATAAAAATATGAGAGCCATGTAATAGCAAAAATGTTTTGAGAGTTTCCATCTAGGGGGATTGTTGTAAAGACATCTTTGAGGTCTATACTGTGTAATGTGTGGTTTGGGGAGGGATATGTGATAGGGGTTGGGGACTAGCGACTATAGCCTGGTTTGCTTGGTTGACAGCTCTCATGTCTTGGACTAGACAATAACTGCCATTAGGTTTTTCAACAGCTAGGATAGGTGTATTGTACAAGAGTTCATGGGCATAACAGCACTGTGGCACAGTTTGTCAATGGGGGTTTAAGTCCACACTTGGCACTGCAGGAGAGAGGATATTGGGGAATGTTGATGAAAGGAGGGCTGTCTTTTACAGTGATTCTTACAGGGGAGAGGTGTGAGGCTATTGAGGGAGAGTCAGTGTTCCAGACTTGGGGTTACTTTCTGTTGTAAGATAAAAGGGATGTCAGTAGGAGGGGAAGTAGGAGTTCAGGGTAGGGCTGGGGACAAAAGGAGAAGGAAGCTAGCTTGGGGGGAAGGTAGTGAAAAGGAGCTAGAGGAGTGCAGTTTGGATAGAATGTCTCCTCCTAAGAGTGGGGAGGGGCATGATGGTATAACTAGGATTGGTGTGAGAATGTGAGATTTTCTGTAGTGCAAGGGAGGGAGTGCATAATCAAGGGAGAGGGAGGAATACCCTCAACTCCCACAGTAGAGGTTGAGGAAGATGTTAAATACCCTGAATGTTCTGAAATGACCAAGTACGTAGCCCCTGTGTCAGTGAAAAAGGAGCTCAGCTTACCTCCAACCTTGATGATAACCCTCAGTTCCCACTACCTCTCCAAAACTGGGACCCATCAGTCTTTTGTTGTTATTTTGGGTAGGTTAGGAAGGGAAGATGATCTAGGCCATAAGGAGTGTTGGACGGGCTTTCCCAGAAACTGGATTTTCAGGACAATCTGACTTCCAGTGGTCTCTAAGTAAGCATGCCGGACAAGCCCTGGCAGGGTCCTAGATTGGGGCGTGCATGAGCCCAGTGTCCTTCCTTCCCACACCTAAAGCACGTCCAGGTGGTGGCCACAGGGCAGAAGAGGGATGGTGTTTTTGGAAATCGAATCTGAGGGCAGCAGCAAGGAGGGATCTCGTTTGTGATTTTCTAGTTTGGCTTCCTCCTCTCTATTGTTAAAGACCTTGAGGGCTGCTTTAATTAGGTCTTTCCAAGGAGGTTGAGGGGCCTCCTGTAATTTCTGCCATTTTTTTTTCTGACATCTGTGGATGTCTTAGTGATAAAGTGGCTATGTGAGTGTAGTTGTCTGGATTCAGAATCCGGGTCAAAATTACTATATTTGAGGAACGATTCATTTAATCTCTTCATAAAGGCAGCACAGTTTTCATCTTGATTTTGGGGAAATTTCTTTGGTTTTATCATAATTTACTGTTTTGAGGGCTGTCTTTTTCATGCCTTCTATTATGTAAGTTTGGAAGTGAGCCATGCTGTCTAAATCTCTGGAGCCTGCCTGATATTCCCACTGAGGGAGCTTATGGAAACTGTGTCAGTGCCAGGAGCGCATCAGGGAGGGCCCTGTGTGTGTAGGGAATTGGCAAAGGCAGTGGCTGCAGCCAAATGCAGCTTTTTCCCACAGGGCTGGTAGAAGAAGTTGTTATGACATAATATATGTAGAGTGAGAAGGGATTGTGTATTTTAACTTTGTTTTTCTGAGAGGAGTGTTGGTATTTGTATAGAATTAAGAGGTGGAGAAGGGTTAACCCTTGTGCTTTCAGAGGTGGAGGTGGACAGTGGGGAGTGGGGTGGATGTAGTCCTCATAAACTAGTATGAGGAGGGGAGAATGGAGGGGCAGAAGAAGGCACAGCAGCCGGCTGAGGGGTGGAAGGTGGTGGTGAGGACAAGGATGGAGGCAAAGCTGGAGGTGCACAGGGAGGGGGTGCAGGAGGAACTTGGCTTGCTGGACCAACGTTGAGATTTTCAGGAGATATGGGAGGTGGGTGAAAGGGAGATGGAAGTTTCTGATGAAGCAGTAGGATTTGGTAAAAGGAACACAATGGACAGAGAAAGACGGTTTCAGAGAAATAGGAAGACCTGAGCGTAAGGACCTCTAACCACTTGGCACTGCATTGGATGAAGTTTTCCAGATCTCTAAGGATCTGTGTCAAAGGTACCATGTTCCAGCCATTAACTTCCATGTTCTAATTTGTATTGAGGCCAGATTGTGGTGGAATAATAGAGAGGAGCCAAAGGAGTTTTCCCATTTTTGGAGGCTAGGATGGGGCCAGGGACTCTCCAGGGTTGACTGAGCACCTCAGACATCCCCAAGGTAGTCAGAGAACCTTAGCAGAGGAAGTCCACACCCAGGGCCAGACATCTCTGACTCCTGAGGGGGTTCTAGGGATGCAGGTCAGACATCTGCTGTGGTCCCCAAAAATGAAGAGGATCACAGACCTAGCTAGGATCTGTGGAGTTGTCTAAAACAAAAGGAGAAAGAGCAGGATCCTCCAGAGGAGAATTCCCTTAACTCCCCCAGCTGGTGATGGGAGTCTGGTTTTGGATGGAGCTACAGCAGCAGCAAGGGCAGTTCTCTTACCAATCTGCTGGTCTCAACGCAATCCCAAGTGTCTCTGGGGCTTACTCTGTCTCTGAGGTTCACTCTGAGGAGTTCCAGGAGAGGGTGAAAAGGAGGATAGGACTCAGCGTTGCATGATCAGAATAAGGAGTAACCCCAGGTGAGCTGCCACTGTCCACTGCTTCCCAGGTTGCAAGGTGTGGTGGCAGGGGACTCCTCTTCCCAGATCCCGGGCTCTGGCAACATATGTTAGATGATGGGGTGAGACAGTTGGGATGCAGAGACCAGTGATTGCAGGCAAGGAATTATTGGGAAGCTCTCCCAATGGTGAGGGTCTGAAGAATAAACTTCAGCTTGCCCCTGGCAGAGGCAGTCGTGAATTTATCCAGTACATCTATAGGCGGGAACATGCTCAGACAGTGGGAGTGGGTTTGGGCTTAGGTAAGACCTGAGGGCCTATAGGGATGGCTAGGGGTGGTGGGCAAGGGGCAGTGAATTTCAGTGGTATGGGAGGGTTTGGTGGGCTCATGTGGCTTATTTGTCTATTCTTGTAAGGAAATGAACTGTATCAGGACATGTCGGTTCAGGATGGGGGGCTGTTCTATGTCACGGGACATGGCTCCTTCTGAGTAAACGACTGGTCACACTTCAACGGTAGGGCAGGTTAATAATAAACTTGTATCTTCTGCAAGTCGTAGCTGTTATGGTGGCTAGGGATGGGGCCTAATGCTGTCATAGGAGACTTTAGATTACTAACTGTAGTTTCAGAAGTGTTTTTGAGCGATTTTTTATTGTTCATGGATTTAAGATTCCCAGTCAACAATGCTGCATAGACCAGAACAATAATCAAAATGACCACATTTCCCCAGTTTAGAGAGTTTGAAGGATGGCAACAACAGTGTATTATTGCTTGCCCTTTTGGGCTTGGGGTTTCTGGTGCTTTAACTTGTAATTTAGACTTAGTCCTTTGCTGTAAGGATCCGGGTACAAAGTTACAGGAGTCCCCTTGTCAGTGTCTGCAGCACTGACAGCATACCTTGCCCCTTCTGAGAGAGGGAGGGGCCGATAATCCCCTTGCCATCATGCTCCTGGAGTCTCTGCCCAGCCAGTGTGTCTCATCCAGTGAGGTGATGGTCAGTCATTGGGTGAGCACGATGGACACTTTAGGGTGCTATTGGTGAGCTGCTGGTGAGTGACAGGCAGTTGGAACTGCTGGACTAGGCACCACCAGGTCTGGTATCCAGTGTTTGCCTTTTTGGTGGAGCCACTCTGCTGCCTTTGGGTCTCAATGGGATGGCTCTAGATCTTCTTGAAGGCATCTGCCTCACTAGTCCCAAGAGAGATGTTAGAGGAGGGGGCAGGGACGTGATAGACTGTTACCTCTCACTGCTGGCAGTTGTTCTATGTGTTCTTACACAGACTCCTCTTCCCCACAGAGGGCAGCCCACAACAGTTCGCTGTTCCTGTCTCACACTTTGGTTTCTTCTAGGAATTGTGACTAAAACTCAAGTAGTATTTGTTTAGGAAGTTGCCTCTACCACACACCCCACCCAAAGCCAAGATTGGTACTGGCTACATCCAATACACAGGACAAGTTAAGACCTACCCACTTACCGCTTGAGCCTGTGTTAATTGTTTTAAAAGCAGCCTGCTGGGGGCAGTGGGGGATGGGGTTCTCATCTCCCTGTGCAACCTTTTCTGATTAACACATATGATAGTTTTTAATATCTGAGCTAAATGAGGGATGAAGGGTTTTCAGGATCCCAAAATTATTATAAACCTTATTAATATGAGAAAATGTACTTTATCAGTTACAACAGAGGATACAGTTTTTTGTTTTACTTAACTAAACACCATTTAAGAATTTGACAGTCAGGGTTTTGTAGCATGTCCTAAATATTTGTCTATCTCATACTCTTAAGATACAATTGTCTTTGATGTTTCTTCTAATCCTGAAAAAATAAGATTACTGGTTTTGGGTTTTTTTTTCACACAGCCAGCATTTTGCTACCAGGACAGATGGTTGTGCTCTGCACATAGCCTTGGAGAAGCACTGCAAAATCCTCAGTTGGCCTTCTCACATGAAGGTGAATGCAGGCTGGATTGATTTGCCTAAGGAGATACTAAAGGAAGCTTTAACAAGTCTTAAACAGTGATAGTGCCATAACTGGATAAAATTTTAACACATTTGGAATATTTAGGACTGTTACAAACAGCAGTGGTGTTACTTTAATTCATGATAATCTACTGTTATGCACCAACCCTGACAGTCCCTCGAGGTCACTCTTTTTCTGCAGCCATAGTCCTGCTTCTTTAGTGGAGGTGGGGCAAATCCATTGAACATGAGCTAAAGCATGTCTCTTGATTTCTAGATGGAGAGGTTGTTTCTGTGACACAACCAATTTAAAAAATAATTAGGGAAGTGGACTTGTCTCAATAGATAGCGCATCTGCCTACCACATGGGAGGTCCATGGTTCAAACCCTGGGTCTCCTTGACCCGTGTGGAGCTGGCCCATGCACAGTGCTTATGTACTCAAGGAATGCTTTGCCACTCAGGCATGTCTCCCACATAGGGGAGCCCCACACACAAGGAGTGCACCCCATAAGGAGAGCCGCCCAGCACAAAAGAAAGTTCAGCCTGCCCAGGAATGGCACTGCACACACAGAGAGCTGATGCAGCAAGATGACACAACAAAAAGAAACAGATTTCCAGTGCCGCTGACAAGAATAGAAGCAGACACAGAACACACCGCGAATGGACAGAGAGCAGACAACTGGGGTGGGGGAGGAAGGGAAGAGATATAAAAAAATAAATCTTAAAAAAATATTAATTAAAGCCATGATTAACAACATTATACTTTAATATTATGCCAACACATTTTTTAGATTTTCAGGAATTTTTTGCACTCTTTTGAAGTGAACATTTTACTGATAATACTTTGATTAACAGAGGGTTAAAGAATTCCTTTTAATTTCATAACACTTTTTTTTATTTTTTATTTTTAGATTTATTTATTTCTCTCCCTTACCGCCCCCCTGCCCCAGTTGTCTGTTCTCTCTGTCCATTCACTGTGTTCTTTTGTGTCTACTTCTATTGTTGTATTGTCAGCGGCACCAGGAATCTATGTTTATTCTTGTTGCGTCATCTTACTGCATCAGCTCTCCTTGTGTGTGTGACTGTCACTCCTGGCTGAACTTTCTTTCCCACTGGGCACCTCTCCTTACAGGGTGCACTGCTTGCCTGTGGGGCTTCCTATGCAGGGGACACCACTGCATGACACAGCACTCCTTGCTCACATCAGCACTGTGTATAGGCCAGCTCCACACAGGTCAAGGAGGCCTGGGGTTTGAACCGTGGACCTCTCATGTGGTAGACGGTCACTCTAACCACTGGGCCAAGTCTTCAGCCCCATAACACTTTTAAACACTTTCCATTCAACTTTTATCAATTGGACTCAAGTATTCTATTATTTTACTTTTTCCAAAGGTCAAAGATATTTTTCAGGACTTTACTCTGGGAAGACAGGTTTGAACATTATGTTCTTTGAAAAGTGATGATTTATTATTGTTATTTTTAACAGCCAAGGAAATGATAGGATTAAACTATATGAAGATATTTTGATAGAAAGAGATTTTTCTTTACTGAGTAGTCAGGAGAAAAAGTTTTTGCAAAATTTTAGCTAAAACAAACCATGAGTATAATATTTGATATTACAGCTTTTAAAACTTCATACATAGACCTAGTAAACTTTGCTCAGTAGTAACTACAAAAATTTCTTTTTCATGAATCTTCTGCACTTCTGTATTCATTCAGGTTTTGTTTTATATTTTAACTTTTCTTGATAACCAGTTGTATCTTAGGACAAAATTACTCTCTTTTTCCTTACCAATACGGTGTCACACATTCTATACTCCCTACATACATAAGTCACTAAAATGATTTTGGGTACTGTCTCAAAGCAAATTTCTTACAGCATGCAATCATCATGATTACATGAATTAACAGGTATTTTATTTAAGCAGTGCAGAAAAAACTACTTTCCCCTTATTTTATGAAAACCTATGATTCCCAGTGGAATCAAAAATTATCTTTTTTTCTATCACAACTTTAATATGTAGATTGAGGTGACTTGACAGGTTTTTCTGTTATGAGGTTAATCATGAATTGGGTTTCTGTTTAATAAGGACTTTCTAGAACTCCTATATCTCGCAAATAAAAAGACAAGCAACCCATTTAAAAAATGGGCAAGAGATTTGAACAGACACTTCTCCAAAGAAGGAATACAAATATCTTAAAAGCATATGAAAAAATGCTCAAAATTACTAGCTATTATGGAAATGCATATCAAAACTACAATGAGATACCCTCTTACTCCCATGAGACTGGCGGCTATCAAAAAAAACAGAAGACTACAAGTGCTGGAGAGGATGTGGAGGAATGGAAACACTCATCCACTGCTGATGGAATGGAGAAGATCCAGCCATTCTGGAGGACAGTTTGGCAGTTTCTCAAAAAAACTAGCTCTAGATTTTCCATATGACCCAGCAGTTGCACTGCTGGGTATATACACAGAAGAAATGAAAGCAAGGACACAAACCAATATATGCACACTAGTGTTCATAGCAGCATTATTCACTGTTGCCAAAAGTTGGAATCAGCTCAAATGCCCTTCAACAGATGAATGTATAAATAAAATGTGGTACACACATACAGTGGAATACTACTCAGCTATAAGAAGGAATATAAACACATGGGATAATATGGATGAATCTTGAGGACCTTATGTTGAGTGAAGCAACCCAGGCATTGAAGAACAAATACTACCTGACCTCTCTGATATGAAATAAGTAAACCAAGCTGTCTCAGAGAGCTAGAGACTGGATGATAGGCTTAAAGGAAGTTGGGGGCAGGGGAAGGTTGGGGCTTGATGCCTACATGAGTGAAATATATGATAAGCTGGAGGTAAGTATTTGTACAGGGAAAGGATAAGATGGGGGCACAGGGATACCTTTGGGTGGGGTTCTGTGGGCTTGAGGGGGACTAGCATTGGGAGGACGGGTCAGATAGCTCAAGGAACTGGGGGAGGGCTTGGGGTAACTTTTGAACATGGAAGATTGTCAAGTATGTGATTGAAACTATAATGTTGGGAAAACTCTTTAGAAAATATAATGAAGAATTGCCTGTTCAAGATTCTTAAGGGGGGTGTCTGGCACAGAGGTAGGCTTCTATGAAGTGCGTGAGTGTTCATGTTTTTATACTGTATTATGTCATTGGGTGGAGACCCATACAATGAGTGTGAAGGTGAACCCACATCCTGGGAAGAACTGATGTTCTCACACAAAGGGAATTGTGTCTCTTGAGAGAATTGATGGCGCCCAGTGGGTTAGGGCAGTCTAAAAGTCAAGCCCTCAGCATTGTTGCAAATATCTGTGAATCTGGTCCTTCAAGTAATGAAGATTGATTGTCACTGTGGGCCTTGAGGGAAGGAGGAGAGAGGTTTAGAATAGATGGAATCAGGGTAACTGGGGGGGTGGGGGGAATGGATGTGTTCCACAAGATCATGCAATGATGGATATAGACATGTTAAATTATACCAAAAATGTATAAAAATGTATAGGCTAAAATGTAAACCATGATGTAAAACTTAAGGTAACTAAAAATTAGAAAATTATATAGTCTGAAATATAAATCCTAATGTAAACCAAAATGGAACCATCTTTGAAAGCTATGTTTCAATATCTGTTCATCAGCTGCAGCAAATATAACATGAACATTTAAAAAGATCATTGCCGGGGAAGGGGGAAAAGGGTTTGATGTTGTATATATAGGAGACCCATATATTGTATATGTGAATTACTGTGATCTAAAGCTTTCGTGAAGGCAAAATTAAAAATTAGAAGAAAAAAAAAAAGGATGTAGACACTGAGGAATGAATGAAAGAAATTGCCTTGCCACTGTACCTACAGGGCAACACCTATTACAGTGATAAAAGGCAAAATGTCAAAAGCAAAGCTGTATAATATTTTTCACTTCTTAATACCTCAATTTATTTTTACTTTATTTTAATTTTTCTAAGTTAGTTTGTATTCTAATTCTAATCTGTAAACCCATCGCTACATCTCATTTTCCTCTTAATTGAATTTGGCAATATATTAGGCTTCATTTTTGAAGAAGTTTTGGAACATAGAGAGGTTCAACTATGGGAGGGGAGGAACACTGGTGCAGGATGTTATTGATGGGGGCACATGGTTGGGATGGATTTCTCCAGGACTTGTATATAGGGTACATAAAAATGTTTGGATATATGTTGGGTATTTTCATAGTAGTTACAGTTACAAAGGACAACTCAGGGAGTGCTGAGTTCCTAGCCAGGGGAGCTCTATCACATTCCCCAATGTAACAGCAACAATTCCCCAAGTGCACCATCAAAGACCAACAAGGAAGGATGGTCCAACAATGAGCCCTTGATATTGATGACTATGCTTATGAACCTGTGTGCCTGAACTATGAACTAGGGATAGAGCTGGAGGGTGCCTAACAGTTTAACACCTGAGAGCCTCCAACTTGCTCAAATGTGGCCACTCTCTAAGCCAAACTCAGCACATAAGTGCATTAACTCCACCCCCAGCATGGGACATGACTCCCGGGGATGAGCCTCCCTGGCACAGAGGAATTACTACCAAGCACCAGCTGATGGTGTAACTAGAAAAAGACCTACAATAAAAGGGTCAACTCAGACCAGCAGAATATCTCAGCCTACATGTAATATCAGGTGTTAAAATTTGCTTTTTGAACTTGAATAAAAGGGTGAAATGGAAAGGACAAATGAGTTTATATTGTTGTGAGTCTCCAGAAAAGATTCAGGAGGTCATTAGCTGGGTTGTGCTTACTCACGCATCAGCAGGGTCCCAGAGACAGCCAAAGTTGAAACAACCCCAGATACTGGTTCTCCTGAGAGTTATGGAGACCCACAGGTTCTATGGTCATGGCAGATATCTCTGGAATTCAGTGGTATGTCAGTTGGTCCTACTTTGGAATTTGAGTTCCTGAGTGTGATGGAGTTGGACTCAGATGTGACCTTTCTACACATTCCTCTTGTCACTTTTACTGAACCTGTGGTTGGCACTAGGGTTGGTGTATACTCAAGAGACTTTAATCTCTTGACTGTCCATGTGCCTGCTGGGTCCTGAGCCTCAGCAGACTTGAAAGTTCTATCCTCAGGTTCATTGGACTTACCCAGGCCAGCTAACTGGAGGTGAAGGTGGTCAACCACCACACCAGGGAACTGAGAGTGCCTACAACTGCAAGCCAGAGAACTGTATCCATCATCTATGTGAAATCTAACCCCTCTTAATATAGAGGTGGAGCAGACATCACCATCCCAGGGTCCACAGGATGGAAGAATAAAATATGAATTAGAGTGGACTTACTGATATTTTATTACAGAACTATTGTGACTAGTAATGGAAGAAATTGTAGCATTGATGAGAGAAATTGGCCCCAGTAGTTCCTGAGGGCAGGGAGAGGGAAGAAGAGATGTGATGGGCATTTTCAGGTCTTGGAGTTGTCCTAACTGATATTGGAGGGACAGATGCTAGACATTATATATCCTGCCATAACTCACTGAATGGACTGGGGGAGAGTGTAAACTACAGTGTAAACTATTATCCATGTGGGGCAGCAATGCTCCAAAATGTATTCACCAAATTAATGATGTGCCACAATGATGAAAGAGGTTGTTAATATAGGAGGAGTGGGGTGAGGGGTGGTGGGGGATATACGGAAACCTCATATTTTTTGAATGTAACATTTTGAAAAATAGATTATAGGAAAAGAAATAATGACTTTCTGTAATTAGCCATTTGAATATTAGAGTTTAAGCAGTGCTTCTACAAACTTCTTATATAATTATTCATAACCACATACAGCATGCTTACTTGAAGACAAATTCTGCCTTCATAGAACACAAACCCTTAATGCTACCACAGTACCTTCTACAACTTGCCATATGCATTCAAGTTTTGTCCTACTTACTTCCATTCTGATTTTATGAAAACTAGCCATCCCATCCTCAGACAAAATACACTTTTCTTGAACAAACTTATCAAGTTTAAGTCAGCACTCCTACAGATGTTTTACTTCTTCCAATATCCATTTTAGTTTCACATCCTACATTTCATTCTGTGAAGAAAAATAAACTATTCATTTCAGTTTAGAGAAGAACTGTCTTTTATTTTTATGAAGAGATTATAATTGCATTAGTCAAGACAATTTTCATCACTTTAAAGATCTTATTAGTGTTCATACTTATTAATATAAGCACTTAGTTTTTGGCCATTTGAATAGAGCTCTTTTAGGAGTTTTCATTTATCAACTTACCTTACATCGAGAGGTATTAGAATATACACTGGCACTGAACACACAGACAAAACCAAAAGGAGTTATAATGCACTTGAAGCAGGCTAGTAAGATAGGAAATCAATAGATGGATCTGGAACCTGGCAAGAAGTCCACGTGAACATCAATAACCCCAGATGGCTGCTGCAAGACCCTCCCCAAGTTTCTGCCACTTGGATGAAGACTTTCTCTGGAAGCCAGGAGAAGCCCTGGATATTCCCCAAGGACTTTATCTTTGTGTCCTCCTGGGAGATTGATGGGAGAATAAGCAATCAAAAGAGTAAACAGCTGGAACTCTTCCCTGGCCATTAGCAAAGGGGTGGGCTCATCAACATTTCAAAGAGGCATCTCTCTCATACACTTTCTCACCTTTGGGTGGGTTCCTGCCCTCTGTGCACCACTCTTGCCATTTTTCCTCTGCAGTTTGGCCACGCAAGTATACCTGGGGATTTATAATCTATAATGGAAAACTGTAGCCTGAAATCAACCTGCTTTGTTACTTTTCAACCCTTTCTTCTCTACCTGGGAGCCTATGCATCATGAGGCATTTTATGACCAGTAATAATACATGACATTTTACTCTTTTTAATAGATACATATGTAGAATTATATAAGTGCTATGTGTTGTTACTGAGAATCCTACTATGTCCTAGGTTTCATTGTGTCCTATATTTATTTTTTATTTTACTATTTTATAATAAAATAGTATCAAACTTCATAATTCTCATAGAGAGGAAATGAGTGCTCAGTCCTGGACTCAAAAAGAGCTTCTGGGCCTGATAACTAAATGACAATGTGTTATTATTATTATTATTATTACTTAAATAATCATACTAATTGAACACTATTAAGTGTATTCAGGGAAGCGGATTTGGCTCAACTGCTAGAGTGTCAGCCTACCACAGAGGAGGCCCAGGGTTCAAACCCAGGGCCTCCTGACCAGTGTGGTGAGCTGGTCCACATGCAGTACTGATGCATGCAAGGAGTGCCGTGCCACATAGGGATGTCCCCACATAGGGGAGCCCAACTCACAAGGAGTGCACCCCCACAAGGAGAACCTCCCCATGCGAAAAAAGTGCAGCCTGCCCAGGAGTGGTGTGCCACACACAGAGAACTGATGCAGCAAGATAATGCAACAAAAAGAGACACAGGGGAAATGGACTTGGCCCAATGGATAGGGTGTCCACCTACCATATGGAAGATCCGTGGTACAAACCCCGGGCCTCCTTGACCCGTGTGGAGCTGGCCCATGTGCAGTGCTGATGCACACAAGGAGTGCCATGTTGTGTAGGGAAGCCCTACACGCAAGGAGTGCACCCTGTAAGGAGAGCCACCCAGCACAAAAGAAAGTGCAGCCTGCCCAAGAATGGCACGGCACACACAGAGAACTGACAGAACAAGATGATGCAACAAAAAGAAACACAGAATCCTGGTGCCACTGATAAGGATAGAAGCAATCACAGAAGAACACAAGCAAATGGACACAGAGAGCAGACTACTAGGGGTGGCGGAGGGGGAAGGGGAGAGAAATAAATTAAAAAATCTTTAAAAGAAAAAAAAGAGAGACACAGATTCCTAGTGCCGCTGACAAGAATGCAAGAGGACACAGAGAGCAGACAATGGAGGGTAGGGAGGAGAGAAATAAAAAATAAAATCTTGAAAAGTATTTCAGGGCACTCTACACATAACAATTTTATCCTTCAGAATAAAGTTAAGTAAATACTACTCTTATTTTACGGATGAGGAAATTAAGACAGAAGGAAGGTAGCCTTCCCTGGAATAAACACATCATATTTAATAGCACTTGAATTTATCCTGGAGCTCTATAAACATCTGGAGCATTTGGCCATAAGGATCATTCTGTTCAATCCTGGACTCTAGGCACATTCAGCCTTAAAATCCCTTTGGTGTCCAGAAAAAGAGTTAGATGTCTGCCATTCTCTGCAAAAGATACTTATTGTCAAGTCTTCCTAAGTGGAATGTTGAAGGTTTCCAAGCTGTTAACTGTTCATGTTATGACCTACAGAAACCATTTTGAGCACAGCTATGCGCCCTTCCAGGTTAAAGTTCCTAGTTTGCAGGAGAGAACACTTTTACCAAGGTGCATAGTAAGTACTCCCCTGGATCAGGCATCTGGGCTATTTAGGGCATTTTTCAAAAGTTCTCATAATCCTCTTAGGTCTTGCAGGTCATTTCCATTTCCCATGCTTAATAAATACTATTTTAAACCTTTGTCATGATCTTCAACTCTGCACAGTCTTGTCTTGACACTCATATTCAGTAGCTTGCCTGATAATTTATTACAATAATGAAATAGGTACTTTTGGAGGTAAGTATTTTGGACCATTACATTTGAAAGTATTTCTCTACTGGCATCACCCCCATCCTAGGTGAGGCATTATCTATTATCCTAGCTGTTGGTTTTTTTTTTTTTTAATTTCTTTGTGTTTGTGTCCCATTCCTTCCTGTGATGTCATGAATTTTTATCATTATAAATTATATACTTATACTACTCCCTCTCATGATTTGTCCTCATGTTCTAAAATTGGCCATTCTGAAATTTGAAGGAAAGAAAAAAGCAAAACATTTTCAACTTTTATTTTCTGCTGCTGATCTCTCATCTCTTCAATGCAAATTGAAAGCAAAGTCCATTCATCAGCATTTTTCCTCATCCCACTGAATAGGGTAAGAATAGTTACCCTTTGCAATTAGGGTTTTTATTCCTTTTAATTCCTGGACATCAGTCTTGGTGACAATAACATTTTCATCAATATAATAATTGCAGAAGCTTTTATCAGCCATCACCTTATTTCATCCTCAGCAGAATTTGACTAATTTCTTGACACTCAGAAACTGGCAAGAAGTCCTTCTCTTAAGGGCTATCTAGGTGAAGCATCCCCATGTCTATCTAGCCTATCTCTGTGCCACTTGGATCTCTCTGTGTTCAGGGAGCACTTCGTTAGGATTCCAGTTGGCTTTGCTTTATGTAGGAATCTTGCAGGAGGAAGCTTATTGACACTCTAAAACCACCGCTACTGCAGGTGGACTTGGGGCCACAACTGACTCTCATTATCTCCTACTTTGTCCATTCTAGATTTCCCTTGCCCCCAGTCTCAGAAGCTTACCAGGTGCCAGCTCATCATGTCTGATGGGTGTGTTCCTGGCCACAATGCCCTTCTCAGGTGGGTTTGCTGCCCTTGTCAGTTTATTAACACTGGCAGGGGAATATTGAGATGTGCTAGGTAAGTCATGTGCATGTGCAACACATTCTTCCTTGACTCTGTTAAATGACGGCACACTTTCTTCCTCCTCATAGACCAGATCAATAATACTTTCAAGACAGGGGCACATATGCTTTCCTGTCAGGTCCTCAGCATGAAGAGCAAGAAGTGCCCAGCTGGTAACCAGAGCATAGAGGTCAATGGCATTAATATCAGGCCTTTGTCTTTTAAATACATATTAGAGCCAGGTTGTCAACTTTGTCAGGAAATTTGGTATGGCTTTTGAGTGGAATTTATTAATTAATAAGGGATATAGTAACATATTGAATCATACTATTTATACTATTAGAATAGTAAGAATTTCTAAAAATATTGCTTTTTTATGGATTTGAGGAAAACAGAAAATGACATCTTTACCTCATTCAGTAGGAAAGGTAAAGCGTAAAAAGAGATGAAAAATAACCTTTCTATTCCTTGCTGCTACAGGGCATCTGGAGGACAAAGTTTGAGTGTACCGTATTTTATAACAGACACCTCAAGGGGGAAAATTTGGACACAGTAGATTGTAAGATGAATTTGACTATATATTACAGAGTCACAGCAGTCACTTCAAGATTATCTTGGAAAATTTTTGTTATAAATGTTTGAGTCAAAGAAAATGAAGCTAATGATAATGCAAAGAAGAAAATGATGTAAACAAGAAATTTGTACACTGCTTAACTTAGCAATAAATAATACTGCATGGTGATGCAAAAATGAATTATTTTAATTAAAATTATATTATAATTATTTTAGAAGTATTGGGATTGAGATATGCTCTGAGGGTGCCAGAAAGAAGTGTATCTATTTCCCATTCTATTAATTGGGAAATATAAAAATGAACACATGTATTATAAACTTGGACATGTATAAATATTTTGAAACTTATGTCTGGAAAGTGTGGCTGAGTATGTAGAAAAACAGAATAGACTCCTGTTTGTCATTCCAAGTATGCCTGTATTCATTATTTTAAATGAAGAGTACTTTATTTTCAGCCTATACCAAAAGCAAGGAAAAACTGTGGAAAGGCAGGGGACTTAGCTCTAAGATCAGGGTGACTGAATTATTACAGTATAGGTGAACGAGTTCCTGAGATAACCTTTCTTGACAGTGTCTTTGTTTGGATGGGAATTGAATGAGGCACTATTCCTCCCAGGTTGTAAGCATGGTGAAATGGGACATTGGATTGAATTCTGAACCAGTGCTGCTGCTTTTTCATGTACCCCCTCGGATATGAATCCTCTGGGATCTTGTTAAAATGCAAATCCTGAATTGGTACTCTGGGCTGAGGTCTTTGAATCTGCTGTTCTGCCACTCTCTCAGACATGCTCATGCTGCAGATTCAGTAACTGTACTCAGTGAGCCACAGAGTCTCAGCTCCTTAGAGAAGTGGTTCTCAGCCTTGATGCCTGTTGAAATCACCTGAGGATTTCTCATGCCAATCAAAGGAACAGTTAAATTTGTATGTTCACACTATACATGAAAATTATTTAAAGCTCCCATTTGAATTCTGTATACAGAGACATTTGAGATCCACTTTCATAGCGTATATGACATGATATGGTTAATATATAGAAAACTCTTGTATTAATATCTATAAATAATCAGCACAAAAACTACATGTAGTTGTCATAAAAAGAAAATGATTGTCATATAGATTAACCTATACTTAGATTTCTCAGAATGTTTTCATAGAGCAATTCTTTATATAGCTGCATTTCTAAGAGTATTCCATCTCCAAAAATGAAATAGTGCTAGATTATTTATTCAAAGCATCTATATTAGTCAACCAAAGTGGTGCTGATGCAAAACACTAGAAATCGGTTGACTTTTTAAAACATTTTGGGGTAAAAGCACATAGTTAAAAGGCCCTAAAGGGCCCACCTCAAGGTACCATAAGAGGTACTTTCACACCAAAGATGATCGCCAATCTTTGTGAGGGTTCAGCCTTCCTCTTTCTCAGTTACAGGCTGGCATAGGGCTTGTATCTCTCCAGACCTTCTGAGCTCCTCTGGTTTCTTCAAAATGTTAGCTGTCAACTATCAGGCAAATGACTTATCTCTCTTCCTGGAGCAACAGGATCAAAGCTGAAAAAGATCTCTCCTCTGGTATCTACTATATGAAGCGCTCTCTCTCCCTGTGTGTCTTCTTGAGTGAGTGTCTACTTATAGGAGCCCAGCAAGGGGGCTGGAGATTCAGCCCTGAGTCACACCCTACTGATGTGGTTGAATCAAAGCCTTAATCTTTATAGGTAGTTTAATTTAATCAAAACATATCAGTTGAATCTAATGCAAGCAAAGGTGATCACACCCAGAGGAGGAGTTAGTTTTAAATCATAATCCTTTTTTGGAATTCATAAATAATATCAAACTGCTACACTCTACTCTCTGGATTTCACAAGAAACATTACAATATTGAAAAGTGCATCTTTAATCAGTAACAATGCTAAGTACAAAATCATATCACAATGAAACAGTTTATAGAAATACAGTTTGTCTTGGGGGGCCAGGTTCCCTCTGGCTGTATACCTGTGAAACTTAACAAAACAATTTGTCAGCTTCCCGTATACAAAGGGACAGACATAGGATAAACATTTGAATTACCACTAGAAGAATTTGGGAGGGAAACATGCATCACAGGTCCCCAACATATCTGAAACCCTGCAGAGCATACTCCATTAGATTTCAAAGTAAAATTATGGTTTCTTCTCCCCTTGGTGCCTCATGAGGCAACCCTTTCCCACAGACATGCCCAACAGTCATTTGCCTTCTTTTACACTCATCAAGCTTATGGTAACTGAGCTCTAGGCCTCACCCTCCAAGAATGTTGAGGTGATGGCCACACATTCCCCAATCTCTAGGGTATAGTTTCCACCCACTTAATACAGTGAGGTAGTGGAAACATTCTCCCTCATCTCTAGTGTACATTCCCAACCATCTCAGAAGAGTGAATTGGTGACCTGGCCTTCCCTAATCTATGGGAGACTGTCTAAACCCTGAGAGCAACGGGGTGTTGACCTCACTTTCTGCAACCCTTGGGGAATGTGCATTACCCTCTCAGTAGCCTGGGGTGGCAAAACTCTCCCTGAACAGCAGGTTGGAACATACACCATCTTCAAATGCCAGGGAAAATTTACTCTCACCAGAAGTATTGGTAGGATTCCTCTCTCAGCCCAAGGAAATATCTTAATTCCAGACTTCACCTTCCATGCTTTTCTTCTTAAAGCCATTTCCCCTCCATCTCCTCTTCATGTCCCTTTTAGTTCAGGCTGACAGTGGTTTTGTTTAGACAGCTCTGTCGGAAAACCTGTTGGTTTAGCATGCAGGAAACAGGGGTCCAAGTCATCAGACAGTAATACTTTCCACAAGTATTTCCCTGATAATTGAATGTTCAGTCCTGGCTTACAGTTTCTGAGTTAATTCATCAAATGTGGCCATATTGTCTGAAGGCTTGGAATTTCTGGAATTAGTTTCTGGTTCCTTTGAGCTGAAGAATTTATTTATCAGCTTATCTCTTTCATCCAGCATTTTGCTATAAGTTGCAGGGAGAAGCCAGGCTGCATTTTCCACATTTAGTTTGGAAATCTCATTGGATAACTGTCCAATCTTATCATTTTAAAATTCTGCTTCCCAAATAATATTAGGGGTCAATCTTGCTAAGTTCTGTGCAACTCTAAAACATGGATCACCTTCCCTCCAGTTTCCAATAATAGTTTCATTATTTCCTTCCCAGGCCTTACTGGAAATAACTTTAGGCTCCACATTCCTACCAACATTCTCTTCAAAGTGATCTAGGCCTTTTCTCAAGCATCGCAGAGTTCTTCTAAAAATACCCCTTAACGATTTATAAAACGATTGCAGCATTTTTGGTAATTGCATCAGGAAATACCCCACTCTGCTGTTAGCAAATTTTTCATTAACACTGCTTTGGCTGACAAATAGAGCATCCTTGCATTTTTTCCTTTAAATGATCAATTCTAATGTGTCTCTTAAATTCCTCAGTTTCAGCTTATTTAATTGCTCATATAACTTCATGCTTGGATAAGCCTAGCTCAGCATTGACCTACAGCATAGACAAAATTCTGACAAAAATAAATTATCGCTTGCCTCAAGAATGTTGCATGACTAGGCTGTAATTTCATAGGACTATATCAGAAAACTGAAAATGATGTTATCGATTATCTAAAAGGCATAGCATTAAAATTAAACAGAATATACCTTTTAAATTTTGGAACTGTGAATTTAAAAAGAAAATAGAAAATATTATTTGGGGATCAAGTATCCATACCTAAAATGAAAGTACATTGCTTGATTTCACTTTTGAAATAGTTTTTGTTCCATATGTCAAGATACACCTGAAAACTTTCATACTTTTACTTTTAAAAAAATATTGAATACTGGTTGTAGGATTTTGTTTGAGACAATTAGAAAGTTCTGGTAATGAATGTTGGTGAGGAAAGCACAACATTTTGCATGTGATTAATTCCACTCACTCAATTACGTGACATGGTTGAGATTGGAAAGTTTGTTGCATACATGCTTCTACAATTTATAAAAGGAGTAACTAGAGAGAGTGACAGTTAAATGCAACACAGGAGAAGCATATTTGGCTCAATGATAGGTCATCCTCCTACCACATGGGAAGTCCAAGGTTCAAACCGAGGGCCTCCTGACCAATGTGGTGGATGAAGCTGGCCCAAGTGCAGGGCTGATGTGCACTTGGAGGGCTGTACCATACAGGGTGTTCCCTGTGTGGGGGAGCACCACACACAAGGAGTGCACTCCATAAGGAGAGCCACCTATGCAAAAAAACTGCAGCCTGCCAAGGAATGGGGCCACACAGAGAGCTGACACAGCAAGATGACACAACAAAAAGAGACAGATTCCTGGTGCCGCTGACAAGAATATGAGTGGACACAGAAGAACACACAGGGAATGGACAGAGAGAGCAGACAACTGGTGGGGGGGGAGGGAAGAGAAATAATTAATTAATGCAATACATGACCCTGGAATGGATCTAATAATAAAAAAGTATTGCACATTCTATTCATGGAAAATCTGTAATGAAACTAGATTAATTTATTCTGGAAATCTCTAATGTTCTGAAGCTTGTGGGGTTTTATAGTCCTTAGAACATCAACAAAATTGGACATGAAGAGATATGAGATAGTATTTCCTGTGTTTAGTAGTAATATATGCCACTTTTCAAAATGAAAATGTTTTTCTTTGAATATATATTTTCAACACAAGTATTTATATAGACTGCATTGATGCCTACATCCTTTGAATGTTGGTTGATGACAAGTCCTCTTAGAAATGAAGAGTAGTAGAGATGTTCTTCCTGTGACTACTCTAGAATCCTTGCCTAGGACAAAATCCACAAAACCTGTGGGGAACGGTATGAAGACTGATGTAGAGACTTTGAGGAGGAATTAAAGGATACAGGCTGTTTTCCTTAATTGCACCTACATGATTTTTCTAATTTGAGCATAAAGATTGTGATAAAGAAGACATGACTTGATTTAAAAAAGTATCTTCACTGTCATCTGAATTAATCAAGGTGTGTGTTCTAGGTTACAGGACAATCAACTGCATACAACAAGAGTCCTTCATGAAAATGGTCTTTTTTCTACAGTGAGAAAGGAACTCTTAGTACATTGGATTGAGGGTGAAAGCCTCATCAGTGTCTTGTTTTCCTTGCATGTTTGATCTGTTTGGATTCAGGTGAGTAAAGAAGAGAATTTTAACCAGAAGGGACAGTCCTTATTTCTTTTGTTATTTGAAATGTAATTGTTGGATTTGACCCCAGGCATTAGACCCAGGCAGTCTGAGGTCAGGTTATGTTATTGTGGACATGCAGTTTTTCTGAATTCATTATTCATTTGTATTTTTTAAAGTGAAATTTACTTAAAATCATTCAGGGAATTGTTTTATGCAGTTGCACCAGTAGAGGATAGACAAAGAAATAAATGTATACTGACAAATTATATGAGTGAACTGAAGGAAATAAACTATTTAGACCTGGATCAGCATATTACTCCATGTTCTTTGTCCATGCATCATGGACAAGGCATGTGATTGGAGACAGATGTAAATACGCTGAAGGGCATGAGAAATGTTTTGAATAGGTGTCTCTTGAAATGAGTAAGTGTCCAACATATTGGACTATGAACACCAGGTGAGTTAGACACTAATATTTGGATAGTAGAATCAGTTCCTGTATGGCAGGAGAACCAAGACAGGGGTCATAATTGTGTGAATAAACTATATGAAGAAGAGATTTGGGCATTAAGTTGGGAACTCTGATTATCAAAATGAAAGGTGACATTCCAGATAAATCCTCTTTGAAACACTTAAGGAATTTGAACTGTGAGACAGCTGGAAAAAATGGAAATTCTGGCTGTCTTTCTAGTCATGTAATTTTAAACATTACTAAAGATTTCTGAACCTCTGTTTTTTCATTTGTTGAATGGGTAATTTAGACTTACTCAGCAGTGTTACTTTGAGGATGACATAACCAAATACGAAAGTGCTCTAATGATGATTGAGGGCATATACTTCTACCTCTTTCTGATGCAGGGAATTCTAAGGGCTAAAATTGCCTGATGGGAGCTTTTGATGTCTCCAAATGGAACAAGCCTTGAATTGATCAACCTCATAATGAAATTCATTCTTCAGTATCTTGGGTGATATCCAAGTCCAGTGGGATAAGATATAGAACTCAGTGTTGGTAAGTGATATTATTAGACACCTGTGTGGAAGAACCAAGATGATCTAGGGCAAGTGTACTCAAGGATAGATACAAAGTAAAGCAGAAAGGATTGTGAAAGTCCAGGAAACTAGGATGGATGTTTCATAAACCAGAAATTCTCCTATATGAGAAATTCTAGTTTAGTTTCTCTGACAGTGGACACCCAATGTGTTAAGACTCAGGGAGGGAATTGGAAATCTCTGAACACCATTGGCTAATGAATATATAAAACTCAATTATTTTCATGTTCTTTCCTGTACAGCAAAGGTAGGTATTCATACTTTCTTTATTCTCCAGAGTAGCCAAGGTCTTTTTACTCTTGACTTGTGGAGAGGACAGTCCTCCCCCTATTTCCCTTGGAGCACACTTCATTTTCCTATTGATGGGGATGGGGTTACTTCCAAGTGAAGGGTTGGGATTCATGACAAGTGAGACTGGAAATTGGGGGCAAGACCAGAGTTACATAGCTTCTTTTTCCATTGTCTACTTTGTTTACCTAGGGCTTATTTAGTTGTGAATGAAAATCCAGAGGAAGTCAGTTATCAATTGAACTATTTACAATGCAACCACTGGTGAGTAGGATATTCTACTGATATTACCCCTGTGTTGTCAGGAGATGGGTTGGTTTCTCCTATTAGCATGGATATTATAAGGTCATTTAGGAGATATTTAAGGATTTGAGCTGCAGTTGACTTTACCTAGGTCTGACAGTGGTGACAGGTTACAGATTCATCGGTAGGTAATTTCATTTCCAACATTACACAGATTTCTTCCAGACTCCATTAAGTCTCTGTATTCACTGGAGAGATGAGAGAGATTTTTTCTCAGCCAGCCCATTTCTTCATTGGAGAAGTAGTGCATTCATTGATCATTTTAATCCCTGCATTTGGCTTTTGCATGTATTAGCAGTTGAATATAGCTGATAGAGATGAGTAAGATCAGAAGTTTACAGTCAGTAGGATGACTGACATTTCAGCAGGTGAGTTGAAACAGCATATTGCTATAGGTGCTCAGGTGAAGGGCTGTGCATTGTTGAGAAGAGTAAAAGTTAGGGTTAGATAATAGAAGAGAAATAATTCATTGCTCCCAGTTTCTAATTTCTTAATGTATTGGTATTTATTTGCACATTTTGAAAACTTAAATAAAGATCATTAAAATTCTCCTTACCGACTTGTCCCAAAATGCCCAAATTCCACTTTTGGAGATAATCATTCTTCAAACATTATTGATTGAAGTAATTATAAGAAGTATTGTCTTGTATTTATTTTTCTTTAATTTTGTTTTTTATTTTTACTTTTTAAAGATTTATTTTATTGATTTTTATCCCCTTCCCGCCCATTGTCTGCACTCTGTGTCCATTCACTGTGTGTTCTGCATCTGCTTGCATGGCAGCACTGGGAAACTACATCTCTTTTTTGTTGCTTCATCTTGCTTTGTCAGCTCTCTGTGTGTGCAGTGCCACTCCTGGGTGGGCTGTGCCTTTTTCATGCAAGATGGTTCTCCCTGTGGGGTGCATACCTTGTGTGTGGGGCAGCACTGCACATGGGCCAGCTCCACATGGTTCAGGAGGCCCTGGCGATTGAACCCAGGACTCTCCATATGGTAGACAGACAATCTATCAGTTGAGCCATGTCCGCTTCCCTTGTCTTTAATTTTGGCATTCATTTAGGTGTACTCTAGTATTTAGAGTAAAATTTATGGCTTTTTGGAATTGTTGAATAACATGAGAGACCATAGTGGATCAAGATACTTCCTGTAATGTGGGAGAGTATGGGCTATGATGTGGACCATTGCCCATGAGGTGCAGTGATGCCCAGAGATGTACTCACCAAATGCAATGGATGTGTGATGATGATGGGGGAGAGTGTTGCTGTGGGGGGAGTGGTGGGGTGGGAGCAGCAGGGGTGAATGGGGACCTCATATTTTTTTAAATTTAAAAAAAAAATGAATAAATAAAATAAATAAAATAAAGATACTTCCTGTATTATTGTCCAGACAGAGGGAGTAAAGATGTGAGAAAGACAGTGAACCAGGGGTATTTGAAGGTCCCAAAGAGAGTGCAGGCCAGAAGGTCTTATTCCCCTGGATTGGTGAGTTTGTTGTTCAGTACATCATCTCAGGAGTCCATGATGTGTGCTGCTGAACTGTCTGTACAGTGAACACCTGGGTTATGTAGAGTTGAGTGAGTCAGTGTCTGTTGATCCAGAGTTTTGTATGATACCTGTTTAGTTGAGCAGAATGTTGGACTTTGCTGTAAGGTTCTCTGCCATTATAATGTATAACAGATCTGACTTATGTAGATTGGAAGCCCTTTACACATTAGCTCATTGGATCTTTTTTTTTAAGGTTTATGTTTTATTTATTTCTCTCCCCGCCCCCCCCACACACAGTTGTCTGCTCTCTCTGTCCATTCACTGTGTATTCTTTTGTGACCACTTCCATCCTTATCAGCAGCACCAGGAATCTGTTTCTTTTTGTTGCATGTTCTTCTCCACTTCTATTGTTAGTGGCACAGGAATCCATGTCTCTTTGTTGTTGCAGCATCTTGCTGTGTCAGCTCTCCATGTGTGTGGCACCATTCCTGGGCAGGCTGTACTTTCTTTCATGCTGGGTGGCTCTCCTTACAGGGTGCACTCCTTGCACGTGGTGCTCCCCTATGTGGGGGACACCCCTGTGTTGCGTGTCACCCCCTGCACACATCAGCACTGTGTGTGGTCCAGCCCCACACAGGGGAGGAGGCAGCAGAGAAAATTAAAGCACATGATATTGATGAGGCTGACGTTCCAGAGGGGGATGTTGGGCAGTATGGGCTTGGTGCATGAGTTGTTGTTTCCATGTGGGAAAGATGAATTGTAATTGCTGATTGGGACAGCAGCCATAAAAGGGGGCGGGCAAGGTAGGTGCATAAGAAACATCAGAGAAGGTTGGGGGCTATGTGTAAGTTGTTGAGCTAGATCACAAAGGTGAGTGAGTTTATGTTGAGGCAGTGGCCACTGCTCCACCCAGATGGGGCTTTTAGTAGCCCATCAGAATTTTATTGGATTTGGTTTGCTTATAGTTAATAATGGTGGAGCAGTGGCCTTTAGAATTGGAGGGGCTGGCTAGTAGTTAAAATTGCTCTGAGTTGTTGGAATATATTTTTGCCCCATAAGGTATTTTGTAAATTAGGCAGTACTAGCGGTTTAAAGGAACCCAAATGACCCTCTTGGTTTGACCAAGGAAGTGAGTCACGTCATTGTTGAGATGTTTTTAAGCCTTCAACCCCTTGTATTATTGGGCCTAGGATTAACAGCCAGGGTGGATTAGTATCTTTGGTGCTTAGGACAGAAACATTTGTGCCTGTGTCTATTTGTCCTTTTATTTCTTTATCATGGATTGATAATGTTAGTCAGGCCTTTTCCTGTGTTATAAAGATAGTCCAATAAATGCTAAAAGGGTTTTTTGCATTGCTTTCTGATTCTTCTCTTGTTATGCAAAAAGGGCCATTATCATTTCTATAGCCTTTTGAGTCCTCTCTTACTGGCAGGGCTGAGAGGTGCCCCAGAGGGAGTTTAAAGATGGGAGGGGAAGGAGTAGTAGGGGTGTTACCGTAGGAGAAGGACCGCAGGCGGCTCTAAGGATATTGCTGGTCAGATGCACCAGCTAGGAACCCAGATGGGATGTTCAGCATTTTCTGGAAAGATACAGCATATCCTCTACCTTGGGTTAGCAATGCATGTGGACTGTGCCAGTCATTTGTTAGGGGATCCTTCCATTGTACCAGGGACAATGGCATTGGTGCATTGCACAGGCTTCTCCAGTGTATGGCTGCAGGGGAAAGACCTTTTTGATTAAAAGAAAGGTACTTTATAGTTATGAGGACTTTAGTGAGTATTTCTTTGGGGGCTTTAGCCTGCAGAGGGGTGGAGCTATCCTGACTGTTGGGAGAAAATGAGGGAGGGCTCACATAAGGGAAGTATCTAATCGGGGAGGAGCGTGCTCTTTGTTTCTGAGAAAGGCGGGGCTGTGGCTTCAGCTCTCAGAGGCTGAGTTGTGGTTCCTGCCCTCAGGGGCTGGGCTCTCCAGCAAAATGTCTGTTTGATTTGTTAGCAAGTCTGAGCTCTGTGCTGGACGAAGAGGAGGGGATAAGTCTTGCCTAGTATGCTCTTGTGAGGTGCGCTCAGTAAAACTAATTTTTTCTGACTGGAACTCGGTTAGTGAAGGGTAAAGGGGCTCCCACAAAGCATAGTGGGGGAAGGGAGGGAATCGGTGCAGAGGTTGGGGAGATGAAGATCCCTGAGAAGCAGCGTTTGCTCTGAGGCCATTAGATCAGGGGGCACGGGAGGAGGCTCATCTGGCGGCGCGCCGGAAAGACAGTCATAGATAGCGAGCAGTGCAGGGATAAGGCCAAGTGGGAAAGTTTTGCCCTCAGAACCTCAGCAGAATGGACCCTTTTTAACAGTTTTGCCCAGGTGTGTGGGTCCCAGAGAGAGGCAGAAGAAAGCCACGGGTTAAAGTGTACAATAAGACCCCAATACTGATTGAGTCTCTTTTCTGAAATTTTTGTGTGTCTACTAGCTAGGAGAGCATGAAATGCTTGTGCTTGCAGCGTCCTTGCGGAGGATGGGAGGTTGCCCATGATAGGGCAGGGGGTCACTCACCCGATAGTGGCATACGACACCATTCCCCAAGGTCCCTGATTGGCGGGACTGTCTCTGTCCATAGGCCCCACATTGGGCACCAAATGTTGCAATTTGACACTGCTACCATTTTCCACTGGACTGAGGTGTCCCCCAGGTTGGTGGGCTCAACTAGTTGACCCCAGGGGAGTGAGGACAGATACGGAGACCATGTACACTCCAGAGACAGGGTTCTGGACCAAGTCTAACTTTATTATGTAGGAACAGCAGTTTATAGTTCAGGGCAATAGGGAAGGGAGGCTAGGTGGTGTTTGGTTGGTGGGGGTGAATATATGCCCAAACAAGAAGAGGGGTAAGCTATGGGGGATGGTTAGGTTGATCATGTAGGCTGAGTTTTTTCTGCCATACTGCTTGATTGGTGGGGATTAAACAAATGGAGAGGGGCTTGGAGAGGAGGAAGAAGACGTGGTGTAACTGGGCAGGGCTTGGTTGCCATTCTGTCTGAACTTGTGGTCAGCGACCATTCTGTTCATCTCTGAGTTGCCTTAGAGACAGCATGTGAGCAACTGATAAGCTATGCCTTGTCGGCTATGCACAGGGTGCTCTTGGGTGCTTTTATTTCTCCTACAGCCTGTATCCTTCACTGCAGCATCATTTAGGATGATTCCAGTGTCTAGAAAATGCCACCATATTACACCTATTTTTAAAAAACATAAATGTGATATTCTTTTATAATGGAGTTTTAATTCAATGTGTCTGTGTCTCTCTGGGTGTGAAAAGCAGGTGACCATTCAACAATGAGAATGATCTGACTTGAAACTCAAAGTTCGTGTGAGATTTCTGAAAAGTCGCCACTTTCTCACTGAGTCCTCTCAAACATCCTACTCTGCCCTTTCTGAATCCTTATGTCCATGATGTTTTTAGGAGTTAGAGAACTTTAATGATGTAATTATAGACTTCACTCAAGAAGAATGGGCCTTGCTGGACACATTTCAGAGAAAGCTGTTCAGAGATATGATGCTGGAAAATATCAGTCATCTCATCTCAATGGTGAGTCTCTCAAATGTACCTATCTATATCAGTTTCTCTTATTTTCTCAAGAAGTGACTAGTACTGGTTTTCCATATTGTTTTGTATATTATTTTATATTTTAATTTTAAACTTTATATCATAATGTTTTACTATTTTGTTAAATGCACAAATACCTAAAAGAAATTTCTTATTACATCTAGTTTTTCACACAACTAGATTGTAATCATTTTCAACACAAATATCATGTTTTCCTTCTACTCAATGTCCAATGGTCAGAGCAGTGCTGGGAATTCAATGATTATTTTCTTATGAAATATGTGTGTTAAATATATGTATCTTAATATTCTACTCAAGGAATTTAGCGTGATTCAGATTATAGTCATAAAAACAACAGACAATTCCTTTTACACATTATTCTAGGGAGCTTATGTTATAGTGTTCTTTTTGAAAATAATAATGAACCATTGTACAAACCTAGAATTTCTCCTTCCTTGAAAATATAGAGAGTTCTACAGGTTGTCTTTGAACTTGGGCATCAATAACAAAAACACCTCACTGTATTTGGATAATAGGTTAAGGTTAATCCTTTAATGGTGAAAATTGGCGATGTTCTCTATTGCAGGTACTTTTCCCTTGACTGACCTCCAATATTTACCTTATTTTCCTTCGGTCATTAAAGTGGTTTAAAGCTGTTCATACCACCAAAAACATGTTCTTAAATTGAAAGTATTCCTCTTCAAGTGAACTTGTATATAGAACTTTCTGATGAGGTTATTTCAGTTAAGGTGTGTCCCAACACTATCAAGATGAGTATTAATCCTGAGTTCTTTATAAGAGAATGACATTCAGGCAGAGAGAGAGAAAACTGAGGAAAGTAACAGGCTGAAATCAACAAAACCCAGAGGAGAAGTAGACCAAGAGATGCCATGTGCCTTGCCAAATGACAACCTCAGGACCAGTTGTTGCCAGCAGCCAATCAAGAATGTCACGCTCTTGGGGAAAAATTCTTGCCTTGATGATACCTGGATTTGGCCATCTTTTCACCCTCAGAACAATAATGTGATACATTTCCATTTTATCAGCCAACCCATCTCAGGTTATTTGCTTAAGCAGCCTAGGAATCTAAAACAAAATTTTGAACCACAAGTGTGAGATGCTACTGTTGCAAATATCAAAAATGTGGAAAGAGCTTTTGAATTAGTTAATGGGTACAGGCTTGAAGAAGTGCAAGAGCTTTTTTAGAAAAGTCCTAGATTGCTTTGAAGAGATCATTGGTATAAGTATGAACGCTAAAGATTCTCCCAATGAAGACTTAGAAGGAAATAATGAATGTATTATTGGAAGCTTTGGGAAATGAGATATTTCTTTTAAAGGGGCAGAGAAGTGGGCACAATTGAGTTTTGAAGTCAGAAGGAAGGCAGACCTTTAGAGTGGTGAAGTTTTACATATTCCTGAGGCTATTTCCAACTAAATGTGAAAACAGTAGCCTGGTTTCTCTTTGTAGCTTACAGGAAAACATCAGAGGAATGGAATATGGTTTGGAAAATTCCAAGATTCTGGGACTTGAGTCCTCAGAGAAGAGTGCTCTATGTGAGGGTTTAACTGAACATGGAATAAATCATCAATTTCTGTGTAAGTCAGTATTAGAAGAACAGTTATCTAGGAAAGATCTGTGGGTAGTTTCCTCTAAGATGGTTTGGATCTCTGCATACCATATACAAAACAGACAACTTTTTTGCGAGATGTGTATGAATGGAACTGCTGTGAGCTGATATTAAAATGGACAGAAAAGGGACCTGTTAAAGGAAAAATCACTTCAAGGTTGGAGCCCTCGAAGCTAGTCTGGACTGTAGACATGTTATCAAGGCAAGACAGCAGACCTACCCATTATGTGGAAAAGGTGAGTCTGCCACATGCTCAGAGTTGGCCAGCTCTCTGCCCTATTGTTCATGAAGACTGCTACCATCCTAATGGTCTAGATGGCTGGAACCTGTGCTTGTGGAATTGTGGAGTTTGGCCACTACCCCACTGTTCTGAGAGGGTTGTGCCTTTTCCCTAGGAATTCAGAGTCTGGCCACCATGCCAGCGTTAACAGAGTGGGGTCTTCACCCCATGGTTTAGAGAGAACATGGCTGCTACACGAGCACTTTGAAGGGGTGAAGGTGCATCTTCAACAGTCCTGGAGATTAAAATATTTTCCAGAGCTGCATCTCACACTTTGAAATCTAATGAAACATTCCTTGCAGGGTTTCAGAATTCTTTGGTACCTGGGACTCCTCTTTTTGTTCAATTTCTCCCTACTGGAGTGTAAATATTTGTCTCCAACTTATCTCTCCATTGTATGTTGGAAGAAGATAACTTGTTCTGTAGACTGCGCATGTCGACTGATGGGAATTGTGCCCCAGGATAGACCACACCCATCATCAATTTTGATTGTACTTTGTACTTCACATGGTTTCTGAAATGACTTCAGCCTTTTAGGTATTGTGATGGGTTGAAAGTATTTTACATCTAGAAAGAACTTCTCATTTTTAGGGTTACAGGGTGATGTGTGGTGGTTTGATGTTTTATGCACTCCTTAAAAATGTACTTAAATATAATCAATTCTTGTAGGCATATCCCCATTGTTAGTAGGGCCCTTTGATGAGATTACTTCAGTTATAATGTGTCTCACCTCATTCATGAAGGGACTGAATCCTAATGCAAGAGTCCTTTATTAGAGAATAAAATTCAGACAGAAAAAAAGCCATTAGAAGTAATCTGAAATCAGTGACACCAGAGGAGAATAAAGTGATCAGGAGATGTTTCCATGTGCCTTTCCATGTGACAAGGACCGAGGGTCATCAGCAGCCATTCCAAGAATCTCACAGTCTTGGAGAGAATGCATTGCCTTGATGGTGCCTTGATTTCAACATTTTCCTGACCTCAAAACCATAATAAATTGTCTTTGTTTAACACAAGACATTCATGGTATTTGCTTAAGAAGTCAGGAAAGTAAAAAAGTCAACCTTCCCTGGATTTGATGGTAATGCACTGTTAATGGCACAGAACTCAAAATGTCATTTATTTTTTACTACCACCAGGACATCAGGTCTGCAAATCAGATGTACTTTCCCTGTTAGAGCAAGGAGAGGAACTGTGGAGAGAAGGAAATGGATTTCTCCAAAGTGAGAATTCAGGTAAGCTCTCGGATGCTGTGCTTCATGCCAATGAGGAATCTGTTGACTGGTAAGGAGGTTTCTGATATTATCAACTGTAGATTTCCTTAAGTGAGTTATATTTTCTGCAAAGCAATTGTCAATATTGGGAAAATTTTCCTTGGATGTTGTCATGATTCCATTGACTTATCAATCTCTACTGTAGTGTAATAGTACATAGTACATTGTACATAATGGATATGTTTATACTGTAAAGATAGAACATTCACTTACTGGACTTCTTTCCTGTCTTCCTCTTGGATGGTTATTCTTTTTACCTCCCCAACATACCAGCTTTTTAATAATTTTTCTTATATTTCCATTTTGAAAATATTTTCTATTTGTCAATGTGGTATAAAGGTTTCTCCTGCATAGAATATTGCTTAATTTGATATTATTTGCCATATAAGTGTCATATTTGAAACAAATATAGAATAATGTTTGATTTCAACATTTTAATTTCCCTAATACTAGTCTACCAACATTTCTTTTACTGTTTTTTTTCCAGTTCTTTCAGGCAGATAAAGTTGTCTTAAAAAGCTAATGCTATCCATGCAGCATATCTGCAGGAAAGACACATCTACTGTCATGTCATTGGTAAGCTGCACAGGTGTGAACCCTTGTCTTCCAAAAAGATACTTGGGAGTAGAATGAATTAAGAATTCAGGGGATACGGACTTTGGCCCAGTGGTTAGGGCGTCCGTCTACCACATGGGAGGTCCGCGGTTCAAACCCCGGGCCTCCTTGACCCGTGTGGAGCTGGCCCGTGCGCAGTGCTGATGCGTGCAAGGAGTGCCCTGCCACAGCAGGGGTGTCCCCCACGTAGGGGAGCCCCATGTGCAAGGAGTGCACCTCTAAAGGAGAGCTGCCCAGCGCGAGAGAAAGTGCAGCCTGCCCAGGAATGGTGCCACCCACACTTCCCGTGCCGCTGACGACAACAGAAGCGGACAAAGAAACAAGACGCAGCAAAAAGACACAGAAAACAGACAACCAGGGGAGGGGAGGGGAATTAAATAAATAAAAATAAATCTTTAAAAAAAAAAGAATTCAGGACAACCACTTAACTGTAGGTATGTTGATCTTAAGTGTTAATCCAGAATGAGTGGGTGACAGTTTGCAGTTAGGGAAAAATTAACTCAAGCACAAATGTTTAATTGGGTTTTTATACAAATATAATGGCATAAACACGCCTCTTATGATTAATCTTTGGAGCATTATAAAGTCTTCCCAAGTTGATGAGATAGTTCTGCAGTTGGGATGCAAAAGAAGAGAAGATCTCTGTGCATGCAGGAGAATAACTTGGTATTCCAACTAACATTATAAAGATGTTATTTGGAGACTGTCACTGAATGATTAGTCTAGGATTCATATGTATTTGAATGGATTTTTGTAAAATCTGTGGTCTCTTATCTACTTCCCTGAAACAGAAATTTCATACTCAATAGAATGGCATTATATGTATTGAATTGCCAGAAGATTTTACTCACAAATCCAGAGTGAATCAACATATGTCTTTTACTCAAAAGTTCAAGACACTGTACTTCAGGAATGTATTTGGAAAATCTCTCAGTGACAAGTCATCTTCTAATCAACAAAAGCAAAATCACCAAAGAAGAAGATCATACTAATGTCATGTATGTGGGAAAACCTTCTGTAGATGTTTTGGCCTGAGGCAGCATGAGAGGGCTCACACTGGAGAGAAACCTTATGAATGTCATTTATGTGGAAAAGCCTTCACCATCTCTTCTGTCCTGAGAAAACATGAGAGGACTCATACTGGTGAGAAACCTTATGAATGTCATACATGTGGAAAAGCTTTCACCTCTTCTAATGTCCTCAGAAGACATGAGAGGACTCACACTAGAGACAAACCACATGAGTGTCTATTATGTGGGAAAGCCTTCCGTTATCATTCTGGCCTGAAAGAACACAAGAGAACTCATGCTAGAGAGAAACACTATGAATGTCATACATGTGGGAAAGCCTTCACCTCATTTACTTTCCTAAGAAAACATGAGAGGTCACACACAGAGAAACCCAGTGAATGTCATGTATGTGGGAAAGCCTTCACCTCTTTTTCTGTCCAGAGAAAATATGAGAGGACTCACACTGCATAGAAACCCTATGAATGTCAGCTATGTGGAAAAGCTTTGAGTTCTGGTTCTGGCCTGAAAGAACATGAGAGAATTCATACTGGAGAGAAACCCAATGAATGCCATGTATGTGGAAAAGCCTTCACCTTTCCTTATGACCTGAGAAAACATGAGAAGACTCACACTGGAGAGATACCATATGAATGCCACCTATGTGGGAAAGCTTTCCATCATTGTTTTTCCCTTAAAGAACATGAGAGATCTCACCCTGGAGAAAAACCGTATGAATGTCTTCTATGTGGGAAAGCTTTCATTTGGTCTTCTGTCTTGAGAAGACATGAAGGAACTCACACTGGAGAGAAACCCTATGAATATCTTGTATGTAGGAAAGCCTTTACTCATTCTTCTGCCCTTAGATGACATGAGAATATCACACTGGAGAAATACTGTAGGAATAGCATCTGTTTGGGGAAACTTTAGGGTAATTTTGTAACCTTAGACAACATGAGACAAAAACTAGAGAGGAACCCTATGACTGCCATACACGTGAAAGGCTTTGGTCAGTGTTCTAATGTTACATTACAAGAGAGAACTCATACTTTAGATGTTTTGATTATGGAAGGTAGTGCAGTCTTCAACTTAACCTTTAAACATATGAAAGAACTCAACTATTGAAGAAACTGTGTTTATGATCAATCTGTCAGAGCCATTAGTCATTCAGCCTACTCCACCAATTTAAGCCAGTTCATCCTGGAGCAAATTGATAGAAATGCTACCTTTGTAGGAAAGCTTGTAGAAGATATTGTGCGGACATTCAACACTAGAGAACTCATAAATGTAATGAAATTGGAGGAATCTTCATCCACTGCTCCAACTCATACAGAAACATATTGTTTACAAGAAAATGAAACCCCTTGATGGAGTGCCAAATAATTCATGCTGAAGATGTTATTCATGAAAAACCACACAAAATCATTTATTCATACATTAACATTTGAGGGCAAGTGAGAATTCACATTGTATACAACTGTTACCAGTGCCATGAGTGAAGACATGCCTTCAGTGATCAGTCATTCCTGAACATTAATAGTCATGCTGAGGTAACAATCCTGAAGTTATTTAGGAAAATCTTCAGCTGAATTTCCCATCAGAACATTCAGTGGAAAGTAAAGTGCTTTATATAGACCATTTACCATACAATTCAGAAAATAGTCAAGAGCTTGAACAAGTCTTAATATTTAAATTAAGTGGGATAATAATATAGAACTGTGAAGTGACAAAGGTATACTGAATGATAGATTTTTCCAGAACTAATATAAAGTGCGATTGATTCAAGGGATCCGTAGATGCATATATGCAAGCAAGAGATCTTGTTGCTGAAAATCTTTTATGTTAGGTTACATTTTACTTTTGTTTTTCAGCAGTTCTAAACACAAAAGTCTTGAATCAAGCAGAAAATCACTTTGAGTGTTAATCATTTAGAACACAAATTTATGGCTTTTATCTATTACCTTAGTTTTCTAAGATATGCTTTTGGCAAGGTTAAAAAGAGGCATGGATAAACACTTTAGATGTAGAGTCTATGGTACATACTCCTTTTGAAGTATCATTTAATATTGCCATCACACTTTGAAAAGGAATTATAAATGAAACTAAATGTAATGAAACATGTCAGTCATGTGAATTGTGGGTTCATTGGTTAGAGAATTCCCCAGAAAGCAGAATCTGTTAGTGTGTCATTCCATGCATTAGTATTTTATTATAAAAATGCTTTTCCAACAAGAACATAGAAATAACATCAAGCAAGCACATGAAATTACATTGAAGACATAGGGAGTGTCACGTTTTCAGAATGTAGTTTTCAGGAGGATGGCATCTATATCATCTCCAGTTTAAATTAGGTGGCCTGTTAATATCACTTTAGGCCAGACCAGAAACCACCCCTGGGCAGTGCTGTGGTGAGTGCATTCCATTTGAGAAGTAGAAAGCAGTTGGATATATTGTGATTGGGTTTTGTCTTCGTAGTTTCAAGAGAGAACTTCCTAGTTCTCCATTCCCTCAAAGCTGTGCATTCCCCAACATACTTTCCAATGCCTTGTTTTCCATATACTGCACTGTTCAGTAACCCAATACCTTTAGATGGGGTCACAACCCAGTTATTCTTCCAGATGGCCTTCATGTTGTTGTTCTTTGAGTTCTCCATTTCATCGTCCTCTCACCCTATTGTTATTGGGAGGGAAATGTTCCTAATTGGGTCATTTTTTTTGCTATACTGAGGTACCTAGGTCTGCCTGGAATCCATTCAGATATCTGAACACTTTGCAGAAGTGTTTCTCTACAATCAATATTATGCATGAGAATTGCTGTGCCAAATCCAGATTATCTACAATGGTTTTCTCTATGACAAAACTCATCTTAGTTTTACAAGTTTCCTCCAAGAACTAAGCCATATCAACAGTAAGAATGACTTTTGTCATCCATTATATTGACTTCTCTGGATAAATCTGGATTTTTTTTGCCATTTGAGCACCTGTATCTTAAGAGACTGATGAAGGTATACACGCTCCTTTCCCCATCCATCCTAATGCCAATAAAGGACTTACAATTCCTAGTGGGATCCTTGAATCCTTATCTCCATCCCTTAGCGTTCTTTTTAAAGAGAGAAAGAGCAGTGTATGGGTGATGGAAGTGTCCTTCCTATCTGACTCATTAGAGTTCAAAGTGTCTTCCTCACTGACCTGTACCATGTATAAGGAAGCCTTAGCAACCTGTATGTTCCTCTTTTCTGGGGTGCATCATGGGCTCATTGGCCAACTCTACAGAATGCTATGCTTTTCCAGTTCTGAGAGTGCTGAGATCAGCTCAGTGATAGGTTGGCTCGAAAGGAAAGTGGCATAAAATTGAAAGAAATAAAAGAGAAAGACACAAGATAGGAGATAAAGATGGAACCAGGGGACTCACAGCTTCTGGACCTGAGAACCTTGACCCTAGTTTCCACATTGTATTGTTTGGAAACTACCGAGCAGCTGTTTGCTATCAGAACTGCAACATCACCTACAATAGGGAATAACTGCAACATCTGCAATAAGGCAACATCTACAGTAGAACAGGTGAAACTTTTTCCCACATTTCCCCATTTTTGTTTTTGCTAAGTCTATGCAAATGATGTTTTACTGATTAACTGAGCTTTCTGCATGATATTTTCACTTTTACATTTGAACAATACTCATTACATTTTTTTCTCAATACATTCAACAAAGTACATTTATATATCACTTACAGTTCAGCAAATCACCTAAGTACAAAATATGTTTCATTATTAAATTTCTGATTACTATTCAAGCGTTTCATACATAATCCATAACTGCAACAACAATTAGACTTCCAACTAACAGACATTTAATGAATAGACTTTCATTTCTCATGGGCTTAGTATTCCCAACAGAGAGGTTATATAGGACAGTACTTGATCAAAGCATCTCATCTTCCCCAGTTTGTATAATGCTGTTAGCATCTTCAGTGGACCTGGGGCCTCATCCAATTCGCAGGCTAAGTCAATATCCACCTTCTCCCTCTATTTTTTAAAGCAGCCTGTGGAGGTCTTCATACTCCCATGAAGGACCTTTCCTAATTAACACATCTTAGGGATAAGATTTTTTAGTATTCCAACAATATTACAAATTCTATTAACATAAGAAAACATTGTATTTTATCAATTACAGCAGAGAGTATAGTTTTATCTTACCCAATATTTAAGAATTTGATAGAGTAGCAGCGACCTTACAGCTTGTCCCAATTTTTTGCCTACTCAAGACCCTTAAGATACCATTGTCTCTGATGTTAGTAGGATCACTGCCACAGATTTTTTCTATGCAGCCAGATTCATTGCCATCAGGCCAGGGCAAAAAGCCTTGAAGAAGTGCAAAAGTCCATTGCTGACCTTTCACACAGTTTTTGCACTTTTTGTATTCATTCAGGCTTGTTTTAAGTTTGTCAAACATATTATCTCACTGAATGCTACCACAATACTTTTACAACTTCCTCTATGCATACTAGTTCTGTCCCACATATCTCCATATTAACCATTTTATTTTAGGACAAAATACACCTTATAACATTTCAATTAGCATTCCCACAAACTTTTTATCCTTTTCAATATTCACTTAACTTTTACTTCTTTCATTTTATCCTTCCTTTCTCTTTTACCTTTATCTCTTTTCCTTTTTCTCTTTTTTCTTTTCCTTTCTTGTTCTTTCCTTTTCTCTTCCCTTCCTTTTTCTTTTCTAGTTATTCCTTTTCTTTTTTTCTTTCTCTTTTTCCCTTCCTTTCTTTCATTTTTTCTTTTTACTTTTTTGAACAATTAAACACACAAACAATTATAACAAACAAACTGACATCAAACAGAAAAGTTCCAAATCTATTAATCTAGAATTTCTTTATTGCTTCCTTTTATAATTCAACATTTCTTTTCCAGTTTTCCTCCTCTCAATTTTCTTCTTAATCTCTTTCTGTCCCCAAGCTACACTTGCTTTATGATGCTATGCTTGAACAAGTTCTATAGTTTAAATTCTTTGATGTAATGCCATTCTAGTCTTCAGATTGAGATCCAGCCATACAGTTTCTAGTGTCCATCTCTCCATCTGCATGACTGAAGGTTCTGGATTCCACAGGAATTTTCATTGTTTCTTGGTGTTCATGGCATGGCTCCATCTGTGAATCTGGCACCCACACAGGCCATCTCTGTCTCTTGGGGAAATACAAGCAAACCCTTGAGGACTTCAAAGGCTTTCCATATCAGTCAGGGCTCTGTGCCATTACACTAACTTTCATTTCACTTGAGGTGATCCCTCTTCCCTTTGGGTCCCTGTTTGGCACCAGTTGCTGTGAGCCTTCCCTTCATGCCCCATGTTGGGTGCCAGTTGCTGAGATCAGCTCAGTGATAGGTTGGCTCAAAGGGAGGGTCCATAAAACTTAATAAAAGAGACAGACAAGAGAGGAGATAAAGATGGGACCAGGGGATTCACAGCTTCTGGAACTGAGAGCCTCGGCCCTAGTTTCCACATCATATTGTTTGGAAACTACTGAGCAACTGTTTGCTATTAGAACTGCAACATCATCTACAATAGGGAATAACTGCAACATCTGCAATACAGCAACATCTACAATAGAACATGTGGAACTCTTTTTCCCACATGAGAGCCCTCTTTTTTTTGGCTTTTAGTAGGGCCTTACTCTCTTAAGGGGGCCACCTTCTGGCCCATAATAGCAGTTTTTCTGTAGGGTTCACATCTGCTTTTGATTTGTCTCCACCCTGCTTTGCTTTGATAAAGCCACACTGCTCTCCTTGGGCCAACTCTGCCCCCTCAGTTTTCTTCTCTTGGTAGTTCTTTGTATTCCCTCTTTGGCCTTCTGGCACAGTTTCCCATTCTCTCCTTCCAGGCTACTTTAGTGAAAATGGCAGATGCTGGGCTTCTGATTCCAGGCCAAAACAGAACATTGTTGTGGATATTTACTACCATTTTGCCCATTACTCTCACTGAAATTTAGGTACAGGGCTATGTCCCAGGGCAGGACTTGTTTCATTAATGCCTCCAATGTTCTCCAAGGCAGGACCACCTCATCTATATCCTGACCATGAGTGGGATGCTGTAGCCAGTTGTTCTTCCTTTACCTAAAGTGAATTTATTGCCTGATGAACAGTCTTTCAGGGGATTTTTCTTTTTTGGACATTTGCTACAGTTAGGATTACCATTTTCATGCTCTCAGCCTCTGAGACTGGGTAGATGCATTTGTCTTCATCTCTTTTTTTGGTTGTTCTTCTATAAGCATTTCTCTCTTCCATTTTGGCTGTTCTGTCTGCTCTATCAATTATTCTATCATTTCAAGACTGTTATTGTATGCCTCTAATTTGGTTTTGATAAAACTTATGTCTTTCCCATGAGCTCTGTTACTTTTCAGGTTTTCACATTCTTTGTTCTCACTTTCTTCCTGATGTCTTTTATCTCTTTAGTCACATTGGATTTCATCTTATTAATTTGTTTTTGGAAATTTGTGTGCATATTATTGGTTAGTTGTCTGAATTCCTGCATCTCCTCTGGGCCTCTGATATTTTCCTTTTCTTGGGCCATTTTTTCCATTTTCTTAGTGTGTGTTGTAATTTTTTCCTGGTGTCTAGGCATCTGATTAGGATGGTGAGTTTACTTGTATGCTCAATTTCTCTTTCGTAGAGATTAGAGGGAAACTTTCATCTTACCATTCTTTGATTCTTGGTTCAACAAATAGATAAATAGAACTTCCTCAAAATTAAACACTTGCATGTCAATGGACTTTTCCAAAAGGATGAAAAGTCAGCTGAGTACATTTCATGAAAATATTTGATAATCACATATCCAGTAAGGGTTTACTATCCATGATATGTAAAGAGGTCATACAACTCAACAATAAAAAGACAAACTACCCAATTAAAAAATGTGTTCAACATTTGAAAAGACAACTATCCAAAGATATTCAAATGGTGAAAAAAACACATGAAAAAGTTTTCAACCGCACAAGCAATTATGAAAATTCAGGGAGAGGGGGCAAGATGGCGGCTGAGTGAACATCCCTGTTAGAGTCTTCTGCAGGGAATCGGCTGGGCGGCGTTGGAGACTCTTTGGGACCGGATTGTTTTGGGATTTTTGCTGGTCCGGAGGTGTCTGGACATCGATTTGGAGGGAAGGTAACAGAGAGGATTCGTCTGTGAAATATACACGGAGATCCCAGCTACCTGCAGAGGATTCCCTTCTTGGGTAGGCGGAGACGAGGCATCTAGCCCCGCTCGGTGGGGCTGAGCCAGGCCGGGCCGGGCCGCGGTAGCGTTTGGAGCCGGGCGGGGCCGGTGCAGGCCCCGGCTGCGGGCCGCGGTAGCGCTTGGAGCCGGGCGGGGCCGGTGCAGGCCCCGGCTGCGGGCCGCGGTAGCGCTTGGAGCTGGGCGGGGCCGGTGCAGGCCCCGGCTGCGGGCCGCGGTAGCGCTTGGAGCCGGGCGGGGCCGGTTCAGGCCCCGGCTGCGGGCCGCGGTAGCGTTTGGAGCCGGGCGGGCCCGGGTCAGGCCGCGGCGGGTACGGAGCCGGGCAGGGCCGGTCCAGGCCGCGGTGGCGGGAGGTGGATGCCGGAGCCGGCTGGGCCGCTGTAGCGAGCGGAGCTGGGCGGAGCCAGGCCAGGCCAAGGCGGCGTGAGGAGCCGGGCAGAGCCGGTCTAAGCCTCCGCGGCGGGCGGAGCCGGGCCTGCGGAGGGGTTTCTGTTTTTTTTTGGTTTTTTTTGTTTGTTTGTTTTTTTTTTTTTTTTTTTTTTAATTTTACTTAAATTTTTTTTTTTTTTTTTTTTTTGAGCATCTGCAGTACTGGGGAGTTCGTGGGCCCTGGGCGGCCTATTGGGGGTTTGTGGGAAGGGAGGTGCTTGCAGACCCATTTGGGCAGACAGACGGGGGGGTTTTAGGGCAAAGCGGGGGGAAGTTGTTGTTTTAGATAGTGTTGCAATTGTGACACGTGTGTACCTGTATCTCTCTTCTCCCTATCCGTTCCCCACCGTTTGCCCATCCTCTTTTTCTTTCTTCCTTTCTTCTTGCCTTTCTTTTTTCTCTATTATAATTAGTTTGTTTGTTTTTTTTTTTTTTTGTTTTTTTTTCGGTTTTCTCTTTCCCTCTTGTCCCTCATCTTCCACTTATTTTTACTTTAATTCAAGTATACAATAGGTGCTACAGGGAACACCTCACATTTGCTGGGTTTTCCCATCCTCCACTGCCTCATTTCTGTGTGAACTGATTTAGGCTACCTATACTATCCCCCTTCCCCTGCATCTTGATATCCACTATCATCTACTGTCTCTCCTATATTCCACCCCCCACCTCCCGTTCTTTGATCCACAAAGTGTCTAACTCTTAATTTCTAATACCTTTGTTCTGTTTTCTGTCTATTATCCACTCTTGAAACTATTACCTTTCTTTTCTTTTTCCCTCTCTCATGAAAACAATAGCTGTGTAGTTCATACCATATTCCTCCCAAATTCAGTCATCAACTTCATAAAAGGTACTCTACCTACAGCTATAACTCTATACAATCTACATGAATCTAACCTCCATCCTTCCAGATCTCATATTCCTGCTTTATTAACATACATCACCAATACAACTTTACACTTTTCCCTTGCTTACACAATTGCCTTTCCCCAACACTAATACTTTCCTCTAAAGTGAACTTAACCAACAACAAGTAACTAGAATAAGAAGAAAAAAGTGACAAAGAGAAGATATAACACCTGTGCAAAAATAACAACTAATTAACCTCCAAGAGCAGACAAAGAAGCTAAGGAACTGATTAAATTCGTCAAAATAAAGAGATGACCAGAAAGCAACAAAAATCTACGAACCAAACCAATAATCAGGAAAACATGGCTGAATCCAATCAACAAACCAATAATCACGAAGGGGAGCAAAACTTGGCACAAGCAATGAAAGATCTCAGAACATTTATCACCGACAAATTTGATGCAGTAATGAAAGAGGTTAACAACATGAAGACATCACTTGGAGGGGAAATTGCAGACATACGCAAAAACATAACAGATATGATGGGAATGAACACCACAGTTCAAGAAATCAAAAATACACTTGCAGCAAATATCAGCAGACTAGAAGAGACAGAGCAGAGAATTAGTGATGTGGAAGACAGTACATCAGAAATCAAACAGATAGTAGAAGGGGTCAATAAGAAGATAGAAAAAATCCAATTAGGATTTAGGGACCTGAATGACAATGCAAAACGCTCAAACATACGTATTATAGGCATTCCAGAAGGTGAAGAGAAGGGAAAGGGGTCAGAAAGAGTGTTGCAGGAAATAATGACTGAAAACTTCCCAAATCTACTGAAAGAGACAGATGTACATATCCAAGAAGCACAGCGCACTCCACAAGTCATAAACCCCAACAGGCCCACCCCAAGACATATACTTGTCAAATTATCCAATGCTCAAGACAAAGAGAAGATCCTAAAAGCAGCAAGAGAAAAGAAAACCATCACATACAAGGGAAGCTCAATTAGATTAAGTGCTGATTTCTCTTCTGAAACCATGGAGGCAAGAAGACAGTGGTATGATATAGTCAAGGTACTAAAGGAAAAAAATTTCCAACCAAGAATACTCTATCCAGCTAAACTAGCATTCAAACATGATGGAGAGTTCAAAATATTCGCAGACAAACAGAAACTGAAAGAGTATACCAACAAGAAACCTCCCCTTCAAGAAATTCTAAAGGGAGTTCTGCAGGAAGAAAGGAAAAAACAGGAAAGGCAAAGTTGGAGGAGAGTATAAGACCAACAACAACAACAAAAAAGACAAAAAAAAATATACAAACAAAATATGACAAACACAAATCCAATCAAAATATGGCTAACACAAATAATTCCTTGATAGTAATAACACTGAATGTCAATGGATTAAACTCACCTATCAAAAGATTCAGACTGGGACACTGGATAAGGAAATATGACCCATCCATATGCTGTCTACAAGAGACACATCTTAGACCCAGAGACGCATGGAGATTGAAAGTGAAAGGCTGGAAAACAATCATACAAGCTAACAATAACCAAAAAAAGGCAGGAGTAGCTATATTAATATCAGACAAAATAGACTTTAAATGTGAAACAATTGTGAGAGACAAAGAAGGATACTACATTTTAGTCAAAGGGAAAATCTGTCAAGAAGATCGAACAATCATAAATATCTATGCCCCTAACAAGGGTGCCTCTAAATACGTCAGGCAAACGCTGGAAAAACTAAGTGAAAGAATAGATACATCTACAATTATAGTGGGGGATTTTAATACACCACTATCAATTCTGGACAGAACATCTCAAAAGAGAATCACCAAAGACACAAAACATCTGAATAGTATATTAGAGGAGCTCGATCTAATAGACATATATAGATCGCTACACCCAAACACAGCAGGATATACATTTTTCTCAAGCGCACATGGATCATTCTCCAAGATAGATCATATGCTAGGCCACAAAGAAAGGCTGAACGAATTCAGAAAGATTGAAATCATACAAAACATTATCTCTGACCACAGTGGAGTCAAGCTGGAGATTTGCAAGGGAAAGAAGCCCAGATTTCACACCACGATTTGGAAATTAAACAACACACTCTTAGAAAAACAGTGGGTCAAAGAGGAAATCTCAAAAGAAATCAATGACTACCTTGAAACAAATGATAATGATAACACAACATACCAAAATTTATGGGATGCAGCAAAAGCAGTACTGAGAGGGAAGTTTATAGCCATAAATTCATATATCAAAAAAGAAGAAAGAGCAAAAATTGAAGAACTAACTGCACATTTGAAGGAATTAGAAAAATAACAACAAAGTAACCCAACAGGAAGAAGAAGGAAGGAAATAACAAAGATAAGAGCAGAACTAAATGAAATAGAAAATAAGAAAGCACTTGAACAGATAAACAAGACCAAGAGCTGGTTTTTTGAGAAGATTAACAAAATTGACAAACCTTTAGCAACACTAACAAAGAAAAAAAGAGAGAAGATGCAAATACACAAAATAAGAAATGAGAAAGGCGATATCACCACTGACCCCACAGAAATAAAGACTATCATAAGAGGATATTTTGAAAAACTATATTCCAACAAAAATGACAATCTAGAGGAAATGGACAAATTCCTAGAAACACATAAACAGCCCATATTGACAAAAGAAGAAATTGATGATCTTAACAAACCAATCACAAGCAGAGAGATAGAATCAGTTATTAAAAATCTCCCAACTAAGAAGAGCCCAGGGCCAGATGGCTTCACAGGTGAATTCTATAAAACATTCCGGAAAGAACTGACACCAATCCTGCTGAAACTATTCCAAACCATCGAAACAGAAAGAACATTACCCAACTCCTTCTATGATGCCAACATTACCCTAGTACCAAAGCCAAACAAAGACATCACAAGAAAGGAAAATTACAGACCAATTTCTCTAATGAACCTAGACGCAAAAATACTTAACAAAATACTTGCTAATCGTATTCAACAACACATTAAACGAATTATACACCACGACCAAGTGGGATTCATCCCAGGTATGCAAGGATGGTTCAACATAAGAAAATCAATCAACGTAATACACCATATAAACAGATTGAAGGAAAAAAATCACATGATTATATCTATTGATGCAGAAAAAGCATTTGACAAAATACAGCACCCTTTCCTGATAAAAACACTCCAAATGATTGGAATACAAGGAAATTTTTTGAACATGATAAAGAGTATATATGAAAAACCTAAAGCCAATATTGTTTACAATGGAGAAATCCTAGACTCCTTCCCTCTAAACTCAGGAACAAGACAAGGATGCCCACTGTCGCCGCTCCTATTTAACATTGTCTTAGAAGTACTTGCTCGAGCACTGAGGCAAGAACCAGAAATAAAAGGCATTCAAATTGGAAAGGAAGAAGTCAAAATTTCATTATTTGCAGATGACATGATCCTATACATAGAAAACCCTGAGAGATCTACAACGAAGATTCTAGAACTCATAAATGAGTTTAGTAAAGTCGCAGGTTATAAGATCAATGCGCAAAAATCAGTAGCATTTCTGTACACCAATAATGAGCAAGATCAGGAGGAAATCAAGAAACAAATACCATTCACAATAGTAAATAAAAAAATCAAATACTTAGGAATAAATTTAACTAAAGAGGTAAAGAACTTATACACTGAGAACTATACAAGATTGTTCAAGGAAATCAAAGAAGACCTAAATAAATGGAAGACTATTCCTTGTTCATGGATAGGAAGACTGAACATTATTAAGATGTCTATCCTACCAAAATTGATCTACACATTCAATGCAATCCCAATAAAAATCAATGCAGCCTTCTTTAAGGAACTAGAAAAACTAACTATGAAATTTATTTGGAAAGGAAAGAGACCCCGAATAGCCAAAGACATACTGAAAAAGAAAAACGAAATTGGAGGAATCACACTACCTGACTTCAAAACATACTATAAAGCTACGGTGGTGAAAACAGCATGGTATTGGCATAAGGAGAGACATATAGACCAATGGAATCGAATTGAAAGCTCTGATATAGAACCTCACATATACAACCACATAATATTCGATAAAGCCACCAAACCCTCTCAACTGGGAGAGAGTGGCCTATTCAACAAATGGTGTCTGGAGAACTGGATAGCCATATGTAGAAGAATGAAAGAGGATTACCATCTCACACCTTATACAAAGATCAACTCAAGATGGATCAAAGACCTAAATATAAAAGCCAAGACCATAAAAACCTTAGAAAGCAGTGTAGGGAAACATCTACAGGACCTTGTAATAGGTAATGGATTTATGAATATCTCACCAAAAGCACGAGCAGCAAAAGAACTAATAGATAAATGGGACTTCCTCAAAATTAAAGCCTTCTGCACCTCAAAGGAGTTTGTCAAGAAAGTAAAAAGGGAGCCCACACAGTGGGAGAAAATATTTGGCAATCAGATATCTGATAAGAAACTTATAACTTGCATATATAAAGAACTCCTACATCTTGAAAATAAAAAGATAAACAATCCATTTAAAAAATGGGAAAAAGACTTAAACAGACACTTCTCCGAAGAAGAAATACAAATGGCAAGAAAGCACATGAAAAAATGTTCCAAATCTCTAGCTATCAGGGAAATGCAAATCAAAACCACAATGAGATACCATCTTACACCCATAAGATTGGCAGCTATGAAAAAAACAGAAGAATACAAGTGCTGGAGAGGATGTGAAGGAAGGGGAACACTCATCCACTGCTGGTGGGAATGCAGAAGGATCCAACCATTCTGGAGAACAGTATGGCGGTTTCTCAAAAAACTAGCCATAGATTTGCCATATGACCCAGCAATACCACTGCTGGGAATATACCCAGCAGAACTGAAAACAAGAACACAAACCAATATATGTACACCAATGTTCATAGCAGCATTGTTCACTATTGCCAAAAGTTGGAATCAACCCAAATGCCCATCAACAGACGAGTGGATCAATAAAATGTGGTATATACACACAATGGAATACTACTCGGCTGTAAGAACAAACACACTACAAATACATGTGATAACATGGATGAATCTTGAGAACCTTATGTTGAGTGAAGCAACCCAGACATTGAAGGACAAATACTACATGACCTCAATGATATGAAATAAACAAGCTGCCCTAGATAGCAAGAGACTGAACGATAGGCTTGCAGGAAATCGGAGGGTGGAGGAAGGATATGAGCCGATGTCTGCAGGGGTGGAATTTAAGACGAGATGGTGGTAAGTATGAACACAAAGAAGAGATAAAAGGGGGGCAAGGGGTTGCCTTTGCTTGGGGCTTTGCGGGTTTGAGGGTGGCTGGGGAGGGACGGATGGGTAACGTTGCCCAAAAGTGGGGGGAGGGAGGGGTAGCATACGAACCAGGAGAGGGTCAGGTGTTGGTGGAGAGTAAAATGCCGAGAAAATCATATCAAAATATAATAAAGAGGGTTACCTGTTTAGAATGCTCGGAGGGGAGGGTCTGATGCAGGACGGGCTCCTGGGGAATGTCTAAATGCTCATTCTGCCAGAGTGGGTGACACCATGGGGTAGAAACCCAAGTAGTGAGAGTGGGGGTGGACCCACATCCTGGGGAGGACTAATGCCATCCAATAGAGGGAACTGTATCCCTCGAGAGAAAGGGTGGCTCCCAGGGCATTGGGGCAGTTGAGCAAGTTAGGCCCTGAACACTATTCCATCTATCTCTGGAAGTGGCTCCTCAGGAAACGGAGGTTGGCTATCACTGAGGGCACCAAGGTGGAAGGGAAAATGGACGTTAAATGTGTGGAACCAAAGTAAATGGGGGGTAAGAGAGGAGTTTCTTGAGAGTACACAAGGATGGATATAAAACATGTAATATTACACCATAACATATAGGAGATGACAGACTGATAATGTAAACCATAATGTAAAACATAGGATAACTAAAAATGTAAAGAACTGTGTATCCTAAAGTATGCACCATAATGTAAATACAGATGTCACCTTGTTAGAAAGCTAATGTCTCAGACTCTGTACATCACTTTAAGTAAATATGATATGAATAGGGCGTAAGAGTATCACTGTGGAAGGGAAAAGGTTTTCTGGTGGATGTGTGGGAGTGCTGTATATTATATATATACATTGCTGTGGTCTAGGACTCCTGTGAAGAAAAGCTGAATAATTAGGGGGGGGGGGGGAAAAAAAAAATAGGATGTGGAATTTTTTCAAGTCAACATTCTTTATCTAAGTTCTTTATCTAACTTTATCCAAGTTCTTTATCTATCCTTTAAACTCATCGCTATATGCCATTCCCTAGTAAGGGACCATGACATTATATTGGGCTTCAAATTTCGGGGAGTTCTGGATCACAGAGTGTTTCAACAATGGCAATGGAGGGATACTGGTATGGGATACCAATGACAGATGATATATGACTGACAGGGAGCTGTACAGAACATATGTCCAGGGTGCATGGTAATGTTTGGATATACTCATAGTGGCAACAATTAAAAACCACAGTAGGGGGGGTACTGGGTTCCCGGCCAGTGGTGCTCTGTCGTGGTCCCTAGGGGAGCAGCGACAGTCTCCCAGGTACAGTGGTGGGGACCGGGAGGGAGTGAGGGTTCAACAGTGAGCCCCTGATACTAATGACTATGCTTGTGAGCTGATAAACCCAAAATAATAACAAGGCCTAGAGCAACTTTGTGCCTGGGAATTTCCTTCTGTCAGCCTTCATGTTACTCAAATGTGGCCAGTCTCGAAGCCAAACTCAGCATGTAAATGCAATGCCTTCCCCCCAGCGTGGGACATGACACCCGGGGATGAGCCTCCCTGGCAACGAGGGACCACTATCAACTACCAACTGATGATGCAACTGGAAAATGACCTTATACGGAAGGTTCAATGCGGATCAGCAGAATATCCATGTCTACATAAAATACCATGACTTTAAAATGCTGTTTGACCTAAAGTAAGGGGGAAATGGAAAGGAGAAATGAGTTTATATGGCTACGAGTTTCTAAAAAAGAGTCTGGAGGCTGGCAGAAGGTTTGCCCTCATGCACAACTGAGCAGAGTCAGAGAGACAGATAAAGCAGATACAACCCCCAGATATTGGTTCCTTTGAGGGCTAAAGAGACCCATGGGAGTTATGGTCATGGCCGATGGGGTTAACTACCAGGGCAGATGGCCCCTCTTTGGAAATGGTGTTTATGTGTGATGAATCTGGACTCAGATGGGATCTCCCTTCATAAGACTTTCATGCTAATGTGCTGGAGGTGCAGTTAATGTTGGGGTTTAAGATATATTTAGGGGATTTGAATCTCTGGACTGACAATGTGATAGCCAGATCCTGAGCCTCAACAGACTCCAGCACCTACAATCTGATTTATTGGACTTACCACACTCAGCTAAGATGGAGGTGAAGAAGGACAACCACCACACCATGGAGCCTAGAGTGATTACAACTGAAAATGGGAGGATTGCATCCAGCATCCAGGTGGAATCTGAGCCTCCTCTTGACATAAAGGTGCAATGGACACAACCAATCCAGTGTCCACATAGAAGAGGTGGCATTGGATTGGGAAAAGTGGACATAATGGACAAAGGGTATGGGGAAAGGCAGGAAGAGATGAGAGGTGGAGGCGTCTTCGGGACATGGAGCTGCCCTGGATGGTGCTTCAGAGGTAATCACCGGACATTGTAAATCCTCACAGGGCCTACATGATGGAATAGAGGAGAGTATGGGCCATGATGTGAACCAATGTATATGAGGTGCAGAGGTGCCCAAAGATGTACTTACCAAATCCAATGGATGTGTCATGATGATGGGAACGAGTGTTGTTGGGGGGGGGGGGAGAGGGGGGGTGGGGGGGTGGGGTTGAATGGGACCTCACATATATATTTTTAATGTAATATTATTACAAAGTCAATAAAAAATAAAAAAATTAAAAAAAAAAAAAAAAAAAAGAAAATTCAAATGAAAAAGTACAATGAAATATTTCACTTATTAGTATATGTCCAGGAAGTGCATTGCACTACAAACCATAAAAATCCTAACATCCCTACCCCAAAATTTATACTTGTCAAATTGTCCAATGCTCAAGATAGAGAATGGAGAAAACAGAAAGAGAAAAAAGATCTATCACATTCAAAGGAAGCTTGATAACGTTAAGTGTTGATTTCTCATCTGGCATTCAAAAATGAAGGAAAGTTCAAAATATAGATAAATTAAGAGAGTTTGTCAATAAGAAACCCACCCTTCAGGAATATTAAAAGGCATTCTGGAGATTGAAAGGAAAAAAATAGGAGAGACTGTTGGAGGAGAGTGTAAGAAAAACTAAAAAGGTAAAAAGAGAAGTAAAAAAATGACATACATAAATTTAAAGAAAATATGGCTAATATAAGTAATTCCTTGACAGTAATAACACTGAATGTTGATGGCTTAAACTCTCCAATCAAGGTAATAGTTTGGCAAAATGGATAATGGTATATGACTGATCTTTACGCTGACTGCAAAAAAACCTTACATCCAGGACACAAGGAGGCTGTAACTGAATGGCTGTAAAGCAAATTTGCATGCAAACAATAACCAGAAAAGGGCATGAGTAGTTATACTTACGTTGGACAAAATAGACTTTGAATGCAAAACTATTTTAAGAAGGCCACTAGATATTAAAAAAGAATACTATCGAGAAGAAATAACAATAATAAACATTTATGCAGCTAATAAGGGTGACTGAAAAGACACAAGGCAAAGTTGGAAAAACTAGAAAATGATGCCTCTACAATTATTGTGGGGGATTTTAATACACCATTCTCACCATTAGAACATCTTGACAGGAATCAAGAAAGGAAGACCTTGAGTAATCATTGGAGGAGCTGGACCTGAAATATATATACAGGGGGAAGTAAATTTGGCTCAACTGACAGAGCATCCACCTACCACATGGAAGGTCCAGGGTTGAAACCCAGGGCCTCCTGACTGGTGTGGTGAGCTGGCCCACATGCAGTGGTGTCCCCATGTAGCAAAGCCACATGCACAAGGAGTGCCCCCTGTAAGGAGAGCTGCTGTATGTGAAAAAGTGCAGCCTGCCCAGGATTGGTGACACACACATGGAGAACTGATGCAGCAAGACGACACAACAAAAAGAGACAAAGATTCCTGGTGCCACTGACAAGAACACAAGCAGACAGAGAAGAATACACAGTGAATGGACACAGAGCACAGACAACTGGGGGAGAGGAAGGGGAGAGAAATTATATATATATATGTATGTATATATATGTATATGTATGTATGTATATGTATGTGTATATACACACACAGAGCATTACAACCAAATACAGCAGGATACACATTCTTCTCGAGTGCACATGAATCATTTTCTAAGGTAGACAACATGCTAGTACACAGAGCATCTCTCAATGAATTCAGAAAGATTGAAATTATACAAAGTAATTCCTCTGATCACAATGGAGGAAAGCTGGAAATAGGGGCAGAAAATCAGATTAGGCAAAAAGCTATGGAACTGAAATAGCACACTCTTGGACAATCAGTGGGTCAAGGAAGAAGCTGCAGAAGAAATCAGTTACTACCTTGAAATGAATGAAAATGACAACACAAAGTGCTGCCTACTAGAGGGTGCACTGAAAGCTTTACTGAGAGGGAAATTCATGGCCATAAATGTTTTGTTTTGTTTTGTTTTAAAGAAGAGCTAAAATCAAAGACCTATATGTACACCTGGAGGAACTAGAAAAAGACCAACAAACTACCCCCAAAGAAAACAGAATGAAATAACAAAAGATTAGAGCAGAACCAAATGAAAAGAAAAATGAGAAAGCACTAGGAAAAATAAAACCAAAAGCTGGTTCTTTGAAATGATTAATTAAATTAAACTCTTTGCAAGACTAACAAAGAAAAAGAGAAGCAAATACATAAAATAAGAAAGGAGGAAGGGGATATCACTGTTGACCTCACAGAAATAGAGTATCATAATAGGATACTCTGAAACATTGTATGCCCACTAGATGTATAATCGAGAGGAAATGGACAAATTCTGAGAAACACAAGCACCCTATATTGTCAAAAGAAGAAATTGATTAACTCAAACACTATCTCAATTATGATCTTGAATTTATCAAAAACCTCTAAACTAAGAAGAGTCCAGGATCAGATAGCTTTGCAGGTGAATTCTACCAAACATTCTGGAAACAAATAACACCAATCCTACTTAAACTCTTGCAAAAAACAGAGGTTGAGGAAACTTTGCCTAACAGATTCTGTGATGCCAACATTACCTTAATACCAAAGCCAATAAAGCCAATGATGCCATGAGAAAAGAAAACTATAGACCAATGTCTCTAATGAACCTCAATGTAAAATCAACAAAATACTTGCTAATTGTACTCAACAACACATCAAAAGGATTACATGCCATGACCACGTGAGCTTCATCCCTAGTAGGCAAGGATGGTTCAACATAAGAAAATCAGTCAATGTAACAGATCAAAAGAAAAGGTCACACGATAAATCTGTATTGTTGCAGAAAAAGCACTTGACAAAATACAGCACCCTTTCCTGATAAACACACTTCAAATGATAGGAATAGAAGGAAACTTCCTCAATGTGATAAACCCACAGCTATCATCATATTCATTGTTGAAGTCCTAGAAGTTTTCCCAATAAGAACTGGAACATGATGAGGATGCTTACTCTCACCATTTTTATTTAACTTTGTGTTAGAAGTACTTGCTTGAGCATTTAGGGGGAAAAAGCATCCAAATTGGAAAGGAAGAAATAAAATTTCACTATTTGCAGATAACATGTTCCTATATTTCAAAAGCCCTGGGAGTCTAAGCTTTAGAGTATATATAAAGGGTTCCATAAAGTGGCAGGTTATAAGATAAATGTAAAAAAAATGTGCAAATATCAGTAACATTTCTATACACAAACAATGAGCAATCTGAGGAGAAAATCAAGAAAGAAAAATCCCATTTACAATAGCAAATAAAAGAATGAAATACCTGGAATAAACTTATCTGAAGATGTAAGTGACAGACACACAGAAAACTACACAACACTTTTAAAGAAAATTAAAGAAAATCTAAAGAAACAGAAGAATATTTCCTATCCATGGATAGGAAGACTAAACTTCATTCACATGTTTATCCAATGCAAGCTGATTTACAGATTTAATGCAATCCCAGTAAAAATTACCAGAGAAATTTTTACTGAATTCGAAAAGCTAACTATGAAATTTATTTGGAAGGGCAAGGGGACCCAAATAGCCAAAGGTATATTGAAAAACAAATACCAAATCAGAGGAATCACACTACCTGACTTTAAAACATACTACAAAGCTACAGGGGTCAAAACTGTATGATACTGGCCCAAGGATAGGCATACTGACCAAAGGAACTGAATTGAGAGTTCTGATATAGATCCTTACATACACAATCGACTGATATTTGACAATATCACCAAGCCCATTCAACTCGGTGAGAATGACTTCTTTAAAAGTGGGACTGCAGAACTGGATATCCATATCAAAAAGAATGAGAAAGGAATACCATCCCACAACATATACAAAAATTAACTCAAGAAGGATGAAAGATCTAAATATAAGAGCCAAGATCATAAAGATCTTAGAAGACAATGTACAGAAGCACCTACAGGATTTTGTATAAGGAAATGATTTCATGAGCTTTACATCCAAAGCAAGAGCAATGAAAGAAAAAAATAGCTAAATGGAGTCTCCTCAAAATTAAAAACCTTTGCACCTGAAAAGAGTTCATTGACAAAGTGAAAAGGCAGCCTTCTCAATGAGAGAAAATATTTAGTAACCACATATATGATGGGCATAATATCTAGCATATATAAAGAAATTCTACCCCTTAAAAATAAAAAGCCAACCCATTCAAATATTGGGCAAGAGATTTGAATAGACACTTGTCCAAAGAAGAAATACAAATATCCAGAAAGCACATGAAGGGTAGCAGATTTGGTCCAATGGATAGGGGTTCCACCTACTACATGGGAAGTCCAAGGTTCAAACCCAGGACCTCCTGACCCATGTGATGAGCTGGCCCATGCGCAGTGCTGATGCAAGCAAGGAGTGCCATGCCATGAAGGGGTGTTCACCATATAGGCGAGTCCCAAGTGCAAGGGGTGTGCCCCATAAAGAAAGCCACCCAGAACAAGAAAAAGTGCAGCCTGCAGAGAAATGGCGCTGCACATATGGAGAGCTGATGCAGCAAGATGATGCAACAAAATGAGTCACAGATTCTGGGTGCCACTGACAAGAATACAAGCAGACACAGAACACATGCACAGTGAATGGACACAGAACAGACAACTGGGGGTTGAGGAAGGGGATAGAAATAAATAATTTTAAAAATGAAAAATAAAAAGCACATGAAAAGATGATCAGCATCACCACCAATTCGGGAAATGAAAATCAAAACTACAACAAGATAACATCTTAAACCATTAGACTGGCTGCTATTAAAATACAGAGAATAAAAATCTTGGAGAGGATACATGGAGAAATGGGAACCTTTATCCACTGCTGGTCGGAAGGCAGAATGCTGCAGCCATTGTGGAGGACAGTTTGGTGGTTCCTCAGGAAGCTAACTGTAGAACTGCCATATGGTCCAGCAATCCCACTGCTGGGTATATATAAGAAGAATTGAAAGCAGGGACATGAACAGATATATGCACACCAATGTTCATAGAAGCATTATTTAGTATTGCTCACAGTTGGAAAGAACCCAAATGTCCAACAACAGATACGTGGATAAACAAATAGTAGTATATACATACAATGGAACATTACTCAGCTATAAGTAAGAAAACATCATTAATACATGGGATGACATGGATGAATCTTGAAGACCTTATGTTGAGTGAAGCAAGCCTGTCACTAAAGGACAAATATTACATTACCTCACTGATATGAATTAAGAAAATTTAGAAGAATTACAGAGCTAGATTCTGGAAAGTAGATTCATAGGAAACAGAAATGAGAAGATTGTGAGCCAATGCCCATATGAGCAAAATCTATCATAAGGTGGAAATGTGTAGTTGTGCAGTGGATGGGCATGACAGTGGTGCATTATGCTATCGGGTTGGGCAGTGCTGGTTTGTGGAGGAGGATGGTGGCGAGGGTGGGTTGGACTGTCCATGGAAGTGGGAGAGGGACCAGGTGAACACTGAGGATTTGCAGTATGTGGTTGAAACTACGATGTTGGGAATGTTTTTTGAGAGTGTGGCAGGAGAGCAATACTGGTTTAGGTGTTGTGTTTCTGGGGCATTCAGGACAGGGCACACCTGGGGCAGGCTTCTAGGGAGTGTGTGTGTTCATCTTCTCATAGTGTGTTTTATCAATGGTTGGAGGTCCACATAATAAGTGGGCAGGTGTTGGGCTCCCATCCTGGGTAACACTGCTGTGTTCTCAAATTGAGGGGCAAGAGTCTGTCAAGAGCATAGGCAATGCCTAATGGGGGGGACAGGCCTGTATATTAAGCCCTCAAAGTTCTTGTAAGTAACTATGAATCTTGTTCTTCAAGGAGTGAAGCTTGGTTGTTGCCCAGTTCCCAAGGGGAGGGGAGGGAGGAACAGAATAGATAGAACATTGGGTATTTGGGTAGTGATAGAAGTGTTCTACATGATCTTACAATGATGGATAAAGACCATGCTAAATTTCATCAAAATTTACAAAGGGAATGGTCCAAAATGTAAACCATAATGTAAATCGTTGACCATATTTAGTAGCAATACTTCCACATTTATATATCTTTTGAAACAAATGTACCAAATTGTATTAGTAGGGGAAAGGGGAAAAGTTGAAGGATGTTGGATTTATCAGAATCCCCTATATTCTGTACATAACGTTTCTGTAAACTAAAACTTCTTGGAATACAAAATGAAAAAAAAAAAGACACTGGGTAATAGAAGAAAATGTCACTGTATATACAAGATAAGAGATCTTACAGTGATGAAAGACAATGTCAATAAAATTTTTTTACAATGGAAGAAACTAAATCATTGATGAGGAGACAATGGCCACTTGAGGTGCTGAATTCAGGGAGGACAAAGAAGTGTAATAAGGGTGCAATTTCAGGACTTGGAATTGCCCTGTATATTACAATGACAGATATGGGTCAATATATATATGGTCATAATCTACAGAATTGACTGAGATGGAGAGTATACTACAATGTAAACTGTAATCCATGCTTAGTGCAATGCTCCAAAATGTGTTTCTCAATTGCAATGAATGTACCTCACTAATGAAAGATGTTGTTATTGTGGGGAAGCATGGGAGGTGTGGGGAGTGGTGCATAGGAGAATCCCTTATATTTTTTTATGTAACATATTATAAATCTAAGTATCTTTTAGACATAAATAAAATGTAAATATTTTAAAAAAGCAGTGGAAAATAAAATGCACCACCAAAAAAATCACACTAAGTTCACAAAAAAATTTTTCTAACTTTAAATTTTAATTATTTTTTATTATTCCAATATTGTGTAACTTTTTGTATTTCTTATTTTTCAAACCATCATTTCATTTTCTTAGTAATTGTATTTGCTTATTTTCTTAGCTTCAATTCTGAAGAAGTTTTGGATCACAGAAGGGTTAGAACTGTGGCAGGGAGGATCACTGGTGTGGGGAGTCGGTGATGGAGAATGTATGGAAGGTGGTTCACCTGGGGCAAACCTTCATAAAAGGCACATAAATTTTTTCACGTGTTCATGGGGCTTTGTCATGGTTCATGGAGATTCACACAATAACTGAAAGAATATAAAATTCCCATCCTGGGAAGCTCTGACACATTCTCACATTGATAGCAAGAATCCCCCAAATACAGGGGCAGCAACTAGTGAAGGAGGAATATTGACAGGCCCTTCATATTATTGGATAACTTATGAACCTTTAATTTTGAAATTGAAACTGAGCCTAGTATTATAGGGTGCCTAAGAGTTACCTCCTGAGAGCCTCCTTGTTGCTGAAATGTGGCCTCTTTCTAAGTGGAACTCAGCATGGGACATGACTCTTGGAGATGAACCTCCCTGGCACCAAGGGATTACTACAGGCACCAACTAGCAATGCAACTGGAAAAAGACATTGGCCAAAAGGGGGAAAGTGTAAAGACAAATGAGTTTATATGGCTAAGAGACTTCAAAGTGAAAGGAGTCATTCCAGAGGTTGTGCTTATGCACACCCTGGAAGGATCTCATTGACTGCCAAATTAGATATTGCCTCAAATAGTGGAGGCATTCAGAACAACAGGTAGGGCAGACAGCTCAGGAGTTTGGTGCCCTGCCAGTGGGCCCTACCTGGGAACTTATGCTCCCAAGTGTGACAGAGTTGGACTCAGTTTTGGTTTCCTTACACATGGCTCTTCTGCCCCTTCTATTTGACCCTATATTTAGGGCTAGAGTTGATGATGTATGTCTAAGAGACTTAAATCTTTGGTCTGTCCATGTGCCAGCTCAGCCCTGAATCTCAACGGAGTTGCAACCCCTACTCTCTAGTTCATTAGGGTCCCCCAGGACAACTAACAAGGAGATGATGATGGACAGCAAGCATCCCAAGCATCCCAAAGAACATAGAGAGTCTGCAGCTGCAAGCAAAATAGTCCTATCCATCTGCACCATAGGATCTAAGCCCCCTCTCAAATAGAGGTGGAGTAGGCATCACCATACCATATTCCTTAGGATTGGGGAATGAATGATGGACTAGAGTAGACTTCTTGGTATTCTAGAATAGACTTATTGTGATTCTAACAATGGTAGTACTTTTATCATTGATGTGGAGGCAGTGGCCCCTGGAGGTTCTGAGGAGAGGGAGAGGGAAAACCAGGTGTAATATGGGAACATTTCCAGGATTTCAGAATTGGCCTGAATGACACTACAAAGACAGATACAAGTCATTATATATCTTGTCAAACTTACAAAATTATGCAGGAGAGAGTGTAAGCTACAATGTAAACTATAATCCATTCTTAGTGACAGTGCTCCAAAATGTGTTCATCATTTGTATCAAATTGTATCAAATGTACCACACTAATGAAGGATGTTAATGTGGACAAATGTGGGAGGGGTTGGGAGAAGGGCATGTGGGAATTCCTTATATTTTATATGTAACATTTATGTAATCCAAGTATCTTTTTAAAAAATTAAAAACTGTATTTTAAAAACCCAAAGGGGTATTTGTTTAGAAAGGTGTCTTTGCCACAAATCTCACCCAAAGTCAATGTTCATGCTAGCCATATCCAATTCATGGGGTAAGTCAAGGCCCACCCTTTACTGCTTAAAACTGTATTATTGTCCTCTTTACTTCTTAAAAAGCAGCCCACTTGGGAGATTTTCTCATTTCTATGTACAACCCTCCCTGATTAGCACATACATTGGTTTCTAATATCTGAGCTAAATGAGGAATGAAAGGTTTCCAGTATCTCAACAACCACGAAAAGGCCAAAATTGTTTTGGTTTGTGGTATGGGAAAACATCGTACTTTAATAACACTTAAGAGCTTACTGGGAGCAGAGACCTTGCAATTTCTCCCAATTGTTTGCCCATTCCAGGCTCTTAAGATAAGATACCATTGTTTCTGAGGCTTCTTTTAATTCTGAAAAAGAATTACTAGTTAAAATAATATCAGTATAATGAAATAGGGTTATGGCCACTGCTTTCTTCTGCACAGCTGGATCCTTTGTCACCAGGCCAGGACAGATGGTGTGGGCTCTGCACATGGCCTTGGCGATGTAGTGCAAGATCCACCACTGGCCCCCTACATGAAGGTGAATGCAAGCTGGCTTGACTTGCCTAAGGAGATAGTACAGAAAGCCTTAGTGAGATCTAAAGCAAAGTGATAGTGATATAACTGATATTTTGCAGAAACCAATATTTGGAACTTTGGTATACAGCAGTGATGTTACTTTAATTTATGTTAACCTAGTGTTATGTGTCATTCTTGGCAACCCCTAATGGCCATTCTCTACACCCAAAGAACTGCTTCGTCAGTGGAGGTGGGGCAAATCAGATGAATACAAGCCTGAGTGTCTGCCTTTGATGACAAGGTGGAGAGGTGGATTTTGTGACACAAACCATTTTTTAAAATAATTAAAACCATGATTAACAACATTATGCTTCTATTTAATATTTTGAAGAATGCATTGTTTAATTTGTGTGAATTTTATACAGTCTTTATGTATTCATATGAACATTTTATCAAACAACTTTGGTTAACAGAATGTTATAAAAGCCCTTTAATTCTGTAACAATTTCTAAACACTTTTCATTCAGCTTGTAACATATCAAATGGTCTTAACTATTTTATTACTTTACTTTTTGCTTTTACACCTTTACCATGATTACATTAATTAACTGGTATTTTATTTTAGCAGTACAGGAAAAACTACTTTCTTCATTATTTTATGAAAACCTAAAATTCCCAGTGGAATCAAGATTATCTTCTTCCTACCACCACTTTCACATGCAGATTGAAATGGCCTTCCTGAAATGGTTTTCCTGTTATGAAGTTACTTTTTTTATAAATACCAATTCACTTTCTATTTAATAACAGCTTCCTGGATATTTCCATTTATGAAATACTTTTATAAATGTCTTATAATAATCCATAACCACATAGACTGGTTACTTCATCTCAAGACAAATTTCAACTTCACAGAATACATTCCCTTAATCCTACCTCCTATATTGTCTTCTACAACTTGCCATATGCATTCAAAATTTGTCTTACATACTTCCATCCTGATTTTATGAAAACCAGCCACCTTATGTTAGGACAAAACACACTCCCTGAAGTAAACTTATCAAATTTGAGTCGGCACTTCCACAAACATTTACTTCTTTCTATATCCATTTAAGTTATATCCCTCATTCTGTTCTGTAAAGCAAAAATATCCATTTCAATTTAGGCAAAAACAATTTTTTAAAAAGAGGATGGCAATAATTTTATTAGTCAAAACTTACAATTTTCATCATTGCAAAAATTTAATACATATAATGTTAATTTATCTTATTAGTATCCACATTTAGTTTTCAATATAAGCACTTAGTAATTTTTTGGTCATTTGAGTAGAGCTTTTTTAAGAGTTGTCATTTGTTAATTGAATATTACCATCTGGAGGTATCAAAATATACACTGAACAAACAGAGAAATCCAAAAAGATTTAAAACACACCAACAGAAACATAAAGCTCACTAATTTGACTCATTATTCTTATTCCTTTGCTATGGCTGTTACCAAGCTCTCTGTCATTTCACATAGCTGCTTTTAAGATCTCTTGTGGAATGCATGTTGCCTGTAGTACACAAGCTCATTCCTGGAAATACTTTATTAGTAATCAGCAACCAGTTAGGAATACTCATGCACTATATTAAGCACTAATATAGCAGTTTAGACCGACAAACATTTAACACATATATTCTGGGTTAGTCTTCATTAGTACAGTTTGACAGATTTGTAATTCAGGAGTAAGCTAATGATTTAAAACTGAAAGCTCTTTTTTAACACCTTGATAAAAATTCTGATCAAAATAAAATGTGACTAAAATTAAGATATTGTTAAGATTTTAATTTTCTTTTAGTTTGTAATATATTTTAATTGCAGGCTTACAAAAGCTACTAGCATTTTTTATTTATCTATTTCTTTAGGGTTTTCCAGTTCAAAAGTTACTAAACTTTGATGGCACTCATTTCATCAGTATGGCTCTCCTGGCCCAATTAGAATTATCATGGAAAAAAACAGAAATTATTAATGTTGCTATGTTTTTCTACTTTTCGAGTAGTTTAATTCTGTCAGCCCTCACTAGCCCACAGACACAACATTCAGGTGGCAGGGGGTTTGCAGAGTTGCTGCAGGAATGTTTTCCTTATGTTAGTTAACTCGTTAGCAGAATGTTTTCTTACAAGCATGTTTCAGGGAAAAGTTCTTTCTTTTGAACTTCTACTTGTGCGTTGTATCTGTGATTTAGCCTTCCCTTGCACAAGTGGTTTAGCATGATTTAAAGGTTCTTCTGTAGTTTCTACATCTGAATCAGTATCTCCTTACCTGGTTGCTCAAAAAGACCTGGCACTGAGCAGAGTCAGAGAGACAGATAAAGCAGATACAACCCCCAGATATTGGTTCCTATGAAGGCTAAAGAGACCCATGAGAGTTATGGTCATGGCCGATGGGGTTTACTACCAGGGCAGATGGCCCCTCTCTGGAAATGGTGTTTATGTGTGATGAATCTGGACTCAGATGGGATCTCCCTTCATAAGACTTTCATACTAATCTGCTGGAGGTGCAGTTAACGTTGGGGTTTAAGATATAGTTAGGGGATTTGAATCTCTGGACTGATAATGTGATAGCCAGGTCCTGAGCCTCAACAGACTCCAGCACCTACAATCTGATTTATTGGACTTACCACACTCAGCTAAGATGGAGTTGAAGAAGGACAATCACCACACCATGGAGCCTAGAGTGATTACAACTGAAAATGGGATGATTGCATCCAGCATCCATGTGGAATCTGAGCCTCCTCTTGACATAGAGGTGCAATGGACACAACCAATCCAATGTCCACATAGAAGAGGTGGCATTGGATTGGGAAAAGTGGACATGGTGGACGATGGGTATGGGGAAGGGCAGGAAGAGATGAGAGGTGGGGGCGTATTTGGGACGTGGAGCTGCCCTGGATGGCGCCTCGGGGGTAATCACCGGACATCGTGGATCCTCACAGGGCCCACTGGATGGAATGGAGGAGAGTATGGGCCATGATGTGGACCATTGTATATGAGGTGCAGAGGTGCCCAAAGATGTACTTACCAAATCCAATGGATGTGTCATGATTATGGGAACGAGTGTTGTTGGGGAGGGAGAGGGGGGGTGGGGGGGTGGGGTTGAATGGGACCTCACATATATATTTTTAATGTAATATTATTACAAAGGCAATAAAAAATAAATAAATAAATAACACTATTAGGAGCAAAAAAAAAAAAAAAAGACCTGTCACTAAAGCAGAGGTGAGAGTCTGCAAATTCCTTTCTACTTGTAATTCTTTCCTCTAGCCTGAGCATAGATAGACCGTTGTTTGCACCTCTTCTTGTGATTCCTCTGATTTCTTAAATTCTCCTTTTGATTGCATTATCAGTTGGAGAGTCCATTCCACTTTTAAGTCCTCCTCCAGTCACCTTGCATTTGCTTCAGCTGCTGCTTGTTAGTAGTATCACACCAGGCAAAGAAGAAGAGCCATGCAATGGCTGCAGCCACTGCACATTGCTCATTTTCCTTTATAAACGTTCCCTCTACTCTTTTCTCTAACTGTGCTAATCCAGCAGGAGTGTATGGGGCATTCCCCAACTCCCTCCTGGGTCCTCAAGTGTTTATCAGCTGGGCAAGCTCATACCACATAGACATGTATGGCTGCCCCCAGGATTTCCCCCCACAAATTCCCTGTGTACTGCAGGGTCTACTCTACAGTATCTGGAATGGCTGGCATGTTTTCACCTGCCTTATCTCCAGTGGGATTCTCTGGAATATCCTGCCAACTATGCCAATTGTAATTGAGCCCAGGAAGGCTGACAGAATCTTTCGATATTCCAAAGAAACCACATGGGGAGTTCAGCAGCACTCACACCATTTATTTACTCACATGTCCCAATGTTGGTGATCAGGCACCAACCATGCTATACAGTAGGGAAACAGATTATATAAGGCTAGACAGCACAAGGAGTGGCTCTAGCTAATGTATAGAGCAGCTCAAGGGTGTAGGTAGCTTAGTAAGTAATTAACAGTGAGTGCATACATATGATGCTAATTGTGTGGGTCCCCAGAACAGTGAGAGTCAACACATATGAAGGTTAATGATTACTATGCCTAGGATTGTGTATGTGCTGTAGCAGAAACTTCCAGGATGGATTGCTGGTCAGTTCCACCCCACACTTTCCAGCAATCTACACAAATAACTAGTGGGAGGGAGAGGTGGGCATTTCATGTCCTTACATGGAGATTAGTGCATAGCCATATTTGAGGGCTGTTATTTCTGTTTACTATGCACCAAACTCATGCACATATTCTATTATTTTTAAAATAGAATATTCTTTGAACTGTAGACATATGGAAGTGAAAATAGATATATTGATCTGAATCATTCTGAAAGGAAACTTAATGCCTCAAATGAGCTTAAGTGACCTAGTTATAGATTTTATAATAATTTATGTCAGTTTTCTAAATTTATGTCTACTTTTTAATAATCTTTTAAAACTAACTGCTAGAGTTGGTCAAGTACCACTTCATATGTTATCTTTTTTTTTTAAGATTTATTTATTTTATTTAATCCCCCCTCCCCCAGTTGTCTGTTCTCTGTCTATTTGCTGCATCTTGTTTCTTTGTCCACTTCTGTTGTCTGTTTCTTTGTCCGCTTCTGTTGTCATCAGCGGCATGGGAAGTGTGGACGGCGCCATTCCTGGGCAGGCTGCACTTTCTTTCATGCTGGGTGGCTCTCCTTACGGGGCACACTCCTTGCGCGTGGGGCTTCCCTACGCGGGGGACACCCCTGCGTGGCACAGCACTCCTTGCTCGCATCAGCACTGCGCATGGGCCAGCTGCAAATGGGACAAGGAGGCCCAGGGTTTGAACCGCGGACCTCCCATGTGGTAGACGAACAGCCTAACCACTGGGCCAAGTCCGTTTCCCTTCATATGCAATCTTAATGACAAATAGTTTACTAAGTTTTAATATAGTTTTTTTTTCAAAGATTTATTTACCCCCTTCCCCTCCTCCTGCCCTTCTGTTTTTGCTGTCTGCGTTGTCTTCTCTTCTCATTTTCTGTCCTTTCATATTCACCAGGATTCGATCCTGGAAACCTCCGATGGGGAGAGAGTTTCCCTGTCAATTGTGCCTCCTCATTTCCTGGTCTCTGCTGCACTTCACCTTGAGTCTCCCCTTTGTCTCTCTTTTGATGCATCATCATCTTGCTGCGTGACTCGCGTGGGCAGTGGCTCACCACTTGGGCACTCATGTGGTCATGGGCTCACCACACAGGTAAACTTTCTCATCTTTTTCACCAGGAGTCTCCAGAGATCCTCCCATATGGTATGTGGATGTTCTATTGCTTGAGCCACATCCAGTTCCCAAATTTTAATACATTGTTGAGAAGCATAATGACATTTTATGAAACATTTTTATGGCAAAATAAGTCTCAATGAAGGCTATGACAATACTTATATGCAGATTTACTAAAAATGAATGTCAACTCTTATCCAATGAGAAGATTCATATTAAAGAATATAAATGGAAACATCGTTTGATTGTATGCTATATGCTCAAATATCTCTTCATCAATACAAAGAGAATTATTTCCTATAATTTCTGAATGTTCCATTTATATTTGGTTTCTCATCTCTGTCCTGGACTCAGCTCCCCCTATCATGCGCCTTGCCTCAGTTCTTGTGCACTGTGTGCCCCAGTCAGTCATAGCCCTTCACAGCTACCCCCACGCTGGCCCTGTCAACTCTCCTTGCACCTTCCCCAAAACTTACATCAGTTCACTCCAGGCACTTTGCTTTGTCCCATCAGTCACCAGTTTCTCTCATTTTCTACTCCTTCCCAGGCAGTTTTACCCCAGTCAACAATCAGATGATATTATTTTATCTGTAGCAAATGACACACCATGTTGTGGTTTGTTGATGGAGGGGTGTTTGGGAATTCTGCACATGTACATGATTGTTTTATAAGTTTACAACTTCTGTCATAAAAAAATTTTTTTAAATAATAATAGGGTGGGTTGGGAGAAAAATACACCAAATGTAAAATAAGGACTATGATTAATAGTAAGATTTTGACAGTGTTCTTTCATAGTTTGTAACAAACATCTCATGACAATGCAAGGTATTGGTGGAAGGTTGATGTATGGAACTCCTGTATGATGTTATGCATGTTTGCTGTGTAAGTTCACAACTTTTACTATACACTTAATTGTTTATGTATGTTCATATATAAATGATATAAAGATAATATAATCAGATTGGTTAGGGGAAAATACTTTGCTTAGTAGTAATATTTTGACAATGCTCTTTAATCATTAGTTTAAAAGGTTTAAAAACAGCATCCATGTGGAATCTAAGCCCCCTCTTGAAATAGATGTGGAGTGGACACAACCATTCCAAGGTCCACAGGATAGAGGAATAGAATATGGATTAGAATGGACTTACTGATATTCTATTCATGAACTATCATGATTAGTAACTGAAGAAAAGGTGGCATTGGCTTGGAGAAAGTGGCCATCGTGGCTGCTGGTGGTGGGGAATGGGAGGAAGAGATGAGATCGGGAGGTGTTTTTGGGACTTGGATTTGTCTTGGGTGATGCTGCAGGGACAGTTACCAGACATTATATGTCCTCCCATGGCCCACTGGCTGGAACATGAGAGAGTGTGGGCTATAATGTGGACCACTGACCACAAGGTGCAGCGGTGCTCAGAGATGTGTTCACCAAGTGCAATGAATGACTCGTGATGATGGATGAGATTGTTGCTATGGGGGGAGGAGTGGGGTGAGGCGGGTAGGGGGTATATGGGGACCTGATATTTCTTGAATGTAATATTAAAAAATAAAGATGGAAAAAAAAGTTTCTCATTGAAAAGAGATTACAAATATTTACAGCACTTATTAGTGTGACAGGACATACTGAACCAAGAAAAATTAGTTAATAAATCTCAACAAAAATCCTTACAATTCATAAGGGTGGATGGTAATTAGGCCTATTGATGCCAGTTTATTTAATATAAAATTTAGACATATGAATAATTTTCTAAGTGAAAATAAAGAAAGAAAAAAGGAATTTGAAAAAGGTTCATTACAATTTCAAATATTATTACAGAAAATAAGCATACACAAATGATGAGACTGTAAACATACTGATTTCTCTTTTCCAAGGAAATACACAAAATGAAGTCAATTTTGAAATTTTCACAGAAGTTTACTTTCAATGAATACATACGATTTACAAAAAAACGCTGACAGAGCTCTTAAGTGAACATAATTTAAGTCCCAAACCGCTGCCCCCATAATAGGGTGGTTGGGCCCACTGCCACCCCTGAAGGAAGCTCGGCATGGGCGCAGAGTGCCCTCGGGTCTCCCCTTCTCGGCAGCCATGCTTCCGTGGCTGCCCCTCTTCCCGGATAGCGCCACACGATGCCTTCTTCTTCTTTCTCCCTGCGCAGGCACAGGGCGGAAAATTCCAGTCTGCCCTTCCCCCCCCCCACAGCAGCAACAGTCAGGCATGGGCGGGAAACTCAAGTCTGCCCTCTACCCCAGCAACAGCAGCCACCAATCCCTAAACCCTGCCACTTCCCCCAGCAACAGCAACAGCCAATCCCTAACCACCACCCCTCCCCCTTCCAGTACCTCCCACTGACCTTTCTCCGGCAACCAATCAGAACAGGGCATGGCTTCGACCAATCAGCCTTCCCCAGCCCCTATAAAACTGTTGCCTCTCCCTCAATAAAGTTGGACTTGTGTGTTTACCTTGTCTCCGTGGTAGTTCTTCTGCCGTGCACCCTCCATTCCTGAGAGCCCCAGACAAGGGCCTGGCCTCCCTTGTCCCCAGTTCATCACCTGCTTCTCCGGGCGACCCCTTCATCGCCGGCTTCGTTGGGCGACCCCGTCAACCGAACCGTGCAACCCCTGTGAGACCGACCCATCGTCCCAAGTGGGACTGACCCCTCGTCCTAAGCTGGACCGACCCCTCATCCGCAGCCAGACCCCACCTCTACCGACTGAGCAAGCCGCCGCAATTGGTTTGTTACGTTCTTGTATCTCATGTACTGTCAGTGTAGGTTGCTTGTGAATTTCTAGGAATTTTCCCATTTTATCTAGGTTGTCTAGTTTGTTGTATACAGTTTCTCATTATATCCTCTTATGATTCTTTTTATTTCTGTGGAGTGAGTCATAACTTCCTCCCTTTCATTTCTCATTGTATTTATTTGTATCATCTGTATTTTTTTTATTAGTCTAGATAGGTTTTTGTCAATTATATTGATCAAAGAACCAGATTTGGTGGGTTTTTATTTTTTATTTTTTGAGGTACTGGTACAAGGAATTGAACCATTGACCTCGTATGTGGGAAGCTGAAGCTCAACCACTGAGCCACATTAACTCCCTTGAGCTGGTTTTTTTCATGTGTTTGCTTGTTGTTTTTTGATTGTTTCTTTGTTTTTAGGAGGCATTGGGAAACGAACCTGGGACCTCCAATGTGGGAAGCAGGCATTCAGATGCTTTAGTGACATCTGCTCCCACAAGCTTTTCATTTTCTTGATTTTTTCTATTGTTTTTTTGTTCTCAATTTTATTAAATTTCTGCCTAATCTTTATTATTTCGTTCCTTTTCCTTGCTTTGGGATTGATTTGTTGCTTATTTCCTAGTTTCCCCAGTTGTTCAGTTAAAACTTTTTTTGTTTCCTTTTTGGGGTACAGAGGGCCAGGATCTTGTATGTAGGAATCCAGGGCTCAGCCACTGAACCACATCGGCTTCCCAGAGTTGTTTTGTCATTTCTTTGGTTGTTTTGTTTTGTTTTGTTTTTTCAGAAGTCACTGGGAACTGAACCCAGGACCTCCCATGTTGGATGCGGGAGCTGAACGGTTTGAGCCACATCCACTCCCTCAGTTAAGTCTTTGAATTTAACTCTTCTTTTTTCATATAGTTATTTAGGACTATAAATTTCCCTCTCAAGACCACCTTTGCTGCATCTCATACTTTTTTTAAGTTGTGTTCTCATTTTCATTTGTCTCAATATATATATTGATTTTCCTTGCAATTGTTTCTTTAACACACTGATTATTTAGGAGCGTGGTATTTAGTCTCCACATGTTTGAGAATTTACCTCATTCCTTTCTATCTTTGATTCCTAGTTTCATTCCATTATGATATGGGAAGTTGTTTTGTATAATATCAATATTTTTATACTTATTTAGAGCTTCATTGGGCCCTAACATGTGGTCTACACTGGAAAGTATCCATGGTCCCTTGAGAAGAATGTATAACCCACTGAGCTTGGATGCAACATTCTGTATATGTCTGTTAGCCTAACTCGATAATCTTATTGTGAAGTTTTCTGTTTCCTTGTTAATCTTCTGTCTAGTTGTTCTATCTAATGATTGGAGTGGTTTGTTGAAGTCTCCAATGATTATTGTAAAGATATCTATTTCTCTCCTCAGGTTGCCAGAATTTCTCCCATGTATTTTGGGACACCCTGTTTAGGTGCATAGATATTTATGAAGGCATATCTTTTAGTAATATTTAATGGACTTCTGTATCTCTTATAACACCTTTGTATTTAAAGTCTGTTTTGTCGATGTTAGTATAGCCAACCCTGCTCTTTTTTGGTTACAATTTGCATGGAGCATCTTCTTCCAACCTTTTGATTTCAGTCAGTTTGTGTCCCAGGGTCTAAGGTGAGTCTCTTGTAGGTAGAACAGGGAAGGCTCATACATTTTCATCCATTCTGTCAACCAATACCTTCTAATTGGGGAGTTTAATCCATTCACATTCAATGATATAAATGTAAATGCATTATTTATTTCCCTCATTTGGCTCTTTGGTTTTCATATGTCATATCATATTTTCATCTATTTTTTAACTCTTTTGGTTACCTTTCTGCTACTTTTTCTTCTATACTCTGCTCCATGCCACTTTCTGGTCTTTGTCTTTCAGGCTCTTACACTTCCTTTAATATTTGCTGTGAAGTTGATTCTTTTTTTCTTACCATTTTATTTATTTATTTTAAAAGATACATAGACCACACAAAATGTTACATTAAAAATTATGAGAGGTTGCCATATACCTCATTCCCCCTACTCCTCATAACCTTTCCTTAGTGTTACACATTCATTACATTTGAAGAATTCATTTGGTAGCACTGCTACAAAACATGGATTATAGTTTGCATTGTAGATTTCCCTCTCTTCCAGTCCATTCAGTGGTTTATGGCATGATATATAATGTCCTGCATCTGTGCCTGCAGTATATTCAGGACTCCAAGTCCCAAAAATGCACCCATAACACACCTCTTCTTCCCTCTACCTCCTCTCAGCAACTCCCATGGCCACTGTTTCCACATCAATGATACAGTTTCTTCCATTGCTACAGTTACAATAATTCTGTGGTAGAATAGCAGTAATTCCACTCTAATCCCTATTTTATTCTTCGATCCTCAGGACCCTGGGGTGGAGATGCCCACTCCACATGCAAACCGAAAGGGGACTTAGATCCCACATGGCTGATCAATGGGATTCTCCTGATTGCAGTTAGAGACGCTCTCACATCTTGGTGTGGTGGTTGACCATCCTCACCTCCTTGTTAGCTGACCTAGGTAAGTCCAACAAACTGGAGAGTATGTTTTACAACTCTGCTGAGGATCAGGGCCCAGCTGGTACATAGGAAGTCCAGGGATTCAAGTCTCCTGAGCATACACCAACCCCATTGCCAACCACAGGTTCAGTTAAAGTAACAGAAAAGGCATGTGTAGAGAAGTCACATCTGAGTCCAACTCCATTACACTCAGGAGCACAAATTCTGAAGTAGGTTTACTGGCAAGGCAGTGAACTACTCCAGAGCCATCAGCCATGACAGTAGGACCTGGTGTCTGCATAACCCTCAGGAGCACCACTACCTGGGGCTTTATCTACTTTGGCTTTCTCTGAGATCCTGTTGAGATGTGCATAAGCACAATGCCTCTGATGACCTCCTGACTAATTTTGAAGTCTCTTAGCCATATAAAGTCATTTGTCTTTACAATTTTCCCCTTGTATTCATGTTCTTTTTCTAGTTGCATCACCAGCTGGTGCTTGATAGTAATCCCTCTGTGCCAGGGAGGCTTCTCCCTGGCAGCCATGTACCACACTGGGGAGAAGGTAATGCATTTAAATCCTGAGTTTGACTTAGAGAGTGGCCACATTTGAGCAGCATGAAGGCTCTCAGGAGGTAACTCTTAGGCACCATGCTGCTCTAGGCCTAGTTGAAATTTCAAGTGCACAGGCTCATAAGCATAGTTGTCAGTATCAAGGACCCATCACTGCACCATCCTTCTTCACTGGTCTTTGCCCTTGCAGTGGCAAATTGTTGTTGTTCCATTGGAAATTCAACAGAGCTCCCCAGGATGGAAACTCAGCATTCCCTCAATTGTTGTGTGAAACTCTACCCCACTATTTTAACACCCAAAAAAAATCTGAACATATCTATATACCATATATGCATTCCCAGGTGAACTCCCTCATACCCATGCATCCCCTTTCAATGATACCCCACACCAATGCTCCTCCCCACCATAGTTGACCTTCTCTGTGATCCAAAACTTCTTCAGAATGAAGCCTAATATATTACCAAATTGTGTTAATAGGAAAATGAAATAGTAATGATAGGTTTAAAGATTAGAAGTAAAATACATAATAATTAGAAAAATCAAGATAAGTAAAAAATAAATTGGGGTATTAAAAAATGAAAAACGTCATAAAACTTTTTTTTATATATATTTTATTTTACTCTTTCTCTCCCTTTTTTAAAAAAATTATTTATTTATTTATTTTTTTAAATTACATTATGAAAAATATGAGGTCCCATTCAACCCCACTGCCCCCGCCCCCCACTCCCCCCACAGCAACACTCTCTCCCATCATCATGACACATCCATTGCACCTGGTAAGTTCATCTCTGAGCATCACTGCACCCCATAGTCAATGGTCCACATCATAGCCCAGACTCTCTCACGTTCCATCCAGTGGGCCCTGGGGGGATCTATAATGTCCCGTAATTGTCCGTGAAGCACTATCCAGGACAACTCCACGTCCCGAAAACGCCTCCACATCTCATCTCTTCCTCCCGTTCCCCACACCCAGCAGCCACCATGGCTACCGTTCCCACACCCATTCCACATTTTCTCTGTGGACATTGGATTGGTTGTGTCCATTGCACACCTATGTCAAGTGAGGGCTTAGATTCCATATGGGTACTGGATGCACTCCTCCTGCTTCCAGTTGTAGACACTCTAGGCTCCATGTTGTGGTGGTTGACCTTCTTCAACTCCATGTTAGCTGAGTGGAGTAAGTCCAATAAATCAAAGTGTAGGAGCTGAAGTCTGTTGAGGCTCTGGGCCTGGGTGTCATATTATCAGTCCAGAGATTCAAATCCCCTACATATATCTTAAACCCAGCACTGACTACAATTCCAATAAAGTAGCATGCAAGTCTTGTGAAAAGAGATCCCCTCTGAGTCCAATTCCATCACGCAGAAACACCAGCTCCAAAGAAGGGCTATCTGTCATGGCAGTGAACCCCTTCTGCCATGACCATAGAACCCGTGGGTCTCTTTATCCCTCAAAAGAACCAATACCTGGGGTTGTATCTACCTTATCTGTCTCTTAGACTCTGTTCAGTTGTACATAGGGGTATTCCTTCTGACAACCTCCAGACTCTTTTTTAGAGACTCACAGCCTTATAATCTCATTTCTCCTTTCCATTTCCCCCTTACATTAGGTCAAACAGCTTCCTGAAGTCATGTCATTATATGTAGACAGGTATATTCTGCTGTTCCGCATTGAATCTTTAATTCAAGGTCATTTTCTAGTTGCTTCTTCAGCTGGTATGTGGTAGTGATCCTTCGGTGCCAGGGAGGCTCATCCCCGGGTGTCATGTCCCACGCTGGGGGGAATGCATCGCATCTACACGCTGAGTTTGGCTGTGAGAGTGGCCACATTTGATAAACAGATAAAACGTTTTTGAGGTTGTGCCTTTCATTAATGTAATAGGTGTTGTCCTATATGTACAGAGGCAAGGCAATCTCATCCATTTCTTCCTCAGTGTCTTACATCTTTTTATTTTTTATCTTAGTTTTATATAATATCTTCAGAAAAGTTTTTTTTAAGATTTATTTATTTTATTTATTTCTCTCCCATTCCCGCCTGCCCCCATTTTCTGCTCTCTGTGTCCATCCATTTGCTGTGTTCTTCTGCATCCACTTGTGTTATCTGGTGGCACTGGGAAACTGCATCTCTTTTTTGTTGCATCATCTTGCTGCATTGGCTCTCCATGTATGCAGCACCACTCCAGGGATGGCTACACTTTTTTCATGCGTGGCAGCTCTCCTTATGGGGCACAGTCCTTGTGCATGGGGCACCCCTTCACAGGGGCACCCCTGTGTGGCATGGCACTCTTTGTGTACAGCAGCACTGAGCATGGGCCAGTTTACCACACAGGTCAGGAGGTCCTGGGGATCAAACCCTGGACCCTCCATATGGTAAACGGACACTCTATCAGTTGAGTCACATCCACTTCTGTCAAAAAAAGTTTTAAGTCACAGTAAAGCACATATAGAATATAGGGGACTCCCCTATTCTCAACATCCTCTGTTTTCCCCATTCCCCAGCAATGATCTTTTTACATTTGGATGTTACATTTGCTACAACTGATGTACAAATAAGGAAACATAGCTACTAACCATGGTTATGTTATGGTTTACATTATGGTTTACATTTTAGACTATACATTTTTTATAAATTTTTGTTGAAATTTAACATGGCCTGTATCCATCATTGCACATTCATACAGAACACTTCCATTGCTCCAAGTTACACCCTCATCCATCTATTCTATTCCAATCTCTCCCTCCCTTCAGAGCCCACAGTGACACCTAAGTTGCACTGCTTAAAGAACAACTTTCATAGATACTTCCAACAATGCTGAGGACTTGACACACTAGTTTCTCCTACCACATTGGGAGTCACCCATACTCATAAGAGACACTCTTCCCTCTGTTTGAGAACATCAGGCCTCCCCAGAATGGTGGCACAATGCCTTCACACTCATTGCATGTGTCTCCATCCACTGATATAACACACTCTGACAAAAGCACTCACACACTCCCTAGAAGCCTGCCCCAGGAGCACCCTGTGCCAGATGCCCACCATCAAATATCTTAAAACAATAACAGCCTGGAGTGGGTGGAGCTGTGGCACCCGTGCTGCAGCAGCGATTCCTGGAGGCTCTGCAGTACTGAGGAGTTCATGAGCCCTGAGCGGGCTATTGGGGCCTGACAGGGCAGGAGGCATTTGCAAACCGATTTGTGGAGAAGGATGGGAGTTTTTTGCGAGACAGGATATTTTTGATTTCTGACATGAATAATAGCACTTCTGGCTGGAACCCCGCCCCCAAGGTTGGCTGCTCATCTGCAGTGGCCTTGGATCACTCACAGTAAGGAGACATCGCCGGGAGGCTGTTTTGAGGGATTGCAGGGTGGGAGGCATCTGGAAGCCGATTAGGGGAATCTTTTGTGAGGCATGGGATTTTTGGTTTTGGACACTGATACAGCACTTCTGGCTAGAGCCCCTCCCCTAGGCCTGGCTGCGGATCTGCAGTGTCCTTAAATTGGCTGCAATATAAAGGCACCCCAACTGACTCTTTCAGGGGCTTGCAAGGCGGGAGGTGTCCTGAAGTCAAATTGGTAATACAGCCACAAAAGAGACCCTATTGAGAGTTTCAGACACCTATTGTGGGTTTCAGACACATAGGTCAGAGTTTGTGGATGTGACCTCTCCCATAGGGCTGGCATCCAGCTGCAGGGATCCCTGAAGGCTGTGTTGCACTGCGGTGGCCCTAAATACTTTCCTTCAAAGTGAACTCAGCCAGCCATAAGAAATTAGAATAAGAAGAAAAAAGTGACAAAGAGAAGATATAACACTTATGCAAAAACAACAGCTAATTAACCCCCAAGACTAGACAAAGAAGCTAAGGAACTGATTAAACCCGTCAAGATAAAATGACCAGACAGCAACAAAAATCTGCAAACCAAACTAATAATCAGGAAAACATGACTGAATCCAGAACTTCACACAAGTAATTGAAGATCTCAGAACATATATCAGAGACAAATTTAATGAAGTAAAGGAAGAGGTTAACAATATGAAGACAACACTTGGAAGGAAATTGCAGACATACGCAAAAAGATAACAGATATCATGGGAATGAACACCACAGTTCAAGAAATCAAAAATACACTTGCAGAAAATAGCAGCACATTAGAAGAGGCAGGGCAGAGAATTAGCGATGTGGAAGACAGTGCATTGGAAATCAAACAGATAGTAGAATTGATTGATAAAAAGATAGAAAAAATCCAGCTAGGACTTAGGGACCTGAATGACAATGGAAAATGCACAAATATATGTATTATAGGCATCCCAGAAGGAGAAGAGATGGGATAGGGGTCAGAAGGAGAGTTGCAGGAAATAAAGGCGGAAAACTTCCCAAATCTACTTAAAAAGAGACAGATGTACATCTCCAAGAATCACAGTGCACCCCAATCGTCATAAACCCCAACTTGTCAAATTATCCAATTGGATAATTGTCAAATTATCCAACACTCAAGACAAAGAGAAAATTCTAAAAGCAGCAAGAGAAAAGAAAGTCATCACATAAAAGAGAAGCTCCATAAGATTAAGTGCTGATTTCTCACCTGAAACCATGGAAGAAAGGAGGCAGTGGTATGATATAGTCAAGGTACTAAAAGAAAAAAATTTCCAACCAAGAATACTCTATCCAGCTAAACTAGAATTCAAAAATGATGGAGAGTTCAGAATATTCACAGATAAACAGAAATTGAAAGAGTATGCCAACAAGAAACCTCCCCTTCAAGAAATTCTAAAGGGAGTTCTGCAGGAAGAAAGGAAAAAGCAGGACAGGCAGAGTTGGAGGAGAGTGTAAGAGCAACAAAAGAGACAAAAACAGAAGAAAACAAACAAACAAACAAAATATGACAAACACAAATCCAATCAAAATATGGCTAACATAAATAATTCCTTGAAATTAATAACAATGAATGTCAAAGGATTAAACTCACCTATCAAAAGATTCAAACTGGGACATTGGATAAGAAAATATGAGCCATCTATATGCTGTCTACAAGAGACACATCTTAGACCCAGAGACTCATGGAGGCTGAAAGTGAATGGTTGGAAAACAATCTTACAAGCAAACAATAACCAAAAAAAGGTAGGAACAGCTATATTAATATCAGACTAAATAGACTTTAAATGCAAAACAATTGTGAGAGACAAAGAAGGATACTACATATTAGTGAAAGGGACAATCTCTCAAGAAGAAGGAACAATCATAAATATTTGTGCTCCTAACAAGGGTGCCTTTAAATATGTGAGGTAAATGCTGGAAAAACTAAGTGAAAGAATAGATTCATCTACAATTATAGTGGGGGATTTTAATACACCACTGTCAACTCTAGACAGAACATCTCAAAAGAGAATCACTAAAGAAACAAAATATCTGAACAGTATATTAGAGGAGCTGTATCTAATAGACATATACAAATCATTACACCCAAATACAGCAGGATATACATTTTTCTCAAGTGCACATAGATCATTCTCCAAGATAGACCATACGGTAGGCCACAAAGAAAGGCTTAATGAATTCAGAAAGATTGAAATCATACAAAATAATATCTCTGACCACAGTGGAATGAAGCTGGAAATCTGCAAAGGCCAGAAGCCCAGATTTCACACCAAGATATGGAAATTAAACAGCACACTCTTAGAAAAACAGTGGGTCAAAGAGGAAATCTCAAAAGAAATCAATGACTACATTGAAACAAATGATAATGACAACACAACATACCAAAATTTAGGGGATGCAGCAAAAGCAGTACTGAGAGGGAAATTTATAGCCATAAATTCATACATCAAAAAGAAGAAAAAGCAAAAATTGAAGCACTAACTGCACATTTGGAGGAATTAGAACAAAAACAACAAAGTAATCCCACAGGAATAAGAAGGAAGGAAATAACAAAGATAAGAGCAGAACTAAATGAAATAGAAAATAAGAAAGCACTTGAAAAGATAAACAAGACCAAGAGCTGGTTTTTTGAGAAGATCAACAAAATTGACAAACCTTTAGCAAGACTAACAAAGAAAAAAAGAGAGAAGATGCAAATACACAAATAAGAAATGAGAAAGGAGATATCGCCATTGACCCCACAGAAATAAAGACTATCATAAGAGGATACTTTGAAAAACTATATTCCAACAAAAATGACAATTCAGAGGAAATGGACAAATTCCTACAAACACATAAGCAGCCTACATTTATGAAAGAAGAAGTTGAAGACCTCAACAAACCAATCACAAGTAAAGAGATAGAATCAGTCTTTAAAAACCTCCCAACTAAGAAAAGCCCAGGGCCAGATGGCTTCACAGGTGAATTCTACAAAACATTTTGGAAAGAACTAACACTAATCCTGCTGAAAGTATTCCAAAAAATGGAAACAGAAGGAACATTGCCAACTCATTCCATGATGCCAACATTACCCTAGTACGAAAGCCAAACAAAGACACTACAACAAAGGAAAATTATAGACCAATTTCTCTAATGAACCTAGATGCAAAAATAATTAATGAAATACTTGCTAATCATATTCAACAACACATTAAGTGAATTATACACCACAACCAAGTGGGATTCATTCCAGGTATGCAAGGATAGCTCAACATAAGAAAATCAGTCAATGTAATATACCATATAAACAGATTGAAGGAAAAAAATCACATGATTATATCTATAGATGCAGAAAAACCATTTGACAAAATACAGCATCCTTTCTTGATAAAAACACTCCAAAAGATTGGAATACAAGGAAATTTTTTGAACATGATAAAGAGTATATATGAAAAACCTATAGCCAACATCATTTACAATGGAGAAATCCTAAAATCCTTCTCTGTAAATTCAGGAACAAGACAAGGATGCCCACTCTCTCCCCTTTTATGTAACATTGTCTTAGAAGTACTTGCTCAAGCACTGAGGCAAGAACCAGATATAAAAGGCATTCAAATTGGAAAGGAAGAAGTCAAAATTTCATTATTTGCAGATGACATGATCCTATACATAGAAACCCTAGGAGGGCTACAACAAAGCTTCAAGAACTCATAAATGAGTTTAGTAAAGTCACAGGTTATAAGATCAATGTGCAAAAATCAGTAGCATTTCTGTACACCAATAATGAGCACAATCAGAGGAAATCAAGAAACAAATACCATTCACAATAGTAAATTAAAAAATCAAATATTTAGGAATAAATTTAACTAAAGATGTAAAAAACTTATACACTGAGAACTATACAAGACTGTTCAAGGAAATCAAATAAGACCTAAATAAATGGAAGAATATTCCCCGATCATGGATAGGAAGACTAAATATTATTAAGATGTCTATCCTACCAAAACTGATCTACACATTCAATGCAATCCCAATAAAAATCAACACAACTTTCTTTCAGGAACTAGAAAAACTAACAATGAAATTTATTTGGAAAGGAAAGAGGCTCCAAATAGCCAAAGACATATTGAAAAAGAAAAACGAAATTGGAGGAATGACACTACCTGACTTCAAAACATACTACAAAGCTACAGTAGTGAAAACAGCATGGTATTGGCATAAGGAGAGACACACAGGCCAATGGAATTGAATTGAAAGTTCTGATATAGAACTTCATATATATAGCCATATAATATTTGATAAAGCCACCAAAACCTCTCAACAGGGAGAAAATGGCCTATTAAACAAATGGTGCCTGGAGAACTGGATATCCATATGTAGAAGAATGAAAGAGGATTACCATCTCACACCTTATAAAAAGATCAACTCAAGATGGATCAAAGACCTAAATATAAGAACCAAGACCATAAAGACCTTAGAAAGCAGTATAAGGAAACATCTACAAGACCTTGAAATATGAAATGGCTTCATGAACATCACACCAAAAGCACGAGCAGCAAAAGAACAAATAGATAAATGGGACTTCTGCAAAATGAAAGCTTTCTGCACCTCAAAGGAGTTTGTCAAGGAAGTAAAAAGTAGCCTACACAATGGGAGAAAATATTTGGCTACCATATATCTGATAAGAGACTTGTAATTTGCATATAAAAGAACTCCTATATCTTGAAAATAAAAAGATAAACAACCCATTTAAAAAATGGGAGAAAGATTTGAACAGACACTTCTCCAAATAAGAAATAGAAATGGCTAAAACCACATGAAAGAATGCTCCAAATCTTTAGCTATCAGGGAAATGCAAATCAAAACTACAATGAGATACCATCTTACTCCCATAAGATTGGCAGCTATGAAAAAAACAGAAGAGTACAAATGCTGGAGAGGATGTGAAGAAATGGGAACACTCATCCACTGCTGGTGGGAATGCAGAAGGATCCAACCATTCTGGAAGACAGTTTGGTGATTTCTTAAAAAACTAACCATAGATTTGTCATACGGCCCAGTAATTCCACTGCTGGGTATATACCCAGCAGAACTGAAGGCAGGGAAACAAACGGATATATGCACACCAATGTTCATAGTATCATTGTTCACTATCGCCAAAAGTTGGACTCAACCCAAATGCCCATCAACAGATGAGTGGATCAATAAAATGTAGTATATACATACAATGGAATACTACTCGGCTTTAAGAACAAATACACTACAAACACACATGATAACATGGATGAATCTTGAAAACCTTATGTTGAGTTAAGCAACCCAGGCATTGAAGGACAAATACTACATGACCTCAATGATATGAAATAAGCAAGCTGCCTCAGATAGCTAGAGATTGGAAGACAGACTTACAGGAAATTAGGGGGTAGAGGAAGGTTGTAAGCTGACATCTACATGGGTGAAATCTATGATAAGCTGAAGGTAAGTATGTGTACAAGGAAGGGATAAAATGAGGGCATACGGTTACCTTTGGGTGGGACTTTGCAGGTTTGAGGGGGGCTAGGGATGGATGAAAGGGTAATATTGCCCCCAAAATTGGGGGAGGGTGGGGCAACAAACGAACATAGGAGATTGTCAGGTGTTTGTTGAGAATAGAATGCAGAGAAAACCTTTTCAAAATATAATTAGGAAAGTTATCTGTTTAAGATACTCAAAGGGGATAATCTGACACAGGACAGACTCCTAGGGAATATCTGAATGCTCATTTTGCCAGAGTGTGTTATACCATTGGGTAGAGACCCATATAATGAGAGTGAAGGTAGACCCACACCCTGGGGAGGACTAATGCCATCAAACAGAGGGAACTGTATCTCTCAAGAGAAATGGTGGTTCCCAGGGCATTAGGGCAGTTGAGCAAGTCAAGCCCTTAACACTGTTGCAAGTATCTCTGAATGTAGCTCCTCAAGAAATGAAGATTGACTGTCACTGTGGGCCCCAAGTGGAGGGGGAAATAGATATTGAATAGATGGAACCAAAGGAAATGTGAAGGCAAAAGAAGTGTTTCACATGAGTACACGAGGATGGATATAAAACATGTAATATTACACCAAAAACATATAGGGGATAACAGACTAATAATGTAAACCATAATGTAAAACATAGGATAACTAAAAAATTTAGAAAACTGAATAGCCTAAAGTATAAACCACAATGTAAAAACAAATGTTACCTTGTTTGAAAGCTATTGTCACAATATCTGTTCATCAGTTTCAGTAAATATGATATGAATAAGTAAAAAGATTATCCCTGTGGAAGGGAAACAGTTTTATAATGGATATGTTGAAGTACTGTATATTGTATATATGAATTACTGTGATCTAAGGCTCTTGTGAAGAGAAGCTCAATAATTAGGAAATAATTAGGGGAAAAAGAGAAGAAAAAGATAGGATGTAGAATTTTTCCAAATCAGTATGTATCCTATATCTAACCTTTAAACTCATCTCTTTATTCCATTTTACTGTTAAGGGAACCTGACATTATATTGGGTTTCACTTTTCAGGAAGTTTTAGATCACAGAGAGGTTCAACAATGGCAGCAGAGGAATACTGGTATGGGATGTTATTGACAGAGGACATATGGTTGACAGCGAGTTATACAGGGCATGTGTCTAGGGTGCATGGAAATGTTTAGATATACTTATAGTGGAAACAATTCAAAACAACAGCTGGGGGGGTACTTGGTTCCTGGCGGGGGGGGGGAAGACTCTGTGATGGTCCCTAGAGGAGCAGTGGCAGTCCCCCGGGTGCAACGGCAAGGACCAGGAAGGAATGAGGATCCACCAGTGGCCCCCTGATACTGACTATGCTTGTAAGCCTAAACACCTGAAATAAGAACAAGGCCTAGAGCAGCACTGTGCCTAAGAGTTCCCTCCTGACAGCCTCCGTGTTACTCAAATGTGGCCAGTCTTGAAGCCAAACTCAGTAGATAAATGCAATACCTTCCCCCAAGCATGGGACATGACACCCAGGGATGAGCCTCCCTGGCACCAAGGGATCACTACCAAGTACCAGCTGATGACGTAAGTAGAAAATGACCTTGAATTAAAGGTTCAACGTGGACCAGCAGAATATCCCTGTCTACAAATAATAAGAGGAGTTAAAAATGCTGTTTGACCTAAAGTAAGGGGGAAATGGAAAGGAAAATGAGTTTATATGGCTATGAGTCTCTAAAAAAGAGTCTGGAGGTTGTCAGAAGGATTGCCCTTATGCACACCTGAGCAGAATCTCAGAGACAGATAAAGTAGATACAACCCCAGGTATTGGTTCTTTTGAGGGCTAAAAAGACCCACAGGTTCTATGGTCATGGCAGATGGGGTTCACTGCCATGTCAGTTGGCCCTTCTTTGGAGTTGTTGTTTCTGCATGATGGAGCTGGACTCAGATGTGATCTATTTTCACAAGTCTTTCATGCTACTTTACTGGAATTGTAGTTGGTGCTGGTGTTTAAGATGTATCTAGGGTATTTGAATCTCTGGACTGACAATATGATAGCCAGGCCCTGAGCCTCAACAGACTTCAGCTCCTACACTCTGATTTATTGGACTTATCCCACTCAGCTAACATGGAGTTGAAGAATGTCAACCACCACACAATGGAGCCTAGAGTGCCTACAACTGAGAACAGGAGGATTGCAACCAGTATCCATGTAGAATCTAAGCCCCTTCTTGACATAGATGTGGAATGGACACAACCAAGCCAAGGTCCACAGGAAGGAGGAATACAGTAAGGATTAGAGTGGACTTAATGATATTCTATTCATGAACTATTGTGGTTAATAATCAAGGAAATGTGGCATTGGTGTGGAAAAAGTGGCCATGGTGGCTGCTGGGTGTGGGGAATAGGAGGAAGAGTTGAGATGTGGAGGCATTTTTGGGACTTGGAGTTGTCCTGAGTGGTGCTGCAGGGAGAATTGCAGGACATTTTATGTCCTCCCATGGCCCACTGGATGGAACGTGGGAGAGTGTGGGCTATGGTGTGGACTACAGGCCATGGGTGCAGTGATGCCCAGAGATGTACTCACCAGATGCAATGGATGTGTCATGATGATGGGGGAGAGTGTTACTGTTGGGGGAGTGGTGGAATGTGGGCAGAAGGGGTGAATGGGGACCTCATATTTTTTGAATGTAATATTTTTTAAAAAATGAATAAATAAAATTTAAAAAAACCAATAACACTTACTTATTAAAATTTCTAAAGAGTTTTCTCAACATTATAGTTTCAGTCATGTACCTGACAATCTTTCATGTTCACCTTCGCCTCCCAACCTTTCCCCTAATTCAATGGACCTTCTGACCCATCATCTCAACCCTAGCCTCCTTCAAGCTTGTGACTCCCAACCCAATACTATCCCTATACCCCATCTTTTTCCTTCACTGCACAAGTACTTACCTCTACCTTATCATAGATTTTGCCCAGGTGGGTGTTGGCTCACAACCTTCCTCGCCCCCTATTTCCTGTAAGCCTATCATCCAGTCTCTAGCTCTCTGAGACAGCTCAATTTGCTCAGTGCATATCAGAGGTCATGTAGTATTTGTCCTTGAATCCTGACTTGTTTCACTCAACATACGGTCCTCAAGATTCAACCATGTTATCCCATGTGTTAGTATTGTATTCTTTCTTACAGCTGAGTAGTATTCCATAGTGTGTGTATACTACATTTTGTTTATTCACTCTTCTGTTGATGGGCATTTGTGTTGATTCCAAGTTTTGGCAGTAGTGAATAATGCTGCTATGAACATTGTTGTGCCTATATCGGTTGGTGTCCTTGTTTTCAGTTCTTCTGGGTATATACCCAGCAGTGGAATTGCTGGGTCATAATATAGCTAGTTTTTGGAGGAACCATCAAACCATCCTCCACAATGGTTGGATCCTTCTACATTCCCACCAGCAGTGGATGGGGGTTCCCATTCCTCCACACCCTCCCCAACACTTGTAGTCCTCTGGTTTTTTTTTTAAATAACCACCTGTCCAGTGGTTTTAAGATGGTATCTCTTTGAAGTTTTCATCTGCATTTCCCTAACAGATAATAATGTTGAGCATCTTTTCATGTGCTTTTTAGCCATTCATATTTCTTCTTTGGAGAAGCATCTGTTCAAATCTCTTGCCCATTTTTTCAGTGGTTTGTTTGTCTTTTTATTTTTGAGATCTAAGATTTCTTTATATATGCTGGAAATTAGGCTCCTATCAGGTATATGGTTACCAAATATTTTCTCCCATTGGGTAGCCTGTCTTTTCACTTTCTTGATAAACTCCTTTGAGGTACAAAATTTTTAATTTTCAAGGGGTCCCATTTATCTATTTTTTCTTTCACTGCTCATGCTTTGGGTATGAAACTCCTGAAGTGATTTCCTATTACAAGGTCCTGTAGATACTTCCCTACAGTGTCTTCCCAGGTCTTTATGGTCTTGGCTCTTATATTAAGATCTTTGATCCATCTTGAGTTGATTTTTATATAAGGTATGAGATTGGAATCCTCTTTCATTCTTTTGCATAGGCATATCCAGTTCTCCAAGCACCATTTGTTAAAGAGGCTGTTCTCTCACCTCTCTCACTTCTAAAGAAATTTCATAGTTACTTTTTCCATTTCATTTAAAAATGCTGTGTTAATTTTCTGGCCCAGAAATCTTCTTGGTAGGGAGGTTTTAGTGACTGATTCTATCTCTTTACTTGTGATTGGTGAGTTGAGATCATCAATTTCTTCATTCATGAGCGTAGGCTGCTTATGTGTTTCTAGGAATTTGTTCATTTCCTCTAAATTGCCCTTCTTATTAGCATATAGTTTTTCAAAGTATCCTTTTATGATAGTCTTTAATTCTCTATGCTCGATGGTGATATCCCCTTTCTCATCTCCTATTTTGTGTATTTGTATCTTCTTTTTTACTTTGGTAGTCTAGATAAGGGTTTATCAATTTTATTGATCTTCTCAACTACCTCTTTGTTTTCTTTATTTTTTCCTAGTGCTTTCTTATTTTCTATTTCATTTAGGTCTGCTCTGATCTTTGTTATTTCTTTCTTTCTTCTTCCTTTGTGGTTAGTTTGTTGTTCTTTCACTAATTCCTCCAAGTGTGCAGTTAGGTCTTCAATTTTAACTCTTTCTTCTTTTCTGATATATGAATTTATGGCTATGAATTTACCTCTCATTTCAGCTCTTGCTGCATCCCATAAGTTTTGATATGTTGTGTTGTCATTTTCATTAGTTTTGAGGTAGTTACTGATTTGAGATTTCCTCCTTGACCTACTGTTTGTCTAATAGTATGTTGCTTAACTTCCATGTCTTTGTGCCTTAGCTTGTTCTCTGGCCCTTTCTAGCTTCCTTCCATTGTGGTCAGGCAAATTATTTTGTATGATTTCAGTCTTTATGAATTCATTGAGACTTTGTCTGTAGCCTAGCATGTGGCCTATCTTGGAGAATGATCCATGTGTGCTTGAGAAGAATGTATATCCTGCTGTATTTGGGTGTAGTGTTTCGTTTATGTCTATTACATCTAGATCCTCTAATATATTATTCAAAGTCTTTGTTTCTTCATTGATTCTCTGTTGAGATGTTCTAAGGGTGATAATGCTATATGAAAGTCCCCCACTAAAATTGTACAGGGATCTATTCCTCCCCTTTGTTTTTGCAGTGTTTGCCTCATGTAACTTGAGGTGCCCTGGTTAGGGACATAAATATTTATGATTGTTTTTTCTTCTAGAAACATCACCCCTTTTACTAATATCTAGTGTCCATCTTTGTCTCTCACAATTATTTTTTATTGAAATCTATTTTGTCCAATATTAGTATAGGTGCTCCTGCCCTTTTTTGGTTATTTTTGCTTGTAAGATTATTTTTCAGCCATTCACTTCAGCCTCCTTGAATCCCTGGGTATAAGTTGGGTTTCTTGTAGACAGTGTATAGATGGGCCATATTTCCTTATTCATTCTGCCAATCTGTGTCTCTTGACTGGTGAGTTTAATCCATTAACATTGTTATTACTCTGAAGGAATTACTTACATCAGCCATATTTTCTTTGGATTTATGTGTGTTATATGTTGTTTTTATTTCTTTTTGTCTTGTTAGTTGTCTTATACTCTCCTCCACCTCTGTCTCTTCTGTATTTTTCTTTCAACCTGAAGAACTCCCTTTTGTATTTCTTTTTTTAAAGATTTATTTATTTATTTCTAACTCTTTCCCTATCCCTCCTGCTCTCAGTGTCCATTCACTGTGTGTTCTTCTGTGTCTGTTTGTATTCTCATTAGGTCACTCTGGGAATTGACCTTGGGACCTCCTGGAGTGGAGTGGGATAGTGGCAATCATTCTCTTGCACCACCTCAGGTCCCTGATTGCTTCATTTCTTATTACGTCTCTTCTGTGTCTTGTTTTGTTGCATCATCTTGCACCAGCTCTCTGTGTGGACTAGCACTCCTGCACTGTGCCACTTTCCTGTGTGGGGCAGCACTCCTGCACAGGGTAGTACTCTGTGCAGGCCAGCAGTCCATGCAGTCCAGGACTCCATGTTGGCCTGCACTCAACATGGGCCTGCACTCTTCATGGGCCACCTTGTCACACGGGCCAGCCTGACTTCACCAGGAGAACTTGGGCATCAAAGTCTGGACCTCCTATATAGTAGATGGAAGCCTAGTTGCTTGGGCCATGTCTGCTTCCCACTTCAGTATTTCTTGAAGGGCAGTTTGCTTATTAACATCCTCTCTTAGTTTCTGTTCTTCTGGGAATATTTTGAAATCTCTATCATACTTGAGTGCCAGCTTTTCTGGATAGAGTATTCTTGGCTGGAAATTTTTTTCTGTTCATACCTTGACTATGTCATACCACTGCCTTTTTGTCCCCATGAATTCAGCTGAGAAATCAGCACTTAATCTTATTGAGTTTCCCTTATATGTGATGGTTCTCTTTTCTCTTGCTGCATTCCGTACTTTCTCTTTGTCTTGAGCATTGAATAATTTGACAAGTGTATGTCTTGAATTAGGCCTGTTGGGTTTTATAATGTTTGGGGTCACTGTACTTCCTGGACATATACATACAACTCCCTCAATAGGTTTGGGAAGTTTTCAGCCATTATTTCCTACAACACCCGTTCTGTCCCCTTTCCCTTCTTTTCTCCTTCTGAGATGTCTATAATGTGTATGTGTGCACATTTTATGTTGTCATTCTAAACCCTTAAAGTCTGCTGCACTTTTTCTATCTTCTTATCTCTCAATTTTACTAGCTGTTTGATTTTATATGTACCATCTTCCACATCACCAATTCTTTCCTCTGCCTATTCAAATCTCTTGTTATTTGCTGATTTCTTATTTTTGATTTCTTGGATTGTGCCATTCATCACCATCCTATCTGTTATATTTAGTGTGTGTTTACAATTTCTTCAGTATGCTCTCCAAGTGTTTTTTTTAATATCTTTAATCTCTTCCTTCACTTCATTGAATTGGTCCATATTAGTGTGGACAGCTTTGATTAGTTGTTTGATGTTCTGCTCCTTTTCCCTGTTTTTAGTTTGTTTATTAGACTGGGCCATGTGTTCATAATTATTGGTATGGTCTGTAACTTTTTGTTGCTCTCTGGTCATTATTTTATCTTGATGGGCTTGTTCAGTTGATTAGCTTCTTTGTGTAGCCTCTGGAATTATTTAGTTGCTGTTTGTGTGTGTGTGTGTAAAGTTTTTCTCTTTAACACTTTGTTCTTCTTATTCTATGTCCTTGATGTTGTCTAAGTTCCCTTGAAGGAAACAGATTAGGGCCAGGGAAAGTAAAAGATGTAAGAAAAGAAAAAGTATAATAGTAATATTGATAGTAAAAGTTGGCAGAAGAACCATATAGGACCTAGGAGAATGAATATTAAATTGTGTAAGCAGTGTAGAGGTATAGGTTTAAAAAATTGGAGCACCTATAATGAGATGGGAAACTTAATATGGAGAAGAGCATAGTATGAATTAAAAGGCCAGCATGATGAGGAGAGAGGGAAAGAGAAAAGAATGGAAAAAACAGAAAGTGTTAATAAAAAATAAAAAACAGGAGTGTTAGAAATAAAAAGCCAGAAAAATTTGGGGCTAAACAAAGTGAGGTAGAATGTAAGAGCAACAACAGTAGGCAGAAGATAGAAAGATGTAGGGAGGAAAAGAGAGAGTGTTGGTAGCCAAAATAAGTACACACAGAAAGGAGGAAATGGAGGAAGAGGAAACCCAGCAAACAAGAAACAAGCCAGCAGCACCTAATTAAAAAGAGTGGGGGGAGGGGGGAGGGATGAAGAGGAAGGAAAGACAAGAAAAGAAAACAACAGACAAACCCACAAGCAAGGAGTCAACCAAACACTAAGAAAAAACAGACTTCTCTCTTAAGCCCATGTGGAGCTTGTCAGGCTGCCGGTGTTAATAAATTACCTTGTAACCTTCTCACACCAGATTTTGCAATGGATTTTAGTGAAGTAAACTAAGTTAAATTATGTAACAAAAAATAATCTTTTTTTCAATAAAAAATAAGAGACTCAAAGGAGGCTAATACAAGGATAATGTCTATGTTTTCCCTGTCCTAAAGTATCAGCTAGATGTTTAATATCCCAATGGGTCACTACTCCAAAAGGAGCCAAGAATCAAACTAGAGACCTTGTATACCCAAGGCTAAAACTCCTCCACTGATCTAAACTTTCTTGTTGGGTTCATTATCTCTTCAGAAAGAGGCCCTTTCCCTGGGGTAGGATTGACTCTTTGCAATTGGATAAACTGCTCACTAGGAATCTGTACTCCCTCTCCACCCCCCCCCCATTTTTTTTCTAACTGCTTTTTCTCCCAGGGCAGCAGGAAGCAATAGCCTGTGAGAGTTCCCTTTTGAAATTCAGATGTGACCCTGGTGAATTAACTCACCACGGAATAAAATGACTATCAGTCTCTTTGAGAGAGAGCACCCACACCTGGCCAGGAATCCTAAATATGTCTTGGAAGCCGATTAAGCACGTTCTACTGTCTCCCTACCTTAGGTGGGTTGCACAGGACTAGTTAATTGCCTGAGCCCACCTTCACCCAGACTAATTTTCCCTATCCCAGGGAGGTTAGGTAAATCAGGCTGCCTTATCAGATTCACCTCTCCCCTCTTCCTGGTTTCTCCTCAAGCCAGCTTGCATGCTCCTCAAAGCTCAAAAAAGAGGGTCCAAACAATTGAACCTGCACTTGGGGAACCTCTCTCCATCCTTCACCAGAACCCTCCCACTTTTGGAGTTTGTGTCCTCCAGCTGGGTGACTGGCAAGGGTCAGGGAATGCCATGGTCTCCTGCCCTGAGGGAGGGGCTTAGCCGTCCCAGAGCTCCAACCTGGAGCATAAGAAACTCATGATCTTACCTTGAACAATCACTCTTTTTGTCTGATCTCTCCAAATTGATGCCCTAAAGCCTCTGCATTGTGGGTTCCCAAGTATCTCAATCAGGCAGAATTTTGTCCCCACTCAGCCATTTATTTTGTAGGAGAGATGATGTGGGAGCACTTAGTCTGATGTCATCTTGCCCTCCTCTGCCATTATACTCTTTTTTTAACAATTTTTAACAATTTATTTATTTATTTCTCTTCCCTTCCCCCACCCCCCCGACCCCGGTTGTCTGTTCACTGTTTCTATTTGCTGCATCTTCTTCATCCGCTTCTGTTGTTGTTAGCCGCACAGGAATCTGTGTTTCTTTTTGTTGCATCATCTTGTTGTGTCAGCTCTCCATGTGTGTGGCACCATTCCTGGGCAGGTTGCATGCTCTTTCATGCTGGGTGGCTCTCCTTATGGGGAGCACTGGTTGCGCATGGGGAGGGGATACTCCTGCGTGGAACGGCACTCCTTGTGCACATCAGCACTGTGCATGGGCCAGCTCCATATGGGTCAAGGAGGCCTGGGGTTTGAGCCCCAGACCTCCCATGTGGGAGACAGATGCCCTAACCAGTGGGCCAAGTCCACCTCCCAACACTGTTTTTTAATTAAAATTAATAGATCACAGAACATTACATTGAAAAAAAAAAAATAAGAGCTTCCCATATAACCCACTCCCCACCATTTCTGTAAATTGTATCTTTTGAAGATACATACATCACAGAAACGATTATATTATAAAAAGCATAAGAGGTTTCCATACACCCCCACTCCCCCACCCCACTCCTCCCACACCAGCAATTTCCCCCATCATTGTGGCACACTCTTCACACTCAGCGAACACATTTTGGAGCACCGCTGCAACACATGGATAATAAATAGTTTATCCTGTCATTCACACTCTCCCCCAGTACATTTAGTGGGTTATGGAAGGGTATATAATGTCCAGCATCTGGCCCTGCAATATCATTTAGGACAAATACAAGTCCCAAAAATGCCCCCTCATCACATCTCTTCTTTCCTTTCACTGTCCTCAGCAACTACTGTGGCCACTTTCTCCACATCAATGATACAATTTCTTATGTTACTAGTCACAATAGTTTTATAGTAGAATATCAGTAAGTCCACTCTAATCCATATTTTATTCCTCCATTCTGTGGGCCCTGGGATGGCGATGTCCACTCCACCTCTAGATCAAGAGGGGCTTAAATTCTGCATGGATGATCGCTGCAATTCTCCTGCTTCCAGTTGCAGAAACTCTTGGTTCTTATGACCAGTCTTCTCTCTTCCTCTAATTGTTTGTTTAAAATTGATATAAAATTTAAATACAGTTAAATATATTCATCTTAACTGAGTGATGTCAAATTTTTCAAACCTTTTATCACCTTCCTCTACAGTATCTAATTACACTATCAAGATATGAATTTTTCCAAATAATCTGTAAAAATAATCAGTATTTGCTTCAATCAATAACCACCTCCCAACATATTCACCCTCATTCTCACTTTCTTTCCTCATACATTCATTTTGCCACAACTTGAAATTCATAAAAATGAAATACATTGGAATTAACTATTGGTGCCTGCATCCTTTGCTCACAATATTGTTTTGAGACTCATTCTTGTTGTTTGGTATTTCGGCAGTTCCCTCACTTTTTATCATTTACTCCTTTGAAACTGAATGACCGTATTACAAAATATTTATTCATGTTCCTCTTGGTGGATGTTTGGGTCCTTCAAGTTTGTGTTATGAGCTAAAGATATTATGAGTATCCATTATTTAAGGATATGTTTTACTTTCCTATGAGTAATAGAAAAGGAAAGCTCAATCCCAAAAGATCCTTCACATCCCACTAATTGCTTCATCAGCTGCTCTTGGCACAGTTGGTTTCTCTGTACTTCTTGAAGCGTTCCCATCACTTATTCCTGGTTCATCACATTCTCTTTTTTCTTTTTATCATCTGGACTCTCTTGGCTTTGCATGTCTGTTATTTAGAAGATATACATTATTTTTATATTCTTTTAGAAGTTATATATGAAAAGACAACAATTTTCATTGCCTTATCAAATCTAACATTAACATAATCTGTCATGCATTTCCAGGATGATACATCATTTTACTTAGAGAACTTTAAAGTTTACTGAAAAATCATGCATGATTTTCCCAATATAATTACCCACATACACACTGCTTCCCTACTATCAGCACTGTGCATGTGTGTGGGAAATTTGATGATTTGTTCAATAAAGTCTTTTGCCCATTTTTAATTGGGTCATTTGTTGCTTTAGTGTTGAGTTGTAGAATCTATTTATAAATCATGGATAGTAAACACTATCAGATTTGTGACATCCATATACTTTCTCCCTTTAAGCCAGCTCCTTTTCACCCTTTCAGACCTTACCCCTACCTCATACCTTAAACAAAAATTAACTGAAAATGATCAAAGACCTAAAGAAAAGTGCCAAGACCATTAAACTCACAGAAGACAATGTCAGGAATATCTGACATTGGGCAGAGCAAAGGTTTCTTATTTACAATGGAAGCACTTGCAATGGAAGAAAAATAAATAAATGGAAACTTCTCACAATCAAATCATTTGTGCTTGAAAAGATTGGTCAAGAAAGCAGCCTACACAATGGAAGAAAATACTTGGAAACCATATACATCATAACAGTTTACTCTCCAAAATATATAAAGCAAAACCACAACTCAAGAATGAAAAGACAAAATGGCAAAATGGGCAAAAGACTTAAGACATTTTTCCAAAGAGCAAGCACAAATGGCTTAAAAGCACATGAAAATATGCTTTCCACAACTAGCTATTAGGGAAATGGAAGTCAAACCACAATGAGTTATTATAACACACCTACTAGAATGGCCACTATAAAAAAAACAACAACCAGAAAACTGCAATTGCAGGAAAGGATGTGAAGAAGGAGGAACATTCATTCACTGCTGGTGGCAATGGAAAATCGGGTAGCCACTGTGGAAGACGGCTTAGCATTTCCTAGGAAGCTAAGCATGGAATTGTTAAATGATCCGGCAATCATGCTACTGGGTTCATACTCAGGGGAACTGAAAGATGGAACGGGAATAGACTTTTGTTCACCGATACTCCTAAGTGTCCATCCACCAATTAATGGATGAGTGAAATGTGATGCATACATAGAAAGGAAATCAACTTGGATATAAGAAAGAAGGAAGACTTATTCATGTCTTATTACTGACTTTTTGAAATAATCCATGCACAGAAAGACAAATATATTATGATTTTACTAATATCCACTAATTATAAAGCTAACTCATTTGGTTATAATCTATAATATAGGTTACCCAGAGATGGAAGCAGTGAGAAAATGAGGAGCTGACACTTACTTTGTGAAGAATTTTTCATTATGTTGATTACAAATGTTTGGAAATGGGTAGAGGTGATGTAGCATATTATTGTGAGAATAATTTAATTGACAGCAATTATGTGAGTAAATGTGTTTAAAGGGGAAGTTTTGGGTCATGTATGGTAATAGAAGGAAAGCTACAGGATAAAATATGTGTATAGCACAATGAACCATCTAGTGGATGGTGACTATGTTAATAGTAGAAATACAAGAAATGCACATTATTACAAGTACTAATAATGGGGTGAATATGGGGAAAAGATAAGTATGTCAGCTAAGGGTACAATTGTCAGCACTCTTTCTCCTGGCACTCTGGCTCCCATGGTGAACACAGGCCTCCTTATCCCACTGAGCTATTACTTCCAAGGAGGCACTGAGGATTGAACAATTCATTCAACAGTGGTGTACCTGGAATAACATTTACAACTTTGAAACCTCTTCATGAGAGATGAATGACTTAATACTAATAATAAGTCTAGCTTTGAATTTCTTCTCAAGATTCCCTTAATCCTCTTAGGTTAAGTTCCAGGCCAGCCCTATGAATCAATTCTGATTGGATGGGCTGGGAAATTCTAGCTTAAGTATTTTGGACCCCTGGCTTGAAGACTGGGGTGGAATAAGAAGGTATTCAATGTGAAATACGGTAAAAATTCTCAGAATGACTTTCAGGAGCGTGAGGATTTGGCAGGTTACCCCAATAGTGAGGATCACATGGTCCTGAGATCAGATCTCCAGAAATAGAAGCCCAATCCCAGGCAGAGAGAGTATCCCAGGTAATACCATGGTTGGCGTGAACTTTTATTAGCCAAAGGGCATGCACAGCCCTTGCTTCCTATACCATGAATATGTGCGATGGGTCAGCCAATTCCTGAGCTCTCTTCAGGGCTTCATGACTAGCATCATTATATATTACTAGAATTATTATCTTTGTGATGTCAGCTGTTTCCCCGAGAAAGGAGCTCCTTGCTGCTCCCTAAGCTTTCCTTGGAGGTGTGTCATTTAAATAGAAAGCAGGAGTGCCAGATGGATATGGGATGGAGAGTGTAGCTTTTCAGATTTTGCCCAAGAGGGATTTCTTCCTGATACAGAACTCATACTGCAGCACTCTTGCAAGGGAATAAAAAGTGTTCCATGTAAAGATATAACTTTTAAATTTTTATTTATTTATTTTCAAATGGACCATTGAATTTGTAAAATTCTTTGCAAGTATACTATTTACCTTCTTCCCAAGAAAGATGAAAATCTCATTTTATTTTTATTTTACATCTATTAAAATTTTAAGTAAAATATACTTTTACTTATAACTTAGGTTTCTTGGCAATATACTCTTGCAAGTTATAATGTCTTAAAAAACTCATGACTGAACTGCATATATGTTCAACTTACAATTACATATGTAATACCTATTATACAGATAAGAACAATAAAAGAAAGTTTATACTTATAAGATCAACACAAAAATTGTAACATAATGTATTAATGAATATATTAAGAATATATAAATATATTAAGAAATAAAGAACATATATGAACATATACATAAGTCTCTTAAGTATATGAACAATCTTGTCAGTAGTAGTATTGTCTTTCATGTTGATTTTCTGTAAAGAGAAAGTTCCATATGTCTGGTGTGTTCCTCAAGTTGAAACTCTGTGTGACTGAAAGAGGAATTGACTATGGAAGAAATCGCTTGTGTGTCCAGGAGATGAAAAGAGAAACTCCAGCCCATGGAGGAAGTTCCGTTGAACCACTGCTCTCAAAAACACTCTGATGGAAGAATTGAAGAGGGTCATTCCTGCCTGTTGGCTCTGCAGGCCTGAGGGGAGCAGAAGCGCAGTGATGCTTTAAGACCAACCCAGGCTCACTGCTGCGGGAGGGACCATCAGGGAGGGGAAGGGATCCCAAACACACTGAATTTGGAAAAGTGCCTGATGCTGCGGTGGTCCTCATGACATCTTCTTGGGACTCCAGTGTTTTCAGCATCTTCATCTCCTCTTCTTGTCTGGAACATCTGGATCTCTCTTCCTGTAGTTCTAGGACCACTGAAGTTAATTCCTCCATCAACACCGCTGTTGTTCCCTTAGCCTTTCTGTAGGTTTCAATAAAGCTGGACATTTTTAAAGTCACTTTCTGTAGCCTAGCTTCCCCTAAAGATGACTTAGTCTCTGCATACCTCCTGTTCGCAGCACTCATCTTATCAAGAAGTTGACATTTATTGACAATCAGTGTAGCTAGTGAGTCTGCAAGATGCTTTTCATGTTTTATATAAAGTCGGCTCCTAACAGACTGTTCAAGTCTGAACAAGAAGAGACACACCAGAATGTTGAAGAAGGATTGAAATGCCCCTGAGTCCCACAGGAGGCTGTGCAATGTGAGATATGGAGTAGTGCCACCGCGCTTCATCACCACCTCTCAAAGTTTCCCAAGGATCATCCAAAAGACAAGCTCCACAGAGCACTACAGGCCCTCTGTGCCACTGATGCCACCACAGGACTCTGCCCAGTAACCCCGTATCCACAACAAACCCCAGAGAACTCCCCAACATTCTGCCTGGAACCCACAAGCAACTGACAGCCCAACTGCTCATCAGTGAGGTGATCAGTGGGGGAAAGATACTGAAAATAAAATGTGCTTATCTCCATTGTACTCTTATGAGCAGCCTTCTCTCTCTCTGTCTTATTGCTTGTTTAAAAGTGATGTAAAATTTAAATATAGTTAAATGTTTCATTCTTAACTGAATTTTTCAAATCTTTCATCTCCTTTACCTACAGTATCTACTTGCCCCATCAAGATAGGAATCATTTCCAAGAATCTTGAAAATAATCCCTATACATGTCAATCTATAACCACCTCCCAACATTTTCACTCTCATTCTTATTTTCTGTCTGCATACATTCATTTTGCTACATCTTGATATTCATAAAAATGAAGTAAATTGGAATTTGCATTTGGTGCCTGCACTATTTCTGAAAATAACTGTTTTGAGATTCATTTTTGTTGTTTGGTGGATCAATAGTTCCCTGTTTGTTTTGTCATCATTGAATCCTTTGAAATTAGATGACTATTACAAAATTCTTGTTCCTTTTGGTGTGGATATTTAGAGCCTTCAAGTTTAGGGTATTATGACCTAAAGGTATTATAGGTATCCTTCATATAAGGACATGTTTTCCTTTCTGCTGGGTGATAGAAAAGGAAAGCTTACTCCCAAAAGATCCTTTACATCCCACTAATTGTGGCATCAGCTGCATTTGGCACAGTTGGTTCCTCTGTACTTCCTCAAGTGCTGCCATCACTTATTTCTTTTTCACCACATTCTTCTTTCTCTTTTTATCATCTGGACTCTCTAGTCTTTCCATGTCTGTCTCCTGTGCTGGTTTGTGTTTTCTTCCAAAAATTCCTTAGCTTTAGTTTTGTTTTCCCCCAGGGCTCTGTACTTGGACCTTTTTCCTTCTTCAGAAATCGGTTCACTTCCTGGTCATGTGATGTTGGCTTTAAGTTCCATCTATCCTGGCATAAGTACTAACCCTATTTATCTAACCCAATTTTCCACACAGTCCAGATTTATACAGAGTTGTATCCAGGACATCCTACTTCTGTGGTATTGTGCCAACACCAAACTCTAGACTCCTTCCCCAAACTCCTCCTTCTTGGTCTCTCCCTTTTCCATAGTCAGCATTTCCCTCCTGATAAGTGTTCAGGCCAAAGCTTTGTGGCCTTTCTCGAATTCTGTCTTTCCATGCCACTCCATCCTTCACTTTCTGTGTTCATCTGGCCCCTTCTACTTTGCCTCCTCTTTTTCTTGTTAGAGCCTGCTTCATTGCTGACAGGATGACCATGGTTGCCTCCTACATACACTCCTTCTCCTGCCTTAGCCCTTCAGTTCCTTAAGTTCATGAAACAGAAGTGTATTTTTCCCTTTGCCATGTTTTACACAGATGGCTGAAGGAAAAGTGTACATTAAGTAAAATATATTATTCATGATAATGAAGTAGTCTCTTATCCTTGTTGATAATTTTTCTTCTATTCCATCCCTTGCTGAGAGAGTCATCCCAGAATCTCCTATTGGGATTTGGGTTTGGCCCTTACTTGTCTCTTACTTGTTGTAATTCTGTCAATTTGCAAAAGCTTGCAAATATGTGTACTTCAATTTTAATTTGGTATTTTTTTCTGGAATTTGAACCTTGTAATGATATGATAAGACCCTACAATTCCGGTACTTTTTCCTTAATGATTGTGTACTTGCTATAGCCATACTGACACAAGATTTACTTATATTTTTGTTTGTCTGTGATTATATAAAATCCATATTTTACTGCCAAATATAGTGTTTACCTTTGCTTTTTATCAGAAGGTACCTGGGATTGAACGTGGGAAGCAGGTGCTCAACAACTTGCATTACATCTGCTCTCCCTTAGATGGGTTTTGTTTTTTCATATATAGAATTATTTTTTTCATCTATTTCTCTTCCCTTCCTATCCCTCCATCCCCTAGTTGTCTGTTCTCTGTGTCCATTCGCTGTATGTTCTTCTGTGTCTGCTTCTATTCTTGTCAGCGGCACGAAGAATCTGTATCTCTTTTTGTTGTGTCACCTTACTGCATGAGCGTTCTGTGTGTGTGGTGCCATTCCAGGGTAGGCTGTGTTTTTCTCTTCTCTCATGGGGCAGCTCTCTTATGGGGTGCACTCCTTAAGCATGGGGCTCCCCTATGCGGGGGACACCCCTGCATGGCATGGCACTCCTTGGGGCATCATCCAGGTGGGCATGGGCCAGCTCTCCACATGGGTCAGGAGGGACTCCTTTTTAAAAGGAAACATATAGAGTTCTTTAAAAATCCTCTTGAAAATTTTTATAAGGTGGAACACCTATATGACTATAATTACTATTCAAGTTTAAATATAGTCTTCCTTCCTTCATTATAATTTTTCTTTATTCTCACTGTTCAATATTATTATTTTTCTCCTGAATATCTTCTTTGGAATCATAGTCTTTATTCAATCTTATCTTTTCCATTTCTTTAGAAGATATACACTATTTTTACATTCTTTTAGTAGTTACCTGTGAAAGACGTTTTTCTTTGCCTTCTCAGATTTAAAGTTGACAAAATTTGTCTTCTATTTCCAGACAACTCATCATTTTAACTAGAAAAGATTTTAGGTTTACTGAAAAGTCATTCAGGAAATAGAATACTGTAATGTAACCACCAACATCCACTGCTTCCCTATTATCAACATTGTGGGGAAACGAACTTGGCCCAGTGGTTAGGGCATCCGTCTACCACATGGGAGGTCCATGGTTCAAACCCCAGGCCTCCTTGACCCATGTGGAGCTGGCCCATGCACAGTGCTGATGCGCGCAAGGAGTGCCCTGCCACACAGGGGTGTCCCCGCATGGGAGCCCCACGCGCAAGGAGTGCACTCATAAGGAGAGCCGCCCAGCATGAAAGAAAGTGCAGCCTGCCCAGGAATGGCACCACCCACACTTCCTGTGCTGATGACGACAACAGAAGCGGACAAAGAAACAAGACGCAGCAAATAGACACAGAGAATAGACAACCGGGGGAGAGGGGGGGATCAAATAAATCTTTAAAAAATAAAAATTAAAAAAAAATGTGCATGTGTGTGGGAACTTCGATCATTTGCTCAAACAAGTCTGTTGCTCATTTTTTAATTGTGTCATTTGTTGTTTAAATGTTAAGTTGTAAAATCTCTTTATAGATCATGGATATTAAGCATGTTCAGATCTGTGATTTCCAAGTATTTCCTTCCAATAAGCAGCTGCCTTTCCACCATTTCAGACCTTACCCCTACCTCATACCCTAGACAAAAATTAACCAAAAATGATCAATAATATAAAGATAAGAACCAGGACCATAAGATTCATAGAAAAACATGTGGGGAAGAATCTTTAGACATTGCACTGGCCACGTTTTTTAGATTTTACACTCAAACACTTACAATGAAAGAGAAAGAGATAAATGGAACCTCCTCACAATCAAATCATTTCTGCCAAAAGAACCTGGTCAAGAAAGAAGCCTACACAAGGGATCAAAATTGCTTTCCACCACTACCCTATTAGAGAAATGCAAATCAAACCATAATGAGATTTCATATCACACCTACTAGAATGGGAAGTATAAAAAACAACCAGAAAACTTGCAATTGTTGGAAAGGATGTGGAGGAAGACAAACAGTCATACACTGCTTGTGCAATGTAAAATGGGGTAGCTGCTATGGAAGACACCTTAGCAGTTCCTCGGGAAGCTGAGGATAGACTTGTTATATGATCAAGCAATCATGCTACTGGGTTCATAATCAGAGGAACTGAAAGATGGGATGTGAACAGACATTTGCTCACTGATGTTCATAGTGGCTTTATTCACAGTTACCAAAGGATGGAGACAAGTGTCCATCAACCGATGAATGGATTTAAAAAAAGGAGATATACATATATATATATATAGGAATTCAATTTGGATGTAAGAAAGAATTAAGACCATATTCATGTCATATTATGGAGTTTCTTTTGTGTAAGCCAGGCACAAAAAGATATGATTGCACTCATATCAACTAATTACAAAACACTAGCTCATAGGGTTATAATCTACAGTTATATATAGGTTTCTCGGAGATGGAAGGAGTGTAAAAATGGGGAACTAACACTTAATTGTGTGTAATTTTTCATCAGGTTGATTGCAAATCTTTAGAAATGGATAGAGGTGATGGGAGCACATTATCATGGGTGTTATTGACATCACTGAATTACACATGTACATGTGTTTAAATGGGAAGTTTTTGGTAATGTGTATTACTAGAAGGAAAGCTAGTGGGTAGAACATGGGTATAACACAGTGAACCATGTGTGGAGGATGACTGTGGTTAAAAGTACAAATATAAGAATGTTCTTTCAGGAGATATAGTGAATGCACATCACTATTACAGGTAAACTAACAATAGGGTAGAGTAGGGGTAATATAACTAATGAAAACTACAGGGTTTACTTAGCAGTAATATTTTAATACTGTTCTTCCATTGCACTAGAGGTAGCACACCAATGCAAAGTGTCAACAAGAGGGGGCGATATGGGAATATTGTATTTTTCATGAATTTATATAAACCTATAACACCTCTAATTAGAAAATCACCACAATAAAAACTGTTTTCCTGTATGAAGAAAACCAGACACAAAGGACTACAATTGGTAGAGGTCTTTTTTGTTTAAAATGTAATTATAAGTAAACCTATAGGCACAGAATGGTTATTAGTGGTTATGTAGGGTGGGGGAAGGACAGAGGAATTGAGAGGTAGCTGCTGTTGGTTATGGGGTTTTCCATTTGGAATGATGAAAATGTCCTAAAATTGCTTGTGGTGATGGTTCCACAACCCTAATTATATTGAGAGTCATTTGGTTGCACACTTTGGATGGACTCTATGTGTGATAATATCTCAATAAAATTGCTATAAAAGACTACTCCATCAACCCACAGAAATACACTAAAAGACACAGGCCCCACCTAAACACACAGAGTTTCTTGGACAGGTGTATACCCCTAATAACTAAGTGTGAGTAAGCAACCAGGAACACGGGATATTTGAGGAGATTTGTAGTAGGAAACATAGAGATCAAACATGCATACTAAAAAAGGGAGTGATGAAAAGAGAAAAAATTATAAAGGACTTTGGGAAAAAATATTATTGCCATCAGTGAGATAAGGGGACATGGGTTATACTGAAAGGATATGCATATATAACTTCGTACGTGTGTATTTGTATGTACATATATATGTCCGTGTCCATATGCACGTAGTGGTTACTGCATGCACCATTACACAGACAACCTCACCATTCATTATATGGCTCTCCTGAAAACTAGCAGAAGGAGGAGGCTTATACCCACATCAGCAAGACTTGCTACAGGAACAGCATATTTTCTGATCCCTAGAAAGGGCAGCATGAACCCAGCTGTGACAGTTTGAAGCTCTCTGTGGATCTCAGAACAGCTGATGTCCACAGAGGCAATTCCTAAATATAATGTAAATGAGAACAAATAAAAGAAAATTTACAGTTAAAAGCAACAAAACTTTAAATTATAAATATAAGGTTAATAAATATGCAAGTGATCATATATAAACAAAGAGCTAAGTCTCTTGAATAGTTTCTTAATTATATTAACCATCTCATCAGTCGTACTAGGTCCTTTCATGTTGAGACTCTATAATGAGAAAGTCACATATTTCTGGTGTGTTCCTCAAGTTCAAACTACGTGTGCTTGAAGGAGGAATTGACCAAGGAGGAAATCGTGTGTGTGTCCAGGAGGTGAAGGTAGAGGATCTCCACCCCATGGAAGAAGTTCTGTTGATCCACTGGCCTCAATGACTCTCAGATGGAATTGGAGAGGGTCATTCCTGCCTTTTGGCTCTGCAGGCCTGAGTGGAGCAGACAGTGCTGTTTTAAGAAGAACCCTGACCCACTGCTGGAGGAGGGAACATCAGGGAGTGGAAGGGATTCCAAACAAATTTAATTTGGAAAAGTGCCTGGTGCTCTCTGGTGGTTCTCATGACCTCTTCTTGAGACTCCAGTGTTTTCAGCATCTTCTTCATCTCTTCTTGTTTGGAACATCTGGATCTCTCTTCCTGCAGTTCTAGGACCACTGAAGTTAATTCCTCCATCAACATCACTGTTGTTCTCTTAGCCTTTCTGTAGGTGTCAATAAGGCTGGACATTTTTAAAGTCACTTTCTCAGGAAGGAGACGTGGCTCAATTGATAGAGCATCCACCTATCATATGGAAGGTCCAGGGTTTGATACCCAGCACCTCCTGGCCCGTGTGATGTGCTGGCCCATGTACAGTGCTGCCGTGCACAAGAAATGCCCTTCCACACAGGGTTTTCCCCTCTTTGTGGTGCCCCACATTCAAGGAGTGTACACTGCAAGGAGATCTGCCCTATGTGAAAAAAGCACAGACCGCCCAGGAGTGGCACCACACACATGCAGAGCTGACTTAGCAAGATGATGGGAAAAAAAAGAGACACAGTTTCCAGGTGCTCCCTGTCAAGAATACAAGTGGACACAAAAGAACGTGCAGCAAATGGACACAGAAAACAGACAATGGAATGGGGCAGGGAGAATGGGAGATAAATAAATAAAATAATTCTTTTTTAAAATAAATAAAGTTGCTTAGTCTAACCTAGCATCCCCTAAAGATCACTTACTCTCTGCTTACCTCTTGTGAGCAGCACTCATCTTACCAAGCAGTTGACATTGCTTGTCAGTCAGTGTAGCTAGTGTGTCTGTCTGCAAGCTGCTCTTCATGTCTTATAAAAAGTTGGCCTGTAACAGACTGTACAAGTCTGAATAAAAATATGAAACACAACAGAATGCTGGTGAATATTGACACATGCTCCAGTTCCCCTGGAGGCTATGGAATGTGAGGTCTGGACTAGTGTCATTGGGCTCCTTCCCCACCTCTCACCGATTCCCAAGAATCATTCAAAAGACACTTTCTGTTCATGGGATGGACATTATCCATCATCATCTCCTGGTTAGTTGTCCTGGGTGAGTCCAGTGAATTGGAGAGTAGGTGTTGCAATGCTTCTGTAATTCAGGGCTCAACTGACACATAGATGGACCAGAGATTGAAGTCTCTTGGACATATATTTATCAAGTATAGTGCTAAATATAGGTTCAAATAAAGGGGCAGAAGAGCCATGTGTAGAGATCCTATAAATGAGTGTAACTCTGTATATTCTTATGAATATTTTTCTATCTCTCTCAGTTTTTTAAAAATGGAGGTAAAAATTTTAAATAGTGAAATGCACTGATCTTAACTGCATGCTGTGTCATATTTTTAAAAGTTTCACCCTCTGTCCCTACAGTACCAATGACCCTATCAAGATATGAAACATTTTCCATTAATCTGGAAAATAATCCCTATACCCTTCACTCATTACATACCCCCCCAACATATTCACCCATGTTCTGATTTTCTATTATCATAAATCAGTTTTGCCACATGAAATAAATTGGAATTTACATTTTGGCACATGCATCTTTTGCCCAAAACATTGTTTCAGAATCATTCATGTTTGGTAGATTAGCAGTTCTCTCATTTTTTATCATTGTGTCCTTTGACTTTGAATGACTATATTACAAAATGTCTATTCATGTTCCTTTTGGTGGATAGTATGGTCCTTCAAGTCTGGGATATTATGACCATCCATGTATATGTCCTTTATATCAGGACATGTTTTTCTTTCTCCTGGGTGATAGAAAGGAAAGTTTAATCCTTCACATCTTAACTAATTGCTTCCCTATTATCAACACTTTGTATGTGTGTAGGATCTTTATTAAATTGGTTAAATTAAGTCTTTTACCCATTTTTAACTTGGGTGATTTGTCATTTTAGTGTGGAGCTGTAGAATCTCTTTATATATAATGGATATTAAACCATTAATGGATATGTGATTTCCAAAATCTTTTTCCATTAAGTTGGTTTCTTTTTCACCTTCTCACACCTTACCCCTAACAACTTAAACAAATATTAATTGAAAATGAACAAAGACCTGAAGATATGATCCAGGACCATAAAACTCACAGAAGAAAATGTGGGGAAGGATCTTCAGATATTGTGCTGGGCAACTGTTTCTTAGACTTACACTCAAAGCACATACAATGCAAGAAAAAATAGATAAAGGGAACCTCCTCATAATCAAGTCATTTGTGCTTCAGAGGACCTGGTCAATAAAACAGCCTGCACAATGGAAGAAAATATTTGGAAGTTGAACGAAAATGAGAACAAAACATATCAAAACCTGTGGGACAACACAAAGATGCTGCTAAGAGAGAAATTTACAGCCTGCAATGCTTATATTTAAAAAGAAGAAATAAGGAACGAATTGTAGCTCAAGTGGTTCTGCACCTGCTTCCCACATATAAGGTACAGGGGTCAATCTCCAGCTCTGGTACCTAAAAACAAGCAAACAAACAAAAAATCACAGCTAAACTTGAACTAACTACACATCTGGAGGAACTAGTAAAAGAACAGCAAACTAATCCTAAACCAAGCTGAAGAAAAGAAATGGTAAATATCAGAGCAGAAATAAATGAAATTAAGAACAAAAAAATGCACAGGGAACGGGAAGCAGCTGTGGTTCAATCCGTTGGGCTCCCATCTACCATATGGGGGGCCCTGGGTTCACATCTTGGGGCCTCCTTATGAAGGCAGGCTCCCCCGTACTCTGTGGTGAGCCGCCAGCCCTGGCACCGCAGAGTGCTGCCCAGCCTGCAAGCACCGTGGAGTGCCACTGCCCACAAATGACACGGAGATCTGACACAGCAAGGTGACGCAACATAAAAGGGAGTCAAGAAACAAGCAAACAAAACAGAAGAGCATGCAGTGAATGGACACTACCAGAAAACAAGCAAGCTACAAAAGGGGGCGGGGGGAGGAATAAATAAAAAATAAATACAGACACAGAAGACCACACAGTGAATGGACACAGAGAGCAGATAGCAAGCAACTTGCCAGGGGGGGTGGGGGGTATGGAATGTATGAATGACTGACTGACTGACTGAATGAATGAAAGAAAATAAATAAATAAATAAATGCAATAGGGAGAATCAACAAAATGAAAAATGAAAAGTTGGTTGTTTGAGAAATTCAACAAATTTGACAAATCCTTAGGGAGAGTAGTAATAAAAAAAGATACAAATATATAAAATCAGAAATGAGAGGGACACATTACCACTGACCCTGAAGAAATGAGAGATCAAAAAAGGCCTCTTCTGTCCCTTTTATTGAACCTGTGGTTGGTGTTGGGGTTGTATGTTCAGGAGACTTGAATCTTTGGACTGTGCATGTGCCAGCTGGGCCCTGAGCCTCAGCACAGTTGCAACACCTCCTCTCCAGTTCATTGGACTTACCCAGGTCAGCTAACAAAGAGATGATGATGTACAATCACCACACCTAGGAAGTGAGAGAGTCTACAACTGCTAGCAGGAGAGTCCCATCCATCAGCCATGTGGGATCAAAATCCCCTCTCAATTAAGAGTTGTAGTGGGCATCACCATCCAAGAGTCCTCAGGATTGGAGAATAAAACATGTACTAGAGTGGGCTTACTGGTATTCTACTACAGAATTATTTTGACTCTAGCAATGGAAGAAATTAAATAATTGATGAGACAGTAGCCACTGAAGTTGCTGAAGGAATGGAGAGAGAAAAAAGAGGTATAATATGGGGGCAATTTTGGGCCTTGGACTTGTCCCAAATGATATTTCAGAGATAGATATAGAACAATATATATCCTATCATAACCCACTGAATGGACTGGGAGAGATTGTAAACTACAATGTAAACTATAATCCATGCTTTTTAGCAGTGCTCTAAAATGTATTCATCAAATGCAATAAATGTAACACACTATTGAAAGAATAGTTGATGTGAGAAAGGTGGGGGTTATGGGGAGTGGGACATATGGGAATCTCTTATTTTTTTAATGTAAGATTTTGTGTGATCTATGTATCTCTTAAAAATAAATAAAAACTATATATAAAAAAAAGGATGCTATGAACTATTGTGTGCAAAAATTGAGACAATGTAGATGAGATGGAAAATTCCTAGGAAAACACACAAACTTATACTAGGGGTTCTGAACAAGGGTTTGACAGCCCCCCAAGGGTCCGTGGGACGATTACAGGGGGTCTATAAGCTTGAAGGAATTTTGAATAATCCTAAATTTTAGTATAAAGACATGCCAGTGTTAAGTGTTAAAAACTCTGCTGCTACATTCTGAGAAAGCATTTGTGTTTTTTTCACCTGACTGGCAAAGGGGTCCATGGAACAAAAAAGGATAAGAACCCTTGACTTCCACTGACTGTAGAGGAAATAGGAGATTTCAGCAAACCAATCACAAGTAAAAAGATTGAAATAGTCATCAAAAACCTCCCAAAGGAAAGTGGATTTTGCTTAACTGATACAGCATCTGCCTATCACATGGGAGACTCAGGGTTCAAACCCACGGCCTCCTGACCCATGTGGTGAGCTGGCCCAAATGCAATGCTGATGTGCACAAGGAGTGCTATGCCACACAGGGGTGTCCCCAGCATAGGGGAGCTCCACGCACAAGGAGTGCGCCCCATAAGGAGAGCTGCCTGTACAGAAAAGTACAGCCTGCCCAAGAGTGGTGTCACACACACAGAGAGCTGAGGCAACAAGATGATGCAACAAAAAGAGACTCAGATTCCTGGTACCACTGACAAGAATACAAGCAGACACAGAAGAACACATAGCATATGGACACAGAGAGCAGACAACTGGGGGGCAGGGGTGGGAAGGGTGGGAAATAAATAATAAATCTTTAAAAAAAAAAACAACAAACCTCCCAAAGATGAAAAGTTCAGGATCAGATGGCTTCACAGGTGAATTCTTCCAGTCATTCAAAGATGATCTTTGCTCAACTTTTCCAAACTTGCTCAAGCTTTTCCAAAAAAATTGAACAGGAAAGAACACTACCAAACTGATTCTATGAAGCCAACATCACCTGAATATCAAAACCAGATAAAGATATCACCAAAAAGAAAATTACAGTCCAATATCTATCTCTAATGAATATAAATGCAGAAAAGTCTTCAACAAAATACTTGCAAACCAAATAAAAATCACATTAAGAGAATTATCCCTACAATCAAGTCAGTTTCATCCCAGGTATGCAAGGGTGGTTCAACACAAGAAGATCAATTAGTGTAATAAACCACATTGATAAATTGAAGAGGAAAAATCACATGATCTTCTTGGTTGATGCAGAAAAGGCATTTGTCAAAATACAGCACCTTTTCTTGATAAAAACACCCAAAAGATAAGAATAGAAGGAAGCTTTCCCAGTATGGTAAAATGTATATAGGAAAACCCTACAACTAGCATGGTACTCAGTGGTGAAAGGTAAAATGTTGTGGGCAACTGGCTTACCTATTTGTTGCTTCTGTTATTATACATGATGTTGCAATTTCTTCCTGTTATTGTAAATGTTACCTTATTGTAGATGTTGCAGATGCTTCCTATTGTGAGCTGATTGCAGCAATAGAAAGCTCTTCTGCTGAGATCAGGAACAAGACAAGGATGCCCACTGTCACTATTGTTATTCAATATTGTACTAGAAATTCAAGCTAGAACAATTAGGCTAGATAAATAAATAAAAGTCATCCAAATAAGAAAGGAAGAAGTAAAACTTCCACTATTCACTGAGGATATGATTGTATACCTAGAATCTCCTGAAAAATCCATAACAAAGCTACTAGACCTAATAGACAAGTTTGGCAAAGTGGCACGATACAAGATTAATATGCAAAAATGAATAGTGCTTCTATACATTACTGGTGTGCAATCTGAGAAGGAAATCAGAAAAAAATTTCATTTATAATAGGAACTAAAATAAAATATTTAGGAATAAAATTAAGCAAAGATATAAAGGGCTCCTATTCAGAAAACTCCAACACATTGCTAAAAGAAACCAAAGAAAGCTTAAATAAATGGACAGCCTTTGTTCCTGGACTGGAAGGCTTTATCATTAAGATGTCAATTCTACCCAAACAGATTTACATATTCAATGCCATCCCAATAAAAGTCCTGTCATCCTTTTTTTGCAGAGATGGAAAAACCAATTATCACATTTGTTGGAAGGGAAAGTGTCCCTGAATAGATAAAAAATGGCTTGAAAAAAGAACAAGGTTGGGGGATTCTAACTTCTGGACTTGAAAGGATATTATCAAGGGAATTAGATTTGGCTCAACTGATCCGAGTGTTCACCTACCATATGGGAGGTCTAGTGTTCAAACCCAGGGCCTCCTGACCCATGTAGTGAGCTGGCCTACGCACAGTGCTGCTGTGCGCAAGGAGTGCTATGCCACACAGGGGTATGCCCCATGTAGGGAAGTGCCACATGCAAGAAGGGCTCCCCCTGAGGAAAGCTGCCCCACTTGAAAAAAAAAGCACAGCCCACCCAGGAGTGACACTGCAAACACGGAGAGCTGATGCAGCAAGATAACACATCAAAAAAGACACAGATTCCCAGTGCTACTCACAACAATGCAAGTGGACACAGAAGAACACACAGGAAATGACACAGAGAGCAGTAAGGGGAGAGAAATAAATAAATAAATAGATCTTTTTTAAAAATAGAAAAATAAAGGATATTACCAAGCTAGTGATAAAAACAGCATGGTACTGGCATAAAGACAGATTAACCGGAGGAAACATTTTAGGAATTCAGAAATAGACCCTCACATCTATAGTCAACTATAAAAGTGCTAATAGAAAATGTAGGAAAACATCTTTGACATCTTGTGACCAGTGGTAGTTTCTTAAACTTTGTACCCAAAGCAAGAGCAACAAAAGGTAAAATAGATAAATGGAACTGCCTCAAAGTTAAACACTTTTATACCTCAAAGGATCTTGTCAAAAGGGTGAAAAGGCAGCCAATTCAATGGGAGAAAATCTTTGTCAATCACTTATCCAGGCTAGTGGAAGCGTTTTGGGTCTGGAATCCCTACACAACCTGGTGGATTTAACACAATGATCTCTCTCGGCACTGGGAATGCTCTGTCAGCTTCTACATTCTCTCCTGATGGGAGAGTTTTTCAAGTTGAATATGCTATGAAGGCTGTAGAAAATAGTAGTACAGCTATTGGGATCAGATGTAAAGATGGTGTTGTCTTTGGAGAAGAAAATTAGTCCTTTCTAAACTTTATGAAGAAGGTTCCAACAAACGGCTTTTTAATGTTGATTGGCATGTAGGAATGGCAATAGCAGGTTTGTTGGCAGATGCTCGTTCTTTAGCAGACAAAGCAAGAGAAGCTTCCAACTTTAGATCTAGCTTTGGCTGTAACATTCCACTCTAACATCTTGCAGATAGAGTGGCCATGTATGTTCATGCCTATACACTGTACAGTGCTGTTAGACCTTTTGGATGCAGTTTCATGTTAGGGTCTTACATTGTGAAGGATGGTGCACAACTCTACATGATTGAGCCATTGGGTGTTTCATATGGTTATTGGGGCTGTGCCATTGGTAAAGCCAGGCAAGCTGCAAAGACAGAAATTGAGAAGCTTCAGATGAAAGAAATGACCTGCCGTGACATTGTTATAGAAGTTGCAAAAATAATTTACACAGTACATAATGAAGTTAAAGATAAAGCATTTGAAAGAGAGCTCAGCTGGGTTGGTGAATTAACTAAAGGAAAACATGAAAAGATGTAAGGGAAGAAGCAGAGAATTATGCTAAGAAATCTTTGAAGGAAGAAGATGAATCTGATGATGATAATATGTAACATTTACATCTGCTTCTGTTTTAAATTTCTATATAGTCCCATGTAAACTATTTAGCCCACTGGGTTATTATATACCCAGTAACAAATTTTCATTAAATTTTTGTCTTATAATCATTGACATTTGCTTAATATCTGCTTAACAAAATATTTGCTTAACAAAATTAGTGTGGGCAATTGAAAACCCGGTACTCAGAATTAAAATGCCTGCTTAAACATTCCTTAGAGGCTATTGGATCACATGAATTTAAAACTCCAGTCCACTAATGTAGAAGCTAAAAATAACCTGCTGGGCTGTTGTTGCCCAGTTTTGTAATTAAATGATGTTGGTTATCCTCCTCTCTTAAACTTTAGGTGTAATTTAGAAAAACAGATCCTACAACATGTGAATCAAGAATGTTTCTCTTTTCCTTTATTGTCATAAGGAGGAATGGATTTAAGAATTAAAGATCCTAATCTGTCACTTAAAAAAAAAATCACATATCCAGTAAGGGTTTAATATACAAGATATACAAAGAAATTGTACAACTCAAGAGTAAAAAGACAAACTTCCCAATTAAAAAATGGGCAAAAAACTTGAAAAGAAAATTGTCCAAAGAAGAAATACAAATGGTGAAGAAACACATGGAAAAATGTTTTTCATTAGAGTTAGGGAAATGCAAATCAGAACTACATGAGATATCATTTCACACCTATTACACTGGCCAGTCAAAGTTGGAAAACTAAATGTTGGAGAGGATATGGAGAGATGGAAACACTTATTCACTGTTAGTGGGAATACTGAATGGTACAGCCATTGTGGAGGAATGACTGGCAGCTCCTAAGGAAGTTGAATATTGACCTAGCATGTTAGCTGGCAACTGGCAATATCGTTACTATGTATGTGCTTGGAATAACTGAGAGCAAAGACACCAACAGACATCTGGACATTGAAATTCACAGTGGCATTATTCATGATTGTCAAAAGTTATAAGCAACCTGGGTGTCATCAACTGATGAATAGATAAACAAACCGTGGTATATACACATAATGGAATATTATGCAGCTGTAAGAAGAAATGAAGTTGTGAAGAATAGGACAGCATGGATGAACCTAGAGGACATTATGTTGAATGAAGTAAGCCAGACACAAAAAAGACAAATACTGTATGATTGTGCTATTATGAAGTAAATATAAAATATAAACTGATGAAGTTAATAATTAGAATATAGGTAACCAGAAAAGAAAATGGCAGTAGAGAATGGAAAGCTGAGATTTAATCTGTGCATAACTGGTGAAAAGGTTATTTGTAAATCTTTGAAAATGAAGAGAAGCACATCATGGGCTTGTAATTAGCCAAGCTATATATGGGTATGACAGTGGTTAAAAGGGCAAGACTAAGGTCATGTATATTACTAGAAGGAAAGCTAAAAACTGTACCATGGGACTTCATAAGACAGTGAAACCTCACATAAAGCATGAATGTGGGTGATATTGCATATATAAGACCGTTTTTCCAAAATAAATATACAAATATACAGAGAGAAAGAAAAAGAATAGCAGCTTCCTACAGCAGGGGAAACAGATTAGAGGGGATGAGTTTTTTGGGGGATTTGTTTATTATTATTATTATTGGAATAATGAAAGTGCTCTAAAATGACTGAAGTAATGAATGCACAAATATGTGATTAAATGGAATAACATCGATCAGTTTGGAACAATTTATGCTTTATTAATATTTGTTAATAAAAGGGATTTGTTTAAAACAGTGCTAAAATAAAAGAAAAAATAAAGAATTTTAGTCTTCAAAAGACAACATGGAGAAAGTGCAGGTCAAGCCAACTAGTGGGAAAATACTTTTGCAACCCATATATCCAAGAAAGGACTCATAGTCTTAATATAGAAAAAAACTTTACAAATTAATAAGAAAGGCAAAGAGCCCAGTAGAAAGATGGAGAAAACACTTGAAAAGGCCCTTCATAAAAATATATTAACAAGTGACCAATTAATATATGAAATAAAGAATCTTCTTCAGTCACAAGGCTTGTTCTTCATCTTTGTATTTTGGAGGCACCAGGAACCAAACCTGGGATCTCCCTGGTGGGAAGGAGGTGCTCAATCACTTGAGCCACATACACTCCCCCCTCAGTTTTAAAAAATTATGTATTTCCTCCAGGGGATTCTTGCTTTTAGTCGGCAGAGATCCAGTGCATCTGGGTTCCTACTTAATCTCAAGGATCCAGAACTTTCCTGGGACAAAGAATTCAGTCAAAAAGTATTTATTAATAAAGGATACAAAATGTTTGCAAAATTTTCTGAGATTTTAAAATTTTAATTGTATGATAAATTCAATCAAATGAACAGGGCAGGGCACATCCCACAGAATGAAGCCTGGCCAGCTTTAGCAGCTGTGTAATCAGGGTGTGTCCCTTGAAATATAATTCTGATTAGGTTTATGAACTGCTTCTCCATGTATAAAGAATGACAAATAGAGGAGATATTTAACCAAAAAAGAACAAGATGTAGAGTACAGAACTTTAGTAGAAAAGCCAAGTGCTGCTTTCCTGTGGAACCTAACTTGGAATTTAGTTGGCTTCACTCCTTTGGTTTCAGTTCTGGTTATTTTTCCATCTAATTATTATGAGCCAGCTCAACTCCATTCCTGTTTTATAAGTCCTCTTTTCAAAAAATCAAATTATTTCAAAATCCTTAAATGTATTATGGTCTACTTTTTTTTTTTTTAAGATTATTTATTTAATTCCCCCCCTTCCCCGGTTGTCTGTTCTCTGTGTCTATTCGCTGCGTCTTGTTTCTTTGTCCGCTTCTGTTGTCGTCAGTGACACAGAAGTGTGGGCGGCGCCATTCCTGGGCAGTCTGCACTTTCTTTCGCACTGGGTGGCTCTCCTTATGGGTGCACTCCTTGCGCGTGGGGCTCCCCTACGCGGGGGACACCTCTGTGTGGCAGGGCACTCCTTGTGTGCGTCAGCACTGTGCATGGACCAGCTCCACAAGGGTCAAGGAGGCCCAGGGTTTGAACCATGGACCTCCATGTGGTAGGTGGATGCCCTAACCACTGGGCCAAGTCCGTTTCCCTACTTTTATTATACATTAGTTTATCTCTCTTATGCATTCTTGCCAACCTTCTGCATAGAACAGCATTTGCACTTTCTACCTCTTGCTGCACAAAAGTGAGTCCTTGTCTGGTGTGAATGAGAGTCAGGTAAATGACACTGGGATTTCTGAGAAGAGAAAAAGATTCCTTAACAAAGAGAGGAGGACAGACCCCAAATCTATCTCTCTTAACTGGCCAATACTTCAGTGTTTTATAACATTAAAACAAAGACAGGCAGATTTAGATATTGAGGTTAGAGATAGTTTAATCTCTAGTAGGTGCAGATTGATTGCATACTTAGCTCATTTGAAGTTTAACGTTTAGGCTATTGCACATATTAGACACAGGCCTACTTTGATCAGACGCACAAGGTCATATGCATGGGTTTGGATTTATGGCAGGCCCTTCCCCATGGACCTCTCACAGTGTCCCATGCCAGAGCAAACTCTAACACCGAACCATTGCCTGGCCTTGTCCATAGGCCTCCGTACTGAAGGGGGCTGCACAGTGTAAAAAATTTTAAAAAAAAGAACTCACTAAGTGAGCTCTGGGCTGAATCGTGTTTCTTCATTAATATATATTGAAGTCTGAGTCAGGAGTATCAGACTGCAGGGTTGCAGAAAAAGATAAGGGCATAAATGCTGGCCCAGTCACAAGATATCCTGTTACTTGCTAATTAAAGGGAAAAGTTTATGCAGTTAAAAAACATAGAATCATCATCAAAGAAACAAGGCATGAGGGATAAAGTTCAGTGAGTTACAACAGTTCCAAATCACTTCTTCTGCCTACATTACAATATGTCAGAAAGTTAAAAGGCATTTAAAGAATGATTCAGCAATTATAATAATATTTGTTAGCTCATGATGAAAATTCCCCCCTTTTCTTTGTCCATTCCTCAATCTTGAGGGATATCTGGGCAATGAATGCTTGAACTTCTTCATGCTGAAAAGGGGTATCGACGTTAGGGGCTAGAGAGATGAAACTGCTTTGCTTACAGATGGGTGTCTTCCTGAGTTGCAGGTTGTCTTCTTGGAGGGATTGGAACCCCTGAGTTTCAGGACTCAGCTGGAACAAGAACAACCCAAGGCTTTAAGTCTCTGAGAAGTAATAAGTAAATTGAAAAATACAGGTTTAAATAAAAAAGTAGGATTATGATCAGGGAATTTATAAGTGAATATAATCAGGTCTGAGGGGGTGTTGATATCATATGATTTTGTAGCTTGATCATGGTGTTTGGATGTCCCAAGGGCCCTTAGGAGCACTTCTGTTTGAGACTTTGCCTACTGTGGCAGTTTGTGATATATATATCTGACTGAGACCTCATGAATGACCTTTTGACACTACTTGAAATCTCTTAACTATAGAAACTTTTTCTTTTATTTATTTTCTCCATTATGACCAAGATCATTCTCTGTAAGCATTTCTGATCCCAAGGTGCCAGGGAGGCTTATTCCTGGGAGTCATGTCCCACATAGGAGTGAAGGTAGTGAATTTATCTGCAGAATTTGGCTTAGGCTTAAGCCATATTGAGTAACAAGGAGGTTTCCTGGCTGTGTCTGTTAGGCATCAATTAAAATTAAGCCTAGTTTCTTGGGTTTTTTTTTAAGGCAGTACTAGGGCTTGAACCCAGGATTTGTACCTGGGTAGCAGGTGCTCAACCACTGAATTACACCTGCTCCCTAGACTTAGTTTTGTCTTTCCAAAAATAAGGTTTATAATTGCAAGCTTCTAGACTGAAGTTGTGGCTCATTAGCATATTTTTTATGAGGCAATTTCCATCACTGTTAGACATTCTTCCCATAGGTTTCCCTGTTATAAGTTTAAATGAGGACAATCTTCTTTACTAACAGGAGTGGATGTTAGATTTGGATCTTGTAAGGTTTTTTTTTTTTTTTTTAATGTAGAGTTTCTGTAAGATTGAAAGAATAGCAGGAATTCCTCAGATGGGGACATTTACAGTTCTATGCTTTCCCTTTCTAGTCCCATAAGGGATTTCACAAATACTTTTTCATTTTATGCCTAAAACACTTTGAAATGCATCACAATATTACTGAAACCTGTACAGAATATTAAGATCTCATCCGTTATTTTAGATTCTATGTAAAATAAAATTGAGTTAGGTTGTCTAAATAAACTGACCTAATGGAATAAATCAGATATTGTGCAATAGAAAGTTTATATTTTTGATAAAATAGCCCTTCTGTCCTTCATCTCATATAGAAATTAGAGTTCCAATATTTAGATAATATCACCGTTTACACTGAATTTTTACTCACTTTAATCTTTAACTATATCAACCCCATTCACCTCTTTGATTGAGCTTGGATCCTTTCTGTAGCTTCTCTAAGAGTTGTATGGAGTTGACTTTTGAGAATTAATGCTGCTTTTTCAGCACCTTCAGAGCTAGATAATTTTAAAACTGTCTCAGGTGTCACACAGACACCTAAGGTTTTAGGGAACTACAAATTATGCACAAAGAGCAAAGCATCTCAGAATATGAAAATAACAAAGTCCAGAAACAAATATGATTACTGCAAAAGAATAAAATCTATGCTTTAATTTACTTATTTTTAAAATATAATAAACTTTATTTTAAAAGAGGCTCTAGATTACAGAAAAGTTACATCAGAAGTATAAGGGATTCCTATATATCCTACCCTGTCCCCTTCCTCATCTTCCCCTATTTAAAATATCTTACAATTTGGTGGTAGTTTGTTAAAATTAATGAGTAAATATTAAAGCATTGTATATTAGTCAGGATTCTCTAGGGAAACAAAACTGACAGCAGATATCTGTAAATAGTATGAAATTTTATATTGTCTCACATGACTGTGGAAATGCACAAGTCCAAATTCCCTAAGGCAGGCTGCAAACCAGGGCCTTCAGTGGAAGTCCTTGATGAGATCCCCAGGAGACACTGACTGTCTGAAGTAGAGATGGTACTTCTGTCTCTAAATCCTGAAATCACTTCCCCTTTAAGGTCTTCAACTGATTGGATGACATATCACTCACTGCTGATGGCAGTCTACTAACTGATGGTAGATATAACCAGCCATCTGTGCAATCAACTCACTGATGATTAAAGTCCGTGAAATGTTCTTCTTTTACAATTAGCCCAGTGCTTGCTTGACCAAACAACTTGGCACCATTACCTGGCTGACTTGATACATTAGCCTATCACACATGGCTACTTATCAAAATCTATAGTTTACATTGTGGTTTTCAGTTAATTCCAATGTCCCCAAAATGCTCTATGTACCACCTATTATTCCCTCTCCCTCCCTTCAGAACCTCTAGTAACCATTATCTTTATGTCAATGTTACATGTTCCTCCATTGCTACAATATTAATAGTTTACTTTTTTTATTCATTTTTTAAAAATATTACATTCAAAAAATATGAGGTCCCATTCAACCCCACTGCCCCCACCCCATTATCATGACACATCCATTGCATTTGTAAGTACATCTCTGGGCATCACTGCACGTCATGGTCAATGGTCCACATCATAGCCCATACTCTCCCACATTCCTTCCAGTGGGCACTGGGAAGATCTACAATGTCCTGTAATTGTCTATGAAACACCACCCAGGACGACTCCAAGTCCCGAAAATGCCTCCACATCTCATAGTTTACTTTTTTATGGTTGCATTCCCTCCTAATGTTTGTTCATTCCTTAACATTGAGGACTTTGTTATGTTGCCAGCTCTGCTGCAGATTGAGAGGCGGCTTAGATCTTATGAGGCAGATGGAAGGAACTGTTTTGTTTTCAGTTCTAGATAGTCACTGTTTTTCTGGGATGGGGGTTGTTCATCATTATCATTTTGTGGGTTTTCTTGGGTGAATCTGATGGACTGGAGAGTAGGTGTTGGCTGCAGTTCTGCTGAATTTCAGGTCTCAACCGGAATATGAACAGACCAAACATTTAAGCCTCTGAGACATATATTTAATGGGTATAGTGTTAATTACAGGTTGAAATAAAAGGGTAGGAGAACCTTGTGTAGGACATATAAATGAGCCTAACTCTGTTATGTTGGGAAAATAGGTTCTCATATTCCAAGACAAGGCCCAACAACATGATCATGATTTTGAGAGTTTCTGTCCTTGCCTATATTATCCAGAGGGCTCCAGAGCCCTCAGCAACACCCCTGTTTGAGGCTGTTTACAGTAGCAGTTAGTGCAGTCTGCCTGAGACATGCATGAGTGTAACAACTGGAATGACATCCCCCAACTCAATATAAAAGCTCTTAGTCAAAAAAACTCTTGTGTATTTGATGTTTCTCCCTGTTTCAAGGTCTTTTTCCAAATGCATCACTGGTTGGAGCTTGGTATTAATCCCTTGGTGCCACGGCTGCTCTTCCATGGAGGTCATGTCCCATGCTAGGGTGGAGAAGGTAGTGTGTTTATTTGCTCAGTTTGGTTTAGAGAGAAGCCACATGTAAGTAAAAAAGAGGTTTTCAGGAGGTAACTCTTAAGCAATAATTACAAAGAAACAGGAACAGAGCATTCCTACAATTGTATTTTCAACCAGAGACCTCCACCTCCCCAGCATTCAACTGTTCCTTCCTAAGCCTTCCCCCAAGTTCCATTATAGCCCAACCCACTCCTCCAACCATGCTCACTCTCTCAAATTCCTGTACCACCATCACCCCCATCCACTGCCAAACTACCACCTTTCACCTTATCATAGGTTCTTCCCAGATTGAGGATTGGCTCACCACTCTCGACGGCCTTTATGTCTCCTAGGAACCTGTCTTCCAGACTATCTCTGTGAGTCTGTTCAATATGTTTGGTCATATCAATGAGGTGATGGAATATTTGTCCTTTAGTGACTAGTTTACTTCACTCAACATAACGTCTTCAACATTCTTGTTGTTGTGTGTGTCAATACTTCTTTCCTTCTTACAGCTGGTGAATATTCCATTGTATGTATATACCACATTTTTCCCATCCCCTCATCTGCTTAGGAACACTTGGGTTGCTTCCAACTTTTGGCAGTAGTGAATAATACTGCTATAAATATTACTGTTCATATATCTGTTCATGTCCCTGCTTTCAGTTCTTCTGGATACATACCTAGTAGTTTCATTGCTGGATCATATACCAAATCTATAGTTAACTTCTTGAGAAACTGCCAAACTGTCCTCCACAATGCCTGCACTATTCTATATTCCTATAGCAGTGGGTGAGTGTTCCCGTTCCTCCACATCCTCTCCATTAGTAGTTTTCTGTATTTTTTAAATAGCAGCCAGTCTAATAGGTTTGAGATCATATCTCATTGTAGTTTTGATTTGCATTTCCCTAATAGCTAGTGATGCTGAACATTTTTTCATGTGCCTTTTAACCATTTGTATTTCCTCTTTGCTAAAGTGCCTAGTCAAGTCTCTTGCCCATTTTTTAAATGGGTTGTCTTTCTATTTTCAAGATGTAGGATTTGTTTATATATGCTGGATATTAGATCATGATCAGCTAAGTGGTCCCCAAATATATTTTCCATTGAGTAGGCTGCCTTTTCACTTTCTTCACAAACTCCTCTATAGGACAGAACTTTTTCATTTTGAGGAGTTCCTATTTTTCTTTCATTGCTTGGTTTTGGGTGTGAAGTTTCTGAAACAATTTCCTACTACAAGATCTTGTAGATGCTTCCCTACATTATCTTCTAGGAGCTTTGTGCTCTTGGCTCTTATATTTAGGTCTTTCATCCATCTTGAATTAATTTTTGTATAGAGCATGACATAGTGATCCTCTCTCATTCTTTTGGGTGTGGATATCCATTTCTCCCAGCATCATTCTGTACCAGTAGGGTGGGCTTGGTGCCCTTCCTGAATATCAGTTGGGCATACATTTGTGGTCTGTATCAGAACTCTCAATTCAATTCCAGTGGTCAGGATGTCTATCCTTGTGCCAATACCATGCAGTTTTGACCACTGTAGATTTATAGTATGCTTTAGAGTCATGTAGTGTGATCCCTCCAATTTTGCATCATTCTATTTCTATAAGTTATTGGCTTTTGGGGCCACTTGACTATCCAAACAAATTTCATCATTGACTTTTCCAGTTCAATAAAAAATGCTGCTGTAATTTTTATTGGTATTGTGTTAAATCTGTAAATCAGTTTGGGTGGAATAGATACCATAATGATATTTAGTCTTCTAATCCATGAACACGGAATATTCTTCCAATTATTTAGGTCTTCTTTGACTTCCTTTTTTAAAAAAATATGTACAAGTCATTTACATCCTTAAATTTATTGCTAGATATTTGTTTCTTTTAGTTATTATTATAAGTGGAATATTTTCATTTACAGATTGCTCAGTATTAGTGTAGAGAAATTCTGAATTTTGCATGTTGATCTTATATCCTTCCACTTTGTTGAACTCATCTATCAACTCTATATTGTGCATTTTGGGGCACTTTCTACATATAAGATTGTATCATCTGCAAATAGTGAAAGTTTTACTGCTTCCTTTTCAATTTGGATTCTATTTATTTCTTTTTCTTCTGGCTCTAACTCTCTTATGAGAATTTTCTAAATGAAGCTATTTTTAGAAATAAAAACATTTCACAATTAATTTGTATTGAGGACATCAACTACAGACCATAACAGTAGTTTTGTTATGTTTCACCTTTACACTTTGTGTTGATGATGAACCTTTAACATGTACCTGACTGCTTGTGCTGTCAGAGAAACATCAGAGTAAAACAACGTAACTGACAAGGAAATTTGTTTTCTTTTTCTGTGACATATAATATGTTTAAAATAACTAAAACCATGACTAACAATACCACACTCTTGTCTTATATCATGAAGATCATTATCATGACATAGCATGAACAGTGAGAATGTTGTTAACTCTCTAGGAATTTTATACAAACTTTATATTAACATTTTACTCTAACAAATTTAACCAACCAAGGGTTAAAAATCTCTTTTAAAATTTTTAATACTTCCTAAACACCTCCCATGTAATTCATAACCTATTAAATGAACTTTATTTTTAGCACCTCACTTTTTGGAAGGTGAAAGAAAAAAATCAGTTACAACAGTTTGAAATAAAAAGATATTCCATAGGGTTTGACATTTAAAAAGCAAAATGTCCAAAGTTGTCAGGTTTCAACATTATGTTAAAGAGGAAAATGTGCTGTTGTGAAGAAATGTTTGGTTTTGCTTAACTAAAGTTAAGAGAAGTCTTAGTTCTTAAAATGTAAGACTATTTTTCTTAAAACAACCATAGGCATGAAAAAGTTAACATAAAGTATTTTGATAAAACATAGGCTTTCTGCCTTTTATCCTGATTATTGAGGGAAAAAAATTCTTTATAGTGTCTTCCTAAAACAGACCAACAGTGGAACTGATGTAGCTTAAGTGGTTGAGCACCTGCTTCCCATATATGGGTTCCCAGGTTCAATCCCTGGTAACTTCCAAAAAGAAAATCATAACAAACAAGCAAACAAATGAAGAAAGAAAAAAAAAAAAAAACTCAGGGGAGCTGGTGTGGCTCAGTCGTTGAGTGCCAGCTTTCCACATAGGAGATCTGGGTGTCCGTTCTGAACCTGAGTACTCAAATAAAAAAAAACAGGCCAATAAACCAAGAAATAATGTCACCTTAATAAAGAAAAATCCAAGTTTCAGTTTTACATCAGTATATTATTTGATAGTAAGATTTTTAAAATTTTTATAGACCTATTAAATCTTTTCCAACTTTGACCATAATTTCCTATTCAATGAACCTTCTGTCACTTTCTGTATCTATTGAGGTTTTTTTTTTTTTAAGATTTATTTTTTATTTATTTAATTCCCCTCCCCTCCCCCGGTTGTCCGCTCTCTGTGTCTTTTTGCTGCGTCTTGTTTCTTTGTCCGCTTCTGTTGTCGTCAGCGGCACGGCAAGTGTGGGCGGCGCCATTCCTCGGCAGGCTGCTCCCTCCTTTGCGCTGGGTGGCTCTCCTTATGGGTGCACTCCTTGCGCATGGGGCTCCCCTACGCGGGGGACACCCCTGTGTGGCACGGCACTCCTTGCGCGCATCAGCACTGCGCATGGGCCAGCTCCACACGGGTCAAGGAGGCCCGGGGCCTGAACCACGGGCCTCCCATGTGGTAGACGGACGCCCTAACCACTGGGCCAAAGTCCACTTCCCTCTATTGAGGTTTTGTTCTGCATTTTCTTCTCTCTCATTCCATAACAACCAGTCATTTTATATTAGGAAAAACTACTTTCTTTTTCCTTAATAAAAATACATATTTAAGTTACCAAATTGATTTTTGAAACTGTCTACAAGTAAACATATTACAATGAAAAATTACCATCAAAATTGAACTTGACAGGATAATATTAAATACTTAAAACACCTTAGTTAAAGCACTTTGAAACAGTGATATACAATCATTTAGCAAAGATTAATAGGTATTACACTGTTTCACCCAAAATGTATCATATATGATTTACTTTTATATGAATTTTGAAATCTATGAGGATATTTTGCCTCTACAGTTTTGTTAAATGCTTGGAATTAGTTATAAATATAATATAATTCATTGGAAGCTTGGAGAGAAATTTTCTCTTAAATGAATTACTTCTATTTACTTAAAATGAAGTGTAATGAAGACAATGTTTTCTTAGAGGTGAAGAGTGTGGGTGGGGTGCTGTTATTTTGGGGATTGTCCAGGTTGTTTACTGTAACACGAGTATAAGTGCCCTGAAATCTTGTGCCCTAGGGTATGTTGGGGTTTATGTAGCTGCTGTTTTAGCTTGAGTGGATTTTTTCCTCCATTCTTTTTCTTTTACAATAATTTTGTCTATCTAGATCTACTTTCACCAGCAGTTCTGTAAATCAATTGGCAAAAATCTTAGTAATCAGGCTTATAAATCTAAATAAGATTGAAATACTTGCAAGACCCACTGGGTCTTCAATAAGATTTAGGAAATATTATTATTACAAAAGGGGATTTAGGCTATGTCAGGACATACAGAGGTTAAGAGAGGAGGATTTCAAAGAGCATTAAAAGCTTGACTTCCCCAATTTCTAGGATTCCAGGAGTTTTTTTCTTTTTGATCTATAAAAATGTTCTAAAATTGATTGTGGGGATGAAATCACAGCTCTGTGGTTACACTGAGAACCACCGATTATACACTTTGGATGGATTGGATGGTGTGTGAAAAAAACCGATTTGAAGGAAAAAAAAAAAAAACAGGAAGAAATTATATCCATGCAAAATACCTGCAGGACAGATTCATCTATCATCCTGTGAAAGGTAGGCCACAGGAGTATGGACCTGGTCATTCAATATCAAATCTAGGATAGGTTAAGTTAGGAGGTCAACACAATCACCTGAGTATAATTAAAGTAGAGGTTAAGTACTCCCCCAGTGAAAGTTAGTTTTCTATATAGGGGAAAATTAACCAGGCCTCAAAACCATACCCTGAGGTCTTATAAAAGGATAACTTGAGGGAGCAGATGTAGCCCCAGAGGTTTGGTGCCTGCTTCCTACATGGGAGGTCCCAGGTTCAGTCCCTGTGGCCTCCTAAAATAAAACAAAACAAAACAAACAAAAACAAACAAATGAAAAAACCAACTCAGGGGAGCTGATTTAGCTCAGTGGTTGAGTGCTGGCTTCCCATATATGGGGAATCCACCCCAGTGCCTGAAAAAAAGGGATAATTTCATGAAGATCTATCATAGTCATAATCTTTGAAACATTATGAAGTTTTCAAAATCAATTCAGTAGTTAGAGATAAGATGCTACAAAAGACAAAATCTTTGCATGCAGAGAGTAACATCGTGTGCATGTAACATAAAAGAATCTCTCTGGAGTCCCACTGAATGATTAGTCTAGAATTCTATATAGAGAATTGAATTAATGAATATATTCAAGTAAATATTTTATCATGTCTCTTCTCCTTCCCAACAAGAGATTTTTCATATTGGAGGGAACCCATTTTAATCAATGACTTGGTGAAGGTTTCTATCACAACTTCAATTGGACTCAATATGTGCCAATGCACATGGTAAAGAAGGCCTGTGTCAGCCCAGTTGTTTTTTTCCAAGTCCCAGACGATGAACTTAATTTTTTTTAAATTTTAACTGTATTTTTGGATGATACATGGATCACAAATAATGTTAAATTAAAAATATAAGAGTTACCATAAGCCACAACCCACCCCCCACTCCTCAATCAACCTCTTTCATCAGTGTGGCACATTCGTTGCATTTGGTGAATACATTTTGGAGCACTGCTGCACAGCATGGATTATAGTTTACAACGTAGTTTACACTCTCCCTGAGTCCATTCAGTGGGTTATGGCAGGATATATAATGTCCAGCATCTGTCCCAGCAGTATCATTCAGGACAACTCCAAGTTATTAGACCCTCAGTGACCAGTGATCCTGTAATGAACATAAGCAAAGTCAAATGATAGTTCAATTTTATGACTATTGTCTTTATGAGGAAGCCTTCAGAAGAACTTGTGCCCTCAGATAAAATTAGAGAATTCATGTTGGAGAGAAATTATATGTCTGCCATCTCTGTGGGAAAGCATTCAGCCAACCTTCCAATCTACTAAGAAACCTGAGAGAACTCACACTTGAGAGAAACCCCATGAATATCATCTATGTGGGGAACTTTCACTCATCCTCCCATATTAGATAACATGAGAGAACTCACATTGGAAAGAAACAATAAGAATGCCAGATATGAGAAAACACTCCAGTAATTGTTCTAACCTTAGATAACAATAGAGAGAAACCATATGAATGTCATGTATGTGTGAAAGTATTCTGTCAATAAATAGCCCTTAGATTACAAGATAAAATTCACACTAAAAATGTTACATATATGGAAGATTATCCAGTCTCAACCCTAACTTTCAAACAAATGAATCCTCAGATGAGTGTAATCCAATGTTAGTATAATCAATGTGATACAGAATTCCCAACAGTGTGTTGCCCATTCTATGAGTAGAAGCCAGTACTCCATTTATGCCAATGCTCATGTCATAGGTATTGGGGCTCTACCTTCATCCTCTATCACCAGATAAGTAGACCTTCCAGATAGATGCAATCAGGGAGCAAAGCCAAAGGGGTGGGCAAGGAATTCTGATTCTTCCTAGGCCATCCCTGGTGCAGAAGCCAGGTCCAAGGAGACATACGGGCCACCTTGTATAGCAATGTGCTTCCAGCTCCTCACACAGCAGCAGCAAACCCTGGGATACAAGCTTTGAGCTGAAAGTCATCCTCCATTTGTGTTCTTAGAGGGAGAGCTTTGTCTTGAATACTGCCCTGAGACTGAGGTCATCTTATGGTTATGGTGGCACACAAGTTGAGTATGAGGGTAGGAGAAAAAGGGGCTGGGCCTGATACTCTTCTGAGGGGAAATGGCTTTCCTCTGACCTTCAGTAGGCACCTATTCCACAGACATGGTCCATGGGGACAGAGCTACATTTGGGTGGGATGGCTGGCAGGGTACAGCACATTTGTCTGACATGAAGCTGTGTTTACAGAGCAGGCACAAAAAGCACTGCGTCAACTCAGGCTCTGTTTAGAGGAGCATCGGATATACTGATGGACATGAATGCCTTCTCCCAACCACCCCTCCAGTGTGGCTAATTAAGAGGCAGGAAGTGCTCCTGTGACCAGCTTCCTAACTGAAGGGAAACATGTTTTATCTCAGAAAATATTGGAGAATGGGATAAGGAGAGAGTGGGCACTGTCTGAACTTTAATCCATCCCAGATTCACATCAAATCTTGTGGTGATTAATGGCTGGTATCAGAATCTACGAGGATGCAGGTCTGGATTTAAACCATCTAGGATTCTAGCAAGATTGGTGGGTGGTTGGGAGGTGGGATGCTTTGACCCTGGGAATAGACTGAAAAGGAGGGGGATTCCTCCAGGTGCAGATTGAGATGCCTGGATGTGCAGTACCCACAAAACACTTTTTCTCCTCTTCCCCTATACAAGCTTTCATACTGGCATTGCATGGACACTGGGGACACCAGTGAATTAAGCATTGGGGTAACCTCCCCAATCCATTGCTTTAACAAAGGAATGTGTGTTGGGGTTGGGCAGAAAGCAAGAGCTTGAAAGTTGGCCAAAGTATTGTGAAGCAGCAAAGAACAATGTAAATTATAATCCATGCAGTGCAGCAGTGCTCCAGAATGTATTCACCAAATGCAATGAATGTGCCCCACTGATGAAAGAGGTTGTTGATGATGAAAGAGGTTGTTGATGTGGGAGGAGTGGGGGTGAGGTGGGGGGGGAATATTGGAACTGCTTATATATATATATATATTTTTTTTAAGATTTTTAAAAATTTCTCTCCTCTTCCCAGTTTTCTATTCTCTGTGTCCATTTGCTTTGTGTTCCTCTGGGACCGCTTCTATCCTTGTCAGCAGCACTGGGGATTTGTGTTTCTTTTTGTTGCGTCATTTTGTTGTGTCAGCTCTCCCTGTGCTCAGTGCCATTCTTGGGCAGGCTGCACTTTCTTCTGTGCTGGGCAGCTCTCCTTACAGGGCACACTCTGCGCGTGGGTCTCCCCTACGCGGAGAACACCCCTGCGTGGCACGGCACTCCTTGTGCGCATCAGCACTGTGCGTGGGCCAGCTCCACACGGGTCAAGGAGGCCAGGGTTTCAATTGCAAACCTCCCATGTGGTAGGCAGATGCCCTATCCATGGAGCCAAGTCTGATTCCCTGCTTATATTTTTTAATGTAACATTTTTTTGTAATCTATCCATCTTTAAAAAAAGATCATTAAATTTTTAAATAAATAAATAGAAGAAACAGCAGGGACTGGAGGAAGGAGCTCTATGCTCTTGTTACCATATGGGGTTGTGGACCCAGCCTCACCACATGGAGAAGGAACAGGGGTAGCCAGACTAAGCCAGACTAGAAAGTGGGGAATGGGTTGGAGGAGGAGGAGGAAGGACAGTTCTATTTGCACAATGGTCTTGGACCTGGAATCCTTCCTCAGCGATCTGGGACTTCTCTTTTCATTTATTTGTGTGGTTGCACTCTGTCACTCATCTTATTTTCCCTGTACCCTTCCAGCTCTACACTCAGCCTATCATGTGCATCTTTTCTTTTTAAGCAGGCAACACTTCTGGAAGGAAGCATAAGTAAACAAGGATCCTTTCAGAGTGAGGACTGCAGACAGTGGGCCATGATCTGGAGTTGGGAATAGGGGTCATCACATGAGCATTTGGCTCATCAGTATCAACCTTTCCAGCTTACCTTGAGCAAAACCAAAGTATCAAAGTCACATTCTCAGAGGATATATCCTCTAATCTCACAGAAACAACAAACACACCAGGGTGAAGATTGTATGGCCCCTGATTAACAACTAAAAAATTATACTGAAGGTAAAACAGAAAACAAAATTCTGAGTCCAGCAGAAGATAATTTAACATTTGAGAAAGATGAGTCATGAAACCATTTAATTTGCAAATTTTTTCAATAGTGTAACTACTGACAGTCTATACCAGATAAAGTTCTAATTTTTATTTTTTTAAGATTTAATTTATTTCTCTCCCCTCCCTTCCCCACCCCAGTTGTCTGTTCTCTGTGTCTATTTGCTGCAACTTCTTTGTCTGCTTCTGTTGTTGTGAGCGGCACTGGAATCTGTGTTTCTTTTTGTTGCATCATCTTATGTCAGCTCTCCGTGTGGGTGGCACCATTCTTAGGCAGGTTGCACTTTATTTCACACTGGGCAGCTCTCCTTACCGGGCGCACTCCTTGTGCGTGGGACTCCCCTATGTGGGGGACACCCATGTGTGGCACAGCACTCCTTGCACACATCAGCACTCTGCATAGGCCAGCTCCACACAGGTCAAGGTAGCCCAGGGTTTGAACCACGGATCTCCCATATGGTAGACAGACACCCTAACCACTGGGCCAAGTTCGCTTGCCAGGTTCTAATTTTTAAGTTCACTAATAGTCCTTTTAATTTCTTTATTACCTTCTGCAGCAAAAGGCTCTCCACACACATGCACACACATATCTAATCAGATCACTCCATCACTTTAATTCTTCAATATTTTCTAATAATCAGACTAGGACCATTGGGCTTACCATGGTCTTCAGGCTTGTATCCAACTGTCCTGCCCTCTTCTCCAGCCCAGTTTATCACTTTCAGGTGCCATCCAGGTGCTCTCAATTCCTGGGGCACAGCAGGTTCTCAGTTGTTTCAGGATTTCACACTTGTACCCTCAGAATGAAAAAAAACCAAAAACCTCTCAACCTATTGTTACTTCCACCAAAAATTTTAGAACTTTCCCCTGTGAAAGCTTTATGGTCAAAGTTTCTTAAGTTTCCAAGAAGACTTTATCACCACAAATTAAGTATATATGGCTAGGTATCTAAAGTATATTACTCATTTTTCTTTAAATTATCTCTTCCAAACTAAACAGTATGTGTCACATGGGCAGATGATCTGTTCTGCCGTGTAATTCCCCTCCCTGGCCCAAGTCTGAATCCTAGTACTCATGCAACCAACATTCACTTCTGACAAAAAGAGTACCACACTTGCCTTTAGATTGTTGCAGGGTAACTAGGCTGTAAAAGTATAGAAACATATAAAGAACGATAAAATTGAATATTTGATCATGAAAAATGTTTGCTTCAAAAATAACAGAGTATATATATATATATTTTAAAGATTTATTTATTTATTTCTCTCCCCACACTCCACCACAGTTGTTTGTTCTCTGTGTCCTTTTGCTGCATCTTCTTTCTGCTTCTGTTGTTGTCAGTGGCACAGGAATCTGTGTTACTTTTTTTGTTGCATCATCTTATGTCAGCTCTCTGTGTGTGAGGCACCATTTCTGGGCAGGCTGCACTTTCTTTCACATGGGGCAGCTCTCCTTATGGGGTGCACTCCTTGAAAGTGGGGCTCCCCTATGCAGGGGACACCCCTGCATGGCAGGGCACTCCTTGTGTGCATCAGCACTGTGCATGGGCCAGCTCCACATGGGTCATGGAGGCCCAGGATTTGAACCGCAGACCTCCCATGTGGTAGACGGATGCCCTAACCACTGGGCCAAGTCCACTGCCAGAGTATATATTCTTAATTTCAAAAGTAAGTATTAAGCAAGTCAAAATATTCCTTTTGGAAATAATTACTATACAGAAAGCAAAATATTTTGCTTGAGTTTTCTTCACAAATAATTTTTCTTCTTTCTCTCAGGAGATATTGAAAGAAATTCAAATGTTTGATTTTTTATAAAAATAGTTGAAACATACTCTATGTATAGTCAAATCAATAATGGAGATGAACAATTCCTGGCACCTCTAATATTTTAGGCTTGATTAAAAAAATCTTTTCTTGCAAGTTAGGGTCTCACACTGTATTTGTTAGGGCTCTCTAGGCAACAGAATCAACAAGAGATATCTGTCAATAGTAAGAGATTTTATCAGAGTCCCTCACATGACTGTGGGGTTGCATAAGTCCAGGTTCTGCAGGCAGGCTACAACCAGGGGCTCCAATGAAAGTCCACTGAATTTTCTTATTATTTTTTTATTCTAAAATTTTTAAAAAAAATTTGTTAAAGTTAATAGATCATATAGAATGCTACATATAAAAAATTGAGTTACCCATAAAACCCACTCCCACCTTTAACACCCCCACTCCCCCACCCCATCATTTTTGTAAATTGTATTTTTTTGAAGATATATCCATCACAAAAAAAGTTACATGATAAAAAGCATAAGAGGCTCCCCTATACTCCCCATCCCCCCCACTACTCCTCCCACACTAACAACCTCCCCCATCATTTTGGCACACTCATCGCACTCAGCAAACACATTTTGGAGCACTGCTGCACCACGTGGATGATAGTTTACCCTGTAGTTCACACTCTCCTGCAGTACATTCAGTGGATTATGGCAGGATATATAATGCCCAGCATCTGACCCTGCAATATCATTTAGGACAACTCCAAAGTCCCAAAAATATGTCCGCTCATCACGTCTCTTCTTCCTCCTAGGGCATGAGAAGTTGCCCTCAGCAACTACTGTGGTCTCTTTGTCCCCATCAATGATAAATTTCTTCAAACAGTAGTCACAAAAGTTTTATAGTAGAATATCAGTAAGTCCACTGTAATCCATATTTTATTCCTCCATTCTGTGGGCCCTGGGATAGTGATGTCCACTCCACCTCTATACCAAGAGGGGGCTTAGATTCCACATGGACGATGGATGCAATTCTCCTGCTTGCAGGTGTAGGCACTCTCAGTTCCCTGGTGTGGTGACTGACCATTTTCACCTCCCTCTTAGCTGACCTGCATAAGTCCAATGAACCAGAGAGTAGGAATTGCAACTCTGCTGAGGCCCAGGGCCCTGCTGGCACTTGGACAGTCCAGAGGTTCAAGTCTCCTGAGCATACACCATTGCTAGCACCAACCAAAGGTTCAGTAAAAGTGACAGAAGAGGCATGTGTAGAAAGATCACATCTGAGTCCAACTCCATCACACTGAAGAACACAAATTCCAAAGTATAGGGCCCACTGACATGGTACTGAGCTCCAGAGCTATCTGCCATGATCATATCCCTATGGGCCTCTGTAGCCCTCAGGAGAACCAGGACCTGGGGTTGTATCCACTTTGGCTGTTTCTGGGGTCCTCCTGAGGAGTGTGTAATCATAACCCCTCTGATGACCTCTTTTTTGAAGACTCTTTGCCATATAAACTCATTTGCCTTTGCCATTTCCCTGTTTTATTCAAGGTCAAAAAGCAGTTTTTAACACATGATCCTACATATGGGCTGAGATATTCTGCTGATTTGAGTTGACCCTTTCATTCAAGGTCTTTTTCTATGTATAGCACCAGGAGGTGCTTGGTAGTAATCCCTCAGCACCAGGGAGGTTCATCCCCAGGAGTGATATCCTACACTGGGCAGAATGTAATGCATTTACATGCTGAGTTTGGCTTAGAGAGTGGCCACGTTTGAGTAACATGGAGGCTCTCAGGAGGTAACTCTTAGGCACCCTGCAGCTCTAGGCCTAGTTCATATTTCAGGCACACAGATTTATAAGCATAGTTATCAGTATCAAGGGCTCATTCTTGGAAAATCCTTCTTTGTTGGTCTTTACCATTGCACTTGGGGGATTGTTGCAGTTCCATTGGGGAATGTGATAGAGCTCCCTGGCTAGAAATTCAGCACTCCCTCAGTTGTCATTTGTAACTGTTATACAAACATTTTTATATCCCCTATATACATGCCCTGGAGAACACTCTCACAACCATGTGCCCCCCATTAATAACACCCCATACCAGTGTTCCTCCCCTGCCATAGTTGAACCTCTCTCCCCCTAAAGTTCTTGATGAGTTCTGGAGTCGTTAGCTCTCCATAGATGAGTTGGGAAATTCTCACTCAATGCTGGCATCACTTCCCCTTTTAAGATATTCAACTGATTGGATAAAGCATCACTCATTGCTGATGGCAATCTGCCTGATTGATGTAGCTGTAATCAGCTATCTATGATTTACTAGAGCAGTAAAGTCAATGGTGACTAAAGTCCATAAATGCCCTTGCATTACAGTTAACCCAGTGTTTCCTTGACCAAACAACTGGGCCCAATTACCTGGCTGAGTTGACACAATAGCCTAACCATCACACATACTATATTACATGGTTCATGAATCAGGATCATTCGATTCAGAAAACAGAAGGGTGCTCTGGAGAGGAAGTGGAAAAGGGAAAATCATATAAGGAGAAGGTCGAAGCAAATGAAGCAATGTTTTTGGCTGATGTTGCTTCAGCTTTACAGAGGGGGTGCCTTACAACATGGGGAGCAGATATACATTGAATAGTATAGTTTGCTTGTCTATTCTGCTAAGCTATCTCTATGGGACCAAAGGAATTTTTATCACCAAGTATTGCTTATCTGCAGCTCTTTAGGATGTGTTCCATTTTCTCAGAAAGTCCCTGACAGACCATTGTTTTCTACTTCTGGAAAACCCTGCAGGGAAAGGTGGTCCATTCCCAGCAATGCCCAGTGAAGGCAGCCATTTTATTTTACTCAACCGGCTTATAGGATTGTACATTATTTAGGACATCAGGTAATTCTGAATTGAAGAGATATGTATTGTGTGGTATTTTTCTTGTTTAGTAAACTATGTCATACAAAAGCATGAAAAAATGTATTTGCATTGACTAGGTATTGTTAGCATAACTATTACACTTATAGAGAGAAACACTGACACTCCAGCATGAGAGATTTGGTTGGGTTACACATCTCCCTGGAAGTAAAAAGCAGCACTGATTTTCTTTCTGAAAGCACTGCATATCACTGCCCCAAACCCTGAATCCACAAGACTGAGACCTCTGGATAGTGAATATTGCTTTGGTCATACATGAATTACTGAATGAAAGGACATGACCTATTTTCATTAACTATATCTACCTCTTTTATATAATTAGAGGGAAATGTGTGTTTTTTTTGTGGTGTAATTTGATTACATTTTTCTTCATTGGCACTGACACAGGATATGTCCTGTCTCACATGCTTAATGAGGTTATTAGAAGCATAAAGAGTAACCATCACAACTGGTTTTTCTAGAGCAAGAAAGCAGCTTTGAGCCTAGAATGTACTGACAGCATCTTCAATAAGGACCCAGTGTCCCTCGATTCTCCTTATATTTTGACTCTGGTGAGTACCTGAAAGAAGTTTCCTCAGGAGGGATGGACCTCCTTTACAGTGTAAGTAATGATCTGAATGTAGATATTTGGGGTCAGGCTATCAGGGTGCCAGTGAGGTTATTATAGAAAAGGAATTACTCTGGAATTTAATTCATATGTAATAGTTGGATGGGAATCTGCCTTATATTAGGAATCTGAGATCCATTTTGCTGCAATGAGTCCCAAGAGGGAGAGAGAAAACTCTGGGAAAATAGAAATGAATATAGATGACAAATGTCATCACCAGATGAATGGACATGGGAAGACTAACATAGTGAAGGGGAGAGCCAGAGAAGAGAGGAATTCTGAAGGTTTGACATTTAAACTGACACCACAGGAAAATGAGTTAAGTGGTGCATGGGATTGGGAGGTAGTGAGTGACAATAATAGTCCTCAGTGCAGAGAGAATAACGATGTTCAACTGTGTTTGTGTGGTGCTGAAGCTATCGCTTGAATAAGTACTGACAGAAGTAACCTTTCCTACTGATTTCCTACGGAAGTTTCTTTTTTCTTGGTTTAAAAACACCATCCCCTGCTGGCAGACTTGGCCCAGTGGTTAGGGGTCCACCTACCACAAGGGATGACCAGGGTTCAAACCCCGGGCCTCCTTGACCCATGTGGAGCTGGCCCATGCGCAGTGCTGTCGCACGCAAGGAGTGACCTGATGCATAGGGATGTCCCCCGCATAGGGGAGCCCCACACACAAGGAGTGCACCCCATAAGGAGAGCCACCCAGTGTGAAAGAAAGTGCAGCCTGCCCAGGAATGGCGCTGCACACACAGAGAGCTGACACAACAAGATGACACAACAAAAAGAGACACAGATTCCCATGCCACTAAAAACAGAAGTGGACAAAGAAGACAACACAGCAAATAGACACAGAGAACAGACAACGGGGGTGGGGGGAGGAGAAATAAATAAATATATAAATCTTAAAAAAAAACACCATTCCCTTTATGCATATTGGTAGGAACCTTTTCTCATCTTATATTTAGTAAGGAGATGATTATATGTTCTAATCCAAGATCCAGAATATACCTTGATTTTGTCTTGCACTTTATAACTGGAATAAACTGGTTCTGTCAGCAGGAATATGTGCACTTAAGAGAAGCCTGACCTAAAAGTTAACTTTCCTTCATTAAAATAGTAAAAAACGCATACAGCCACCATTGCACCTCCATTTTCTTATATGCAACATATGATCAAGTATGTTCTTTTTTATATAATTTCAAATCACATCATAACATATTTTGAGAATATAAACATATTCCCAATGCAAACACAAAACACTGAGAAAATTAAACTTAGAAATAGGGGAAAAAACATTATCAGAATGAAAGGCTTTCACACTCTTCTTAATTTAATACAATGAATGACTTTAACAGATTTTCCAATTCAGTATGTTTTAAATAGCATATGCTCAGCTAAGACCTCCTCCTACCTCACCCAATCTCACTTAATCAGCCTCAATACACTAAAGCAGCCCCACAAAATCACATAATGCTCAGCCCAGCTTTCAGCTTGAGGAGACTGATATGAGGAAATTAATGTCCTCAGGTCTGTAAGGGGCTGGCCTTTGCTAGTAAACTATTTTCTTGACATCCTTGTGTCACTGAATTGGAATTATGCACATGGGTCAAAAGGACTCTGCCAAGCAGTTTCAGTGTTGACAGGGAATTTCAAACATTAATTCCTGGATGCTGAGAAAATCGGTCATTTTCACTGTTATATTTTACTTTAGGTGCCTGTAGCTGTTGGGGAAAAACAAATAAAAATAAAATAATCTCTCAACCCAGAAAACCTGTCCACAAAAGTAGAAGAGAAAGAAAAACAATTTTATTATTGAATAAAGAATTTCATAAATTGAATAAAACATTCATTGAATAAAGCAATGAATAAAGCATTAAACCAGAACAGGATGCATCACAGGTAATCCACAAGAGTTGGCAAAGACAGAAAGAAACCTCATGGTTTGTGTGTAGCTAAGCAGATACAACCAACCCATTACATACACATTCTCAAGATATCTCTTTATCTTCAGGTGAGAGGTGGGTTCACAATTTGGAGACAGGAACAGTCACCACCACTACCTCCAGGATTTATACCCTACCATAAAAATGGGAGATATTTTGATTGCATTTTATTCGAATGGCTTTCTTCCTTGTGGAGACCCTGTGTTGTGGGGAAATTTGCTTTATATACATTTCTAAAGGACAAAGAAGGAGGCACTGCTTAAAGTGTTGGTTTACTAAATACTAAGATGGGAGTCTGAAGGTAGTTTCTTCCCTTACATTCAAAGGAGGAGAGTTTCTTATGTTTAAGTTTGTATTTTCATAACATACAGTCACACAGAGATAAAATTTCAGAAATAAACTCCAGATAATAGTTGTAGAGATGGAAGTGATGGAAATGTCAATAGAAAAAAATGCATCAGAGAGTAGTGAAGTGTATCAAAAGAGGAGATAGGACATGTTGCTTTAGTTTGCTAATGGGTGCCAATGCAAAAATATGAGAAATGGTTTGACATTTGTAATGGGAATTTATTAGGGTAAAAGCTTACATTTTCAATGCTGTGAAAATGTTCAGATCAAGTCATCATCAGAGATGCCATCTCTCAAAAAGTTGGCTGCTAACAGATCCAGGACTCCTGCCACATGTCAGGGCTAAGTGGCCACTGGACTCTGCTTTCTTCTCCAGGCTCAGGTTCTCCCCAGCTCAGCTGGGGCAACCAGGCATATGGGTCATCTATGCTGGGCTATAGCTCTTTATTCCAGGCTGCTCTACTGAGTCCAGCCTCAGCCTCTCTCTCAGACTCTTGTGGTTTCTGTGTCTTTCTGGGCTTAGGAGATCCTGGAGTCCTCTCTCACATGACAGAGTAAATGGAAGATGTTTTTCTCTGTCTGCCTTTGCATGTTTCTCCCATATATAAAAGACTCCAGCAAGAGGGCCTAGATGCACCCTGGTTAAGCATCACTGAAGAACTCCAAAGACCCCCCCAGTCAGAAGCAGATTTGGCTCAATGGAAAAGCATCCACCTACCACACAGGACTTCCTGACCCATCATCCGTCTACCACATGGGAGGTCCAGGGTTCAAACCCAGGGCCTCCTGACCCATGTGGTGAGCTGGCCCATGCACAGTAGTCATGCGCACAAGGAGTGCCGTGCCACACAGGGTGTCCCCCGCATAGTGGGAGCCCCACTCCCACAAGGAGTGTACCCTGCATGGAGAGCTGCCCCATGCAAAAAAAGTGCATCCTGCCCAGGAGTGGCACTACACACACAGAAAGCCAACACAGCAAGATGATGCAACAGAAAAAAGAGACACAGATTCCTGGTGCACTCATGAGAATACAAGGAAACACAGAAGAACACACAGCAAATGGACACAGAAAGCAGACAACTGTGGGAGGAGGGAAGGGGAGATAAATGAATCTTAAAACAACAAGAACAAAGACCTCCTAGTGAATCCAGTCCAAAGAAAGAGTTCTGCACCCACAGGAAGGATTAGTTCCAAGAACACAATCTTTTATGGGATTCACAAAAAAGCTTCAAACTGTCACAAGCTTAGAACAGATTACTAAGATGTTTCAAAAATATATTTAAGAAGTACCTTTAGGACAATTTGGGAAAAAGTGATTAGAATAATTTGAATACTGAGATGTCAGAGAATTCTTGGAAAAAGTTCCTCAGAGGAAGTCAAGGTCAAATTCTTCTTAGTTCCATATAAAAGCAAACACACACATTGAATATATTTATGGGGAGCTCATTAATGTTAAAAGATTCATTTATGGGTAAAAATGGTGAATTTTGTACAGAAAAGACAGGAGGAAATGAGGAATGGAAACTGGACTTCAGTTTGATTGTGAAGGGAGGAACAGCAGGACAGGAAGTAGAATGAAGAGAGGATCAGAGGAGGTTTTATGGCTTAGTTTTTCTTCTTCATATTTTGCTGCCTAGTAGATTAACAAACGGAGTGAAACCCAAGTAAGATAGCTGGCACTTGACTTCTGGACAATGCAGCCGCAGTCAGTAGGGAAATGCACTTTCTTCTGAAATGACAACTCTATTGTCTCTGGGAGGGAAGGTTTCTCATATTGTTCTGGCTCTTTCTGCTAATGGTCCTTCTCTGCTGTGAAAAATTAAAACCACAGGATCCACAGGGGAACTCTCTGTCCATTTATACAACTGTGCATCCCTTGGTTGGATGTTCTATTATGATCAAGGTTGTACTTATTTTGTAATTCCTGAGTTTGGAGCCAGTGAAGTGTAAAGCATTCTACCAACCAAGAATCCAGTATAAAACAAGGATTTTGGGAGGCAGGGATGGAAAAATAAAACTGGGATTCCTAATCCTATTCACAGCCAGTCTGCCCCTTTAGGAAGGGAAAAGCCAGGAAAATCAAATTTACAAAGCTGAAAACTTTGATTTGCTCTATCTGTTTAGTCAGTAGAATGGCACCGTTGTCCCTGCTTATTCAGACCAAGATTAACTTGATCAGTGCTATCTCCCCACATGAAGCAGGATGTGTTAGTGAAGCCACAGACCCTTCTTCAGAGTCCAATAATAATCTAGGGCTATGCATCATCTAACACCCTGGTGTCTAAACAGCAAAGGGATTCAGGCATGACATCCAGTCCCTGAGTATTCTGTTTAATTTTTGGGATAATTCTTAGACATGGCCACCTGTTTTTCTTTTAATTTCTATGTCATATTCCATACATCTATTGCTCATCTTGTCCCCAGATCAGTGATGCTAGGGTCTTAGTGTCAGAGGGACTGTTATGACAGCTCATTTGTGGCACTGGAGAGTTTTGACTAGTGTGGATTCTGGGGGCAATTGCTTGAGGGTAATGCATCTTGGTATATATCTATTGTATTGCAATTTTCACCAAACCCAAGTAAAGGAAATATTGTCCAGGGTAGAACCTGAGTAAGAGTTTTGTGGGGGAAGCCTTACAAACCAGTGTGGCTCCCTCTGCTTCCAATAATCTCCATGTACCTATGAAATTCAGTTTGAATGGTTTAATGAAATTCCAGGTAGTGTTAAAGCAATGCTATAAACTTATAATTGCAAAATTGGCACCATAAAATATTTTACTAACCATCTTGATTTTTTGAGCTTCTATTTTATCCAGGGAGTTATAAAGAAGAAATGGAGGTTAACTGAAGTGAGCGGGCATACCCACAATCCTTTGCAGTACTGATAAAATCCCCAGTCCTAGCCTAAGGAGAAGAAGTCAAGCTGACACCAGCAAGGCCTGCTGATCCTCACCAGAGGGTCACATCTTACTTCAGTATCCTGCTTGCTGATTAACACATGGCCCCAAGGACACCCTGTTCAAAGAGCCCCACAGCCTTGTAATGTATAGGAAGCATGGAAAGCATGGACAGCACATAGCAAGAGTAAATCATATTCCCTTATCTCTCCCCATCCTCCTATACCTTCCCTTTTTCTCAAGCAAACATATAAGCTGCACCCACAACTCAAACTTTTGAGCAGAAACCTCTTGGTGCTGCCCTTGCACTAATATATAGTAACTAGCTCTGCATTCCCTTTATGAACTTGTTTTTCTTTCAGCACAACACAATCAAGCAAGTTTACATATCATGTCTTATATCTGGCACCTTGGTCAAATAAATTTCTAATGGGGTAATTCCACAAAATGCTTAAAGCCATGGTCTTTTTTCAGGAAGTTACTGATGAGTGAGGTGGAACATTGCAATAATGGAAAAAGGATATTCTTGGGAGGAACAACCAGTAGAAAAAGATCAATAAAAATTGGTCCATTGTAAGACATTTTTGACTATTCTGGACCCCTTGCCATTCCAAATAAATTCGCTCATTTGCTTTTTGATTTCCTCAAAAAAGGGTGTTGGGATTCTTATTGGGATTGTGTTGAATCTATAAATCAGTTTGGGTAGAATTGACACCCTAATGGTATTTAGTCTTCCAAGCCATGAATACAGAATGCCCTGCCATTTATTTAATTCTTCTTCAGGTTCTTTTAGTAATGTTTTGTAGTTCTCTGAGTACTTGGTTAAGTTTACTCCTAAATATTTGATTGTTTTAGTTGCTATAATAAATGAAATTTTTTTTTCTCCTCAGATAGCACATAAGTAGTGTATAGAAACACTATTGATTTTCACATATTAATCTTGTATACCACCACTTTGATAACTTTTCTATTAATTATAGTAGCTTTTATCCCTCTTCCCTTCCCACCTCCCCCCATTGCCCGCTCTCTCTGTCCATTACCTGAGTGTTCTTCTGTGTCTGCTTGCATTCTTGTCAGTGGCACCGGGGAATGTGTGTCTCTTTTTGTTGCATCATCCTGCTGCATCAACTCTCCGTGTGTGCGGCACCATTCCTGGGCATGCTGCATTTTTTTTTTTTGCATGGAGCGGCTCTCCTTACACGGTGCACTCCTTCTGCATGGGGCTCCCCTACAGGGTGGACAGCCCTGCATGTCACGGCACTCCTTACAATCATCAGCACTGCACGTGGGCCAGTTCCTCAGGTCAGGAGGCCCTGGGTTTGAACCCTGGACCTCCCATGTGGTAGGCAGATGCACTATCAGCTGAGTCAAATCTACTTCACAATTGTAGTAGTTTGTGGATTTTTACCCCTCTCTTTGTGCATACAAGGCACACATATATATGTATATATTTTATTTATATATAATACAAACACCTATATACATTCATATATACATGCATATAATATAGATATATATGTACTTTCCCCACATAGTTGTTTAGTGTCATTTCTACCTAATACTCTGTAAAATGGGTGTTAAAGTGTAATTATCAAGAACAATCCTGAGCCTTCATACTTTGAGAAAGACCACAGAGTTGGTCACTGGGTCAACCTCACAAGTGAGTCAGTACTGAGAGGAGCAGTGGCATTTTAATGCTCATTCATGTACATTCCCTGTACCCTGTATAATATGGTGTAGGCAGCTGCTCATGTTGAGGAATACACAAGTACATTTGGAATAATCAGCCCTTCTTTATTTCTGTCCCATTCTTTAAAAACTCCAGATATTTGTGGATCTAGAATCCTAGCTGGCATCCTACTCTCCCTTTCCTCTGGCCTGGGGACCTGCAGACACCATGGTTTTCCACCATCTCTTGGCTTCTTTTAGGGCGCTTGCAAGCTCCCAGGGTTCAGAAAAGGGACTTTCTGTTTTTGCCCTTTCTTTTCTTTTTCCCTCTCTCCTCATCATGATGGCTTTATAATTCATACTATAGTCTTCTCCATATTCACATTCCCATTACATTATAGGTACTCCACTTTTTAATTCCTATAACACTACATGCTTACATGAGTTTACTACTAAGTCTCCTACGTTTTATACGGTTATTCTGCTAAATTTTACTATCAATATTACTATTATACATTTTCCTTTCTTACCTCTTTTACTTTCCCTGGCCCTAATCTGTTTCCTTTGAGAGAACTTAGACAACAACCGGGAAATAGAAAAAGAACAACAGTGTCAAAGAGAAATTTAACAAAGACACAAAAAGAGCAACTAAATAAAACCCAAGACTAGAGTGAAAAGCTAATCAACTGAACACCACTTCAAGATAAAATGATGACCAGACAGCAGCAAAAAATTACAAAACATAACCAATAATTAGGAAGATATGGCCCAGTCCAATGAGCAAACTAAAAACCAGGAAGAGGAGCAGAACATTGAACAACTAATCAAAGCTGACCAAACAAGTATCATGGACCAAATTAATGAAGTGAAGGAAGAGATTAAGGATATTAAGAAATCACTTGGAGAGCATACTGAAGAAACTGTAAACAGACACAAAAGATAACAGATATGATGGTGATGAATGGCACAATCCAAGGAATCAAAAATACGCTCTCAGCAGACAATAGATTTGAAGAGGCATAGGAAAGAATTAGTGATGTGGAAGACAGTAAATCTGAACTCAAACAGATACCAGAATTGATAGATAAAAAGATAGAAAAAATCCAGCAGGGATTTAGGGATTTGAATGACAACACATAACTCTCAAACATACACATTATAGGCATCCCAGAAGAAGAAAAGGAAGAGGGGACATAAAGGGTGTTGGAGGAGACAATGGGTGAAAACCTCCCAAACCTATTGAGGGAGATGGATGTACATGTCCAGGAAGTGCAGCACACCCCAAACATTATAAATCCCAACAGGCCTACTGCAAGACATATACTTGTCAACTTATCCAATACTTAAGACAAAGAGAAAATACTGACGTCCACAAGAGAAAAGAGAACCATCACATACAAGGTTAGCTCATTAAGATTAAGTGCTGATTTCTCATCTGACACCATGGAGGCAAGAAGGCAGTGGTATGACATAGTCAAGGTACAAACAGAAAAAAATGTCCAGCCAAGAATACTCTATCCAGCAAAGCCAACATTCAAAAATGATGGAGAGTTCAAAGTGTTCACAGATAAACAGAAGCTAAGAGAGTACATCAATAAGAAGCCTGCCCTTCAAAAAATATTAAAAGGATATCTACAGGTTAAAAGAAAAAAAAATAGTAGAGACATGGTTGGAAGAGAGTGTAAGAACAACTAAAAAGACGAAAAGAGAAATAAAAACAACATATGACATAAATCCAAAGAAAATATGGCAAATGTAAGTAATTCTTTGAGAGTAATAACACTAAATGTTACTGGATTAAACTTACCATTCAATAGACAGAGATTTGCAAAATGGATAAGGAAATATGACCCATCCATATGCTGTCTATAAGAATCCCTCACTAGACCTAAGGATTCAAGGAGATTGAAAGTGAATGGCTGGAAAACAATCTCACAAGCAAGCAATAACAAAAAAAAGGGGAGGAGTAGCTATACTATTATTGGACAAAATAGACTTCAAATGCAAAATGATTGTGGGAGACAAAGATGGACACTGTATATTAGTAAAATGGATAATCGTTCAAGAAGAAAGAACAATCATAAACATTTATGCACCTAACTAGGGCACTTCAAAATACATGAGGCAAACACTGGAAAAACTAAGGGGGGAATAGATGCCTGTACAATTATAATGGGGGACTTTTATACACCATTATCACCATTAGACAGAACATCTCAACAGAGAATCAATGAAGAAACAAAGACTTTGAATAATATATTAGAGGATCTGGACCTAATAGACATATACAGAACACTATACCCAAGTACAGCAGGATATACATTCTTCTCAAGCACACATGGATCATTCTCCAATTCAGACAACTTGTTGGCCACAGAGAATGTCTCAATGAATTCAGAAAACCTGAAGTCATATAAACAACATCTCCGACCACAATGGAATGAACCTGGAAATCTACAAGGGCGAGAGAACCAGAACATGCACAAAGATACGGAAGTTAAGCAACACACCCTTAGATATACAGTGAGCCAAGGAGGAAATATCTAAAGAAATCAGTAACTATCTTACAACTAATGAAAATGACAACATAACATATCAAAATTTATGGGATGCAGCAAAAGATGTACCAAGTGGGAAATTCTAGCCATAAATTCATTCAGAAAAGGAGAAAGAGTTAAATGAGAGACCTAAATTCACAGTTGGAGGAATTAGTTAAAGAAAAAACAATGAACTAACCCCAAAGGAAGAAGAAAGAAAGAAATAACAAAGATCAGAGCAGAACTAAATGAACTAGATAATAAGAAAACTCCAGAAAAAATAAAACAAAGAGATGGTTTTTTGAGAAGATCAATAAATTTGACAAACCCTAAGCTAGATGAACAAAGGAAAAAAGAAGATGTAAACACACAAAATAAGAAATGAGAAAGGGGTTATGACCACTGGCCTCACAGAAATAAAGAGTATCCTAAGCGGATACTTTGAAAAAGTATATGCCAACAAGAAGGACAATTTGGAGGAAATGGACAAGTTCCTAGAAACATATAAGCAGCCTACATTGACCAAAGAAGAAATTGATGATCTCAACTAACCAATCAGAAATAAAGAGATAGAATCAGTCATTAAAAACCTCCCACCTAAGAAGACCCCAGGGCCAGATGGCTTCATAGGTGAATTCTACCAAACATTCTGGAAAGAATTAACCCAAACTTGCTTAAACCCTGCCAAAAAATTGAAGTAGAAGGAACATTACCTAACTGATTCTATGATGCCAAAATTACCCTGACACCAAAGACAAACAAAGACACCACAAGAAAAGAATGTTACAGACCAAACTCTCTAAAGAACCTAGATGCTAAATCCTTAATGAAATACTTGCTAATTGTATACAACAACACATCAAATGACCAAGTGGGTTTCATCCCAGGTATTCAAGGATGGTTCAACATAAGAAAATCAATCAATGTAATACACCACATAAACAGATCAAAGTAAAAAAAATCACATGATCATATCTATAGATGCAGAAAAAGCATTTGAGAAAACACAGCATCCTTTCCTGATAAACACTCTTCAAAAGATAGGAATATAAGGAAACTTTCTGAACGTGATAAAGGGCATATATGAAAAACCCACTGCTAGCAGCACATACAATGGTGAAATCCTAAAACTGTCCCTCTAAGATCAGGAACAAGACAAGGAAGACCACTATCACCCCTTCTGTTTAACATTCTGCTACAAGTACTTGCTCGAGCACTGAGACAAGAAACAGATATAAAAGACATGCAAATTGGAAAAGAAGAAGTCAAAATTTCATTATTTGCAGACGACATGATCCTGTACATAGTAGGCAGTGAGAAATTTACACAAAGCTTTTCGAACTTATAAATGTGTTCAGTAAAGTCACAGGTTATAAGATCAATGCACAAAAATTGGGAGCATTTCCACAATCTGAGGAGGAATTCAAGGGGAAAAAACATTTACAATAGTAAATAAAAAACCAAATACCTAGGAATAAATTTACTAAAGATGTAAAAGACTTATACACAGGAAACTACACCAAACTGTTAAAAGAAATAAAAAAAGCCTTAAATAAATGGAAGAATACTCCCTACTCATGGATAGGAAGACTAAATATCATTAAGATGTCTATCCTACCCAAACTGACCTACAGTTTTAATGCAATCCCAATAAAATCAAAGCATTTTTTAAATGAACTGGAAGAGTAAGTATGAAATTTCTTTGGAAGGGAAAGATTCCACAAATAGCTAAAGACGTATTGAAAGGGAAAATTAAATCATAGGAATCACACAAACTTATGTTAAAATATACTGCATAGTTGATGAATATGATTCTCCTGTTTGGAGTTGTAGGCACTCTTGGTTCCCTGTGGTGGTGGTTGAGCATCTTCACCTCCCTGTTAGCTGACCTGGGTAAGTCCAATGAACCAAAGAGTAGGAGTTTCAACACTGCTGAGGCTCAGAGCCCAGCTGGAACATGGCCAGTCCAGAGATTCAAATCTCCTGGGTATACACCAACCCCAGTGCCAACCACAGGTTTAGTAAAAATGACAGAAGAGGCATGGGTAGAAAAGTCACATCTGACGAAAGTGGACTTGGCCCAATGGATAGCGCATCTGCCTACCACAAGGGAGGTCCACAGTTTCAACTCAGGGCCTCCTTGACCCATTGGAGCTGGCCCATGTGCAGTACTGATGTGTACAAGGAGTGCCGTGCCATGCAGGGGTGTCCCCTGCATAGGAAAGTCCCCCATTCAAGACGTGTGCCCCATAAGGAGAGCTGTTCAGTGTGAAAGAAAGTTAAGCCTGAGGAGTGGTGCTGCACACACAGAGAGCTGACACAAGATGATACAACAAAAAGAAACACAGATTCCTAGTATCACTGATAAGGATATAAGTGGTCACAGAAGAACACATGGTGAATGGACATAGAGAGCAGACAACTGGGGAGTGGGGGGGAAGGGGAGAGAAATAAATAAAAAATAAATCTTTTTTAAAAAAAAGAAAGGTCACATCTGAGTCCAGCTCCATCACGTTCAGGAACACAAATTCCAAAGTAAGGCCCACAGACAAGGCATTGAACTGCAGAGCCAACTGCCATGACCATAGAACCCATGTGTCTCCATAGCCCTCAGGAGCACTAGTACCTGGAGTTTTATCTACATTGGCTGTCTGCAGGATCCTTCTGAGGTGTGCATAAGTGTCACCACTCTGATGACCTCCCAGGTCTTTTTTGAAGATGCTTAGCCATATAAACTCATTTGTCTTTACCATTCCCCCCTTTTATTCAAGGTCTTTTTCTTCTTGCATCACCAGTTAGTGATTGGCAGTAATCCCTCAGTGCCAAGGAGGCTCATCCCTGGGAGTCATGTCCCATGGGGAGGGGGTAATGCATTTATATGCTGAGTTTGGCTTAGAGAGTGGTCACATTTGAGCAATACAGAGGCTCTCAGGAAATAACTCTTCGGCATGCTCCAGCTCTAGGCCTAGTTGAAATTTCAGGCACACAGTCTCATAAGCATAGTCTTCAGTACCAAGAGCTCATCATTGGACCATCCTTTTTCACTGGTCTTTGCCCTTGCACTTCTGGGATTGTTGCTGTTCCATTGGGGAATGTGACAGAGCTTCCCTGGCTAGGAACTCAGCACTCCGTCAGTTGTCATTTGTAACCGTAACTACTTTGAAGATACCCAACGAATATCCAAACATTTTGGTATACCTTATATACATGCCCTAGAGAACTCCCTCCCAATCATGCATCCCACATCAATAACTCCCCACACCAGCCTTCCTCCCCTACCATAATTGAACCCCTCTGTGATCCAAAACATCCTCAAAAATGAAGGCTGTTATATATTGCTAAATTCAATTAATAGAAAAATGTAATAGTAATGATAGGTTTAAGATTAAAAATAGAATACATACTAATTTAGAAAAATTAAAGTAAAAATAAATTGGGGTATTAAAAAATAAAACTTATCACTTTGTTTTTGACATTTTGCCTTTCTTCACTGTAATAGGTGTTGCCCTGTACATATAGAGGCAAGTCAGCTTCTTTCATTTCTTCCTCAGTGTCTACATCCTTTTTTTTTTTCTAATTTTTTATTTGGCTTCAAAAAGTTTTAGATCACAGTAAAGTCATACATACAAAATAGGGGAGTCCCATATATCCAACATCAAACGCTTGTCGCCCATCCCCAGGAATGATCTTTTTACATGTTAATTTTATATTTGCTGCAGCTTATGTACAGATATTGAAACATAGCTATCAAACAAGGTTCCCTTTTGGTTTACATTATGATTCATATTTTAGACTGTACAATTTTTTAAGTTTTTAGTTACATTGTGGTTTACATTATAGCCTAGATAAACTTTTATATATTTTTGGTGAAATTTAGCATGTCCTATATCCATCATGCACTGCTGTGGAACACTTCACCTGCCCCCCAGCTAGCCTGCTTCTATCTATTCTATTCCTCTCTTCCCCTCCCCTCAGGGCCCACAGTGACAACCAAGCTTCACTGCCTGAAGGACCAGATTCACAGATGCTAATCCATGTGGGATCTAAGCCCCCTCTGGACATAGAGGTGAAGTGGACATTACCATCCCAGGGTCCACAGGATGGAGGAATAAAATATGGGTTAAAGTGGACTAATAGAACTATTGTGACTCTAGCAAAGGAAGAAATTGTATTATTGATGTGGAGACACTGACCACAGTAGTTGCTGAGGGCAGGAAGAGGGAAAAAGAGGTGTGATGTGGGGGCATTTTCAGGACTTGGAGTTGTCCTAAATGATATTGCAGGGACAGATGCTGGACATTATATATTCTGCTATAACCCACTGAATGTACTGGGGAGAGTGTAAACTACAATGTGAACTATAATCCATGCAGTGCAGCAGTGCTCCAAGACATATTCACCAAATGCAATGGATGTGCCACAATGATGAAGGAGGTTGTTGATGTGAGAGTGGGGTGGGGCGTGGGGTATGTGGGAACCTCTTGTATTTTTAATGGGACATTTTTTGTGATCTATGTATCTTCAAAAAAATACAATAAAAAAACATATGCTCATTTGAAAAACTATATTCACCAAATGCAGTGAATGTGCCTCAGTAATGAAAGAGGTTGTTGATGTGGAAGGAGTGGGGGAGTGGCTTCTGAGGTATATGGGAACCTCTTATATTTTTTAATGCAACATTTTTTTGTGATCTATGTATCTTTTCAAAAAACTAAAAGTTTTTTTTTTAACTACAAAGCTATAGTTGTCAATACAACATGGTATGGCACAAGGATAGACATACTGACCAATGGAACCTAACTGAGAGCTCTAATATTGATCCTCACATATACAGAAATCTGATATTCAACAAGGCCATGAGGCCAACTCAGCTAGGAGAGAATGGCCTCACCAACAAATGGTGCTGGAAGAACTGGATATCCATATGCAAAAGAATGAGGGAGGAATACCATCTCACACCTTATGCAAAAATCAACTCAAGATGGATTTAAGATCTAAATATAAGAGCCATGACCATAAAGACCTTGGAAGACAATGTAGGGAAGCATCTATAGGACCTCATAATAAGAAATGACTTCAGGAACCTCATACCAAAAGCATGAGCAGTGAAAGAAAAAGTAGGTTAATCGGACATGTTCAAAATTAAAACCTTTTGCACCTCGAAGGGGTTTATCAAGAAAGTGAAAAGACAGCCTACCCAATGGGAGAAAATATTTGGTAACCATCTATCTGATAGTAGCCTAATATCCAGCATATATAAAGAAATCCTATATCTCAAAAATAGAGGCAAACAATGCATTTAAAAAATCAGAAAGAGATTTGACCAGATCCTTCTCCAAAGAAGAAACATAAATAGCTAGAAAGCACATGAAAAGATGCTCAACATCACTAGCTAGTAGGGAAATGCAAATCAAAACTACAATGAGGTACCATCTTTCACCTATTAGACTGGCAGCTATTTTTAAAAAAGAAGGACTACAAGTGTTGGAGAGGACGTGGAGGAATGGGAACTCCAATCCACTGCTGGTGGGAATGTAGAAGGATCCAGCCCTTGTGGAGGATGGTTTGGTGGTTCCTCAACAAACTAGCTATAGGTTTCCCATATGACCCAGCAATACCACTGCTGGATCTATACCCAGAAGAACTGTAAACAAGGACACAAACAGATATACACACACCAATGTTCATAGCAGCATTATTCACTACTGCCAAAAGTTGGAATCAACCCAAATGCCTATCAACAGATCAATGGATAAACAAAATGTGGTATATACACACAATGGAATACTACTCATCTGTAAGAAGGAATATAGTACTAACACATGGGATCACATGGATGAACCTTGAGGCCCTTATGTTGAGTGAAGAAAGCCAGGCATTAAAGGACAAATACTACATGACCACTGTGATATGAATTAAGCAAATCAAGCTGCCTCAGAGAGCTAGAGGCTAGAAGAGAGGCTTACAGAAAATAAGGGGGAGAAGAAGGTAGTGAGTTGTCGCCTACATGGGCGAAATCTATGATAAAGTGGAGGTAAGTAGTTGTGCAGTGAAGGGATAAGACAGGGGCATAGGGATACTATTGGTTGGACTTTGCAGGCTTGAGCAGGGCTAGGGTTGGGAGAATGGGTCAGATGGTCCATGGGATTGGGTGGCAAGTTTGGGGAGGAGCAGATGAACACAGGAGATTGTCAGGTACATGGCTGAAAGTATAATGTTGAGAAAACTCTTTCAAGTTTAAAGTTAAATGAGTAACTGGTTTAAGGTGATTGATGTGGGGCATCTGGCACAGGATGCACCTGGGGCAGGCTTCTAGGGAGGGTGTGAGTGCTCATCTTGTCATAGTGTGTTATATCAGTGGATGGAGACCCATACAATGAGCAGGAACAGGTTGTACCCCCATCTTGGGGAGGTCCAATGTTCTCAAATAGAGGGCAGGGTGTGGCTCTCAGTGGGGGAGGATAGAAGTGTGTCAAACCCTCAGCATTGTTACAGTATCTATGAATCTTGTCTTTCAAGCAGTGAAGCTTGGTTGCCACTGTGAGCCCTGAGGGGAGGAGGTAGAGGAATAGAATAGATAGAAGTGGGGGTAACAGGGGGGGAGGGGCAGTGGAAGTGTTCCACAGGATTGTGCAATGATGGATATAGGCCATATTAAATTTCACCAAAAATTTATACAAGTGTATAGTCTAAAATGTAAAACACAATGTAAACCATAATGGAACCATGGTTCATAACTATGTTTCAATATCTGTACATCAGCTGTATCAAATACAACATCCACATGTAAAAAGATATTTGCTGGGGAAGGGGGAAATGAGTCTAATGTTAGGTGTATGGGAGTCCCCTATATTGTATTTGTGACTTTACTGTGATCTAATACTCTTTTGAAGACATTATATAAAAATAAAATAAAAAATAAATACGTGAAAGGCACTGAGGAAGGAATGGAAGAGATTGCCCTATCACTGTACATACAGGAGAACACCTATTACATCTATTTCATCACCTATTACAGTGATGAAAGGCAAAACGTCAAAAAAAATTTATGACTTTTTCATTTTTTTAATACCCCAATTTGTTTTTCACTTTAATTTTTCTAAATTATTATGTTTTTTGCTTCTAATCTTTAAGCCTATCATTACTATTTCATTTTCCTATGAATTGAATTTGAAATATATTAGACTTCATTTTTGAAGATGTTTTAGATCACAGAGGGGTTTCAGCTATGGCAGGGGAGGAGCACTGATGTGGGGTATCATTGATGGGAGATGCATGGGTGGGAGGAAGTTCTCCAGGACATGCATATAGGGTATATAGACATGTTTGGATGTTCTCTGGGTATTGATGCAATGGGTAGTTTCACACAACAACTGAGGGAGTGCTGAGTTTCCATCCTGGGGAGCTCTGTTGCATTCCCCAATGGCACAGGAACAATCCTCCAAGTGGAAGGGCAAAGATCAGTGAAGAAGGATGATCCAAAGATGGGCTCTTGATACTAAGTATGCATATGTGTCTGTGCACTTGAAATTTCAACTTGGCCTAGAGCTGCAGGGTGCCTAAGAGTTACCTCCTGAGAGCCTCTATGTTGCTCAAATGTGGCCACTCTCTAAGCCAAAGTCAGCATACAAATGCATTACCTTCCCCCCAGCATGGGACATGACTCCAGGAGATGAGCCTCCCTAGGGATTACTCCCTAGGGATTACCAAGTACCAGCTGATGATGCAACTAGAAAAAAGACCTTGAATTAAAGGGGGAATGGTAAAGACAGATGAGTTTATATAGCTAAGAGTCAGGAGGTCATCAGAGGACTCACCGTTATGCACATCTCACAGGATCTCAGAGAAAGCCAAAGTAGATACAACTCCAAATAGTGGTGCTGCTAAAGGCTTTTGAGACACCCACATCCTTCAATCATGGCTGATGGCTCTGGAGATCAGTGCCTTGCCAGTGGGCCCTACTTTGGAATTTGTGCTCCTGCGTGTGATGGAGTTGGACTCAGACATGACTTCTCTATACATGGCTCTTCTGTTACTTTTACTGAACCTGTGGTTAGCACTGGAGTTGGTATATGCCCAGGGGTCTTGAATCTCTGGAATTTCCATGTACCATCTGGGCCCTAAGACTCAGCAGAGTTGCAAAACATACTCTCCAGTGTGTTGGATATACCCAGGTCAGCTAACAAGGAGGTGAGGATGGTCAACCACCATACCAACTGGAAGCAGGGAAATCCCATCCACCAGCCATGTGGGATTAAGTCCCCTCTCAATTTAGAGATGGAGTGGGCATTGCCATCCCTAGGTCCACGGGATGGAAGAATTAAATTTGGATTAGAGTGGACTTACTGGTATTCAACTATAGAATTATTGTGACTCTAGCAATGCAAGAAATTATATCATTGATGTGGAGACAGTGACCATGGGAATTGCTGAAGGCAGGGAGAGGGAAAAGAGTGTGGTATGGGGGCAGTTTTGGGACTTGGAGTTGTTCTGAATGATATTGCAGGAACAGATGCAGGACATTACTTATTGCCTGAATGGACTGGGCGAGACAGTACACTACAATGTAAACTATAATCTATGCTGTGTAGCAGTGCTCCAAAATGTATCCATCAAATGCAATCCATGTACCACACTAATGAAAGAAGTTGCTGATGTGGGAGGAGTGGGGGATGTGGGGATGGGGATATATGGAAACCTCATATTTTTGTGGCAACATATTGTGTGATTTATTTATCTTTAAAAAAAGATAATTTTCAAAATTGATCCTCTTATGAAAAGGAAAAAGCGGAAGCTGAAGATAAACTGGTACAGAAATTTGATTTTAATTAGCCATGTTCTGAATTTTAGATTGTAGATGTTTTGTAGACATTTTCCTTCACTTTGCAATTGAGACCAGAAACACTTGAAGATCTGGGCCTGCAGAGGCAGTGGGATCAGAAGCACTCCTTGATCAGAAGTGTTTGCCTCTGAGTAAAAGTCTTTCTTTGAGATGAGTCACAGAGGGGCAATATTTTACTCAACATTTCCACTATAGGGAAAGAGCATGTCTTTGTTTTTAAACTTTGTTTCCCATATTGTTTTCAATATTTTCTTTATAACTTAGAAATTGTGAGAGGCTGTATTTGATATTTAAAAAGAAGTGAAGATAAATCTGACTTAACATGTATGTAATGTCAGTTCTCTAAGAGGAAAATGTCATCCTCTTATTTTTTTCAATGTAACATTGTGTGTGATCTATGTATCTTTTTAAAAAAGAAAGATAATAGTAAGTATACTTAAAAAATAAGATGATAGAGATAAGCACATTTTATTTTCAGTATCTCTCCCCCACTGACCACCTCACTGTTGAGCAGCTGGGCTGTCAGTTGCTTGTGGGTTCCAGGCAGAATGTTGGGGAGTTCTCTGGGGTTTGTTGTGGATACAGGGTTACTGGGCAGAGTCCTGTGGTGGCCTCAGTGCTGCAGAGGGCCTGTAGTGCTCTGTGGAGCTTGTCTTTTGGATGATCCTAGGGAAGCTTTGAGAGGTGGTGATGGAGCACAGTGCCACTACTCCACACCTCACATTCCACAGCCTCCTGGGGGACTCGGGGGCATTTCAATCCTTCTTCAGCATTCTGGTGTGTCTCCTCTTGTTCAGACTTGAGCAGTCTGTTAGGAGCTGACTTTATATAAAACATGAAAAGCATCTTGCAGACTCACTAGCTACACTGTCAAGAAATGTCAACTTCTTGATAAGATCAGTGCTGCTTACAGGAGGTATACAGAGACTAAGTCATCTTTAGAGGAAGCTAGGCTAGGGAAAGTGACTTTAAAAATGCCCAGCCTCATTGACACCTACAGAAAGGCTAAGGGAACATCAGTGTTGATGGAGGAATTAACTTCAGTGGTCCTAGAACTACAGGAAGAGAGATCCAGATGTTCCAAACAAGAAGATGAGATGAAGAAGATGCTGAAAACACTGAAGGCACAAGAAGACATCATGAGGACCACTGCAGCACCAGGCGCTTTTCCATACTCAGGGTGTTTGGGATCCCTTCCCCTCCCTGATGGTCCCTCCTCCCGCAGTGGGCCTGGGTCGGTCTTAAAGCAGCACTGAGCTTCTGCTCCACTCAGGCCTGCAGAGACACCAGGCAGGAATGACCTTCTCCAATTCTTCCATCGGAGAGTTTTTGAGGGCAGTGGATCAATGGAAATTCCTCCATGGACTGGAGTTTCTCTGTTTACCTCCTAGACACACAAGTGATTTCTTCCATAGTCAATTCCTCCTTCAGTCACAACAGAGTTTGGACTTGTAGGGTACAGGAAATATGGAACTTTCTCTTGACAGAAACTCAACATGAGAGAAGCTACTGATGAGATTGTTAATATACAAGAGACTGCTTAAGAGACTTCTGTAGATTTATGTATGTTCATTTATTTCTTTATTAATCTGTTCATATATTTACATTATAATTTTTGTGTTGATCTTATGAGTATAAACTTTATTTTTCTCATCTACATAATATCTACTATATACATAAGTTGAACATATATGTAGTTCAGTAATGACTCTTTTAACAATATAAACTTACAAGAGTATTTAACGAGAAACCTAAGTTATAAGTAAATGTAAATTTTACTCAAATTTTTAATAGATGTAAAATAAAAATAAAGTAATTTTCTTCCTTGGGAAGAAGATATACAATATACTTACAAAGAATGTTATATAATTCAATAGTATATTTGAAAAGAATAAAGAATAAAAATTTAAAAGTGATATCTTCACTTGGAGAGGTTTTTATTCCCTTCTGAGAGTGCTGCAGTATGAGTCTCTGAGCAGGAAGAAATCCCTCTTGGACAATATCAGAAAATCTCCACTCCCCATCCCACACCCATCTCTCACTCCTGCTTTCCATTTAAATGACACATCTCAAAGGAACGCTGAGGGAGCAGCATGGATCTCTTTTCCCAGAGAAACAGCTGGCATCCCTAAGGTAATAATTTAGTCATATCTAATCATGCTGTGGGAGACAGTGGGCAAAAACTGGAGGCTTATAATGACTACTGAGGAAAGCCGCAAGTGACACTCCGAGCATTTGAGGCATCTACATGACATAAATGAACCAAAAGTTTTCTCTATTTCTCCCCAAAATAGAGAAACCTGGGATTGTTGTGGGGATAGATCAGTGATGATAGGAAAATCCTTGTCACTGTGGAGCTGATAATTTAGGAAAGAATGGAAGATTGAACAGGAAACTAAAGAGAATATATGGCATGTCAGGAAATGCTAAGGGTGATGAAGAAGCATAAGTAGGGAAGCTGGGGAGTGAAGTTTTGGGAGAAAAGGGGGCTCATGAAGTGGACAACAGGCAAGCTCTGAGGAGCGGGTAGTGAGGGAAACTGGCAGAAGCATTGAAGGATGAGGGGCATAATGAATAATGCTGCTATGAACATCAGTGTGTCTCTCTGTGTCACTGCTCTCAGGGCTTTTCAGCATATACTCAGTAGTTGTATTGCAGGCTCACATGGCAAATCTATATTCTACTTCTTTAGGAACTGCCAAGCAGTCCACCACAGGGGCTGGGCCACTCTGCATTCCCACCAACAGTGAATAAGTGTCCCTACCTCTCACATCCTCTCTAACTCATGTAGTTCTCTGTCTTTTTAGTACTGGCCAATCCAATAGGTGTGAACTGATATCTCATTATAGTTTTGATTGGCAGCTTCCTAATCATTAATAATGTTGAACTTTTTTCTTTTTCTTTGTTTTGTCATTTGTATTTCTTCTTTGGGCAAATGTCTGTTCAGATCGTTTGCCCATCTTTTAATCATTTGTCTTTTCATTGTCGAGTTGTAACATCACTTTAACTATCATGGATATTGAACCTGTATTAGACATGTAATTTCCAAATATTTCCTCCCACTGAGTCAGCTGCCTTTTCACTCTTTTGACACAGTCCTGTGAAGTGCATGGATCAGAATACATTCTCCACACCTCTCAAATGCCCACCTCCTTCCTCAGCCTCATATCTCACAGTCAGAGTGGAAAGATAACTGTTAAAAGAATATACATGCAGAAAATGCATTTGCAGTAGGAAAAAGTAAAGTCCACACACAGAGTAAAGTGGAGGCAAGAGAGAAAAGCAGACAGAAAGAAACATAGTGGTAGGACGTCTGGGAATACGGTGGACCAGAAAGACATGGGACTCTCTTCTCTCCCAGAAGGATAGCTAGAGGACTGGCTGGAATGGCCTGGAAAAAAATCTTCTAGAGTTTAAGATACGAGGCAAAGGCTAGACACCACCCAGAAGAGAGAGGGACAAGGAAAAGAATCGGATGGCAAAACTGAGAGTTAAAATCAGCAGCTGCTCCTGCGGGCACCCTGCCCCCACTAAATACACTTCAGAATTCTCAGGCCCCTGGGCTGCTCCAGACAAAGGAGGCTCCAGGGGTCTACCTCCCCAGGAAAGGGGAGAGAGAGGGACTGTTGGGCCCTAAAAAACCATCCAGACTGGGTGGGGCTGCACCATCCTTTGCCTTGGGAGCCAACTAGGGACTAAAGAGATCTGGGACTAAAGAGATGTGACTCTCTCAATCTCCCTCTCTACTAAATGGGTCTGACTGTGGAGGACTCACCTCCCCAGGGAGGGCAGAGAGAGGGACACAGCCTAAGACAAACAATCTTTGACCCACAAATCTGGTCTGCTCTGTCCCACAAGCCCTTGCAGGTGAGGTGTGGCCGTGTCATTGTTTGCCTTGAGAGCAAGCCCAGGACAAAAGAGATCCTGGACTAAAGGAGCCGACCCTCCCAATCTCCTTCTCTACTAACTGGGAATGGTTGTTAAGGACAAAGAAGGGAGTGGAAATATTTCCTACTCAGGAAAAGTAAGGGGGCTTCCAGCAAAGGCTGGAGAGCTGTCTCTGAGAAAGTTTTGAATTACAAGGCTCTCAGCTTACAGGCAGGACCCTCTAAACACATTGTTCTAAGTTAACAGCAAACACTGTTTGACCTGGCTTTGAACTGCCAGGATTGCAAAGATTGCCATCTTCTGGTAGATAAAGTAAGTGCATGTGAAAATCATTGCCAAAATCAATATTCCCTCAAATAAAGAGCAGGGCTCTTGAGGGCTCTGGAGATATCCAGACACTGTAGGCAGGGCAGACAGCTCAGGAGTTTGGTGTCCTGCCACTGGGCGCTACTTTGGAATTTATGCTCCCCCGTGTGACAGCTGGACTCCATTGCAGGTTCCCTCCACAAGGCTCTTCTGCCCCTTCTATTTGAACCTATAATTAGTACTAGAGTTGATAGGTATATGTCCAAGTGTTACTGGATTTTATCTAGGTTCTTGGCTATGCTGCAGAAATACATTTCAAGAGCATGCCAGATGAGTTAGGTCAGAAATTTATTCAGGTAGGGAGGGAAGAAAAATGGGAGAAAGTAACAGAGCTGTGGTCCCAGGTAGAGCAGAAAGGCATAAAAAGGGATAAAGAGGGCTGATTTACAATCTACAATTACCCACTACAGATTATAATCCCCAGGTTTACTTGCATGGCCACATGGCAGAGGAAAAATGGCGAGAGTGGTGTGCAGAGGGCAGGAACAGGTCCAGAGGCAAGAGAGCAGGGTGAGAGCGTTCAGGCCTCCTTGTCACTTTATGAACTATTAACTAGCCCACCTCTTTGCTAATGGCAGGGGAGGGGTTCCAGCTGTTTGCTGTTTGATTGATCACCCCTCCCATCAACCCCTTAGGGAGGACCCAATGATAAAGTCCCTAGGGAACATCGAGGGCTTTTCATTGCATCCAGAAGAAGTCTTTGTTCTGCATAGCAGAATCCTGGGGGTAGGGGCCTTCCAGCAGCTATCTTGGGGGTTATTCATGCCCAAGTGGACTCTCTGCAAGATTCCAGATCTGTCTATTAATTCCCTATCTTACTAACCTGCTTCACAAGAGACTTAAATCTCTGGGCTCTCCATTTTCCAGTTGTGCCCTGAAATCCAACAGCATTCCAGCACCTACTCTCCAGTTCACTGGACTCACCCAGGACAACTAACAAGATGATGACTGACAACAACCATCTCAAGGAACAGAGAAAGTCTGCAACTGCAAGCAAGATAGCCCCATGGGATCTAAGTCCCCTCTCAACTAGAGGCAGAGTCAGCATTACCTTCCCAGAATCGTCAGGATTTGGAAATGAAAGATGGACTAGAGTAGACTTACTTTTATTCTACTGTAGTCTTACTTTTATCCTAATAATGGAAGAATTCTTATCATTTATGTGGAGGCAGTGATCACTGGAGGTTCCGAGGGGAGGGAAAGGGAAAAATAGGTGTAATATGGGGGCATTATCAGGCCTGGGGAATTGTCCTGAATGACATTGCAATGACAGTTACAGGCCATGGTATGGCCATTTGGAACAACTTCCAAAACTGTGTGGGAGAGAGGGTTAACTACAATGTAAACTATAATCCATGCTTACTGGCAATGCTCCAAAATGTGTTCATCAGTTGTTGCAAATGTACCACACTAATAAAAAATGTTGATGTGGGAAAATATGGGAGGGCTAGGGAGTGGGGCATATGAGAATCCCCTATATTTTTTATGTAAAATTTATGTAATCTAAGTTTCTTTTAAAAAAGTAAAAAAGTATATTTTTAAAAAAATAAATAAGAAAGGCTTTATCTGGCTTTTATATCCTCTCTCCCCAAGTCCCTAGGAAGGGAGTCTGCAACCCATTACTGGGTCCAGTGACCAGTTTTGAGCAGTTAACATTAGGGACAATCCTAATGATCCAGGCTGAACTGAGAATGAGAGAGCAGCAGTAACACACAACCTCTAGCCACCAAATCTCTATGAAAGATAAAGAAATTAAGCATCTGTGTAAACTACCATCAAAACCAGAAGTTGCATTAGTCAAGATTCTCTATGAAAATAGAATAAATAAGAGGCATCTGTGAATAGTAAGAGACTTTATCAGTCTCTCACGCAACTGTGGGGATGCACAAGTTCAGGTTCAGCAGGCAGGCTACAACCAGGGGCTCCAACGAAAGGCCAATGAAGGTCCTTGATGAGTTCTGGGAGATGCTGCCTGCCCAAAGATGAGCTGGGAAATTCTCTCTCAATGCTGGAATCACTTCACCTTTTGAAGCATTCAACTGATTGGATAAAGCCTCACTCACTGCTGACGGCAATCTCCCTGACGTAATTAGCTATGTACGATTTACCACTGTAGTAAAGTCAGTGGTAACTAAAGTGCATAAATGCCCTTGTATTGCAGTTAGCCCAGTGCTTACTTGAGCAAACAACTGGGCACAATTACCTAGCCCAGTTAAACACATTAGTCTAACCATCACAAATGTCTAGACATCAGCAATAAATTATGAGCAATACTAAGAAAATGGAACTCTCATGAAAGGATGAACTTGTATGTCCAAGAAGCACCCTGTGCCTCAATCAAAACAAACCTGCATAGACCTGCTCCAAGAAACACACTAGTCAGAATGTAAAACATTAAACGTAAAAAGAAAATTCTGAGAGCAGCAAGGGAGAAGCAAACCTTCACAGACAAGGGATGCCCAATAAAACTTAACTGTGGATATCTCAGCAGAATCCATGGATGTGAGAAGGCAGCGGTATGATACAATTAGGATACTGAAAGACAATAACTGCCAGCTGAGAATGCTTTATCCAGCAAAATTGTCTCTAGCAGTTTGATACAGATTTGAATTCGAAAAACATATACTGGATTATGTTTGTACACTGCTCTGCACCTGGGCACGATTACATTATGATTAGGGCTTTGATTGGGCCATATCAGTAGGGTACTGAGTCCCTGCCCTTGGTATGTGTGGAACTACAGATACAAGACATGGCAAAGGACAGAGTTGGAGCTTTTTGATGCTGGAAGTTTTTGATGTTGAAGTTCTGATGTTGGAGTTGATGCTGAAGTCTTAAGCTGGAGCCCAGGGAAGTAAGCACACCAGAGGAAAGAAAAGCAAGCCCTGCGAAGAGTGGAACCCTGAGCCCGGAGAGAAGCAAGCCATGGGAAGAGAAGAACCTTATGCCTGGAAAGAAGCAAGACCCAGGAAGAGAAGAACCCAGAAAGCCTGAACCCTCACAGACATCACCAGTCATCTTGCACCAACACATGAAAATAGACTTTGGTGAGGTAATTAACTTATGTTTTATGACCTGACATCTGTAAGTTCCTACCCCAAATATACACCCCTTAGGAGAGCCAAAAGACTTCTGGTATTTTGCATCAGCACCTCTTTTGCTGACTAATACATTGTCCTTCAAATATTGAAGTGAGTATAAAATATTCACAAACAAACAGAAACTAAGAAAGTTGGTAAAAAAGAATCCACTTTGCAGCAAATATTAAAGGAAGGCTTAGAGACTGAAAGAAAAAGACAGGAGAGAGGGGCAAGGAGGAGAATATAGAAGAAAGAATAGCAGAAAGGATATCCAAAAGATTTAAACGTTAGATGAAAATATAATGTGACATATGACCAAAGAATAAAATGTGGAAATAAATAATGCATTTACAGTAATATCATTGAACATGAATGATTAAATTCCCCAATCAAAATATACAGGCCGACTGAATAAATAAAAATACATGAGTCATCCATATTCTGCTTACGAGAGACTCACCTTAGACCCAGGGATACAAACTGGCTGAAAGTAAAAGGTTGGAAGAAGATAGTCCTGCAAACTGTAACCAAAAAAGAGCAGGTGCAGGTACACTAATGTCAGATAAAACAGAGTTTAAATGCAAAAAAAGTTATGAGATACAGAAGTCCAGTATATATTACTAAAAGGGACAATCCATCAGGAAGATAGAGCAGTCAAAAATATCTATGCACCAAACCAGGGTGACCAAAAATACACAAGAGAATCTGGAAAAGAAAAATAGACATCTTTATAATAATCTTTGGAGACTTCAACACACCACTCACATCATTAGATAGAACAACTAGACAGAAGATGAGTAAGGAAACAGAGTACTCGAACAATAAGATAAACATGTTAGACCTAACAGACATATACAGAATGTTGCATCCAAACTACATGGGCTTTGCATTCTTCTCAAGAGCCCATGGATCATTTTCCAGGATAGACCACATGTTAGGGCCAATGCAGCTCTCAGTAAAGTGTAAAAAGATTGAATTTATACAAAGCACGTTCTCCTATCATAGATAAATTCAGAAACATGTGGAGGTTAAACACCACACCACCAAATGAAATCAGTGGGTCAAAGAGGAAATGGCAAGTGAAATCAGTAAATATTTTGAGACAAAATGAAAACAACAACATAGTTAAAAAAGTTATGGAATGCAGCAAAGGGAATCTTGAGAGGGAAGTTTATAGCACTGACTCCTATAGTAAACAAGAAGAAAGAACTAACTTCAAAAATTTACCTGAATGACCAGATGTGGCTCAAGTGGTTGAGCTCCAGGCCCCACATGGGCAGTCTTGGATTCTGTTTTCAGTGCCTCCTGAAAAAAAATGAAACAAAACAACAAGCAAAACAAATAAAAAACCAATTCTAGGAAACTGATGTGGCTCAGTGATTGTGCATCAGCTTCCCGCAGACAAGGTCATGGATTCACTCCTGGTCCTCTGTAGTTCAAAAAGTAAAAAAAGATTTAACTGAAAACTGGGAAGCTAGGAAAAGAACAGCAAACCCATCACAAAGCAAGCAGAGGGAAAGAAATAATAAAGATTAGAGGAGAAATAAATGACAAATAAAGGACAAAAAAAATGAATAAAATCAACAAAATCAAAAAGTTGGGGAGCAGATGTGGCTCAAGCAGTTGATTGCCTGCTTTGCACATGGGTGGTCCAAGTTTCGGTTCCCAATACCTCCTAAAAACAAAATACAACAATCAAACAACAAAAAAACCAACCCAGGGGAGCTGATGTGGCTCAATGGTTGAGCTCCAGCTTCCCACATATGAGGTACTGTGTTCAATCCTCAGTCCCAGTACCTAAAAAAAAACACACACACACACACACAAAACAACAGCAACAACAAAACACACCAAAAGCTGGTTCTTAGAGAAAATCAATATAATTGACAAAACCCCATTTAGAAAAAAGACAGAAGAGGCAAATAAATACAATGCAAAATGAAAGGGGGAGGTTATGACTGACCCCCACAGAAATAAAAAGGATCGTAAGAGGCTATTTTGAGGAACTTTATGCCAACCAAACTAGGCAACTTAGATGAAATGGACACATTCCAGGAAATGCACAACCTACACTGATGCTACAAGAAATACAAGAACTTAAACCAATCACATTTATCTATATGTATGTATTTAAATTCAATCCCCCTTCCCCGATGTTTCTCTTTGTCTGTTCATTGTTTGCTCACCTTCTCCAGGAGGCACCGGGAAGCAAACCTGGGATTTCCCACATGGGAGATGAATGTGCAATGGCTTGAACCACACCCACTTCCCATGGGCTGTGGTGTCTGCTGACCTGTGGCATCTGCTGGTTTAGAAGTCTGCTCATTGCAGCAAGGTGCAACATCTAGTTCTTATAGCTGTAGGTGTGGGGTCTAGCTCTCATTGCAGCAGGTATGGGCATCTAGCTCTTGTTCAGGGGGTGCGGGCATCTGCTTGTCTTTTTTAGGAGGCACCAGGACCCAAACCCAGGACCTCCCATGTGGCAGGGGGATGCTCAACTTGTTCAGCCACATCTGCTTCCCACCAATCACATTTAAAGAGATTGAATCAGTCATCAATAATATTCCAACAAGGAAAACTGTAGGGCCAGATGGCTTCATAGGTGAATACTACCAAGTAGTTCAAAAAGAATCAACACCAATCCTGTTTAAATTTTCCAAAACACTGAAGAGGAGGGAAAATTACCCAAAACATCTTATGAAGCCATCACCCTAATAGCAAAGCCACATAAATACACTATAAGAAAGGAAAATTACAGAACAATCACTCTAATGATAATAGTTGCAAAAATTATCAAGAAAATAGCTGTAAATCATATCCAGCATTATATCAAAAGACATACAGCACAACTAAGTGGGAAATATTCCTGGAATGAGAGACTGGTTTAACATGAGAAAATCAATCAACATAATATACCATGTTAACAAATAGAAGGAAAACCCCACAAGAACATCTCAATCAATGTAGATAGGGCATTTGACAAAATCCATCATCCTTTCTTGATAAAAAGACTTCAAAATATAGGAATAGGAGGAAAATGCCTCGATAAGATAAAAGACATATATGACAACCCACAGCCATCATTGTATTCAATGGGAAAAGTTTGAAAGCTTTCCCTCTAAGATCAGGAACAAGACAAGGATGCCCACTGTTGCCATTGTTATTGAACATTGTATTAGAAGTTCTAGGTAAAGCAATGAGACAAGAAAAAAATGAAAGGCATCTGTATTATTTTCGGAATTCATAACCATATCAAACCACTACACTCCACACTCTGAAATCCAAAAACACATTACAATATTCAAATAAACCTTAAATCAGTAACTATGCAAGTACTAAATCATATCACAATCAATTTTAAGAAATACAGTTTGTCTTGGGGCAAAGTCCTGTCTGCTATAGACCTCTGAAACTTAGAAAACAATTTATCTATTTCCAATACACAAATGGACAGAAAACATAAACATTTTCACTATAAGAAGGAGAAATTTGGGGTGAAACATGCCTCATGGGTCCTCTACATTTCAGAAAACCTGCATGACATCCTCCATTCCATTTCAGTCTGAGAGTCACTCTTAAAATGATAGTCTCTACTCGTTGGTGCCTTATGGAAACCCACCCTTTCCATAGGCTTGCCCAAAGGCCATTTTCTTGGTTCCACCCTCATCAAGCATCTGGGTGTTGACCAAGCTCCAGAGCTCTCCCTCCCAGAGTGTTGGGGTGATTGTCACACCTTATCCAATCTTTGGGTTAGAGTCTTACCCCCCTAGTACAGTGATGTGAAGACAACATTCCCCCTAACATTTGACATACAGGCTCAACCCTCTCACAGCAATGAGTTGACCACCTGGTCTTCCCTAACCTTTGGGGGACAGGTACACCCCTCATAGATCTATGGGGTGCCGACCTTAACCACCCTAATTCTTGGGGAATTTGCTCCACCCTCTCTGTACCCTGGGGCAGCAAAACTCTCCCACAATATTGGGCAGAAACATCCACCCTCTTCAATGCTGGGGCAAACTCACTCTGCCTGTACACATGAGTGGGGTTCCTCTCTTGACACAAGGTGATGTCTTAATTTCAGATCTCAGCTTCCATGGTTTTCCTCTTAAATCTGTTTCTCCTTCATTCTCTCCTTTCTATGTCCCTTTTAGTCCAAGCTAACAGTGGTTTTGTTCATACAGTTCTCTCAAAAAACTTGTTGCTTTAGCACACAAGAAGCAAGGGTCCAAGCCATCAGACAGGAAGACTTTCCACAAGTTTTTTTGAGAGAACTGCATCTTCAATCCTGATTTACAAGTTCCAAGTTTAGTTAAGTCCTCCAATGCAGCACTTTCATCTGGGAGTTTGTTTTACAGAGGCTTGGAATTTCCAAATCAGTTTCTGTTTTCTCAGTGCCCAAAAGTTTGGTCCTCAGCATATCTCTGTCATCTAGCATTTTGTTAAAAGCGCAAGCAGAAGCCAAGATGCATTCTCTGGGTTTGCTTTGAAAATTTCTTCAGCTAAATGCCCAGGTTCACCATTTTCAAATTCTTGCTTCCATGAAACACAAGGAGTTAATCTCGCTAAGTTCTCTGCAACTTTAAAACACGGATTACCTTTCCTCCAGTTTCCAGTAATAGTTTCATCATTTACTTTGAAGGCATCATAAGAAGTCTCTTTAGCAGCCACATTCCTATCCACAGTCTCTTCAAAGCACTGTAGGCCTTTTCTTACAAGCCATCTCACAATTCCTCCAAGAAAAGCCCCTTACCTATTTATAAAACTGTTTCAGCATTTCAGTAATTACAAAAGCACTTCCTTACTCCTTGGTACCAAATTATATTTAGTCAGCCAAAGGGGTGCTGAAGCAAAATACCAGAAATTGGTTGGCTTTCATGAAGGACATTTATTTGGGGTAGGAGCTTACAGGTACCAGGCCATAAAGTATAAGTTACTTCCCTCACCAAAGTCTATTTTCACACATTGGAGCAAGATGGCTGCTGATGTCTGCAAGGGTTCAGGCTTCCTGGGTTCCTCTGGGCTCACTTCCCCTGTTTTCTCCACAAGGTCAGCTGTAGCTATCAGGTGAATTTCTCTGTCTCTCTCCCTGGGGTTTCTGCCATGACTAAGGAGCCATCCCTATTCCTTTGTGTTCTTCTTCTGGCTCAAGGTTCCTCTCTCCCTGGGGCTTGCTTCTCTTTCCTGTGTGCTTACTTCTGTGTGTTTGACTTCAGCATCAATCCCCAACATCAAATTTCAACATCAGAAACCCCCAACTCTGTCCTTTGCCATGCCTTCTATCTCTCAGTCCCCACCCACCAAGGGGTGGGGACTAATGCTCTAATGATATAGCCCAATCAAAGCCCTTATCATAACTTAATCATGCCCAGGTATAGATCAAATTACAAAGACAATCTAATATCTATTTTTGGAATTCATAACCATATCAAACTGCTACAGTACCCAAATAGGAAAAGAGCAAGTAAAATTCTCACTCTCTGCACATGTCATGATCCTATATTTAGAAAATTCTGAAAGGTCTAGGAAAAGCTACTTGAGCAAATAAATGAGTTCAGCAAAGTGGCAGGATACAAGATCACTGTAAAAATTCTGTAAGGTTTTTGTACTCTAGCATTGAAAAACTGGAGAAGGAAATTAGGAAAAAATTCCATTTATGAAAGTAACAAAAAGACTCAAATATCTAAGAATCAATTTGCCCAAAGAGGTACAGAACCTATTTGGACAAAATTACAAAATAATGCTAAAAGAAATCAATGAAGACCTAAACAAATGGAAAGACATTCTGTGTTCATGGATTGGAGGACTAAATATCTGAAGATGTCAATGCTACCCAAACGGATTTATAGATTCAGGGCAATGCCAATCAAAATTCCAAAGGCCTACTTTTCTAAAATAGAAAAGGCAATTGCCAAATTCATTTAGAAAGGAAAGTGCACCTGGATATCAAAACCATGCTAAAAAAGAAGAGCAACGTGGGAGGAATTTCACTGCCCGACCTTGAAACATATTACAAAGCTACAGTGGTCAAAAAGCACGGTACTGACTATGGACATAAAGATAGACCAATTGATCAGTAGAATAGAATTGAGAGTTCACCTCTACAGTCAACTGATTTTTTCCTTAAGATTTATTTTATTTATTTCTCTCCCATTCCCCTTCCCCCCCCCCCCCCATTACCTGCTCTTTTGCTTCCATTCACTATGTGTTCTTCTCTGTCCACTTGCATTCTCGGCATCACCGTGAATCTGTGTCTTTTTCTTTTGCCTCATCTTGCTGCGTCAGCTCTCCTTGTGTGCGGCAGCACTCCTAGGCGGGCTGCAACCTTTTTGCAAGGGGAGCCCCACACGCAAGGAGTGCACCCCACATGGACAGCTGTTACATGCAAAAAAAGTGCAGCCTACCCAGGAGTGGCATCATACACACAAAGAGCTGACACAGCAAGATGGTGCAACAAAAAGAGACACAGACTCCCAGTGCTGCTGACAAGAATCAAAGCAGACACAGAAGAACACACAGCACATGGATACGAAGAGCAGACAATGTGATGGGAAAAAAGAAAGGAATAAATTTTTTAAAAAAAACTTTAAATAAATAAATACATAAATAAATAGGAAAGGCAGGACCACAAAATTTCTAGGAGGAAATATACAAAAACATCTTAAAGACATTGTGGTATGTGGTGGTTTCTTGGGCCTTACACTGAAAACATACACAACAAGAATAAAAATAAATAAATGGAACCTCCCCATAATTAAACACTTTTGCATCGAATAGGACTTTGTCAAAAGGTTGAAATAGCAGCCAACCCAATGAGAGAAATTATTTTAAAATCACTATCTGAGAAGTGTTTAATATCCATGACATATGAAGAGAAGTTACAACTCAACAAAAAAAGCCAAATGACCCAAATTAAAAATGGGCAAAAGATTTGAATAGACATTAAGAAGAAATATAAATGGCAAAAAAAACACGTAAAAAATATTCAACATAACAAATGATTATGGAATTGCAAATTAAAACAACAATGAGGGAAGCAGATTTGGCCCAAAGAATAGGGCATCTGCCTACCACACGGGAGGTCCAAGGTTCAAACCTAGGGCCTCCTGACCCATGTCATGAGCTGGCCCACACGCAGCACTGATGTGCACAAGGAGTGCCATACTACACAGAGGTGTCTCCACGCTCTATGAGTGCGCCCGTAAGGAGGGCTGTCTGGTGCAAAAAAAGTGCAGCCTGCCCAGGAATGGTGCTGCAAACATGGAGAGCTGACGCAGCAAGATGATGCAACAAAAGAGACTGGGTGCCACTGACAAGAATCCAAGCGGACACAGAAGAACACACAATGAATGGACACAGAGAGCAGACAACCGGGGCAGGGGGATGGGTGGGGAAGGGGAGAGAAATTTGAAAAAAAAAACTACAATGAGATATCATTTCACACTTATCAGAATGGCCACTACTCAAAAGACAGACAACTATAAGTGTTGGAGAGGATGTGGACAGATGGAAATATTTTTCACTATTGGTGGAAATGCAGAACGGTACAGCCACAGTGGAGGACCGTTTGGCAATTCCTAAAAGAATTTGCATAAAGATTTGCCACATGATCCTGCAATATCACCACTGGTGTATACTTAGAAGAACTGAAAGGAGTGATGCAAACAAACATCTGCACACCTATGTTCATAGCAGTGGTATTCAGGATTGCAAAAAGATGGAAACAATCCAGTTGTACATCGACCAATGAATGGATAAACAAACTGTGGTGTATGCACATGATGGAATATTATGCAGCTGTAAGAAGAAGAAATGTAGTCATATAGCATATGACAACATGGGTGAATATCAAGGACATTATGTTGAGTGAAGCAAGCCAGACACAAAAGGACAAATAGTGCATAATTTCATTACCATGAACTACATATATTGTGTAACATATTTTAAGATTCCACATAAATAGACTAATAGAAAGAAACTTATAAAGGTGCAATTTGATTAGTGGTTGATTGGGGCTAAGTAAGGCATACTACAGTGTGTGGCGTTTTCCTCCTTGGAGTAATAAAATAAATCTAAAATTTTTTATAATGATGATTGCACAATATTGTGATTCTACTGAAAGCCATTGATTATACACTTTAGAAAGATCATATGGTATGTAAATATTTTAAATAAAACTGTTTAATAAATAAATGTTGAAGAACAGGCAGAAATTGCAGCTAGGTACACGAAGGGAAACAGAAAAAGATTGAGAAGTGAAGAATTTTCTTGTTTTATTATTATTATTATTGAAATAATGAAAAAGCTATAATAATGATTGGAGTGATCAATGCAAAAGAAAAAAAAGAATACGGAAGGATTTGTACTTCAGCATATGGGTGACTTACCTGCTGAGACAGGTTTTATGTTGGATATTCCCCAGGAAACTTCTGAGTTCGGAAGGAAGGTAGTAAACCAGGGGCAGCCCCCGCTGGGCTTCTGTGCACCCACATCTCCCTACACCCTGGGCTGGTGCACTGTTCTGTGCCTGCCAAGCCTCCAGGTGGCAGTGAGCTCCTGGAACAGCAAACTGTGGCTATCTACTGACTGAACAGGCCAGGGGTTGGTACCACGGAGGCAGGAGGACTCCGGCTAAAGGGAGTGATGTGGGAAGTCATATGCAGGCTTTGTGCTGCACCAGGAGCTTTCTCCTGCGATTCCCCACGGGGCGGGCGTAAAAGCCTGGGTCCCCGGACTCTGTGGCCCCGGGAGTCTGGGCTTGGACTGGAGGCTCCCGAATCCTGCTCCTTTTGCGGGCCCTTCCTCCTGAAGCTTCAGGGTCCCTGCGCTGAGGAGTCCACTTCACCAGGCTCTGGAGACTGGCCCTGAACGCTCCCAACACCGTCTTAGAGATGAAGGCGCAGGGCAGGCAGGTGAGGGGCACATTTCCACCACCCAGCTGGGCCGGCGCCTGCAGGGGGCGCGCACCCGCCTTTCCTGAGGAAACACCCTGGAAACGCCCCCACATTCCTGCAGGAGCGGAACAGCAGCGGCGGGAGGTGGAAGGTGTCGTTCCCGCGGGGCCGCTCCGCGGTGGGCGTGAGGAGAGAGCCCCTCTTCCCACGCGGGCCGTGGGGAGCTGCCAGGCTGGGACTGCTCGGCGGTGGGCGTGAGGAGAGAGCCCCTCTCCCCGCGTGGTGGCGCAGGGCTGCGTGGTGGTGCTTCCAGGGCTTTCTTCCCTAACGTGAGCGGAGGACTTCGGGTTCCTGCGCTGCCCCCGTTAGTTCATCGTCTCCTCAGGGGACGTTCAGGAGACGTGTTTGCCCAGAGCCCCCGCTCACTGAGGCTGCCAGCTCAAAGCCGGGCGTGCTGTCGGGCTTTTGCGGGTTCAGAACTCTTGCTGGAGACAATCCTGACGGAGCTTCAGAGAGGAAAGACGTCTACAGCCCTGAAAGGGGTAGGAAAGTATTGCAGCTTCCCGTGGAGAGGTCGGGGCGGCGGGTGTGGCCGAGCCCTGGGCTGAGGGGAAGGGGCGCTCCTCGTGCGCGGCGCCCTCGGTGGTCACAGAGGGGCGCACTGTTCCTGCACCGCTGACAGAGTTGAAGGAAATGTTGACAGACTTACAAGTAGGGGCAGTGCAGCTCCCAGCATTACTTTTAAGTGTTAGTAACCCAAATTCCAACATTTATGATAATTTTATATTTCCTACTTCAATTAAAGCAAACTTTTGAGTAAATTTTTTATTTAAGGTTCCAAGGCCAGGGAGTAAATTCGGGACCTTGTGTGTCAGAAGCTGGCAATGCACCACTGAGCCACTTTGGTTCCCAGTGGTGTTTTTTTGTGTTTTAAGAAGTCACCGGAACCGAACTGGGACCTCACATGTGGGGAGCGGGCGCTCAACCCCTGGGCCCATATGAGTGCCCTAAGTTCATTAAATATCAGTTTTAATTTATCTTCTTTTCAAGGACAAAACTGCCATGTTGTACAGTTTCTCATGAAAAAGTGAGAATTTTCCATTACTTTTAAGCTTAGCTTGTTGACATGTCCTTTTTCGCAGTGTGACTGTTACTGTTTAAAAAATACATAGAGATGATACCTGCACAACATGGGAATGTAGTAAATGTCCGGGGATTATACCCTTTAAATTGGTTAGTTGTTCGTTATGTAGATTTTACAAGCTACCTCGCCTTCAAGTTGTAATAAGTTGCGCTAAGTAAAATTTATGCATCAAGAGAAATCAGTTTTTGAAGGTCAAACCCGATTGTGATTTTTCAATACCTACTATTGCATACTGCTGAAAAGTACTTGAGTTGAAATATATTCAGGACCTAAATTATCAATTTATTTCAGAGCTGTGTCAGAAACTTGTTATGTAAGTCATATGTATTCAGTGAAGGTAAATTTCTCCTGTAGAAAATACAAAATCTGACTTTAATTTTGTATATTTCCATGGAAAGGTGAAATCAGTGTGTCTACAATTTCCTTTTGTACATGCATATCTTTTGTAGGCATGTATCTGTAACAATATCCATGTTTTATAAATTGCCAAATAGTGTATTCATGTGGTAGAACAAGATACAGACAACTAATGGAAAATTTTAAATCTCAATATATTCCATTTCCTAAATTAAGGAATTACTGTTGTTGCTTGGAAAATGTACTTCACTTTTCATCTCAAATTTACTTGAAATGCACACAGATAATTCTGTAACTTCTTGAATAGACAGGTTTCACACAACAGTTTTCAATTAATGTTAAAAAAATACTTGGTAATTAAAATCACAATTAATGAATGACTTTATTTTATTTATTCAGTCATTCAGTAATATAGGTGACATACAGACCTATGCAAGGAATGATCTGATAACTATTTGCTGTGTAATTCTATCCTGTGGTAAAATTTAAGCCAGGAATCTGATGTATGTCTTGCTCAGTTGTGGTACATTTCCATGTGATTCGACCAACAATAAAATATTAACACAATGTCAAGAAGTTTTCCTTTTTCTTTTTTTTTTTTAAGAGCAGCTCAGTGATTTGGGGGTTGGGTTAGTATAACACCGAGAGCCTAAGGAAAAAAGTACAAAATGGCCCTTAAAACCAATGCCAGTATATGGTTACAACTAAGGATATTACTAATTCTTGTGCTACTTAATCACTTTTTTTAGAACATAAAGCCATTTTTGTTTAGAACATAAAGCCATTAACTTGAACTTGAGATGTATACACAATACATATACAACCTTATGAAAAATACTTTTCATAAGAAACATTACACTTTTAAAATATTGGAAATTGAGTGTTTGTGGTGATTTGTATTTTGACTTAGAACAAGAGGAGAACATGCAATTAGGAGGTTTTTACTGATAGTAAAGTTCTTCAAGTTAATGGTCTTCCTTTCCCTTTGTACTTACCACAGGCTACCCAGTGTCCTAGAGGATTCATTGTGAGACAAATGTCAGTCACCGCTTTAAGACCTTACTTTGAAAGGAATTAAGGAGAAAACAAATTGGAAGATAAGATTTCATCTTTGTTTTTGGATCGAAAAAATTTCAATGAGTTTATTATAAATGTATCCTAACCTTAATTTTTGAATTCTTCAGGTAAAGTCTTATGAGAAGAGGTCAGTAGAGATCATCTAATAGAAATCCTGACATCATCCATTTAGGTCCGTGGCACAATCCCTCGCCAGTAAGCACGACATACTTGGATATGTCATTGGCAACCCTTAATAGAAGTTATTTTCAAAAACTGGAAGATTTCTTCTATAGTCATACATTCTTTAACATCTTGTTTATTAGCAAAAATCAGCAAACCAGCTTTTTTTAGGTCCTAATGCACTATGTCTTCTACATTGCTTCCTACACTTCCTCTTGTAGGGGAGGTAGGCACAGTTTCATTCATAGAAAATTCATTAAGGATGGTAGTTTCCTCTGCATTATCCATTCCAACAATGATAACTTTGTGCTCCTAGTCGTTGAACAGCCTCCATATCCTGGTGTCGAGAATTCCCATTCTGGGGCAGCATACTTCCCTCCAGCCACCTGGGTCATCTGGTCTTCCCCAATCCAAGGTAAGGGAGAGGAGAGTGACACAGCAGAGCCTCTGCCTCTGCTGCTACTTCTCCTCCCACACTTGCCACCAGCTTGATTTCTGAGAACTGCAAGGAGACCTAAACCCAAGCCGACCAGCCTCAGAAGCCACCATCCTCTCCCAGTTCCTTACTGGTAGCTGCAGTGGCACCTACCAAGTAGGCGGGGTGTAATAATATTTGAAATCGTGATGACTCTTTTTCAGATTCCTTAATTTTCTTTTTCTCTACTTTCAGTTTGAAAGGGACCATCCTTTTTCAGTGGTCATTGGCCCTGTATTTGGGGGATTGTTGTTGTTCCATTAGAGAATGTGGTGGAAATCCCCAGGATGGGAGTTCAGTATTCTTTCAATTGTGTGCATCTCTACCCACTGTGGCAATGCCCCATGAACATTTGAACATGTTTATATACCTTATATATAAATGCCCAGGTGAACTTCCTGTCATTTATCTCCCATCACTGACAACCCACACCAGTGTTCCTCCCTTGCTATAGTTGTAACCCTTCTGTGATCCAAAACTCCTTCAAAAATGAAACCAACTGTATTGCCAATTAGATTAATAGGAAAATGAGGTAGTAATGATAGGCTTAAACATAAGAAATAAAATGTATAATAATTTAGCAAAATAAATCTAAAAGTAAAAAAAAATTGGGATATTAAACTGAAAAATATTAAAAATAATTTATTTGAAATGTTTTCCCTTTCATCACTCTAATAACTGTTGTCCTGTATGTACAGTGGTAATTTCTTACATTTCTTCCTCAGTGTCTTTTTTTTTCATTATTGTCTTCAAAGAAGTTTTAGGGCACGGTCCATATACCCAACATCCTCCCTTAAGAATGTTATGGAATGGCCAGATGGTAAGAAAAAGGGTAACATAAAAACGGGAGTTATTTTAAAACTACAATACATGATTACCTAATGTTTTTTTTAAAAAAATATGCCCCAAAAGAATTTTTTCCAGAGCAGTGAATTTTTAAGAGCAAATATTATAAAGAAGGTAAGGTGTGTTTCTAGAAATTGGTCCATGTTGTCAAAGGTATCTGTTCAGGCACAATTGCTTGTAGTGTACTTTTAAAACCCATTTTAGAAATGTCATCACTTTGATTACTCACTTTAGTGAATAGATTGTTCTTTTCTTTATTCTTAATCCATCTACCCAAAGGATTTTCTTATTTGTTGATCTTTTCACAGAAAACTTGTAGTTGTGTTGCTTCTATTGTTTTTATATTGTTTCATTCATCTCTGCTCTAATCTTTATTTCTAACTTTGGATTTAGTTTGCTCTTCTTTGTGTATTCCCTTAATATATAAAATTATGTTGCTAATTTGAGATGGTTATTCTTTCTAAATAATGTGGGGTTTTTTTGCTATAAATTTCTCTGTTAATGTTTTCAGTGCATCTTTTAAGATTTGATATATTGTGTATTCATTTCTGTTTATCTCAAAGTGTTGTCTAATTCCTCTCATGATTTCATCTGTGAACCATAGATTCATGTGTGCTGTTCAGTTTCCACATACTTGTGAAACTTTCTAATTTATCTTTTATTTTTAATTTCTAGTTTCATTCTACTTTGGTAAAAGAAGATACTTAATGTTTCAATGTTTTTATATATGTTGCGGTGTAACATATGATCTGTTTTAGAAATGTTCCATGTGAACTTGGGAAGAATATATTCTGCAGGATCTAGTTGGCTTATAGAGTTGTTCAAGTCCTCTCTATCCTTAATGATTGTCTGTCTAGTTTTTCTATCCATTTGTGAAAATGGAAAATTAAATTCTCCAGCTATTATGATAGATCTATTTCTCATTTAAAATATGTCATTTTTTCCTCTGTATATTTAAGTGCTCTGTTGTTCCATGTATATATATTTATAATTATTATATGTTCTTGATATATTGACCCTTTTATGACTATGTAAATGCTTCATCTTTTGTAGACATGTTTGTTTTAATTTTGTCTGCTATTACTCAAGTTAGCCTAACTTTCTTTTTGTTATTATCTGCATGCTGTATTTCAGTATTGCTGCCAACTTTCTCACTTTCAACCTCTCTGGGCCTTTGGTTCTAAAGTGGGTCTGGGGGCCAGGTATACTTCAGAGGTCTTTTACTTTAGTTTTTAAAAATTATGTATTTTACTTCTAATATTTAAACCTGTCATTTTTCTATTATTGACTTTTGCAATATATTAGGCTTAATTTTAAAGAAGTTTTGGATCACAGCAGGATTCAACTATGGCAAGGCTGGAGCATTGTTGTGGGGTGTCATTGATGGGGGATGCATGGAAGGGAGTTCACCTGGGCATGCATATAGATATGTTTGGATGTTTGTTGGATATTGACACAGTGGGTAGAGATTCACAAAACTGAAGGAGTGTTGGGTTCCCTTCCTGGGGAGCTCTGTCACATTCCCCAATGGAACAGCAACCAAGTGCAAGGGTAATGACCAGTGAAGGAGGATGGCCCAATGATGAGCCCTTGATACTGATGACTATGCTTAATGAGCCTATTGTGCTTATAATTTCAACTTGACCTGGTTTTGCAGGGTGCCTAAGAGTTACCTCCTGAGAGCCTCCATGTTGCTCAAATGTGGCCACTTTCTAAGCCAAACTCATGTCCCAGCATGGGACATGACTTACAGGGATGAGCCTCCCTGGCACTGAGGGATTACTAGCAAGCATGGCTTGTGGTGCAGCTAGAAAAAGACCTAGAATTAAAGGGGGAAATGATAAAGACAAATGAGTTCATAATCTTAAGAGACTTCAAAATGAGTTGTGAGGTCATCAGAGGGGCCATGCTTACACACATCTCAGAAGGGTCTCAGAGACAGCCAAAGTAGATACAAGCCCAGGTAGTGGTGCTTCTGAGGACTACGGAACACCTAGGTCCTATGGTCATGGCAGATGGCTCTGGAGTTCAGTTCTTTGCCTGTGTTCCCATCTTTGGAATTTGTGCTCCTGAGTGTGATGAAATTGGATTCAGATTTGACTTCTCTACACGTGCCTCTTCTGCCCCTTATATTGAACCTCTGGTCAGGTGACAGGGAAGTGAGGATCGACAACCACCACACCAGGGAACCAAGAGAATCTACAGCTGTGGGCACAAGAGTTCCATTCACCAGCCATGTGGGATCGAAGCCCCCTCTCAATTGAGAGGTGGAGTGGGCATCACCATCCCAAGGTTCCCAGGATGGAGGAATAAAATATGCATTAGAGTAGACTTACTGTATTTTACTATAACATTATTGAGACTCTAGCAATGGGCTAAATTGCATCATTGATGTGGAAACAATGGTCACTGGAGTTGCTGAATGCATGGCAAAGTTAAAGGAGCTGTGATATGGGGACGTTTTTAGGATTTGGAGTCATCTTGAATGATATTACTGGACAAAGCAGTACGTTATCCTGACATAACCCACTGAATGGACTGGGAGAGAGTGTAAACTACCATGTAAACTATAACCTATGCTGCGTAGCATTGCTCCAAAATGTATTCATCAAATGAAATGAATGTACCACACTAATGAAAGAAGTTGTTGATGTGGGAGAGAGTGGGGGATGTGGGGAGTGGGGCAGGTAGGCACCTCCTATATTTTTTAATGTAACATTTTGTGTGACCTATGTATCTTTTAAAAATAAAGGCATATTAAAAAAGTAAAATGGTTCTTGGGGAGTAGGCATGGCTTAGTGTTTGAGCACCTGCTTCCCATGTATGAGGTCCCAGGTTCAATTCCCGGTACCTCCTGAAAAAAAATAAAGTGGGTCTCTTGCAGGCCATAAATAGTTATATCATTGTTTACATATGCCAAATGCTGCTTCATTGAAGTAATTACTTAAAAAGTATTAACTAAATAGAGCAGAGACTGCCATAATATATCAAATTACAACAAAAGAATTAAAATTGACACTTGTGTTTTACATGTATTTTTGGTTAATGTTTTTAATTGAAACTTTGTTGTGGACCATTTTAATTCCCTTCTCATTTCTGTTTTTTTCTATTTTTAATTATCAAAATAATTTCTAACTTATAGGACGATTGCAGAAATGAAGAATACCTATATAAATTCCTGCTTCTCATACCCAAATCCACCATTTTAAACATTTTGCCACATTTGCAGTTCCTTTCTTCTTCCTTCCTTCTCTCTCCCTCCCTCCTATGCATTTAAGGGTAGGTAGATACACCTTGCTCCTTGAACACAATATTCCATGTACATTTCCTAAGAACTAGAATCTTCACTAATGTAACTGCCTTAGGTACTGTTAAATTTAAAATGTTTAATATTTCTATAAGGCAATATTGCTCTAAGTCTCTATTCCAGTTTTTTAATATGTCCCAATAACGTCTCTGAGTCTTTTTCCTCCATTATTAGATCTTGTCTAGGATCATATATTGCACTGAATTATCCATGACTTTAGTTGCTCTTTTATTAAATTGTGGAAACATATACAACATACACTTAACTATCTCAACCAATCCCACGCCTACCATTCAGTGAGATTAATTACACTGACCCTGTGCTAAGGTCACCACCATCCATTACCAGAACTTTCTTATCACCGTAAACAGAAACCCTGTATCCATTCTGTGTTAACTCTTCTTGCCCCTCTGTACTGCACCAGGTAAGCTGTAATCTACTTTCTGTCTCTGAACTTGCCTATTTCATTTGTTTCAAATGAGTGAACTTAGGCAATATGTCTCTGTGTCTGATATTTCACTCAGTGCGATGTCTTCTAATTCATTCATGTTGTAGCATGTATTAGGACTACATACTTTTTACAACTGAATAATATTCCATTGTATGTATGCATCACGTTTTTATCCTGTGAATGGATACTTGGGTTCCTTCTGTCTTTTGGCTATTAGGAAAATGCTGCTGTGAGCAGTGGTGTACAAAACTATCCATTTGAGTTCCTGCTCTTCCATTCTTTTGGGTATATGCGAGGTCATGTGACAATTCTGTCTCCTCCAAACTACTTTCCACAGTGTGTATTGCATCATTTTTTATTCCCATCAAAAACGTATGGGGCTCTCTGATTTTCTCCATCTTTGCTGATATTTATCTATTTTTATAGCCATTCTTGTGAGTGTAAGCTACTAATATTTCTCTCTTTTTTTAAACTTGTATTTGTGCTTCCATATATACTACTCATAATTTTCCATTTCAGCACTTTCAAGGGGACAATTCAGTAAGCTGAATTATGTTCATGATGTTACGCTAATCACCAGTATCCAGTACCCCAAATTGTTCATTATCTCAAACAGAAACTCTGTACCCATTAAACAGTACCACCTCTCTCTCCTCCCCTCCAGCCTTTGATAACATAAAATCTACCTGCCTCTATGAAATGTCCTTCTCAATATTTCATATAAACAAAGATTAGACAATATTTGTCATTTTGTGTCTGGGTTATTTTCCAAAACATTATGTCTTCAAGGTTTGTGCATGTTGTAATATACATCGAGACACCCTCCACTTTTATGACTGAATATTATTCCAATGTGTGCATACCACTTTTTGTTTATTGATTCATCTGCTAGTGGACACTTGTGTTGCTTCCACCATTTGTCTACTCTGAACAATGCTGCTGTAAATATTGGTTTACCAATAACTATCTGAGTTTTCTGTATTCAGTTCTTTTGAATATACACCAAGAAGTAGCATTGCTAGGCCATCTGTAATTCTATTTCCAACTTTTTGTGGAACTGCCAAGCTGGTTTCTACAGTGTCTGCACCATTTTACAATGTCTCTAGTAACATTAGGATTCCTATTTCTGTGTATCTTCACCAACATTTACTTTTTTTTTTTAACGAACAAAATCAGTGGATGTTAATGGTATCCTCATTGTGGTTTTGATCTGCATTTCTCTGATAACCAGTGATGTTGTGTATCTTTTCATGTGCTGTTGGCTATGTGTATATCTTCTTGAGAAATTCGACTTAAATCATGAGTGAAGCCTTACCATCTTTGACTTTACTCCATTGGGAAGTGTTTTGGTTTTTTTTTCTCTAAGCAAGTTTATTAAGATAAATTCACATACTATCCAGTCCAAATAAAGTGTACATACATGGCTTTTTGTATAATCCCAGCATTGTGCATTTATCTCTGTAGTCAATTTTAGAGCATTTTCATTACTCAAAAAGAAACAAACCCTACCCGTTAGCAGTCACCACTCAATTCCTCTGCCTTCCCCACCATATGTAACTATTAATCCAATACCATCACTATAAACTTATTTATATTCACATTTTATATAAGTGAAGTCTAACGATATGTAGTACTTTTTGTCTGATTTCTTTCGCTTTATTTTTTAAACATTCATGGGAAAAATATTAATGTATTACTATTCTTTACAGTCCATAGTTTGCCTTAGGTGTATTTTCACCCAATGACCACCCTATTTTTTAACATCTTTTGATATTAACATACAGTTGTTCTGATTCAGGGAAGAATACTCTTATATACACATTATCTACACACAGGATTCACTTTGCTTATACAGTCTCATGCTTCATCTTCTAGCTTTCCTTCTAGTGGTATACATGACCCTAAACTTTCCCTTTCAACCATAGTCACACCCATATGTTAGGACTGTGAATTATAATCACTTTAATGTGCTATCATCACCTCTCCATTTTCAAACATTAACAGTCAGCCATATTATAAATCCTGCACATTTAAACCTCAGTCTATCTTCTGGTGACCTATATTCTAGTCATTAACCTCATGAGTTTGCTCATGATATTTAATTCCTATTAGTGAGATTATATAAAATTTGTCCTTTCGCATCTGTCTTTGTTTCATTCAACATAATGTTCTCAATGATCATCACGTCACATGGATCGAGAATTTATTTCTTACAGCTGAATAATATTCCATTCATTTATGGCATTTATGGCATTTTGTTTATCCCTTCTTCTGCTGATAGATAACCGGGTTGTTTTTATCTCTGGGCAATTGTGAATATTGTCACTATGAACATTGTTGTGTAAATGTCTATTTGAATCCTGCTTTCAGCTCTTCTGAGTGTATACCTAGCAGTGAAATTGACAGATCCTATAGTAGATCTGTATTTAGCTTCCTTAGGGACCACCAGTCTTCCCCAGCAGTTGCACCATATTACAATCCCAACAAAAGTGAGTAAGTGTTCCTATTTCTCCACATCCTCTCTAACACTTGTAATTTTCTGGTTTTTTTTTTTTAACAGTGGCCATTCGAATAGGCGTGAAATACTATCACATTATAGTTTTGATTTGCATTTCCATAATAGCTCATGATGTTGAACATTTTTTCATTTTTTTTTCCATTTGTGTTTCCTCTTGGAAAAATGTCCTAGTCTTGCCCATTTTTAATTGGATCATTTGTCATTTTATTAATGAGTTGTAAGATCTCTTTATATATCATGGATATTAAATCTTTGCATTGGGAGATTTTTGGTAACTGAGGTAATTCCTACCTGTTGTCTTTTGAGATTGTCTATTTCTTCTTGAGTCATTTAAATTAATTTTTGAGTTTCTGGGGATTTTTCCATTTCATATAAGTTATTTTGTTATCCTACAGTGATTTTTTTTAAAGATTTATTTACTTATTTATTTATTTCTCTTCCCTTCCCTCCCCCCCACCCCCAGTTGTCTTCTCTCCATGTCCGTTCACTGTGTGCTCTTCTGTGACCACTTCTATCCTTAACAGTGGCACCGTCAATCTGTGTTTCTTTTTGTTGCATCATCTTGTTGTGTCAGCTCTCCGTGTGTGCGGCATCATTCTTGGACAGTCTACACTTTATTTCGCGCTGGGGAGCTCTCCTTATGTGGTGCACTCCTTGCGCATGGGCTACCCTACACGGGGGACACCCCTGCATGGCCCGGCACTCCGTGTGCGCATTAGCACTGCATGTGGGCCAGCTCCACATGGGTCAAGGAGGCCTGGGGTTTGAACCAGGTACCTCCCATGTGGTAGGCAGATGCCCTAATCATTTGGCCAAGTCCGCCTTCCCTACAGTGATTTTAATATACTCTTATTATCCTTTTTATTTCTGTAAGTTCAGCAGTAATAGTTCCCCTTTTCAATGCAAATGATTTTTATTATTTGCGCCTCTCCTTTTTTGTCAGCCTATCTAATATTTGTCATAAGTTTGGACATTTTGTGTTTTCATTTTCATTCCTCTCTAGATATTTCCAGATTTCCTCATGACTTCTTTGACCCATTAGGTCTTTCTTTAAGATTTTTAAATTTTTTTATTTCTCACCCCTTCCCCACCAGTTGTCTGTTCTCTGTATCCATTTTGCTGTGTGTTCTTCTTTGTCCACTTCTGTTGTCAGCTGCACAGGAATCTGTTTCCTTTTGTTACATCATCTTGCTGTGTCAGCTCTCCGTGTGTGGAGCACCATTCTTGCGCAGGCTGAACTTTCTTTTGCACTGGGTGGCTCTCCTTACAGGGTGCACTCCTTGCACGTGGGTCTCCCCTACACGGGGGGCACCCCTGCGTGGCACGGCACTCCTTGCACGCATCAGCGCTGCACATGGGCCAGCTCCACCCAGGTCAAGGAGGCCTGGGGTTTGAACCGCAGACCTCCCATGTGGTAGGCAGACTCCCTATCCATTGGGCCAAGTCCACTTCCCCCATTGGGTCTTTAAGAGTGTATTGCTTAACTCCCCCATACTTGTGAATTTTCCAGTTCTCTAGTTACTGAAGTTTAATGGCATTTTGTTGTGGTTAGATATGATTTTTATATGAATCTGATCTTTCAAAATTTATTGAGACTTGTTTTGGTGTATATCATATAGCCTAATCTGGGATATAATCCTTGTGCACTTGAGAAGAATTTGTACTCTATTGCTTTCAAACAGATGTGTTACATATTTCTTGCACATACATACTCTCTTTCAGTTATAAACATATATATAGGACTGCTAGGGCTATTTGGCACATAGATTCATTCCAGTCCTCCATTTCATTTTGGGCCTTCATTTTGAAAATGCTAGCCAATATTGAAAGTGGTATATTGAAATCTACTACTATTAATACAAATCTGCCTATTTCTCCCATCAAATCTGTGAATATTTGCTGCATATATTTTGTGCCTCAAGATTATGTACACATATTTTTGTAATTGATTCTTTTTTCAATATATAGGCTCTTTGTTCCTTCTAAAAGTATTTGACTTTGTTTTGTTTCATGATAATTTAACCATTCTCACTCTGTTTTGGTTACTGTATTCATGGAATAGTTTCCATTTTTTCACATGTAACCCCCTCATGTCTTTGAATTTAAGCTGTGTCTCTTGTAAGCAGAATATAGTTCTCATGCTTTTTTATATATTTTCCTGATTTCTGCCTTTTGACTGGGATATTTAACCCATTTACTTTATTTTTCAAAGTTTTTATTTTGTTTTTCTCATTTAAAAAAAACAACGTTACATTCAAAAAATTTAAGAGATCCCCATATATCCCCATCCCTCCTCACCCTACTTCTCCCTCATTAACAACCTCTTTCATCCTCATGGGTCATTCATTGCATTGGATGAATACATTTTGTAGCACTGCTGCACCACATGGTTAATGGTTTACATTGTAGTTTACACTGTCCCCCAGTGGATCCAGTGGGCCATGGCAGGACATACAATGTCCAGCATCTGTCCTTACAGTATCACCCAGGACAACTCCAAGTCCTGAAAATGCCCCCACATCATATCTCTTCTTCCCTCTCCCTGCCCTCAGCAGCTACTGTGGCTCCTTTCTCCACATCAGTGCTACAATTTCTTCCATTACTAATCACAATAGTTCCATAGTAGAATATCAGTAAGTCCACTCTAATCCCTACTCTATTCCTCCATCCTGTGGGCCCTGGGATGATTATGTCCACTCCACCTCTATATCGAGATGGGGGCTTAGATTCCACATGGATAATGGATACAGTTCTCCTGCTTGCAGTTGTAGGCACTCTAGGCTCCCTGGTGTGGTGGTTGACCTTTTTCACCTTCCTGTTAGCTGGCCTGGGTAAGTCCAATACACCATACAGTAGGAGTTGCAAGTCAGCTGAGGCTCAGGGCCTGACTGTCACATGGACAGTCCAGAGATTCAGGGCTCCTGAGTATACATCAACCCCAGCAACAAACACACGTCCAGTAAAAGTGACAGAAGAGGCATGTGTAGAAAGGTCACATCTAAGTCCAACTCCATCACACTCAGGAAAACAAACTTCAAAGTAGGGCCAGCTGACACAAAACAGAACTCTAGAACCATCTGCCATGACCATCGAACCTTTGTGTCTCCGTAACCCTCAGGAGAACCAGTACCTGGCGTTGTATCTACTTTGGCTGTCTCTGGGACCCTGCTGAGGCATGCCTAAGTGCAACCTCTCTGATGACCTCCTGACAATTTTTTGGAGTCTCATAACCATATAAACTCATTTGTCCTTTCCATTTCACCCTTTTATTCAAGTTCAAAAAGCAGATTTTAACACCTGATATTACATGTAGGCGGAGATATTTTGCTGGTCTGAGTTAACCCTTTAATTCAAGATCTTTGTAGTTACAGCATCAGCTGGTGCTTGGTAGTAATCCCTCTGTGCCAGGGAGGCTCATTCCCAGGAGTCATGCCCCAAGCTGTGGGGAAGTTAATGCATTTACGTGCTGAGTTTATAAGCCATTTGCTTTAAATGCCTCAGGAGCCCCACTATTTGTAGCATTTGTTTCTGTGACAGATTCTGCTGTGACTCTGGAATGACCTCTGAACTCACTTTGAAATCTCTCAGCCATGAAAACTCATTTGCATGTACTGTTTCCCCTTTTTGGTCATGCTTTTTTTCCATCTGCCTTGCTAGTTGGTGCTTAGTAATAATCCTTCAGTGTGAGGGAGCCCATCCTTGGGAGTCAAGTCCCACACTGGGGGCAAGTATTGCATTTTGGGGTTAGAGAGAGACCTCATGTGAGTAACAAGGAGACCTTTAGGAGGTAATTCTTAGGCAACCTCTAATATTAGGCTAAGTTTCAATTTCAAAACAAAAGGTGCATAAGTAGACTCATCAATATCAAGGACCTGGCATGATGGTCTGTCTTCATTCACTAGGCGCTGCCCTTGTACTCAGAGGATTCTTGCTGTTATATTAGAGAATGTAGCAGAACTCTACAGGATGGGAATTCAATATTCTTTCAGTTAGTGTGTGTATCTCCACCCACCGAGACAATGCCACATGAACACTTGAGCATATTCATATGCCTTAGAGGCATGCCACAGCTGAACCCTTCTCATGCATACCCATCACTGACACCCCACACCAGTGATCCTCCCCACCACTGTTGAGACCCTTCTGTGAACCAAAACCTACCTCTCCAAAGATGAAGCCAAGAAAACAACCACATAAAATCATTAAGAAAATGAAATAATTAGAAGTTCAAAAATAACCAATAAAATACAAAAAAATTAAATAAAAAAAGTTTAGATATTTTTCTTTCATCAGTGTAAGATCTATTGTCTTGTGTGTAAAGTGACATTTTCTTCCATATATTCCCCAGTGTTTAATTTTTTTTCATTTTTTTCTTCAAAGAAGCTTTAGGATACAGAAAAGTCGCATAGGGAATACAGGTGATTCCCATATACCCATCATCCTTCCCCTCTTCTCCTCTCCTCTAATAATAACCTTTTATATGCAGATGGTACATTTGTTGCAATTGATGTACAAACATCAAAGTATTACTATTATGGTCAATTGTTTATATTATGGTTTACATTTTGGATTGTACACTTTTATAGGTTTTGACAAAAGGGAGTATAGAGTTGTGAACCGATGACCACATGGGCAAAATCTGTGATAAGTTGGAAGGCTGTAGCTGTGCAGTGGATGATGGTCACAGTGTACAGTGATGTGACTGGGTTCAGTGGTGCTCGTCTAAGGAGTAATGGGGGGGGTTGGTTGGACTGTGTGGAAATAGGGGACAGTCAGGGGAAGGAGCAAGTGGATTCGGGGGATTTGCAGGTCTGTGGTTAAAACTGCATTGTTGGCAATGTTCTTTAGGCAGATATGACAGGGAAGGGTTACTGGTGTAAGGTGCTGGGTATGGGGATACATGGGACAGGACTCACCTGGGGCAGACTTCTATGGAATATGTAAGTGTTCGTTTTGTCATAGTGTGTAATAGTGTGTAGAGACCCACACAATAATTAAGAAAATGGAAACTCCCATCTTGGGGCATCCAGCTGTGTTCTCAGTTAGAGGGACAAAAATTCCTTGAGAACATAGGCAGTGCCTAATAAAACAGACAGTATGTCAAGCCCTCAATATTATTGCAGGAACTATGACTCTTATTCTTCAAAAATTGAAACTTAGTGGTTACCATAGATGCTGTGGGGAAGGGGAGGAAAGAATAGAATAGATGGAATGTAGGGCATTTTTAGCGCATTAGAATTGTTCAACATGATCTTCAATAATGGATACAGGCTACTTCAAAATTTGTCATTTCATTCTTAATGTATTTAGTTGATCTTTTGTAGTAAACCAATTTGAATTACTTCTCATTTCCTTTTTTGCATAGTTTTTCGATATTTTCTTTGTGATTGCCATGGGGGTTAATTTAACATGTAAATCTGTAACAGTATCTTTAGATTTGATACCTACCTAACTTGAATATCATCCACCAACTATGTTCAGGTACTCCTCCATCCTCCCCTCTTTATGAAGTTGTTGTCACAGATTACATCCGGATTTGTTTTGAGTTCCAAACCATACATTTATCATTATTTTAAGACATTTATTTGCATGGTATATTCTGTATGTGGAGTTAGGACCAAAAAGTACAATGAAATAGTACGGGCATTTATAATTACCCAGGTAATTACCTTTACTGGAGATCTTTATTTTTTAATGGTGCTTTGATCTTTTTTTTCCATCTGATGAACACCCTCTAGTTTTGCTTGGTGGGTCAGATCCAGGGGTTGAACCAGGCTAGTAAGATAGGAAATCAATAGATGGATGTGGAACCTGGCAGGAAGTCCACGTGGACATCAGCAGCCCCAAGATGACTGCTAGAAGATTCTTCCCGAGATTCTGCCACTCAGAAGAAGGCTTCCTCCAGAAGCCAGGAGAAGCCCCAAGTATTCCTCAAGGACTTTATCATTTGGCCCTCTTGGGAGATGGATGGAGGAAATAAGCAATCAAAACAGTAAATAGCTGGAACTCCTTCCTTGCCATTAACAAAGGGGTGGGATAATTAACAGGTCAAAAGACAGGCAGGCATGGGGCCTGAGCATGCTCTAGTGTGCTCTCTTGACTCTGGACCTGGAATGCAGCTGCCTACCTCCCTGCTTGAATCACAGTGCAAGTAAAACCTGGGCATTTATAATCTATAGTGGGAAATTATAGCCCATAAATCAGCCCTCTTTATCACTTTTCAGCCCCTTCCTCTCTACTTGGGACCCCTGCTGTTATTTCCTCCCATTTCTCTTCCCTCCCTACCTGAATAAATTACTGGCCTAACTCACCCAGTCTGCTCTTGAAATGCACTTCTGCAGCATAGCCAAGAACCTAAATAAAATCTGGTAATAGCGTGAGAAACAGTCAGCTTTTGTTTATCTGAGAATGCCTTAATCTCCCCCTCAGTTTTGAAAGAGAGCTTCTCTGGATATAAAAATTTTTGGTTCTAATGATTTTTGTTCAGTACTGTATAAATATATCTTCCCACTGAATTCTTGCCTTCAAAATTTCTGATGAGAAACTGGCATTTAATGTTATTGGGGCTCCCTTGTACATGACATGGTACCTCTCTCTTCCAAATTTCAGTATTTTCTTATTATCTTTGTATGTGACTCATTCTTTTAAGTAAAATGAGACCTTGTCCCTCTCAATATTATGAACCCATTGGCTTCTTCACTAGAATTGTGGAATCTTGACTCAGCCCAGTGGTGTTTTCTCCAAAGTTATTTAAGCAATGACCTTAGAAAGCTGTGCCCCAGAGTACCTGGCATATTCCTTTCCATGGGTTTCTGAGACTGTCCGTTTTGTTTAATGTGATGTACTCTGGCCTGTAGTTGATTGCACATGTTTTCTGTGAAGCTTCAGAATTAAAATTGTCCATTGATGACAAAACACTGAAAACAGCCCACTTAACTTATTACTGATTTATAAAAGTGAAAGTTCTGGTGAAAGTTCATTACAACAGTAATGCATTTGAGAAGATTTGGTTGCTTCTGTGAAATTGTGACCAATAACACTATACTGTTGTCTATGTTAGAGAAAAAATGACACTCGCTGGGACATGGAGACTGAGGATTGCAGGCAGGCAGGAGTTTATTGGGAAGCTCTCCCAGCGGAGGGATCTGAATATGAGAATTAAACTCACTCATGGAAGGTACAGATGTGAATTTATACAGTCCATCAATAGGCAGGAAAGCATTAGTTCCAGGAGAGGGTGTTAGACTCTGAGTATAGCCTCTTGATAATAAGAGGCTGTAAAAGTGAATTATTCTCGTGCAGGGCTTGGTGGTAGTGGGCTAGGAGGCAGGGTATTCTTGGAATGTAGGGACCTGGAAGGGATGGGTCTTTATTGGCTCCATGTCCATTGAGCTGTTCTCTGTGGTAAACAGCTTTCCTCAATGAACAGGAGTGGAGTAACAGCCTTATGATCTGTTAATCAGTGCAAACCTTGTAGCTCTAACATTCCTAACTCTTAGGTTATATGTATATGATGAAGGACCTAAGTAATGGGAATACTGGGCAGAAAGAAAGGGTGATTACAGGCAAAGATGTATTGGGACGCTTTCACAACAGAGGGTGTCTGAAGAACAAACTTCAGCCCACCTCTGGCAGAGGCAGTCATGAGTGGAGGAAAGGGAGTATTGACTCATTCTGTCTCCTTTCTGCTGTTAGAGGATGTAAGGGGTTCTCTTCTTGTGCAGCTGGTGGGTTTTACATTGTGAGGTGGTTATCCACTGTTCTTGTAATAGGAAGGTTTCATTTACATATTCTTGGATAGTCTGAACAACTTGGATGAATCAGGCGAGAAGCTGTAGGAGATAAGAACCACACATGAGAAGGAGAAAAATTATCAGTGGGGTTATTCGGGGTATTAGTATAGCATTAAAGAAGAAGAAAAATATGAGAGCCATGTAAAAGCAAAAATGTTTTGAGAGTTTCCATCTAGGGGGATTGTTGTAAAGACATCTTTGAGGTCTATTACTGTGTAATGTGTGGTTTGGGGAGGGATATGTGATAGGGGTTGGGAACTAGCGACTATAGCCTGGTTTGCTTGGTTGACAGCTCTCATGTCTTGGACTAGACAATAACTGCCATTAGGTTTTTCAACAGCTAGGATAGGTGTATTGTACAAGAGTTGGTGGGTGTAACAGCACTGTGGCACAGTTTGTCAATGGTGGGTTTAAGTCCACACTTGGCACTGCAAGAGAGAGGATATTGGGGAATGTTGATGAAAGAAGGGCTGTCTTTTAGGGTGATTTTTACAGGGGAGAGGTGTGAGGCTATTGAGGGAGAGTCAGTGTTCCAGACTTGGGCGTTACTTTCTGTTGTAAGATAAAAGGAATGTCAGTAGGAGGGGAAGTAGGAGTTAAGGCTGGGGCTGAGGACAAAAGGAGAAGGAACCTAGCTTGGGGGGAAGGTAGTGAAAAGGAGCTAGAGGAGTGCAGTTTGGATAGAATGTCTCCTCCTAAGAGTGGGGAGGGGCATGATGGTAAAACTAGGAATTGTTGTGAGAATGTGAGATTTTCTATAGTGCAAGGGAGGGAGTGTGTAATCAAGGAAGAGGAAGGAATACCCTCAACTTCCACAGTAGAGGTTGAGGAAGATGTTAAATATCCTGAATATTCTCAAACGACAAAGTATGTGGCCCCTGTGTCAGTTAAAAAGGAGTTCAGCTTATCTCCAACCTTGATGATAACCCTAGGTTGCCACTTACTGATGGAGATGAGGGGCCTCACCAAACCCGGGACCCATCTGTCCTCTGTTGTTATTTTGGGTAGTTTAGGAAGAAAAGATAATCTAGGCCAGTAAGGTGTGTTGGAGGGACTTTCTCAGAAACTGGGTTTTTGGGACAATCCGACTTCCCGCGGTCTCTAAGGCAGCACACCACTGGACAAGCCCTGGCAGGGTCCTAGATTGGGGCATGCACGTGCCCAGTGTCCTTCCTTCCCACACCTAAAGCACATCCAGGTGGCAGCCACAGGGAAGAAGAGGGATGGGGTTTTGGAAATCGACTCTGAGGGCAGCAGCAAGGAGGGATCTCGTTTGTGTTTTTCTAATTTGGCTTCCTCCTCTATTGTTAAAGACCTTGAAGGCTGCTTTAATTAGGTCTTTCCAAGGGGGTTGAGGGGCCTCCTGTAATTTCTGCCATTTTTTTTTTCCCTGATATCTGGGTATGTCTTAGTGATAAAGTGGCTATGTGAGTGTAGTCGTCTGGATTCAGAATCCGGGTCAAAATTACTGTATTTGAGGAACGATTCATTTAATCTATTCATAAAGGCAGCAGGGTTTTCATCTGATTTTGGGGAAATTTCTTTGGTTTTTGCGGCGGTTTGCTCGGTTGGTAGAGGTGGGGTCTGGCTGCGGACGAGGGGTCGGTCCAGCTCTGGACGAGGGGTTGGTCCCGCTTGGGACGAGGGGTCGGTCCCACTTGGGACGAGGGGTCGGTCCGGCAGCAGACGAGGGATTGGTCTCACAGGGGTTGCGCGGTTCGGCTGACGGGGTCGCCCGGCGAAGCCGGTGACGAAGGGGTTGCCCGGGGAAGCAGGCGACGAACTGGGGACAAGGGAGGCCAGGCACTTGTCAGGGGCTCTCAGGACTGGAGGGCGCACGGCAGAAGAACTACCACGGAGACAAGGTAAACACGCAAGTCCACTTTACTGAGGGAGAGGCAACAGTTTTATAGGGGCTGGGGAAGGCTGATTGGTCGAAGCCACACCCTGTTCTGATTGGTTGCCGGCGAAAGGTCAGTGGGCGTTACTGGATGGGGGACGGGTGGTGGTTAGGGATTGGCTGTCGCTGTTGCTGGGGGAAGGGGCATGGTTTAGGGATTGGTGGCTGCTGTTGCTGGGGTGGAGGGCAGACTGGATTTTTCCGCCCACGCCTGGCTGTTGCTGCTGTCGGGGGAGGGGAAAAGGGCAGACTGGAATTTTCCGCCCTGCGCCTGCGCAGGGAGAAAGAAGAAGAAGGGTGCCGCCCCACAGGCATCGGGTGGCGCCATCTGGGAGGAGGGGCGGCCGCGGAAGCATGGCTGCCAAGAAGGGGAGACCCGAGGGCACTCTGCGCCCATGCCGAGCTTCCTTCAGGGGTGGCGGTTAGTCCGACCAGCCACCCTATTATGGGGGCAGCGGCTTGGCCTGCCGCAGCTGCTCCCCGGCCAGGCCAGCAAACCACACTTCAGCCCGAGGGGTGACTGCAGGTTTTGTCATAATTTACTGTTTTGAGGGCTGCCTTTTTCATGCCTTCTATTATGCAGGTTCAGCAGTGAGCCACAGTGTCTAAATCTCTGGAACCTGCCTGATATTCCCACTGAGGGAGCCTATGGAAACTGCGTCAGTGCCAAGTGCACATCAGGAAGGGCCCTATGTGTGTACGGAATTGGTCAAGGCAGTGGCTGCAGCCCAAATGCAGCTTTTTTCCACGGGGCTGGTAGAAGAAGTTGTTATGACATAATATATGTAGAGTGAGAAGAGATTGTGTATTTTAACTTTGTTTTTCTGAGAGGAGTGTTGGTATTTGTGTAAAATTAAGAGGTGGAAAGGGGTTAACCCTTGTGCTTATAGAGGTGGAGGTGGACAGTGGGGAGCGGGGAGGATGTAGTCCTCATGAACTGGTATGAGGAGGGGAGAATGGAGGGGCAGAACAAGGTGCAGCAGAAGGCTGAGGGGCAGAAGGTGGTGACAAGGACAAGGATGGAGGCACACAGGGAGGGGGTGCAGGAGGAACTTGGCTTGCTGGACCAACATTGAGATTTTCAGGAGATTTGGGAGGGAGAGGGAGATGGAAGTTTCTGATGGAGCAGTAGGATTTGGTAAGAGGAACATGGTAGAGAGAAAGACAGTTTCAGAGAAATAGAAAGACCTGAGTGTAAGGACCTCTAACCACTTGGCATTGTGTTGGATGAAGTTTTCCAGCTCTCTAAGGAGCTGTGTCAAAGGTACTGTGTTCCAGCCATTGACTTCCATGTTCTAATTTGTACTGACGCCAGATTGTAGTGGAGTAATAGAGAGGAGCTGAAGGAGTTTTCCCATTTTTGGAAGCTGGGATGAGGTCAGGGACTCTCCAGAATTGACTGAGCACCTCAGGCATCCCAAGGTAATCAGAGAACCTTAGCAGCAGGAAGTCCACACCCAGGACCAGACATTTCTGACTCCTGAGGGGGTTCTGGGGATGCAGGTCAGGCATCTGCCATGGTCCCCAAAAATGAAGAGGATCACTGACCTAGCTAGGATCTGTGGAGTTGTCTAAAACAACAGGAGAAACAGCAGGATCCTCCAGAGGAGAATTCCCTTAACTCCCCCAGCTGATGATGGGAGTCTGGTGTTGGATGGAGCTACAGCAGGAGCAAGGGCAGTTCTCTCACCAATCTGCTGGTTTCAACACAATCCCAAGTGTCTCTGGGGCTTGCTCTGTCTCTGAGGTTCACTCTGAGGAGTTCGAGGAGAGGGTGAAAAGGAGGATAGGACTCAGAGTTGCACGATCAGAATAAGGAGTAACCCCAGGTGAGCTGCCACTGCCCACTGCTTCCCAGGTTGCAAGGTGTGGTGGTGGGGTGGTGCGGTGCCAGATCCCAGGTTTCTGGCAACATATGTTAGATGATGGGGTGAGACAATTGGGATGCAGAGACCAGTGATTGCAGGCAAGGATTTATTGGGAAGCTCTCCCAACAGTGGGGGTCTGAAGAATAAACTTCAGCTTGCCCCTGGCAGAGGCAGTCATGAATTTGTCCAGTACATTTATAGGCGGGAACATGCTTAGACAGTGGGAGTGGGTTTGGGCTTAGGTAAGACCCGAGGCCCTATAGGGGTGGCTATAGGTTGTGGGCAAGGGGCAGTGAATTTCAGGGGTGTGGGAGGGGTTGGTGGAGTCACGTGGCTTCTTTGTCTATTCTTGTAAGGAAATGAACTGTATCAGGACATGTCGGCTCAGGATGGGGAGCTGTTCTATGTCACGGTTCATGGCTCCTTCTGGTCACACTTCCACAGTAGGGCAGGTTAATAAGAAACTTCCAGCTTCTGCAAGTCGTAGCTGTTATGGTCACTAGGGATGGGGCCTAATGCTGTCATAGGAGACTTTAGATTACTAACTGTGATTTCAGAAGCATTTTTGAGTGATTTTTTATTGTTCATGAATTTAAGATTCCCAGCCAGCAATGCTGCATAGAACAGGACAATAATCAAAATGACCACATTTTCCCAGTTTAGAGAGTTTGAAGCATAGACAACAACAGTGTATTATTACTTGCCCTTTTGGGCTTGGGGCATCTGGCACTTTAACTTGTAATTTAGACTTAGTCCTTTGCTGTAAGGATCTGGGTACAAAGTTACAGGAGTCCTGTGGCAGTGTCTGCAGCACTGAAAGCATAACTTGCCCCCTGTGAGAGAGGGAGGGGCCGATGTAATCCACTTGCCATCGTGCTCCTGGAGTCTCTGCTCAGCCAGTGTGTCTCATCCAGTGAGGTAATGGTCAGTCATTGGGTGAGCACGATGGACACTTGAAAGTGATGTTCCTGAGCTGCTGGTGAGTGACAGGCAGTTGGAATTGCTGGACTAGGCACCACCAGGTCTGTTATCCAGTGTTTGCCTTTTTGGTGGAGCCACTCTGCTGCCTTTGGGTCTCAGTGGGATGGCTCTGGATCTTCTCGAGGGTATGTGCCTCAACAGTCCCAAGAGAGATGTTAAAGGAGGGTACAGGGATGTGATAGACTGTTACCTCTCACTGCTGGCAGTTGTTCCAGATGTTCTTCCACAGACTTCTCTTCCCCAGAGGGCAGCCCACAACAGTTCACTGTTCCTGTCTCACACTTTGGTTTCTTCTAGAAATTGTGACTAAAACTCAAGTGGTATTTGTTTAGGAAGTTGCCTCTACCACACATCCCACCCAAACCAAGATTGGTCCTGGCTACATCCAATACACAGGACAAGTTAAAACCTACCCCCTTACCGCTTGAGCCTGTGTTAATTGTTTTAAAAGCAGCCTGCTGGGGGCAGTGGGGGATGGGGTTCTCATCTCCCTGTGCAACCTTTTCTGATTAACACATATGATAGTTTTTAATATCTGAGCTAAATGAGGGATGAAGGGTTTTCAGGATCCCAAAATTATTATAAACCTTATTAATATGAGAAAATATACTTTATCAGTTAAAACAGAGGATACAGTTTTTTGTTTTACTTAACTAAACACCCTTTAAGAATTTGACAGTCAGGGCTTTGTAGCATGTCCTAAATATTTGCCCATCTCATGCTCTTAAGATACAATTGTCTTTGATGTTTCTTTTAATTCTGAAAAAAAAAAAAAAAGATTACTGGTTTTGGGTTTTTTTTTCACACAGCCAGAATTTCACACAGACAGATGGTTGTGCTCTGCACATAGCCTTGGGGAAGCACTGCAAAATCCTCAGTTGGCCTTCTCACATGCAGGTGAATGCAGGCTGGATTGATTTGCCTAAGGAGATATTAACGGAAGCTTTAGCGGGTCTTAAACAGTGATAGTGCCATAACTGGATATTAATTTTTGTAACACACTTGGAATATTTAGGACTGCTACAGACAGCAGTGGCGTTACTTTAATTCATGATAATCTACTGTTATGCACCAACCCTGACAGCCCCTTGAGGTCACTCTTTTCCTGCAGCCATAGTCCTGCTTCTTTAGTGGAGGTGGGGCAAATCCGTTGAACATGAGCAAAAGCATGTCTCTTGATTTCTAGATGGAGAGGTTGTTTCTGTGACACAACCAATTTAAAAAATAATTAGGGAAGTGGACTTGGCTCAATAGATAGAGCATCTGCCTACCACATGGGAGGTCCATGGTTCAAACCCAGGACCTCCTTGACCTGTGTGGAGCTGCCCCATGTGCAGTGCTGATGTACGCAAGGAATGCTTTGCCACTCGGGTGTCTCCCACATAGGGGAGCCACACACACAAGGAGTGTGCCCCATAAGGAGAGCTGCCCAGCACAAAAGAAAGTTCAGCCTGCCCAGGAATGGCACTGCACACACAGAGAGCTGACGCAGCAAGATGACGCAACAAAAAGAAACATAGATTCCCGGTGCCACTGACAAGAATAGAAGCAGACACAGAACACACCACGAATGGACAGAGAGCAGACAACTGGGGTGGGGGAGGAAGAGGAGAGAAATAAAAAATAAATCTTAAAAAAAATAGTAATTAAAGCCATGATTAACAACATTATAGTTTAATATTGTGCCAAAACCTTTTTTTAGATTTTCAGGAATTTTTTGCACTCTTTTGAAGTGTACTGATAATACTTTGATTAACAGAAGGTTAAAGAATCCCTTTTAATTTCATAACACTTTTATTTTTTTATTTTTTATTTTTAGATTTATTTATTTATTTCAATATAATGTTTGTAACTAGCAGTGCTATTATGTGCAGTATGAAAGTGGTTTAAAGGGAACATTTAAGGTCATATATATAACTAAAAGGAAAGCTAAAAAATATAGAACATGAGACCGTATAGCATAGTAAAACCACATGTGAAATAGGATATGGGAAAAATTACATATATGGGGCCCTACTTCTCTGAAATTGAACAAATGTATCTTATTTTTGTATCTTTGTCTTTCTTTTACAAATGTGTGTTAATACTGCAAAATGTTAATAGCAGGGGAAAAAATGTATGCTAAGTGAAAGAAACCTGACACAAAATATTACATGTTGTATAGTTCTATTTCTATAAAACATAAATATAAATCAATTTGTAGGGCTGAACTTAAATTAGTGTTTTCACAGGCCTGGGGAAAAACTGCTGAAGGGGAGGGGTTTTTATTCCTGGAGTAATGAAATTGTTCTAAAATTTTTTTTGGTGATGAATGCACAAAATTTTGATTATACTAAAATCCATTTGAATAGATCATATGATATTTAAATATGTCAAGGAAACTACATAATAAATAATTCTGCATAATAACCATAAGTAGCAGCTATATACAGCTAGTGAAACAGATTGAGAGGTGAAGAATTTTCTTGCTTTTTTCTTTTTTTTTGGGTTATTATAATTGAACTAATGAAAATACTCTAATGATGACTGAAGTGATGAATGTGCAACAGTGTGATCATATCAAACACCATTGATTGTGTACTTTGGATAAACTGTATGCTTTATTAATATGTATCAATAAAACTGACTTGTACAAAAAGATAGTTTGCAGGCAGGAGCTCAGTGGTTAGCTTCCACAGGAGACAACTGAATCTATAATGCCCCACTCTTTGAAAAGATATATTAACCAAGCCATGTGAAGCTCTCCTGTCTTTTGCCCATATCTTGTCTCTTAATTAATGTATTTCGCTTTCAGGAAAATACCTCATTTTGAAGTTTCATTTTAACCCTGTCATTGGTGATTTTATGTTAAACCTAACTATTGACCTGAAAACAGCCTGGACTTGCTGCAGCTCCTCACAAAGGGTCTGAAACTCCCCTTGGCAGTCATTTCCATCCCTTGAGACATGGTGGAGCAGGTGGCATGGGTGTGTGCAGGTGGCTAGCAGCCAGGGTAGTTTCCTTAATCTTCCTAGGCTCCACCTCCTCATCTCTGCCCCATGCCCCACACCATTTTCTCACTGTTGACATAGCGATTGCTCGCATCTCAGTTGTACTCATGCTGCTAGAGGGAGGCCAGCATCTTAGTCCATTACACCCTAGGGAGTTGGCAACTCCCTGGGATGACTACTGATAAATCACTATGCCTCTGCCATGCCATGGAGTGCTTTGTTGGCACACAAAGTGTTGGGGCAAGATACCTATTACCACCTGTAGCAGTTTGATATAGTTATGAATTCAAAAAATAGATATTGGATTATGCTTGTAATCTATCTATACCTGACCATGACTGAGTTATGATTAGGGTGTTGAGTCCCCACCCCTTCGTGGTTGTGGCTCACAGATAAGAGGCATGACAAAGGACAGAGTTGAGAGTTTTTGAAGTTAGAGTTTGATGCTGAAGTCTTAAGCTGGAGCCCCAGGAAGTAAGCTCACAGAGGCAGGAGAAGCCAGACCCAGGAAGAAAGAAACCTTGAACCCAGAGAAAAGCAAGACCCAGGAATGTAGGAATCCAGGAAGCCTGAACCCTCACAGATGTTGGCAGCCATCTTCCACCAAATAGATTTTGGTGAGGGAAGTAACTATGCTTTATGGCCTGGTATCTGTAAGCTCCTACCCCAAATAAATACCCTTTATAAAAACCAACCAGTTTCTGGTACTTTGCATCAGCAACCCTTTGACTGACAAATACACCACCTATATGGAAGGAGAGTCACCACATGGAAGATAACAAGAGTCCATGCAGTTCTTGGGGTGGGGTCACCAAGGAAACACATGACTTACACAGGCATTGGATAGACCACCAGTTTCTCCCAATGTGAAGAAACAAAGCAGGTTGAGCTTAGTGGGAATTGCTCCCCTATAGCCAGTGAATCCCACTCCAAAGCTGATGCAGGGAAATGGTCTATGCACACCCCTCTTGTGTATAGTTTGTATAGAAGGCATTGGACCTGGCTCCCTCCCCACCAGGAACAGATGTAACCCCAAGGGTACAGCAGGTGCTATAAAATAATGCATATACTCGGCCAAGCATTCTCCACTGAATGTTAGCAGAATGCTCTATGCAAATAGAGAATGAACCTTTCATCAGGCCACCATTTGCTAGGGAACCTCTTTTTTTTTTTTACTATTTTTTTTATTTTTTAAAATTTTTTTATTTTATTGACTTTGTAATAATATTACATTAAAAATATATATGTGAGGTCCCATTCAACCCCACCCCCCCACCCCACCTCTCCCCCCCCCCCCAGCAACACTCCCTCCCATCATCATGACACATCCATTGGATTTGGTAAGTACATCTTTGGGCACCTCTGCACCTCATAGTCAATGGTCCACATCATGGCCCATACTCTTATGTCTCTAGGAAATCCTGACAAGTCCATATTTATAATGCAATCCCAGGAGCCAGGCTACTACATCTAAGCATAGTGTTTATTGGTGGGTCTCAGGGAAAGATGACAGTCCTCACTCAAACTCCCATTCCACATTACATACATTTTATTTTTCCAAAGCACAAGTTGTTTATTGGATAAACTGCCAGTGGGATGTGCCCATCAGCCAGCAAACTCATCAAAATATATAATATAGTTCAAAAATGTGGACTTTAGAGTTGTAATAAATCCTTTCTATTTGATCCACAACTTCTGATCAAATATAGAGAGGTAAAACCCAGAACTGAAAAAAAAAAAACTATTGTTAGGATTTGTATCCTAAAAGTCAAATTCCTGATGCAGGATGTGTATAGAAAAGGATAAAAATGGAATAAGAAACTTGAAGTAGTTATGAACACCTGAAGGTTAAAGCTTAGTTTAATGTAACATGGTGTAATTGAAATATCACTAGACTGGTGGCCAATAACCTAGAGTCCATTTCTGTCTGCTGTAACTGGTTATGTGACCTTGGGCTACTAACGCCCTAGGTTTTTATTTCTATAACATATAGTGTCAAGTGAAACCTTACAACACAAAAAACAACAAATAAAACCCTAGAATAGAAAGAAAAGCTAACCAATCAAACCCATCAAGATAATCAGATGCCTAGATGCAAAAAATTACAAGCTATACTAAGACACAGGAAGACATGACCCAGTCTAATGAACAAACTAAAACAAACTAGACATGGACCAGTCTAATGAACAAACTAAGGAGACGCAGAACATGGAACAACTAATAAAAGAGGTCCAAACAAATATCATGAATCAACCTAAGTGAAGGAAGAGATTGTGGATATTAAGAAGACACTGGGAAAAAATGCTGAAGAAACTATAAACATACATTAAAAGATATGATAGTGATGAGTGACACAATCCAAGAAATAAAAGATACACTGGAAACACATAACAGATTTGAACAAGCAGAGGAATCAGCAATGTGGAAGACAGTACAGCTAAAATCAGACTCATGGAACAGATAGATAAGAAAAAGCCCAGCAGGGACTTAGGGACTTGAATGACAAGAGAAAATGCAAAAATATATGCATTATCGGCATCCCAGAGAGAGGAGAGAAGGGGAAGGGGACAAAAGGTGTGTTGGAGTAAATAATGGCTAAAAATGTCCCAACTCTATTGAGAAACATGGACGTATATGTCCAGGAAGTGCATTGCACCACAAACCATAAAATTCCTAATATCCCTACCCCAAGACTTATATTTGTCAAATTGTCCAATGCTCAAGACAGAGAATGGAGAAAGCAGAAAGAGAAAAAAGATCTATCTCATTCAAAGGAAGCTTGACAAGATTAAGCATTGATTTCTCATCTGGCATTCAAAAATGAAGGAAAGTTCAAAATATAGATAAATTAAGAGAGTTTGTCAATAAGAAACCCACCCTTCAGGAAATAGTAAAAGGCATTCTGCACGTTGAAAGGAAAAAAATAGGAAAGACTGTTGAAGGAGAGTGTAAGAAAAACTAAAAAGGTAAAAAGAAATTTAAAAATGACATACATAAATTTAATGAAAATATGGCTAATATAAGTAATTCCTTGACGCTAATAACACTGAATGTTGATGGCTTAAACTCTCCAATCAAGGTAACAGTTTGGCAGAATGGATAATAATATATGACTGATCTTTATGCTGACTGCAAAAAAACCTTAAATCCATGAACACAAGGAGGCTATAATTGAATGGTTGTAAAGCAAATTTACATGCAAACAATAACCAAAAAAGGGCATTAGTAGCTATACTTCCATTGGACAAAATAGACTTTGAATGAGAAACTATTTTAAGAGATAAAGAAGGACACTAGATATTAAAAAAGAATACTATCGAGAAGAAATAATAATAAGCATTTATGCAGCTAATCAGGGTGCCTCAAAAGACACAAGGTGGAGTTGGAAAAACTAGAAACTAGATGCCTCTACAATTATTGTGGGGGATTTTAATACATCATTCTCACCATTAGACCATCTTAACAGGAATCAAGAAAGGAAGACCTTGAGTAATCATTAGAGGAGCTGGACCTGATATATATATACAGAGAGAAGTGATTTTAGCTCAACTGATAGAGCATCCACCTACCACATGGGAAGTCCAGGGTTCAAACCCAGGGCCTACTGACTGGTGTGGTGAGCTGGCCCACATGCAATGCTGATGCAAGCAAGGAGCATCGTGCCACGCAGGGGTGTCCCCCATGTAGGGAAGCTGTATGCACAAAGAGTGCACCCTCTAAGGAGAGCTGCTGCATGTGAAAAAGTGCAGCCTGCCCAGGAGTGGTGCCACACACATGGAGAACTGATGCAGCAAGACAATGCAACAAAGAGAGACAAAGATTCCTGGTGCCACTGACAAGAATACAAGCAGAGAGGAACAAACAGTGACTGGACACAGAGAGCAGACAACTGGGGGAGAGGATGGGGAGAGAAATTATATATATATGTATATGTATATACACACACACAGCATTGCAACCAAATACACCAGGATATACATTCTTCTCGAGTGCACATGAGTCATTCTCCAGGATAGACAACATGCTAGGACACAGAGCATCTCTCAATGAATTCGGAAAGGTTGAAATTATGCAAAGTAATTCCTCTGACACCATGGAAGAAAGCTGGAAATAGGGGCAGAAAATCAGATTAGGCAAAAAGCTATGGAACTGAAATAGCACACTCTTGGACAATCAGTGGGTCAAGGAAGAAACTGCAGAAGAAATCAGTTACTACCTTGAAATGAATGAAAATGACAACACAGTCTCAAAACCTAGAGGGTGCACTGAAAGCTTTACTGAGAGGGAAATTCCTAGCCATAAATGTTTTTTTTTTTTAAGAAGAGCTAAAATCAAAGACCTATATGTACACCTGGAGGAACTAGAAAAAGACCAACAAACTAACCCCAAAGAAAATAGAATGAAATAACAAAAGATTAGAGCAGAACCAAATGAAAAGAAAAATGAGAAAGCACTAGGAAAAATAAAACCAAAAGCTGGTTCTTTGACAAGATTAATTAAATTAAACTCTTTGCTAGACTAACAAAGAAAAAGGGAAGAAACAAATACATAAAATAAGAAAGGAGGAAGGGGATATCACTATTGACCTCACAGAAATAGAGTATCATAATAGGATACTCTGAAACATTGTATGCCCACTAGATGTATAATCAAGAGGAAATGGACAAATTCTGAGAAACACAGGCACCCTACATTGTCAAAAGAAGAAATTGACTAACTCAAACACTATCTCAATTATGATCTTGAATTTATCAAAAACCTCTCAACTACGAAGAGTCCAGGATCAGATGGCTTCACAGGTGAATTCTAACAGACATTCTGGAAACAAATAATACCAATCCTACTTAAACTCTTGCAAAAATTAGAAGTTGAGGAAACTTTGCCTAACAGATTCTGTGATGCCAACATCACCTTAATACCAAAGCCAATAAAGCCAATGATGCCATGAGAAAAGAAAACTATAGACCAGTGTCTCTAATGAACCTCAATGTAAAATCAACAAAATACTTGCTAATTGTACTCAACAACACATCAAAAGAATTACATGCCATGACCACGTGAGCTTCATCCCTAGTAGGCAAGGATGGTTCAACATAAGAAAATCAGTCAATGTAATACACCACATAAACAGATCAAAAGAAAAGGTCACGCAATAAATCTGTATTGTTGCAGAAAAAGCACTTGACAAAATACAGCACCCTTTCCTGATAAACACACTTCAAATGATAGGAATAGAAGGAAACTTCCTCAACGTGATAAACCCACAGCTATCATCATATTCATTGTTGAAGTCCTAGAAGTTTTCCCAATAAGAACTGGAACATGATGAGGATGCTCACTCTCACCATTCTTATTTAACTTTGTGTTAGAAGTACTTGCTTGAGCATTTAGGGGAAAAAAAGCATCCAAATTGGAAAGGAAGAAATAAAAATTTCACTATTTGCAGATAACATGTTCCTATACCTCAAAAGACCTGGGAATCTAAGCTTCTAGAGTATATATATAAAGGGTTCTATAAAGTGGCAGGTTATAAGATAAATATGAAAAAAATGTGCAAATATCAGTAACATTTCTGTACACCAACAATGAGCAATCTGAGGAGGAAATCAAGAAAAAAATCCCATTTACAACAGTAACTAAAAGAATAAAATACCTGGAATAAACTTATCTGAAGATGTAAATGACAGAAACACAGAAAACTACAAAACACTGTTAAAGAAAATCAAAGAAAACCTAAACAAATGGAAGAATATTTCCTATCCATGGATAGGAAAACTAAACTTCATTCACATATTTATCCAATGCAAGCTGATTTACAGATTTAATGCAATCCCAGTAAAAATTACCAGAGAATTTTTTACTGAATTTGAAAAGCTAACTATGAAATTTATTTGGAAGGGCAAAGGGACCCAAATAGCCAAAGGTATATTGAAAAACAAATACCAAATCAGGAATCACACTACCTGACTTTAAAACATACTACAAAGCTACAGTGGTCAAAACTGTATGATACTGGCCCAAGGATAGGCATACTGACCAAAGGAACTGAATTGAGAGTTCTGATACAGATCCTTACATACACAATCGACTGATATTTGACAATATCACCAAGCCCATTCAACTCGGTGAGAATGACTTCTTTAAAAGTGGGACTGCAGAACTGGATATCCATATCCAAAAGAATGAGAGAGGAATACCATCTCACAACTTATACAAAAATTAACTCAAGAAGGATGAAAGATCTAAATATAAGAGCCAAGATCATAAAGATCTTAGAAGATAAGGTACAGAAGCACCTACAGGATTTTGTATAAGGAAATGATTTCATGAGCTTTACACCCAAAGCAAGAGCAATGAAAGAAAAAATAGCTAAATGGAGTCTCCTCAAAATTAAAAACCTTTGCACCTCAAAGGAGTTCATTGACAAAGTGAAAAGGCAGCCTTCTCAATGAGAGAAAATATTTAGTAACCACATATCTGATGGGCATAATATCTAGCATATATAAAGAAATTCTACCCCTTAAAAATAAAAAGCCAACCCATTCAAATATTGGGCAAGAGATCTGAATAGACCCTTGTCCAAAGAAGAAATACAAATATGTAAAAAGCACATGAAGGGTAGCAGATTTGGCCCAATGGGTAGGGCACCCGCCTACCACATGGGAAGTCCAAAGTTCAAACCCAGGGCCTCCTGACCCATGTAATGAGCTGGCCCATGTGCAGTGCTGATGCAAGCAAGGAGTGCCATGCCATGGAGGGGTGTCCACCATGTAGGGGAGTCCCAAGTGCAAGGGGTGTGCCCCATAAAGAGACCACCCAGCACAAGAAAAAGTGTGGCCTGCTGAGAAATGCCACCGCACATACGGAGAGCTGATGCAGCAAGATGATGTAACAAAATTCGACACAGATTCTGGGTGCCACTGACAAGAATACAAGCAGACACAGAAGAACACACACACAGTGAATGGACACAGAGTAGACAACTGGGGGGTGGGGAAGGGGATAGAAATAAATAATTTTAAAAATGAAAAATAAAAAGCACATGAAAAGATGATCAACATCACTAGCAACTAGTGAAATGAAAATCAAAACTACAGTGAGATAACATCTTAAACCATTAGACTGGCTGCTATTAAAAATACAGAGAATAAAAATGTTGGAGAGGTTACACGGAGAAATGGGAACCTTTACTGCTGGTGGGAAGGCAGAATGCTGCAGCCATTGTGGAGGACAGTTTGGTGGTTCCTCAGGAAGCTAACTGTAGAACTGCCATATGGTCCAGCAATCCCACTGCTGGGTATATACAAGAAGAATTGAAAGCAGGGACATGAACAGATATATGCACCCCAGTGTTCAAAGAAGCATTATTTAGTATTGCTCAGAGTTGGAAAGAACCCAAATGTCCAACAACAGATACATGGATAAACAAATGGTAGTATATACATTCAATGGAACATTACTCAGCTGTAAGAAAAAAAAGCATCATTAATACATGGGATGACCCGGATGAATCTTGAAGACCTTATGTTGAGTGAAGCAAGCCTGGCACTAAAAGATAAATATTATGTTACCTCACTGATATGAATTAAGAAAATTTAGGAGAATTACAGAGCTAGATTCTGGAAAGTAGGTTTATAGGAAACAGAAATGAGAGATTGTGAGCCAATGCCCATATGAGCAAAATCTATCAAAAGGTGGAAATGTGTAGTTGTGCAGTGGATGGGCATGACAGTGGTGCATGATGCTATTGGGTTGGGCAGTGCTGGTTTGTGGAGGAGGATGGTGGTGAGGGTGGGTTGGACTGTCCATCGAAGTGCGGGAGGGACCAGTGAACACTGAGGCTTTGCAGTATGTTGAAACTACAATGTTGTGAATGTTTTTTGGGAGTGTGGCTGGAGAGCAATACTGGTTTAGAGTGTTGTGTTTCTGAGGCAAGCTTCTAGGGAGTGTGTGTGTTCATCTTGTCGTAGTGTGTTTTTATCAGTGGTTGGAGGTCCATATAATAAGTGGGCAGGTGTTGGGCTCCCATCCTGGGTAACCCTGCTGTGTTCTCAAATTGAGGGGCAAGAGTCTGTCAAGAGCATAGGCAGTGCCTAATAGGGGGGGGGACAGGCCAGTATATTAAGCCCTCAAAGTTCTTGCAAGTAACTATGAATCTTGTTCTTCAAGGAGTGAAGCTTGGTTGTTGCCCAGTTGCCAAGTGGAGGGGGAGGGAGGAACAGAATAGATGGAATATTGGGCATTTGGGGAGTGATCTTACAATGATGGACACAGGCCATGTTAAATTTCATCAAAATTTACAAAGGGAATGGTCCAAAATGTAAATCACAATGTAAATCGTTGACCATGTTTAGTAGTAATACTTCCACATTTATATATCTTTTGAAACAAAAGTACCATACACTTATAAAATTGTATTAGTAGGGAAAAGGGGAAAAGGTGAAGGATGTTGGATTTATCAGAATCTCCTATATTCTGTACATGATGTCTCTGTAAACTAAAACTTCTTTGAAGACAAAATTTTTTAAAAAAGACACTGGGTAATAGAAGATAATGTCACTGTATATACAAGATAAGAGATCTTACAGTGGTGAAAGATAAAATGTCAATATAATTTTTTTACAATGGAAGAAACTAAATCATTGATGAGGAGACAATGACCACTGAAGGTGCTGAAGTCAGGGAGGACAAAGAAGTGTAATATGGGTGCAATTTCAGTACTTGGAATTGTCCTGTGTGATATTACAATGACAGATATGTGTCAATATATATATGGTCATAATTTACAGAATTGAGTGAGATGGAGAGTATACTACAATGTAAACTGTAATCCATGCTTAGTGCAGTGCTCCAAAATGTGTTTCTCAATTACAATGAATGTACCTCACTAATGAAAGATGTTGTTATTCTGGGGAAACATGGGAGGTGTGGGGATTGGTGCATAGGGGAATCCCTTATATTTTTTAATGTAACATTTTATATAATTAACTATCTTTTAGAAATAAATAAAATGTAGATTTTTTTAAAAAGCAGTGGGGAATAAAATGCACCGCCAAAAAAATCACACTTAGTTCACAAAAAAATTTTTCTAATTTTATATTTTAATTGTTTTTCACTATTCCAGTATTGTGTAACTTTTTGTATTTCTTATTTTTCAAACCATCATTTAATTTTCTTAATAATTGTACTTGCTTATTTTCTTAGCTTCATTTCTGAAGATGTATTGGATCACAGTTAGAACTGTGTCAGGAGGATCACTGGTGTGGGGAGTTGGTGATGGAGAATGTATGGAAGGTGGTTCACCTGGGGCAAACCTGCATAAAAGGCACATGAATTTGTTCAATTGCTCATGGAGCATTGTCATGGTGGGTGGAGATTCACACAATAACTGAAAGAATATCAAATTTCCATCCTGGGAAGCTCTGCCACATTCTCTAATGGATAGCAAGAATCCCTCAAATACAGGGGCAGCAGCTAGTGAAGGAGGAAGGAATATTGACAGGCCCTTCATATTGTTGGATAACTTATAAACCTTTAATTTTGAAATTGAAACTGAGCCTAGTATTATAAGGTGCCTAAGAGTTACCTCCTGAGAGCCTCCTTGTTGCTTAAATATGGCCTCTTACTAAGTGGAACTCAGCATATAAATGTTTTTCCCACAGCATGGGACATGACTCCTGGAGATGAGCCTCCCTGGCACCGAGGGATTACTACCAGGCACCAACTAGCAATGCAACTGGAAAAAGACATTGGCCAAAAGGGGGAAAGGGTAAAGACAAATGAGTTTATATGGCTAAGAGACTTCAAAGTGAAGGGAGTCATTCCAGAGGTTGTGCTTATGCACACCCCGGAAGGATCTCATTGACTGCCAAATTAGATATTGCCTTAAATAGTGGAGGCATTCAGAACAACAGGTAGGGCAGACAGCTCTTGAGTTTGGTGCCCTGCCAGTGGGCCATACCTGGGAACTTATGCTCCCAAGTGTGACAGAGTTGGACTCAGTTTTGGTTTCCTTACACATGGCTCTTCTGCACCTTCTATTTGACCCTATATTTAGGGCTAGAGTTGATGGTATATGTCTAAGAGACTTAAATCTTTGGTCTGTCCATGTGCCAGCTCAGCCCTGAGTCTCAACGGAGTTGCAACCCCTACTCTCTAGTTCATTAGGGTCCCCCAGGACAACTAACAAGGAGATGATGATGGACAGCAAGCATCCCAAGCATCCCAAAGAACATAGAGAGTCTGCAGCTGCAAGCAAAATAGTCCTATCCATCTGCACCATAGGATCCAAGCCCCCTCTCAAATAGAGGTGGAGTAGGCATCACCATATCATATTCCTTAGGATTGGGGAATGAATGATGGACTAGAGTAGACTTCTTGGTATTCTAGAATAGACTTATTGTGATTCTAACAATGGAAGTACTTTTATCATTGATGTGGAGGCAGTGGCCCCTGGAGGTTCTGAGGAGAGGGAGAGGGAAAAGCAGGTGTAATATGGGAACATTTCCAGGACTTCAGAATTGTCCTGAATGACACTGCAAAGACAGATACAAACCATTATATATCTTGTCAAACTTACAAAATTGTGCAGGAGAGAGTGTAAGCTACAATGTAAACTATAATCCATTCTTAGTGACAGTGCTCCAAAATGTGTTCATCATTTGTATCAAATGTACCACACTAATGAAGGATGTTAATGTGGACAAATGTGGGAGGGGTTGGGAGAAGGGCATATGGGAATCCCTTATATTTTATATGTAACATTTATGTAATCCAAGTATCTTTTTAAAAAATTAAAACTGTATTTTAAAAAACCCAAAGGGGTATTTGTTTAGAAAGGTGTCTTTGCCACAAATCTCACCCAAAGACAATGTTGGTGCTAGCCACATCCTATTCATCCGGTAAGTCAAGGCCCACCCATTTACTGCTTGAGACTGTATTATTGCCCTCTTTACTTCTTAAAAAGCAGCCCACTTGGGAGATTTTCTCATTTCTATGTACAACCCTCCCTGATTAGCACATACATTGGTTTCTAATATCTGAGCTAAATGAGGAATGAAAGGTTTCCAGTATCTCAACAACCAAGAAAAGGCCATAATTGTTTTGGTTTGTAGTATGGGAAAACATCGTACTTTAACAACACTTAAGAGTTTTCTGGCAGCAGGGACCTTGCAAGTTTGTCCCTACTGTTTGCCCATTCCAGGCTCTTAAGATAAGATACCATTGTTTCTGAGGCTTCTTTTAATTCTGAAAAAGAATTACTAGTTAAAATAATATCCATATAATGAAATAGGGTTATGGCCACTGCTTTCTTCTGCACAGCTGGATCCTTTGTCACCAGGCCAGGACAGATGGTGTGGGCTCTGCAGATGGCTTTGGCGATGTAGTGCAAGATCCATCACCGGCCCCCTACATGAAGGTGAATGCAAGCTGGCTTGGCTTGCCTAAGGAGATAGTAAAGAAAGCCTTAGCGAGATCTAAAGCAAAGTGATAGTGATATAACTGATATTTTGCAGCAAACCAATATTTGGAACTTTGGTATACAGCAGTGATGTTACTTTAATTTATGAGAACCTAGTGTTATGTGTCATTCTTGGCAACCCCTAATGGCCATTCTCTACACCCAAAGAACTGCTTCTTCAGTGGAGGTGGGGCAAATCAGATGAATACAAGCCTGAGTGTCTGCCTTTGATGACAAGGTGGAGAGGTGGATTTTGTGACACAAACCATTTTTTAAAATAATTAAAACCATGATTAACAACATTATGCTTCTATTTAATATTTTGAAGAATGCAGGTTTAATTTGTGGGAATTTTATACAGTCTTTAAGTATTCATATGAACATTTTATCAAACAACTTTGGTTAACAGAATGTTATAAAAGCCCTTTAATTCTGTAACAATTTCTAAACACTTTTCATTCAACTTGTAACATATCAAATGGTCTTAACTATTTTATTACTTTACTTTTTGCTTTTACACCTTTACCATGATTACATTAATTAACTGGTATTTTATTTTAGCAGTACAGGAAAAACTACTTTTTTCATTATTTTATGAAAACCTAAAATTCCCAGTGGAATCAAGATTATCTTCTTCCTACCACCACTTTCACATGCAGATTGAAATGGCCTCTGACAGGTTTTCCTGTTATGAAGTTACTTTTTTTATAAATACCAATTCACTTTCTATTTAATAACAGCTTCCTCGTTATTTCCATTTATGCAATGTTTTTATAAATGTCTTATAACAATCCATAACCACATAGAGTGGTTACTTCATCTCAAGACAAATTTCAACTTCACAGAACACATTCCCTTAATCCTACCTCCTATATTGTCTTCTACAACTTGCCATATGCATTCAAAATTTGTCTTACATACTTCCATCCTGATTTTATGAAAACCAGCCATCTTATGTTAGGACAAAACACACTCCCTGAAGTAAACTTATCAAATTTGAGTCAGCACTTCCACAAACCTTTACTTCATTCTATACCATTTAAGTCATATCACTCATTCTGTTCTGTAAAGCAAAACTATCCATTTCAATTTAGGCAAAAACAATTTTTTAAAAAGAGGATGGCAATAATTTTATTAGTCAAAACTTACAATTTTCATCATTTCAAAAATTTAATACATATAATGTTAATTTATCTTATTAGTATCCATATTTAGTTTTCAATATAAGCACTTAGTAATTTTTTGGTCATTTGAGTAGAGCTCTTTTAAGAATTGTCATTTGTTAATTGAATATTACCATCTGGAGGTATCAAAATATATGCTGAACAAACAGAGAAATCCAAAAAGATTTAAAACACATACAACAGAAACATAAAGCTCACTAATTTGACTCATTATTCTTACTCCTTTGCTATGGCTGTTACCAAGCTCTCTGTCATTTCACATAGCTGCTTTTAAGATGTATTCTGGAATGCATGTTGCCTGTAGTATGCAAGCTCATTCCTGGAAATACTTTATTAGTAATCAGCAACCAGTTAGGAATACTCATGCAGTATAACTGTAGTTAAGCACTAATACAGCAGTTTAGACCGACAGACATTTAACACATATATTCTGGGTTACTCTTCATTAGTTCAGTTTTGACAGATTTGTAATTCAGGAGTAAGCTATTGACTTAAAACTGAAAGCTCTTTTTTAACACCTTGATAAAAATTCTAATCAAAATAAAATGTGACTAAAATTAAAATATCGTTAACATTTTAATTGTCTTTTAGTTTGTAATATATTTTAATTGCAGGCTTACAAAAGCTGCTAGCATTTTTTATTTATCTATTTCTTTAGGGTTTTCCAGTTCAAAAGTTACTAAACTTTGGTGGCACTCATTTCATCAGCATGGCTCTCCTGGCCCAATTAGAATTATCATGGAAACAAAACAGAAATTATTAATGTTGCTATGTTTTTTTACTTTTCGAGTAGTTTAATTCTGTCAGCCCTCACTAGCCCACAGACACAACATTCAGGTGGCAGGGGGTTTGCAGAGTTGCTGCAGGAATGTTTTCCTTATGTTAGTTAACTCGTTAGCAGAATGTTTTCTTACAAGCATGTTTCAGGGAAAAGTGCTTTCTTTTGCACTTCTACTTGTGTGGGATTTTGTATCTGTGATTTAGCTTTCCTTGCATAAGTGGATTAGCATGATTTAAAGGTTCTTCTACAGTTTCTACATCTGAATCAGTATCTCCTTCTTATCTAGTTGCTCAGAGAGACCTGTCACTAAGGCAGAGGTGGAAGTCTGCAAATTCCTTTCTAGTTGTAGTTCTGCTTTCCTCTAGCCTGAGCATAGACAGACCATTGTTTGCACCTGTTCTTGTGATTCCTCTGATTTCTTAAATTCTCCTTTTGACTTACTTATCAGTTGGAGATTCCATTCCACTTTTAAGTCCTCCTCCAGTCACCTCGCCTTTTCATCAGCTGCTGCTTGTTAGTAGTATCACACCAGGAAAGGAAGAAAGGCCATACAATGGCTGCAGCCACTGCACATTGCTCATTTTTCTTAGTAAAAGTTCCCTTTACTCTTTTCTCTAACTGCGCTAATCCAGCAGGAGTGTATGGGGCATCCCCCAACTCCCTCCTGGGTCCTCAAGTGTTTATCAGCTGGGCAAGCCTATACCACATAGACGTGTGTGGCTGCCCCAGGATTTCCTCCACAAATTCCCTGTGTACTGCAGGGTCTACTCTTCAGTATCTGGAATGGCTGACATGTTTTCACCTGCCTTATCTCCAATGGGATTCCCTGGAATATCCTGCCAACTATGCCAATTGTAATGCAGGAAGGTTGAGCCCAGGAAGGCTGACAGAATCTTTTGATATTCCAAAGAAACCCCATGGGGAGTTCAGCTGCACGCCCACCATTTATTTACTCACATGTCCCATTGTTGGCAATCAGGCAACAACCATGCTATACAGTAGGTAAACACATTATATAGGGCTAGACAGCACAAGGAGCAGCTCTAGCTAATGCATAGAGCAGCTCAAGGGTATAGGCAGCTTAGTAAGTAATTAACAGTGAATGCATACATATGAGGGTAATTGTGTGGGTCCCCAGAACAGTGAGGGTCAACACATATGAAGGTTAATGGTTACTATGCCTAGGATTGTGTATGTGCTGTAGCAGAAACTTCCAGGATGGATTGCTGGTCAGTTCCACCCACACTTTCCAGCAATCTACACAAATAACTAGTGGGAGGGAGAGGTGGGCATTTCATATCCCTACATGGAGATTAGTGCATAGCCATATTTGAGGGCTGTTATTTCTGTCTACTACCCACCAAACTCATGCACATATTCTATTATTTTTAAAATGGAATATTCTTTGAACTGTAGATATATGGAAGTGAAAATAGATATATTGATCTGAATCATTCTGAAAGGAATACTTAATGCCTCAAATGAGCTTAAGTGACCTATTTATAGTTTTTATAATAATTTATGTCTGTTTTCTAAATTTTTGTCTACATTTTTTATAATCTTTTAAAACTAACTGCTAGAGTTGGTCAAGTACCACTTCATATGCAATCTTAATGACAATTAGCTTACTAAGTTTTAATATAGTTTTTTTTCCCAAAGATTTCTTTATTTACCCCCTTCCCCTCCTCCTGCCCTTCTGTTTTTGCTGTCTGTGTTGTCTTCTCTTCTCATTTTCTCTCCTCCCGGATTCACCAGGATTTGATCCTGGAAACCTCTGATGGGGAGAGAATTTCCCTGTCAATTGTGCCACCTCATTTCCTGGTTTCTGCTGCAGTTCACCTTGAGTCTCCCCTTTGTCTCTCTTTTGATGCATCATCATCTTGCTGTGTGACTCACTTGAGTGGGCACTGTCTCACCACTTGGGCACTCATGTGGTCATGGGCTCAACACACAGGCAAACTTTCTCATCTTTTTCACCAGGAGTTTCCAGAGATCCTCCGATATGGTAGGTGGATGTTCTATTTCTTGAGCCACATCCAGTTCCCAAATTTTAATACATTGTTGGGAAGCATAATGACATTTTATGAAACATTTTTATGGCAAAATAAGGCTCAATGAAGGCTATGACAATACTTATATGCAGATTTACTAAAAATGAATGTCAACTCTTATCCAATGAGAAGATTCATATGAAAGAATATAAGTGTAAACATCATTTGATTGTATGCTATATGCACAAATATCTCTTCATCAATACAAAGAGAATTATTTCCTATAATTTCTGAATGTTCCATTTATATTTGGTTTCTCGTCTCTGTCCTGGACTCAGCTCCCCTATCTTGTCCTCCTCCTATCATGAACCTTGCCTTGGTTCTTGTGCACTGTGTGCCCCAGTCAGTCATGGCCCTTCACAGCTCCCCCCATGCTGGCCCTGTCAACTCTCCTTGCACCTTCCCCAAAACTTATGTCAGTTCTCTCTGGGCACCTTGCTTTGTCCCATCAGTCACCAGTTTCTCTCATTTTCTACTCCTTCCCAGGCAGTTTTACCCCAGTCCCACTCCTTATGAAATCCCTCTTTCCTGCCTCTCACCTTAGACCTCAGACCCATCCCGCAAGGACCACTCAGCCTCGCCTGCATCCCTTAGTTTCTGTCCTTTATTCCTCACCCATCTCCCTTCCCTGCTTCTGCCCAGGACCCTGCTTCTCCGCTGCCTTGGTTTACCCTCTGCAGGTTCCCCCTTCTGTGGACTGACCCCACCCTTTCACTACTCTTCATTCAGTTCCCCACGGCCCTTTTAATTGCCCCATCCTCCTAGGCCCTCTCACCTTTCTAGTCCTGCCTCACCCAGTTTATCTGCCCCTGAGCCACTGACCTCTCCTAGCTCCACCTTTGAACCCTCCCCACCACAAACTTGCCGAGAGGCCTCATACCCTCACCAGGATTCTCTTCTCCTTCTCTCTTGCCCCTCTCCCCAAATTGGCCCCAAGTCCCCTGCTTCAGGTCACCACAGCTCTCCCCTCTCACGGGTCATGCCATTTTCTATGAAGACCCTTAGATCTCACCTTCCTGATATGCTGTGACCTGCTCCCAGCTCCATGCCTCCATGTTCCATACACTGCTGTTCCCCTCATTTACCCTGAAATTTGTATTCTTCCCCTAAGCTATGTCAGTTTACACCATGGTCTACATGGGTCTCATCACACAGCCTGATGGCACATCTCTCATGAATGCCACTGCCCTTTCCCACCCTTCAGTTCTCCATCCTTGTCCCAGTGCTCCCTTCCTAGCTATGTTCCTTCTAGTCACTACCTGTCTCCAGTCCCTAGGAAAGCCACTCCCAGACCTTCTCACTATCTCCCCTGTCTTCTCCCTTGCTCCTTTCAGTTCCTAGGCACTCAAGCCCCTGCCCTCTGTTCACTCTTTCTTCCCTCTCCTTTCTCCTCTATCATCTTGGATCAGTTTCCCTCTGCTAGCTGTCCCAGTACAGCTTCTTGGCCTAGTTATCCTTATCCCATCCATCTCCTTCTACCTCCCTGCCTTCCCTTTCCTCAAGGGCCCTACACCCCATTATGGAGATACCCAGTCTCAGGGCTCCCTGCCTTTCTCCACATTCTGCCTCTAAGATGGGTATACAGAGGGCAAAAGTTCATCCTGTGGCCTCCACACACCCTATTCTAAGCTGGTCATGAAGGATGCTCCAAACAATTTCCTTGCAGAGGCCCACATGTTAGGTCCCATGTTAGGCCTTTGTGGATAACCAAAGAGGTAGAGGGAAAAAATCATTAACAAGAGACTTGGGCAGAACTTACATTTGTTATGACTGCGAAGGTTGGTGTAAAGCACTCAGATCTGACTCCCCACATGGCAGTTTTACTCTTCTTTACATACCTGTTACTACTTAACATTTGCTTTGATTATGCATTACCTTTTAAGCATATGGATGAACATTCATAGCTAGTTATATAACTGTATGATTAGTATTTTCATGGAATTATGCTTCCATGATCAAAAATGGGGCAGATAACTCCACCCCCGGGTGGGAATTTTATTTTGTTAATTAAGCAAGTTGGAGTGAGGATAACCCACGGTTTCTTCTGTGCAGGTCTAACCAACCGGTTGAAGCTGTTTTTCATACTGCACTGCTTCAACAGGATATTCTCAACCACAAGAAATGGAATTTGGGACCAAGAGAGGGTTGCATCTCATTACCTTCTAATTTACATAAAATTCTTTCCTTTGTATCCTAGCAACAGGGAGAGAAACAAGTTACTTTCAGATATTTGGTCATCCTACATCCATCAACATCAGACCATTGTCCTCATTATCATAATCAGGCCTCTACCAGAATGTTATAAGACCCTCAGAATCTCTTCAGTGTAAGCAAAGGCTTTGAATCTCCTGCTTCCTGCCCCAGCTGTTCTGTAATAAATCTCTTCTTTGAAACCTGGTGTCACAGGATACATTTTTTGTGTGCATCGGGGAGTGAGCCCATTTTGGCAACAGCAATAGGACAAAGAGCTCACAGGCAATCCCAATCCTGTGGACAGGGAAGAAACAAATCCTGGGCACTGTGCCTGAGAACTGCTGAGCCTGATGTTCCCAAAGCACAAAGAAGCCATGGCTCCCACGATCTCCAGGTGGAACAGTTAGTTGTGTGTTCAAATCCTGTGTGGTGGAAGTCATTCTTATCTCTGATTTCTAGGTTTGGATTTTTTCCTGATTTCAATTTAGCTTAAGTCAACAATAGTCTTTAAACTGGAAGCCTTGTAGGCAAGTGTAACCTTGACAAGTATATGGACAGAAAGGAAAAGGTACAATTTTAGGATGCAATACACCCATAAAATTTTCTTCAACCTAAGATTTTTAAAAATGTGAGAAGGTTTGCATTCTACCTGTGTTCAAAACTGAAGGAAATTCACAGATAGTAGATTTTCTGTTTCATATACAGGGTTTGGGGATTCTAGACACAACAGGCACAAAGGATGTCAAAATTGTAAGATAATTTGGCAACTGCATCCATCAATGTTGCTCTGATATCACATCTAGAGAGTGCATGCCCACCTACCTGCTTCCAGGATCATTTTCCCTCCAAAGTAAACAAATAACAATGTCTCTTTCTGACCTGAATGGTCGTTTTGCTCTGAGGACTATGTTGGTACATCAGCCAATAAAACATTTCATATTATGTGATAAAATCTGCATTCTTTTAAAAGATTAAAGATAAAAGTAGTATAATATGGCATGCATAGTTAAGTAGTATAATTTTTTTTAAGATTTATTTTTTATTCATTTCTCTCCTCTACCCCCACCACCCGAAGTGTCTGCTCTCTCTGTCCATTCACTGTGTGTTCTGCTGTGTCCACTTGTATTTTTGTCAGTGGCACCCGGAGTCTGTCTCTGTTTTTTGGTTGCATTATCTTTCTGCATCAGCTCTCTGGTTGTGTCATGCCACTGCTGGGCAGGCTGCACTTTTTTAGTGCAGGGGAGCTCTCCTTACAGGGTACACTCTTTGCACATGTGGCTCCCCTACACAGGGAAAACCCCTGCTTGACCCGGCATTCCTTGCATGCATTAGCAATGTGTGGGCCAGCTCACCATATGGGTCAGGAGGCCCTGGGTTTGAACCATGGACATCCCATGTGGTAGGCAGATGCAATATCCATTGAGCCAAATCCACTTCCCAAAATTATATAATCTTGATTGAAATTATTTTTAAAATCAACAGAAAACCTCAATACAGTTCACCTCATAGGTCATCTACATTTTATTTAAGAGAAATGAGAACTAGGATATGCCCAGAAAGGTAAAATTTCTGACTTCCATTTATCCCCTAAATTTGAATCTCAGAGTTTGATTCTCCCATACTGTTGAGCATTTATTTCTCAAAATTGCAGTGTTTTATTCCTTACTACAAATTCCTATCAGCTTCACATTAGACATGGTGAAAAACAGTGGGAGAACTATATTTTTATTTGCTTCTGGGATACATGTAACAATGATAAGAAATGCTCAAGTAGAAATAAATGTTGGAAATCTTGATTTTTATATGCTTCATAGGGGCATATACTTACTTTAAACTCTTATTAAGCAATTTCTGTCTTTCAGCAACTAGACAGATGAAGCAATATAGACTTTATTCTTAGATTCTTATTCTTAGATTCTCTATTCTTAATTTATAGAGAAGTGGACAAAACAGACTTCATCCCTGCTATTATAAAGCTTAAAATTTAGTGCAAGAGAATTACATCAAATATGTACACTGAAAAATTGAGATATGTGATATTAAGGGAAATCATTGTATGGAGGTGTTTTTTTGTTTTTTTTTTTTTTTTTAAGTTTTAATATTTATGATTAGTCTTAAAGAATGAGAACCAGATAGCAGTCAGAAAAAGGGAGATGAAAAATGTTCTTGTCAAAGTTGATTAAACATGGAAAGAGGCCTTGGGAACATGGCTGATGGATTAGACAGATAAGGTTCACCTCTCACTAAAACAAAGGAGAAAGAGCCAGAGGCTAACTTGGTGACCTGCTTTGGGGTACAGACTAGGAAACTGCTTCACAACTGCCAGGAGAGTGAGGGACAGAGATGAAGAAGCTCAAACAAGCTGTGAATTATTAAACCACCTGGCTGCTGGGAAGGGCTCTCCTCCCCAACCCCAGAGATATTAAGTGAGGGTAAAACTCCTAGAGAACTTTATATAACTGAGCAGAGAGCAGACATGTTCCACCCTGCTAGCTCCAGCTCCTTTGGATGTATGGAGAAGAGGAAGGTGCTCTGAGTCATCTAGAAGGGAGCTGGACAGGAAGGGAAGCCAGGGGTAGGTGGTGGGTTGCTTGCCCCAGTGGCTGGAAGCAGCACATGTATCCTGCCCTCAGGGAGGATAGCCTAGGTGGAGCTCTGGGCTCCTTACTCCAAATGGAGTGTAGCGGCAGATTCCCTGGAAGGAAGAGGAATCTAGGAGGGTGGAGAATGATTTTTTTGTGGTAAAGGTAGCCAGCTGGGCCCCTCTTGAACATTGGAAGGGACCATGACTCAACAGGGAGAGGGGAGGATCTCCTCAGGCAGGTTCTCATGCCCAGCTGCCCAGGTAAAGAGAGGAATTACTTCAGGGAGGAGGCAGAGACAGGCAGTTGATCAGCAGGGGGATTGCAGGGAATCTAACCTGCACAAGGGAAAAGGGGTGGACAGCCTTCTGAAAGCCTAACTAACCTAAGGGTACAAATTACCTCAGTGGAAGAATTCCTGCCTAGCATATACAAGGTCCCTGGTTTGAGTCCCAGTCTTTAAGAAGTGATCCACTGGGTTGTCAAGCATCGAGCTGCAACTTTTTGACAGAGAACATGTAGACATTCTCTTTGTATTAGCTATTCTTGGACCTCTCTCTTTTTTGAAGGTTCCTTTTAAAATTCTTTCCTTATTTTACTCAGTAAAAGCCTGTTCAAAACCTGCAGAGGGCAGGCTGCAGGGTGACTGAACATCAGCAGCATTAGAAAATCTTTAAGGGCCTAAGACAGAAGGCTGCTTTTCCATGTTTATTTTTGTTTTTCTATCTTTTACTTCTTCCTCATCTTTAAAAAGGAGTCACTTCTCTCTTTTTTTCTGGTTTGTTGTGTTTCCTTTCCTTCATCTCTGTTTTTTCTCTTTCATTTACCATTTTTTCTCTACCTACCCTATTTCCTTTCTCTCCATCTTTATTCCACCTTTTTTCTTTGGTCTCTAATTTTTCTTGTTTACATTTCTATCTTCTCTCTCTCTCTCTCTCTCTCTCTCTCTCTCTCTCTCTCTCTCTCTCTCTCTCCCTCCTCTCTCTCTCTCTCTCTCTCTCTCTCTCTCTCTCTCTCTCTCCCTCCCCTCTCTCTCTCCTCTCTCTCTCTCTCTTCTTTCCCCCTTTTCTCACCATTCCAGGCTTTTAATTCATTCTATATATTTTTTCTCTATTCTGTTTCTTGTTTCATTGCTTCTATTCTACTACCTCGTATTATTCCTCTGTGCTTCTTACCCAAGTTAATCTTTCAATTTCCTAGGTCTGGTACAGTTCCTCTCCTACATTTTACTATTATTATTACTATTATTCTTTTTCTCTTCCTATCTCTTTCCTTTTCTGTGGTCCAACTTTTTTTCCAAGGGAACACAGACAACAATAAGGAACTAGAATAAAATGATTGTAGTGTCAAGTTGAAATCTCATCATGAACAGAAAAGCAATGATAAAATAAAGCCATAGAATAGAGAAGTTAATCAACTGAATAAACCCATCAAGACAAACAGATACCTAGACACCAACAAAAAGTTAGAAGCCATACTAAGAAACATGAAGACATGGTTTAGTTCAGTGAAGAAACAAAACTAGGAGGAGATGCAGAACATGGAACAACTAATCAGAGATGTCCAAACACCTAACATGAATCAACTTAATGAACTGAAGGAAGAGATTAAGGGTATTAAAGAGATGCTGGAAGAACATACTGAAGAAATTATAAATGTACATAAAATATAACAGATATGATGGTGATGAATGGCACAATCCAAGAAATAAAAAATACATGTGAAGCATCCAACAGCAGATTTGAACTGGCAGAGGAATAAGTGATGTGGAAGCCAGCACATCTCAAATCAATCAGATAGTAGGAGAAATAAATAAAAAGGATAGAATAAAATCCAGCAGGGATTTAGAAATTTGAATGACAATATGGAATGCACAAATATACACATAGTAATCATTCCAGGGGAAAAGAGAAGGGAAAGGGAGCAGAAGGAGTGTGGGAAGAAATAATGGCTGAAAACTTCCTTACCCTACAGAGGGAAATGGGAGTACCTGTCCAGGAAGTGCAGCACACCTCAAAAAGAATAAATCCTAACAGAACAACTCAAAGTCATATATTTGTCAAATTATTCAACGCTCAAGACAAAGAAAGAATACTGAAAGCAGCAAGGGAAAGAGAACCATCACATAAAAGGGAAGCTTGATAGGATTAAGGGATGATTTCTCATCGGAAAGTGTGGAGGCAAGAAGGCAGTGGTATGACAGAGTTACAGTGCTAAAAGACAGAAAACTTCCAACCAAGACTTCTCCATCCTGCAAAGCTGGAATTAAAAAATGAGGGAGACTCAACATTGTTGCAAGTATCTGTGAATCTGGTCCTTCAAACAGTGAAGCTTTGTTGTCACTGTGGGCTCTGAGGGGAGGAGGAGAGAGGAATAATATAGATAGAAACAGGGTAACTGGGGACAATGTAAGTGTTCCACAAGATCATGCAATGATGGATATAGGATATGTTAAATTTCACACAAAAATGTATATAAGCCTATAGGCTAAAATGTAAACCATAAGGTAACTAAAACTTTAGAAAATTGTATAGTCTAAAATACAAACCATAATATAAACCAAAATGGAACCATGTTTGATAGATATGTTTCAATATCTGTACATCAGCTGCAGCAAATATTGCTGGGGAAGGGGGAAAGTGTTTGATGATGGATATATTGGAGTCATCAATATTGTATATGTGACTTTCCTGTGATCTAAAACTTTTTGAAGACAAAATTAAAAATTAGAAAAAAGAAAGGGTATAGACACTGAGGAAGAAATGAAAGAAATTGCCTTGCCACTGTATATATAAGACAACACCTATTACACTGATGAAAGGCAAAATGTAAAAAAAAAAAAACTTTTATTTTTTCATTTATAGTACCCCAATTTATTTTTACTTTATTTCCATTTTTCTAAATTACTCTATACTCTATTTCTAATCTTTAAGACTATCATTACTTTTTCTATTATATTAATATGGCAATATAATAGGCTTCGTTTTTTAAGATGTTTTGGACCACAGATGATTTCAACTATGGCAGGGGATGAATGCTGGTGTGGGTTGTGATTAATGGGGGACTCATGGTTTGGCAGGAGTTCTCCAGAACATGTATATAGGGTATATAAAAATATTCAGATGTTCATTGGGTATTATCATAGTAGCTACAGTAACAAATGACAAGTGATGGAGTCCTGAGTTCCTAAGTAGGGGAGTTCTATCAGACTGCCTAATGGAACAACAATGATCCCCCACGTGCAACAGCAAAGACATGGGAAGAAGGATGGTCCAAAAATGACCCCTTGATATTGATGGCTTTACTTATGAGCCTTGTGCATGTGAAATTTCAACTTGACCTAGAGCTGCAGTGTGCATAAGAGTTACATCCTGAGAGCCTCCATGTTGCTCAAATATGGCCATTCTCTAAGCCAAACTCAGCATGTAAATCTATTGCCATCCCCCCAGCTTGGGACATGACTCCCAGGGATGAGCCTCCCTGGTACCCAGGGATTACTACCAAGTACCAGGTGGTGATGCAACTAGAAAAAGACCTTGAATGAAAGGGGGGAAATGGTAAACAGAAATCAGTTTATATGGCTAAGAGACTTCAAAATGAGCGAGGTCATCAGATAGGTCATGCTTATGCACATTTCAGCATGATCTCAGACACAGTCAAGTAGATACCCCAGGCATGGGTGCTCCTGAGGGCTATGGAGATGAGACACTGGGGTCCTACAGTCATAACAGATGGCAATGGAGTTCAGTGCCTTGCCAGTGGGACAGACTTTAGAATTTGTGCTCATGAATGTGATGGAGTTGGACTCAGATGTGACCTCAACAGATGTCTCTTCTGTCACTTTTATTGAACCTGTGGTTGGCACTGTGGTTGGTGTATACTCGAGACTTAGATCTCTAGACTATGTGCCAACTGTTCTCTGAGGCTCAGCCAAGATGCAACACCTACTCTCTGGTTACTTGGGCTTACTCAGGTCAATTAAAATGGAAGTGAGGATGGTCAACAGCCACACCAAGGAACCAAAAGTCTACAAGTGCAAGAATGAGAATTCCATCCCTCAGCCATGTGGGAACTAAACCACCTCTTGATTTAGAGGTGGAGTGGACATCACCACTCCAGGATCCTCAGGATGGAGCAATAGAATATGGATTAGAATGGACTTACTGTATTCTATTATTCAATTATTGTGACTCAAGTAATGGACTAAATTACAACATTAATTTTGAGAAAGTGGCAATGGGAGTTGCTGGAGATAGGGAGAGGGAAAAGGAGGTGTGACATGGCATTTTCAGAACTTGGAATTGCCTTAAATGATATTGCAGAGACAGATGTAGGACATTATATAACCTGACATAACCCACTGAATGGACCAGGAGAGAGTGTAAACTACAATGTAAACTATAATCCATGCTGTGTAGCAGTGCTCCAAAATGTGTTCATCAAATGCAATGAATGTACCAAACTAATGAAAGAAGTTGCTTTGGAGAAAGTGGGAGATGGGGAGAGCAGGGTATAGGAGAACCTCCTGTATTTTTTAATGTAACATTTTGTGTGATCTATGCATCTTTAAAAAATAAAAACATTTAAAAATCATTAGAGGCATATAGCAGTAGACTCAAAATCATAGAAGGGTAAGTGATACAGAAGACACAACTGAAATTGAAGAGAGAAATGCTGCGCATTTTTAACTATGGAGCAGGACAACTAACAGAAGGATGGAGACAAACCCAAGTAACTCACTCTTGTAGGCTGGAGCATGGAAGTGATGTTCCCAACTGTGGTGGACTTCCCAAAAAAGTAAAATACCCTGCAAGACTGTGCATGGGGTCACAAATGTCCTTTAGCTAAAGGAAAAACAATTGGCTACATCATACCACTCTTTCACAGGATGTGGAGGACATGGTCTTGCCTTGGACAGCATAAGAGGCATCAAACAAAGGCTGGCCCAGGGGAAGACTCCCATATCCTTTCTGTTGACCTTGGTGAGAGTAGTGGGTGAAGTGGTAGAAAGGATCAACAATGTTCTGCTTTGGGTTGGAATCAGAAGTACAGAATCTGCCATTTTCACTGAGGTGGCTGAGAAGGAGAAAAGTCTAGCAATGGGAGGACATGCCAATAGGGACATAAAGGAAGCATAAAGAACTACCACAGGGCGGCGGACTTGGCCCAGTGATTAGGGCATCCATCTACCACATGGGAGGGCTACGGTCCAAATCCTGGGCCTCCTTGACCCATGTGGAGCTGTCCCATGCACAGTGCTGATGCACACAAGGAGTGCCCTGCCACACAGGGGTGTCTCCCGTGTAGGGGAGCCCTACCTGCAAAGAGAGTGCCCCGTAAGGGAGCCACCCAGCAAGAAAGTGCAGCCTGCCCGGGAATGGTGCCACACACACACAGAGAGCTGACACAAGATGACACAACAAAAAGAAACACGATTCCAGTGCCACTGACAACAACATAAGCAGAGAAAGAAGAAGCAGCAAATAGACACAGAGAACAGACAACTGGGATGGGGTGGGGTGGGGTGGGGAGGGGAGAAAAGTAAATAAATTTTAAAAAAAAGAAATACCACAGGAAGAAAGAGGAGGAGGCAGGGCTGGCCCACCAAGGAAGGCAAGGTGGCTTTACTTACCAAGGCAGAGGAGAGACAATGCAGAAATGGATGTGATTCCTACAGACAGAAAATCTGCCAAAGTTATGTGGCAGAAGATGGTCCCTTTAAGTAAGATATTACGGCCATATTACAAACCATAAAAGAGGAGGCTCTCAGAACTGAAAAGGCTTAAAATTCTGCAGAGCTGCCCAATAAGCCCCAGATGTGCCCCAGAAAAGAGGAACATACTGGATGCTAAGGTTTCCATATCCACAGACTAGGGCAGTGAGGAAGACACTTCTGACTGTGACTCATGAATCAGAGAGGAAGGATGCTCCCATCATCTGTATTCTGACCTTACTTCCTTTAAAAATAATGCTTATTGGAGAAGAGATGCATCTAAGTGTTTGAGTGTCTGCTTCCCATTTTTGAAGTCCCAAGTTCTATCCTTGGCACCTCCTAAAAACAATACAGCAACAGACAGGTGAAAAAATCAAGTCAGAAGAGACAGTGCAGCTCAGCAGGTGAATACCATCTTCCCACATACATTTTCCTGGGTTCTATCCCTGACCCTAGTAGCTCAAAGAACACACAAAAAAGAATGCCTAGGGATAGAGCTAAGGATCCCAGGTCCTCGCTGTGTGTCATATGCCCTGTATCTCCATGAGGGTTGATGGGAATAAGAGGGGTTCACACTTTCAACAGTCTTTTAGATACAGGTGCCAAAGTGCCAAAAAAAAAAAAAATCCACACCTCTGCAGAGTAGTTAATATAGTGAATGACAAAATCATTGCTAACGATGGTATGGCTTGGCTTAAGGAGGAAACTACAAATTAAAAGGAGATGAGTTTTATTGTAGAAATAAAACCATGGTAGACATATACTCTGGATATGGCACAGCAATTCTCATGCAAAATGTGACTGTGGAGAAACACTTTTGCAAAGTGCTCAGATACCTGAATGGACTTCAGGCAGATGTAGGTACCTCATGACAACACAAATGCCCTACCCATAAACACATTCCAAAACAACAGCAATGGGATAAGATGACACTGGAATGGAGAACTCAACTACATAAAGGCCATCTGAAGAACTAACTGGGTGATGACTCTAATGTACTTGGGAACTGAACACTGCAGGGCAAAGAAAACAAGGCTGTGGAATGTATGTTGGGGAACAATTGGCTTTGAGGGAGTGGAAGAACAGCACATATCCTGTATAGGCTACAAATGCAAAATCTCAGCCCTCAGCATGCCCAATTGCTTTCTATTTCCCCACTGGAGTGCACTCCACAAGGCACTTCCCAGGGGTGGTTTGTGGTCTGGACTGCAGTTTTAACATAAAGGACCCATAATTCCAAACTGGAGATGAAGAGGGCTCCTTCCTTCTGAAAATTGGACATTTTGAAAATTGGACACTGCCTAGGCCTTCAATGTACTTTAATGTTCTTGCTTGATGTTATCACTGTGTTCTTGATTGCAAAAAAACTTCCTGTAATACTACTAATGCATGGCATGACACACAGGCAGATTCTGGATTCTGGGGAATCCTCTTTCCAATGAACCCACAATTGTCCATGACTGATGTGCTTTATTCAAGTACTGATTTTTTTTTTTTTTAAGATTCCTTGTTTCCCTCCCCTACCCCTATTGTCTGCTCTCTTTCTCCATTCACTGTGTGTTTTTCTGTGTCCGCTTGCATTATCCAGTGGCACTGGGAAACATTTCTTTTTTGCTCCATCATCTTGCTGTGTCAGCTCTCCATGTCTGCACTGCCACCCCTGGGTGGGCTCTGCTTTTTTCTCATGGGGTGGTCTCCGTGTGGGATGCACTCCTTGGGTGCATCTCTTGTTGGTGTACCTCTGCATAGCATGGCACTCCTTGCATGCTGCAGCACTATGCATAGGCCAGCTTACCACATGGGTCAGGAGGCTCTGGGTATTGAACCGTGGACCCTCCATATGGTAGATGGATGCTCTATCAGTTGAACTATGTCTGTTTCTTGATCTCTTAAGTTAATTTCACTTCATATTAGTTCTTAGTAAATCCAATATTTAGTATACCAGTGTCAATTTACAATTCTACATTGTTATCCCACATAGTTTCAAAAATAAGACTTGTTCACAGGCCAAAGGATCCATAAAAAGAACTTTATTTTCCATTAAATTTTCTAAAGTGAAATACAGATGAAGGTTTCCCTAAATAGACTTTATGATTGTTTCCACAGCCTAAGAATATAAATGCTGAGGAATGAGAGACCACTGAACACATGCTTTCATTCATGACACCAATAAGCCATATATACAGTGTGAAATCTCAGTTGTCCTACAGATGTTGCTGTTTATATTCTTTCATATAATGTATGGTGAGAACATTAACCAAAGCCTTTCACATATATCAGTGTTCTTAACCAGAGGTCAATGGACCCCTTGATTTCATGGGATCTGTGAATTTGAATGGAATAAAAAAAATCAATGTTATCTTTATTTCCTCTGGCCTCTAACTGAAATCTAGAATTTCCCTCCCTTCTGAATGTAGGCAATAAATGTAGTATTCATCTTACCTGACCGGTAAAGGGGCCCACAGAATAAAAAAGATTAAATCCAGGCATATATGGCATTCATAGTGCTTCCCTCCAGGATCAGTTTTCTCTTGTTGTCTAAGGTTACAAAAATAAACTAAGGTTTCCCAAGAGATGCTATTCATACAATATCTCTCCAGTGTGAGATTTCTCATGTTTTCTCAACACAGACCAGGAAAGGCTCTGTCACCTAGATGACATTCAAAGGGTTTTTCTCCAGTGTGAGTTTGCTCATGATTTCTCAGGGAAGAACACCAAGTGAGAGGTTTTCCACATAGGTAACATTCATAGGGCTTCTCTCCAGTATGAGTCCTCTCATGTTGCCTAAGTGCAGACTATTGAGTAAAGGCTTTCCCACACAGGTGATATTCATAAGGTTTCTCTCCAGTGTGAGTTCTCTCATGTTTTCTGAGGGGAGAACAGTGAATGAAGACTTTCCCACACAGTCAACATTTATAAGGATCCCTCTAGTATGAGTTCTCGCATACTTTCCTAGGGCAGAAGAATGAGTGAAGGCTTTCCTACATATATGGCATTCATAGGGTGTCTCTCCAGTGTGAGTTCTCTCATGTAGACTGAGGCTATAGATTCTACTGTAGGCTTTCCCAGTAGATGACATGCATATGGTTTCTCTCCAATGTGAATTCTCTCATGTCTCAGGGCAGAATAATGAGTGAAGGCTTTCCAACATTGAAAAGCCTTCATATGCTTTCTCTTCTGTGTGAGTTACCTTGTAATCTGTAAGGCAAGAGCTTTGAATAACCAATTAATGAATCAGATGACACTCATATGATTTACTTCCATGGTGAATTTGTTTTTGTTGGTTAAAAGATGACTGGTCACTGAAATCTTTTCCAAATAGATTGCTGAATTAGGGTTTCTTTCCCTTGTAAGTTAACATATGCTCAGTTATTCTATGTAGGTAAATTATTCTTCTGGCAGTTCACTGTATTTAATGCCATTCTTTTCAGTATGAGAGTTCTCCTTCTGCAAAGTAGATGAGAAACCATTCATTTCATAAAAATCCACTCATATACAGAGGAACTCTACACTAATCATTCAGTGACAATCCCCAAGTAAAATCTTTACCATACCATGTTACTCTTCTTCATGTACAGAGATCTTTTCTTTTGCATTATCTCAACTGCAGAATTATCAATTCTGGAAGACTTCATGTCTAATCAATTCTGGAAGACTTCAAAGATTGGACATATGAACCATGTTTATGCAATTATATTTTTATAAAAACTCAGGTTTTTTGTGTGTCTTAAAGTTAATTTTTCCCTAAATTCAGACTATCACTGACTTGTTCTGGATTAGCACTTAAAAACCAATTTACATACACTTGAGTGCCTATACTGAATTCCTAATTCATTGCACTCCCAAGTATCTATTTGGAAGACAAGAGTTCACACCTTTGACAGTTACCAATGACAAGAGCATAGATGTGTCTTTCCTGCAGATATGTTGCATGAAGTGCATCTGTTTTCTAAGATCACTTTCCCTCCCTGAAACAACTGAAGAAAAAGAAACAATTGGTAGACTAGTATTTGGGAAATTAAAATGTTGAAAAGTATCATGTGGCCCTCTATTTGTTTCAAATATGACACTTATCTGGGAAAGAGTATCAAATTAAGGAATATTCTAGGAAGTAGAAAACATTATACAATACTGACAATTAGAAAATACTTTCAAAATTAAAATATAAGAAACATTATAAAAAGGTGGTATGTTGAGGAGATAAAGGGAGAAAAAACATCCAAGAGGAAGACAAGGAAAAGACCCATTAAGTGAATGTTAAATCCAATAGTATACAAATACATGTTTCTCCAAAGTCTCAGGCCCTTGAATAGATAATAATGTGGCAAATGGAATAATGACCACATCCAATTACATTTTCCCAATATTGACAACATTAGAAAATATAACCCACTTAAGGAAATCTGCAATAGATATTTTTAGGAATCTACTTACCCATTGACCAAGACCCTCCTATTATGAAGCAGTTTCCTAGAGCTTACCTGAATTCTGCCTTTAGAAAATTCCAATTCCTTCTTCCAAAGTTCCTCTCCTTGCTTCAACTGGGAAAGTACATCTGATTTATAAACTTGATACCCTGGTGGTGGTTAAAAAAATAAAGAAAAGAAAAATTTTGAGATTTCTGCAGTTAGTGGATTGCCATAAAATCTAGGGAAGGTAATTGTTTCATTTTCCCAGTCTTCTTAGACACATACCATAAGTGGGTTGGCTTAAACAAAGGCAACCTACAGTTTTGAGGCCGGGAAAAAGTCCAAATCAAGCCACCATTGAAACAATGCTTTCTCCCAAGACCAAGATTCTGGGAATAGTTGCTGGTGCCATTCAGTCCATAGCTTGTCATATGGCAATGCACAAGGCAGCATCTCCTGGCCACTTTATTCTCTTCTGGTTTAACTGAATTCAACTTAATATTTCTGATGCCTTTTGGTTTTTCTTTTGTTTTTTCAGGAGACGCTGGGGATTGAACCCAGGACCTCATTCATGGGAAGGAGGTGCTTTAATCACTTTAGCTACATCCACTCCTCTGTGTTGACTTTTTGTCTGAAACTTATTATTTCATGAATGACTCTAGTATTAAGATTTGGTGCCCTCCTGAATTATGTGGGACACACTTTAAATGAAGTTACCTCATCAAAAGCCCTACTAACAATTGGTATATACCTACAGGGATGGATTATATTTAAGTATGTTTTTGGGGGGTACATAAAGCTTCAAACCACCATATATCACCCTCAAAACCTAAAGAATACATGTTCTTTCTATATGCAAAATATTTTCCATCACATTATCCCAAAGGCTTCAAGTCACATTCAGAAACTATGTGCAGTACAAAGTCTAATCAAAATTAATTATTGGGAAAACGGACTTTGGCCCGGTGGTTAGGGTGTCCGTCTACCACATGGGGGGTCCGCGGTTCAAGCCCTGGGCCTCCTTGACCCATGTGGAGCTTGCCCATGCACAGTGCTGATGCGTGCAAGGAGTGCCGTGCCACACAGGGGTGTCCCCCGCGTAGGGGAGCCCCACGCGCAAGGTGTGCACCCATAAGGAGAGCCACCCAGTACAAAGGAGGGAGCAGCCTGCCAAGGAATGGGGCCGCCCACACTTCCTGTGCTGCTGACGACAACAGAAGTGGACAAAGAAACAAGATGCAGCAAAAAGACACAGAAAACAGACAATTGGGGGAGGGGAGGGGAACTAAATAAATAAAAATAAATCTTAAAAAATAAAAATAAAAAAATAAATAAATAAAAGTGAAGTTTATTTAAAAAAAAATTAATTATGGTGTCATCTGTCCTGGGGCACAATTCGTATCTGTGGATCTGTTCAGTCTATAGAACAGGTTATGTGCTTCTAGTTTACAATGGAGCGACAGGCAAAAGAGAAACATTTTAAATCCCACAGGGAAAAACTAAAAGGAAAACAGGAGTCACAGATCCCAAACAATTCAGAAACCATGCAAGACATGCTCCATTAGATTTCAAGGCCTGAGATTCAGCTGTGGAACAATGTTTTAGTCTCTGTGATTGTTGAAGCAGCAGCCTCATGCCTTCCAATAGCTTATGCAGCAGGCTTGTTCTCTTCAAACGCTGGGGTGAAGGCCCCAACCTCTGATAACACTGGGCTGTTGGCCAGACTCACTAAATAATGAGGGAATAGGCTCAACCCTCTAACAAGAGTGGAGTGGTAGCCCAAATCCACAAACCTAACGGTACAGCTTCCAGCCACTCAGATCACTGGGATAGTAGCAATCTTACTGAACAGTAGTGCAGAAAGCCACCCTACTTTGAGCATTGTGCAAGATTTACGCTTTTCACATAAATGGGTGGCCTACCCTCTTGGCCTGATAACCTGTCTTCAGTCCAAATCTCAGTTTCCACAGTTCCCATCTTAAAGTGATTTTTCCTTCAATCAGTCCCTTTCCTGTCCATTTAAAATTTAGCTCATTTCCCAGGAGCTCAGACTTTCCCAAACTATCAATTTCTGCTTTTGTTATACCTAGTTCAGTGCTCAGCTTATTCCTTTCCTCTTGCATTTTATTATAAGCTGCCAGCAGAAATCAGGTTGCTTGTACCACACTCAGTTTGGAAATTACCTTAGCAAAATGTCCTAGTTCACAACTCTCAAAAGCCTACCTTCCATTTCACATCAGAACACAAATTTCCCAAGTTCTCTGCCAATGTAAAACAAAGATCCATATCCTAAAGCTTCCAATAATTCAATTCCATCTAAGGATTTATTGGAAGTACCTTTAGAATCCATATTTCTACCAAAATTCTCTTCTAACCCTTTTCTCTCAAGGCACTTACTAGCCTTCCAGCATCTACCTACTTCTAAACCATTTTCACATTTTTGTTATTTGCAAAGGCCGAAACCCCTCTCCTGGTTCCAAAATTTATTTTTGTTTCCTTGGCTGCTTAAGCAAATACCATGAAATCAGGTGGCTGAAACAATGGAAGTTTATAAGTTTATGCTTTTGAGTCTTAGAAAATGGTCAAATCCAGGTGTCATAAAGGCAAAGCTTTTCCCCCAAGACTCTGGTGTTCCTAGGCTGGCTACTGGCAAACCTTGGTCCTTAGGTTGTCATATGACAAGGCACATGGTTGCATCTCCTCTTGGAGATTTGGATCTGAAGGGTATTGGGAATGAAAGAAAGAGAAAAGGGAGAAGGAAACAAAGAGAAAGAAAGAGCGAAAGAAAAAGGAAGGAGAGAGAGCTGGGATCAGTGAGACTGCAAGTAGAGGCTCATCAGACAACTTTATTGTTCACAAGGGGCTCTATATATACCCCAGTTCACGTAGGTAGAAGCAGCAACATGCAGTTACCAACATTACTCATAGTCTAAGGAATTAAAAAAATCTTATCTCAAGATACAAAGTTTACCGTGTTCTATTTACTACAAAAATGTTATCTGCTCTTCTTTTCTTTCATCCTTTCACAGCTTCATTCTGTTTGCTGGAACTCTTAATTACCGCATTCCATAGATTGCAAGCATAGCCATAGAAACAGCAAATCTCTCCATATAGGACCACTGTGCCTCAGTTTCGAACAATCTCCTAGTCTCCTTCTTCTCCTCTGGGTTTTGTTGATTCCAATTTATGACTTCCCATGGCTTTCTCACTCTCTGCATGAATTTCATTCTATTCTAAAGAACTCAGGATTAAGACATCCTGATAGAGATGGGGCACACCTTAACTGAAATAACCTTATCGAGAGGTCATATGTACAATGGTTTCACATGCACAGGAAACCATTTAATTTAAGAACATGTTTTCTGTGGTACAAACAGCATCAAACCACTTTAATGACCAAAGAATAAGGTAAACATTGAAGGTCACCCAAGGGAAAAGTACCTGCAATATTGATAAGTCTTCACCATTAAAGGATTATCTCTTAACATTGTGCCCAAATACAGTGAGGACCTCTGGCTGTTGATGCTAAAGTGCAAAGAGAGCCTGAAGAACCCTCTGTATTTTCAAGTGAGGAGAAATTCTAGATTTCCACAGTGTTTTCATTATTATGTTCTAAAAGAAGCCAATAGCATAAGTTCCCTGAAATAGTTCAAGTGTAAAAGGATATGCCTGTTGTTTTTTAGGACTATAGTCTGAATCCACACCAAATACCAAGAGAAGAATAATTATTAAGGACATTTTAAACTCACATTTTCTTCTGGAAAGAGAAGAATAATTATTAAGGACATTTTAAACTCACATTTTCTTCTTCATTCATTGAATTCCAAGCACTGTTCTGATTGTTGCACATTGAGTAGAAGAAAAACATGAAATTTGTATTCAAGAAGATTACAATCTACTGGGGTGAAAAACTATATGCAAAAATTAAAGAAACTATCATTTTTAGGTAGACATGCCTGTTACAAAATAACAAAATATATTATGTATATAAAGTTTAAAATAAAATATAAAAGTATAAAACAATATGAACAAGTTGTTCTAGAGACTTCATGAGAAAATGAGAGAAATTTATATAGATATGGAAATTTCAGAGACTCACCCAGTGAAACCAGATGACTCATATTCTCCAGCATCACATCTCTGAAGAGCTTTCTCTGGGATCTGTCCAACAAGGCCCATTCTTCCTAAGTGAAGTCTGTAAGTATATCTTGCAAATTTACTAACTCCTAAAAATGTCATGGACATTGGGTTCTGAGAGGGCCATCTCTACCAATGTCCAGAGTGGATGTTCGAGGGGATAGAGAGCAATGAGACAGCAGGGGCTTTACAAAAGCTCAAACTGGGTTTGAGCTTGTAGTCAGATCATTCTCAGTGCTGAATGGCCATCTGTTCTTCACAATCAGACAGACATAAACACACTGAATATTTAAACCCTGCGACGGTTTGCTTGGTCGGTAGAGGTGGGGTCTGGCTGTGGAAGAGGCGTCGGTCCAGCTCTGGATGAGGGGTTGGTCCTGCTTGGGATGAGGGGTCGGTCCCACTTGGGACAAGGGGTCAGTCCGGCAGCAGACGAGGGATCGGTCTTACAAGGGGTTGCGCGGTTCGGCTGACAGGGTCGCCCGGCGAAGCCGGCGACGAGGGGTCGCCCGGAGAAGCAGGCGATGAACTGGGGACAAGGGAGGCCAGGCCCTTGTCGGGGGCTCTCAGGACTGGAGGGCACACGGCAGAAGAACTACCGCAGAGACAAGGTAAACAGGCAAGTCCAACTTTATTGAGGGAGAGGCAACAGTTTTATAGGGGCTGGGGAAGGCTGATTGGTTGAAGCCATGCCCTGTTCTGATTGGTTGCCAGAGAAAGGTCAGTGGGCGGTACTGGATGGGGGAGGGGTGGTGGTTAGGGATTGGCTGTTGCTGTTGCTGGGGGAAGTGGCAGGATTTAGTGATTGGTGGCTGCTGTTGCTGGGGTAGAGGGCAGACTGGAGTTTCCCGCCCATGCCTGGCTGTTGCTGCTGTCGGGGGAGGGGAAAAGGGCAGACTGGAATTTTCCACCCTGCGCCTGTGCAGGGAGAAAGAAGAAGAAGGGTGCCGCCCCACAGGCATCATGTGGCGCCATCCGGGAGGAGGGGCGGCCACAGAAGCATGGCTGCTGAGAAGGGGAGACCCGAGGGCACTCTGCGCCCATGCCGAGCTTCCTTCAGGGGTGGCGGTGGGCCCAACCAACCACCCTATTATGGGGGCAGCGGTTTGGAATAGGCCTACCACAGCCGCCGCCCCTTGCCAGGCCAGCAAACCACACTTCAGCCCGAGGGGTGACCACAAAACCCCATTATAAAAGAATATCAGAAGATGTGTTATGGTATGAACTGGAAATTTTCTAATAGACTGGTCGTAACTTCCAGGTGGCACTATACAATTTTCACTTCACAATTCATAAATAAAACAACCTTTTCCACCAATTTCAAGTAAATCTACAAACTCATCATAAGGAAAGGAATATCCATGATTTGCCATTTTCATATCACAACTATGGTTAGATTATTCCCTCAGATGACCTCAGTTTCTTCTCAACTAGGAAATAATTTTGAAATGTATAAGAAGTTTTAAAAGATACAATGAGCTAATGTGTATAGGGCTTCCAATATAAATATTATTCAAAGGTCTATTACTCATTAAAATGGCAGAGAATCTTACGGTAAGTCCACCTTTCTGCTGAACTAAACAGTCACATAAAACTTTGGCCCAGTATATTTAGCCTCACTCATCTTTACATGACTCAGGTGTTCACCATAACATGTAAGTATGGAGAGTTCAGCAGCACACAATACAGACTCCTGAGACACTATACTGAAGGGTGGTTCTAGCATAACCATTACATGGAATGATACCTTCCAATCTACATTTTTCTTGAGTCTTCCAAATATCCATGTTCATTGTGTCTCTTGTATATTCACCTCCTCTGTATGTTGAAGAGTACAAGAAGCCTCTTGATACATTCTGGTCTCACCAGTTTTTCAGCAATTTCCAAAGAACCAAACACTTTACTCGACATATTATACCACTCCTGAATCCATGCCAAAATTAAACAATACTTCTTATAATTACTTCCATCTATAATGTCTGAGTAAATGTTGGAAATTGGACAACTGGGGACAAGTAGGTAACGAGAATTTTAGTTATCTTTTTAAAAAAGTTTTCAAAATGTGCACATAAATACTAATACTTCACAAAATTAAAAATTGGGCAAAATAAATGATTCCTCTTTTCCTTCTATTATCTCACCCTCAATTTTACTCCTCTCCACAATGCATAACTCTACCCCACCATCTGTAGCAATGTACTGATTAAACTCACCTGCTGAAACATCAGTTTCCCTACTGACTATAAACTTCTGCTCCTACTCATCTCTATCTCCTATTTTCAACTGCATGCTGAAACCAACTGCAGGCATTAAAATGATCAATGGGGGGGTGGGGTTGAATGGGACCTCACATATATATTTTTAATGTAATATTATTACAAAGTCAATAAAAAAATCAAATCTATTTCATGCTAGGAACTTTAGAGATAAAAAAACAAAAAATAAAAAACAAAAAAATAAAAAATAAAATGATCAATGTGTGCACTATTTTTCCAAAGAGGAGATGTGCTAAATGAGAAAAAATCTCTCATCTCTCCAGTGAAATCAGAGACTTAATGGAGTCTGGAGCAAATTTCTGTGATGTTCAAAAGGGGATTACTTATTGATGAATCCCTAACCTATTGTAACTGTCCCAGAGTCCTGGATAAACTTAACTGCACCTGAGATCCTTCAATATCTCCTAAATAAGCATAGAATAGCCTCACCAGTAGGAGAGACATACCCATCTGCTGACTATACATGGGTCATTTCAGTAGAATATCCTGCTCATTGGTGGTTGTGTTGTAAATAGTTCAGTTGATAACTGACTTCCTTTAGGTTTTCACTCACCACCAGGTAAGTACTAGGTGAACAAAGTTGAGAATGGAAAAAGAAGGTATGAAACTCTCTAGTCTTTTCCCCAATTTCCAGATCCACCTGTCATGAAACCCAAGCCTTCACCTGAAAGTAACCCACCCCCAACAACAAAACATGGAGTGTGTTCCAAGAGAAATAGGGGTAGGACCATCCTTTCCCCAAGACAAGAGTAGGAAGGTCTTGGAGACTGGATAAGAAAGATAAGAATAACTTCATTTTACAGAAAATAACATGAAAATCATTGAGTTTTGTATATCATTAGCCCGAGGTGTTCAAGATTTTCAATTCCCTCTTAGAGTCCAAAACATTAGGTCTCCACCACCAAAGAAACCACTCAAGAATATCTCAGAGGTGAGCATTCCTGGCCTATGAAACATCCATCCCTGTCTTCTGTACTTTCATTCCCTTTTTGCTTTAAACCTTGTGTCTGCCATTTTGTGTACAGTTGCCCTAAATCATCTTGGTTTTTCCACAGAGATATCTAATGATATCACTCTCTCAACTCTGAGTTCTAGATCCCATCCTCCTGGACTCAGATATCACCCAAGATCTCAAACTCACCAAAACATGGCACTGAACCAGTCACCACTCAATCCCCAGAACAATGTAGGTCTGGAGCTTTGTTTTGTTTTTTGTTTTTGTTTTTTTTTTTTTATATTCCCACCAATATAGGAAACTTCCTGTTGCTTCACATCCTCCCCAACCTTTGGTACTGCCACTATTTTATTTTATTTTATTTTATTTTATTTTATTTTATTTATTTTATTTTATTTTTAAAGATTCATTTATTTATTTAATTTCTCTTCCCTTCCCACCCCCTGCCCCAGTTGTCTATTCACTGTGTCTATCTGCTGCATCCTCTTCTTTGTCCACTTCTGTTGTCATCAGTGGCACAGAATCTTTTTTCTTTTTGTTGCATCATCTTGCTGTATCAGCTCTCCATGTGTGTGGTGCCATTCCTGGGCAGGCTGCACTTTCTTTTGTGCTGGATGACTCTCCTTACAAGGCGCACTCATTGCGTATGGGGCTCTCCAACATGGGGACACCCCTGCATGGCACGGCACTCCTTGCGTGCATCAGCACTGCACATGGGCCAACTGCACACAGGTCAAGGAGGCCTGGGGTTTGAACTTCGGACCTTCAATCTGGTAGACAGATGCCCTAACCACTGGGCCAAGTCTGCTTCCCAGGTCTGGAGCTTTGTAACCCTAAATAAAGGTTTCTTAATAAATTAAATGTTTGAAATGTAAGTCAACAGAGTGATTGAGAGTGATGATCATTCTCCTTCCAGAAAGATTTATGTCAAATTTGCCTAAATATTTTAGTTTCATTTCACATAAGGATAAGATTGGCCTTATGGTCCCTTTTCCCAGCTGATTAGATAGTCACACAAAGGAAAATATGTGACATCTGACATCTGATGATTTAGACACACTTTGGATCCCAGGCAACAACCCAATGGCTTGGTTTGTAGAAAGAGTTCCTTGGAATAGGGGCCATGGCTAATTGTGCAGCTTTTGCCCTGTCTGCAGACAGCTCTCATGCAGATTTACATTACAAAATGAAATTCTTTATGGACATCACTTTCTTCTTCCTATTACTTTTTAGTAGCTGTAATCTAAATGAAATGGGTAATTTAAAAATGAAGTGTGTGATTTTCCAAAGCGATCTCTGGGGAGCAGATGTACCTCAAGTGGTTGAACACCTGTTTCCCCTTTATGAGGTCCTGGCTTGAACTTTCAGTACCTACAAAAAAAAAAAAGAAAAAGAAAAAGAAGATCTCCATGGGTGAGCATTTTGGGGTTACATTAGCATAATAAGCATATAGGGCATTTCGAAAATGGGACTCTCTCCACATCTGCAGTATTTTCTCATTTCCTAAAACTTATCATCATAAAAAAAAACTTTAAATATTAAATCACATTTTTAAAGCATAATTAATGCACCATTAGATTTTGTTGTATTTATTCTTCAATGAGTCTGTTCATCATTGCCTTTTATATACATTAATACTGTGTAATAATAGAGATAACATTTTGTATTCTACATTTTTGAGTGGTGGTGAAAGTGATTTTCTGATTCACCAAAGTCTGTGTCATTATATTTACAGCAAAAGAAAAAAGGAAAAGAAAAGAAAGGAAAAAAAAAACTAGGGTATAATGGACTTCTCAGTGACAACTTTTAGTGTTTATATATTTGTACATATGTGTGTATTAAAAAGAGCAGAATCTCATTCACTCTTACGTGTAACAAAATTCTGCAGGAAGCATGCCCAGATCACTACATATTCTAAAAATTTTGAAAAAACTATTGGGCCAAATTCTGGATAATTACATGAATTGGGGGTGAAAGCATACTGGAAAGGTTTTTTCCAGTCTGATTTTTCTGATGAGAAATCCACCAAGTGTTTCCACTTTGATATTAGGATTGGTTCTTCTCAATGTGAGTACTTTTATGTTAACTAAGGAATGAATGACTACTGAGAATTTTCCTTCAGTTATAGAGTGTGAATTCTCATATATTCTACAAGAGCTGTTCTTTGAGCAAAGGAATCCCTCATATGTATTTCACTGAGTGGCTTGTCCAGGCTGAATAATCTGAAAGTCCTCAAGAGGCATCAAATTTCTGGCAAAGACATCCTGTCTTATTTCCCATTTGGGGATTATTCCTATTGAGAACTTCCTTGTGTACACAAAAACTGGAGGCTATGAAAAATATGTCACAAATATAGTAACCAGAACAGAGTGGGGATGGCTAAATTATCATTAGACAAAGTCAAATACTCTTAGAAGGAACAAGGAAAGACACAACATATTGATAAAAGGGACAATTTTTAAAATATATGTACATAATTCTGAGGCCCAAAATATATGAAGCAAACATTTACAGATTTGATGGGAGAAATAGGTGGGTCTATGTAAATAGAAGATTTCAATAAACCACTTTCAATATTGGCTAGCACTTTCTAACTGAAGGCCAAAAAGGAAATATAGGACCAGAATAACACTATGTAGCAACTAGACCTAGCAGACCCATATAGAAGTACATAATATAGAGAGTGTGCAAAATATGTAGCAAAACTCTGTTTGAAAACAACAGAGTACATATTCTTCTCAAGTGCAGAGGATCATATCCTAGGATAGACTATATGTTATATCACAAAACAAGTCTCAATAAATTTTAAAAGACTAGAATCATATAAAGTATCTTATCTGACCAAAGTGAAATGCCACTAAAAATCAGTAACAGAATAGAAAATTCACAAATATGTGTAAGTTAAGCAATACACTCTTAAGGAACCAATGGGTCAAAGAAATCACAGGAAATTTGGAAATATCAATACATGAAAGAAAATGAAAACATAAAATACCCAAACTTATGACAAACAGATTGATCAAAAAAGGAGAGGATGTAAGTAATAAAAATCATTGGCATTGAAAGGAGGAATATTACTGCTGAATTTACAGAAATAAAAAGGATTATAAGAGGATATTAAGAGTCACTGCATGCTAACAAATGAAATAACTTATATGAAATGGACAAATTCCCATAAACACACAAATTGACTACACTGACTCAAGAAGAAAGAGACAGTCTCAAAAGACCAAGAACAGGTATTATGTTATCAAAAACCTCCCAACGCAAAGGGTTTAGTATCCATGACATAGAAAGAGATCCTACAGCTCAGTTGTAAAAAGACAATTGATCCAAGTAAAAATTGGCAAAAGACTTGAATAGACATTTTTTGAAAGAGGACATAAAAATGGAAAAAACATGAAAAAATGTTCAACATTACTAGCTGTAAGGAAAATGCAAATCAAAACTTCAATGAGATACTCTTTCATGTATTTTTGAATGAATACTATTAAAAAACAAAACTCCAAGTGTTGTAGAGGATGTGGAAAAAGAAGAACAATTATTTACTGCCAGTGGGAATGTAGAAGTGTGCAACTGCTGGGGAAGGCTGATGGTTCCTAAGAAAGTTAAATATAGATCTGCCATATGACCTGTCAATCCCACCACTATATGTACTCATAAGAACTGAAAGCAGGGATTCAAACAGACATTTGCATGCCAGTGTTCATATGACCATTATTGACAATTGCCAAAAGATGAAAACAAGCCAGTTATCCATCAGCAGGTGAATGGATAAACAAAATGTGGTATAAGTATGCAAAGGAATATTATTCAACTCTAAGAAGAAATAAATTCTCAATGCATGTGTAAACATGGATGAATCATGAGGACATTATGTTGAGTGAAACAAGCCAGATACAAAAGGACAAATGATATGTGATTTCCCTAATATGAATTAAATATAATCAGTATACTCATGGGATGGTTAGAATACAGGTTACCAGAAGATAGATTGAGGCTAAAGAATGGGAAGCTGATGCTTGTGCAGGATTTGTAATACATTTGATTGTTAAGGTTTGGAAATAGGTAGAGGTGATGACAGCACATTACAGTGATTGTAATTCACAGAACTAATATGTGGGTGGGGTTGTGGTTGAAAGGAAAAGTTTTGTTTCATGTATATCACTAGAAGGATGAAACATAGGACTACATAACATAGTGAATAAGTGTGGTCAATAGTACAAATATTGTAAGATCTGTTGTCTTATATGTACAGTGACACTATCATACATTTTTTTCACCCTCTTATTTTTTCATTTTGTCCTCAAAGCAGCGTTAGGTTACAGAAAATTAGATGTGGCTCAAGTGATAGGGTCTCCCTCTACCATATGAGAGGACCTGGGTTTGATCGCTGGGGCCTCCTGGTGAAAAAGAAGAGAAGTGAGCCTGTGTGGTAAGCAAGTGCCCACATGGTGATCCAAGTGCCCATGTAGTGAGCTGTGCATTCATGTAGTGATCTCTACACCCATGTAGTGAACCGAGTGACTGGGTGGCCAGGCAAGTGTCCATATGGGTGCCTGCACAGTGAGCTGAGTGCCCACGTGAGTGTCTGTATGGCAAGCTAAGTGTCCATATGGTGAGCCATGTGCCTGTGCAAGAGCTCATGTGACAAGCTGATAGCCCATGCAGTGAGCAGGTGCCCATGCAAGTGAGCTAGTGCCCATGCAAGTGAGTTCCACAGCAATGTGATAATACAACAAAAGAGAGATGAAGAGGATCATCAAGGTGAAGCACAGCAGAGACCAGGAACTAAGGTGTGCAACTGACAGGGAAACTCTCTCCACATCAGCAGTCCCTAGGATTCAATCCCAGTGAATCCTAGAGGAGAAAGACAAGAAGAGAAATAGACACAGAGGATCACACAGCAAATGGACACAGACAGCAAAAAAGAAACAACAGCAGGGTGGGGGAAGGATAGGGGAAACAAAAAAAGAAGTCAGGTACAGAATATAGGTGATTCCCATAGACCCAACATCCTCCCCCATTTCCCCTATCCCTTATTAATAACATTTTGCATGTGAAGGTACATTTGTTACCATTGATGTACAAATATTGAAACACCATGTTCAATGATTCACAGTATGGTTTACATTTTGGACCATATACTTTTACAGATTTTGAAGTTTGACATGGTCTGTATCCATCATTCAAGGATCAGGTAGAACATTCCATCTCTCCAAAATGACCCATGTTTCATTTATTCTATTCCTCCCTCCCTCTCCCCTCCAGACCCTTGGTAACCATCAAAATTAGTTCATTGAAGGACAAGATTCATAGTTACTTGTAAACAACATTGAGGGTTTGACATTCTGGCTTGTCCTCCCCTATCAGGCACTGCCTATGCTCTGGAAAGAATCCTGCCCTTCTATTTGAGATCATACCAGGACTCCCCAGGATGGGAATCCAAGACTTTCCCACTCATTATATGAGTCTCGAGCCACTGATACAACACACTATGACCATATGAACACTACATATTCCCTAGAACCCTGCCCCACGTGTGCCCTGTCCCACATGCCCCCACATCCAGCACCTTAAACAAGTAACCCACCCATATGATATTTGCCAAAAGAACATTCCCAATGTTGTCCTTTAACCACATACCTGCACATCTGTATAGTTCACTTGCTTGCTCCCTCAACCTTGCCCCCAGTTCCACATAGTCAAACCCACCCTCCCCACCCTCCCCCATCAGAGACCAGTACCACTCAGCCCAGTAGCATCACTGCACTCTAATACACCCACCCACTGCACAACTACAGCCTTCCACCTTATCACAGCTTTTGTCACAACCATCTTCCTGTCTCCTGTAAACCTTTCAGCCTTTAACCCTCTAAGTTTGCTGAATGCACTTAATTTATATGAATGAGGTCATGTAATATTTTTCCTTCATTCCTGGACTTGCTTTACTCAATGTAAGGTCTTCAAGATTCATCCATGTTATCCTATTCTTTCTTACACCTAAGAATGTATATACCACATTTTGGATGTATATACCACAATTTATCCATTCATCTCTTGATGGACATTTGGGTTGTTTCTAACTTTTGTCAATAGTGGATAATGCCACTGTGAACATTGGTGTGCATATATCTGATTGTGGCCCTGCTTCCAATTCATCTGTGTATTTCCAGAAGAAGGATTACAGGATTATATGGCAGTTCTATAGTTAGTTTCCCTAGGAACCATCAAACTGTCCACAATGGCTGCAACAATTCTATTTTTCCACAAGCAGTGGTTAAGAGTTCCCATTTCTCCACATCTTCTCCAAATCTTGTAGTCCTCTTTTTTAAATAGCTGCCAGTCTAATGGGTGTAAGATGATACCTCTTGTAGTTTTGATTTGCATTTCCCTAGTAACTGGTGATGTTCAGTATGTTTTTGTGTACTTTTCAGACATTTGTATTTCTTCTTTAGAGAAATGTGTATTCAAATCTCTTGCACATTTTTAAAAAATGGGTTGTATTTTATTTTTATTTTTGAGGTGTCGCATTTCTTTACAAATGCTAGATATTAGGCTCCTATCAGATATATGGTTAACAAATAATTCCTCCCAGTGAATTGGTTGTCTTTTCTCTTTCTTGTCAAATGGACAATATAGGCAGGGCAGACAGCTCAGGAGCTTGGCACTCTGCCAGCAGGCCATACTCAGAATTTACATGCCATGTGACAGAGTTGGTCTCACTGCTGGTTTTCCTAACATGGCTCTTTTGCCCCTTCCAGTTAGTACTAGAGACTCAAATCTCTGGGCTCTCCATGTACCAGGACAGTCCTGAATCTCAACAGATCTGCAACAACTACTCTCTGGTTCATTGGACTCACCTAGGACACCTAACCAGATGATAATTGACAACTACCATCTCAAGAAACAGAGTCTGCAACTACACCCAAGATAGGCCCATTCATCAGCACATGGGACCTAAGCTTCCTCTCAACTAGAGACAGAGTGGGCATCACCATCCCAGAATCCTCAGGATTGGGGAGTGAACAATGGACTAGAGTAGGCTTACTGTTCTTCTACTGCAGATTTATTATGATCCTAGCAATGGAAGAACTCTTATCAATGTGGAGGCAATGGCCACTGGAGTTTCTGAGGGGAGGCAGAAGGGAAAATAGGTATAATTTGGGGATATTTTTGGGACTTGGAAATTGTCATGAATGACATTGCAATGACAGGTATAAGCCATCATATATCTTGTAATAACTTACAAAAAAATGTGTGGAAGTGTAAACTACAATGTAAACTATAATCAACATTTAGTGGCATGCACTACGCTGTGTTCATCAGTTGTGACAAATGTACCACACTAATTAATGATATTGTTGATGTGGGAAAATGAGGGCTAGGGATTGGGATATATAGGAGTCCCCTAAATTTTTTATGTAAAATTTATGTAATCTACGTTTCTTTTTTTAAAAAATTTAAAAGTATATTTAAAAATAGTACAAATTCAAGCACATTCTTCCCTGAATCAGAACAAATGTATGTTAATATCACATGATATTAAAAAATAGGGTGATATTTGGGTGAAAATACACCTAAAGCTGTAGAGAATATTAAAATATTAATACTTTTCATCAATGGTAAAAAAAAATTTTTGAGTGAAATAAACCAGACACAAAGAACTACATATTGCTAGACTCCATTTATATAAAATGTAAATATAAATAAATTTGTGGAGAAGGAATTAGATCAGTGGTTATGAATGGAAGGGGAAGACAGAAGAATTGAGTGTTGACTGCTAATGAGTGTGGTTTTTCTTTTTGGAGTAATGAAAATGCTTTAAAATTGAGTACAGAGATGAATGCGCAAGGCATTATTTTTACAAAAGCCATTTAATGCATACTTTAGTTGGATTGTATAGTATGCAAGTATATCTTAATAAAATTGCTTAAAGAAAAAACAAAACAAAACAAAACCTCACAATGTAGTGAAGTCAAGGACAATAAGTCTTCACTGGTGATTTACGTAGAATTTCTCCAAAGAAGATATACAAATAGTCAATGGCACATGAAAAGATACTCAAAATCATTGGTTATCAGAGAAATGCAGATCCAAACCACAATGAGATACCAATTCACATCCACTAGATGGCGATCACTAACAAAACAAAAATTAATAAATGTTGGTGAAGCTACAAAGAAATAGAAATCCTAAAACATTGCTAGCAGCATTGTAAAAAGGTGTGGACTCTCCAGAAACCAGCTTGGAAGTGCCACAGAAAGTTAAAAACAGAATTACCATAAAACCAACAATCCCACTTCTTGGAATATACTCAAAAGAACTGAAGGCAGGGAACTCAGATAGATATTGGTACAACAATGCTTACTGCAACATTGTTCAAAGTAGACAAAAGGTGGGAGCAATCTAAGTGTCCATTAACAAATGAATGAATAAACAAAAAGTGGTATGTGCATAATGGAGTGTTATTGAGCCAGAAAAGAGAATAATGCTTTTGACTAAGTCCTTTGAGGTACAAAAGAGTTTAATTTTGAGGAGGTCCCATTTATGTATTTTTCCTTTTATTGCTCATGCTTTGGGTTTAAGGTTTAAGAATCTACCACCTATTACAAGATCTTGAAGAGGTTTTCCTACATTTTCTTTGAGGGGTTTTATGGTAGTCACTTTTATATTTAGGTCCTTGATCCATTTGAGTTAATTTTTGAAATTTGATCAATGGTTATGTAGGGCTACAGAACATGTGTTAAGGGGTGTGGAGTTTCTCTTTCTGGAGTAATGAAATAGTTCTACATTTTTTGGTGACAATGAAAGCATAGCATTGTGATTGTACTAAACCACTGATTCTACAGTTCAGCTAGATCATATGGCATGAGATGATATCTCAATAAAACTGCTTGATAAAAAAAAAATTGTGCATGAAAAGCCAGAAATAGCAGCTACATACAGCAGGGGAAACAGAAAGCGATTAAGAAGTGATGAATTTTCTAGGTGTGTGTGTGTGTGTATTATTATTATTTAAATGAAAATCTCTAGTATTGATTGAAGTGGTAAGTGCACAACCATGTGATTATACCATATACCACTGAATATACAATTTGGATGAATTGTATGCTTTTATTAATATGTCAAAATAATATTGATTTCTTGAAAAAACAGCACTGAAGAACATGAAATCATGGTAACAGTTATTATTCTTAACAAAAAGCTGTAATTTTGTCAAGTAATGAGATTATAACACAAGAGGTTACTGAGAAAACGGTCACAGCAGAAAATGGATATACCATTAACTATAATGAGATTTAACTATCACTGTGAGAGAAATGAGATGTAATTAGAAAAATGATCATAATGTAAAAAGAGAGCAACATTTTTATACATGGTTCCACAATGCTAAAGGTCTAGTAATAAAAGAGAGAAAAAAAAGAATATTGGTGAAGAGGCAGAAAATCAGATACCCTTCTACACTTTTGGTGGGAAATAAAAAATGATGCAACCACGTGGAAAATATTTTGGAGGACACACTACTCTCATAATACCTGGCAATCTCTTTCTAGGTATAGAGCCGAAGAATGGAAGAGCAATAACTCAAACAATAGTTTTGTAATTCACAATTAAGTGAATAAAAAATGTGGTATGTATATATACAAAAGAATATTATTCAGTTATAAAAGGAATTAAATGCTGATACATGCTACGCTATATGGATGACCTAGAAAAAATGACATTAAGTGAAATGTCAGACACAGAGACATATCGCATGACCTCACACCTTTGAAATAACTGGCATAGGCAAGTTCGGACACAGAAAGTAGATTACAGCTACCGGGTGCAGGTAAGAAGGTCAAGGAGAAGTGAATGCATAATGGAATCAGATTTTCTGTTTAGGGTGATAGGAAAGTTTGTGTAATGAATGGTGGTGACTTTAATACAGTAGTGTAATTAATCCTACTGAATGGTATGGTTGGGAGGGATTGAGATGGCAAAACATATGTTGTATATATGTTTCTACAATATAAAAAAGGAGCAATGATGATTAAATGCAATACAAAATAATAGGTGGGATCTAATATTGGAGGAGAAAAGACTCAAAGAGACTTTATTGGGGACATATTAAAAAACTGGAATATAGACTATGCCTTATAGCAATATTAAATATTTTTAATTGTACACAAGGCAGTTACATTAGTGAAGATCTTGATTCTTAGAAAATGTACATGGGAAGTATTGTGTTCACGGAGCATGGTGTATCCACCGACTCAATGTTTAGGAGAGAGGAATGGAGAAGGAAGAATGGAAGAGGAAAAGAGCTGCAAATGTGGCAAAATGTTAAAAATGGTTGATCTGGGTATGAGAAGCAGGGATGTATGTAGGTATTTTTATATTTGCAATTGTCCTGTAAGTTAAAAATTATTTTGATAATGTTAAAAAATAGAAAAAAAAAGGAATTGAGAAGAGAATTTAAATCATACACAATAAAGTTTCAATTAAAACTATTCAACAAAAATACACATAAAAAACAAGTAAAGTGGAAATTCTAATTCTTTAGTTGTAATTTTATACATGATGCCAGTATCTGCTCTAATTATTTAGTTTAATACTTTTTCATTTAAAGTAATCATTTCATTAAAAAAGACTTTAGCATAAATAAATGATAATGCAACAAATTATTGCCTGTAAGAGATGTACTTTTTTATAGTTTTTTCTTTTTAGGAGGTACCAGGGAATGAACCCAGAACCTTGTACATAGGATGCAGGTGCTCAGCCACTGAAGTATCCTGGCCCAGACACACTTCAGATCCAAATGCCCAGAAAGGTTGAAAGTAAAAGAATGGACAATACTGAGAGACACAGCATCCAAATAATAATTAAAAGAGAGTTAGACTCACTTGAGTTGTTATCAGAAAAAATGTAAACAAACATGGTTACAAAGACAAAAAAGTATTTATATATGTGTTGCTGCCTTTCTCCGCCCCTCCTCCCCTTCCAGCCCCCGCCACCCTTCCCGCCAGTCCCGCCCATATTGCCAACCTACAATCTGCCCTCTTCCCCAGTAACTGCTTACAGCGTATTACCAGAGGTCTGCCCCCCCAGTTTTAGCCAATCCGCAGCCACCCCTCCGCCCTGCTCTCCCCTTCATACTCCACCCCTTTCCCTGCCTATATAACCAAGTGTACTTCCGCAATAAAGCAGACCTGTTCTTGCGCTCAAGTGGTCTCTGTGGTTCTTTCCTAACCGCACGTCCCCCACACCTGGAGAGCCGGTGCTCCGCCCGGAGCACCCCCTGCCGGCGGTTCGACTGGAGCAGCCCCCCGACTCCTGGGCCTGAGCAAGGTTGGAATCCCCCCGCTCTGCCACAACTGGCGCCCAACGTGGCAGCTCCTCCCCTGGCCCCTCTCTGCTGCTGCTGCTGCTGTGATCGTCCTCCTCTCCAGGTAGGGACCCCTCGCCCGGATGAGCCCCAAGGGACCCCTCACCGTCATCCCGTCCCTATCCCATCATGGGCGCCTCTTTGTCATTGCATCAGGCGCCGCAAGTAAGGGCCCTCGCTGCCCTGCTCAATGCCAATGGAGTCCGCGTCTCCTTGCGGCAGCTCCAAAAGTACTGGGATCTCTTGCTCCCCTTTAATCCGTGGCTCGCCACCTGCCAACTCTGGAGCCCAGACACATACTCGCGACTCATAGATCGAGTCACCTCCACCATGGAGCACGAGAAATCCATCTTCCCAGCAGGCCTCTTACCCGTTCTCGTTGCCATTTGCACCTGTCTCCTTGGCGCTCCGACCGAAGCTGTTTATGAAGCTTCTCCCAAACGGCCTCTAGACTGTGATCCCGATGAGTCCGCCGACACTGACTCTCTGTCTAACCAACTTGCTGCCGCTCTCGAGTGCGAACCTCCCCGCCCGAGCTCCCCGCAGCAGACAGAAACCACTCCTGCCGCTCCCCAAGATGGCGGACTTCCGCCTTCTTCCCCCACTTCTGCCCAAGATGGTGTGCATCCGGCTTCTTCTTCGCTGGTGTCCTCCTCCCACCTCTACCCGCCTCTTCCTGCCCAGTCAGCATCCAGTTTGGGCCCGGAAGCTGCATGGTCGCCATCTTCCGCTAAACCGGAAACGCCCCTCGTGCCATCTTGTCCGCTGCCAGATGTCACTGCTCTGCCATCTTTGCCGGCACCCGGAAGGGTCCCGCCGCCATTTTGTTGTCGCCCGGAAGCCGCTAAGCCGCCATTTTCTTACCCGTGTTCCGCTTATCCCTTGCCGCCGCCGTACGGCAATAGCCCTTCACCTGCCTTGGCTGCTCCATCAGTCCCCGGTGCCACGTCTTCTCAAACCCCCCAGCTGTATCCGCTAAATCCGCAGCCCATGCCACAGCGACCCCAAACTTGGCTACCCTTTACAGCGGAAGAGGTCAGGACCCTCCGCAAAGCTGTGAAGGAAGACAGAATTGGCAGCCCTTATGCGCAGCAACTACTTGAGGAGTTGGGGACCCAACTCGTTCTCCCATATGACTGGATTGCGCTAGCCCATGCCATCCTGACGCCAGGTCAATTTATTGAATGGCGTGCCCATTACCAAGTGGCTGTTGACCGGCAAATCATGGAAAATGCCCAAGCTGGCGTACTCGATCCCTCCGATGCATATACGGGGACCAACAATTATGCAGACCCTCATTCTTATCTCCAAATTGACCCAGGGTTTTGGCACCGGGTAAAAGTCCTCGTCCAGCGGTCTTTCTCTCTAGTCTCCACCAAGCAGCCCACCAAACTCACGCAACTGCTTCAAGACTCTAATGAGACTTTCCCAGCATTTGTCGCCCGCGTCCTTGAAGCTTGTCAGCGAAAAATTTCTAGTGAGGATGCCCAGTTTGCACTGGCCAAAGAACTTATCATAGACGGGTGCCTTGCGCCGTTCTGGGCCGTAGTCCTTCCCATACGCGACAAAGCTCTGCACGAGTGGGTCCTTGCTTGCCGTGACGTCGACCCACAAGTCAAGACACTCACCGCTGCCTTTGCCTCTGCCATGGCTGTTTCATCTGCCCCCACTCCTGTCTGCTTTCGGTGCGGCCAGCCTGGCCACTTCATCCACGAGTGCTCCCAGCCAGGCCCAACGCCTCACTCAGACCCGCCGTCGCGGCAGCCAAGGGGCCCTTCTACGCTGTGTCCGTGTTGTGGAAAAGGATATCACTGGGCCCGCGACTGCCGTTCCACCCAAGGTTCCCAGCAGCCTTTAAACTCCCAGCGGGGCAGGCCTCAGCCCCACCCTCAAGAGGCCCTCCGAAAAATTCCCAAGCCATAATGTGGACAATGCCCATCACGCGCCGCCAGAGACCCTCTTTAGAACTTAAAATCGATGGGCAATGGCTTGATGGTCTCCTAGATTCTGGCGCTGAAATCTCCTGTGTTCCCTTTGAAGTCGCTGCGTTCAATCATTGGCCTCTCGAGACTGGCCCTCAAGTCATCAGCGCCACAGGAGCCGCTACCTCCTGGAAAACATCCCAGCCTCTGCATTGGAGCGACAGAGAAGGCCATGAAGGCCAGATTCACCCACTCATCCTCTCTTCAGTCCAGACCATCTTATGGGGAAGAGATGTCCTCAGCCAGTTAAAGGCCCGAATCACCACAGAAGCCTTCTCAGCTGCACTGCCCCCCCCCTCCTAGGGGCCACTGCTCCCATCTCAAAACCTGACCCTATCCCTCTGGAATGGGACACAGAGGAGCCCATCTGGGTCGAGCAGTGGCCCTTGCCAGCTCACAAGCTGCAAGCTCTCTCTGCCCTTGTCAAAGAGCAGCTACAAGCAGGGCATATAGAGTCATCCACTAGTCCCTACAATTCACCAGTCTTTGTCATCAGCAAAAAGAGCACTGGCAAATACCGCCTTCTCCACGATCTCCGCGAGATCAACAAGCATATCAAACCAATGGGGTCACCTCAGCCAGGATGCCCGCACCCCACTGCAGTCCCCCAACATTTTCATGCAGCAACCATTGACATCAAGGACTGCTTTTTCTCTATTCCTCTTCACCCGCGAGACTGTCCGCGATTTGCATTTACAGTCCCACGCACCAACAACCAGGGCGCAGCGCTTCGATTCCAATGGCGAGTGCTACCGCAAGGTATGCGGAACAGCCCAACCATATGTCAGCTCTATGTCAACCATGCCATTGAGCCACTGCGCTCAAAGTTTCATCCAGAGCAAACATACATTCTCCACTATATGGATGACCTTCTCTTAGCAGCGAGCTCCAGCGCGCTCCTCAATGACCTGCTCTCTGCAGTGATGACAAACCTTTCAAGCCTCGGACTTACCGTGCAATCAGACAAAATAAACCTCCAACCTCCTTTTCAATTTTTGGGCTTTCATTTTCATCACTTCATTCAGCCCACAAGCCCACAAATTCATGTCTCTCAGAAGATGACGCTGACTGAACTCCAACAACTTTGCGGACAAATCAATTGGCTTCGCTCGGCGCTGCCCATCACAACAGCGCAGATGCAACCCCTCTTCGAGCTCTTGCAGACCAAAGACAGCCCACCAACTGCAGCCACCCGCAGCATCACCATCACTCCTGCTGCTCGAGAAGTCATCCAGCAAGTTAGCGCCACTCTGCAGCAGTGCCGCCTGGAGCGGTTCTCCCCTAACCTTCCAATTTTGGCTTTAGTTCTGCCAACGCCAATCACTCCCACAGGTCTCTTGTGGCAAGATGGCCCTCTCCTTTTTCTGCATACGTCAAAGAGCAAACTCCCAAAAATCTGCCCTTTTACAAGGGCCTGAATCGCGCTGGCCACTGACTTAGTACTTCTCTCCATACAAAAGTATGGCATCCCGCCACACACCATTGTTTGGCCTTTAGATGCCAAGGAAGTTACCTCCCTCATCATGAACAATGCCCAAATGCAGAGCCTGGTAGAGCTCTTTCGCGGCTCCTTTGACAACCACTATCCTCATCACTGATTGCTGCAGGGAATGTCTCAATTGGCGTTTTCCAACCCATTCCGTCCATTGCCCGCACAGAACCCGATCCCTTCAGCTATCACTGCCTTCACAGATGCCTCAAAAACGGCGTTTGCTGCCATCATATACACTCCTGAGAATCCTGAGCCATGGCAACTGCTGTTCGCAAATGACTTCTCTGTTCAAGTAGGTGAGCTTCTAGCCGTCGCTGCAGTCCTTAACCTCCACCCAAACCAGTCTCTCAACATCTTCACTGACAGCCTATACACTCTTCAAGTGTGCCGCAGCCTCCCGCTTGCCACTTTCTTACCGGGTGACTCAAACATTGATTGAGCGCTCATTTTCGTACAGCAACTGCTTGAGGTGAGGCAGCAGCCTTGGTTCATTGCTCATACCAGAAGCCACTCTGGCCTACCAGGACCGCTGGCTCAAGGGAATGACCTCGCTGATGCTTCTGTGTCAAGCTGCCAGGTAAACCCGGTCCTCCTACATGAAAACCCTGCTGACGGGCGGCGGCTTGGAGACTTTGTTAATCAAGCCAAGCTCCTGCATTCCCAATTCCACTTCTCCGCGCGGTCCATCCGGAAGCTCTTCCCAGACCTTCCCATTGAAACTTGCAAACACCTTGTGCGCGTGCCGGACTTGCGCGCCATTGTTGCCACTTGGGTCTTTGCAGCCTCAGGGTGTTAACCCCCGTGGCCTCTGCCCAAACTCAAGGTGGCAATTAGATGTCACTCATGTCAGTGCATTTGGCCACCTCAAATATCTTCATGTGGCAATTGACACCTTTTCACATCTGTGCTATGCAGTTCCTCTTACGGGGGAAAGTGCTAAACACTGCGTCCAGGCGCTTCGCCAAGCTATTTTGTTCATGGGAATTCCATGGGATCTCAAGACAGACAATGGACCAGCATATCACAGTACTGCCTTCACCAGCTTCGTGCAGATGTATCACATCATGCATCATTTTGGCATTCCATACAATCCACAGGGGCAAGGAATCGTCAAGCGCACTCACCAACAGCTCAAGCTACTCATTCAAAAAGAAAGGGCCTCCTCTCCCCACAAGGCCCCTGCTGACGTCGTGACTGCCTGCCTCATTCATCACAATCTCCTAACCTTCGATGACCATGGACTCTCCCCCACCCATAAACACTGGGGACCCATGTGGCAGCCCTCGCAAATTCCCCTCGTCCATTGGAAAGACCCTGCCACAAATCGTTGGCAAGATCCAGCTCCCCTCCTAGCACAGGGGAGGGGCTTTGCTTGTGTCTTTCCAGATTCTGAGCCTCAGCTGCTCTGGGTTCCTGGGCGCTGCATCCGGCCTGCCACTGACCCATTAGTTCCACCGAACGATCAGCACCCTATGCCTTCGGTGAGAGATAACATTGACAGTGGATACGGCCCAGAGGTCTCCCCGTTCACCCGGATCCAGCACCAGCCATCATCAAGGAACGCCCCTTCTTAAAACGTTTCAGACCCTTACCCCGCTCTCCTTACCCCCCTCATGCTGCCCGCTCGCCAAGTGTGGAGAGCGAGGAGTTTTCTCCACAGATGCCGCACCATCAGATGATGCCTCTACACAGCCTCGCAGCCATTCTCTTCGTCCTGGCTTCCCTCGCTCTCCCAGCCGCTGCCAACCCGAGTCACCAGCCCTTCAATTGGACCCTCTCCCTCTGGCAACAAAAAAGGCTCCTCACCTTGAACGTAACCGCCTCCGCCCCCTCTTTCACTACTGATGTCGCCAACCTCACTGGACGCACGAACCTTCTGTCTTATGAGTGGGGGGGACACAACCCCGCTGCCACAGGTTTCTCCACCTACTCCAGACCGCACGCCTATAGCTTCTTGTCTTCCTCTCCTTACTTCTCCCCAACTACTCCTCCCCCTCGGGTGAGGGGTACAGGGGCATCACAGGCCCGTTTCGCTGGCAAGGCTCGGCGGGCGCCAGGTGCCGGCGTGCGCCGACCCTAATGGCGGGCACATGCATCCTGGCCAGATGCTATGCTGTCCGCTCATGACCGGCCAGTCCTCGTGGTCTCCCCCCACCCCTCATCTTATCCCCATGCCCGTCCCTATAACCTCCTTTTCCTCCTACTCTTCCTCCTAATCCTTGTCTTTTGTTGCTGCGCACACCGAGCCATTCACACCCACCGTGCACACCAAAACTTGTTGCTTCAATTTCTTTTTAAAACAAAAGGAACAATTGTTGCCACCTTTCTCTTCCCCTCCTCCCCTTCCAGCCCCCGCCACCCTTCCCACCAGTCCCGCCCATATTGCCAACCTACAATCTGCCCTCTTCCCCAGTAACTGCTTATGGCGTATTACCAGAGGTCTGCCCCCCCAGTTTTAGCCAATCCACAGCCACCCCTCTGCCCTGCTCTCCCCTTCATACTCCACCCCTTTCCCTGCCTATATAACCAAGTGTACTTCCGCAATAAAGCAGACCTGTTCTTGCGCTCAAGCGGTCTCCGTGGTTCTTTCCTAACCGCGCGTCCCCCACACCTGGAGAGCCGGTGCTCCGCCCAGAGCACCCCCTGCCGGTGGTTCAACTGGAGCAGCCCCCCAACTCCTGGGCCTGAGCAAGGTTGGAATCCCCCTGCTCTGCCACATATATGGATAAAAGGGTCCATATATCAAGAACATATAATAATTGTAAACATATATACAAGAAACAACAGAGCACTTACATATATAGAGGGAAAAAAGACAGAATTGAAGGGAGAAATAGTTCTACCATAATATTTGGAAAATTAATTTCCCACTTTCATAAATGGATTTAAAAAACTATACAGATGATTAATAAGGCTATTGAGAACTTGAACAACACTATAAGCCAACAGAACTCAGTAGAATATATTCTTCTCAAGTGTACATGGGACATTCCTAGACTAGACCCTATGTTACCCCACAATTATGAAATTATGAGGAACTTCTTTGACCAAATTGGCATGAAACTGGAAATTAACAGAAGGGAAATTAGAAAGTTCCACAAATATGTGAAAGTTGAGTTACGCACTCAAATCAACCTACGGGTAACAGATGAAATCTTGAAGGGAATTAGAAGACACTTTGTGATCAACAAAAGTGAATACAGAACATATCAAAACTTATTGGATGCAAAGAAAACATTACTAAGAGAGAAACTTGTAGCCAAAAACACCTTAATTTTAAAAATAACCATATCAAATTAATAACATAATTTTTCACCTCAAGGAAATACAAAAAGAAGAGTAAACTAAACCCAAAACTGGCAAAAGGAAGGAAATGAAGATTAGAGCAGAGATGAATGAGACAATAGAAAATTAATAGACTCAACACAGCTATTAATAAAATCTGGTTATTTGAAAAGATCAATAGAACTGAAAATCCTATAGGTAGAGTGATTAAGAATAAAGGAAAGGGAAGCAGACATGGCTGAACTGAGAGAGCATCTGCCTACCATATGGGAGGATCCAGGGTCCTGGCCCATGTGGTGAGCTGGCCCATGTGCACAGCTGCCACATGCAAAGAGTGCTGTGCCATGCAGGGGTGTCCCTCATGTGGGGGTGCCCATGTATGAGGAGTGCACCCTGCATGGAGAGCCACCCTACACACAAAAAAAGCACAGCCAACCCAGGAGTGGCACCACACACATGGAGAGCTGATGCAGCAAGATGATGCAACAAAAAAGAGATGCAGTTTCCTGGTGCCTCTGAGGGTGCAAGCAGACATAGAAGAACACATAGGGAGTGGACACAGAGAGCAGACAACAGTGGAGGTGAGGGGCAAGAGGAGAGAAATAATAGAATAAATCTTTTAAAAAAGGAATAGATTTTCTCATGTGGTGGGGCAAGATGGTTGAATGAGTACACTTGATAATCTCTCCTGCAAAGAAGCAGCTGGGGCAGCATTGGAAATTCTTTGGGACCAGGCTGTTTCAGGATTTTTCAGAGCAGGAGGAGTCTGGATATCGATTTGGTGGGAAGGTAACAGAGAAAATTCATGTATAAGATAAAATTGAGGCTCTATTACATGGAGGTGGGGGCTGCATGTGGGATGCTCTCTCCTGGGGTGGGCAGAGCTGTGGCACCAGCAGTGGTGATTCCTGGAGGCTCTGCAGTACTGGGGAATTCATAAGCCCTGAGCGGGCTATTGGGGGGCTAACAGGGCAGGAGGCTTCTGCAGACCAATTTGGGGAGACAGGCGGGAATTTTATTGCGAGGTGGGGAATTTTTGATTGTGGGCACAAATAATATTGCATCTGGCTAGAGCCCTGCTCCCAAGGCTGGCTGCCGATCTGCAGTGGCCTTGAATCACTCGCAATAAAGAGACATCACCAGGAAGCTGTTTAAGGGGCTGGCAGGGTGGGAGACACCTGGAAGCCGATTAGGGGAATATTTTGTGAAGCATGGGAATTTCAGTTTTGGACATTGATATCAGTGCTTCCAGCTGGAGCCCTTCCCTTTGGGCCTGGCTACTGATCTGCAGCATCATTAAATTGGCTACAGTGTAGAGGCACACCCAGCTGGCTTTTTTGTGGGCTTACAGGGTGGGAGGTGTCCTGAAGTCGAATTGGTGATAGAGCCACAGAAGAGACCCTAGTGAGAGGGTGAATTCAGGGTTTCTGACACATAGGTCAGAGTTTGCAGGTATGACATCCCCCATAGGGCTGGCACCCAGCTGCAGGGATCCCTGAAGGCTGTGTTGCACTGCGGTGCACCGAGGCTCCCTGTTAACCAGATTTGAGGTTGCCAGGTCTGTGTCCCCTAAACCCTGGTGGCCAAAACCCCAGAGACTCACACCTCTTGAGTCTGCAATTACACAGACTTTCCATCCAATTCACCACGCCCTGAGGTCCATCTGAGATACTTGAATGTCATAGCCCTCAACGTTTGTGTTTTTTCTTTTTTGTTTTTTGTTTTAGTTTTCTGTTATGTTTTTTATTTTCATTTTATTTTTTATTGTCCTGATTGCTAACATTGCATTATCTCCTAGTCTTTTCTCCAATTGTATCCCCCAAGGTCTTTTTTTTTGTTTCAGTTATTTAGGGTTTTTTGTTGTTGTTGCTGTTGTGATTGTTCTATATCTTTATTTCTTATCCTTACTTGTTCCCCTTCCTTTACCCAACTCCCTTTTTCTTTCTTTCTTTCTTCTCATTTTTTTCTCTCATGTCCTTCATTTTCTTCTTATTTTATTTTATCTTAATTATACAATAAGTGTTGTGGGGAACACCTCACATTTGCTGGGTTTCCTCATCCTCCATTGCCTCCTTTCTGTGTGAATTGATTTTGGCTACCTACACTATCCCCTTTCCCCCACATCTTGATATCCTCCATCATCTACTGTCTCTCCTGTTTTCCACCTCCCTTTCTTTGATCCCCAAATCATCTCTTACTTTCTAATACCTTTGTTTTGTTTTCTGTCTTTTATCCACACTTGAAACTATTGCCTTTCTTTTCTCTTTCCCTCTCTCATGAAAACACTAGCTTTTTAATTCATACCCTATTCCTCCCATATTCAGTCGACAACCTCATTATAGGTACTCTACTTACTGCTATAACTCTACACAACTTACATGAATCTAATATCCATCCTCCCAGATCTCATATTGTTGCTCTGTTAACATTTATTACCAATACTACTTTACACATTTTCCTTTCTTACACAATCACCTTTCCCTGGCCCTAAGACTTTCCTTCAAAGTGAACTCAGCCAGCAATAAGAAATTAGAATAAGAAGAACAAAGTGACAAAAAGAAGATATAAAACTTACACAAAAACAACACCTAATTAATCCCCAAGACTAGACAAAGAACCTAAGGAACTGTTTAAACCCATCAAGAGAAAATGATGACCAGACATCAACCAAAATCTACAAACCAAACCAGTAATCAGGAAAACATGGCTGAATCCAATGAACAAACTAAAAACCAGGAAGGGGAGCAGAACTTCACACAAGTAATGAAAGATCTCAGAACATATATCACAAAAAAAATTTAATGAAGTAAAGGAAGAGGTTGACAATATGAAGACAACACTTGGAGGGGAAATTGCACATACACACAAACAGAAAAAGATAACAGATATGATGGGAATGAATACCACAGTTTAAGAAATCAAAAATACACCTGCAGCAAATAAGAGCAGATTAGAAGAGGCAAAGCAGAGAAGTAGTGATGTGGAAGACAGTACATCGAAAATCAAACAGATAGTAGAATTGATCAATAAAAAGATAGAAAAAATACAGCTAGGACTTAGGAACCTGAATGACCATGCAAAACACACAAACATATGTATTATAGGCATCCCAGAAGGAGAAGAGAAGGGAAAGGGGACAGAAAGAGTGTTGCAGGAAATACTGGCTGAAAACTTCCCAAATCTACTGAAAGAGACAGATGTACATATCCAAGAAGCACTGCACACCCCAAACATCATAAACCCCAGCAGGCCCACCCCAAGACTTATACTTGTCAAATTATGCCATGCTTAAGACAAAGAGAAAATTCTAAAAGCAGCAAGAGAAAAGAATACCATCACATACAAGGGAAGCTCCATAAGATTAAGAAATGATTTCTCATCTGAAACCATGGAGGTAAGAAGGCAGTGGTATGATATAGTCAAGGTACTAAAAGAAAAAAACTCCCAACCAAGAATACTCTACCCAGCTAAACTAACATTCAAAAATAATGGAGAGTTCAATATATCCAAGACAAACAGAAATTGAAAGAGTATGCCAAAAAGAAACCTCCCCTTCAAGAAATTCTAAAGGGAGTTCTGCAGGAAGAAAGGAAAAAACAGGACAGGCAGAGTTGGAGGAGAGTGTAAGAGCAACAAAAAAGACAAAAAGAGAAGAAAAAACAAACAAAATATGACAAACACAAGTCTAATCAAAATATGGCTAACATAAATAATTCCTTGAAAGTAATAACACTGAATGTCAACAGACTAAACTCACCTATCAAAAGATTCAGATGGGACATTGGATAAGGAAATATGACCCATCTATATGCTGTCTACAAGAGACACATCTTAGACCCAGAGAGTCATGAAGGCTGAAAGTGAATGGTTGGAAAACAATCTTACAAGCAAACGATAACCAAAAAAAGGCAAGAGTGCTATATTAATATCAGACAAAATAGACTTTAAATGGAAAACAATTGTGAGAGACAAAGAAGGATACTAATATTAGTGAAAGGGAAAAATCTCCAGAAGAATGAACAATCATAAATATTTATGCCCCTAACAAGGGCACCTCTAAATACGTGAGGCAAACACTGGAAAAACTAAGTGAAAGAATAAATGAATCTACAATTATAGTGGGAGATTTTAATACACAACTATCAACTCTGTACAGAACATCTCAAAAGAGAATCACTAAAGAAACGAAATATTTAAACAGTGTATTAGAGGAGCTGGATCTAATAGACATATATAGATCATTACACCCAAACACAGCAGGATATACATTTTTCTCAAGCGCACATGGTTCATTCTCCAAGATAGACCGCATGCTAGGCCACAAAAAAAGGCTTAATGAATTCAGAAAGATCGAAATCATACAAAATAATATCTCTGACCACAGTGGAGTGAAGCTGGAAATTTGCAAGGGTCAGAGGCCCAGATTTCACACCATGATTTGGAAATTAAACAGCACACTCTGAGAAAAACAGTGGGTCAAAGAGGAAATCTCAAAAGAAATCAATGACTACCTTGAAACTAATGATAATGATAACACAACATATCAAAATTTATGGGATGCAGCAAAAGCAGTACTGAGAGGGAAATTTATAGTCATATATTCATACATCAAAAAGGAGAAAGAGTAAAAATTGAAGAACTAACTGCTCATGTGGAGGAATTAGGAAAAAAATAACAACAAAGTAACCCAACAGGAAGAAGAAGGAAGGAAATAACAAAGATAAGAGCAGAACTAAATGAAATAGAAAATAAGAAAGCACTTGAAAAGATAAGGCCAAGAGCTGTTTTTTTTGAGAAGACCAATAAAACTGACAAACCTTTAGCAAGATTAACAAAGAAAAAGAGAGAGAAGATGCAAATACATAAAATAAGAAATGAGAAAGGAGATATCACCACTGACCCCACAGAAATAAAAACCATCATAAGAGGATACTTTGAAAAACTATATTCCAACAAAAATGACAATTCAGAGGAAATGGACAAATTCCTAGAAATACATAAGCAGCCTATATTGATGAAAGAAGAAATTGATGATCTAAACAAACCAATCACAAGTAAAGAGGTAGAATCAGTCATTAAAAACCTCCCAACTAAGAAGAGCCCAGGGCCAGACAGCTTCACAGGTGAATTCTACAAAACATTCCAGAAAAACTAACTCAAATCCTGCTGAAACTCTTCCAAAAAATCAAAACAGAAGGAACATTGCCTAACTCCCTACATAATGCCAAAATTACCCTAGACCAAAGCAAAACAAAGACACCACAAGAAAGGAAAATTACAGACCAATTTCTCTAATGAACCTAGATACAAAAATACTTAACAAAATACTTGCTAATCGTATTCAACAACACATTAAATGAATTATACACCATGACCAAGTGGGATTCATTCCAGGTATGCAAGGATGGTTCAACATAAGAAAATCAATCAATGTAATACACCATATAAACAGATTGAAGGAAAAAAATCATGTGATTATATCTATAGATGCAGAAAAAGCATTTGACAAAATACAGCACCCTTTCTTGAAAAAAAATACACTGCAAAAGATTGGAATATAAGGAAATTTTTTGAACATGATAAAGAGAATATATGAAAAGCCTACAGCCAACATTGTTTACAATGGAGAAATCCTAAAATCCTTCCCTCTAAAGTCAGGAACAAGACAAGGATGTCCACTCTCTCCCCTGCTATTTAACGTTGTTTAGAAGTACTTGCTCGAGCACTGAGGCAAGAACCAGATATAAAAGGCATTCAAATTGGAAAAGGAAGAAGTCAAAATGTAATTATTTGCAGATGACATGAACCTATACATAGAAAACCCTGAGAGGTCTACAACAAAGCTTCAAGAACTCATAAATGAGTTTAGTAAAGTTGCAGGTTATAAGATAAATGCGCAAAAATCAGTATCATTTCTGTACACCAATAATGAGCAAGATCAGGAGGAAATCAAGAAACAAATACCATTCACAATAGTAAATTTAAAAATCAAATATTTAGGAATAAACTTAACTAAAGATGTAAAAAAGTTAAACACTGAAAACTATGCAAGACTGTTCAAGGAAATCAAAGAAGACCTAAATAAATGGAAGAATATTCCCTGTTCATGGATAGGAAGACTAAATAATATTAAGATGTTTATCCTACCAAAGCTGATCTACACATCCAATGCAATCCCAATAAAAATCAACACAGCCTTCTTTAAGGAACTAGAAAAACTAACTATGAAATTTATTTGGAAAGGAAAGAGGCCCTGACTAGCCAAAGACATATTGAAAAAGAAAAATGAAATTGGAGGAATCACACTACCTGACCTCAAAGCATACTACAAAGCTACAGTAGTGAAAGCAGCATGGTATTGGCATAAGGAGAGACACACAGACCAATGGAATTGAATTGAAAGTTCTGATATAGAACCTCATATATATAGCCATATAATATTCTATAAAGCACCAAACCCTCTCATATGGGAGAGAATGGCCTATTCAACAAATGGTGCCTGGAGAACTGGATATCCATATGTAGAAGAATGAAAGAGGATTACCATCTCACACCTTATACAAAGATCAACTCAAGATGGATCAAATACCTAAATATAAGAGCCAAGACCACAAAGACCTTGGAAAGCAATGTAGGGAAACATCTACATGAACTTGTAATAGGAAATGGCTTCATGAACATCACACCAAAAGCACGAACAGCAAAAGAACAAATAGATAAATGGGACTTCCTCAAAATTAAAGCCTTCTGCACCTCAAAGGAGTTTGTCAAGAAAGTAAAAATGGAGCCTACACAATGAGAGAAAATATTTGGCAACCATATATCTGATAAGACACTTATAACTTGCCTATATAAAGAACTCCTATATCTTGAAAATAAAAAGATAACCCATTTAAAAAATGGGAAAAGATTTAAACAGACACTTCTCCAAAAAAGAAATACAAATGGCTAAAAAGCACATGAAGAAATGTTCCAAATCTTTAGCTATCAGGGAAATGCAAATCAAAACTTCAATGAGATACCATCTTACTCCCATAAGATTGGCAGCTATGACAAAAACAAAATAATACAAATGCTGGAGAGGATGTGAAGAAATGGGAACACTCTCCACTGCTGATGGGAATGCAGAGGTTCCAACCATTCTGGAGGACAGTTTGACGGTTTCTCAAAAAACTAACCATAGATTTGCCATATGACCCAGCAATACCACTACTGGGTATATACCCAACAGAACTGAAAACAAGGACACAAACTGATATATGCACACCAATGTTCATAGCAGCATTGTTCACCATCGCCAAAAGTTGGAATCTACCCAAATGCCCATCAACAGATGAGTGGATCAATAAAATGTGGTATATACATACAATGGAATACGACTCGGCTTTAAGAACAAATACACTACAAACACACGTGATAACATGGATGAATCTTGAGAACCTTATGTTGAGTGAAGCAACCCAGGCATTGAAGGACAAATACTACATGACCCCAATGATACGAAATAAGCAAGCTGCCTCAAAGAGCTAGAGACTGGAAGATAGGCTTACAGGAAATTGGGGGGTAGAGGAAGGATGTAAGCTGACATCTACATGGGTGAAATCTATGATAAGCTGGAGGTAAGTATGTGCACCAGGACAAGATAGAATGGGGGTATAGGGTTACCTTTGGGTGGGGCTTTGCGGGTTTGAGGGGGGCTAGGGATGGGCGGATGGGTAATATTGCCCAAGAAATTGGGGGGAGGGTGGGGCAACATATGAACATAGGAGATTGTCAAGTGTTGGTTGAGAGTATAATGCTGAGAAAACCTTTTCAAAATATAATTAGGAAAGTTACCTGTTTAAGATACTCAAAGGGGATATCTGATGCAGGACAGACTCCTAGGGAATATCTGAATGCTCATTTTGCCAGAGTGGGTTATACCATTGGGTAGAGACCCATATGATGAGAGCGAAGGTAGACCCACATCCTGGGGAGGACTAATGCCATCAAATAGAGGGTGCTGTATCTCTCAAGAGAAAGGGTGGCTCCCAGGGCATTAGGGAAGTTGAGCAAGTCAAGCCCTCAACACTGTTGCCAGTATCTCTGAACATGGCTCCTCAAGAAATGAAGATTGACTGTCACTGTGGGCCCTAAGGAGAGGGGGAAATAGATATTGAATAGATGGAACCAAAGTAAATGTGAGGGCAAAAGAAGTGTTTCACAAGAGTACACAAGGATGGATATAAAACATGTAATATTACACCAAAAACATATAGGGGACGACAGACTAATAATGTAAATCATAATATAAAACATAGGATAACTAAAAAATTTAGAAAACTGTTTAGCCTAAAGTATAAACCACAATGTAAACACAAATGTTACCTTGTTTGAAAGCTATTGTCTCAATATCTGTACATCAGTTTCAGTAAATATGATATGAATAAGTTAAAAGATTATCGCTGTGGAAGGGAAAAGGTTTTATAATGGATATGTGGGAGTACTGTATATTGTATATATGAATTACTGTGATCTAAGGCTCTTGTGAAGAGAAGCTCAATAATTAGGAAAAATAAAAGAAAAAGATAGGATATAGAATTTTTTCAAATCAATATGTATTCTATGTCTAACCTTTAAACTCATCGCTATATTCCATTTTACTAGTAAGGGAACCTGACATTATATTGGGCTTCACTTTTCAGGAAGTTTTGGATCACAGAGTGGTTCAACAATGGCAATGGAGGAATACTGGTATGGGATGTTATTGACAGGCGATATATGGTTGACAGGGAGTTATACAGGGTATGCATCTAGGGTGCATGGAAATGTTTGGATATACTCATAGTGGAAACAATTTAAAAAACAGCTGGGGGTTACTGGGTTCCTGGCCAGGGGGGGCTCTGTCATGGTCCCTAGTGGAGCAGCAGCAGTCCCCCAGGTGCAACGGTAAGGACCAGGAAGTAATGAGGGTCCAACAGTGAGCCACTGATACTAATGACTATGCTTGTGAGCCTATACACCTGAAATAAGAACAAGGCCTAGAACAGCACTCTGCCTAAGAGTTCCCTCCTGACAGCCTCCGGTTACTCAAATGTGGCCAGTCTCAAAGCCAAACTCAGCATGTAAATGCAATGCCTTCCCCCCAGCGTGGGACATGACACCCAGGGATGAGCCTCCCTGGCACCAAGGGATCACTACCAAGTACCAGCTGATGACATAACTAGAAAATGACCTTGAATTAAAGATTCAACATGAACCAGCAGAATATCCCTGTCTACATATAATTACAGGAGTTAAAAATGCTGTTTGACCTAAAGTAATGGGGAAATGGAAAGGACAAATGAGTTTACATGGCTATGATTCTCTAAAAAGGAGTCTGGAGGTTGTCAGAATGATTGCCCTTATGCACACCAGAGCAGAGTATCAGAGACAGATAAAATAGATACAACCCCAGGTATTGGTCCTTTTGAGGGCTAAAGAGACCCACAGGTTCTATGGTCATGGCAGATGGGGTTCACTGCCATGTCAGTTGGCCCTTCTTTGGAGCTGGTGTTTCTGCGTGATGGAGCTGGACTCAGATGTATTCTGTTTTCACAAGCATTTCATGCTACTTTACTGGAATAGTAGTTGGTGCTGGGGTTTAAGATATATCTAGGGGATTTGAATCTCTGGACTGACAATATGATAGCCGGGCCCTGATCCTCAACAGACTTCAGCTCCTCACTCTGATTTATTTGACTTACCCCACTCAGCTAACATGGAGTTGAGGAATGTCAACCACCACACCATGGGGCCTAGAGTGCCTACAACTGAAAGCAGGAGGATTGCATCCAGTATCCATGTGGAATCTAAGCCCCCTCTTGACATAGATGTGGAATGGACACAACCAAGCCAAGGTCCAGAGGAAGGAGGACTACAGTAAGGATTAGAGTGGACTTAATGATATTCTATTCATGAACTATTGTGGTTAATAATCAAGAAAATGTGGCACTGGTGTGGAAAAAGTGGCCATGGTGGCTGCTGGGTGTCGGTAATTGAAGGAAGAGATGAGATGTGGAGGCATTTTCGGGACTTGGAGTTGTCCTGGGTTGTGCTCCAGGGACAATTGCCAGACATTGTATGTCCTCCCATGGCCCACTGGATGGAATGTGGGAGAGTGTGGGCTATGGTGTGGACCACAGCCCATGGGGTGCAGCAGTGCCCAGAGATGTACTCACCAGATGCAATGGATGTGTCATGATGATGGGGGAGAGTGTTACTGTGTGGGGAGTGGTGGGGTGGGGGCAGTGGGGGTGAATAGGGACCTCATATTTTTTTAATGTAATATATATTTTTTAAATGAATAAATTGAGTAGAATTTGGGGAAAAAAAGAATAAAGGAAAGAATCAATTCACTAAACTTAGTAATGAAAGTGATGACACTGCTAAAATGTGATTTAAAAGTAAACTTTAAGCAATTGCACCACAACAGATTAGGTATCTTTGACAACAAGGACCAATTCCTAGAAATATACCTTGCCTTCTTTATAATATTTACTCTTAAAAATTCACTGCTCTGAAAAACAAAAAGCAAAAACTTAGTGCAGATTTTCATTAAAATAATTTGGTAATCATATATTCTATTTTTTAGGTAACTCATACTTTTAGGTTATGCTTTGTCTTGCCAGTCTGGCCATTTTCCAAGGGAAGTAAAGATTTGTTAAAGTCAGTGAATGAAATTATACAGGCAAATCAGTCAGCCATCTGCCCCTGTGGTGTCTCAGTTTGATTTAGAAGTGAATTTAAAGTGAAAATGACCATATTAAATTGTTCCCTTAGTATAAAAGGACTTCCTTAGTTTGGGTGGGACAAACCTTGGAAAAAATCATCTATAGCTGAAACCTTAAATATTTAACTGGGCAAAGTCTTAGAAAATGTGCTTGGGATAGGAATTGGTTTACTGGAAAAATGTACAAAATCCAAGAAACATAAGACTGTTCTTTGCAGAAATTAAGAGCAGAAGGAACTGAAGGAAACTGAGGTATTCAGGACCTGGAGGCCATTGTAAGCTCTATCGTCCTTGTCGTAAGGACAGTGGAAAGCCATCAACAAACTTAAAGAATGACAGGATGAGACAGTTATATCCAAGAGAGTGTTTTAGGTTTCAGATGCATTGACATATGGACAAGAGAGTACACCAGCGAAAATTTAGAAAGGTAAGGTGAATTTTAAATATTCAATGATGGATGTTCATAAGACTTGAAGAAAGAAACAGGGTCTGTGACATTGCATGCAATTTGGACAATGAAGTGAGGAACAATTTAACCCCTTTTCTTGAATCCCTCCTAGACTAAGTACAGATGACCTACCTGGGACCTCACTAAATCAACTTGAAGGGTATCTGGCTGGTGCGATCTGGGAAAATTTGTGCATGAAAATAAACAATGATAATAGATGAGAACATATTAAATAAAACTGAATACATCAATCTGTAGTGCTATAACAAATAAACAGTAAGCAAGCAAGCCTTTTAAGGTAGAAAGCTATTTAAGATACATAGAAGCAGTGCTGGAAATGGAAAAATATAACCATTTGGCAACCATCAGAGTGGTGGTTGATTTAGATGAGAGGATGGTGGGTAGAGGACGGTTGGGGATTACGGTATTGATATCAGAATATGTCCTTGTAATATGTTTTGTAAAGTGAAAACATGTTTTTGCATGAGAAGGAACCTGAGAGAAACTTCATGGGGTTATCAAGTTCACATCACCAGTGGTTGAAGCAAAAGGGGATCTCCTATCTCTACTGATGGGCTGCACTCCTAACTCTCCTGATGGTCTGAATATAGGGCCTCAATCTCAAGAGGAAACACTGGGCAAAGGTTGGGGTCATTTGTGTTTCTTAAATTTCTCAAAGATGTGAAAATGAAAGAACTTCTCAGGAGGAGCTCCATATTGAAGTTGACTGGATAAAGCTGACTGGAAAAATGTATTTTTGAGAGAGTTTGAGAAGGATGAGACAGTAGATAAAAGTTAAAGGGGTTTGTGGGATTACAGCATTGAAGCAAAGCTGATTTCATTTGGGGTTTTCTAGTAGAGTGTCCTTGTTTTGCAGATGCATATATTTTTGTGAAATATTTATTAGTGGGCAAATGGGATAAAATTAAAATAACTGGGAAAACAACTGGTGAATCTAAGGAAGGGATTGGGAGTTCTTTGTACCTACTCCTGCAATTTTTTCAAAGAGGTACTGGGGATTGAACTCAGGACCTTGTACATAGGAAGCAGGAGCTCAAGCACTGAGCTACACCCATTCCTACTGAAGTTTTTCATATCTTTAATATTATTGCAAAATAAATGACTTTGAAAAACACCCATTTGCTACCATGCTACTAAAGTATTGAGGCCAAATCTACTTCAATGCTATGCAACCAAAGTTGAGAAAGCAATTGACCTTTTAAGAATCTGGATGTTATTAAAGAGAAAATGGGCAATTATTATATTAATAACACTATGCCTTTGATGTCCTGAATGATTTGAGGTGTTTGTGGAAACAGCAAGATATCTGTATTTCAGTTTCTCACAGGAACTCCTTCCATTGCTGCATGTTGTGGACACTGACTACCCTTTGTCCTAGGTTGAAAGCCATGGAGTAGGACATTATATAAATTCCCTTTCCCAAGTCAAGGGTATGCTACTCCAGAATTACTTAGGATCACTCTCTATGGCTTCCAGAGGTGGCTCAGACCTCAGTTCAGATTTTTCATACTTGGCTTTTGCTAGTCTGCACATAGGTGTTTCAAGAGCTCTTACACCTTGAGGAGTATCTTGGGAGATATTAGGGACTATGGAGGCATGAGGTAATGACTTGATCACAGCAGGGATTTGCAACATGGGAGAATTGCTGGGGGTTATGAAATGCTGGAATTTTCTTTATGGGCTAAGCAGGAATGGGAGTAAATGTAATCAGGGCACTGCACACACAAGTTAACATTAATGGATTGTTTATGTAGTATCAAAATGCTTAATGTATACACAGTATCAACTGAAGAAATACACTATAGTGACATCAAAAGTTTCTCATTGGTGACCTCCTGAGAGCCTCCATGTTGCTCAAATATGCCCAGTCTCAAAGCCAAACTCAGCATGTAAATGCGTTGCCTTCCCCCCAGCATGGGACATGACTCTGGGGATGAGCTTCCCTGGCACCAAGGAATTACTACCAAGTACCAACCAATGATGTAACTAGAAAATGACCTTGAATAAAAGGGTCAACTTGGACCAGCAGAATATCTCAGTCTACATATAATACCGGGAGTTAAAAATGTTTTTTGACCTGCATCAAGGGGGTTATGGAAAGGACAAAGAAGTTTATAAGGCTATGAGTCTCCAAAAAGAGCTGGGAGGTCATCAGAGGGGTTACCCTTATGCACACCTCAGTAGAGTCCCAGAGACAGATAAAGTAGATACAGTCTCAGTAATTGATTCTTCTGAGGGCTACAGAGACCCACAGGTTCTATGGTCATGGCAGATGGAGTTCAGTGCCATGTCAGTTGGCCCTTCTTTGGAGTTTCCATTTCTGTGTGATGGAGCTGGACTTAGATGTGATCTTTTTTCACAAGCCTCTCCTGTTAATTTTACCAGAACTGTGGTTGGTGCTGGGGTTTAATATATACCCAGGAGATCTGAATCATATGATAGCCAGGCCCTGAGCCTCAACAATCTTCAGCTCCTACACTCTGGTTTATTGGACTTACCACACTCAGCTAACATGGAGTTGAAGAAGGTCAACCACCACACCATGGAGCCAAGAGTGCCTACAACTGAAAGCAGGAGGATTGTATCCAGCATCCATGTGGAAATAAGCCCCCTCTTGATATTGATGTGGAGTGGACACAACCCTTCCAAGGTCAACAGGATGGAGGAATACAATATGGATTAGAGTGGACTTACCAATAGTCTATTCATGAAACATCATGATTAGTAATCGAAGAAAAGGTGGCATTGGTGTGGAGAAAGTGGCCATGGTGGCTGCTGGGTGTGGGGAATGGGAGGAAGAGTTGAGATCTGGAGGCATTTTTGGGACTTGGAGTTGTCCTGGGTGATGGTGCAGGGACAGTTACTGGACATTGTATGTCTTCCCATGGCCCACTGGGTGGAACGTGGGAGAGTGTGGGCTATGATGTGGACCACTGACCACGAGGTGCAGCAATGCTCAGAGATGTGTTCACCAAGTGCAATGAATGACTCGTGATGATGGATGAGACTGTTGTTATGGGGGGAGGAGTGGGGTGAGGGGGGTGGGAGGTATACGGGGTCCTCATATTTTTTTAATGTAATATTAAAAAAATAAAGATAAAAAAAGAGTTTCTCATTGAAAATGGATTACAAATATTTACGCCACTTATTAGTGTGACAGGTCATACTGAACCAAGAAAAATTAGATAATAAATTTCAACAATAAATCCTTACAATTCATAAGGGTGGATGGTAATTAGGCCTATCAATGCCAGTTTTTAAAATATAAAATTTAGACATATGAATAATTTTCTAATTGAAAGTAAAAAGAAGGGAATTTGAAAAAGGTTCATTACAATTTCAAATATTATTACAGAAAATAAGCATACACAAATGATGAGACTGTAAAATACTGATTTCACCTTTCCAAGAAAATACACAAAATGGAGTCAATTTTGAAATTTTCACAGTTTACTTTCAATGAATACATACGATTTACAAAAAACCGCTGACAGAGCTCTTAAGTGAACATAATTTAAGTCCTGGAGAAATTGCAACTTAAGTACTTTTCAGCAGTATGCAAGGTAGCTACTGAAAATTACATTCATGTTTTGAACTTCAAAATCTGATATTTGTTGATGCATAAATTTTACTTCGTACAAACTCATCTCAACCTCAAGGAGAAATATCTTGTAAAATTCATATAACAAACAACTAACCAATTTAAATTGTAAATTCAAGGACATTTAGTACATTCTCAGGTTGTACGAGTACCACATCCATGTTTCTATATCTTTTTAAAACAAAACAGTCACACTGAAACAAGACATGTCAGCAAGTTAAACCTTAAAGGAACGGATGATCCTCACTTGGTCAGGAGAAACTGTATAACGTGGCAGTTTTGTCATTTGAAAACAAGTTGAATTAAAAAGAATATTTCAAAAAAAATTTGTTTGCTTTAATTAAAGCCAGGAAAATAAAATTATTATAAATTTTGGAATTTGGAGTTACTAACACTTAAAGGTAATGCTGGGAGCTGCATTGCCCGTACTTTTAAGTCTGTCAACATTTCTTTCAACTCTGTCAACTGTGCAGGAACAGTGCGCCCCTCTGTGACCACCGAGGGCGCCGCGCACGAGGAGCGCCCCTTCCCCTCAGCCCAGGGCTCGGCCAAGCCCGCTGCCCCGACCTCTCCACAGGAAACGGCAATACTTTCCTACCCCTTTCCGCTCTGAAGTTCTGTCAGGATTGTCTCCAGCAAGAGTCCTAACCCCCAAAAGTCCGACAGCACGCCGGGCTTGAGCTGGCAGCCTCAGTGAGCGGGGGATCTGGGCAAACACGTCTCCTGAACGTCCCCTGAGAAGAGACGATGAAATAACGGGGGCAGCGCAGGAACCTGAAGTCCTCCGCTCACATTAGGGCAGAAAGCCCTGGAAGCACCACCACGCAGCCCTGCGCGGGCCCCGCGTGAAGAGGGGCTCTCTCCTCACGCCCCTCGCCCAGCAGCCCCGGCCTTGCAGCTCCCTGCGTCTCCGCGGGAACGACGCCTTCCATCTCCAGCCGCGGCTGTTCCGCTCCTGCAGGAACGTGGGGACATTTCCGAGGCGTTTCCTCAGAAAAGGCGGCTGCGCGCCCCGTGCAGGCGGGCGGCCACAGCGCAGGAAGCTCCGGCCCAGCTGGGTGGTGAAAATGTGCCCCTCACCTGCCTGCCCTGCGCCTTCATGTCTAACATGGTGTGGGAACGTTCAGTGCCAGTCTACGGATCCTGGTGTAGCGGACTTCTCAGCGCAGTGACCCTGAAGCTTCAGAGGGAAGGGCCCGCAGAAGGAGTAGGATCCAGGAGCCTCCAGCCCAAGCCCAGGCTCCTGGGTCCACAGCAGTCCTGGGACCCAGGCCTTTTCCCTGCCCCATGGAGGATCACAGGAGAAAACTCCTGGTGCAGCATAAAGCCTACATGTGACTTCCCACATCACTCTGCTTAGCCAGAGTCCTTCTGCCTCCGTGGTACCAACCCCTGGTCTGCCCAGTGAGGAGATAGCCACAGTTTGCTGGTCCAGGAGCTCACTGCCACCTGGAAGCTTGGCAGACCCAGAACAGTGCACCAACCCAGGGTGTACAGAGATGTGGGTGCACAGAAGCCCAGCGGGGGCCTGCCCGGGGTTTAATACCTTCCTTCTGAACTCAGAAGTTTCCTGGGGAATATTCAACATAAAACCTGTTCTCAGCGGGTAAGTGACCCATATGCTGAAGTAAAAATCCTCCCATATTACTTTTTTCTTCTGCATTCATAACTCCAGTCATTATTAACAGTCATTATTAGAGCTTTTTCATTATTTCAATCATAATAATAAAAATCAAACCAGAAAAATTTTCACCTTTCAATCTCTCTGTTTCCCCTCCTTTCCTAGCTTCAATTTCTCGCTATTCTTCAACAATTATTTATTTATTAAGCAGTTTTATTGAGATATATTCACATACCATATGCTCTATCTAAAGTGTATAACCCATGGCTTTTAGTACAATCACAATATTGGGCAATCATCATCATAGAAAATTTTAGAATTATTTCATTGCTCCAAAGAGAAAAACTCCACCCAGCTTTATATGCCTTCCCTAGCCCCAATTAACCACTAATCAAATTGCATCTTTATGAGGGTCTTTTCTATTACAGTCTATTTAAGAAGAATCTTAAAATATGTTACACAATATATCTAGGTCACAGTAATGGAATTATACAGTATTTGTCCTTTTGTGTCTGGCTTGCTTCACTCAACATAATGTTCTCCAGATTCATCCATGTTGTCATATGCTATACAACTTAATTATTTTCTTACAGCCACATAATAGTCCATCATGTGACTACATCACAGTTTGTTTATCCATTCATTGATTGATGGACACCTAGATTGTTTCCAAGTTTGGGCAATCAGCAATACCACCGCTGTGGACATAGGTGTGCAGAGGTCTGTTTGTACCACTGCTCACAGATCTGAGTATATATTCTGTTCTGGTATTGAAGGGTCACATGGCAAATCTATCAAAAGCTTCTTTAGGAACTGCCAAACAGTCCTCCACAGTGGCTGTACCAGTCTACATTCCCATCAACAGTGAATAAGTGTTCTTATCTCTCCACATCCTCTCCAACATTCGTGGTTCTGTCTTTTTAATACTGGCCATTCTGTTAAGTGTGAAATGAGATCTCAATGTAGTTTGATTAGCAATTCCCTAGTCATTGGTGATGTTCAGTATTTTTTCATGTGGTTTCTTTTTTTTTTTTTGCCATTTGTATTTCATCTTTGGGAAAATATCTATTCAAGTCTTTTGCCCATTTTTTAAATTGTGCCATTTGTCTTTTTATAGTTGAGTTGTAACATCTCTTTATATAAAATGAATATTAAACAGTTATCAGATAGTGCTTTCCAAATATTTTCTACCGTTCACTTAGCTGCCTTTTCACCCTTTTGACAAAGTCCTGTGAGGTGCAAAAGTGTTTAATTATGGGGAGATCCCATTTGTCTATTTTTTGTTGTTGTTGCTTATGCTTTGGGTGTAAGATCCAAGAAACCATCACCTACCAGAAGATCTTGAAGATGTTTCCATACATTTTCTTCCAGTGCTTTTATCATCCTGGCTTTTCTATTTAGGTCTTTGATCCATTTTGAGTTGATTCTTGTGTAGGGAGTGAGATAGGGATCCTCTTTCATTCTTTAGGTTATGGAGATCCAGTTCTCCCAGCACCATTTGTTGAAGAGACTGTTTGTCCTATTCCCAAGGACTTGGTAAGTTTGTGAAAAAACAGTTGTCCATGGAAGTGAGGGCTTATTTCTGGATTCTCCATTCTACTCTATATGTTTTAAGGTCAGGCAGTGAAATTCCTCCCATGTCGCTCCTCTTTTTTAGCATGTTTTTGCTATTCATGTGCTCTTTCCCTTCTAAATGTATTTGGTAATTTTCTTTTCTATTTCTGAAAAGAAGGCTGTTGGAATTTTGATTGATATTGCATTAAATCTATTAATCAGTTTGTGTAGGGTTGACAACTTCCTGATAGTTAGTCTTCCAATACATGAATATGGAATGTTTTTCATTTGTTTAGGCCTTCATTGATTTCTTTTGGCATTGTTTTGTAGTTTTCTGCATATACATCCTGTTCTTTGGGTAAATTAATAACCTAGGTATTTGAGTGTTTTTATTTCTATTTTCCTTCTCAGATTTTTCAATAATAGCGTACAAAAGCATTACAGATTTTTGGATGCTGATATTGTACCCTGGCACTATGTTGAACTCATTTATTTTTTGCTGTACTAGTACCAGGAATTGAACCATTGACCTCGTATGTGGAAGATAAAGCTCAGCCATTGAGCCACATTAACTCCTTTGAGCTGGTTTTTCCATGTGTTTGCTTGTTGTTTTTGATTGTTTCTTTGTTTTTAGGAGGCATTGGGAAACGAACCTGGGACCTCCAATGTGGGAAGCAGGCATTCAGATGCTTTAGTGACATCTGCTCCCACAAGCTTTTCATTTTCTTGATATTTTCTATTGTTTTTTTCTTCTCAATTTTATTAAATTTCCACCTAATCTTTATTACTTCCTTTCTTTTTTTGCTTTGGATTGGTTTGTTGTTCAGTTCCTAGTTTCCCCAGTTGTTCAGTTAAATCTTCTTTTGTTTCCTTTTTGCAGTACAGAGGGCCAGCACCTTGGATGTAGGAAGCCAGGGCTCAATCACTGAACCACATCGGCTTCCCAGAGTTGTTTTTTCATTTGTTGGCTCATTTTGTTTTGTTTTGTTTTTTCAGGAGTCACTGGGAACTGAACCCAGGGCCTCCCATGTCGGTTGTGGGAGCTGAACGGCTTGAGCCACATCCATTCCCTCAGTTAAGTCTTTGAGTTTAACTCTTTCTTCTTTTTTCATATAGTTATTTAGGACTATAAATTTCCCTCTCAAGACCACCTTTGCTGCATCTCATACATTTTTTAAGTTGTGTTCTCATTTTCATTTGTCTCAATATATTTATTGATTTTCCTTGCAATTGCTTCTTTAACACACTGATTATTTAGGAGCATGATATTTAGTCTCCACATGTTTGGGAATTTACCTCATTCCTATCTATCTTTGATTTCTAGTTTCATTCCATTATGATATGGGAAGTTGTTTTGCATAATTTCAATATTTTTATACTTATTTAGAGCTGCATTGGGCCCTAACATGTGGTCTACACTGGAAAGTAATCCATGGTCCCTTGAGAAGAATGTATAACCCACTGAGCTTGGATGCAACATTCTGTATATGTCTGTTAGGCCTAACTCGATAATCTTATTGTTGAAGTTTTCTTTTTCCTTGTTGATCTTCTGTCTAGTTGTTCTATCTAATGATGTGAGTGGTGTGTTGAAGTCTCCAGTGATTATTGTAAAGATATCTATTTCTCTCTTTAGGTTGCCAGAGTTTCTCTCATGTATTTTGGGACACCCTGGTTAGGTGCATAGATATTTATGAAGGCATATCTTTTAGTAATATTTAATGGACTTCTGTATCTCGCATAACTCTTTTGTATTTAAAGTCTGTTTTGTCTGATCTTAGTATAGCCAACCCTGCTCTTTTTTGGTTATGATTTGCATGGAGTATCTTCATCCAACTGTTTGATTTCAGCCAGTCTGTGTCCCAGGGTCTCAGATGAGTCTCTTGTAAGCAGAACATGGTTGGCTAATATATTTTTATCCATTCTGTCAGCCAATACCTTCTAATTGGGGAGTGTAAGCCACTCACATTCAATGATATAAATGTAAATGCATTGTTTATTTCCACCATTTTGCTTTTTGATTTTCATATGTCATATCATATTTTCACCTATTTTTTAACTCTTTTGATTATCCTTTCTTTGTCTTTCAGGCTCTAAGACTTCCTTTAATATTTGCTGCAAAGAGGATTCTTTTTTTCTTACCATTTTATTTATTTATTTTTAAAGATACATAGATCACACAAAATGTTAAATTAAAAATTATGAGAGGTTGCCATATACCTCATTCCCCCTACTCCTCACACATCGACAAGTTCTTTCATTAGTGTTGCACATTCATTACATTTGAATAATACATTTGGCAGCACTGCTGCAAAGCATGGATTACAGTTTGCATTGTAGATTTCCCTCTCTCCCAGTCCATTCAATGGTTTATGGCATGATACATAATGTCCTGCATCTGTGCCTGCAGTATATTCAGGACAACTCCAAGTCCCAAAAATGCACCCATAACACACCTCTTCTTCCCTCTCCCTCCCCTCAGCAACTCCCATGGCCACTGTTTCCACATCAATGATACCGTTTCTCCCATTGCTAGAGTTACAATAATTCTATAGTAGAATACCAGTAATTCCACTCTAATCCCTATTTTATTCTTCCATCCTCAGGACCCTGGGATGGCGATGCCCATTCCACATGCAAACTGAAAGGGGACTTAGATCCCACATGGCTGATCGATGGGATTCTGCTGATTGCAGTTGTAGATGTTCTCAGTTTTTGGTATGGTGGTTGACCATCCTCACCTCCTTGTTAGCTGACCTAGGTAAGTCCAACAAACTGGAGAGTATGTTTTACAACTCTGCTTAGGATCAGGGCCCAGCTGGTACATAGAAAGTCCAGGGATTAAAGTCTCCTGGGCATATACCAACCCCATTGCCAACCACAGGTTCAGTAAAAGTAACAGATGAGGCATATGTAGAGAAGTCATATCTGAGTCCAACTTCATTACACTCAGGAGCACAAATTCTGAAGTAGGTCCACTGGCAAGGCACTGAACTACTCCAGAGCCATCAGCCATGACTGTAGGACATGGTGTCTCCATACCCCTCAGGAGCACCACTACCTGGGGCTTTATCTACTTTGGCTTTCTCTGAGATCCTGCTGAGATGTGCGTAAGCACGATGCCTCTGATGACCTCCTGACTAATTTTGAAGTCTCTTAGCCATATAAATTCATTTGTCTTTACCATTTTCCCCTTTTATTCAAGTTCTTTTCTTAGTTGCATCACCAGCTGATGCTTGGTAGTAATCCCTCTGTGCCAGGGAGGCTCCACCCTGGGAGTCATGTACCACACTGGGGAGAAGGTAATGCATTTAAATGCTGAGTTTGGCTTAAGAGAGTGGCCACATTTGAGCAGCATGAAGGCTCTTAGGAGGTAACTCTTAGGCACCATGCAGCTCTAGGCCTAGCTGAAATTTCAAGTGCACAGGCTCATAAGCGTAGTTGTCAGTATCAAGGACCCATCACTGCACCATCCTTCTTCACTGGTCTTTGCCCTTGCACTTGGCGTATTGTTGTTGTTCCATTGGAAAGGGGACAGAGCTCCCCAGGATGGAAACTCAGCATTCCCTCAATTGTTGTGTGAAACTCTACCCCAATATTTTAACACCCCAAAAAAATCCAGACGTAACTATATACCCTATATGCATTTGCAGGTGAGTTCCCTCCTACCCATGCATCCCCCTTCAATGACACCCCACACCAAAGTTCCTCCCTGCCATAGTTGACCTCCTCTGTGATCCAAAACTTCATTAGAAATGAAGCCTAATATATTACCAAATTGTGTTAATAGAAAAATGAAATAGTAATGCTAGGTTTAAAGATTAGAATTAAAATACATAATAACTGAGAAAAATTAAAATAAGTAAAAAATGAATTGGGGTATTAAAAAATGAAAAACAAAATTTTTCTGAGGTTGTACCTTTCATTACTGTAATAGGTGTTGTCCTATATGTACAGAGGCAAGGCAATCTCATCCATTTCTTTCTTAGTGTCTTACATCTTTTTATTTTTTATCTTAGTTTTATATAATATCTTCAGAAAAGTTTTTTTTAAAGATTTATTTATTTTATTTACTTCTCTCCCATTCCCCCCCACCCCTGTTTTCTGCTCTCTTTTTCCATCCATTTGCTGTGTTCTTCTGCAGGCAGCACTGGGAAACTGCATTTCTTTATTGTTGCATCATCTTGCTGCATTGGCTCTCCATGTATGTGGCACCACTCCAGGGATGGCTACGCTTTTTTCATGTGGGGCAGCTCTCCTTGCGGGGCACACGCCTTGAGCATGGGGCACCACTTCGCAGGGGTGCCCCTGTGTGCCATGGTACTCTTTGTGTACAGCAGCACTGTGCATGGGCCAGCTTACTACACAGGTCAGGAGACCCTGGGGATAAAACCCTGGACCCACCATATGGTAGACGGACACTCTATCAGTTGAGCCACATCCACGTCTTTCAAAAAATTTTTTAAGTCACAGTAAAGTACATATAGAATATAGGGGATTCCCCTATACCCAACTCCTCCCCATTTTACCCATTCCCCAGCAATGATCTTTTTACATGTGGATGTTACATTTGCTACAACTAATATACAACTAAGGAAACATAGCTACTAACCATGTTTATGTTATGGTTTACATTATGGTTTACATTTTAGACTATACATTTTTATAAATTTTTGTTGAACTTTAACAAGGCCTCTATCTGTCATTGCACATTCATACAGAACACTTTCATTGCTCCCAGTTACACCCTCATCCATCTATTCTCTTTCAATCTCTCCCTCCCTTCAGAGCTCACAGTGACACCCAAGTTGCACTGCTCAAAGAACAAGATTCATAGATACTTGCAACAATGCTGAGGGCTTGACACACTTGTCTCTCCTACCACATTGAGAGTCACCCATACTCACAAGAGACACTCTTCCCTCTGTTTGAGAACATCAGGCCTCCCCAGAGTGGGGGCACAATGCCATCCCACTCATTGTATGTGTCTCCACCCACTGATATAACACACTATGACAAATGAGCACTCACAGACTCCCTAGAAGCCTGCCCCAGGAGCACCCTGTGCCAGATGCCCACCATCAAATATCTTAAAACAATAACACGTCCTTATTAAATTTTCTGAAGAGTTTTCTCAGCATTATAGTTTCAACCATGTACCTGACAATTTTTCATGTTCACCTGCTCCTCCCAAACTTTCCCCCAATACAGTGAACCATCTGAGCAGTCATCCCAACCCTAGCCTCCTTCATGCTTGTGAATCCCCACCCAATACTATCCCTATAATCTATCTTATTCTTTCACTGCACAAGTACTTACCTTCACCTTATAGATTTTGCTCAAGTGGGTGTTAGCTCACAATCTTCCTCTCTCCCCCTATTTCCTGTAAGCCTATCATCCAGTCTCTAGCTCTCTGAAACAGCTTGATTTGCTCAGTGCATACCAGAGAGGTCAGGTAGTATTTGTCCTTGAATCCTGACTTGTTTCACTCAACATAAGGTCCTCAAGATTCAACCATGTTACCATGTGTTAGTGTTGTATTCCTTCTTAAAGCTGAGTAGTATTCCATAATGTGTGTATACCACATTTTGTTTATTCACTCTTGTGTTAACGGGCATTTGGGTTGATTCCAAGTTTTGGCAGTAGTGAATAATGCTGCTATGAACATTGTTGTGCCTATATTGGTTGGTGTCCTTGTTTTCAGTTCTTCTGGGTATATACCCAGCAGTGGAATTGCTGGGTCATAATATAGCTAGTTTTTGGAGGAACCATCAAACCATCCTCCACAATGATTGGATCCTTCTACATTCCCACCAGCAGTGGATGAGGATTCCCATTCATCCACACCCTCTCCAACACTGGTAGTCCTCTGTTTTTTTAATAGCCACCTGGCAAGTGGTTGTAAGATGGTATCTCAATGTAGTTTTCATCTGCATTTCCCTAACAGGTAATAATATTGAGCATCTTTTCATGTGCTTTTTAGCCATTTGTATTTCTTCTTTGGAGAAGCATCTGTTCAAATCTCTTTCCCATTTTTTCAATGGTTTGTCTTTTTATTTTTGAGCTCTAAGATTTCTTTATATATGCTATAAATTAGGCTCCTATCAGATATATGGTTACCAAATATTTTCTCCCATTGGGTAGCCTGTCTTTTCACTTTCTTGATAAACTCCTTCGAGGTACAAAATTTTTAATTTTCAAGGGGTCCCATTTATCTATTTTTTCTTTCACTGCTCATGCTTTGGGTATGAAATTCCTGAAATGATTTCCTATTACACGGTCCTGTAGATGCTTCCCTACATTGTCTTCCCAGATCTTTATGGTCTTGGCTCTTATATTAAGATCTTTGATCCATCTTGAGTTGATTTTTATATAAGGTATGAGATTGAAATCCTCTTTCATTCTTTTGTATAGGCATTTCCAGTTCACCAAGCACCATTTGTTGAAGAGGCCATCCTCTTGCCTCTCTCCCTTCCAAAGAAATTTCATAGTTACTTTTTTCATTTCATTTAAAAATGCTGTGTTAATTTTCTGGCCCAGGACTCTTCTTGGTTGGGAGGGTTTAATGACTGATTCTATCTCTTTACTTGTGATTGGTGAGTTGAGATCATCAATTTCTTCATTCATGAGTGTAGGCTGCTTATGTGTTTCTAGGAATTTGTTCATTTCCTCTAAATTGTCCTTCTTATTGGCATATAGTTTTTCAAAGTATCCTTTTTTGATAGTCTTTAATTCTCTATGCTCCAAGGTGATATCCCCTTTCTCATTTCTTATTTTGTGTATTAGTATCTTCTTTTTTACTTTGTTAGTCTAGTTAAGGGTTTACCAATTTTATCGATCATCTCAACTACCTCTGTTTTCTTTATTTTTTCTACTGCTTTCTTATTATCTATTACATTAGGTCTGCTCTGATCTTTGTTATTTCTTTCTTCTTCCTTTGGGGTTAGTTTGTTGTTCTTTTACTAATTCCTCCAAGTGTGCAGTTAGGTCTTCAATTTTAGCTCTTTCTTCTTTTCTGATATATGAATTTATGGCTATGAATTTACCTCTCATTTCAGCTCTTGCTGCATCCCATAAGTTTTGATATGTTGTGTTATCATTTTCATTAGTTTTGAGGTAGTTACTGATTTCTTTTGAGATTTTTTCCTTGACCCATTGTTTGTCTAATAGTATGTTGCTTAATTGCCATGTCTTTATGCCCTAGCTTGTTCTCTGGACCTTGCATATTTCTAGCTTCATTCCACTGTGGTCAGAGAAATTATTTTGTATGATTTCAATCTTTCTGAATTCATTGAGACTTTGTCTGTGTCCTAGCATGTGGCCTATCTTGGAGAGTGATCCATGTGTGCATGAGGAGAATGTATATCCTGCTGTATTTGGGTATAATGTTCTGTTTATGTCTATTAGGTCTAGATCCTCTAATATATTATTCAAAGTCTTTGTTTCTTCATTGATTCTCTGTTGAGATGTTCTGTCTAAAGGTGATAATGGTGTATGAAAGTCCCCCACTATGATTGTACAGGTATCTATTCCTCCCCTTAGTTTTTGCATTGTTTGCCTCATGTATCTTGAGGTGCTCTGGTCAGAGACATAAATATTTATGTTTTTTTTATTCTTTATTAATATGTAGTGTCCATCTTTGATTCTCACAATCATTTTTCACTTGAAATCTATTTTGTCCAATATTAGTGTAGCTACTCCTGCCCTTTTTTGGTTATTTTTGCTTGTAATTGTTTTCCAACCATTCAATTTCAACCACCTTGAATCCCTAGGTATAAGTTGGGTTTCTTGTAGACAGTTTATAGATGGGCCATATTTCCTTATTCATTCTGCCAATCTGTGTCTCTTGACTGGTGAGTTTAATCCATTAACATTCAGTGTTATTACTCTCAAGGAATTACTTACATCAGCCATATTTTCTTTGGATTTTTGTATATGTTGTTTTTATTTCTTTTTGTCTTTTTAGTTGTTCTTATACTCTCCTCCACCTCTGTCTCTTCTGTATTTTTCTTTTAACCTGAAGAGCTCCCTTTTGTATTTCTTTTTTTAAAGATTTATTTATTTATTTCTCTCTCTTTCCTTACCCCTCCTGCTTTCAGTGTCCATTCACTGTATGTTCTTCTGTGTCTGTTTGTATTCTCAATAGGTCGCTCTGGGAATTGATCCTGGGACCTTCCAGAATGGGATAGTGGCAATCATTCTCTTGCACCACCTCAGGTCCCTGATTGCTTCATCTTTTATTATGTCTCCTCTGTGTCTTGTTTTGTTGCATCATCTTGCTGCACCAGCTCTCCGCGTGGACTAGCACTCCTCCACTGTGCCACATTCCTGTGCAGGGCAGCACTCCTGCACAGGGTAGTACTCTGTGCAGGCCAGTAGTCCATGCAGTCCAGGACACCATGTGGGCCCACACTCAACATGGGCCTGCACTCTGCATGGGCCACCTTGTCACATGGGCCTGCCTGCCTTCACCAGGAGGACTTGGGCATCAAACTCTGAACCTTCTATATAGTAGATGGAAGCCCAATTGCTTGAGCCATGTCTGCTTCCCCCTTTAGTATTTCTTGAAGGGCAGGTTGCTTATTAGCGTCCTCTCTTAGTTTCTGTTTATCTGTGAATATTTTGAAATCTCCATCATATTTGAATGCTAGCTTTTCTTGATAGAGTATTCTTGGCTGGGTATTTTTTTCTGTTCATACCTTGACTATGTCATAGCACTGCCTTTTTGCCTCCATAGTTTCAGATGAGAAACAGCACTTAATCTTATTGAGTTTCCCTTTTATGTGATGGTTTTCTTTTCTCTTGCTGCATTCTGTACTTTCTCTTTGTCTTGAGCATTGGATGATTTGACAGGTGTATGTCTTGAATTAGGTCTGTTGGGGTTTATAATGTTTGGGGTGCACTGTACTTCCTGGATGTATACATACAACTCCCTTAATAGGCTTGGGAAGTTTTCAGCCATTATTTCCTACAACACCTTTTCTGTCCACTTTCCCTTTTCTTCTCCTTCTGGGATGCCTATAATGTGTATGTGTGCACATTTTGCATTGTCATTCTAAACCCTAAAACTCTGCTGTATTTTTTCTGTCTTCTTATCTCTCAATTTTACTAGTTGTTTGATTTTAAATGTACCATCTCCCACATCATTAATTCTTTCCTCTGCCTATTCAAATCTCTTGTTATTTGCTGAGTGTGTATTTTTGGTTTCTTGGATTGTGCCATTCATCACCATCATATCTGTTATATTTAGTGTGCGTTTACAATTTCTTCAGGATGCTCTCCAAGTGTTTTCTTAATATCTTTAATCTCTTCCTTCACTTCATTGAGCTGGTCCATGATATTAGTGTGGACAGCTTTGATTAGTTGTTTGATCTTCTGCTCCTCTTCCCTGTTTTTAGTTTGTTTATTTGACTGGGCCATGTCTTCATAATTATTGGTATGGTCTGTAATTTTTTGTTGTTATCTGGTCATTATTTTATCTTGATGGGTTTGTTCAGTTGATTAGCTTCTCTGTGTAGCCTCTGGTATTATTTAGTTGCTGTTTTGTGTGCGTGTGTTTTAAGTTTTCTTTTCAACACTTTGTTCTTCTTATTCTATTTCCTTGATGTTGTCTAAGTTCCCTTGAAGGAAACTGATTAGGGCCAGGGAAAGTAAAAGATGTAAGGAAAGAAAAAGTATAATAGTAATATTGATAGTAAAGGTTGGCAGAAGAAACATATAGGACCTAGGAGAATGAATATTAAATTGTGTAAGCAGTGTAGAGGTATAGGAATAAAAAACTGGAGCACCTATAATGAAATGGGAAACTTAATATGGAGAAGAACATACTATGAATTAAAAGGCCAGGGTGATGAGGAGAGAAGGAAAGAAAAGAATGGAGAAAACAGAAAGTGTTAATAAAAGATTAAAAACAGGAGTGTTAGAAATAAAAAGGCAGAAAAATTGGGGGCTTAACAAAGTGAGGTGGAATGTAAGAGCAACAACAAAAGGCGGAAGATAGAAAGATGTAAGAAGGAAAAGAGATAGTATTGGTAGCCAAAATAAGTACATACAGAAAGGAGGAAATGGAGGAAGAGGAAACAGAGCAAAAAGAAACAAGCCAGCAGCACCTAATTAAAAAGGGGGGGGGAGGGATGTAGAGGAAGGAAGGACAAGAAAAGAAAAATGACAAACCCACAAGCAAGGAGTCAACCAAACACTAAGAAAAAACAGACTTCTCTCTTAAGCCCATGTGGAGCTTGTCAGGCTGCCGGTGTTAGTAAATTACCTTGTAGCCTTCTCACACCAGATTTTGCAGTGGGTTTTAGTGAGTAAACTAAGTTAAATTCTATAACAAAAAATAATCTTTTTTTCAATGAAAAATAAGAGACCCAAGGGAAGCTAATACAAGGATGATGTCTACGTTTTCCCTGTCCTGAAGTATCAGCTAGATGTTTAATATCCCAGTGGGGTCACTACTCCAAGAGGAGCCAGTAATCAAACTAGAGACCTTGTATACCCAAGGCTGAAACTCTTCCACTGATCTAAACCTTCTTGTTGGGTTCTTTAGATCTTTCAGAAAGAGTCCTTTTCCCTGGGGCAGGATTGACTCCTTGCAATTGGATAAACTGCTGACTAGGATTCTGTCCTCCCCCTTCCCCCCTTTTTTTCTAACTGCTTTTTCTCCCAGGGCAGCAGGAAGCTATAGCCTGTGAGAGTTCTCTTTTGAAATTCAAATGTGACCCTGGTGAATTAACTCACCACAGGAAAAAATGACTCTCTGTCTGTTTGAGAGAGCACCCACACCTGGCCGGGAACTCTAAATATGTCTTGGAAGCCTATTAATCACTTCCTACTGTCCCCCTGCCTTAGGTGAGTTGCACAGGACTAGTTAATTGCCTGAGTCCACCTTCACCCAGACCAATTTTCCCTATCCCAGGCAGGTTAGGAAAATCAGGCTGCCTCATCAGATTCGCCTCTTCCCTCTTCCTGGTTTCTCCTCAAACCAGCTGGTGTGCTCCTCAAAGCTCAAAGAAGAGGGTCCAGACAATTGAACCTGCACTTGGGGGACCCCTCTCCACCCTTCACCGGAACCCTCCCACTTTCAGAGTTTGTGTCCTCCAGCTTCGTGGCTGGCAATGGTCAGGGAATGCCTTGGCTTCCTGCCCTGAGGGAGGGTCTTAGCGGTCCCACAGCTCCAACCTGGAGCATAAGAAACTCATGGTTTTATCTTGAACAAACACTCTTTTTGTCTGATCTCTCCAGATTTTGCCTTGAAGCCTCTGCATTGTGGGTTCCCAAATAGCTCACTTAGGCAGGATTTTGTCCCCGCTCAGCCATCTGTTTTGTAGGAGAGATGATGTGGGTGCACTTAGTCTGATGCCATCTTGCCCTCCTCTGCCATTATACTCTTTTTTTTTTTTAACACTTTTTAAAACACTATTTATTTATTTATTTATTTATTTATTTATTTATTTATTTATTTCTCTCCCCTTCCCCTCCACCCCGATTGTCTGCTCTCTGTGTCCATTCTCTCGGTCTTCTTCGCCTGCTTCTGTTGTTAGCAGCACAGGAATCTGTGTTTCTTTTTGTTGCGTCATCTTGTGTCAGCTCTCCATGTGTGTGGCACCATTCCTGGGCAGGGTGGACCTTCTTTTACACTGGGTGGCTCTCCTTACGGGGCGCACTCCTTGCGCGTGGGGCTGCCCTACGTGGGGGACACCCCTGCGTGGCACGGCACTCCTTGTGCACATCAGCGCTGCACATGGGCCAGCTCCACACGGGTCAAGGAGGCCCGGGGTTTGTACCATGGACCTCCCATGTGGTAGACAGATGCCCTAACCACTGGGCCAAGTCTGTCTCCCAACACTTTTTTTTAATTGAAATTAATAGGTCATAGAACATTACATTTAAAAATAACATAAGAGGTTCCCATATAACCCGCTTCCCAGCATTTTTGTAAATTGTATTTTTTGAAGATATATACATCACAGAAAAGGTTATATTATAAAAAACATAAGAGGTTCCCGTATGCCCCCACTCCTCCCACACCAACAACTTGCCCCATCATTGTGGCATACTCATCGCACTCAGCAAACACATTTTGGAGCATTGCTGCACCACATGGATAATAAGGAGTTTATCCTGTAGTTCACACTGTCCCCCAGTACATTTAGTGGGTTATGGAAGGATATGTAATGTCCAGCATCTGGCCCTGCAATATCATATAGGACAACTCCAAGTCCCCCAAATTCCCCCTCATCAGGTCTCTTCTTTCCGCTTCCTGTCCTCAGCAACTTCTGTGGCCACTTTCTTCATGTCAATGATACAATTTCTTATGTTACTAGTCACAATGGTTTTATTATAGAATATCAGTAAGTCCACACTAATCCATATTTTATTCCTCCATTCTGTGGACCCTGGGATGGTGATGTCCACTCCACCTCTAGATCAAGAGGGGCTTAGATTGCACATGGATGATGGCTGCAATTCTCCTGCTTCCAGTTGTACACACTCTTGGTTCTTATGAGGAGTCTTCTCTCTTCCTCTGTTTGTTTAAAATTGATGTAAAATTTAAATACAATAAATATATTGATCTTAACTGAGTGATGTCAAGTTTTTCAAACCTTTATCACTTTCCTCTACAGTATCTAATTACCCTATCAAGATGTGAATCTTTTCAAATAATTTGTAAAAATAATCACTATTTGCTTCAATCAATAACCACCTCTCAACATATTCACCCTCGTTCTCATTTTCTTTCCTCATACATTCATTTTGCCAAATCTTGAAATTCATAAAAATGAAATAAATTGGAATTAACATTTTGGTGCCTGCATCCTTTGCTCACAATATTGTTTTGAGATTCATTCTTGTTGTTTGGTGTATTGGCAGTTCCCTCACTTTTTATTGTTTACTCCTTTGAAACTGAATGACCATATTACAAAATATTTATTCACGTTCCTCTTGGTAGATGTTTGGGTACTTCAAGTTTGGGTTATGAGCTTAAGATATTATGAGTATCCATTATATAAGGACATGTTTTCCTTTCCTCTGAGTGATAGAAAGGAAAGCTCAATCCCAAAAGATCTTTCATATCCCACTAATTATTTCATCAGCTGCTTTTGGCACAGTTGCTTCCTCTATACTTCTTAAAGCGTTCCTATCACTTATTCCTGGTGCATCACATTCTCCTTTTTCTTTTTATCATCTGGACTCTCTTGGCTTTGCATGTATGTTATTTAGAAGATATGGAATATTTTTATATTCTTTTAGTAGTTATATATGAAAAGACAACATTTATCATTGCCTTATCAAATCTAACGTTAACATAATCTCTTATGCATTTCCAGGATGATACATCATTTTACTTAGAGAACTTGTAAGGTTTACTGAAAAATCAGGCATGATGTTCCCTATATAATCACCCATATACACACAGCTTCCCTACTATCAGCACTGTGCATGTGTGTGGGAACTTTGATGATTTGTTCAATAAAGTCTTTTGCTCATTTTTAATTGGGTCATTTGTTGTTTTAGTGTTGAGTTGTAGAATCTATTTATAAATCATAGATAGTAAACCCTATCAGATTTGTGACATCCAAATACTTTCTCCCTTTAAGTCAGCTGCCTTTTCACCCTTTCAGACCTTCCCCCTACCTCATACCTTAAAAAAAAATTAACTAAAAATGATCAAAGACCTAAAAAAAAGTGCCAGGACCATTAAACTCACAGAAGACAATGTCAGGAAGTATCTTTAGACCTTGGGCAGAGCAAATGTTTCTTATTTACAATGGAAGCACTTGCAATGGAAGAAAAATAAATAAATGGAAACTCCTCACAATCAAATCATTTGTGCTTGAAAAGATTGGTCAAGCAACCTACACAATGGAAGAAAATACTTGTAAACCATATACCTCACAAGGGTTTACTCTCCAAAATATATAAAGCAAAACCACAACTCAAGAATGAAAAGAAAAACAAAATAAGCTAAAGACTTAATACATTTTTCCAAAGAGCAAGCACAAATCACTTAAAAGCACATGAAAATATGCTTTCCACAATAGCTATAGGGAAATGCAAGTCAAACCACAATGAGATATTATAACACACCTACTAGAATGGCCACTATAAAAAAACAACAACCATAAAATGCAATTACAGAAAAGGATGTGGAGAAGGAGAAACAGTCATTCACTGCTGGTGGCAATGGAAACTAGGGTAGCCACTGTGGAAGACAGTTTAGCATTTCCTAGGGAGCTAAACATGGAATTGTTATATGATCCGGCAATCATGCTACTAGGTTCATACTCAGGGGAACTGAAAATTGGAACAGGAATACACTGTTGCTCACCCATACTCCTAAGTGTCCATCAACCAATTAATGGATGAGGGAAATGTGATATATACATACAAAGGAAATCAACTTGGATGTAAGAAAGAAGGAAGACCTTATTCATGTCACATTATGGACTTTTTGAAATAATCCATGCACAGAAAGACAAATATATTGTGATTTCACTAATATCCACTAATTATAAAGTTACCTCATAGGGATATAATCTATAATATAGGTTACCCGGAGATGGAAGCAGTGTAAAAATAGGGAGCTGACACTTACTCTGTGAAGAATTTTTCATTATGTTGATTACAAATGTTTGGAAATGGGTAGAGGTGATGTAGCATATTATTGTGAGTATAATTTAATTGACAGCAGTCAATTATGTGAGTAAATGGGTTTAAAGGGGAAGTTTTGGGTCATGTATGGTAATAGAAGGAAAGCTACAGGATAAAACATGTGTATAGCACAATGAACCATCTAGTGGATGGTGACTATGGTTAATAGTAGAAATACAAGAAATGCACACTACTACAAGTACTAACAATACGGTGGAATATAGGGGAAATGTAAGTAATGCAAAATGAGGGTACAATTGTGAGCACTGTTTCTCCTGGCACTCTGGCTCCCATGGTGAACACGGGCCTCCTTATCCCACTGGATCCTGAAGTCAGATCTCCAGAAATAAAAGCTCAATCCCAGGCAAAGAGAGTATCCCAGGTAATACCGTGGTTGGCATTAACTTTTATTAGCCAAAGGGCAAGCACAGCCCTTCCTTCCTAGACCATGAATATGTGCAATGGATTGGGCCAATTCCTGAGCTTTCTTCAGGGTTTCATGACTAGCATCATTACATATGACTAAAATTATTATCTTAGTGATGTCAGCTGTTTCCCCAGGGGAGGAGCTCCGTGCTGCTCCCTCAGCTTTCCTTGGGGTGTGTCATTTAAATAGAAAGCAGGAGTGCCAGATGGGTATGGGATGGGGAGTGTAGATTTTCTGATCTTGTCCAAGAGGGATTTCTTCCTGATACAGAACTCATAGTGCAGCACTCTTGCATGGGAATAAAAACTGTTCCATGTAAAGATGTAACTTTAAATTTTATATTCTTTATTATTTTCAAAAAGGCCATTGAATTTGTAAAATTCTTTGTAAGTATACTGTTTACCTTCTTTCCAAGAAAGATGAAAATCTCATTTTATTTTTATTTTATATCTATTAAAATTTTAAGTAAAATTTACTTTTACTTATAACTTAGGTTTCTTGGCAATATACTCTTGCAAATTATAATGCTTTTGTCTTAAAAAAAACTCATGACTGAATTGCATATATGTTCAACTTACAATTATATGTGTAATACATATTATACAGATAAGAACAATAAAAGAAAGTTTATACTGATAAGATCAACACAAAAATTGTAACATAAATATATGAACAGATTAAGAAATAAAGAACATATATGAACATATATGTAAGTCTTTTAAGTATATGAACAATCTTGTCAATAGTACTATTTTCTTTCATGTTGAGTTTCTGTAAAGAGAAAGTTTCATATTTCTGTTGTTATTCTGTTGTGTTCCTCAAGTTGAAGCTCTGTGTGATTGAAGGAGGAACTGACTATGGAGGAAATCACTTGTGTGTCCAGGAGGTGAAGGTAGAAGATCTCCAGCCCATGGAGCAAGTTCCGTTGATCCATGGCCCTCAAAAACTCTCCAATGAAGAATTGGAGAGGGTCATTCCTGCCTGATGGCTCTGCAGACCTCAGGGGAGCAGAAGCTCAGTGATGCTTTAAGACCGACCCAGGCCCACTGCTGGAGGAGGGACCATCAGGGAGGGGAAGAGATAGCAAACACACTGAGTATGGAAAAGTGCCTGCTGCTATGATGGTCCTCATGACCTTTTCTTGGGACTCCAGTGTTTTCAGCATCTTCTTCATCTCTTCTTCTTGTTTGGAACACCTGGATCTCTCCCTGTAGTTCTAGGACCATTGAAGTTAATTCCTCCATCAACATCGCTGTCACTCCATTAGCCTTTCTGGAGGTGTCAATGAGACTGGGTGTTTTAAAGTCACTTTCTGTAGCCCAGCTTCCCCTAAAGATGACTTAGTCTCTGCATACCTCCTGTTCACAGCACTCATCTTATCAAGAAGTTGACACTTCTTGACAATCAGTGTAGCTAGTGTGTCCGCAAGTTGTTTTTCATGTTTTATATGAAGTCAGCTCCTAACAGACTGCTCAAGTCTGAACAAGAAGAGACACACCAAAATGCTGAAGAAGGATTGAAATGCCCCCGAGTCCCCCAGGAGGCTGTGGAATATGAGGTATGGAGTAGTGCCACTGTGCTCCATCACCACCTCCCAAAACTTCCCTAGGATCATCCAAAAGACAAGTTCCACAGGTGCTACAGGCCCTCCGTGGCACTGATGCCACCACAGGACTCTGCCCAGTAACCCTGTATCCATAAAAAACCTCAGGGAACTCCCCAACATTCTGCCTGGAACCCACAAGCAACTGACAGCCCACTGCTCATCAGTGAGGTGGTCAGTGGGGGAATGATACTGAAAATAAAATGTGCTTATCTCCATTGTACTCTTTATTTATTTATTTATTTATTTTTTAATTGACTTTGTAATAATATTACATTAAAAATATATATGTGAGGTCCCATTCAACCCCCCCACCCCACCTCTTCCCCCCCCCCCAGCAACTCTCATTCCCATCATCATGACACATCCATTGGATTTGGTAAGTACATCTTTGGGCACCTCTGCACCTCATAGTCAATGGTCCACATCATGGCCCATACTCTCCTCCATTCCATCCAGTGGGCCCTGTGAGGATTTACAATGTCTGGTGATTGCCTCTGAAGTGCCATCCAGGGCAGCTCCATGTCCTAAAGATGCCTCCACGTCTCATCTCTTCCTGCCTTTCCCCATATCCATCAGCCACCATGTCCACTTTTCCCAATACAATGCCACCTCTTCTATGTGGACATTGGATTGGTTGTGTCCATTGCATCTCTATGTCAAGAGGAGGCTCAGATTCCACATGGATGCTGGATGCAATCCTCCCACTTTCAGTTGTAATCACTCTAGGCTCCATGGTGTGGTGGTTGTCCTTCTTCAACTCCATCTTAGCTGAGTGTGGTAAGTCCAATAAATCAGATTGTAGGTGCTGGAGTCTGTTGAGGATCAGGACCTGGCTATCACATTGTCAGTCCAGAGATTCAAATCCCCTAAATATATCTTAAACCCCAACATTAACTGCACCTCCAGCACATTAGCATGAAAGTCTTATGAAGGAAGATCCCATCTGAGTCCAGATTCATCACACATAAACACCATTTCCAAAGAGGGACCATCTGACCTGGTAGTTAACCCCATCGGCCATGACCATAACTCCCATGGGTCTCTTTAGCCCTCAAAGGAACCAATATCTGGGGGTTGTATCTGCTTTATCTGTCTCTCTGACTCTGCTCAGTTGTGCATGAGGACAAACCTTCTGCCAGCCTCCAGACTCTTTTTTAGAAACTCGTAGCCATATAAACTCATTTCTCCTTTCCATTTCCCCCTTACTTTAGGTCAAACAGCATTTTAAAGTCATGTTATTTTATGTAGACAGGGATATTCTGCTGATCCGCATTGAACCTTCCGTTTAAGGTCATTTTCCAGTTGCATCATCAGTTGGTAGTTGATAGTGGTCCCTCGGTGCCAGGGAGGCTCATCCCCGGGTGTCATGTCCCATGCTGGGGGGAAGGCATTGCATTTACATGCTGAGTTTGGTTTCGAGACTGGCCACATTTGAGTAACATGAAGGCTGACAGGAGGAAATTCCCAGGCACAATGTTGCTCTAGGCCTTGTTCTTATTTTAGGCTTATCAGCTCACAAGCATAGTCATTAGCATCAGGGGCTCACTGTTGAACCCTCACTCCCTCCCAGTCCCTGCCGCTGTACCTGGGAGACTGTCACTGCTCCCCTAGGGACCATGACAGAGCACCACTGGCCAGGAACCCAGTACCCCCCCTGCTGTGGTTTTTAATTGTTGCACTATGAGTATATCCAAACATCCAAACATATGCACCCTGGACATATGTTCTGTAAAGCTCCCTGTCAGCCATATATCACCTGTCATTGGTATCCCATACCAGTATCCCTCCATTGCCATTGTTGAAACACTCTGTGATCCAGAACTCCCCAAAATTTGAAGCCCAATATAATGTCATGGTCCCTTACTAGGGAATGGCATATAGCGATGGGTTTAAAGGTTAGATAAAGAACTTGGATAAAGTTAGATAAAGAACTTAGATAAAGAATGTTGACTTGAAAAAATTCTACATCCTATCTTTTTCTTTTTTCCCCTAATTATTCAGCTTCTCTTCACAGGAGTCCTAGACCACAGCAATGCATATATATAATATACAGCACTCCCATACATCCACCACAAAACCTTTTTCCTTCCACAGCGATACTCTTACACCCTATTCACATCATATTTACTTAACATGATGTACAGAGTCTGAGACATTAGCTTTCTAACAAGGTGACATCTGTGCTTACATTATGGTGCATACTTTAGGATACACAGTTCTTTACATTCTTAGTTATCCTATGTTTTACATTATGGTTTACATTATCAGTCTGTCATCTCCTATATGTTATGGTGTAATATTACATGTTTTATATCCATCCTTGTGTACTCTCAAGAAACTCCTCTCTTACCCCCCATTTACCTTGGTTCCACACATTTAATGTCCATTTTCCCTTCCACCTTGGTGCCCACAGTGACAGCCAACCTCCGTTTCCTGAGGAGCCACTTCCAGAGATAGATGGAATAGTGTTCAGGGCCTAACTTGCTCAACTGCCCCAATGCCCTGGGAGCCACCCTTTCTCTCGAGGGATACAGTTCCCTCTATTTGGTGGCATTAGTCCTCCCCAGGATGTGGGTCCACCCCCACTCTCACTACTTGGGATTTTACCCCATGGTGTCACCCACTCTGGCAGAATGAGCATTTAGGCATTCCCCAGGAGCCCGTCCTGCATCAGACCCTCCCCTCCGAGCATTCTAAACAGGTAACCCTCTTTATTATATTTTGATATGATTTTCTCGGCATTTTACTCTCCACCACCTCCTGACCCTCTCCTGTGTTCGTATGCTCCCCTCCCTCCCCCCACTTTTGGGCAACGTTACCCAACCATCCCTCCCCAGCCACCCTCAAACCCGTAAAGCCCCAACCAAAGGCAACCCCTTGCCCCCATTTTATCTCTTCTTTGTGTTCATACTTACCACCATCTCGTCCTAAATTCCCCCCCTGCAGACATCGGCTCATATCCTTCCTCCACCCTCCGATTTCCTGTAAGCCTATCGTTCAGTCTCTTGCTATCTAGGGCAGCTTGTTTATTTCATATCATTGAGGTCATGTAGTATTTGTCCTTCAATGTCTGGGTTTCTTCACTCAACATAAGGTTCTCAAGATTCATCCATGTTATCACATGTGTTTGTAGTGTGTTTGTTCTTACAGCCGAGTAGTATTCCATTGTGTGTATATACCACATTTTATTGATCCACTCATCTGTTGATGGGCATTTGGGTTGATTCCAACTTTTGGCAATAGTGAACAATGCTGCTATGAACATTGGTGTACATATATCGGTTTGTGTCCTTGTTTTCAGTTCTGCTGGGTATATACCCAGCAGTGGTACTGCTGGGTCATATGGCAAATCTATGGCTAGTTTTTTGAGAAACCGCCATACTGTCCTCCAGAATGGTTGGATCCTTCCGCATTCCCACCAGCAGTGGATGAGTGTTCCCCTTCCCTCACATCCTCTCCAGCACTTGTATTCTTCTGTTTTTTTCATAGCTGCCAATCTTATGGGTGTAAGATGGTATCTCATTGTAGTTTTGATTTGCATTTCCCTGATAGCTAGAGATTTGGAACATTTTTTCATGTGCTTTCTTGCCATTTGTATTTCTTCTTCGGAGAAGTGTCTGTTTAAGTCTTTTTCCCATTTTTTAAATGGGTTGTTTATCTTTTTATTTTCACGATATAGGAGTTCTTTATATATGCAAGTTATAAGTTTCTTATCAGATATATGATTGCCAAATATTTTCTCCCACTCTGTGGGCTCCCTTTTTACTTTCTTGACAAACTCCTTTGAGGTGCAGAAGGCTTTAATTTTGAGGAAGTCCCATTTATCTATTAGTTCTTTTGCTGCTCATGCTTTTGGTGAGATATTCATAAATCCATTTCCTATTACAAGGTCCTGTAGATGTTTCCCTACACTGCTTTCTAAGGTTTTTATGGTCTTGGCTCTTTTTTTTTTTTTTTTTAAAGATTTATTTATTTTATTTAATTTCCCCCCTCCCCTGGTTGTCTGTTCTTGGTGTCTATTTGTTGCGTCTTGTTTCTTTGTCTGCTTTTTTGTTTCTTTGTCCGCTTCTGTTGTCGTCAGCGGCACGGGAAGTGTGGGCGGCGCCATTCCTGGGCAGGCTGCACCCTCTTTTCATGCTGGGCGGCTCTCCTCACGGGCGCACTCCTTGCGCGTGGGGGCTCCCCCACACGCGGGACACCCCTGCGCGGCACGGCACTCCCCGCGCGCATCAGCACCGCGCATGGGCCAGCTCCACACGGGTCAAGGAGGCCCGGGGTTTGAACCGCAGACCTCCCATATGGTAGACGGATGCCCTAACCACTGGGCCAAAGTCCGTTTCCCGGTCTTGGCTCTTATATTTAGGTCTTTGATCCATCTTGAGTTGATCTTTGTATAAGGTGTGAGATGGTAATCCTCTTTCATTCTTCTACATATAGCTATCCAGTTCTCCAGACACCATTTGTTGAATAGGCCACTCTCTCCCAGTTGAGAGGGTTTGGTGGCTTTATCGAATATTATGTGGCTGTATATGTGAGGTTCTATATCAGAGCTTTCAATTCAATTCCATTGGTCTATGTGTCTCTCCTTATGCCAATACCATGTTGTTTTCACCACCGTAGCTTTGTAGTATGTTTTGAAGTCAGGTAGTGTGATTCCTCCAATTTCGTTTTTCTTTTTCAGTATGTCTTTGGCTATTCGGGGTCTCTTTCCTTTCCAAATAAATTTCATAGTTAGTTTTTCTAGTTCCTTAAAGAAGGCTGCGTTGATTTTTATTGGGATTGCATTGAATGTGTAGATCAGTTTTGGTAGGATAGACATCTTAATAATGTTCAGTCTTCCTATCCATGAACAAGGAATAGTCTTCCATTTATTCAGGTCTTCTTTGATTTCCTTGAACAATCTTGTATAGTTCTTGGTGTATAAGTTCTTTACCTGTTTAGTTAAATTTATTCCTAAGTATTTGATTTTTTTATTTACTATTGTGAATGGTATTTGTTTCTTGATTTCCTCCTGATCTTGCTCCTTGTTGGTGTACAGAAATGCTACTGATTTTTGCGCATTGATCTTATAACCTGCGACTTTACTAAACTCATTTATGAGTTCAAGAATCTTCGTTGTAGATCTCTCAGGGTTTTCTATGTATAGGATCATGTCATCTGCAAATAATGAAATTTTGACTTCTTCCTTTCCAATTTGAATGCCTTTTATTTCTGGTTCTTGCCTCAGTGCTTGAGCAAGTACTTCTAAGACAATGTTAAATAGGAGCAGAGACAGTGGGCATCCTTGTCTTGTTCCTGAGTTTAGAGGGAAGGAGTCTAGGATTTCTCCATTGTAAACAATATTGGCTTTAGGTTTTTCATATATACTTTTTATCATGTTCAAAAAATTCCCTTGTATTCCAATCTTTTGGAGTGTTTTTATCAAGAAAGGGTGCTGTATTTTGTCAAATGCTTTTTCTGCATCAATAGATATAATCATGTGATTTTTTTCCTTCAATCTGTTTATATGGTGTATTACATTGATTGATTTTCTTATGTTGAACCATCCTTGCATACCTGGGGTGAATCCCACTTGGTCGTGGTGTATAATACGTTTAATGTGTTGTTGAATACGATTAGCAAGTATTTTGTTAAGTATTTTTGCGTCTAGGTTCATTGGAGAAATTGGTCTGTAATTTTCCTTTCTTGTGATGTCTTTGTTTGGCTTTGGTACTAGGGTAATGTTGGCATCATAGAAGGAGTTGGGTAATGTTCTTTCTGTTTCGATTTTTTGGAATAGTTTCAGCAGGATTGGAGTCAGTTCTTTCCGGAATGTTTTGTAAAATTCACCTGTGAAGCCATCTGGCCCTGGGCTCTTCTTAGTTGGGAGATTTTTAATAACTGATTCTATCTCTCTGCTTGTGATTGGTTTGTTAAGATCATCAATTTCTTCTTTCGTCAATATGGGCTGCTTATGTGTTTCTAGGAATTTGTCCATTTCCTCTAGATTGTCATTTTTGTTGGAATATAGTTTTTCAAAATATCCTCTTATGATAGTCTTTATTTCTGTGGGGTCAGTGGTGATATCGCCTTTCTCATTTCTTATTTTGTGTATTTGCATCTTCTCTCTTTTTTTCTTTGTTAGTGTTGCTAAAGGTTTGTCAATTTTGTTAATCTTCTCAAAAAACCAGCTCTTGGTCTTGTTTATCTGTTCAAGTGCTTTCTTATTTTCTATTTCATTTAGTTCTGCTCTTGTCTTTGTTATTTCCTTCCTTCTTCTTCCTGTTGGGTTACTTTGTTGTTGTTTTTCTAATTCCTTCAAATGTGCAGTTAGTTCTTCAATTTTTGCTCTTTCTTCTTTTTTGATATATGAATTTATGGCTATAAACTTCCCTCTCAGTACTGCTTTTGCTGCATCCCATAAATTTTGGTATGTTGTGTTATCATTACCATTTGTTTCAAGGTAGTCATTGATTTCTTTTGCGATTTCCTCTTTGACCCACTGTTTTTCTAAGAGTGTGCTGTTTAATTTCCAAATCGTGGTGTGAAATCTGGGCTTCTGTCCCTTGCAAATCTCCAGCTTGACTCCACTGTGGTCAGAGATAATGTTTTGTATTATTTCAATCTTTCTGAATTCGTTCAGCCTTTCTTTGTGGCCTAGCATATGATCTATCTTGGAGAATGATCCATGTGCGCTTGAGAAAAATATATATCCTGCTGTGTTTGGGTGTAGCGATCTATATATGTCTATTAGATCGAGCTCCTCTAATATACTATTCAGATGTTTTGTTTCTTTGGTGATTCTCTTTTGAGATGTTCTGTCCAGAGTTGATAGTGGTGTATTAAAATCCCCCACTATAATTGTAGATGTATCTATTCTTTCACTTAGTTTTTCCAGCATTTGCCTGACGTATTTAGAGGCACCCTTGTTAGGGGCATAGATATTTATGATTGTTCGATCTTCTTGACAGATTTTCCCTTTCACTAAAATGTAGTCTCCTTCTTTGTCTCTCACAATTGTTTCACATTTAAAGTCTATTTTGTCTGAGAGGAAAGATGGCAAATGCCACCATGTGCCTTTCCACATGGCATAGGAACTAAGGATTGATGGTGGCCAGTCTTTGGGAAGAAAACATTGCATCACCTTGATGATCCCTTGATTTGGTTGATTTACTTTGGTTTGGTAGATTTTTTCATGGCCACAAAACTGTAAGTCAATGAAATCCCATTATTTAAGCCAACTCAGGTTCATGATATTTACAGGAACAGCCTAGAAAACCAAAATATCAAGTTCTTCTAGGAAGTCTTTTCATTTCAAAGAATGCACAATATTGGTTCAATATTTTTGCCAGTTTAAATAATGAGACATCTCTGAATTCACAATCTGTGTATAAGTTCTCTGTCTGCAAATCACATGTGATTTCTCTGTTAGAGTAATAAGATCTGTGTGTGGAAGGTAGAGACTTTCTTCAAGGCAAAAGTCCACTTGAGCTTGAGGAACCTGTGCTTCAGTATAAGGAGGAGCATGGAAAGTGGGAGTACAGGAACTTGGTAGTGTCAACCTCAGATTTTTTTAAGTGAAGGATATTTTCTGAAATGACACCAAGGACAATGGGAGAACATTCTAAAAATGTCATTATATTTTGCTTTAATCTCTGTTCTTATGTTTTATGTTCTTATTCTCATGTTCTTATTCTGTTCTTTTTTTCTAAGATTTATTTTTTATTTTATTTCTTTCTCCTCCCCCCCCCCAGTTGTCTGTTCTCTGTGTCCATTTGCTGTGTGTTCTTCTGTGACTGTTTCTATCCTTATCAGTGGCACTGGAAATCTGTGTTTCTTTTTGTTGCATCTTCTTGCTGTGTCAGCTCTACATATGTGTGGTGCCATTCTTGGGCAGGCTGCACTTTCTTTTGCACTGGGTGGCTCTCCTTATGGGGTGCACTCCTTGTGCATGAGGCTCTCCTCTGCGGGAACACCCCTGCCTGGCACGGCAATCCTTGTGGGCATCAGCACTGTGCAGGGGCCAGCTCCACACAGGTCAAGGAGGCCCGGGGTTTGAACTGCGGACCTCCCATGTGGTAGGCAGATGCCCTATCCATTGGGCCAAGTCTGCTTCCCTGTTCTTATGTCTTATATTCTTATGCTTATGTTATTCTGCAAATACCTTGGCCTCAGAAAAAGAATGAATATTTACATATTGGAGTTACAATTTGATAAGATTTTTATCCTGGTAGGAAGCCTTTCATTATTCTTCTAAACTTAGACAACATGAGAAAATTCATACTGGAGAGAAATCCTATGAATATAATGAATATGGGAAAGAATAGGAGAGCATTGATCTTTATAGATGCCAATGTTCACCTTAGTGGTAGATGGTATAAATCTTGTGAGCATGGGAAGTACTTGGCCAGATTGCTAATTTGTATTTCTATAAAAGAAATCACATGGGAGAGAGACCATATCTCCTTAATCAGTTGGAAGGGCCTGTGTCCTAATATGACATTTTTGAGAATTCATATATATTAATGTATCGAGTAAAGAAGAATTTACTACCATAGCACTAACTTTAAAACCAGCCAGAGAAGGAGAGAAATTCTATATCAATGTAATCCATATGGAAATACTTTCATTTATAAAATTTCCTTAAATAAGATGACTGAACTGCACTGGAGAGAAACTCTAGGTCTGGAATCACTGGTCATAAGCAATCAGTAGCCTCCAGCTTTTGTGTACACAAGGAAGCTCTCAATAGGAATAATCCCCAAATAGGAAATAAGATAGGATGTCTTTACCAGAAGTTTGATGCCTCTTGAGGAGTTCCAGATAATTCAACCTGGACAAGCCATTCAGTGGCATATGAGGAATTCCTTTGCTCAAAGAGCAACTCTTGTAGAATATATGAGGATGCATGCTCTATAACTGAAGGAAAATTCTCAGTAGTCATTCATTCCTTAGTTAACATAAAAGTACTCACATTGAGAAGAACCAATCCTAATATCAAAGTGGAAACACTTGGTGGATTTCTCATCAGAAAAATCAGACTGGGAAAAACCTTTCCAGCATGCTTTCACCCCCAATTCATGTAATTATACAGAATTTGGCCCAATAGTGTTGGAGTCAGAGACCCAAGGGTATCGGGAATGAAAGGCAAAGAAAGATTGGGTTCAGGGGATCTGAGAGCATTGATTTCTCAAGCTCATCAGACAACTTTATTGAGTTGAGGGGCTAGTATTTATACCCTTAACATATGTGACATACATCACTAAATCAAGTTATGTATTACCTTTACCTCATTCTCTATTAACTAATGATTACTGGAACTATTATTATAAAAATCAGTAACTATACTCATAAATCCTGTTACTCAGGTCGTTCCATCCTATATGTTCTTGTTCCGCCTGCAGGTATGCTTTACCCAGACATGATTGTAATCCGCACCGATAATCATAGGGGACAGCCTGACTCAGAGGTCAAGGAAGTAACTTGCTTCCATGGAAACAACATGCCTTTGTTTCCCACACAATAGTTTTTTGAAAATTGTTAGAATGTGTAATGATCTGGGCATGCTTCATGCTGCATTTTGTTACAAGTAAGAGTAAATGAGATTTGCTCTTTTTAATACACACATATGTACAAATATATAAACACTAAAACCTGTTACTGAGAAGTTCATTATGCCCTAGGTTTTTTTCTTTCTTTTCTTTTCCTTTTTTCTTTTGCTGTAAATATAATGACACAGACTTTGGTGAATCAGACAATCACTTTGACCACCACTCAAAAAGGTAGAATGAAAAATGGTATCTGTTATTTCACGGTATTAATGTATATAAAAGGCAGAGATGAATAGACTCATGGAAGAACAAATACAACTAAATCTAATGGTGCATCAATTATGCTTTTGAAGTATGATTTAATACTTAAAGGGTTTTTTTTAAATGATGTTAGGTTGTAGGAAATGAGAAAATACTGCAGATGTGGAGAGAGTCCCATTTTCAGAATGCCCTACATGCTTATTATGCTAATGTAACCCCAAAATGCTCACCCATGGAGATCTTTCTTTTTTCCTTCTTTTTTTTTTTTTTTTTGGAGGTACTGCAAGTTCAAGCCAGGACCTCATAAAGGGGTAGCAGGTGTTCAACCACTTGAGGTACATCTGCTCCCCAGGGATTACTTTGGAAAATCACACACTTCATTTGTAAATTACACATTTCATTTAGATTATAGCCACTAAAAAGTAATAGGTAGGAAGAAAGAGATGTCCATACAGAATTTCATTTTTTTAGGTTAACCTGCATGAGAACTGTCTGCAGACAAGGCAAGAGCTGCACAATTAACCATGGCCCCTATTCCAAGGAACTCTTTCTACAAACCAAGCCATTGGGTTGTTGCCTGGGATCCAAGGTGTGTCTAAAACACCAGATGTCAGCTGTCACATATTTTCCTTAGTGTGAATATCTGATCAGCTGGGGAAAGGGGCCATAAGGCCAATCTTATCCTTATGTGAAATGAAACTAAAGTATTTAGGCAAATTTGACATAAATCTCTCTGGAAGGAGAATGATCATCACTCTAAATCACCCAATTGACTCCCATTTCAAACATTTAATTTATTAAGTAACATTTATTTAGTGTTTCCAAAGCTCCAGACCTACATTGTTCTGGGATTGAGTGGTAAGTGGTTCAATGTTATGTTTTGGTGAGTTTGAGGTCTTGGGTGGTATCTGAGTCCAGCAGGATAGGATCTAGAACTCAGTGTTGAGAGAATGATATCATTAGATACCACTGTGGATGAACCAAGATGATTTAGGGCAAGTGTTCACAAAATGGCAGATATAAGGTAAAGCAGAAAGGGAATGAAAATTCAAAAGACTGGGATGGATGATTCATAGGACAGGAATATTCACATCTGAGATATCCTTGAGTGGTTTCTTTGGTGGTGGAGACCCAATATTTTGGATTCAAGGAGGGAATTGGAAACCTTTGAACACCATGGGCTAATGATATACAAAACTCAATGATTTTCATGTTCTTATGGGTAAAATGAAGGTATTCCTATCTTTCTTATCCAAAGTTGCCAAGACCTTCGTACTCTTGTCCTGGGGAGAGGAGGGTCCTCCACCTATTTCTCTTGGAACACACTCCATGTTCTGTTGATGGGGGTGGGTTACTTTCAGGTGAAGTCTTGTGTTTCATGACAGGTGGATCTGGAAATTGGGACAAGACTAGAGAGTTTCATACCTTCTTTTTCCATTCTCAACTTTGTTCACCTAGTGCTTACCTGGTGGTGAGTGAAAACCCAGAAGAAGTCAGTTGTCAACTGAGCTATTTACAATGCAACCACCAGTGAGTAGGATATTCTTCCACTGAAATGACCCATGTATTGTCAGCAGATGGGTATGTTTCTCCTATTGGTGTGGCTATTCTAAGCTCATTTAGGAGATATTCAAGGATCTTAGCTACAGTTAAGTTTACCCAGGCCTCTGTAAAGTTACGATAGGTTAGGGATTCATCAATAAGTAATCTCCTTTCCAACATCACAGAAATTTGCTCGAGTCCATTCAGTCTCTGTTTTCACTGGAGAGACGAGGTTTTTTCTCATTTAGCACATCTCTGTATTGGAAAAATAGTGAACCCATTGATCATTTTAATGCCTGCTGTTGGTTTCAGCATGCAGTTGAAAATAGGTGATAGATATGAGTAGGAGCAGAAGTTTACAGTCAGTAGGAGACTGATGTTTCAGCAGGTGAATTCAATCACTGCATTGCTACAGATGGTGGGGTAGAGGGTTATGCATTGTTGAGAGGAGTAAAATTGAGGGTTAGCTAATGGAAGGAAAAGAGGAATCATTTACTTTGCCAAATTTTTAATTTTGTAAAGTATTAATATTGCACATTTTGAAAACTTTTAAAGAAAGATAACTGAAATTCTCATTACCCACTTGTCCCCAATTGTCCAATTTCAAATTTTTTTAAAGATTTATTTATTTCTCTCTGTGTCTATTTGCTGCATCTTCTTTGTCCACTTCGGTTGTTGTCAGCGGCATGGGAATCTGTCTCTTTTTGTTTTGTCATCTTGTTGTGTCAGTTCTCCATGTGTACAGCACCATTGCTGGGCAGGTTGCACTTTCTTTCGTGCTGGGTGGCCCTCCTTATGGGTTGCACTCCTTGCACGTGGTGCTCCCTTATGCGGGGGACACCCCTACATGGGGGACACCCCTGCGTGGAATGGCACTCCTTGCATGCATCAGCACTGAGCATGGGCCAGCTCCATATGGGTCAAGGAGGCCTGGGGTTTGAACTGCAGACCTCCCATGTGGTAGACGGATGCCCTAACCACTGGGCCAAGTCCGCTGCCCAATTTTGAATTTTATTGATAACCTTTACTCAGACATTATAAATGGAAGTAATTATAAGAAGTATGGTTTCTTTTATTTTGGCATGGATTCAGGAGTGGTATAGTATGTAGAGTAAAATGTACAGTCCTTTGGAAATCACTGAAAAACTGGTGAGACCAGAATATATCAAGAGGCTTCTTGTACTCTTCAAAATACAGAGGAGGTGAATAGACAAGAGACACAATGAACATGGATATTTGGAGGTCCCAAGAAAAGTGGAGAGAAAACGGACTTGTCCCAGTGGTTAGGGCATCTGTCTACCACAAGGGAGGTCCACACTTCAAACCCTGGGCCTCCTTGACCCGTGTGGAGCTGGCCCATGCGCAGTGCTGATGCGCACAATGAGTGCTGTGCCATGCAGGGGTGTCCCCCGTGTAGGGGAGCCCCATATGCAAGGAGTGCGCCCTTGAGGAGAGCCACCCAGGAACCTGTCCAGGAATGGTGCCACCCACACTTCCTGTGCTGCTGACGACAATGACAATGGGAGCAGACAAAGAAACAAGACAACAAGACGCAGCAAATGGACACAGAGAACAGACAACTGGGGGAGGGGGGATTAAATAAATAAATAAATCTTTAAAAAAAAAAGAAAAGTGGAGATTGCAAGGTGTCATTCCTTGTAATGGTCAGGCTACGACCATCCTTCAGTATAGTGTCTCAGGGGGCTGTATTGTGTGCTGCTAAACTCTCTGTACTTACATGTTATGGTGAACACCTGAGTTATGTAGAGTTGAATGAGGCAACATTTACTGGGCCAAAGTTTTGTGTGACTGCTTAGTTCAGCAGAATGGTGGACTTATTGTAAGGTTCTCTGCCATTTTAATGAGTAATAGACCTTTGAATAATATTTATATTGGAAGCCCTTTACACATTAGCTCATTGTATCTTTTAAAACTTCTTATACATTTCAAAATTATTTCCTAGTTGAGAAGAAACTGAGGTCATCTGAGGGAATAATCTAATCATAGTTGTGATATGAAAGTGGCAAAGCATGGATATTCCTTGCCTTATGATGAGTTTGTAGATTTACTTGAAATTGGTAGAAAAGGTTGTTTTAGTTATGAATGCTGAAGTGAAAATTGTATAGTGCCATGTGGAAGTTATAATGACCAGTCTATTAGAAAATTTCCAGTTCATACCATAACACATGTCTTTTGATATTCTTTTATAATGGGGTTTAAATATTCAGTGTGTTTATGTCTGTCTGATTGTGAAGAACAGATGGCCATTCAGCACTGAGAATGATCTGACTACAAACTCAAACCCAGTTTGAGCTTTTGTAAAGCCCCTGCTGTCTCATTGCTGTCTATCCCCTCGAACATCCACTCTGGACATTGGTAGAGATGGCGCTCTCTGAACCCCAATGTCCATGATGTTTTTAGGAGATAATAAACCTGGAAGATATACTTATAGACTTCACTCAGAAAGAATGGGCCTTGTTGGACACATCCCAGAGAAATCTCTTCAGAAATGTGATGCTGGAGAATATCAATCATCTGGTCTCACTGGGTAAGTCTCTGAAATTTTCATATCTATATAAATTTCTCTTATTTTCTCATGAAGTGTCCACAACAACTTGTTCATATTGTTTTATATTATTATATTTTATTTTAAACTTTATATACTTAATATATTTTATTTTGTAACATGCACAACTACCTAAAAATGATTGTTTCTTTAGTTTTTGCATATAGTTTTTCACCCCAGTAGTTGTAATCTTCTTGAACACAAATTTCATGTTTTTCTTCTACTCAGTGTGCAACAATCAGAACAGTGCTTGGAATTCAATGAATGTTTTCTTAAAGAAAATGTGAGTTTAAAATGTCCTTAATAATTATTCTTCTCTAGGTATTGGTGTGAATTCAGACTATAGTCCTAAAAACAACAGGCATATCCTTTTACACATGAACTATTCCAATAGTTTGTGCTATTGGTTTCTTTTTGAAAATAATAGTGAAACACTGTGGAAACCTAGAATTTCTCCTCAGTTGAAAATATAGTAGGTTTTGCACACTCTCTTTGCACTTGGGCATCAACAGCCAGAGTTCCTCATGTATTTGGGCACAATATTAAGAGATAATCCTTTAATGGTGAAGACTTATCAATATTCTGTATTTCAGGTACTTTTCCCTTGGCTGACCTTCAATGTTTACCTTATTCTTCTTTGGTCATTAAAGTGGTTTGAAGCTGTTTGTACCACAGTAAACATGTTCTTAAAATCAGTGGATTCCTGTGCATGTGAAACCATTGTACATATGACCCCTTGATAAGGTTATTTCAGTTAAGGTGTGCCCCACCTCCCTCAAGATGTCTTAATCCTGAGTTCTTTAAAATAGAGTGAAATTCAGACAGAGAGTGAGAAAGCCATAGGAAGTAACAAATTGGAATCAACAGAACCCAGAGGAGAAGAAAGAGACCAGGAGATGCCACCATGTGCCTTGCCATTTGATAAGGTAAGGAGTAGGTTTACCAGCACCAAGCCCCAGAACACTACAGTCTTGGGGAAAAAGTTTTGACTTGATGACACTTCGATTTGACCATTTTTCAAGACTCAAAAGCATAAACTGATAAACTTCCATTGTTTCAGCCACCTGATTTCATGGTATTTGCTTAAGCAGCCAGGGAAACTAAAACAAATTTTGGAACCAGGAGAGGGGTTTCTGCCTTTGCAAATAACAAAAATGTGAAAATGGTTTTAGAAGTAGGTAAATGCTGGAAGGCTTGTAAATGCCTTGATTGAAAAGGGTTTGAGGAGAATTTTGGTAGGAATATGGTTTCTAAGGACTTCCAATAAGTCCTTAAATGGAAAGGATGAAGGTATTATTGGAAGCTTTACGATATGGATCTTTGTGGTAGAGAGCTTGGCAAATTTGAGTCTGATGTGAAATGGAAGGTAGACTTTTGAGAGTGGTGAACTTGGACATGTTGCTAAGGTAGTTTCCAAACTGAGTGTGGATAGAGCAACCTGGTTTCTGTTGGCAGCTTATAATAAAATGCAAGAGGAATGGAATAAACTGAGCACTGAACTTCTGGGTATAAGAAAAGCAGAAACTGATGGTTTGGAAAACTCTGATCTTCTAGGAAGTGAGCTAAAATTTAAATGGAAAGAAAAATGACTTCCTGAAGGAAAAATCACCTCAAGATGAGAACTGTGAAAGCTGAGATTTGGACTGAAGACAGGTTATCAGGCCAAGAAAGCAGGCCTACCCATTTATGTGAAAAGGATGAATCTGGAACAATGCTCAAAGTACGGCAGCTTTCTGCACTATTATTCAGTAAGTGTGCTACTATCCCAGTGTTCTGAATGGCTGGAAGCTGTACCCTTAGGATTGTGGAGTTGGGCTATCACCCCACTCTTGTTAGAGGGTTGAGCCTATTCCCTCGTAATTTAGTGAGTCTGGCCACCAGCCCTGTGTTATCAGAGGTTGGGGCCTTCATCCTAGGGTTTGAAGAGAACGAGCCTGCTGCACAAGATATTGGAAGGCATGAGGCTGCTGCTTTAACAATCACAGAGATTAAAACATTGTTCCACAGCTGAATCTCAGGCCTTGAAATCTAATGTAGTATGCCTTGCATGGTTTCTGAATTGTTTGGGATCCGTGACTCCTGTTTTCCTTTTAGTTTATCCCTGTGGGAATCAAAATGTTTATCTTTTGCCTGTCCCTCCATTGTAAACTAGAAGCACATAACCTGTTCTACAGATGGAACAGATCCATAGATATGAATTGTGCCCCAGGACAGATGAAATCCATAATTGATTTTGATTAGACTTGCTACTTCACATTGTTTCTGATGTGACTTGAAGCCTTTGGGATATTGTGATGGAAAGTGTTTTGCATATAGAAAGAACATGTATTCTTTTTAGGTTTTGAGGGTGATATATGAAGCTTTATGTACCCCCAGAAAAACATATTTAAATATATTCCATCCCTGTAGGTATATGCCAGTTGTTAGTAGGGCCTTTTGATGAGGTAATTTCAGTTAAAGTGTGTTACACCTAATTCAGGAGGGGACCAGTTTTGAATACTGGAGTCCTTCATCAAATAATAAATTTCAGGAGTAGGACTTGGCCCAGTGGTTAGGGCATTCATCCGTCACATGGGAGGTCCTTGGTTCAAACCCTGGGCCTCCTTGACCCATGTGGTGCTGGCCCATGCACAGTGCTGATGCATGCAAGGAGTGCCCTGCCATGCAGGGGTGTCCCCCATGTATGGAAGCCCCACATGCAAGGAGTGCGCCCCATAAGGAGAGCCACCCAGCATGAAAGAAAGTGCAACCTGCCCAGGAATGGTGCCACACACATGGAGAGTTGACACAACAAGATGATGCAACAAAAAGAAACACAGATTCCCATGCCACTGACATGGGACAAAAAAAGAAGTGGACAAAAAAAAGGACAAAAAAGAAGACCCAGCAAATAGACACAGAGAACAGACAACTGGGGTGGGGGTGTGGGGGTAAGAGGAGAGAAATAAATAAATTTTTAAAAAATAATAATAAATTTCAGACAAAAAGTCAACACAGAGGAGTGATTGAGCACCTGCCTCCCATGTATGAGGTCCTGGGTTCAATCCCCAGTGTCTCCAAAAAAAAAAAAAAAGAAAAATGAAAGGCAACAGAAATATTAAGTTGAAATCAGTGAAACCAGAAGAGAATAAATTTGCCAGGAGATGCTGCCATATGCACTACCATATGACAAACTATGGACCAAAACACACCAGCAGCTATTCTCAGAATCTTGGTATTGGGGAGAAAGCCTTGTTTTGGTGGTGGCTCAATTTGGACATTTTCCTGGCCTCAAAACTGTAGGTTGCCTTTGCTTAAGCCAACCCATTCATGGTATATGTCTAAGAAGCCTGGAAAAATTAAACAACCACCTTCCCTAGATTTGATGGCAATCCACTAACTGCAGAGAAATCAAAATTTCTGTTTTTTGGTTTTTTTTTAACCACCACCTGCACATCAGGTTTATAAATCAGATATACTTTCCCAGTTGAGGGAAGGAGAAGAACTTTGGAGAGAAGGAATTGGAATTTTCCAAAGGCAGAATTCAGGTAAGCTCTAGGAAACTGCTTCATGATAGGAGGGTCCTGGTCGTTGGGTAAGTAGGTTCCTAAAAATATCTATTGCAGATTTCCTTAAGTGGGTTATATTTTCTAATGTAGTTGTCAATACTGGGAAAATTTAATTGGACGTGGTCTTTATTCCATTTACCACATTACTATCTATTCAAGTGTCTGAGACATTGGGGAAATGTACACTATTGTACACTATTGGATTTAACATTCATTTAATGGATCTTTTCCTTGTCTTCCTCGTGGATGATTTTTCCTGTCTTTACATCACCAACATACTAGCTTTTTATAATTTTTCTTATATTTTAATTTTGAAAGTATTTTCTAATTGTCAGTATTATATAATATTTTCTACTTCCTAGAGTATTCCTTAATTTGATACTCTTTCCCAAATCAGTGTCATATATGAAACAAATAGAGGACCACATGATGGTTTTCAACATTTTAATTTCCCTAATGCTGGTCTATCAATTGTTTCTTTTTCTTCAGTTATTTCAGGGAGGGAAAGTGATCTTAGAAAATAGATGCTCTCCATGCAACATATCTGCAGGAAAGGCACATTTATGCTCTTGTCATTGGTAACCATCATAGGTGTGAACTCTGGTCTTCCAAATAGATACTTGGGAGTGCAATGAAATAGGAATTCAATATAGGCACGTAAGTGTAAGTAAATTGGTTTTTAAGTGCTAATCCAGAACAAGTCAGTGACAGTTTGAATTTAGGGAAAAGTATTAACTTGAACACACACAAAAACCTGAGTTTTTATAAAAATATAATTGTATAAACATGCCTCATATGCCTGATCTTTGAAAGTGTGTGAAGTCTTCCAGAATTGATTAGATAGCTCTGCAGTTGAAATAGTACAAAAGAAAAGATCTCTGTACTTGAAGAAGAGTAACATGGTATGGTAAAGATTTTACTTGGAAGCTGTCACTGAATGATTAGTGTAGAGTTCATTTGTATATGAGTGGATTTTTTATTAAGTGAATGGCTTCTTATCTACTTCCCAGAAGGAGAACTCTCATCCTGAAAAGAATGGCATTAAATATAGCGAACTGCTGGAAGATTTTGCCTACATATCCAGAATAACTGAACGTATGTTAACTTAAAAGGGAAAGAAACCCTATTTCAGCAATCTATTTGGAAAAGCTCTCAGTGACCACTCATCTTTTAATCAACAAAAACAAATTCACCATGGAAGTAAATCATATGAGTGTCATCTGATTGGTAAATTGGTTATTCAAAACTCTGGCCTTACAGATTACAATGTAACTCATGCAGAAGAGAAAGCATATGAATGCCATCTATGTTGGAAAGCCTTTACTCACTATTCTGCCCTGAGACAACATGAGAGAACTCCCACTGGAGAGAAACCACATGCTTGTCATCTACTGGGAAGGCCTTCAGTAGAATCTATAGCCTTAGTCTACATGAGCAAACTCACACTGGAGAGAAACTCTATGAATGCCATGTATGTAGGAAAGCCTTCACTCATTCTTCTGCCCTAGGAAAGCATGTGAGAACTCATATTAGAGAGGATCCTTATAAATGTCAACTGTGTGGGAAAGCCTTCACTCACTGTTCTCCCCTCAGAAAACATGAGAGAACTCACACTGGAGAGAAACCTTATGAATGTCATCTGTGTGAGAAGGCCTTCACTCAATATTCTGCACTTAGGCAACATGAGAGGACTCACACTGGAAAGAAGCCCTATCAATGTTACCTATGTGGAAAACCTCTCACTTGGTGTTCTTCCCTGAGAAATCATGAGAGAACTCACACTGGAGAAAAACCCTTTGAATGTCATCAATGTGTCAAAGCCTTCAATAGCATCTCAAGCCTTAATCTACATGATAGAGTTCACACTGGAGAGAAATCTTGTGAATGCCATCTCTATGGGAAAGCCTTCACCCATTATCATAGCCTTAGACAACATGAGAGGACTCACTGGAGAGGAACCCTATGAATGTCATCTAGGTAACAAAGCTTTCCCTGGTCTGTACAGAGACAACATGAGAAATCTCACACTGGAGAGATGCTGTATGAATAGCATCTCTGGGAAAACCTTAGTTTATTTTTGTACTCTTAGACAACATGAGAAATTTGATACCAGAGGGAAGCATTATGAATGCCATATATGCCTGGATTTAAAATTTTTCATTCTATGGACCCCTTTACCAGTCAGGTGAGACGAATACTAAATTTATTGCCTATATTCAGAAGGGAGGGAAGTTCTAGATTTCAGTAAGAGGTCAGAGAAAATAAAGATAATGTTTATTTTTTTTTCAATTCAAACTCACAGATCCCATGAAATCAAGTAGTCCATCACCCTCTGGTTAAAAACCCTGATATATGTGAAAGGCTTTGGCTAATACATACCTGACCATACATTATATGAAAGAATATAAACAGCAACATTTATAGGACAATTGATTTTTTACACTGTATATATTGCTTATTGGTGTCGTGAATGAAAGCATGTGTTCAGTGGTCTCTCTTTCCTCAGCATTGATAATCTTATGCTGTGGAACAATCATTAAGTCTATTTAGGAAAATCTTCAGCTGGATTTCACTTTAGAAAATTTAATGGAAAATAAAGTTCTTTTATGGATCATTTGGCCTGTGAGCAAGTCTTAATTTTGAAACTATGTGTGATAACAATACAGAATTGTGAACTGATACTGGTATACTGTATATTGGATTTACTAAGAACTAATATGAAGTGAAATTAACTTAAGAGATCAGGAAGCAGGCATAGCTCAACTGATAGAGCATCCATCTACCATATGGAGGGTCCACAGTTCAATCCCCATGGTCTCCTGACACGTGGTAAGCTGGCCCATGCACAGTGTTGTGGCATCCAGGGAGGGCCATGCCCAAGGAGTCCATCCCACAAGGAGATGAACCCATGTTAAAAAAGCACAGCCCACCCAGGAGTGGCACTGCAGACATGGAGAGCTGACACAGCAAGATCATGGGACAAAAAAGAAATGCTTCAAAGTGCCACTGGATAATGAAAGCAGACACAGAAGAACACACAGTGAATGGACAGAGAGAGCAGACAATGGGGGTAGGGGAGGGAAACAAAAAATCTTAAAAAAAAAAAGATACTTGAATAAAGCATATCAGTCATGGACAATTGTGGGTTCATTGGATAGAGGATTCCCCAGGATCCAGAATCAGTCAGTGTGTCATGACATGCCTTAGTATTATTACAAGAATATTTTTGCAATGAAGGACATTAAAGTACATTGAAGGTGTAGGCAGTGTCCAATTTTCAGAATGTCCAATTTTCAGAGGAAAGAAACCCTCTTCATCTCCAATTTGGAATTATGGGTCCTTTATGTTAAAACCACTGCGGTCCAGACCACAATCCACCACTGGGAAGTGCCTTGTGGAGTGCATTCCAGTGGGGAAATAGAAAGCAATTGGGCATACTGAGATTGGGATTTTGCATTGGTAGCCTAAATAGGATACGTGATGGTCCTCCACTCCCTCAAAACTGCTTGTTCCCCAACATATGTTCCACTGCCTTTTCTTTACCCTGCAGTGTTCATTTCTCAAATACATTTAGATGGAGTCACCACCCAGTTAGTTCTTCCAGATGATCTTTATGTAGTTGAGTTTTTCATTCCAGTGTCTTCTCACCCCATTGCTCTTGTGTGGGACTGTGCTTATGGGTAGGGCATTTGTGTTGTCCTGAGGTACCTACATCTGCCTGAAGTCCATTCAGGTGTCTGAGCACTTTGCAAAAGTGTTTCTCCACAGTCACATTTTGCATAAGAATTGCTGTTCCATATCCAGAGTATATGTCTACCATGGTTTTTTTTTCTATTATAAAACTCATCTCCTTTTAGTTTTGTAGTTTCCTCCTTAAGCCAAGCCATACCATCATTAGCAATGATTTTGTCATTCACTATATTGACTGCTCTGCAGAGGTGTGGATATTTTTTGCCACTTTGACACCTGTATCTAAAAGACTGTTGAAAGTGTGCACCCTTCTCATTCCCCATCAACCCTAACAGAGGTACAGGACATATGGCCCATAGCGGGGACCTGGAATCCTTAGCTCTATCCCTAGGAATTCTTTTTTTGTGTGTGTTTTTGAGCCACTAGGGCCAGGGATAGGACCTAGGAAAATGTATGTGGTGTTCACGTGCTGAGCTACACTGGCTCCCCTGACTTGTTTTTTTTCACCTGTCTGTTGCTATATTGTTTTTAGGAGGTGCTAGGGATAGAAACTGGGACTTCAAAAATGGGACGCAGGCCCTTAAACACTTGAGCTGCATCTGCTCTCCAATAAGCATTATTTTTAAAGGAAGTAAGATCAGAATGCAGATGATGGGAGCATACTTCCTCTCTGACTCATCAGTCACCTTCAGAAGTGTCTTTCTCACTGCCCTAGTCTGTGGACAAGGAAACCTTAGCAACCTGTATGTTCCTCTTTTCTGGGGTACATCTGGGACTTATTGTGCAGCCCTGCAGAATTTTAAGCCTTTTCAGTTCTGAGAGCCCCTTTCCTCCTGCTCTTTTATGGTTTGTAATATGGCCTTAAGATCTTATTTAAAGGGACCATCTTCTGCCCTATAACTCTGGCAGTTTTTCTGTAGGAATCACATCCCTTTCTGCATTGTCTTTCCCTGCTGGTAAGTAAAGCAGCCTTACCTTCCTTGGTGGGCCACCCCTGCCTCCTCTTTTTTTCCTTTGGTAGTTCTTTATGCTTCCTTTATGTCCCTGTTGGCATAGCCTCCCTTTGCTGGACTTTTCTCCTTCTGGGCCACAATGATTTTCCTTAATATCACATATCTCAATTTTTCAGTGTACATATATGTTTGTGTTTAGCTATTTGATATAATTCTCTTGCACTAAATTTTAAGCTTTATAATAGCAGGGATGAAGTCTGTTTTGTCCACTTCTCTATAAATTAACAATAGAGAATCTAAGAACAAGTAGCTAAGAATAATGTCTATATTGCCTCATCTAACTAGTTGCTGAAAGAAATTGCTTAATAAGAGTTCAAAGTAAGTGTATGTCCCCATGAAGCATATAAATCCAAGATTTCCAACATTTATTTCTCTTTGAGCATTTCTTATCATTTTTAAATATATCCCAGAAGCAAATAAAAATACAGGTCTTCCATTGTTTTTCCCTCCTCTTTATTGTCTTTTAGTCACTATGTCTTAGGTGAAGCTGATAGAAATTTGTAGTAAGGAACAAAACACTGCAATGTTGAGAAATAAATGCTCAAGAGTATGGGAAAGTCAAACTCTGAGATTCTAGTTTAGAGGATAAATGGAAGTCAGACATTGTATCTTTCTGGGCATTTCCTTGTGCTCATTTCTCTTAAATAAAATGTAAATGACCTATGAGGTGAACTGTGGTGAGGTTTTCTGTTGATTTTGAAAATCATTTTAATCAAGATTATACTACTTTGGCAAGTGGATTTGGCTCAACAGACATAGCATCTGTCAACCACTGAATGGTCCAGGGTTCAAACCCAGGGCCTCCTGACCCAAGTGGTGAGTGGTGCACACACAGTGCTAATGCATGCAATGTGTGCCGTGCCACACAGGGGTTTCCCCCATGTAGGGGAGCCACATGCATGGAAAGTGCACCCTGTAAGGAAACTGCCCTGCATAAAAAAGTGCAGCCCACCCAGGAATGGCATGACACACCCAAAGAGTTGACACAGCAAGATGATGCAACAAAAAAACCAGACACAGATTCCCAGTGCCACTGACAAAAATACAAATGGGCACAGAAGAACACACAGTGAGTGGACACAAAGAGCAGATACCTGGTGTGGGGGGGAGGGGAGAGAAATAAATACAAAATCTTTAAAATATTATACTACTTAACTATGATGCCATATTGTGCTAATTTTACCTGTAATCTTTTTAAAGAATGCAGATTTTATCCCATATCATGAAATGTTTCATTAGCTGATGTGCCACCCTAGTCCTCAGAGCAAAATGACCATTCAGGTCAGAAAGAGACATTGTCATTTATTTACTTTGGAGGGAAAATGATCCTACTGTAAACAGGCAGGTAGGGCATGCACTATCTAGATGTGATATCAGAGCAACATTGATGGATGCAGTTGCCAAATTATCTTACAATCTTGACATCCTTTGTGCCTATTGTGTCTAGAATCCCGAAAACTTGTCTATAAAACAGAAAATCTACTATCTGAATTTCCTTCACTTTTGAACACATGTAGAATGCAAATCTTATTGGATTTTTAGAAATCTTAGATTGAATAAAATTTTATGGGTGCATTGTATCCTGAAATTGTACCTTTTTCTTTCTGTCCATATACTTGTCAAGGTTACACTTGCCTACAAGGCTCCCAGTTTAAAGACTATTGTTGAGTTGAGCTAAATTGAAATCAGGAAAAAATCCAAACCTAGAAATCAGAGATAAGAATGACTTCCACCACACAGGATTTGAACACACAACTAACTGTTCCACCTGCAGGTTGTGAGAGCCATGGCTTCTTTGTGCTTTGGGAACATCAGGCCCAGCAGGTCTCAGGCACAGTGCCCAGGATTTGTTTCTTCCCTGTCCACAGGACTGGGATTGTGCCTGTGAGCTCTTTGTCCTATTGCTGTTGCCAAAATGGGCTCACTGCCTGATGCACAAAAAAAATGTATCCTGTGTCACAGGATACATTTCAAAGAAAGAGCTTTATTACAGAACAGCTGGGGCAGGAAGCAGGAGAGTCAAAGCCTTTGCTTAAACTGAAGAGATTTCTGAGGGTCTTATAACATTCTGGTAGAGGCCTGATTATAATAATGAGGACAGTGGTCTGAGGTTGATGGATGAAGGATGCCCAAATATCTGAAAGTAACTTGTTTCTCTCCCTGTTGCTAGAATACAAAGGAAAGAATTTTATGTAAATTAGAAGGTAATGAGATGCAACCTTCTCTTGGTCCCAAATTCCATTTCTTGTGGTTGAGAATATCCTGTTGAAGCAATACAGTATGAAAACCAGCTTCAACCAGTTGGTTAGAGCTGCACAGAAGAAACCCCTGGCTGTCCTCACTCCAACTTGCTTAATTAACAAAATAAAATTCCCACCTGGGGGTGGAGTTATCTGCCCCATTTTTGATCAGGCAAGCATGATTTCATGAACATACTAATCATACAATTATATAACTAGCTATGAATGTTCATCCATTTGCTTAAAAGCTAATGCATAATCAAAGCAAATGTTAAGTAGTAACAGGTATGTAAAGAGGAGTAAAACTACCATGTGGGGAGGCAGATCTGAGTTGCTTTACACCAACCTTGGCTCCTGTCTGCAGTCATAACAAATGCAAGTTCTGCCCAACTCTCTTGTTAATGATTTTTTTCTTCTAAATCTTTGGTTATCCCCAAAGGCCTAACATGGGAGCTAACATGTGGGCCTCTGCAAGGAACTTGTTTGGAGCATCCTTCATGACCGGTTTAGAATAGGGTGTGTGGAGGTCACAGGGTGAATTTGTGCCCTCTCTAAATCCATCTTAGAGGTAGAATGTGGAGAAGGGGCAGGGGGCCCTGAGACTCAGTATCTTCATAATGGGGTGTAGGACCCTTGAGGAAAGGGAAGGCAGATAGAAGGGGATGGATGAGATAAGGATAACTAGGCCAAGCAGATCCACTAGGGCAGCTAGCAGAGGGAAACGGATCCAAGATGATAGAGGAGAAAGGAGAGGGGGGCAGCAGTGAACAGAGGGCAGGGGCTTGAGTACCTAGGAACTGAAAGGAGCCAGAGGGGAAGGCAGGGGAGACTGTGAGAAGAGGGTTTGGGAGTGGCTTCCCTGGGGACTGGGTACAGGTAGTGACTAGAAGGCACATAGCTAGGGAAGGGAGCACTGGGACAAGGATGGAGAACTGAAGGGTGGGAAAGGGCAGTGGCATGTCCTGAGAGATGCAGCATCAGGCTGTGTGATGAGACCCATGCAGACCATGGTGTAAACTGAAACAGCTGATGGGAAGAATACAAATTTCAGGGTAAATGAGGGGAAGAGCAGTGTGTGGAACATGGAGGCATGGAGCTGGGAGCAGGTCACAGCATTTCAGGAAGGTGAGAGGTCTAAGGGTCTTCAAAGAAAATGGCATGACTCGTGAGAGGGGAGAGCTGTGGTGGCCTGAAGCAGGGGACTTGGGGCCAACTTGGGGAGAGGGGCAAGAGAGAAGAAGAAGAGAACCCCGGTGAGGGTATGAGGCCTCTCTGCATGTTTGTTGTGGGGAGGGCTCTAAGGTGGAGCTGGGAGAGGTCAGTGGCTCAGGGGCAGATAAACTGGGTGAGACAGGATTAGAAAAGTAAGAGGGCCTAGGAGGATGGGGCAATTAAAAGGGCCATGGGGACTGAAAGAAGAGTAGTGAATGGGTGGGGTCAATACACAGAGGGGGACCCTGCAGAGGGTAAACTGAGGCAGGGAGGAGCAGGGTGCTGGGCAGGAGCAGGGAAGGGAGGTGGGTGCTGAATAAAGGCTGGAAACTAAGGGATACAGGCCAGGCTGAGAGGTCCTTGTGGGATGGGTCTGAGGTCTAAGGTGAGAGGCAGGAAAGAGGGATTTCATAAGGAGTGGGACTGGGGTAAAACTGCCTGGGAAGGAGTAGAAAATGAGAGACACTGGGACTGATGGGACAAAGCAAGGTGCCCAGAGAGAACTGACATAAGTTTTGGGGAAGGTGCAAGGAGAGTTGACAGGGCCAGCATGGGGGGAGCTGTGAAGGGCCATGACTGACTGGGGCACACAGTGCACAAGAACCAAGGCAAGGTTCATGATAGGAGGAGGACAAGATAGGGGAGCTGAGTCCAGGACAGAGACGAGAAACCAAATATAAATGGAACATTCAGAAATTATAGGAAATAATTCTCTTTGTATTGATGAAGAGATATTTGTGCATATAGCATACAATCAAATGATGTTTACACTTATATTCTTTCATATGAATCTTCTCATTGGATAAGAGTTGTCATTCATTTTTAGTAAATCTGCATATAAGTATTGTCATAGCCTTCATTGAGCCTTATTTTGCCATAAAAATGTTTCATAAAATGTCATTATGCTTCCCAATAATGTATTAAAATTTGGGAACTGGGTATGGCTCAAGCAATAGAACATCTACCTACCATATGGGAGGATCTCTGGAGCCTCCTGGTGAAAAAGATGAGAAAGTTTCCCTGTGTGGTGAGCCCATGACCACATGAGTGCCCAAGTGGTGAGCCAGTGCCTGCTCAAGTGAGTCACACAGCAAGATGATGATGCATCAAAAGAGAGACAAAGGGGAGACTCAAGGTGAAGTGCAGCCAAGACCAGGAACTGTGGTGGCACAATTGACAGGGAAACTCTCCCCTTCACAAGTTTTTAGGATCAAATACTGTTGGATCCCAGAGGACAGGAAATGATAAGAGAAGACAACACAGACAGCAAAAACAAAAGGGCTGGAGAAGGGGAAAGAGGTATATAAATATTTGGGAAAAAATTATATTAAAAGTTAGTAAGCTATTTGTCATTAAGATTTCATATGAAGTGATACTTGACCAACTCTAGCAGTTAGTTTTAAAAGATTATAAAAAATTTAGCCCCAAATTTAGAAAACAGACATAAATTAGTATAAAAACTATAAATAGGTCACTTAAGCTCATTTGAGGCATTAAGTTTTCCTTTCATAATGATTCAGATCAATGTATCTATTTTCACTCCATATGTCTAGAGTTCAAAGAATATTCCATTTTAAAATAATAGAATATGTGCATGTGTTTGGTGGGTAGTAGACAGAAATAAGAGCCCTCAAATATGGCTATGCACTAATCTCCATGTACGGACATGAAATGCCCACCTCTCCCTCCCACTAGTTATTTGTGTAGATTGCTGGAAAGTGTGGGGTGGAACTGACCAGCAATCCATCCTGGAAGTTTCTGTTATAGCACATACAGAATCCTAGGCATAGTAATTATTAACCTTCATATGTGCTGACCCTCACTGTTCTGGGGACCCACACAATTACCCTCATATGTATGCACTCACTGTTAATTACTTACTAAGCTACCTACACCCTTGGGCTGCTCTATGCATTAGCTAGAGCCCCTCCTTGTGCTATCTGCCCTATATAATCTTTGTTTCCCTACAGCATGGTTGCTGCCTGATCACCAACATTGGGACATGTGAGTAAATAAATGGTGTGAGTGCTGCTGAACTCCCCATGTGGTTTCTTTGGGATATCAAAGGATTCTGTCAGCCTTCCTGAGCTCAACCTTCCTGCATTACAATTGGCATAGTTAGCAGGATATTTCAGAGAATCCCACTGGGGATAAGGCAGGTGAAAGCATGTCAGCCTTTCCAGATACTGCAGAGTAGACCCTGCAGTACATAGGGAATTTATTGGGGGAAATCCTGGGGCAGCCATACATGTCTATGTGGTATGAGCTTGCCCAGATGATAAACACTTGAGGACCCAGGAAGGAGTTGGGGGATGCCCCATACACTCCTGCTGGATTAGTGCAGTTAGAGGAAAGAGTAGAGGGAACTTTTATGAAGAAAAATTAGCAATGTGCAGTGGCTACAGCCATTGCATGGTCCTTCTTCCTTGCCTGATGTGATACTACTAACAAGCAGCAGCTGAAACAGAGGCAAGGTGACTGAAGGAGGACTTAAAAGTGGAACAGAATCTCCAATGGATAAGTAAATCAAAAGGAGAATTTAAGAAATCAGAGGAATCACAAGAACAGGTTCAAACAATGGTCTGTCTATGCTCAGGCTAGAGGAAAGCAGAACTACAACTAGAAAGGAATTTGCAGACTTCCACCTCTGCCTTAGTGACAGGTCTCTCTGAGGAACTAGATAAGAAGGAGATACTGATTCAGATGTAGAAACTGTAGAAGAACCTTTAAATCATGCTAATCCACTTATGCAAGGAAAGCTAAATCACAGATACAAAATCCCACACAAGTAGAGGTGCAAAAGGAAGCACTTTTCACTGAAACATGCTTGTAAGAAAATATTCTGCTAACGAGTTAACTAACATAAGGAAAACATTCCTGCAGCAACTCTGCAAACCCCCTGCCACCTGAATGTTGTGTCTGTGGGCTAGTGAGGGCTGAAAGAATTAAACTGCTCAAAAAGTAGAAAAACATAGCAACATTAATGTTCTCTGTTTTGTTCCCATGATAATTCTAATTGGGCTAGGAGAGCCACACTGATAAAATGAGTGCCACCAAAGTTTAGTAACTTTTGAACTGGAAAACCCTGAAGAAATAGATAAATAAAAAATGTTAGCAGCTTTGGTAAGCCTGCAATTAAAATATATTACAAACTAAAAGAAAATTAAAATGCTAACAATATTTTAATTTTATTCACATTTTATTTTGATCAGAATTTTTATCAAGGTGTTAAAAAGCTTTCAGTTTTAAATCTGTATCTTACTCCTGAATTAAGAATCTGTCAAAACTGTACTACTGAAGAGAAACTCAAAATATATGTATTACATGTCTGTTGGTCTAAACTGCTATATTAGTGCTTAACTATAGTTATACTGAATGAATATTCCTAATTGGTTGCTGACGACTAATAAAAGTATTTCCAGGAATGAGCTTGCATATTACAGGCAACATGCATTCCAGAAGAGATCTTAAAAGCAGGATAATCAGCTATGTGAAATGACAGAGAGCTTGGTAACAGCAAAGGAGTAAGAATAATGAGTCAAATTAGTGAGCTTTATGTTTCAGTTGGTGTGTTTTAACTTTTTTTTCATTTCTCTGTTTGTTTGGTGTATATTTTGATACCTCCAGATGGTAATCAATTAATATATGACAATTCTTAAAAGAGCTCTATTCAAATGACCAAAAAATTACTAACTTCTTATATTGATAACTAAGAATGGATACTAATAAGCTAAATTAATATTGTATGTGTTAAATTTTTGAAATGAAGAAAATTGTAAGTTTTGACTAATAAAATTATTACAACCCTCTTTTTAAAAAATTGTTTTTCCTAAATTGAAATGAATATTTTTGCTTCACAGAATAGAATGAGGGATATGACCTAAATGGATATAGAAAGAAGTAAACATTTGTGGAAGTGCCGACTAATTTTGATAAATTTACTTAAGGGAGTGTGCTTTGTCCTAACATAAGATAACTGGTTTTCATAAAATCAGAATGGAAGTAATACAAATTTTGAATGCATATGGCAAGCTATAGAAGACAATATAGGAGGTAGGATTAAGGGAATATGTTCCGTGAAGGTGAAATTTGTCTTGAGATGAAGTAACCAGTGTATGTGGTTATGAATTGTTATAAGACATTTATAGAAGCATTGTTTAAATGGGAATATCCAGGAAGCTGTTATTAAATAGAAAGTGAATTGGTATTGATTAAAAAACTAACTTATAACAGGAAAACTTCTCAGAGGCCATGTCAATCTGCATATGAAAGTGGTGGTAGGAAGAAGATAAATCTTGATTCCACTGGGAATTTTAGGTTTTCATAAAATAATGAAGAAAGTAGTTTTACCTGTATGGCTAAATTAAAATACCAGTTAATTAATGTAATCATGGTAAAGGTATAAAAGCAAAAAGTAAAGTAATAAAGTAGTGAAGACTATTTGACATGTTACAAGTTGAATAAAAAGTGTTTAGAAATAGTCACAAAATTAAAGGATTTTTATAACATACTGTTAACCAAAGTTGTCTGGTAAAATGTTCACATGAATATTTAAAGATTGTATAAAATTCCCCCAAAGTAAACAATGTATCCTGCAAAATATTAAATAAAAGCATAATGCTGTTAATCATGGTTTTAATTATTTTAAAAAAATGGTTTGTGTCACAGAATCCACCTCTCCACCTTGTCATGAAAGGCAGATGCTCAGGCTTGTAGTCATCTAATTTGCCCCACCTCCACTGAAGAAGCAGTTCTCTGGCTGTAGAGAATGGCCATTGGGGGTTGCCAAGAATGACACATAACACTAGGTTATCATAAATTAAAGTAACATCACTGCTGTATACAAAAGTTCCAAATATTGTTGCTTTGCTGCAAAATATCAGTTATGTCACTATCACTTTGCTTTAGATCTAAGGCTTTCTTTATTATTTCCTTAAGCAAGTCAAGCCAGCTTGCATTCACCTTCATGTGGGGGACCAGTGGTGGATCTTGCAGTACATCACCAAGGCCATGTGCATAGCCCGCACCATCTGTCCTGGCCTGGTGGCAAAGGATTCAGCTGTGCAGAAGAAAACAGTGGCTGTAACCCTATTTCATTATACTGATGATATTTTAACTAGTAATTCTTTTTCAGAATTAAAAGAAGCCTCAGAAACAATGGTATCTTATCTTAAGAGCCTGGAATGGGCAAAAAGTAGGGACAAACTTGCAAGGTCCCTGCTGCCAGTAAACTCTTAAGTGTTGTTAAAGTATGATGTTTTCCCACACCACATACCAAAATGATTAATGGCCTTTTCATGGTTGTTGAGGTACTGGAAACTCTTCATTCCTCATTTAGCTCAGATATTAAAAACCAATGTATGTGCTAATCAGGAAGGGTTGTACATGGAAATGAGAAAATCTCCTAAGTGGGCTGCTTTTTAAGAAGGGGGCAGTAATACAATCACAAGCAGTAAAGGGAGTGGGCCTTGACTTACCCCATGAATTGGATGTGGCTAGCACCAACATTGACTTTAGGTGAGATTCGTGGCAAAGACACCTTTCTAAACAAATACCCCTTTGGGTTTTTTAAAATACAGTTTTTAATTTTTTAAAAAGATACTTGGATTACATAAATGTTACATATAAAATATAAGGGATTCCCATATGCCCTTCTCCCAACCCCCCCCACATTTGTCCACATTAACATCCTTCATTAGTGTGGTACATCTGATATAACTGATGAACACATTTTGGAACATTGTCACTAAGAATGGATTATACTTTACACTGTAACTCCTGTGCAATTTTGTAAGTTTGACAAGATATATAATGGTTTATATCTGTCATTGCGGTGTCATTAAGGACAATTCCCAATGTCTTTAAATGTCCCCATATTACACCTAGTTTTCCCTCTCCCTGCCCTCAGAACCTCCAGTGGCCGTTGCCTCCATACCAATGATAAAAGTACTTCCATTGTTAGAATCACAATAAGTCTATACTAGAATACCAAGAAGTCAACTTTAGTCCATCATTCATTCCCCAATCCTAAGGAATCTGGCATGGTGATGCCTACTCCTCTATTTGAGAGGGGGCTTAGATCCTATGGTGCAGATGGATAGGACTATCTTGTTTGCAGTTGCAGACTCTATGTTCTTTGGGATGCTTGTTGTCTATCATTATCTCCTTGTTAGTTGTCCCGGAGGAACCTAATGAACTAGAGAGTAGGGGTTTCAACTCCTTTGAGATTCAGGCCTGAGCTGGCCATTGGACAGACCAAAGATTTAAGGCTCTTGGACATACACCATCAACTCTAGCACTAAATATAGGGTCAAATAGAAGGGGCAGAAGTGCCATGGGTAAGGAAACCAAAACTGAGTCCAACTCTGTCACACTTCAGGGCATAAGTTCCCAGGTAGGGCCCACTGGCAGGGCACCAAACTCCTGAGCTGTCTGCCCTACCTGTAGTGTCTGGTTGCCTCCACTATTTGGCAGTCAGTGAGATCCTGCTGAAGTGTACATAAGCACAACCTCTGGAATGACACCCTGACTCACTTTGAAGTCTCTTAGACATATAAACTCATTTGTCTTTATCCTTTCCCCTTTTGGCCAATGTCTATTTCCAGTTGTATTGGTAGTTGGTGCCAGGGAGGCTCATCTCCAGGAGTCACGTCCCATGCTCTGGGGAAGACATTTATATGCTGAGTTCCACTTAGAGAGAGGCCACATTTAAGCAACAAGGAGGCTCTCAGGAGGTAACTCTTAGGCACCATATAATACTAGGCTAAGTTTCAATTTCATAATTAAAGGTTCATAAGTTATCCATCAATATGAAGGGTCTGTCAGTATTCCTTCCTCCTTCACTAGTCACTGCCACTGTATCTGGGGGATTCTTTCTATCATATTAGAGAATATGGCAGAGCTTCCCAGGATGGGAATATCCTTTCAGTTATTGTATAAATCTCCACCCACTGTGACAATGCCCCATGAACACTTGAACAAATTTATGTGCCTTTATGAAGGTTTGCCCCAGGTGAACCACCTTCCATACATCCCCTGTCACCGACTCCCCACACCAGTGATCCTCCCTGATACAGTTCTAATCCTTCTGTAATCCAAAACTTCTTCAATAATGAAGCTAAGAAAATAAGCAAATACAGTTGCTAAGGAAATGAAATGATGGTTTGAAAAATAAAAAATACAAAAACATAAAAAATTTGGAATAATAAAAAATAATTAAAAATATAAAAAATTAGAAAAATTTTTAATGAACTTAGTGTGATTTTTTGGGGGTGCATTTTATTCCCCACTGCTTTAAAAAAAATCTACTTTTTATTTATTTTAAAAAGATACTTAGATTATATACAATGTTAGATAAAAAATATAAGGGATTCCCCTATGCACTACTCCCCACACCTCCCAGGCTTCCCCACAATAACAACTTCTTTCATTAGTGTGGTACGTTCTTTGCAATTGATAAACACATTTTGGGGCATTGCCACTAAGCATGGATTACAGTTTACTCTCCATCTCACTCAATTCTGTAGATTATGGCCATATATATATTGGTTCATATCTGTCATTGTAATATCACTCAGGACAATTCCTGAAAATGCCCCCATATTACACTTCTTTGTCCTCCTCGCTGACTTCACCACCTCCAGTGGCTATTGTCTCCACATCAATGATTTAGCTTCTTCTATGGTAAAAAATTTTTATTTACATTATGTCTTTCATCACTGTAAGGTCTGTTATCTTGTATATACAGTGACATTTTCTTCTATTTATTACCCAATGTCTTTTTTTTTTTTTCATTTTGTCTTCAAAGAAGTTTTAGTTTAAGTAAGCTCATGTACAGAATATAGGGGATTCCGATATATCCAACATCCTTCACAATGAATTCTCTCAGGACACTGGGTAGCCTGTGGTAAGTACAAAGAGAAAGGAAGACCATTAACTTGAAGAACTTTACTATCAGTAAAAACCTCCCTAATTGCATATTTCTTCTTGTTCTATGTCAAAATACAAATCAGAATACTCAGTTTCCAATATTTTAAAAGTGTAATGATTCTTATTAAAAATATTTTTCATAAGATTGTATATGTATTGTGTATATATCTCAAGTTCAAGTTAATAGCTTTGATTTATGTTCAAAACGAAAGTGATTAAGTAGCACAAGAATTAGTAATATCCTTAGTTGTAACCATATACTGGCATTGGTGTTAAGGGCCATTTTGTACTTTTCTCCTAAGGCTCTCAGTATTGTACTAACCACCCCCAAAATCACTGAGCTGCTCTTAAAAAAAAAAGGAAAAAAGAAAATGGAAAACGTCCTGACATTGTGTTAATATTTTATTATTGGGCAAATCACATGGAAATGTACCACAACTGAACAAGACATATACCAGATTCCTGGCTTAAGTTTAACCACAGGGTAGAATTACACAGCAAATAATTATCAGATCATTCCTTGCATAAGTCTGTATGTCATCTGTATTACTGAATGACTGAATAAATAAAGTCAGTCATTAATTGTGATTTAAATTACCAAGTATCTTTTTCAACATTAATTGAAAACTGTGTGAAACCTGTCTATTCAAGAAGTAACAAACAGAATTATCTGTGTGCATTTCAAGTAAATTTGAGATGAAAAGTGAAGTTGATTTTCCAAGCAACAACAGTAATTTCTTAATTTAGGAAATGGACTACACTGAGATTTTCAAATTTCTTTTAGTTGTCTGTATCTTGTTCTACCACATGAATACACTGTTTGGCAATTAAAAAGCCAGAAATATTGTTACAGATACACGCCTACAAAAGATAGGCATGTACAAAATGAGATTGTAGACATACTGATTTCACCTTTCCATGGAAATATACAAAATTAAAGTCAGATTTTGTATTTTCTACAGGAGAAATTTACCTTCACTGAATACATATGACTTACAAAACAACAGTGTCTGACATAGCTCTTAAATTGATAATTTAAGTTCTAGACATATTTCAATTTAAGTACTTTTTGGCAGTATGCAATAGTAGGTACTGAAAACCACAATCGGGTTTTGAACTTCAAAAACTGATTTCTCTTGATGCATAAATTTTACTTAGTGCAACTTACTCCAACTTGAAGGCAAAGTACCTTGTAAAATCACATAACAAACAACGAACCAATTTAAAGTGTACAATCCCAGGACATTTACTACAGTCTCATGTTGTGCAGGTATCACCTCTATGTATTTTTTAAATAGTAACAGTCACACTGCAAAAAAGGACATGTCAGCAAGCTAAACTTAAACGTAATAGAAAACTCTCACTTTTTCATGACAAACTGTACAACTGGCAGTTTTGTCCTTGAAAACAAGATAAATTAAAAGTAATATTAATGAACTTAGGGAGCTCGTATGGCCCCAGGGGTTGAGCGCCCGCTTCCCACATGTGAGGTCCCAGTTTGGTTCTGGTGCCTCCTTAAAACAAAACAAACAAAAAAACCACCATTGGGGAACCAAAGTGGCTCAGTGGCATACTGCCAGCTTGCCACACACAAGGTCCCTATGCACTCTCCGGCCCTGGTACCTTAAATAAAAAATTTACTCAAAAGTTTGCTTTACTTAAAGTCAGAAATATAAAATTATTATAAATGTTGGAATTTGGGTTACTAACACTTAAAAGTAATGCTGGGAGCTGCACTGCCCCTACGTGTAAGTCTGTCAACATTTCCTTCAGCTCTGTCAGCGGTGCAGGAACAGTGCGCCCCTCTGTGACCACCGAGGGCGCCGCGCACGAGGAGCGCCCCTTCCCCTCAGCCCAGGGGTCGGCCACGCCCGCCGCCCCGACCTCTCCACGGGAAGCTGCAATACTTTCCTACCCTTTCAGGGCTGTAGACGTCTTTCCTCTCTGAAGCTCCGTCAGGATTGTCTCCAGCAAGAGTCCTGAACCCACAGCGCTGGCAGCCTCAGTGAGCGGGGGCTCTGGGCAAACACGTCTCCTGAACGTCCCCTGAGGAGACGATGAACTAACGGGGGCAGCGCAGGAACCCGAAGTCCTCCGCTCACGTTAGAGAAGAAAGCCCTCGAAGCACCGCCACGCAGCCCTGCGCCACCACGCGGGGAGAGGGGCTCTCTCCTCACGCCCACCGCCGAGCGGTCCCCCGGGAACGAGGCCTTCCACCTCCTGTCCCTGCTGTTCCGCTCCCGCAGGCACCTGAGGGCGTTTCCGGGGTTTCCTCAGAAAAGGCGGCTGCGCGCCCCCTGCAGGCGGGCGGGCCACAGCGCAGGAAGCGCCGGCCCAGCTGGGTGGTGGAAATGTACCCCTCACCTGCTGCCCTGCGCCTTCATCTCTAAGACTGTGTTGGGAGTGTTCAGTGCCGGTCAATGGAGCCTGGTGAAGTGGACTCCTCAGCGCAGTGACCCTGAAGCTTCAGAGGGAAGGGCCCCAGAAGGAGCAGGATCCGGGACCCTCCAGCCCAAGCCCAGACTCCGGGAGCCACAGCAGTCCTGGGACCCAGGCTTTATCCCCGCCCCATGGGGGATCACAGGAGAAAGCTCCTGGTGCAGCACAAAGCCTGCATGTGACTTCCCACATCACTCTGCTTAGCTGGAGTCCTCCTGCCTCCATGGTACCAGCCCCTGGCCTGTCCAGTCAGGAGATAGCCACAGTTTGCTGGTCCAGGAGCTCACTGCCACCTGGAAGCTTGGCAGGCCCAGAACAGTGCACCAGCCCAGGGTGCAGGGAGATGTGGGTGCACAGAAGTCCAGGGGGGGCTGCCCCTGGGTTACTACCTTCTTTCCGAACTCAGAAGTTTCCTAGGGAATATCCAACATAAAACCTGGTCTCAGCAGGTACGTCACCAATATGTTGAAGTAAAAATCCTTCCGTATTATTTTTTTTTCTTCTGCATTCATCACTCCAATCACTATTAGAGCTTTTTCATTATTTCAATAATAATAAAAAAAGCAAACAAGAAAATTCTTCACATCTCAGTCTCTTTTTCCCTTCCTGTACCTAGGTGCAATTTCTGGCTGTTCTTCAACAATTATTTATTTATTAAGCAGTTTTATTGAGATATATTCACGTACCATATGATCTATCTAAAGTGAATAATCAATGTCTTTTAGTAGAATTACAATATTGTGCAATCATCATCATAAAAAATTTTAGATTTATTTCATTACTCCAAGGAGGAAAACTCCACACACCTTAGTATCCCTTCCCTAGCCCCAATTAACCACTAATCTAATTGCATCTTTGAGACTCTTTCTATTAGTCTATTCACATGGAATCTTAAAATATGTTCCACAATATATGTAGTTCATAGTAATGAAATTATACAGTATTTATCCCTTTGTGTCTGGCTTGCTTCACTCAACATAATGTCCTTGATATTCACCCATGTTGTCATGGGCTATTTGACTACATTTCTTCTTCTTACAGCTGCATAATATTCCACCATGTGCATACACCACAGTTTGTTGATCCATTCATTGGTTGATGTACACCTGGGTCGTTTCCATCTTTTCACAATCCTGAATAACACCACTATGAATATAGGTGTGCAGATGTTTGTTTGCATCACTACTTTCAGTTCTTTTAGGTATATACCCAGTGGTGATATTGCAGGGTAATGTGGCAAATCTTTATGCAAATTCTTTTAGGAATTGCTAAACAGTCCTCCACAGTGGCTGTACGTTCTGCGTTCCCACCAACAGTGAATAACTGTTTTCCATCTGTTCACATCCTCTCCAACATTTATATTTGTCTGTCTTTTTAATAGTGGCAATTCTCATAAATGTGAAATGATATTTCATTGTAGTTGTTTTTTTTAAATTTCTCTTCCCTTCCCCAACCACTCCCCTACCCCCCAATTGTCTGCTCTCTGTGTCCATTCACTGTGAGTTCTTCTGTGTCTGCATGGATTCTTGTCAGTGGCACCCAGAAACTGTGTCTCTTTTTGTTGCATCATCTTGCTGCATCAGCTCTCCGTGTGTGTGGTGCCATTCCTGGGCAGGCTGCACTTTTTATGCACTGGATGGCTCTCCTTATGGGTGCACGCCTTGCGCATGGGGCTTCCCTACATGGGGAACACTCCTGCGTGGCACAGCACTCCTTGTATGCATCAGTGCTGCTAATGTGCCAGCTCATCACATGGGTCAGGACGCCCTAGGTTTGAACTTTAGACCTCCCATGTGGTATGTCGACACCCTATCCTTTGAGCCAAATCCACTTCCCTCATTGTAGTTTTAATTTGCAATTCCCTAATCATTTGTTATGTTGAATATTTTTTACATTTTTTTTGCCATTTTTATTTCTTCTTTGCACAAATGCCTATTCAAATCTTTTGCCTATGTTTAAATTCGGTCGTTTGGCTTTTTTTGTTGACTTGTAACTTCTCTTCATATATCATGGATATTAAACACTTCTCAGATAGTGATTTCAAAATAATTTCTCCCATTGAGTTGGCCACTATTTCAACCTTTTGACAAAGTCCTATTTGATGCAAAAGTGTTTAGTTATGGGGAGGTCCTATTTATTTATTTTTGTTCTTGTTGTTGTATATGTTTTCAGCATAAGGTCCAAGAAACCACCACACACCACAATGTCTTTAAGATGTTTTTGTAGATTTTCTCCTAGAAATTTTGTGGTCCTGCATTTCCTATTTATTTATTTATTTAAGTTTTTTAAAAAAAAATTTATTCCTCTCTCCTTCCCCATCCCATTGTCTGCTCTTCGTATCCATGTGCTGTGTGTTCTTCTCTGTCTGCTTGTATTCTTGTCAGCAGCACTGAGAGTCTGTGTCTATTTTCTTGCACCATCTTGCTGTGTCAGCTCTTTGTGTGTGTGATGCCACTCCTGGGTAGGCTACACTTTTTGTGCATGGAGCAACTGTCCATGTGGGGTGCACTCCTTGTGTGTGGGGCTCCCCTTGCAAAAAAGGTGCAGCCCACCCAGGAGTGCTGCCACACACATGGAGGGCTGATGCAGCAAGATGAGGCAACGGAAAGAGACACATATTGGCGGTGATGCTGAGAATGCAAGTGGACACAGAAGAACACAGTGAATGGACACAAGAGAGCAGACAATGAGGGGGAGGGGAATAGGAGAGAAATAAAATAAATCTTTAAAAAATCAGTTTACAGTAGAGGTGAAGGTTTATTTCGGGACTCGACTATTCTACAGATCAACTGGTTTATCTTTATGTCTGTAGTCAGTACTGTGCTGTTTTGACCACTGTAGCTTTGTAATATGTTTCAAGATCAGGCAGTGAAATTCCTCCCATGTTGCTCTTCTTTTTTAGCATGGTTTTGCTATCCAGGTGCACTTTCCTTTCGAAATGAATTTGGCAATTGCCTTTTCTATTTTTGAAAAGTAGGCTGTTGGAATTTTGATTGGCATTGCACTGAATCTATAAATCCATTTGGGTAGGGTTGACATCCTCAGATATTTAGTCCTCCAATCCATGAACACAGAATGTTTTTCCATTTGTTTAGGTCTTCATTGATTTCTTTTAGCATTGTTTTGTAATTTTGTCCAAATAGGTTCTGTACCTCTTTGGGCAAATTGATTCTTAGATATTTGAGTCTTTTTGTTACTTTCATAAATGGAATTTTTTTCCCTAATTTCCTTCTCAGATTTTTCAATGCTAGAGTACAAAAACCTTACAGAATTTTTACAGTGATCTTGTATCCTGCCACTTTGCTGAACTCATTTATTTGCTCAAGTAGCTTTTCCTAGACCTTTCAGAATTTTCTAAATATAGGATCATGACATGTGCAGAGAGTGAGAATTTTACTTGCTCTTTTCCTATTTGGGTACTGTAGCAGTTTGATATGGTTATGAATCCCAAAAATTGATATTAGATTATGTTTGTAATCTGATCTATACCTGGGCATGATTAAGTTATGATAAGGGCTTTGATTGGGCCACATCATTAGAGCATTAGTCCCCACCCCTCGGTGGGTGGGGACTGAAAGATAAGAAGGCATAGCAAAGGACAGAGTTGGGGGTTTCTGATGTTGGAATTTTGATGTTGGGGTTTGATGCTGAAGTCAAACACACAGAAGTAAGCACACAGGAAAGAGAAGCAAGCCCCAGGAAGAAAGGAACCTTGAGCCAGAAGAACACAAAGAAATAGGGATGGCTCCTTAGACATGGCAGAAACCCCAGGGAGAGAGACAGAGCCATTCACCTGATAGCTACAGCTGACCTTGTGGAGAAAACAGGGGAACTGAGCCCAGAGGAACCCAGGAAGCCTGAACCCTTGCAGACATCAGCAGCCATCTTGCTCCAACACATGGAAATAGACTTTGGTGAGGGAAGTAACTTATGCTTTATGGCCTGGTACCTGTAAGCTCCTACCCCAAATAAATGTCCTTTATGAAAACCAACCAATTTCTGGTATTTTGTTTCAGCACCCCTTTGGCTGACTAAATATAATTTGGTACCAAGGAGTAAGGAAGTGCTTTTGTAATTACTGAAATGCTGGAACAGTTTTATAAATAGGTAAGGGGCTTTTCTTGGAGGAATTGTGAGATGGGTTGGAAGAAAGGCCTACAGTGCTTTGAAGAGACTGTTGATAGGAATGTGGCTGCTAAAGAATCTTTTTATGATGGCTTCAAAGTAAATGATGAAACTATTACTGGAAACTGGAGGAAAGGCAATCCATGTTTTAAAGTTGCAGAGAACTTAGCAAGATTAACTCCTTGTGTTTTATGGAAGCAAGAATTTGAAAATGGTGAGGCTGGGCATTTAGCTGAAGAAATTTTCAAAGCAAACCCAGAGAATGCATCTTGGCTTCTGCTTGCAGCTCATAGCAAAATGCTAGATGATAGAGATATGCTGAGGACCAAACTTTTGCGCACAAAGAAGACAGAAAGTGATTCTGGAAATTCCAATCCTCTGAAAAACAACCTCCCAGATGAAAGTGCCCCATTGGAGGACTTAACTAAAGTTAGAACTTGTAAATCAGGATTGAAGATGCAGTTATCTCAGAAGTCTTACTGGCTGATGACTTGGACTCCTGCTTCTTGCATGCTAAAGCAACAAGTTTTTTGAGAGAACTGTATGAACAAAACCACTGTAAGTTGGGACTAAAAGGGACATTGAAATGAGAGAATGAAGGAGAAACATCTTCAAGAGGAAAACCATGGAAGCTGAGATCTGGAATTAAGACATCACCTTGGGCCAAGAGAGGAACCTCACCCATGTGTACAGAAAGGGTGAGTTTGCCCCAGCATTGAAGAGGGTGGATGATTCTGCCTTATATTGTGGGAGAGTTTTGCTGCCCCAGGGTACAGAAAGGGTGGAGCATGTCCCCCAAGAATTAGGGTGGTTAAGGTCAGCACCCCATAGATCTATGAGGGGTGTACCTGTCCCCCAAGGGTTAGGGAAGACCAGGTGGTCAACTCATTGCTGTGAGAGGGTTGAGCCTGTATGTCAAAGGTTAGGGGGAATGTTGTCTTCACATCACTGTAGTAGGGGGATTAAGACTCTAACCCAAAGATTGGATAAGCTGTGGCAATCACCCCAACACTCTGGGAGGGGGAGCTCTGGAGCTTGGTAAACACCCAGATGCTTGATGAGGGTGGAACCAAGAAAATGGCCTTTGGGTAAGCCTGTGGAAACGGTGGTTCCCATAAGGCACCAAGGAGTAGAGACTAACATTTTAAGAATGACTCTCAGACTGAAATGGAATGGAGGATGCCCTGCAGGTTTTCTGAAATGTAGAGGACCCATGAGGCATGTTTGACCCCCAATTTCTCCTTCTTATAATGAAAACGTTTATCCATTGTCTGTCCATTTGTGTATTGGAAATAGATAAATTTTTTTGTAAGTTTTGGGGGTCTATAGCAGACAGAACTTTGCCCCAAGACAAACTGTATTTCTAAAAATTGATTATGATATGATTTAGTACTTGCATTGTTACTGATTTAAGGTTTATTTGAATATTGTAATGTGTTTTTGGAATTCAGAGCGTGGAGTGTAGCGGTTTGATATGGTTATGAATTCCAAAAATAATACAGATGGCTTTCATTTTTTTCTTGTCTCATTGCTTTACCTAGAACTTCTAATACAATGTTCAATAACAATGGCAACAGTGGGCATCCTTGTCTTGTTCCTGATCTTAGAGGGAAAGCTTTCAAACTTTTCCCATTGAATACAATGATGGCTGTGGGTTGTCATATATGTCTTTTACCATATTGAGGTATTTTCCTCCTATTTCTATCTTTTGAAGACTTTTTATCAGGAAAGGATGCTGTATTTTGTCAAATGCCCTATCTGCATTGATTGAGATGTTCTTGAGGGGTTTTCCTTCAATGCGTTAACATGGTATATCATGTTGATTGATTTTCCTATGTTGAACCAGTCTCTCATTCCAGGAATAAATCCCACTTGGTCATGCTGTATGTCTTTTGATATACTATTGGATTTGATTTACAGTTATTTTCTTGATAATTTTTGCAACTATGATCATTAGAGTGATTGTTCTGTAATTTTCCTTTCTTGTAGTGTGTTTATGTGGCTTTGCTATTAGGGTGATGGCTTCATAAGATGTGTTGGGTAATTTTCCCTCCTCTTCAGTGTTTTGGAAAACTTTAAACAGGGTTGGTGTTGATTCTTTTTGAACTACTTCGTAGAATTCACCTATGAAGTCATCTGACCCTAGAGTTTCCCTTGTTGGGATATTATTGATGACTGATTCAATCTCTTTAAATGTGATTGGTGGGAAGCAGATGTGGCTGAACCAGTTGAGCATTCCCCTACCTCATGGGAGGGCCTGGGTTTGGGTCCTGGTGCCTCCTAAAAAAGACAAGGAGATGCCCGCACCCACTGAACAAGACCTAGATGCCCACACCTGCTGCAATGAGAGCTGGACCCCACACCTGCAGCTACAAGAACTAGATGTGGCACCTTGCTGCAGTGACCAGACTTCTAAACAAGCAGATGCCACAGGTTGGCAGACACCACAGCCCATGGGAAGTGGGTGGGCATTCATCTCCCATGTGGGAAATCCCTGGTTTGGTTCCCAGTGCCTCCTAGAGAAGGTGAGCAAGCAATGAGCAGACAAAGAGAAACATCAGGGAAGGGGGAAAAATTTAAATACATATATACATACATAAATGTGATTGGTTTAATTTCTTGTATTTCTTGTAGCGTCAATGTAGGCTGTTTGTGAATTTCCTGGAATGTGTCCATTTCATCTAAGTTGCCTAGTTTTTTGGCATACGGTTCCTCATAATAGCCTCTTATGATCCTTTATATTTCTGTGGGGTCAGTCATAATCTCCCCCCTTTCATTTTGCATTGTATTTATTTGCATCTTCTGTCTTTTTTTCTAAGTGGGGTTTTGTCAATTATATTGATTTTCTCTAAGAACCACCTTTTGGTGTTTTTTTTTTTTTTATGTTGTTGTTTTGTGGGGTTTTTTTTTGTTTTTTTTTAGGTACTGGGACCGAGGATTGAACACAGTACCTCATATGTGGGAAGCTGGAGCTCAACCATTGAGCCACATCAGCTCCCCTGGGTTGGTTTTTTGTTTGTTTGATTGTTGTATTTTGTTTTTAGGAGGTATTGGGAACAGAAACTTGCACCCCCCATGTGCAAAGCAGGCAATCAACTGCTTGAGCCACATCAGCTCCCCCAACCTTTTGATTTTGATTTTATTCATTTTTTTGTCCTCACTTTCATTTATTTCTCCTCTAATCTTTATTATTTCTTTCCCTCTGCTTGCTTTGCAATGGGTTTGCTGTTCTTTTCCTAGCTTCCCAGTTTTTCAGTTAAATCTTCTTTTCTTTTTGAACTACAGAGGGCCAGGCAGTGAATCCATGAGCTTGTATGCGTGAAGCTGGTGCACAATCACTGAGCCACATCAGTTTCTTAGAGTGGTTTTTTATTTGTTTTGCTTGTTGTTTTGTTTTGTTTTGTTTTTTTCAGGAGGCAATGAGGACTGAATCCAAGACTTCCCATGTGGAGCCTGGAGCTCAACCCCTTGAGCCACATCTGGTCATTCAGTTAAATCTTTGAGTTTAGTTCTTTCTTCTTTTTTACTATAGGTGTCAGTGCTATAAATTCCCCTCTCAAGATTCCCTTTGCTGCATTCCATAAATTTTGTTATCTGTGTTCTTGTTTTCATTTGTCTCAAAATATTTGCTGATTTCACTTGCCATTTCTTCTTTGACCCATGATTATTTGGTGGTGTGGTGTTTAACCTCCACACATTTCTAAATTTATCTATTTACTGCCTATCATTGATTTCTAGTTTCATTCCATTATGATAGGAGAAGTTGCTTTGTATGAATTCAATCTTTTTACACTTACTGAGAGCTGCATTGGCCCTAACATGTGGTCTATCCTGGAAAATGGTCCATGGGCCCTTGAGAAGAATGCAAAACCCACAGAGTTTGGGTGCAATATTCTGTATATGTCTGTTAGGTCTAACATGTTTATCTTATTGTTCAAGTTCTCTGTTTCCTTACTCATCTTCTGACTAGTTGTTCTATCTAATGATGTGAGTGGTGTGTTGAAGTCTCCAAGGATTTCTATTTCTCTTTTCCAGATTCTCTCATGTATTTTTGGTCACCCTGGTTTGGTGCATAGATATTTGTGACTGCTCTATCTTCCCAATGGAATATTTTATATTTTAGTAATATATACTGGACTTCTGTATCTCATAACTTTTTTGCATTTAAAGTCTGTTTTATCTGACATTAGTGTACCTGCACCTGCTCTTTTTTAATTACAGTTTGCAGGCCTATCTTCTTCCAACCTTTTACTTTCAGTCAGTTTGTATCTCTGGGTCTAAGGTGAGTCTCTTGTAAGCAGAATATGGATGGCTCATGTATTTTTATTTATTCAGTAAGCCTGTATATTTTGATTGGAGAATTTAATCCATTCACATTCAATGATATTACTGTAAATGCATTATTTATTTCCACCATTTTATTATTTGGTTTTCATATTTCACATTATATTTTCATCTAACTTTTTAATCTTTTGGATATCCTTTCTGCTACTCTTTCTTCTATACTCTCCTCCATGCCCCTCTCTCCTGTCTTTTTCTTTCTGTCTCTAAGGCTTCCTTTAATATTTGCTGCAAAGGGGATTCTTTTTTACCACTCTCTTAGTTTCTGTTTGTGAATATTTTATACTCACTTCAATATTTGAGGGGCAATGTATTAGTCAGCAAAAAGGGTGCTTATGCAAAATACCAGAAGTCTTTTGGCTCTCCTAAGGGGTATATATTTGGGGTAGGAACTTACATATGTCAGGTCATAAAGTGTAAGTTAATTCCCTCACCAAAGTTTATTTTCACGTGTTGTTGCAAGATGATTGTTGTTGTCTGTGAGGGTTCAGACTTTCTGGGTTCCTGTCTTCATGGGTCTTGCTTCTCTCCCGGCATAGGGTTCTTCTCTCCCCATAGCTTGCTTCTCTCTGGGCTCAGAGTTCCTCTCTTCACAGGGCTTGCTTCTCTTTCCTCTGTGTGCTTACTTCCCTGGGCTCCAGCTTAAGACTTCAGCAGCAAACTCCAACATCAGAACTTTAACATCAAAAACTTCCAGCATCAAAAAGCTCCAACTCTGTCCTTTGCCATGCCTTTTATCTGTAGGTCTACACCTACCAAGGGCAGGGACTCAAAACCCTACTGATATGGCCCAATCAAAGCCCTAATCATAATGTAATCATGCCCAGGTGCAGAGCAGTGTACAAACATAATCCAATATCCGTTTTTGGAATTCAAAACTGTATAAAACTGCTAGAGACAATTTTGCTGAATAAAGCATTCTCAGCTGGCAGTTATTGTCTTTCAGTATCCTAATTGTATCATACCGCTGTCTTCTCACATCCATGGTTTCTGCTGAGATATCCACAGTTAAGTTTTATTGGGCATCCCTTGTCTGTGAAGGTTTGCTTCTCCCTTGCTGCTCTCAGAATGTTCTTTTTTTGTTTAATGTTTTACATTCTGAGTAGTATGTTTCTTGGGGCAGGTTTATGTATGTTTATTTTGATAGAGGCACAGTGTGATTCTTGGACATACAAGTTCATTCTTTCATGAGAGTTCCATTTTCTTAGTATTGCTCATAATTTTTTGCTGATGTCTAAATATCTGTGATGGTTAGCCTAATGTGTTAACTGGGCCAGGTAATTGTGCCCAGTTGTTTGGTCAAACAAGCACTGGGCTAATGGTCAGTGGGCTAATAACCACAAGGGCATTTATGGACTTAAGTCGTCACTGACTTTACTGCAGTGGTAAATCATAGATACCTGATTACAATTACATCAGTCAGGGAGATTGCCATCAGCAATGAATGATGCTTTTTCCAATCAGTTGAATGCCTCAAAAGAGGACATGATTCCAGCATTGAGAGAGAATTTCCCAGCTCATCTTTGGGCAGGCAGCATCTCCCAGAACTCATCAAGGACCTTTATTGGACTTTCATTGGAGCCCCTGGTTGCAGCCTACCTGCAGAACCTGGACTTGGGCATCCCCACAGTCATGTGAGAGACTGATAAAATCTCTTACTATTGACAGATACTTCTTATTTATTCTATTTTCATAGAGAATCCTGACTAATACAACTTCTGGTTTTGATAGTAGTTTACACAGATGCTTAATTTCTTTATCTTTATAGAGATTTGGTGGCTAGAGTTTGTGTGTGACTGCTGCTCTCTGATTCTCAGTTCATCCTGGATCATTAGGATTGTCCATAATGTTAACTGCTCAAAACTGGTCGCTGGACTCAGTAATGGGTTGCAGACTCCCTTCCTAGGAACTTGGGGAGCGAAGATATAAAAGCCAGATAAAATCTTTCTTATTTATTTACTTTTTTAAAAATGTACTTTTTTACTTTTTTAAAAGAAACTTAGATTACATAAATTTTACATAAAAAATATAGGGGATTCTCATATGCCCCACTCCCTAGCCCTCCCATATTTTCTCACTTCAACATTTTTCATTAGTGTGGTACATTTGCCACAATTGATGAACACATCTTGGCACATTACCGTTACGCATGGATTATAGTTTACATTGTAGTTAACCCTCTCTCCCACACAGTTTTGGAAGTTGTTCCAAATGGCCATACCATGGCCTGTAACTGTCATTGCAATGTCATTCAGGACAATTCCCCAGGCCTGATAATGCCCCCGTATTACAACTATTTTTCCCTTTCCCTCCCCTCAGAACCTCCAGTGATCACTGCCTCCACATCAATGACAAGAATTCTTCCATTATTAGGATGAAAATAAGACTACAGTAGAATAAAATTAAGTCTACTCTAGTCCATCTTTCATTTCCAAATCCTGACGAATCTGGGAAGGTGATGCCCACTCTGCCTCTAGTTGAGAGGGGGCTTAGATCCTATGGGGCTATCTTGCTTGCAGTTGCAGACTTTCTCTGTTCCTTGAGATGGTTGTTGTCAGTCATCATCTTGTTAGTTGTCCTGGGTGATTCCAATGAACTGGGGTGTAGGCGTTGTAATGCTGTTGAGTTTCAGGGCGCAACTGGAAAATGGAGAGACCAGAGATTTAAGTCTCTTTAGGAAGCAGGCTAGTAAGATAGGGAATTAAGAGACAGATCTGGAATCTTGCAGAGTTCACTTGGGCATGAGTAACCCCCAAGATGGCTGCTGGAAGGCCCCCACCCCCAGGATTCTGCTGTCCAGAACAAAGACTTCTGGATGCAAGGAAAAGCCCTCGATGTTCACTAGGGACTTCACTAATGGATTGATGGGAGGGGTGATCAATCAAACAGCAAACAGCTGGCACCCCTCCCCTGCCATTAGCAAAGTGGTAGATTAGTTAATAGTTCATAAAGCAGACCAGGAGGCCTGAGTGCTCACCCTGCTCTCTTGCCTCTGGACCCATTCCTGCCCTCTGTAAGCCACTCTCACCACTTTTCCTCTGCCATGTGGCCATGTAAGGAAACCTGGGGATTATAATCTGTAAGGGGTAATTGTAGATTGTAAATCAGCCCTCTTTATCCCTTTTCACACCTTTCTGCTCATCCTGGGACCACAGCTCTGTTATTTTCTCCATTTTTCTTCCCTCCCTACCTGAATAAATTACTGACCTAATTATTGATCTGCCATGCTCTTGAAATTCATTTCTGCAGCATAACCAAGAACCTAGATAAAATCCAGTAACACTTGGACACACACCTATCAACTCTAGTACTAATTATAGGTTCAAATAGAAGGGGCAGAAGAGCCATGTGTAGGGAAACCACAGAGGAGTCCAACTGTCACACTGGGAAGCATAATTTCCAAAGTAGGGCCCACTGGCAGGACACCAAACTCCTGAGCTGTCTGCCCTGCCTACAGTGTCTGGATGTCTCCAGAGCCCTCAGGAGCCCTGCTCTTTATTTGAGGGAATATTGATTTTGGCAATGATTTTCACATGCACTTCCTTTTATCTACCAGGAGATGGCAATCTTTGCCATCCTGGCTGTTCAAAGCCAGGTCAAAGAGTGTTTGCTGTTAACTTGGAACAATGTGTTTAGAGGTTCCTGCCTGTAGGCTAAGAGCCTTGTAGTTCAAACTTTCTCAGAGACAGCTCTCCAGGCTTTGCTGGAAGCCCCCTTACTTTTCCAGGGTAGGAAATATTTCCACTCCCCTCTGTGTCCTCAACAACCATAGAGGAGACTGGAAGGGTGGGCTCCTTTAGTCCAGGATCTCTTTTGTCCTGAGCTTGCTCTCAAGGCAAACAATGGCACGGCCACACCTCACCTGCAAGGGCTTGTGGGACAAAGCAGATCAGATTTGTGGGTAAAAGGCTGTTCATCTTAGGCTGTGCCCTCTCTCTGCCCCTCCCTGGTGGGGTGAGTCCTCCACAGTCAGACCCATTTAGTAGAGAGGGAGACTGAGAGAGTCACATCTCTAGTCCCAGATCTCTTTAGTCCCTAGTTGGATCCCAAGGCAAAGGATGGTGCAGCCCCATCCAATCTGGAAGGTGTTTTAGGGCCCAAGAGTCCAAATTTGTGGGTCAAAAGCTGAGTCAGCCTTAGGCTGTGTCCCTCTCTCTTCCCTTTCCTGTGGGGGTAGACCCCTGGAGCCTCCTTTGTCTGGAGCAGCCCAGATGCCTGAGAATTCTAAAGTGTCTTTAGTGGGGGCAGGGCGCCTGCAGGAGCAGCTGCTGGTTTTAACTCTCAGTTATGCCATCCCGATATTTTCCCTTGTCCCTCTCTCTTCTGGGTGGTGTCTAGCCTTTGCCTGGTATCCTAAACTCTAGAAGATTTTTTCCAGGTCATTTCAGCCAGTCCTCTAGCTATCCTTCTGGGAGAGAAGAGAGTCCCATATGTTTCTGATCCACCACATTCCCAGACATTCTACCACTATGTTTCTTTCTGCCTGCTTTTCTCTCTTGCCTCCACTTTACTCTGTGTGTAGACTTTACGTTTTCCTACTGCAAATGCATTTTCTGCATGTATATTCTTTTACTCTGTATCTTTCCATTCTGACTTTGAGATATGAGGCTGAGGAAGGAGGTGGGGATTTGAGAGGTGTGGAGAATGTATTCTGATCCCTGGGAGCCTGCAGGCCCCAGAAAGAAGCCAGAGAGATGGTGGAAAACCATGGTTTCTGCAGGTCCCTAGGTCAGAGGAAAGGGAGAGCAGGATGCCAGCTAGGATTCTAGACCCACAAATGTCAGGAGTGATTAGAATGGGACAACAATGAAGAGGGGCAGGTTATTCCAAAAATACTTGTGTTTTCCACAACAGGAGCAGCTGCCTACACTATAATGTACAGGGTACAGGGAATGTACATGAATGAACATTAAAATGCCACTGCTCCTCTCAGTCCTGAGCCACTTGTGAGGTTGACCCAGTGACCAACCCTGTGGTCCTCCTCAAAGTACAGAGGCTCAGGACTGTTCTTGATAATTACACTTTAAAACCCATTTTACAGAGCATTAGGTGGAACTGGCACTGAACAACTATGTGGGAAAATTACATATATATTTATATTATGGGTGTGTGCGGTCACCAGTCGGGCTGAAGTGTGGTTTGCTGGCCTGGCGGGGGAGCAGCCGCGGTAGGCCAAGCTGCTGCCCCCATAATAGGGTGGCTGGTCGGACTCACCGCCACCCCTGAAGGGAGCTCGGCATGGGCGCAGAGTGCCCTCGGGTCTCCCCTTCTCGGCAGCCATGCTTCCGCGGCTGCCCCTCCTCCCGGATGGCGCCACCCGATGCCTGTGGGGCAGCACCCTTCTTCTTCTTTCTCCCTGCGCAGGCGCAGGGCGGAAAATTCCAGTCTGCCCTTTTCCCCTCCCCCGACAGCAGCAACAGCCAGGTGTGGGCGGAAAAATCCAGTCCGCCCTTTTCCCTTCCCCCGACAGCAGCAACAGCCAGGTGTGGGCGGAAAAATCCAGCCCGCCCTTTTCCCTTCCCCCGACAGCAGCAACAGCCAGGCGTGGGCGGGAAACTCAAGTCTGCCCTCCACCCCAGCAACAGCAGCCACCAATCCCTAAACCCTGCCCCTTCCCCCAGCAACAGCAACAGCCAATCCCTAAGCACCACCCCTCCCCCGTCCAGTACCGCCCACTGACCTTTCGCCGGCAACCAATCAGAACAGGGCGTGGCTTCGACCAATCAGCCTTCCCCAGCCCCTATAAAACTGTTGCCTCTCCCTCAGTAAAGTGGACTTGCGTGTTTACCTTGTCTCCGCGGTAGTTCTTCTGCCGTGCGCCCTCCAGTCCTGAGAGCCCCCGACAAGGGCCTGGCCTCCCTTGTCCCCAGTTCGTCGCCTGCTTCTCCGGGCGACCCCTTCGTCGCCGGCTTCGCCGGGCGACCCCGTCAGCCGAACCGCGCAACCCCTTGTGAGACCGATCCCTCGTCTGCTGCCGGACCGACCCCTCATCCCAGGTGGGACCGACCCTCGTCCCAAGCGGGACTGACCCCTCGTCCAGAGCTGGACCGACCCCTCGTCCGCAGCCAGACCCCACCTCTACCGACCGAGCAAGCCGCCGCAGTTGGCGCCCAACGTGGGGCAAGGCAACCCCACCACAGCCTCACTCCATAACCTGGCGGCCCCCCCTCCTCTCTTCTCACCGTGGGACTTCTCTCGTGCAACATTGCTGCTACCTGAGCCTTGGCTACCTCATACGATCCACGGCGGTCTGGGAGAATCGCTGGATGGCTTTCTCCTTCCATGTCGGGGGCTTATACCGACCTGCTATGATTAAGAGGAGCCTTGGATTTCTCGGGAGCGTGCGCTTGCACGTCTGAAGTAATCCTACCACAGCCCTACCCCCTCCTCTCTTCTCACCGTGGGACTTCTCTCGTGCAACATTGCTGCTACCTGAGCCTTGGCTACCTCATACGATCCACGGCGGTCTGGGAGAATCGCTGGATGGCTTTCTCCTTCCATGTCGGGGGCTTATACCGACCCGCTATGATTAAGAGGAGCCTTGGATTTCTCGGGAGCGCGCGCTTGCACGTCTGAAGTAATCCTACCACAGCCCTACGCCTTCCTCTCTTCTCACCTTGGGACTTCTCTCGTGCAACATTGCTGCTACCTGAGCCTTGGCTACCTCATACGATCCACGGCGGTCTGGGAGAATCGCTGGATGGCTTTCTCCTTCCATGTCAGGGGCTTATACCGACCCGCTATGATTAAGAGGAGCCTTGGATTTCTCGGGAGCGCGCGCTTGCACGTCTGAAGTAATCCTACCATAGCCCTACGCTCTCCTCTCTTCTCACCCCTATCTTTTCACTCTGCATTGCTGCTCCTGAACCTTGGTGACCTCATATGATCCACGGCGGTCTGGGAGAATCGCTGGATGGCTTTCTCCTTCCATGTCGGGGGCTTATACCGAGCCGCTATGATTAAGAGGCGCCAATAAAACTCTCAGGAGCACGTGCCTGAGCACCTCCACCCCTGCCTTCACCTCTGCCTCCTCCCTTCTGCGCTTGCTCCCCTTTGCCTTGCTCCACTGCTCGTCGTCCCGCCCTCCCCTCGTCGGGGCCTTCTCTTGGCCCGCGACCACCGTCGGAGCCCCACCGGCTCCGACCCCTCGTCTCACCGCGCACCTCGGCTCCCATCGCCGCGCTCTCAAGGTAAGGGCCCCTTTTCTTATCGGCTCCAAAAGGCCATTAGCAATGGGTAACATCCTATCTGCTAAGCAAGCCCCACAAGTTCGGGCCCTCACCGGTCTCCTAGACACTCACCGGTGTAAGATCTCTTTCAAACAGCTTCAAGTATATTGGGACCTTCTTCTCCCCTTTAATCCGTGGCTTACCACGTGTCAGCTTTGGGACCCGGACACCTATACTCGCCTTATAGATAGGGTCACTTTTGCTGTGGAGCAGGAAGGTAAAAGATTCCCTCCTGGCTTATTACAGGCAACATGAAGTCCAGAAGAAATCTTGAAGGGTATAATCTATGATATGCTATATAAAAAAGGATTTAAAAGCAGCTATACCAAGAAAGTAAGAATTATGAGTCAACTGTAAATAAATTATATATTTCTGTTAATGTGTTGTAATTGTTCTGTGTTTGTCTGTCTGTTCGCTCAATGTCAACATATATTGTGATACCTCCGGATGGTAAATATAAATTACTAGAAATCTTTAAAAGAGCTCTATTCAAATGGCCAAAAATTAAATAAGCGCTTATATTAATACTTAAGTTTATTATATTAATACATAAGTTTAAATGTTAATAAGATATCTACAATTTAAAAAAAAATTGTAAGTCTTAATTAACAAAATTAACTGTACGTCTTCATAAAAAGTTGTTCTTGCCTAGATTAAAATGAATAACTTATTTTTCTTCACAGGATAATATAAAGAATGTAAAACTTATATGAATATTAAAAAGGTTAAAAGTTTGTAAAAATGCTAACGGAAATGTAATAAGTTTTGCAAAAAGACGTATTTTGTCCTAAAGTAAGATGGCTAATTTTTCATAAACTCTTGAAATTTAATTTGCATGCGGCAAGTGTAAAAGGTATTGTGATAACTTTACGTAAGGGAATGTGTTCTGTAAAGATAAAATTTATCTTCAATAGTTTACATTAAGGTATTAAATGGCTAATTCCAAAAGGTCATTCTTAAATATATATATATAAAACTAAATTGATGATAATAATAATAAAAGGTAATTTTGTAACAGGAAAGATTAACAGCAACCAAGCTCCCCTGCCAACTTGCTTTTAGGAAACGGTTTCTAATATTGCATGCTACTAAGTATTTAAAGAAAAGTTATTCTTAAGGAAACAAAAAATGGTTTTGTCTTTGCAGCCATTGTCTATTTAGCAACACCCCTCGCTATCGGCCTAGCCACTGTTGCGCCGGACGATTGGAACCTTAAACAAAGACTCCTCCTCACTGTCATCTTCCTATCTATCGTTACTATATTTACTGCCCTCATTCTCCTTCGTTTATAAAGCAGTCTCCTACAAACCACAAAGCTTCTGTCTTAAACATACCATTCTCAACCCTATCCTCTAAATGATCTTCTCACTTCCCCCACAGCCTTTAATACTCTATTTCTTTCTCATAACCTTTGCTTTCTTGATAATATTTTCTGCCATCTGTCTAGCCGCTACCATCCCAGAAGATTGTAACCACGGCCCCCCATGCCGCCATCGCTCTCAAGCAGCTCCAGCCCTGCTAAACGGCCCGCAACCCGCTTTCCCCGGCCCGCGGCCTGCTTTCTAGCATCCAATAATGCTTCTGCTCTTGCCTCCCCATACTTCTGCGGAGCTTCCTCCTGTCTCGACCTCACTCCTCTTCTCAGCCATCCAAAGCATCCTTTCTCGTCCCCCGCCCCCCTCCTTTTTTCGCTTGAACCCCTACTGCGTTGCAGATTGGGCCGCCCCATGTCGGCCTGCCCCATTAACATCGGCCTCTCTCGCGCCTGTGAAGACTTTGGCCTTCTTATTGTCCTCGCCTACATCTCCACCACTCCCGACGCTGCCGCCACCACCATCGCTGGTGCCCTGACGCGACTTGTCCTCACCGCTGCGATCCTCCAGACCATCACACAGTCTGCCTCTACCGCTCTTCGCCGCCAAGAAGAGATCAACTACCTGTAACGCGCTGTCATCCTGGACTTTTAACAAGCAGATGGACCTTATAGCCACCGAGATCAACAAGAATTGGACATTGGCCACCCTTGCTTGCAACGGCAAGATACTGCCCCCCAAATTGTACATTTATCCCCGTCATACTCACCTCCCTCTTCAGCCCCACTTCCCTCATTGCTTACTGCCTCTTGGGCCTCGGCTACTTGTTGCTGCTGCCATCCTGGCCCTTATTTGAAAAGAAGGGGGAAATGCGGTCACCAGTCGGGCTGAAGTGTGGTTTGCTGGCCTGGCGGGGGAGCAGCCGCGGTAGGCCAAGCTGCTGCCCCCATAATAGGGTGGCTGGTCGGACTCACCGCCACCCCTGAAGGGAGCTCGGCATGGGCGCAGAGTGCCCTCGGGTCTCCCCTTCTCGGCAGCCATGCTTCCGCGGCTGCCCCTCCTCCCGGATGGCGCCACCCGATGCCTGTGGGGCAGCACCCTTCTTCTTCTTTCTCCCTGCGCAGGCGCAGGGCGGAAAATTCCAGTCTGCCCTTTTCCCCTCCCCCGACAGCAGCAACAGCCAGGTGTGGGCGGAAAAATCCAGTCCGCCCTTTTCCCTTCCCCCGACAGCAGCAACAGCCAGGTGTGGGCGGAAAAATCCAGCCCGCCCTTTTCCCTTCCCCCGACAGCAGCAACAGCCAGGCGTGGGCGGGAAACTCAAGTCTGCCCTCCACCCCAGCAACAGCAGCCACCAATCCCTAAACCCTGCCCCTTCCCCCAGCAACAGCGACAGCCAATCCCTAAGCACCACCCCTCCCCCGTCCAGTACCGCCCACTGACCTTTCGCCGGCAACCAATCAGAACAGGGCGTGGCTTCGACCAATCAGCCTTCCCCAGCCCCTATAAAACTGTTGCCTCTCCCTCAGTAAAGTGGACTTGCGTGTTTACCTTGTCTCCGCGGTAGTTCTTCTGCCGTGCGCCCTCCAGTCCTGAGAGCCCCCGACAAGGGCCTGGCCTCCCTTGTCCCCAGTTCGTCGCCTGCTTCTCCGGGCGACCCCTTCGTCGCCGGCTTCGCCGGGCGACCCCGTCAGCCGAACCGCGCAACCCCTTGTGAGACCGATCCCTCGTCTGCTGCCGGACCGACCCCTCGTCCCAGGTGGGACCGACCCTCGTCCCAAGCGGGACTGACCCCTCGTCCAGAGCTGGACCGACCCCTCGTCCGCAGCCAGACCCCACCTCTACCGACCGAGCAAGCCGCCGCAGGTGTATACATATAGATGTTTGTATTCTATATAAATAAATATTCACATATTTTTGTGTGCCTTGTATGCACAAAGAGAGGGATGAAAATCCACAACAACACTACTAGAGTTAATGGATGAGTTCAGCAAAGTGGTGGGATACAATATTAATATGCAAGAATTAAGAGCATTTCTATACACTATCAATGTGCAATTTCAGAAGAAAATCAGGAAAAATTTTCATTTATAATAGCAATTAAAACAGCCAAATATTTAGGAAAAAAATTAACCAAGTACATAAAGGACATGTACTCAGAAAACTACAAAATATAACTAAAAGAAACCAAAGAGGACATAAATAAATGACAGGGCATTCCATGTTTATGGATTGGAAGACTATCATTAAGATATCAATTCTACCCAAATTGATTACAGATTCAACACAATCCCAATAAAAATCCCAACAGCATTTTTTGCAGAAATCAAAAAATCCATAATCAAATTTATTTGGAAGTGTAGGGGAGGGGGCTCAGAAGCGCCATAAATGTCTTACAATGAACCAATTTTTGTGAAAAGATGCTTCTCTCTTGGTTGTTCCTCCCAAGAGTGTCTTTTTCCCATGTTGTGGTAAAATAAAACACAGAGACTTTAAAGGGAGTGCAGGGGAAGTTTATTGAGCTAAAGTTGCATTAATGCAGGGGCAGCACAAAAAAAGAGGTTTCTGCTCAAAGGGTTGAGCAGGGGGAGCAGTTTGTATGGCTGCCTGAGACAAAGGAGAGTTGAAGGGGAATGGTAAGAGATAAAGGGGACACTATTTGTGGTTAGTACCTGTGTTCTGTGAGATATGTGGACATGGGGGCTGTTTGGGCAGGGTGTCCTTGAGGCCGATTTGTTCATCAGCAAGCAGGATGTGGATGTAGCCACCTGGTGAAGTCAGCCTTGCAGGTGTCAGCTTGAATCCTTTGTCATGGTTTCTCCTCTCAGGCTGTGCCAAGGGGCTTTATCACCCCTGCAAAGGATTGTTGGTATGTCAGTTTACCTCAGTTAGCCTCCATTTCTTCTTTATATGTCCTGGGATAAAATGAAAGCTCAAGCAAATCAAGATAGTTAGGAAAATCATTTACCATTCCATTTTCACTCCCATTATTGCAAACTTCCATCTCATTCAGCAGTAACTTCATGAGAAAAGACCATGGCTTTTAGGCAGTTTGTGGGATTATCCCTTAAGAAATTTATTTGATGCCAAATATAAGACATGATGTATAAGCTTGCTTGATTATGTTGTGCTAAAAATGAAACAGATTTATACAGGGAGTGCAGAGCTAGTTACTGAGCTAAAGTTGTATTAATGCAAAAAAGCATTAAACTCTCTGCTCAAAAGTTTGAGTTGTGGGAGCAGTTTACGTGGCTGCTCAAGAAAAAGGGAAGCTATGGGGGGAATGGGGAGAGATAAGGGGACACGATTCAGCCTTGCTATGTGCTGTCCATGTGTTCCATGCTTCCTGTACTTTACAAGGCTGTGGGGTGCTTTGAACAGGGTGTCCTTGGGGCCCAGTTAGATAATCACCCAGCAGGATGCTGATGTAAGGTCAAGGTTATCTGGTGAAGATCAGCAGGCCTTGCTGGTGTCAGTAGACTGTTACATTTCTTCTCCTCATGCTGGGGTTGAGGGTATTGTCAGCACTGAAAGGATTATTGGTTGGTCTGCTCACTTGAGTTAATCTGTGTTTCTTCTTCATAACTCCCTGGATAAAATGGAAGCTCAAGCAAATCAAGATGGTTAGTAAAATCATTTATCTTTCCAATTTCACAATTATAAGTTTACGTCATCCCTTTAACACTAAACCATCCAAACTGAATTTTATAGGCACAGAGAGAATATGGGCAGCAGAGAGAGCCAGGCTGGCTTATAAGGGAATGAAAAGGCTTCCCCCATGAATGTCTTACCCAACCCCTACTCTGGACAATATTTCCTATACTTGGGTTTGGTGAAAATTACAATAGGTATTTACTCAGATGCAGAACCCTCAAGCACTTGCCCCCACAATCCGCACTGACCACAGCTCTCCAGTGCCACAAATGAGCTGTCAGAATAGTCCCTCTGATGCTAAGGTCCTAGCATCACTGATTTTGGGACAGGATGAGTAATAGATGTACAAAATATTACATTGAAATTAAAAGAAAAACAGGTGGTCATGTCTAAGAATCATGCCAATAGATTAAACAGATGGCTCAGGGACTGGATGTCTTGCCTGAATCCCATTGCTGTTTAGAGGCCAGGGTGTTAGATGATGCATAGCCCTAGATTACTTATTGGACTCCAAAAGAAGGGTCTATGGCAATACTAACAGATCTTGCTTCACGTGGGGAGATAACAGTGATCAAGTTATCTTGATCTTGACCCACAGGGACCATGGTGCCTGTGTTGACTAAAAGATTTGAGCAAGACAAAATTTTCATATTTTTAAATTATGTTCTCCTGGCTTTCCCCCTACTAAAGGGGTACTTCCAAAGAAATACAGGGCCTATATACAGGAAAGTACAAAACAATGCTAAAAGAAATCAATGAAGAGCTAAACAAATGGAAAGACATTCTGTGATCATGGATAGGAAGAAAATATCATGAAGATGTCAATTCTACCCAAAACGATTGATAGATTCAGTGCAACACCAATCAAAATTCCAACAGCCTATGTTACAGAAAGAAAAGGCAATTACTAAAATTCATAGGGAAAGTGCACCCGGATAACCAAAAGCATCCTTAAAAAGAAGAGCAACATGGAGGCATTTCACTGCCGAGCCTGAAAACATATTACAAAGGTACAGTGGTCAAAACACCACAGTACTGGCATAAAGACAGACACATCAAGAGTGGAATAGAATTGAGAGTACAGAAATAAACCCTCACCTCTATGGTCAACTGGTTCTTTTCTTTTTCCTCTTCCCCATCCCCCTCCTCCCCTGCTGTTTTTGCTGTCTGTGTCCATTTGCTGTGTGATCTTCTGTATCTATGTCTCCTTTTGTCTTCTCTTCTCATCTTTCTCCTCTTAAGATTCACCAGGATTTGATTCTGGGGACCCATGATGTGGAGAGAGTTTCCCTGTCAATTGCGCCACCTCAGTTCCTAGTCTCTGCTGCACTTCACGTTGACTCTCCCCTTCCTCTCTGTTGTTGCGTCATCACCTTGCTGTGTGGCTCATTTGTGTGGGTACTGGTTCACCACATGGGCACTCAGCTCGCCACACAGGGACTGGCTCAGTACATGGGCACTCATGCAGGCACTCGGTTGACCATGCAGGCACTCTCACAGGCACTCAGCTTACTGTGTGGGCAATGGTCACTGTGTGGGCACTGGCTCACCACGTGGGCACTCACATGGGCACTCGGCTCACCATGGGGGCACTCAGCTGACCACGTGGGCACTTGGATCACCATGCGGCACTTGTGTGGGCACTTGGCTCACAATGTGGGCACTCAGCTCACTGTGCAGGCACCCACATGGACACTCAGCTCACTGTGAGGCACTTAGCTCACCAGGTGGCACTTGGATCACCATGCAGGCACTTGTGTGGGCACTCGGCTCACAATGTGGGCACTCGGCTCACTGTGCAGGTACCCACATGGACACTCAGCTCACTGTGAAGCACTCAGCTCACCAGGTGGGCACTTGGCTCACTGGGTGGGCACTCAGCTCACCACGTGGGCACTGGCTTGCCATGAACACATGCATTCTCTTCTTTTTCACCAGAAGGCCCAGGCTCCAAACCAGGGTCCTCCCATATGGTAGGCAGAGGCCTTATCACTTGAGCCACATGTTCATCCCATGGCCAAATGATTCTTGACAAAACCAGCAAGTCCATGTTCATGGGATAAAACAGGTTTTCCAACAAATGGTGCTGAGAGAACTGGATATATATAACCAAAAAAATGAAAAAGGCCCCTAACTCACTCACTATACAAGAATCAACTCAAAATTGGTCAAAGACCCAAATAGATAAGCCAGGATCATAAAACTACTAGAAGAAAATGCAGGGAAATGTCTTAAAGATCTTATGGTAGGTCGTGGTTTCTTGTACCTTACACCCAACATGCAAGCAACAGAAGAAAAACAGATAAATGAGGCCTCCTCAAAATTAAACACTTTTGCACCATACAAGACTTTGTCAAAAGGGTGAAAAGGCAGCTGACTCAGTGGGAGGAAATATTTGGAAATTACATGTCTAATACAGGTTCAATAGCCATGATATTTAAAGTGATGTTACAACTCAACAATAAAAAGACAAATGATTAAAAGATGGGCAAAAGATCTGAATAGACATTTGCCCAAAGAAGAAATACAGACGGCAAAACAAAGAAAAAGAAAAAAGTTCAACATTATTAATGATTAGGAAACTGCCAATCAAAACTATAATGAGATATCAGTTCACACCCATTGGATTGGCCAGTACTAAAAAGACAGAGAACTACATGAGTTAGAGAGGATGTGAGAAGTAGGGACACTTATTCACTGTTGTAGGGAATGCAGAGTGGCCCAGCCCCTGTGATGGACTGCTTGGCAGTTCCTAAAGAAGTAGAATATAGATTTGCCATGTGAGCCTGCAATACAACTACTGAGTATATGCTGAAAAGCCCTGAGAGCAGTGCCACAGAGAAATACACCAATGTTCATAGCAGAATTATTCATTATGCCCCTCAACCTTCAATGCTTCTGCCAGTTTCCCTCACTACTCAGATACCTGCTCCTCAGAGCTTGGCTGTCGTCCACCTCCATGAGCCTCCTTTTCTCCCAAAACTTCACTCCCCAGCTTCCCTACTTATGCTTCTTCATCACCCTTAACATTTCCTGACATGCCATGTATTCTCTTTAGTTTCTGCAGTCACCCCTCAGGCTGAAGTGTGGTTTGCTGGCCTGGCGGGGGAGCAGCCACGGCAGGCCAAGCCACTGCCCCCATAATAGGGTGGCTGGTCAGACCCACCACCACCCTTGAAGGAAGCTCGGCATGGGTGCAGAGTGCCCTCGGGTCTCCCCTTCTCGGCAGCCATGCTTCCGCGGCCACCCTTCCTCCCGGATGGTGCCACACAATGCCTTGTGGGGCAGCACCCTTCTTCTTTCTCCCTGTGCAGGTGCAGGTTGGAAAAATCCAGTCTGCCCTTTTCCCCTCCCCCAACAGCAGCAACAGCCAGGCATGGGCGGAAAAATCCAGACTGCCCTTTTCCCCTCCCCCGACAGCAGCAACAGCCAGGCGTGGGCAGAAAAATCCAGTCTGCCCTCTACCCCAACAACAGCAGCCACCAATCACTAAACCCTGCCACTTCCCCCAGCAACAGCAACAGCCAATCCCTAATCACCACCCCTCCCCCATCCAGTACCACCCACTGACCTTTCGCCAGCAACCAATCAGAACAGGGCGTGGCTTCGACCAATCAGCCTTCCCCAGCCCCTATAAAACTGTTGCCTCTCCCTCAATAAAGTGGACTTGTGTGTTTACCTTGTCTCTGCGGTAGTTCTTCTGCCGTGTGCCCTCCAGTCCTGAGAGCCCCCAACAAGGGCCTGGCCTCCCTTGTCCCCAGTTCATCGCCTGCTTCTCCGGGTGACCCCTTTGTCGCCGGCTTCGCCGGGTGACCCCGTCAGCCGAACCGCACAACCCCTTGTGAGACCAATCCCTCGTCTGCTGCCGGCCGACCCCTCGTTCCAAGTGGGACCGACCCCTCGTCCCAAGTGGGACCGACCCCTCATCCAGAGCTGGACCAACCCCTCGTCCACAGCCAGACCCCACCTCTACCAACCGAGCAAACCGTCGCAGCTGGCACCCAATGTGGGGCAAGGCAACTCCACCACAGCCTCACTCCATTACCTGGCGGCCCACCCCCTCCTCTCTTCTCACCGTGGGGCTTCTCTCGTGCAACATTGCTGCTACCTGAGCCTTGGCTACCTCATATGATCCACGGCGGTCTGGGAGAATCGCTGGATGGCTTTCTCCTTCCATGTCGGGGGCTTATACCGACCTGCTATGATTAAGAGGAGCCTTGGATTTCTCGGGAGCGCTCGCTTGCACTTCTGAAATAACCCTCCCACAGCCCTACGCCCTCCTCTCTTCTCACCCCTATCTTTTCGCTCTGCATTGCTGCTCCTGAACCTTGGTGACCTCATACGATCCATGGTGGTCTGGGAGAATCGCTGGATGGCTTTCTCCTTCCATGTCGGGGGCTTATACCGAGCCGCTATGATTAAGAGGCGCCAATAAAACTCTCAGGAGTGCGTGCCTGAGCACCTCCACCCCTGCCTTCACCTCTGCCTCCTCCCCTCCGCGCTTGCTCCCCTTTGCCTTGCTCCACTGCTCGTCGTTCCGCCCTCCCTTCGTCAGGGCCTCTCTTGGCCTGCGACCACCGTCAGAGCCCCACTGGCTCCGACCCCTCATCTCACCGCACACCTCAGCTCCCATCGCCGCACTCTCAAGGTAAGGGCCCCTTTTCTTATCGGCTCCAAAAGGCCATTAGCAATGGGTAACATCCTATCTGCTAAGTAAGCCCCACAAGTTCGGGCCCTCCCCGGTCTCCTAGACACTCACTGGTGTAAGATCTCTTTGAAACAGCCCCAAGTCTTCTGTAACAGCAGCCCCCCATGCCGCCATCGCTCTCAAGCAGCTCCAGCCCCGCTAAGCGGCCCAAACCCGCTTTCCCCAGCCCGCAGCCTGCTTTTTAGCATCTAATAACGTTTCTGCTTTTGCCTCCCCATACTTCTGCGGAGCTTCCTCCTGTCTCGACCTCACTCCTCTTCTCAGCCATCCAAAGCGTCCTTTCTCGTCCCCTGCCCCCCTCCTCTTTTTGCTTGAACCCCCATTGCGTTGCAGATTGGGCCGCCCCATGTCGGCCCGCACCATTAACATCGGCCTCTCTCACGCCCGTGGAGACTTTGGCCTTCTTGTTGCCCTCGCCTACATCTCCACCACTCCCGACGCTGCCACCACCACCACCGCTGGTGCCCTGACGTGACTTGTCCTCACAGCTGTGATCCTCTAGACCATCACACAGTCTGCCTCTACTGCTCTTCGCCGCCAAGAAGAGATCAACTACCTGTAACGTGCTGTCATCCTGGACTTTTAACAAGCAGATGGATCTTATAGCCATTGAGATCAACGAGAATTGGACATTGGCCACCCTTGCTTGCAACGGCAAGATATTGCCCCCCAAATTGTACATTTATATCCCCATCATACTCACCTCCCTCTTCAGCCCCGCTTCCCTCATTGCTTACTGCCTCTTGGGCCTCGGCTGCTTGTTGCTGCTGCCATCCTGGCCCTTATTTGAAAAGAAAGGGGAAATGCGGTCACCCCTCGGGCTGAAGTGTGGTTTGCTGGCCTGGCAGGGGAGCAACCACGGCAGGCCAAGCCGCTGCCCCCATAATAGGGTGGCTGGTCGGACCCACCGCCACCCCTGAAGGAAGCTCAGCATGGGCGCAGAGTGCCCTCGGGTCTCCCCTTCTCAGCAGCCATGCTTCCGTGGCCACCCCTCCTCCCGGATGGCACCACACGATGCCTTGTGGGGCAGCACCCTTCTTCTTCTTTCTCCCTGTGCAGGCGCAGGGTGGAAAAATCCAGTCTGCCCTTTTCCCCTCCCCTGACAGCAGCAACAGCCAGGCGTGGGCGGAAAAATCCGGACTGCCCTTTTCCCCTCCCCTGACAGCAGCAACAGCCAGGCGTGGGCAGAAAAATCCAGTCTGCCCTCTACCCCAGCAACAGCAGCCACCAATCACTAAACCCTGCCACTTCCCCCAGCAACAGCAACAGCCAATCCCTAATCACCACCCTTCCCCCATCCAGTACCGCCCACTGACCTTTCACCGGCAACCAATCAGAACAGGGCATGGCTTCGACTAATCAGCCTTCCCCAGCCCCTATAAAGCTGTTGCCTCTCCCTCAATAAAGTGGACTTGCGTGTTTACCTTGTCTCTGCGGTAGTTCTTCTGCCATGCACCCTCCAGTCCTGAGAGCCCCCGACAAGGGCCTGGCCTCCCTTGTCCCCAGTTCATCGCCTGCTTCTCCGGGCGACCCCTTCATCACCGGCTTCGCCGGGCGACCCCATCAGCCAAACCGCGCAACCCCTTGTGAGACCGATCCTTCGTCTGCTGCCGGACCGACCCCTCGTCCCAAGTGGGACCGACCCCTCATCCCAAGTGGGACCGACCCCTTGTCCAGAGCTGGACCAACCCCTCATCCGCAGCCAGACCCCACCTCTACCGACCGAGCAAACCGTCGCAAGTTTCCTGTTGAATCTCCTGTTCTTTCCTAAATTATCAGCTCCACAGTGACAAGGATTTTCCTATCATCACTGATCTATCCCCACAAAAACCCCAGGTTTCTCTATTTTGGGGAGGTAAGAGAAAACTATTTGTTGATTTATGTCATGTGGGTGCCTCAAATGCTCAGAGTGTCACTTGCGGCTTTCCTCAGGAGTCATTATAAGCCTCCAGTTTTTGCTCACTGTCTCCCACAGCATGACTATACATGACTAGAATTATTACCTTAGGGATGCCAGCTATTTCTCTGGGAAAGGAGATCCATGCTGCTCCCTCAGCGTTGCTTTGAGGTGTGTCATTTAAATGGAAAGCAGGAGTGAGAGATGGGTGTGGGATGGGGAGTGGAGATTTTCTGATATTGTCCAAGAGGGATTTCTTCCTGCTCAGAGACTCATACTGCAGCACTCTCAGAAGGGAATAAAAACCTCTCCAAGTGAAGATATCACTTTTAAATTTTTATTCTTTATTCTTTTCAAATATACTATTGAATTATATAACATTCTTTGTAGGTATACTGTATATCTTCTTCCCAAGGAAGAAAATTATTTTATTTTTATTTTACATCTATTAAAAATTTGAGTAAAATTTACATTTACTTATAACTTAGGTTTCTTGTTAAATATTCTTGTAAGTTTATATTGTTAAAAGTCATTACTGAACTACATATATGTTCAACTTATGTATATAGTAGATATTATGTAGATGAGAAAAATAAAGTTTATACTCATAAGATCAACACAAAAATTATAAATATATGAACAGATTAATAAAGAAATAAATCAACATACATAAACATATACATAAGTCTCTTACACATATATTAACAATCTCATCAGTAGAGTAGCTTCTCTCATGCTGAGTTTCTGTCAAGAGAAAGTCCCATATTTCCTGTACCCTACAAGTCCAAACTCTGTGTGACTGAAGGAGGAATTGACTATGGAAGAAATAACTTGTGTGTCTAGGAGGTAAACAGAAAAACTCCAGTCCATGGAGGAAGTTCTTTTGATCCACTGCCCTCAAAAACTCTCTGATGGAAGAATTGGAGAAGGTCATTCCTGCCTGGTGGCTCTGCAGGTCTGAGGGGAGCAGAAGCTCAGTGCTGCTTTAAGACCGACCCAGGCCCACTGCGGGAGGAGGGACCATCAGGGAGGGGAAGGGATCCCAAACACCCTGAGTATGGAAAAGCGCCTGGTGCTGTGGTGGTCCTCATTACCTCTTCTTGTGCCTTCAGTGTTTTTAGCATCTTCATCTCATCTTCTTTGGAACATCTGGATCTCTCTTCCTATAGTTCTAGGACCACTGAAGTTATTTCCTCCATCAACACTGCTGTTTTCCCTTAGTCTTTCTGTAGGTGTCAGTGAGACTGGGTGCGGTCACCCCTCAGGCTGAAGTGTGGTTTGCTGGCCTGGCGGGGGAGCAGCCGCGGCAGGCCAAGCCGCTGCCCCCATAATAGGGTGGCTGGTCGGACTCACCGCCACCCCTGAAGGAAGCTCGGCATGGGCGCAGAGTGCCCTCGGGTCTCCCCTTCTCGGCAGCCATGCTTCCGCGGCCGCCCCTCCTCCCGGATGGCGCCACACGATGCCTGTAGGGCGGCACCCTTCTTCTTTCTCCCTGCGCAGGCGCAGGGCAGAAAATTCCAGTCTGCCCTTTTTCCCTCCCCCGACAGCAACAACAGCCAGGTGTGGGTGGAAAAATCCAGCCCGCCCTTTTCCCCTCCCCCGACAGCAGCAACAGCCAGGTGTGGGCGGAAAAATCCAGCCCGCCCTTTTCCCTTCCCCCGACAGCAGCAATAGCCAGGTGTGGGCGGAAAAATCCAGTCTGCCCTCCACCCCAGCAACAGCAGCCACTAATCCCTAAACCCTGCCCCTTCCCCCAGCAACAGCGACAGCCAATCCCTAACCACCACCCCTCCCCCATCCAGTACCGCCCACTGACCTTTCACCAGCAACCAATCAGAACAGGGCGTGGCTTCGACCAATCAGCCTTCCCCAGCCCCTATAAAACTGTTGCCTCTCCCTCAGTAAAGTGGACTTGCGTGTTTACCTTGTCTCCGCGGTAGTTCTTCTGCCGTGCGCCCTCCAGTCCTGAGAGCCCCCGACAAGGGCCTGGCCTCCCTTGTCCCCAGTTCGTCGCCTGCTTCTCCGGGCGACCCCTTCGTCGCCGGCTTCGCCGGGTGACCCCGTCAGCCGAACCGCGCAACCCCTTGTGAGACCGATCCCTCGTCTGCTGCCGGACCGACCCCTCGTCCCAGGTGGGACCGACCCCTCGTCCCAAGCGGGACCGACCCCTCGTCCAGAGCTGGACCGACCCCTCGTCCGCAGCCAGACCCCACCTCTACCGACCGAGCAAGCCGTCGCAGTTGGCGCCCAACGTGGGGCAAGGCAACCCCACCACAGCCTCACTCCATAACCTGGCAGCCCTACGCCCTCCTCTCTTCTCACCTTGGGACTTCTCTCGTGCAACATTGCTGCTACCTGAGCCTTGGCTACCTCATATGATCCACGGCGGTCTGGGAGAATCGCTGGATGGCTTTCTCCTTCCATGTCGGGGGTTTATACCGACCCGCTATGATTAAGAGGAGCCTTGGATTTCTCGGGAGTGCGCGCTTGCACGTCTGAAGTAATCCTACCACAGCCCTACGCCCTCCTCTCTTCTCACCTTGGGACTTCTCTCGTGCAACATTGCTGCTACCTGAGCCTTGGCTACCTCATACGATCCACGGCGGTCTGGGAGAATCGCTGGATGGCTTTCTCCTTCCATGTCGGGGGCTTATACCGACCCGCTATGATTAAGAGGAGCCTTGGATTTCTCGGGAGCACGCGCTTGCACGTCTGAAGTAACCCTACCATAGCCCTACGCTCTCCTCTCTTCTCACCCCTATCTTTTCGCTCTGCATTGCTGCTCCTGAACCTTGGCGACCTCATACGATCCACGGCGGTCTGGGAGAATCACTGGATGGCTTTCTCCTTCCATGTCGGGGGCTTATACCGAGCCGCTATGATTAAGAGGCGCCAATAAAACTCTCAGGAGCGCGTGCCTGAGCACCTCTACCCCTGCCTTCACCTCTGCCTCCTCCCCTCCACGCTTGCTCCCCTTTGCCTTGCTCCACTGCTCGTCGTCCCGCCCTCCCCTCGTCGGGGCCTTCTCTTGGCCCGCGACCACCGTCGGAGCCCCACCGGCTCCGACCCCTCGTCTCACCGCGCACCTCGGCTCCCATCGCCGCGCTCTCAAGGTAAGGGCCCCTTTTCTTATCGGCTCCAAAAGGCCATTAGCAATGGGTAACATCCTATCTGCTAAGCGAGCCCCACAAGTTCGGGCTCTCGCCGGTCTCCTAGACACTCACCGGTGTAAGATCTCTTTCAAACAGCTTCAAGTATATCGGGACCTTCTTCTCCCCTTTAATCCGTGGCTTACCACGTGTCAGCTCTGGGACCCAGACACCTATACTCGCCTTATAGATAGGGTCACTTTTGCTGTGGAGCAGGAAGGTAAAAGATTCCCTCCTGGCATATTATAGGCAACATGAAGTCCAGAAGAAATCTTGAAGGGTATAATCTATGATATGCTATATAAAAAAAGATTTAAAAGCAGCTATACCAAGAAAGTAAGAATTATGAGTCAACTGTAAATAAATTATATATTTCTGTTAATGTGTTGTAATTGTTCTGTGTTTGTCTGTCTGTTCGTTCAATGTCAACGTATATTGTGATACCTCCGGATGGTAAATATAAATTACTAGAAATCTTTAAAAGAGCTCTATTCAAATGGCCAAAAATTAAATAAGCGCTTATATTAATACTTAAGTTTATTATATTAATACATAAGTTTAAATGTTAATAAGATATCTACAATTTAAAAAAAATTGTAAGTCTTAATTAACAAAATTAACTGTACGTCTTCATAAAAAGTTGTTCTTGCCTAGATTGAAATGAATAACTTATTTTTCTTCACAGGATAATATGAAGAATGTAAAACTTATATGAATATTAAAAAGGTTAAAAGTTTGTAAAAATGCTAACGGAAATGTAATAAGTTTTGCAAAAAGACGTATTTTGTCCTAAAGTAAGATGGCTAATTTTTCATAAACTCTTGAAACTTAATTTGCATGTGGCAAGTGTAAAAGGTATTGTGATAACTTTACGTGGGGGAATGTGTTCTGTAAAGATAAAATTTATCTTCAATAGTTTACATTAAGGTATTAAATGGCTAATTCCAAAAGGTCATTCTTAAATATATATATAAAACTAAATTGATGATAATAATAATAAAAGGTAATTTTATAACAGGAAAAATTAACAGCAACCAAGCTCCCCTACCAACTTGCTTTTAGGAAACGGTTTCTAATATTGCATGCTACTAAGTATTTAAAGAAAAGTTATTCTTAAGGAAACAGAAGATGATTTTGTCTTTGCAGCCATTGTCTATTTAGCAACACCCCTCGCTATCGGCCTAGCCACTGTTGCGCCGGACGATTGGAACCTTAAACAAAGACTCCTCCTCACTGTCATCTTCCTATCTATCGTTACTATATTTACTGCCCTCATTCTCCTTCGTTTATAAAGCAGTCTCCTACAAACCACAAAGCTTCTGTCTTAAATGTACCATTCTCAACCCTATCCTCTAAATGATCTTCTCACTTCCCCCACAGCCTTTAATACTCTATTTCTTCCTCATAACCTTTGCTTTCTTGATAATATTTTCCGCCATCTGTCTAGCCGCTACCACCCCAGAAGATTGTAACCACGGCCCCCCATGCCGCCATCACTCTCAAGCAGCTCCAGGCCCGCAAAACGGCCCGCAACCCGCTTTCCCCGGCCCGCGGCCTGCTTTCTAGCATCTAATAACGTTTCTGCTTTTGCCTCCCCATACTTCTGCGGAGCTTCCTCCTGTCTCGACCTCACTCCTCTTCTCAGCCATCCAAAGCATCCCTTCTCATTCCCCGCCCCCCTCCTTTTTTGTTTGAACCCCCATTGCGTTGCAGATTGGGCCGCCCCATGTCGGCCCGCCCCATTAACATCGGCCTCTCTCGCGCCCGTGAAGACTTTGGCCTTCTTATTGTCCTCGCCTACGTCTCCACCACTCCCGACGCTGCCGCCACCACCACCGCTGGTGCCCTGACGCGACTTGTCCTCACCGCTGCGATCCTCCAGACCATCACACAGTCTGCCTCTACCGCTCTTCGTCACCAAGAAGAGATCAACCACCTGTAATGCGCTATCATCCTGGACTTTTAACAACAGATAGACCTTATAGCCACCGAGATCAATGGGAATTGGACATTGGCCACCCTTGCTTGCAACGGCAAGATACCGCCCCCCAAATTGTACATTTGTATCCCCATCATACTCACCTGCCTCTTCAGCCCCGCTTCCCTCATTGCTTACTGCCTCTTGGGCCTCAGCTACTTGTTGCTGCTGCCATCCTGGTGCTTATTTGAAAAGAAGGGGGAAATGCGGTCACCCCTCAGGCTGAAGTGTGGTTTGCTGGCCTGGCGGGGGAGCAGCCGTGGCAGGCCAAGCCGCTGCCCCCATAATAGGGTGGCTGGTCGGACTCACCGCCACCCCTGAAGGAAGCTCGGCATGGGCGCAGAGTGCCCTCGGGTCTCCCCTTCTCGGCAGCCATGCTTCCGCGGCCGCCCCTCCTCCCGGATGGCGCCACACGATGCCTGTAGGGCGGCACCCTTCTTCTTTCTCCCTGCGCAGGCGCAGGGCAGAAAATTCCAGTCTGCCCTTTTTCCCTCCCCCGACAGCAACAACAGCCAGGTGTGGGTGGAAAAATCCAGCCCGCCCTTTTTCCCTCCCCCGACAGCAGCAACAGCCAGGTGTGGGCGGAAAAATCCAGCCCGCCCTTTTCCCTTCCCCCGACAGCAGCAATAGCCAGGCGTGGGCGGAAAAATCCAGTCTGCCCTCCACCCCAGCAACAGCAGCCACCAATCCCTAAACCCTGCCCCTTCCCCCAGCAACAGCGACAGCCAATCCCTAACCACCACCCCTCCCCCATCCAGTACCGCCCACTGACCTTTCACCGGCAACCAATCAGAACAGGGCGTGGCTTCGACCAATCAGCCTTCCCCAGCCCCTATAAAACTGTTGCCTCTCCCTCAGTAAAGTGGACTTGCGTGTTTACCTTGTCTCCGCGGTAGTTCTTCTGCCGTGCGCCCTCCAGTCCTGAGAGCCCCCGACAAGGGCCTGGCCTCCCTTGTCCCCAGTTCGTCGCCTGCTTCTCCGGGCGACCCCTTCGTCGCCGGCTTCGCCGGGTGACCCCGTCAGCCGAACCGCGCAACCCCTTGTGAGACCGATCCCTCGTCTGCTGCCGGACCGACCCCTCGTCCCAGGTGGGACCGACCCCTCGTCCCAAGCGGGACCGACCCCTCGTCCAGAGCTGGACCGACCCCTCGTCCGCAGCCAGACCCCACCTCTACCGACCGAGCAAGCCGTCGCAACTGGGCATTTTTAAAGTCACTTTCCCTAGCCTAGCTTCCTCTAATGATGACTTTGTCTCTGCATACCTCCTGTTAGCAGCACTCATTTTATCAAGAAGTTGACATTTCTTGACAATCAGTGTAGCTAGTATGTCTGCAAGCTGTTTTTCATGTTTTATATAAAGTCAGCTTCTAAAACACTGCTCAAGTCTGAAGAAGAGGAGAACCACCAAATCCTGAAGAAAGATTGAAATGCCCCTGAGTCCTCCTGGAGGCTGTGGAAAGTGAGATGTAGAGTAGTGCCACTGTGCTCCATCACCACCTCTCAAAGCTTCCCTAGGATCATCCAAAAGACAGGCTCCACAGAGCCTACAGGCCCTCTGCAGCACTGAGGCCACCACAGGACTCTGCCCAGTAACCCTGTATCCACAACAAACCCCAGAGAACTCCCCAACATTCTGCCTGGAAACCACAAGCAACTGATAGCCCAGCTGCTCATCAGTGAGGTGGTCAGTGAGGGAAAGATACTGAAAATAAAATGTGCTTATCTCTATCATATTATTTTTTAACTATATTTTCTATTATCTTTCTTTTGTAAAAAGATACATAGATCACACACAATGTTACATTGAAAAAAATAAGAGGATGACACATTTCCTCTTAGAGAACTGACATTACATACATGTTAAATCAGATTTATCTTCACTTTTTAAAAATCAAATACAGCTTCTCACAATTTCTAAGTTATAAAGAAAATATTGAAAACAATATGGGAAACAAAGTTTAAAAACAAAGACATGCTGTTTCCCTATAGTGGAAATGTTGAGTAAAACATTGCCCCGCTGTGACTCATCTCAAAGAAAGACTTTTACTCAGAGGCAAGCACTTCTGATCAAGGAGTAAGTTCCCACTGCCTCTGCAGGCCCAGATCTTCAAGTGTTTCTGGTCTCAATTGCAAACTGAAGGAAAATGTCTACAAAACATCTACATCTAAAATTCAGAACATGGCTTATTAAAATCAAATTTCTGTACCAGTTTAAATATATTATCTTCAGCTTCCACTTTTTCCTTTTTTTAAGAGGATCAATTTTAAAAACTATCTTTTTTTAAAGATACATAAATCACATAATATGTTACCACAAAATTATGAGGTTTCCATATATCCCCATCCCCACATCCCCCACTCCTCCCACATCAGCAACTTCTTCCATTAGTGTGGTACATTGGTTGCATTTGATGAATACATTTTGGAGCACTGCTGCACAGCATAGATTATAGTTTACATTGTAGTGTACCATCTCACCCAGTCCATTCAGGCGATAAGTAACATCCTGCATCTATTCCTGCAATATCACTCAGAACAACTCCAAGTTCCAAAACTACCCCGATACCACACTCTTTTTCCCTCTCCCTGCCTTCAGCAACTCCCATGGTCACTTTCTCCACATCAGTGATATAATTTCTTGCATTGCTAGTGTTACAATAATTCTATAGTTGAATACCAGTAAGTCCACTCTAATCCAAATTTAATTCTTCCATCCTGAGGACCTAGGGATGGCAATGCCCACTCCATCTCTAAATTGAGAGGGAACTTAATCCCACATGGCCGGTGGATGGGACTTTCCTACTTGCACTTGGTGTGATGGTTGACCATCCTCACCTCCTTGTTAGCTGACCTGGGTATATCCAAAAAACTGGAGAGTATGTTTTGCAAATCTGCTGAGGCTTAGGGCCCAGCTGGCACATGGAAATTCCAGAGATTCAAGTCTCCTGGGCATATACCAACTCCAGTGCCAGCCACAGGTTCAGTAAAAGTAATAGAAGAGGCATGTATAGAGAAGTCATGTTTGAGTCCAACTCCATCACATGCAGGAGCACAAATTCCAAAGTAGGGCCCACTGGCAAGGCACTGAACTCCAGAGCCATCAGCCATGACTGTAGGATCTGGGTGTCTCCAAAGTCTTTAGGAGGACCACTATTTGGAGTTGTATCTACTTTGTCTTTCTCTGAGATCCTGTGAGATGTGAATAAGGGAGTCTGATGACCTCCTGACTCTTAGCCATATAAACTCATCTGTCTTTACCATTCCCCCTTATATTCAAGGTCTTTTTTCTAGTTGCATCATCATCTGGTGCTTGGTAGTAATCCCTAGGGAGGTTCACCTCCTGGGGTCATGTCCCATGCTGGGGGGAAGGTAACGCATTTCTATGCTGAGTTTGGCTTAGAGAGTGGCCACATTTGAGCAACACGGAGGCTCTCAGGAGGTAACTCTTAGGCACCCTGCAGCTCTAGGCCAATTGAAATTTCAAGTGCACAGACACATAAGCATACTTATTAGTATCAAGAGCCCATCTTTGGATCATCCTTCTTCACTGATCTTTGCTCTTCCACTTGGAGGATTGTTCCTGTGCCATTGGGGAATGCAAAAGAGCTCCCCAGAATGGAAACTCAGCACTCCCTCAGTTGTTGTGTGAAACTACCCATTACGTCAATATCCAGCAAACATCCGAACATGTCTTTATAACCTATATGCATGTCCTGGAGAACTTCCTCCCACCCATGCATCTCCCATCAATGATACCCCACATCAGTGTTCCTCCACTGCCATAGCTGAAACCCCTCTGTGATCTAAAACATCTTCAGAAATGAAGTCTAATATATTGCAAATTCAATTAATAGGAAAATGAAATAGTAATGATATGTTTAAAGATTAGAAACAAAAATCGTAATTTAGAAAAATTAAAGTAAAAAATAAATTTGGGTATTAAAAAATGAAAAATGTCATAAATTTTTTTTGACATTTTGCCTTTCATCACTGTAATAGATGTTCTCCTATATGTACAGTGACAGGGCAATCTCTTCCATTCCTTCCTCAGTGCCTTTCACCTATTTATTTTTTATTTTATTTTTGTATAATGTCTTCAAAACAGTTTTAGATCACAGTAAAGTCACAAGTACAATATAGGGGACTCCCATACACCTAACATTAAACCCATTTCCCCCTTCCCCAGCAAATCTCTTTTTACATGTGGATGTTATATTTGCTACTGCTGATGTACAGATATTGAAACATAGCTATGAACCATGATTCCATTATGGTTTACATTATGTTTTACATTTTAGACTATACACTTTTATAAATTTTTGGTGAAATTTAACATAGCCTATATCCATCATTGCACAATCCTGTGGAACACTTCCACTACCCTTCCCCCCCGTTACCCCCACTTCCTTCTATTTTATTCCTCTCTCCTCCTCCCCTCTGGGCTCACAGTGACAACCAAGCGTCACTGCTGAAGGACAAGATTCAGCAGTGCTCAGGGTTTTTTGTTTTTTTTTAAGATTTATTTTTTATTTATTTAATTCCCCTCCCCTCCCCCAGTTGTCTGTTTTCTGTGTCTTTTTGCTGCGTCTTGTTTCTTTGTCCGCTTCTGTTGTCATCAGCAGCACGGGAAGTGTGGGCGGTGCCATTCCTGGGCAGGCTGCTCCCTCCTTCGCGCTGGGCGGCTCTCCTTATGGGTGCACTCCTTGCCCGTTTGACACACTTCTGTCCTCCCCCACTGACAGCCACCCGTGCTCTCAAGACACACCCTGCCCTCTGTTTTAGAACATCAGACCTCCTCAAGATGGGAGTACAACCCGTTCCTGCCTCATTGTATGGGTCTCCATCCACTGATGTAACACACTATGACAAGATGAGCACTCACACCCTCCCTAAAAGCCTGCCTCAGGTGCACCCTGTGCCAGATACCCCCATCAATCACCTTAAACCAGTAACCCTTCCTTATAATTTCTAAAGAGTTTTCTCAATATTATAGTTTCAACCATGTACCTGACAATCTCCCGTGTTCATCTGCTCCCCCCCAAGCCTACCACCCAATTCCATGGACAATCTGACCCATCCTCCCAACCCTAGCCCCGCTCAAGCCTGCAAAGTCCAACCAATAGTATCCCTATGCCCCTGTCTTATCCCTTCACTGCACAATTACTTACCTCCACTTTATCAAAGATTTCACCCATGTAGGCAACAGCTCACTATCTTCTTCTCCCCCTTATTTTCTGTAAGTCTATCTTCCAGTCTCTAGCTCTCTGAGGCAACTTGATTTGCTTAATTCATATCAGAGAGGTCATGTAGTATTTGTCCTTTATGGCCTGGCTTGCTTCACTCAACATAAGGGCCTCAAGATTCATCCATGTGATCCCATGAGTAGTGTTCCATTGTGTTTATATACCACATTTTGTTTATCCATTGATCTGCTGATAGGCATTTGGGTTGATTCCAACTTTTGGCAATAGTGAATAATGCTGCTATGAATATTGGTGGGCATATATCTGTTTGTGTCCTTGTTTACAGTTCTTCTGGGTATAGATCCAGCAGTGGTATTGCTGGGTCATATGGGAAATCTATAGCTAGTTTGTTGAGGAACCACCAAACCATCCTCCACAAGGGCTGGATCCTTTTACATTCCCACCAGCAGTGGATGATGTTCCCATTCCTTCACATCCTTTCCAACACTTGTAGTCCTCTGTTTTTTAAATAGCTGCCAGTCTGATGGGTGAAAGATAGTATCTCATTGTAGTTTTGATTTGCATTTCCCTAATAATTAGGGATGTTGAGCATCTTTTCATGTGCTTTCTAGCTATTTGTATTTCTTCTTTGGAGAAGGATCTGGTCAAATCTCTTAATGATTTTTTAAATGAGTTGTTTGCCTCTTTATTTTTGAGATATAGGATTTCTTTATATATGCTGGATATTAGGCTCCTATCAGTTAGATGGTCACCAAATATTTTCTCCCATTGGGTAGGCTGTCTTTTCACTTTCTTGATAAACTCCCTTGAAGTACAAAAGGTTTAATTTTGAACATGTCCGATTTACCTACTTTTTCCTTCACTGCTCATGCTTTGGGTATGAAGTTCCTGAAGCCATTTCTAATTATGAGGTCCTATAGATGCTTCCCTACTTGTCTTCCAAGATCCTTATGGTCATGGCTCTTATCTTTAGATCTGAGATCCATCTTGAGATGATTTTTGTATAAGGTGTGTGATGGTATTCCTCCCTCATTCTTTTGCATGTGGATATCCATTTCTCCCGGCACCATTTGTTGATGAGGCCGTTCTCTCCCAGCTGAATGTGCTTCATGGCCTTGTTGAATGTCAGATTTCTGTATATGTGAGGATCAATATCAGAGCTCTCAGTTAGATTCCAATGTTCAGTATGTCTATCCTTGTGCCAATACCATGCTGTATTGACAGCTATAGCTTTGTAGTTAAAAAAAAAACTTTTAGTTTTTTAAAAAGGTACATAGATCACAAAAAATGTTTGCATTAAAAAATATAAGAGGTTCCCATATACCCCATACCCCACTCCCCCACTCCTCCCACATCAACAACCTCTTTCATCACTGATGCACATTCATTGCATTTGGTGAATACATTTTTCAAATGAGCATTTGTTTTTTATTGCATTTTTTTTGAAGATATATAGATGACAAAAAATATGAGGTTCCCACATACCCCACACCCCTCCCCACCCCACTCCTCCCACATCAACCTCCTTCATCATTGTGGCACATCCATTGCATTTGGTGAATACATCTTTGAGCACTGCTGCACCACATGGGTTATAGTTCACATTGTAGTTTACGCTCTCCCCCAGTACATTCAGTGGGTTATAGCAGGATATATAATGTCCAGCATCTGTCCCTGCAATATCATTTAGGACAACTCCAAGTCCTGAAAATGCCCCACATCCCATCTCTTCTTCCTTCTCACTGCTCTTAGCAACTACTGTGGCCACTTTCTCTACATCAATGCTACAGTCTCTTCCATTACTAGTCACAATCGTTCTATAGTAGAAAAACAGTAAGTCCACTCTAATCCATATTTTATTCCTCCATCCTGTGGACACTGGGATGGTGATGTCCACTTCACCTCTATGTCCAGAGGGGTCTTAGATCCCACATGGATGAGCGTCTGTGAATCTTGTCCTTCTAACAGTGAAGCTTGGTTGTCACATGGGCCCTGAGGGGAGGGGAAGAGAGAAGTGTTCAACAGACAGTGCATGATGGATATAGGACATATTAAATTTCACCAAAAATTCATAAAAATTTATCTAGGCTATAAAGTAAACCACACTGTAACTAAAATTTTAAAAATTGTACAGTCTAAAATATAAATCATAATGTAAACCAAAAGGAAACCTTGTTTGATAGCTATGTTTCAATATCTGTACATAAGCTGCAGCAAATATAACATTAACATGTAAAAAGATCACTCTTGGGGAAGGGGAAAAGGGTTTGATGTTGGATATATGGGAGTCCCCTATATTGCATGTATGACTTTACTGTGATCTAAAACTTTTTTGATGCAAAATAAAAAATTAGAAAAAAAAAGGATGTAGACACTAAGGAAGAAATGAAAGAAATGGACTTGCCTCTATATGTACAGGGAAACATCTATTACAGTGATGAAAGGCAAAATGTCAAAAACAATGTGTTTTGATATTTTTCATTTTTGAATACCTCAATTTATTTTTACTTTAATTTTTCTATATTAGTATGTATTCTATTTCTAATCTTTAAACCTATGATTACTATTACACTTTTCTATTAATTGAATTTAGCAATGTAACCCCCTTCATTTTTGAGGATGTTTTGGACCACAGAGGGGTTTAATTATGGCAGGGGAGGAAGGCTGGTGTGGGGAGTTATTGATGTGGGACACATGATTGGGAGGGAGTTCTCTAGGGCATGTATATAAGGTATACCAAAATGTTTGGGTATTCGTTGGGTATCTTCAAAGTAGTTACAGTTACAAATGACAACTGATGGAGTGCTGAGTTCCTAGCCAGGGAAGCTCTGTCACATTCCCCAATGGAATGGCAACAATCCCAGAAGTGCAAGGGCAAAGACCAGTGAAGAAGGATGGTCCAATGATGAGCTCTTGGTACTGAAGACAATTTTTATGAGCCTGTGTGCCTGAAATTTCAACTAGGCCTAGAGCTGGAGCATGCTGAAGAGTTACCTCCTGAGAGACTCTGTATTGCTCAAATGTGACCCACTCTAAGGCTGACTCAGCTTATAAATGCATCACCTTGCCCACCCCCCACCCCTGTGGAACATGACTCCCTGGGATGAGCCTCCTTCGCACTGAAGGATTATTACCAATCACTAACTGGTGATGCAACAAGAAAAAGACCTTGAATAAAAGGGGGAAATGGTAAAGACAAATGAGTTTATATGGCTAAGCATCTTCAAAAAAGAACTGGGACGTCATCAGAGTGGTGACACTTATGCACACCTCAGCAGGATCCTGGAGACAGCCAAAGTAGGTAAAAACTCCAGGTACTAGTGCTCCTGAAGGCTATGGAGACACAAGGGTTCTATGGACATGGCAGTTGGCTCTGCAGTTCAATGCCTTGTCAGTGGGCCTTACTTTGGAGTTTGTGTTCCTAAATTTGATGGAGCTGGACTCAGATGTGACCTTTTTTTTTTAAGATTTATTTTTAATTTATTTCTCTCCCTTCTCCCCTCATGCCCCAATTGTCTGCTCTCTATGCCCATTCACCATGTGCTCTTCTGTGACCACTTCTGTCCTTATCAATGACACCAGGAATCTGTGCTTCTTTTTGTTGTGTCATCTGTTTTCAGCTCTCTGTGTGTGCGGCACCACTCCTGAGCAGGCTGCACTTTCTTTCACACTGAGCAGCAGTCCTTACGGGGCACACTCCTTGCATAGGGGACTTTCGTAAGTGGGGGACACCCCTGCATGGCACAGCACTCCTTGCACACATCAGCACTGTGCATGGGCCAGCTCCACATGGGTCAAGGATGCCCTATCCATTGGGCCAAGTCTGCTTTCCTCAGATGTGACCTTTCTACACATGCCTCTTCTGTCATTTTTACTAAACCTGTGGTTGGCACTGGGGTTGGTGTATACCAAGGAGACTTGAATCTCTGGACTGGCCATGTTCCAGCTGTGCTCTGAGCCTCAGCAGTGTTGAAACTCCTACTCTTTGTTTCGTTGACCTTACCAAGGTCAGTTAACAGGGAGGTGAAGATGCTCAACCACCACCACAGGGAACCAAGAAGGCCTACTACTCCAAGGAGGAGAATCACATTCATCAGCCATGCAGGATATTTTAACATCAGTGTTAAATTCCTATGATTCCTATGTGTGATTCCTATGATTTCATTTTCCATTTCAATATGTCTTTGACTATTTGTGGAAACTTTCCCTTCCCAAGAATTTTCATACTTACTCTTTCCAGTTCATTTTAAAAATGCTGTGATTTTATTGGGATTGTATTAAATATGTAGGTCAGTTTGTGTAGGATAGACATCTTAATGATATTTGGTTTTCCTATCCATGAATAGGGAGTGTTCTTCCATTTATTTAAGTCTTCTTTGATTTCCTTTAACAGTTTGGTGTCGTTTTCTGTGTATAAGTCTTTTACATCTTTAGTTAAATTTATTTCTAGGTATTTGGTTTTTTATTTACTATTGTAAATGTTTTCTTCCCCTTGAATTCCTCCTCAGATTGTGGACATTATTGATGTACAGAAATGCTCCCAATTTTTATCCATTGATATTATAATCTGCAACCTTACTGAACACATAAGTTCTAAAATCTTTGTTGTAAATTTCTCAGTGCTTTCTATGTATAGGATCATGTCATCTGCAAATAATGAAATTTTGACTTCTTCCTTTCCAATTTGGATGCCTTTTATATCTATTTCTTGCCTCAGTGCTCAAGCAAGTACTTGTAACACAATGTTAAACAGCAGGGGTGATAATGGGCATCCTTGTCTTGTTCCTGATCATAGAGGGAAAGTTTTAGGATTTCACCAATGTATGTGATGCTAGCAATGGGTTTTTCATGTATGCCCTTTATCACGTTGAGAAAGTTTCCTTATATTCCTATCTTTTTAAGAGTTTTTATCAGGAAACTGTGCTGTATTTTCTCAAACGCATTTTCTGCATCTATAGATACGATCATGTGATTTTTTTTCCTTTTGATCTGTTTATTTGGTGTATTACATTGATTGATTTTCTTATGTTGAACTATCCTTGCATACCAGGGATGAAACCCACTTGGTCATGGTGTATATACACTTCATTTGATGTGTTGTTGAATACGATTAGCAAGTATTTTGTTGAGGATTTGGCATCTAGGTTCATTAGAGAGATTGGTCTGTAACATTCTTTTCTTGTGGTGTCGTTGTTTGGCTTTGGTATCAGGGTAATGTTGGCATCAAAGAATCAGTTAGGCAATGTTCCTTCTACTTCAATTTTTTGAAGAGTTTAAGCAAGTTTGGTTTAATTCTTTCCAGAATGTTTGGTAGAATTCACCTGTGAAGTCATCTGGCCCTGGGGTCTTCTTAGGTGGGAGGTTTATAATGATTGACTCTAACTCTTTATTTGTGATTGGTTAGTTGAGATCATCAATTTCTTCTTTGGTCAATGTAGGCTCTTATATGTGTCTAGGAATTTGTCCATTTCCTCCAAATTGTCCTTCTTGTTGGCATATAGTTTATCAAAGTATCCTCTCAGGATACTCTTTATTTCTGTAAGGTCAGTGGTGACATCCCCTTTCTCATTTCTTATTTTGTGTGTTTACATCTTCTCTCTTTTTTCCTTTGTTAGTCTAGCTAAGGGTTTCTCAAGTTTATTGATCTTCTCAAAGAACCATCTCTTTGTTTTATTTTTTCTAGAGCTTTCTTATTATCTAGGACATTTAGTTCTGCTCTGATCTTTGTTCTTTCTTTCTTTCTTCTTCATTTGGGGTTAGTTTGTTTTTGTTGTTTTTTTACTAATTCCTCCAACTGTGAATTTAGATCTTTCATTTAACTCTTTCTCCTTTTTTTGATATATGAATTTACAGCTAGAATTTCCCACATGGAACATCTTTTGCTACATCCCATAAATTTTGATATATTATGTTGTCCTTTTCATTAGTTGTAAGGTAGTTACTGATTTCTTTAGAAATTTCCTCCTTGGCTCACTGTATATCTAAGAGCGTGTTGCTTAACTTCCATATCTTTGTGCATGATCTTGTTCTCTCATCCTTGCAGATTTCCAGGTTCATTCCATTGTGGTCAGAGAAGTTGTTTTGTATGATTTCAGTCTTTCTGAATTCATTGAGACATTCTCTGTGGCCAAAAAGTTGTCTGAATTGGAGAATGATCCATTTGTGCTTGAGAAGAATGTGTATCCTGCTGTATTTGGTTATAGTGTTCTGTATATGTCTATTAGGTCCAGATCCTCTAATATATTATTCAAAGTCTTTGTTTCTTCATTGATTCTCTGTTGAGATGTTCTGTGTAATGGTGATAATGGTGTATAAAAGTCCCCCATTATAATTGTACAGGCATCTATTCCTCCCCTTAGTTTTTCCAGTGTTTGCCTCATGTATTTTGAGGTGCCCTGGTTAAGTGCATAAATGTTTATGATTGTTCTTTCTTCTTGAGTGATTACCCATTTTACTAATATATGGTGTCCGTCTTTGTCTCTTAAAATCATTTTGCCTTTGAAGTCTATTTTGTCCAACATTAGTATAGCTACTCCTGCCCTTTTTTTGTTACTGTTTGCTTGTGAGATTGTTTTCCAGCCATTCACTTTCAATCTCCTTGAATCCTTAGGTCTAGGTAGGGATTCTTGTAGACAGTATATGGATGGGTCATATTTCCTTATCCATTTTGCAAATCTGTGTCTATTGACTGGTGAGTTTAATTCAGGAACATTTAGTGTTATTACTCTCAAGGAATTATTTACATTAGCCATATTTTCTTTGGATTTATGTCATATGCTGTTTTTATTTCTCTTTTTGTCTTTTTAGTTGTTCCTACACTCTCTTCCAACCCTGTCTGTACTATTTTTTTTTCTTTTAACATGTATATTTCCTTTTAATAGTTCTTGAAGGGCAGGCTTCTTATTAGCATACTCCCTTAGCTTCTGTTTATCTGTGAACACTTTGAACTCTCCATCATTTTTGAATGCTGGCTTTGCTGGATAGAGTATTCTTGGCTGGACATTTTTTTCTGTTTGTACCTTGACTATGTCATACCACGACCTTCTTGCCTCCATGGTATCAGATGAGAAATAAGCACTTAATCTTATTGAGCAAAGCTTGTATGTGAGGTTCTCTTTTCTCTTGCAGACATCAGTATTTTCTCTTTGTCTTGAGTACTGGATAATTTGACAAGTGTATGTCATGGAGTAGGCCTGTTGGGATTTATAATGTTTGGGGTGTGCTGGACTTCTTGGACATGTACATCCATCTCCCTCAATAGGTTTGGGAGGTTTTCACCCATTGTCTCCTCCAACACCCCTTATGTCTCCTTTTCCTTTTCTTCTCTGGGATGCCTATAATTCATATGTTTGAGTGTTATGTGTAGTCACTCAAATCCCTAAATCCCTGCTGGATTTTTTCTATCTTTCTGTCTATCAATTCTGATATCTGTTTGATTTCAGATTTACTGTCTTCCACATCACTAATTCTTTCCTCTGCCTCTTCAAAGCTATTGTCTGCTGAGAGTGTATTTTTGATTCCTTTGATTGTGCCATTCATCGTCATCATATCTGTTATCTTTTGTGTATGTTTACATTTTCTTCAGTATGCTCTCCAAGTGATTTCTTAATTCATCAATCTCTTCCTTCCCTTCATTAATTTGGTCCATGATATTTGTTTGGTCAGTTTTGATTAGTTGTTCAGTGTTCTGTTCCTCTTCCTGGCTTTTAGCTTGTTCACTGGATTGGGCCTTGTCCTTCTAATTATTGGTTATGTTTTATAATTTTTTGCTGCTGTCTGTTCATCATTTTATCTTGATGGGGTTGCTCAATTGATTAGCTTTGGTTTTATTTAGTTGCTATTTTTGTGTCTTTGTTAAGTTTCTCTTTGACACTTTTTTGTTCTTTTTCAATTTCCTTGTTGTCTAATTCTCTCAAAGGAAACAGATTAGGACCAGGGAAAGTAAAAGAGGTAAGAAAGGAAAATGTGTAATAGCAATATTGATAGTAAAATTTAGCTGAATAACCATATAAAACCTAGGAGACTTAGTAGTAAACTCATGTAAGCATGTAGAGTTATAGGAATTAAAAGTGGAGAACCTATAATGTAATGGGAATGTGAATATGGAGAAGAATATAGTATGAATTATAAAGCCACCATGATGAGGAGAGAGGGAAAAAGAAAAGAAAGGGCAAAACAGAAAGTCCTTTTTCTGAACCCTGGGAGCCTGCAAGCCTCCTAAATGAAGCCAGAGAGATGGTGGAAAACCATGGTTTCCATATTTCCCAGGCCAGAGGAAAGGGAGAGTAGGATGCCAGCTAGGATTCTAGATCCACAAATGTCTGGAGTTTTTAAAGAATGGGACAGAAATAAAGAAGGGCAGGTTTTTCCAAATATACTTGTGTGTTCCACAACAGGAGCAGCTGCCTACACCATAATATACAGGGTACAGGGAGTGTACATGAATGAACATTAAAATGCCACTGCTCCTCTCAGAGCTGAGACACTTGTGAGGTTGACCCAGTGACCAACACTGTGGTCCTCCTCAAAGTATGAAGGCTCAGGATTGTTCCTGACAAATTACACTTTAAAACACATTTTACAGAGTATTAAGTAAAAATAACACTAAGCAACTATGTGGGGAAAGTATATTTATCTCTATATTATGTGCATGTATATATGAGTGTATATAAGTGTTTGTATTGTATATAAATAAAAAAAATATATACATATATATGTGTGCCTTGTATGCACAAAGAGAGGGATAAAAATCCACAAAAAAGGTACTACAATTGGGAAGTAGATTTGACTCAGCTGATAGTGCATCTGCCTACCACATGGGAGGTCCAGGGTGCAAACCCAGGGCCTCCTGACCTGAGGAACTGGCCCACTTGTAGTGCTGATGCTTATAAGGAGTGCTGTGCCTCGCAGGGCTGTCCCCCGTGTAGAGGAGCCCTATGGAGAAGGAGTGCACCCTGTAAGAAGAGCCACCCCACGTGAAAAAAAATGCAGCCTGCCCAGGAAGGCACCACACACATGGAGAGCTGATGCAGCAAGATGATGCAACAAAAAGACACACATTCCCAGTGCTGCTGACAAGAATGCAGGCAGACACAGAAGAACACACAGGTAATGGACAGAGAGAGCTGGCAATTGGGGGAGGGAGGAAGGGGAGAGGAAAAAAGCTATTATAATTAATAGACAAGTTATCAAAGTGGTGGTAAACAAGATTAATATGTGAAAATCAATAGCGTTTATATACACTACTTATGTGCTATCTGAGGAGAAAACCAGAAAAAAAAAATTTCAATTATTATAGCAACTAAAACAATCAAATATTTAGGAATAAACATAACCAAGTACTCAGAAAACTACAAAACATTACTAAAAGAACCTGAAGAAGAATTAAATAAATGGCAGGGCATTCTGTATTCATGGCTTGGAAGACTAAATATCATTAGCATGTCAATTCTACCCAAACTGATTTACAGATTCAACACAATCCCAATAAGAATCCCAATCCTTTTTTGAGTAAATCAAAAAGCCACTAAATAAATTTATTTGGAAGGGCAAGAGGTCCAGAATAGCCAAAAATGTCTTACAATGGACCAATTTTTATTGATCTTTTTCTCCTCATTGTTCCTCCCAAAAATATCCTTTTCCCATTATCGCAATGTTCCACCTCACTCATTAGTAACTTCCTGGAAAAAGACCATGGCTTTAGGCATTTTTGCGGAATTACCCCATAAGAAATTTATTTGACCAAGTTGCCAGATATAAGACATGATATGGAAACTTGCTTAATGGGGAGAGATAAGGGGACATGATTTACTCTTGTGTGTGCTGTCAATGCTTTCCATGCTTCCTGTACATTACAAGGCTGTGGGGCTATTTGAACAGGGTGTCCTTGGGGCCGTGTGTTAATCAGCAAGCAGGATACTGAAGTAAGATTGTGGCCCTCTGGTGAAGATCAGCAGGCCTTGCTGTTGTCAGCTTGAGTTCAGGCTAGGGTTGGGGATTTTATCAGTACTACAAAGGATTATTGGTATGCCAGCTCACTTCAGTTAACCTCCATTTCTTCTTTATAACTCCGTGGATAACATGGAAGCTCAATAAATCGAGATGGTTAGTAAAATCTTTTATCATTCCAATTTCACAATTATAAATTTATATCATTGCTTTAACACTACTTGGAATTTCATTAAACCAGTCAAACTGAATTTCATAGGTACACAGAGATTATTGGCAGCAGAGGGAGCCAGACTGGTTTGTAAGGGAATAAAAAGGCTTCCCCCACGAAACGCTTACTCAGGTTCTACCCTGGACAATATTTCCTATACTTGGGTTTGGTGAAAATTGCAAAACAATAGATATATACTAAGATGTATTTCCCTCAAGCACTTAACCCAAAATCCACACAAGTCAAATCTCTCCAGTGCCACAAATGAGCTGTCCTAATAGTCCCTCTGATACTAAGACCCTAGCATCACTGATCTGGGGAGAAGATGAGTAATAGATGTATGGAATATTACATAGAAATTAAAAGAAAAACAAGTGGCCATGTCTAAGAATTATCCCAATAAATTAAGCAGAATACCCAGGGACTGGATGTCATGCCTGAATCCCCTTGCTGTTTAGAGGCCAGGGTGTTAGAGGATGCATAGCCCTAGATTATTATCAGATTCTGAAGAAGGGTCTGTGGCTTCACTAACACATCCTGCTTCCTGTGGGGACATAGCACTGATCAAGTTCATCTTGGTCTGGATCAGCAGGGACCATGGTGCCATTCTACTGACTAAACAGATAGAGCAAATCAAAGTTTTCAGCTCTGTAAATTTGATTTTCCTGGCTTTTCCCTTCTTAAAGGGGCAGACTGGCTGTGAATAGGTTTGGGAATCCCAGTTTTTTTTTTTTCCATCCCTGCCCCCCAAAATCCTACTTTTATACTGGATTTTTGGTTGTTAGAATGTTTTATGCTTCACCGGCTCCAAACTCAGAAATTACAAAATAAGTACAACCTTGATCATAATACAACAGGGAACCAAGGGATGCACAGTTGTAGAAATGGACAGAGAGGTCCCCTGTGGATCCTGTGGTTTTACTCTTTCACAGCAGAGAAGGACCATTGGCACAAAGAGCCAGAACAGTATGAGAAACCTTCCCTCCCAGAGACAATAGAGTTGTCATTTCAGAAGAAAGTGCATTTCCTTACTGGTGTGTGGCTGCATTGTCAAGAACTCAGGTGCCAGCTCTCTTACTTGGGTTTCACTCAGTTTGTTAATCCACTAGGCAGCAAAATATGAAGAAGAAAAACTAAGCCATGAAACCTCCTCTGATCCTCTCTTCATTCTACTTCCTGCCCTGCTGTTCCTCCCTTCACAATAAAACTGAAGTCCAGTTTCCATTCCTCATTTCTTCCTGTCTTGTACAAAATTCACCACTTTTACCCATAAATAAATCTTTTAACATCATTAATGAGCTCCCCATAAATATATTCAATGAGTGTGTTTGCTTTTATATGGAACTAAGAAGAATTGATCCTTGACTTCCTTTGAGGAACTTTTTCCAAGAATCTCTGACATCTCAGTATTCAAGTTATTCTGATCAGTTTTTCCCAAATTCTCCTAAAGGAACCTCTTAAATATATTTTTGAAACATCTCAATAATCTGTTTAAGCTTGTGACAGTTTGAAGGTTTTTTGTGAGTCACATAAAAGATTATGTTCTTGGAACTAATCCATTCCTGTGGGTGCAGAACCCTGTGATTGGACTGGATTCACTGGGGTTGTTTGTTGTTGTTGTTGTTTTAAGATTTATTTATTTATTTCCCCTTCCCTCAACCCACAGTTGTCTGCTTTCTGTGTCCATTTGCTGTGTGTTCTGTGTTTGCTGGTATTCTCGTCAGCACACTGGGAATCTGTGTCTCTTTTTTTGTTGTGTCATCTTGCTGCGTTGGCTTTCTGTGTGTGTGGTGCCACTCAGGGGCAGGTTGCACTTTTTCTTTGCATGCAGCAACTCTCCATGCAGGGCACATTCCTTGTGGGAGTGGAGCTCCTACTACATGGGGGACACTCCTGTGTTGCATGGCACTCCTTGTGTACATCAGCACTGCACATGGGCCAGCTCGCCACATGGGTCAGGAGGCCCTGGGTTTCAACCCTGGACCTCCCATGTGGTATGTGGACACTCTATCTGTTGAGCTAAATCTGCTTCCTACTAGGGGGTCTTTGGAGTTCTTCAGTGAGGCTTAAACAGGGTGCATCTAGGCCCTCTTGCTAGACTCTTTTATAAATGGGAGAAACATGCAGAGGCACACAGAGAAAACATCTTCCATTTACTCTGTCATGTGAGAGAGGACTCCAGGATTGCCTACAGCCCAGAAAGACAGAGAACCACAAGAGTCTGAGATAGTGGCTGAGGCTGGACTCAGTAGAGCAGCCCAAAATAAAGAGCTGTAGCCCAGCAGAGATGACCCATATGCCTGGTTTCCCCCAGAGGAGCTGGGGAGAACCTGAGCCTGGAGGAGAAAGCAGAGTCCAGTGGCCACTTAGCCCTGACACATGGCAGGAGTTCTGGACCTTCTAGTAGCCAACTTTTTGAGAGATGGCATCTCTGATGATGGCTTGATCTGGACATTTTCACAGCCTTGGAACTGTATGGTTTTACCCTAATAAATTCCCATTATAAATGCCAAACCATTTCTGGTATTTTTGCATTGGCACCCATTAGCACACTAAAACAACAATTCCTATCTCCTCTTTTGATACACTTTACTACTCTCTGACTCTTTTTCTATTGATGACATTTCCATCACTCCCATCTCTACAAGTATCATCTGGAGTTTATTTCTGAAATTTTATCTCTGTGTGCCTATATGTTATAAAACACAAAATTTAAAAATAAGAAACTCTCCCCCATTGAACATAAGGGAAGAAACTACATTCAGACTCCCATCTTAGTATTTACTTTAGGAAACCAACACTTGTAAGCAGTGCCTCCTTCTTTGTCCTTTAGAAATGTATATAAAGCAAATTTCCCCACAACACAGGGTCTCTTCAAGGAAGGAAGCCATTTGAATAAAACACAATCAAAATATCTCCCATTTTCGTGGTAAAGGAGGAGTATAAATCCTGGAGGTAGTGGTGGGGACTGTTCCTGTCTCCAAATTGTGAACCTACCTCTCATCTGAAGATAAAGAGATATCTTGAGAATGTGTATGTAATGGGTTGGTTGTATCTGCTTAGCTACACACAAACCATGAGGTTTCTTTCTGTCTTTGCAAACTCTTGTGGATTGCCTGTGATGCATCCTGTTCTGGTTTAATATTTTATTCAATAAATGATTTATTCAATAATAAAATTGTTTTTCTTTCTCTTCTACTTTTGTGGACAGGTTTTCTGGGTTGAGAGATGATTTTATTTTTATTTCTTTTCCCCAACAGTTACAGGCACCTAAATTAAAATATAACAAGTGAAAATGACCTGTTTTCTCATTACAATCTTAATTAATGGCTCCTTAAGGCATCCAGGAATTAATGCTTGAAATTTCCTGTCAGCACTGAAATTGCTTGACAGAGTCCTTTTGCCACATCTGCATAATTCCAATTCAGTGACACAAGGATGTCAAGAAAATAGTTTATTAGCAAAGGCCAGCACATTGCAGACCTGAGGACATTAATTTCCTCAAATCAGTCTCTGCAAACTGAAAGCTGGGTGGAGCATTATGTGATTTTGTGGTGCTGCTTTAGTATATTGAGACTGATTAAGTGAGATTGGGTGAGGGAGGAGGAGGTCTTAGCTGAGCATATGCTATTTAAAACATACTGAATTGGAAAATCTGTTAAAGTCATTCACTGTATTAAATTAAGAAGAGAGTGTGAAAGCCTTTCATTCTGATAATGTTTTTTTTCCTCTATTTCTAAGTTTAATTTTCTCAATGTTCTGTGCGTGTATGCATTGGGAATGTATTTATATTCTCAAAATATATGTTATGGAATGATTTGAAATTATATAAAAAAAGAACATACTTGGTCATATGTTGCATGTAAGAAAATGGAGGTGCAATGGTGGCTGTGTGTGTTTCTTACTATTTTAATGAAGGAAAGTTAACTTTTAGGTCAAACTTCTCTTAAGTGCACATGTTCCTGCTGACAGAACCAGTTTATTCCAGTTATAAAGGGCAAGACAAAATCAAGCTATATTCTGGATCTTGGATTTACATCATCTGATCATCTCCTTACTATATATAAGATGAGAAAAGTTTCCTACCAATATATATAAAGGGGATGGTGTTTTTAAACCAAGAAAATAGAAACTTCCACAGGAAATCAGTAGGAAAGGTTGCTTCTGTCAGGACTTAGTCAAGCAATAGCTTCAGCACCACACAAACACAACTGAGTATCATTATTTTCTCTGCAACTGAACACTATTATCCTCACTCACCACCTCCCAATCCCATGCACCACTTACTCATTTCTTGCAATGTCAGTTTAAATGTCAAACCTTCAGAATTCCTCTCTTCTCTGGCTCTCCCTGAGCACTATGTTAGTCTTTCCATGCCCACTCATCTGGTGATGACATTTCTCATCTCTCTCTATTTGTATTTTTCCCAATGTTTTCTCTCTCCCTGTTGGGACTCATTATAGCAAAATGGGCCTCAGAATCCTAATATAAGGCAGATTCCCATCCAACCATTACAAATGGATTAAATTCCAGAGTAATTCCTATTCTACAATAACCTCACTGGCTCCCTGATAGGTGATCCCAATTATCTGCATTCAGATCATTATTTACACAGTAAAGGGAGTCCATCACTCCTGAGGAAACTTCTTTCAGGTACTCACCAGAGCCAAAATATAAGGAGAATCAAGGGACACTGGGTCCTTATTGAAGATGCTGTCAGTACATTCCAGGGCTTAAAGATGCTTTCTTGCTCTAGAAAAATCAGTTGGGATGGTTACTATTTATGCTGCTAATAACCTCATTAAACATGTGAGACAAGACATATCCTGTGTCAGTGCCAATGAAGAAAAAATGTAATAAAATTATGCCAAAAAAACAGATATTTCCCTCTAATTATATAAAAGACATAGAAACAGTTAATGAAAATAGGTTATATCCTTTCATTCTGTAATTTATGTATGACCAAAGCAATATTCACATCTCTATCCAGAGGTCTCAGTCTTGTAGATTCAGGGTTTGGGGCAGTGATGTGCAGTGCTTTCAAAAAGAAAATCAGTGCTGCTTTTTACTTCCAGGGAGACATGTAAAACAATCAACTCTCTCATGCTGGAGTGTCATTGTTGCTCTTTATAAGTATAATAGTTATGCGGCCAATACCTAGTCATTGCAAATATATTTTTTCATGCTTTTTTATGTCATAGTTTACTAAACAAGAAAAATACCACACAATACATGTCTCTTCAATTCAGACTTACCTGATGTCCTAAAGGATGTACAATCCTATAAGCCGGTTGAGTAAAATAAAATGACTGCCTTCATTGGGCATTACTGGGATTGAACCGCCTTTCCCAGAAGCGTTTTCCAGAAGTTGAAAACAATTGTCCTCCAGGGGCTTTCTGAGAAAATGGAACATATCCTACAGAGCTGCAGATAAGCAATACCTGGTGATAAAAATTCCTTTGGTCCTGTAGAGATAGCTTAGCAGAATAGACAAGCAAACCATACTATTCAATGTATATCTGCTCCCCATGTTGTAAGGCACCCCCTATGTAAAACTGAAGCAACATCAGCCAAAAACAACATTTCTTCATTAGCTTCCACATTCTCTTTATATGATTTTCCCTTTTCCACTTCCTCGCCAGAACACCCTTCTATTTTCTGAATTGAATGTTTTCTGATTCATGATTCACATAATAAAGTATGTGTGATGCTTAGGCTATTGTGTCAACTCAGCCAGGTAATTGTGCCCAGTTGTTTAGTGAAGCCAGCACTGGGTTAACTGTAATGCAAGGGCATTTATGAACTTTAGTCACCACTGACTTTACTGCACTGGTAAATCATAGATAGCTGATTACAATTACATCAATCAGGGAGATTGCCATCAGCAATTAGTGGCACTTTATCCAATCTGTTTAATACCTTAAAATGGGAAGTCATTCCAGCATTGAGTGAGAATTTCCCAACTCATCTATGGACAGCTAACGAACCTCAGAACTCATCAAGAACCTTCAGAGGAAGAGAGATTCAACTATGGCAGGGGAGAAACAGTAATGTGGGGTTTTATTAATGGGGGGGCACATGATTGGGAGGTAGATCTCCAGTGCATATACATAGGGGACATAAAAATGTTTGTATAACAGTTACAAATGACAACTGAGGGAGTGCTGATTTCCTAGCCAGGGGAGCTCTATCACATTCCCCAATGGAACAGCAATAATCCGCCAAGTGCAATGGCAAAGACCAACAAAGATGAATTTTCCAACATGAGCCCTTGATACTGATGACTATGTTTATAAGTCTGTGTGCCTGAAATAGAAACTAGGCTTAGAGCTACCTAGGGTGCCTAAGAGCTACTTCCTGAGAGCCTCCATGTTACTCAAATGTGGCCACTCTCTAAGCCAAACTCAGCATGTAAATGCATTACATTCCCCCCAGTGTGGTACATGACTCCTGGGGATGAACCTCCCTGGTGCTGAGGGATTACTACCAGGCACCAGCTGGTGATGTACATATAAAAAGACCTTGAATGAAAGGGTCAACTCAGAACAGGAGGATATCTCAGCCCACATGTAGGATCATGTGTTAAAAATTGCTTTTTGACCTTGAATCCAAGGGGGAAATGGCAAAGGCAAATGAATTTATATGGCTAAGATCTTCAAAAAAGAGTCAGGAGGTCATCAGAGGGGCTACAATTACACACTCCTGGAGGACCCCAGAGAAAGCCAGAGCAGATATAACCTCAGGTACTGGTTCTCCTGAGGGCTACAGAGGCCCACAGGGATATGGTCATGGCAGATAGCTCTGGAGCTCAGTACCATGTCAGTGAGCCCTACTTTGTTGGAATTTGTATTCCTCAGTGTGATGGAGTTGGACTTAGATGTGGCCTTTCTACACATGCCTCTTCTGTCACTTTTACTGAACCTTTGGTTGGTGCTTGCATTGGTGTCTGCTCAGGGGACTTGAATCTCTGGACTGTTCATGTGCCAGCAGGGCACTAAGCCTCAGCAGAGTTGTAATTCCTACTCTCTCGTTCATTGGACTAATGCAGGTCAGCTAACAGGGAGGTAAAGATGGTCAATCACCAAACCAGGGAACTGAGAGTACCTACACCTGCAAGCAGGAGATTGCATCCATTATTCATGTGGGATCTAAGCCCCCTCTTGGTATGGAGGTGGAGTGGACATCACTATCCCAGGGCCCACAGAATGGAGGAGTAAAGTGTGGATTAGAGTGGACTTACTGATATTCTACTATAAAACTTTTGTGACTACTAATAGAAGAAATTGTATCATTGATGGGGACAATATGACCACAGGGGTTGCTGAGGGCAACTTCCCACTCCCTAGTGGGAAGAAGAGATGTGATGAGGGGACATTTTTGGGGGGACTTTGGAGTTGTACTAAATGATATTGCAGGGTCAGATACTGGGCATTGTATATCCTGCCATAATCCAGTGAATGTTCTGCAGAAGAGTGTGAACTACAGAGTAAACTATTATCCACATGGTGCAGCAGTTCTCCAAAATGTGTTTGCTGAGTGGGATAAGTGTGCCACAATGATGGGGGAGGTTGTTAGTGTGGGAGGAGTGGTGTGGGGGATGGGGGGCAGAGGGGAACCTCTTATGCTTGTTGTAATGTAACCTTTTTTGTGATGTATGTATCTTCAAAAAATACAATTTACAAAGTGATGGGAGTGGGGAGGTGGGGGGTTATGTGGGAACCTCTTATTTTTTTTAAATGTAACATTCTATGTGATCTCTTAACATTAATAAATTTTTTAAAAATTTAGAATAAAAAATAATAAAAAGAAACTTCAGTGGACTTTCATTGGAGCCCCTGGTTGTAGCCTGCCAGTAGAACCTGGACTGTGCAACTCCACAGTCAAGTGAGGGACTCTGATAAAATCTCTTACTATTGACAGATATCTCTTGTTGATTCTGTTCCCTAGAGAGCCCTGACAAATACAGTGTGAGACCCTAACTTGGAAGAAAAGATTTTTTTTTAGCAAGCCTAAAATATTAGAGGTGCCAGGAATTGTTCATCTCCATTATTGATTTGACTATACATAGAGTATGTTTCAACTGTTTTTACATAAAATCAAACATTTTAATTTCTTTGGATATCTTCTGAGAGAAAGAAAAATTATTTGTGAAGAAAACTCAAGCAAAATATTTTGATTTTCTGTAAAATATTTCCAAATGGAATATTTTGATTTGCTTAATACCTACTTCTGAAGTTAAAAATATGTACTCTTTGTTATTTTTGAAGCAAACATTTTTCATAACCAAATATTCAATTTTATGTTTCTTTATATGTTTCTATACTTTTACAGCCTAGTCACACTGCAACAATCCTAAGGCAAGTGTGGCATTCTTTTTGTCAGAAGTGAGAAGTTGCCTGAGTACTAGGATTCAGACCTGGGCCAGGAAGGGGAATTACACTGGCAAAACAGATCAGCTGCCCATGTGACACATGCTGTTTAGTTTGGAAGAGAAATTTAAAGAAAAATGAATGATATACTTTCAATACCTAGCCACATATACTTAATTTGTGGTGAACAAGTTTTCTTGGAAATTAAAGAAAATTTGTCCATGAAACTTTCACAGGGGAAAGCTCTAAAATTTTTGGTGGAAGTAATAATAGTTTTAGAGGTTGTTGTTGTTTTTTTCACTCTAATGGGTACACTGTGAAATCCTGAAACAACTGAGAACCTGCTGTGCCCCAGGAATTGAGAGCACCTGGATGGCAGCTGAATGTGATAGCCTGGTCTGGAGAAGAGGGCAGTCTAGTTGGATACAAGCCTGAAGACGATGGTAAGTCCAATGGCCCTAGTCTGATTATTGGAAAATATTGAAGTATTAAAGTGATGGAGTTATCTGATTAGATATGTGTGTGTATGTGTGTGGAGAGCCTTTTGCTGCAGAAGGTAATAAAGAAATTAAAAAGACTATTAGTAAATTTAAAAATTAGAACTTGGGAAGCGAACTTGGCCCAGTGGTTAGGGTGTCCATCTACCACATGGGAGGTCCATGGTTCAAACCCCGGGCTTCCTTGACCTGTGTGGAGCTGGCCCATGTGCAGTGCTGATGTATGCAAAAGTAGTGCCATACCACTCAGGGGTGTATACCGCGTAGGGGAGCCACACGCGCAAGGAGTGCGGCCTGTAAAAGAGTCACCCAGCAGGAAAGAAAGTGCAGCCTACCTAAGAATGGTGCCACCCACATGGAGAGCTGACACAACAAGATGATGCAACAAAAAGAAACACAGATTCCCATGCCACTCACAACAAAAGAAGTGGACAAAGAAGATGCAGCAAATAGACACAGAGAACAGACAACTGGGGTGGGGGGAAGAGGAGAGAAATAAATCTTAAAAAAACAAAAATAAAAATAAAAATTAGATCTTTATCTGGTATAGACTGTCAGTAGTTACATTGTTGAAAAAAAATTGCAAATTGAATGGTTTCATGACTCATTGCATCTCTTTGTCAAATGTTAAATTATCTTCTGCTAGACTCAGAACTTTGTTTTCTGTTTTTCCTTCAGTATAATGTTTTAGTTGTTAATCTGGGGCCATACAATCGTCACCCAGGTGTGTTTGTTGTTTCTGTGAGATTAGAGGATATATCCTCTGAGAACGTGGCTTTGATACTCTGATTTTGCTCAAGGTAAGCTGGAAAGGGTGATACTGATGAGCCAAATGCTCATGTGATCTTGACCCCTATTCCCAACTCCAGGTCATGGCCACTGTCTGCACTCCTCACTCTGAAAGGATCCTTGTTTACATATGCTTCCTTCCAGAAGTGTTGCCTGGTTAAAAAGAAAAGATGCACATGATAGGCTGAGTGTAGTGCTGGAAGGGGACAGGAAAAATTAGATGAGTGACAGAGTGAGAGACACACAGATAAATGAAAGGAGAGGTCCCAGATCTCTGAGGAAGGATTCCAGGTCCAAGACCATTGTGCAAACAGAACTGTCCTTCCTCGTCCTCCTCCAGCCCATTCCCCACTTTCCAGTCTGGCACAGTCTGGCTGCCCCTATTCCTTCTCCAGGTGGTGAGGCTGGGGCCACAACCCCATATGGTAACCAGATCATAGAGCTCCTTCCTCCAGTCCCTGCTGTTTCTTCTATTTATTTATTTAAAAATTTAATTGTCTTTTTTTAAAGATACATAGATTACAAAAAATTTAATATTAAAAAATACAAGCAGGGAATCGGACTTGACCCAATAGATAGGGCATCTGCCTATCACATGGGAGCTCCATGGTTCAAACCCTGGGCCTCCTTGACCCGTGTGGAGCTGGCCCATGTGCAGTGCTGATGCACACAAGGAGTGCTGTGCCACGCAGGGGTGTCCCCTGTGTAGGGGAGCCCCATGAGCAGAGTGTGCCCCATAAGAAGAGCCACCCAGCACGAAAGAAATTGCAGCCTGCCCAAGAATGGCTCTGCACACAGGGAGAGCTGACACAACAAAATGACACAACAAAAAGAAGCACAAATTCCCAGTGCTGCTGATAAGGATAGAAGTGGTCACAGAGGAACACAAAGCAAATGGACACAGAGAGAAGAAAACTGGGGGGGGGGGGTGCAGAAAAATTTTAAAAATCTTTAAAAATGTATATATAAGCAGTTCCAATATTCCCCACCCCCCCCACTCCTCCCAAATTAACAACCTCTTTCATCATCAACAACCTCTTTCATCAGTGTGGCATATTCACTGCATTTGGTGAATACATCCTGGAGCACTGCTGCACCGCATGGATTATAATTTACATTGTTCTTTCCCACTTCACAATGCTTTGGCCAGCTTTCAAGCTCTTGCTTTCTGCCCAAGCCCAACACACATCCCTTTGTTAGAGCAATGGATTTGGGGAGATTACCCCAATGCTTAATTCACTGGTGTGGCCCATTGTCCACGCAATGCCAGTATAAACGCTTGTATAGGGGAAGAGGAGAAAAAGTGTTTTGTGGGTACTGCACATCCAGGCATCTTAATCTGCTCCTGGAGGAATCCCCCTCCTTTTCAGTCTATTCCCAGGGTCAAAGCATCCCACCTCCCAACCACCCACCAATCTTGCTAGAATCCTAGATGGTTTAAATCCAGACCTGCATCCTTGTAGGTTCTGATACCAGCCATTAATCACCACAAGATTTGGTGGGAATATGGGACGGATTAAAGTTCAGACAGTGCCCACTCTCCTTATCCCATTCTCCAATATTTTCTGAGATAAAACATGTTTCCCTTCAGTCATGAAGCTGGTCACAGAAGAAGTTTCTGCCTCTTAAATCGCCACACTGGAGGGGTGGTTGGGAGAAGGCATTCATGCCCATCAATATATCCAGTGCTCCTGTAAACACAGAGTCTGAGTGGGTGCAGTGCTTTTCTTGCCTGCTTTGCAAACACAGCTTCATGTCAGACAAACGTGCTGTACCCTGCCAGCCATCCCACCCAAATGTCACTGTTTCCCCATGAGCCATGTCTGTGGGATAGGTGCCTACTGAAGGTCAGAGGAGTATCAGGTCCAGCTGAAGGATTACTACCAATCACTAACTGGTGATGCAAGAAGAAAAATACCATGAATAAAAGGGGGAAATGGTAAAAACAAATGAGTTTATATGGCTAAGCATCTTCAAAAAAGAAATGGGAGGCCATCAGAGTGGTGACACTTATGCACACCTCAGCAGATTCCTGGAGACAGCCAAAGTAGATAAAACTCCAGGTACTAGTGCTCCTGAGGGCTATGGAGACACAAGGGTTCTATAGTCAAGGCAGTTGGCTCTACAGTTCAATTCCTTGTCAGTGGGCCTTACTTTGGAATTTGTGTTCCTGAATGTGATGGAGCTGGACTCAGATGTGACCTTTCCTTTTTTTTTTAAAAAAAAGATTTATTTATTTATTTAATTTCCCCCCCTCCCCTGGTTGTCTGTTCTTGGTGTCTATTTGCTGCGTCTTGTTTCTTTGTCCGCTTCTGTTGTCGTCAGCGGCACGGGAAGTGTGGGCGGCGCCATTCCTGGGCAGGCTGCTCTTTCTTTTCATGCTGGGCGGCTTTCCTCACGGGCGCACTCCTTGTGCGTGGGGCTCCCCCACATGGGGGACACCCTTGCGTGGCACGGCACTCCTTGCGCGCATCAGCACTGTGCATGGCCAGCTCCACACGGGTCAAGGAGGCCCGGGGTTTGAACCGCGGACCTCCCATATGGTAGACGGACGCCCTAACCACTGGGCCAAAGTCCGTTTCCCTCCTTTTTTTTTTTAAGATTTATTATTTATTTATTTCTCTCCCCTTCCCCCACACACCCCAGTTATCTGCTCTCTGTGTCCATTCACCGTGCCTTCTTCTGTGAGTACTTCTATCCTTATCACTGACACCAGGAATCTGTGTTTCTTTTTGTTGTGTCATCTTGTGTCAGCTCTCTCTGTGTGCAGTGCCACTCCTGAGCAGGCTGCACTTTCTTTCATGCTGAGCAGCTCTCCTTACAGGGCACACTCCTTGCATGGGGGGCTTTCCTATGCGGGGGACACCCCTGCATGGCATGGCACTCCTTGTACGCATCAGCACTGTCCATGGGCCAGCTCCACACAGGTCAAGGAGGCCCTGGTTTGAACTGCGGACCTCCCACGTGGTAGGCAGATGCCCTATCCATTGGGCCAAGTCTGCTTTCCTTAGATGTGACCTTTCTACACGTGCCTCTTCTGTCATTTTTACTAAACCTGTGGTTGGCACTGGGGTTGATGTATACCCAGGAGACTTGAATCTCTGGACTGGACATGTTCCTGCTGGGCTCTGAGCCTCAGCAGTGTTGAAACTCCTACTTTTTGATTCGTTGGACTTACCCAGGTCAGCTAACAGGGAGGTGAAGATGGTCAACCACCACCACAGGGAACCAAGAGTGCCTACAACTCGAAACAGGAGAATCACAGTCATCAACCATGCAGTATGTTTTAACATCAGGTAGTGTGATTCCTATGATTTCATTTTCCCTTTCAATATGTCTTTGGCTATTTGGGGAGCCTTTCCCTTCCAAAGAAATTTCATACTTACTCTTTCCAGTTCATTTTCAAAATGCTGTGATTTTATTGGGATTGCATTAAATATGTAGGTCAGTTTGTGTAGGATAGACATCTTAATGATATTTAGTCTTCCTATCCATGAATAGGGAGTATTCTTCCATTTATTTAAGTCTTCTTTGATTTCATTTAACAGTTCAGTGTAGTTTTCTGTGTATAAGTCTTTTACGTCTTTAGTTAAATTTATTCCTAGGTATTTGGTTTTTTATTTACTATTGTAAATGTTTTTTCCCCTTGAATTCCTCCTCAGATTCTGGACATTACTGGTGTACAGAAATGCTTCCAATTTTTGTGCATTGATCTTATAACCTGCGACTTTACTGAACACATTTATAAATTCTAAAAGCTTTGTTGTAAATTTCTCAGGGCTTTCTATGTATAGGATCATGTCATCTGCAAATAATGAAATTTTGACTTCTTCCTTTCCAAATTGGATGCCCTTTATATCTGTTTCTTGCCTCAGTGCTCGAGCAAGTACTTGTAACACAATGTTAAACAGAAGGGGTGATAGTGAGCATCCTTGTCTTGTTTCTGATCTTAGAGGGAAAGTTTTAGGATTTGACCATTGTATGTGATGCCAGCCTTGGGTTTTTCATATATGCCCTTTATCACGTTCAGAAAGTTTACTTGCATTCCTATCTTTTGAGGAGTTTTTATCAGGAAAGTGTGCTGTATTTTCTCAAATGCTTTTTCTGCATCTATAGATATGATCATGTGATTTTTTTTCCTTTTGATCTGTTTATGTGGTGTATTACATTGATTGATTTTCTTATGTTGAACCATCCTTGCATACCAAGGATGAAACCCACTTGACCATGGTGTATATATACTTCATTTGATGTGATGTTGAATACAATTAGCAAGTATTTTGTTGAGGATTTAGCATCTCGGTTCATTAGAGAGATTGGTCTGTAACGTCCTTTTCTTGTGGTGTCTTTGTTTGGCCTTGGTATCAGGGTAATGTTGGCATCATAGAATCAGTTAGGCAATGTTCCTTCTACTTCAATTTTTTGGCAGAGTTTAAGCAAGTTTGGTTTAATTCTTTCCAGAATGTTTGATAGAATTCACCTGTGAAGCCATCTGGCCCTGGGGTCTTCTTGGGTGGGAGGTTTTTAATGACTGATTCTAACTCTTTATTTGCGATTGGTTAGTTGAGATCATCAATTTCTTCTTTGGTCAATGTAGGCTGCTTATATGTTCCTAGGAATTTGCCCACTTCCTCCAAATTGTCCTGCTTGTTGGCATATAGTTTTTCAAAGTATCCTCTTCGGATACTCTTTATTTCTGTGAGGTCAGTGGTGATATCCCCTTTCTCATTTCTTATTTTGTGTGTTTACATCTTCTCTTTTTTTCCCTTTGCTAGTCTAACTTAGGGTTTGTCAAGTCTATTGATCTTCTCAAAGGACCATCTCTTTGTTTTATTTTTTCTAGAGCTTTCTTATTATCTAGTTCATTTAGTTCTGCTCTGATCTTTTTTATTTCTTTCTTTCTTCTTCCTTTGGGGTTAGTTTGTTGTTGTTGTTGTTGCTGTTGTTGTTGTTGTTTTACTAATTCCTCCAACTGTGAATTTAGGTCTTTCATTTAGCTCTTTCTCCTTTTTTGATATATGAATTTATGGCTAGAATTTCCCACTTGGTACAGCTTTTGCTGCACCCCATAAATTTTGATATGTAATGTTCTCATTTTCATTAGTTGTAAGGTAGTTACTGATTTCTTTAGAGATTTCCTCCTTGGCTCACTGTATATCTAAGAGTACGTTGCTTAACTTCTATATCTTTGTGCATGATCTGGTTCTCTGGTCCTTGCAGATTTCCAGGTTCATTCCATTGTGGTCAGAGAAGTTGTTTTGTATGATTTCAGTCTTTCTGAATTCATTGAGACATTCTCTGTGGCCAAGAAGTTGTCTGAGTTGGAGAATGATCCATGTGTTCTTGAGAAGAATGTGTATCCTGCTGTACTTGGGTATAGTGTTCTGTATGTGTCTACTAGGTCCAGATCCTCTAATATATTATTCAAAATCTTTGTTTCTTCATTGATTCTCTGTTGAGATGTTCTGTCTAATGGTGATAATGGTGTATAAAAGTCCCCCATTATAATTGTACAGGCATCTATTCCTCCCCTTAGTTTTCCCAGTGTTTGCCTCATGTATTTTGAGGCATCCTGGTTAGGTGCATAAATGTTTATGATTGTTCTTTCTTCTTGAAAGATTATCCCTTTTACTAATATACAGTGTCCATCTTTATCTCTCATAATCAGTTTGCCTTTGAAGTCTGTTTTGTCCAATATTAGTATAGCTACTCCTGCCCTTTTTTGTTATTGTTTGCTTGTGAGATTGTTTTCCAGCCATTCAACTTTCAACCTCCTTGAATCCTTGGGTCTAAGGAGGGATTCTTGTAGACACCATATGGATGGCTATATTTCCTTATCCATTTTGCAAATCTGTGTCTACTGACTGGTGAGTTTAATCCAGTAACATTTAGTGTTATTACTCTCAAGGAATTACTTACATTAGCCATATTTTCTTTGGATTTATGTCATATGTTGTTTTTATTTCTCTGTGTCTTTTTAGTTGTTCTTATGCTCTCTTCCGACCCTGTCTCCATTTTTTTTTCTTTTAACCTGTAGATCTTCTTTTAATATTTTTTGAAGGGCAGGCTTCTTATTGGTGTACTCTCTTAGCTTCTGTTTATCTGTGAACACTTTGAACTCTCCATCATTTTTGAATGCTGGCTTTGCTGGATAGGGTACTCTTGGCTGGAAATCTTTTTTCTGTTTGTACCTTGACTATGTCATACCACTGCCTTCTTGCCTCCATGGTGTCAGATGAGAAATCAACACTTACCCTTATTGAGCTAACCTTGTACGTGATGGTTCTCTTTTCTCTTGTGGATGTCAGTATTTTCTCTTTGTCTTGAGTGTTGGATAATTTGACAAGTATATGTCTTGGAGTAGGCCTGTTTGGGTTTATAATGTTTGGGATGTGCTGCACTTCCTGGACATGTACATCCATCTCCCTCAACAGGTTTGGGAGGTTTTCACCAATTGTTTCCTCCAACACCTCTTATGTCCCCTTTTCCTTTTCTTCTTCTGGGATGCCTATAATGGGTACGTGTGAGTGTTATGTGTTGTCATTCAAATCCCTAAATCCCTGCTGGATTTTTTCTATCTTTTTATCTATCAATTCCAGTATCTGTTTGATTTCAGATTTACTGTATTCCACATCACTAATTCTTTCCTCTGCCTCTTCAAATCTATTGTCTGCTGAGAGTGTATTTTTGATTCCTTTGACTGTGCCATTCATCGCCATCATATCTGTTATCTTTTGTGTATGTTTACATTTTCTTCAGTATGCTCTCCAAGTGATTTCTTAATTCCTTAATCTCTTCCTTCACTTCATTAATTTGGCCCATGATATTTGTTTAGTCAGCTTTGATTAGTTGTTCAATGTTCTACTCCTCTCCCTGGTTTTCAGTTTGTTCATTGGACTGGGTCATGTCTTCCTAATTATTGGTTGTGCTTTGTAATTTTTTGCCGCTGTCTGATTATCATTTTATCTTGTTGGGGTTGTTCAGTTGATTAGCTTTTCACTCTAGTCTTGGGTTTTAATTAGTTGCTATTTTTGTGTCCTTGTTAAGTTTCTCTTTGACACTTTGTTGCTCTTTTTCTATTTCCTTGTTGTCTAAGTTCGCTCAAAGGAAACAGATTAGGGCTAGGGAAACGAAAAGACATAAGAAAGGAAAATGTATAATAGTAATATTGATTGTAAAATTTAGCAGAATAACCATATAAAATCTAGGAGACTTAGTAGTAAACTCATGTAAGCATGTAGAGTTATAGGAATTAAAAGTGGAGAACCTATAATGTAATGGGAATGTGAATATGGAGAAGAATATAGTATGAGTTATGAAGCCACCATGATGAGGAGAGAGGGAAAAAGAAAAGAAAGGGCAAAAACAGAAAGTCCTTTTTCTGAACCCTGGGACCTTGCAAGCCCCCTAAAAGAAGCCAGAGAAATGGTGGAAAACCATGGTGTCTGCAGGTCCCCAGGACAGAGGAAAGGGAGAGTAGGATGCCAGCTAGGATTCTAGGTCCACAAATGTCTGGAGTTTTTAAAGAATGGGACAGAAATAAAGAAGGGCAGGTTATTCCAAATGTACTTGTGTCTTCCACAACATGAGCAGCTGCCTACAACATAATATACAGGGTACAGGAAATGTACATGAATGAGCATTAAAGTGCCACTGCTCCTCACAGTGCCGACTCACTTGTGAGGTTGAACCAGTGACCAACTCTGTGGTCCTCCTCAAAGTATGTAGGCTCAGGATTGTTCTTGATAATTACACTTTAAAACCCATTTTACAGAGTATTAGGTAGAAATGACACTAAACAACTATGTGGGGAAAGTACATATATATCTATATTATGTGCACATATATATGAGTGTATATAGGTGTTTCTATTGTATATAAATAAATAAAAGTATATACATATCTATGTGTGCCTTGTATGCACAAAGAGAGGGATAAAAGTCCACAAAAAAGGTACTACAATTGGGAAGTAGATTTGACTCAGCTGATAGTGCATCTGCCTACCACATGGGAGGTCCAGGGTTCAAACCCAGGGCCTCCTGACCTGAGGAACTGGTCCATGTGTAGTGCTGATGCATGTAAGGAGTGCCATGCCACGCAGGGTTGTCCCCCATGTAGGGGAGCCCCATGCAGAGGGAGTGCACCCTGTAAGGAGAGCCACCCCATGTGAAAAAAATGCAGCCTGTCCAGGAGTGGCACCCCACACACGGAGAGCTGACGCAGCAAGATAATGTGACAAAAAGAGACACAGATTCCCAGTGCCTCTGACAAGAATGCAAGCAGACACAGAAGAACACACAGGTAATTGACAGAGAGAGCAGGCAATGGGGGGAGGTGGAAAGGGGAGAGGGAATAAAAGCTATTATAATTAATAGACAAATTATCAGAGTGGTGGTACACAAGATTAATATGTGAAAATCAATAGCGTTTCTATACACTACTTATGTGCTATCTGAGGAGAAAACCAGAATAAAAAATTTCATTTATTATAGCAACTAAAACAATCAAATATTTAGGAATAAACTTAACGAAGTACTCAGAAAACTACAAAACATTACTAAAAGAACCTGAAGAAGAATTAAATAAATGGCAGGGCATTCTGTATTCATGGCTTGGAAGACTAAATATCATTAGGGTGTCAATTTTACCCAAACTGATTTAGAGATTCAACACAATCCCAATAAGAATCCCAACACCCTTTTTTGAGGAAATAAAAAAGCCAGTAAACAAATTTTTTTGGAAGGGCAAGGGGTCCAGAATAGCCAAAAATGTCTTAAAATGTACCAATTTTTATTGATCTTTTTCTACTGGTTATTCCTCCCAATGATATCCTTTTCCCATTATTGCAATGTTCCACCTCAGTCATTAGTAACTTTCTGGAAAAAGATCATGGCTTTAGGCATTTTGTGGAATTACCCCATAAGAAATTTATTTGACCAAGGTGCCAGATATAAGACATGATATGTAAACGTGCTTGATTATGTTGTGCTGAAAAAAAAAAAAAAAGGTTCTTAAAGGGAGTGTAGAGCTAGTTATTGTGTTAATGCAGGAGCAGCACCAAGAGGTTTCTACTCAAAAGTTTGAGTTGTGGGTGCAGCTTATATGTCTGCTTGAGAAAAGGGAAGGTATGGGGGGATGGGGAGAGATAAGGGGACATGATTTACTTTTGTATGTGCTGTCCATGCTTTCCATGCTTCCTGTACATTACAAGGCTGTGGGGCTATTTGAACAGGGTGTCCTTGGGGCCGTGTGTTAATCAGCAAGCAGGATACTGAAGTAAGATTGTGGCCCTCTGGTGAAGATCAGCAGGCCTTGCTGTTGTCAGCTTGACTTCTCCTCAGGCTAGGGTTGGGGATTTTATCAGTACTGCAAAGGATTGTTGGTATGCCATCTCACTTCAGTTAACCTCCATTTTTTCTTTATAACTCCGTGGATAACATGGAAGCTCAATAAATCGAGATGGTTAGTAAAATCTTTTATCATTCCAATTTCACAATTATAAATTTATATCATTGCTTTAACACTACTTGGAATTTCATTAAACCAGTCAAACTGAATTTCATAGGTACACAGAGATTATTGGCAGCAGAGGGAGCCAGACTGGTTTGTAAGGGAATAAAAAGGCTTCCCCCATGAAACGCTTACTCAGGTTCTACCCTGGACAATATTTCCTATACTTGGGTTTGGTGAAAATTGCAAAACAATAGATATATACTAAGATGTATTTCCCTCAAGCACTTAACCCAAAATCCACACAAGTCAAATCTCTCCAGTGCCACAAATGAGCTGTCCTAATAGTCCCTCTGATACTAAGACCCTAGCATCACTGATCTGGGGAGAAGATGAGTAATAGATGTATGGAATATTACATAGAAATTAAAAGAAAAACAGGTGGCCATGTCTAAGAATTATCCCAATAAATTAAGCAGAATACCCAGGGACTGGATGTCATACCTGAATCCCCTTGCTGTTTAGAGGCCAGGGTGTTAGATGATGCATAGCCCTAGATTATTATCAGACTCTGAGGAAGGGTCTGTGGCTTCACTAACACATCCTGCTTCATGTGGGGAGATAGCACTGGTCAAGTTCATCTTGGTCCGGATCAGCAGGGATCATGGTTCCATTCTACTGATAAACAGATAGAGCAAATCAAAGTTTTCAGCTTTGTAAATTTGATTTTCCTGGCTTTTCCCTTCCTAAAGGGGCAGACTGGCTGTGAATAGGATTGCGAATCCTGGTTTTATTTTTCCCATCCCTGCCTCCCAAAATCCTAGTTTTATACTGGATTCTTGGTTGTTAGAATGCTTTACACCTCACTGGCTCCAAACTCAGGAATTACAAAATAAGTACAATATGAATCATAATAGAACATGGAACAAAGGGATGCACAGTTGTATAAATGGACAGAGAGGTCCCCTGTGGATCCTGTGGTTTTACTTTTTCACAGCAGAGAAGGACCATTAACACAAAGAGCCAGAACAATATGAGAAACTTTCCATCCCGGAGACAATAGAGTTGCCATTTCAGAAGAAAGTGCATTTCTCTACCGATCTTTGCCTGTATTATCAAGAACTCAGGTGCCAGCTATCTTACTTGGGTTTCACTCAGTTTGTTAATCCACTAGGCAGCAAAATATGAAGAAGAAAAACTAAGCCCTGAAGCCTCCTCTGATCCTCTCTTCATTCTACTTCCTGCCCTGCTGTTCCTCCTTCACAATCAAGCTGAAGTCCAGTTTCCATTCCTCATTTCCTCCTGTCTTTCCTGTACAAAATTCACCACTTTTACCCATAAATAGATCTTTTAACATTAATGAGCTCCCCATAAATACATTCAATGAGTGTGTTTGCTTTTATATGGAACTAAGAAGAATTGGACGTTGGCTTCCTGTGAGGAACTTTTTCCAAGAATTCTCTGACATCTCAGTATTCAAGTTATTCCGATCACTTTTTCCCAAATTTTCCTAAAGGTACTTCTTAAATATATTTTTGAAACATCTCAGTTATCTGTTCTAAGCTTGTGACAGTTTGAAGCTTTTTTGTGAATCCCATAAAAGATTATGTTCTTGGAACTAATATATTCCTGTGGGTGCAGAACACTTTGATTGGTCTGGATTCACCGGGGGGTCTTTGTTGTTGTTGTTTTAAGATTTATTTATTTATCTCCCCTTCCCTCCCCCCACAGTTGTCTGCTTTCTTTGTCCATTTGCTGTGTGTTCTTCTGTGTTTGCTTGTATTTTCATCAGTGCACCAGCAATCTGTGTCTTTTTTTGTTGTGTCATCTTGCTGCATTGGCTTTCTGTGTGTGTGGCACCACTACTGGGCAGGTTGCACTTTTTTTTCACATGGGGCAGCTCTCCATGCAGGGCACACTCCTTGTGGGAGTGGGGCTCCCACTAGATGGGGGACACTCCTGTGTGGCACGGCACTCCTTGTGTGCATCAGCACTGTGCATGGGCCAGTTCTCCACATGGGTAAGGAGGCCCTGGGTTTGAACCCTGGACCTCCCATGTGGTAGGTAGATGTTCTATCTGTTGAGCCAACTCTGCTTCCCACTGGTGGGTCTTTGACTGGATGCATCTAAGCCCTCTTGCTGGAGTCTTTTATAAATGGGAGAAACATGCAGAGGCACACAGAGAAAACATCTTCCATTTACTCTGTCATGTGAGAGAGGACTCCAGGATTGCCTACAGGCCAAAGACAGAGAAACCACAAGGGTCTGAGAGAGTGGCTGAGGCTGGACTCAGTAGAGCAGCCCAGAGTGAAGAGCTGTAGCCCAGCAGAGGTGACCCTTATGCCTGGTTGCCCCCAGATGAGCTGGGGAGAACCTGAGCCTGGAGGAGAAAACAGAGTCCAGTGGCCACTTAGCCCTGAAACGTGGCAGGAGTTTTGATCTGCTAGCAGCCAACTTTTTGAGAGATGGCATCTCTGATGATGAATTGATCTGGACATTTTTCACAGCATTGGAAATGTAAGATTTTACCCTAATAAATTCCCATTACAAATGCCAAACCATTTTTGGTATTTTTGCATTGGCACCCATTAGCACACTAAAACAACAATTCCTATCTCCTCTTTTGATACACTTTACTACTCTCTGACCCATTTTTTTTCTATTGATGACATTTCTATCACTTCCATCTGTACAACTATCATCTGGAGGTTATTTCTGAAATTTTATCTCTGTGTGCCTCTATGTTATAAAAATACAAATTTACACATAAGAAACTCGCCCCCATTGAACATAAGGGAAGAAACTACCTTCAGACTCCCATCTTAGTATTTACTTTAAAAAACCAACACTTGTAAGCAGTGCCTCCTTCTTTGTCCTTTAGAAATGTATAAAAAGCAAATTTCCCCACAACACAGGGTCTCCTCAAGGAAGGAAGCTATTTGAATAAAATCAAAATATCTCCCATTTTCATGGTAAAGGAGGATTATAAGTCCTGGAGGTAGTGGTGGGGACTGTTCCTATTTCCAAATTGTGAACCTACTTCTCACCTGAAGATAAAGAGATATCTTGAGAATGTGTATGTAATGGGTTGGTTGTATCTGCTTAGCTACACACCAACCATGAGGTTTTTTCCTGTCTTGGCAAAAACAGGATGCCTGTGATGCATCCTGTTCTGGTTTAATATTTTATTCAATAAATGATTTATTCAATAATAAAATTGTTTTTCTTTCTCTTCTACTTTTGTGGACAGGTTTTCTGGGTTGAGAGATTATTGTATTTTTATTTCTTTTCCCCCAAAAGTTACAGGCACCAGTGGATTTTCTCAGCATCCAGGAATTAATATTTGAAATTCCCTGTCAACACTGAAACTGCTTGACAGAGTCCTTTTGACCCATGTGCATAATTCCAATTCAGTGACATGAGGATATCAACAAAATAGTTTACTAGCAAAGGCCAGCCCATTACAGACCTGAGGACATTAATTTCCTCAAATCAGTCTCTGCAAGCTGAAAGCTGGGTGGAGCATTATATGATTTTGTGGAGGTGGTTTAGTATATTGAGGCTAAGTGAGATTGGTTGAGGTAGAAGGAGTCTTAGCTGAACATATGCTATTTAAAACACACTGAATTGGAAAATCAGTTAAAGTCGTTCATTGTATTATATTAGGAAGAAAGTGTGAAAGCCTTTCACTCTGATAATGTTTTTTCCCCTATTTCTAAGTTTAATTTTTTGTGTTTTGTGTTTGCATTGGGAATATATTTATATTCTCAAAATATGTTATGATGTCATTTGAAATTATATAAAAAAAGAACATACTTGGTCATATGTTGCATGTAAGAAAATGGAGGTGCAATGGTGACTGTATGTGTTTTTTACTATTTTAATGAAGGAAAGTTAACTTTTAGATCAATCTTCTCTTAAGTGCACATATTCCTGCTGACAGAACCAGTTTATTCCAGTTGTAAAGTGCAAGACAAAGTCAAGCTATATTCTGGATCTTGGATTAGATAATCTAATCATCTCCTTACTATATATAAGATGAGAAAAGTTTCCTGCCAATATGCATAAAGGGGATGGTGTATTTTTTTTTTAAGATTTATATATTTATTTACTTATTTCTCTCCTCCCCCCACCCCTGGGTTTCTGTTCTCTGTGTCTATTTGCTGCGTTGTCTTCTTTGTCCGCTTCTGTTGTTAGCAGCACGGGAATCTGTGTTTCTTTTTGTTGCATCATCCTGTTGTGTCAGCTCTCCGTGTGTGTGGCACCATTCCTGGGCAGGCTTCACTTTCTGTCGCATTGGGCAGCTCTCCTTATGGGGTGCACTCCTTATGCGTGGGGTTCCCCTACGTGGGGGACACCTCTGTGTGGCACGGGCACTCCTTGCACGCATCAGCACTGCATGTCAGCCAGCTCCACATGGGCCAAGGAGGCCCAGGGTTTCAACTGTGGACCTCCCATGTGGTAGATGGACACCCTATCCACTGGGCCAAGTCCACCACCAGGGGATGGTGTTTTTAAACCAAGAAAAAAGAAACTTCCATAGGAAATCAGTAGGAAAGGTTACTTCTGTCAGGATTTAGTCAAGCAATAGCTTCAGCACCACACAAACACAATTGAGTGTAGTTATTCTCTCTGCACTGAACACTGTTATCCTCACTCACCTCCCCCCAATCCCATGCACCACTTTCTCATTTTCCTGCAGTGTCAGTTTAAATGTCAAACCTTCAGAATTCCTCTCTTCTCTGACTCTCCCCTGACACTATGTTAGTCTTCCCATGTCCATTCATCTGGTGATGACATTTCTCATCTTTATTTATTTATATTTTCCTCAATGTTTTCTCTCTCCTTCTTGGGACTCATTGCAGCAAAATGGACCTCAGAATCCTAATATAAGGCAGATTCCCATCCAACCATTGCATATGAATTAAATTCCAGAGTAATTCCTTTTCTACAATAACCTCACTGGCTCCCTGATAGCCTGAACCCCAATATCTGCATTCAGATCATTATTTACACAGTAAAGGGAGTCCATCACTCCTGAGGAAACTTCTTTCAGGTACTCACCAGAGCCAAAATAAAAGGAGAATCGAGGGACCCTGGGTCCTTATTGAAGATGCTGTCAGTACATTCTAGGGCTGAAAGCTGCTTTCTTGCTCTAGAAAAATCAGTTGGGATGGTTACTATTTATGTTGCTAATAACCTCATTAAGCATGTGAGACAGGACATATCCTTTGTCAGTGCCAATGAAGAAAACTGTAATCAAATAACACCAAAAAAAAAAAAAACCATTTCCCTCTAATTATATAAAAGAGATAGATACAGTTAATGAAAATAGGTTATGTCCTTTCATTCTGTAATTCATGTATGACCAAGCAATAGTCACATCTCTATCCAGAGGTCTCAGTCTTGTAGATTCAGGGTTTGGGGCAGTGGTGTGCAGTGCTTTCAGAAAGAAAATCAGTGCTGCTTTTTATTTCCAGGGAGACGAGTAAAACAACCAAGTCTCTCATGCTGGAGCATCAGTGTTGCTCTTTATAAGAGTTATGTGGCCAATACCTAGTCAATGCAAATATATTTTTTCATGCTTTTTTATGTCATAGTTTACTAAACAAGAAAAATACCACACAATACATGTCTCTTCAATTCAGACTTACCTGATGTCCTAAAGGATGTACAATCCTATAAGCCAGTTGAGTAAAATAAAATGACTGCCTTCATTGGGCATTGCTGGGAATGGACCGCCTTTCCCAGAAGGGTTTTCCAGAAGTTGAAAACAATTGTCCTCCAGGGACTTTCTGAGAAAATGGAACACATCCTAAAGAGCTGCAGATAAGCAATACTTGGTGATAAAAATTCCTTTGGTCCCATAGAGCTAAATTAGCAGAATACACAAGCAAACCATACTATTCAATGTATATCTGCTCCCCATATTGTAAAACACCCCCTATGTAAAACTGAAACATCAGCCAAAAACATTTGCTTCCACCTTCTCCTTATATGATTTTCCCTTTTCCACTTCCTCTCCAGCGCACCCTTCTGTTTTCTGAATCGAATGATCCTGATTCATGAACCATGTAATATAGTATGTATGATGGTTAGACTATTGTGTCAACTCAGCGAAGTAATTATGACCAGTTGTTTGGTCAAGCAAGCACTGGGTTAACTGTAATGCAAGTGCATTTATGGACTTTAGTCACCATTGACTTTACTGCTCTAGTAAATCATAGATAGCTGGTTATAATTACATCAATCAGGCAGATTGCCATCAGCAATGAGTGACACTTTATCCAGTCAGTTGAATACCTTAAAAGAGGAAGTGATTCCAGCATTGAGTGAGAATTTCCCAACTCATGTATGGACAGCTAACGACTCCCAGAACTCATCAAGAACCTTCAGTGGAAGAGAGGTTCAAGTATGGCAGGGGAGGAACACTGGTATGGAGTATTATTAATGGGGGGCACATGGTTGGGAGGGAGTTCTCCAGGGCATGTATATAGGGGACATAAAAATGTTTGGATAATAGTTACAAATGACAACTGAGGGAGTGCTGAGTTCCTAGCCAAAGGAGCTCTATCACATTTCCCAATGGAACAGCAACAATCCCTCAAGTGCAATGGCAAAGACCAACAAAGAAGGATTTTCCAACAATGAGCCCTTGATACTGATGACTATGCTTATGAGTCTGTGTGCCTGAAATATGAACTTGGCCTAGAGCTGCAGGGTGCTTAAGAGTTAACTCCTGAGAGCCTCCATGTTACTCAAATGTGGCCACTCTCTAAGCCAAACTCAGCACATAAATGCATTACATTCTGCCCAGTGTGGGACATCACTCCTGGGGATGAACCTCCCTGGTGCTGAGGGATAACTACCAAGCACCAGCTGGTGCTATACACAGAAAAAGACCTTGAATAAAAGGGCCAACTCAGACCAGCAGAATATCTCAGCCCATATGTAGGATCATGTGTTAAAAACTGGTTTTTGACCTTGACTGAAACGGGGAAATGGCAAAGACAAATGAGTTTATATGGCAAAGAGTCTTCAAAATAGAGGAGGTCATCAGAGGGGTTATGATTACGCACTCCTCAGGAGGACCCCAGAAACAGCCAAAGTGGATACAACCCCAGGAACTGGTTCTCTGAGGGCTACAGAGGCCCACAGGGATATGATCATGGCAGATAACTCTGGAGCTCAGTACCATGTAGTGGGCCCTACTTTGGAATTTGTGTTCTTCAGTGTGATGGAGTTGGACTCAGATGTGACCTTTCTATACACGCCTCTTCTGTCACTTTTACTGAACCTTTCATTGGTGCTAAGATTGGTGTATGCTCAGGGGACTTGAATCTCTGGACTGTCCAAGTGCCAGCAGGGCCCTGAGCCTCAGCAGAGTTGCAATTCCTACTCTCTGGTTCATTGGACTTATACAGGTCAGTTAACAGGGAGGTGAAGATGGTCAGTCACCACACCAGGGAACTGAGAGTGCCTACACCTGCAAGCAGGAGAATTGCATCCATCATCCATGTGGAATCTAAGCCCCCTCTTGGTATAGAGGTGGAGTGGACATCACTATCCCAGGGCCCACAGAATGGAGGAATAAAATATGGATTAGAGTGGACTTACTGATATTCTACTATAAAACTTTTGTAACTACTATTAGAAGAAATTGTATCATTGATGGGAACAAAGTGATGACAGTAATTGCTGAGGGCAACTTCCCACTCCCTAGTGGGAAGAAGAGATGTAATGAGGGGACATATTTTTGGGACTTGGGAGTTGTCCTAAATGATATTGCAGGTTCAGATGCGGGGCATTATATATCCTCCCATAACCCACTGAATGTACTGCGGAAGAGTGTGAACTACAGAGTAAACTATCATCCACATGGTGCAGCAGTGCTCCAAAATGTGTTTACTGAGTGCAACGAGTGTGCCCAAATGATGGGGGATGCTGTTAGTGTGGGAGGAGTGGTGGGGGGGATGGGGAGTACAGGGGAACCTCTTATGCTTTTTATCATGTAACCTTTTTTGTGAAGTAGTCAAAAAATTTTTGTGTGTATTCAAAAAAATACAATTTACAACAATGGGGGTGGGGGTGAGGGAGCTTGGGGGTGGGAGTAGGTTATATGGGAACCTCATTTTTTTAATGTAACATTCTATGTGATCTACTAACTTTAATAATTTTTTTTTAAATTTAGAATAAAAAAAAATAAAAAGAACCTTCGCTGGACTTTCATTGGAGCCACTGGTTGTAGCCTGACTGCAGAACCTGGACTTGTGCAACCCCACAGTCACATGAGGGACTCTGATAAAATCTCTTACTATTGACAGATATCTCTTGTGATTCTGTTCCCTGGAGAGCCCTGACAAATACAGTGCGAGACCTCAATTTTCAAGAAAAGATTTTTTTAATCTAGCCTAAAATATTAGAGGTGCCAGGAATTGTTCATCTCCATTATTGATTTGACTATGCATAGGGTATGTTTCAACAATTTTTATATAAAATCAAACATTTGAATTTCTTTCAATATCTCCTGAGAGAAAGAAGAAAAATTATTTGTGAAGAAAACTAAAGCAAAATATTTTGATTTTCTGTAAAGTAATTATTTCCAAAAGGAATATTTTGACTTGCTTAATACTTACTTCTGAAATTAAGAATATATACTCTAGTGGGGGACTTGTCCCAGTGGTTAGGACATCCATCTACCACATGGGAGGTTCACGGTTCAAACCCCAGGCCTCCTTGACCCGTGTGGAGCTGGCCCATGTGCAGTGCTGATGCACGTAAGGAGTGCCCTGCCACGCAGGGGTGTCCCCCGCAAGTAGTGCACCCCATAAGGAGAGCTGCCCAGCGTGAAAGAAAGTGCAGCCTGCCTAGGAATGGTGCCACACACACGGAGAGCTGACACAACAAGATGATGCAACAAAAAAAGAAACACAGATTCCTGTGCCGCTGACAACAGAAGCGGACAAAGAAGATGCAGCAAATGGACACAGAGAACAGACAACTGGGGTGGGATGGGGGGAGAGCAATAAATAAATAAATCTTTTGAAAAAAAGAATATATACTCTTATTTTTGAAGCAAACAGTTTTCATAATCAAATATGCAATTTTATGCTTCTTTGTATGTTTCTATACTTTTACAGCCTAGTTACACTGCAACCATCTAAAGGCAAGTGTGGTACTCTTTTTGTCAGAAGTGAATGTTGGTTGCATGAGTACTAGGATTCAGACTCAGGGCAGGGAGGGGAATTATACTGGCAAAACAGATCATCTGCCCATGTGACACATACTGTTTAGTTTGGAGGAGATAATTTAAAGAAAAATGAGTGATATACTTTAGATACCTAGCCATATATACTTAATTTGTGGTGATAAAGTCTTCTTGGAAATTTAAGAAACTTTGATCATAAAGCTTTCACAGGGAAAGTTCTAAAATTTTTGGTGGAAGTAATAATAGATCTAGAGGTTTTTGTTTTATTTTTTTTCATTCTGAGGGAACACGTGTGAAATCCTGAAACAACTGAGAACCTGCTGTGCCCCAGGAATTGAGAGCACCCGGATGGCAGCTGAGTGTCATAGCCTGGCCTGGAGAGGAGGGCAGGCTAGTTGGCTACAAGCCTGAAGACCATGGTAAGCCCAATGGTCTTAGTCTGATTATTAGAAAATATTGAAGTATGAAAGTGATGGAGTGATCTGATTAGATATGTGTGTGCATGTGTGCAGAGAGCCTTTTGCTGCAGAAGGTAAAATAGAAATTAAAAAGACTATTAGTGAATTTCAAAATTAGAACTTTATCTTGTATAGACTGTCAGTAGTTACATTGTTGAAAACAATTGCAAATTAAATGATTTCATGACTCAATGCATGTCTGTCAAATGTTAAATTATCTTCTGCTGGACTCAGAACTTTTTTTCGGTTTTTCCTTCAGTATAATTTTTTAGTTGTTAATCAGGGTCCATACAATTGTCACCCTGGTGTGTTTGATGTTTCTGTGAGAAGTTTAGAGGCTTTATCCTCTGAGAACTTTGCTTTGATGTTTCGGTTTTGCTCAAGGTAAGCTGAAAAGGGTGATACTGATGAACCAAATGCTCATGTGCTCTTGTCCCCTATTCCCAACTCCAGGTCATGGCCACTGTCTGCAGTCCTCACTCTGAAAGGATCCTTGTCTACTTATGCTTCCTTCCAGAAGTGTTGCCTGGTTAAAAAGAAAAGATGCACATGATAGCTGGAAGGGGACAGGGAAAATAAGAAGATGAGTGACAAAGTGAGAGACACACAAATAAATGAAAAGAGAGGTCCCAGATCTCTGAGGAAGGATTCCAGGTTCAAGACCATTGTGCAAATAGGACTGTCCTTCCTCCTTCTCTGCCTCCAGCCCATTCCCCACTTTCCAGTCTGGCACAGTCTGGCTACCCCTGTTCCTTCTCCAGGTGGTGAGGCTGGGTCCACAACCCCATATGGTAACCAGAGCAGAGAGCTCCTTCCTCCAGTCCCTGCTGTTTCTTTTATTTATTTACTTAAAATTTTAATTGTCTTTTGTTTTAAAAATACATAGATCACACAAAAAAATATTACATTCAAAAATATAAGCAGTTCCCATATACCCCCACACACACTCCTCCCACATCAACAACCTCTCATCATCAACAACCTCTTTCATCAGTGTGGCACATTCATTGCATTTGGTGAATACATTCTGGAGCACTGCTGCACTGCATGGATTATAGTTTACATTGTTCTTTGTCACTTCACAATTCTTTGGCCAGCTTTCAAGCTCTTGCTTTCTGCCCAAGCCCAACACACATCCCTTTGTTAGAGCAATGGTTTTGGGGAAGTTACCCCAATGCTTAATTCACAGGTATGGCCCATTGTCCACGCAATGCCAGTATGAAAGCTTGTATAGGGGAAGAGGAGAATAAGTGTTTTGTGGGTACACATCCAGGCATCTCAATCTGCTCCTGGAGGAATCCCCCTCCTTCTCAGTCTATTCCCAGGGTCAAAGTATCCCACCTCCCAACCACCCACCAATCTTGCTAGAATCCTAGATGGTTTAAATCCAGACCTGCATCCTGGTAGGTTCTGATACCAGCCATTAATCACCACAAGATTTTATGGGAATCTGGGGTGAATTAAAGTTCAGACAGTGCCCACTCTCTCCTTATCCCATTCTCCAATATTTTCTGAGATAAAACATGTTTCCCTTCAGTCATGAAGCTGGTCACAGCAGCACTTTCTGCCTCTTAAATAGCCACACTGGAGGGGTGATTGGGAGAAGGCATTCATGCCCATCAATATATCCAGTGCTCCTGTAAACACAGAGTCTGAGTGGGTGCAGTGCTTTTTGTGCCTGCTCTGTAAACACAGCTTCATGACAGACAAACATGCTGTACCCTGCCAGCCATACCACCCAAATGTCACTCTTTCCCCATGAGCCATGTCTGTGGGATAGATGCCTACCGAAGGTCAGAGGAAAGCCATTTACCCTCAGAAGAGTACCAGGTCCAGCCCCTTTCTCTCCTCCCCTCATACTCAACTTGTGTGCCTCTGCAACTGTAAGATGACCTCAGTCTCGGGGCAGGAGTCGGGACAAAGCTCTCCCTCTAAGAGCACAAATCGTGGATGACTCCCAGCTCAAAGCTTATATCGCAGGGTTTGCTGCTGAGTGTGAGGAGCTGGAAGCACGTTGCTCTACAAGGTGGCCCTGTATGTCTCCTCAGACCTGGCTTCTGCACCAGGGATGGCCTAGGAAGAATCAGGATCCCTTGCCCACCCCTTTGGCTTTGCTCCACTATTATGTCTGTCTGGACATAATTACCTTGTGATAGAGGATGAAGGTAGAGCCTCAATACCTATGACATGAGCACTGGCATAAATAGGGTACTGGCTTCTACTCATAGAATGGGCAACACACTGTTGGGAATTCTGTATCACATTGATTACATTGACATTGGATTACACTCATCTGCGGATTCTTTCATTTGTTTGAGGGTTAGAGTTGAGGCTGGAGAATCTTGGATATTTATAACATTTTTAGTGTGAATTTTATCTTGTCATCTAAGGGCAATTTATTGACAGAATGCTTTCACACATACATGACATTCGTATGGTTTCTCTCTATTGTCATCTAAGGTTAGAACAATTACGGAGTGTTTTCTCATATTGTTTCTTTCCAATGTGAGTTCTCATGTTATCTAACATAGAAGGATGAGTGAAAGTTCCCCATATAAATGATATTCATAGGGTTTCTCTCAAGTGTGAATTCTCTCAGGTTCCTGAGTAGATTGGAAGGTTGGCTGAATGCCTCCCCACATAGATTTCATATAATTTCTCTCCAGTGTGAATTCTCTAATTTTATCTAAGTGCACAAGTTCTTCTGAGGTTTCCTCACAAAGACAATAGTCATAAAATTGAACTGTCACATGACTTTGCTTTTATGTTCATTACAGGATCACTGGTCACTGAGGGTTTTTTTAACTTGGAGTTGTCCCAAATAATATTGCAGGGACAGGTGCTGGACATTATATATCTTGCCATAACCCACTGAATGGACTGGGGGAGAGTGCAAACTACAATGTAAACAATAATCCATGCTGTGTGGCAGTGCTCCAAAATGTATTCACCAAATGCAATGAAGGTGCCACAATGATGAAAGAGGTTGATTGAGGAGTGGGGTGGGGTGGGGGGTGAGGTATATGGTAACCTCTTTTATTTTTTAAGGTAACATTCTTTGTGATCCATGTCATTCAAAAAATGCAATTAAATTTTTTAAAGAAAATTAAGTTCACTGTCTGGGACTTTGAAAAAAAGAACAATTGGGCTGACATAGGGCTTCATTACCATGTGTGTTGGCACATATTGAGTCAATCTGAAGTTGTGATGGCAACCTTCTCCCAAATCATTGATTAAAATGGATTCTCTCCAGTGAGAAAAATCTGTTGTTGGGAAGGAGAAGAGACATGATAAAATATTTGCTTGAATATATTCATTAATTCAATTCCCTATATAGAATTGTAGACTAATCATTCAGTGGAGGACTCCAGAGAGATTCTTTTATGTACATGCACACAACGTTACTCTCTGCATGCAAAGATTTTGTCTTTTGTAACATCTTATCTCTAACTACTGAAATGATTTTGAAAACTTCATTATGTTTCAAAGATTATGACTATGATCCATCTTTATGAAATAACCTTTTTTTTCAGGTACTGGGGTGGAGGATTCCCCATATATGGGAAGCCAGCCCTCAACCACTGAGCCACATCAGCTCCCCTGAGTTGGTCTTTTTATTTGTTTTTGTTTTGTTTTGTTTTATTTTAGGAGGCACCAGGGTCTGAACCTGGGACCTCCCATATGGGAAGCTGGCACTGAACCTCTGGGGCCACATCTGCTCCCTGAAGTTATCCTTTTATAAGACCTCAGGGTATGGTTTTGAGGTCAGATTAATTTTTCACTAAATAAAAAATTTCCCAAAGCCTTTTGCTGGGGGAGTGCTTAACCTCAACTTTAATTATACTCAGGTGATTGTGGTGACCTCCTAACTTAACCTACCCTAGATTTGATATTGAATGACCAGGTTCATACTCCTGACGCCTACCTTTGACAGGATGGTAGATGAATCCTTCCTGCAGGTATTTTACATGGATGTAATTTCTTCCTTTTTTTCCCCTTCAAATCGGTTTTATTCGCACACCATCCAATCCATCCCAAATGTATAATCAATGGTTCTCAGTATAATCACAGAGCTGTGATTTCATCACCACAATCAATTTTAGAACATTTTTATAGCTCCAAAAAGAAAAAACTCCTGGAATCCTAGAAGTTGGGGAAGTCAAGCTTTTGATGCTCTTTGAAATCCTCCTGTCTTATCTCTCTATGTCCTGACATAGGCTAAATCCCCTTCTGTAATAATAATATTTCCTAAATCTTATTGAAGACCTAGTGGGTCTTGTAAATATTTCACTCTTATTTATTTTATAAGCCTGATTACTCAGATTTTTGCCAATTGATTTACAGAACTGGTGGTGAATGTCAGTAGATCTAGATAGATAAAATTATTTTAAAATAAAAAGAATGTAGAAAAAAATCCTTTCAAGCTAAAACAGAAGCTGAATAAACCCCGACATACCCTAGGGCATTAGATTTCAGGGCACTAATATTTGTGTTACTGTAAACAACCTGGACAATCCCAAAAATCACAGCACCCCCACCCACACTCTTCACCTCTAAGAAAGCAGTGTCTTTCATTACACTGCATTTTAAGTAAATAGAAGTAATTCATTTAAGAGAAAATTTCTCTCCATGGTTCCAATGAATTAAATTGTATTTATAACTAATTCCAAGCATTTAACAAAACTGTAGAGGCAAAATATCCTCATAGATTTCAAAATTTATATAAAATTAAATCATATATGATTTAATTTGGAGGAAACAGTGTAATACCTATTAACCTTTGCTAAATGATTGTATGTTACTCTTTCAAAGTGCTTTAACTAAGGTGTTTTAAGCATTTAATATTACTCTGTCAAGTTCAATTTGGGTAACTTAAGTATGTATTTTGATTAACGAAAAAGAAAGTAGTTTTTCCTGAAGTAAAATGACTGGTTGTTATGGAATGAGAAAGAAGAAAATGTAAGATAAAACCTCAATAGATATAGAAAATGACAGAAGGTTCATGGAATAGGAAATTATGGTCAAAGATGGGAAAGATTCAATGGGTCTATGTATAAAAATTTTAAAAACTTTACTATCAAATACTATACTGATGAAAAACTAAAACTTGGTTTTCTCTCTATTAAGGTGACATTATTTCTTGGTTTATTGGCCTGTTTTGTTTGTTTGAGTACTCAGGTTCGGAATTGACACCCAGATCTCCTATGTGGGAAGCTGGCATTCAACCACTGAGCTACACCAGCTTCCCTGAGTTGGTTTTTTTTTTCATTTGTTTGCTTGTTTGTTATGGTTGTGTTTTGGAAGCTATCAGGGACCAAACCTGGGAACCCATGCTTGGGAAACATGTGCTCAACCACTTGAGCTACATCAGTCCCACTGTTGGTCTGTTTTAGGAAGACACTATAAAGAGTTTTTTTTTTTCTGAATAATCAGCGTAAAAGGCAGGAAGTCTGTGTCTTATTAAAATAACTACTTTGTATTAACTTTTTTTATGCCTATGGTTGTTTAAGAAAAATAATCTCACTAACATTTTAAAGAACAAGTCTTTTCTTAACTTTAGTTAAGCAAGAAAACCAAGCATTTCTTCACAGTAACCCATTTTCCTCTTTAACATAATGTTTAAACCTGGCAACTTTTGACATTTTGCTTTTTCAATGTCAAACCCTATGGAATATCTTTTTATTTCAAACCATTGTAACTAATTTTTTCTTTCACCTTCCAAAAAGTGAGGTGCTAAAAATAAAGTTCATTCAATAGGTTATGAATGTTTAGGAAGTATGACAAATTTTTAAAAAGATTTTTAACCCTTGGTTGGTTAAATTTGTTAGGATAAAATATTAATATAAATAAAATTTGTATAAAATTCCTAGAGACTTAACAACGTTCTCACTGTTCATGCTATGTCATGACAATGATCTTAATGATATAAGACAAGAGTATGGTATTGTTAGTCATGGTTTTAGTTATTTTTAAGACATTATATGTCACAGAAAAAGAAAACACATTTCCTTGTGAGTTACATTGTTTTACTCTGATGTTTCTCTGACAGCACAAGCAGTCAGGTGCAAGTCAAAGGTTCATCATCAACACAAAGTGTAAAGGTGAAACAGAACAAAACTACTGTTATGGTCTGTAGTTGATGTCCTCAATACAAATTAATTGTCAAATGTTTTTATTTCTAAAAATAGCTTCATTTAGAAAATTCTCCTAAGAGATTTAGAGCCAGAAGAAAAAGAAATAAATGGAATCCAAATTGAAAAGGAAGCAGTAAAACTTTCACTATTTGCAGATGATACAATCGTATATGTAGAAAGTGCCCCAAAATACACAGTAAAGCTTATAGAGTTGACAGATGAGTTCAGAAAAGTGGAAAGATATAAGATCAACATGCAAAAATCAGAATTCCTCTACACTAACACTGAGCAGTCTGTGAATGAAAATATTCCACTTACAATAATAACTATAAGAATCAAATACCTAGCAATAAATTTAAGGATGTAAATGACTTGCACAGGTTATTTAAAAAAGGAAATCAAAGAAGACCTAAATATATGGAAGACTATTCTATGTTCATGGATTGTAAGCATAGATATCATTACAATGTCTATCCCACCCAAACTGATTTACAGATTTAACACAATACCAATAAAAATTACAACAGCATTTTTTATTGAACTGGAAAAGCCAATGATGACATTTGTTTGGATAGTCAAGTGGCCCCCAAAAGCCAAAACCGTACAGAAAAAGAATGAAGCAAAATTGGAGGGATCACACTATGTGAATTTAAAGCATACTATAAATCTACAGTGGTCAAAACTGCATGGTATTGGCACAAGGATAGACATCCGACATCCTGACCACTGGAACTGAATTGAGAGTTCTGATACAGACCCACAAATGTATGCCCAACTGATATTCAGGAAGGCCACCAAGCCCATCCTACTGGAACAGAATGATGCTGGGAGAAATGGATATCCATATCCAAGAGAATGAGAGAGGATCGCTATGTCATGCTCTATACAAAAATTAACTTGAGATGGATGAAAGACCTAAATATAAGAGCCAAGAGCACAAAGCGCCTAGAAGATAATATAGGGAAGCCTCTACAAAATCTTGTAGTAGGAAATGATTTCACAAACTTCACACCCAAAACCAAGCAATGAACGAAAAATAGAAACTCCTCAAAATTAAAAAGTTCTGTCCTTCAGAGGAGTTTGTGAAGAAAGTGAAAAGGCAGCCTACTCAATGGAAAAATATTTGGGAACCACTGAGCTGATAATTATCTAGTATCCAGCATATATAAAGAAATCCTACATCTTGAAAATAAAAAGACAACCCATTTAAAAAATGGGCAAGAGACTTGAATAGACACTTTACCAAAGAGGAAATACAAGTGGCTAAAAAGCATATGAAAAGATGCTCAGCACCACTACCTATGACGGAAATGCAGATCAAAACTACAGTGAGATATGAACTTAGACATATTAGACTGGCTGCTGTAAAAAAAAGAAAACCCAAAATACAAAAAAACTGCATGGATGGAGAGGATGTGAAGAAATGGGAACACCCATCCACTGCTGTAGGAATGTAGAGTAGTGCAGGCATTGTGGAGAACAGTGTGGCAATTTCTCAAGAAGCTAACTGTAGATTTGGTATATGATCCAGCAATCAAACTACTAGGTATATACCCAGAAGAATTGAAAGCAGGGACATGAACAGATATATGAAAAGTAATGTTTATAGTAGCATTAGTCCCTATTGCCAAAATTTGGAGACAACACAAATGTAGCTAACAGATGGATGGATGAGAAAAATGTGGTATATACATACAATGAAATATTAATCAGCTGTAAGAAGGAAAGAAGTATTGACACACACAACAACAAGAATGAATGTTGAAGACGTTATGTTGAGTAAATTTAACTAGCCACTAAAGGACAAATATCCCATGACTTCACTGATATGACCAAACATATTGAACAGACTCACAGAGATAGTCTGGAAGACAGGTTACCAGGAGACATAAAGGGAGTAGAGAGTGGTGAGCCAACCCTCAATCTGGGAAGAACCTATGATAAGGTGAAAGGTGGTGGTTTGGCAGTGGGTGGGGGTGATGGTGGTACAAGAATTTGAGAGAGTGTGAGCATGGTTTTAGGGGTGGGTTGGATTTTAGTGGAACTTGGGGGAGGGCTTAGGAAGGAACAGTTGAACGCTGGGAAGGTGGAAGTGTCTGGTTGAAAATACAATTGTAGGAATGCTCTGTTCCTGTTTCTTTGTAATTATTGCTTAAGAGTTACCTCCTGAAAACCTCTTTTTTACTTACATGTGGCTTCTCTCTAAACCAAACTGAGCAAATAAACACACTACCTTCTCCACCCTAGCATGGGACATGACTTCCATGGAAGAGCAGCCGTGGCACCAAGGGATTAATATCAAGCTCCAACCAGTGATGCATTTGGAAAAAGACCTTGAAACAGGGAGAAACATCAAATACACAAGAGTTTTTTTTTGGCTAAGAGCTTTTATATTGAGTTGGGGGATGTCATTCCAGTTGTTACACTCATGCATGTCTCAGGCAGACTGCACTAACTGCTACTGTAAACAGCCTCAAATAGGGGTGTTGCTGAGGGCTCTAGAGCCCTCTGGATAGCATAGGCAAGGACAGAATCTCTTGAAATCATTATCGTATTGTTGGGCGTCATCTTGGAATATGAGAACCTATTTCCCCAATGTAACAGTGTTAGACTCATTTATAATTGTCCTACACAAGGTTCTTCCATCCCTTTATGTGAACCTGTAACTAGCACTCCACCCATTAAATATATGTCTCAGAGACTTAAATGTTTGGTCTGTTCATATTCCAGTTGAGACCTGAAACTCAGCAGAATTGCAGCCAACACCAATTCTCCAGTCCATCAGATTCGCCCAGGACAACCCATAAAATGATAATGATGAATAACCCCCATCCCAGAAAAACAGCGCATATCTAGAACTGAAAGCAAAACCGTTCCTTCCATCTGCCTCATAAGATCTAAGCCTCCTCTCAATCTGTGGCAGAGCCGGCATCATATCCCAAAGTCCTCAAGGTTAAGGAATGAACAAACATTAGGGGGAATGCAACTGTAAAAAAGCAAACTATTAATATTTTAACAATGGAAGAACATGTAACGTTGATATAAATTTAATGGTTACCAGAGGTTCTGAAGGGAGGGAGAGGGAGAAATAGGTGGAACAAAGAGCATTTGGGGGACATTGGAATTAACCTAAAACCACAATGTAAACTATAGACTTTGGTAAGTAGCCATGTATGATAGGCTAATGTATGAAGTCAGCCAGGTAATGGTGCCAAGCTATTTGGTCAAACAAGCACTGGGCTAATTGTAAGAGAAGAACATTTCATGAACTTTAATCATCAGGGAGTTGATTGCACAGATGGCTGGTTATATCTACCATCAATGAGTAATCTGCCATCAGCAATGAGTGACATATCATCCAATCAGTTGAAGACCTTGAAAGGGGAAGTGATTTCAGGATTTAGAGACAGAAATACCATCTCTACTTCAGTCAGTGTCTCCTGGGGAGCTCAACAAGGACGTCCACTGGAGGCCCTGGTTTGCAGCCTGCCTTAGGGAATTAGGACTTGTGCATTTCCACAGTCATGTGAGACAATATTATAAAATTTCATACTATTTACAGATATCTCCAGTCAGTTTTGTTTCCCTAGAGAATCCTGACTCATATACAATGCTTCAATATTTACTCATTAATTTTAACAAAACTACCACCAAATTGTAAGATATTTTAAATAGGGAAAGATAGGGAAGGGGACAGTGCAGGATATATGGAAATCCCTTATACTTCTGATGTAACTTTTTTGTAATCTAAAGTCTCTTTTAAAATAAAGTTTATTATATTTTAAAAATAAGTAAATTAAAGCCTAGATTGTATTCTCTTGCAGCAATCATATTTGTTTCAGACTTTGTTACTTTCATATTCTGAGATGCTTTTATCTTTGTGCATAATTTGTAGTTCCCTAAAACCTTAGGTGTCTGTGTGACACCTGAGACTCAGTGTTAAAATTATCTAGCTCTGAAGGTGCTGAAAAGCAGCATTAATCCTCAAAAGCCAACTCCATACAACTCTTAAAGAAGCTACAGAAAGGATCCAAGTTCAATCAAAGAGGTGGATGAGGCTGATATGGTTAAAGATTAAAGTGAGTAAAAATTCAGTGTAAAAGGTGATATTATCTATATATTGGAACTCTAATTTTATATGAGACCAAGGAGAGAAGAGCTATTTTATAAAAAATCTAAACTTTCTATTGCACAATATCTGATTTAACCCATCAAGTCCAATTTATTTAGATAACCTAACTCAGCTTTATTTGACATAGAATCTAAAATAACAGATGAGATCTTAGTATTCTGTACAGGTTTCTGTAATACCATGATGCATTTCAAAGTGTTTTAGGCATAAAATGAAAAAGAATTTGTGAATTGCCTGATGGAACTAGAAAGGGAAAGCATAGGACTGTAAACATCTGAGGAATTCCTACTATTCTCTCAATCTTACTGAACCTGTAAGTTTAAAAAAAAAAAAAACACCTTTACAAGATCCAAATCTAACATCCACTCCTGTTAGAAAGATTATCCTCATTTAAACTTATAACAGGGAATCCTATGGGAAGAATATCTAATAGGGATGAACATTGCCTCATAAAAGAGAATATGCTAATGAGCCAAGACCTCAGTCTTACAGCTTGCAATTATAAACCTTATTTTTGGAAAGACAAAACTAAGTCTAGGGAGCAGGTGTAATGCAGTGGTTGAGCATCTGCTACCCAGGTACAAATCCTGGGTTCAATCTCTAGAACTGCCTTAAAAAAAAAAAAAATCTAGGCTTAATTTTAATTGATGCCTAACAGACACAGCCAGGAAATCTCCTCGTTACTCAATATGGCTTAGCCCTAGCCAAACTCTGCAAATAAACTCATTACCTTCTCTCCTATGTGGGACATGACTCCCAGGAATAAGCCTCCCTGGCACCTTGGGATCAGAAATGCTTTCAGAGAATGATCTTGATCAAAATGGAGAGAAGAAATGAAAGAAAAAGTTTCTATAGTCTTCTAACTAGTGTTTTCAATTAGTGTCAAGAGGTCATTCTGGAGTTCTCAGTCAGATATAAATATCACAAACTGCCACAGTAGGCGAAGCCTCAAACAGAAGTGCTCCTAAGGGTCCTTGGGACACCCAAACACTATAATCAAGCTACAAAATCATATGAAATCAACACCCCCTCAGACCTGGTTATATTCACATATAAATCCCCTGATCATAATCCTCCTTTTTTATTTAAACCTCTATTTTTCAATTTACATATTAATTCTCAGAGACTTAAAGCCTTGGATTATTCTTGTTCCAGCTGAGAGCCTGAAACTCAGGAATACATCCATCTGTAATCAAAGCAGTTTCATTCCTCTAGCCCATAATGTCAATGCCCCTTTTCAGCATGAAGAAGTTCAAGCATTCATTCCCCAGATATCCCTCAAGATTGAGGAATGGACAAAGAAAATGGGGAAATTGTAATCACGAGCTGACAAATATTATTATAGTTGCTGAGTAATTATTTAAATGCTTAACTTTCTGATATATTGTAGTGTAGCCAGAAGAAATGATTTGGAACTGTTGTATCTCGCTCAACTTTACCCCCTATGAATTGCTTCTTTGATGACAATTCTGTGTTTTGTAACTGTACAATCTTGTCCCTTTAATTAGAAAGTAACAGGATAACTTGTGACTGGCCCAGCATGTATGGCTTTATTTTTGTCTGCAACCCTGGAGTCTGGTACTCCTGACTCAGACTTCAATATTTATTAATGAAGAAATACAATTCAACCCAGAACTGACGAAATGCGTTCTGATCAAAGTTGGCCTGTGCCTAATATATGCTATAACCCTGAACCTTAAACTTCAAATGAGTTAAGTATGCAATCATCCTGCACCTACTAGAGATTAAACTATCTCTAACCTCATTATCTAAATCTGCCTGTCTTTGTTTTAATGTTATAAAACACTGAAGTTTTCTCCAGTTCAGAGATAGATTTGTGTTGGAGATTTGGACCCAAAGGGTATTGGGAATGAAAGAAAGAGAAAAGGGAGAAGGAAACAGAGAAAGAGAGTGAGAGAAAAAGAACTAGAGAGCTGGGATCAGGGCGTCTGCAAGTAATAATTCCTCAGACAATTTTATTGTTTTCAAGGGGCTCTCTATATACCCCAGTGTACATGACAAGAAGCAGGAATACGTAGCCTACGTGCTAATAAGCAGGCACACATAGCCTACATACCAATAAGCAGAAACACATAGCGTATGTGACATCAAGAAGCATTACCCATAGGCTAAGGAGTTTAAAAAAATCTTATCTCAAGGTACAAAGTCTAAATGTTCTATTCACTACAAAAGGTATGTGCTCATCTTTTCTTTCAGCCTTGAACAGTTTCATCCCATTTCGTGGGAACTCTTAATTACCACATTCCTTAGGTTGCAAGCATAGCCATGGAGACAGCACTAGCATGGAGACAGCACGTCTCTCCTTGTGAGGCCACTGTGCCTCAGTTCCCAACATATTTGGGGACTGTCCTCCTGTCTTTGTTAAAGAATCTTTTTCTCTTCTCAGACATCCCAGTGCCAATTAATTGACTCTCATTCACACCACACAAGGACTGACTTTTGTGCAGCAACAGATAGAAACTATAAATGCTGTTCTATGCAGAAGGTTGGCAGAAATGCATGAGAGATAAAGTAATGTATAATAGAAGTAGACAGTAATAAATTTAAAGATTCTGAAATATTGGTTTGATTTTTAAAAAAGTCTGGAAATTGACAGGACTTATAAAATGGGAATGGAGTTGAGCTAGCTCATAATAATTAGGTGGAAAAATTACCAGAACTGAAACCATAGGAGTGAAGCCAACTAGATTCCAAGGAAGGTCCCACAGGAAAGCAGCACTTGGCTTTTCTACTAAAGTCCTGTACTCTTCATCTTCTTCTTTTCTGGTTAAAAATCTCCTCTATTTGTCTTCCCTTTATACAGGGAAAACAGTTCATAAACCTAATCAGAATTACATTTCAAGACACACCCTGATTACACAGCTGCTAAAGCTGGCCAGGCTTCATTCTGTGGGATGCACCCTGTTCACTTTGATTGAATTTATCATACAATTAAAGTTTAAAAATCTCATAAAATTTTGCAAACATTTGGTATCCTTTATTAATTCAATAAATACTTTTTGACTGACTTCTTTGTCCCAGGAAATTTCTGGATCCTCAAGATTAAGTAGGGACCCAGATGCACTGGATCTCTATGGACAAAAACCTAGAAAGCCCTGGAGGAAATATACAATTTTTAAAAAAGGGAGGGGGAAGTGTATGTGGCTCAAGTGATTGCGCACCTGCTTCCCACAAGGGAGATCCCAGGTTTGGTTCCTGATGCCTCAAAAAAACAAAGACAAAGAACAAGCCTTGTGACTGAAGAAGATTCTTCGTTTCATACATTAATTGACCACTTGTTAATACACTTTAATGAAGGGCCTTTTCAAGTGTTTTCTCCATCTTCCTACTGGGCTTTTTGTCTTTCTTATTAATTTGTAAAGGTTATTTCTATATTAATGCTATGAGTTCTTTCTTGACTTGCACTTTCTGCATGTTGTCTTCTGAAGACTAAAATTCCTTATTTTTTCTTTTATTTTAGCACTGTTTTAAACAAATCCATTTTATTGACACATATTAATAAAGCATAAATTTTTCCAAACTGATCGATGGTATTCCATTTAATCACGTATTTGTGCATTCATTACTTCAGTCATTTTAGAGCACTTTCATTATTCCAATAATAATAATAATAAACAAAACCTGCAAAAAACTCATCCCCTCTAAATCTCTCTATATTTCCCCTGCTGTACAAAGCTGCTATTCTTTTTCTTTCTCACTGTATATTAATATTTTTATTTTGCAAAAACGGTCTTATCTATGCAATATCACCCACATTCATGCTTTATGTGAGGTTTCACTGTCTTATGAGGTCCCATGGTACAGTTTTTAGCATTCCTTCTAGGAATATACATGACCTTAGAATTACCCTTTCAACCACTGTCATACCCATATATAGCTTGGCTAATTACAAATACCATGAAGTGCTTCTATTCATTTTCAAAGATTTACAAATAACCTTTTTACTAGTTATGCACAGATTAACCCTGAGCTTTCCATCCTCTACCGTCATTTTCTTTTCTGGTGACCTATATTGTAATTATTAACTTCATGAATTTGTATTTTATATTTACTTCATAATAGCACAATCATACAGTATTTGTCTTTTTGTGTCTGGCTTACTTCATTCAACTTAATGTTCTCTAGGTTCATCCATGTTGTCATATGCTTCACAACTTCATTTCCTTTTACAACTGCATAATATTCCATTATGTGTATACACTACAGTTTGTTTATCCACTCATCAGTTGATGGACACCCAGGATGCTTATAACTTTTGGCAATCATGAATAATGCCACTGTGAATTTCAATGTCCGGATGTCTTTTGGTGTCTCTGCTCTCAGTTATTCCAAGCACATACATAGTAATGATATTGCCAGCTAACATGCTAGGTCAATATTCAACTTCCTTAGGAGCTGCCAGTCATTCCTCCACAATGGCTGTACCATTCTGTATTCCCACTAACAGTGAATAAGTGTTTCTGTCTCTCCATATCCTCTCCAACATTTAGTTTTCCAACTTTAAGAGTGGCCAGTGTAATAGGTGTGAAATGATATCTCATGTAGTTCTGATTTGCATTTTCCTAACTGCTAATGAAAAATATTTTTTCATGTGTTTCTTCACCATTTGTATTTCTTCTTTGGACAATTTTCTTTTCAAGTTTTTTTGCCCATTTTTTTAATCGGGAAGTTTGTCTTTTTCCTCTTGAGTTGTATAATTTCTTTGTATATCTTGGATATTAAACACTTACTGGATATGTGATTTTTAAAAAAGTGACAGATTAGGATCTTTAATTCTTAAATCCATTCCTCCTTATGACAATAAAGGAAAAGAGAAACATTCTTGACTCACATGTTCTAGGATTTGTTTTTCTAAATTACACCTAAAGTTTAAGAGAGGAGGATAACCAACCTCATTTAAATACAAAACTGGGCAACAACAGCCCAGCAGATTATTTTTAGCTTCTATATTAATGGACTGGGGTTTTAAATTCATATGATCCAATAGCCTCTAAGGAATGTTTAAGCAGGCATTTTAATTCTGAGTACTGGGTTTTCAATTGCCCACACTAATTTTGTTAGGCAAATATTTTGTTAAGCAGATATTAAGCAAACATCAATGATTATAAGGCAAAAATTTCATGAAAATTTGTTGTTGGGTATATAATAATCCTTTGGGCTAAATAGTTTACATGGGACTATATATAAATTTAAAACAGAAGCAGTTGTAAATGTCACATATAATCATCATCAGATTCATCTTCTTCCTTCAAAGATTCCTTGGCATATTTCTCTGCTTCTTCCCTTATATCTTTTGGAACAATTTCATGTCTTCCTTTAGCTAATTCACCAACCCAGCTGAGCTCTAGTTCAAATGCTTTATCTTGAACTTCACCATGTACTATGTAAATTATTTTTGCACCTTCTTTAATAACGTCACCGCAGGTCATTTCTTTCATCTGAAGCTTTTCGATTTCTGTCTTTGCAGCTTGCCTGGCTTTGCAATGGCACAGCCCCAATAACCATATGAAACACCCGATGGATCAACCATGTGGAGTTGTGCACCATCCTTCACAATGTACAACCCTAACATGAAACTGCATCCAAAAGGTCTAAGAGCACTGTACAGTGTATAGGCATGAACATACATGGCCACTCTGTCCGCAAGATGTTTGAGTGGAGTGTTACAGCCAAAACTAGATCTAAAGTCGGAAGCTTCTTCTCTTGCTATGTCTGCAAAAGAACAAGCATCTGCCAACAAACCTGCTACGACCATTCCAACATGCCGATCAACATTAAAAAGCCATTTCTTGGAACCTTCTTCATAAAGTTTAGAAAGGACTAATTTTTCTACTCCGAAGACAACACCATCTTTACATCTGATTCCAATAGCTGTACTACTATCTTCCACAGCCTTCATAGCATATTCAACCTGAAAAACTCTCCCATCAGGAGGGAATGTAGAGGCTGACAGAGCATACCCAGTGCCGAGAGAGCTCATTGTGTTAAAGCCACCGGGTAGTGTAGGGATTCCAGACCCAAAATGCTTCCACTAGCCTGGATAAGTGATTGACAAAGATTTTCTCCCATTGAATTGGCTGCCTTTTCGCCCTTTTGACAAGATCCTTTGAGGTGCAAAAGTGTTTAATTTTGAGGCAGTCCCATTTATCTATTTTATCTTTTGCTGCTCCTGCTTTGCGTGTAAAGTTTAAGAAACTACCACTGATCACAAGATGTCAAAGATGTTTTCCTACATTTTCTATTAGCACTTTTATGGTTGTCTCTTTTATATTTAGGTCTTGACCCATTTTGAATTAATTTTTGTGTAAGGTGTGAGATAGGTGTCCTCTTTCTTTTGGCTATGGATATCCAGTTCTCCCTGCACCAAGGGAGTAGACTGTTCTGGCCCAGCTGGGAAGGCTTGATAAGCTTGTCAGAAATACTTGGATATAGATGTGAGGGTCTATTTCTGAATTCTTAATTTGTTTCCTTTGGTTAATCTATCTTTATGCCAGTACCATGCTGTTTTTACCACTAGCTCGGTAATATCCTTTATTTTTCTATTTTTTAAAAAGATTTATTTATTTATTTATTTCTCTCCCATTTCTGCTCTCTGTGTCATTTCCTGTGTGTTCTTCTGTGTGTCCACTTGCATTCTTGTGAGTGGCACTGGGAATCTGTGTCTCTTTTTGTCGTGTCATCTTGCTGCATCAGCTCTCCGCATGTGTGGTGTCAGTCCTGGGTGGGCTGCACTTTTTTTTCATGTGGGGCAGCTTTCCATAGAGGATGCACTCCTTGCATGTAGCACTTCCCTACATGGGGCATACCCCTGTGTGGCATGACAGTCCTTGTGCACAGCAGCACTGTGCATAGGCCAGCTCACCACACGGGTCAGGAGGCCCTGGGTTTGAACACTGGACCTCCCATATGGTAGGTGAACACTCCATCAGTTGACCTAAATCCACTTTCCTTGGTAATATCCTTTAAAGTCCAGAAGTGAGAGTCCGCCAACCCTGTTCTTTTTTCAAGCCATTTTTTATCTATTCAGGGACACTTTCCCTTCCAATGAATGTGATAATTGGTTTTTCCATCTCTGCAAAAAAAAAAGGGTGACAGGACTTTTATTGGGATTGCATTGAATATGTAAACCTCTTTGGGTAGAATTGACATCTTAATGATATTTAGCCTTCCAGTCCAGAAACAAAGGCTGTCCATTTATTTAAGCCTTCTTTGGTTTCTTTTGGCAATGTGTTGGAGTTTTCTGAATATGGGCCCTTTATGTCTTTGCTTAATTTTATTCCTGAATATTTTATTCTAGTTACTCTTATAAATGAATTTTTTTTTCCTGATTTCCTTCTCAGATTGCACACCGGTAATGTATAGAAGCACTATTCATTTTTGCATATTAATCTTGTATCCTGCCACTTTGCCAAACTTGTCTATTAGATCTAGTAGCTTTGTTATGGATTTTTCAGGAGATTCTAGGTATACAGTCATATCCTCAGTGAATAGTGGAAGTTTTACTTCTTCCTTTCTTATATGGATGCCTTTTATTTCTTTATCTAGCCTAATTGTTCTAGCTTGGATTTCTAGTACAATATTGAATAACAATAGTGACAGCTGGCATCCTTGTCTTGTTCCTGATCTCAGCAGGAAAGCTTTCTATTGCTGCAGTCAGCTCACAATAGGAAGCATCTGCAACATCTACAATAAGGTAACATTTACAATAACAGGAAGAAATTGCAACGTCATGTATAATAACAGGAAGCAACAGATAGGTGAGCCAATTGCCCACAACATTTTACCTTTCACCGTTGAGTACCATGCTAGCTGTAGGGTTTTCCTATATACATTTTACCATATTGGGAAAGCTTCCTTCTATTCTTATCTTTTGGGTGTTTTTATCAAGAAAAGGTGCTGTATTCTGACAAATGCCTTTTCTGCATCAGTCAAGAAGATCATGTGATTGTTCCTCTTCAATTTATCAATGTGGTTTATTACACTAATTGATTTTCTTGTGATGAACCACCCTTGCACACCTGGAATCAAACCGACTTGACTGTGGCGATAATTCTCTTAATGTGATTTTTTATTTGGTTTGCAAGTATTTTATTGAAGACTTTTTTGCATTTATATTCATTAGAGATACCGGACTGTAATTTTCTTTTTTGTGGTATCTGTATCTTGTTTTGATATTCGAGTGATGCTGGCTTCATAGAATCAGTTTGGTAGTGTTCTTTCCTGTTCAATTTTTTTGGAAAAGCTTGAGCAAGTTTGGTATTAGATCATCTTTGAATGACTGGAAGAATTCACCTGTGAAGCCATCTGATCCTGAACTTTTTATCTTTGGGAGATTTGGGTTTTTTTTAAGATTTGTTATTTATTTCCACCCTCCCCCACCCTCCCCACCCCCAGCTGTCTGCTCTCTGTGTCCATTTGCTGTGTATTCTTCTGTGTCTGCTTGTATTCTTGTCAGCGGCATCGAGAATCTGAGTCTCTTTTTGTTCCGTCATCTTGCTGCGTCAGCTCTCTGTGTGTGCGACACCACTCTTGGGCAGGCTGTACTTTTCTGTACAGGCAGCTCTCCTTATGGGGTGCACTCCTTGTGCGTGGAGCTCCCCTATGCTGGGGACACCCCTGTGTGGCATGGCACTCCTTGCGCACATCAGCACTGCATGTGGGCCAGCTCACCACATGGGTCAGGAGGCCCTGGGATTGAACCCTGGGCCTCCCAGTGGTAGGCAGACGCTGTATCAGTTAAGCCAAATCTGCTTCCCTTTGGGAGGTTTTTGATGACTATTTCAATCTTTTTACTTGTGATTGGTTTGTTGAGATCTCCTATTTCCTCTACAGTCAGTGGCGGTCAGGGGTTCTTGTCCTTTTTTGTTCCATGGGCCCCTTTGCCAGTCAGGTGAAAACCACGAGTGTTTTCTCAGAATGTAGCAGCAGAGTTTTTGACACTTAACATTGGCATGTCTTTAAATTAAAATTTAGGATTATTCAAAATTCCTTCAAGCTTATAGACTCCCTGTAATCTTCCCACAGACCCTTGGGGGGGTGTTGAACCCTTGTTCAGAACCCCTAGTATAAGTTTGTGCATTTTCTAGGAATTTGTCCATGTCATCTACATTGTCTAGTTTTTTGCACACGGTAGTTCATAGCATCCTTTTTTGATCTCTCTTTTTTGATTTCTGCAGGGCCAGTGGTAATGTGTCCCGCTTATTTCTGATTCTATATATTTGCATCTTTTTTGATTGTCAAATTTGCTGAACTTCTCAAAGAACCAAATTTTCATTTTTCTTTTTGTTGATTCTCCCTATTGCATTCATTCATTTATTTATTTTATTTTCATTCATTCATTCATTCACTCATTCATTTATTCATTCATTTCATATCCCCCACCCCTTGCAAGCTGCTTGCTGTCTGCTCTCTGTGTCCATTCACTGTGTGGTCTTCTGTGTCTGTATTTATTTTTTACTTATCCCCCCACCCCCTTTGTGGCTTGCTTGTTTTCTGGTATCTGCGTCCATTCACTGCGTGCTCTGCTGTTTGTTTGTTTGTTTCTTGTCTCCCTTTTATGTTTTGCGTCACCTTGCTGAGTCAGGTCTCTGTGGCCCTTGTGGGCAGTGGCACTCCACGGTGCTTGCAGGCTGGGCAGCCCTCTGCGGTGCCAGGGCTGGCGGCTCACCACAGAGTACGGGGGAGCCTGCCTTCATAAGGAGGCCCCAGGATGTGAACCCAGGGCCCCCCATATGGTAGATGGGAGCCCAACGGATTGAACCCATTCCCTATGGGTTTTTTTGTTCTTGATTTCATTTATTTCTGCTCTGATCTTTACTATTTGTTTTCTTCAGCTTGGTTTAGGATTAGTATGCTGTTCTTTTTCTACTTCCTCAGATGTGCAGTTAGTTCAATTTTAGCTGTGATTGTTTGTTTGTTTGTTTTTAGGTACCAGAGCTGGAGACCGACCCCTGTACCTTACATGTGGGAAGCAGGTGCACAACCACGTGAGCTACAACTGCTTTCTTATGTCTTCTTTTTAAATATAAGCATTGCAGGCTATAAACTCCTCTTTTAGCAGTGTCTTTGTGTTGTCCCACAGGTTTTGATATGTTTTGTTCTCATTTTCATTCAACTTCCAAATATTTTCTTCCATTGTGTAGGCTTCTTTACTGACCAGGTCCTCTGAAGCACAAATGACTTGATTATGAGGAGGTTCCCTTTATCTATTTTTTCTTTCATTGCATGTGCTTTGAGTGTAAGTCTAAGAAACAGTTGCCCAGCACAATATCTGAAGATCCTTCCCCACATTTTCTTCTGTTTTATGGTCCTGGATCTTATCTTCAGGTCTTTGTTCATTTTCAGTTAATTTTTGTTTAAGGTGTTAGGTACGGGTAAGGTGTGAGAAGGTGAAAAAGAAACCGACTTAATGGAAAAAGATTTTGGAAATCACATATCCAATAAAGGTTTAATATCCATGATATATAAAGAGATTCTACAGCTCCACACTAAAATGACAAATCACCCAAGTTAAAAATGGGTAAAAGACTTAATTTAACCAACTTAGTAAAGATCCTACACACATACAAAGTGTTGATAATAGGGAAGCAATTAGTTAAGATGTGAAGGATCTTTTGGGATTAAGCTTTCCTTTCTATCACCCAGGAGAAAGAAAAACATGTCCTGATATAAAGGACATATACATGGATGGTCATAATATCCCAAACTTGAAGGACCAAAATATCCACCAAGAGGAACATGAATAAACATTTTGTAATATAGTCATTCAAAGTCAAAGGACACAATCATAGAAAATGAGAGAACTGCTGATCTACCAAACATGAATGATTCTGAAACAATATTCGGGCAAAAGATGCATGCACCAAAATGTAAATTCCAATTTATTTCATGTGCCACAACTGATTTATGATAATAGAAAATCAGAACATTGGTGAATATGTTGGCGGGGTATGTAATGAGTGAAGGGTATAGGGATTATTTTCCAGATTAATGGTAATGATCCATACCTTGATAGGGTCATTTGTACTGTAGGGACAGGAGATGAAACTTTTAAAAATATGACACAGCATGCAGTGAAGATCAGTGCATTTCACTATTTAAAATTTTTACATCAATTTTAAAAAAACTGAGAGATGGAGAGAAAAATATTCATAAGAATATACAGAGTCACACTCATTTACAGGATCTCTACACATGGCTCTTCTGCCCCTTTATTTGAACCTATATTTAGCACTATACTTGATAAATATATGTCCAAGAGACTTCAACCTTTGGCCCATCCATGTGTCGGTTGAGCCCTGAATTACAGAAGTGCTGCAACACCTACTCTCCAATTCACTGGACTCACCCAGGACAACTAACCAGGAGATGATGATGGATAACATCCATCCCATGAACAGAAAGTGTCTTCTGAATGGTCCTTGGGAATCTGTGAGAGGTAGGGAAGGAGCCCAATGACACTAGTCCAGACCTCACATTGCACAGCCTCCAGGGGGACTGAGGCATGTGTCAACATTCACCAGCATTTTGTTGTGTTTCATATTTTTGTTCAGACTTGTGCAGTCTGTTATAAGCCAACTTTTGCAGCTTGCAGACAGACACACTAGCTACCCTGACTGACAAGCACTGTCAACTTCTTGATAAGATGAGTGCTGCTCACAAGAGGTAAGCAGAGAGTAAGTGATCTTTAGGGGATGCTAGGCTAGACTAAGCAACTTTATTTATTTATTTTTTAAAAGATTTATTTTATTTATTTCTCTCCCCTTCCCCTCCCCCATTGTGTGCTTTCTGTGTCCATTTGCTGCACGTTCTTCTGTGTCCACTTGCATTCTTGACAGGCAGCACCTGGAAACTGTCTCTTTTTTTTTTTTTTTGGCATCATCTTGCTGCGTCAGCTCTGCATCTGTATGATGCCTCTCCTGGGCGGGCTGTGCTTTTTTCACGTGGGGCAGCTCTCTTTGCGGTGCACACTCCTTGCATGTGGGGCACCACTAAGTGGGGAACCCCTGTGTGGCAGGGCATTTCTTGTGCATGGCAGCCCTGCTCATGAGCCAGCACATCACACTGGCCAGGAGGTGCTGGGTATCGAACCCTGGACCTTCCATATGGTAGGTGGATGCTCTATCAATTGAGCCATGTCTCCTTCCAGAGAAAGTGACTTTTAAAATGTCCAGCCTTATTGACACATAAAGAAAGGCTAAGGGAACAACAGCAATGTTGATGGAGGAATTAACTTCGGTGGTCCTAGAACTACAGGAAGAGAGATCCAGATGTTCCAGACAAGAAGAGATGAAGAAGATGCTGAAAACAATGGAGTCTCAAGAAGAGGTCATGAGAACCACCAGAGCACCAGGCACTTTTCCAAATTATATTTGTTTGGAATCCCTTCCACTCCCTGATGTTCCCTCCTCCAGCAGTGGGCCTGGGTTGTTCTTAAAGCAGCACTGAGCTTCTGCTCCACTCAGGCCTGCAGAGCCAAAAGGCAGGAATGACCCTCTCCAATTCCATCTGAGAGTCTTTGAGGCCAGTGGATCAACAGACCTTCTTCCATGGGCTGGAGAGTTCCTCCTTGATCAATTCCTCCTTCAAGCACACACAGTTTGAACTTGAGGAACACACCAAAAATATGTAGCTTTCTCATTATAGAGTCTCAACATGAAAGGACCTAGTACGACTGATGAGATGGTTAATATAATTAAGAAACTATTGAAGAGACTTAGCGCTTTGTTTACATATGATCACTTGCATATTTATTAACCTTATATTTATAATTTAAAGTTTTGTTGCTTTTAAGTGTAAATTTTCTTTTATTTGTTCTCATTTACATTATATTTAGGAATTGCCTCCGTGGATACGACCTGTTCTGAGATCCACAGATAGCGTCAAACTGTCACAATTGGGTTCATGCTGCCCTTTCTAGGGATCAGAAAATAGGCTCCTGTGGCGCGTCCTGCAGAGGTGGGTATAGGGGCTCCACCATCTACTAGTTTTCAGGAGAGCCATGTCATGAGTGGCAAAGGCTGTGAGTTTGTCTGTGCAATGGTGATTGCAGTAACCACTACATGCATATGGACACGGACATATATATGTACATACAAATACACACGTACGAAGTTATATATGCATATCCTTTCAGTATAACCCGTGTCCCCTTATCTCACTGATGGCAATATTTTTTCCCAAAGTCCTTTATAATTTTTTCTCTTTTCATCACTCCCTTTTTTAGTGTGCATGTTTGATCTCTATGTTTCCTACTACAAATCTCCTCAAATATCCCGTGTTCCTGGTTGCTTACTCACACTGCTACTAGGGGTATACACCTGTCCAAGAAACTCTGTGTGTTTAGGTGGGGCCTGTGTCTTTTAGTGTATTTCTGTGGGTTGATGGAGTAGGCTTTTATAGCAATTTTATTGAGATATTATCACACGTAGAGTCCATCCAAAGTGTGCAACCAAATGACTCTCAATATAATTAGGGTTGTGGAACCATCACCACAAGCAATTTTAGGACATTTTCATCATTCCAAATGGAAAACCCCATAACCAACAGCAGCTACCTCTCAATTCCTCTGTCCTTCCCCCACCCTACATAACCACTAATAACCATTCTGTGTCTACATGTTTATTTATAATCACATTTTAAACAAAAAAGACCTCTACCAATTGTAGTCCTTTGTGTCTGGTTTTCTTCATATAGGAAAACGGTTTTTATTGTGGTGATTTTCTAATTAGAGGTGTTCTAGGTTTATATAAATTCATGAAAAATACAATATTCCCATATTTCCCCCTCTTGTTGACACTTTGCATTGGTGTGCTACCTCTAGTGCGATGGAGGAACAGTATTAAAATATTACTGCTAAGTAAACCCTGTAGTTTTCATTAGTTATATTTCCCCCTACTCCACCCTATTGTTAGTACCTGTAATAGTGATGTGCATTTGCTATATCTCTTGAAAGAACACTCTTATATTTGTACTTTTAACCACGGTCATCCTCCACACATGGTTCACTGTGTTATACCCATGTTCTACCCTCTAGCTTTCCTTCCAGTGATACACATGACCAAAAACTTCCCCTTTAAACACATGTACACGTGTAATTCAGTGCTGTCAATAACACTCACGATAATGTGCTCCCCATCACCTCAGTCCATTTCTAAAGATTTCCAATCAACCTGATGAAAAATTGTGCACAATTAAGTGTTAGTTCCCCACTTTTACACTCCTTCCATCTCCGAGTAACCTATATATAAGTGTAGATTATAACCCTATGAGCTAGTGTTTTGTAATTTGTTGTTATGAGTGCAACCATATCTTTTTGAGCATGGCTTACACAAAAGAAACTCCATAATGTGACATGAATATGGTCTTCATTCTTTCTTACATCCAAATTGCATTCCTATATATATATATGTATATCACCTTTTGTTTATCCATTCATTGGTTGATGGACACTTGTCTCCATCCTTTGGTAACTGTGAATAAAGCCACTATGAACATCGGTGAGCAAATGTCTGTTCACGTCCCATCTTACGGTTCCTGTGATTATGAACCCAGGAGCAGGATTGCTCGATCATATAACAAGTCTATCCTCAGCTTCCCGAGGAACTGCTAAGGTGTCTTCCATAGTGGCTACCCCATTTTACAATGCACAAGCAGTGTATGACTATTTGTCTTCCTCCACATCCTTTCCAGCAATTGCAAGTTTTCTGGTTGTTTTTTATACTGCCCATTCTAGTAGGTGTGATATGAAATCTCATTATGGTTTGATTTGCATTTCTCTAATAGGCTGGTGGTGGAAAGCACTTTTGATCCCTTGTGTAGGCTGCTTGCTTGACCAGGCCCTTTTGGCAGAAATGATTTGACTGTGAGGAGGTTCCATTTATCTCTTTCTCTTTCATTGTAAGTGTTTGAGTGTAAAGTCTAGAAAACGTTGCCCAGTGCAATGTCTGAAGATTCTTCCCCACATTTTTTTCTATGAGTCTTATCGTCCTGGTTCTTATCTTTATATCGTTGATCATTTTTGGTTAATTTTTTGTTTAAGGTATGAGGTAGGGGTAAGGTCTGAAATGGTGGAAAGGCAGATGGTTATTGGAAAGAAATACTTGGAAATCACAGATCTGAACAGGGCTTAATATCCATGATCTATAAAGAGATTCTACAACTTAACACTTAAACAACAAATGACACAATTAAAAAATGAGCAACAGACTTGTTTGAACAGATGATCAAAGTTCCCACACACATGCCGAGTGCTGATAATAGGGAGGCAGTGGACGTGGGTGGTTACACTAGAGTCTTCTATTTCCTGAATGGCTTTCCAGTAAACCTTAAAACTTTTCTAGTTAAAATGATGAGTTGTCTGGAAATAGATGACAAATTATGTCAACCCTCAATCTGAGAAGGCAAAGAAAAACGTCTTTCATATGTAACTACTAAAAGAATATAAAAATAGTGTATATCTTCTAAAGAAATAGAAAAGATAAGATTGAATAAAGACTATGATTCCAAAGAAGATATTCAGGAGAAAAATAATAATACTGAACAGTGAGAATAAAGAAAAATTATCATGAAGGAAGGAAGATTAAATTTAAACTTGAATAGTAATTATAGTCATATAAGTGTTGCACCTAATCAAAATTTTCAAAAGGATATTTTAAGAACTCTATGTGTTTCATTTTAAAACCCAGGCCCTCCTGACCCATGCCCACCTGTCTGATGCCCCAAGGAGTGCCTTGCCATGCAGGGGTGTCCCCTGCATAGGGGAGCCCCATGCTCAAGGAGTGCACCCCATAAGAGAGCCGCCCTGTGAGAGAAGAGAAAAGCACAGCCTGCCCAGGAATGGCACCACACACACAGAGAGCTGATGCAGTAAGATGACACAACAAAAAGAGGTACAGATTCCCCATGCCGCTGACAAGAATAGAAGCAGACACAGAAGAACACACAGTGAATGGACACAGAGAACAGACAACTAGGGGATGGAGAGACAGGAAGGGGAGAGAAATAAATGAAAAAAATAATGCTATACATAAAAAAACAAAACCCATCTAATGGGGAGCAGATGTAATGCAAGTTGTTGAGCACCTGCTTCCCATGTTCAATCCCAGGTACCTTCTGAAAAAAAACAAAGGTAAACAGCATGTCTGGCAGTAAAATATGGATTTTACATAATCACAGATAAACACAAATATAAGTAAATCTTGTGTCAGTATGGCAATAGCAAGTACACTATCATTAAGGAAAAAGTACCAGAATTGTAGGGTCTTATCATACCATTACAAGGTTCAAATTCCAGAAAAAAATACCAAATTAAAATTGAAGTACACCAAATTAAAATTGAAGTGCAAATAGGTGTACTTCAATTTTAATTTGGTATTTTTACAACAAGTAAGAGCCAAGTAAGAGCCAGACCCAAATCCCAATAGGAGATTCTGGGATGACTCTCTCAGCAAGGGATGGAATAGAAAAAAAATGATCAACAAGGAGGAGAGACTACTTCAGTATCATGAATAATATATTTTACTTAATGCACACTTTTCCTTCAGCCATCTATGTAAAACATGGCAAAGAGAAAAATACACTTCTTTTTCATGAACTTATGGAACTGAAGGGCTGAGGCAGGAGAAGGAGGGTATGTAGGAGGCAACCATGGTCATCCTGTCAGCAATGAAGCAGGCTCTAAGAAGAAAAAGAGGAGGCAAAGTAGAAGGGGCCAGATGAACACAGGAAGTGAAGGATGGATGTGGCATGGAAAGACAGAATTCAAGAAAGGCCACAAAGCTTTGGCCTGAACACTTATCAGGAGGGAAATGCTGACTCTGGAAAAGGGAAAGACCAAGGAGGAATTTGGGGGAGGAGCCTAGAGTTTGGTGTTGGCACATGACACACAGAAGTGGGATGTCCTGGATACAACTCTGTGTAAATCTGGACTGTGTGGAAAATTGGGTTAGATAAATAGGGTTAGTACTCATGCCAGGATAGATGTAACTTAAAGCCAAGGTCACATGACCCGCAAGTGAACTGATTTCTGAAGAAGGAAAGAGGTCCAAGTACAGAGCCCTGGGGGAAAACAAAACTAAAGCTGAGGGATTTTTGGAAGAAAACACAAACCAGCACAGGAGACAGACATGGAAAGACTAGAGAGTCCAGATGATAAAAAGAGAAAGGAGAATGTGGTGAAACAGAAATAAGTGATGGGAACACTTGAAGAAGTACAGAGGAAACAACTGTGCCAAATGCAGCTGATGCCACAATTAGTGGGATGTGAAGGATCTTTTGGGAGCAAGCTCTCCTTTTCTATCGCCCAGCAGAAAGGAAAACATGTCCTTATATGAAGGATACCTATAATACCTTTAGGTCATAATACCCCAAACTTGAAGGGTCCAAATATCCACACCAAAAGGAATAAGAATTTTGTAATAGTCATTTAATTTCAAAGGATTCAATGATAAAAAACAAACAAACAGGGAACTATTGATCCACCAAACAACAAAAATGAATCTCAAAACAGTTATTTTCAGCAAGTGATGTAGGCACCAAAATGTAAATGCCAGTTTATTTCATTTTTATGAATTTCAAGATGTAGCAAAATGAATGTATGCAGATAGAAAATAAGAATGAGAGCGAAAATATTGGGAGGTGGTTATAAATTAACGTGTATAGGGATTATTTCCCAGATTCTTGGAAATGATTCCTATCTTGATAGGGCAAGTGGATACTGTAGGTGAAGGAGATGAAAGGTTTGAAAAATTCAGTTAAGAACAAAACATTTAACTATATTTAAATTTTACATCACTTTTAAACAAGCAATAAGAGAGAGAGAGAGAGAGAGAAGACTGCTCATAAGAGTACAATGGAGATAAGCACATTTTATTTTCAGTATCATTCCCCCACTGACCACCTCACTGATGAGTAGTGGGGCTGTCAGTTGCTTGTGGGTTCCAGGCAGAATGTTGGGGAGTTCCCTGGGGTTTGTTGTGGATACAGGGTTACTGGACAGAGTCCTGTGGTGGTATCAGTGGCACAGAGGGTCTGTAGTGCTCTGTGGAGCTTGTCTTTTGGAAGATCCCAGGGAAGCCTTGGGAAGTGGTGATGGAGCACAGTGGCACTACTCCACACCTCACATTCCACAGCCTCCTGGGGGACTCGGGGGCATTTCAGTCCTTCTTCAGCATTCTGGTGTGTCTCTTCTTGTTCAGACTTGAGCAGTCTGTTAGGAGCCGGCTTTATATAAAACATGAAAAGCAGCTTGCGGACACACTAGCTACACTGATTGTCAAGAAGTGTCAACTTCTTGGTAAGATGAGTGCTGCGAACAGAAGGTATGCAGAAACTAAGTCATCTTTAAAGGAAGCTAGGCTACAGAAAGTGACTTTAAAAATGCCCAGCCTCATTGACATCTACAGGAAGGCTAAGGGAACAACAGCAATGTTGATGGAGGAATTAACTTCAGTGGTCCTAGAACTACAGGAAGAGAGATCCAGATGTTCCAGAGAAGAAGAAGAGATGAAGAAGTTGCTGAAAACACTGAAGGCACAAGAAGAGGTCCTGAGGACCACCGCAGCACCAGGAACTTTTCCAAATTCTGTGTGTTTGGGATTCCTCCCCCTCCCTGATGGTCCCTCCTGCAGCAGTGGGCCTGGGTCAGTCTTAAAGCAGCACTGAGCTTCTGCTCCCCTCAGGCCTGCAGAGCCATCAGGCAGGAATGACCCTCTCCAATTCTTCCATCGGAGCGTTTTTGAGAGCAGTGGATCAACAGAACTTGCTCAGTCGGCTGGAGTTTCTCCTTTCACCTCCTGGACACACAAGTGATTTCTTCCATAGTCAATTCCTCCTTCAATCACACAGAGTTTCAACTTGAGGAACCCTCCAGACATATGGAACTTTCTCTTTACAGAAACTCAACGTGAAAGAAAATACTACTACTGACAAGATTGTTCATATACTTAAGAGACTTACGTATATGTTCATATATGTTCTTTATTTCTTAATCTGTTCATATATTGATGTTACAATTTTTGTGTTGATCTTATAAGTATAAATTTTCTTTTATTCTTATCTGTGTAATGTGTATTACATATGTAATTGTAAGTTGAACATATATGCAGTTCAGTCATGAGTTTTTTTTAAAGACAAAAGCATTATAACTTGCAAGAGTATATTGCCAAGAAACTTAAGTTATAAGTAAAAGTATATTTTACTTAAATTTTTAATAGATGTAAAATAAAAATAGAATGAGATTTTCATCTTTCTTGGGAAGAAGGTAAACAGTATACTTACAAAGAATTTTACAAATTCAATGGTCTATTTGAAAAGAATAAAGAATAAAAATTTTAAAGTTACATCTTTACATGGAACAATTTTTATTCCCATGCATGAGTGCTGCACTATGAGTTCTGTATCAGGAAGAAATCCCTCTTGGACAAGATCAGAAAATCTACACTCCCCATCCCATACCCATCTGGCACTCCTGCTTTCTATTTAAATGACACACCTCCAAGGAAAGCTGAGGGAGCAGCAAGGAGCTCCTTTCCCGGGGAAACAGCTGACATCACTAAGATAATAATTCTAGTCATATATAATGATGCTAGTCATGAAGCCCTGAAGAGAGCTCAGGAACTGGCCTGATCCATTGCACATATTCATGGCATAGGAAGGAAGCAAGGGCTGTGCTTGCCCTTTGGCTAATAAAAGTTCATGCCAACCACGGTATTACCTGGGATACTCTCTCTGCCTGGGATTGGGCTTTTATTTCTGGAGATCTGACTTCAGCACCATGTGATCCTCACTATTGGGGTAACCTGCCAAATCCTCACGCTCCCTGAAAGTCATTCTGAGAATTTTCACCCTTTTTCACATTGAATACCTTCTTATTCCACCCCAGTCTCCAAGCCAGGGGTCCAAAATGCTTAAGCTAGAATTTCCCAGCCCATCCAATCAGAATCGATTCGTAGGGCCGGCCTGGGCCTTAGCTTGAGAGGATTAAGGGACTCCTGAGAAGAAATTCAAAGCTAGACTTATTATTAGTATTAAGTCATTCATCTCTCATGAAGAGGTTTCAAGGTTGTAAATGTTATTCCAGGTTCACCACTTTTGAATGAAAGATTCAATCCTCAGTGTCTCCTCGGAAGTAATAGCTCAGTGGGATAAGGAGGCCCGTGTTCACCATGGGAGCCAGAGTGCCAGGAGAAACAGTGCTGAGAGTTGTACCCTTAGTTTGCACACTTAGCTTTTCCCCATATTCCACCCCATTGTTAGTACTTGTAATAATGTGCATTTCTTGTATTTCTACTATTAACCATAGTCACCATCCACTAGATGGTTCATTGTGCTATACACATGTTTTATCCTGTAGCTTTCCTTCTATTACCATACATGACCCCAAACGTCCCCTTTAAACACATTTACTCACATAATTGACCGCTGTCAATTAAATTATACTCACAATACTATGCTACATCACCTCTACCCATTTCCAAACATTTGTAATCAACATAATGAAAAATTCTTCACAGAGTAAGTGTCAGCTCCCCATTTTTACACTGCTTCCATCTCTGGGTAACCTATATTATAGATTATAACCTTATGAGGTAGCTTTATAATTAGTGGATATTAGTGAAATCACAATATATTTGTCTTTCTGTGCATGGATTATTTTGAAAAGTCCATAATGTGACATGACTACGGTCTTCCTTCTTTCTTATATCCAAGTTGATTTCTTTTGTATATATATATCACATTTCACTCATCCATTCCTTGGTGGATGGACACTTAGGCATATTGGTGAGCAACGGTCTAGTCACGTTCCATCTTTCAGTTCCCCTGGGTATGAACCTAGTAGCGTGATTGCCAGATCATATACCAATTCCATGCTTAGCTTCCTAGGAAATGCTAAACTGTCTTCCACAGTGGCTACCCCATTTTCCATTGCCACCAGCAGTGAATGACTGTTCCTCCTTCTCCACATCCTTTCCTGCAATTGCAGTTTTCTGGTTGCTGTTTTTAATAGGGTCCTTCTAGTAGGTGTGTTATGATATCTCATTGTGGTTTGACTTGCATTTCCCTAATAGCTAGTTGTGGAAAGCATCTTTTCATGTGCTTTTAAGCCATTTGTGCTTGCTCTTTGGAAAAAATGCCTTAAGTCTTTTGCCCATTTTGCCATTTTGTTTGTGTTTTCATTCTCGAGTTGTGGTTTTGCTTTATGTATTTTGGAGAGTAAGCCCTTATGAGGTATATGGTTTACAAGTATTTTCTTCCATTGTGTAGGCTGCTTTCTTGACCAATCTTTTCAAGCACAAATGATTTGATTGTGAGGAGTTTCCATTTATTTATTTTTCTTCCATTGCAAGTGCTTCCATTGTAAATAAGAAACATTTGCTCTGCCCAAGGTCTAAAGATACTTCCTGACATTGTCTTCTGTGAGTTTAATGGTCCTGGCACTTTTCTTTAGGTCTTTGATCATTTTCAGTTAATTTTTGTTTAAGGCATGAGGTAGGGGTAAGATCTGAAAGGGTGAAAAGGCAGATGGCTTAAAGGGAGAAAGTATTTGGATGTCACAAATCTGATAGTGTTTACTATCCATGCTTTATAAGTAGATTCTACTCCTCAACACTAAAGCAACAAATGACCCAATTAAAAAATGGACAAAAGACTTAATTAAACAAATCATCAAAGTTCCCACACACATGCCCATTGCTGATAGTAGGGAAGCAGTGTTTATATGGGTGATTATATTGGGAAAATCATGCATGATTTTTCAGTAAAACTTAAAGTTCTCTAAGTAAAATGATGTATCATCTTGGAAATGAATAACAGATTATGTTAATGTTAGATTTGATAAGGCAATGAAAAATGTTGTCTTTTCATATGTAACTACTAAAAGAATATAAAAATAATGTATATCTTCTAAAACACAGACATGCAAAGCCAAGAGAGTCCAGATGATAAAAAGAAAAAGGAGAATGTGATGAACCAGGAATAAGTGATGGGAGCGCTTCAAGAAGTACAGAGGAACCAACTGTGCCAAAAGCAGCTGATGAAGCAATTAGTGGGATGTGAAGGATCTTTTGGGATTGAGCTTTCCTTTCTATCACTCAGAGGAAAGGAAAACATGTCCTTCTATAATGGATACTCATAATATCTTTAGCTCATAACCCAAACTTGAAGGACCCAGTCATCCACCAAGAGGACCGTAAATAAATATTTTGTACTATGGTCATTCAATTTCAAAGGAGTAAATGATAAAAAATGAGGGAACTGCTGATACACCAAACAACAAGAATGAATCTCAAAACAATATTGTGAGCAAAGGATGCAGGCACCAAATGTTAATTCCAATTTATTTCATTATTATGAATTTCAAGATGTGGCAAAATGAATGTATGAGTAAAGAAAATGAGAATGAGGGAAAATATGTTGGGAGGTGGTTATTGATTGAAGCAAATAGGGATTATTTTTCCAGATTATTGGAAATGATTCCTATCTTGATAAGGTAATTAGATACTGTAGGGGAAGGTGATAAAAGGTTTGAAATATTTGACGTCACTCAGTTAAGATCAATATATTTAACTGTATTTAAATTTTACATCAATTTTCATCAAACAGAGGAAGAGGTAAGACTGCTCATAAGAACCAAGAGTGTGTACACCTGGAAGCAGGAGAATTGCAGCCATCATCCATGTGCAATCTAAGCCCCTCTTGATCTAGAGGTGGAGTGGACATCACCATCCCATGGACCACAGAATGGGGGAATAAAATATGGATTAGAGTGTTCTTGCTGATATTCTACTATAAAACTACTGTGACTAGTAACATAAGAAATTGTATCATTGACTTGGGGAAAGTGGCCACAGTAGTTGCTGAGGACAGGGAGAGGGAAGAAGAGACGTGATGAGGGGGCATTTTGGGGACTTGGAGTTGTCCTAAATGATATTGTAGGTCCAGATGCTGGACATTTTATATCCTTCCATAACGCACTAAATGTACTGGGGGAGAGTTTGAACGACATAATAAACTATTTATTATCCACGTGGTGCAGCATTGCTGCAAAATGTGTTTGCTGTGTGCGGTGAGTGTGCCACAATGATGGGGGAAGTTGCTGGTGTGGGAGGAGCAGGATGGGGGAGTGGGGGTATACAGGAACCTCTTATGTTTTTTATAATATAACCTTTTCTGTGTTGTATATATCTTCAAAAAATATAATTTACAAAAATGGGGAGTGGGATACATAGGAACCTCTTATGTTTGTTTTTTTAAATGTAATATTCTATGTGATTCCTAGGCAGCAGTTTATCCAATTGTAAAGAGTCAATCCTGCCCTAGGTAAAGGGGCTCTTTCTGAAGGGCTAATGAACCCAACAAGAAAGTTTAGCTCAGTGCAGGAGTTTCAGCCTTGAGGATACAAGGTCTCTAGTCTAATTATTGGCTCCTCTTAGAGTGACCCACTCTAGCTGATACTTTAGGACAGGGAAAACATAGGTGTTATCCTTGTATTAGCTTTCCTTGGGTCTCTTATTTTTCACTGAAAAAAAGGGTTATTTTTTGTTATATAATTTAACTTAGTTTACTCACTAAAACTGCAAAATCTGCTGTGGAAAGGCTACAAGGTAATTTATTAACACTGGCAGCCTGACAAGCTCCACATGGGCTTAAGAGGGAAGTCTGTTTTTTTCTTAGTGTTTGGTTGATTTCTTGCTTGTGGTTTTGTCTGTTGCTTTTCTTTTCTTGTCCTTCCTTCCTCTTATTCCCCTCCCCCTTTTTAAATTAGGTGCTGCTGGCTTGTTTCTTGCTTGCTGTGTTTCCTCTTCCTCCATTTCCTCCTTTCTGTGTGTACTGATTTTGGCTACCAACACTATCTCTTTTCCTTCCTACATCTCTCTATCTTGCACCTTCTGTTGCTGCTCTTACATTCCACCTCAGTTTGTTTAGCCCCCACCTTTTCTGGCTCTTTTTTCTAACACTTCTGATTTTTATCTTTTATTAACACTTTCTGTTATTTGTTTTGTTTTGTTTTTAATTTTACCTTTTCTTACAATTTTCTTTATTTTCCACTTGTTCTATAGTGACTTTTTAAAATTTCTCTCCCCTTCCCCCCCGACCCCAGTTCTCTTTTTTCCATTCTTTTCTCTTTCCCTCTATCCTCATCATGCTGGCCTTTTAATTTTTAAATTCATACTATATTCTTCCACATATTAAGTTTCCCATTTCATTATAGGTATTCCAATTTCTTTATTCCTATACCTCTACACTGCTTACACAAGTTTAATATTCATTCTCCTAGGTCCTATATGGTTCTTCTGCTAACCTTTACTATCAATATTACTATTATACTTATTCTTTTCTTATATCTTTTACTTTCCCTGGCCCTAATCTGTTTCCTTCAAGGTACCTTAGAAAATATCAAGGAAATAGAAGAAAAAGAACAAAGTGTTAAAGAGAAAACTTAACACACACACACAAAACAGCAACTAAATATTACCAGAGACTACACAGAGATGCTAACCAACTGAGCAAACCCATCAAGATAAATTAATGACCAGACAACAACAAAAAATTACAGACCATACCAATAATTACAAAGACATGGCCCAGTCCAATAAACAAATTAAAAACAAGGAAGAGGAGCAGAACATCAAACTGGAGCAGAAGGAGCAGAACTCAAAGCTGTCCACACTAATATCATGGACCAACTCAGTAAAGTGAAGGAAGAGATTAAATATATTAAGAAAACACTTGGAGAGCATACTGAAGAAATTGTAAACACACACAAAAGATAACAGATATGATGGTGATGAATGGCCCAATCCAAGAAATCAAAAATACACTCTCAGCAAATAACAGGAGATTGGAATAGACAGAGGAAATAGTGATGTGGAAGATGGTAAATTTAAAATCAAATGGCTCGTATAATTGAGAGATAAGAAGATAGAAAAAGTGCAGCAGAGTTTTAGGGTTTAAAATGACAATGCAAAATGTGCAAACATATGCATTATAGGCATCCCAGAGGGAGAAGAGAAGGGAAAGGGGACAGAAGGGGTACTGTAGTAAATAATGGCTGAAAACTTCCCAAACCTATTGAGGGAGTTGTATGTATATGTCCAGGAAGCACAGTGCACCCCAAACATTATAAACAACAACAGGCCTATTTCAAGACATACACTTGTCAAATTATCCAATGCTCAAGACAAAGAAAATACTGCAGGCAGCAAGAGAAAAGAGAACCATCACATATGAGGGAGACTCAATAAGATTAAGTGCTGATTTCTCATCTGAAACCATGGAGGCAAAAAGGCAGTGCTATGACATAGTCAAGGGACAAACAGAAAAAAAATTCCACCCAAGAGTACTCTATCCAAAAAAGCTGGCATTCAAATATGATGGAGATTTCAAAATATTCACAGACAAACAGAAACTAAGAGAGTATGCTAATAAGCAACTGCCCTTCAAGAAATACTAAAGGGGGAAGCAGACATGGCTCAAGCAGTTGGGCTTCCATCTATTATTTAGGACATCCAGAGTTTGATGCCCAGGTCCTCCTGGTGAAGGCAGGCTGGCCCATGTGACAAGGTGGCCCATGCAGAGTGTGGGCCCATGTTGAGTGCAGGTCCACATGGAGTCCTGGACTGCACAGAGTGCTGGCCTGCAGAGAGTATTACCCTGTACAGAAGTGCTGCCCCACACAGGAATGTGACACAGTACTTGAGTGCTAGTCCACACACAGAGCTGGTGCAGCAAGATGATGCAACAAAACAAGACACGGAGGAGAGATAATAAGAGATGAAGCAATCAGAGACCTGAGGTAGTGCAAGACAAAGATTTCCACTATCCCACTCTGGAAGGCCTCAGGATCAATTCCCAAAGCCATGTAATGAGAATATGAACAGACATAGAAGAACACACAGTGAATGGACATTGAGAGCAAGAGGGGTGGGGAAGGAGGGAGAAATAAATAAATAAATCTAAAGAAACAGAAATACAAAAGGTAAATCTTCAGGTTGAAAGAAAAATACAGAAGAGACAGAGTTGGAGGAGAGTATAAAAACAACTAAAATACAAAAAAAAATAAAAACAACGTATAACACACATAAATCCAAAGAAAATATGGCTGATGTAAGTAATTCTTTGAGAGTAATAACACTGAATGTTAATAGATTAAACTCACCAGTCAAGAGACACAGATTGGCAGAATGGAGAAGGAAATATGGTACATCTATATGCTGTCTACAAGAAACCCTCCTTACACCCAGGGATGCAAGGAGGCTGAAAGTGAATGGCTGGAAAATAATCTTCCAAGCAAAAAATAACCAAAAAAAGGGCAGGAGTAGCTATACTAATATTGGACAAAATAGATTTCAAGTGAAAAATGATTGTGAGAGACAAAGATGGACACTACATATTAGTAAATGGGTGATGTTTCAAGAATAAAAAACAATCATAAATATTTATGTCCCTATCCAGGGCACCCCAAGATACATGAGGCAAACACTGCAACAAAAAAAAAAAAAAAAAAAGTGGGTGGGAGGAACAGATGCCTGTACAATTATAGTGGGGGACTTTCATACACCATTATCACCCTTAGGCAGAACATCTCAACAGAGAACCAATGAAGAAACAAAGACTTTGAATAATATATTAGAGGATCTGGATCTAATAGACATAGACAGAACACTACGCCCAAAGACAGCAGGACATACATTCTTCTCAACTGCATATGGAACATTCTTCAAGATAGACCACCTTCTAGGCCTCAAAGAAAGTCTCAGTGATTTCAGAAAGATTGAAATCATGCAAAATAATTTCTCTGACCACAGTGGAGGGAAGCTGGAAATATGCAAGGTCCAGAGAACAAGCTTAGGCACAAAGACATGGAAGTTAAGCAACACACTATTAGACAAACAGTAGGCAAGGAGGAAGTCTCAAAAGAAATCAGTAACTACCTGAAAACTAATAAAAATGACAACACAACGTATCAAAAGTTATGGGATGCAGCAAGAGCTGAACTGAGACATAAATTCATAGCCATAAATTCATATATCAAAAAAGAAGAGCTAAAATTGAAGACCTAACTGCACACTTTAAGGAATTAGTAAAAAAAACAATGAACTCACCCCAAAGGAAGAAGAAAGAAAGAAATGAAGATCAGAGCAGACCTAAATGAAATATTAATAAGAAACTACAAGAAATAATAAAGAAAACAAAGAGGTAGTTGAGATGACCAATAAAATTGACAAACCCTTAGCTAGACTAACAAAGAAAAAAAGAAGATACAAATACACAAAATAAGAAATGAGAAAGGGGATATCACCATTGACCATAGAGTATTAAAGACTATCATAAAGGATACTTTGAAAAACTATATGCCAATAAGGACAATTTAGAGGAAATGAACTAATTCCTAGAAACACATAAGCAGCCTACACTGATCAAAGAAGAAATTGATGCTCTCAACTCACCAATCACAAGTAAAGAGATAGAATCAGTCATTAAAAACCTCCAAACCAAGAAGTGCCCTGGGCCAGAAAATTAACACAGCATTTTAAAATGAACTGGAAAAAGTAACTATGACATTTCTCTGGATGGTAGAGAGATGAGAGAATGGCTTCTTCAACAAAGGGTGCTTGGAGAACTGGATATGCCTATGCAAAACAATGAAAGAAGATTCCCATCTCACACCTTATATAAAAATCAACTCAAGATGGATCAAACATCTAAATATAAGAGCCAAGACCATAAAGACCTGGGAAGACAATGTAGAGAAGAATCTACAGGATCTTGTAATAGTAAATTACTTCAGGAATTTCATACCCAAAGCATGAGCAATGAAAGAAAAAATAGATAAATGAGACCCCCTGAAAAGTAAAATCTTGTGTACCTCAAAGGAGTTTATCAAGAAAGCGAAAAAACAGGCTACCCAATGGGAGAAAATATTTGGTAACTATATATCTGATAGGAGCCTAATTTCCAGCATATATTATGAAATCCTATATCTCAAAAATAAAAAGAGAAACAAACCATTTGAAAAAGGGGAAGAGATTTGAACAGATACTTCTCCAAAGAAGAAATACAAATGGCTGAAAAGCACATGAAAAGATGCTCAACATTATTATCTGTTAGGGAAATGCAGATGAAAACTACAATGAGATACCATCTTACAACCACTGGACAGGTGGCTATTAAAAAAACAGAGGACTGCCAGTGTTGGAGAGGGTGTGGAGGAATGGGAACCCTCATCCACTGCTGGTGGGAATGTAGAAGGATCCAACCATTGTGGAGGATGGTTTGATGGTTCCTCCAAAAACTAGCTATATTATGACCCAGCAATTCCACTGCTGGGTATATACCCAGAAGAACTGAAAACAAGGACACCAACCAATATAGGCACAACAATGTTCATAGCAGCATTATTCACTACTGCCAAAACTTGGAATCAACACAAATGCCCATCAATAGAAGAGTGAATAAACAAAATGTGGTATACACACAATATGGAATACTACTCAGCTGTAAGAAGGAATACAAAACTAACACATGGGATAACATGGTTGAATCTTGAGGACCTTATGTTGAGTGAAACAAGTCAGGATTCAAGGACAAATACTACATGACCTCTCTGATATGCACTGAGCAAATCAAGCTGTCTCAGAGAGCTAGAGACTGGATGATAGGCTTACAGGAAATAGGGAGGAGAGGAAGTTTGTGAGCCAAGGCCCACTTGGGCAAAATCTATGATAAGGTGGAGGTAAGTACTTGTGCAGTGAAGGAATAAGATGGGGTATAGGGATAGTATTGATTTGTGATTCACAAGCTTGAGGGAGGCAAGGGTTGGGAGGGTGGGTCAGCTGGTCCATGGACTTGGGAAGAAGGTTGGGAGGAGCAAGTGAACATGAAAGATTGTCAGGTACATAGTTGAAACTATAATGTTGAGAAAACTCTTTAGAAAATTTAATTAGGAAGTGTTACTGGTTTAAGATATTTGATGGGGGTATCTGGCACAGGGTGCTCCTGGGCCATGCTTCTAGGGAGTCTGTGAGTGCTCATTTGTCATAGTGTGTTATATCAGTGGGTGGAGACACATACAATGAGTGGGAAGGCATTGTACCCTCATCTTGCAGAGGCCTGATGTTCTCAAACTGAGGGAAGGGTGTCTCTCGTGAGTATGGGAGACTCCCAATGTGGTAGCAGAGACTACTGTGTCAAGCCCTCAGCACTGTTGGAAGTATCTATGAATCTTGTTCTTTAAGCAGTGCAACTTGGGTGTCACTGTGGATTCTGAAGGGAGGGGGAGATTGGAAATAAATAAAATAAATAAAGCTATAAAAATACTTTTCTGAAAATATTATATAAAACAAAGAAAAAAATAAAAAAGATGTAAGACACTGAGGAAGAAATGGATGAGATTGCCTTGCCTCTATACATATATTACATCTATTACTGTAATGAAAGGCACAATCTCAAAAAAATTTTATGATGTTTTTCATTTTTCAATACCCCAATTTATTTTTACTTATTTTAATTTTTATCAATTATTATGCATTTTACTTCTAATCTTTAAACCTATCATTACTATTTCACCTTCCTATTAACACAATTTGGTAATATATTAGGCTTCATTTCTGAAGAAGTTTTGGATCACAGAGGAGGTCAACTATGGCAAGGGAGGAGCATCGGTGTGGGGTGTCATTGAAGGGGGATGCATGGGTAGGAAGGAGTTCACGTTGGCATACATATAGGGTATATAGATATGTTCGGATTTTTGTTGGGTGTTGAAATAGTGGGGTAGAGTTTCACACAACAATTGAGGGAATGCTGAGTTTCCATCCTGGGGAGCTCTGTCACATTCCTAATGGAACAGCAACAATCCCCCAAGTGCAAGGGCAAAGACCAGTGAAGAAGGATGGTGCAGTGATGGGTCCTTGATACTGACAACTATGCTTATGAGCCTGTACACTTTAAATTTCAATTTGGCCTAGAGCTGCACAGTGTCTAAGAGTTACCTCCTGAGAGCCTTCATGCTGCTCAAATGTGGCCACTCTAAGCCAAACTCAGCATTTAAATGCATGACCTTCTCTCCACTGTGGGACATGACTCCCAAGGATGAGCCTCCCTGGCACCAAGGGATTACTACCAAGCACCACGTAGTGATGCAACTAGAGAAAGACCTTGAATAAAAGGGGAAAATGGTAAAGACAAAAGAGTTTATATGGCTAAGACTCCAAAATGAGTCAGGAGGTCATCAGAGGCATCACACTTATGGACATCTCAGCAGGATCTCAGAGAAAGCCAAAATAAATAAAGCCCCAGGTAGTGGTGCTCTTGAGGGGTATGGAGACACCAGGTCCTACAGTCATGGCTGATAGCTCTGGAGTAATTCAGTGCCTTCCCAGTGGACCTTACTTCAGAATTTGTGCTCCTAAGTGTAATGGAGTTGGACTCAGATGTGAGTTCTCTACACGTGCCTCTGCTGTTACTTTTACTGAACCTGTGGTTGGCAAAGGGGTTGGTGTATACCCAGGAGACTTGAATCTCTGGACTTTTTATGTACCAGCTGGGCCCTGAGCCTCAGCAGAGTTGTAAAACACACTCTCCAGTTAGCTGGACTTACCGAGGTCAGCTAACAAGGAGGTGAGAATGGTCAACCACCACACCAAGAAACTGAGAGTATACAACTGCAATCAGGAGAATCCCATTCATCAGCCATGTGGGATCTAAGCCTCCTCTCAATTTGCATGTGGAGTGGGTATCTCCACCCCAAGGTCCTGTGGATGGAAGAATAAAATAGGGATTAGAGTGGACTTACTGGTATTCTACTATAGAATTATTGTGACTCTAGCAATGGGAGAAACTATATCATTGACATGGAGACAGTGGCCATGGGTGTTGCTGAGAGGATGGAGAGGGTAGAAGAGGTGTGATATGGGGACATTTTTGGGACTTGGAGTTTTCCTGAATGATAGTGCAGGCACAGATACAGGAAATTATATATCATGCTATAAACCACTGAATGGACTGGGAGAGAGTATAATCTACAATGTAAACTATTATCTATGCTTTATAGCAGTGCTCCAATATGTATTCTTCAAGTGGATGAATGTGCCACACTAATGAAAGAAGTTGTTGATGTGTGAGGAGTAGGGGGAATGAGGTACATAGGAACCTCTCATAATTTTTAATGTAACATTTTGTGTGATTTATGTATCTTAAAAATAAATAACTAAAATAGTAAGAAAAATAGAATCCACTTTGCAGCAAATATTAAAGGAAGTCTTAGAGCCTGAAAAACAAAGATGAGAGAGACATGGAGTAGAGTATAGAAGAAAGAGTAGCAGAAAGGATAATCAAAAGTGTTAAAAAATAGATGAAAATATGATATGACATATGAAAACCAAAGAGCAAAATGGTGGAAATAAACAATGCATTTACATTAATATCATTGAATGTGAGTGGCTTAAACTCCCCAATTAGAAGGTATTGGTTGACAGAATGGATAAAATGAGCCATCCATGTTCTGCTGACAAGAGACTCACCTTAGACCCTGAGACAAAAACTGGCTGAAATCAAAATGTTGGAAGAAGATACTCGATGCAAATTGTAACCAAAAAAGACAGGGTTGGCTATACTAATATCAGACAAAACAGACTTTAAATGCAAAGGAGTTATAAGAGATACAGAAGTCCATTAAATATTACTAAAAGACATGCCTTCATAAATATCTATGCACCTAACCAAGGTGTCCCAAAATACATGAGAGAAACTCTGGCAACCTGAATGGAGAAATAGGTATCTTTAATCATTGTCGACTCCAATACACCACTCACATCATTAGATAGAACAACTAGACAGAAGATCAACAAGGAAACAGAAAACTTCAACAATAAGATTGAGTTAGGACCAATAGACATATACAGAATGTTGCATCCAAGCTAAGTGGGTTATACGTTCTTCTCAAGGGCCCATGGATTACTTTCTAGTGGAGATCACATGTTAGGGCCCAATGAAGCTCTAAATAAGTATAAATATATTGAAATTATACAAAGCAACTTCCCATATCGTAATGGAATGAAACTAGAAATCAAAGATAGACAGGAATGAGGTAAAATCCCAAACATGTGGAGACTAAATATCATGCTTCTAAACAATCAGTGTGTTAAAGAAGCAGTTGCAAGGAAAATCAATAAATATATTGAGACAAATGAAAATGAGAACACAATTTTAAAACCTTATGGGATAGAGCCAAGGTGGTCTTGAGAGGGTAATTTATAATCCTAAATGAGTATATTAAAAAAGAAGAAAGAGTTAAAATCAAGGAGTTAACTGAGGGAGTGGATGTGGCTTAAGTGGTTTAGCTCCCACATCCCACATGGGAGGCCCTGGGTTCAGTTCCCATTGACTCCTGAAAAAACAAAACAAAACAAAAAAGCAAACAAATGAAAAAAACAACTCTGGGAAGCCAATGGGGTCCAGTGACTGAGCCCTGCTCTCAGGCCAATCACTGTGTGTTCTTCTATATCTGTTTGTATTCTCATTAGGTCGCTCTGGAAATTGATCCTGGGACCTTCCAGAGTGGGATAGTGGAAATCTTTGTCTTGCACTACCTCAGGTCTCTAATTGCTTCATCTCTTATTATCTCTCCTCCGTGTCTTGTTTTGTTGCATCATCTTGCTGCACCAGCTCTGTGTGTGGACTAGCACTCAAGTACTGTGTCACATTCCTGTGTGGGGCAGCACTTCTGTACAGGGTAATACTCTCTGCAGGCCAGCACTCTGTGCAGTCCAGGACTCCATGTGGACCTGCACTCAACATGGGCCCACACTCTGCATGGGCCACCTTGTCACATGGGCCAGCCTGCCTTCACCAGGAGGAACTGGGCATCAAACTCTGGATGTCCTATATAATAGATGGAAGCCCAACTGCTTGAGCCATGTCTGCTTCCCCCTTTAGTATTTCTTGAAGGGCAGTTGCTTATTAGCATACTCTCTTAGTTTCTGTTTGTCTGTGAATATTTTGAAATCTCCATCATATTTGAATGCCAGCTTTTTTGGATAGAGTACTCTTGGGTGGAATTTTTTTTCTGTTTGTCCCTTGACTATGTCATAGCACTGCCTTTTTGCCTCCATGGTTTCAGATGAGAAATCAGCACTTAATCTTATTGAGTCTCCCTTATATGTGATGGTTCTCTTTTCTCTTGCTGCCTGCAGTATTTTCTTTGTCTTGAGCATTGGATAATTTGACAAGTATATGTCTTGAAATAGGCCTGTTGTTGTTTATAATGTTTGGGGTGCACTGTACTTCCTGGACATACACATACAACTCCCTCAATAGGTTTGGGAAGTTTTCAGCCATTATTTACTACAGTACCCTTTCTGTCCCCTTTCCCTTCTCTTCTCCCTCTGGGATGCCTATAATGCATATGTTTGCACATTTTGCATTGTCATTTTAAACCCTAAAACTCTGCTGCACTTTTTCTATCTTCTTATCTCTCAATTATATGAGCCATTTGATTTTAAATTTACCATCTTCCACATCACTATTTCCTCTGTCTATTCCAATCTCCTGTTATTTGCTGAGAGTGTATTTTTGATTTCTTGGATTGGGCCATTCATCACCATCATATCTGTTATCTTTTGTGTGTGTTTACAATTTCTTCAGTATGCTCTCCAAGTGTTTTCTTAATATATTTAATCTCTTCCTTCACTTCACTGAGTTGGTCCATGATATTAGTGTGGACAGCTTTGAGTTCTGCTCCTTCTGCTCCAGTTTGATGTTCTGCTCCTCTTCCTGGTTTTTAATTTGTTTATTGGACTGGGCCATGTCTTTGTAATTATTGATATGGTCTGTAATTTTTTGTTGTTATCTGGTCATTAATTTATCTTGATGGGTTTGCTCAGTTGGTTAGCGTCTCTGTGTAGTCTCTGGTAATATTTAGCTGCTGTTTTGTGTGTGTGTGTTAAGTTTTCTCTTTAACACTTTGTTCTTTTTCTTCTATTTCCTTGATATTTTCTATGGTACCTTGAAGGAAACCGATTAGGGCCAGGGAAAGTAAAAGATATAAGAAAAGAATAAGTATAATAGTAATATTGATAGTAAAGGTTAGCAGAAGAACCATATAGGACCTAGGAGAATGAATATTAAACTTGTGTAAGCAGTGTAGAGGTATAGGAATAAAGAAATTGGAATACCTATAATGAAATGGGAAACTTAATATGTGGAAGAATATAGTACAAATTTAAAAATTAAAAGGCCAGCATGATGAGGATAGAGGGAAAGAGAAAAGAATGGAAAAAACAGAACGTGTAGGGAAGCAGACTTGGCCCAGTGGTTAGGGCATCTGTCTACAATATAGGAGGTCTGTGGTTCAAACCCTGGGCCTCCTTGGCCCATGTGGAGCTGGCCCATGCACAGTGCTGATGCAAGCAAGGAGTGCCGTGCCACACAGTGGTGTCCCCAGCATAGGGTAGCCCCCCATGCAAGGAGTATACCCCATAAAGAGAGCCACCCAGGGTGAAGGAATGTGCAGCCTGCCTAAGAATGGTGCCGCCCATACGGAGAGTTGACCCAACAAGATGACGCAACAAAAAGAAACACAGATTCCCATGCTGCTGACAACAACAGCAGTGAACAAAGAAGAAGATGCAGCAAATAGACACGGAGAACAGACAACTGGGGTTGGGGGGGGAAGGGGAGAGAAATTTTAAAAAGTCACTATAGAACAAGTGGAAAATAAAGAAAATTGTAAGAAAAGGTAAAATTAAAAACAAAACAAAACAAATAACAGAAAGTGTTAATAAAAGATAAAAATCAGAAGTGTTAGAAAAAAGAGCCAGAAAAGGTGGGGCTAAACAAACTGAGGTGGAATGTAAGAGCAGCAACAGAAGGTGCAAGATAGAGAGATGTAGGAAGGAAAAGAGATAGTGTTGGTAGCCAAAATCAGTACACACAGAAAGGAGGAAATGGAGGAAGAGGAAACACAGCAAGCAAGAAACAAGCCAGCAGCACCTAATTTAAAAAGGGGGAGGGGAATAAGAGGAAGGAAGGACAAGAAAAGAAAAGCAACAGACAAAACCACAAGCAAGAAATCAACCAAACACTAAGAAAAAAACAGACTTCCCTCTTAAGCCCATGTGGAGCTTGTCAGGCTGCCAGTGTTAATAAATTACCTTGTAGCCTTTCCACAGCAGATTTTGCAGTTTTAGTGAGTAAACTAAGTTAAATTATATAACAAAAAATAACCCTTTTTTCAGTGAAAAATAAGAGACCCAAGGAAAGCTAATAACAAGGATAACACCTATGTTTTCCCTGTCCTAAAGTATCAGCTAGAGTGGGTCACTCTAAGAGGAGCCAATAATTAGACTAGAGACCTTGTATCCTCAAGGCTGAAACTCCTGCACTGAGCTAAACTTTCTTGTTGGGTTCATTAGCTCATCAGAAAGAGCCCCTTTACCTAGGGCAGGATTGACTCTTTACAATTGGATAAACTGCTGCCTAGGAATCACATAGAATATTACATTAAGAAAAAAAAAAAACATAAGAGGTTCCTATGTATCCCACTCCCCATTTTTGTAAATTATATTTTTTGAAGATATATACAACACAGAAAAGGTTATATTATAAAAAACATAAGAGGTTCCCGTATACCCCCACTCCCCCACCCCGCTCCTCCCACACCAGCAACTTCCCCCATCATTGTGGCACACTCACCGCACTCAGCAAACACATTTTGCAGCAATGCTGCACCACGTGGATAATAAATAGTTTATTATGTCGTTCACACTCTCTCCCAGTACATTTAGTGGGTTATGGAAGGATATAAAATGTCCAGCCTCAGATGGGATCTCCCTTCATAAGTCTTTCATGCTAATGTGCCGGAGGTGCAGTTAATGTTGGGGTTTAAGATATATTTAGGGGATTTGAATCTCTGGACCGACAATGTGATAGCCAGGTCCTGAGCCTCAACAGACTCCAGCACCTACAATCTGATTTATTGGACTTACCACACTCAGCTAAGATGGAGTTGAAGAAGGACAATCACCACACCGTGGAGCCTAGAGTGATTACAACTGAAAATGGGAGGACTGCATCCAGCATCCATGTGGAATCTGAGCCTCCTCTTGACATAGAGGTGCAATGGACACAACCAATCCAATGTCCACATAGAAGAGGTGGCATGGAATTGGGAAAAGTGGACATGGTGGACGATGGGTATGGGGAAGGGCAGGAGGAGATGAGAGATGGAGGCGTCTTTGGGACATGGAGCTGCCCTGGATGGTGCCTCAGAGGTAATCACCGGACATTGTAAATCCTCACAGGGCCCACTGGATGGAATGGAGGAGAGTGGGGGCCATGATGTGAACCATTGTCTATAAGGTGCAGAGGTGCCCAAAGATGTACTTACCAAATCCAATGGATGTGTCATGATGATGGAAACGAGTGTTGTTGGGGGGGGAGAGGGGGGGTGGGGGGGTGGGGATGAATGGGACCTCACATATATATTTTTAATGTAACATTATTACAAAGTCAATAAAAAAAATTAATTTAAAAAAAATAAAATAAAATAAAATGTCCAGCATCTGGACCTACAATATCATTTAGGACAACTCCAAGTCCCAAAAATGCCCCCTCATCACATCTCTTCTTCCCTCTCCTGTCCTCAGCAACTACTGTGGCCACTTTCTCCAAGTCAATGATACAATTTCTTATGTTACTAGTCACAGTAGTTTTATAGTAGAATATCAGCAAGAACACTCTAACCCATATTTTATTCCTCCATTCTGTGGTCCATGGGATGGTGATGTCCACTCCACCTCTAGATCAAGAGGGGCTTAGATTGCACATGGATGATGGCTGTAATTCTCCTGCTTCCAGTTGTAGGCACTCTTGGTTCTTATGAGCAGTCTTACCTCTTCCTCTGTTTGATGAAAATTGATGTAAAATTTAAATACAGTTAAATATATTGATCTTAACTGAGTGACGTCAAATATTTCAAATGTTTTATCACCTTCCCCTACAGTATCTAATTACCTTATCAAGATAGGAATCATTTCCAATAATCTGGAAAAATAATCCCTATTTGCTTCAATCAATAACCACCTCCCAACATATTTTCCCTCATTCTCATTTTCTTTACTCATACATTCATTTTGCCACATCTTGAAATTCATAATAATGAAATAAATTGGAATTAATGTTTTGGTGCCTGCATCCTTTGCTCACAATATTGTTTTGAGATTCATTCTTGTTGTTTGGTGTATCAGCAGTTCCCTCATTTTTTATCATTTACTCCTTTGAAATTGAATGACCATAGTACAAAATATTCATTTACGTTCCTCTTGGTGGATGACTGGGTCCTTCAAGTTTGGGTTATGAGCTAAAGATATTATGAGTATCCATTATAGAAGGACATGTTTTCCTTTCCTCTGAGTGATAGAAAGGAAAGCTCAATCCCAAAAGATCCTTCACATCCCACTAATTGCTTCATCAGCTGCTTTTGGCACAGTTGGTTCCTCTGTACTTCTTGAAGCACTCCCATCACTTATTCCTGGTTCATCACATTCTCCTTTCTCTTTTTATCATCTGGACTCTCTTGGCTTTGCATGTCTGTTTTTTAGAAGATATACATTATTTTTATATTCTTTTAGTAGTTATATATGAAAAGACAACATTTTTCATTGCCTTATCAAATCTAACATTAACATAATCTGTTATTCATTTCCAAGATGATACATCATTTTACTTAGAGAACTTTAAGGTTTACTGAAAAATCATGCATGATTTTCCCAATATAATCACCCATATAAACACTGCTTCCCTACTATCAGCAATGGGCATGTGTGTGGGAACTTTGATGATTTGTTTAATTAAGTCTTTTGCCCATTTTTTAATTGGGTCATTTGTTGCTTTAGTGTTGAGTTGTAGAATCTACTTATAAAGCATGGATAGTAAACACTATCAGATTTGTGACATCCAAATACTTTCTCCCTTTAAGCGAGATACCTTTTCACCCTTTCAGACCTTAACCCTACCTCATACCTTAAACAAAAATTAACTGAAAATGATCAAAGACCTAAAGAAAAGTGCCAAGGCCATTAAACTCACAGAAGACAATGTCAGGAAGTATCTTTAGACCTTGGGCAGAGCAAACATTTCTTATTTACAACGGAAGCACTTGCAATGGAAGAAAAATAAATAAATGGGAACTCCTCACAATCAAATCATTTGTGCTTGAAAAGATTGGTCAAGAAAGCAGCCTACACAATGGAAGAAAATACTTGTAAACCATATACCTCATAAGGGCTTACTCTCCAAAATACATAAAGCAAAACCACAACTCGAGAATGAAAACACAAACAAAATGGCAAAATGGGCAAAAGACTTAAGGCATTTTTTCCAAAGAGCAAGCACAAATGGCTTAAAAGCACATGAAAAGATGCTTTCCACAACTAGCTATTAGGGAAATGCAAGTCAAACCACAATGAGATATCATAACACACCTACTAGAAGGACCCTATTCAAAACAGCAACCAGAAAATTGCCATTGCAGGAAAGGATGTGGAGAAGGAGGAACAGTCATTCACTGCTGGTGGCAATGGAAAATGGGGTAGCCACTGTGGAAGACAGCTTAGCATTTCCTAGGAAGCTAAGCATGGAATTGGTATATGATCCAGCAATCACGCAACTAGGTTCATATCCAGGGGAACTGAAAGATGGAACGTGACTAGACCGTTGCTCACCGATACGCCTAAGTGTCCATCCACCAAGGAATGGATAAGTGAAATGTGATATATATATACAAAAGAAATCAACTTGGATATAAGAAAGAAGGAAGACCTTAGTCATGTCACATTATGGACTTTTCAAAATAATCCATGCAGAGAAAGACAAATATATTATGATTTCACTAATATCCACTAATTATAAAGCTACCTCATAAGGTTATAATCTATAATATAGGTTACCCAGAGATGGAAGCAGTGTAAAAATGGGGAGCTGACACTTACTCTGTGAAGAATTTTTCATTATGTTGATTACAAATGTTTGGAAATGGGTAGAGGTGATGTAGCATAGTATTGTGAGTATAATTTAATTGACAGCGGTCAATTATGTGAGTAAATGTGTTTAAAGGGGACGTTTGGGGTCATGTATGGTAATAGAAGGAAAGCTACAGGATAAAACATGTGTATAGCACAATGAACCATCTAGTGGATGGTGACTATGGTTAATAGTAGAAATACAAGAAATGCACATTATTACAAGTACTAACAATGGGGTGGAATATGGGGAAAAGATAAGTGTGCAAACTAAGGGTACAACTCTCAGCACTGTTTCTCCTGGCACTCTGGCTCCCATGGTGAACACGGGCCTCCTTATCCCACTGAGCTATTACTTCCGAGGAGACACTGAGGATTGAATCTTTCATTCAAAAGTGGTGAACCTGGAATAACATTTACAACCTTGAAACCTCTTCATGAGAGATGAATGACTTAATACTAATAATAAGTCTAGCTTTGAATTTCTTCTAGGATTCCCTTAATCCTCTCAAGCTAAGTTCCAGGCCAGCCCTCCGAATCGATTCTGATTGGATGGGCTGGGAAATTCTAGCTTAAGCATTTTGGACCCCTGGCTTGGAGACTTGCGGGTCATGTGACCTTGGCTTTAAGTTACATCTATCCTGGCATGAGTACTAACCCTATTTATCTAACCCAATTTTCCACACAGTCCAGATTTACACAGAGTTGTATCCAGGACATCCCACTTCTGTGTGTCATGTGCCAACACCAAACTCTAGGCTCCTCCCCCAAATTCCTCCTTCTTGGTCTTTCCCTTTTCCAGAGTCAGCATTTCCCTCCTGATAAGTGTTCAGGCCAAAGCTTTGTGGCCTTTCTTGAATTCTGTCTTTCCATGCCACATCCATCCTTCACTTCCTGTATTCATCTGGCCCCTTCTACTTTGCCTCCTCTTTTTCTTGTTAGAGCCTGCTTCATTGCTGACAGGATGACCATGGTTGCCTCCTACATACCCTCCTTCTCCTGCCTCAGCCCTTCAGTTCCATAAGTTCATGAAAAAGAAGTGTATTTTTCTCTTTGCCATGTTTTACATAGATGGCTGAAGGAAAAGTGTGCATTAAGTAAAATATATTATTCATGATACTGAAGTAGTCTCTCCTCCTTGTTGATAATTTTTTTTCTATTCCATCCCTTGCTGAGAGAGTCATCCCAGAATCTCCTATTGGGATTTGGGTCTGGCTCTTACTTGGCTCTTACTTGTTGTAAAAATACCAAATTAAAATTGAAGTACACCTATTTATAAATATATTTATAAATTTATAATATAAATATATAATATAAATATATTTATAAATTTATAAATAGGTGTACTTCAATTTTAATTTGGTATTTTTGTCTGGAATTTGAACCTTGTAATGGTATGATAAGACCCTACAATTCCGGTACTTTTTCCTTAATGATAGTGTACTTGCTATTGCCATAGTGACACAAGATTTACTTATATTTGTGTTTATCTGTGATTATGTAAAATCCATATTTTACTGCCAGACATGCTGTTTACCTTTGATTTTTTTTCAGAAGGTACCTGGGATTGAACATGGGAAGCAGGTGCTCAACAACTTGCATTACATCTGCTCCCCCTTAGATGGGTTTTGTTTTTTTATGTATAGCATTATTTTTTTCATTTATTTCTCTCCCCTTCCTGTCCCTCTGTCCCCTAGTTGTCTGTTCTCTGTGTCCATTCGCTGTGTGTTCTTCCGTGTCTGCTTCTATTCTTGTCAGTGGCATGGGGAATCTGTATCTCTTTTTGTTGTGTCATCTTACTGCATCAGCTCTCTGTGTGTATGCTGCCATTCCTGGGCAGGCTGTGCTTTTCTCTTCTCTCACAGGGCGGCTCTCTTACAGGGTGCACTCCTTGAGCATGGGGCTCCCCTATGCAGGGGACACCCCTGCATGGCAAGGTGCTCCTTGGGGCATCAGACAGGTGGGCATGGGTCAGGAGGGCATGGGTTTTAAAATGAAACACATAGAGTTCTTAAAATATCCTTTTGAAAATTTTGATTAGGTGCAACACTTATATGACTATAATTACTATTCAAGTTTAAATTTAATCTTCCTTCCTTCATGATAATTTTTCTTTATTCTCACTGTTCAGTATTATTATTTTTCTCCTGAATATCTTCTTTGGAATCATAGTCTTTATTCAATCTTACCTTTTCTATTTCTTTAGAAGATATACACTATTTTTATATTCTTTTAGTAGTTACATATGAGAGACATTTTTCTTTGCCTTCTCAGATTGAGGGTTGACATAATTTGTCATCTATTTCCAGACAACTCATCATTTTAACTAGAAAAGTTTTAAGGTTTACTGGAAAGCCATTCAGGAAATAGAAGACTCTAGAGTAACCACCCACGTCCACTGCTTCCCTATTATCAGCACTCGGCATGTGTGTGGGAACTTTGATCATCTGTTCAAACAAGTCTGTTGCTCATTTTTTAATTGTGTCATTTGTTGTTTAAGTGTTAAGTTGTAGAATCTCTTTATAGATCATGGATATTAAGCCCTGTTCAGATCTGTGATTTCCAAGTATTTCCTTCCAATAACCAGCTGCCTTTCCACCATTTCAGACCTAACCCCTACCTCATACCTTAAACAAAAAATTAACCACAAATGATCAACGATATAAAGATAAGAACCAGGAAAATAAGACTCATAGAAAAAAATGTGGGGAAGAATCTTCAGACATTGCACTGGGCAATGTTTTCTAGACTTTACACTCAAACACTTACAATGAAAGAGAAAGAGATAAATGGAACCTCCTCACAATAAAATCATTTCTGCCAAAAGGGCCTGGTCAAGCAAGCAGCCTACACAAGGGATCAAAAGTGCTTTTCACCACCAGCCTATTAGAGAAGTGCAAATCAAACCATAATGAGATTTCATATCACACGTACTAGAATGGGCAGTATAAAAAACAACCAGAAAACTTGCAATTGCTGGAAAGGATGTGGAGGAAGACAAACAGTCATACACTGCTTGTGCATTGTAAAATGGGGTAGCCACTATGGAAGACACCTTAGCAGTTCCTCGGGAAGCTGAGGATAGACTTGTTATATGATCGAGCAATCCTGCTCCTGGGTTCATAATCAGAGGAACCGTGAGATGGGACGTGAACAGACATTTGCTCACCAATGTTCATAGTGGCTTTATTCACAGTTACCAAAGGATGGAGACAAGTGTCCATCAACCAATGAATGGATAAACAAAAGGTGATATACATATATCACCTATATATATATATATATATACATATATATATATATGAATGCAATTTGGATGTAAGAAAGAATGAAGACCATATTCATGTCACATTATGGAGTTTCTTTTGTGTAAGCCATGCTCAAAAAGATATGATTGCACTCATAACAACAAATTACAAAACACTAGCTCATAGGGTTATAATCTACACTTATATATAGGTTACTTGGAGATGGAAGGAGTGTAAAAATGGGGAACTAACACTTAATTGTGCACAATTTTTCATCAGGTTAATTGGAAATCTTTGGAAATGGACAGAGGTGATGGGGAGCACATTATCATGAGTGTTATTGACAGCACTGAATGACACGTGTACATGTGTTTAAAGGGGAAGTTTTTGGTCATGTGTATCACTGGAAGGAAAGCTAGAGGGTAGAACATGGGTATAACACAGTGAACCATGTGTGGAGGATGACCGTCGTTAAAAGTACAAATATAGAGTGTTCTTTCAGGAGATATAGCGAATGCACATCACTATTACAGGTACTAACAATAGGGTGGAGTAGGGGGAAATATAACTAATGAAAACTACAGGGTTTACTTAGCAGTAATATTTTAATACTGTTCCTCCATCGCACTAGAGGTAGCACACCAATGCAAAGTGTCAACAAGAGGGGGCGATATGGGAATGTTGTATTTTTCATGAATTTATATAAACCTAGAACACCTCTAATTAGAAAATCACCACAATAAAAACCGTTTTCCTATATGAAGAAAACCAGACACAAAGGACTACAATTGGTAGAGGTCTTTTTTGTTTAAAATGTGATTATAAATAAACATGTAGACACAGAATGGTTATTAGTGGTTATGTAGGGTGGGGGAAGGACAGAGGAATTGAGAGGTAGCTGCTGTTGGTTATGGGGTTTTCCATTTGGAATGATGAAAATGTCCTAAAATTGCTTGTGGTGATGGTTCCACAACCCTAATTATATTGAGAGTCATTTGGTTGCACACTTTGGATGGACGCTATGTGTGATAATATCTCAATAAAATTGCTATAAAAGCCTACTCCATCAACCCACAGAAATACACTAAAAGACACAGGCCCCACCTAAACACACAGAGTTTCTTGGACAGGTGTATACCCCTAATAACTAAGTGTGAGTAAGCAACCAGGAACACGGGATATTTGAGGAGATTTGTAGTAGGAAACATAGAGATCAAACATGCATACTAAAAAAGGGAGTGATGAAAAGAGAAAAAATTATAAAGGACTTTGGGAAAAAATATTATTGCCATCAGTGAGATAAGGGGACACGGGTTATACTGAAAGGATATGCATATATAACTTCGTACGTGTGTATTTGTACGTACATATATATGTCCGTGTCCATATGCACGTAGTGGTTACTGCAATCACCATTGCACAGACAAACTCACAGCCTTTGCCACTCATGACATGGCTCTCCTGAAAACTAGTAGATGGTGGAGCCCCTATACCCACCTCTGCAGGACTCGCCACAGGAACCTATTTTCTGATCCCTAGAAAGGGCAGCATGAACCCAATTGTGACAGTTTGACGCTATCTGTGGATCTCAGAACAGGTCGTATCCACGGAGGCAATTCCTAAATATAATGTAAATGAGAACAAATAAAAGAAAATTTACACTTAAAAGCAACAAAACTTTAAATTATAAATATAAGGTTAATAAATATGCAAGTGATCATATGTAAACAAAGCGCTAAGTCTCTTGAATAGTTTCTTAATTATATTAACCATCTCATCAGTCGTACTAGGTCCTTTCATGTTGAGACTCTATAATGAGAAAGCTACATATTTTTGGTGTGTTCCTCAAGTTCAAACTGTGTGTGCTTGAAGGAGGAATTGATCAAGGAGGAACTCTCCAGCCCATGGAAGAAGGTCTGTTGATCCACTGGCCTCAAAGACTCTCAGATGGAATTGGAGAGGGTCATTCCTGCCTTTTGGCTCTGCAGGCCTGAGTGGAGCAGAAGCTCAGTGCTGCTTTAAGAACAACCCAGGCCCACTGCTGGAGGAGGGAACATCAGGGAGTGGAAGGGATTCCAAACAAATATAATTTGGAAAAGTGCCTGGTGCTCTGGTGGTTCTCATGACCTCTTCTTGAGACTCCATTGTTTTCAGCATCTTCTTCATCTCTTCTTGTCTGGAACATCTGGATCTCTCTTCCTGTAGTTCTAGGACCACCGAAGTTAATTCCTCCATCAACATTGCTGTTGTTCCCTTAGCCTTTCTTTATGTGTCAATAAGGCTGGACATTTTAAAAGTCACTTTCTCTGGAAGGAGACATGGCTCAATTGATAGAGCATCCACCTACCATATGGAAGGTCCAGGGTTCGATACCCAGCACCTCCTGGCCAGTGTGATGTGCTGGCCCATGAGCAGGGTTGCCGTGCACAAGAAATGCCCTGCCACACAGGGGTTCCCCACTTAGTGGTGCCCCACATGCAAGGGGTGTGCACCGCAAAGAGAGCTGCCCCACGTGAAAAAAGCACACCAGGAGAGGCACCATACACATGCAGAGCTGACGCAGCAAGATGATGCAAAAAAAAAAAAAAAAAGACAGTTTCCAGGTGCTGCCTGTCAAGATTGCAAGTAGACACAGAAGAACGTGCAGCAAATGGACACAGAAAGCACACAATGGGGGAGGGGAAGGGGAGAGAAATAAATAAAATAAATCTTTTAAAAAATAAATAAATAAAGTTGCTTAGTCTAGCCTAGCATCCCCTAAAGATCACTTACTCTCTGCTTACCTCCTGTGAGCAGCACTCATCTTATCAAGAAGTTGACAGTGCTTGTCAGTCAGGGTAGCTAGTGTGTCTGTCTGCAAGCTGCAAAAGTTGGCTTATAACAGACTGCACAAGTCTGAACAAAAATATGAAACACAACAAAATGCTGGTGAATGTTGACACATGCCTCAGTCCCCCTGGAGGCTGTGCAATGTGAGGTCTGGACTAGTGTCATTGGGCTCCTTCCCTACCTCTCACAGATTCCCAAGGACCATTCAGAAGACACTTTCTGTTCATTGAGATGGGCATTAGCCATCATCATCTCCTGGTTAGTTGTCCTGGGTGAGTCCAGTGAATTGGAGAGTAGGTGTTGCAACACTTCTGTAATTCAGGGCTCAACCGACACTTGGATGGACCAAAGGTTGAAGTCTCTTGGACATATATTTATCAAGTATAGTGCTAAATATAGGTTCAAATAAAGGGGCAGAAGAGCCATGTGTAGAGATCCTATAAATGAGTGTGACTCTGTATATTCTTATGAATATTTTTCTCTCCATCTCTTGGTTTTTTAAAAATTGATGTAAAAATTTTAAATAGTGAAATGCACTGATCTTCACTGCATGCTGTGTCATATTTTTAAAAGTTTCATCTCCTGTCCCTACAGTACAAATGACCCTATCAAGGTATGGATCATTACCATTAATCTGGAAAATAATCCCTATACCCTTCACTCATTACATACCCCGCCCAACATATTCACCCATGTTCTGATTTTCTATTATCATAAATCAGTTGTGGCACATGAAATAAATTGGAATTTACATTTTGGTGCATGCATCTTATGCCCAAACGTTGTTTCAGAATCATTCATGTTTGGTAGATCAGCAGTTCTCTCATTTTCTATGATTGTGTCCTTTGACTTTGAATGACTATATTACAAAATGTTTATTCATGTTCTTCTTGGTGGATATTTCGGTCCTTCGAGTTTGGGATATTATGACCATCCATGTATATGTCCTTTATATCAGGACATGTTTTTCTTTCTCCTGGGCGATAGAAAGGAAAGCTTAATCCCAAACGATCCTTCACATCCTAACTAATTGCTTCCCTATTATCAACACTTTGTATGTATGTAGGATCTTTATTAAGTTGGTTAAATTAAGTCTTTTACCCATTTTTAACTTGGGTGATTTGACATTTTAGTGTGGAGCTGTAGAATCTCTTTATATATCATGGATATTAAACCTTTATTGGATATGTGATTTCCAAAATCTTTTTCCATTAAGTCGGTTTCTTTTTCACCTTCTCACACCTTACCCGTACCTAACACCTTAAACAAAAATTACTTGAAAATGAACAAAGACCTGAAGATATGATCCAGGACCATAAAACAGAAGAAAATGTGGGGAAGGATCTTCAGATATTGTGCTGGGCAACTGTTTCTTAGACTGACACTCAAAGCACATGCAATGAAAGAAAAAATAGATAAAGGGAACCTCCTTATAATCAAGTCATTTGTGCTTCAGAGGACCTGGTCAATAAAGCAGCCTGCACAATGGAAGAAAATATTTGGAAGTTGAATGAAAATGAGAACAAAACATATCAAAACCTGTGGGACAACACAAAGACATTGCTAAAAGAGGAATTTATAGCCTGCAATGCTTATATTTAAAAAGAAGAAATAAGGAAGCAGTTGTAGCTCAAGTGGTTGTGCACCTGCTTCCCACATGTAAGGTACAGGGGTCAGTCTCCAGCTCTGACACCTAAAAACAAACAAACAAACAATCACAGCTAAAATTGAACTAACTGCACATCTGAGGAAGTAGAAAAAGAACAGCAAACTAATCCTAAACCAAGCTGAAGAAAAGAAATAGTAAAGATCAGAGCAGAAATAAACGAAATCGAGAACAAAAAAAAACCCCATAGGGAATGGGAAGCAGCTGTGGTTCAATCCGTTGGGCTCCCATCTACCATATGGGGGGCCCTGGGTTCACATCCTGGGGCCTCCTTATGAAGGCAGGCTCCCCCGTACTCTGTGGTGAGCCACTGGCCCTGGCACCACAGAGGGCTGCCCAGCCTGCAAGCACCGTGGAGTGCCACTGCCCACAAGGGCCACAGAGACCTGACTCAGCAAGGTGACACAACATAAAAGGGAGACAAGAAACAAACAAACAAACACAGGAGAGCACGCAGTGAATGGACACATATACCAGAAAACAAGCAAGCCACAAAGACGGTGGAGGATAAATAAAAAATAAATACAGACACAGAAAACCACACAGTGAATGGACACAGAGAGCAGACAGCAAGCAACTTGCAAGGGGTTGGGGATATGAAATGAATGAATAAATGAATGAGTGAATGAATGAATAAATGAAAATAAAATAAATAAATGAATGAATGCAATAGGGAGAATCAACAAAATGAAAAATGAAGTTGGTTAGCTGAGAATTTCAACAAATTTGACAAAGCCTTAGGGAGAGTAGTAATCAAAAAAGATGCAAATATATAAAATCAGAAATGAGAGGGACACATTACCACTGGCCCTGCAGAAATCAAAAAAGAGAGATCAAAAAAGGATGCTATGAACTACCGTGTGCAAAAAACTAGACAATGTAGATGACATGGACAAATTCCTAGAAAACGCACAAACTTATACTAGGGGTTCTGAACAAGAGTTCAACACCCCCCCCCCAAGGGTCCGTGGGAAGATTACAGGGAGTCTATAAGCTTGAAGGAATTTTGAATAATCCTAAATTTTAATTTAAAGACTTGCCAATGTTAAGTGTCAAAAACTCTGCTGCTACATTCTGAGAAAACATTCGTGGTTTTCACCTGACTGGCAAAGGGGCCCATGGAACAAAAAAGGACAAGAACCCCTGACCGCCACTGACTGTAGAGGAAATAGGAGATCTCAACAAACCAATCACAAGTAAAAAGATTGAAATAGTCATCAAAAACCTCCCAAAGGGAAGCAGATTTGGCTTAACTGATACAGCATCTGCCTACCACTGGGAGGCCCAGGGTTCAATCCCAGGGCCTCCTGACCCATGTGGTGAGCTGGCCCACATGCAGTGCTGATGTGCGCAAGGAGTGCCATGCCACACAGGGGTGTCCCCAGCATAGGGGAGCTCCACGCACAAGAACTGCACCCCATAAGGAGAGCTGCCTGTACAGAAAAGTACAGCCTGCCCAAGAGTGGTGTCGCACACACGGAGAGCTGACGCAGAAAGATGATGGAACAAAAAGAGACTCAGATTCCCGATGCCGCTGACAAGAATACAAGCAGACACAGAAGAATACACAGCAAATGGACACAGAGAGCAGACAACTGGGGGTGGGGGAGTGGGGAGGGGGCGAGGGTGGAAATAAATAACAAGTCTTAAAAAAAAACCAAACCTCCCAAAGATGAAAAGTTCAGGATCAGATGGCTTCACGGGTGAATTCTTGCAGTCATTCAAAGATGATCTAATACCAAACTTGCTCAAGCTTTTCCAAAAAAATTGAACAGGAAAGAACACTACCAAACTGATTCTATGACGCCAACATCACCTGAATATCAAAACCAGATACAGATACCACAAAAAAGAAAATTACAGTCCAGTATCTCTAATGAATATAAATGCAAAAAAGTCTTCAATAAAATACTTGCAAACCAAATAAAAAATCACATTAAGAGAATTATCGCCACAGTCAAGTCGGTTTGATTCCAGGTGTGCAAGGGTGGTTCATCACAAGAAAATCAATTAGTGTAATAAACCACATTGATAAATTGAAGAGGAACAATCACATGATCTTCTTGACTGATGCAGAAAAGGCATTTGTCAAAATACAGCACCTTTTCTTGATAAAAACACCCAAAAGGTAAGAATAGAAGGAAGCTTTCCCAATATGGTAAAATGTATATAGGAAAACCCTACAGCTAGCATGGTACTCAACGGTGAAAGATAAAATGTTGTGGGCAATTGGCTCACCTATCAGTTGCTTCCGGTTATTATACATGACGTTGCAATTTCTTCCTGTTATTGTAAATGTTACCTTATTGTAGATGTTGCAGATGCTTCCTATTGTGAGCTGATTGCAGCTCACAATAGATAGAAAGCTTTCCTGCTGAGATCAGGAACAAGACAAGGATGCCCACTGTCACTATTGTTATTCAATATTGTACTAGAAATTCAAGCTAGAACAATTAGGCTAGATAAAGAAATAAAAGGCATCCATATAAGAAAGGAAGAAGTAAAACTTCCACTGTTCACTGAGGATATGACTGTATACCTAGAATCTCCTGAAAAATCCATAACAAAGCTACTAGACCTAATAGACAAGTTTGGCAAAGTGGCAGGATACAAGATTAATATGCAAAAATGAATAGTGCTTCTATACATTACCGGTGTGCAATCTGAGAAGGAAATCAGAAAAAAAAAATTCATTTATAAGAGTAACTAGAATAAAATATTCAGGAATAAAAGTAAGCAAAGACATAAAGGGCCCATATTCAGAAAACTCCAACACATTGCCAAAAGAAACCAAAGAAAGCTTAAATAAATGGACAGCCTTTGTTTCTGGACTGGAAGGCTAAATATCATTAAGATGTCAATTCTACACAAAGAGGTTTACATATTCAATGCAATCCCAATAAAAGTCCTGTCACCCCTTTTTTTTGCAGAGATGGAAAAACCAATTATCACATTCATTGGAAGGGAAAGTGTCCCTGAATAGATAAAAAATGGCTTGAAAAAAGAACAGGGTTGGCGGACTCTCACTTCTGGACTTTAAAGGATATTACCAAGGAAAGTGGATTTAGCTCAACTGATGGAGTGTTCACCTACCTTATGGGAGGTCCAGTGTTCAAACCCAGGGCCTCCTGACCCATGTGGTGAGCTGGCCTATGCACAGTGCTGCTGTGCACAAGGACTGCCATGCCACACAGGGGTATGCCCCATGAAGGGAAGTACTACATGCAAGGAGTGCTTCCTCTATGGAAAGCTGCCCCACATGAAAAAAAAGCACAGCCCACCCAGGACTGACACCACACATGCAGAGAGCTGATGCAGCAAGATGACACAACAAAAAGAGAGACACAGATTCCCAGTGCCACTCACAAGAATGCAAGTGGACACACAGAAGAACACACAGGTAATGACACAGAGAGCAGAAATGGGAGAGAAATAAATAAATAAATAAATCTTTTTTAAAAATAGAAAAATAAAGGATATTACCAAGCTAGTGGTAAAAACAGCATGGTACTGGCATAAAGACAGATTAACCAAAGGAAACAAATTAAGAATTCAGAAATAGACCCTCACATCTATATTCAAGTATTTCTGACAAGCTTATCAAGCCTTCCCAGCTGGGCCAGAACAGTCTACTCCCTTAGTGCAGGGAGAACTGGATATCCATAGCCAAAAGAAAGAGGACACCTATCTCACACCTTACACAAAAATTAATTCAAAATGGGTCAAGACCTAAATATAAAAGAGACAACCATAAAAGTGCTAATAGAAAATGTAGGAAAACATCTTTGACATCTTGTGATCAGTGGTAGTTTCTTAAACTTTACACGCAAAGCAGGAGCAGCAAAAGATAAAATAGATAAATGGGACTGCCTCAAAATTAAACACTTTTGCACCTCAAAGGATCTTGTCAAAAGGGTGAAAAGGCAGCCAATTCAATGGGAGAAAATCTTTGTCAATCACTTATCCAGGCTAGTGGAAGCGTTTTGGGTCTGGAATCCCTACACTACACGGTGGCTTTAACACAATGAGCTCTCTCGGCACTGGGTATGCTCTGTCAGCCTCTACATTCCCTCCTGATGGGAGAGTTTTTCAGGTTGAATATGCTATGAAGGCTGTGGAAGATAGTAGTACAGCTATTGGAATCAGATGTAAAGCTGGTGTTGTCTTTGGAGTAGAAAAATTAGTCCTTTCTAAACTTTATGAAGAAGGTTCCAACAAATGGCTTTTTAATGTTGATCGGCATGTTGGAATGGTGGTAGCAGGTTTGTTGGCAGATGCTTGTTCTTTTGCAGACATAGCAAGAGAAGAAGCTTCCGACTTTAGATCTAGTTTTGGCTGTAACACTCCACTCAAACACCTTGCAGACAGAGTGGCCATGTATGTTCATGCCTATACACTGTACAGTGCTCTTAGACCTTTTGGATGCAGTTTTATGTTAGGGTTGTACATTTTGAGGGATGATGCACAACTCCACATGGTTGATCCATCGGGTGTTTCATATGGTTATTGGGGCTGTGCCATTGCAAAGCCAGGCAAGCTGCAAAGACAGAAATCGAAAAGCTTCAGATGAAAGAAATGACCTGCGGTGACGTTATTAAAGAAGTTGCAAAAATAATTTACATAGTACATGGTGAAGTTCAAGATAAAGCATTTGAACTAGAGCTCAGCTGGGTTGGTGAATTAGCTAAAGGAAGACGTGAAATTGTTCCAAAAGATATAAGGGAAGAAGCAGAGAAATATGCCAAGGAATCTTTGAAGGAAGAAGATGAATCTGATGATGATTATATGTAACATTTACAACTGCTTCTGTTTTAAATTTATATATAGTCCCATGTAAACTGTTTACCCCAAAGGATTATTATATACCCAGCAACAAATGTTCATGAAAGTTTTGCCTTATAATCATTGATGTTTGCTTAATATCTGCTTAACAAAATATTTGCTTAACAAAATTAGTGTGGGCAATTGAAAACCCAGTACTCAGAATTAAAATGCCTGCTTAAACATTCCTTAGAGGCTATTGGATCATATGAATTTAAAACCCCAGTCCATTAATATAGAAGCTAAAAATAATCTGCTGGGCTGTTGTTGCCCAGTTTTGTATTTAAATGAGGTTGGTTATCCTCCTCTCTTAAACTTTAGGTGTAATTTAGAAAAACAAATCCTAGAACATGTGAGTCAAGAATGTTTCTCTTTTCCTTTATTGTCATAAGGAGGAATGGATTTAAGAATTAAAGATCCTAATCTGTCACTTTTTTAAAAATCACATATCCAGTAAGTGTTTAATATCCAAGATATACAAAGAAATTATACAACTCAAGAGGAAAAAGACAAACTTCCCGATTAAAAAAATGGGCAAAAAAACTTGAAAAGAAAATTGTCCAAAGAAGAAATACAAATGGTGAAGAAACACATGAAAAAATATTTTTCATTAGCAGTTAGGAAAATGCAAATCAGAACTACATGAGATATCATTTCACACCTATTACACTGGCCACTCTTAAAGTTGGAAAACTAAATGTTGGAGAGGATATGGAGAGACAGAAACACTTATTCACTGTTAGTGGGAATGCAGAATGGTACAGCCATTGTGGAGGAATGACTGGCAGCTCCTAAGGAAGTTGAATATTGACCTAGCATGTTAGCTGGCAATATCATTACTATGTATGTGCTTGGAATAACTGAGAGCAGAGACACCAAAAGACATCCGGACATTGAAATTCACAGTGGCATTATTCATGATTGCCAAAAGTTATAAGCATCCTGGATGTCCATCAACTGATGAGTGGATAAACAAACTGTAGTGTATACACATAATGGAATATTATGCAGTTGTAAAAGGAAATGAAGTTGTGAAGCATATGACAACATGGATGAACCTAGAGAACATTATGTTGAATGAAGTAAGCCAGACACAAAAAGACAAATACTGTATGATTGTGCTATTATGAAGTAAATATAAAATACAAATTCATGAAGTTAATAATTACAATATAGGTCACCAGAAAAGAAAATGACGGTAGAGGATGGAAAGCTCAGGGTTAATCTGTGCATAACTAGTAAAAAGGTTATTTGTAAATCTTTGAAAATGAATAGAAGCACTTCATGGAATTTGTAATTATCCAAGCTATATATGGGTATGACAGTGGTTGAAAGGGTAATTCTAAGGTCATGTATATTACTAGAAGGAAAGCTAAAAACTGTACCATGGGACTTCATAAGACAGTGAAACCTCACATAAAGCATGAATGTGGGTGATATTGCAAAGATAAGACCATTTTTGCAAAATAAAAATACTACTATACAGAGAGAAAGAAAAAGAATAGCAGCTTTGTACAGCAGGGGAAATATAGAGAGATTTAGAGGGGATGAGTTTTTTGGGGGTTTTGTTTATTATTATTATTATTATTGGAATAATGAAAGTGCTCTAAAATGACTGAAGTAATGAATGCACAAATATGTGATTAAATGGAATACCATCGATCAGTTTGGAAAAATTTATGCTTTATTAATATGTGTCAATAAAGTGGATTTGTTTAAAACAGTGCTAAAATAAAAGAAAAAATAAGGAATTTTAGTCTTCAGAAGACAACATGGAGAAAGTGCAAGTCAAGCCAACTAGTGGGAAAATACTTCTGTAACCCATATAACCAAGAAAGAACTCATAGCATTAATATAGAAATAACCTTTACAAATTAATAAGAAAGACAAAAAGCCCAGTAGGAAGATGGAGAAAACACTTGAAAAGGCCCTTCATTAAAGTGTATTAACAAGTGACCAATTAATGTATGAAATGAAGAATCTTCTTCAGTCACAAGGCTTGTTCTTTGTCTTTGTTTTTTGGAGGCATCAGGAACCAAACCTGGGATCTTCCTTGTGGGAAGCAGGTGCTCAATCACTTGAGCCACATACACTTCCCCCTCCCTTTTTTAAAAATTGTATATTTCCCCCAGGGCATTCTAGGTTTTTGTCCATAGAGATCCAGTGCATCTGGGTCCCTACTTAATCTTGAGGATCCAGAAATTTCCTGGGACAAAGAAGTCAGTCAAAAAGTATTTATTGAATTAATAAAGGATACCAAATGTTTGCAAAATTTTATGAGATTTTTAAACTTTAATTGTATGATAAATTCAATCAAAGTGAACAGGGCGCATCCCACAGAATGAAGCCTGGCCAGCTTTAGCAGCTGTGTAATCAGGGTGTGTCTTGAAATGTAATTCTGATTAGGTTTATGAACTGTTTTCCCTGTATAAAGGGAAGACAAATAGAGGAGATTTTTAACCAGAAAAGAAGAAGATGAAGAGTACAGGACTTTAGTAGAAAAACCAAGTGCTGCTTTCCTGTGGAACCTTCCTTGGAATCTAGTTGGCTTCACTCCTATAGTTTCAGTTCTGGTAATTTTTCCACCTAATTATTATGAGCTAGCTCAACTCCATTCCCATTTTATAAGTCCTGTCAATTTCCAGACTTTTAAAAAAATCAAACCAATATTTCAGAATCTTTAAATTTATTACTGTCTACTTCTATTATACATTACTTTATCTCTCATGCATTTCTGCCAACCTTCTGCATAGAACAGCATTTATAGTTTCTATCTGTTGCTGCACAAAAGTCAGTCCTTGTGTGGTGTGAATGAGAGTCAATTAATTGGCACTGGGATGTCTGAGAAGAGAAAAAGATTCTTTAACAAAGACAGGAGGACAGTCCCCAAATATGTTGGGAACTGAGGCACAGTGGCCTCACAAGGAGAGACGTGCTGTCTCCATGCTAGTGCTGTCTCCCTGGCTATGCTTGCAACCTAAGGAATGTGGTAATTAAGAGTTCCCACGAAATGGGATGAAACTGTTCAAGGCTGAAAGAAAAGATGAGCACATACCTTTTGTAGTGAATAGAACATTTAGATTTTGTACCTTGAGATAAGAGTTTTTTAAACTCCTTAGACTATGGGTAGTGCTTCTTGATGTCACGTACGCTAAGTGTTTCTGCTTATTGGTATGTAGGCTACGTGTGCCTGCTTATTAGCACGTAGGCTACGTATTCCTGCTTCTTGTCATGTACACTCAGGTATATAGAGAGCCCCCTGAAAACAATAAAATTGTCTGAGGAGTTATTACTTGCAGACGCCCTGATCCCAGCTCTCTAGTTCTTTTTCTCTCACTCTCTTTCTCTGTTTCCTTCTCCCTTTTCTCTTTCTTTCATTCCCAATATGCTTTGGGTCCAAATCTCCAACACAAATCTATCTCTGAACTGGAGAAAACTTCAGTGTTTTATAACATTAAAACACAGACAGGCAGATTTAGATAATGAGGTTAGAGATAGTTTAATCTCTAGTAGGTGCAGGATGATTGCATACTTAACTCATTTGAAGTTTAAGGTTCAGGTTATAGCATATATTAGGCACAGGCCAACTTTGATCAGCACGCATTTGGTCAGTTCTGGGTTGAATTGTATTTCTTCATTAATAAATATTGAAGTCTGAGTCAGGAGTACCAGACTCCAGGGTTGCAGACAAAAATAAGGGCATACATGCTGGGCCAGTCACAAGTTATCCTGTTACTTTCTAATTAAAGGGAAAAGATTGTACAGTTACAAAACACAGAGTCATCATCAAAGAAGCAATTCATAGGGGGTAAAGTTGAGCGAGTTACAACAGTTCCAAATCATTTCTTCTGGCTACACTACAATATATCAGAAAGTTAAGCATTTAAATAATTACTCAGCAACTATAATAATATTTGTCAGCTCGTGATTACAATTTCCCCATTTTCTTTGTCCATTCCTCAATCTTGAGGGATATCTGGGGAATGAATGCTTGAACTTCTTCATGCTGAAAAGGGGCATTGACATTATGGGCTAGAGGAATGAAACTGCTTTGATTACAGATGGATGTATTCCTGAGTTTCAGGTTCTCAGCTGGAACAAGAATAATCCAAGGCTTTAAGTCTCTGAGAATTAATATGTAAATTGAAAAATAGAGGTTTAAATAAAAAAGTAGGATTATGATCAGGGGATTTATATGTGAATATAACCAGGTCTGAGGGGGTGTTGATTTCATATGATTTTGTAGCTTGATTATGGTATTTGGGTGTCACAAGGACCCTTAGGAGCACTTCTGTTTGAGGCTTTGCCTACTGTGGCAGTTTGTGATATTTATATCTGACTGAGACCTCCAGAATGACCTCTTGACACTAATTGAAAACACTAGTTAAAAGACTATAGAAACTTTTTCTTTCATTTCTTCTCTCCATTTTGATCAAGATCATTCTCTGAAAGCATTTCTGATCCCAAGGTGCCAGGGAGGCTTATTCCTGGGAGTCATGTCCCACATAGGAGAGAAGGTAGTGAGTTTATTTGCAGAGTTTGGCTAGGGCTAAGCCATATTGAGTAACGAGGAGATTTCCTGGCTGTGTCTGTTAGGCATCAATTAAAATTAAGCCTAGATTTTTTTTTTTTAAGGCAGTACTAGAGATTGAACCCAGGATTTGTACCTGGGTAGCAGATGCTCAACCACTGAATTACACCTGCTCCCTAGACTTAGTTTTGTCTTTCCAAAAATAGGGTTTATAATTGCAAGCTGTAAGACTGAGGTCTTGGCTCATTAGCATATTCTCTTTTATGAGGCAATGTTCATCCCTATTAGATATTCTTCCCATAGGATTCCCTGTTATAAGTTTAAATGAGGATAATCTTACTAACAGGAGTGGATGTTAGATTTGGATCTTGTAAAGGTGTTTTTTTTTTTAAACTTACAGTTTCAGTAAGATTGAGAGAATAGTAGGAATTCCTCAGATGTTTACAGTCCTATGCTTTCCCTTTTTAGTTCCATCAGGCAATTCACAAATTCTTTTTCATTTTATGCCTAAAACACTTTGAAATGCATCATGGTATTACAGAAACCTGTACAGAATACTAAGATCTCATCTGTTATTTTAGATTCTATGTCAAATAAAGCTGAGTTAGGTTGTCTAAATAAATTTGACTTGATGGGTTAAATCAGATATTGTGCAATAGAAAGTTTAGATTTTTGATAAAATAGCTCTTCTCTCCTTGGTCTCATATAGAATTAGAGTTCCAATATATAGATAATATCACCTTTTACACTGAATTTTTACTCACTTTAATCTTTAACCATATCAGCCTCATTCACCTCTTTGATTGAACTTGGATCCTTTCTGTAGCTTCTTTAAGAGTTGTATGGAGTTGGCTTTTGAGGATTAATGCTGCTTTTCAGCACCTTCAGAGCTAGATAATTTTAACACTGAGTCTCAGGTGTCACACAGACACCTATGGTTTTAGGGAACTACAAATTATGCACAAAGATAAAAGCATCTCAGAATATGAAAGTAACAAAGCCCGAAACAAATATGATTGCTGCAAGAGAATACAATCTAGGCTTTAATTTACTTATTTTTAAAATATAATAAACTTTATTTTAAAAGAGATTTTAGATTACAAAAAAGTTACATCAGAAGTATAAGGGATTCCCATATATCCTACACTGTCCCCTTCCCCATCTTCCCCTTTTTAAAATATCTTACAATTTGGTGGTAGTTTTGTTAAAATTAATGAGTAAATGTTGAAGCATTGTATATGAGTCAGGATTCTCTAGGGAAACAAAACTGACAGGAGATATCTGTAAATAGTATGAAATTTTATAATATTGTCTCACATGACTGTGGAAATGCACAAGTCCTAATTCCCTAAGGCAGGCTGCAAACCAGGGCCTCCAGTGGAAGTTCTTGATGAGCTCCCCAGGAGACACTGACTGTCTGAAGTAGAGATGGTATTTCTGTCTCCAAATCCTGAAATCACTTCCCCTTTCAAGGTCTTCAACTGATTGGATGACGTGTCACTCATTGCTGATGGCAGATTACTCATTGATGGTAGATATAACCAGCCATCTGTGCAATCAACTCCCTGATGATTAAAGTTCATGAAATGTTCTTCTCTTACAATTAGCCCAGTGCTTGTTTGACCAAACAGCTTGGCACCATTACCTGGCTGACTTCATACATTAGCCTATCATACATGGCTACTTACCAAAGTCTATAGTTTACATTGTGGTTTTAAGTTAATTCCAATGTCCCCCAAATGCTCTTTGTTCCACCTATTACTCCCTCTCCCTCCCTTCAGAACCTCTGGTAACCATTAAATTTATATCAACGTTACATGTTCTTCCATTGTTACAATATTAATAGTTTGCTTTTTTACAGTTGCATTCCCCCTAATGTTTGTTCATTCCTTAACCTTGAGGACTTTGGGATATGATGCCGGCTCTGCCACATTGAGAGGAGGCTTAGATCTTATGAGGCAGATGGAAGGAACGGTTTTGCTTTCAGTTCTAGATATGCGCTGTTTTTCTGGGATGGGGGTTATTCATCATTATCATTTTATGGGTTGTCCTGGGCGAATCTGATGGACTGGAGAATTGGTGTTGGCTGCAATTCTGCTGAGTTTCAGGTCTCAACTGGAATATGAACAGACCAAACATTTAAGTCTCTGAGACATATATTTAATGGGTGGAGTGCTAGTTACAGGTTCACATAAAGGGATGGAAGAACCTTGTGTAGGACAATTATAAATGAGTCTAACACTGTTACATTGGGGAAATAGGTTCTCATATTCCAAGATGACGCCCAACAATACGATAATGATTTCAAGAGATTCTGTCCTTGCCTATGCTATCCAGAGGGCTCTAGAGCCCTCAGCAACACCCCTATTTGAGGCTGTTTACAGTAGCAGTTAGTGCAGTCTGCCTGAGACATGCATGAGTGTAACAACTGGAATGACATCCCCCAACTCAATATAAAAGCTCTTAGCCAAAAAAACTCGTGTATTTGACGTTTCTCCCTGTTTCAAGGTCTTTTTCCAAATGCATCACTGGTTGGTGCTTGGTGTTAATCCCTTGGTGCCATGGCTGCTCTTCCATGGAAGTCATGCCCCATGCTAGGGTGGAGAAGGTAGTGTGTTTATTTGCTCAGTTTGGTTTAGAGAGAAGCCACATGTAAGTAAAAAAGAGGTTTTCAGGAGGTAACTCTTAAGCAATAATTACAAAGAAACAGGAACAGAACATTCCTACAATTGTATTTTCAACCAGACACTTCCACCTTCCCAGCGTTCAACTGTTCCTTCCTAAGCCCTCCCCCAAGTTCCACTGAAGTCCAACCCACCCCTAAAACCATGCTCACACTCTCTCAAATTCTTGTACCACCATCACCCCCATCCACTGCCAAACCACCACCTTTCACCTTATCATAGGTTCTTCCCAGATTGAGGGTTGGCTCACCACTCTCTACTCCTTTTATGTCTCCTGGTAACCTGTCTTCCAGACTATCTCTGTGAGTCTGTTCAATATGTTTGGTCATATCAGTGAAGTCATGGGATATTTGTCCTTTAGTGGCTAGTTAACTTAACTCTACATAACGTCTTCAACATTCATTCTTGTTGTTGTGTGTGTCAATACTTCTTTCCTTCTTACAGCTGATTAATATTTCATTGTATGTATATACCACATTTTTCTCATCCATCCATCTGTTAGCTATACTTGCGTTGTCTCCAAATTTTGGCAATAGGGACTAATGCTACTATAAACATTACTTTTCATATATCTGTTCATGTCCCTGCTTTCAATTCTTCTGGGTGTATACCTAGTAGTTTGATTACTGGATCATATACCAAATCTACAGTTAGCTTCTTGAGAAATTGCCACACTGTTCTCCACAATGCCTGCACTACTCTACATTCCTACAGCAGTGGATGGGTGTTCCCATTTCTTCACATCCTCTCCATCCATGCAGTTTTTTTGTATTTTGGGTTTTCTTTTTTTTACAGCAGCCAGTCTAATATGTCTAAGTTCATATCTCACTGTAGTTTTGATCTGCATTTCCGTCATAGGTAGTGGTGCTGAGCATCTTTTCATATGCTTTTTAGCCACTTGTATTTCCTCTTTGGTAAAGTGTCTATTCAAGTCTCTTGCCCATTTTTTAAATGGGTTGTCTTTTTATTTTCAAGATGTAGGATTTCTTTATATATGCTGGATACTAGATAATTATCAGCTCAGTGGTTCCCAAATATTTTTCCATTGAGTAGGCTGCCTTTTCACTTTCTTCACAAACTCCTCTGAAGGACAGAACTTTTTAATTTTGAGGAGTTTCTATTTTTCGTTCATTGCTTGGTTTTGGGTGTGAAGTTTGTGAAATCATTTCCTACTACAAGATTTTGTAGAGGCTTCCCTATATTATCTTCTAGGCGCTTTGTGCTCTTGGCTCTTATATTTAGGTCTTTCATCCATCTCAAGTTAATTTTTGTATAGAGCATGACATAGCGATCCTCTCTCATTCTCTTGGATATGGATATCCATTTCTCCCAGCATCATTCTGTTCCAGTAGGATGGGCTTGGTGGCCTTCCTGAATATCAGTTGGGCATACATTTGTGGGTCTGTATCAGAACTCTCAATTCAGTTCCAGTGGTCAGGATGTCTATCCTTGTGCCAATACCATGCAGTTTTGACCACTGTAGATTTATAGTATGCTTTAAATTCACATAGTGTGATCCCTCCAATTTTGCTTCATTCTTTTTCTGTACGGTTTTGGCTTTTGGGGGCCACTTGACTATCCAAACAAATGTCATCATTGGCTTTTCCAGTTCAATAAAAAATGCTGTTGTAATTTTTATTGGTATTGTGTTAAATCTGTAAATCAGTTTGGGTGGGATAGACATTGTAATGATATCTATGCTTACAATCCATGAACATAGAATAGTCTTCCATATATTTAGGTCTTCTTTGATTTCCTTTTTTAAATAACCTGTGCAAGTCATTTACATCCTTAAATTTATTGCTAGGTATTTGATTCTTATAGTTATTATTGTAAGTGGAATATTTTCATTCACAGACTGCTCAGTGTTAGTGTAGAGGAATTCTGATTTTTGCATGTTGATCTTATATCTTTCCACTTTTCTGAACTCATCTGTCAACTCTATAAGCTTTACTGTGTATTTTGGGGCACTTTCTACATATACGATTGTATCATCTGCAAATAGTGAAAGTTTTACTGCTTCCTTTTCAATTTGGATTCCATTTATTTCTTTTTCTTCTGGCTCTAAATCTCTTAGGAGAATTTTCTAAATGAAGCTATTTTTAGAAATAAAAACATTTGACAATTAATTTGTATTGAGGACATCAACTACAGACCATAACAGTAGTTTTGTTCTGTTTCACCTTTACACTTTGTGTTGATGATGAACCTTTGACTTGCACCTGACTGCTTGTGCTGTCAGAGAAACATCAGAGTAAAACAATGTAACTCACAAGGAAATGTGTTTTCTTTTTCTGTGACATATAATGTCTTAAAAATAACTAAAACCATGACTAACAATACCATACTCTTGTCTTATATCATTAAGATCATTGTCATGACATAGCATGAACAGTGAGAACGTTGTTAAGTCTCTAGGAATTTTATACAAATTTTATTTATATTAATATTTTATCCTAACAAATTTAACCAACCAAGGGTTAAAAATCTTTTTAAAAATTTGTCATACTTCCTAAACATTCATAACCTATTGAATGAACTTTATTTTTAGCACCTCACTTTTTGGAAGGTGAAAGAAAAAATTAGTTACAATGGTTTGAAATAAAAAGATATTCCATAGGGTTTGACATTGAAAAAGCAAAATGTCAAAAGTTGCCAGGTTTAAACATTATGTTAAAGAGGAAAATGGGTTACTGTGAAGAAATGCTTGGTTTTCTTGCTTAACTAAAGTTAAGAAAAGACTTGTTCTTTAAAATGTGAGATTATTTTTCTTAAACAACCATAGGCATAAAAAAAGTTAATACAAAGTAGTTATTTTAATAAGACACAGACTTCCTGCCTTTTACGCTGATTATTCAGAAAAAAAAAAACTCTTTATAGTGTCTTCCTAAAACAGACCAACAGTGGGACTGATGTAGCTCAAGTGGTTGAGCACATGTTTCCCAAGCATGGGTTCCCAGGTTTGGTCCCTGATAGCTTCCAAAACACAACCATAACAAACAAGCAAACAAATGAAAAAAAAAAACCAACTCAGGGAAGCTGGTGTAGCTCAGTGGTTGAATGCCAGCTTCCCACATAGGAGATCTGGGTGTCAATTCCGAACCTGAGTACTCAAACAAACAAAACAGGCCAATAAACCAAGAAATAATGTCACCTTAATAGAGAGAAAACCAAGTTTTAGTTTTTCATCAGTATAGTATTTGATAGTAAAGTTTTTAAAATTTTTATACATAGACCCATTGAATCTTTCCCATCTTTGACCATAATTTCCTATTCCATGAACCTTCTGTCATTTTCTATATCTATTGAGGTTTTATCTTACATTTTCTTCTTTCTCATTCCATAACAACCAGTCATTTTACTTCAGGAAAAACTACTTTCTTTTTCGTTAATCAAAATACATACTTAAGTTACCCAAATTGAACTTGACAGAGTAATATTAAATGCTTAAAACACCTTAGTTAAAGCACTTTGAAAGAGTAACATACAATCATTTAGCAAAGGTTAATAGGTATTACACTGTTTCCTCCAAATTAAATCATATATGATTTAATTTTATATAAATTTTGAAATCTATGAGGATATTTTGCCTCTACAGTTTTGTTAAATGCTTGGAATTAGTTATAAATACAATTTAATTCATTGGAACCATGGAGAGAAATTTTCTCTTAAATGAATTACTTCTATTTACTTAAAATGCAGTGTAATGAAAGACACTGCTTTCTTAGAGGTGAAGAGTGTGGGTGGGGTGCTGTGATTTTTGGGATTGTCCAGGTTGTTTACAGTAACACAAATATTAGTGCCCTGAAATCTAATGCCCTAGGGTATGTCGGGGTTTATTCAGCTTCTGTTTTAGCTTGAAAGGATTTTTTTCTACATTCTTTTTATTTTAAAATAATTTTATCTATCTAGATCTACTGACATTCACCACCAGTTCTGTAAATCAATTGGCAAAAATCTGAGTAATCAGGCTTATAAAATAAATAAGAGTGAAATATTTACAAGACCCACTAGGTCTTCAATAAGATTTAGGAAATATTATTATTACAGAAGGGGATTTAGCCTATGTCAGGACATAGAGAGATAAGACAGGAGGATTTCAAAGAGCATCAAAAGCTTGACTTCCCCAACTTCTAGGATTCCAGGAGTTTTTTCTTTTTGGAGCTATAAAAATGTTCTAAAATTGATTGTGGTGATGAAATCACAGCTCTGTGATTATACTGAGAACCATTGATTATACATTTGGGATGGATTGGATGGTGTGCGAATAAAACCGATTTGAAGGGGAAAAAAAGGAAGAAATTACATCCATGTAAAATACCTGCAGGAAGGATTCATCTACCATCCTGTCAAAGGTAGGCATCAGGAGTATGAACCTGGTCATTCAATATCAAATCTAGGGTAGGTTAAGTTAGGAGGTCACCACAATCACCTGAGTATAATTAAAGTTGAGGTTAAGCACTCCCCCAGCAAAAGGCTTTGGGAAATTTTTTATTTAGTGAAAAATTAATCTGACCTCAAAACCATACCCTGAGGTCTTATAAAAGGATAACTTCAGGGAGCAGATGTGGCCCCAGAGGTTCAGTGCCAGCTTCCCATATGGGAGGTCCCAGGTTCAGACCCTGGTGCCTCCTAAAATAAAACAAAACAAAACAAAAACAAATAAAAAGACCAACTCAGGGGAGCTGATGTGGCTCAGTGGTTGAGGGCTGGCTTCCCATATATGGGGAATCCTCCACCCCAGTACCTGAAAAAAAAGGTTATTTCATAAAGATGGATCATAGTCATAATCTTTGAAACATAATGAAGTTTTCAAAATCATTTCAGTAGTTAGAGATAAGATGTTACAAAAGACAAAATCTTTGCATGCAGAGAGTAACGTTGTGTGCATGTACATAAAAGAATCTCTCTGGAGTCCTCCACTGAATGATTAGTCTACAATTCTATATAGGGAATTGAATTAATGAATATATTCAAGCAAATATTCTATCATGTCTCTTCTCCTTCCCAACAACAGATTTTTCTCACTGGAGAGAATCCATTTTAATCAATGATTTGGGAGAAGGTTGCCATCACAACTTCAGATTGACTCAATATGTGCCAACGCACATGGTAATGAAGCCCTATGTCAGCCCAGTTGTTCTTTTTTTCAAAGTCCCAGACAGTGAACTTAATTTTCTTTAAAAAATATAATTGCATTTTTTGAATGACATGGATCACAAAGAATGTTACCTTAAAAAATAAAAGAGGTTACCATATACCTCACCCCCCACCCCACCCCACTCCTCAATCAACCTCTTTCATCATTGTGGCACCTTCATTGCATTTGGTGAATACATTTTGGAGCACTGCCACACAGCATGGATTATTGTTTACATTGTAGTTTGCACTCTCCCCCAGTCCATTCAGTGGGTTATGGCAAGATATATAATGTCCAGCACCTGTCCCTGCAATATTATTTGGGACAACTCCAAGTTAAAAAACCCTCAGTGACCAGTGATCCTGTAATGAACATAAAAGCAAAGTCATGTGACAGTTCAATTTTATGACTATTGTCTTTGTGAGGAAACCTTCAGAAGAACTTGTGCACTTAGATAAAATTAGAGAATTCACACTGGAGAGAAATTATATGAAATCTATGTGGGAAGGCATTCAGCCAACCTTCCAATCTACTCAGGAACCTGAGAGAATTCACACTTGAGAGAAACCCTATGAATATCATTTATATGGGGAACTTTCACTCATCCTTCTATGTTAGATAACATGAGAACTCACATTGGAAAGAAACAATATGAGAAAACACTCCGTAATTGTTCTAACCTTAGATGACAATAGAGAGAAACCATACGAATGTCATGTATGTGTGAAAGCATTCTGTCAATAAATTGCCCTTAGATGACAAGATAAAATTCACACTAAAAATGTTATAAATATCCAAGATTCTCCAGCCTCAACTCTAACCCTCAAACAAATGAAAGAATCCGCAGATGAGTGTAATCCAATGTCAATGTAATCAATGTGATACAGAATTCCCAACAGTGTGTTGCCCATTCTATGAGTAGAAGCCAGTACCCTATTTATGCCAGTGCTCATGTCATAGGTATTGAGGCTCTACCTTCATCCTCTATCACAAGGTAATTATGTCCAGACAGACATAATAGTGGAGCAAAGCCAAAGGGGTGGGCAAGGGATCCTGATTCTTCCTAGGCCATCCCTGGTGCAGAAGCCAGGTCTGAGGAGACATACAGGGCCACCTTGTAGAGCAACGTGCTTCCAGCTCCTCACACTCAGCAGCAAACCCTGCGATATAAGCTTTGAGCTGGGAGTCATCCACGATTTGTGCTCTTAGAGGGAGAGCTTTGTCCCGACTCCTGCCCCGAGACTGAGGTCATCTTACAGTTGCAGGGGCACACAAGTTGAGTATGAGGGGAGGAGAGAAAGGGGCTGGACCTGGTACTCTTCTGAGGGTAAATGGCTTTCCTCTGACCTTCGGTAGGCATCTATCCCACAGACATGGCTCATGGGGAAAGAGTGACATTTGGGTGGTATGGCTGGCAGGGTACAGCATGTTTGTCTGTCATGAAGCTGTGTTTACAGAGCAGGCACAAAAAGCACTGCACCCACTCAGACTCTGTGTTTACAGGAGCACTGGATATATTGATGGGCATGAATGCCTTCTCCCAATCACCCCTCCAGTGTGGCTATTTAAGAGGCAGAAAGTGCTGCTGTGACCAGCTTCATGACTGAAGGGAAACATGTTTTATCTCAGAAAATATTGGAGAATGGGATAAGGAGAGAGTGGGCACTGTCTGAACTTTAATTCACCCCAGATTCCCATAAAATCTTGTGGTGATTAATGGCTGGTATCAGAACCTACCAGGATGCAGGTCTGGATTTAAACCATCTAGGATTCTAGCAAGATTGGTGGGTGGTTGGGAGGTGGGATACTTTGACCCTGGGAATAGACTGAGAAGGAGGGGGATTCCTCCAGGAGCAGATTGAGATGCCTGGATGTGTACCCACAAAACACTTATTCTCCTCTTCCCCTATACAAGCTTTCATACTGGCATTGCGTGGACAATGGGCCATACCTGTGAATTAAGCATTGGGGTAACCTCCCCAAAACCATTGCTCTAACAAAGGGATGTGTGTTGGGCTTGGGCAGAAAGCAAGAGCTTGAAAGCTGGCCAAAGAATTGTGAAGTGACAAAGAACAATGTAAACTATAATCCATGCAGTGCAGCAGTGCTCCAGAATGTATTCACCAAATGCAATGAATGTGCCACACTGATGAAAGAGGTTGTTGATGATGAGAGGTTGTTGATGTGGGAGGAGTGTGTGTGGGGGTATATGGGAACTGCTTATATTTTTGAATGTAATATTTTTTTGTGTGATCTATGTATTTTTAAAACAAAAGACAATTAAAATTTTAAGTAAATAAATAAAAGAAACAGCAGGGACTGGAGGAAGGAGCTCTCTGCTCTGGTTACCATATGGGGTTGTGGACCCAGCCTCACCACCTGGAGAAGGAACAGGGGTAGCCAGACTGTGCCAGACTGGAAAGTGGGGAATGGGCTGGAGGCAGAGAAGGAGGAAGGACAGTCCTATTTGCACAATGGTCTTGAACCTGGAATCCTTCCTCAGAGATCTGGGACCTCTCTTTTCATTTATTTGTGTGTCTCTCACTTTGTCACTCATCTTCTTATTTTCCCTGTCCCCTTCCAGCTATCATGTGCATCTTTTCTTTTTAACCAGGCAACACTTCTGGAAGGAAGCATAAGTAGACAAGGATCCTTTCAGAGTGAGGACTGCAGACAGTGGCCATGACCTGGAGTTGGGAATAGGGGACAAGAGCACATGAGCATTTGGTTCATCAGTATCACCCTTTTCAGCTTACCTTGAGCAAAACCGAAACATCAAAGCAAAGTTCTCAGAGGATAAAGCCTCTAAACTTCTCACAGAAACATCAAACACACCAGGGTGACAATTGTATGGACCCTGATTAACAACTAAAAAATTATACTGAAGGAAAAACCGAAAAAAGTTCTGAGTCCAGCAGAAGATAATTTAACATTTGACAGACATGCATTGAGTCATGAAATCATTTAATTTGCAATTGTTTTCAACAATGTAACTACTGACAGTCTATACAAGATAAAGTTCTAATTTTGAAATTCACTAATAGTCTTTTTAATTTCTATTTTACCTTCTGCAGCAAAAGGCTCTCTGCACACATGCACACACATATCTAATCAGATCACTCCATCACTTTCATACTTCAATATTTTCTAATAATCAGACTAAGACCATTGGGCTTACCATGGTCTTCAGGCTTGTAGCCAACTAGCCTGCCCTCCTCTCCAGGCCAGGCTATGACACTCAGCTGCCATCCGGGTGCTCTCAATTCCTGGGGCACAGCAGGTTCTCAGTTGTTTCAGGATTTAACACGTGTTCCCTCAGAATGAAAAAAAAAAATGAAAAAACCTCTAGATCTATTATTACTTCCACCAAAAGTTTTAGAACTTTCCCTGTGAAAGCTTTATGATCAAAGTTTCTTAAATTTCCAAGAAGATTTTATCACCACAAATTAAGTATATATGGCTAGGTATCTAAAGTATATCACTCATTTTTCTTTAAATTATCTCCTCCAAACTAAACAGTATGTGTCACATGGGCAGATGATCTGTTTTGCCAGTATAATTCCCCTCCCTGCCCTGAGTCTGAATCCTAGTACTCATGCAACCAACATTCACTTCTGACAAAAAGAGTACCACACTTGCCTTTAGATGGTTGCAGTGTAACTAGGCTGTAAAAGTATAGAAACATACAAAGAAGCATAAAATTGCATATTTGATTATGAAAAATGTTTGCTTCAAAAATAAGAGTATATATTCTTTTTTCAAAAGATTTATTTATTTATTGCTCTCCCCCCATCCCACCCCAGTTGTCTGTTCTCTGTGTCCATTTGCTGCATCTTCTTTGTCCGCTTCTGTTGTCAGCGGCGCAGGAATCTGTGTTTCTTTTTTTGTTGCGTCATCTTGTTGTGTCAGCTCTCCGTGTGTGTGGCACCATTCCTAGGCAGGCTGCACTTTCTTTCACACTGGGCAGCTCTCCTTATGGGGTGCACTCCTTGCGGGGGACGCCCCTGCGTGGCAGGGCACTCCTTACGTGCATCAGCACTGCACATGGGCCAGCTCCACCCGGGTCAAGGAGGCCTGGGGTTTGAACCGTGAACCTCCCATGTGGTAGATGGATGTCCTTACCACTGGGACAAGTCCCCCACTAGAGTATATATTCTTAATTTCAGAAGTAAGTATTAAGCAAGTCAAAATATTCCTTTTGGAAATAATTACTTTACAGAAAATCAAAATATTTTGCTTTAGTTTTCTTCACAAATAATTTTTCTTCTTTCTCTCAGGAGATATTGAAAGAAATTCAAATGTTTGATTTTATATAAAAATTGTTGAAACATACCCTATGCATAGTCAAATCAATAATGGAGATGAACAATTCCTGGCACCTCTAATATTTTAGGCTAGATTAAAAAAATCTTTTCTTGAAAATTGAGGTCTTGCACTGTATTTGTCAGGGCTCTCCAGGGAACAGAATCACAAGAGATATCTGTCAATAGTAAGAGATTTTATCAGAGTCCCTCATGTGACTGTGGGGTTGCACAAGTCCAGGTTCTGCAGTCAGGCTACAACCAGTGGCTCCAATGAAAGTCCAGCGAAGGTTCTTTTTATTTTTTTTATTCTAAATTTTAAAAAAAATTTAAAGTTAGTAGATCACATAGAATGTTACATTAAAAAAATGAGGTTCCCATATAACCTACTCCCACCCCCAAGCTCCCCCACCCCCACCCCCATTTTTGTAAATTGTATTTTTTTGAATACACACAAAAATTTTTTGACTACTTCACAAAAAAGGTTACATGATAAAAAGCATAAGAGGTTCCCCTGTACTCCCCATCCCCCCCACCACTCCTCCCACACTAACAGCATCCCCCATCATTTGGGCACACTCGTTGCACTCAGTAAACACATTTTGGAGCACTGCTGCACCATATGGATGATAGTTTACTCTGTAGTTCACACTCTTCCGCAGTACATTCAGTGGGTTATGGGAGGATATATAATGCCCCGCATCTGAACCTGCAATATCATTTAGGACAACTCCCAAGTCCCAAAAATATGTCCCCTCATTACATCTCTTCTTCCCACTAGGGAGTGGGAAGTTGCCCTCAGCAATTACTGTCATCACTTTGTTCCCATCAATGATACAATTTCTTCTAATAGTAGTTACAAAAGTTTTATAGTAGAATATCAGTAAGTCCACTCTAATCCATATTTTATTCCTCCATTCTGTGGGCCCTGGGATAGTGATGTCCACTCCACCTCTATACCAAGAGGGGGCTTAGATTCCACATGGATGATGGATGCAATTCTCCTGCTTGCAGGTGTAGGCACTCTCAGTTCCCTGGTGTGGTGACTGACCATCTTCACCTCCCTGTTAACTGACCTGTATAAGTCCAATGAACCAGAGAGTAGGAATTGCAACTCTGCTGAGGCTCAGGGCCCTGCTGGCACTTGGACAGTCCAGAGATTCAAGTCCCCTGAGCATACACCAATCTTAGCACCAATGAAAGGTTCAGTAAAAGTGACAGAAGAGGCGTGTATAGAAAGGTCACATCTGAGTCCAACTCCATCACACTGAAGAACACAAATTCCAAAGTAGGGCCCACTACATGGTACTGAGCTCCAGAGTTATCTGCCATGATCATATCCCTGTGGGCCTCTGTAGCCCTCAGAGAACCAGTTCCTGGGGTTGTATCCACTTTGGCTGTTTCTGGGGTCCTCCTGAGGAGTGCGTAATCATAACCCCTCTGATGACCTCCTCTATTTTGAAGACTCTTTGCCATATAAACTCATTTGTCTTTGCCATTTCCCCGTTTCAGTCAAGGTCAAAAACCAGTTTTTAACACATGATCCTACATATGGGCTGAGATATTCTGCTGGTCTGAGTTGGCCCTTTTATTCAAGGTCTTTTTCTGTGTATAGCACCAGCTGGTGCTTGGTAGTTATCCCTCAGCACCAGGGAGGTTCATCCCCAGGAGTGATGTCCCACACTGGGCAGAATGTAATGCATTTATGTGCTGAGTTTGGCTTAGAGAGTGGCCACATTTGAGTAACATGGAGGCTCTCAGGAGTTAACTCTTAAGCACCCTGCAGCTCTAGGCCAAGTTCATATTTCAGGCACACAGACTCATAAGCATAGTCATCAGTATCAAGGGCTCATTGTTGGAAAATCCTTCTTTGTTGGTCTTTGCCATTGCACTTGAGGGATTGTTGCTGTTCCATTGGGAAATGTGATAGAGCTCCTTTGGCTAGGAACTCAGCACTCCCTCAGTTGTCATTTGTAACTATTATCCAAACATTTTTATGTCCCCTATATACATGCCCTGGAGAACTCCCTCCCAACCATGTGCCCCCCATTAATAATACTCCATACCAGTGTTCCTCCCCTGCCATACTTGAACCTCTCTTCCACTGAAGGTTCTTGATGAGTTCTGGGAGTCGTTAGCTGTCCATACATGAGTTGGGAAATTCTCACTCAATGCTGGAATCACTTCCTCTTTTAAGGTATTCAACTGACTGGATAAAGTGTCACTCATTGCTGATGGCAATCTGCCTGATTGATGTAATTATAACCAGCTATCTATGATTTACTAGAGCAGTAAAGTCAATGGTGACTAAAGTCCATAAATGCACTTGCATTACAGTTAACCCAGTGCTTGCTTGACCAAACAACTGGTCATAATTACTTCGCTGAGTTGACACAATAGTCTAACCATCATACATACTATATTACATGGTTCATGAATCAGGATCATTCGATTCAGAAAACAGAAGGGTGCGCTGGAGAGGAAGTGGAAAAGGGAAAAATCATATAAGGAGAAGGTGGAAGCAAATGTTTTTGGCTGATGTTTCAGTTTTACATAGGGGGTGTTTTACAATATGGGGAGCAGATATACATTGAATAGTATGGTTTGCTTGTGTATTCTGCTAATTTAGCTCTATGGGACCAAAGGAATTTTTATCACCAAGTATTGCTTATCTGCAGCTCTTTAGGATGTGTTCCATTTTCTCAGAAAGTCCCTGGAGGACAATTGTTTTCAACTTCTGGAAAACCCTTCTGGGAAAGGCGGTCCATTCCCAGCAATGCCCAATGAAGGCAGCCATTTTATTTTACTCAACTGGCTTATAAGATTTTACATCCTTTAGGACATCAGGTAAGTCTGAATTGAAGAGACATGTATTGTGTGGTATTTTTCTTGTTTAGTAAACTATGACATAAAAAAGCATGAAAAAATATATTTGCATTGACTAGGTATTGGCCACATAACTCTTATAAAGAGCAACACTGATGCTCCAGCATGAGAGACTTGGTTGTTTTACTCGTCTCCCTGGAAATAAAAAGCAGCACTGATTTTCTTTCTGAAAGCACTGCACACCACTGCCCCAAACCCTGAATCTACAAGACTGAGACCTCTGGATAGAGATGTGACTATTGCTTGGTCATACATGAATTACAGAATGGAAGGACATAACCTATTTTCATTAACTGTATCTATCTCTTTTATATAATTAGAGGGAAATGGTTTTTTTTTTGGTGTTATTTGATTACAGTTTTCTTCATTGGCACTGACAAAGGATATGTCCTGTCTCACATGCTTAATGAGGTTATTAGCAACATAAATAGTAACCACCCCAACTGATTTTTCTAGAGCAAGAAAGCAGCTTTCAGCCCTAGAATGTACTGACAGCATCTTCAATAAGGACCCAGGGTCCCTCGATTCTCCTTTTATTTTGGCTCTGGTGAGTACCTGAAAGAAGTTTCCTCAGGAGTGATGGACTCCCTTTACTGTGTAAATAATGATCTGAATGCAGATATTGGGGTTCAGGCTATCAGGGAGCCAGTGAGGTTATTGTAGAAAAGGAATTACTCTGGAATTTAATTCATATGCAATGGTTGGATGGGAATCTGCCTTATATTAGGATTCTGAGGTCCATTTTGCTGCAATGAGTCCCAAGAAGGAGAGAGAAAACATTGAGGAAAATATAAATAAATAAAGATGAGAAATGTCATCACCAGATGAATGGACATGGGAAGACTAACATAGTGTCAGGGGAGAGTCAGAGAAGAGAGGAATTCTGAAGGTTTGACATTTAAACTGACACTGCAGGAAAATGAGAAAGTGGTGCATGGGATTGGGGGGTGGTGAGTGAGGATAACAGTGTTCAGTGCAGAGAGAATAACTACACTCAATTGTGTTTGTGTGGTGCTGAAGCTATTGCTTGACTAAATCCTGACAGAAGTAACCTTTCCTACTGATTTCCTATGGAAGTTTCTTTTTTCTTGGTTTAAAAACACCATCCCCTGGTGGTGGACTTGGCCCAGTGGATAGGGTGTCCATCTACCACATGGGAGGTCCACAGTTCAAACCCTGGGCCTCCTTGGCCCATGTGGAGCTGGCTGACATGCAGTGCTGATGCGTGCAAGGAGTGCCCGTGCCACACAGAGGTGTCCCCCACGTAGGGGAACCCCACGCATAAGGAGTGCACCCCATAAGGAGAGCTGCCCAATGCGACAGAAAGTGAAGCCTGCCCAGGAATGGTGCCACACACACGGAGAGCTGACACAACAGGATGATGCAACAAAAAGAAACACAGATTCCCGTGCTGCTAACAACAGAAGCGGACAAAGAAGACAACGCAGCAAATAGACACAGAGAACAGAAACCCAGGGGTGGGGGGAGGAGAGAAATAAGTAAATAAATATATAAATCTTAAAAAAAAAATACACCATCCCCTTTATGCATATTGGCAGGAAACTTTTCTCATCTTATATATAGTAAAGAGATGATTAGATTATCTAATCCAAGATCCAGAATATAGCTTGACTTTGTCTTGCACTTTACAACTGGAATAAACTGGTTCTGTCAGCAGGAATATGTGCACTTAAGAGAAGATTGATCTAAAAGTTAACTTTCCTTCATTAAAATAGTAAAAAACACATACAGTCACCATTGCACCTCCATTTTCTTACATGCAACATATGACCAAGTATGTTCTTTTTTTATATAATTTCAAATGACATCATAACATATTTTGAGAATATAAATATATTCCCAATGCAAACACAAAACACAAAAAATTAAACTTAGAAATAGGGGAAAAAACATTATCAGAGTGAAAGGCTTTCACACTTTCTTCCTAATATAATACAATGAACGACTTTAACTGATTTTCCAATTCAGTGTGTTTTAAATAGCATATGTTCAGCTAAGACTCCTTCTACCTCAACCAATCTCACTTAGCCTCAATATACTAAACCACCTCCACAAAATCATATAATGCTCCACCCAGCTTTCAGCTTGCAGAGACTGATTTGAGGAAATTAATGTCCTCAGGTCTGTAATGGGCTGGCCTTTGCTAGTAAACTATTTTGTTGATATCCTCATGTCACTGAATTGGAATTATGCACATGGGTCAAAAGGACTCTGTCAAGCAGTTTCAGTGTTGACAGGGAATTTCAAATATTAATTCCTGGATGCTGAGAAAATCCACTGGTGCCTGTAACTTTTGGGGGAAAAGAAATAAAAATACAATAATCTCTCAACCCAGAAAACCTGTCCACAAAAGTAGAAGAGAAAGAAAAACAATTTTATTATTGAATAAATCATTTATTGAATAAAATATTAAACCAGAACAGGATGCATCACAGGCATCCTGTTTTTGCCAAGACAGGAAAAAACCTCATGGTTGGTGTGTAGCTAAGCAGATACAACCAACCCATTACATACACATTCTCAAGATATCTCTTTATCTTCAGGTGAGAAGTAGGTTCACAATTTGGAAATAGGAACAGTCCCCACCACTACCTCCAGGACTTATAATCCTCCTTTACCATGAAAATGGGAGATATTTTGATTTTATTCAAATAGCTTCCTTCCTTGAGGAGACCCTGTGTTGTGGGGAAATTTGCTTTTTATACATTTCTAAAGGACAAAGAAGGAGGCACTGCTTACAAGTGTTGGTTTTTTAAAGTAAATACTAAGATGGGAGTCTGAAGGTAGTTTCTTCCCTTATGTTCAATGGGGGCGAGTTTCTTATGTGTAAATTTGTATTTTTATAACATAGAGGCACACAGAGATAAAATTTCAGAAATAACCTCCAGATGATAGTTGTACAGATGGAAGTGATAGAAATGTCATCAATAGAAAAAAAATGGGTCAGAGAGTAGTAAAGTGTATCAAAAGAGGAGATAGGAATTGTTGTTTTAGTGTGCTAATGGGTGCCAATGCAAAAATACCAAAAATGGTTTGGCATTTGTAATGGGAATTTATTAGGGTAAAATCTTACATTTCCAATGCTGTGAAAAATGTCCAGATCAATTCATCATCAGAGATGCCATCTCTCAAAAAGTTGGCTGCTAGCAGATCAAAACTCCTGCCACGTTTCAGGGCTAAGTGGCCACTGGACTCTGTTTTCTCCTCCAGGCTCAGGTTCTCCCCAGCTCATCTGGGGGCAACCAGGCATAAGGGTCACCTCTGCTGGGCTACAGCTCTTCACTCTGGGCTGCTCTACTGAGTCCAGCCTCAGCCACTCTCTCAGACCCTTGTGGTTTCTCTGTCTTTGGCCTGTAGGCAATCCTGGAGTCCTCTCTCACATGACAGAGTAAATGGAAGATGTTTTCTCTGTGTGCCTCTGCATGTTTCTCCCATTTATAAAAGACTCCAGCAAGAGGGCTTAGATGCATCCAGTCAAAGACCCACCAGTGGGAAGCAGAGTTGGCTCAACAGATAGAACATCTACCTACCACATGGGAGGTCCAGGGTTCAAACCCAGGGCCTCCTTACCCATGTGGAGAACTGGCCCATGCACAGTGCTGATGCACACAAGGAGTGCCGTGCCACACAGGAGTGTCCCCCATCTAGTGGGAGCCCCACTCCCACAAGGAGTGTGCCCTGCATGGAGAGCTGCCCCATGTGAAAAAAAAGTGCAACCTGCCCAGTAGTGGTGCCACACACACAGAAAGCCAATGCAGCAAGATGACACAACAAAAAAAGACACAGATTGCTGGTGCACTGATGAAAATACAAGCAAACACAGAAGAACACACAGCAAATGGACAAAGAAAGCAGACAACTGTGGGGGGAGGGAAGGGGAGATAAATAAATAAATCTTAAAACAACAACAACAAAGACCCCCCGGTGAATCCAGACCAATCAAAGTGTTCTGCACCCACAGGAATATATTAGTTCCAAGAACATAATCTTTTATGGGATTCACAAAAAAGCTTCAAACTGTCACAAGCTTAGAACAGATAACTGAGATGTTTCAAAAATATATTTAAGAAGTACCTTTAGGAAAATTTGGGAAAAAGTGATCGGAATAACTTGAATACTGAGATGTCAGAGAATTCTTGGAAAAAGTTCCTCACAGGAAGCCAACGTCCAATTCTTCTTAGTTCCATATAAAAGCAAACACACTCATTGAATGTATTTATGGGGAGCTCATTAATGTTAAAAGATCTATTTATGGGTAAAAGTGGTGAATTTTGTACAGGAAAGACAGGAGGAAATGAGGAATGGAAACTGGACTTCAGCTTGATTGTGAAGGAGGAACAGCAGGGCAGGAAGTAGAATGAAGGGAGGATCAGAGGAGGCTTCAGGGCTTAGCTTTTCTTCTTCATATTTTGCTGCCTAGTGGATTAACAAACTGAGTGAAACCCAAGTAAGATAGCTGGCACCTGAGTTCTTGATAATACAGGCAAAGATCGGTAGGGAAATGCACTTTCTTCTGAAATGGCAACTCTATTGTCTCCGGGATGGAAAGTTTCTCATATTGTTCTGGCTCTTTGTGTTAATGGTCCTTCTCTGCTGTGAAAAAGTAAAACCACAGGATCCACAGGGGACCTCTCTGTCCATTTATACAACTGTGCATCCCTTTGTTCCATGTTCTATTATGATTCATATTGTACTTATTTTGTAATTCCTGAGTTTGGAGCCAGTGAGGTGTAAAGCATTCTAACAACCAAGAATCCAGTATAAAACTAGGATTTTGGGAGGCAGGGATGGGAAAAATAAAATCAGGATTCGCAATCCTATTCACAGCCAGTCTGCCCCTTTAGGAAGGGAAAAGCCAGGAAAATCAAATTTACAAAGCTGAAAACTTTGATTTGCTCTATCTGTTTATCAGTAGAATGGCACCATGATCCCTGCTGATCCGGACCAAGATGAACTTGACCAGTGCTATCTCCCCACATGAAGCAGGATGTGTTAGTGAAGCCACAGACCCTTCTTCAGAGTCTGATAATAATCTAGGGCTATGCATCATCTAACACCCTGGCCTCTAAACAGCAATGGGATTCAAGCAAGACATCCAGTCCCTGGGTATTCTGTTTAATCTACTGGGATAATTCTTAGACATGGGCCGCCTGTTTTTCTTTTAATTTCTATGTAATATTCCATACATCTATTACTCATCTTGTCCCCAGATCAATGATGCTAGGGTCTTAGTGTCAGAGGGACTATTATGGCAGCTCATTTGTGGCACTGGAGAGTTTTGACTAGTGTGGATTTTGGGGGCAAGTGTTTGAGGGTAATGCATCTTAGTATATATCTATTGTATTGCAATTTTCACCAAACCCAAGTATAGGAAATATTGTCCAGGGTAGAACCTGAGTAAGCATTTCGTGGGGGAAGCCTTTTTATTCCCTTACAAACCAGCCTGGTTCCCTCTGCTGCCAATAATCTCTGTGGACTTATGAAATTCAGCTTGAATGGTTTAGTGAAATTCCAGGTAGTGTTAAAGCAATGATATAAATTTATAATTGTGAAATTGGCATGATAAAAGATTTTACTAACCATCTCGATTTATTGAGCTTCCATGTTATCCACGGAGTTATAAAGAAAAAATGGAGGTTAACTGAAGTGAGATGGCATACCAACAATCCTTTGCAGTACTGATAAAATCCCCAACCCTAGCCTGAGGAGAAGTCAAGCTGACAACAGCAAGGCCTGCTGATCTTCACCAGAGGGCCACAATCTTACTTCAGTGTCCTGCTTGCTGATTAACACATGGCCCCAAGGACACCCTGTTCAAATAGCCCCACAGCCTTGTAATGTACAGGAAGCATGGAAAGCATGGACAGCACATACAAAAGTAAATCATGTCCCCTTATCTCTCCCCATCCCCCCATACCTTCCCTTTTCTCAAGCAGACATATAAGCTGCACCCACAACTCAAACTTTTGAGTAGAAACCTCTTGGTACTGCTCCTGCATTAACACAATAACTAGCTCTACACTCCCTTTAAGAACCTTTTTTTTTTTTTTTTTTCAGCACAACATAATCAAGCACGTTTACATATCATGTCTTATATCTGGCACCTTGGTCAAATAAATTTCTTATGGGGTAATTCCACAAAATGCCTAAAGCCATGGTCTTTTTCCAGAAAGTTACTAATGACTGAGGTGGAACATTGCAATAATGGGAAAAGGATATCATTGGGAGGAATAACCAGTAGAAAAAGATCAATAAAAATTGGTACATTTTAAGACATTTTTGGCTATTCTGGACCCCTTGCCCTTCCAAAAAAATTTGTTTACTGGCTTTTTTATTTCCTCAAAAAAGGGTGTTGGGATTCTTATTGGGATTGTGTTGAATCTCTAAATCAGTTTGGGTAAAATTGACACCCTAATGATATTTAGTCTTCCAAGCCATGAATACAGAATGCCCTGCCATTTATTTAATTCTTCTTCAGGTTCTTTTAGTAATGTTTTGTAGTTTTCTGAGTACTTCGTTAAGTTTATTCCTAAATATTTGATTGTTTTAGTTGCTATAATAAATGAAATTTTTTTTTCTGGTTTTCTCCTCAGATAGCACATAAGTAGTGTATAGAAACGCTATTGATTTTCACATATTAATCTTGTGTACCACCACTCTGATAATTTGTCTATTAATTATAATAGCTTTTATTCCCTCTCCCCTTTCCACCTCCCCCCATTGCCTGCTCTCTCTGTCAATTACCTGTGTGTTCTTCTGTGTCTGCTTGCATTCTTGTCAGAGGCACTGGGAATCTGTGTCTCTTTTTGTCACATTATCTTGCTGCGTCAGCTCTCCGTGTGTGGGGTGCCACTCCTAGACAGGCTGCATTTTTTTCACATGGGGTGGCTCTCCTTACAGGGTGCACTCCCTCTGCATGGGGCTCCCCTACATGGGGGACAACCCTGCGTGGCATGGCACTCCTTACACGCATCAGCACTACACATGGACCAGTTCCTCAGGTCAGGAGGCCCTGGGTTTGAACCCTGGACCTCCCATGTGGTAGGCAGATGCACTATCAGCTGAGTCAAATCTACTTCCCAATTGTAGTACCTTTTTTGTGGATTTTTATCCCTCTCTTTGTGCATACAAGGCACACATAGATATGTATATACTTTTATTTATTTATATACAATAGAAACACCTATATACACTCATATATATGTGCACATAATATAGATATATATGTACTTTCCCCACATAGTTGTTTAGTGTCATTTCTACCTAATACTCTGTAAAATGGGTTTTAAAGTGTAATTATCAAGAACAATCCTGAGCCTACATACTTTGAGGAGGACCACAGAGTTGGTCACTGGTTCAACCTCACAAGTGAGTCGGCACTGTGAGGAGCAGTGGCACTTTAATGCTCATTCATGTATATTTCCTGTACCCTGTATATTATGTTGTAGGCAGCTGCTCATGTTGTGGAAGACACAAGTACATTTGGAATAACCTGCCCTTCTTTATTTCTGTCCCATTCTTTAAAAACTCCAGACATTTGTGGACCTAGAATCCTAGCTGGCATCCTACTCTCCCTTTCCTCTGTCCTGGGGACCTGCAGACACCATGGTTTTCCACCATTTCTCTGGCTTCTTTTAGGGGGCTTGCAAGGTCCCAGGGTTCAGAAAAAGGACTTTCTGTTTTTGCCCTTTCTTTTCTTTTTCCCTCTCTCCTCATCATGGTGGCTTCATAACTCATACTATATTCTTCTCCATATTCACATTCCCATTACATTATAGGTTCTCCACTTTTAATTCCTATAACTCTACATGCTTACATGAGTTTACTACTAAGTCTCCTAGATTTTATATGGTTATTCTGCTAAATTTTACAATCAATATTACTATTATACATTTTCCTTTCTTATGTCTTTTCGTTTCCCTAGCCCTAATCTGTTTCCTTTGAGCGAACTTAGACAACAAGGAAATAGAAAAAGAGCAACAAAGTGTCAAAGAGAAACTTAACAAGGACACAAAAATAGCAACTAATTAAAACCCAAGACTAGAGTGAAAAGCTAAACAACTGAACAACCCCAACAAGATAAAATGATAATCAGACAGCGGCAAAAAATTACAAAGCACAACCAATAATTAGGAAGACATGACCCAGTCCAATGAACAAACTGAAAACCAGGGAGAGGAGTAGAACATTGAACAACTAATCAAAGCTGACTAAACAAATATCATGGGCCAAATTAATGAAGTGAAGGAAGAGATTAAGGAATTAAGAAATCACTTGGAGAGCATACTGAAGAAAATGTAAACATACACAAAAGATAACAGATATGATGGCGATGAATGGCACAGTCAAAGGAATCAAAAATACACTCTCAGCAGACAATAGATTTGAAGAGGCAGAGGAAAGAATTAGTGATGTGGAAGACAGTAAATCTGAAATCAAACAGATACTGGAATTGATAGATAAAAAGATAGAAAAAATCCAGCAGGGATTTAGGGATTTGAATGACAACACATAACACTCACACGTACCCATTATAGGCATCCCAGAAGAAGAAAAGGAAAAGGGGACATAAGAGGTGTTGGAGGAAACAATTGGTGAAAACCTCCCAAACCTGTTGAGGGAGATGGATGTACATGTCCAGGAAGTGCAGCACATCCCAAACATTATAAACCCAAACAGGCCTACTCCAAGACATATACTTGTCAAATTATCCAACACTCAAGACAAAGAGAAAATACTGACATCCACAAGAGAAAAGAGAACCATCACGTACAAGGTTAGCTCAATAAGGGTAAGTGTTGATTTCTCATCTGACACCATGGAGGCAAGAAGGCAGTGGTATGACATAGTCAAGGTACAAACAGAAAAAAGATTTCCAGCCAAGAGTACCCTATCCAGCAAAGCCAGCATTCAAAAATGATGGAGAGTTCAAAGTGTTCACAGATAAACAGAAGCTAAGAGAGTACACCAATAAGAAGCCTGCCCTTCAAAAAATATTAAAAGAAGATCTACAGGTTAAAAGAAAAAAAAATGGAGACAGGGTCGGAAGAGAGCATAAGAACAACTAAAAAGACACAGAGAAATAAAAACAACATATGACATAAATCCAAAGAAAATATGGCTAATGTAAGTAATTCCTTGAGAGTAATAACACTAAATGTTACTGGATTAAACTCACCAGTCAGTAGACACAGATTTGCAAAATGGATAAGGAAATATAGCCATCCATATGGTGTCTACAAGAATCCCTCCTTAGACCCAAGGATTCAAGGAGGTTGAAAGTTGAATGGCTGGAAAACAATCTCACAAGCAAACAATAACAAAAAAGGGCAGGAGTAGCTATACTAATATTGGACAAAACAGACTTCAAAGGCAAACTGATTATGAGAGATAAAGATGGACACTGTATATTAGTAAAAGGGATAATCTTTCAAGAAGAAAGAACAATCATAAACATTTATGCACCTAACCAGGATGCCTCAAAATACATGAGGCAAACACTGGGAAAACTAAGGGGAGGAATAGATGCCTGTACAATTATAATGGGGGACTTTTATACACCATTATCACCATTAGACAGAACATCTCAACAGAGAATCAATGAAGAAACAAAGATTTTGAATAATATATTAGAGGATCTGGACCTAGTAGACACATACAGAACACTATACCCAAGTACAGCAGGATACACATTCTTCTCAAGAACACATGGATCATTCTCCAACTCAGACAACTTCTTGGCCACAGAGAATGTCTCAATGAATTCAGAAAGACTGAAATCATACAAAACAACTTCTCTGACCACAATGGAATGAACCTGGAAATCTGCAAGGACCAGAGAACCAGATCATGCACAAAGATATAGAAGTTAAGCAACGTACTCTTAGATATACAGTGAGCCAAGGAGGAAATCTCTAAAGAAATCAGTAACTACCTTACAACTAATGAAAATGAGAACATTACATATCAAAATTTATGGGGTGCAGCAAAAGCTGTACCAAGTGGGAAATTCTAGCCATAAATTCATATATCAAAAAAGGAGAAAGAGCTAAATGAAAGACCTAAATTCACAGTTGGAGGAATTAGTAAAACAACAACAACAACAGCAACAACAACAACAACAAACTAACCCCAAAGGAAGAAGAAAGAAAGAAATAAAAAAGATCAGAGCAGAACTAAATGAACTAGATAATAAGAAAGCTCTAGAAAAAATAAAACAAAGAGATGGTCCTTTGAGAAGATCAATAGATTTGACAAACCCTAAGCTAGACTAGCAAAGGGAAAAAAGAGAAGATGTAAACACACAAAATAAGAAATGAGAAAGGGGATATCACCACTGACCTCACAGAAATAAAGAGTATCCGAAGAGGATACTTTGAAAAACTATATGCCAACAAGCAGGACAATTTGGAGGAAGTGGGCAAATTCCTAGGAACATATAAGCAGCCTACATTGACCAAAGAAGAAATTGATGATCTCAACTAACCAATCGCAAATAAAGAGTTAGAATCAGTCATTAAAAACCTCCCACCCAAGAAGACCCCAGGGCCAGATGACTTCACAGGTGAATTCTATCAAACATTCTGGAAAGAATTAAACCAAACTTGCTTAAACTCTGCCAAAAAATTGAAGTAGAAGGAACATTGCCTAACTGATTCTATGATGCCAACATTACCCTGATACCAAGGCCAAACAAAGACACCACAAGAAAAGGACGTTACAGACCAATCTCTCTAATGAACCGAGATGCTAAATCCTCAACAAAATACTTGCTAATTGTATTCAACAACACATCAAATGAAGTATATATACACCATGGTCAAGTGGGTTTCATCCTTGGTATGCAAGGATGGTTCAACATAAGAAAATCAATCAATGTAATACACCACATAAACAGATCAAAAGGAAAAAAAATCACATGATCATATCTATAGATGCAGAAAAAGCATTTGAGAAAATACAGCACACTTTCCTGATAAAAACTCCTCAAAAGATAGGAATGCAAGTAAACTTTCTGAACGTGATAAAGGGCATATATGAAAAACCCAAGGCTGGCATCACATACAATGGTCAAATCCTAAAACTTTCCCTCTAAGATCAGAAACAAGACAAGGATGCTCACTATCACCCCTTCTGTTTAACATTGTGTTACAAGTACTTGCTCGAGCACTGAGGCAAGAAACAGATATAAAGGGCATCCAATTTGGAAAGGAAGAAGTCAAAATTTCATTATTTGCAGATGACATGATCCTATACATAGAAAGCCCTGAGAAATTTACAACAAAGCTTTTAGAACTTATAAATGTGTTCAGTAAAGTCGCAGGTTATAAGATCAATGCACAAAAATTGGAAGCATTTCTGTACACCAGTAATGTCCAGAATCTGAGGAGGAATTCAAGGGGAAAAAACATTTACAATAGTAAATAAAAAACCAAATACCTAGGAATAAATTTAACTAAAGACGTAAAAGACTTATACACAGAAAACTACACTGAACTGTTAAATGAAATCAAAGAAGACTTAAATAAATGGAAGAATACTCCCTATTCATGGATAGGAAGACTAAATATCATTAAGATGTCTATCCTACACAAACTGACCTACATATTTAATGCAATCCAATAAAATCACAGCATTTTGAAAATGAACTGGAAAGAGTAAGTATGAAATTTCTTTGGAAGGGAAAGGCTCCCCAAATAGCCAAAGACATATTGAAAGGGAAAATGAAATCATAGGAATCACACTACCTGATGTTAAAACATACTGCATGGTTGATGACTGTGATTCTCCTGTTTCGAGTTGTAGGCACTCTTGGTTCCCTGTGGTGGTGGTTGACCATCTTCACCTCCCTGTTAGCTGACCTGGGTAAGTCCAACGAATCAAAAAGTAGGAGTTTCAACACTGCTGAGGCTCAGAGCCCAGCAGGAACATGTCCAGTCCAGAGATTCAAGTCTCCTGGGTATACATCAACCCCAGTGCCAACCACAGGTTTAGTAAAAATGACAGAAGAGGCACGTGTAGAAAGGTCACATCTGAGGAAAGCAGACTTGGCCCAATGAATAGGGCATCTGCCTACCACGTGGGAGGTCTGCAGTTCAAACCAGGGCCTCCTTGACCCATGTGGAGCTGGCCCATGGACAGTGCTGATGCGTACAAGGAGTGCCATGCCATGCAGGGGTGTCCCCCGCATAGGAAAGCCCCCCATGCAAGGAGTGTGCCCTGTAAGGAGAGCTGCTCAGCATGAAAGAAAGTGCAGCCTGCTCAGGAGTGGCACTGCACACAGAGAGAGCTGACACAAGATGACACAACAAAAAGAAACACAGATTCCTGGTGTCAGTGATAAGGATAGAAGTACTCACAGAAGAAGGCACGGTGAATGGACACAGAGAGCAGATAACTGGGTGGTGTGGGGGAAGGGGAGAGAAATAAATAAATAATAAATCTTTAAAAAAAAAGGAAAGGTCACATCTGAGTCCAACTCCATCACATTCAGGAACACAAATTCCAAAGTAAGGCCCACTGACAAGGCATTGAACTGTAGAGCCAACTGCCTTGACTATAGAACCCTTGTGTTTCCATAGTCCTCAGGAGCACTAGTACCTGGAGTTTTATCTACTTTGGCTGTCTCCAGGAACCTGCTGAGGTGTGCATAAGTGTCACCACTGAGGTGTGCATAAGTGTCACCACTCTGATGACCTCCCAGTTCTTTTTTGAAGATGCTTAGCCATATAAACTCATTTGTTTTTACCATTTCCCCCTTTTATTCATGGTCTTTTTCTTGTTGCATCACCAGTTAGTGATTGGTAGTAATCCTTCAGCGCCAAGGAGGCTCATCCCTGGTAGTCAAGTCCCATGGTGGGTCGGGGGGGGGGGGAAGGTAATGTATTTATATGCTGAGTTTGGCTTAGAGAGTGGTCACATTTGAGCAATACAGAGGTTCTCAGGAGGTAACTCGTAGGCACACTACAGCTCTAGGCCTAGTTGAAATTTCAGGCACACTGGCTCATAATCATAGTCTTCAGTACCAAGAGTTCATCATTGGACCATCCTTATTCACTGGTCTTTGCCCTTGCACTTCTGGGATTGATGCCTTTCCATTGGGGAATGTGACAGGGCTTCCCTGGCTAGGAACTCAGCACTCCGTCAGTTGTCATTTGTAACTGTAACAACTTTGAAGATACCCAACAAATATCCAAACATTTTGGTATACCTTATATACATGCCCTAGATAACTCCCTCCCAATCTTGTGTCCCACATCAATAACTCCCCACACCAGCCTTCCCCTCCGCCATAATTGAACCCCTCTGTGATCTAAAACGTCCTCAAAAATGAAGGCTGGTATATTGCTAAATTCAATTAATAGAAAAATGTAATAGTAATGATAGGATTAAAGATTAGAAATAGAATACATACTAATTTAGAAAATTAAAGTAAAATAAATTGGGGTATTAGAATATGAGAAATATTAAAACACTTTGTTTTTGTCATTTTGCCTGTCATCACTGTAATAGGTGTTGCCCTGTATGCATAGAGCCAAGTCAGTTTCTTTCATTTCTTCCTCAGTGTCTACATTTCTTTTTTTTTCCTCTAAATTTTTATTTGGCTTCAAAAAAGTTCTAGATCACAGTAAAGTCATACATACAATATAGGGGACTCTGATATATCCAACATCAAACCCTTTTCCCCCTTCCCCAGGAATGATCTTTTTATATGTTAATGTTATATTTGTTGCAGCTTATGTACAGATATTGAAACATAGCTATCAAACAAGGTTTCCTTTTGGTTTACATTATGATTTATATTTTAGACTGTACAATTTTTAAAATTTTAGTTACATTGTGGTTTACATTATAGCCTAGATAAACTTTTATACATTTTTGGTGAAATTTAATATTTCCTATATCCATCATGCACTGTCTGTGAACACTTCCATTGCCCCCTGGCTAGCCTGCTTCTATCTATTCTATTCCTCTCTTCCCCTCCCCTCAGGGCCCACAGTGACAATCAAGCTTCACTGCTTGAAGGACCAGATTCACAGATGCTCATCCATGTGGGATCTAAGCCCCTCTGGACATAGCGGTGAAGTGGACATCACCATCCCAGGGTCCACTGGATGGAGAAATAAAATACGGATTAGAGTGGACTTACTGTTTTTCTACTATAGAACGATTGTGACTAGTAATGGAAGACTGTAGCATTGATCTGGAGAAAGTGGCCACGGTAGTTTCTAAGAGCAGTGATAAGGAAGAAGAGATGCGATGTGGGTCATTTTCAGGACTTGGAATTGTCCTAAATGATATTGCAGGGACAGATGCTGGACATTATATATTCTGCTATAACCCACTGAATGTACTGGGGAAGAGTGTAAACTACAATGTGGTGCAGCAGTGCTCAAAGACGTATTCACCAAATGCAATGGATGTGTCACAATGATGAAGGAGGTGTGTGATTTGGGGAGAGGGATGGGGTGGAGTGTGGGGTATGTGGGAACCTCTTACATTTTTTAATGTAACATTTTTTGTGATCTATGTATCTTCAAAAAAATACAATAAAAAACCAAATGCTCATTTGAAAAAATGTATTCACCAAATGCAATGAAGGTGCCTCAGTGATGAAAGAGGTTGTTGATGTGGGAGGAGTGGGGGAGTGGGTTATGGGGTATATGGGAACCTCTTATATTTTTTAATGCAAACATTTTTTGTGATCTACGTATCTTTTTAAAAAACTAAAAGTTTATTTTTAGCTACAAAGCTATAGTTGTCAATACACATGGTATTGGCACAAGGATAGACATACTGACCAATGGAACCTAACTGAGAGCTCTGATATTGATCCTCACATATACAGAAATCTGATATTCAACAAGGCCATGAAGCCAACTCAGCTGGGAGAAAATGGCCTCATCAACAAATGGTGCTGGGAGAACTGGATATCCATATGCAAAAGAATGAGGGAGGAATACCATCTCACACCTTATACGAAAATCAACTCAAGATGGATCTAAGATCTGAATAAAGAGCCATGACCTTAAGGACCTTGGAAGAAAATGTAGGGAAGCATCTACAGGACCTTGTAATAGGAAATGGCTTCAGGACCTTCATACCCAAAGCATGAGGAGTGAAAAAAAAGTAGGTAAATCAGACCAGTTCAAAATTAAAACATTTTGCACCTCAAAGGAGTTTACCAAGAAAGTGAAAAACAGCCTACCCAATGGGAGAAAATATTTGGTAACCATCTATCTGATAGGAGCCTAATATCCAGCATATATAAAGAAATCCTATATCTCAAAAGTAAAGAGGCAAACAACACACTTAAAAAATCAGAAAGAAATTTGACCAGATCCTTCTCCAAAAAGAAATACAAATAGCTAGAAAGCACATGAAAAGATGCTCAACATCACTAGCTATTAGGGAAATGCAAATCAAAACTACAATGAGATACCATCTTTCACCCATCAGACTGGCAGCTATTAAAAAAAACAGAGGACTACAAGTGTTGGAGAGGATGTGGAGGAATGGGAACTCTAATCCACTGCTGGTGGGAATGTAGAAGGATCCAGCCCTTGTGGAGGATGGTTTGGTGGTTCCTCAACAAACTAGCTATAGATTTCCCATATGATCCAGCAATACACTGCTGGATCTATACCCAGAAGAGCTGTAAACAAGGACACAAACAGATATATGCACACCAATGTTCATAGCAGCATTATTCGCTATTGCCAAAAGTTAGAATCAACCCAAATGTCTATCAGCAGATCAATGGATAAACAAAATATGGTATATACACACAATGGAATACTACTCATCTGTAAGAAGGAATATAGTACTAACACATGGGATCACATGGATGAATCTTGAGGTCCTTATGTTGAGTGAAGCAAGCCAGGCATTAAAGGACAAATACTACATGACCTCTCTGATATTAATTAAGCAAATCAAGTTGCCTGAGAGAGCTAGAGACTGGAAGATAGGCTTACAGAATAAGGGAGAGAAGAAGGTAGTGAGCTGTCGCCTACATGGGCAAAATCTATGATAAAGTGGAGGTAAGTAGTTGTGCAGTGAAGGGATAAGGCAGGGGCATAGGGATACTATGGTTGGATTTTGCAGGCTTGAGGGGGGCTGAGGTTGGGAGGATGGGTCAGATGGTCCATGGAATTGGATGGCAGGTTTGGGAGGGAGCAGATGAACACAGGAGATTGTCAGGTACATGGTTGAAAGTATAATTTTGAGAAAACTCTTTAGAGTTTAAAGTTAAACCAGTAACTGGCTTAAGGTGATTGATGGGGGATCTGGCACAGGGTGCACCTGGGGCAGGCTTCCAGAAGAGTGCTCATCTTGTTACAGTGTGTTATGTCAGTGGATGGAGACCCATACAATGAGCAGGAACAGGTTGTACCCCCATTTTGGGGATATCTGATGTTCTCAAACAGAGGGCAGGGTGTGTCTCGAGAGCATGGGTGGCTCTCAGTGGAGGAGGACAGAAGTGTGTCAAACCCTCAGCATTGTTGCAAGTATCTATGAATTTTGTCCTTCAAGTAGTGAAACTTGGCTGTCACTGTGAGCCCTGAGGGGAGGAGGAGAGAGAAATAGAATAGATGGAAATGGGGGTAACGGGGGGGGCAGTGGAAGTGTTCCACAGGATTGTGCAATGATGGATATAGGCCATGTTAAATTTCACCAAAAATTTATAAAAGTGTATAGTCTAACATGTAAAACATAATGTAAACCATAATGGAACCATGGTTCATAGCTATGTTTCAATATCTGTACATCAGCTGTAGCAAATGTAACATCCACATGTAAAAAGATATTTGCTGGTGAAGGGGGAAATGGGTTTAAAGTTAGGTGTATGGGAGTCCCCTATATTGTATTTGTGACTTTACTGTGATCTAATACTGTTTATATAAAAATAAAATAAAAAATAAATAGGTGAAAGGCACTGAGGAAGGAATGGAAGAGATTGCCATGTCATTGTACATAGAGGAGAACACCTATTACAGTGATGAAAGGCAAAATGTCAAAAAAATTTATGACATTTCTCATTTTTGTAATACACCAATTTATTTTTTACTTTAATTTTTCTAAATTATTATGTCTTTTGCTTCTAATCTTTAAGCCTATCATTACTATTTCATTTTCCTATGAATTGAATTTGCAATACATTAGACTTCATTTTTGAAGATGTTTTAGATCACAGAGGGGTTTCAGCTATGGCAGGGGAGGAACACTGATGTGGGGTATAATTTATGGGAGATGCATGTGTGGGAGGAATTCTCCAGGACATGCATATAGGGTATATAGACATGTTCGGATGTTCGCTGGGTATTGACGTAATGGGTAATTTCACACAACAACTGAGGGAGTGCTGAGTTTCCATCCCGGGGAGCTCTGTTGCATTCCTCAATGGCACAGGAACAATCCTCCAAGTGGAAGGGCAAAGATGAGTGAAGAAGAATGATCCAAAGATGGGCTCTTGATACTAATAAGTATGCTTATGTGTCTGTGCACTTGAAATTTCAACTTGACCTAGAGTTGCAGGATGCCTAAGAGTTACCTCCTGAGAGCCTCCGTGTTGCTCAAATGTGGCCACTCTCTAAGCCAAACTCAGTATACAAATACATTACCTTCCCCAGCATGGGACATGACTCCAGGAGATGAGCCTCCCTAGGGATTACTACCAAGCACCAGCTGATGATGCAACTAGAAAAAAGACCTTGAATAAAAGGAGGAATGGTAAAGATAGATGAGTTTATAAGGCTAAGCGTCAGGAGGTCATCAGAGGACTCACCCTTATGCAATCTCAGAGGATTTCAGAGAAAGTCAAAGTAGATACAACTCCAAATAGTGGTCCTCCTAAAGGCTTTGGAGACACCCACATCCTACGGTCATGGCTGATGGCTCTGGAGTTCAGTCCCTTGTCAGTGGGCCCTACTTTGGAATTTGTGCTCCTGCGTGTGATGGAGTTGGACTCAGATGTGACTTCTATATACATGCCTCTTCTGTTACTTTTACTGAACCTGTGGTTGGCACTGGAGTTGGTATATGCCTAGGAGACTTGAATCTCTGGAATTTCCATGTGCCAGCTGGGCCCTAAGCCTCAACAGAGTTGCAAAACATACTCTCCAGTTTTTTGGAGATACCCAGGTCAGCTAACAAGGAGGTGAGGATGGTCAACCATCACACCAAGTGCAAGCAGGAAAGTCCCATCCACCGGCCATGTGGGATTAAGTCCCCTCCCAATTTAGAGATGGAGTGGGCATTGCCATCCCTAGGTCCTCAGGATGGAAGACTTAAATTTGGATTAGAGTGGACTTACTGGTATTCAACTATAGAATGATTGTGACTCCAGCAATGCAAGAAATTAAATCATTTATGTGGAGACAGTGACCATGGGAGTTGCTGAAGGCAGGGAGAGGGAAAAAGAGTGTGGTATGGGGGCAGTTTTGGGACTTGGAGTTGTTCTGAATGATATTGCAGGAACAGATGCAGGACATTATCACCTGAATGGAATGGGCGAGACAGTACACTACAATGTAAACTATAATCTGTGCTGTGTAGCAGTGCTTCAAAATGTATTCATCAAATGCAATCAATGTACCACACTAATGAAAGAAGTTGCTGATATGGGAGGAGTGGGGGATGTGGAGATTGGGATATATGGAAACCTCATATTTTTGTGGCAACATATTATGTGATTTATGTATCTTTAAAAAAAGATAATTTTTAAAATTGATCCTCTTAAGAAAAGGAAAAAGTTTAAGCTGAAGATAACATATTTAAACTGGTACAGAAATTTGATTTTAATTAGCCATGTTCTGAATTTTAGATTGTAGATATTTTGTAGACATTTCCCTTCACTTTGCAATTGAGACCAGAAACACTTGAATATCTGGGCCTGCAGAGGAAGTGGGAAACTTAGTCCTTGATCAGAAGTGCTTGCCTCTGAGTAAAAGTCTTTCTTTGAGATGAGTCATAGAGGGGCAATGTTTTATTCAACCTTTCCACTATAGAGAAGCAGCATCTTTGTTTTTAAACTTTGTTTCCTTATTGTTTTCAATATTTTCTTTATAACTTAGAAATTGTGAGAAGCTGTATTTTGATTTTTAAAAAGAAGTGAAGATAAATCTGATTTAACATGTATGTAATGTCAGTTCTCTAACAGAAAAAGTGTCATCCTCTTATTTTTTTCAATGTAACATTGTGTGTGATCTATGTATCTTCCTTAAAAAGAGAGATAATAGAAAATATACTTAAAAAATAATATGATAGAGATAAGCACATTTTATTTTCAGTATCTCTCCCCCACGGACCACCTCACTGATGAGCACCCGGGCTGTCAGTTGCTTGTGGGTTCCAGGCAGAATGTTGGGGAGTTCTCTGGGGTTTGTTGTGGATACAGGGTTACTGGGCAGAGTCCTGTGGTGGCCTCAGTGCTGCAGAGGGCCTGTAGTGCTCTGTGGAGCTTGTCTTTTGGATGATCCTAGGGAAGCTTTGAGAGGTGGTGATGGAGCACAGTGCCACTACTCCACACCTCACATTCCACAGCCTCCTGGGGGACTCGGGGGCATTTCAATCCTTCTTCAGCCTTCTGGTGTGTCTCTTCTTGTTCAGACTTGAGCAGTCTGTTGGAAGCTGACTTTATATAAAACATGAAAAACAGCTTGAGGACACACTAGTCCTCAAGATTGTCAAGAAATGTCAACTTCTTGATAAGATGAGTGCTGCTTACAGGAGGTATACAGAGACTAAGTCATCTTTAGAGGAAGCTAGGCTAGGGAAAGTGACTTTAAAAATGCCCAGCCTCATTGAAACCTACAGAAAGGCTAAGGGAACATCAGTGTTGATGGAGGAATTAACTACAGTGGTCCTAGAACTACAGGAAGAGAGATCCAGATGTTCCAAACAAGAAGATGAGATGAAGAAGATGCTGAAAACACTGAAGGCACAAGAAGACATCATGAGGACCACTGCAGCACCAGGCGCTTTTCCATACTCAGAGTGTTTGGGATCCCTTCCCCTCCCTGATGGTCCCTCCTCCCACAGTGGGCCTGGGTCAGTCTTAAAGCAGCACTGAGCTTCTGCTCCCCTCAGACCTGCAGAGACACCAGGGAGGAATGACCTTCTCCAATTCTTCCATTGGAGAGTTTTTGAGGGCAGTGGATCAATGGAAATTCCTCCATGGACTGGAGTTTCTCAATTTACCTCCTAGACACACAAGTGATTTCTTCCATAGTCAATTCCTCCTTCAGTCACACAGAGTTTGGACTTCTGAGGTACAGGAAATATGGGATTTTCTCTTGACAGAAACTCAACATGAGAGAAGCTACTCTACTGATGAGATTGTTAATATACAAGAGTCTGCTTAAGAGACTTCTGTATGTTTATGTATGTTCATTTATTTCTTTATTAATCTGTTCATATATTTACTTTATAATTTTTGTGCTGATCTTATGAGTATAAACTTTATTTTTCTCATCTACATAATATCTACTATATACATAAGTTGAACATATATGTAGTTCAGTAATGACTCTTTTAACAATATAAACTTACAAGAGTATTTAACAAGAAACCTAAGTTATAAGTAAATGTAAATTTTACTCAAATTTTTAATAGATGTAAAATAAAAATAAAATAATTTTCTTCCTTGGGAAGAAGATATACAATATACTTACAAAGAATGTTATATAATACAATAGTATATTTGAAAATAATAAAGAATAAAAATTTAAAAGTGATATCTTCACTTGGAGAGGTTTTTATTCCCTTCTGAGAGTGCTGCAGTATGAGTCTCTGAGCAGGAAGAAATCCATCTTGGACAATATCAGAAAATCTCCACTCCCCATCCCACACCCATTTCTCACTCCTGCTTTCCATTTAAATGACACATCTCAAAGGGATGCTGAGGGAGCAGCATGGATCTCCTTTCCCAGAGAAACAGCTGGCATCCCTAAGGTAATAATTCTAGTCATATATAGTCATGCTGTGGGAGACAGTGAGCAAAAACTGGAGGCTTATAATGACTACTGAGGAAAGCTGCAAGTGACACTCTGAGCATCTGAGGCATCTACATGACATAAATCAACCAATAGTTTTCTCTATTTCTCCCCAAAATAGAGAAACCTGGGGTTGTTGTGGGGATAGATCAGTGATGATAGGAAAATCCTTGTCACTGTGGAGCTGATAATTGAGGAAAGAATGGAAGATTGAACAGGAAACTAAGGAGAATACATGGCATGTTAGGAAATGCTAAGGGTGATGAAGAAGCATGAGTAGGGAAGCTGGGGAGTGAAGTTTTGGGAGAAAAGGGGGCTCATGAAGTGGACAACAGGCAAGCTCTGAGGAGCAGGTATCTGAGTAGTGAGGGAAACTGGCAGAAGCATCGAAGGATGAGGGGCATAATGAATAATGCTGCTATGAACATCAGTGTGTCTCTCTGTGTCACTGCTCTCAGGGCTTTTCAGCATATACTCAGTAGTTGTATTGCAGGCTCACATGGCAAATCTATATTCTACTTCTTTAGGAACTGCCAAGCAGTCCACCACAGGGGCTGGGCCACTCTGCATTCCCACCAACAGTGAATAAGTGTCCCTACCTCTCACATCCTCTCTAACTCATGTAGTTCTCTGTCTTTTTAGTACTGGCCAATCCAATAGGTGTGAACTGATATCTCATAGTTTTGATTGGCAGCTTCCTAATCATTAATAATGTTGAACTTTTTTCTTTTTCTTTGTTTTGTCGTTTGTATTTCTTCTTTGGGCAAATGTCTGTTCAGATTGTTTGCCCATCTTTTAATCATTTGTCTTTTTATTGTTGAGTTGTAACATCACTTTAACTATCATGGCTATTGAACCTGTATTAGACATGTAATTTCCAAATATTTCCTCCCACTGAGTCAGCTGCCTTTTCACTCTTTTGACACAGTCCTGTGAAGTGCAGGGATCAGAATACATTCTCCACACCTCTCAAATACCCACCTCCTTCCTCAGCCTCATATCTCACAGTCAGAGTGGAAAGATAACTGTTAAAAGAATATACATGCAGAAAATGCATTTGCAGTAGGAAAAAGTAAAGTCCACACACAGAGTAAAGTGGAGGCAAGAGAGAAAAGCAGACAGAAAGAAACATAGTGGTAGGACGTCTGGGAATACGGTGGACCAGAAAGACATGGGACTCTCTTCTCTCCCAGAAGGATAGCTAGAGGACTGGCTGAAATGGCCTGGAAAAAAATCTTCTAGAGTTTAAGATACCAGGCAAAGGCTAGACACCGCCCAGAAGAGAGAGGGACAAGGAAAAGAATCAGATGGCAAAACTGAGAGTTAAAATCAGCAGCTGCTCCTGCGGGCACCCTGCCCCCACTAAATACACTTCAGAATTCTCAGGCCCCTGGGCTGCTCCAGACAAAGGAGGCTCCAGGGGTCCACCTCCCCTGGAAAGGGGAGAGAGAGGGACTGTTGGGCCCTAAAAAATCTTCCAGACTGGGTGGGCTGCACCATCCTTTGCCTTGGGAGCCAACTAGGGACTAAAGAGATCTGGGACTAAAGAGATGTGACTCTCTCAATCTCCCTCTCTACTAAATGGGTCTGACTGTGGAGGACTCACCTCCCAGGGAGGGGCAGAGAGAGGGACACAGCCTAAGACAAACAATCTTTGACCCACAAATCTGGTCTGCTCTGTCCCACAAGCCCTTGCAGGGCAGGTGTGGACATGTCATTGTTTGCCTTGAGAGCAAGCTCAGGACTAAAGAGATCCTGGACTAAAGGAGCCCACCCTTCCAATCTCCTTCTCTACTAACTGGGAATGGTTGTTAAGGACACAGAAGGGAGTGGAAATATTTCCTACTCAGGAAAAGTAAGGGGGCTTCCAGCAAAGGCTGGAGAGCCATCTCTGAGAAAGTTTGAATTACAAGGCTCTTAGCCTACAGGCGGGAACCTCTAAACACATTGTTCTAAGTTAACAGCAAACACTGTTTGACCTGGCTTTGAACTGCCAGGATTGCAAAGATTGCCATCTTCTGGTAGATAAAGTAAGTGCATGTGAAAATCATTGCCAAAATCAATATTCCCTCAAATAAAGAGCAGGGCTCTTGAGGGCTCTGGAGATATCCAGACACTGTAGGCAGGGCAGACAGCTCAGGAGTTTGGTGTCCTGCCACTGGGCGCTACTTTGGAATTTATGCTCCCTCGTGTGACAGTTGGACTCCATTGCAGGTTCCCTCCACAAGGCTCTTCTGCCCCTTCTATTTGAACCTATAATTAGTACTAGAGTTGATAGGTATATGTCCAAGTGTTACTGGATTTTATCTAGGTTCTTGGCTATGCTGCAGAAATACATTTCAAGAGCATGCCAGATGAGTTAGGTCAGAAATTTATTCAGGTAGGGAGGGAAGAAAAATGGGAGAAAGTAACAGAGCTGTGGTCCCAGGTAGAGCAGAAAGGTGTAAAAAGGGATAAAGAGGGCTGATTTACAATCTACAATTACCCACTACAGATTTTAATTCCCAGGTTTACTTGCATGGCCACATGGCAGAGGAAAAATGGCGAGAGTTGTGTGCAGAGGGCAGGAATAGGTCCAGAAGCAAGAGAGCAGGGTGAGAGCATTCAGGCCTCCTTGTCACTTTATGAACTATTAACTAGCCCACCCCTTTGCTAATGGCAGGGGAGGGGTTCCAGCTGTTTGCTGTTTGATTGGTCACACCTCCCATCAACCCCTTAGGGAGGACCCAATGATAAAGTCCCTAGGGAACATCGAGGGCTTTTCCTTGCATCCAGAAGAAGTCTTTGTTCTGCATAGCAGAATCCTGGGGGTAGGGGCCTTCCAGCAGCTATCTTGGGGGTTATTCATGCCCAAGTGGACTCTCTGCAAGATTCCAGATCTGTCTATTAATTCCCTATCTTACTAGCCTGCTTCACAAGAGACTTAAATCTCTGGGCTCTCCATTTTCCAGTTGTGCCCTGAAATCCAACAGCATTCCAGCACCTACTCTCCAGTTCATTGGACTCACCCAGGACAACTAACACGATGATGACTGACAACAACCATCTCAAGGAACAGAGAAAGTCTGCAACTGCAAGCAAGATAGCCCCATGGGATCTAAGTCCCCTCTCAAATAGAGGCAGAGTCGGCATTACCTTCCCAGAATCGTTGGGATTTGGAAATGAAAGATGGACTAGAGTAGACTTACTTTTATTCTACTGTAGTCTTATTTTTATTCTAATAATGGAAGAATTCTTGTCATTGATGTGGAGGCAGTGATCACTGGAGGTTCTGAGGGTAGGGAAAGGGAAAAATAGGTGTAATACGGGGGCATTATCAGGCCTGGGGAATTGTCCTGAATGACATTGCAATGACAGTTACAGGCCATGGTATGGCCATTTGGAACAACTTCCAAAACTGTGTGGGAGAGACGGTTAACTACAATGTAAACTATAATCCATGCTTAACGGCAATGCTCCAAGATGTGTTCATCGGTTGTGGCAAATGTACCACACTAATGAAAAATGTTGATGTGGGGAAATATGGGAGGGCTAGGGAGTGGGGCATATGAGAATCCCCTAAATTTTTTATGTAAAATTTATGTAATCGAAGTTTCTTTTAAAAAAGTAAAAAAGTACATTTTTAAAAAAGTAAATAAATAAGAAAGGTTTTTTCGGGCTTTTATGTCCTCTCTCCCCAAGTCCCTAGGAAGGGAGTCTGCAACCCATTACTGGGTCCAGTGACCAGTTTTAAGCAATTAACATTAGGGACAATCCTAATGATCCACGTTGAACGGAGAATCAGAGAGCAGCAATAACACACAACCTTTAGCCACTAAATCTCTATTAAAAAGAAAGAAATTAAGCATCTGTAAACTACCATCAAAATCCGAAGTTGTATTAGTCAGGGTTCTCTATGAAAATACAATCAATAAGAGATATCTGTCAATAGTAAGAGATTTTATCAGTCTCTCATGCAACTGTGGGGATGCACAAGTCCAGGTTCTGCAGGCAGGCTACAACCAGGGGCTCCAATGAAAGTCCAATAAAAGTCCGTGGTGAGTTCTGGGAGATGCTTCCTGCCCAAAAATGAGCTGGGAAATTCTCTTTCAATGCTGGAATCACTCCCCTTTTTGAGGCATTCAACTGATTGGAGAAAGCATCACTCATTGCTGATGGCAATCTCCCTGGCTGATGTAATTGTAATCAGCTATCTATGATTTACCACTGCAGTAAAGTCAGTGGTGACTAAAGGCCATAAATGTCCTTGTATTACCATTAGCCCAGTGCTTGCCTGACCAAACAACTGGGCACAATTACCTGGCCCAGTTAACACATTAGCCTAACCATCACAGATGTCTAGACATCAGCAAAAAATTATGAGCAATACTAAGAAAATGGAACTCTCATGAAAGAATGAACTTGTATGTCCAAGAAGCATACTGTGCCTCAATCAAAATAAACTTGCATAGACCTGCCCCAAAAAACATACTACTCAGAATGTAAAACATTAAATATAAAAAGAAAATTCTGAGAAAAGCAAGGGAGAAGCAAACCTTCACAGACAAGGGATGCCCAGTAAGACTGAACTGTGGATATTTCAGCAGAAACCATGGAGGTGAGAAGACAGCAGTATGATACAATTAGGATATTGAAAGAGAATAACTGTCAGCTGAGAATGCTTTATCCAGCAAAATTGTCTGTAGCAGTTTGATACAGTTTTGAATTCGAAAAACAGATATTCGATTATGTTTGTAAACTGGTCTTCACCTGGGCATGATTACATAATGATTAGGGCTTTGATTGGGCCATATCAGTAGGGTGTTGAGTCCCTGCCCTTAGTATGTGTGGACCTACAGATAAAAGGCATGGCAAAGGACAGAGTTGGAGCTTTTTGATGCTGGAAGTTTTTGATGTTAAAGTTCTGATGTTGGAGTTTGCTGCTGAAGTCTTAAGCTGGAGCCCAGGGAAGTAAGCACACAGAGGAAAGAGAAGCAAGCCCTGGGAAGACAGGAACCCTGAGCCCGGAGAGAAGCAAGCCATGGGAAGATCAGAACCCTATGCCTGAAGAGAAGCAAGACCCAGGAAGAGAGGAACCCAGGAAGTCTGAACCTTCACAGACTTCACCAGCCATCTTGCACCAACACGTGAAAATAGAACTTGGTGAGGGAAGTAATTTACAATTTATGACCTGGCATCTGCAAGTTCCTACTGCAAATAAAAGCCCCTTATGAGAGCCAAGAGATTTCTGGTATTTTGCATCAGCAGTCCTTTTGCTGACTCATACATTGTCCTTCAAATATTGATGTGAGTATAAAATATTAACAAACAAACAGAAACTAAGTGAGTTGGTAAAAAAGAATCTCCTTTGCAGCAAATATTAAAGGAAGCCTTAGAGACTGAAAGAAAAAGACAGGAGAAAGGGGCATGGAAGAGAGTATAGAAGAAAGAACAGCAGAAAGGATATCCAAAAGAGTGAAAATAGATGAAAACATAATGTGACACATGAAAACCAAAGAATAAAATGGTGGAAATAAATAATGCATTTACAGTAATATCATTGAATGTGAATGGATTAAATTCCCAATCAAAATATACAGGCTGACTGAATGGATAAAAATACATGAGCCATCCATATTCTGCTTACAAGAGACTCACCTTAGATCCAGGGATATAAACTGGCTGACAGTAAAAGGCTGGAAGAAGATATGCCATGCAAATTGTAACCAAAAAAGAGCAGGTGCAGCTACACTAATATCAGATAAAACAGACTTTAAATGCAAAAAAGTTATGAGATACAGAAGTCGACTATATATTACTAAAAGGGACAATCCATCAGGAAGATAGAGCAGTCACAAATATCTATGCACCAAACCAGGTTGCCCAAAAATACATCGGAGAATCTGGTAAAGAGAAATGGACATCTTTATAATAATTATTGGAGACTTCAACACACCACTCACATCATTAGATAGAACAACAGACAGAAGATGAGTAAAGAAAAAGAGAACTTAAACAATAAGATAAACATGTTAGGCAGGTGGACTTGGCCCAGTGGATAGGGCATCCGTCTACCGCATGGGAGGTCTGCGGATCAAACCCCAGGCCTCCTTGACCTGTGTGGAGCTGGCTCATGCGAAGTGCTGATGCATGCAGGGAGTGCCATGGTACGCAGGGGTGCCCCCCGCATAGGAGAGCCCCACGCACAAGGAGTGCACCCTGTAAGGAGAACCGCCCAGTGTGAAAGAAATTTCAGCCTGCCCAGGAATGGCGCCGCACACACGGAGAGCTGATGCAGCAAGATGACGTATCTAAAAAAGAGACACAGATTCCACTGACGCTGACAACAGAAGCAGACAAAGAACATGCAGGAAATGGACACAGAGACCAGACAACCAGGGTGTGGGGTGGGGGAGGAAATAAAATAAAATAAAATCTTAAAAAAAAAAACCCATAAACATGTTAGACCTAACAGACATATACAAAATATTGCATCCAAACTCCATGGGTTTTGCATTCTTCTCAAGGGCCCATGGATCATTTTGTAGGATAGACCACATGTTAGGGCCCAATTTAGCTCTCAGTAAGTGTAAAAAGATTGAAATTATACAAAGCAACTTCTCCTATCATAATGGAATAAAACTAGAAGTCAATGATAGGCAGGAAATAGATAAATTCAGAAATGTGTGGAGGCTAAACATGACACCTCCAAATAATCAGTGGGTCAAAGAATAAATTGCAAGTGAAATCAGTAAATATTTTAAGACAAATGAAAACAAGAATACAAATACAAAACTTATGGGATGCAGCAAAGGGAATCTTAAGGAAATTTATAGCACTGACACCTATAGTAAAAAAGAAGAAAGAGCTAAACTCAAAGATTTAACTGAATGACCAGATGTGGTGCAAGTGGTTGAGCTCCAGGCTCCCACATGAGAAGTCTTGGATTCAGTCCTCAGTGCCTCCTGAAAAAACAAAACAAAACAAAACAAAACAACAAGCAAAAGAAATGAAAAACTAACTCTGGGAAACTGATGAGACTCAGTGATTGTGCACCAGCTTCCCACATGCAAGGTCATGGATTCACTCCCTGGCCCTCTGTACTTCAAAAAGGAAAAAAGATTTAACTGAAAAACTGGGAAACTAGGAAAAGAACAGCAAGCCCATCGCAAAGCAAGCAGAGGGAAAAAAATAATAAAGATCAGAGGAGAAATAAATGAAATTAAGGACAAAAAAACAAAACAAAACAAATAAAATCAACAAAATCAAAAGCTTGGGGGAGCAGATGTGGCTCAACCAGTTAAGTGCCTGTTTTGCACATGTGTGGTCCAAGTTTCCGTTCCCAGTACCTCCTAAAAACAAACAAAAAACAACAAGCAAGCAAACAAAAAAACCAAACCAGGGGAGCTGATGTAGCTCAATGGTTGAGCTCCAGCTTCCCACATATGAGATACTATTTTCAATCCTCAGTCCCAGAACCTAAAAAGAAACCAAAAAAAACAAAACCACAAAACAATAACAACATAAAAAATAAAAACCACCAAAAGCTCATTCTTGGAGAAGATCAATATAATTGACAAACCTCCATTTAGACTGACAAAGAAAAAAAGACAGAAGATGCAAATAAATACAACGCAAAATGAAAGGGGGAGGTTATGACTGACCCCACAGAAATAAAAAGGATCATAAGAGGCTATATTGAGGAACTGTATACCAACAAACTAGGTAACTTAGATGAAATGGACACATTCCTAGAAATGCACAAACAAAACACACTGATGCTACAAGAAATACAAGAACTTAGGCCAATCACGTTTATGTATGTATGTATGTATGTATGTATTTAAATTCATCCCCCTTCCCCAATGTTTCTCTTTGTCTGCTCATTGTTTGGTTGCCTTCTCCAGGAGGCACCGGGAACCAAACCTGGGATTTCCCATATGTGAGAAGAATGTCCAAGGGCCTGAGCCACACACACCCACTTCCAATGGGCTGTGGTGGGCTGACCTGTGTCATCTGCTGGTTTAGAAGTCTGCTCATTACAGCAAGGTGCAACATCTAGTTCTTGTAGCTGCAGGTATGAGGTCCAGCTCTCATTGCAGCAGGTATGGGTATCTAGCTCTTGTTCAGGGCATCTGCGTTGTCTTTTCTAGGAGGTACCAGGAGGACCCAAACCCAGGACCTCCCATGTGGTAGGGGGATGCTCAGCTGGTTCAGCCACATCTGCTTCCAACCAATCACATTTATAGAGATTCAATCAGTCATCAATAATATCCCAACAAGGAAAACTCTAGGGCCAGATGGCTTCATAGGTGAATTCTACCAAGTATTTCAAAAAGAATCAACACCAACCCTGTTTAAAGTTTTCCAAAACACTGAAGAGGAGGGAAAATTACCCAACACATCTTATGAAGCCATTACCCTAATAGCAAAGCCACATAAACACACTATAAGAAAAGAAAATTACAGAACAGTCATTCTAATGAACACAGTTGCAAAAATTATCAAGAAAATAGCTGTAAATCAAATCCAACAGTATATCAAAAGACATACAGCACGACCAAGTGGGATTTATTCCTGGAATGAAAGACTGGTTCAACGTAAGAAAATCAATCAACATAATATACCACATTAACAAATTGAAGGAAAAACCCACATGAACATCTCAATCAATGCAGATAGGGCATTTGACAAAATCTAGCATACTTTCTTGATAAAAAGACTTCAAAAGATAGGAATAGGAGGAAAATGCCTCAGTATGACAAAAGGCATATGAAAACCCACAGTCATCATTGTCCTCAGTGGGAAGTTTTGAAAGCTTTCCCTCTAAGATCAGGAACAAGACAAGGATGCCCACTGTTGCCATTGTTATTGAACATTGTATTAGAAGTTCTAGGTAAAGCAATGAGACAAGAAAAAAATGAAAGGCATCTGTATTATTTTTGGAATTCATAACCATATCAAACTGCTACACTCCACCTTCTGAATTCCAAAAAGACATTACAATATTCAAATAAACCTTAAATCTGTAACAATGCAAGTACTAAATCATACCACAATCAATTTTAAGAAATGTCTAGGGGCAAAGTCCTGTCTGCTATAGACCTCTGAATCTTACAAAACAATTTATCTATTTCCAATACACAAATGGACAGATAACAGATAAACATTTTCATTTCGAGAAGGGGAAATTGGGGGTGAAACATGCCTCACGGGTTCTCTACAGTTCAGTAAATCTGACGGGCATCCTCCATTCCATTTCAGTCTGAGAGTCATTCTTAAGATGATGGTCTCTACTCCTAGTTGCCTTATGGGAACCCACCCTTTCCACAGGCTTGACCAAGGCCATTTTCTTGGTTCCACCCTCATCAAGCATCTGGGTGTTGACCAAGCTCGAGAGCTCTCCCTTCCAGAGTGTTGGGGTGATTGCCACACCTTATCCAATCTTTGGGTTACAGTCTTAACCCCGCTAGTATGGTGATGTGAAGACAACATTCCCCGTAACATCTACATCCAAGGTCAAACCTCTCACAGCAATGAGTTGACCACCTCGTCTTCCCTAACCTTTGGGGGACAGGTATACCCCTCCAATACCTATGGGGTGCCGACATTAAGCACACTAATTCTTGGGGAATGTGCTCCACCCTCTCTGAATGCTGGGGCAGCAAAACACTCCCACAATATCGGACAGAAACATCACCCTCTTCAATGCTGGGGCAAACTCACCCTCTCTGTACACACGGGTGGGGTTCATCTCTTGGCCAAAGGTGATGTCTTAATTCCAGATCTCAGCTTCCAAAGTTTTCCTCTTAAATCTGTTTCTCCTTCATTCTCTCCTTTCTATGTCCCTTTTGGTCCAAGCTGACAGTGGTTTTGTTCATACAGTTCTCTCAAAAACCTTGTTGCTTTAGCATGCAAGAAGCAGGGGTCCAAGCCATCAGACAGGAAGACTTTCCACAAGTCTTTTTTGAGATAACTGCATCTTCAATCCTGATTTACAAGTTCCAAGTTTAGTTAAGTCCTCCAATGGGGCACTTTCATCTGGGAGCTTGTTTTTCAGAGGCTTGGAATTTCCAGAATCACTTTCTGTTTTCTTTGTGCCCAAAAGTACGGTCCTCAGCATATCTCTGTCATCTACCATTTTGCTATAAGCTGCAAACACAAGGCAAGAGGCATTCTCTGGGTTTGCTTTGGAAATTTCTTCAGCTAAATGCCCAGGCTCACCATTCTCAAATTCTTCCTTCGACAAAACACAAGGAGTTAATCTTGCTAAGTTCTCTGCAACTTTAAAACATGAATTGCCTTTCCTCCAGTTTCCAATAATAGTTTCATCATTTACTTCGAAGGCATCATAAAAAGTCTCTTTGGCGGCCATATTCCTATCAACAGTCTCTTCAAGGCACTGTAGGACTTTTCTTCCAATCATCTCACAATTACTCCAAGAAATGCCCCTTACCCATTTATAAAACTGTTCCAGCATCTCGGTAATTGCAAAAGCACTTCCTCACTCCTTGGTACCAAATTATATTTAGTCACCTAAAGGGGGTGCTGAAGCAAAATACCAGAAATTGGTTCACTTTCATAAAGGACATTTATTTGGGATAGAAGCTTACAGGTACCAGGCCATAAAGCATAAGTTACTTCCCTCACCAAATTCTATTTCCATGCTTTGGAGCAAGATGCCTACTGATGTCTGCAAGGGTTCAGGCTTCCTAGGTTCCTCTGGGCTCAGTTCCCCAGTTTTCTCCACAAGGTCAGCTGTAGCTATCAGGTGAATGGCTCTGTCTCTCTCCCTGGGGTTTCTGCCATATCTAAGGAGCAATTCCTATTCCTTTGTGTTCTTCTCCTGGCTCAAGGTTCCTCTCTTCCTGGAGTTTTCTTCTCTTTCCTCTGTGCGCTTACTTCTGTGTATTTGACTTCAGCATCAAACTCCAACATCAAAATTCCAACATCAGAAACCCCCAACTCACTTGGAGTTGCCCTGGGTGGTGCCCCAGGGACAATTGTCAGATGTGGTATGTCCTCCCATGGCCCACTGGATGGAACGTGGGAAAGTGTGGGATATGGTGTGGAACATGGGACTTGGGGTGCAGCGAAGCCCGGAGATGTACTCACCAGAAGCAATGGATGTGACATAATGATGGGGGAGAGTGTTACTGGGGGGGGAGTGGTGGGGGGGCGGTAGGGGTGAATGGGGACCTCATATTTTTTTAATGTAATATATTTTTAAAAAATGAATAAATTGAGTAGAATTTGAAAAAAAAAAGAAACCCCAACTCTGTCCTTTGTCATGCCTTTTATCTGTTAGTCCCCACCCACCAAGTCATGGAGACTAATGCCCTAATGATATGGCCCATTCAAAGCCCTAATCATAACTTAATCATGCCCAAGTACAGATCAAATTACAAACATAATCCAATATCTACTTTTGGAATTCATAACCATATCAAACTGCTACAGCACCCAAATAGGAAAAGAGCAAGTAAAATTCTCACTCTTTGCAGATTTCAAGATCCTATATTTAGAAAATTCTGAAAGGTCTATGAATAGCTACTTGAGCAAATAAATGAGTTCAGCAAAGTGGCAGGATACAAAATCACTGCAGAAATTCTGTAAGGTTTTTGTACTCTACATTGAAAAATCTGATAATGAAATTAGGGGAAAAATTCCATTTATGAAAAAAGCAACAAAAAGACTCAAATATCTAGGAATCAATTTGCCCAAAGAAGTACAGAACCTATTTGGACAAAACTACAAAACAATGCTAAAAGAAATCAATGAAAACCTAAACAAATGGAAAGACATTCTGTGTTCATGGATTGGAGGACTAAACATCTGAAGATGTCAACCCTACCCAAATGGATTTATAGATTCAGTGCAATGCCAATCAAAATTCCAAAGGCCTACTTTTCTAAAATAGAAAAGGCAATTGCCAAACTCATTTGGAAAGGAAAGTGCACCTGGATAGCAAAACCATGCTAAAAAAGAAGAGCAACATGGGAGGACTTTTAAACATATTACAAAGTTACAGTGGTCAAAACAGCACAGTACTGACTACGGACATAAAGACAGACCAATTGATCAGTAGAATAGAATTGAGAGTCCCGACAGTCAAATGTCTTTTTTCTTAAGATTTATTTTATTTATTTCTCTCCCAACCCCGCCCCCCCACCCATTGTCTGCTCTCTTGTGTTCATTCACTGTGTGTTCTCCTGTTTCCACTTGCATTCTCGGCATCATCGCGAATCTCTGTCTTTTTCTGTTGCCTCATCTTGCTGCATCGGCACTTCGTGTGTGCAGCACCCCTCCTGGGGAGGCTGTACCTTTTTCACAAAGGGAACCCCACACACAAGGAGCGTGCCCCCCATGGACAGCCGCCCCATGCAAAAAAAAAGTGCAGCCTACCCAGGAGTGGCATCACACACACACAGAGCTGATGCAGCAAGATGGTGCAACAAAAAGAGACACAGACAACAGTGCCGCTGACAAGAATACAAGGAGACACAGAAGAACACATAGTGAATGGACACATAGAGCAAACAACTGGGGGGTGGGAGGGTAGGCGGGGAAGGGGAGAGAATTTAAAAAAAAACTACAATGAGATATCATTTCACACTTACCAGAATGGCCACTATTAAAATCACAGACAAGTTTAAGTGTTGGAGAGGATGTGGCGAGATGAAAACAGTTATTCACTGTTGGTGGGAATGCAGAATGGTACAGCCACTGTGGAGGACTGTTTGACAATTTCTAAAAGAATTTGCATGAAGATTTACCACATAACCCTGCAATATCACCACTGGGTATATACCTAGAAGAACTGAAAGTAGGGATGCAAACAAACATCTGCACACCTGTGTTCATAGCAGCATTATTCAGGATTGCAAAAAGATGGAAATGACCCAGGTGTACATCAACCAATGAATGGATCAACAAACTGTGGTGTATGCACATGATGGAATATTATGTAAGAAGAAGAAATGTAGTCATATAGCACAAGACAACACAGGTGAATATCAAGGACATTATGTTCAGTGAAGCAAGCTAGACACAAAAGGACAAATCATGTATAATCTCATTACCATGAACTACATCTATTGTGTAACATATTTTAAGGTTCTACATAAATAGACTAGTAGAAAGAAACTCATAAAGATGCTATTTGATTAGTGGTTAATTGGCGCTAGGTAAAGCATACTTAGGTGTGTGGAGATTTTCTCCTTGCAATAAGGAAATAAACCTAAAATTTTTTATGATGATTATTGCACAATATTGTGATTCTACTAAAAGCCATTGATTATACATTTTAGATAGATCATATGGTATGTGAATATATCTCAATAAAATTGTTTGATAAATAAATAAATGTTGAAGAACAGGCATAAATTGCAGCTAGGTGCAGGAAGGGAAACAGAAAGATTGGGAAGTGAAGAATTTTCTTTATTTTATCATTATTATTATTGAAATAATGAAAAACTTCTAATAATGATTGGAGTGATGAATGCAGAAGAAAAAAAGATTATGGAAGGATTTTTACTTCAAATATGGGCGACTTACCTGCAAGACCAGGTTTTATGTTGGATATTCCTAGGAAACTTCTGAGTTCAGAAGGAAGGTAGTAAACCCCGGGCAGGCCCCCACTGGGTTTCTGTGCACCCACATCTCCCTGCACGCTGGGCTGGTGCACTGTTCTGGACCTGCCAAGCTTCCAGGTGGCAGTGAGCTCCTGGGCCAGCAAACTGTGGCTATCTCCTCACTGGACAGGCCAGGGGTTGGTGCCATGGAGGTAGGAGGACTCTGGCTAAGTGGAGTGATGTGAGAAGTCACATGCAGGCTTGGTGCTGCACCAGGAGCTTTCTCCTGTGATCCTCCACAGGGCCGGGATAAAAGCCTGGGTCCCAGGACTGCTGTGGCCCTGGGAGTCTGGGCTTGGGCTGGAGGGTCCCGGATCCTGCTCCTTCTGCGGGCCCTTCCTCCTGAAGCTTCAGGGTCACTGCACTGAGGAGTCCACTTCACTAGGCTCTGGAGACTGGCACTGACCCCTGCCAACACGGTCTTAGAATACAGGCGCAGGGCAGGCAGGTGAGGGGCACATTTCCACCACCCAGCTGGGCCGGCGCTTCCTGCGCTGTGGCCCGCCCGCCTGCAGGGGGTGCGCAGCCGCCTTTTCTGAGGAAACGCCTGGAAACGCCAGCACGTTCCTGCGGGAGCAGAACAGCCTCGGCGGGAAGTGGAAGGCCTCGTTCCCCCGGGGCGGGGGGGGGGGGGGGGGAGCTGACAGGCTGGGACTGCTCGGTGGTGGGCGTGAGGAGAGAGCCCCTCTCCCCGCGTGGTGGCACAGGGCTGTGTGGCGGTGCTTTGAGGGCTTTCTTCCCTAACGTGAGCGGAGGGCTTCGGGTTTCTGCGCTGCCCCCGTTAGTTCATCGTCTCCTCAGGGGACCTTCAGGAGACGTGTTTGCCCAGAGCCCCCGCTCACTGAGGCTGCCAGCTCAAAGCCGGGTGTGCTGTCTGGCTTTTGCGGGTTCAGGACTCTTGCTGGAGACAATCCTGACGGAGCTTCAGAGAGGAAAGACGTCTACAGCCCTGAAAGGGGTAGGAAAGTATTGCAGCTTCCCGGGAGAGGTCGGGGCGGTGGGCGTGACCAAGCCCTGGGCTGAGGGGAAGGGGCGCTCCTCGTGCGCGGCGCCCTCGGTGGTCACAGAGGGGCGCACTGTTCCTGCACCGCTGACAGAGTGGAAAGAAATGTTGACAGACTTACAAATACGGGCAGTGCAACTCCAAGCATTACCTTTAAGTGTTAGTAACTCCAAATTCCAAAATTTGTAATAATTTTGTATTTCTGACTTTAATTAAAGCAAACTTTTGAGTAAATTTTTTATTTAAGGTACCAGGGCCAGGGCGTGCCTCCGGGACCTTGTGTGTGGGAAGCTGGCAGTACACCACTGAGCCACTTTGGTTCCCCAATGGTAGTTTGTTTGTTTTGTTTTAAGGAGGCACCGGAACCAAACTGGGACCTCACGTGTAGGAAGCGGGCACTCAACCCCTGGGCCCATATGAGCGCCCTAAGTTCATTAATATTACTTTTATATCTTGTTTTCAAGGACAAAACTGCCATGTTGTACAATTTCTCATGAAAAAGTGAGAATTTTCTATTTTTCAAGTTTAGCTTGTTGACATGTCCTTTTTTGCAGTGTGACTGTTACTGTTTAAAAAATACATAGAGGTGATACCTGCACAACATGAGAATGTAATAAATGTGCCGGGATTATACACTTTAAATTGGTTAGTTGTTTGTTATGAAGATTTTACAAGATACTTCGCCTTCCAGTTGTAATGAGTTGCACTAAGTAAAATTTATGCATCAACAGAAATCAGTTTTTGCAGTTCAAGACCCAATTGTGATTTTCAATACCTACTATTGCATACTGCCGAAAAGTACCTAAATTGAAATATGTCCAGGACTTAAATTACCAATTTATTTAAGAGCTGCGTCAGAAACTGTTGTTTTGTAAGTCATATGTATTCAGCGAGGTAAATTTCTCCTGTAGAAAATACAAAATCTGACATTAATTTTGTATATTTCCAAGGTAAGGTGAAATCAGTATGCCTACAATCTCATTTTGTACATGCCTATCTTTTGTAGGCATGTATCTGTAACAATATCTGTGTTTTTTAAATTCCCAACAGTGTATTCATGTGGTAGAACAAGATACAGACAACTAATAGAAATTTGAAAATCTCCATGTATTCCATTTCCTAAATTAAGAAATTACTGTTGTTGCTTTGAAAATGTACTTCACTGTTCTTCTCAAATTTACTTGAAATGCACACAGATAATTGTTACTTCTTGAATAGACAGGTTTCACACCACAGTTTACAATTAATGTTGAAAAAAATACTTGATAATTTAAATCACAATGAATGAGTGACTTTATTTTATTTATTCAGTCATTCAGTAATATAGGTGACATGCAGACCTATGCAAGGAATGATTTGATAATTATTGTTGTGTAATTCTACCCTGTGGTAAAACTGAAGCCAGGAATCTGATATATGACTTGTTCAGTTGTGGTACATTTCCACATGATTTGACCAACACTAAAATATTAACACAATGTCAAGATGTTTTCCTTTTTCTTTCTTCTTTTTTTTTTTTTTTAAGAGCAGCTCAATGATTTGGGCGTTGGATAGTATAATAAGAAGAGCCTAAGGAGAAAAGTACAAAATGGCCCTTAACACCAATGCCAGTAAATGGTTACAACTAAGGATATTACTAATTCCTGTGCTACTTAATCACTTTTGTTTAGAACATAAATCAAAGCCATTAACGTGAACTTGAGATATATACGCAATACATATACAACCTTATGAAAAATACTTTTCGTGAGAAACATCACACTTTTAAAATATTGGAAACTGAGTGTTTCTGCTGATTTGTATTTTGACTTAGAACAAGAAGAGAATATGCAATTAGGGAGGTTTTTACTGATAGTAAAGTTCTTCAAGTTAATGGTCTTCATGTCTCTTTGTACTTACCACAGGCTACCCCTTCCTAGAGGATTCATTGTGAGAAAAATGTCAGTCACAGCTTTAAGACCTTACTTTGAAAGGAATTCAGGAGTGTGGCGGCTTGCTCAGTCAGTAGAGGTGGGGTCTGGCTGCGGACGAGGGGTCGGTCCAGCTCTGGATGAGGGGTCGGTCCCACTTGGGACAAGGGGTCGGTCCCACTTGGGATGAGGGGTCGGTCCGGCAGCAGACGAGGGATCGGTCTCACAAGGGGTTGCACGGTTCGGCTGACGGGGTCGCCCGGCGAAGCCGGCGACGAAGGGGTCGCCCTGCGAAGCCGGCGACGAAGGGGTCGCCCAGAGAAGCCGGCGACGAAGGGATCACCCGGAGAAGCAGGCGATGAACTGGGGACAAGGGAGGCCAGGCCCTTGTCGGGGGCTCTCAGGACTGGAGGGCGCACGGCAGAAGAACTACCGTGGAGACAAGGTAAACACGCAAGTCCACTTTATTGAGGGAGAGGCAACAGTTTTATAGGGGCTGGGGAAGGCTGATTGGTCAAAGCCACGCCCTGTTCTGATTGGTTGCCGGTGAAAGGTCAGTGGGTGGTGCTGGACACGGGAGGGGTGGTGGTTAGGGATTGGCTGTCGCTGTTGCTGGGGGAAGGGGCAGGGTTTAGGGATTGGTGGCTGCTGTTGCTGGGGTGGAGGGCAGACTTGAGTTTCCCGCCCATGCCTGGCTGTTGCTGCTGTCGGGGGAAGGGAAAAGGGCAGACTGGATTTTTCTGCCCACGCCTGGCTGTTGCTGCTGTCGGGGGAGGGGAAAAGGGCAGACTGGAATTTTCTGCCCTGCGCCTGCGCAGGGAGAAAGAAGAAGAAGGGTGCTGCCCCACAGGCATCGTGTGGCGCCATCCGGGAGGAGGGGCGGCCGTGGAAGCATGGCTGCTGAGAAGGGGAGACCCGAGGGCACTCTGTGCCCATGCCGAGCTCCCTTCAGGGGTGGCGGTGAGTCCGACCAGCCACCCTATTATGGGGGCAGCGGCTTGACCTGCCATGGCTGCTCCCCCGCCAGGCCAGCAAACCACACTTCAGCCCGAGGGGTGACCGCATTTCCCCCTTCTTTTCAAATAAGGGCCAGGATGGCAGCAGCAGCAAGTAGCCGAGGCCCAAGAGGCAGTAAACAATGAGGGAAGCGGGGCTGAAGAGGGAGGTGAGTATGACGGGGATATAAATGTACAATTTAGGGGGCGGTATCTTGCCGTTGCAAGCAAGGGTGGCCAATGTCCAATTCTTGTTGATCTCGGTGGCTATAAGATCCATCTGTTGTTAAAAGTCCAGGATGACAGCGCGTTGCAGGTAGTTGATCTCTCCTTGGCAGTGAAGACATTGTAGGAGAGGATTACTTTTTCCTGCCAGAGGCTTACTGTCCAATTAAAAGGCTGATGGCTGGGGTTGGTGAGTGCAATGGGGAGTGTGAGGAAAAGAAGTGTGACGGTTTTGGACAAGAGGAGGCTTGGTGAAGTCATTATGGGAGGAAGATAAGGAGTAAAGCATAAAAGAGGATAATAAACAGAAAGGCAATGGAGAGTAGAATTCATTGGCCAAGGTTCCAATCTTCTGGGGCGGTAGCGGCTAGACAGATGGCGGAAAATATTATCAAGAAAGCAAAGGTTATGAGGAAGAAATAAAGTATTAAAGGCTGTGGGGGAAGTGAGAAGATCATTTAGAGGATAGGGTTGAGAATGGTATGTTTAAGACAAGCTTTGTGGTTTGTAGGAGACTGCTTTATAAACGAAGGAGAATGAGGGCAGTAAATATAGTAATGATATAGGAAGATGACAGTGAGGAGGAGTCTTTAAGGTTCCAATCGTCTGGCGCAACAGTGGCTAGGCCAATAGCGAGGGGTGTTGCTAAATAGACAATGGCTGCAAAGACAAAATCATCTTCTGTTTCCTTAAGAATAACTTTTCTTTAAATACTTAGTAGCATGCAATATTAGAACCCATTTCCTAAAAGCAAGTTGGCAGGGGAGCTTGGTTGCTGTTAATCTTTCCTGTTATAAAATTACCTTTTATTATTATTATCATCAATTCAGTTTTATATATATATATATTTAAGAATGACCTTTTGGAATTAGCCATTTAATACCTTAATGTAAACTATTGAAAATAAATTTTATCTTTACAGAACACATTCCCTTACGTAAAGTTATCACAATACCTTTTACACTTGCCGCATGCAAATTAAGTTTCAAGAGTTTATGAAAAATTAGCCATCCTACTTTAGGACAAAATACGTCTTTTTGCAAAACTTATTACATTTATGTTAGCATTTTTACAAACTTTTAACCTTTTTAATATTCATATAAGTTTTATATTCTTTATATTATCCTGTGAAGAAAAATGAGTTATTCATTTTAATCTAGGCAAGAACAACTTTTTATGAAGATGTACAGCTAATTTTGTTAATTAAGACTTACAATTTTTTAAATTGTAGATATCTTATTAACATTTAAACTTATGTATTAATATAATAAACTTAAGTATTAATATAAGCGCTTATTTAATTTTTGGCCATTTGAATAGAGCTCTTTTAAAGATTTCTAGTAATTTATATTTACCATCCGGAGGTATCACAATATATGTTGACATTGAACGAACAGACAGACAAACACAGAACAATTACAACACATTAACAGAAATATATAATTTATTTACAGTTGACTCATAATTCTTACTTTCTTGGTATAGCTGCTTTTAAATCCTTTTTTATATAGCATATCATAGATTATACCCTTCAAGATTTCTTCTGGACTTCATGTTGCCTGTAATAAGCCAGAAGGGAATCTTTTACCTTCCTGCTCCACAGCAAAAGTGACCCTATCTATAAGGCGAGTATAGGTGTCTGGGTCCCAAAGCTGACACATGGTAAGCCACGGATTAAAGGGGAGAAGAAGGTCCCAATATACTTGAAACTGTTTGAAAGAAATCTTACACCGGTGAGTGTCTAGGAGACCGGCGAGGGCCCGAACTTGTGGGGCTTGCTTAGCAGATAGGATGTTACCCATTGCTAATGGCCTTTTGGAGCCGATAAGAAAAGGGGCCCTTACCTTGAGAGCGCGGCGATGGGAGCCGAGGTGCACGGTGAGACGAGGGGTTGGAGCCGGTGGGGCTCCGACGGTAGTCGTGGGCCAAAGGAAGGCCCCGAAGAGGGGAGGGCGGAAAGACAAGCAGTGGAGCAAGGCAAATGGGAGCAAGCGCAGAGGGGAAGAGGCAGAGGTGAAGGCAGGGTTGGAGGTGCTCAGGCACACGCTCCTGAGAGTTTTATTGGTGCCTCTTAATCATAGCGGGTTGGTATAAGCCCCCGACATGGAAGGAGAAAGCCATTCAGCGATTCTCCCAGACCGCCGTGGATCGTATGAGGTCACCAAGGTTCAGGAGCAGCAATGCAGAGCAAAAAGATAGGGGTGAGAAGAGAGGAGGGCGTAGGGCTGTGGTAGGGTTGCTTCAGATGTGCAAGCGTGCATTCCCGAGAAATCCAAGGCTCCTCTTAATCATAGCGGGTCGGTATAAGCCCCCGACATGGAAGGAGAAAGCCATCCAGCGATTCTCCCAGACCGCCGTGGATCATATGAGGTAGCCAAGGCTCAGGTAGCAGCAATGTTGCATGAGAGAAGTCCCAAGGTGAGAAGAGAGGAGGGCATAGGGCTGTGGTAGGATTACTTCAGACATGCAAGCGCGCGCTCCCGAGAAATCCAAGGCTCCTCTTAATCATAGCGGGTCGGTATAAGCCCCCTAAGCCCCCGACATGGAAGGAGAAAGCCATCCAGTGATTCTCCCAGACCGCCGTGGATCATATGAGGTAGCCAAGGCTCAGGTAGCAGCAATGTTGCACGAGAGAAGTCCCACGGTGAGAAGAGAGGAGGGGGGTGCTGTCAGGTTATGGAGTGAGGCTGTGGTGGGGTTGCCTTGCCCCACATTGGGTGCCAGCTGCGGCGGCTTGCTCGGTCAGTAGAGGTGGGGTCTGGCTGCGGACGAGGGGTCAGTCCAGCTCTGGATGAGGCATCAGTCCCGCTTGGGACGAGGGGTCGGTCCCACTTGGGATGAGGGGTCGGTCCGGCAGCAGACGAGGGATCGGTCTCACAAGGGGTTGCGCGGTTCAGCTGACGGGGTCGCCTGGCGAAGCTGGCGATGAAGGGGTCGCCCGGAGAAGCTGGTGATGAAGGGGTCACCCGGAGAAGCAGGTGATGAACTGGGGACAAGGGAGGCCAGGCTCTTGTCGGGGGCTCTCAGGACTGGAGGGCGCACGGCAGAAGAACTACCACGGAGACAAGGTAAACACGCAAGTCCACTTTATTGAGGGAGAGGCAACAGTTTTATAGGGGCTGGGGAAGGCTGATTGGTCAAAGCCACGCCCTGTTCTGATTGGTTGCTGGTGAAAGGTCAGTGGGTGGTGCTGGATGGGGGAGGGGCGGTGGATAGGGATTGGCTGTCACTGTTGCTGGGGAAGGGGCAGGGTTTAGGGATTGGTGGCTGCTGTTGCTGGGGTGGAGGGCAGACTTGAGTTTCCCGCCCACGCCTGGCTGTTGCTGCTGTTGGGGGAAGGGAAAAGGGAAGACTGGATTTTTTCTGCCCATGCCTGGCTGTTGCTGCTGTCGGGGGAGGGGAAAAGGGCAGACTGGAATTTTCCGCCCTGCAGCTGCTCCCCCACCAGGCCAGCAAACCACACTTCAGCCCGAGGGGTGACCGCAAAGGAGAAAGCAAATTGGAAGGTAAGATTTCATCTTTGTTTTTGTATCGAAACAATTTCAATGAGTTTATTATAAATGTATCTAAACCATTAATTTTTGCAGTCTTCAGGTAAAGTCTATGAGAAGAGGTCAGTAGAGATCATCTAATCTTAAATTTTGACATCATCCATTCAGGCCCGTGGCACAATCCCTAGCCAGTAAGAGCACAGCCTGCTTGGATATGTCATTAGTGACCCTTAATAGAAGTTAGTTTCAAAAGCTGGGAGATTTCTGCTTTAGTCATACATTCTTTAACATCTTGTTTATTAACAAAAATCAGCAAACCCACTTTTTTTAGGTCCTACTGCATTATGTCTTCTACATTGCTTCCTACACTTCCTCTTTTAGGGGAAGTATGCCCAGTTTCATTCATAGAAAATTGATAAAGGATGGTAGTTTTCTCTGCATTATCCAGTCCAGCAATGATAACTTTTTGCTCCTGGTCATTGAACAGCCTCCTTACCCTGGTGTAGAGAATTCCCATCCTGGGGCAGCATACTCCCCTCCAGCCACCTGGGTCATCTGGCCTTCCCCAGTCCAAGGTAAGGGAGAGGAGAGTGACACAACAGAGCCTCTGCCTCTGCTGCTGCTTCTTCTCCCACACTTGGCAACCAGCTTGATTTCTGAGAACTGCAAGGAGACCTAAACCCAAGCCGACCAGCCTCACAAGCCACCATCCTCTCCCAGTTCCTTACTGGTCGCTGCAGTGGCGCCTACCAAGTGGGCAGGGTGTAATAATATTTGAAATCGTGATGAGTCTTTTTCAAATTCCTTAATTTTCTCTTTACTTTCAGTTTGAAAGGGACCGTCCTTTTTCAGTGGTCATTGGCCCTGTATTTGGGGGATTGTTGCTGTTCCATTAGAGAATGTGGCGGAAATCCCTAGGATGGGAGTTCAGTATTCTTTCATTTGTGTGCATCTCTACCCACTGTGGGAATGCCCCATGAACATTTGAACATATTTATGTACCTTATATGTATGCCAAGGTGAACTTCCTGTCATTTATCTCCCATTACTGACAACCCACACCAGTGTTCCTCCCTTGCCATAGTTGTAACCCTTCTGTGATCCAGAACTTCTTCAAAAATGAAACCAAGTGTATTGCCAATTAGATTAATAGGAAAATGAGGTAGTAATGATAGGTTTAAGCATAAGAAATAAAATGTATAATAATTTAGCAAAACTAAAAGTAAAAAAAATTGGGGTGTTAAAATGAAAAATATTAAAAATAATTTATTTGAAATGTTTTCCCTTTCATCACTGTAATAACTGTTGTCCTGTATGTACAGTGGTAATTTCTTACATTTCTTCCTCAGTGTCTTTTTTTTCATTATGTCTTCAAAGAAGGTTTAGATCACGGTCCATATACCCAACATCCTCCCTTAAGAATGTTGCAGAATGTCCAGATGGAAAGAAAAAGGGTAACATAAAAATAGGGGTTATTTAAAAACTACAATACATGATTACCTAAAGTATGTTTTAAAAAATATGCCCCAAAAGTATTTTTTTCAGAGCAGTGAATTTTTAAGAGCAAATATTACAAAGAAGGTAAAATGCATTTCTAGGAATCAGTCCATGTTGTCAAAGATACCTATTCAGGCACAATTGCTTGTAGTGCACTTTTAAATCCATTTTAGAAATGTCACCACTTTGATTACTCACTTTAGTGAATAGATTGTTCTTTTCTTTATTCTCAACCCATCTACCTAAAGGATTTTCTTATTTGTTGATCTTTTTTGCAGAACTAACTTTTAGTTGTGTTGATTCTATTTTTCTATTGTTTCATTCATCTCCGCTTTAATCTTTATTTCCAGCTTTGGATTTAGTTTTCTCATCTTTGTGTATTTCCTTAAGATATGAAATTATGTTATTGATTTGAGATGGTTATTCTTTCTAAATAAAGTTGTTTTTTGCTATATATTTCTCTGTTAATGTTTTCAGTGCATCTTTCAAGATTTGATATGTTGTGTATTCATTTTTGTTTCTCTCAAGGTGTTGTCTAATTCCTCTCATGATTTCATTTGTGAACCATAGATTCATGTGTGCTGTTGAGTTTCCACATACTTGTGAAACTTTCTAATTTACCTTCTATTTTTGATTTTTAGTTTCATTCTACTTTGGTAAAAGAAGATACTTCATGTTTCAGTGTTTTTATATATGTTGTGGGGTAACGTAGTCTCTTCTAGAAATGTTCCATGTGAACTTGAGAAGAATATATTCTGTGGGATCTAGTTGGCTTATAGAGTTGTTCAAGTCCTCTCTATCCTTAATGATTGTCTGTCTAGTTTTTCTATCCATTTGTGAAAGTGGAAAATGAAATTCTCCAACTCTTACGATAGATCTGTTTCTCACTTAAAATATGTCATTTTTTCCTCTCTATGTTTAAGTGCTCTATTGTTCCATGTATGTATGTTTTTAGTTATTGTATGTTCTTGATATTGACCCTTTTATGAATATATAAATGCTTTGTCTTTTGTAGACATGTTTGTTTTAATTTTGTCTGCTATTACTGAAGTGAGCCTAACTTTTCTTTTTTGTTATTATCTGCATGCCATATTTCAGTACTGTTGCCAATTTTCTCACTTTCAACGTCTCTGGGCCTTTGGTTCTAAAGTCACTCTGGGAGCCAGGTGTATTTCAGTGGTTTTTTACTTTAGTTTTTATAAATTATGTATTTTATTTCTAATATTTAAACCTGTCATTACTACCTCATTTTTCTGTTATTGAATTTGGCAATGTATTAGGCTTAATTTTTTAAAAAGTTTTGCATCACAACAGGATTCAACTATGGCAGGGGAGGAGCATTGTTGTGGGGTGTCATTGATGGGGGATGCATTGAAGGGAGTTCACCTGGGCATGCATATAGGGTATATAGATATGTTTGGATGTTCATTGGGTATTGACACAGTGGGTAGAGATTCACACAACTGAGGGAGTATAGGGTTCCCTTCCTAGGGAGCTCTGTCACATTCCCCAATGGGAAAGCAACCATGTGCGAGGGCAATGACCAGTGAAGAAGGATGGACCAATGATGAGCCCTCAATACTGATGATTATGCTTAATGAGCCTATTGTGCTTGTAATTTCAACTTGACCTGGTTTTGCAGGGTGCCTAAGAGTTACCTCCTGAGAGCCTCCATGTTGCTCAAATGTGGCCACTCTTAAGCCAAACTCTGCCAAATTCATGTCCCAGTGTGAGACATGACTCACGGGGATGAGCCTCCCTGGTACTGAGGGATTACTACCAAGCACAGCTTGTGAAGCTACTAGAAAAAGACCTTGAATAAAAGGGGGAAATGATAAAGACAAATGAGTTCATAATCTTAAGAGACTTAAATGTGTTGGGAGGTCATCAGAGGGGTCGTGCTTATGCATGTTTCAGCAGGGTCTCAGAGACAGCCAAAGTAGATACAAACCCAGGTGGTGGTGCTTTGAGGACTACAGAACACCCAGGTCCTATGGTCATGGCAGGTGGCTCCGGAGTTCAGTTCCTTGCCTGTGGGTCCATCTTTGGAATTTGTGCTCCTGAGTGTGATGAAGTTGGATTCAGATGCGACTTCTCTACACGTGCCTCTTCTGTCCCTTATATTGAACCTCTGGTTGGTGCTGGGGTTGGTGTATGCCCAGGAGACTTGAATCTTTGGGCTATCCATGTGCAAGCTGGGTCCTGAGCCTCAGAGGTGTTGCAACACCTCCTCTCCAATTCATTGGATTTACCCAGGTCAGCTTACAGGGAAGTGAGGATGGACGACCACCACACCAGGGAACCAAGAGAATCTACAGCTGTGGGCACGAGAGTCCTATCCAGCAGCCATGTGGAATCAAAGCCCCCTCTCAACTGAGAGATGGAGTGGGCATCACCTTCCCAAGGTCCTCAGGATGGAGGAGTAAAATATGGATTAGAGTAGACTTACTGTATTTCACTATAAAATTATTGAGACTCTAAAAATGGACTAAATTGTATCATTGATGTGGAGACAGTGGCCATTGGAGTTGCTGAACAGAGAGCAAGTTTAAAGGAGTTGTGATATGGGGGCATTTTCGGGATTTGGAGTCGTCTTGAATGATATTACTGGGACAAAGCAGGACATTATCCTGACATAACCCACTGAATGGACTGCAAAAGAGTGTAAACTACAATGTAAACTATAATCCATGCTGTGTAACAGTGCTCCAAAATGTGTTCATCAAATGAAATGAATGTGCCACACTAAGGAAAGAAGTTGTTGATGTGGGAGGAGTGGGGGGTGTGGGGAGTGGGGCATGTAGGAACTTCCTGTATTTTTTAATGTAACATTTTGTGTGACCTACATATCTTTTAATATTAAAGTATATTAAAAAAAATAAAATGGGTCTTGGGGAATGGGCGTGGCTTAGTGTTTGAGCACCTGCTTCCTGTGTATGAGGTCCCAGGTTCAATCCCCAGTACCTCCTAAAAAAAGTCAAGTGGGTCTCTTACAGGCAATAAATGATTGTATCTTTGTTTATATATGCCAAACTTTGCTTCATTGAAGTAATTACTGAAAAAGTATTAACTAAATAGAGCAGAGACTGCCACAATATATCAAATTACTTACAACAAAAGAATTAAAATTGACACTTGTGTTGTACATGTATTTTTGGTCAATATTTTTAATTGAAACTTTGTAGTGGACCATTTTAATTCCCTTCTCATTTCTGTTTTTCTCTATTTTAAACATTACCAAAATAATTTCTAATTTATAGGACGATTGCGCTAATAAAGAATACCTACATACATTCCTGCTTCTCATACCCAGATCCACCGTTTTTAATATTTTGCCACATTTGCACTTCCTTTCTTCTCCCTCTCTCCAAGGTGTTGAAGGGTAGGTAGATACACCTTGCTCCTTGAACACAATATTCCATGTACATTTCCTAAGAACTAGAATCTTCATTAATGTAACTGCCTTATGTCCTGTTAAATTTAAAATGTTTAATATTGCTATAAGGCAATATTGCTATAAGTCTCTATTCCAGTTTTTTAATATGTCCCAATAATATCTCTGAGTCTTTTTTCCTCCATTATTAGATCTCGTCTAGGATCATATATATTGTAGCGAATTGTCCATGACCTTAGTTGCTCTTTTCTTAAATTGTGGATACATATACAATACTTAACTATCTCAACCAGTCCCATGCATACCATTCAGTGGGATTAATTACACTGACCCTGTGCTAAGGTCACCACCATCTATTACCAGAACTTTCCTATACCGTAAACAGAAACCCTGTATCCATTCTGTGTTTACTCTTCTTGCCCCTCTGTACTGCACCAGGTAAGCTGTAATCTACTTTGTCTCTGAACTTGCCTATTCCATTTGTTTCAAATGAGTGAGCTTATGCAATACGTCTCTGTGTCTGACATTTTCACTCAGTGTGATGGCTTCTAGTTCATTCATGTTTTAGCATTTATCAGGACTACATTCTTTTTACAACTGAATAATATGCCATTGTATGTATGTATCACATTTTTTATCCACTTACCTGTGAATGGATACTTGGGTTCCTTCTGTCTTTTGGCTATTATGAAAATGCTGCCGTGAGCAGTGGTGTAAAACTATCTGTTCGAGTTCCTGCTCTTCCATTCTTTCGGGTATATACCAGGTCATGTGACAATTCTGTTTCCTCCAAACTGTTTTCCATGGTGTATGTAGCATCATTTTTTATTCCCATTAGCAATGTACAGGGCTCTCAGATTTTCTCCATCTTTTCTGTTATTTATTTATAATATCCATTCTCATGAGTGTAATCTACTAATATTTCTCTTTTTTTTTAAACGTGTACTTGTGGTTCCATATATATCACTCATAATTTCCCATTTCAGCACTTTCAAGGGGACAATTCAGTGAGCTGAATTATGCTCATGATGTTGTACTTACCACAGTATCCAGTACCCCAAATTGTTCATTACCTCAAACGGAAACTCTGTTCCCATTAAACAGTACTACCTCTCTCTCCTCCCTTCCAGCCTTTGATAACATAAAATCTACCTGCCTCTATGAAATGTCCTTCTTCTCATTATTTCATATAAACAAAGATTAGACAATATTTGTCATTTTGTGTCTGGGTTATTTTCCAAAACATTATGTCTTCAAGGTTAATGCATGTTGTAGTATGCATCATGACATCCTCCACTTTTATGACTGAATATTATTGCAGTGTGTGCATACCACTTTTTGTTTATTGATTCACCTGCTAATGGACACTTGTGTTGCTTCTACCATTGTCTACTTTGAACAATGCTGCTGTAAATATTGGTGTACCAATAACTATCTGAGTCTCTGCATTCGGTTCTTTTGAGTATACACCAAGAAGTGGGATTGCTGGGTCATCTGTAATTCTGTTTAACTTTTTGTGGAACTGCCAAGCTGGTTTCCACAGTGTCTGCACCATTTTACAATGTCTCTAGTAATATTAGGATCCCTATTTCTGTGTATCTTCACCAACATTTACTTTTTTTTTAGCTAACAAAATCAGTGGATGTTAATTGGTATCTCATTGTAGATTTGATGGGCATTTCTCGGATAACCAGTCATGTTGTGTATCTTTTCATGTACTGTTGGCTATGTGTATATCTTGAGAAATTCCACTTAAATCATGAGTGAAGTCCTACTGTCTTAGACTTTACTGCATTGGGAAGTGTTTTGTTTTGTTTTCTCTAAGCAAGTTTATTAAGATAAATTCACATACTATCCAGTCCAACTAAAGTGTACATAAATAACTTTTGGTATCATCCCAGCATTGTGCATTTATCTCTGTAGTCAATTTTAGAGCATTTTCATTACTCAAAAAAAAAACAAACCCTATCCCTTAGCAGTCACCACTCAATTCCTCTACCTTCCCCACCATATGTAACTATTAATCTAATTCCATCTCTATAAACCTATTTATATTCACTTTTTAAAAATGATTTACTTTTTATTTATCTCCCCTTTCCCCACCCCCACCCCAGTTGTCTGTTTTCTGTGTCCCTTTGATGCGTGTTCTTCTTTTGTCTGTTTCTGTTGTTGTCAGGGGCATGAGAATCTGTGTCTCTCTTTGTTGCATCATCTTGCTGCGTCAGCTCTCCATGTTTGCGGTGCCATTCCTGGGCAGGCTGAACATTCTTTTGCACTGTGCGGCTCTCCTTATGGGGTGCACTTCTTGTGCATGGGGCTCCCCTATGTGGGGAACACCCCTGTGTGGCAGGGCACCCCTTCCACACATCAGCACTGCGCATGGGCCAGCTCCACAGGTCAAGGAGGCCGGGGGTTTGAACCGCGGACCTCCATGTGGTAGACAGACGCCCTAACCACTGGGCCAAGTCCGCGTCCCTGTATTCACATTTTAGATGAGTGGAGTCTAACGATATATAGTACTTTGTGTCTGATTTCTTTCACTTAGCTTAATTTATTTTTAGCCATTGATGGGAAAATATTAATGTATTACTATTCTCTACAGTTCAAGTTTGCTTTAAGTGTATTTCCACCCAATTACCACCCTATTTTTTAACATCTTTTGATATTAACATACATTTGTTTTGATTCAGGGAAGAATACTTTTATATTTATATTATTGATCACACACATTCTACACACAGGATTCACTTTGCTTGTACAGTCTCATACTTCATCTTATAGCTTTTCTTCTAGTGGTATACACGAACCTAAACTTTCCATGTCAACCACTGTCACACCGACCCACGTGTTAGGACTGTGAATTATAATCACGATAATATGCTATCATCACCTCTCCATTTTCAAGCATTAACAATCAGCCATGTTATAAATCCTGCACATTTAAACCTCAGTCTATCTTCTGGTGACCTATATCCTAGCCATTAACTTCATGAGTTTGCTCATCATATTTAATTCCTATTAGTGAGATTATATAATATTTGTCCTTTCGCATCTGTCTTTGTTTCATTCAACATAATGTCCTCAGTGATAATCATGTCACATGGATGGAGAATTTATTTCTTACAGCTGAATAATGTGGTAGGCGGATGCCCTAACCATTGGGCCAAGTTCACTTCCCCTACAGTGATTTTAATATGCTCTTATAATCCTTTTTATTTCTGTTCAGCAGTAATATTTCCCCTTTTCAATGCAAATGATTTTTATTATTTACCTCCTCTCCTTTTTTGTCAGCTTATCTAATATTTGTCATAAGTTTGGACATTTTGTGTTTTCATATTCATTCATCTCTAGATATTTCCACAATTCCTTATGACTTCTTTGACCCATTGGGTCTTGAAGAGTGTATTGCTTAACTCCCCCATATTTGTGAATTTTCTAGTTCTCTATAGTTACTGAAGTTTAATGGCATTTCATTGTGGTTAGATACAATATTTTATATGATTTTGATGTTTCAAAATTTATTGAGACTTGTTTTGTGGTATAACATATAGCCTAATCTGGGATATAATCCTTGTGCACTTGAGAAGAGTTTGTACTCTGTTGCTTTCAAACAGGTATGTTACATATTTCTTGCACATACATACTCTCCCTTTCTGTTATAAATATCTATATAGGACTGCTAGGGCTAATACGTACATAGATTCATTCCAGTCCTCCATTTCCTTTGCACCTTCAGTTTGAAAATGCTAGCCAATATTGAAAGTGGTATATTGAAATCTACTACTATTAATACAGCCCTACCTATTTCTCACATCAAATCTGTGAATTTTGCTTCATATATTTTGTGCCTCAAGATTATGTACATATATTTTTATAATTGACTCTTTTTTCAATATATAGGGTCTTCCGTTGTTCCTTCTAAAAGCATTTGACTTTGTTTTGTTTGATGATAATTTAACCATTCCCACTGTGTTTTGCTTAATATATTCATGGAATAGTTTCCATTTTTTCACATTTAACCTCCTCATGTCTTTGAATTGAAGATGTGTCTCCTGTAAGCAGAATATAGTTGTCATGCTTTTTTATATATTGTTCTGATTTCTGCCTTTTGACTGGGGTATTTAAGCCATTTACTTTATTTTTTTAAATTTTTTATTTTTTCTCTCTTTTTTTTTAAATGTTACATTCAAAGAGTATAAGAGATCCCCATATACCCCCAACCCCTCACCCTACTCCTCCCACATCAACAACCTCTTTCATTATCATGGGGCATTCATTGCATTTGATGAATACATTTTGAAGCACTGCTGCACCACATGGTAATGGTTTACATTGTAGTTTACACTCTCCCCCAGTCCACCCAGTGGGCCATGGCAGGACATACCATGTCCAGCATCTATCCCTACAGTATCACCCAGGACAACTCGAAGACCTGAAAATGCCCCCACATCTTATCTCTTCTTTTCTCTCCCTGCCCTCAGCAGCTACTGTGGCCACTTTCTCCACATCAGTGCTACAATTTCTTCCATTACTAAACACAGTAGTTCCATAGTAGAATATCAGTAAGTCTACTCTAATCCATACTCTCTTCCTCCATCCTGTGGACCCTGGGATGGTTATATCCACTCCACCTCTATATCGAGAGGGGAGCTTCGATTCCACATGGACAATGACTGCAGTTCTGCTTGCAGTTGTAGGCACTCTTGGCTCCCTGGTGTGGTGGTTGACCTTCTTCACCTCCCTGTTAGCTGGTCTGGTTAACTCCAATAAACCAGAGTGTAGGAGTTCCAAGTCTGCTGAGGCTCAGGGCCTGGCTCTCACCTGGACAGCCCAGAGATTCAGGTCTCCTGAGTATACACCAACCCCAGCACCAACCACAGGTTCAGTAACAGTGGCAGAAGAGGCATGTGTAGAAATGTCACATCTAAGTGCAACTCCATCACACTCAGGAACACAAACACCAAAGTAGGGCCAACTGACATGACACTGAATTCTGGAGCCATCTACCATGACCATAGAACCTGTAGGTCTCTGTATCCCTCAAGAGAACCAGTACCTGGGATTGTATCTACTTTGGCTGTCTCTGGGACCCTGCTGAGGCATGCTGAGTGCAACCCTTCTGATGACCTCCTGACTATTTTTTTGGAGACTCATAGCCATATAAACTCATTTGTCCTTTCCATTTCACTCATTTAATCAAGTTCAAAAAGCAGATTTTAACACCTGATATTACATGTAGGCTGAGCTATTCTGCTGGTCTGAGTTGACCCTTTTATTCAAGCTCTTTTTCTAGTTACATCATCAGTTGGTGCTTGGTAGTAATTCCTCTGTGCCAGGGAGGCTCATCCATGGGAGTCATGTCCCATACTGGTGGGAAGTTAAAAAATGCATTTACATGCTGAATTTATAAGGCATTTACTTTAAATAAAACTGCTGGTAATGCAGGGATTCTGCCATTTTGCCATTTGGTTTGTTGGTCATACTTTTTTTGTACTTTAATTCATTTTTCTTTTAATTAATTTTTTTAATTTTAAAGATTCTTTAGATACATAAATGTTATATGAAAGATATAAGCGATTTCCATATGTCCTCTTCCCATTCCCTCCCACTTTCCCACATTAACAACACACTTCATTAGTGTGGTACATTTGTTTCAATTGACAAACACATATTGAAGCATTGCTACTAACCATGGACTACAGTTTACACTTTGTTCCACACAATTTTTTAAGTTTTGACAAAATATACAGTGGTCTGTATCTGTTACTGCAGTGTCAGGCAAGACAAATCCAATATCCCAACAATGTCCCCATATTACACCTAATCTTCCCTCTCCCATCCTTGAGGACCTCTAGTGGCCACTGCCTTTACATTACTGATAGGAGTTCTTCCATTGCTAGAAGAATAATAACTCTATACTATGTTGATAGTTATTCTACTTTAGTCCATTGTTGATCCCCAGGCTTGAGGATTTTGAGATGGTGATGTCCATTCTGCTTATAATTTAGTGGGGTCTTAGATCCTATGGGGCAGATGAATGAAACTACCTTGCTTGCAGCTGTAGACACTCTCTGTTCCTTGGGATGGGAATTGTCTATCATCATCTCCTTGTTAGTTGTCCTGGGTGAGTCCAATGAACTGGAGAGTAGGCATTGCAATTCTGAGATTCAGGGCTTATCTGGCACGTGGATGAACCAATGATTCAAGTGTCTTTGACATACACCTATGAAGTATAATACTAACTATAATGCTAACTAAAGGAAGGGGCAAAAGAGCTATGTGTAGGAAAACCACAAATGAGTCCAACTCCATTACACTGGGAGCTTAAATTCCAAAGTAATACTCACTGACAGGGTTCTGAATTCCTGAGCCATCTTATAGTTTATGGATGTCTCTAGAGCCTCTGGAGTCCCACTATTTGAAGCATTTGTTTACTGTGGAAGTCAGGGAGATCCTGCTGTGACTCTGGAATGACCTCAAAACTCACTTTGAAATCTTTTAGCCCAGAAAACTAATTTGCATGTACTGTTTCCCCTTTTTGGTCACGCTCTTTTCCCATCTGCGTTGCTAGTTGGTGCTTAGTAATAATCCCTCAGTGTGAGGGAACCCATCCTTGGGTGTCAGGTCCCACACTGGGGCAAGTATTGCATTTTTGGGTTAGAGAGAGGCCACATGTGAGTAACAAAGAGGCTTTCAGGAGGTAATTCTTAGGCAACCTCTAATATTAGGCTAAGTTTCAATTTCAAAAGAAAAGGTGCATAAGTAGACTCATCAATATCAAGGACCTGGCATGATCGTCTGTCTTCATTCACTAGGCGCTGACCCTTGTACTTGGAGGATTCTTGCTGATATATTAGAGAATGTAGCAGAACTCTACAGGATGGGAATTCAATATTCTCAGTTATTGTGTGTATCTCCACCCACCAAGACAATGCCACATGAACACTTGAACATATATGCCTTAGAGGCATGCCACAGTTGAACCCCTTCCCATGCATACCCATCACTGACACTCCACACCAGTGATCCTCCCCACCACTGTTGAGACCCTTCTGTGAACCAAAACCTACTTCTCCAAAAATGAAGGCAAGAAAACAACCACATAAAATTAATAAGAAAATGAAATAATAATTAGAAGTTTAAAAATAACCAATGAAATTTTTTTAATTGAAAAAAATTTTAGATATTTTTCTTTTGTCAGTTTAAGCTATGTTGTCTTGTGTGTAAACTGATATTTTCTTCTATATATTCCCCCAGTGTTTAATTTTTTTTTCACTTTTTTCTTCAAAAAAGCTTTAGGATACTGAAAAGTCACATAGAGAATACTGGTGATTTCCATATACCTATCACCTTCCCCTTTTCTCCTCTCTATTAATAACCTTTTATATGCAGATGGTACATTTGTTGCAATTGATGTACAAACATTGAAGCATTGCTATTAATTATGGTCAATTTTTTACATTATGGTTTGCATTTTGGATTGTACACTTTTATAGGTTTTGATGAAAGTGAGTAGAGGGTTGTGAACCGATGCCCACACAGGCAAAATCTGTGATAAGTTGGGGGGGATGTAGCTGTGCAGTGGATGATGGTGACAGTGGTCCAGTTATTTGATTGGGTTCAGCGGTGGTGGTCTTAGGAGTAGTGGAGTGAGGGGGGTTGGTTGGACTATCTGTGGAAACCGGACGGTCAGGGGAAGGAACAAGTGGATTCTGGGGATTTGCAGGTCTGTGGTTAAAACTGCATTGTTGGCAATGTTCTTTTGGCAAATATGGCAGGGAAGGGTTACTGGTGTAGGGTGTTGGGTATGAGGGTACATGGAACAGGAGACACCTGTGGCAGGCTTCTATGGAATATGTGTTCATTTTGTCATAGTGTGTAATAGCAGTGTGTGGAGACCCACACAATAATTAAGAAAATGGAAACTCCCATCCTGGGGCATCCTGCTGTGTTCTCAGTTAGAGGGACAAGAATTCCTTGAGAACATAGGCAGTGCCTAATAAAACAGACAGTATGTCAAGCCTTAATATTATTGCAAGAACTACGAATGTTATTCTTCAAAAATTGAAAACTTAGTGGTTACCACAGGTACTGAGGGGAAGGGCAGGAAAGAACAGAATAGGTGGAATGTAGGGCATTTCTAGAACATTAGAATTGTTCAGCATGATCTTCAGTAATGGATATAGGCTTCTTCAAATTTTGTCATTTCATTCTTTACTGCCTCCTTTTGTATTTAGTTGCTCTTTTGTTGTAAACCGATTTGAATCACTTCTCATTTCCTTTTTTGCATAGTTTTTTGATATTTTCTTTGTGTTTGCCATGGGGGTTAGTTTATAACATCTAAATCTGTAACAGTATCTTTAGATTTGATACCTACCTAACTTGAATATTATCCACCAACTATGTTCAGGTACTCCTCCATCCTCCCCTCTTTATGAAGTTGTTGTCACAGATTACATCCGGATTTGTTTTGAGTTCCAAACCGTACATTAATCATTATTAAGACATTTGCATGGTATATTCTGTATGTCGAGTTACATACCAAAAAGTACAATAAAATAGTACTGGCATTTGTAATTACCCAGGTAATTACCTTTACTGGAGATTTTCATTTTTTAATGCTGCTTTGATTTTTTTTTCCCATCTGATGAACACCCTTTAGTTTTTCTTGTGGGTCAGGTCAAGGGGTTGAACCAGGCTAGTAAGATAGAAAATCAATAGATGGATCTGGTAAGAATTCCATGTGGACATCAGCAACCCCAAGATGGCTGCTGGAAGACTCTGCCCAAGATTCTGCCACTCGGAAGAAGACTTCCTCCAGAAGCCATGAGAAGTCCCAAGTATTCCCCAAGGAGTTTATCATTTGGCCCTCTTGGGGGATGGATGGAGGAAATAAGGCAATCAGAACAGTCAACAGCTGGAACTCCTTCCTTGCCATTAACAAAGGGGTGGGATAATTAACAGGTCAAAAGGCAGGCATGGGGCCTGAGCATGCTCTAGTGTGCTCTCTTGCCTCTGTACCTGGCATGCAGCTGCCTACCTCCCTGCTTGAATCACAGTGCAAGTAAAACTTGGGCATTTATAATGTATAATGGGAAACTGTAGCCCATAAATCAGCCCTCTTTATCACTTTTCAGCCCCTTCCTCTCTACCTGGGACCCCTACTGTTTTCTCCCATTTCTCTTTCCTCCCTAACTGAATAAATTACTGGCCTAACTCACCCAGCCTGCTCTTGAAATGCATTTCTGTAGCATAGCCAAGAACCTAAATAAAATCTGGTAATAGGGTGAGGAACACTCAGCTTTTGTTTATCTGAGAATGCCTTAATCTCCCCCTCAGTTTTGAAAGAGAGCTTCTCTGGATATAAAAAATTTTTGTCCTAATGATTTTCTTTTAGTACTCTATAAATATATCTTCCCACTGCCTTCTTGCCACAACATTTCTGATGAGAAACTGGCACTTAATGTTATTGGGGCTCCCTTTTACATGACACAGTACTTCTGTCTTCCAAATTTCAGTATTCTCTTATCTTAGGTGTGTGACTCATTCTTTTAAGTAAAATTAGACCTTGTTCCTCTCAATTTCATGAACCCACTGGCTTCTTCACTAGAATTCTGGAATCTTGACTCTGCCCAGTGGTGTTTTCTCCAAAGTTATTTTAGCAATGTCCTTAGAAAGCTGTGCCCCAGAGTATCTGGCATATTCCCTTCCATGGGTTTTTGTTTATTGTGATGCACTCTGGCTTGTAGCTGGTTGCATGTGTTTTCTCTGAAGCTTCAGAATTGAAATTGTCCATTGATGTCAAAACACTGAAAACTGCACAGTTAACATTACTGATTTATGAAAGTGAAAGTTCTGTTGAAAGTTCATTACAACAATAATGCAATTGAGAAGATTGGTTGCTTCAGTGAAATTGTGACCAGTAACACTATACTGTTGTCTATGTTTGAGAAAATATGGCACTCACTGGGACATGGAGACTGGGGATTGCAGGCAGGCAGGAGTTTATTGTGAAGCTCTCCCAGCGGAGGGGTCTGAAGATGAGGCTTAAGCTCGCTCTTGGAAGGTGCAGATGTGAATTTATACAGTACATCAGTAGGCAGGAAAGCATTATTTCAAGGAGAGAGTGTTAGACTCTGAGTATAGCTCTGGTTAATAAGGAGCTGTAAAAGTGAATTATTCTTGTGCAGGGCTTGGGGGTAGTGGGCTAGGAGGCAGGGTATTCTTGGAATGCAGGGCCCTGGAAGGGATGGGTCCTTACTGGCTCCATTTCCATTGTGCTGTCCTCTGTAGTAAGCAGCTTTGTTCAATGAATAGAAATGAGTCACTGCCTTATGACCTATTAATCTGTTCAAACCTTGTAGCTCTAACATTCCCCTTAGATTACATGTATATGATGAAGGACCTTAGTAATGGGAATACTGGGCAGAAAGAAAGGGCGATTGCAGGCAAAGATGTATTGAGAAGCTTTCACAACGGCGGGGTTCTGAAGAATAACCTTCAGCCCACCTCTGACAGAGGCAGTCATGATTGGAGGAAAGAGGGTATTGACTCATTCTGGCTCCTTTCTGCTGTTAGGGGGCATTAGGGGTTCTCTTCTCATGTAGCTGGTGGGTTTTGCATTGTGGGATGGTTATTGACTCCTCTTTTAATAGGAAGGTTTCATTTACATATTCTTGGGTGGTTTGAACAGCTTGGATGAATTAGGTGAGAAGCTGTAGGAGATAAGAACCACACATGAGAAGGAGAATAATTATTAGTGGGGTTATTCGGGGTATTTGTATAGCATTAAAGATGAAGAAAAATATGAGAGCCATGTAAAAGCAAAAATGTTTCGAGAGTTTCCATCTAGGGAGATTGTGAAAAAGTCATCTTTGAGGTCTATACCGTGTAATGTGTGGTTTGGGGAGTGATATGTGATAGGAGGTTATAGGGGTTGAGGACTAAGGGGACTATAGCCTGGGTTGCTTGGTTGACAGCTCTCATGTCTTGGACTAGACAATAACTGCCATTAGGTTTTTCAACAGCTAGGATAGGTGTATTGTACAAGATTTGGTGGGCCTAACAGCACTGTGGCACAGTTTGTCAATGGTGGGTTTAAGTCCACACTTAGCACTGCAGGAGAGAGACTATTGGGGAATGTTGATGAAAGAAGGGCTGTCTTTTAGGGTGATTCTTACAGGGGAGAGGTGTGAGGCTATTGAGGGAGAGTCAGTGTTCCAGACTTGGGGGTTACTTTCTGTTGTAAGATAAAAGAGATGTCAGTAGGAGGGGCAGTAGGAGTTAAGGCTGGGGCTGGGGACAAAAGGAGAAGGAAGCCACCTTGGGGGGAGGGTCATGAAAAGGAGCTAGAGGAGTGCAGTTTGGATAGAATGTCTCCTCCTAAGAGTGGGGAGGGGCATGATGGTATAACTAGGAATTGGTGTGAGAATGTGAGATTTTCTATAGTGCAAGGGAGGGGCATGTAATCAATGGAGAGGAAGGAATACCCTCAATTCCCACAGTAGAGGTTGAGAAAGATGTTAAATATCCTGAATGTTCTGAAAGGACCAAGTACGTGGCCCGTGTCAGTTAAAAAGGAGCTCAGCTTTCCTCCAACCTTGATGATAACCCTTGGTTCCCACTTACTGATGGAGATGAGGGGCCTCTCCAAACCCAGACCTGTCAGTCTTCTGCTGTTATTCTGAGTAGGTCAGGAAGGGAAGATGATCGAGGCTGGTAAGATGTGTTGGAGGGGCTTTCCCAGAAACTGGGTTTTCTGGACAATCCAGCTTCCCATGGTCTCTAAGTCAGCACATCAGACAAGCCCCAGCAGGGTCTTAGATTGGGGCGTGCATGAGCCCAGTGTCCTTTCTTCCCACACCTAACACAGGGTCCAAGTGGCAGCCACAGGAAAGAAGAGGGATGGGGTTCTTGGAAATTGACTCTGAGGGCAGCAGCAAGGAGGGAGGCTTCAGCTTGATCTCGTTTGTGTTTTTCTAATTTGGCTTCCTCCTCTCTATTATTAAAGACCTTGAAGGCTGCTTTAATTAGGTCTTTCTGAGGGGTTTGAGGGGCCTCCAGTAATTTCTGCCTTTTTTTGTGTTTTTTTTTTTTTCTATCTGGTGGTATGTCTTAGTGATAAAGTGGCTATGAGAGTGTAGTCGTCTGGATTCAGAATCCGTGTCAAAATTAGTATATTTGAGGAGTGATTCATTTAATCTATTCATAAAGGCAGCAGGGTTTTCATCTGATTTTGGGGAAATTTCTTTGATTTTGTCATAATTTAGTGCTTTGAGAGCTGCCTTTTTCATGCCTTCTATTATGCAGGTTAGGAAGTTAGCCTCACGATCTAAATCTCTGGAGGTTACCTGATATTCCCACAGAGGGAGGCTGCAGGAAGTGCATCAGCACCAGAGGCACATCAGGGAGGGCCCTGTGTGTGTAGGGAATTGGCAAAGGCAGTGGCTGCAGCCCAAATGCAGCTTTTTTCCATGGGGCTGGTAGAATAAGTTGTTATGACATAATATATGTAGAGTGAGAAGGGAATGTGTATTTTAACTTTGTTTTTCTGAGAAGAGTGTTGATATTTGTGTAGAATTAAGAGGTGGAGAGGGGTTAACCTTTGTTCTTACAGAGGTGGAGGTGGACAGTGGGGAACGGGGAGGATGTAGTCCTCATGAACTGGTGAGAGGGGAAAATGGAGGCGCAGAAGAGGGCACAGCAGAGGGCTGAGGGGCGGAAGGTGGTGGCAAGGATGAGGATGGAGGCAAACTTGCAGGCCGACAGAGGGGTGCAGGAGGACCTTGGCTTGCTGGATCAACATTGAGATTTTCAGGAGATTTGGGAGGTGGGTGAGAGGGAGATGGCAGTTTCTGAAGGAGCAATAGGATTTGGTAAGAGGAACACGATGGACAGAGGAAAAGACAGTTTCAGAGAAATAGGAAGACCTGAACGTAAGGACCTCTAACCAGTGGGCATTGCGCTGGATGAACTTTTCCAGATCTCTGAGGATCTGTCTGTCAAAGGTACCATGTTCCAGCCATTGACTTTCATATTCTAGTTTGTACTGAGGCCAGATTGTAGTGGAGTAATAGAGAGGAGCTGAAGTAGTGGAGTAATAGAGAGGAGCTTCCCATTTTTGGAAGCTGGGATGAGGTCAGGGACTCTCAGGGTTGACTGAGCACCTCAGATGTCCCCACATTAGTCAGAGAACCTTAGCAGCAGGAAGTCCACAGCCAAGACCAGATGTCTCTGACTCCTGAGGGGCTTCTGGGGATGCAGGTCGGGCATCTGCCGTGGTCCCCAGAAACGAAGAGAATCACTGACCTACCCAGGATCTGTGGAGTTGTCTAAAACAACAGGGGAAAGAACAGGATCCTCCAGAGAAGAATTCCCTTAACGCACCCAGCTGGTGATGGGAGTCCAGTGTTGGATGAAGCTACAGCATCAGAATTGGTAGTTCTCACCAATCAGCTGGTCTCAACACAATCCCAAGTGTCTCTGGGGCTTGCTCTGTCTCTGAGGTTCACTCTGAGGAGTTCCAGGAGAGGGTGAAAAGTAGGATAGCACTCAAAGTTGCATGATCAGAATAAGGAGTAACCCTGGGCGAGCTGATGCAGCCCACTGCTTCCCAGGTTGCAAGGTGTGGTGGCAGGGGTCTCCTCTTCCCAGATCCCAGGTTTCCGACAATATATGTTAGATGTTGGGGTGAGACAGTTGGGATGCAGAAACCAGCAATTGCTGGCAAGGATTTATTGGGAAACTCTCCCAATGGAGGGGGTTTGAAGAATCAACTTCAGCCCACCCCTGGCAGAGGCAGTCATGAATTTATCCAGTACATCTATAGGCAGGAGCATGCTTAGACAGTGGGAGTGGGTGTGGGCTTAGGTAAGACCTGAGGGCCAATAGGTTGGTTAGGGAAGGTGGGTGAGGGACAGTGAATTCTAGGGGTGTGGGAAGGGTTGGTGGGGTCACGTGGCTTCTTTGTCTACTCTTGTGAGGAAATGAACTGTATCAGGACACGTCGGCTCAGGATGCGGGTCTGTTCTAATTCATGAGACATGGCTCCTTCTGAGGAAACTTCCCACTTCCACGGTTGGGCAGGTTAATAATAAACTTGCAGCTTCTGCAATTCTTAGCTGTTATGGTGGCTAGGGATGGGGCCTAGTGCTGTCATAGGAGACTTTAGGATATTAACTGTGGTTTCAAAAGTGTTTTTGAGTGATTTTTTATTGTTCATGGATTTAAGATTCGCAGCCATCAGAGCTGCATAGACCAGGACGGTGATCAAAATGACCACATTTTCCCAGTTTAGATAGTTTGAAGTATAGGCAACAACAATGTATTATTAATTGCCCTTTTGGGTTTGGGGCAGCTGGCACTTTAACTTGTAATTTAGACTTAGTCCTTTGCTGTAAGGATCCAGGTACAAAGTTAGAAGAGTCCCCTTGCAGTGTCTGCATCACTGAAAGCATACCTTGCCCCTTCTGATAGAGGGAGGGGCCGATGTAATCCACTTGCCATCGTGCTCCTGGAGTCTCTGCTCGGCCAATGTGTCTCATCCAGTGAGGTAATGGTCATTGGGTGAGCACGATGGACACTTGAGGGTGATGTTGGTGAGCTGCTGGTGAGTGACAGGTAGTTGGAACTGCTGGCCTAGGCACCACCAGGTCTGGTATCCATGGTGTTTGCTTTTTGGTGGAGCCACTCTGCTGCCTTTGGGTCTCAGTGGGATGGCTCTGGATCTTCTTGAGGGCATCTGCCTCAATAGTCCCAAGAGAGATGTTAGAGGAGGGGGCATGGCTGTGATAGAATATTACCTCTCACTGCTGGCAGTTGTTCCAGATGTTCTTCCACAGACTTCTCTTCCCCACAGAGGACAGCCCACAGCAGTTCATTGTTCCTGTCTCACACTTTGGTTTCTGCTAGGAATTGTGACTAAAACTCAAGTGGTATTTGTTTAGAAAGTTGCCTCTACCACACACCCCACCCATAGCCAATATTGGTCCTGGCTACATCCAATACACAGGACAAGTTAAGACCTACCCCCTTACCGCTTGAGCCTGTGTTATTGTTTTAAAAGCACCTGCTGGGGGCTGTGGGGGATGGGGTTCTCATTTCCCAGCACATTTTCTGATTAACATGAAACATAGCTTTTAATATCTGAGCTAAGTGAGGGATGAAGGGTTTTCAGGATCCCAAAAATATTATAAACCTTAGCAATATAAGAAAATGTACTTTATCAGTTACAACAGAGGGTTCAGTTTTTTGTTTTACTTAAGTAAACACCATTTAAGATAAAATTGTCTTTGATGTTTCTCTTAATTCTGAAAAAAAAAAAAGATTACTGGTGGGCATGATATCATCAAGAAGGTTACAGCCACTGGTTTTTGGGTTTTTTTTTCACACAGCCAGAATTTTGCCACCAGGACAAATGATTTGGCTATGCACATAGCCTTGGGGAAGCACTGTAAAATCACAGTTGGCCTTCTCACATGCAGGTCAATATAGACTGGATTGATTTGCCTAAGGAGATACTAAAGGAAGCTTTAGCAAGTCTTAAACAAAGTGATAGTGACATAACTGGATATTAATTTTTGTAAAACACTGGGAATATTTAAGACTGCTACAGACAGCAGTGGCATTACTTTAATTCATGATAATCTGTTATGCATCAACCCTGACAGCCCCTCGAGGTCACTCTTTTTCTGCAGCCATAGAACTGCTTCTTTAGTGGAGCTGGGGCAAATCAGTTGAACACATACTAAAGCATGTCTCTTGATTTCTAGATGGAGAGGTTGTTTCTGTGACACAACCAATTTGAAAAATAATTATGGAAGCGGACTTGGCTCAAGGGATAGAGCATCCAACTACCACATGTGAGGTCCATGGTTCAAACCCAGGGTCTCCTTGATCCACGTGGAGCTGGCCCATGCACAGTGCTGATGCACAAAAGGAGTGCTGTGCCATGCAGGGGTGTCCCCCATGTAGGGGAGCCCCACGCACAAGGAGTGGGCCCCATAAGAAGAGCCACCCAGTGTCAAAGAAAGTTCAGCCTGCCTAGGAGTGGCACCGCACACATGGAGAGCTGATGCAGCAAGATGATGCAACAAAAACAGACACAGATTCCCGATGCTACTGACAAGAATAGAAGCAGATAGGGAACACACAGTGAAGGACAGATAGCAGACAACTGGGTTGGGGGGGGGAAGGGGAGAGAAATAAAACGTAAATCTTCAAAACTATAATAATGATTAAAGCCATGATTAACAACATTATACTTTAATATTATGCTGAAACATATTTTAGATTTTCAGGAATTTTATGCACTCTTTTGAAGTGAACATTTTACTGATACTACATTGATTAGTAGAGGTTTAAAGAATTCCTTTTAATTTGATAACACTTTTATTTTTATTTTTAGATTTATTTATTTATTTCTCTCCCTTCCCCCACCCCTGCCCCAGTTGTCTGTTCTCTGTTTTCATTCGCTGTGTGTTCTCTGTGTCCGCTTCTATTGTTGAATTGTCAGCAGCACCAGAAATCTATTTCTATCCTTGTTGCATCATCTTACTGTGTCAGCTCTCTGTGTGTGCAGCACCACTCCTGGGCAGGCTGAACTTTTCTTTCACACTGGATGGCTCTCCTTACTGGGAGCAGTCCTTGTGCATGGGCTCCCTTACATGGGGGACACCCCTTTGTGGCACAGCACTCCTGGCATGCATCAGAACTGCGCATGGGCCAGCTCCACATGGGTCAAGGAGGCCCTGGGTTTGAACCATGGACCTCCCATGTGGTAGATGGGTGCCCTATCCTTTGGCCAAGTCTGCTTCCTCATAACACTTTTAAACACTTTCCATTCAACTTATATCAATTGAACTCAAATATTCTATTATTTTACTTTTTGCCAAGGTGAAAGATATTTTTCAGGACTTGACTCTGGGAAGATAGGTTTGAACATTATGTTCTTTTAAAAGTGATGAGATTTATTATTATTCTTTTTAACAGCCAAGGAAATGATAGGATTAAACTATATGAAGCTATTTTGATAAAAAGAGATTTTTCTTTTATATACTGATTAGTCAGGAGAAAAACTTTTTGGAAACTTTTAGCTAAGACAGACCACTAGTATACTCTTTCATATTACAGCTTTTAAAATTTCATAGATAGACATAATAAATTTTGCTCAACTTTAACTACAAAAATTTCTTTTTCATGAATCTTCTGCACGTTCTGTATTCATTCAGGTTTTGTTTTATATTTTAACTTTTCTTGATAACCAGTTCTTTTATCTTAGGACAAAATTACTATTTTTTTCCTTAACAATATGGTGTAACACATTATACACCCTACATACATAAGTCACTAAAATGATTTTGGGAACTGTCTCAAAGCAAATTTCTTACAGCATGCAATGATCATGATTACATTAATTAAGAGGTATTTTATTTTACCAATGCAGGATAACTACTTTCCCCATTATTTTATGAAAACCTATGATTCACAATGGAATCAAACCTAACTTATTTTCTATTACAACTTTAATATGCAGATTGAGATGACTTGACAAGTTTTTCTGTTATGAGGTTAATCATGAACTCAGTTTCTGTTTAATAATGACTTTCTAGAACTCCTATATCTCGAAAATAAAAAGACAACCCATTTAAAAAATGGGCAAGAGAATTGAACAAACACTTCTCCAAAGAAGAAATAGAAATATCTTAAAAGCACATTGAAAAATGCTCCAAATTACTAGCTATTAGGGAAATGCAAATCAAAACTACAATGAGATACCATCTTACTCCCATGAGACTGGTGGCTACCAAAAAAACCCAGAAAACTACAAGTGCTGGAGAGGAATGTGAGCACTCATCCATGGCTGGTAGGAATGGAGAAGGATCCAGCCATTCTGGAGGACACTTTGGTGGTTTCTCAAAAAACTAGCTCTAGATTTGCCATATGACCCAGCAGTTCCACTGCTGGGAATATACACGGAAGAACTGAAAACAACAACACAAACTGATATATGCACATCAGTGTTCATAGCATCATTATTCACTATTGCCAAAGTTGGAATGAGCCCAAATGCCCATCAATAGGTGAATGTATAAATAAAATATGGTATATACATGAGATGGAATACTACTCAGCTATAAGAAGGAATAGAAACACGTGGCATAACATGGATGAATCTTGAGGACCTTATGTTGAGTGAAGCAAACGAGGCATTGAAGAACAAATACTACCTGACCTCTCTGGTATGAAATAAGTAAACCCAGCTGTCTCAGAGAGCTAGAGACTGGATTATAGGCTTAAAGAAAGTTGGGGTGGAAGGGGTTGGGAACTGATGCCTACCTACATGGTGAAATCTATAAGCTGGAGGTAAGTATTTGTAACAGGGAAAGGATAAGATGGGGGCATAGGGATATCTTTGGGTTGGGTTTTGTGGGCTTGAGGGGGACTAGGGTTGGGAGGAGGGTCAGATGGCCCAAGGAACTGGGGGGAATGCTAAGGGGAACATTTGAACATGGAAGATTGTCGAGTATGTGGTTGAAACTATAATGTTGGGAAAACTCTTTAGAAAATATAATGAAGGATTGCCTGTTTGAGATTCTTAGGGGGGAGTGTCTGGCACGGGGCAGGCTTCTGTGGAGTGTGAGTGTTCATGTTGTCATAGTGTATTATATCATTGGGTGGAGACCCATACAATGAGTGTGAAGGTGTACCCACATCCTGGGAAGAACTGATGTTCTCAAACAGAGGGAATTGTGTCTCTCGAGAGAATTGATGGCTCCTAGTGGGTTAGGGCAGTATAAAATGTCAAGCCCTCAGTATTGTTGCAAGTATCTGTGAACCTGGTCCTTCAAGTAATGAAGGTTGACAGTCATTGTGGGCTCTGAGGGAAGGAGGAGAGAGGTTTAGAATAGATGGAATCAGGGTAATGGTGGGGGGGGCGGGGGAGGAATGGAAGTGTTCCACAAGATCATGCAATGATGGATATAGGACATGTTAAATTATACACAAAAATGTATAAAAGTGTATAGGCTAAAATGTAAACCATAATGTAAAACTTAAGGTAACTAAAAATTAGAAAATATATAGTCTAAAATATAAATCCTAATGTAAACCAAAATGGAACCATGTTTGAAAGCTATGTTTCACTATCTGTTCATCAGCTGCAGCAAATATAACATGAACATTTAAAAAGATCATTACTTGGGAAGGGGGAAAAGGGTTTGATGTTGTATATATAGGAGCCCCCTATATTGTATATGTGAATTACTGTGATCTAAAGCTTTTGTGAAGACAAAATTAAAAATTAGAAGAAAAAGGATGTGGACACTGAGGAACAAATGAAAGAAAGTGCCTTGCCACTGTACATACATGGCAACACCTATTGCAGTGATGAAAGGCAAAACATCAAAAACAAAGCTTTATAATATTTTTCTTTTTTTTAATACCCCAATTTATTTTATGTTATTTTAGTTTCCCTAATTAGTATGTATTCTACTTAGAATATTTAAAACCATCACTGTATTTCATTTTCCTGTTATTTGAACTTGGCAATATATTAGGCTTCATTTTTGAAGAAGTTTTGGACCACAGAGAGGTACAACTATGGCAGGGGAGTAACACTGGTGTGGGGTGTTATTGATGGGGGCACATGGTTGGGATGGAGTTCTCCAGGACTTGTATATAAGGTACATAAAAATGTTTGGATAAATGTTGGGTATTTTCATAGTACAGTTACAAAGGACAACTGAGGGAGTGCTGAGTTCCTAGTGAGGGGAGCTCTATCACATTCCCCAATGGAACAGCAATAATCCCCCAAGTGCATCAGGAAAGACCAACAAAGAAGGATGGTCCAACAATGAACCCTTGATATTGATGATGACTATGCTTATGAGCCTGTGTGCCTGAACTATGAACTAGGGCTAGAGTTGGAGGGTGCTTAACAGTTTAACTCCTGAGAGCCTCCATATTGCTCGAATGTGGCCACTCTCTAATGCACGTAAGTGCATTAACTTCCTCCTCCCCCCACCAGCATGGGACATGACTCCCAGGGATAAGCCTCCCTGGCACAGAGGGATTGCTACCAAGCACTAGCTGATGATGTAACTAGAAAAAGACCTACAATAATAGAGTCAATTCAGACTAGCAGAATAGCTCAGCCTACATGTAATATCAGGTGTTAAAATCTGCTTTTTGAACTTGACTAAAAGGGTGAAATGGAAAGGACAAATGAGTTTATATGGCTATGAGTCTCCAAAAGAGTCAGGAGGTCATCAGAGGGGTTGCACTTTCACACACCTCAGCAGGGTTCCAGAGAGAGCCAAAGTCAATACATCCCCAGGTGCTGGTTCTCCTGAGGCCTATGGAGGCCCACAGGTTCTGTGGTCATGGCAAATGGCTCTGGAATTCAGTGCTGTGTCAGTTGGCACTACTTTGAAATTTGTGTTCCTGAGTGTGATAGATCCAGACTCAGATGTGACCTTTCTACACATGCCTCTTCTTTCACTTTTACTGAACCTGTGGTTGGCACTAGGGTTGGTGTATATTCAGGAGACTTGAATCTCTTGACTGTCCGTGTGCCAGTTAGGCTCTGAGCCTCAGCAGACTTGTAACTCCTACCCTCAGGTTCATTGGACGTAACCCAGGCCAGCTAACAGGGTCAACCACCACACCAGGGAGCCAAGAGTGCCTACAACTGCAAGCAGAATTGCATCCATCATCCATGTGGAAAATAAGCCCCCTCTCAATATAGAGTTGGAGTGGACATCACCATCACACGGTCCACAGGATGGAGGAATAAAATATGGATTACAGTGGACTTACTGATATTCTACTATAGAACTATTGTTACTAGTAATGGAAGAAATTGCAGCATTGATGTGGAGAAAGTGGCCACGATAGTTGCTGAGGGCAGGGAGAGGGAAGAAGAGATGTGATATGGGCATTTCCAGCTCTTGGAGTTGTCCTAACTGATATTTCAGGGACAGGTGCTAGACATTATATATCCTGCCATGACCCACTGAATGGACTGGGGGAGAGAGTAAACTATTGTCCGTGTGGTGCAGCAGTGCTCCAAAATGTATTCACCAAATCAATGAATGTGCCACAATGATGAAAAAGTTGTTGATATGGGAGGATTGGGCTGAGGGGGGTGGGGGGTGGGAGATACATGGAAACCTCTTATATTTTTTGAATGTAACATTTAAAAAATAGATTATAGGAAAAAAATAATCATTTCCTATAATTAGCCATTTGAATATTTCAGCTTAAGCAATGTTTCTACAAACTTCTTATATAATAACTGTTCATAACCATGTAGAGCATCCTTACTTGAAGACAAATTCTGCCTTCACAGAACACATTACCTTAATGCTACCACAGTACCTTCTAAAACTTGACATATGTATTCAAGTTTTGTCCTACTTACGTCCATTATGATTTTATGAAAACTAGCCATCCCATCTTCGGACAAAACATACTTTTCTTGAACAAACGTTTCAAATTTAAGTCAGCACTCCTACAGAAGTTTTACTTCTTCCAATATCCATTTAAGTTGCACATTCTACATTTCATTCTGTGAAGAAAAATAAACTATTCATTTCAGTTTAGGCAAGAACTGTCTTTTATTGTTATGAAGAGAGTATAATTGCACAGGTCAAGACTTACAGTTTTCATCACTTTAAGATCTTAGTAGCATTCATACTTATTAATAGAAGCACTTGTTTAGTTTTTGGCTATTTGAATAGAACTCTTTTAGGAGTTTTCATTTATCGATTTATCTTATCATCCAGAAGAATTAGAATATACACTGGCACTGAACAAATAGACAAAACCAAAAAGACTTACGATGCACCTGAAGCAGGCTAGTAAGATAGGAAATCAATAGATGGATCTGGAACCTGGCAGGAAGTCCACATGGACATCAGTAACCCCAGATGGCTGCTGCATGACCCTCTCCAAGTTTCTGCCACTCAGAGGAAGACTTCCTTTGGAAGATAGGAAGCCCTGGATATTCCCCAAGGACTTTATCTTTGGGTCCTCCTGGGAGACTGATGGGAGTAATAAGCAATCAAAAGAGAAAACAGAGCGGCAGACTTGACCCAGTGTTTAGGGCGTCCATCTACCACACGGGAGATCCGCAGTTCAAACCCCAGGCCTCCCATACCCATGTGGAGCTGGCCCATGGGCAGTGCTGATGCACGCAAGGAGTTCCATGCCACGCAGGGGCATCCCCCATGTAGGGGAGCCTCACGTGCAAGGAGTGCATCCTGTAACGAAAGCCGCCCAGTGTGAAAGAAAGTGCAGCCTGCACAGGAATGGCACCGCACACATGGAGAGCTGACACAATAAGGTGATGCAAGAAAAAGAAACACAGATTCATGTGCTGCTGACAACAGAAGCCGACAAAGAAGATGCAGCAAATAGACACAGAGAACAGACAACTGGGGTGGCAGGGAGGGGAGAGAAATAAATAAATAAATCTTTTTTTTTTAAAGAGTAAACAGCTGAAACTCCTCCCTGGCCATTACCAGAGGGAAAAGCTAATCAACATTTCAAAAAGGCATCTCTCCTGTGCATTTTCTCATCTTTGGGTGGGTTCCTGCCCTCTGTGCACCACTCTTGCCATTTTTCCTCTGCAGTGTGACCATGTAAGTAAACCTGGTATTTATAAGGTATAATGGGAAATTGTAGCCTGTAAATCAGCCTGCTTTGTCACTTTTCAACCTCTTCCTCTCTTCCTAGGAGCCCTGATCTGTTATTTTCTCCCATGCTTCATGCAGCATTTTATGACCAGTAATAATACATGAGATTCTACTCTTTTTAATAGATACATCTGTAGAATTATGTAAGTCCTGAGTGTTGTTACTGAGAATTCTATTATGTCCTAGGTTTCATTGTGTCCTATATGTATTTTTTAAATTTTACTATTTTATAGTAAAATAGTATCAAACTTCATAATTCTCATAGAGAAGGCATGAGTGCTCAGTCCCTGGACTGAGAGCTTCTGGGCCTGATAACTAAATGACTACATATTGTTGTTATTATTATTATAATCATACTAACTGAACACTGTTAAGTGTATTTCAGGGAAGCAGATTTGGCTCAACTAATAAAGAGTATCCGCCTACCACATAGGAGGCCCAAGATTCAAACCCAGGGCCTCCTGACCAGTGTGGTGAGCTGGCCCATGTGTAGTACTAATGCGTGCAAGGAGTGCCGTGCCACATAGGGGCATCCCCACATAGGGAAGCCCCATGCACAAGGAGTGTGCCCCCACAAGGAGAACTGCCCCATGTGAAAAAAGTGCAGCCTGCCCAGGAGTGGTGCCACACACACACATAACTGATGCAGCAAGATGATGCAACAAAAAGAGACAGAGATCCCTGGTGCTGTTGACAAGAATGCAAGTTGACACAGAGAACAATGGGGGGTGGGGGAGAAAGAATAAATAAAAAATAAAATCTTAAAAAAGAAAGTGTTTCAGAGCACTCTACACATAACAAGTTATTTTATCCTTCAGAATAAAAAGTTAGGTAAATACTACTCATATTTTACAGATGAGGAAATTGAGACAGAAGGAAGGTAGACTTCCCTGGGATAAATACATCATATTTAATAGCACTCGACTTTATCCTGGAGCTCTATAAACATCTGGAGCATTTGGCCATAGGGATCATTCTGTTCAATCCTGGGCTCAAGGCACCTTCAGACTTAAAGTCCTGAGGCAGGGCCTCGCAGCAGGTAAGACCGACGCGAGTGATGCTCACGGAGACTGGCTGATGGCGCAGGTCCACTTTATTAAGGAAGCGATCAGACTTTTATAGAGGGTAAGGCAACGTGGGTGTACGCTATTGGAGGATGTGTTGTGGCATTGCGATTGGTGTGCGTAAGCTGTTACTAGGGAGAGAGTCTGAAGCAAAGGGCCTGGCACTGGCGCTATGGCTGGCACTTTGGAGCGGGCTTTCAAGGAGGCGGATTATCTACCTCATACTTGATGCCTGCAGGGGAGGCGCATATCAACCTCAGACCCCGGTTTCAGCTACTTGCGCCAGCCATATTTTTGCCTGCCTGTGGACCCTTCCCTCAAAGTCCCTTTGGTGTCCAGAAAAAGAGTTAGATGTCTGCTACTCTCTGCAAAACCAACTTATTGTCAAGTCTTCCTAAGTGGGATGTTGAAGGTTTCCAAGCTGTGGCTCTTCATGTTAAAGCCTACAGAAACTATTTTGACCACAGCTATGGGCCCTTCCAGGTTAATGTTCCTAGTTTGCAGGAGAGAACACTTTTCCTAAGGTACGTAGTAAGTACTCCCCTGGATCAGGCATCTGGGCTATTTGGGGTATTTTTTCAAAAATTCTCGGTAATCCTCTTAGGCCTTGCAGGTCATTTCCATTTCCCATGCTTAATAAATACTATTTTGAACTTTTGCCATGATCTTCGGCTCTGCACAGTCTTGTCTTGACACTATATTCAGTAGCTTGCCTGACATTTATTACAAAATGAAATAGGTACTTTTGGAGGTAGATATTTTGGACCATTATGTTTGAAAATATTTCTCTACTGGCATCACCCCCATAATAGGTGAGGTATCTGTTATCCCAGCTGTTTTTGTTTGTTTGTTTGTTTGTTTTAATCTCTGTGTCCCATTCCTTCCTGTGGTATCATGAATTTTTATCATTGTAAATTATATACTTAAACTAATCCCTCTCCTGATTTGTCCTCATGTTCTGAAATTGGCCATTCTGAAATTTGAAAAGAAACAAAACAAAGCAAAACATTTTCAACTTCTATTTCCTGCTGCTAATCTCTCATCTCTTCAATGCAAGTTGAAAGCAGAGTCCATTCATCAGCGTTTCTTCTCATCCCACCAAATAGGGTAAGAATAGTTACCCTTTGCAGTTAGGGTTTTTATTCCTTTTAATTCCTGGACATCAGTCTTGGTGACAATAACATTTTCATCAATCCAATAATTGCAGAAGCTTTAATCAGCCATCACCTTATTTTATCCTCAGCAGAATTTGATTAATTTCTTAACACTCAGAAACTAGCAAGAAGTTTTTCTCTTAAGGGCTATCTATGTGAAGCATCCCCATGTCTATCCAGCCTATCCCTGTGTCACTTGGATCTCTCTGTGTTCAGGGAGCAACTTCCTCAGGATTCCAGTTGGCTTTGCTTTCTGTAGGAATCTTGCAAGAGGAAGCTGAACACTCTAAAGCCACCGCTACTGGAGGTGGTCTTGGGGCCACAACTGATTCTCATTATCTCCTACTTTGTCCAGTCTAGATTTCCCTCACCTCCATTTAGCACCTCTGCCTGCCTCAGGAGTTTCCCAGGTGCCAGCTCATCATGTCTGATGGGTGTGTTCCTGGCCACAATGCCCTTCTCAGGTGGGTTTGCTGCCCTTGTCAGTTTATTAACACTGGCAGGGGAATATTGAGATGTGCTAGGTAAGTCATGTGCATGTGAAACCCATTCTTCCTTGACTCTGTTAAATGACGGCATACCTTCTTCCTCCTGATAGACCAGATCAATAATCCTTTCAAGACAAGGGCCCATATGCTTTCCTGTTAGTCCCTTAGCTTGAAGAGCAAGAAGTGCCCAGCTGGTGACCAGAGCAGAGAGGTCAATGGCATTGGTATCCGTCCTTTGTCTTTTAAATACATATTGGAGCCAGATTGTCAACCTCGTCAGGAAAATTGGTATGGCTTTTGAGTGGAATTTATTTATAAGGGATGTAGTAACAATATATTGAGTCACACTATGTTGTGGGAAACTCGCTTACCTGTTTGTTATTGTAAGTGTTACACCTGTTAAATGTAGCAGTTGTTAGATGTTGCAGTTGTTCCCTGTTATTGTAAATGATGTTGCAGTTCAGATAGCAAACAGCTGCTTGGTGGTTTCCAATAAAAGTGATGGAAAAACTAGGGTAGAGGCTCTCAGCTCCAGAAGCTGTGAGTCCCCTGGTCCCAGGTTTGTCTCCTCTCTTTTGTCTCTACCTTTGTTTCTACATTGCCTTCCCTTTGAGCCAACCCATTGTGAGCTGAATTCAGCAAGTGGCACCCAACATGGGGCTTGAGGGGAAGAAGAATCTCTTCAAGGGAAACTAAAGGTATTCTTATGATGGAGAGCCCCAAGTGGTTTAGAAGTCCTTACAAGTCCTCAGTGAGTAAGGACACTCTCGGGTATTTTAACAGGGTTACAATGGGATACCAAGACATTTCAACAAAATATCACCCATATGACTGTCTCCTAAAAGACCTCCTTTAAGCAGGAGGAGCCAAGGCCAGTGAGTCTCATATTTTAAAACTCTTACAGATTATAGAAACCACTTTGACTATTGTTAAATCTATTTTAGAACCCTTACAAACAGAAGATGAGAAAGAGAAAAATGAAAGTAGAGAATGCAAGGAAGTTTCTCCTACTGAATTTTTTGATGATGCTAAACCTGAAGTTGTTTTGCCTTCAGCTCCTTCATTCACTGACTTTAGAAAGTCATTTTCCTCCCCATCAACACCTCCTCCCCCTCCAATACCCAGAGATGCTCAGCCAAAGTTTTCAGCTTTATAAGAGAGCATTTTACTGGCTAGAAGGAGGGTGACTTGGAGGCGCTTCAAATGACCTTTCCGGTTACCATACAAGAAAAAGTAGCTCCCAGAATTCATCCTCAGAACCTGAAGGGAGTTTACAAGTTCACTCATGAACCCTTCCCATGTAAAATTTTGAGAGTTAAAAGCAGCAGTGCAACAATATGGTCTAAATTCTCCTTTTACCTATGATGCAGTGCAAGGTCCTACTGAAGGCTCTAGACTGATTCCAGCTGACTAGACCACATTGGCACACATCACCCTAGGGTCTGGAGAGATTTTACAGTTTAAAACCTGTGGGCAGATCATGCAGAGACTCAGGCTGCTCATAATAGAACCCATAATATTCCCATTTCCTTGAATCAGTTAGTGGGGGTGGGGAATTGGGCAGGAATAGAACAGCAGTTAACAATGGATGATCAAGCCATCGCACAGGTTTGTTGCTGTTGCTTAAGGGCATGGGAAAAATTGCGGCTAAAGGCCAGCCTCTGGTGTCATTTCAAAAAATATTACAAGGACCTAAAGAACCTTACCCTGACTTTATTGCTCAGTTACAAGAGGCTATCAAGAAACAGGTCAATAATTTAGAAGGTGCTGATACTATTTTGCAGCTAATGGCTTACGAAAATGTCAGTCGGGATTGTCAGAAAACTATTGGGATTATGAAAGGTAAAGTGGGTTTGGCTGGATATATTAAATTGTGCCAGAATGTAGGGATGGAGGGTCACCCTGCTACAATGATGGCTCAGGCTATGGCAGGGATGAAAATCAATAAGAGGTTCTCTGGAAAATGTTTTAATTGTGGAAAAAATTGGTCACATGAGAAAAGATTGTCAGAAAAGATCTGAGGGAAAAACAATACTGCTTGAACAGAATATTTCTGCTCTGAAACAACCTGAGCTGTGTCTACACTGTGGTAAAGGAAATCATTGGTCTGGCCTATGTTCTGATTATCATAAGAATGGCACCACCTTATCAGGAAACTTCCAACCAGCCCACTCCCAGTTCTGCTCAAAAAGGGGCCTTTCCTGGTTCAGCAGAGCAATCCCAGCATTCCCCCATTCTCCGCAGTGTCCTGGATTTATACCCCACCACAACAGGAAGTGCAGCCATAGATATTCCTATGGCAGAACCTGTTATTCTGCTTCCAAGAGACACCCCCATCCATGTACAAATGGGAATAAAGGGACCTTTACCAATTGGCATGGTTGGACTTCTCGAGAGAAGCAATCTTCCATCACAGGGAGTTAGAGTACACACAGGAGTAATTGATTGTGACTATCAAGGAGAGATTGTTTTGTTTTCATGGTAATTCTGATGGGGCCTATTTAGCCAAATTAATACAATTAGTACAAAATTTTTATCAAGGTGTTAAAAGGTATTTTCGGTTTTGAATCAATAGCTTACTCAACTTCAAGTCTTAGTGTAGTCTTAAAGAGTAGTAATCCAAAAAATATGTGTTAACTGTCAGTCTAAACTGTTAATAAGAGCTTAAGTGCATTTATGCTGCTCAGGTTATCCTAACTGGTTGCTGATTACTAATATGTTTCCAAGAACAAGCTTGCATGTTACAGGCAACATGATTCCAGAAGAAATTCTAAAAGCAGTAAAATCTAAGATGTGAAATGATGGAGAACTTAAAAAAAAAAAAGCTATACCAGAAAAGTAAAAATTATTAGTCAAATTGTAAACTTTGTATCTGTTGCTGTGTTGTAATTGTTTGTGTGTTTGTCTGTTCAATGTCAATGTATATTTTAATACCTCCGGATGGTATAAATAAATACTTCTGAAAGGGCTTTTTTCAATGGCTGAAAAATTAAATAAGTGCTTAGAATATTACCTAAGTTTGAAATGTTAATGAGATCTCTATAGTTGTATACAACTATTATAATAAAATATGTATATAGTTGATTAATAGAATTACTGTCTCTTCATAACAAAATAGTTCTTGCTTAAATTGAGATGAATAATTTATTTTTCTTCATAGGAAAAAATGAAAGATGTCAAAGTTAAGCAAATATTGAAAAAGGTAGAAAGTTTGTGGGAATGCTAACTGAAATTTAATAAGGTGTATTTTGTCCTAAAATAAAATGGTTAGTTTTGTAAAATCAGAAAATGGAGATATGCAGAACAGGACTAGTATGCATATAGCAAGTTGTAAAAGTATTGTGGTAGCATTCAGTGAGATAATTTGTTTTGTAAAAGTAAAACAAACCTGAATGAATATAAAAAGTGCAAAAACTATGTGAAAGGTCAACAGTGGACTTTTGCATTTCTTTAAGGCTTTCTGCCCTGGCCTAATGGCAATGAATCCTGCTGCATAGAAGAAACCTGTGGCAGGCACCCTACTGAGAAATATCAGAGACAATGGTATTTTAAAAGCCTGGAAGAGGCAAACAATTGAGACAAGCTCTAAGGTCCCTGCTACTCTATCAAATTCTTAAATGTTGTTTGTTTGAGTAAGACAAACTATACTCTGCTGTAATTGATAAAGTACAATGTTATCTCATGTTAAAAGAATTTGTAATATTGTTGGAGTACTAGAAATCTTTTATCCCTCACTGAGATGTGTTAATTGGGAAAGGTCCTTCATGGGAATAGGAGGACCTCCAGCAGGCTGCTTTAAAAAAAAAAAAAACAAAAAACAAAAAAAAACAAAGCCTGTGAATTGGATGTGGCCAGTACCAATATTGCCTTTGGGTGGGGTATGAGGCAAAGGCGAAATTCTAATTGAGTACCCCTTGGGTTTCAGTCACAATTGTGGGAAGGGGCTTATAAGTTCAATATAAAAAGGGAATTGTGTGCAGCATAGGAAGCCCTGCTGAAAGTGAAAGTCTTAACCCAATAGTGTCTGGTTACTCTGAAGACTGCCATCCCTGCCCAGGGGTGGATGGCAAATACTAAAAACAATGGACTGTTGTGAATCACTCTCCATGGGGGAGAGATCTGTGGAAGAACATTTGGGACACCTGCCAGCAGTGACAGGTAACTGTCATGTCCTTGCCCACTCCTCTAACATCCCTCTCAGGACTGTTGAGGCAGATGCCTCATGAAAATCCAGAGCCATGGAATTGGGACCTGAGAGGAAGCAGAGTGGCTCCACCAGAAAAGTCAACATCGTGAGTACCAGACCTTGGGGTGCCTAGCGCAGCAGTTCCTGCTGCCTGCTATTCACCAACAGCTTGTGGCCTTAATGCTCATGTCAATGACTGACATCAGCACCCTCTTGCTCCTGGAAGGGGCAAAATATGCTTTCACTGCTACAGACCCTGCATCGGGACTCTTAGAACAAGCCAGCTATTGTTTTCTGCCTGAAAAATGAGTGCTCACAGTGGACTATTTATATTCAGCCCTGAGTTGTGGCCCCACGTCCAGTGAAGATGCTAAGAGCAGGACCAAGGAAGATACTGAAATTATGTGATAAACTTCCAGCTGCCCCATAGCCCAAAATGGGAAAGTAAGAATTTGTCATTGCCTATGCCTCAAACTCTGCAAATTGGGGAAACTGAGGTCATTTTTTATCAAGTACTGGCCTATATAGCCTTGCTGGTAGGAAATCTTAAGCCTATGAGAAATGAAAGTTTAGCCATTAAATGTCTGCTAGTTGGAAGTCTTATTGTTTGTTGTATAATCTATGGTAGTTATGGATTATGTATGAAATGCTTGAATACTAATGAGACCTTTAATAATGAAACATAGTATACTTAAATGATTTGATGAACTGTATAAATGTGTCTTGATGTAAATCTCTTGCTTTAAGGTTGAACAATCCTGGGACTGAATATACTGGGGAAAAAGGGGAAAAAAGTATTGTTCAAACCTAAAAGTGAAAATATCATGCAGGAAGCTTTGTTGATCAGTGAAACATCATTTGTGTAGACTTTGCAAAAACAAAAAGGGGGAAATGTGGGAAACTCGCTTACCTGTTTGTTATTGTAAATGTTACACCTATTAGATATTGCAGTTGTTAGATGTTGCAGTTGTTCCCTGTTATTGTAAATGATATTGCAGTTCAGATAGCAAACAGCTGCTTGGTGGTTTCCCAATACATGCGATGGAAAAACCAGGGCTGAGGCTCTCAGTTCCAGAAGCTGTGAGTCCCCTTGGTCCCAGGTTTGTTTCCCCTCTTGTGTCTCTATTTCTGTGTTGTCTTCCCTTCCAACCAACCTATTGTGAGCTGAATGCAGCAATACTATTTGTACTGTTAGAACTATAAAAATTTCTAAAAATATTGCTTTTTTAAATGGATTTGAGGAAAACAGGAAATGACATCTTTACCTAATTCAGTAGTTAAGGAAATGGGCAAAAGAGAAGAAAAATAACCTTTCTCTTCCTTGCTGCTACAGGGCATCTGGAGGACAAAGTTTGAATGTACCTTATTTTATAGCAGACACCTCAAGGGGAAAAATTTGGACACCATAGATTGTGAGAGGAATTTGTATGTTATAGATTCAGCAGTCACTTCAAGATTATTTTGGAAAATTTTTGTTAAATATTTGAGTCAAAGAAAATGAAGCTAATGATAAAACAATGCAAAGAAGAAAATTATACAAAGAAGAAATTTGTACACTGCTTAACTTAGCAATAAATAATATTGCATGATGATGCAAAAATGAATTATTTTAATTAAAATTATTATAATTATTTTAGAAATATTGGGGTTGACAAATATGCGCTGAGGGTGCCAGAAAGAAGTAAATCTATTTCTCATTCTATTAATTGGGAAATATAAAAATGAATGCATGTAATAGAAACTTGGACATGTATACAAGAAGAGTTAAAATATTTTACACTGTTATATCCGGAAAGTGTGACTGAGTATGTAGAGGAACAGAATAGACTCCTGTTTGTCATTCCAAGGAAAGCTGTATTCATTATTTTAAATGAAGATTACTTTATTTTCAGCCTATACCAAAAGCAAGGAAAAACTGTGGGAAACCAGGGGACTTAGCACTAAGAGCAGGGTGACTGAATTATTACAGTATAGGTGAACGAGTTCCTGAGATAACCTTTCTTGACAGTGTCTTTGTTTGGATGAGAATTGAATGAGGCACTATACCTTCCAGGTTTTAAGCATGGTGAAATGGTACATTGGATTGAATTCTGAACCAGTGCTGCTGCTTTTTCAGTGTATCCCCTTGGGATATGAATCCTCTGGGATCGTGTTAAAATGCAAATCCTGAATTGGTAGTTTGGGTTGGGGACTTTGAATCTGCTGTTCTGCCATTCTCTCAGACATGCTCATGCTGCAGATTCAGTAACTGTACACAGTGAGCCCTGACTCCCTCCCCAGAGTCTCAGCTCCTTAGAGAAGTGGTTCTCAACCTTGGTGTCTGTTGAAATCACCTGAGGATTTCTCATGCCCAACAAAGGAACAATTAAATTTGTATGTTCAGCCCAGACATGAGAATTATTTAAAGCTCCCATTTGAATTCTGTATACAGAGACATTTGAGATCCACTTCCATAGCGTATATGACATGATATGGTTAGTATATGGAAAGTCTTGTATTAATATCTATAAGTAATCCCCAGCACAAAAAGATATGTAGTTTCATAAAAAGAAAATGATTGTCATATAGATTAGCCTACATTTATATTTCTCAGGATGTTTTCATAGAGCAATTCTTTGTATGGCTGTATTTCTAAGTTTTCCATCTCTAAAGATGAAATAGTGCTATATTATTTCTTCAAGCATCTGTATTAGTCAGCCAAAGTGGTGCTGATGCAAAGTACTAGAAATCAGTTGGCTTTTTAAAACATTTTGGGGTAGAAGCATACAGATAAAAGGACCTCAAGGGTCCACCTCAATGTATCATAAGAGGTACTTTCACACCAAAGATGATCGCCAATCTTTGGGAGGGTTCAGCCTTCCTCTATCTCAGTTACAGGCTGGCATAGGGCTTGTTTCTCTCCAGGCCTTCTCTGCTCCTCTGGTTTCTTCAAAATGTTAGCTGTAAACTATCAGGCAAATGACTCATCTCTCCTCCTGGGGCCACAGGATCAAAGCTGAGAAAGTTCTCTCCTCTGGTATCTACTATATGAGGCTCACACTCTCCCTGTGTGTCTTCTTGAGTGAGTGTCCACTTATAGGAACCTAGCAAGGGGGCTGGGGACTCAGGTTGAATCAAAGCCCGAGTCTTCACAGGTAGTTTAATTGAATCAAAACATGCCAGTTGACTCTAATGCAAACAAAGGTGATCACACCCAGAGGAGAAGTACAGTTTTAAATCATCCTTTTTTGGAATGCATAAATAATATGAAACTGCTATACTCTATCCTCTGAATTCCAGAAGACACATTATAATATTGAAAAGTACAGCTTCAATCAGTAACAGTGCTAAGTACAACATCATATCACAATCAGTCATGGAAATAGTTCGTCTTGGGGCAAAGTCCCCTCTGGCTGTATAATTGTGACACAAAACAATTTGTCAGCTTCCAGTATACAAAGGGACAGACAGGATAAATATTTGAATTACCACTAGAAGAATATGGGAGGGAAACATGCATCACAGGTCCCCAACATATCTGAAAGCCTGCGGGGCATACTCCGTTAGATTTCAAAGTAAAATTATGATTTCTTCTCCCCTTGGTGCCTCATGAGGCCACACTTTCCCACAGGCATGCCCAACAGTCATTTTCCTTCTTTCATGCTCAAGCTTATGGATGGTGACTGAGCTCCAGGCCTCACCCTCCAAGAATGTTGAGGTGATGGCCAATCTCCAGGGTATAGTCTCCACCCCCTTAGTACAGTGAGGTAGGGGAAACAGTCTCCCTCATCTCTGGTGTACATGCCCAGCCATCTCAGAACAGTAAGTTGGTGACCTGGCCTTCCCTTATCTATGAGAAACTGTCCAAACCCTCAGAGCAATGGGGTGTTGACCTCACTTTCTGCAACCCTTGGGAAATGTGCATCACACCCTGAGTAGCCTGGGGTGGCAAAACTCTCCCTGAACAGCAGGTTCAAACTTATACCATCTTCAAATGCCAGGGTAAACTTACTCTCACCATACGTATGGGTGGTATTGCTCTCTCAGCCCAAGGAAATATCTTAATTCCAAACTTCAGCTTCCATGGTTTTCCTCTTAAAGCCCTTTTCCCCTCCATCTCTCCTCTTTTGTCCCTTTTAGTTCAGACTGACAGTGGTATAAGGAAACCAAAACTGAGTCCAACTCTGTCACACTCAGGAGCATAAGTTCCCAGATAGGGCCCACTGGCAGTGCACCAAACTCCTGAGCTGTCTGCTGCAGCAGCTTGCTCAGTCGGTAGAGGTCTGGCTGTGGACGAGGGGTTGGTCCCACTTGGGACGAGGGGTCGGTCCGGCAGCAGACGAGGGGTTGGTCTCACAGGGGTTGCACGGTTCGGCTGATGGGGTCGCCCGGTGAAGCCGGCGACAAAGGGGTCGCCTGGAGAAGCAGGCGACGAACTGGGGACAAGGGAGGCCAGGACCTTGTCGGGGGCTCTCAGGACTGGAGGGCGCATGGCAGAAGAACTACCATGGAGACAAGGTAAACACACAAGTCCAACTTTATTGAGGGAGAGGCAACAGTTTTATAGGGGCTGGGGAAGGCTGAGTGGTCAAAGCCATGCCCTGTTCTGATTGGTTGCTGGAGAAAGGTCAGTGGGAGGTACTGGAAGGGGGAGGGGTGGTGGTTAGGGATTGGCTGTCGCTGTTGCTGGGGGAAGTGGCAGGGTTTAGGGATTGGTGGCTGCTGTTGCTGGGGTAGAGGGCAGACTTGAGTTTCCCGCCCACGCCTGGCTGTTGCTGCTGTCGGGGGGAGGGGAAAAGGTGGACTGGAATCTTCTGACCTGCGCCTGCACAGGGAGAAAGAAGAAGAAGGGTGCTGCCCCACAAGGCATTGTGTGGCGCCATCTGGGAGGAGGGGCGGCCATGGAAGCATGACTGCCGAGAAGGGGAGACCCAAGGGCACTCGGTGCCCATGCCGAGCTTCCTTCAGGGGTGGCGGTGGGCCCGACCAACCACCCTATTATGGGGGCAGTGGTTTGGAATAGGCCTACCACGGCCACCGCCCCCCACCAGGTCAACAAACCACACTTCAGCCCGAGGGGTGACTGCATTTCCCCCTTCTTTTCAAATAAGGGCCAGGATGGCAGCAGTAGCAAGTAGCCGAGGTCCAAGAGGCAGCAAGCAATGAGGGAAGCAGGGTTGAAGAGGGAGGTGGGTATGACGGGGATACAAATGTACAATTTGGGGGGCGGTATCTTGCCATTGCAAACAAGGGTGGCCAATGTCCAATTCTCGTTGATCTCAGCGGCTATAAGGTCCATCTGCTGTTAAAAGTCCAGGATGACAGCGTGTTACAGGTAGTTGGTCCCTTCTTGGTGGTGAAGAGCGGCAGAGGCAGACTGTGTGATGGTCTGGATGATCGCAGCTGTGAGGACAAGTTGTGTCAGGGCACCAGCAATGGTGGTGGCAGCAGCGTCGGGAGTGGTGGAGACGTAGGCGAGGACAACAAGAAGGCCAAAGTTTCCATGGGCACGAGAGAGGCCAATGTTAATGGGGCAGGCCGACATGGGGTGGCCCAATCTGCAACGCAATGGAGGTTTAAGCAAAAAAAAAGGAGAGGGGGGCGAGGGATGAGAAGGGATGCTTTGGATGGCTGAGAAGAGGAGTGAGGTCGAGACAGGAGGAAGCTCCGCAGAAGTACGGGGAGGCAAAAACAGAAATGTTATTAGATGCTAGAAAGCAGGCTGCAGGCCGGGGAAAGTGGGTTGCGGGCCGCTTAGCAGGGCCGGATCTGCTTGAGAGCGATGGCGGCATGGGGGACCATGGTCACAGAAGACTTGGGGCACCTGCGGGAAGAGTGAGCAGGAAGAGGTCGGGTTGGAGGAGGCCGAGAAGATGAAGTGGGGGGGGGTTGTCCCCGGCAGTGGCGAGTCGCTGATAGCTGACCTGTACGTACATGCTAAAAATTGCATTAGCCTGATCCTTGGCAAGTTGGATGATCCTTCTAATAGCCCATGGTCCGACTGCCAGTGCGAAGAGGACAATAATTAGGGGGCCTACGAAGGGGAGGATGTAGGGGAGGATGCCATTGAATCCCCGGGAGAAGCCTCCTTGGGATTCTCTCTTTTTCACTTTTCCAGGCAGGCCCTGACTTGGGCCAGATTGTCCTGAATGAGACCAGAGTAGTTAGCATAAAAACAGCACTCCTCGCCGAGAGCGGCACAGAGGCCTCCCTCTTTGAGGAGGAGGAGGTCTAACCCCCTACAATTTTGAAGAACCACTTCGGATAGGGAGTTAAGTGATTTTTCTAGGTGTCAGATGGATGTTTCGAGGCGGGTGACATCCTCGTTGACGGCTGCCCTGAGAGATGAGAAAGCGGTGCTGTGAGTGGTTAAGGCTGCGATTCCGGTGCCAGCTCCTGCAAGACCTAGAAGAGAGGCGATAGTAATGGCGGTAATGATTTCTCTTTTCTGCACATGGACTGGAAGAAGATAGTGCTGCCAGGAATCAAAGAATTGGTTATTTGTATGATAAACCCGGGGGAGTATGTTTGCGAGCATGCAGGTTTCGTTGGTGGAGTTGAGGGTGCCGACATTAAGACACGGGGTGTGACCTATGGAGGAACACAGCCATCTGGTATTATTGGGGGGTAAAAGAAATTTTGAGGTTATGTTAGGGGTGACTGTAAGGTTGCAAAGAGTCTTCATGGAGGGGTGAACAGTGCCTCCGATTCTGGTGATGCAAAGCCCGCTTTGAGAGACAGATTGGATTGTCAGTCCTACCTTCGTTTGGTTCCAATTACAAGAGATGGGACTGCTGCTATCAGAAGATTGGTAAGAGGCATTGGTGACTATGGCCTCGTAGAGAGGAAGTGAGGGGGAGAGGCATAGCCAGCAGCTAATGGTAAGGTTAGAATTGGAGGAGTTAAGTGAAGAAAGGTAGCTTGGACTAGAGACAGAAGCGGGTTATGGATCTGTAGTGGGGGTAGAGGGGTAGGAGGGGTACGGACGGGATTATAAGATTGACTGCTGGAGGTTATGTAGGAGAGAATGGTAGATGGTGAGGGAGGAAAAGGAGGATTGATGATTGGCCTCGGCGCAGCAGAGGAGAGGGTTGATGATTGCGTTGGGACCAACTGCAACTGAAGGGGTGGGAGTAGGCAATTTCTTTTTTATTATGAAGAAGGTGCCATAATCATAGCTCAACATGTAAAGCCAGATGCCATATGTACGGCCGTGCAGCCAAGCAGTGTTAGTAGGGTCTTTAACAGTGAGGATGATTATGTTCCACTGGGAAGTATTTGCAATGTGGAAGGAGAGATAGGGGTCCTGGTTTGGAGCGCCTCTCCAGCCGTATGCCATGGTTACACAGCCCCAGGAGGGGCAGTAATAATGTGCAGGGTCATGGCAGCCTTGAGCAGAGGAAGGGCAGATGTAAAAGCCTGATATAAGATGGTTGTGGGGGCCATATTGTTGCTTAGACCCCCAGCAGCTTTCCTGATTAGCGAGAGCACATACACGGGCAGTGAAGGACGGGGCACCTGAGGTGATATTATAGGCAAGAACTCTTTCTTGTTGCCAGAGAGCGAGTGTCCAATTGAAGGGCTGGTGAGAGGGGTTAGCTTGGCCAGAGGTGGTGAGGGAGAGCATAAGGAGAAGGAGAGAGACTATGTTAATTGGCTCGCCAGTACGGCGAGGGTTGCAGCGTCTGCACTGACGGTAGAGTGCGAGCAGCGAACGGACTTCAGGGTTGGATGGTTGTCTCTCGGGGTGGAGGGTGAGCTGGCTCAGTTGGTGCTGGATCACTCGCATCTGGCACCATTCCCTGAGGGACATCCGCTGCTGAGGTGGCGGGTTTGACGCATCTCCCGGGGACCCAGATTGGCTGAGCGGCATCCTGCATGAAGACACAAGCAAAACCTCGGCCCTGGGTAAGGAGGGGGCACAGGCCATGCCACTGACCTGTTTGAGGGTCCTTCCAAAGGACCAGGGGTCCTGTGTGGGGTGGTACAAGGGGCCCCAATGCCTATGGACTGCCGAGAGACCATCCTTATCAAAGGTCATGAGGTTCAGATGGATTAGGACAGCGGTGATGATGTCTCCGGGAGGAGCGTGAGGGAGGATTTCCCTCTGTTTTTCAATTTGTTGTTTCAGACAGCTATGGGAGCTCTCCACAATGGCCTGTCCTTGCGGGTTATATGGAATACCAAAATGGTGGGCGATTTGGTAGAGCTGAAGGAACCTCGCAAAGGACTCACTGCGATAAGCAGGGCCGTTATCCATCTTTAGGTCCCAGGGGACTCCCATGAAGAGAATCCCTTGCCGAAGGGCCTTAATGGAGTGCTTAGCAGTCTCCCCAGGCAAGGGGACTGCATAGCACATGTGGGAGAAGGTGTCAATTATAACATGCAAGAACTTAAGGCGTCCATACAACGGGACATGCATGACATCCATCTGCCATCTGGAATTAGGCCTAAGGCCGCGGAATTCACCCCCTGCGGTTGCAGAGGCCCCATAGGCAGGAAGGGGGCACAGGTTTTGCATGCCCGCACTAGGTGCTTGCAAGTCTCAATTGACAACTCAGGCAAAAGGTGATGGAGTGAGGCGGCAGAAAAGTGAAACCTCGAATGCAAGGACTTAGCCTGGTTGATAGCATCTCCGACCGTATCAAGGGCAAGGGTGGAGACCGTCTGATCCGCAGTGTCGTTGCCTGCCGCTAGGGGGCCAGGCAACCCGGAGTGGCTCCGGATATGAGCAATATACCAGGGTGCCATGCGTTTTTCAAGAAGGGTCTTAAGGGCATCCAGTGCCTTATCAATAGGAGAGGAGGTCGGGAAGAGTGTAGCTAATGCCAAGACCCTGCAGACTTGCAGAGAATAGAGGCTATCTGTAAATATGTTAACAGGTTCACAGGGGAAGGTGCGAAACGCTTCCACAATAGCCAAAAGTTCTCCCATCTGGACGGAGTGTAGGTTAAGATGCGTAAAGACTTTCGGCTCTGCGGCTCCATCCAGGTACACGACCATGGAGTACTTAGTTTTAGACGCATCTGTGAAAATAGTGACGGACCTTGGAAAGGGGGAGGAAGATGGGAAGGGGAAAAAAGGACTCCGGAAGGGAAATTTGGACATGCCTTAGAGTAGGTGGTGACTAGGGAAATGGCAATCGAAATCGCCTGAAAATCCCTCACAGCACCTGCATTTGCTCATTATCCCTAATGAGGGAGGTGGTTTCTTTCGCATTGAGTGGCCAAACAATTACAGCAGGCTGAGTTTCAAACATATGGACAGACAGCTGCACTAAATCAGCTGCGAGAGCAATCCATAGCCTTACTGCGGGGCAGATCTTCTGCATCTTGCTTTTAGAAGGATGGAGCCAGAGGAGGGGCCGTCCTGCCAAAGAACTCCGGTGGGCGTTCCCTTGGTGGGGAGGACCAATGCCTGGAGAGGCTGCTGGGGATCGAACCGCTGGAGGCAGCAATTATTAAGGGCCTTATCTACAGCAGCAATGGGGGCTTGAGCTTCGGGTGTGATGGCTATCTTTGCAGACACGGCAGAGGGGGGTTTATGGCTGGTTTGTAAGAGAGCAAATAATGGCTGGAGCTGTGCCGTGGTAACAGACAGAGTGGGACGGACCCAATTGATATTCCCACAGAGCTGCTGGAGCTCTGTGAGGGTGACTCAGTCTGGGACATTTAGTCGCACAGCCATTGGGGTTACATGCTGGGAGATATGGAACCCCAGGAAGGTTAAGGGGGGTTCAAATTTGACCTTGTCATTCTGGATTGTTAAGCCAATGGCGGACAGATTATGCCGAAGCTGAGAGAGGACATACTGCAGCTTCTCATGGGTCTCACACGCAACCAGGACATCATCCATATAATGGATGAGGTAGCCCAGATCTCGCAAGGGGGCGACTGCCGCGTTCACATACAGCTGGCAGATGGCCAGGCTATTGCGCATGCCTTGTGGAAGGACTTTCCACTGATACCTATCGGCTGCCTCTCGGTGGTTGGGGACAGGAACAGTAAAGGCAAAGCGCGGGCGGTCCTTTTTGGTGAAGTGGAATGGAAAAAAAGCAGTCCTTTATATCTAGAGTGGCCACAAAAAAGTGTTTAGGAATGGCCACTGGGTGAGGGAGTCCCAGTTGGGGAGTTTCCATGGGGAGGATATGCTTGTTAATCTCCCTCAAATCATGTAGAAGGCGGTATTTGCCAGTGGCCTTCTTTTTAATGATAAAAACGGGCAAGTTGTAGGGACTTGTGGACGGTTCTATATGTCCAGATTGAAGCTGCTCTCGAACCAACTCACGAAGAGCTTGGAGTTTGTGGGATGGCAAGGGCCACTGCTCCACCCAAATAGGCTCCTCTGTATCCCACTGTAGAGGAGTGGGTGTGGGAGGTGTTAATTGAGCAGTGGTGCAAACTATTGGGGGGGGCTGAGTGGTTAACTGAACACCACACTCCTCCAGGACATCTCGCCCCCAAAGTATAGTATCAAGAGTGCTAAGGAAGAGGGGCCAGAATGTGCCCACACATCCCTCACTGTCCTCCCAGACAATAGGGTGACTGGCACAAAGGGAGGTAGAGGAGCCAGTGGCCCCTTGGATGGAAGGGCCTTCTTGAACAGACCACTGGGTGGTGAAATGAGCAGGGAAACAAGAGACCTCTGCACCCAAGTCGAGGGTCCCAGAATACCAGCAGTGGTGAATCTTAAACCTCATGGTAGGCCTGGTGGACGTGATGGGGACTGTCCACATCAGGGCTTTGGAAGGTTGGGATGGGGAGCCTCTTTGGGGTGGGGCTGAAGCCTGCCCCTCCTGGAGTTTAAAGATGGCTGCTGCTGCTGCAGGGGAGGCTGCATACGGCAGTCACGAGCCCAATGGTACCCCTGGCCACAGCGGGGGCAGGGGGTAGAAGGGCCCCATCGGGGCAGTGGGGAGGGAGGAATAGGAGGGCCCGGCGGTGCAGAGACTGCTGGGCATTCACGGGCGAAATGTCCTGGCTCACCACATTTGAAACAAGAGGAGTTAAGTGCCATGGCTGTCATGACAGCCTTGGCGAAAGAAGCAGCCTGTTGGTCAAGGCCGTTACAGGCAATTACCCAATCGTCTATCGACTTTTCCCTCACAGGAGCGATCGCCTGTCGACAAATGGGGCTGGCCCCTTCAAGGATAATTTCACAGGTGAGGGCATGCCGAGCTTGTTCATCGTGAACCCTGCGCGCACACGCCCGGAGGACTCTGGAAACATAGGTAGAAAAGTCCTCATCCTTGGTCTGTGTGAGCTTAGTGAACTTGTCAGCACTACTGGCAGTGCAGGTGCGAAAGGCCCGTAAGGCGACCTTACGAATCTGAAGCCAGAAGCCAGCCGGAGCACGGTAGTAGGCCGCAGCCCAGCTAAACTGACCGATGCCGGTGAAGGCTTCTGGTGGGTGATTAACACCCACTGTGGAATTGGCCGCAACCTGCTTTTCAGCCTCGGCATGAAAATGGGTGCGCCAATTTATAAACTGACCGGGCGTGAGGATGGCATGGGCCAGTTGGAGCCAATCGAGGGGGATGCACAGAAGGGTGGACATCTCTTCTAACAAATGCTGAGCATAAGGGCTGCCTAACCCATCCTCCTTAAGGGCCTTGTGGAGCTGCTTAACACTTTCCGCATCATGTGGGTACCAAGGAAAGGGGTGCTGAGGGGTGGGAGTTATGTTAAGGGGAAAGCAGGTGGTAGGAGGCGGCAGGGAGGTAGGTGGAGGTGCCCCAGTGGGGGAGGAATACGGGTCCAAAAATAGGCTAGAGGGGGCCGCATGTGCGGCAGCTTCCCACGGATCGGATGGAGGGGCTGCCAGGGGGAGGCGGAGCCAGGGGGGGCCGCTGGCGCAGAGGGCGCGAGAGAGCCATTGCCCATGCGGTGTTGCAAAATGGCTGTGGGCCGTCCCAGGCGGTACTACAAAATGGCGGCGGGCCACAAAATGTCCGTGGGCTACAAGATGGCCACAGACTGCCCTGCGCAGAGGGGTAAAATGATGGGGAGGGTGCTTCCGGCCCACTCAGGCAGGAAGTCGCCGGGGGGAGGGAGGGGTAAAGGGACCTCCCCTTTTCGAGCGAGGAAGAAGGCGGAAGTTTGCCTTCTTGAGAGTGCCTCCCCTTTTCGAGCGAGGAAGAAGGTGGAAGTTCGCCATCTTCACCGGCACTTGGCGCTGCAAGATTACACTGTTTAGGGGGACAATTTTCGAGCGCGTTATTAAGGCGCTCAACAAGCGACTCAGAGTCAGAATCAGAGTTGGTATCAGGATTCCAATCAGGGTCCCTGTTAAAGTCACCATCCTGACAATCACAGCGGCAGCGGTGGCACGGCTGGGGGGAATCGATGGTAGGGGCACCTTGAAGGCAGGAGCAGATGGTAAAAAGCACCGGTAATAAGTCAAGAGGGAATATTTTACCTTCCTGCTCCACGGCAGGAGTGACACTATCTATAAGGCGAGTATAGGTATCCAGGTCCCAGAGCTGACACGTGGTTAGCCACAGATTAAAGGGGAGAAGAAGGTCCCAATACACTTGGAATTGTTTCAAAGAGATCTGCGGTCACCCCTCGGGCTGAAGTGTGGTTTGCTGGCCTGGCAGGGGAGCAGCCGCGGTAGGCCTAGTTCCGCTGCCCCCATGATGGGGTGGCTGGTCGGACTCACCGCCACCCCTGAAGGGAGCTTGGCATGGGTGCAGAGTGCCCTCGGGTCTCCCCTTCTTGGCAGCCATGCTTCCGTGGCCGCCCCTCCTCCTGGATGGCGCCACACGATGCCTGTAGGGCGGCACCCTTCTTCTTCTTTCTCCCTGTGCAGGTGCAGGGCGGAAAATTCCAGTCTGCCCTTTTCCCCTCCCCCGACAGCAGCAACAGCCAGGCGTGGGCGGAAAAATCCAGTCTACCCTTTTCCCTCCCCCCGACAGCAGCAACAGCCAGGCATGGGCGGGAAACTCAAGTCTGCCCTCTACCCCAGCAACAGCAGCCACCAATCCCTAAACCCTGCCACTTCCCCCAGCAACAGTGACAGCCAATCCCTAACCACCACCCCTCCCCCGTCCAGTACTGCCCACTGACCTTTCGCCGGCAACCAATCAGAACAGGGCGTGGCTTGGACCAATCAGCCTTCCCCAGCCCCTATAAAATTGTTGCCTCTCCCTCAATAAAGTGGACTTGCGTGTTTACCTTGTCTCTGCGCTAGTTCTTCTGCCGTGCGCCCTCCAGTCCTGAGAGCCCCTGACAAGGGCCTGGCCTCCCTTGTCCCCAGTTCATCACCTGCTTCTCCGGGCAACCCCTTCATCGCCTGCTTCTCTAGGTGACCCCTTCACCGCCGGCTTCGCCGGGCAACCCCGTCAGCCGAACTGCGCAACCCCTTGTGAGACCGATCCCTCGTCTGCTGCCAGTCCGACCCCTCGTCCCAGGTGAGACCGACCCCTTATCCCAAGCGGGACCGACCCCTCGTCCAGAGCTGGACCGACCCCTCGTCCGCAGCCAGACCCCACCTCTACCGACCGAGCAAGCCGCCGCAGAGATCTTACACCGGTGAGTGTCTAGGAGACCAGCGAGGGCCCGAACTTGTGGGGCTTGCTTAGCAAAAAGGATGTTACCCATTGCTGATGGCCTTTTGGAGCTGATAAGAGAAGGGTCCCTTACCTTGAGAGCGCAGCGATGGGAGCCGAGGTGCGCGGTGAGACGAGGGGTCGGAGCCGATGGGACTCCGACGGTGGTCACGGGCCAAAAGAAGGCCCCGACGAGGGGAAGGCAGAACGACAAGCAGTGGAGCAAGGCAAAGGGGAGCAAGCACAGAGGGGAGGAGGCAGAGGTGAAGGCAGGGGTGGAGGTGCTCAGGCATGCACTCCTGAGAGTTTTATTGGTGCCTCTTAATCATAGCGGGTTGGTATAAGCCCCCGACATGGAAGGAGAAAGCCATCCAGCGAATCTCCCAGACAGCCGTTGATCATATGAGGTCACCAAGGTTCAGGAGCAGCAATGCAGAGCAAAAAGATAGGGGTGAAAAGAGAGGAGGGCATAGGGCTGTTGTAGGGTTACTTCAGACGTGCAATCATGCGCTCCCGACAAATCCAAGGCTCCTCTTAATCATAGCGGGTCAGTATAAGCCCCCGACATGGAAGGAGAAAGCCATCCAGCAATTCTCCCAGACCACCATGGATCATATGAGGTAGCCAAGGCTCAGGTAGCAGCAATGTTGCACGAGAGAAGCCCCACGATGAGAAGAGGGCGGGGCGCCAGGTTATGGAGTGAGGCTGTGGTGGGGTTGCTTTGCCCCACGTTGGGCACCAGTTGCGGCAGCTTGCTCGGTCGGTAGAGGTGGGGTCTGGCTGCGGACGAGGGGTCGGTCCAGCTTAGGATGAGGGGTCGGTCCCACTTGGGACGAGGGGTCGGTCCAGCAGTAGACGAGGGGTTGGTCTCACAGGGGTTGTGCGGTTCGGCTGACGGGGTCGCCCTGCGAAGCTGGCGATGAAGGGGTCGCCCGGAGAAGCAGGTGAAGAACTGGGGACAAGGGAGGCCAGGCCCTTGTCGGGGGCTCTCAGGACTGGAGGGCGCACGGCAGAAGAACTACCGCGGAGACAAGGTAAACACACAAGTCCAACTTTATTGAGGGAGAGGCAACAGTTTTATAGGGGCGGGGGAAGGCTGATTGGTCAAAGCCACGCCCTGTTCTGATTGGTTGCTGGAGAAAGGTCAGTGGGAGGTACTGGAAGGGGGAGGGGTGGTGGTTAGGGATTGGCTGTCGCTGTTGCTGGGGGAAGTGGCAGGGTTTAGGGATTGGTGGCTGCTGTTGCTGGGGTAGAGGGCAGACTTGAGTTTCCCGCCCACGCCTGGCTGTTGCTGCTGTCGGGGGGAGGGGAAAAGGTGGACTGGAATCTTCCACCCTGCACCTGCACAGGGAGAAAGAAGAAAAAGGGTGCTGCCCCACAAGGCATAGTGTGGCACCATCCGGGAGGAGGGGCGGCCGTGGAAGCATGGCTGCCGAGAAGGGGAGACCCGAGGGCACTCTGCGCCCATGCCGAGCTTCCTTCAGGGGTGGCGGTGGGCCCGACCAACCACCCTATTATGGGGGCAGTGGTTTGGAATAGGCCTACTGCGGCCGCCGCCCCCCGCCAGGTCAGCAAACCACACTTCAGCCCGAGGGGTGACTGCAGTCTGCCTTACCTATAGTGTCTGAATGCCTCCACTGTTTGAGGCAATATCTAATTTGGCAGTCAATGAGATCCTGCTGAGGTGTGCATAAGCACAACATCTGGAATGACACCTGATTCACTTTGAAGTCTCTTAGCCATATAAACTCATTTGTCTTTACTCTTTCCCCCTTTCAGTCAATGTCTTTTTCCAGTTGCATTGCTAGTTGGTGCCTGGTAGTAATCCCTCTGTGCCAGGGAGGCTCATCTCCACAAGTCATGCCCCATGTTGTGGGAAAAACATTTATATGCTGAGTTCCACTTGGAGAGAGGCCACATTTAAGCAACAAGGAGGCTCTCAGGAGGTAACTCTTAGGCACCCTCTAATACTAGGCTAAGTTTCATTTTGAAAATTAGAGGTTCATAAGTTATCCATCAATATGAAAGGCCCATCAATATTCCTTCTTCCTTCACTAGTAACTGCCCCTGTATTAGGGGGATTCTTTGCTATCACATTAGAGAATGTGGAAGAGCTTCCCAGTATGGGAATTTGATATTCTTTCAGTTACTATGTGAATCTCCACGCATGGTGACAATGATCCATGAACACCTGAACAAATTTATGTGCCTTTTATGAAGTTTTGCCCCAGGTGAACCACCTTCCAAAAATCCCCTGTCACCAAATCCCCACACCAGTGATCCTCCCTGCCACAGTTCTAACCCTTCTGTGATCCAAAACTTCTTCAGAAAATAAGCTAAGAAAATAAGGAAATACAATTGCTAAGAAAATAAAATGATGGCTTGAAAAAAAATAAAATACAAAAAGTTGGGAAGGGGACTTGGCCCAATGGATACAGTGTCCGCCTACCACATGGGAGGTCCACCGTTCAAACCCTGGGCCTCCTTGACCCATGTGGACTGGACCATGTGCAGTGCTGATGCATACAAGGAATGCCATACCATGCAGGGGTATCCCCCATGTAGGGGAGCCCCACACCCAATGAGTGCACCCTATAAAGAGAGCTGCCCAGTGCGAAAGAAAGTGCAGCCTGTCCAAGAATGATGTCACACAAACGGAGAAGTGAACAACAAGATGATACAACAAAAAGAAACACAGATTCCCAGTGGCACTGATAAGGATAGAAGTGGTCACAGAAGAACAGACAGCAAATGGACACAGAGAGCAGACAACCAGGGGGGAGGGTGGAAGGGATAGAAATAAAAATAAGAAATAAATCTTAAAAAGTTACCAAAAAATTGGGATAAAAAATAATTAAAATATAAAATTAGAAAAAAAATTTTTATGAACTTAGTGGGATTTTTTGGGGTGGTGCATTTTATTCCCCACTTTTTAATTTTTTAAATATCTACTTTTTATTTATTCCTAAAAGATACTTAGATTATATAAAATGTTACATAAAAAAAATAAGGGATTCCCCTATGCACAACTCCCCACACCTCCCATGCTTCCCCACAATAACAATTTCTTTCATTAGTGTGGTACATTTATTGCCATTGATAAACACATTTTGGAGCATTGCCACTAAGCATGGATTGCAGTTTACATTGTAGTATACTCTCCATCTCACGCAATTCTGTAGGTTATGGCCATATATATATTGGCCCATACCTGTCATTGTAATATCACTCAGGACAATTCCAAGTCCCGAAAATGCCCCCATATTACACTTCTTTGTCCTCCACCCTGACTTCAGCACCTCCAGTAGCCATTGTCTCCACATCAATGATTTAGGTTCTTCCATTGTAAAAAATATTTTTGACATTATGTCTTTTATCACTGTAAGATCTGTTATCTTGTATATACAATGACATTTTCTTCTGTTTATTACTCAGTGTCTTTTTTTTTTCATTTTTTTTTCAAAGAAGTTTTAGTTTACAGAAAAGCCATGTGCAGAATATAGGGGACTCCAATATATCTAACATCCTTCACCTTTTCCTCTTTCCCCTACTAATAACATTTTATAAGTGTATGGTTAATTTGTTTCAAAAGATATATAAATATGGAAATATTGCTACTAAACATGATCAATGATTTACATTGTGGTTTACATTTTGGACCATTCCCTTTGTAAATTTTGATGAAATTTAACATGGCCTTTATCCATCACTGTAAGATCATGTAGAACACTTCCATCACTCCCCAAATGCCCAATGTTCCATCTATTCTGTTTCTCCCTCCCCCTCCCCTTGGCAACCAGGCAACAAACAGTCTTCACTCCTTGAAGAATGAGATTCATAGTTACTTGCAAGAACTTTGAGGGCTTAATATACTGGCCTGTCCCCCTACCCCCATTAGGCACTGCCTATGCTCTCGAGAATCTCTTGCCTCTCAATTAGAGAACACAGCAGGACTACTCAGGATGGGATCCCAGCACCTGCCCACTTATTATGTGGACCTCCAGCCACTGATAAAACACACTATGACAAGATGAACACACACACTCCCTAGAAGTTTGCTCCAGGTGTGCCCTGTCCTGAATGCCATAGAAACACAACACTCTAAACCTGTAATGCTCCCCTGCCACACTCCCAAAAAACATTCCCAACATTGTAGTTTCAACCACATATTGCAAAGCCTCAGTGTTCACCTGGTCCCTCCCCCAACTCATGGACAGTCTAACCCACCCTTGCCACCATCCTCGGCACAAACCAGCACTACCCAACCCAATAGCATCATGCACCACTGTCATGCCCATCCACTGCACAACTACACATTTCCACCTTATGAGATTGCTCATATGGGCATTGGCTCACAATCTTCTCATTTCTGTCTCCTGTAAACCTACCTTCCAGAATCTAGCTCTGTAAGTCTAAATTTGCTTAATTCATATCACTGAGGTAATGTAATATTTGTCCTTTAATACCAGGCTTGCTTCACTCAACATAAGGTCTTCAGTATTCATCCATGTTGTCCCATGTATTAATGATGCTTTCTTTCTTACAGCTGAGTAATGTTCCATTGTATGTATATACCACCATTTGTTTATCCACATATCTGCTGTTGGACACTTGGGTTCTTTCCAACTTTGAACAATACTAATACTAAATAATGCTGCTATGAACCTTGGTGTGCATATATCTGTTCACTTCCCTGCTTTCAATTCTTCTTGTATATACTCAGCAGTGGGGTTGCTGGACCATATGGCAGTTCTGTAGATAGCTTCCTGAGGAACCACCAAACTGTCCTCCACAATGGCTGCAGCATTCTGCCTTCCCACCAGCAGTGGGTGAAGGTTCCCATTTCTTCATGTATCCTCTCCAACATTTTCTCTGTATTTTTAATAGCAGCGAGTCTCATGGTTTAAGATGTTATCTCATTGTAGTTTTTTCATTTCCCTAGTTGCTAGTGATGTTGAGCACCTTTTCATGTGCTTTTTATTTTTCATTTTTAAAATTGTTTATTTCTATCCCCTCCCCCCCAGTTGACTGCTCTCTGTGTCCATTTGCTATGTGTTCTTCTGTGTCTGCCTATATTCTTGTCAGTGGCACCCAGAATCCGTGTCTCATTTTGTTGCATCATCTTGCAGTGTCAGCTCTCCATGTGTGTGGCACTACTTGGCAGCCTGCACTTTTTCTCATGCTGGGCGGCTCTCTTTATGGGGCACACTCCTTGCACATGGGGCTGCCCTACAAAGCGAACACCCCTACATGACATGGCACTCCTTGCTTGCATCAGGACTGTGTATGGGCCAGCTCATCACATGGGTCAGGAGTCCCTGGGTTTGAACCTTGGACTTCCCATCTGGTAGGTGGACACCCTACCCATTGGGCCAAATCTGCTTCCCTTCATGTGCTTTTTAGATATTTGTATTTCTTCTTTGGAGAAGTGTCTATTCAAATCTCTTGCCCATTATTTAAATTGGTTGGCTTTTTATTTTTAAGGGGTAGGATTTCTTTATATATGCTGGATATTATGCCCAGCAGATATGTGGTTACTAAATATTTTCTCTCATTGACAAGGCTGTCTTTTCACTTTCTCAGTGAACTCCTTTGAGGTGCAAAGGTTTTTAGTTTTGAGGAGACCCCATTTATCTATTTTTTCTTTCATTGCTCATGCTTTGGGTGTAAAGTTCATGAAACCATTTCTTAATACAAAATCCTGTAGGTGATTCTGTACATTATCTTCTAAGATATTTATGGTCTTGGCTCTTTTATTTAGATCGTTAATCCTTCTTGAGTTAATTTTTATATAAGTTGTGAGATGGTATTCCTCTCTCATTCTTTTGGATATGGATATCCAGTTCTGCAATTCCTATTTTTTGAAGAAGCCAGTCTCACCAAGTTGAATGGGCTTGGTGATACTGTCAGATATCAGTCGATTGTACAAGTAAGGATCCATATCAGAACTCTCAATTCAGTTTCATTGGTATGCCTATCCTTGGGCACGTATCATATAGTTTCAACCACTGTAGCTTTGTAGTATGTTTTAAAGTCAGGTAGTGTGATTCCTCTGATTTGGTTTTTCTTTTTCAATATACCTTTGGCTATTTGGGGCCCCTTGTCCTTCCAAATAAATTTCATAGTGACCTTTTCCAATTCAGTAAAAAATTCTCTGGTAATTTTTACTGGGATTTCATTAAATCTGTAAATCAGATTGCATTGGATAAACATTTGAATGAAGTTTAGTCTTCCTATCCATGGGCAGGAAATATTCTTCCATTTGTTTAGGTTTTCTTTGATTACCTTTAACAGTGCTGTGTAGTTTTCTGTGTTTCTGTCATTTCCATCTTCAGATAAGTTTATTCCAGGTATTTTATTCTTTTAGTTGCTATTGTAAATGGGATTTTTTTTCTTGATTTCCTCCTCAGATTGCTCATTATTGGTGTACAGAAATGCTTATATTTGCACGTTTTTTTTTTCACATTTATCTTATACCCTGACACTTTATGGAACCCTTAATATACTCTAGAAGCTTAGATTCTCAGGGCTTTTGACATATAGGAACATGTTATCTGCAAATAGTGAAATTTTTAATTCTTCCTTTCTAATTTGAATGTTTTTTTCCCCTAAACGCTCAAACAAGTACTTCTGACACAATGTTAAATAAGAATGGTGAGAGTGAGCATCCTTTTATTGTTCCAAATCTTATTGGGAAAACTTCTAGTACTTCAACAATGACTATTATGATAGCTGTGGATTTTTCATGTTGAGGAAGTTTCCTTCTATTCCTATCATTTGAAGTATTTTATTCAGGAAAGGGGGCTGTATTTTTTCAAGTGCTTTTTCTGCAATTATACAGATTTATTGTGTGACCTTTCCTTTGATCTTTTTATGTAGTGTTTTACATTGACTGAATTTCTTATGTTGAACCATCCTTGCCTACTAAGGATGAAGCTCACCTCTTCATGGCATGTAATTCTTTTGATGTGTTGTTGAGTACAATTAGCAAGTATTTTCTTGATTTTAGCATTTAGGTTCATTAGGGACATTGGTGTATAGGTTTCCTTTCTTGTGGCATCATTGGCTTTATTAGCTTTGGTATTAAGGTGATCTTGGCATCACAGAATCAGTTAGGCAATGTTTCCTCAACTTCTATTTTTTGCAAGAGTTTAAGTAGGATTGGTGGTACTTGTTTCCAGAATGTTAGGTAGAATTCACCTGTGAAGCCATATGGTCCTGGTCTCTTCTTAGTTTAGAGGTTTTTGATATATTCAAGATCATAATCAAGATAGTCTTTGAGTTAATCAATTTCTTCTTTTGACAATGTAGGGTGCTTGTGTGTTTCTCAGAATTTGTCCATTTCCTCTAGATTGTACATCTGGTTGGCATACAAATTTTTCAGAGTATCCTATTATGATACTCTTTATTTCTGTGAGGTCAACAGTGATATCTGCTTCCTCCTTTCTTATTTGCATCTTCTCTTTTTCTTTGTTAGTCTAGCAAAGAGTTTAATCTTGCCAAAGAACCAGATTTTGTTTTATATTTTCTAGTGCTTTCTTCTTTTTCTTTTCATTTGGTTCTGCTCTAATCTTTGTTATTTCCTTCTATTTTCTTTGGGGTTAGCTTGTTGTTCTTTTTCTAGTTCCTCCAGGTGTTCACATAGGTCTTTGATTTTAGCTCTTCTTTTTAAATATAAATGTTTATGGCAATGAATTTCTCTCTCAGTAAAGCTTTCAGTGCACCCTGTAGGTTTTGAGACTTTGTGTTGTCATTTTCATTCATTTCTAGGTAGTAACTGACTTCTTCTGCAGTTTCCTCCGTGATCCACTGATTGTCTAACAGTGTGCTGTTTCAGTTTCCATAGCTTTTTGCCTAATCCCATTTTCTGCCCCTTACTATTTACAGCTTTCTTCCATTGTGATCAGAGGAATTCCTTTGTATAATTTCAATCTTTCTGAATTCATTGAGAGATGCTCTGTGTACTAGCATGTTGTCTATCCTGGAGAATGATTTATGTGCACTCGAGAAGAATATATATCCTGCTGTATTTGGTTGTAATGCTCTGTGTATATCCATATACATATATATGTATTATTTCACTCCCTTTCCTCCCCCCCAGCACCAGTTGTCTGCTGTGTCCATTCACTGTGTGTTCTTGTGTCTGCTTGTATTCTTGTCAGTGGCACCAGGAATCTGTGTCTCTTTTTGTTGCATCATCTTGCTGTGTCAGCTCTCCATGTGTGCAGCACCACTCCTGGGCAGGTTGCACTTTTTCACATTAGTGGCTCTCCTTACATGGTGCACTCCTTGCACATGGGGTTCCCTACATGGAGGGCACCCCTGTGTGGCACATCAGTTCTTGCATGCATCAGCACTGCATGTGGGTCAGCGCACCACACCAGTCAGGAGGCCCTGGGTTTGAACCCTGGACCTCCCATGTGATAGGTGGACACTCTATCAGTTGAGCCAAATTCACTTCCCTCTGTATATATATATTAGGTCCAGCTCCTCTAATCATTACTGAAGGTTTTTCTTTCTTGATTCCTGTCAAGATGTTCTAATGGTGAGAATGATGTATTAAAGTCCCCCACAATAATTTTAGAGGCATCTAGTTTTCTAGTTTTTCCAACTTTGCCTTGTGTCTTTTGAGGCACCCTGATTAGGTGCATAAATGGTTATGACTGTTATTTCTTTTGACAGTATTCTTTATTAATTCTAGTGCCCTTCTTTATCTCTTAAAATAGTTTTGCATTCAAGATCTATTTTGTCCAATGTAAGTATAGTTACTCCTGCCCTTTTTTGGTTATTGTTTGTATGTAAATTTGCTCTCCAACCATTCAATTATAGCCTCCTTGTGTTTCTGGATTTAAGGTTTTTTGTAGTCAGCATAAAGTTTGGTGATATATCATTATCCATCTGCCAAACTGTTTCTCTTGTTTGGAGAGTTTATGCCATCAACATTGTGTTATTACTGCCAAGGAATTACTTATATTAGCCATATTTTCTTTAAATTTATGTATGTCATTTTTTAAAATTCTCTTTTTACTTTTTAGTTTTTCTTACACTCTCCTTTTAACCTGTGGAATGTCTTTTAGTATTTCCTGAAGGGCAGGGTCCTTATGGACAAACTCTCTTAATTTATCTGTATTTTGAACTTTCATTTTTGAATGCCAGATGAGAAATCAGTGCTTAACCTTATCAAGTTTCCTTTGAATGTGATAGATCTTTTTTCTCTTTCTCTTTTCTCCATTCTCTGTCTTGAGTATTGGACAATTTGACAAGCATAAGTCTTGGGGTAGGTATGTTTGAATTTTTATGTTTTGTGGTGCAATGCACTTCCTGGACATATACATCCACATTCCTCAATAGCGTTGGGATATTTTCAGTCATTATTTACTCTAACACTCCTTTTGTCCCCTTCCCCTTCTCTCCTCTCTCTGGGATGCCTATAATGCATATGTTTTTTGCATTTTTTGTTGTCATTCAAGTTCCTAAGTCCCTGCTGGACTTTCTCTATCTTTTTCATCTGTCTGTTCCAAGTGTCTGATTTTAGCTGTACTGTCTCCCACATTGCTGATTCCTCTGCCTGTTCAAATCTGTTATGCATTTCCAGTGTATCTTTTATTTCTTGGATTGTGTCACTCATTGTTATCATGTCTTTTAATGTATGTTTATAGTTTCTTCAGCATATTTTCCCACTGTCTTCTTAATAACCATAATCTCACTTAGGTTGATTCATGGTATTTGTTTGGACATCTTTTATTAGTTTTTCCATGTTCTGCATGTCCTTAGTTTGTTCATTAGACTGGGCCATGTTTAGTTTGTTTTAGTTTGTTCGTTAGTCTAGGTCATGTCTTCCTATTCATATATCTTGTAATTTTTTGCACCTAGGCATCTGTTTATCTTGAAGGGTTTCATTGGTTAGTTTCTCTTTCTACTCTAGGGTTTTATTTGTTGTTTTTGTGTGTTGTAAGGTTTCACTTGACACTAGTGTTAAGTAAGGTTATAAAATCTAGTTTTGTAAGGTTCTTGTAGAAATAAAAACCTAGGGTGATGGTAGCCCAAGGTCACATAACCAGTTACAGCAGACAAAAGTGGACTCTAGGTTATTTGGCCACCAGTCTAGTGATGCTTCAATAATGCCATGTTACATTAAGATAAGCTTTAACCTTGGGGTGTTCATAACTACTTCAAGTTTCTTATTCCATTTTTTTTACCCTTTTCTATACACATCCTGCATCAGGAATTTGACTTTTAGGATACAAATCCTAACTAAACAATACTTGGTGCTTTCTCTTTTTTTCAGTTCTGGGTTTTACCTCTTTATATTTGATCAGGTGCTGTGGATCAAATAAAAAAGATTCATTACAACTACTCTAAAATCCACATTTTTAAACTATATTATATATTTTGATGAGTTTGCTGGCTGATGGCCACATCCCACTGGCAGTCAATCCAATAAACTTCTGCTTTGAAAAAAAAATGTATATAATGTGGAATGGGAGTTTGAATGAGGACTGTCATCATTCCCTGAGATCCACTAATAAACCCTGTGCTTAGATGTAGTAACCTGGCTCCTGGGATTGCATTATAAATATGGACTTGTCAGGAGTTCCTAGAAAAAAAGAGATTCCCTAGCAAATGGTAGCCTGATGAAACATTCATTCCCTATTTGCAAAGAGCATTCCATTAACATTCACTGGAGACTGCTTGGCTGAGTATATGCATTATTTTATAGCACCTGCTGTACTCTTGGGGTAACATCTGTTCCTGGTGGGGAGGGAGCCTGGACCACTGCCTACTATACACAAGACAGGTGTGCATAGGCCATTTCTCTGCATCAGCTTTGGAGTGGGACTCACTGGCAATAGGGGTCCAATTCCCACTAAGCTGAACTTGCTTTGCTTCTTCACATTGGGAGAAACTGGTGTTCCATGTGTAAGTCATGTGTTTTCTTGGTGACCCCACCCCAATAACTGCATAGACTCTTGTTATCTTCCATGTGGTGAGACTCTTTCCATATAGGTGGTGTATTTATCAGCCAAAGGGGTGCTGATGCAAAATACCAGGAATTGGTCAGTTTTTATAAAAGGGTGTTTATTTGGGGTAGGGGCTTACAGATACCAGGCCATAATGCATAGTTACTTCCCTCACCAAAGTCTATTTGAAGCAAGATGGCTGCCAACATCTACAAGGGTTCAGGCTTCCTGGGTTACTACATTCCTGGGTCTTGCTTTTCTCTGGGTTCAAGGTTTCTTTCTTCCTGGGGCTGGCTTCTCTTGCCTCTGTGAGCTTACTTCCTGGGGCTCCAGCTTAAGACTTAAGCATCAAACTCCAACCTCAAAAACCCTCAACTCTGTCCCTTGCCATGCCTTTTATCTGTGAGAGCCACCCACCAAGGGGTGGGGACTCAACACCTTAATCATAACTCAATCATGGTCAGGTATAGATAGATTAAAAGCATAATCCAATATCTATTTTTGGAATTCATAACTATATCTAACTGCCCCAGATGGTAATAGATATCTTGCCCCAACAGTCTGTGTGCCAACAAAGCACTCCACAACATGGTAGCAGCATAATGATTTATCAGTAGTCATCCCAGGGAGTTGCCAACTTCTAGGTTGTAATGGAGTAAGATGCTGGCCTCTCTCTAGCTAAATTAGTACAACTGAGATGCAAGCAATCTCTGTGTCAACAGTGAGAAAATGGTGTGGGGGATGGGGCAGAGATGAGGAGATGGACCCTAGAAAGAGCAAGGAAACTACCCTGGCTGCTGGCCACCTGTACACACCCATGCCACCTGCTCCACCATGTCTCAAGGGTTTGAAATGACTGCCCAGAGGAGTTTCAGACCCTTTTTGGGAGCTGTACCAAGTCCAGGTGGTTTTTAGGTCAAAAGTTAGATTTAAAATGGAATCACCAAAGACAGGGTTAAAATGGAACTTTCGAAATGAGGTATTTTCCTGAAAGTGAAATACTTTGATTAAAAGACAAGATATGAGCAAAAGACAGGGGAGCTTCACATGGCTTGGTTAATGTATCTATTCAAAGAGGGGGCATTATAGGTTCAGTTGTCTCCTGTGGAAGCTAACCACTGAGTTCCTGGTTGCAAACTATCTTTTTAAACACGTCAATTTTATTGATACATATTAATAAAACATACAGTTTATCCAAAGTACACACTCAATGGTGTTTGATACAATCACACAGTTGTACATTCATCACTTCAATCATTATTAGAGCATTTTCATTAGTTCAATTATAATAAAAAACAGTAAAAAGCAAGAAAATTTTTTGCCTCTCAATCTGTTTCCCCAGCTATGTACTTAGGGTTATTCATGCACAATTATTATGCAGTTTTCTTGACATATTTAAATACCATATGATCTATCCAAATGGATTTTAGAATAATCAAAATTCTGTGCATTCATCACCAAAAAATATTTAGAACAATTTCATTACTCCAGGAAGAAAAACCCCTCCCCTTTAGCAAGTTCTTCCCCAGGCCTGCAAAAACACTACCCTAATTTCAGCCCTACAAATTGATTTATATTTATATTTTATAGAAATAGAACCATACAATATGTAATACTTTGTGTCAGGTTTCTTTCACTTAGCATACATTTTTTCCCCTGCTATTAACATCTTGTAGTATTAACATACATTTGTAAAAGAAATAAAAAGAAACAAAAATAACATACATTTGTTCAGTTTCAGAAGTACAGCCCCATATATGTAATTTTACCCATATCTTATTTCACATGTGGTTTTGCTATGCTGTGCAGTCCCATGCTCCTATATTTTTCAGCTTTCCTTTTAGTAATACATATGACCTTAAACGTTCCCTTTAAACCACTTTCATACCCTACATAATAGTACTGCTAGTTATAAACATTATATTGGGCTTTGAACATTTCTGTTCATCTCCAATTAACACATATACTTCTTAACAATTCTGCACAAGTTAATCCTCAGCTTTTCATTCTCTAACTTCCTTCTATTTTCTGGTGACCCATATTCAAGTTACAAAACCCACAAGATTACATGATATATTGTTCATCATAGTGCATTCATATAGTATTTGGCCATTTGTGTCTGGCTTGCATCACTAATAAAATGTACTCCAAGATCATTCATGTTATATGCTTTGTGACTTTGTTTTTACAGCTACATAGTATTCCATCATGTGTATATAGCACATCTGGGTTGTTTCCAAACTTTGGCAATCATTATTAATGCTGCTATGAACAGCGGTGTGCTGATGTCTCTTCACTTCACTGTTCTCAATTCTTGTGGGTATATATGTAGTAATGACACTGTTGGGTAATATGGTCAAGTTTATAACCAAATTTGTTAGGAAATGCCATTCCTTCACAGTGGCTATACCAATCTACAATCCCACCAACAGTGAATAAGTATTCCTATCTCTCCACATCCTCTCCAACATTCACAGTTTTCCAATTTTTAAAAGAGTGGCCAAACTAATAAGTGAAATGACACTTCATTGTACTTGTCATTTGAATTTTCATAATTGCTTGTGAGGTTGAAAACTTTTTCATGTGTTTTTTCACCATTTGAACATCTTTGGAGATTTGTCTTTTCAACTGATTAACACATTTTTTAATTGGGTAGTTTGTCTTTTTATTGTTGAGTTGTATGACCTCTTTACATATCATGGGTATTAAACCCTTATTGGATATGTGATTATCAAATGTTTTCATGGAATGAGTCAGCTGACTTTTCACCCTTTTGACAAAGTCCCTTGACATGCAAGTGTTTAATTTTGAGGAAGTCCTGTGTACCTACTTGTTAATCCAAGAATCAAAGAATGGCAAGATGAAAGTCTTCTAATCTCTACAAATGAAAAATTGAGCATACAAGTAAACTCACCATCCTAATCAGATGCCTAGACATCAAGAAAAAATAACAAGGCATACTAAGAAAATGGAAAAAATGGCCCATGAAAAGGAATATATCAAAGGCCCAGAGACACAGGAATTCAGACAAGTAATCAATGAGATGCACACAAATTTCCAAAATCAAACTAATAAGATGAAAGCTAATATGACTAAAATGATAAAAGACATCAAGAAGAAAGCAAGAACAAAGAATATGAAAACCTGAAAAGTAAAAGATTTCATGGTAAAGACATAAGTGTTATCAAAGCTACATTAGAGGCATACAACAGCTGTCTGGAAATGATAGAATAAGTAATACAGCAGACAGAAGAGCTGAAATGGAAGAGACAAATGCTTATAGCAGGACAACTTTAAAAAAGAGATGAAGACAAATACATCTACTCTGTACCAGAGGCTGAGAGCATGAAAATGATAATCCTAACTATAGCAAATGTCCAAAAATGAAAAAATTCCTGAAAGATTGTTCATGAGGCAATAAATTCACTTTAGGTAAATGAAATACAACTGGCTACACCATCCAACTCGTAGTCAGGATATGGATGAGGTGGTCCTGCCTTAGAGGGCATTGGAGGCATTCATGAAACAAGGCCTTCCCTGGGACATAGCCCTCTACATAAATTTCAGTAAGAGTAATGGGCAAAATGGTAGAAAATATCCACAACAGTGTTCTGTTTTGGGCTGGAATCAGAAGCCCAGCATCTGCCATTTTTACTGAAGTGACCCAGGAGGAGAGAATGGGAAACTGCTGGAAGGGCCAAAGAGGGAAGACAACTACCAAGAGAAGAAAACTGAGGGGCAGGGCTGGCCCACCTAGGAGAGCAATATGGCTTTATCAAAGCAAAGCAGGGTGGAGACAAATCAGAAGATGTGATCCCTACAGAAAAACTGCTATTATGGGGCAGAAGGTGACCCCTTTAGTTAAGAGAGAAAGGCACTACTAAAAGCCAAAAAAGAGAAAGAGGGCTCTCATGTGGGAAAGAGTTTCACCTGTTCTATTGTAGATGTTGCCTTATTGCAGATGTTGCAGTTATTCCCTATTGTAGATGATGTTGCAGTTCTGATAGCAAACAGCTGCTTGGTAGTTTCCAAACAATACAATGTGGAAAGTAGGGTTGAGGCTCTCAGTTCCAGAAGGTGTGAATCTCCTAGTCCCATCTCTATCTCCTCTCTTGTCTTTCTAAGTTTTATGCTGTGTTCCCTTTGAGCCAACCTATCACTGAGCTGATCTCAGCAACTGGCACCCAACATGGGGCATGAAGGGAAAAAGGCTTGCAGCAACTCGTGCTGAACAGGGACCTGAAGGGAAGAAGGACTGCCTTGAGCAAAAGAGAAGTTAGCATAATGGTGCAGAGCCCTGAGTGGTTTGGAACGCCTTTGAAGTCCCCAAGGGTTTGCTTGTATTTCCCCAAGAGACAGAGATCATCCTGTATGGGTGCCAGATTCACAGATGGAGCTGTGCCATGAATGCCAAGAGACGACAAAAGTTTCTGTGGAATCTAGAACCTTCGGTCATGCAGATGGAAAGATGGATGCTGGCAACTGCATGGCAGGGACTCATTCTGTAGACTAGAATGGTTTTACATCAAATTATTTTAAACTATAGAACTTGTTCAAGCATGGCATCATAAATCAAGTATAGCTTGGGGAAAGAAAGAGATTAAGAAGGAAATTGAGAGGAGGAAAACTGGAAAAGAAATGTTGAATTATAAAAGGAAGCAATGAAGAAATTCTAGATTAATAGATTTGGAATTGCTTTTGTGTTTGTTCGATGTCAGTGTGTGTGTTGTAATTGTTCAGTGTGTGTAAATGTTCAAAAAAGAAAGAAAAATGAGAAAGAGGTAGTTAAAAAAGGAAGGAAAAAAAGAAAGAAAAGGAAAATCAAAAAGATAGAGAAGGAAGAGGGAAAAAAGAGAAAGAAAAAGAAAGGAAAAGGAAGAAAAAAAAGGAAAAGAGAAAAAGAGAAAGGAAGGATAAAATGAAAGATGTAAAAGTGAATATTGAAAAAGATAAAAAGTTTGCAAGAATGCTAACTGAAATGTTATAAGGTGTATTTTTTCCTAAAATAAAATGGTTAATATGGAGATAAGTGAGACAGAACTAGTATGCATAGAGGAAGTTGTAAAAGTATTATGGTAGCGTTCAGTGAGACAACGTGTTCTGCAAAATTAAAACAAGGGAAGTACACTTGGCCCAGTGGTTAGGGCATCAGCCTACTAAATGGGAGATGTGTGGTTCAAACCCTGGGCCTCCTTGACCCATGTGGAGGTGGCCCCTGTGCAGTGCTGATGCACACAAGGAGTGCTGTGCCATGCAGGGTTGTCCCTGCACAGGGGAGCCCCATGCACAAGGAGTTTGCCCCATAAGGAGAACTGACAAATGTGAAAGAAAGTTCAGCCTGCCCAAAAATGGTGCCACACAGAGAGCTAACACTAGATGAGGCAACAACAACAACAAAAAAAACAGATTCCTGTGCCACTGACAACAGAAGTGGACAAAGAGCACAAAGCAAATAGACACAGAGAACAGACAAGTGTGGGGGGGTATAAATAATAAATCTTTAAAAAACAATTAAAACAAGATGGAATGAATACAAAATGTGCAAAAACTGTTTGAAAAGGTCAACAATAGACTTTTGCAGTTCTTCAAGGCTTTTTGCCCTGGCCTAATGGCAATCATCTGGCTGCATAGAAGAAACCTGTGTCAGTGACCCTACTAAGAAACATCAGAGACAATGGTATCTTCAGGGTCTGGAATAGGCAAAAAATTGGGACAAGCTGTAAGGTTTCTGCTACTCTATCAAATTCTTAAGTGTTGGGTAAGATAAAACTATACTCTCTGCTGTAATTGATAAAGTATAATGTTTTCTCATATTAATAGAATTTGTAATATTATTGGGATACTAAAAAATTTTCTCCCTCAGTAAGACGTGTTAATTAGGAAAGGTCTTTCATGCGAGTAGGAGGACCTCCACAGCCTGCTTCAAAAAATAGAGGGAGAAGGTGGATATTGATTTAGCCTGTGAATTGGATGAGGCCACAGGTCCAGTGAAGATGCTAACAGCACTATACAAACTGTGGAAAATGAGATGCTTTTGATCAAGTACTGGCCTATATAGCCTTTGCTGGTTGGAAATATTAAGCCCCTGAGAAATGAAAGTCTAGTCATTAAATGTCTGCTGGGTGGAAGTCTTATTGTTTGTTGTTGCAGTTATGGATTATGTATAAAATGCTTGAATACTAATCAAATTTAATAATGAAACATATTTTGTACTTGGGTGATTTCATGAACTGTGATATATAAATGTACCTTGTTGAGTGTATTGAGGAAAATTTTAATGAGTACTGTTCACATGTGAAAGTGAAAATATTATGCAGGAAGCTCTGTTAATCAGTAAAAAGTCATTTGCATAGACAGCAAAAAACAAAAAGGGGGAAATGTGGGAAAAAGTTTCACCTGTTCTATTGCATATGTTACCTTATTGCAGATGTTGCAGTTATTCCCTATTGAAGATGATGTTGCACTTCTGATAGCAAACAGCTGCTTGGTAGTTTCCAAACAATATGATGTGGAAACTAGGATCAAGGATCTCAGTTCCAGAAGCTGTGAGTCCCCTGGTTCCATCTTTATCTCCTCTCTTGTGTCTTTCTCTTTCATTTAAGTTTTATGCCACCTTCTCTTTGAGCCAACCTATTACTGAGCTGACGCCAGCACTCTCAGAACTGGAAAAGCACAGAATTCTGCAGAGTTGCCCAATGAGCCCCTGACGCACTGCAGAAAAGAGAACATGCAGGTTGCTAAGGCTTCCTTGTACATGGTATAGTTCAGTGAGGAAGACACTTCTGACTCTAATGAGTCAGATAGGAAGGATGCTTCCATCATTCATACCCTCCTCTTACTCTCTTTAAAAAGAGCACTTAGGGATGGAGCTAAGGATTCCAGGATCCCACTAGGGATCATAAGTCCTTTATTACCATTAGGATGGATGGGGAAAGGAGGGGTGCACATCTTCATCAGTCTCTTAAGATACAGGTGCTCAAATGGCAAAAACAATCCAGGTGTCTGCAGAGAAGTCAATATAGTGGATGACACAAGTCATTCCTACTAATGGTATGTCTTGGTTCATGGAGGAAACTTGTAAAACTAAAATGAGATGAGTTTTGTCACAGAGAAAACCATTGTAGATAATCTGGGATATGGCACAGCAATTCTCATGCATATTGATTGTAGAGAAACACTTCTGCAAAGTGTTCAGATACCTGGATTCCAGGCAGACCTAGGTAGCTCGGTATAGCAAAAAACGGCCCATATTCCTCCCCAGCAACAATGGAGTGAGAGGATGATGAAATGGAGAACTCAAAGAACAACAACATGAAGGCCATCTGGAAGAATAGGCAGTGACCCCATCTAAAGGTATCGTGGCACTGAACAGTGCAGTGTAAGGAAAACAAGGCATTGGAAACTATGTTGGGGAATGCACAGCCTTGAAGGAATGGAGAACTAGGAAGTTCTCTTGAAGCTACAAAGAGAAAACCCAATCACAATATATCCATCTGCTTTCTACTTCTCGAATGGAATGCACTCCCCAAAGCACTCCCCTGGGCTAAAGCGGTCTGGGCTAAAGTGGTATTAACAGGCCACCTAATTTAAACTGGAGATGATACAGATGCCATCCTGAAAACTGTACGTTCTGAAAATGGGAAATTCCCTATGTCTTCAATGTAATTTCATGTGCTTGCCTGATGTTATTTCTATGTTCTTGTTAGAAAAGCCTTTTTATAATAAAATACTAATGCATGGAAGGACACACTAACAGATTCTGGTTTCTGGGGAATTCTCTAACCAATGAATCCACAATTCACCATGACTGGCATGTTTCATTTTATTTAGTTTCATTTATAATTCCTTTTTAAAGTGTGGTGGCAATATTAAGTGATACTTCAAAAGGAGTATGTATGTACCATAGACACTACTTCTAAAGTGTTTATCCATGACTGTTTTTAACCTTGCCAAAGCATATGTTGGAATACTAATAGATTAAAATCATAAATTTGTGTTCTAAATGAGTAATATTCAAATTTAATTTCTCCTTGATTCAAGTCTTTTGTGTTTAGAACTGCAGAAAAACAAAACTAAAATGTAACCTAACATAAAAGATTTTCAACAACAAGATCTCTTGCTTAGATATATGCATATACAGATCCCTTGAATCAATCTCTTTATATTACTTCTGGAAAAATCCATCATTCAGTATATCTTTGTCACTTCACAGTTCTATACTTTTATCCCACTTAATTTAAATATTAACACTTGTTCAAGCTCTTGCCTGTTTTCTGAATTGTATGCTAAATGGTCTATATAAAGCACTTTAGTTTCCATTGAATGTTCTGATGGGAAATCCATCTGAAGATTTTCCTAAATGACTTCAGGATTGTTACCTCAGCATAAGAATATTATTGCTAAGGATGACTGATCACTGAAGGCATGTCTTCACTCATGGCACTGGTAAGAGTTGTATACAGTGTGAATTCTCACTTGCCCTCAAATGTTAATGTATGAATAAATGATTTTGTGTGGTTTTTCATGAATAACATCTCCAGCATGAATGATGAATGATGGTCCTCCATCAAGGGGTTTCATTCTCTTGTAAAAAATGTTTCTCTATGAGTTGAAGCAGTGGATGAAGACTCCTCCAATTTCATTACATTTATGAGTTCTGTAGTGTCATATGTCAGCACAATATCTCCTACAAGCTTTGCTACAAAGGTGGCATTTCTATCAATTTGCTCCAGGAGAACTGGCTTAAACTGATGGGAGTAGCCAGAATGACTAAAGGCTCTGACAGGTTGATCATAAACACAGTTTCTTCAATATTTGAGTTAGTCAGTATGTTTAAAGGTTAAGTTAAAGACTGAATTATCTTCCATAATCAAAACATCTAAAGTATGAGTTCTCTCTTGTAATGTAACATTAGAGCACTGACCAAAGCCTTTCACATGTATGGCAGTCATAGAGTTCTTCTCTAGTTTCAGTTCTCATGTTGCCTAAGGTTACAAAATTACCCTAAAGTTTCCCCAAACAGATGCTATTCCTACAATATTTGTACAGTGTGATATTTCTCATGTCATCTAAGCACAGAAGAATTGAGTAAAGGCTTTCCTACATACAAGACATTCATAGGGTTTCTCTCCAGTGTGAGTTCTTTCATGTCTTCTCAAGACAGAAGACCAAGTGAAAGCTTTCCCACATACAAGACATTCATATGGTTTTTCTCCAGTGTAAGATCTCTCATGTTCTTTCTGGGAAAAACAATGATGAAAGGCTTCCCCACATAAGTGACATTCTTATGGTTTCTCTCCAGTGTGAGTCTTCTCATGTTTTCTCATGTAGGAAACAAAGGTGAAGGCTTTTCCACATACATGACATTCTTTGGGTTTCTCTCCAGTATGAGTTCTCTCATGTTCTGTCAGGTAGAACCAGAACTCAAAGCTTTTCCACATAGCTGACATTCATAGGGTTTCTCTGCAGTTGAGTCCTCTCTTGTTTTCTCTGGGCAGAAAAAGAGGTGAAGGCTTTCCCACATACATGACATTCAATGGGTTTCTCTGTGAGTGACCAGTCATGTTTTCTCAGGAAAGTAAATGAGGTGAAGGTTTTCCCACATGTATGACATCCATAGTGTTTCAAGTATGAGTTCTATCATGTTTCTTCAGGCCAGAACGATAATAGAAGGCTTTCCCACATAAGAGACACTCATGTGGTTTTTCTCTAGTGTGAGTCCTCTCATGTCATCTGAGGACATAAGAAGAGGTGAAGGCTTTTCCACATATATGACATTCATAAGATTTCTCACCAGTATGAAGTCCTCTTATGTTTTCTCAGGACAGAAGAGATTGTGAAGGCTTTTCCACATAAATGACATTCATAGGGTTTCTCTCCAGTGTGCATCCTCTCATGTTGTCTCAGACCAAATAAGGAAGCATAGGATTTCCCACATACATGGCATTTGTAGAGTTTCTCTCCAGTGTGAGCCCTCTCATGCTGCCTCAGGCCAAAACATCTATGGAAGGCTTTCCCAGAAAGATGACATTCATATGATTTTCTTCTTTGGAGATTTTGCTTTTGTTGATTAAAAGATGACTTGTCACTGAGAGATTTTCCAAACAGATTGCTGAAGTACAGTGTCTTGACCTTTTGAGTAAAAGACATATGTTGATTCACTCTGGATTTGTGAGTAAAATCTTCTGGCAATTCACTACATGTAATGCCATTCTTTTGAGTATGAGATTTCTGCTTCATGGAAGTAGATAAGAGACCACAGATTTTACAAAAATCCATTCATATACATATGAATCCTAGACTAATCATTTAGTGACAGTCTCCAAATAACATCTTCCTTATGTTACTTGGAATACAAAGTTATTCTCCTGCATGCACAGAGATCTTCTCTTCTTTTGCATCCCAACTTCAGAACTATCTAATCAACTTGAGAAGACTTTATAATGTTTCAAAGATTAATCATAAGAGGTGTGTTTATGCAATTATATTTATATAAAAACCCAGGTTATATATTTGTGTTTAATTTTTCCCTAACTGCAAACTGTAACCCATTCATTCTGGATTAACACTTAAGATCAACATACCTACAGTTAAGTGGCAGTACTGAATTCCTAATTAATTCTACTCCCAAGTATCTATTTGGAAGACAATGGTTCACACCTGTGAAGCTTACCAATGACATGACGGTAGATGTGTATTTCCTGCAGATATTCTGCATGGAGAGCATTAGCTTTTTAAGACAACTTTCTCTACCTGAAAGAACTGGAAAAAACAATAATAAAAAAATGTTGGTAGACGAGGATAAGGGAAATTATAATGTTGAAGTCCCATATTATTCTATATTTGTTTCAAATATGACACTTATATGGCAAATAATATCAAACTAAGCAATATTCTACCCTGGAGAAACCTTTACAGCACATTGACAATTAGAAAATATTTTCAAAATTGAAATATAAAAAAAATTATTAAAAAGCTTGTATGTTGGGGAGGTAAAAACAATAACCATCCAAGAGGAAGACAAGAAAAAAGTCCAATAAGTGAATGTTAAATCTTTACAGTATAAACATATCCATTATGTACAATATACTATGTACTATTACACTTCAGTAGAGATTGATAAGTAAATGGAATCATGACAACATCGAAGGAAAATTTTCCCAATACTGACAACTGCATTTCAGAAAATATAACTCACTTAAGGAAATCTACAGTTGATATTTTCAGTAACCTACTTACCAGTCAACAGATTCCTCATTAGCATGAAGCACAGTTTCTGAGAGCTTACCTGAATTCTCACTTTGGAGAAATCCATTTCCTTCTCTCCACAGTTCCTCTCCTTACTCCAACTGGGAAAGTACATCTGATTTGCAGACCTGATGTCCTGGTGGTGGTAAAAAAAATAAATAACATTTTGAGTTCTGTGCCATTAATAGTGCATTACCATCAAATCCAGGGAAGGTGACTGTTTTACTTTCCTAGACTTCTTAAGCAAATACCATGAATAACTTGGGTTAAACAAAGGCAATTTATTATGGTTTTGAGGCCAGGAAAATGTTGAAATCAAGGCACCATCAAGGCAATGCATTCTCCCCAGACTGTGAGATTCTTGGAATGGCTGCTGGTGACCCTTGATCCTTGTCACATGGCAAGGCACATGGAAATATCTCCTGATTACTTTATTCTCTTCTGGTTTCACTGATTTCAGATGACTTCTAATGGCTTTTTGTCTGAATTTTATTCTCTTATAAAGTACTCTTGCATCAGGATTCAGTCCCTTCATGAATGAGGTGAGGCACACTATAACTGAAGTAATCTCATCAAAGGGCCCTACTAACAATGGGTATATGCATACAAGAATTAATTATATTTAAGTACATTTTTATGGAATACATAAAACATCAAACCACCACACATCACCCTCTAACCCTAAAAATGACAGGTTCTTTCTAGATGCAAAATACTTTCAACCCATCACAATATGCCAAAAGGCTTAAGTCATTTCAGAAACCATGTGAAGTACAAAGTACAATCAAAATTGATGATGGGTGTGGTCTATCCTGGGGCACAATTCCCATCTGTGGATGTGTGCAATCTACAGAACAAGTTACCTTCTTCCATCATACAGTGGAGGGAGAAGCTGAAACTAATATTTCCATTCCATTAGGGAGAAATTGAACAAAAAGAGGAGTCCCAGGTCCCAGAGAATTCTGAAACCCTGCAAGGCATGTTTCATTAGATTTCAAAGTGTGAGGTTCAGCTCTGGACAATATTTTAATCTCCAGGGCTGTTGAAGATGCAGCCTCACCCCTTCAAAGTGCTTGTGCAGCAGCCATGTTCTCTCCAAACCATGGTGTGAAGGCCCCACTCTCTGTTAACACTGGCACGGTGGCCAGACTCTGAATTCCTAGGGAAAAGGCACAACCCTCTCAGAACAGTGGGGTAGTGGCCAAACTCCACAATTCCACGAGTACAGGTTCCAGCCATCCAGAAAATATTAGAGTGGCAGCAGTCTTCATGAACAATAGGACAGATAGCTGGCCAACTCTGACCATGGGGCAGACTCACCCTTCCACATAAATGGGTGGGCCTGCTCTCTTTCCCTGATAACATTCTACAATCCAGACTGAGCTTCCATGGTTCTGACCTTGAAGTGATTTTTCCTTCAACAGGTCCCTTTTCTGTCCATTTTACTATCAGCTCACAGTGGTTCCATTCATACACATCTCACAAAAATACTTGTCTGTTTTGTATATGGTATGCAGAGATCCAACCTTCTTAGAGGAAACTTCCTACAGATCCTTCCAAGATGACTGCTCTTCTAATACTGAGTTACACAGAAATTGACTATTTATTCCATATTCAGTTAAACCTTCACATAGAGCACTCTTCTCTGAGGACTCAAGTCCCAGAAGCTTGGAATTTTCCAAACCATACCCCATTCCTCTGACATTTTCCTATAAGCAACAAGGACAAACCAGGTTACTTTTTTCACATTTAGTTTGGAAATAGCCTCAGCAAAATGTAAAACTTCACCACTCTAAAGGTCTGCCTTCCATCTGACTTCAAAAATCTATTGTGCCAACTTCTCTGCCACTTTAAAACGAATATCTCATTTCCTAAAACTTCCAATAATACATTCATTATTTCCTTCTAAGTCTTCATTGGGAGAATCTTTAGTATCCATACTTCTACTAATGATCTCTTCAAAGCAATCTAGGCCTTTTCTAAAATAGCACTTGCACTTCTTCCAACCTCTACCCATTCTAATTCCAAAGCTCTTTCCACATTTTTGATATTTGCAACAGTAGCATCTCACAATTGTGGTTCAAAATTTTGTTTTAGATTTCTAGGCTGCTTAAGGAAATAACCTGTGATGGGTTGGCTGACAAAATGGAAATGTATCACATTATGGTTCTGAGGGTGGGAAGAGGGCCAAATTCAGGCATCATCAAAGCAAGATTTTTTTCTGAGGCCCGTGGCATTCTCCATTGCCTACTGGCAACAACTGGTCCTGAGGTGGTCATTTGGCAAGGCACATGGCATCTCTTGGTCTACTTCTTCTCCTCTGGGTTTTGTTGAATTCAGCCCATTACTTCCCTCAGCTTTCTCTCTCTCTGCCTGAATTTCATTCTCCTATAAAGAACTCAGGATTAATACTCATCTTGATAGAGTTGGAACACACCTTAACTGAAATAACCTCATCAGAAGATCCTACATACAATGTTCATATGAAGAGGAATGCATTCAACTTAAGAACATGTTTTTGGTGGTATGAACAGCTTTAAACCACTTAAGTGACCGAAGGAAAATAATGTAAACATTGAAGGTCAGTCAAGGGCAAAGTACCTGCAATAGAGAACATTGACAATTTTCACCATTAAAGGATTAACTCTTAATCTTAACCTACTACCCAAGTACAATGAGGAATTTTGGTCATTGATGCCCAAGTTCAAAGACACTCTGGAGAACTCTTTATATTTTCAAGCAAGGAGAAATTCTAGGTTTCTACAATGGTTCATTATTTTCAAAAAGAACACTATAATGTAAGCGCCCTAGAATAATGTGTAAAAGGAAATGCCTCCTCTTTTTATGACTATAATCTGAATCCATGCTAAATCCCTTGAGTAGAATATTAATATACATATTTAACACACATATTCTTTAAGAAAATAATCACTGACTTCCCAGCACTGCTCTGAGCATTGGACATTCAGTAGAAGAAAAACATGATGTTTGTGTTGAAGATGATTACAATCTAGTTGCATGAAAAACTAGAATAAGAAACAAATCTCTTTTAGGTATTTGTGCATGTTATAAAATAGTAAAACATGTTGTGTATATAAAGTTTTAAATTAAAATATAAAATAATATACAAAACAGTATAGACAAGCAGTTCTAGACACTTCTTGAGAAAATAAAAGAAACTGATATAGATAGGTACATTTGAGAGACTCACCCATTGAGATCAGATGACTGATAACTCTCCAGCATCACATCTCTGAACAACTTTCTCTAGGATGTGTCCATCAAGGCCCATTCTTCCTGAGTGAAGTCTATAATTACATCTTTCAAGTTCGCTAAGTCCTAAAAACATCATGGACATAAGGATTCAAAGAGGGCAGAGTAGGATGTTTGAGAGGACACAATGAGAAAGTGGCAACTTTTCAGAAATCTCATATTGACTTTGAGTTTGAAGTCAGATCATTCTCATTGCTGAATGGTCTCCTGCTTTTCACACCCAGAGACACACAGACACATTGAAGTAAAATTTCATTAAAAAAGAATATCACTTTTATGTAACATTTATGTAACCTATTTTTAAAAAATCGGTGTAATGTGGAGGCATTTTCTAGACATTGGAATCATCCTAAATGATGCTGCAGTGAAGGATACAGGCCATTACATATCCTTGTCATAAATTACAAAAATGTGTGGGAGGGAGCTTAAACTATAATGAAAAGTATAATCCATACTCAGTGGCAATGCTCCAATATGTATTCATCAACTGTAACAAATGTACCACACTAATTAAGGATGTTGTTAATGTGGGAAAGTTTGGAAGAGGTATGAAGCAGGGCATTTAGAAATTCCCTACAATTTTATATAACATTTATATAATCTAGTATCTTTTTAAAAAGTTAAAAGAATATCACAAAACATGTGGCATAATATAAAGTGTAAATTTTCTAATAGACTGGTCATTATAACTTTCAGGTGGTGCTATAAAATTTCTAACTCAGCATTCACAACTACAACACCTTACCATCAATTTCAAGTAAATGCAGACTCATCATAAAGTAAGCAATATCCATGGTTCACCAGTTTTCTATCACAACCATAATTAGAGTATTCCCTCAGATGACCAAGTTCCACTCATCTATATAATCATTTCAAACCCAAAACAAGTTTTGAAAGATCCAATACGGACTTGGACCAATGGATAGGTAGTCCGCCTACCAAACGGGAGGTCCAAGGTTCAAATCCCAGGCCTCATTGACCCACGTGGAGCTGGCCCATGCACAGTGCTGATGTGCACAAGGAGTGCCCTGCCATGCAGGGGTATCCCCCATGTAGGGGAGCCCTATGCTCAAGGGTTGCGACCCATAAGGAGAGCCACCAGGGTGAAAGAAAGTGCAGCCTGCCCAAGAATGGAGCTGCACACATGGAGAGCTGACACAACTGCGGCGGCTTGCTCAGTCGGTAGAGGTGGGGTCTGGCTGCGGACGAGGGGTCGGTCCAGCTCTGGACGAGGGGTCAGTCCCACTTGGGACGAAGGGTCGGTCCCACTTGGGACGAGGGGTCGGTCCGGCAGCAGACGAGGGATCGGTCTCACAAGGGGTTGCGCGGTTCGGCTGACGGGGTCGCTCGGCGAAGCCGGCGACGAAGGGGTCGCCCGGAGAAGCAGGCGACGAAGGGGTCGCCCGGAGAAGCAGGCGACGAACTGGGGACAAGGGAGGCCAGGCCCTTGTCGGGGGCTCTCAGGACTGGAGGGCGCACGGCAGAAGAACTACCGCGGAGACAAGGTAAACACGCAAGTCCACTTTACTGAGGGAGAGGCAACAGTTTTATAGGGGCTGGGGAAGGCTGATTGGTCGAAGCCATGCCCTGTTCTGATTGGTTGCCGGCGAAAGGTCAGTGGGCGGTACTGGACGGGGGAGGGGTGGTGGTTAGGGATTGGCTGTCGCTGTTGCTGGGGGAAGGGGCAGGGTTTAGGGATTGGTGGCTGCTGCTGCTGGGGTGGAGGGCAGACTGGATTTTTCCGCCCACGCCTGGCTGTTGCTGCTGTTGGGGGAAGGGAAAAGGGCGGGCTGGATTTTTCCGCCCACGCCTGGCTGTTGCTGCTGTTGGGGGAAGGGAAAAGGGCGGGCTGGATTTTTCCGCCCACACCTGGCTGTTGCTGCTGTTGGGGGAGGGGAAAAGGGCAGACTGGAACTTTCTGCCCTGCGCCTGCGCAGGGAGAAAGAAGAAGGGTGCCGCCCCACAAGGCATCGGGTGGCGCCATCTGGGAGGAGGGGCGGCCGCGGAAGCATGGCTGCCGAGAAGGGGAGACCCGAGGGCACTCTGCGCCCATGCCGAGCTTCCTTCAGGGGTGGCGGTGGGCCCGACCAACCACCCTATTATGGGGGCAGCGGAATTAGGCCTACCGTGGCCGCTCCCCCGCCAGGCCAGCAAACCACACTTCAGCCCGAGGGGTGACCGCATTTCCCCCTTCTTTTCAAATAAGGGCCAGGATGGCAGCAGCAACAAGTAGCCGAGGCCCAAGAGGCAGTAAGCAATGAGGGAAGTGGGGCTGAAGAGGGAGGTGAGTATGACGGGGATACAAATGTACAATTTGGGGGGCAGTATCTTGCCGGTGCAAGCAAGGGTGGCCAATGTCCAATTCTTGTTGATCTCGGTGGCTATAAGGTCCATCTGCTTGTTAAAAGTCCAGGATGACAGCGCGTTACAGGGAGTTGATCTCTTCTTGGCGGCGAAGAGCGGTAGAGGCAGACTGTGTGATGGTCTGGAGGATCGCAGCGGTAAGGACAAGTCGCGTCAGGGCACCAGCGACGGTGGTGGCGGCAGCGTCGGGAGTGGTGGAGACGTCGGCGAGGACAATAAGAAGGCCAAAGTCTTCACGGGCGCGAGAGAGGCCGATGTTAATGGGGCGGGCCGACATGGGGCGGCCCAATCTGCAACGCAGTAGGGGTTCAAGCGAAAAAAGGAGGGGGGCGGGGGACGAGAAAGGACGCTTTGGACGGCTGAGAAGAGGAGTGAGGTCGAGACAGGAGGAAGCTCCGCAAGCTGCGGGCCGGGGAAAGCGGGTTGTGGGCCGTTTAGCGGGGCTGGTGAGAGGGGTTAGCTTGGCCAGAGGTGGCAAGGGAGAGCATAAGGAGAAGGAGAGAGACTATGTTAATTGGCTCGGCAGCATGGCGAGGGTTGCGGTGTCTGCACTGACGGTAGAGTGCGAGCAGTGAACGGACTTCAGGGTTGGATGGTTGCCTCTCGGGGTGGAGGGTGAGCTGGCTCAGTTGGTGCTGGATCACTCGCATCTGGCGCCGCGCCCTGCGGGACATCCGCTGCTGAGGTGGCGGGTTTGACGTATCTCCCGGGGACCCAGATTGGCTGAGCGGCATCCTTGAGAGCGCGGCGATGGGAGCCGAGGTGCGCGGTGAGACGAGGGGTCGGAGCCGGTGGGGCTCCGACGGTGGTCGCGGGCCAAGAGAAGGCCCCGACGAGGGGAGGGCGGGACGACGAGCAGTGGAGCAAGGCAAAGGGGAGCAAGCGTGAAGGGGAGGAGACAGAGGTGAAGGCAGGGGTGGAGGTGCTCAGGCACGCGCTCCTGAGAGTTTTATTGGCGCCTCTTAATCATAGCGGGTCGGTATAAGCCCCCGACATGGAAGGAGAAAGCCATCCAGCGATTCTCCCAGACCGCCGTGGATCATATGAGGTCACCAAGGTTCAGGAGCAGCAATGCAGAGCGAAAAGATAGGGGTGAGAAGAGAGGAGAGCATAGGGCTATGGTAGGGTTACTTCAGACGTGCAAGCGCGTGTTCCCGAGAAATCCAAGGCTCCTCTTAATCATAGCGGGTCGGTATAAGCCCCCGACATGGAAGGAGAAAGCCATCCAGCGATTCTCCCAGACCGCCGTGGATCATATGAGGTAGCCAAGGCTCAGGTAGCAGCAATATTGCACGAGAGAAGTCCCAAGGTGAGAAGAGAGGAGGGCGTAGGGCTGTGGTAGGATTACTTCAGACGTGCAAGCGCGCACTCCCGAGAAATCCAAGGCTCCTCTTAATCATAGCGGGTCGGTATAAGCCCCCGACATGGAAGGAGAAAGCCATCCAGCGATTCTCCCAGACCGCCGTGGATCATATGAGGTAGCCAAGGCTCAGGTAGCAGCAATATTGCACGAGAGAAGTCCCAAGGTGAGAAGAGAGGAGGGCGTAGGGCTGTGGTAGGATTACTTCAGACGTGCAAGCGCGCACTCCCGAGAAATCCAAGGCTCCTCTTAATCATAGCGGGTCGGTATAAGCCCCCGACATGGAAGGAGAAAGCCATCCAGCGATTCTCCCAGACCGCCGTGGATCATATGAGGTAGCCAAGGCTCAGGTAGCAGCAATGTTGCACGAGAGAAGTCCCACGGTGAGAAGAGAGGAGGGGGGCGCCGCCAGGTTATGGAGTGAGGCTGTGGTGGGGTTGCCTTGCCCCACGTTGGGCGCCAGCTGCGGCGGCTTGCTCAGTCGGTAGAGGTGGGGTCTGGCTGCGGACGAGGGGTCGGTCCAGCTCTGGACGAGGGGTCAGTCCCACTTGGGACGAAGGGTCGGTCCCACTTGGGACGAGGGGTCGGTCCGGCAGCAGACGAGGGATCGGTCTCACAAGGGGTTGCGCGGTTCGGCTGACGGGGTCGCTCGGCGAAGCCGGCGACGAAGGGGTCGCCCGGAGAAGCAGGCGACGAAGGGGTCGCCCGGAGAAGCAGGCGACGAACTGGGGACAAGGGAGGCCAGGCCCTTGTCGGGGGCTCTCAGGACTGGAGGGCGCACGGCAGAAGAACTACCGCGGAGACAAGGTAAACACGCAAGTCCACTTTACTGAGGGAGAGGCAACAGTTTTATAGGGGCTGGGGAAGGCTGATTGGTCGAAGCCATGCCCTGTTCTGATTGGTTGCCGGCGAAAGGTCAGTGGGCGGTACTGGACGGGGGAGGGGTGGTGGTTAGGGATTGGCTGTCGCTGTTGCTGGGGGAAGGGGCAGGGTTTAGGGATTGGTGGCTGCTGCTGCTGGGGTGGAGGGCAGACTGGATTTTTCCGCCCACGCCTGGCTGTTGCTGCTGTTGGGGGAAGGGAAAAGGGCGGGCTGGATTTTTCCGCCCACGCCTGGCTGTTGCTGCTGTTGGGGGAAGGGAAAAGGGCGGGCTGGATTTTTCCGCCCACACCTGGCTGTTGCTGCTGTTGGGGGAGGGGAAAAGGGCAGACTGGAACTTTCTGCCCTGCGCCTGCGCAGGGAGAAAGAAGAAGGGTGCCGCCCCACAAGGCATCGGGTGGCGCCATCTGGGAGGAGGGGCGGCCGCGGAAGCATGGCTGCCGAGAAGGGGAGACCCGAGGGCACTCTGCGCCCATGCCGAGCTTCCTTCAGGGGTGGCGGTGGGCCCGACCAACCACCCTATTATGGGGGCAGCGGAATTAGGCCTACCGTGGCCGCTCCCCCGCCAGGCCAGCAAACCACACTTCAGCCCGAGGGGTGACCGCACACAACAGAACAGATTCCCAGTGCTGCTGATATGGATAGAAGCAGTCACAAAAGAATACACAGTGAATGGACACAGAGAGCAGACAACTGCGGGGGGTGGGGAGGGATGGGGAGAGAAATAAATAAAATATAAATCATAAAAAAAAAAGATCCAATGAGCTAATGTGTAAAGGCCTTCCAATCTAAACATAAGTCAGAGACCTATTATTCATTATAATGGCAGAGAACCTTACAGCAAAGTCCAACATTCTGCTCAACTAAACAGGTATCATACAAAACTCTGGATCAACACTGACTCACTCAACTCTAAATAATCCAGGTGTTCACTATACAGACAGTTCAGCAGCACACATCATGGACTCCTGAGATGATTTACTGAACAACAAATTCACCAATCTAGGGGAATAAGACCTTCTGACCTGCGGTCTCTTTAGGACCTCCAAATATCCCTATTCATTGTCTCTCTCATATCTTTATTCCTTCTGTATGGTCAACAGTACAGGAAGTATCTTGATCGACTATGGTCTCTCAAGTTCTTCAACAATTTACAAAGGGCCATAAATTTTACTCTAGATACTAGAGTACTCCTAAATGCACGCCAAAATAAAAGACAAGGGAAGCGGACATGGCTCAAGTGACAGGAGTGGCACTGCACACATGGAGAGCTGACACAGCAAGATGAAGCAACAAAAAAGAGATGCAGTTTCCCAGTGCTGCAATGCAAGCAGACACGGAAGAACACACAGTGAATGGACACAGAGAGCAGACAATGGGTGGGAAGGGGATAAAAATAAATATTTAAAAAAATAAAAATAAAAAACTAAATTGAAGAAAAATAAATACAAGACAATGCTTCTTATAATTACTTCAATCAATAATGTTTGAAGAACGATTATCTACAAAAGTGGAATTTGGGCATTTTGGGACACATGGGTAAGGAGAATTTTAATGATCTTTATTTAAGATTTCAAAATGTGCAAATAAATATCAATACATTAAGAAATTAGAAATGGGAGAAATGAATTATTTCTCTTCTATTGTCTAACTCTAACTTTTACTCTTCTCAATAATGCACAGCCCTTCACCTGAGCACCTGTAGCAATATGCTGTTTGAACTCACCTGCTGAAATGTCAGTCATCCTACTGACTGCAAACTTCTGATCTTACTCATCTTTATCAGCTATATTCAACTACTAATACATGCAAAAGCCAAATGCAGGGATTAAAATGATCAATGAGTGCACTATTTCTCCAATGAGGAAATGGGCTGGCTGAGAAAAAATCTCTCCCATCTCTCCAGTAAATACAGAGACTTAATGGAGTCTGGAACAAATCTGTGTAATGCTGGAAATGAAATTACCTACTGAAGAATCTGTAACCTATCACCACTGTCACAGAGACTTAGGCAAAGTAACTGCAGCTCTGATCCTTAAGTATCTCCTAAATAAGCTTAGAATATCCATGCTAATAGGATAAACCTACCGACCTGCTGATAAGACAGGGGTAATATCAGTAGACTATCCTACTCACCGGTGGTTACATTGTAAATAGTTAAATTGATAACTGAACTTCATCTGGGTTTTCACTCAACCAAATAAGCCCTAGATGAACAAAGCTGGCAATGGAAAAAGAAGCTATGAAAAAAATCTGGTCTTGCCCCCAATTTCCAGTCTCACCTGTCATGAATCCCAACCCTTCACTTGGAAGTAACCCCATCCCCATCAACGGGAAAATGAAGTGTGCTCCAAGAGGAATAGGGAGAGGACCGTCCTCTCCCCAAGCCAAGAGTAAGAAGGACTTGGCTACTCTGGAGAACAAAGAAGGTATGAATACCTAGCTTCACTGTACAAAAAAGAACACGAAAATAATTGAGTTCTATATATTCATTATGCAATGGTGTTCAGAGATTTCCAGTTCCCTCCCTGAGTCTTAAAATGTTGGATCTCCACTGTCAGAGAAACCAAACTAGAATTTCTCATATAAAATTCCTGGCTTATGAAACATCCATCCCAGTTTCCTGGACTTTCACATGCTTTCTGCTTTACTTTGTATCTATCCTTGAGTATACTTGCCCTAAATCATCTTGGTTCTTTCACTTAGGTGACTAATAATATCACTTACCAACACTGAGTTCTATTTCTTATCCCACTGGACTTGGATATCACCCAAGATACTGAAGAATGTATTTCATTATGAGGTTGATCAATTCAAGGTTTGTTCCATTTGGAGACATCAGTAGCTCCCCATGCAATTTTGGCCCTTAGAATTCCCTACATCAGAAAGAAGTAGAAGTATATGCCCTCAATCATCATTAGAGCACTTTCGTATTTGGTTATGTCATCCTGAAAGTAACCGTGCTGAGTAAGTCTAAATTAACCATTCAACAAATAAAACAAACAGAGGTTCAGAAATCTTTAGTAATGTTTAAAATTACATGATTAGAAAAAGACAGCCAGAATTTCCATTTTTTCTGCCTGTCTCACAGTTCAAATTCCTTAAATATTCTAATGAGGATTTACCTGGAATGTCGCCTTTCATTTTGATCATCAAAGTTCCCAACTTATTGCCCAAACCTCTTCTTCATATAGTTTATTCACACAATTATGACCCCTGTCCAGGTTCTCCTACCGTATAGGAACTGATTCTACTATCCAAATATTAGTGTCTAACTCACCTGGTGTTCATAGTCCAATATGTTGGACACTTACTCATTTCAAGAGACACCTATTCAAAACATTTCTCATGCCCTTCAGCGTATTTACATCTGTCTCCAATCACATGCCTTGTCCATGATGCATGGACAAAGAACATGGAGTAATATGCTGATCCAGGTCTAAATAGTTTATTTCCTTCAGTTCACTCATATAATTTGTCAGTATACATTTATTTCTTTGTCTATCCTCTACTGGTGCAACTGCATAAAACAATTCCCTGAATGATTTTAAGTAAATTTCACTTTAAAAAATACAAATGAATCATGAATTCCAAAAAACTGCACATCCACAATAACATAACCTGATCTCAGACTGCCTGGGTCTAAGTGCCTGGAGTCAAATCCAACAATTACAGTTCAAATAACAAAATAAATAAGGACTGTCCCTTCTGGTTAAAATTCTCTTCTTTATTCACCTGAATCCAAACAGATCAAACATGCAAGGAAAACAAGACACTGATGAGGCTTTCACCCTCAGTCCAGTACTAAGAGTTCCTTTCTCACTGTAGAAAAAGGACCATTTTCATGAAGGACTCTTGTTGTATGCAGTTGATTGTGTCATCAGTTCTGTAACTTAGAAGACACACCCTGATTAATTCAGATGACAGTGAAGATACTTTTAATCAAGTCATGCCTTCTTTATCATAATCTTTATCCTCAAATTAGAGAAATCATGTAGGTGCAATTAAGGAAAACAGACTGTACCCTTTAATTCCTCCTCAAAGTCTCTACATCAGTCTTCATATCATTCCCCACAAGTTTTGTGGATTTTGTCCTAGGCAAGGATTCTACAGTAGTCACAGGAAGAACATCTCTACTACTCTTCATTTCTAAGAGGACTTGTAATCAACCAACATTCAAAGGATGTGGGCATCAAGGTAGTCTATATAAATATTTGTGTTGAAAATACACAAATATTCAAAGAAAAACATTTTAATTTTGAAAAGTGTGCATATATTACTACTAAACATAGGAAATATTAGTCCATGTCCCTTCACATCAAATTTTGTTTATCTTCTAAGAACTGTAAAACCCTACAAACTTTAAAACATTAGAGATTTCCAGAGTAAATTAATCTAGTTTCATTATTGATTTTCCATGAATAGGATGTGCAATACTTTTTTATTATTAGATCCATTCCAGGATCATGTATTGCATTAATTAATTAATTTCCTTTATTTCTCTTCCCTCCCCCCCTCCAGCTGTCTGCTTTCTGTATCCATTCCCTGTGGGTTCTTCTCTGTCCACTTGTATTCTTGTCAGTGGTACCAGGGATCTGTGTCTCTTTTTGTTGTGTCATCTTGCTGCATCAGCTCTCTGTGTGTGGTCACACTCCTTGGTAGGCTGCAGTTTTTTGCACAGGTGGCCCTCCTTATGGGGTGCACTCCTTGAGCGTGGGGTGCCCCTACACTGGGACACCCATGTATGGCACAGCACTCCTGGTGCACATAAGCAATGCACATGTGCCAGCTTCACCACATGGGTCAGGAGGTCCTGGGTTTGAACCTTGGACCTCCCATGTGGTAGGAGGATGAAATATCCATTGAGCGAAATACACTTCCCATGTGTTGCATTTAACTGTCACTCTCTCTAGTTACTCTTTTTATAAATTGTGGAAGCATATGTGCAACAAACTTTCCAATCTCAACCATGTCAAAGCACAAAATTGAGTGGCATTAAATCACATGCAAAATGCTGTACTTTCCTCACCAACATTCACTACCAGAACTTTCTAATTATCTCAAACAAAATCCTAAAACCAGTATTCAATATTTTTTAAAACTGAAAGTATGAAAGTTTTCAGGCATATCGACATATGGAACAAAAATTATTTCAAAAGTGAAATCAAGCAATGGATTTTCGTTTTAGGTATGGATACTTGATCCCAAAATAATATTTTCTATTTTCTTTTTAACTTCACAGTTCTGAAATTTAAAAAGTATATTCTGTTTAATTTTAATGCTATGCCTTTTAGGTAATCAATAACATCATTTTCATGGTTTTCTGACAAAATCCTATGAAATGATAGCATTCCTGAGGCAAGTGATAATTTCTTTTTGTCTGAATTTTGTCTATGCTGTAGGTCAATGCTGAGCTAGGCTTGCCCAAGTGCATGAAGTTATATGAGCAATTAAAATAGGCTGGAACTGAGGAATTTCAGAGCCACATTAGAAGAGATCATTTAAAGGAAAAAATGCAAGGGTGCTCTATTTGTCAGCCAAAGGAGTGCTAATGCAAAATTTGCTACCACCAGAGTGGGGGTATTTCCTGATGCAATTACCAAAAATGCTGGAATAGTTTTAAAAATAGTTAAGTGGTATTTTTTTAGAGGAACTGTGAGATGCTTGAGAAAAGGCCTAGATTGCTTTGAAGAGAATGTTGGTAGGAATATGGAGCCTAAAGTTATTTCCAATAAGGCCTTAGAAGAAAATAATGAAACTATTATTGGAAACTGGAGGAAAGGTGATCCATGTTTTAAAGTTGCATAGAACTTAGCAAGATTGAGTCCTAATATTATTTGGAAAGCAGAACTTTAAAATGATGAGACTGGACACTTACCCAATGAGATTTCCAAACTAAATGTGGAAAATGCAGCCTGGTTTCTCCCTGCAATTTATAGCAAAATGCTGGATGAAAGAGATAAGCTGATAAATAAATTCTTCAGCACAAAGGAACCAGAAACTGATTCCAAAAATTCCAAGCCTCCAGACAACAGAGTCACATTTGAGGAATTAATTCAGAAATTGTAAGCCAGGATTGAACATCCAATTATCAGGGAAAGACTTGTGGAAAGTATTACTGTTTGATGGCTTGGGCCCCCGCTTCCTGCATGCTAAACCAATAAGTTTTCTGAGAGGGCTGTATAAACAAAACCACTGTCAGCCTGAACTAAAAAGGACATAAAGAGGAGAGATGGAGGGGGAAATGGCTTTAAGAGGAAAACCATGAAAGCTGACGTCTGAAATTAAGATATTTCCTTGGGCTGAGAGAGGAATCCCACCCATATGTACAGTGAGAGTAAGTTTGCCCTGGCATTTGAAGATGGTTTATGTTGCAACCTGCTGTTCAGGGAGAGTTTTCCCACCCCAGGCTACTGACAGGGTGATGCACATTCTCCAAGGGTTGCAGAAAGTGAGGTCAACACCTCATTGCTCTGAGGGTTTAGACAGTTTCTCATAGATTAGGGAAGGCCAGGTCACCAACTCACTGCTCTGAGATAGCTGGGCATGTACACTAGAGATAAGGGAGAATGTTTCCACTACCTCTGTATAATAAGGGGGTGGAGACTATACCCTAGAGATTGGGGAAAGTGTGACCATCACCTCAACATTCTTGGAGGGTGAGGCCTGGAGCTCAGTCACCATCCATATGCTTGATGAGCATGGAAGAAGGAAAATGTCTGTTGGGGATGCCTGTGGGAAAGGGCGGCCTCATGAGGCACCAAGGGGAGAAGAAACCATAATTTATTTATTTATTTTTCTCCCTCCTCTCCCCCCAGGTTGTCTGCTCTGTGTCCATTCACTGTGTGTTCTTCTGTGACCACTTCTATCCTTATCAGCGGCACTGGGAATCGTGTTTCTTTTTGTTGCATCATCTTGTTGTGTCAGTTCTCTGTGTGTGCGGCACCATTCTTGGGCAGGCTACACTTTCTTTTGCACTGGGTGGCTCTCCTTTTAGGGCACACTCCTTGCACGTGGGGCTCCCGTACACGGTACGGCACTCCTTGCATGCATCAGCACTACGCACGGTCCAGTTCCACATGGGTCAAGGAGGCCCAGGATTTGAAATGTGGACCTCCTATGTGGTAGGCAGACACCCTATCCATTGGGCCAAGTCCGCTTCCCCTGTGTCTCCTTTTGTTGCATCATCTTGCTGCATCAGTTCTCTGTGTGTGTAGTGCCACTCCTGGGCAGGCTGCACTTTTCTCGCATGAGGTGGTTCTCCTTGTGGAGGCACACTCCTTGTGCGTGGAGCTCCGCTAAGCAGGGACACTCCTATGTGGCATGGTACTCTTTGCATGTATCAGCACTGCATGTGGGCCAGCTTACCACACTGGTCAGGAGGCCCTGTGTTTGAAACCTGGGCCTCCTACATGGTAGGCAAACACTCTATCAGTTGAGCCAAATCTGCTTCCCTGAAATACACTTATCAGTGTTCAATTAGTATGATTATTTAGAATAATAATAATAATATTTGTCATTTATTTATCAGGTCCAGAAGCTCTTTCTGAGTCCAGGGACTGAGCATTCATGCCCTCTCTATTAGAATTATGAAGTTTGATACTACTTTATTATAAAATAGTAACATTTTAAAAATATATATGACACAATGAAACCTAGGGCAAAATAGAATTCTCAGTAACAACACTTAGCACTTACATAGTTCTACATATGTATCTATTAAAAAGAGTAGAATCTCATGTATTATTACCAGTCATAAATGCTGCATGACACATGGGAGAAAATAACAGATCAGGCCTCCTAGGTAGAGAGGAAGAGGTTGAAAAGTGACAATGCAGACTGATTTACAGGCTACAATTTCCCTTTATACCTTATAAATCTCCAGGTTTACTTCCGTGATCACACTGCAGAGGAAAACTGGCATGAGTGGTGCACAGAGGGCAGAAACCAGCCCAAAGGTGAGGAAGTGCATGAGAGATGCCTTTTTGAAATGTTGATTAGCCCACCCCTTTGCTAATGGCCAGGGAGGAGTTCCAGCTGCTTACTCTTTTGATTGCTTATTTCTCCCATCAATCTCCCAGGGTTACCCAAAGATAAATTCCTTGGGGAATATCCAGGGCTTCTCTTGGCTTCCAGAGCAAGTCTTCATCTGAGTGGCAGAAACTTGGGGAAGGTCTTGCAGCAGCCATCTGGGGTTATTGATATCCACGTGGACTTCTTGCCAGGCTCCAGATCCATCTATTGATTTCCTATCTTCCTATCCTTCAGGTGCATCATAACTCTTTTTGGTTTTGTCTGTTTGCTCAGTATCAGTGTATATTCTAATACCTCTGGATGATAAGATAAACTGATAAATGAAAACTCCTAAAACAGCTCTATTCAAATGGCCAAAACTTAAGTAAGTGTGTATATTAATAAGTATGAATGCTAATAAGATCTTTAAAGTGATGAAAATGGTAAGTCTTGACTAATGAAATTATAATCTCTTCATAAAAATAAAAGACAGTTCTTGCCTAAACTGAAATGAATGGTTTATTTTCTTCACAGAATGAAATGCAGAATGTGAAACTTAAATGGATATTGAAAGAAGTAAAACATCTGTAGGAGTGCTGACTTAAATTTGATAAGTTTGTTCAAGGAAAGTGTGTTTTGTCCGAGGATGGGATGGCTAGTTTTCATAAAATCAAAATGGAAGTAGGGCAAAACTTGGATGCATATGGCAAGTTGTAGAAGGTACTGTGGTAGCATTAAGTAAGTGAATGTGTTCTGTGAAGGCAGAATTTGTCTTCAAGTAAGGATACTCTACATGGTCATGAATAGTTATTTATATAAGAAGTTTGCAGAAGCATTGCTTAAGCTGAAATATTCCAATGGCTTATTACAGAAAGTCATTTTTTTCCCTAAAGTCTATTTTTTAAACTGTTATATTCAAAAAAATATAAGAGGTTTCCGTATATCCCCAAGCCCCCTCACCCCACTCCTCCCATATCAATAACCTCTTTCATCATTGTGGCACATTCATTGATTTGGTAAATACATTCTGGAGCATTGCTGCACCACATGAATAATAGTTTACATTGTAGTTTACACTCTCCCCCAGTCCACCCAGGGGGCCATGGCAGGACACACCATGTCCAGCATCTGTCCCTGCAATATCAGTTAGGACAACTCCAAGTCCTGAAAATGCCCCACATCACATTTCTTCCCTCTCCCTGCCCTCAGCAACTACCGTGGCCACTTTCTCCACATCAATGCTACAATTTCTTCCATTACTAGTCACAATAGTTCCATAGTAGAATATCAGTAAGGCCACTCTAATCCATACATTATTCCTCCGTCCTGTGGACCCTGGGATGGTGATGTCTGCTCTACCTCTATATTGAGAGGGGGCTTAGATTCCACATGGACGATAGATGCAGTTCTCCTGCTTGCACTTGTAGGCACTCTCAGTTCCCTGGTGTGGTGGTTGACCAACTTCACCTCCCTGTTAGCTGGCCTGGGTAAGTCCAATGAACCTAAGGGTAGGAGTTGCAAGTTTGCTGAGGCTCAGGGCCCAGCTGGCACATGGACAGTCCAGAGATTCCAGTCTCCTAAGTATACACCAACCCTAATGCCAACCACAGATTCAGTAAAAGTGACAGAAGAGGCATGTGTAGAAAGGTCACATTTGAATCCAACTCCATCACATTCAGGAACACAAATTCCAAAATAGTGCCAATTGACACAGCATTAAATTACAGAGCCATCTGCCATGACCATAGACCCTGTGGGTCTCCATAAGCCTCAGGAGAAACAGTACTTGGGGTAGTACTGACTTTGGTTGTCTCTGGGACCCTGCTGAGTCATGTGTAAGAGCAACCCCTCTGATGACTTCTTAACTCTTTTTTGGAGACTCATAGCCATATAAACTCATTTCCATTTCATCCTTTCATTCAAGTTCAAAAAGCAGATTTTAATGCCTGATATTACATGTAGGCTGAGCTATTCTGCTGGTCTGAGTTGACCCTTTTATTCAAGATGTTTTTCTAGTTACATCATCAGCTGGTGCTTGGTAGTAATCCCTCTGTTCCAGGGAGGCTCATCCCTGGAAGTCATGTCCCATGCTGGAGGGGAGTTAATGCACTTACGTGCTGAGTTTGGTTTAGCAAGTGGCCACACTTGAGCAATGTGGAGGCTCTCAGGAGTTAAACTCTTAGACACCCTCCAGCTCTAGCCCTAGTTCATATTTCAGGCACACAGGCTCATAAGCATAGTCATCAATATCAAGGGTTCATTGTTGGACCATCCTTCTTTGTTGGTCTTTCCTGATGCACTTGGGGGACTGTTGCTGTTCCATTGGAGAATGTAATAAAGCTCCCCTGGCTAGGAACTCAGCACCCCCTCAGTTGTCTTTTGTAACTGTAACTACTATGAGAATACCCCACATTTATCCAAACATTTTTATGTACCCTATGTACAAGTCCTGGAGAACTCCATCCCAACCATGTGCCCCATCAATAACTCCCCACACCAGTGTTCCCCCAGGAACACAGGAATAACTGTGGGGAGTTATTGATGGGGTTGAACCTCTCTGTGGTCCAGAGATCGCTGTGACTCCCAGAGACTCTCTGTGGTCCAGAGAGTTGAACCTCTCTGTGGTCCAAAACTTCTTCAAAAATGAATCCTAATATATTGCCAAATTCAATTAACTGGAAAATGAAATATAGTAATGGGTTTAAAGATTCAAAATAGAATACATACTAATTTAGAATAACTAAAATAAAATGAATTGGGGTATTAAAAAATGAAAAATATTATAAAGCTTTGCCTTCGATGTTTTGCCTTTCATCACTCAATAGGTGTTGCCCTATATGTACAGTGGCAAGGCAATTTCTTTCATTCATTTCTTAGTGTCTACCTCCTTTTTCTTTCTTCTAATTTTTAGTTTTGTCTTCACAAAAGCTTTAGATCACTGTAATTCACATTTACAAAGTAGGGGACTCATATATATACAACATCAAACCCTTTTATCTCTTCCCCAGCAATGATCTTTTTAAATGTTCATATCATATTTGCTGCACTGATGAACAGATATTGAAACATAGCTTTCAAACATAGTTCCATTTTGGTTTACATTATGATTTATATTTTATACTATATAATTTTCTAATTTTTAGTTACCTTAAGTTTTACATTATGGTTTACATTTTAGTCTATACACTTTTACACATTTTTGGTGTAATTTAACATGTTCTATATCCATGATCTTGTGGAACACTTCCATTCCCCCCAGTTACCCTGATTACATCTATTCAAAACCTCTCTCCTCCTTCCCTCAGGGCCCACAGTGACAATCAACCTTCATTACTTGTAGGACCAGATTCACAGATACTTGCAACAATGCTGAGGGCTTGACATTTTAGACTGCCCTAACCCATTGGGAGCCATGAATTCTCTCGAGAGACACAATTCCCTCTGTTTGAGAACATCAGTTCTTCCCAGGATGTGGGTACACCTTCACACTCATTGTATGGGTCTCCACCCAATGATACAATACACTATGACAACATAAGCACTCACACATTCCACAGAAGCTTGTCTCTGTGCCAGATACTCCCCCTTAAGAATCTTAAAAAGGCAATCCTTCACATTTTCTAAAGTTTTCTCAACATTATAGTCAGCCACATACTTGACAATCTTCCATTTTCAAATGTTCCCCCAAGCCCTCCCCCCAGTTCCTTGGGCCATCTGACCCATCCTCCCAACCCTAGTCCCCTCAAGCCCACAAAATCCCACCCAAAGGTATCCCTATGCCCCCATCTTATCCCTTCCCTGTACAAATACTTACCTCCAGCTTATCATAGATTTCACCCATGTAGGCATCAGTTCCCAATCTTCCCCCCACCCCCAACTTCCTTAAGCCTGTCATCCAGTCTCTAGCTCTCTGAGGCAGCTTGGTTTACTTATTTCATACCAGAGAGGTCAGGTAGTATTTGTTCTTCAATGCCTGGCTTGCTTTATTGAACATAAGGTCCTTGAGATTCATCCATGTTATCACATGTGTTTGTATTCCCTCTTATAGCTGAATAGTATCCCACTGTATGTATATACCACATTTTACTTATACATTCATCTGTTGATGGGCACTTGGGCTGATTCCAACCTTTTTTTTTTTGTTAAGATTTATTTATTTCTCTCCCCTTCTCCCCCACCTGGGTTGTCTGTTCTCTGTGTCTATTTGCTGCATCTTCTTTGTCCACTTCTGTTGTTGTCAGTGGCACAGGAATCTGTGTTTCTCTTTGTTGCACCATCTTGTTGTGTCAGCTGTCCGTGTGTGCGGCACCATTCCTGGGTAGGCTACATTTTCTTTCACACTGAGAGGCTCTCCTTACAGGGCACACTGCTTGCACGTGGGGCTTCCCTATGCGGGGGACACCCCTGCATGGCATGGCACTCCTTGCGTGCATCAGCACTGTACATGGGCCAGCTCCACATGGGTGGTAGACAGATGCCCTAACCACTGGGCCAAATCCACCACCTGATTCCAACTTTTGGCAATAGCGAATAATACTGCTATGAACACTAGTGTACATATATCAGTTTGTGTACTTGTTTTCAGTTCTTCTGTGTATATAACCAGCAATGCAATTGCTGGGTCATATGGCAAATCTAGAGTTAGTTTTTTGAGAAACCACCAAACTGTCCTCCAGAATGGCTGGATCCTACTCCATTCCCATCAGCAGTGGATGAGTGTTCCCATTCCTCCATATCTTCTTCAACACTTGTAGTCTTCTGTTTTATTGATAGCCACCAGTCTCATGGGAGTAAGATGATATCTCATTGTAGTTTTGATTTGCATTTCCCTAATAGCTAGTAATTTTGAGCATTTTTTCAAGTGCTTTTTAGATATGTGTATTCCTTCTTTGGAGAAGTGTCTGCTCAAGCCTCTTGCCCATTTTATAAATGGGTTGTTTGTGTCTTTATTTTTGAGATATAGGAGTTCTAGAAAGTCATTATTAAACAGAAACTGAATTCATGATTAACCTCATAACAGAAAAACCTGTCAAGTCATCTCAATCTGCATATTAAAGTTATGATAGAAAAAAAGATAATTTTGATTCCATTGCAAATCATAGGTTTTCATAAAATAATTGGGAAAGTAGTTTTTCCTGCACTGCTTAAATAAAATATCTGTTAATTCATGTAATCATGATAATTGCATGCTGTAAGAAATTTGCTTTGAGACAGTATCCAAAATCATTTTAGTGACTTTTGTATGTAGGGTGTATAGAAAGTGCTACACCCTATTGTTAAGGAAAAAAAACAGTAATTTTGTCCTAAGATAAAACAACTGGTTATGAAGAAAAGTTAAAATATAAAACAAAACCTGAATGAATACAGAAAGTGCAGAAGATTCATGAAAAAGAAATTTTTGTAGTTAAAGCTGAGCAAAATTTATTCAGTCTATCTGTGAAGTTTTAAAAGCTGTAATATCAAATAGTATACTAGTGGTCTGTTTTAGCTAAAAGTTTGCAAAACCCTTTTCTCCTGACTAATTAGTATACAGAAGAAAAATCTCTTTTTATCAAAATAGCTTCATATACTTTAAACCTACCATTTCCTTGGCTGTTAAAAATAATATAAATCTTATCACTTCTAAAAGAACATAATGTTCAAACCTGTCTTCCCAGAGTCAAGTCCTGAAAAATATCTTTTGCCTTGGGAAAAAATGAAATAATAGAATACAACTTCCCATATTCCTATTTTCTCTGTATTCATCACTCCAATCATTATTAGAGCTTTCTCATTAATTCAATAATAATAATAATAAAACATGAAAAATTTTCACCTCTCAACCTCTGTTTCCCTTCCTGTACCTAGCTGCAATTTTTCGCTATTCTTCAACAATTATTTATTTATTAAGCAGTTTTATTGAGATATATTCACATACCATATGATCTACCTAAAGTGTATAATCAATGACTTTTGGTACAATCACAATATTGTGCAATCATCATCATAAAAAATTTTGCAAGTATTTCACTACTCCAAAGAGAAAAATTCCACATACCTTAGTATGCCTTCCCTAGCCCCAATTAACTACTAATCAAATTACATCTTTATGAGTTTCTTTGCATTAGTCTATTTAAGAGGAATCTTAAAATATGTTACACAGTATATCTAGTTCATAGTAATGAAATTATACAGTATTTGTCCTTTTGTGTCTGACTGGCTTCACTCAACATAATGTTCTCCAGATTCATCCATGTTGTCATCTGCTATACAACTTAATTTTTTCTCACAGCCGCATAATAGTCCATCATGTGAATACATCACAGTTTATTTATCCATTCATGGGTTGATGGACACCTAGATTGTTTCCAACTTTGGGCAATCGTGAATAACAGCGCTGTGAACATGGGTGTGCAGATGTCTGTTTGTATCACTGCTCACAGATCTGAGTATATACCCAATGTTGGTATTGCCGGATCACATGGCAAATCTATAAACAACTTCTTTAGGAACTGTGAAACAGTCCTCCACAGTGGCTGTACCAGTCTACATTCCCACCAACAGTGAATAAGTGTTTCCTATCTCTTCACATCCTCTCCAACATTTGTAGTTCTGTCTTTTTAATACTGGCCATTCTGAAAAAGTGTGAAATGGATCTCATTGTAGTTTGATTGGCAATTCCCTAATCATTGGTGATGTTCAATATTTTTTCATGTGTTTTTTTTTTGCTATTTGTATTTCAGCTTTAGAAAAATATCTATTCAAATCTTTTGCCCATTTTTTCAATTGGACCATTTGTGTTTTTATAGTTGAGTTTTAACATCTCTTTATATATAATGAATATCAAACAGTTATCAGATAGTGATTTCCAAATATTTTCTCCCATTTAGTTAGCTGCCTTTTCACCCTTTTGACAAAGTCCGGTGAGGTGCAAAAGTGTTTAATTATGGGGAGGTCCCATTTATCTATTTTTTTGTTGTCATTGCTTATGCTTTGGATGTACGATCCAAGAAACCACCACCTATCAGAAGGTCTTGAAGATGTTTCCATACATTTTCTTCTGGTGCTTTTATCATCCTGGCTTTTCTATTTAGGTCTTTGATCCATTTTGAGTTGATTCTTGTGTAGGGAGTGAGATAGGGGTCCTCTTTCATTCTTTTGGTTATGGAGATCCAGTTCTCCCAGCACCATTTGTTGAAGAGACTGTTTTGTCCCATTCACAAGGACTTGGTAAGTTTGTGAAAAAAACAGCTGTCCATAGAAATGAGGGCTTATTTCTGGACTCTCAATTCTATTCTATATGTTTTAAGATCAGGCAGTGAAATTCCTCCCATGTTACTCCTCTTTTTTTAGCATGCTTTTGCTATCCATGTGCACTTTCCCTTCTAAATGTATTTGGTAATTTTCTTTTCTATTTCTGGAAAGAAGACTGTTGGAAGTTTGATTGGTATTGCATTGAATCTATTAATCAGTTTGTGTAGGATTGACAGCTTCCCAAAATTTAGTCTTCAAATCCATGAACATGGAATGTTTTTCCATTTGTTTAGGTCTTCATTGATTTCTTTTAGCATTCTTTTGTAGTTTTCTGCATATACATCCTGTACTTTGGATAAATTGATAACCTAGGTATTTGAGTGTTTTTGTTTCTATTGTGAATGGAATTTTTCCCTATTTTCCTTCTCAGGTTTTTCAGTAATAGAGTAGAAAAGCATTACAGATTTTTGCATGCTGATATTGTATCCTGCCACTTTGCTGAACTCATTCATTACCTCAATTAGCTTTTCATAGATATTTCAGAATTTTCTAAGTATAGGATCATGTCATCTGCAAATAGTGAGAGTTTTACTTCTTCTTTTCCTGTTTGGATGTCTTCAATTTTTTCCTTGTCTAATTGCTCTACCTAGAAATTCTAATATAATGTTGAATAAGAGTGGTGACAGTGGGCATCCTTGTCTTTTTCCTCATCTTAGAGGGAAAGCTTTCCAGCTTTCCTCATTGAGTACAATGATGGCTGTGCATTTTTCAAATATACCTTTTATAATATTGAGGAAATTCCCTTCTATGTCTATCTTTTGAAGTGTTTTTATCAAGAAAGGATGCTAGATGTTGTTGAGTGCCTTTTCTGCATCAGTTGAGAAAATCGTGTGCTTTTTTCCCCTTCAAATTGTTAATGTGGTATATGACATTGATTGATTTTCTTATGTTCAACCAGCCTTGCATACCAAGAGTAAATCCCACTTGGTCATGATGTATGTCTTTTGACATGCTACTGCAATCTATTTGCAACTATTTTCTTGAGAATTTTTTCATCTATGTTCATTAAAGAGATTGTTCTGTATTTTCTTTTCTTGTACTGTGTTTAGATGGGTTTGCTGTTCGGGTGATGACTTCATAAAATGTGTTGGGTCATTTCCCTTCCTCTTCAATTTTTTGGAAGAGTTTAAACAGGAATGCTGTTCATTCTTTTTGAAATGCTTGTAGAATTCATCTATGAAGCCATCTGGTCTTGGACTTTTCTTTGTTGGGAGATTATTGATGACTAATTCAGTCTCTTTAAATGTGATTGGTTTGTTAACTTCTTGTATTTCTTGTACTGGCAGTGTAAGTTGTTTGTGAATTTCTAGGAATTTTCCCATTTTATCTAGGTTGTCTAGTTTGTTGGCATACAGTTTCTCATAATATCCTCTTATGATCTGTGGGATAGCCTCCTCCTCAGTAGGGGCCAGCCCTGGTGGAAGGTAGATGCGTAACCTGGAGCCAGTGGTCAAGGGAAGGGCTGGTACAGGCGCAAGCCTCAGCCTGCCCAGGCCCACTACGAAGTGGTTGGTATGGATGCCACATCCTCAGACCACTGGTATGTGGCGCTCCAAAGCCCGCCCAGTCATCTAGGCTACACCCACTGTTCCCGCCAAAAGGCAACATCCAGACAGCTCCCCCACTCCCCCTTCCCCCTCCTCTTTCCACCTCCCCTCGCTGTGACCTTTCCCACCCCTTCCCGTACCCCCCCTCCTAGCAGTTCCGTGTTGCTCCTTACCAATCCTCATCGAAAGTCTCCCCAGCATGCCTTATACGGCATCCCAGCAAGAACTCTGTGTACCCCTCCGCCATAGCCCTATATAATCTCTGTACATTCCCCAATAAATGGCTCTGTTACAGCTCCACAGGGGTGTCTCATCTCCTTCGTACCCGCCACCCTCCACACCTTGCATGCCTCCACCGGAGACTCGGCCAAGTCTCCCGCCTCTCCCTCGCCTCCGGGAAGAGTTGCCTGGCCCACGGCCGCCCGTCCCTCGGCCAGGCTCAGACCGCCACTGCCACAATGATCCTTTTTATTTCTGTGGAGTGAGTCATAACTTCCTCCCTTTCATTTCTCATTGTATTTATTTGTATCTTCTGTATTTTTTTCTTTGTTAGTCTAGATAGGCTTTTGCCAATTATAGTGGTCAAAGAAGCAGATTTGGTGGGTTTTTAGTTTTTTATTTTTTGAGGCACTGGTACCAGGCATTGAACCATTGACCTCATATGTAGGATGCTGAAGCTCAACCATTGAACCACATCAACTGCCCTCAGCTGGTTTTTCCATTTGTTTGCTTGTTGTTTTTTATTGTTTCTTTGTTTTTAGGAGGCAGTGGGAAATGAACCTGGGGCTCCAATGTGGGAAGCAGGTGTTCAAATGCTTTAGTGACATCTGCTCCCACAAGCTTTTAGTTTTCTTGATATTTTCTATTGTTCTTTGTTCTCAATTTTATTAATCTCTGCCTAATCTTTATTATTTCTTTCATTTTCCTTGCTTTGGAATTGGTTTGTTGTTCAGTTCCTAGTTTCCCCAGTTGTTCAGCTAAATCTTTTTTTGTTTTCTTTTTGAAGTACAGAGGGCCAGTGATTGAATCTAGGACCTTGGACATAGAAAGCCAGGGCCCAGTCACTGAACCCCATTGGTTTCCCAGAGTTGGCTTTTTTTATTTGTTTGCTTGTTTTGTTTTTTCAGGAGTTACTGGGAACTGAACCCAAGGCCTCCCATGTGGAATGTGGGAGCTAAACCGCTTGAGCCACATCCACTCCCTCAGTGAAATCTTTGATTTTAACTCTTTCTTCTTTTTTAATATAGTCATTTAGGACTATAAATTACCCTCTCAAGACCACCTTTCCTGTATCCCATAAGTTTTTTAAGTTGTGTTCTCATTTTCATTTGTCTCAATATATTTATTGATTTTCCTTGCAATTGCTTCTTTAACACACTGATTACTTAGGAGCATGATATTTAGTCTCCACATGTGTGAGAATTTACCTCCTTCCTGTCTATCTTTGATTTCTAGTTTCATTCCATTATGATATGGGAAGTTGGTTTGTATAATTTCATATTTTTATACTTATTTAGAGCTGCATTGGGCCCTAACATGTGGTCGACACTGGAAAGTAATCCATGGGCCCTTGAGAAGAATGTATAACCCACTGAGCTTGGATGCAACATTCTGTTTATGTCTGTTAGGCCTAACTCAATAATCTTAATTGCTGAAATTTTCTATTACATTGTGATCTTCTGTCTAATTGTTCTATTGATGTGAGTGGTTTGTTGAAGTCGACAATGATTATTGTAAAGATATCTATTTCTTCCTTCAGGTTGCCAGAGTTTCTCTCATATATTTTGGGACACCCTGGTTAGATGCATAGATATTTATGACTGCATATCTTTTAGCAATATTTAATGGACTTCTGTATCTCTTATAACTGATTTGCATTTAAAGTCTGTTTTGTCTGATCTTAGTATAGCCAACCCTGCTCTTTTTTGGTTACAATTTGCATGGAGTATCTTCTTCCAATCTTTCGATTTTAGGCAGTTTATTTTCCAGTATCTAAGGTGAGTCTCTTGTAAGTAGAACGTGGATGGCTCATATATTTTTATCCATTCTGTCAACCAATACCTTCTAATTGGGGAGTTTAATCCACTCACATTCAGTGATATTAATGTAAATGCATTATTTATTTCCACCATTTACTCTTTGGTTTTCATATGTCATATCATATTTTCATCTATTTTTAAACTCTTTTGATTATCCTTTCTGCTACTCTTTCTTCTATACTCTGCTCCATGCTGCTCTCTTGTCTTTGTCTTTGAGGTGCTAAGACTTCCTTTAATATTTGCTGCAAAGTGGATTCTTTTTTTCTTACCATTTATTTATTTTTAAAGATACATACATCACACAAAATGTTACATTAAAATTTATGAGACGTTCCTATATACTTCTTTCCTCCTACTCCTCACACATCAACAACTTCTTTCATTAGTGTGGCACATTCATTACATTTGAAGAATACATTTTCGAGCACTGCTACAAAGCATAGATTATAGTTTACATTGTAGATTATAGTCTCTCCCTATCCATTCAGTGGTTTAAGACATGATATATAATGTCCTTCATCTGTGCCTGCAATATCATTCAGGACAACTCCAAGTCCTAAAAATGCCCCCATATCGCACTCTTCTACCCTCTCCTTCCCCTCAGCAAAAACCATGGTCACTGTCTCCACATCAATGATATAGTTTCTCCCATTGCTAGAGTCACAATAATTCTATAGTAGAATACCAGTAAGTTCATTTTTTTTGTTTTGTTTTGTTTTTAATTCATTTTTTAAAAATTATTACATTAAAAAAATATGAAGTCCCCATTCACCCCCACCACCCCACCCCACCACTCCCCCCACAGCAACACTCTCCCCCATCATCATGACACATACATTGCATTTGGTGAATACATCTCTGGGCATCGCTGCACCTCATGGTCAATGGTTAACATAATAGCCCATACTTGGTAAGCGGTGATCAGGGCAGGAAAGGGCGCAGGCTGTGGCGGTGCAGGCTGTGGCTGCTCCAGCTGCTGCCTCTGCTGGTCTCAAAAAACAGTTTTTTGAGCATTAGAAATTCTTCAGGACCAGGCTGTTTCAGGATTTTGCAGGGCAGGACATGTCTGGACATCGATTTTGTGGGAAGGTAATAGAGAAAATACATGTTAAAGATAAAATTGAGGCTCTCTTACAAGGAGGTGGGGGTTCCGCATGGGACACTCCCTCCTGGGGTGGGCAGAGCCGCATCACCAGCACCATGGCCATGATTCCTGGAGGCTCTGTGGTACTGGAGAATTCATAAGCCCTGAGCGGGCTGTTGGGGGGCTAACAGGGCAGGAGGCCTTCGCAGACCGATTTGGGGAGATAGTCGGGAGTTTTATTGCGAGGCAGAGAATTTTTGATTGCAGACACAAATAATAGCTCTTCCAGCTAGAGCCCTACCCCCAAGGCCAGCTGCTGATCTACAGCAGCCTTAAATTGCTCACAGCAAACAGACATCACCAGGAGGCTATTTTGGGGGATGGATGGGTGGGAGGCAGCTGGAAGCCGATTAGGAGAATTTTTGGTGAGATGTGGCATTTTTTATTTCGGACACTGATACAGCACTTCCAACTAAAGCCCCGCCCCCTAAGCCTAGCTGTGGATCTACAGCATCCTTAAATTGGCTGCAATATAGAGGCACCCCCAATTGACTGTTTCAGGGCCCTGCAGGGCGGAAGGTGTCCTGAAGTCGAATTGGTGATACAGCCACAGAAGAGACCCTAGTGAAAGGGGAAATTGCAGGTTTCAAAAACATAGGTCAGAGTTTGTGGATGTGACCGCTCCCATAGGGCTGGCACCCAGCTGCGGGGATCCCTGAAGGCTGTGTTGCACTGTGGTGCTCCCAGGCTCCCTGTCAACCAGATTTGAGGTTGCCAGGTCTGTGTCCCCTAAACCCTGGTGGCCCACACCACAGAGATTCACACCTCTTGGGTCTGCAATATCACAGACTTTCCATCCCTGAATCCACCATGCCCTGAGGCCCATCTGAGGTCCTTGATTGTCCTAGCCCTCAAAGTTTGTGTTTTTTTTATTTTAATTTTAATTTTTTATTTTTTATTGTCTTGGTTGCTAATATTGCATTATTTCCTAGTCTTTTCTTCCATTGTATCCCCCAAGGTCTTTTTTTTTTCATTTATTTAGGGGCTTTTTGTTGTTGCTGCTGTTGGTGTTCTATATCTCCTTTTCTTTTCCATACTTGTTCCCCTCTCTTTTCTTTACCCACCCCCCATTTTCTTTCTTTCTTTCTTCTCTCCTTTTTTTTCTCTCTTTTCTCTTGTCCTTCATTTTCTTCTTATTTAATTTTATCTTAATTATACAATAGGTGCTGCAGGGAACACCTCACATTTGCTGGGTTTCCTCATCCTCTGTTGCCTCATTTCAGTGTGAATTGATTTTGGCTACCTACACTATCCCCTTTCCCCCACATCTTGATATCCTCCATCATCTACTGTCTCTCCTATATTCCATCTCCCTTTCTTTGATCCCCAAATTGTCTAACTCTTAATTTCTAATACCTTTGTTTTGTTTTCTGTCTTTTATCCACTCTTGAAACTATTACCTTTCTTTTCTCTTTCCCTCTCTCACAAAAACACTAGCCTATTAATTCATACCATATTCCTCCCATATTCAGTCGACTAGCTCATTATACGGATGCTACTTACTGCTATAACTCTACACAACTTACATGAATCTAATATCCATTCTCCCAGATCTCATATTGTTGTTAACATTCATTACCAATACTACTTTAAACATTTTCCTTTCTTACACAATTGCCTTTCCCTGGCCCTAATACTTTCCTTCAAAGTGAACTCAGCCAGCAATAAGAAATTAGAATTAGAAGAACAAAGTGACAGAGAGAAGATGTAATATTTATGAAAAAACAACAGCTAATTAATCCCCAAGACTAGACAAAAAAGCTAAGGAACTGATTAAACCTGTCAAGATAAAATGATGACCAGACAGCAACAAAAATCTACAAACCAAACCAGTAATCAGGAAAACATGGCTGAATCCAATGAACAAACTAAAAACCCAGAAGGGGAGCAGAACTTCACACAAGTAATTAAAGATCCCAGACACATATCACAGACAAATTTAATGAAGTAAAGGAAGAGCTTAACAAAATGAAGACAACACTAGGAGGGGAAATTGCAGACATACGCAAAAAGGTAACAGATATGATGGGAATGAACACCACAGTTCAAGAAATCAAAAACACACTTGCAGTAAATAGCAGCAGATTAGAAGAGGCAGAGCAGAGAATTAGCGATGTGGAAGACAGTACATCAGAAATCAAACAGATACTAGAATTGATTGAAAAAAAGATAGAAAAAATCCAGCTAGGGGTTAGGGACCTAAATGACAATGCAATATGCACAAACATACATATTATAGACATCCCAGAAGGAGAAGAGAAGGGAAAGGGATCAGAAGGAGCATTGCAGGAAATAATGGCTGAAAACTTCCCAAATCTACTGAAAGAGACAGATGTACGTATCCAAGAAGCACAACGTACCCCAAATATCATAAACCCCAACAGGCCCACCCCAAGACATATACTTGTCAAATTTACCCAATGCTCAAGACAAAGAGAAAATTCTGAAAGCAACAGGAGAAAAGAAAAGTATCACATAAGGGAAGCTCCATAAGATCATGTGCTGATTTCTCATCTGAAACCATGGAGGCAAGAAGACAGTGGTATGAAATAGTCAAGGTACTAAAAGAAAAACATTTCCAACCAAGAATACTCTATCCAGTTAAACCAGCATTCAAAAATGATGTAGAGTTCAAAATATTCACAGATAAACAGAAATTGAAAGAGTATGACAACAAGAAACCTCCCCTTCAAGAAATTCTAAAGGGAGATCTGTAGGAAGAAGGGAAAAAACATGACAGACAGAGTTCGAGGAGAGTGTAAGAGCAACAGAAAAGACAAAAAGAGAAGAAAAAACAAACAAAATATGACAAACACAAGTCCAATCAAAGTATGGCTAACATAAATAATTCCTTGAAAGTAATAACACTGAATGTCAACAGATTAAACTCACCTATCAAAAGATTCAGACTGGGACATTGGATAAGGAAATATGACCCATCTATATGCTGTCTACAAAAGACACGTCTTAGACCCAGAGATTCATGGAGGCTGAAAGTGAATGGTTGGAAAACAATCGTACACGCAAACAATAACCAAAAAAAAAGGCAGGAGTAGCTATATTAATATCAGACAAAATAGACTTTAAATGCAAAACAATTATGAGAGGCAAAGAAGGATACTACATATTAGTGAAAGGGACAATCTTTCAAGAATGAACAATCATAAATATTTATGCTCCTAACAAGGGCACCTCTAAATATGTGAGGCAAATGCTGGAAAAACTAAATGAAAGAATAGATGCATCTACATTTATAGTGGGGGATTTTAATACACCACTATCAATTCTGGACAGAACATCTCAAAGGAGAATCACTAAAGAAACAAAATATTTCAACAGTATATTAGAGGAGCTGGATCCAATAAACATATACAGATCATTACACCCAAACACTGCAGGATATACATTTTTCTCAAGTGCACATGGATCATTCTCCAAAATAGACTATATGCTACACCACAAAGAAAGGCTTAATGAATTCAGAAAGAGTGAAATCATACAAAATAATATCTCTGACCACATTGGAGTGAAGCTGGAAGATTTCACACTGAGATATGGAAATTAAACAGCACACTCTTAGAAAAACAGTGGGTCAAAGAGAAAAACTCAAGAGAGATCAATGACTACCTTGAAACAAATGATAATGATAACACAACATACCAAAATTTATGGAATGCAGCAAAAGCAATACTGAGAGGGAAATTTATAGCCATAAATTCATACATCAAAAAAGAAGAAAGAGCAAACATTGAAGAACTATTTGCACATTTGAAGGAATTAGAAAAAAAAACAACAACAAGAAAGTAATCCCACAGGAAGAAGAAGGAAGGAAATAACAAAGATAAGAGCAGAACTAAATGAAATAGAAAATAAGAAAGCACTTGAAAAGATAAACAAGACCAAGAGCTGGATTTTGAGAAGATCAATAAAATTGACAAACCTTTAGTGAGACTAACAAAGAAAAAAAGAGAGAAGATGCAAATACACAAAATAAGAGATGAGAAAGGAGATATCACCACTGACCCCACAGAAATAAAGACTATCATAAGAGGATACTTTGAAAAACTATATTCCGGGAAATGGACTTTGGCCCAGTGCTTAGGGCAGCCATCTACCACATGAGAGGTCCATGGTTCAAACCCCAGGCCTCCTTGACCCATGTGGAGCTGGCCCATGGGCAGTGCTAATGCACACAAGGAGCGCCATGCCACACAGGGGTGTCCCCCATGAAGGGGAGCCCCACAGGCAAGGAGTGCACCCATAAGGAGAGCTGCCCAGCATGAAAGAAAGTGCAGCCTGCCAAGGAATGGTGCCGCCCACACTTCCCATGCTGCTGACAACAACAGAAGTGGACAAAGAAACAAGACGCAGCAAAAAGACAGAGAAAACAGACAACCGGGGGAGGGGAGGTAATTAAATAAAAATAAATAAATAAATAAAATAAATCTTTAAAAAAAAACCTATATTCCAACAAAAACGACAATTCAGAGAAAATGGACAAATTCCTAGAAACACATAAACAGCCTATATTGATGAAAGAAGAAATTAATGATCTCAACAAACCAGTCACACGTAAAGAGATAGAATCAGTCATTAAAAACCTCCCAACTAAGAAGAGCCCAGGGCCAGATGGCTTCACAGGTGAATTCTACAAAACATTCCAGAAAGAACTAACACCAATCCTGCTGAAACTATTCCAAAAAATCGAAACAGGAACATTGCCTAACTCCTTCTATGATGCCAACATTACCCTAGTACCAAAATCAAACAAAGACACCACAAGAAAGGAAAATTACAGACTAATTTCTCTAACTGAACCTAGACGCAAAAATACTTAACTAAATACTTGCTAATTGTATTCAACAACACATTAAACCAATTAACACCACAACCAAGTGGAATTCATTCCAGGTATGCAAGGATGGTTCAACATAAGAAAATCAATCAATGTAATACACCATATAAACATATTGAAGGAAAAAAATCACATGATTATATCTATAGATGCAGAAAAAGCATTTGACAAAATAAAGCACACTTTCTTGATAAAAACACTCCAAAAGATCAGAATACAAGGAAATTTTTTGAACATGATAAAGAGCATATATGAAAAACCCACAGCCAACATAATTTACAATGGAGAAATCCTAAAATCCTTCCCCCTAAAGTCAGGAACAAGACAAGGATATCCACTCCCTCCTGTTCTATTTAACATTGTCTTAGAAGTACTTGCTCAAGCACTGAGGCAAGAACCAGATATAAAAGGCATTCAGATTGGAAAGGAAGAAGTAAAAATTTCATTATTTACAGATGACATGATCCTATACATAGAGAACACTGAGAGGTCTACAACAAAACTTCTAGAACTCATAAATGAGTTTAGTAAAGTAGCAGGTTATGAGATCAACACGCAAAAATCAGTAACATTTCTGTACACCAATAATGAGCAAGATCAGGAGGAAATCAAGAAACAAATACCATTCACAATAGTAAATTTAAAAAATCAAATATTTAGGAATAAATTTAACTAAAGATGTAAAAAACTTAAACACCGTAAATTATACAAGACTGTTCAAGGAAATCAAAGAAGACCTAAATAAATGGAAGAATATTCCCTGTTCATGGATAGATAGGAAGACTAAATATTATTAAGATGTCTATCCTACCAAAACTGATCTACACATTCAATGCAATCCCAATAAAAAGCAACACAGCCTTCTTTAAGGAACTAGAAAAACTATGAAATTTACTTGGAAAGGAAAGAGGCCCCAAATAGCCAAAGACATATTGAAATAGAAAAAAATTGGAGGAATCACACTACCTGACTTGAAAACATACTACAAAGCTACAGTAGTGAAAACAGCATGGTATTGGCATAAGGAGAGACACACAGACCAATGGAATCGAATTGAAAGTTCTGCTGTAGAACCTCATTTATGTAGCCATATAATATTCAATAAAGCCACCAAACCCTCTCATCTGGGAGAGAATGGCCTATTCAACAAATGGTGCCTGGAGAACTGGATATCCATATGTAGAAGAATGAAAGAGGATTACCATCTCACACCTTATACAAAGATCAACTCAAGATAGATCAAAGACCTGAATATAAGAGCCAAGACCATAAAGACTTTGGAAGCAGTGTAGGGAAACAAATACAAGACCTTGTCATACGAAATGGCTTCATGAACTTCACACCAAAAGCACGAGCAACAAAAGAACAAATTGATAAATGGGACTTCTTCAAAATTAAAGCCTTCTGCACCTCAAAGGAGTTTGTCAAGAAAGTAAAAAGGGAACCCACACAATGGGAGAAAATATTTGGCAACCATATATCCGATAAGAGAATTATAACTTGCATATATAAAGAACTCCTATATCTTGAAAATAAAAAGATACACAATCCATTTTAAAAATGGGAAAAGATTTAAACAGACTCTTCTCCAAAGAAGAAATACAAATGGCTAAAAAGTACATGAAAAAATGCTCCAAATCTCTAGCTATCAGGGAAATGCAAATCAAAACTACAATGAAATACCATCTTACTCCCATAAGATTGGCAGCTATGAAAAAAACAGAAGAATACAAATGCTGGAGAGGATGTGAAGAAATGGGAACACTCATCCACTGCTGGTGGGAATGCAGAAGGATCCAACCATTCTGGAGGGCAGTTTGGCAGTTTCTCAAAAAACTAACCATAGATTTCCCATATGACCCAGTAATTCCACTGCTGGGTATATACACAGCAGAACTGAAGGCAGGGATGCAAACCGATATATGCACACCAATGTTCATAGCAGCATTGCACACTATCGCCAAAAGTTGGAATCAACCCAAATGCCCATCAACAGATGAGTGGATCAATAAAATGTGGTATATACATACAATGGAATACCACTCAGCTTTAAGAACAAATACACTACAAACACACATGATAATATGGATGAATCTTGAGACCTTATGTTGAGTGAAGCAACCCAGGCATTGAAGGACAAATACTACATGACCTCAATGATATGAAATAAGCAAGCTGCCTCAGAGAGCTAGAGACTGGAAGATAGGCTTACAGGAAATCTGGGGGTAGAGGAAGGATGCAAGCTGACATCTACATGGGTGAAATCTATGATAAGCTGGAGGTAAGTATGTGCACAAGGAAGGGATAAAATGGGGACATAGGATTACCTTTGGGTGGGGCTTTGTGGGTTTGAGGGGGGCTAGGGATGGGCGGATGGGTAATATTGCCCAAGAAATTGGGGTGATGGTGGGGCAACACATGAATATAGGAGATTGTCTGGTGTTGGTTGAAAGTATAATGCTGAGTAAACCTTTTAAAAATGTAATTAGGAAAGTTACCTGTTTAAGATACCCAAAGGGGATAACCTGATGCAGGACAGACTTCTAGGGAATATGTGAATGCTCATTTTGCCAGAGTGGGTTATACCATTGCATAGAGACCCATATGATGAGAGTGAAGGTAGACCCACAACCTGGGGAGGACTAATGCCATAAAATAGAGGGAATTGTATCTCTCAAGAGAAAGGGTGGCTCCCAGGGCATTAGGGCAGTTGAGCGTGTCAGGCCCCCAGCACTGTTGCAAGTATCTCTGAACATGGCTCCTCAGGAAATGAAGATTGACTGTCACTGTGGGCCCCAAGGGGAGGGGAAAATAGATATTGTATAGATGGAACCAGAGTAAATGTATGGGCAAGGGAAATGTTTCACAAGAGTACACAAGGATGGATATAAAACATGTAATATTACACCAAAAACATATAGGGGACGACAGACGAATAATGTAAACCATAATGTAAAACATAGGATAACTAAAAAATTTAGAAAACTGCATAACCTAGAGTATAAACCACAATGTAAACACAAAAGTTACCTTGTTTGAAAGCTATTGTCTCAATATCTGTACATCAGTTTCAGTAAATATGATATAAATAAAAGACTATCTCTGTGGAAGGGAAAAGGTTTTATAATGGGTATGTGGGACTACTGTATATTGTATATGTCAGTTACTGTGATCTGAGGCTCTTGTGAAGAGAAGCTCAATAATTAGGGGAAAAAGAAAAGAAAAAGATAGGATGCAGAATTTTTCCAAATCAATATATATTCTATATCTAACCTTTAAACTCATCGCTATATTCCTTTTTACTATTAAGGGAACCTGACATTATATTGGGCTTCACTGTTCAGGAAGTTTTGGATCACAGAGTGGTTCAACAATGGCAGCGGAGGAATACAGCTGAGGTATGGGATGTTATTGACAGGGGACATATGGTTGACAGGGAATTAAACAGGGCATGTGTCCAGGGTGCATGGAAATGTTTGGATATACTCATAGTGGAAACAATTATAAACAACAGCTGGGGGAGTACTGTGTTCCTGGCTGGGGGGTGGGGGTGGGGGGCTCTGTTGTGGTCCCTAGGGGAACAGCGGCAGTCCCCCAAGTGCAACAGCAAGGACCAGGAAGGAATGAGGATACAACAATGACCCCCTGATACTAATGACTATGCTTGTGAGCCTGTACCACTGAAATAAGAACAAGGCCTAGAGCAGCACTGTGCCTAAGGGTTCCCTCCTGACAGCCTCTGTGTTACTCAAATGTGGCCAGTCTCAAAGCCAAACTCAGCATGTAAATGCACTGCCTTCCCCCCAGCATGGGACATGACACCTGGGGATGAGCCACCCTGGCACTGTGGGATCACTACCAAGTACCAACTGATGACGTAACTAGAAAATGACCTTGAATTAATGCGGTCACCCCTCGGGCTGAAGTGTGGTTTGCTGGCCTGGCAGGGGAGCAGCCGCGGCAGGCCAAGCCGCTGCCCCCATAATAGGGTGGCTGGTCGGACTCACCACCACCCCTGAAGGGAGCTCGGCATGGGCGCAGAGTGCCCTCGGGTCTCCCCTTCTTGGCAGCCATGCTTCCGCGGCCGCCCCTCCTCCCGGATGGCGCCACACGATGCCTGTGGGGCGGCACTCTTCTTCTTCTTTCTCCCTGCACAGGCGCAGGGCGGAAAATTCCAGTCTGCCCTTTTCCCCTCCCAGACAGCAGCAACAGCCAGGCATGGGTGGAAAAATACAGTCTGCCCTTTTCCCTCCCCCCGACAGCAGCAACAGTCAGGCGTGGGCGGGAAACTCAAGTCTGCCCTCCACCCCAGCAACAGCAGCCACCAATCCCTAAACCCTGCCCCTACCCCCAGCAATAGCGACAGCCAATCCCTAACCACCACCCCTCCCCCATCCAGTACCGCCCACTGACCTTTCTCCGGCAACCAATCAGAACAGGGCATGGCTTCGACCAATCAGCCTTCCCCAGCCCCTATAAAACTGTTGCCTCTCCCTCAATAAAGTGGACTTGCATGTTTACCTTGTCTCCATGGTAGTTCTTCTGCCGTGCGCCCTCCAGTCCTGAGAGCCCCCGACAAGGGCCTGGCCTCCCTTGTCCCCAGTTCATCGCCTGCTTCTCCAGGTGACCCCTTCGTCGCCCGCTTCTCCGGGCGACCCCGTCAGCCGAACCACGCAACCCCTTGTGAGACCGATCCCTTGTCTGCTGCCGGACGGACCCCTCGTCCCAAGTGGGACCTACCCCTCGTCCCAAGCAGGACTGACCCCTCATCCAGAGCTGGACAGACACCTTGTCCGCAGCCAGACCCCACCTCTACCGACCGAGCAAGCTGCCGCAGTTGGCGCCCAATGTGGGGCAAAGCAACCCCACCACAGCACAACGTGGGGCAAGGCAACTCCACCACAGCCTCACTCGATAACCTGGTGGCCCCCCATCCCCTCTTCTCACCTTGGGACTTCTCTCGTGCAACATTGCTGCTACCTGAACCTTGGCTTCCTCATACGATCCACGGCGGTCTGGGAGAATCGCTGGATGGTTTTCTCCTTCCATGTCGGGGGCTTATACCAACCCGCTATGATTAAGAGGAGCCTTGGATTTCTCGGGAGTGCGCGCTTGCACGTCTGAAGTAATCCTACCACAGACCTACGCCCTCCTCTCTTCTCACCTTGGGACTTCTCTCATGCAACATTGCTGCTACCTGAGCCTTGGCTACCTCATACGATCCATGGCGGTCTGGGAGAATCACTGGATGGCTTTCTCCTTCCATGTCGGGGGCTTATACCGACCCGCTATGATTAAGAGGAGCCTTGGATTTCTCGGGAGCGTGCGCTTGCACGTCTGAAGCAACCCTACCACAGCCCTATGCCCTCCTCTCTTCTCACCCCTATCTTTTCGCTCTGCATTGCTGCTCCTGAACCTTGGTGACCTCATAAGATCCACGGCGGTCTGGGAGAATCACTGGATGGCTTTCTCCTTCCATGTCGGGGGCTTATACCGACCCGCTATGATTAAGAGGCGCCAATAAAACTCTTCAGGAGCACGTGCCTGAGCACCTCCACCCCTGCCTTCACCTCTGCCTCCTCCCCTCCGTGCTTGCTACCCTTTGCCTTGCTCCATTGCTCGTCGTCCCGCCCTCCCCTCGTCGGGGCCTTCTCTTGGCCCACAACCACCATCGGAGCCCCACCGGCTCTGACCCCTCATCTCACCGTGCAGCTCGGCTCCCATCGCCGCGCTCTCAAGGTAAGGGCCCCTTTTCTTATCGGCTCCAAAAGGCCATTAGCAATGGGTAACATCCTATCTGCTAAGCAAGTCCCACAAGTTCGGGCCCTCGCCGGTCTCCTAGACACTCACCGGTGTAAGATCTCTTTGAAACAGCCCCAAGTCTTCTGTAACCGTGGCCCCTCATGCCGCCATCGCTCTCAAGCAGCTCCAGCCCCGCTAAATGGCCCGCAACCTGCTTTCCCCGGCCCATGGCCTGCTTTCTAGCATCCAATAACGTTTCTACTCTTGCCTCCCCATACTTCTGCAGAGCTTCCTCCTGTCTCGACCTCACTCCTCTTCTCAGCCATCCAAAGCGTCCTTTCTCATCCCCCGCCCCCCTCCTTTTTTTTGCTTGAACCCCCATTGCGTTGCAGATTGGGCCGCCCCATGTCAGCCCGCCCCGTTAACATCGGCCTCTCTCGCGCCCATGAAGACTTTGGCCTTCTTATTGCCCTCGCCTACGTCTCCACCACTCCCGACGCTGCCACCACCACCGTCGCTGGTGCCCTGACACGACTTGTCCTCACGGCTGCGATCCTCCAGACCATCACACAGTCTGCCTCTACCGCTCTTCGCTGCCAAGAAGAGATCAACTACCTGTAACGTGCTGTCATTTGGGACTTTTAACAACAGATGGATCTTATAGCAACCGAGATCAACAAGAATTGGACATTGGCCACCCTTGCTTGCAACAGCAAGATATCACCCCCTAAACTGTACATTTATATCCCCGTCATACTCACCTCCCTCTTCAGCCCCGCTTCCCTCATTGCTTACTGCCTCTTGGGCCTCAGCTACTTGTTGCTGCTGCCATCCTGGCCCTTATTTGAAAAGAAGGGGGAAATGCGGTCACCCCTCGGGCTGAAGTGTGGTTTGCTGGCCTGGCGGGGGAGCAGCCGTGGCAGGCCAAGCCACTGCCCCCATAATAGGGTGGCTGGTCGGACTCACCACCACCCCTGAAGGGAGCTCGGCATGGGCACAGAGTGCCCTCGGGTCTCCCCTTCTTGGCAGCCATGCTTCCGCGGCCGCCCCTCCTCCCAGATGGTGCCACACGATGCCTGTGGGGTGGCACCCTTCTTCTTCTTTCTCCCTGCGCAGGCGCAGGGCGGAAAATTCCAGTCTGCCCTTTTCCCCTCCCCCGACAGCAGCAACAGCCAGGCCCAGGTCGGAAAATTCCAGTCTGCCCTTTTCCCCTCCCCCAACAGCAGCAACAGCCAGGCGTGGGTGGAAAAATACAGTCTGCCCTTTTCCCTCCCCCCGACAGCAGCAACAGTCAGGCGTGGGCGGGAAACTCAAGTCTGCCCTCCACCCCAGCAACAGCAGCCACCAATCCCTAAACCCTGCCCCTTCCCCCAGCAATAGCGACAGCCAATCCCTAACCACCACCCCTCCCCCATCCAGTACCGCCCACTGACCTTTTTCCGGCAACCAAACAGAACAGGGCATGGCTTCGACCAATCAGCCTTCCCCAGCCCCTATAAAACTGTTGCCTCTCCCTCAATAAAGTGGACTTGCATGTTTACCTTGTCTCCGCGGTAGTTCTTCTGCCGTGCACCCTCCAGTCCTGAGAGCCCCCGACAAGGGCCTGGCCTCCCTTGTCCGCGACCCCTTCGTCACCGGCTTCTCTGGGCGACCCCATCAGCCGAACCGCGCAACCCCTTGTGAGACCAATCCCTCATCTGCTGCCGGACCGACCCCTCATCCGAAGTGGGACCGACCCCTCGTCCCAAGCGGGACTGACCCCTCGTCCAGAGCTGGACAGACCCCTCGTCCACAGCCAGACCCCACCTCTACCGACCGAGCAAGCCACCGCAAATTAAAGGTTCAACGTGGATCAGCAGAATATCCCTGGCTACATATAATAACAGCAGTTAAAAATGCTGTTTGACCTAAAGTAAGGGGGAAATGGAAAGAACAAATGAGTTTATATGGCTATGAGTCTCTAAAAAAGAGTCTGGAGGTTGTCAGAAGTATTCCCCTTATGCACACCTGAGCAGAGTCTCAGAGACAGATAAAGTAGATACAACCCCAGGTATTGGTTCTTTTGAGGGCTAAAGAGACCCACAGGTTCTATGGTCATGGCAGATGGAGTTCACTGCCATGTCAGGTGGCCCTTCTTTGGAGCTGGTGTTTCTGCATGATGGAGCTGGACTCAGATGTGATCTCTTTTCATAAGCCTTTTATGCTACTTTACTGGAATTGTGTTTGGTGCTGGTGTTTAACATATATCTAGGGGATTTGAATCTCTGAACTGACAATATGATAGCCAGGCCCTGAGCCTCAACAGCCTTCATCTCCTACACTCTGATTTATTGGACTTACCCCACTCAGCTAACATGGAGCCTAGAGTGCCTACAAATGAAAGCAGGAGAATTGCATCCAGTATCCATGTAGAATCTAAGCACCCTCTTGACATAGATGTGGAATGGACACAACCAAGCCAAGGTCCACAGGAAGGAGGCATACACTAAGGATTAGAGTGGAGTTAATGATATTCTATTCATGAACTATTGTGGTTAATAATCAAGAAAATGTGGCATTGGTGTGGAAATAGTGGCCATGGTGGCTGCTGGGGGCAGGGAATGGGAGGAAGATATGAGATGTGGAGGCATTTTTCGGATTTGGAGTTGTTCTGAGTGGTGCTGCAGGGACAATTGCCGGACATTGTATGTCCTCCCATGGCCCACTGGATGGAAGCTTCCCAAGGATCATCCAAATGACAAACTCCACAGGTGCTACAGGCCCTCCGTGGTACTGATGCCACCACAGGACTCTGCCCAGTAACCCTGTATCCACAACAAACCCCAGAGAACTCCCCAACATTCTGCCTGGAACCCAGAAGCAACTGACAGCCCAGCTCATCAGTGAGGTGGTCAGTGGGGAAGAGATACTGAAAATGAAATGTACTTATCTCCATTGTACTCTTACAAGCAGTCTTCTCTCTCTCTCTCTTATTCCTTGTTTAAAAGTGATGTAAAATTTAAATATAGTTAAATGATTTGTTCTTAACTGAATGACATCAAAATTTTCAAACATTTCATCTCCTTCACCTACAGTATGTACTTGCCCTATCAAGATAGGAATAATTTCCAAGAATCTGGAAAATAATCCCTATAAATGTCAATCAATAACCACCTCCCAACATATTCATTCTCGGTCTTACTTTCTATTCTCATACATTTGTTTTGCTACATCTTGAAATTCATAAAAATGAAATAAATTGGAATTTACATTTTGGTGCCTGCATCGTTTGCTCAAAATAAGTGTTTTGAGATTCATTATTCTTGTTTGGTGGATCAATAGTTCCCTGTTTGTTTTTTATCATTGAATCCTTTGAAATTGAATGACTATTACAAAATTCTTTTTCCTTTTGGTGTGGATATTTGGACCTTTCAAGTTTAGGGTATTATGACCTAAAGGTTTTATAGGTATCCTTCATATAAGGACATGTTTTCCTTTCTGCTGGGTGATAGAAAAGGAAAGCTTACTCCCAAAAGATCCTTCACATCCCACTAATTGTTGTATCAGCTGCATTTGGCACAGTTGTTTCCTCTGTACTTCTTCAAGTGTTCCCATCACTTATTTCTGTTTCACTACATTCTCCTTTTTCTTTTTATCATCTGGACTCTCTAGTCTTTCCATGTCTGTCTCCTGTGCTGGTTTGTGTTTTCTTCCAAAAATTCCTCAGCTTTAGTTCCCCCCACCCTCCAGTGCTCCTTTCTTGGACCTCTTTCCTTCTTCAGATATCAATTCTCTTGCTGGTCATGTGATTTTGGCTTTAAGTTACATCTATCCTGGCATGAGTACTTACCCTATTTATCTAACCCAATTTTTCACACAGTTCAGATTTACACAGAATTGTATACAGGACATCCCACTTCTGTGTGTCATGTAACATACCAAACTCTAAACTCCTTCCCCAAACTCCTCCTTCTTGGTCTGTCCCTTTTCCATAGTCAGCATTTCTCTCCTGATATGTGTTCAGGCCAAAGCTTTGTGGCATTTCTTCACTTTTCTCTTTCCATGTTACTTCCATCCTTCACTTCCTGTGTTTATCTGGCCCCTTCTACTTTGCCTCCTCTTTCTCTTGTTAGAGCCTGCTTCATTGCTGGCAGGATGACCATGGTTGCCTCCTACATACCCTTCTTCTCCTGCCTCAGCCCTTCAGTTCCTTAAGTTCCTGAAAGAGAAGTGTATTTTTCCCTTTGCCATGTTTTTTTATAGATGGCTTAAGGAAAAGTGTGCATTAAGTAAAATATATTATTCATGATAATGAAGTAGTCTCTTATCATTGTTGATAATTTTTCTTCTATTCCATCCCTTGATGAGAGAATCATCCCATAATCTCCTATTGGGATTTGGGTTTGTCTCTTCCATGTTGTAATTCTGTCAATTTGCAAAAGTTTTCAAATAAGTGCACTTCAATTTTAATTAGCTACTTTTTCTTGGAATTGGAACATTTTAATGATAATATAAGACCCTACAATTCTGGTACTCTTTCCTTGATGATTGTGTATTTGTTGTTGCCATACTGACACAAGATTTACTTATATTTGTGTTTATCTGGGATTATCTAAAATCCATATTTTATTGCCAAATATGCTATTTATCTTTGAGTTTTTTCAGAAGCTTCCTGGGATCGAATATGCGAAGCAGGCGCTCAACAACTTGCATTCCATCTCTCCCCCTTCGATGGGTTTTGGTTTTTTACATAGAATTATTTTATTTCTCTCCCCTTCCTGTCCCCCGGCCCCCTAGTTATCTGTACTCTGTGTCCATCTCTGTGTGTTCTTCTGTATCTGCTTATATTCTTGTCAGCAAGGCAGGAAATCTGTATCTCTCTCTCTTTTTTTTTTAAGATTTATTTTATTAATTTTTCTCCCCCCACCCCCACAGTTGTCTGTTCTCTGTGTCCTTTTCCTGCATCTTCTTGTTTTTGTCCGCTTCTTTATTTATCCTTTATTTATAACCCATATCCCCTTATCTCACTGATGGCAATAATATTTTTTCCCAAAGTCCTCTATAAGTTTTTCTCTTTGCATCACTCCATTTTTTAGTATGCATGTTTGATCTCTGTTTCCTACTACAAATATCCTCAAATATATTTATCTAGTGTTCCTGGTTGATTACTCACATTTAACTACTAGGGGTATACACCTGTCTAAGAAACTCTGTGTGTTTAGGTGACTTCATATGTGTGTATTTGTATGTACATATACATGTCAGTGCCCATATGCACATAGTGGTTACTGCATGCACCATTACACAGACAACCTCACAGCCTTTGCCACTCATTACATGGCTCTCTTGAAAACTAGCAGAAAACTACACCCACCTCTGCAGGACTTGCGGCAGGAACAGCATATTTTCTGATCCCTAGAAAGGGCAGCATGAACCCAACTGTGACAGTTTGAAGCTATCTATGGATCTCAGAACAGGTCATGTCCACGGAGGCAATTCCTAAATATAATGTAAATGAGAACAAATAAAAGAAAATTTACACTTAAAAGCAACAAAAATTTAAATTATAAATATAAGGTTAATAACATGCAAATGATCATATATGAACAAAGGGCTAAGTCTCTTGAATAGTTTCTTAATTATATTAACCATCTGATCAGTCATACTAGATCCTTTCATGTTGAGATTCTACAATGAGAAAGTCACATATTTCTGATGTGTTCCTCAAGTTCAAACTATGTGTGCTTGAAGGAGGAATTGACCAAGGAGGAAATCATGTGTGTGTCCAGGAGGTAAAGGTAGAGGATCTCCAGCCCATGGAAGAAGTTCTGTTGATCCACTGGCCTCAAAGACTCTCAGATGGAATTGGAGAGGGTCATTCCTGCCTGGTAGCTCTGCAGGCCTGAGTGGAGCAGAAGCTCAGTGCTAGTTAAAGAATGACCCAGGCCCACTGCTGGAGGAGGGAACATCAGGGAGTGGAAAGGATTCCAAACAAATTTAATTTGGAAAAGTGCCTGGTGCTCTGGTGGTTCTCATTTCCTCTTCTTGAGACTTCAGTGTTTTCTGAATCTTCTTCATCTCTTCTTCTTGTTTGAAACATTTGGATCCTCTTCCTGTAATTCAGGACCACCAAAGTTAATTCCTCCATCAACATTGCTGTTGTTTCCTTAGCCTTCCTGTAGGTGTCAATAAGGCTGGACATTTTTCACTTTCTTGGGAAGGAGATGTGGTTCAACTGATAGAACCACATACCACATGGAAGGTCCAGCACCTCCTGGCCCATGTGGTGAGCTGGCTCATGTGTAGTGCTGCCGTGCACAAGAAGTGCCCTGCCACACAGGGGTTCCCCCACTTAGTGGTGCCCCACACACAAGGAGTGTGCCCCGCAAAGAGAGCTGTCCCACATAAAAAAAAACACAGACCGCCCAGGAGTGGCACCACACACATGCAGAACTGATACTGCAAGATGATGCAAAAAAAAGACACACTTTCTGAGGGCTGCATGTCAAGAATGCAAGTGGACACAGCAGAACATGCAGCAAGTGGACACAGAAAGCAGACAATGGGGGAGGAGGGGAGTGAAATAAATAAATAAAGTTGGTTTCTCTAGCCTACCATCCCCTAAAGAGCACTTACTCTCTGCTTACCTCCTGTGAGCAACACTCATCTTATCAAGAAGTTGACATTGCTTGTCAATCAGTGTAGCTAGTGTGTCTGTCTGCAAGCTGCTCTTCATGTCTTATAAAAAGTTGGCTTATAACAGACTGCACAAGTCTGAACAAAAATATGAAACACAAGAGAACGCTGGTGAATATTGACACATGCCTCAGTCCCCCTGGAGGCTGTGGAATGTGAGGTCTGCATAGTGTCATTGGGCTCCTTCCCCACCTCTCACAGATTCCCAAGGATGATTCAAAAGACACTTTCTGTTCATGGGGATGGACATTATCCATCATTCATCTCCTGGTTAGTTGTCCTGAGTGAGTCCATTGATTTGGAGAGTAGGTATTGCAATGCTTCTGTAATTCAGGGCTCAACTGACACATGGATGGACCAAAGGTTGAAGTCTCTTGGACAAATATTTATCAAGTATAGTGCTAAATATAGGTTCAAATAAAGGGGCTGAAGAGCCATGTGTAGAGATCCTATAAATGAGTGTAATTCTGAATATTCTTAATATTTTTCTATCTCCCTCAGTTTTTTAAAAATTGATGTAAAAATTTTAAATAATGAAATGCACTGATCTTAATTGCATGGCTTGTCATATTTTTAAAATTTCATACCCTGTCCCTATAGTATCAATGACCCTATCAGGATATGAATCATTTCCATTAATCTGGAAAATAATCCCTATACCCTTCACTCATTACATATCCCCCAACATATTCACTCATGTTCTGATTTTCTATTATCATAAATCAGTTTTGCCACATCTTCAAATTCATAAAAATGAAATAAATTGGAATTTACATTTTGGTGCATGCATCTTTTGCCCAAAACATTGTTTCAGAATCATTCATATTTGGTAGATCAGCAAGTTCTCTCATTTTTTATGATTGTGTCCTTTGACTTTGAATGACTATATTACAAAATGTTTACTCATGTTCCTCTTGGTGGATATTTTGGTCCTTCGAATTTGGGATATTATGACCATCCATGTACATGTCTTTTATATCAGGACATTTTTCTTTCTCCTGGGTGATAGAAAGGAAAGCTTAATCCCAAAAGATCCCTCACATCTTAACTAATTGCTTCCCTATTATCAAGACTTTGTATGTGAATAGGAACTTTGTTAAGTTGGTTAAATTCTTTTGCACATTTTTAACTTGGGTGATTTGTCATTTTAATGTTGAACTGTAGAATCTCTTCATGTATCATGTATATTAAACTTTTATTTGATACGTGATTTCCAATTTTTTTTCCATTCAGTCAGTTTCTTTTTCACCTTCTCACACCTTACCCCTATCTAACAGCTTAAACAAAAATTAATTGAAAATGAACAAAAACCTGAAGATATGAACCAGGACCATAAAACTCACAGAAGAAAATGTGGGAAAGGATCTTCAGATATTGTGCTGGGCAACTGTTTCTTAGACTTACACTCAAAGCACATGCAATGAAAGAAAAAGTAGATAAAGGGAACCTCCTCATAATCAAGTCATTTGTGCTTATGTGGACCTGGTCAATAAAGCAGCCTACACAATGGAAGAAAATATTTGGAAGTTGAATAAAAATGAGAACAAAACATATCAAAACCTGTGGGACAACACAAAGACACTGCTAAAAGAGGAATTTATAGCCTGCAATGTTTATATTTAAAAAGAAGACATAAGGAAGCAGTTGTAGCTCAAGTGGTTGTGCACCTGCTTCCCACATGTAAGGTACAGGGGTCGGTCTCCAGCTCTGGTACCTAAAAACAAACAAACAAACAATCACAGCTAAAATTGAACTAACTGCACATCTGAGGAAGTAGAAAAAGAACAGCACACTAATCCTAAACCAAGCTGAAGAAAACAAATAGTAAAGATCAGAGCAGAAATAAATGAAATCAAGAACAAAAAAACCCATAGGGAATGGGTTCAATCCGTTGGGCTCCCATCTACCATATGGGGGGCCCTGGATTCACATCCTGGGGCCTCCTTATGAAGGCAGGCTCCCCCGTACTCTGTGGTGAGCCACTGGCCCTGGCACCGCAGAGGGCTGCCCAGCCTGCAAGCACTGCAGAGTGCCACTGCCCACAAGTGCCACAGAGATCTGACTCAGCAAGTTGATGCAATGTAGAAGGGAGACAAGCAAAAAAAAAAAGAAACACAGATGAGCATGCAGTGAATGGACACAGATACCAGAAAACAAGCAAGCCTCAAAGCAGGAGGTGGAAGGAAATAAATAAAAATAAATACAGACACAGAAGACCACGGAGGGGGGGGGAGGTGGAGGAGACAGACACAAAAAGACAAATACTGTATGATTGTGCTATTATGAAGTAAATACAGAATGTAAACTCATGAAGTTAATAATTACAATATAGGTCACCAGAAAAGAAAATGACAGTAGAGAATGGAAAGCTGAGGGTTAATGTGTGCATAACTGGTAAAAAGGTTATTTGTAAATCTTTGGAAATGAATAAAAGTGCATCACGGTGTTTGTAATTAGCCGAGCTCTGTATGGGTATGACAGTGGTTGAAAGGGCAAGTCTAAGGTCATGTACATTACTAGAAGGAAAGCTAAAAACTGTACCATGGGACTTCAGAAGACAGTGAAACCTCACATAAAGCATGAATGTGGGTGATATTGCATAGATAAGACCATTTTTGCAAAATAAAAATACAAATATACTAGAGAGAAAGAAAAAGAATAGCAGCTTTGTACAGCAGGGGAAGCATAGAGAGACTTGGAGGGAATGAGTTTTTTGTTTGTTTTATTTATTATTATTATTATTATTATTATTGGAATAATGGAAGTGCTCTAAAATGACTGAAGTAATGAATGCACAAATATGTGATTAAATGGAATACCATTGATCAGTTTGGAACAATTTATGCTTTATTAATATTGTGTCAATAAAATGTATTTGTTTAAAACAGTGCTAAAATAAAAGAAAAAAATAAGGAATTTTAGTCTTCAAAAGACAATATGGAGAAAGTGCAAGTCAAGCCAAGTAGTGGGAAAATACTTTTGCAATCCATATATCCAAGAAAGGACTCATAGCCTTAATATAGAAATAACCTTTACAATTTAATAAGAAAGGCAAAGAGCCCAGTAGAAAGATGGAGAAAACACTTGAAAAGGCCCTTCATAAAAGTGTATTAACAAGTGGCCAATTAATGTATGAAATAAAGAATCTTCTTCAGTCACAAGGCTTGTTCTTCATCTTTGGTTTTAGGAGGCACCAGGAACCAAACCTGGGATCTCCCTTGTGGGAAGCAGGCGCTCAATCACTTGAGCCACATACACTCCCCCCTCACTTTTTTAAAAATTATATATTTCCTCCAGGGGATTCTAGCTTTTCTCCATAGAAATCCAGTGTGTCTGGGCCCCTACTTAATCTCGAGGATCCAGAAATTTCCTGGTACAAAGATTTCAGTGAAAAAGTATTTATTGAATTAATAAAGGATACCAAATGTTTGCGAAATTTTATGAGATTTTAAAATTTTAGTTGTATGATAAATTCTATCAAAGTGAACAGGGTGTACCACAGAATGAAGCCTGGCCAGCTTTAACAGCTGTGTAATCGGGGTGTGTCCCTTGAAATGAAATTCTGATTTGGTTTATGAACTGTTTCTCCCTGTATAAAGGGAAGAGAAATAGAAGAGATTTTTAACCAGAATAGAACAAGATGAAGAGTACAGGACTTTAGTAGAAAAGCCAAGTGTTGCTTTCCTGTGGAACCTACCTTGGAATCTAGTTGGCTTCACTCCTATGGTTTCAGTTCTGGTTATTTTTCCATCTCTTTTATTTTTTTAAAGATTTATTTATTTATTTCTCTCCCCTTCGCCCCCCTACACCAGTTGTCTGTTCTCTGTGTCTATTTGCTGCATCTTCTTTGTCCGCTGCTTTTGTCAGCATCATGGGAATCTGTGTTTCTTTTTGTTGTGTCATCTTGTTGTGTCAGCTCTCCGTGTGTGTGGTGCCATTCCTGGCAGGCTGCACTTTCTTTCATTCTGGGCAGCTCTCCTTATGGGGCACACTCCTTCTGCATGGGACTCCCCAATGTGGGGACACCCCTGCATAGGCATGGCACTCCTTCTGTGCATCAGCACTGCACAAGGGCCAGCTCCACACAGGCCAAGGAGGCCAGGGATTTGAACCGTGGACCTCCCATGTAGTAGACGGATGCGGTAACCACTGGGCTAAGTCTGCCACCATATTTTTCCATCTAATTATTATGAGCCAGCTCAACTCCATTCCCATTTAATAAGTCCTGTCAATTTCCAGACTTTAAAAAAAATCAAAACAATATTTCAAAATGTTTAAATTTATTATTGTTTACTTTTATTATACATTATTTTATCTCTCCTATGCATTTCTGCCAACCTTCTGCATAGAACAGCATTTACAGTTTCTATCTCTTGCTGCACAAAACTGAGTTCTTGTCTGGTGTGAATGAGAGTCAATTAAGTAACACTGAGATTTCTGAGAAAATAAAAACGTTCTTTAAAGAAGAGAGGAGGACAGTCCCCAAATCTGTCTCTCTGAACTGGAGAAAACTTCAGTGTTTTATAATATTAAAACAAAGACAGGCAGATTTAGATAATGAGGTTAGATATAGTTTAATCTCTACTAGGTGCAGCTTGATTGCATACTTAGCTCATTTGAAGTTTAAGGTTTTAGGCTATTGTATATATTAGGCACAGGCAAACTTTGATCAGAACTCACTTGGTCAGCTCTGGGCTGAATCGTATTTCTACATTAATAAATATTGAAGTCTGAGTCAGGAATATCAGACTCCAGGGTTGCAGAAAAAGATAAGGGCATACATGCTGGGCCCGTCACAAGATATCCTGTTACTTTCTTATTAAAGGAAAAGGATTATGCAGTTATAAAACACAGAATCATCATCAAAGAAACAAGTCATAAGGGGTAAAGTTCAGTGAGTTACAACAGTTCCAAATCATTTCTTCTGGCTATGTTACAATATATCAGAAAGTTAAAAAGCATTTAAAGAATGGCTCAGCAACTATAATAATATTTGTTAGCTCGTGATTACAATTTCCCCCTTTTCTTTGTCCATTCCTCAATCTTGAGGGATATCTGGGCAATGAATGCTTGAACTTCTTCATGATGAAAAGGGGCATTGATATTATGGGCTAGGGGAATGAAACTGCTTTGCTTACAGATGGGTGTATTCCTGAGTTGCAGGTTCTCATTCTTGGAGGGACTGGAACCCCTGGGCTTCATGACTCAGCTGGAACAAGAACAATCCAAGACTTTAAGTCTTTGAGAAGTAATAAGTAAATTGAAAAATAGAGGTTTAAATTAAAAAAATAGGATTATGATCATGGGATTTATAAGTGAATATAACCAGGTCTGAGGTGGTGTTGATTTCATATGATTTTGTGGCTTGATTATGGTGTTTGGGTGTCCCAATGGCCCTTAGCAGCACTTCTTTTTGAGGTTTTGCATATTGTGGCAGTTTGTGATATTTATATCTGACTGAGACCTCCAGAATGACCTCCTGACACTACTTGAAATATCTTAGCTATAGAAACTTTTTCTTTTATTTCTTTTCTCCATTTTGTTCAAGATCATTCTCTGAAAGCATTTCTGATCCCAAGGTGCCAGGGAGGCTTATTCCTGGGAGTCATGTCCCACATAGGAGGGAAGGTAGTGAGTTTATCTGCAGAGTTTGGCTTATGGCTAGGCCACATTGAGTAACAAGGAGGTTTCCTGGCTGTGTCTGTTAGGCATCAATTAGAATTAAGCCTAGTTTTTCGGGTTTAGTTTTAAGGTAGTACTAGGGATTGAACCCAGGATTTGTACCTGGGTCGCAGGTGCACAACCACTGAATTGCACCTGCTCCCTAGACTTAGTTTTGTCTTTACAAAAATAAGGTTTGTAATTGCAAGCTTCAAGACTAGGTTTTGGCTCATTAGCATATTTTCCTTTATGAGACAATGTTCATTGCTGTTAGACATTCTTCCCATGGGATTCCCTGTTATAAGATTAAATGAAAATAATCTTCTTACTAACAGGAGTGGATGTTAGATTTGGATCTTGTAAAGGTGTTTTTTTTTTTTAACTTACAGTTTCAGTAAGATTGAGAGAATAGCAGGAATTCCTCAGATGAGGACGTTTATAGGTCTATGGTTTCCCTTTCTAGTCCCATAAGGGATTTCACAAGTACTTTTTCATTTTCTGCCTAAAACACTTTGAAATACATCATGGTATTACAGACCTGTACAGAATACTAAGATCTCATCTGTTATTTTAGATTCTATGTCAAATAAAACTGAGTTAGGCTGTCTAAATAAACTGACTTGATGGGTTGAATCAGATATTGTGCAATAGAAAGTTTAGATTTTTGATAAAATAGCTCTCCTTCCTTGGTCTCATATAGAAATTAAAGTTCCAATATATAGATAATATCACCTTTTACACTGAATGTTTACTCAATTTAATCTTTAACAATATCAGTCCCATTCACGTTTTTTATTGAACTTGGATCCTTTCTGTAGCTTCTTAAGAGTTGTATGGAGTTGACTTTTGAGAATTAATGCTGCTTTTTCAGCATCTTCAGAGCTAGATAATTTTAAACTGAGTCTCAGGTGTCACACAGACACCTAAAGTTTTAGGGAACTTCAAATTATGCACAAAGAACAAAACATCTCAGAATATGAAAATAATAAAGTCCAGAAACAAATATGATTGCTGTAAGAGAATACAATCTAGGCTTTAATTTACTTATTTTTAAAATATAATAAACCTTATTTGAAAAGAGGCTTTAGATTACAGGAAAGCTACATCAGAAGTATAAGGTATTCCTATATATGCTACCCTTTTCCCTTCCCCATCTTCCCCTATTTAAAATTCTTAAAATTTGGTGGTAGTTTTGTTAAAATTAATGAGTAAATATTGAAGCATTCTATATTAGGGTTCTCTAGGGAAACAAAACTAACAGGAGATATCTGTAAATAGTATGAAATTTTATAATATTACCTCACATGACTGCGGGAATGCAAAAGTCCAAATTCCATAGGGCAGGCTGCAAACCAGGGGCTCCAATGGAAGTTCTTGATGAGCTCCCAGGAGACACTGTCTGAAGTAGAGATGGTATTTCTGTCTCTAAATCCTGAAATCACTTCCCCTTTCAAGGTTTTCAACTGATTGGACGACACATCACTCACTGCTAATGGCAGTCTACTCATTGATGGTAGATATAACCAGCCATCTGTGCAATCAACTCACTGATGATTAAAGTCCATGAAATGTTCTTCTCTTACAATTAGACCAGGGCTTGCTTGACCAAACAGCTCAGCACCATTACCTGGCTGACTTCATACATTAGCCTACCAGACATGGCTACTTACTAAAGTCTATCGTTTACATTGTGGTTTTCAGTTAGTTCCAATGTCCCCCAAATGCTCTATGTTCCACCTATTAAATTCCCTCTCCCTCCCTTCAGAACCTCTGGTAACCATTATCTTTATATCAATGTTATATGTTCCTCCATTGCTACAATATTAATAGTTTACTTTTTTATGGTTGCATTCCTTCCTAATGTTTGTTCATTCCTTAACATTGAGGACTTTGGGATATGATGCCAGCTCTGCCACAGATTGAGAGGAGGCTTAGATCTTATGAGGCAGATGGAGGGTACTGTTTTGCTTTCAGTTCTAGATAGTCACTGTTTTTCTGGGATGGGGGTTGTTCAACATTATCATTGTGGGTTTTCCTGGGTGAATCTGATGGACTGGAGAGTAGGTGTTGCCTGCAATTCTGCTGAGTTTCAGATCTCAACCAGAATATGAAAAGACCAAATATTTAAGTCTCTGAGACTTGTATTTAATGATTATAGTGCTAATTACAGGTTCAAATAAAATGGATAGAAGGATCTTGTGTAGGACAATTATAAATGAGTCTAACTCTGTTTCATTGGGGAAATATGTTCTCATATTCCAAGATAAGGTCCAACAACATGATAATGATTTCAAGAGATTCTGTCCTTGCCTATACTATCCAGAAGGCTCTAGAGCCCTCAGCAACACCCCTATTTGAGGCTTTGTTTACAGTGGCAGTTAGTGCAGTCTGCCTGAGACATACATGAGTGTAACCACTGGAATGACACCCCCAACTCAATATAAAAGCTCTTAGCCAAAAAAAAAAAACTCTTGTGTATTTGATGTTTCTCCCTTTTTGTCAAGGTCTTTTTCCAAATGCATCACTGATTGGTTCTCGGTATTAATCCCTTAGTGCCACAGGGGCTCATCCATGGGAGTCATGTCCCATTCTAGGGGTGGAGAATGTACTGTGTTTATTTGCTCTGTTTGTTTTATAGAGAAGCCACCTTTAAGTAAAAAAGAGGTTTTCAATAGATAACACAACCAATAATTGCATAGAAACAGGAACAGAACATTTCTACAATTGTATTTTCAACCAGAGACCTCCACCTCCCCAGCGATCAACTGTTCCTTCCTAAGCCCTCCCCTAAGTTCCATTATAGCCCAACTCACCCCTCCAACCATGCTCTCTCTCTTAAATTCCTGTACCACCATCACCCCCATCCACTGCCACATCACCACCTTTCACCTTATCATACGTTCTTCTCAGATTGAGGATTGGCTCACCACTCTCTATTCCCTTTATGTCTCCTGGGAACCTGTCTGTGAGTCTGTTCAATATGTTTGGTCATATCAGTGAGGTCATGGAATATTTATCATTTAGTGACTAGTTTACTTCACTCAATATAACATCTTCAATATTCATTCTTATTGTTGTGTGTGTCAATACTTCTTTCCTTCTTCCAGCTGATTAATATTCCATTGTGTGTATATACCATATTTTTCTCATCCATCCATCTGTTTAGGAACATTTGGGTTGCTTCCAACTTTTGGCAATAGTGAATAATGCTGCTATAAACATTACGGTACATGTATCTGTTCATGTCTCTGCTTTCAATTCTTCTGGGTATATACCTAGTAGTTCGATTGCTGGATCATATAGCAAATCTATAGTTAGCTTCTTGAGAAACTGCCAGACTCCTTCACAATGCCTGCACTATTCTACATTCCTACAGCAGTGGGTGGGTGTTCCCATTCCTCCACATCCTCTCCAACATTGTAGTTTTCTGTATTTTTGTGTTTGTTTAATAGTAGCCAGTCTAATAGGTTTAAGATCACATCTCATTATAGTTTAGATTTGCATTTCCCTAATAGCTAGTGATGCTGAGCATCTTTTCATGTACTTTTAGCCAGTTGTATTTTCTCTTTGGTAAAGTGCCTATTCAAGTCTCTTGCCCATTTTTTAAATGAGTTGTCTTTTTATTTTCAAGATGTAGAATTTCTTTATATATGGTAGATATTAGATTATCAGCTACGTGGTTCCCAAATATTTTTTCCATTGAGTAGGCTTCCTTTTCACTTTCTTCACAAACTCCTCTATAGGACAGTACTTTTCAATTTTGAGGACTTCCTATTTTTCTTTCAATGCTTCGTTTTGGGTGTGAAGTTTGTGGAATCATTTCCTACTACAAGATCTTGTAGATGCTTCCCTACATTATCTTCTAGGAGCTTTGTGCTCTTGGCTCTTATATTTAGGTCTTTCATCCAACTTGGATTAATTTTTGTACAGGGCATGACATAGTGATCCTCTGTCATTCTCTTGGATATGGATATCCATTTCTCCCAGCATCATTCTGTACCAGTAGGGTGGGCTTCGTTGCCTTGCTGAATATCAGTTGGGCATACATTTGTGGATGTGTATCAGAACTCTCAGTTCAGTTCCAGTGGTCAGGATTTCTATCCTTGTGCCAATACCATGCAATTTTGACCACTGTAGATTTATAGTATACTTTAAAGTCATGTAGTATGATCCCTCCAATTTTGCTTCATTATTTTTCTATACGTTTTTGGCTTTTGGGGGCCACTTGACTTTCCAAACAAATTTCATCATTGGCTTTTCCAGTTCAATAAAAAATGCTGTTGTAATTTTTATTGGGATTGTGTTAAATCTGTAAATCAGTTTGGGTGGGATAGACATCATAATGATATTTAATGTTCCAATCCATGGAAATGGAAAAGTCTTCCATTTATTAAGGTCTTCTTTGATTTCCTTTTTAAAAAAAAAATGTGTACAGGTCATTTACATCCTTAAATTTATTGCTAGATATTTGATTCTTTTACTTATTATTGTAAGTGGAATATTTTCATTCACAGACTACTAAATATTAGTGTAGAGAAATTCTTTTTTTTGCATTTTGATCTTATATCCTTCCACTTTGCTGAACTCATCTATCAACTCTATTAGTTTTATTGTGTATTTTGGAGCACTTTCTATGTATAAGATTGTATCACCTGCAAATAGTGAAAGTTTTACTGCTTCCTTTTCAATTTGGATTTTATTTATTTCTTTTTCTTCTGGCTCTAAGTCCCTTATGAGAATTTTCTAAATGAAGATATTTTTAGAAATCAAAACTTTTGACAATTAATTTGTATTGTGGACATTAACTACAGACCATAACAGTAGTTTTGTTCTGTTTCACCTTTACACTTTGTGTTGATGATGAACCTTTGACATGTACCTGACTGCTTGTGCTTTCAGAGAAACATCAGAGTAAAACAATGTAACTGATAAGGAAATTTGTTTTTCTTTTTCTGTGACATATAGTATCTTTAAAATAACTAAAACCATGCTAACAATACCATACTCTTGTCTTTTATCAAGAAGATCATTATCATGACATAGCATGAACAATGAGAATGTTGTTAAGTCTCTAGGAATTTTATACAAACTTTATTTATATTAGTATTTTACCCTAACAAATTTAACCAATCAAGGGTTAAAAATCTCTTTTAAAATTTTTAATACTTCCTAAACACCTCCCATGTAATTTATAATATATTAAATAAACTTTGTTTTTAGCACCTCACTTTTTGGAAGGTGAAAGAAAAAATTAGTTGCAATGATTTGAAATAAAAAGATATTCCATAGGGTTTGACATTTAAAAAGCAAAATGTCAAAGATTGTCAGGATTAAATATTATGTTAAAGAGGAAAATGGGTTATTGTGAAGATATGTTTCTTTTTTTTTGCTTAACTGAAGTAAAGAATGACTTAGTTTGTTAAAATGTGAGACAATTTTTCTTAACCATGGTCATGAAAAGGTTAACATAAAGTAGTTATTTTAATAAGAAACAGACTTTCTGCCTTTTACAATGATTATTGAGGAAAAAACTCTTTATAACATCTTCCTAAAACAGACCAACAGTGGAACTGATGTTACTCAAGTGGTTGAGCACCTGCTTGCCATGTATGGGTTCCCAGGTTGGATACCCAGAAGCAAAACCATAACAAACAAGCAAACAAATGGGGAAAAAAACAACTCAGGGGAGCTGGTGTGGCTCAGTGGTTGAGTGCCAGCTTCCCACATAGGAGTTATGAGTGTCAGTTCTGAAACTGAGTACTAAAACAAACAAAAACAGACCAATAAACCAAGAAATAATGTCACCTTAATAGAGAGAAAACCAAGTTTCCATTTTTCATCAGTATATTATTTGATAGTAAGGTTTTTAAAAGTTTTATAGATAGACCCATTAAATCTTTCCCAACTTTGACCATACTTTCCTGTTCCATGAACCTTCTTTCACTTTCTATATCTATTGAGGTTTTGTCCAACATTTTCTTCTTTCTCATTCAATAGCAACCAGTCATTTTACTTTAGGAAAAAATGCTTTCTTTTTCCTTGAAAAAAATACATACTTAAGTTACTAAATTGACTTTGGAAGCTTTCTTCAAGTAAACATATTACAATGAAAAATTACCATCAAAATTGAACTTGACAGAATAATACTAAATACTTAAAACACCTCAGTTAAAGCACTTTGAAACAGTTAACATACAATCATTTAGCAAAGGTTAATAGGTATTACACTGTTTCACCCAAAATATATCATATATGATTTAATTTTATATGAATTTTGAAATCTATGAGGATATTTTGCTTCTACAATTTTGTTAAACACTTGGAATTTGTTATAAATACAATTTAATTCATTGGAACCATGGAGAGAAATTTCCTCTTAAATGAATTACTTCTATTTACTTAAAATGCAGTGTAATGAAAGACACTGCTTTCTTAGAGGTAGGTAGAGTGCAGGTCAGGTGCTGTGATTTTTGGGATTGTCCAGGTTATTTACAGTAACACAAGTATTAGTGCCCTGAAATCTTGTGCCCTAGGGTGTGTTGAAGTTTATTTAGCTGCTGTTTTAGCTTGAGATGATTTTTTCTCCATTCTTTTTCTTTTAAAATAGTTTTATCTGTGTAGATCTACTGACTTTCCCCAGCATTTCTATAAATCAATTGGCAAAAATCTGAGTAATCAGGCTTATAAATCTAAATAAGATTAAAATATTTGCAAGACCCAGTGGGTCTTCAATAAGATTTAGGAAATCCAATGAATAAAGACAAAAATAAAATAAAATAAATTTTTAAATAAAAACAAAAAATAAGATTTAGGAAATCTTATTGTTTCAGAAGGGGATTTAGGCTATGTCAGGACATAGAGAGATAAGACAGGAGGATTTCGAAAAGCATCAAAAGCTTGACTTCCCCAATCTCTAGGATTCCAGGAGTTTATTTTTTTTTCTTTTCTGGAGCTATAAAAATGTTCTAAAATTGATTGTGGTGATGAAATCACAGCTCTGTGGTTACACTGGGAACCATTGATTATACACTTTGGATAGATTGGATGGCGTGTGAATAAAAACTATTTGAAGAAAAAAAAAGGAAGAAAATATATCCATGCATAATACCTGCAGGAAGGATTAATCTATTGTCCTGTGAAAAGTACACCTCAGGAGTGTGAACCTGGTCATTCAATATCAAATCTAGGGTAGGTTAAGTTAGGAGGTCAACACAATCACCTGAGTATAATTAAAGTTAAGGTTAAGCACTCCGCGAGCAAAAGGCTTTGGGAAATTTTTGATTTAGGAAAAAATTAATCTGACCTCAAAACCATAGCCTGAAGTCTTATAAAAGGATAACTTCAGGGAGCAGATGTGGCCCCAGAGGTTTGGTGCCTGCTTCCCACATGGGAGGGCCCAGGTTCAGTCTCTGGTGCCTCCTAAAATAAAACAAAACAAAAAAAACAAATGAAAAGACCAACTCAGGGGAGCTGATGTAGCTCAGTGGTTGAGTGCTGGCTTCCCATGTATGGGGAATCCTCCACCCCAGTACCTGAAAAAAACGGATAATTTAATAAAGATGGATCATAGTCATAATCTTTGAAACATAATGAAGTTTTCAAAATCAATTCAGTAGTGAGAGATAAAATGCTGCAAAATACAAAATCTTTGCATGCAGAGAGTAACATCGTGTGCATGTAACATAAAGGAATCTCGCTGGAGTCCCACGGAATGATTAGTCTAGAATTCTATATAGAAAATTGACTTAATGAATATATTCAAGCAAATATTTTATCATGTCTCTTCTTCTTCCCAACAACAGATTTTTCTCATTGGAGAGAATCCATTTTTATCAATGATTTGGGAGAAGGTTTCCATCACAACTTCAAATTGACTCAATATGTGCCAATGCACATGGTGAAGAAGCCCTATGTCAGCCCAGTTGTGTTTTTTCCAAAGTCCCAGTGAACTTAATTTTTTTTATTTAATTATATTTTTTGGATGATACATGGATCACAAATAATGTTACATTAAAAAATATGAGGTTACCATATACCCCTCCACCCCCCCGCCCACTCCTCCAACAACCTCTTTCATGATTCTGGCACCTTTATTGCATTGGGTGAATACATTTTGGAGCACTGTCACACAGCATGGATTATAGTTTACATCGTAGTTTACACTCTCCCATAGACCATTCAGTGGGTTATGGCAAGATATATAATGTTCAGCATCTGTCCCTGCAATATCATTTGTGAAAACTCAAAGGTAAAAACCCTCAGTGACCAGTGATCTTTAATGAACATAAAAGCAAAATCACACAATAGTTCAATTTTATGACTATTGTCTTTGTGATGAAGCCTTCAGAAGACCTTGTGTCCTTAGATAAAATTAGAGAATTCACACTGGAGAGAAATTGTATGCCTGCCATCTATGTGGGAAAGCATTCAGCCAACCTTCCAATCTACTAAAACCTGAGAGAACTCACACTTGAGAGAAACCCTATGAATATCATTTATATGGGGACCTTTCACTTATCCTTCTATATTAGATAACATGAGGACTCACATTGAAAAGAAACAATATGAATGCCAGATATGTGTAAACACTCCAGCAATTGTTCTAACCTTAGATGACAATAGAGAGAAATCATACGAATGTCATGTATGTGTGAGAGCATTCTGTCAATAAATTGCCCTTAGATGACATAATAAAATTCACACTAAAAATGTTACAAATATGGAAGATTCTCTAGCCTCAACTCTAACCTTCAAACAAATGAAAGAATCCTCAGATGAGTGTAATCCAATGTCAGTGTAATCAATGTGATACAGAATTCCCAACAATGTGCTCTATGAGTAGAAGCCAGTACCCCATTTATGCCAATGCTCATGTCATAGGTATTGAGGCTCCACATTCATCCTTTATCACAAGGTAAGTAGAACTTCCAGACAGATCTAATAGGGGAGCAAAGCCAAAGGGATGGGCAAGGAATCCCAATTCTTCCTAGGCCATCCCTGGTACAGAAGCCAGGTCGAGGAGATATACAGGGCCACCTTGTATAGCAATGTGCTTCCAGCTCCTCACACTCAGCCGCAAACCCTAGGATACAAGCTTTGAGCTGGAAGTCATCCACGATTTTTATTCCTAGAGGGAGAGCCTTGTCCCGACTCCTGCCCTGAGACTGATGTCATCTTACAGTTGCAGGGGCACACAAGTTGAGTATGAGAGCAGGAGAGAAAGAGGCTGGACCTGATACTCTTCTGAGGGGAAATGGCTTTCCTCTGACCTTTGGTAGGCACCCATCCCACAGACAGGCTCATGAGGGAAGAGCTGCATTTGGGTGGTATGGCTGGCAGGGTACAGCACGTTTGTCTGACATGAAGCTGTGTTTACAGAGCAGGCATGAAAAGCACTGCTCCCACTCAGACTCTGTGTTTACAGAAGCGTTGTATATATTGATGGGCATGAATGCCTTCTCCCAATCACCCCTAGAGTGTGGCTAATTAAGAGGCAGAAAGTGCTCCTGTGACCAGCTTCCTGACTGAAGGGAAACATGTTTTATCTCAGAACATATTGGAGAATGAGATAAGGAGAGAGTGGGCACTGTCTGAACTTTAATCCATCCCAGATTCCCATAAAATCTTGTGGTGATTAATGACTGGTATCAGAACCTACCAGGATGCAGGTCTGGATTTAAACCATCTAGGATTCTAGCAAGATTGGTGGGTGATTGGGAGGTGGGATACTTTGACCCTGGGAATAGACTGAAAAGGAGAGGGATTCCTGCAGGTGCAGATTGAGATGCCTGGATGTGCAGTACCCACAAAACACATTTTCTCTTCTTCCCCTATACAAGCTTTCATACTGGCATTGCATGGACACTGGGGACACAGGTGAATTAAGCATTGGGGTAACCTTCCCAAATACATTGCTCTAACAAAGGGTTGTGTGTTGGGGTTGGGCAGAAAGCAAGAGCTTGAAAATTGGCCAAAGCATTGTGAAGTGACAAAGAACAATGTAAATTATAATCCAGGCAGTGCAGCGGTGCTCCAAAATGTACTTACCAAATGCAATGAATGTGCCACACTGATGAAAGAGGTTGTTGATGATGAAAGAGGTTCTTGATGTGGGAGGAGTGGGGGGATGGGGGGTGGGGTATATGGGAACTGCTTATAGTTTTTAATGTAACTTTTTTTGTGATCTATGTATCTTTAAAAAAAGACAATTAAAAATTTAAATAAATAAATAGAAGAAACCGCAGGGACTGGAGGAAGGTGCTCTCTGCTCTTGTTACCACAGGGGGTTGTGGACCCAACCTCACCATCTGGAGAAGGAACAGGGGCAGCCAGACTGTGCCAGACTGGAAAGTGGGGAATGGGCTGGAGGAGGAGGAGGAAGGACAGTTCTATTTGCACAATGGTCTTGGACCTGGAATCTTTCCTCAGAGATCTGGAACCTCTCTTTTCATTTCTTTGTGTGTCTCTCACTCTGTCATTCATCATCTTATTTTCCCTGTACACTTCCAGCTCTACTCTCAGCCTATCATGGACATCTTTTCTTTTTAACCAGGCAACACTTCTGGAAGGAAGCATAAGTAAACAAGGATCCTTTCAGATTGAGGACTGCAGACAGTGGCCATGACATGGAGTTGGGAATAGGGGACAAGATCACATGAGCATTTGACTCATCAGTATCACCCTTTCCAGCTTACCTTGAGCAAAACCAAAACAGCAAGGCCAAGTTCTCAGAGGATATATCCTCTAATCTCACAGAAACAAAAACACATCAGGGTGATAGTTGTATGGCTCCTGATTAACAACTAAAATATTATACTGAAGGAAAAACAGAAAAAAAAGTTCTGAGTTCAGCAGAAGATAATTTAACATTTGACAAAGAGATGCATGGAGACATGAAACCATTTAATTTACAATTTTTGTTACATTGTTGTTACCTTGTTTATCTATACCAGATAAAATTCTAATTTTAAAATTCACTAATGGCCTTTTTTATTTCTACATTACCTTCTGCAGCAAAAGGCTCTCCACACACATGCACACACATATCTAATCAGATCACTCCATCACTTTCATACTTTAATATTTTCCAATAATCAGACTAGGACCATTGGACTTACCATGGTCTTCAGGCTTGTAGCCAACTAGCCTGCCCTCCTCTCCAGACCAGTCTATCACATTCAGCTGCCATCCAGGTGCTCTCAATTCCTGGGGCACAGCAGGATTTCCATTGTTTCAGGAGTTCACAGGTTTCTTCAGAATGAAAACAACCACCTCTAAACCTGTTATTTTTTCCACCAAAAATTTTAGACCTTTCCCCTGTTACATCTTTATGTTCAAAGTTTCTTTCATTTCAAGAAGACTTAATCACCACAAATTAAGTATATATGGCTAGGTAGCTAAAGTATATCACTCATTTTTCTTTAAATTATCTCTTCCAAACTAAACAGCATGTGTCACATGGGCAGCTGATCTGTTTTGCCAGTGTAATTCCCCTCCCTTTCCCAGGTCTGAATCCTAGTATTCATGCAACCAACATTCACTTCTGACAAAAAGAGTACCACATTTGCCTTAAGATTGTTGCAGTGTAACTAGGCTGTAAAAGTATAGAAACATATCAAGGAACATAAAATTGAATATTTGATTATGAAAAATGTTTGCTTCAAAAATAACAAAGAGTACATATTTTTAATTTCAGAAGTAAGTATTAACCAAGTCAAAATACTCCTTTTGGAAATAATTACTTTACAGAAAATCAAAGTATTTTGCTTGAGTTTTCTTCACAAATAATTCTTCTTCTTTCTCTCAGGAGATATCCAAAGAAATTCAAACGTTTGATTTTATATGAAAATAGTTGAAACATACCCTATGTATAATCAAATCAATAATGGAGATGAACAATTCCTGGCACTTCTAATCTTTTAGTCTTCCTAAAAAACATCTTTTCTTGAAAGTTAGGGTCTCACACTCTATTTGTCAGGGCTCTCTAGGGAACAGAATGAACAAGAGATATCTGTCAATAGTAAGAGATTTTATTAGAGTCTCTCACATGACTGTGGGGATGCACAAGTCCAGGTTCTGCAGGCAGGCTACAACCAGGGGCTCCAATGAAAGTCCACTGAAGGTTCTTTTTATTTTTTTTATTCTAAAATTTTTTAACATTTTAAATTTAAAGTTAATAGATGACATAGAATGTTACATTAAAAAAAATGAGGTTCCCATATAACCCACCCCCACCCCCACCCCCATCATTTTTGTAAATTGTATTTTTTGAAGATATATACATCACAAAAAAGGTTACATTATAAAAAGCATAAGAGGTTCCCCTAACATGGAGCTGCCCTGGATGGTGCTTCAGAGGTAATCACCGGACATTGTAAATCCTCACAGGGCCTACATGATGGAATAGAGGAGAGTATGGGCCATGATGTGAACCAATGTATATGAGGTGCAGAGGTGCCCAAAGATGTACTTACCAAATCCAATGGATGTGTCATGATGATGGGAATGAGTGTTGTTGGGGGGGCGGAGAGGGGGGGTGGGGGGGTGGGGTTGAATGGGACCTCACATATATATTTTTAATGTAATATTATTACAAAGTCAATAAAAAATAAAAAAATTAAAAAAAAAAAAAAAAAGAGGTTCCCCTATACCCCCATCCCCCACACCACTCTTCCCACACTAGCAATCTCCCCCATCATTGTGGCACACTCACCGCATGCAGTGAACACATTTTGGAGCACTGCTGCACCACGTGGATAAGAATTTACTCTGTAGTTCACACTCTTCCGCAGTATATTCAGTGGGTTATGGCAGGATATATAATGCCCAGCATCTGACCCTACAATATCATTTATGAAAACTCCAAAGTCCCCAAAAAAGTCCCCTCATCACATCTCTTCTTCCCACTAGGGAGTGGGAAGTTGCCCTCAGCAACTACTGTGGTCATTCTATCCCTGTCAACGACACAATTTCTTTTATTAGTAGTCACAAAAGTTTTATAGTAGAATATCAGTAAGCCCACTCTAATCCATATTTTCTTCCTCCATTCTGTGGGCCCTGGGATAGTGATGTCTGCTCTACCTCTATACTGAGAGGGGGCTTAGATTCCACTTGGATGATGGATGCAATTCTCCTGCTTGGAGGTGTAGGCACTCTCAGTTCACTGGTGTGGTGACTGACCATCTTCATCTCCCTGTTAGCTGACCTGCATAAGTCCAGTGAGCCAGAGAGTAGGAATTGCAACTCTGCTGAATTCAAGGCCCTGCTGTACTTGGACAATCCAGAGATTCAAGTCCCCTGAGAATATACCAATGCTAGCACCAACCAAAGGTTCAGTAAAAGTGACAGAAGAGGCATGTGTAGAAAGGTCACATGTGAGTCCAACTCCATCACACTGAGGAACACAAATTCCAAAGTAGGGCCCACTGACATGGTACTGAACTCCAGAGCTATCTGCCATGACCACATCCCTGTGGGCCTCTGTAGCCCTCAGGAGAACCAGTACCTGGTGTTGTATCCACTTTGGCTGTTTCTGGGGTCCTCCTGAGGAGTGCATAATCATAACACCTCTGATGACCTTCTCTTTTTTGAAGACTCTTTGCCATATAAACTCATTTGTCTTTGCCATTTCCCCATTTTATTCAAGGTCAAAAAGCAGTTTTTAACACATGATCCTATATGTGGGCTGAGATATTCTGCTGGTCTGAGTTGACCCTTTCATTCAAGATCTTTTTCTAAGTACATCACCAGCTGGTGCTTCGTAGTAATGCCTCAGCTCCAGGGAGGTTCATCTCCAGGAGTCATCTCCCACACTGGGGGGAATGTAATGCATTTACATGCTGAGTTTGGCTTAGAGAGTGACCACATTTGAGTAACATGGAGACTCTCAGGAGTTAACTTAGGCACCCTGCATCTCTAGGCCTAGTTCATATTTCAGGCACACAGACTCATAAGCATAGTCATCAGTATCAAGGGCTCATTGTTGGAAAATCCTTCTTTGTTGGTCTTTGCCATTGCATTTGGGGGATTGTTGCCATTGGGGAATGTGATAGAGCTCCCCTGGCTAGGAACTCAGCACTCCCTCAGTTGTTTTTTGTAACTGTTATCCAAACATTTTTATGTCCCCTATATACATGCCCTGGAGAACTCCTTCCCAACAATGTGACCCCATTAATAACACCCCACACCAGTGTTCCTCCCTGCCATAGTTGAAACTCTATTCCACTGAAGGTTCGTGATGAGTTCTAGGAATCAATAGCTGTCCAAAGATGAGTTGAGAAATTCTTACTCAATGGTGGAATCACTTCCCCTTTTAAGGTATTCAACTGATTGGATAAAGTGTCACTTGTTGCTGATGGCAATCTCCCTGATTGATGTAATTGTAATCAGCTATCTATGATTTACCAGTGCAGTGAAGTCAATGGTGGCTAAAGTCCATAACTGCCCTTACATTACAGTTAACCCAGTGCTTGCTTGACCAAACAACTGGGCCCAATTACCTAGCTCAGTTGACACAATAGCCTAACCATCACACATACTTTTTTATGTGGTTCATGAATCAGGAAGCATTTGATTCAGAAAATAGAAGGGTGCTCTGGAGAGGAAGTAGAAAAGGGAAAATCATGCAAGGAGGAGGTGGAAGGAAATGAAGAAATGTTGTTTTGGGTTGATGTTGCTTCAGTTTTACATAGAGGGTGTCTTACAATGTGGGGAGCAGATATACTTTGAATAGTATGGTTTGCTTGTCTATTCTGCTAAGCTATCTCTATGGGACCAAAGGAATTTTTATCACCAAGTATTGCTTATCTGCAGCTCTGTAGGATGTGTTCCATTTTCTCAGAAAGTCCCTGGAGGACAATTGTTTTTGACTCCTGGAAAACCCTTCTAGGAAAGGTGGTCCATTGCCAGCAATGCCCAATGAAGGCAGCCATTTCATTTTACTCAACTGGCTTATAGGATTTTACATCCTTTAGGACATCAGATAAGTCTGAATTGAAGAGACATATATTGTGTGGTACTTTTCTTGTTTAGTAAACTATGACATACAAAAGCATGAAAAAATATATTTGCATTGACTAGGTATTGGCAGCATAACTATTATACTCATAAAGAGCAACACCGATGCTCCAGCATGAGAGACTTGGTTGTTTTACATGGCTCCCTGGAAATAAAAAGCAGCATTGATTTTCTTTCTGAAAGCACTGCACATCACTGCCCAAACCCTGAATCCACAAGATTGAGTCCTCTGGATAGAGACGTGAATATTGGTTTGGTCATATATGAATTATAGAATGGAAGAATATAATCTATTTTCATTAACTATATCTGCCTCTTTTATATAATTAGAGGGAAATATTTGTTTTTTGGCATAATTTTATTACATTTTTTCTTCATTGGCACTGACACAGGATATGTCCTGTCTCACATGCTTAATGAGGTTATTAGCAGCATAAATAGTAACCATCACAAATGATTTTCCTAGAGCAAGAAAGAAGGTTTGAGCCTGGAATGTACTGACAGCATCTTCAATAAGGACCCAGGGTCCCTCAGTTTTCCTTATATTTTGGCTCTGGTGAGTACCTGAAAGAAGTTTCCTCAGGAGTGATGGACTTCCTTTACTGTGTAAATAATGATCTGAATGTAAGCATTTGGGTTCAGGCTATCAGGGAGCCAGTGAGGTTATTGTAGAAAAGGAATTACTCTGGAATTTAATTCATATGTAATGGTTGGATGGGAATCTGCATTATATTAGGATTCTGAGGTCCATTTTGCTGCAATGAGTCCCAAGAGGGAGAGAGAAAACGTTGGGAAAAACATAAATAAATATAGATAAGAAATGTCATCACCAGATGAATGGACATGGAAAGACTAACATAGTGCCAGGCAAGAGCCAGAGAAGAGAGGAGTTCTGAAGGCTCGATATTTAAACTGACACTGCAGAAAAATGAATTCATTGGTACATGGGATTGGGAGGTGGTGAATGATGATGATAGTGCACAGTGCAGAGAGAATAATGATGCTTAATTGTGTTTGTATGGTGCTGAAACTATTGCTTGACTAAGTCCTGACAGAAGTAACCTTTCCTACTGATTTTCTATGGAAGTCTCTGTTTTCTTGGTTTAAAAACACCATCCCCTTTATGCATATTGGTAGGAAACTTCTCTCATCTTTATATAGTAAGGAGATGATTAGGTGATCCAATCCAAGATCCAGAATATAGCTTGATTTTGTCTTGCACTTTATAACTGGAATAAACTGGTTCTGTCAGCATGAACATGTGCACTTAAGAGAAGCTTGTCCTGAAAGTTAACTTTCCTTCATTAAAATAGTAAAAAACACATACAGCCGCCATTGCACCTCGATTTTCTTACATGCAATGTATGAGCAAGTAGGTTTTTTTTTAATATAATTTCAAATCATATCATAACATATATTTTGAGAATATAAATAGTTTCCCAATGCAAACACAAAACATTGAGAAAATTAAACTTAGAAATAGGGGAAAATACATTATCAGAATGAAAGTCTTTCACACACTCTTCTTAATTTAATACAATGAATGAGTTGAACAGATTTTCCAATTCAGTATGTTTTAAATAGCATATGCCTAGCTAAGACCTCCTCCTACCTCACCCAGTCTCATTCAATCAGCCTCAATATACTAAACCAGCCCCACAAAATCACTTAATGCTTAGCCCAGCTTTCAGCTTGAGGAGACTGATTTGAGGAAATTAATGTCCTCAGGTTTGCAATGGGGGCCTTTGCTAATAAACTATTTTCTTGACATCCTTGTGTCCCTGAATTCGAATTATGCACACCGGTCAAAAGGACTCTGTCAAGCAATTTCAGTGCTGGCAGAGAATTTCAAGGAATAATTCCTGGGTGCCTGAAGAGCCATTAATTAAGATTGTAATGAGAAAACAGGTCATTTTCACTTGTTATATTTTAATTTAGGTGCCTGTAACTGTTGGGGAAAAAGAAATAAAAATAAAATAATCTCTCAACCCAGAAAACCTGTCCACAAAATTAGAAGAGAAAAACAATTTTATTATTGAATAAAGCATTAAATAAATTATATAAAGCATTTATTGAATAAAGCATTGAATAAAGCATTAAACCAGAATAGGATGCATCACAGGCAATCCACAAGAGTTTGCAAAGACAGAAAGAAACCTCATGGTTTGTGTGTAGCTAAGCAGATACAACCCATTACATACACATTCTCAAGTTATTTTTTTATCTTCAGATGAGAGGTAGGTTCAAATTTGGAAATAGGAACAGTCCCCACCACTACCTCCAGGATTTATACTCCTCCTTTACATTAAAAATGGGAGATATTTTGATTGCATTTTATTCAAATGGCTCCCTTCCTTGAAGAGACCCTGTGTTGTGGGGAAATTTGCTTTATATACATTTCTAAAGGACAAAGAAGGAAGCACTGCTTACAAGTGTTAGTTTTCTAATGTAAATACTAAGATTGGAGTCTGAAGGTAGTTTCTTCCCTTGAGTTCAATGGAGGAGAGTTTCTTATGTTTAAATTTGTAGTTTTATAACATATAGGCACACAGAGATAAAATTTCAGAAATAAACTCCAGATGATAGTTGTAGAGATGGAAATGATGGAAATGTCATCAATAGAAAAAAATGGGTCAGAGAGTGGTAAAGTGTATCAAAAGAGGAGATAGGAAGTGTTGTTTTAGTGTGCTAATGGGTACCAATGCAAAAATACCAGAAATGGTTTGGAATTTGTAATGGGAATTTATTAGGGTAAAATCTTACAGTTCCAAAGCTGTGAAAATGTCCAGATCAAGTCATCATCAGAGATGCCATCTCTCAAAAAGTTAGCTGCTACCAGATCCAGGACTCCTGCCACATATCAGGGCTAAGTGGCCACTGGACTCTGCTTTCTTCTCCAGGCTCAGGTTCTCCCCAGCTGAGCTGGGGCAACCAGGCATATAGGTCATCTCTGTTGGGCTACAGCTCTTTATTCTGGGCTGCTCTACTGAGTCCAGTCTCAGCCTCTCTCTCAGACTCTTGTGGTTTCTGTGTCTTTCTGGGCTTAGGAGATCCTGGATTCCTCTCTCACATGACAGAGTAAATGGAAGATGTTTTTCTCTGTCTGCCTTTGCATGTTTCTCCCATATATAAAAGACTCCAGCAAGAGGGCCTAGATGCACCCTGCTTAAGACTCACTGAAAAACTCCAGTCAAAACTCCCAGTGGGAAGTGGATTTGTCTCAACAGATAGAGCATCTGCCTACCACATGGGAGGTCCAGGGTTCAAACCCAGGGCCTCCTGACCCATGTGGCATGCTGGCCCATTTCAGTGCTGATGCAGTGCTGATGCATGCAAGGTGTGCCGTGCCACACAGGAATGTCCCCCATGTAGTGGGAGCCCCACACCCAGAAGGAGTGTGCCCTGCATGGAAAGCTGCCCCATGTGAAAAAAAGTGCACCCTGCCTAGGAGTGGTACCACACACACAGAAAGCCAACACAGCAAGATGACACAACAATAAAAGAGACAGAGATTCCCAGGGCACTGAGGAGAATACACACAAATACAGAAGAACACAGAGCAAGTGGACACAGAAAGCAGACAACTGTGGGGGGAGGGAAGGGGAGATAAATAAATAAATCTTAAAAAGAGAAACAACAAAGACCCCCAGGTGAATCCAGTCCTGTGGGGAGCCACCCGCTGTGAGACCTATTTATAGCTGCCCACAACATGGCAGATCTCTCAACATGGTGGATCTCACAACATGGCAGAGTTCACAAATCTGCCCTGTCATTTCCTTGGTCTTCTTCCTCTTTGTTTCTTTGTTCTCCCCTTCCCACCACAACTCTGGCGACCACAGCAATACACATGTGCAAGGCGTGAGACTCCGCAGACCCGACACGAACTGTCGGCCAATCCCCTCCTTGGATGTCTGCCACCCACAAAACCAGCCTATCACCTATGTACATGTTCCCTTCCCTCCCTATAAATTCCCGTGTTTTACCCCCAATAAATGAGACTTGATCAGAATCCTGCCTTGTCTCCATTCTTCTCTTGACTCCTGCCCCACCCTGCTTCTTTCCACAGGTCTCTGGATTCGCCCCCGTGGGCCAGAGAACAGTCCAATCAAAGGGTTCTGCACCCACAGGAATGGATTAGTTCCAAGAACATAATCTTCTATGGGACTCACAAAAAACCTTCAAACTGTCACAAGCTTAGAACAGATCACTGAGATGTTTCAAAAATATAATTAAGAAGTACCTTTAGGAGAATTTGGGAAAAAGTGATCAGAATAACTTGAATACGGAAATGTCAGAGAATTTTTGGAAAAAGTTCCTCATAGGAAGTCAAGGTCCAATTCTTCTTACTTCCATATAAAAGCAAACACACTCTTTGAATATATTTATGGGGAGCTCATTAATGATGTTAAAAGATTTATTTGTGGGTAAAAGTGTAGAATTTTGTACAAGGAAAAAACAGGAGTAAATGAGGAATGGAAACTGTACTTCAGTTTTATTGTGAAGGGAGGAACAGCAGGGCAGGAAGTAGAATGAAGAGAGAATCAGAGGAGGTTTCATGGCTTAGTTTTTCTTCTTCATATTTGCTGCCTAGGGGATTAACAAACTGAGTGAAACCCAAGTAAGAGAGCTGGCACTTGAGTTCTTGACAATGCAGCCACGGGTCAGTAGGGAAATGCACTTTCTTCTGAAATGACAACTCTATTGTCTTTGGGAGGGAAGATTTCTCATATTGTTCTGGCTCTTTGTGCTAATATCCTTCTCTGTTGTGAAAAAGTAAAACCATAGGATCCACAGGGGTACTCTCTGTCCATTTCTACAACTGTGCATCCCTTGGTTCACTATTGTATTATGATCAAGGTTGTATGTATTTTGTAATTCCTGAGTCTGGAGCCAGTGAAGTGTAAAGCATTCTAACAACCAAGAATCCAGTAAAAAACTAGGATTTTGGGAGGCAAGGATGGAAAAACTAAAGCTGGGAGTCCCAATCCTATTCACAGCCAGTCTGCCCCTTTAGGAAGGGAAAAGCCAGGAAAATCAAATTTACAAAGCTGAAAACTTTGATTTGCTCTATCTGTTTAGTCACAGTAGAATGGCACCATGGTCCCTGCTGATCCAGACCAAGATGAACTTGATCAGTGCTATGTCCCCACAGGAAGCAGGATGTGTTAGTGAAGCCACAGACCCTTCTTCAGAATCTGATAATAATCTAGGGCTATGCATCCTCTAACACCCTGGCCTCTAAACAGCAAGGGAATTCAGGCATGACATCCAGTCCCTGGGTATTCTGCTTAATTTATTGGGATAATTCTTAGACATGGCCACCTGTTTTTCTTTTAATTTCTATGTAATATTCCATACATCTATTACTCATCTTCTCCCCAGATCATTGATGCTAGGGTCTTAGTATCAGAGGGACTATTAGGACAGCTCATTTGTGGCACTGGAGAGTTTTGACTAGTGTGGATTTGGGGGGTAAATGCTTGAGGGTAATGCATCTTAGTATATATCTATTGTATTGCAATTTTCACCAAACCCAAGTATAGGAAATATTGTCCAGGGTAGAACCTGAGTAAGAGTTTTGTGGGGGAAACATTTTTATTCCCTTACAAACCAGCCTGGCTCCCTCTGCTGCCAATAATCTCCCTGTACCTATGAAATTCAGTGTGAATGGTTTAATGAAATTCCAGGTAGTGTTAAAGCAATGCTATAAATTTATAATTATGAAATTGGCACTATAAATGATTTTACTAACCATCTTCATTTATAGAACTTCCATGTTATCCAGAGAGTTATAAAGAAGAAATGGAGGTTAACTAAAGTGAGATGGCATACCAATAATCCTTTGTAGTACTGATAAAATCCCAGGCCCCAGCCTGAGGAGAAGTCAAGCTGACATCAGCAAGGCCTGCTGATCTTCACCAGAGGGCCACAATCTTACTTCAGTATCCTGCTTGCTGATTATCACACGGCCCCAAGGACAGCCTGTTCAAAGAGCCCCACAGCCTTGTAATGTACGGGAAGCATGGAAAGCATGGACAGCACATACAAGAGTAAATCATGCTCCCCTTATCTCTCACTATCTCCCCACACCTTCCCTTTTTCTCCAGCAGACATATAAGCTGCTCCCACAACTCGAACTTTTGAGCAGAAACCTCTTGGTGCTGCTTCTGCATTAATACAGTAACTAGCTCTGCACTCCTTTTATAAACCTATTTTATTTTCAGCAAAACATAAGCAAGCTTACATATCATGTCTTATATTTGGCTGTTGGAAACTGAGGCACAATGGCCTCACAAGGAAAGACGTACTGTCTCCATGCTAGTGCTATCTCCATGACTACGCTTGCAACGTAAGGAATGTGGTAATTAAGAGTTCCCGGCAAATGGGATGAAGCTGTTAAAGGCTGAAAGAAAAGGTGAGCACATACCTTTTGTAGTGAATAGAACACTTAGACTTTGTACCTTGAGATAAGATTTTTTTAAAATTCCTTAGACTATGGGTAATGCTGATAGTTAATACATGTTGCTGCTTAATGTCACATACACTATGTTTGTGCTTATTGACACATAGGCTACATATGCCTGCTTCTTGGCACATACACTGGGGTATATAAAGAGCCCCTTGTAAACAGTAAAGTTGTCTGAGGAATTATTGCTCGCAGATCCCCTGATCCTAGCTCTCTCGCTCTTTTCCTCTCACTCTTTCTTTGTCTTTGTTTCCTTCTCCCTTTTCTCTTTCTTTCATTCCCAATACACTTCGGGTCCAAATCTCCAACATCTGGAGCCCAAAGAAGTTACTGAGTTTTCCAAATCAGTATTGGGAACCATGGAAAAGACCTCATCAAGGGTCTTGTGATGTCCAAAGCAGTGTGACTCGAGTCTTCAAGATTAAGTAACATTTTCCACAAAGTCATCAGGGTAATGGGTAATCAAATGGTTCATGTGGAAGCATATTCATTCACGTTAGGAACTTTACTGAAAGTTAATGGGGTGCCTGTAAAAAGCTTTGAATTACTAGAATTGTTAACTTTAATATACAAAAGCATTGTTGCTGGCTTCAGCCTCGGGGGTAATGTGTTAAATTTGAAACAGTGAAGATGTGTAATGAAAGTTTACGAAGAACATATCAAAAACGGGAATTCACTCCATTATCAGTATGGGCCTTATGCCACCAGATAGCGGCAGCTTTAGATCCTTTACAGTCTGAAGAAAGAGAGAAAGATGAAATGACTATATTTCCTAAGACCATAAGTAAATTCAAAATGAAAGAAAGTAAATTGGAACAAGAACAGGAGTTTGAGGTGCTCAGTATAGTCTTACAGAGCAGTAATCCAAAAATGTGTGTTAACGGTCTGTCTAAACTGCTAAATAAGAGTTTAGCTACATTTATGCTGCTCAAGTTATCTTAACTGATTGCTGATAACTAATAAATATGTTTCCAAGCACAAGCTTGCATGTTACAGGCAACATGGGTTCCAGAAGAAATCTTAAAAAGTACAATCTAAGATGTGATATAATGGAGAACTTTAAAGCAACTATACCAAGAAAGTAAGAATTATGAGTCAATTGTAAACTGTATGTTTCTGTTAATGTGTTGTAATTGTTTTGTGTTTGTCTGTTTGTTCAATGTCACTGTATATTTTGATACCTCTGGATGGTAACATAAATTAATAATATTTTTAAAAGAGCTCTATTCAAAGAGCCAAAAATTAAACAAGTACTTATAATAATACATAAGTTTAAATGTTAATAAGATCTCTACAATTATAAAAATTGTAAGTCTTGATTAACAAAATTACTATAAGTCTTTTCATAAAAAAATAGTTCTTACATAGATTGAAATGAAAATTTATTTTTCTTCACAGTATAAAATGAAGGATGTAAAACTTAAATGAATATTTAAAAAGGTTAAAAGTTTGTGGGAATGCTGACTGAAATTTAATAAGTTTTTTCTAAAAGGTGTGTATTGCCCTAAAGTAGGATGGCTAATTTTCATAGACTCTTGGAACCTAAATGCATATGGCAAGTTATAGAAGGTATTGTGGTAACTGTAAGTAAGGGAATGTGTTCTGTGATGGTAAAATTTGTCTTAAAATAATATAATTATAGTCTACATGGTTACAAATAATTATAAGAAGTTTAATGAAGCATTGTTTAAATTAAGGTATTTAAATGACTAATTCCAAAAAAGTCATTATTAAACAAAAACTGTATTGATAATAATAATAATAAAAGGTAATTTTAAAACAGGAAAACTTGATGGCCAGCCTCCCCTGCCAACTTGCTTCTAAAAGACTGTTTCTGGCATATTACTGAGTAATTTAAGTGAAGAAAAGTTCATTATTTTAACAAGCTTGTTTAGTGTTAATGGCAGTTATATGTTGTAAGAAGTTTGCCTGGTAATGTCGTATGTATGATATATGGAATATGTTTTTATTGTTAAGGAAGCAGGAGATGATTTTGTCCTAAAATAAAATAATTGGTTACTAAGAAAATATAAAGTGTGGAACTAAACCTGAATAAATATAGGAAGTGCAAAAGGTTTGTGGCAAAGAAATTTTTATGGTTAAAAGTTAAGTAAGATTTGATGGGTCTGTCTATAAATTTTTAAAAGGTTTAGTATCAAGTAGTATACTAATGCAAAGTTTAAAATTTTGTCCTCTTTCAAAGTCTCTCAAATCATTAGTCTGTTTTGGTAAAAGTTTATGAAAAGTTTTTATCCTATATAATCAATATTCAAAGAAAGTCTGTTTTGTCAAAATAGCTTCTTGTGCTTTAACCTCATCATTTCCTCAGAGTTTGAAGAAGGGTCTTATCTCTTTTAAAGGAACATAATGTTCTAACCTGCTTTCTAAAAATCAAATCCTGAAAAGTAGCTTTTTATTCCAAACTAATTACAAGATATTTTTTCTTTTACTATGAAAGAAAATTTAAAATAATAGTTGAGATCATCTAATATAAGTAGAGAGTGTTTAAAAATGCTATAAAATTAACAGGATTTTTTAACCCTCTGTTAAAGTTGTATGAGTAAAAAGTTCAAATGAATAGTTAAGAGTGTATAAATTTACCAATATTTCAGCATAATGTTAAACAGAAGTACAATGTGGTTAATTATGGTTTTAATTATTATAAAAAGGTATGTGTCACAGAAACAAACTCTCATCATAAATTAAAATAACAACATTGTTGTATGCAGCAGTCACAGATATTGCTAGTTTGTTGCAAGAAGTTTTTTTATTGACTTTGTAATAATATTACATTAAAAATATATATATATGTGAGGTCCCATTCAACCCCACCCCCCCACCCCCCCTCTCCCCCCCCAACAACACTCGTTCCCATCATCATGACACATCCATTGGATTTGGTAAGTACATCTTTGGGCACCTCTGCACCTCATAGACAATGGTCCACATCATGGCCCATACTCTCCCCCATTCCATCCAGTGGGCCCTGTGAGGATTTACAATGTCTGGTGATTACCTCTGAGGCACCATCCAGGGCAGCTCCATGTCCCAAAGACGCCTCCACCTCTCATCTCTTCCTGCCTTTCCCCATACCCATCAGCCACCATGTCCACTTTTCCCAATCCAATGCCACCTCTTCTATGTGGACATTGGATTGGTTGTGTCCATTGCACCTCTATGTCAAGAGGAGGCTCAGATTCCACATGGATGCTGGATGCAATCCTCCCATTTTCAGTTGTAATCACTCTAGGCTCCATGGTGTGGTGATTGTCCTTCTTCAACTCCATCTTAGCTGAGTGTGGTAAGTCCAATAAATCAGATTGTAGGTGCTGGAGTCTGTTGAGGCTCAGGACCTGGCTATCACATTGTCAGTCCAGAGATTCAAATCCCCTAAATATATCTTAAACCCCAACATTAACTGCACCTCCAGCACATTAGCATGAAAGTCTTATGAAGGGAGATCCCATCTGAGTCCAGATTCATCACACATAAGAAGTTAATATCCAACTATGTCACTATCACTTTGTTTTAAGATGTGCTAAGACTGTCTTTAGTATTTCCTTAGGCAAGTCAAGCCAGCCTGCATTCTCCTACCTGTAGAAAAGTCAACAATGAACTTTTGCAGTGCTTCCCCAAGGCTGTGTGCATAGCCCAACCATCTGTCCTGGTATTGTTGAAGTACTGAAAATCTTTCATCTCTCAGTCTCAAATATTAAAACCATTGTATGTATTGAGAAAAGTCCTTCATGGAAGTAGGAAAACCTCCAGCAAACTGCTTTTAATAATAATAAAAGGAAGGTAAATTGTGGACATCAACTTAGCCTATGAATTGGATGTAGCAAGCACACATATTGGCTTTGGGTAGATTTGTGGCAAAAGTAAAATTCTAAACAAGTAACCCTTGGGTTTTAATAACAATTCTGGAAGGAGGTCAAAAGTACAATATAAAAAAGTAGTGTGGAGCATGGGAGGTCCTGCTAAAAGTGAAAGACCTAACCCAATAATGTTTGGTCATTCTAAAGACTGCCATCCCTATCCAGGGGTAGACTGCAAATACTAAAAGCAAGACAGAAATGATGAACTATTGTAAATCACCCTCATATTATGAAAAAACATCTGGGATACCTGCTAGTAGTAATAGGTGACTGTCATGTCCCGGCCCACGCCACTAACATCCCTTTTAGTACTATTGATGCTGATGCCTTTGTGAAGATCCAAGGCCCTACCACTGAAGCCTGAGAAAAGACAAAAGTGGCTCCACTGAAGAGGTGAACATCAATGAGCCATGGCCAGAAGAAGAAAATGTATCTCGATACCAGTGAGAATGATGAAGATTTGGCAGTCATCTTCTGAAAGTCAATTATTGCTACATGAGAATTCTTGAAATGGACTAAATGCTTTATTGGACTGCTTATTTTAAGTATTTTGGAATACTTACGCTAATTGGAATCATTACAGCTGCTGCTACTGCTGTGGTAGCTTTACATAATCAGGTTAAAGATTTGGAATCACCTATTTTGCATATTGGAGATCAATTGTATAATTTAAACTTAAGGGAATTGAAATGTGATTGGAATGAAAGCAATTTTTGTCTTACTCCTCTTGCATATAATTCATCAGATATAGTATGGAAAAAATTAAGAATAATTTATTAGGCCATAAAGGTAATATCTCTCTGGAAATAATTGAATTACAAAGGAAAATATTAGAAATGTCTCAAAATCAAATTCATGTAGCCAATGATAAGGATATTTTCTCAGATATGATTTTACATATTACAAAATTTAACCCAGTTAATTGGTGGAAATCACAGCATTTCTTGTCAGCTTTTAGGAATAGGTCTAATCACATTTGTTCTGTTTTGCTCATGATTCTCACTATGCCAGATAGTGCATTCAAAGAAAATTGCAAAGCATAACAGCCATGGGACATGCAAATAATCTGGTGCTAGCAAAAGCACTTCAATAATTTCCCCAAGTTGAAGAGGTTGGCCCGTAGTCAATGACAGGTAAGACTTTCAGAGGACGGCAACCTAAGACAGGCATGGTCACCTTGACTAAATCAAAAAGGGGTAGATGTTGGAAACTAAGGCACAGTGGCCTCACAAAGAGATGTGCTGTCTCCATGCTAGTGCTTTCTCCATGGTTATGCTTGCAATCTAAGGAATGTGGTAATTAAGAGTTCCTGGCAAATGGGATGAAGCTGTTAAAGGCTGAAAGAAAAGGTGAGCACATACTTTTTGTAGTGAATAGAACACCTAGACTTTGTACCTTAAGATAAGAATTTTTAAAAATTCCTTAGACTATGGGTAATGCTGATAGTTCATATATATTGCTGCTTAATGTCACAGTACGCTATGTTTGTGCTTATTGGCATGTAGGCTATGTATGCCTGCTTCTTGGCATGTAACCTGGGGTATATAAAGAGCCCCTTGTAAACAATAAAGTTGCCTAAGGACTGATTACTCACAGACTCCATGATCCAGTTCTCTCATTCTTTTTCTCTCACTCTGTCTTTGTCTTTGTTTCCTTCTCCCTTTTCTCTTTCTTTCATTCCCAATATGCTTTGGATCCAAATCTCCAACATTTGGCACCTTGGTCAAATAAATTTCTTATGGGGAAATTTCACAAAGTGCCTACAGCCATCCTCTTTTTCCAGGAAGTTACTAATGAGTGAGGTGGAACATTGCAATAATGGAAAAAGGATATTCATGGGAGGAACAACCAGGAAAAAAAGATCAATAAAAATTGGTCCCTTGTAAGACATTTTTGCCTATTCTGGACCCCTTGCCTTTCCAAATAAATTCACTTATTGGCTTTTTTATTTCCTCAAAAAACGGTGTTGGGATTCTAATTGGGATTGTGTTGAATCTGTAAATCAGTTTGGGTAGAATTGACACGCTAATGATATTTAGTCTTCTAAGCCATGAATACAGAACGTCCTGTCATTTATTTAATTCTTCTTTCATTTCTTTTAGTAATGTTTTGTAGTTTTCTGAGTACTTGGTTAAGTTTATTCCTAAATATTTGATTGTTTTAGTTGCTATAATAAATGAAGTTTTTTTCTGGTTTTCTCCTCAGATAGCACAGAAGTAGAGTAAGGAAATGTTATTGATTTTCACATATTAATCTTGTATACTGCCACTTTGATACCTTCTCTATTAATTATAGTAGCTTTTTTATTCTCTCCCCTTCCCCCTCCCCCCATTGTCTGCTCTCTTTGTCCATTTGCTGTGTGTTCTTCTGTGTCTGCTTGCATTCTTGTCAGTGGCACTGGGAATCTGTCTCTTTTTGTTGCATCATCTTGCTGCATCAGCTCTCCGTGTGTGTGGTGCCACTCCTGGGCAAGCTGCACTTTTTTCTGCATGGGGTGGCTCTCCTTACAGGGTGCACTCCTTCCATGTGTGGCCCCACTACCCAAGGGACACCCTTGCATGGCACAGCACTCCTTGCATGCATCAGCACTGCACATGGGCCAGCTCTGGACACAGGTCAGGAGACCAGGGGTTTGAATCCTGGACCTCCCATGTGGTAGGCAAATGCACTATCAGCTGAGCCAAATCTACTTCCAAATTCTAGTAGCTTTTTGGGGATTTTTATCCCTCTCTTTGTGCATACAAGGCACACATATATATGCATATATTTTTATTTATTTATTTATTTATATTCAATACAAACATCTATATATACTCATATACACACACATAATATAAATATATATGTAATTTCCCTATATAATTGTTTAGTGTCATTTCTAACTAATGCTCTATAAAATGGGTTTTAAAGTGTAATTATCAAGAACAGTCCTGAGCCTTCATACTTTGAGGAGGACCACAGAGTTAGTCACTAGGTCAACCTCACAAATGGCTCAGCACTGAGAGGAGCAGTGGAATTTTAATGCTCATTCATGTACATTCTTGTACCCTGTATATTATGGTGTAGGCAGCTGCTCCTGTTGTGGAACACACAAGTATATTTGGAATAACCTGCCCTTCTTTATTTCTGTTCCATTCTTTAAAAACTCCAGATATTTGTAGATCTAGAATCCTAGCTGGCATCCTACTCTCCCTTTCCTCTGGCCTGGGGACCTGCAGACTTCATGGTTTTGCCACCATCTCTCTGGCTCCTTTTAGGGGACTTGCAGGCTCCCAGGGTTCAGAAAAAGGACTTTCTGTTTTTGCCCTTTCTTTTCTTTTTCCCTCTCTCCTCATCATGGTGGTTTTATAATTCATACCATATTCTTCTCCATATTCACTTTCCCATTTCATTATAGGTACTCCACTTTTTTATTCCAATAACTCTACATGCTTACATGTTTACAACTAAGTCTCCTGGGTTTTATACAGATATTCTGCTAACATTTACTATCAATATTACTATACATTTTCCTTTCTTATGCTTTTTACTTTCCCTGAACCTAATCTGTTTCCTTTGAGAGAACTTAGACAACAAGGAAATAGAAAAAGAACAAAGTGTCAAAGAGAAAACTTGACAAAGATACAAAGATAGCAACTAAATAAAACCTAAGACTACAGTGAAAAGCTAATCAACTTAACAACCCCATCAAGATAAAATGATGAGCAGAGAGCAAGAAAAAATTACAAAACATAATGAATAATCAGGAAAACATGGCCCAGTCCAATGAACAAACTAAAAACCAGGAAGAGAAGCAGAACATTGAACAATTAATCAAAGCTGACCAAACGAATATCATGGACCAAACTAATGAAGTGAAGGAAGAGATTAAGCATATTAAGAAAACACTTGGAGAGCATACTGAAGAAACTGTAAACATACACAAAAGATAAAACATATGATGGTGATGAATGGCACAATCCAAGAAATCAAAAATACACTCTCAGCAGACAAGAGATTTGAAGAGGCAGAGGAAAAAATTAGCGATGTGGAAGACAGTAAATCTGAAATCAAACAGATACCAGAATTGATAGATAAAAAGATAGAAAAAAATCCAGCAGGGACTTAGGGATTTGAATGACAACACAAAACACACAAACATATGCATTATAGGCATCCCAGAAGGAGAAGAAAAGGAAAAGGGGACATAAGGGGTATTGGAGGAAACAATGGGTGAAAACTTCCCAAACCTATTGAGGGAGATGGATGCACATGTCCAGGAAGTGCAGCACATCCCAAACATTATAAATCCCAACAGGCCTACGCCAAGACATATACATCTCAAATTACCCAATACTCAAGACAAAGAGAAAATACTGACGCCCACAAGAGAAAAGAGAACATCATATACAACGTTAGCTCAATAAGATTAAGTGATGATTTCACATCTGACACCATGGAGGCAAGAAGGCAGTGGTATGGCATAGTCAAGGTACGAACAGAAAAAATTTCCAACCAAGAATACCCTATCCAGCAAAGCCAGCATTCAAAAATGATGGCGAGTTCAAAGTATTCACACATAAACAGAAGCTAAGAGAGTACACCAATAAGAAGCCTGCCCTTCAAGAAATATTAAAAGGAGATCTACAGGTTAAAGGAAAAAAAAAAGTAGAGACAGGGTTGGAGGAGAGCATAAGAACAACTAAAAAGACACAGAGAAATAAAAGTAACACATGACATAAATCCAAAGAAAATATGGCTAATGTAAGTAATTCCTTGAGAGTAATAACACTAAATGTTACTGGATTAAATTCATCAGTCAATAGACATAGATTTGCAAAATGGATAAGGAAATATGACCCATCCTTATGCTGTCTACAAGAATCCCTCCTTAGACCCAAGGATTCAAGGAGGTTGAAAGTGAATTGTTAGAAAACAATCTCACAAGCAAACAGTAACAAAAAAAGAGCAGGAGTAACTATACTAATATTGGACAAAATAGACTTCAAAGGCAAAATGATTATGAGAGACAAAGATGGACACTAGATATTAGTAAAAGGGGCAATCTTTCAAGAAGAAAGAACAATCATAAACATTTGTGCACCTAAACAGGGCACCTCAAAATACATGAGGCAAACACTGGAAAAACTAAAGGGAGCTACAGAAGCCTGTACAATTGTAATGGGTGACTTTTATACACCCTTATCACCATTAGACAGAATATCTCAACAGAAGATCAATGAAGAAACAAAGACTTTGAATAATATATTAGAGGATCTGGACCTAGACATAGACAGAACACTACACCCAAATACAGCAGGATACACATTTTTCTCAAGCACACATGAATCATTCTCCGACAACTCAAACAACTTGTTGGCCAAAGAGAATGCTTCAATGAATTCAGAAAGACTGAAATCATACAAAGCAATTTCTCTGACTACAATAGAATGAACCTGGAAATCTTCAAGGACCAGAGAACCAGATCATGCACAAAGATATGGAATTTAAGCAACAAACACTTAGATATACATTGAGCCAAGGAAGAAATCTCTAAAGAAATCAGTAATTGCCTTACAACTAATGAAAATGACAATACAACATATCCAAATTTATGGGATGCAGAAAAGGTGTACTGAGTGGGAAATTTAGCCATAAATTCATATATCAAAAAAGGAGAAAGAGCTGAAATGGAAGACCTAAATTCACAGTTGGAGGAATTAGTAAAAAAAAAAAAACAAAACAAACAAACAACAAACTAACCCCAAAGGAAGTAGAAAGAAAGAAAGAACAAAGATCAGAGCAGAAATAAATGAACTAGATAATAAGAAAGCTCTAGAAAAAAGAAAACAAAGAGCTGGTTCTTTGAGAAGATCAATAAATTTGACAAACTCTTAGCTAGACTAACAAAGGGAAAAAGAGAGAAGATGTAAACACACAAGAAATGAGAAAGAGGATATCACCACTGATCTCACAGAAATAAAGAGTATCATAAGAGCATACTTTGAAACACTGTATGCCAACAAGGACAATTTGGAGAAAATGGCCAAATTCCTAGAAACATATAAGCAGCATACATTGACCAAAGAAGAAATTGATGACCTCAACTAACCAAACACAAATAAAGGGGTAGAATCAGTCATTAAAAACTTCCCAATTAAGAAGAGCCCAGGGGTAGATGACTTCACAGGTGAATTCTACCAAACATACCAGAAAGAATTAACCCAAACTTGCTTAAACTCTTCCAAAAAATTGAAGTAGAAGGAACATTGCCTGACTCTATGATGCCAACATTACCCTGATACCAAAGCCAAACAAAGACACCACAAGAAAGGAACATTACAGACCAATCTCTCTAATGAACCTAGATGCTAAATCCTCAATAAAATACTTACTAATTGTATTCAACAACACATCAAATGAAGTATACACGATGATCAAGTGGATTTCATCACTGGTATGCAAGGACAGTTCAACATAAGAAAATCAATCAATGTAATACACCACATAAACAGATCAAAAGGAAAAAAATCACATGTTCATATCTATAGATGCAGAAAAAGCACCCTTTGCTGATAAAAACTCTTCAAAATATAGGAATACAAGGAAACTTTCTGAACGTGATAAAGGGCATATATGAACCCACAGCTAACATCACACACAATGGTAAAATCCTAAAATCTTTCCCTCTAAGATCAGGAACAAGACAAGGAGGCCCACTATCACGCCTTCTGTTTAACATTGTGTTAGACGTACTTGCTCAAGCACTGAGGCAAAAAAAACAAAACAAAACAAAACAAAAAAAATATATAAAAGGCATCCAAACTGGAAAGGAAGAAGTCAAAATTTCATTATTTGCAGACAACATGATCCTATACATAGAAAGCCCTGAGAAATTTACAACAAACCTTTTAGAACTTACACATGTGTTTAGTAAAGTCACAGGTTATAAGATCAAAGCACGAAAATTGGGAGCATTTCTGTACACCAGTAATGTACACAATCTGAGGAGGAAATCAAGGGGGAAAAAAGCATTTGCAAGAGTAAATAAAAAAACAAATACCTAGGAAAAAATTTAACTAAAGATATAAAAGACTTATACACAGAAAACTACACCAAATTGTTAAAGAAAATCAAAGACATAAATAAATGGAAGAATACTCCCTATTCATGGATAGGAAGACTAAATATCAAGATGTCTATCCTACACAAACTGACTTACATATTTAATGCAATCCCAATAAAAATCAACACAGCATTTTTTAATGAACTGGCAAGAGTAAGTATGAAATTTCTTTGGAAGGGAAAGGTTCCCCAAAGAGCCAAAGACATATTGAAAGGGAAAATGAAGTCATAGAAATCACACTACCCGATGTTAAGACATACTGCATGGTTGATGAATGTGATTCTCCTGCTTGGAGTTGTAAGCACTCTTGGTTCCCTGTTGTGGTGTTTGAGCATCTTCACCTCCTTGTTAGCTGACCTGGGTAAGTCTAACAAACCAAAGAGTATAAGTTTCAACACTGCTGAAGCTCTGAGCCCAACTGGACCTTGTCCCGTCCAGAGATTGAAGTCTCCTGGGTATACTCCAACCCCAGTGCCAACCACAAGTTTAGGAAAAATGACAGAAGAGGCATGTGTAGAAAGGTCACATCTGAGGGAAGCAGACTTGGCCCAATGGATAGGACATCTGCCTACCACATGGGAGGTCCGTGGTCCCAACCCAGGGCCTCCTTGACCCATGTGGAGCCGGCCCATGTGCAGTGTTGATGCGCACAAGGAGTGCTGTGCCATGTGGGGGTGTCCCCCGTGGAGGGGAGCCCCATGTGCAAGGAGTGTGCCCCAAAAGGAGAGCCACCCAGTGCAAAAGAAAATGCAGCCTACTCAGTAATGGTGCTGCACACATGGAGAGCTGACACAACAAGATGACACAACAAAAAGAAACACAGTTTCCTGATGCCGCTGATAAGGATAGAAGCAGTCACAGAAGAACACACTGAATGGACACAGAGAGCAGACAATTGGGGGGTAGGGGGAAGGGGAGAGAAATAAACAATAAATTAAAAAAATAAAGGTCACATCTGAGTCCAGCTCCATCACAATCAGGAACACAAATTCCAAAGTAAGGCCCACTAACAAGACGTTGAATTGCAGAGCCAACTGCAGTGAACGTAGAACCCATGTGTCTCTATAGCCCTCAGGAGCACTAGTTCCTGAGTTGTATCAGCTTTGGCTGTCTCTGAGATACTGCTGAGGTATGCATGAGTGTCACCACTCTGATGACCTCCCAATTCTTTTTTGAAGATGCATAGCCACATAAACTCATTTGCCTTTAACATTTTCCCCTTTTATTTAGGTCTTTTTCTTGTTGTATCACCAGTTAGTGATTGGCAGCAATCCTTCATCACCAAGGAGGCTCAACCATGGGAGTCATGTCCCACAGTGGGAGGAAGGTAATGCATTTACATGCTGAGTTTGGCTTAGAGAGTGGCCACGTACAGAGGCTTTAAGGAGGTAACTCTCAGGTTCACTCCAGCTCTAAGTCTAGGTGAAATTTCAGGCACACAGGCTCATAAGCATAGTCTTTAGTATCAAGAGCTCATCATTGGACCATCCTTCTTCACTAGTCTTTGCCCTTGCACTTGTGGGATTGTTGCTGTTCCATTGGGGAATGTGACAGAGCTTCCCTGGCTAGGAACTCAGCACTCCGTCAGTTGTCATTTGTAACTGTAACTACTTTGAAAATACCCAACAAATATCCAAACATTTTTGTATACCTTATATACATGCCCTAGCAAACTCCCTCACAATCATGTGTCCCACATGAATAACTCCCACACCAGCCTTCCTCTACTACCATAACTGAACCCCTCTGTGATCCAAAATTTCTTCAAAAATGAAGGCTGTTATATAGCTAAATTAAATCAATAGGAAAATGAAATAGTAATGTTAGGGTTAAAGAATAGAAATAGAATACATACTAATTTAGAAAAATTAAAGTAAAAATAAATTGGGGTGTTAAAAATGTAAAATATCAAAAAACTTTGTTTTTGACATTTTGCCTTTCATCACTCTAATAGGTGCTGCCCTGTACGTACAGAGGCAAGGCAGTTTCTTTCATTTCTTCCTCAGTGTGTACATCCTTTTTTTCCCCTAATTTTTAATGTGGCTTCAAAAAAATTTTAGATCACAGTCAAGTCATACATATAATATAGAGGACTCCCATATATCCAACATCAAATCCTTTTCCCCCTTTCCCAGGAATGATCTTTTTACATGTTAATGTTGTATTTGCTGCAGCTTATGTACAGATATTGAAGCACAGCTATCAAACAAGGTTCTCTTTTCATTTACATTATGATTTATATTTTAGACTGTCAATTTTCTAAATTTTTAGTTACGCTGTGGTTTACATTATAGCATATATAGACTTTTATACTTATTTGGTGAAATTTAACTTGTCTTATATCCATCATTGCGCTATATGTGGAACACTTCCGTTGCCCCTCAGCTACCCTGCTTCCATCTATTCTATTCACCTCTTAACCTCCCCTCAGGACCCACAGTGACAATCAAGCTTCACTGCTTGAAGGACAAGATTCACAGACACTCAACCATGTGGGATCTAAGCCCCTCTCAATATAGAGGTGGAGTGGACATCACCACCCCAGGGTCCACTGGATGGAGGAATAAAATATGGATTAGAGTGGACTTACTGGTATACTACTATAGAACTATTGTGACTAGTAATGGAAGAGACTATAGCATTGATGTGGAGAAAGTGGTCATGGTAGTTGCTGAGGGCAGTGAGAGGGAAAAAGAGATGTGATGTGGGGGAATTTTCAGGCTTGGAGTTGTCCTAAATGATATTGCAGGGACAGATGCTGGACATTATATATCCTGCTATAACCCACTGAATGTACTGGGGGAGAGTGTAAACTACAATGTGAACTATAATCCATGCGGTGCAGCAGTACTCCAAGACATATTCACCAAATATAGTGGATGTGCTGCAATGATGAAAGAGGTTGTTGATGTGGGAGGAGTGAGGTGGGGTGGGGTGGGGTGTGGGGCATGTGAGAACCTCTCATATTTTTTAATGCAAACATTATTTGTGTTCTATGTATCTTCAAAAATAAAAAATAAAAAAAATGCTTATTTGAAAAAATCTATTCACCAAATGAAATGAATGTTCCTCAGTGATGAAAGAGGTTGTTGATGTGGGAGAAGTGGGGGAGTGGGGTATGGTGTATATGGGAACCTCTTATATTTTTAAATGCAAACATTTTTTGTGATCTATGTATCTTTTTAAAAAGTATTAAATACTTAAAAAATTTTTTTTAAACTACAAAGCTCTAGTTCTCAAAACAGCATGGTATTGGAACAAGGATAGACAATGGAACCCAAATAGGAGTTCTGATATTGACCCTCACATATACAGAAATCTGATATTCAACAAGGCCATGAAGCCCCCTCAGTTGGGAGAGAATGGCCTCATCAACAACTAGTGCGTGAGAACTGGATATCCATATGCAAAAGAATGATGGAGGAATACGATCTCACACCATATACAAAAATCAACTCATGGTGGATCTAAGATCTAAAGATAAGAGCCATGACCATAAGGACCTTGGAAGACAATGTAGGGAAGCATCTACAGGACCTTGTAATAGTAAAAGTCTCCAGGAACTTCATAGCCAAAGCATGAGCAGTGAAATAAAAAGGTAAATCGCACATGTTCAAAATTAAAATCTTTTGCACCTCAAAGGAGTTTATCAAGAAAGTGAAAAGACAGCTTACCCAGTGGGAGAAAATACTTGGTGACCATCTATCTGATAGGAGCCTAATATCCAGCATATATAAAGAAATCCTATATCTCAAAAATAAAGAGGCAAACAACTCATTTAAAAAATCAGAAAGAGATTTGACCAGATCCTTCTCCAAAGAAGAAATACAAATGGCTAGAAAGCACATAAAAGATGCTCAACATCACTAGCTATTAGGGAAATGCAAATCAAAACTACAACAAGATACCATCTTTCACCCATTAGACTGGCAGCTATTAAAAAAAATAGAAGACTACAAGTGTTGGAGAGGATGTGGAGGAATGGGAACCTTCATCCACTGCTGGTGGGAATGTAGGAGCCAGCCCTTGTGGAAGATGGTTTGGTGGTTCCTCAACAAACTAGCTTTAGATTTCCCATATGACCCAACAATACCACTGCTGGATCTATACCCAGAAGAACAGTAAACAAGGACACAAACAGATATATGCACACCAATGTTCATAGCAGCATTATTCACTATTGACAAAAATTGGAATCTCCCCAAATGCCTATCAGCAGATCAATGGACAAACAAAATGTGGTATATACATATAATGGAATACTACTCATCTGTAAGAAGGAATATAGTACTAACACATGGGATCACATGGATGAATCTTGAGGCCCTTATGTTGAGTGAAGCAAGCCAGGCATTAAAGGACAAATACTACATGACCTCTCAGATATTAATTAAGCAAATCAAACTGCCTCAGAGAGCTAGAGACTGGAAGATAGGCTTACAGAAAATAAGGGGGAAAAGAAGATAGTGAGCTGTCGCCTACATGGGTGAAATCTATGATAAAGTGGAGGTAAGTAGCTGTGCATTGAAAGGATAAAACAGCAGCATGGGAATACTGTTGGTTGGACTTTGCAGGCTTGAGGGAGATAAGACTGGGCAGATGGGTCAGAGGTTCATGGAATTGGGTGGCAGGTTCGGGGGGGATGAGATGAATACAGGAGAATATCAGGTACATGGTTGAAACTATACTGCTGAGAAAATTCTTTAGAAATTATAATAAGGAAGGGTTACTGGCTTAAGGTGATTGATCGGGGCCAACTGGCATAGGGTGCACCTGGGATAGGTTTCTAGGGAGTGTATGAGTGCTCTTTTTGTCATAGTGTGTTATATCAGTGGATAGAGACCCATACAATGAGCAGGAATGGGTTGTACCCCCATATTGGGAAGGTCTGATGTTCTCAAACAGAGGGGAGGGTGTGTCTTGAGAGCATGGGTGGCTCTCAGTGGGGGAGGGCGGAAGTGTGTTAAACCCTCAGCATTGTTGCAATTATCTATGAATCTTGTCCTTCAAGCAGTGAAGCTTGGTTATCACTTTGAGCCCTGAGGGGAGGAGGAGAGAGGAATAGAATAGATGGAACTGGGTGTAATGGGGGGAGGGGCAGTGGAAGTGTTCCACAGGATTGTGCAATGATGGATATATGCCATGTTAAATTTCACCAAAAATTTATAAAAGTGTATAGTTTTAAAATGTAAAACACAATGTAAACCATAGTGGAACTGTGTTTCATAGGTATGTTTTGATATCTGTACATCAACTGTAGCAGATATAACATCCACATGTAAAAAGATATTTGCTGGGGAAGGGGGAAATGGGTTTAATGTTGTATGTATGGGAGTCCCCTATATTGTATTTGTGACTTTACGGTGATTTAAAACTGTTTCAAAGACATTATATAAGAGATTGCCCTGACATTGTACACACAGGAGAATACCTATTCCAGTGATGAAAGGGTAAATGTCAAAAAAAACCTTATGATATTTTTCATTTTTTAAACTCCAATTAATTTTTTACTTTATTTAATTTTTCTAAATGATTGTTTTTTGCTTATAATCTTTCAATCGATCATTATTATTTCATTTTCCTATTAATTGAATTTGCAGTGTAATAGACTTCATTTTTGAAAAAGTTTTGGATCACAGAGGGGTTTCAGCAATGGCAGGGGAAGAGCACTGATGTAGGGTTTCATTAATGGGAGATGCATGGGTGGGAGGGAGTTCTCCAGGACATGCAGATAGCATATATAGACATGTTTGGATGTTCATTGGGTATTGACATAATGGGTAGTTTCACACAACTGAGGGAGTGCTGAATTTCCATCCTGGGGAGCTCTGTTGCATTCCCCAATGGCACAGGAACAATCCTCCAAGTGGAAGATCAAATACCATTGAAAAAGGATGATCCAATGATGGGCTCTTGATACTGATAAGTAGGCTTATGTGTCTGTGAACTTGAAATTTCAACTTGGTCTAGAGCTGCAGGGTGCCTAAGAGTTACCTCCTGAGAGCCTCCATGTTGCTCAAATCTGGTCACTCTAAGCCAAACTAAGCACACAAATGCATTACCTCCCCCCAGCATGGGACATGACTCCAGGAGATGAACCTCCCTGGTGCCTAGAGATTACTACCAAGAACCATCTGGTGATGCAACTAGGAAAATGGCCTTGAATAAAAGGGGGGAATGATAAAGACAGGTGAGTTTATATGGCTAAGAGTCAGAAGGTCATAAGAGGGCTCATCCTTATGCACATCTCAGCAGGATCTCAGAGAAAGCCATAGTAGATACAACTCCAAGTAGTGATTCTCCTAAAGGCTTTGGAGACACCCACATCCTACAGTCATGGCTGATGGCTCTGGAGTTCAGTGCCTTCCAGTGGGCCTGACTTTGGAATTTGTGCTCCTGCATGCAATGGAGTTGGACTCAGATGTGACTTCTCTACACATGTCTATTCTGTCCCTCTTTTTGACTTGTGGTTGGCACTGGGGTGGTATATGCCCAGGAAACTTGAATCTCTGGAATTTCCATGTGTCGGCTGGGCCCTGAACTTCAATGACATTACAAAACATACTCTCCAGTTTGTTGGATATACCCAGGTCAGCTGACAAGTAGGTGAGGATGGTCAACCACCACACCAAGGAACTGAGAGAGAATACAAGTGCAAGCAGGAAAATCCCATGCACCAGCCATGTGGGATTAAGTCCCCTCTCAATTTAGAGGTGGAGTGGGCATTGCCATCCCTAGGTCCTCAGGATGGAAGAATTAAATTTGGATTAGAGTGGACTTACTGGTATTCAATTATAGAATTATTGTGACTCTAGCAAGGCAAGAAATTATATAATTGATGTGGAGACAGTGGCCATGGGAGTTGCTGAAGGCAGGGAGAGGGGAAAAAGAGGTGTGGTATGGGGACATATTTGGGACTTGGAGTTGTCCTGCAGGAACAGATGCAGGACATTACTTATCCACTGAATGGACTAGGTGAGAGTGTACACTACAATGTAAACTATAATCTGTGCTATGTAGGAGTACTCCAAAATGTATTCATCATGCAATTAATGTACCACACTAATGAAAGAAGTTGCTGATGTAGGAAGAGTGGGGGTATGGGGTTCGGGTATATGGAACTTCATATTTTTTATGGTAGCATTTTGTGTGATTTATGTATCTTTTAAAAAAGATATTTTTTAAAATGATTCTTTTTAGAAAAGTGAAAAGCTGAACCTGAAGATAATATGTTTATATGGGTACAGAAATTTGATTTTAATTAGCCATGTTCTGAATTTTAGATTGTAAATGTTTTGTAGATATTTTCCTTCACTTTGCAATTGAGATGAGAAACACTTGAAGACCTGGGCCTGCAGAGGCCATGGAAAACTTACTCCTTGATCAGAAGTGCTTGTCTCTGAGTAAAAGTCTTTCTTCGAGATGATTCACAGAGGGGCAATGTTTTACTCATCTTTTCACTGTAGGGAAACAGCATGTCTTTGTTTTTAAACTTTGTTTCCCATATTGTTTTCAATATTTTGTTTATAACTTAGAAATTGTGAGAAGTGGTATTTGATTTTGAAAATAAGTGAAGATAAATCTGATTTAACAGGTATGTAATGTCAGTTCTCTAAGAGGAGAACTGTCATTCTCTTATTTTTTTCAATGTAACATTGTGCCTGATCTATGTATCTTTTTAAAAAAGAAAGATAGGGAAACGGACTTTGGCCCAGTGGTTAGGACGTCCGTCTACAACATGGGAGGCCTGCTGTTCAAGCCCCAGGCCTCCTTGACCTGTGTGGAGCTGCCCCATGCGCAGTGCTGATGTGCGCAAGGAGTGCCGTGCCACACAGGGGTGTCCCCTGCATAGGGGAGCCCCATGTGCAAGGAGTGCACCCATAAGGAGAGCTGCCCAGCGCGGAGGGAGCAGCCTGCCCAGGAATGGTGCCGCCCACACTTCCTGTGCAGCTGACGACAACAGAAGCGGACAAAGAAACAAGACGCAGCAAAAAGACACAGAAAACAGACAACCGGTGGAGGGGAGGGGAATTAAATAAATAAAAATAAATTTTAAAAAATAATAATAATAAAAAATAAAAATAAAAATAAATAAAAAAGAAAGATAATAGAAAATATACTTTAAAAAATAAAATGGAGATGAGCACATTTTATTTTCAGTATTTTTCCCCCACTGACCACCTCACTGTTGAGCAGCCGGGCTGTCAGTTGCTTGTGGGTTCCAGGAAGAATTTTGGGGAGTTCTCTGAGGTATTTGTGGATACAGGGGTACTGGTCAGAGTCCTGTGGTGGCATCAGTGCTGTGGAGGGCCTGTAGGCTCCATGGAGCTTGTCTTTTGGACAATCCTTGGAAAGGTTTGAGAGGTGGTGATGGAGCACAGTGGCACTACTCCATACCTAACATTCCACAGACTCCAGGGGGACATGGGGGCATTTCGGTCCTTCTTCAGCATTCTGGAAAACAGCTTGTGGACACACTAGCTACACTTATTGTCAAGAAATGTCAGCTTCTTGATAAGATGAGTGTTGCTAACAGGAGGTATGCAGAGACTAAGTCATCTTTAGGGGAAGCTAGGCTACAGAAAGTGACTTTAAAAATGCCCAGCCTAACTGACACCTACAGAAAGGCTAAGGGAAGAACAGCGATATTGATGGAGGAATTAATTTCAGTGGTCCTAGAACTACAGGAAGAAGATCCAGATATTCCAAACAAGAAGATGAGATGAGGAAGATGCTGAAAACACTGGAGTCCCAAGAAGAGATCGTGAGGACCACCGCAGCACCAAGCGCTTTTCCATACACTGTGTTTGGGATCCCTTCCCCTGCCCATTGGTCCCTCCTGCAGCAGAGGGACTGAGTTGGTCTTAAAGCAGCACTGAGTTTCTGCTCCCCTCAGGCCTGCAGAGCCACCAGGCAGGAATGACCCTCTCCAATTCTTCCGTCGGAGAGTTTTTGAGAGCAGAGTTTCAACGGAACTTCCTCCATCAGCTGGAGTTTCTCTTTTCACCTCCTGGACACACAAGTGATTTCTTCCATAGTCAATTCCTCCTTCAGTCACACAGAGTTTGGACTTGAGGGGTACAGGAATTATGGGACTTACTCTTGACAGAAACTCAACATGAAAGAAGCTACTCTACTTAAGAGATTCTTAATATACTTAAGAGACTGCTTAAGAGATTTCTGTATATGTTTATGTATGTTCATTTATTTCTTTATTAATCTGTTCATATATTTACATTATAATTTTTGTGTTGATCTTATGAGTATAAACTTTCTTTTATTTTTCTCATCTATATAATATCTACTTATACATAAGTTGAACATATATGTAGTTCAGTAATGACTCTTTTAACAACATAAACTTACAAGAGTATTTAACAAGAAACCTAAGTTATAAGTACATGTAAATTTTTCTTAAATTTTTAACAGATGTAAAATAAAAATAAAAGAATGTTCTTCCTTGGGAAGAAGATATACAGTATAATTACAAAGAATGTTGTATAATTCAATAGTATATTTGAAAAGAATAATGAATAAAAATTTAAAAGTGATATCTTCACATGGAGAGATTTTTATTCCCTTCTGAGAGTGCTGCAGTATGGGTTCTCTGAGCAGGAAGAAATCCCTCTTGGACAATATCAGAAAATCTCCACTCTGTATCCCACACCTATCTCTCACTCCTGCTTTCCATTTAAATGACACACCTCAAAGGAATGCTGAGGGAGCAGCATGGATTTCCTTTCCCAAAGAAACAGCTGGCATCCCTAAGGTAATAGTTCTAATCATATCTAATCATGCTGTGGGAGACAGTGAGCAAAAACTGGAGGCTTATAATGACTACTGAGGAAAACAACGAGTGGCACTCAGCATTTTTTGCTCTTTATTTATTTTTTTAATGTTGCATTCAAAAAATGAGTTCCCCATATACCCCCACCCTCCTCCTCCCACTCCTCCCCCCATAACAACAACCTCCTCCATCATTATGAGACATTCATTGCACTTGGTGTTTCCATCTCTGAGCACCACTGCACTTAATGGTCAATGGTCCACACCATAGCCCACACTCTCCCATAGTCCACCCAGTGGGCCATGGGAAGGTATACAATGTCTGAAAACTGACCCTGCAACTCCACCCAGGACAACTCCAACCCCCGAAAATGCCCTCACATTATGTTTCTTCCTCCCACTCCCTACCCTCAGCAGCCACCATAGCTTCTTTCTCCACACCAATGTCACATTTTCTTGGATTAATAAGCACAATAGTTCATTAATCGAATATCAGTAAGTCCACTCTAATCCTTACTGTATTCCTCCATCCTGTGGACCTTGGCTTGGTTGTATCCATTCCACATCTCTACAAGAGGGGGCTTAGATTCCACATGGATGCTGGATGGAATCCTCCTGCTTTCAGTTGTAGGCACTCTTGGCTACCCAGTGTGGTGGTTGTCCTTCTTCACCTCCATGTTAGCTGAGTGGGGTAAGTCCAATAAACCAGAGTGTAGGAGTTGCACGTCTGTTGCAGGGCCTGGCTATCACATGGTTGGTCTAGAGATTCAGGTCCCCTGGGTATACACTAAACCACAGCACCAACTTCAGATCTGGTAAAAGTAACAGGAAAGGCTTGTGGACAAAAATCACATCTGAGTCCAGCTCCATCACTCAGAAAAACAAACTCCAAAGTAGAGCCAAATGACATGGCACTGAACTCCATGTGCCATGACCATAGAACCTGTGGGTCTCTGTAGCCCCAAGAACCAATACCTAGGGTTGTATCTACTTTAGCTGACACTCAGCATTTGAGGCATCCACATGACATAAATGAACAGATAGTTTTCTCTATTTCTCCCCAAAATACAGAAAACTGGGGTTGTTGTGGGGATAGATCTCTGATGATAGGAAACCCTTGTTACTGTGGAGCTGATAATTTAGGAAAGAATGGAAGATTCAACATGAAACTGAAGAGGATACATGGCATGTCAGGAAATGTTAAGGGTGATGGAAAATCATAAGTAGGGAAATTGGGGAGTGAAGTTTTGGGAGAAAAGGGGGCTCATGGAGGTGGACAACAGGCAAGCTCTGAGGAGCAGGTATTTGAGTAGTGAGGGAAACTGGCAGAAGCATTGGAGGATGAGGAGCATAATGAATAATGCTGCTATGAACATTGATGTGTCTCTCTGTGTCACTGCTCTCAGGGCTTTTTGGCATATACTCAGTAGTTGTACTGCAGGCTTATTGGAGTGGCAGACCTGAAGGGTATTGGGAATGAAAGACAAAGAGAAATTGGGATCAGGGGATCTGAGAGCATTGAAGCCTCAAGCTCATCAGACAAGTTTATTAATCTCAGGGGCTTTTTTATATATGCCAAGCAATCATGAGAACCAGCAACTATTCTAGCTAACTATTCCCATTACCTCATTCTTAATAACACAGTGGATAAGATAGTAACCAAAACTCACAATGTTCTGTTCTGTTATTGAAACAAATATACTCATAAATCTTGTTGCCCAGTTTGTTCCATTCTATCAAGTCCTGGTTCTGCTGGAATGTTATGTCTATTTCCACCAGAATGTTACATCTTCCTGAGAGATTAGTGACCTGTACATATATCTCTAGGGATAGCATGACCCAGGGGTCAGGGAATAATTTGCTATGATGGAAACAACATGCTTTTGTTTCCCACATTTCCCCCTTTCTGTTTTAGTCAGGGTGGCTGTGCCTGTCTTAGGTTGCCCTCCTCTGAGAGTCTTACCCATCATTGCCTACCAACCAAGCACTCTGACCATGGGGAACTATATTAGGTTTTTTGCAAGTATCAAATTATTAGCTTGTCCCATTGCAGCAACATGGTGCAGTCTTCGGCATACTTTTCATCCCAGGCAAGCAACAATGAGCAACAAGATTAACACACAAAGTCCTATTCCTAATGCTGATAAAAAATGTTGAGACTTCCACCAATTTACTGGATAAAACTTATTGAAATGAGAAATCAAGTCATGAAAGATCTTCTTATCATCAGTTACATGAATTTGATTTTGAGACATTTCTAATATTTTTCTTTGTAATTCAATTATTTCCAAAGAGATATTATTTTTATGGCCTAATAAATGATTCTCAATTTTTCCCCATTATATATCAGATGAAATATAGGCAAGAGGAGTAATACAAAGGTTGTTTTCATTCCAATCACATTTCAATCCCCTTAAGTTTAAATTATACAATTGATCTCTAATATGCAAAACAGCTGATTTTAAATCATTAACTTGATTATTTAAAGCTACCACAACAGTAGCAGCAGCTGTAATGATTTCAATCAGTCCCAAAATGCTTATAATAAATAAAGCATCCAGTCTGTTTCAATAATTCTTGTACCATATGTAGCAACAATTGACTTTCAGGAGACTGCCAAATCCACATCATTCTCACAGGTATTCAGATGTTTTTTCATAGATCTGAGGGTGATTTACAACAGTCCATTATTTCTGTCTTGCTTTTAGTATTTGCAATCCACCACTGGATATGTATGGCACTCTTTAGAGTGGCCAGACACTATTGGGTTAAATCTTTCACTTTTAGCAGGACCTCCTATGCTGCACACAATTGCTTTTTTATATTGTACTTTTGGCCTCCTTCTACAATTATGATTAAGACCCAAGGGGTACTTGTTTAGATTTGCTTTTGCCACTAACTCCACCCAAAGCCAATATTGGTGCTTGCCACCTCCAATTTATAGGCTAAGTTAATGTCCACAATTTACTTTTCTTTTATTAGTTTTCTGTCTTTTTAGTACTGGCCAATCCAATAGGTGTGAACTGATATCTCGTTATAGTTTTGATTGGCAGTTTCCTAATCTTTAATAATGTTGAACTATTTTCTTTTTCTTTGTTTTGCAATTTGTATTTCTTCTTTGGGCAAATGTCTATTCAAATCTTTTGCCCATCTTTTAATCATTTGTCTTTTTTTATTGAGTTGTAACATCACTTTAAATATCATGGCTATTGAACATGTATTAGACATGTAATTTCCAAATATTTTCTCCCACTGGGTCAGCTGCCTTTTCTCCCTGACAGTCTTCTGAGGTGCAAAAGTATTTTATTTTGAGGAGACCTCATTTATCTGTTTTTCCTTCTGTTGCTTGCATTTAGGGTGTAAGGTCCAAGAAACAATGACCTACTGCAAGGTCTTTAAGATGTTTCCCTACATTTTCTTCTAGTAATTTTATGGTCCTGGCTTATGTATTTGGGTCTTTGACCAATTTTGAGTTGATTCTTGTATAGTGAGTGAGATAGAGGCCTTTTTCATTTTTTGAGTTATAGATATCCAGTTCTCTCAGCACCATTTGTTGGAAAAACTGTTTTATCCCAAGAACATGGACTTGGTAGGTTTGTCAAGAATCATTTGACCGTGGGAAGAACATGTGCCTCAAGTGATAAGGCCTCTGTCTACCATATGGGAGGATAGTTAAAAAAAATGTTGATGTGGGAAAATATGGGAGGGCTAGGGAGTGGGGGCATATGAGATTCTCCTATATTTTTAAGTAAAATTTATGTAATCTAAATTTCTTGTAAAAAAGTACATTTTTTAAAAAGTAAATAAATAAGAAAGGTTTTGTCTTTTATATCCTCTCTCCCCAAGTCCCTAGGAAGGGAGTCTCCAACCCATAACTGGGTCCAGCGACCAGGTTTGAGCAGTTAACATTAGGGACAATCCTAATGATCCAGGATGAACTGAGAATCAGAGAGCAGCAGTAACACACAACCTCTAGCCACTAAATCTCTATGAAAGAGAAAGAAATTAAGCATCTGTGTAAACTACCATCAAAATCAGAAGTTGTATTAGTCAGGATTCTCTATGAAAATAAAATAAATAAGAGGTATCTGTCAATAGTAAGAGATTTTATCAGTCTCTCATGCAACTGTGGGGATGCACAAGTCCAGGTTCTGCAGGCAGGCTGCAACCAGGGTCTCCAATGAAAGTCCAAAGAAGGTCCTTGATGAGCTGTGGGAGATGCTGCCTGCCCAAAGATGAACTGGGAAATTCTCTCTCACTTCACCTTTTGAGGCATTCAACTGATTGGATAAAGCGTCACTCATTGCTGATGGCAATCTCCCTGACTGATGTAATTGTAATCAGGTATCTATGATTTACCACTGCAGCAAAGTCAGTGGTGACTAAAGTCTATAAATGCCCTTGTATTACAGGTAGCCCAGTGGTTACTTTCCCAAAATACTAGCCTAACCATCACAGATGTCTAGACATCAGTAAAAAATTTTAAGCAATACTAAGAAAATGGAACTCTCATGAAAGAATGAACTTGTATGTCCAAGAAGCACACTGTGCCTCAAACAAAATAAACCTGCATAGACCTGTTCCAAGAAACATACTACTCAGAATGTAAAACATTAAAGATAAAAAGAAAATTCTGAGAGCAGCAAGGGAGATGCTCTCACAGACAAGGATGCCCAGTAAGACTTAACTTTGGATATCTCAGCAGAAACCATGGAGGTGAGAAGACAGTGGTATGATACAATTAGGATATTGAAAGAATACCTGCCAGCTGAGAATGCTTTATCCAGCAAAATTGTCTCTAGCAGTTTGATACAGTTTTGAATTCCAAAATCAGATATTGGATTATGTTTGTAAACTGGTCTGCACCTGGGCATGATTACATTATGATTAGGACTTTGATTGGGCCATATCAGTAGGTGTTGAGTCCCTGCCCTTGGTAGGTGTGGACCTACAGATAAAAGGCATGGCAAAGGACAGAGTTGGAGCTTTTTGATGCTGGAATTTTTGATGTTGAAGTTCTGACGTTAGAGTTTGATGCTGAAGTCTTCAGCTGGAGCCCAGGGAAGTAAGCACACAGAGGAAAGAGAAGCAAGCCCCGGGAAGAGAGAAACCCTGAGCCCGGAGAGAAGCAAGCCATAGGAAGATAAGAACCCTATGCCTGAAGAGAAGCAAGACCCAGGAAGAGAGGAACCCAGGAAGTCTAAACCCTCACAGACATCACCAGCCATCTTGCACCAACACGTGAAAATAGAACTTGGTGAGGGAAGTATTTTACAATTTATGACCTGGCATCTGCAAGTTCCTACCACAAATAAAAGCCCCTTATGAGAGCCAACAGATTTCTGGTATTTTGCATCAGCAGTCCTTTTGCTGACTAATACATTGTCCTTCAAATACTGAAGTGAGTATAAAATATTAACAAACAAATAGAAACTAAGAGAGTTGGTAAAAAAGAATCCCCTTTGCAGCAAATATTAAAGGAAGCCTTAGAGACTGAAAGAAAAGGACAGGAGAAAGGGGCATGGAAGAGAGTATAGAAGAAAGAACAGCAGAAAGGATATCCAAAAGAGTGAAAAGATAGATGAAAACATAACGTGACACATGAAAACCAAAGAATAAAATGGTGGAAATAAATAATGCATTTACAGCAATATCATTGAATGTGAATGGATTAAATTCTCCTATCAAAATATACAGGAAAGAAATACATGAGCCATCCATATTCTGCTTACAAGAGACTCACCTTAGACCCAGGGATACAAACTGGGTGAAAGTGAAGGGATGGAAGAAGATACACCATGCAAATTGTAACCAAAAAAGCAGGTGCAGCTACACTAATATCAGATAAAATAGACTTTAAATGCAAAAAAGTTATGAGATACAGAACTCCACTATATATTACTACAAAGGACAATCCATCCGGAAGATAGAGCAGTCACAAATATCTATGCACCAAACCAGGGTGCCCCAAAATACATGAGAGAATCTGGTAAAGTTCTCTCTTTATATGGACATCTTTATAATAATCATTGGAGAGTTCAACACACCACTCACATCATTAGATAGAAAAACTAGACAGAAGATGAGTAAGGAAACAGAGAACTTGAACAATAAGATAAACATGTTAGACCTAACAGACATATACAGAATGTTGCATCCAAACTCCATGGGTTTTGCATTCTTCTCAAGAGCCCATGGATCATTTTCCAGGATAGACCACATGTTAGGGCCAAAGAAGCTCTCAGTAAGTGTAAGAAGATTGAAATTATACAAAGCAACTTCTCCTATCATAATGGAATGAAACTAGAAATCAATGATAGGCAGGAAATAGATAAATTCAGAAATGTGTGGAGGCTAAACACCACACCCCCAAATAATCAGTGGGTCAAAGAAGAAATTGCAAGGGAAATGAGTAAATATTTTGAAACAAATGAAAATAAGAACACAAATACAAAACTTATGGGATGCAGCAAAGGGAATCTTGAGAAGGAAATTTATAGCACTGAAACCTATATTTAAAAAGAAGAAAGAAATAAGCTGAAAGATTTAACTGAATGACCAGATGTGCCTCAAGCAGTTGAGCTCCAGGTTCCCACATGGGAAGTCTTGGATTCAGTTATCAGTGCCTCCTGAAAAAAACAAAACAAAACTGAAAAACAAATAAAAAACCAACTCTGGGAAACTGATGCGGGTCAGTGATTGTGCACCACCTTATGACATACAAGGTCATGGATTCAATCCCTGGCCCTCTGTACTTCAAAAAGAAAAAAAAAAAAGGATTTAACTGAAAAAATGGGGAAGCTATGAAAAGAACAGCAAACCCATTCCAAAGCAAGCAGAGAGAAAGAAATAATAAAGATTAGAGGAGAAATAAATGAAATGGAGAACAAAACAAAAAATAAAATCAACAAAATAAAAAACTTAGGGAGCAGATGTGGGTAAAGCAGTTGAGTGCCTGCTTTGCACATGGGTGGTCCAAGTTTCCGTTCCCAGTACCTCCTCAAAACAAACAAATCCAACAAGCAAACAGACAAAAAAACCAACCCAGGGGAGCTGATGTGGCTCAATGGTTGAGCTCCAGCTTCCCACATATGAGGTACTGTGTTCTATCCTTAGTCCCAGTACCTTAAAAAAAAAAAAAAACACAAAACAACAACATAAAAAAATAAAAACCACCAAAATTTGGTTCTTAGAGAAGATACATATAATTGAGAAGCCTCCATTTAGACTGACAAGGAAAAAAGAAGATGCAAATAAATACAATGCAAAATGAAAGGGGAAGGTTATGACTGACTCCACAGAAATAAAAAGGCTCATACGAGGCTATTATGAGGAACTGTATGCCAAAAAACTAGGCAACTTAGATGAAATGGACACATTCCTAGAAATGCACAAACAACCTACACTGGCACTACAAGAAATAAAAGAACTTAAGCCAATCACATTTACATATGTATGTATGTATTTAAATTTATCCCCTTCCCTGATGTTTCTCTTTGTGTGCTCACTGTTTGCTTGCTTTCTCCAGGAGGCACCAGGAACCAAACCTGGGTGCGGTCACCCCTTGGGCTGAAGTGTGGTTTACTGACCTGGCGGGGGAGCAGCCGCAGTAAGCCAGGGTGGCTGGTCGGACTCACCGCCACCCCTGAAGGGAGCTCGGCATGGGCGCAGAGTGCCCTCGGGTCTCCCCTTCTCGGCAGCCATGCTTCCGCGGCTGCCCCTCCTCCCAGATAGCGTCACACGATGCCTTCTTTCTCCCTGCACAGGCGCAGGGTGGAAAATTCCAGTCTGCCCTTTTCCCTTCCCCCGACAGCAGCAACAGCCAGGCGTGGGTGGGAAACTCAAGTCTGCCCTCCACCCCAGCAACAGCAGCCACCAATCCCTAAAACCTGCCCCTTCCCCCAGCAACAGCGACAGCCAATCCCTAACCACCACCCCTCCCCCATCCAGTACCGCCCACTGACCTTTCACTGGCAACCAATCAGAACAGGGTGTGGCTTCGACCAATCAGCCTTCCCCAGCCCCTATAAAACTGTTGCCTTTTCCTCAATAAAGTGGACCTGTGTGTTTACCTCATCTCCGCGGTAGTTCTTCTGCCGTGTGCCCTCCAGTCCTGAGAGCCCCCGACAAGGGCCTGGCCTCCCTTGTCCCCAGTTCATCGCCTGCTTCTCTGGGCGACCCCTTCGTCACCGGCTTTGCCGGGTGACCCCGTCAGCCGAACCACGCAACCCCTGTGAGACCAACCCCTCGTCTGCTGCCAGACCAACCCCTCTTCCCAAGTGGGACCGATCCCTCGTCCCAAGCGGGACCAACCCCTCGTCCTGAGCTGGACCGACCCCTCGTCCGCAGCCAGACCCCACCTCTACCGACCGAGCAAGCCGCCGCACCTGGGCTTTCCCACATGGAAGATGAATGCCCAAGGGCCTGAGCCACACCCACATCCCACGGGCTGTGGTGTCTGCTAACCTGTGGCATCTGCTGGTTTAGAAGTCTGGTCACTGCAGCAAGGTGCCACATCTAGTTCTTGTAGCTGCAGGTGTGGGGTCCAGCTCTCATTGCAGCAGGCGTGGGCATCTAGCTCTTGTTAATGGGTGTAGGCATCTGCTTGTCTTTTTTAGGAGGCACCAGGACCCAAACCCAGGCCATCCCATGTGGTAGGGGGATGCTCAACTGGTTCAGCCACATCTGCTTCCTGCCAATCACATTTAAAGAGATTGAATCAGTCATTAATAATATCCCAACAAGGAAAATTCTAGGGCCAGATGGCTTCATCGGTGAATTATACCAAGTAGTTCAAAAAGAATCAACACCAATCCTGTTGAAGGTTTTCCAAAACACTGAAGAGGAGGGAAAATTACCTAACACATCTTATGATGCCATCACCTAATAGCAAAGCCACATAAACACACTATAAGAAAGTAAAATTACAGAACAATCACTCTAATGATCATAATTGCAAAAATTATCAAGAAAATACCTGTAAATCAAATCCAACAGTATATCAAAAGACATACAGCATGACCAAGTGGGATTTATTCCTGGAATGAGAGACTGGTTCAACATAAAAAAATCAGTCAACATAATATACCACATTAACAAATTAAAGGAAAAACCCACATGAACATCTCAATCAATGCAGAAAGGATATTTGTCAAAATCCAGCATCCTTTCTTGATAAAAAGACTTCTAAAGATAGGAATTAGGAGGAAAATGCCTCAATATGATAAAAGGCATATATGAAAACGCACAGCCTTCATTGTACTCAATGGGAAAAGTTTGAAAGCTTTCCCTCTAAGATCAGGAATAAGACAAGAATGCCCACTGCTACCATTGTTATTGAACATTGTATTAGAAATTCTAGGTAAAGCAATGAGACAAGAAAAAAATTAAAGGCTTATGTATTATTTTTGGATTTCATAACCATATCAAACCATTACACTCCACCCTCTGAATTCCAAAAAGATATTACAATATTCAAATAAACCTTAAATCAGTAACAATGCAAGTACTAAATCATATCACAATCAATTTTAAGAAATACTGTTTGTCTTGGGGCAAAGTCCTGTCTGCTACAGACCTCTGAAACTTACAAAACAATTTATCTGTTTCCAATACTCAAATGGACAGACAACGGATAAGCATTTTCATTACAAGAAGGAGAAATTGGGAGTGAAACATACCTCACGGGTCCTCCACAGTTCAGTAAACCTGCAGGGTATCCTCTATTCCATTTCAGTCTGAGAGTCATTCTTAAGATGATGGTCTCTACTCCTTGGTGCCTTATGGGAATGCAGCCTTTCCACAGGCTTGCCCAAAGGCCTCCCTCATCAAATATCTGGGTGTCAACCAAGCTCCAGAACTCTCCCTCCAAGAATGTTGGGGTGATTGTCACACCTTATCCAATCTTTGGGTTAGAGTCTTAACCCCCCTAGTACAGTGATGTGAAGATAACATTCTCCCTAACCTTTGGCATACAGACTCAACCCTCTCAGAGCAATAAGTCGACCACCTGGTCTTCCCTAAACTTTGGGGGACAGGTACACCCCTTATAGATGTACGGGGTGCTGACCTTAATCACCCTAATCCTTGGGGAATGTGCTCCACCCTAATCATAACTTAATCATATCCAGGTAAAGATCAAATTACAAACATAATCCAATACATATTTTTGGAATTCACCACCATATGAAACTGCTACAGCATCCAAATAGGAAAAGAATATGTAAAACTCTCACTCTTTGCAGATTTTATGATCCTATATTTAGAAAATTCTGAAAGGTCTATGAAAAGCATCTTGAGCAAATAAATGAGTTCAGCAAAGTAGCAGGATACAAGACACTGCAAAAATTCTGTAAGGTTTTTGTACTCTAGCATTGAAAAATCTGAGAGGGAAATTAGGGGAAAAATTCCATTTTTGAAAGCAACAAAAAGACTCAAATATCTAGGAATCAATTTGTCCAAAGAAGTACAGAACCTATTTGGATAAAACTATAAAACAATGCTAAAAGAAAGCAATGAAGACCTAAACAAATGGAAAGACATTCTGTGTTCATGGATTGGAAGACTAAATATCATGAAGATGTCAACCCTACCCAAATGGATTCATAGATTCAGTGCAATGCCAATCAAAATTCCAACAGCCTATTTTTTCTAAAATAGAAAAGGCAATTGCCAAATTCATTTGGGAAGGAAAGTTCACCTGGACAGTAAAACCATACTAAAAAGGAAGAGCAACATGGGAGGAATTTCACTGCCTGACCTTGAAACATATTACAAAGCTACAGTGGTCAAAACAGCACCGTACTTACTATGGACATAAAGATAGACCAATTGATCAGTAGAATAGAATTGAGAGTCCAGAAATAAACCTTCATGTTTATGTCAACTGATTTTTTTCTTAAGATTTATTTATTTCTCTCCCATCCCCCCCATTGTGTGCTCTCTTGTATCCACTTGCATTCTCAGCATCACCACAAATCTGTGTCTCTTTATGTTGCGTCATCTTGCTGCATCAGCTCTCAGTGTGTGCTGCGTCACTCCTGGATGGGCTGTGCCTTTTTCATGAGGGGAGCCCCACACACAAGGAGTGTGCCCAGCATACACAGTCACACCACACACAAAAAATGCAGCCTGCCCAGAGAGGCATCATACACACGAAGAGCTGACGCAGCAAGATGGTGTAACTAAAAGAGACACTGACAAGAATACAAGCAGACACAGAAGAACACAAAGCAAATGGACACGAAGAACAGAAAATGGGGGGGGGAGAGAAATAAATATTTTTTTAAAATTTAAATAAATAAATAAGAAAAGGAGGACCATAAAATTTCTAGGAGGAAATATACAAAAACATCTTAAAGACCTTGTAGTATGTGGAGGTTTCTTGGACCTTATGCTGGGAACATATACAACAACAAGAACAAAGATAAATAAATGGGACCGTCCCATAATTAAACACTTTTGCATCAAATAGGACTTTGTCAAAAGGTTGAAATAACAGCCAACTCAGTGTAAGAAATTATTTTGAAATCACTATCTGAGAAGTGTTTAATATCCATGATATATGAAGTGGAGTTACAACTCAACAACAAAAAGCCAAATGACCCAATTTAAAAATGGGCAAAAGACTGAATAGACATTTGTGCAAAGAGGAAATACAAATGGCAAAAAAACACGTGAAAAATATCCAACATAACAAATGATTATGGAATTGCAAATTAAAACTACAACAGGGGAAGTGGATTTGGCCCAATGGATAGGGCATCCACCTACCACATGGGAGATCCAAGGTTCAAATCCAGGGCCTCCTGACCCATGTGATGAGCTGGCCCACTAGCAGCACTGATGCAAGCAAGGAGTGCCATGTCATGCAGAGGTGTCTCCCGTGTAGGGGAGCCCCACGTGCAAGGAGTGCACCCATAAGGAGAGCCGCCCAGTGCAAAAAAAGTGCAGCCTGCCCACGAATGGCACTGCACACATGAAGAACTGATGCATCAAGATAACACAACAAAAAAGAGACACAGATTCCGGGTACCACTGACAAGAATCCACATGGACACAGAAGAACACACAGTGAATGGACACAGAGAGCAGACAACTGGGGAGGTGGGTGGGGAAGGGGAGAGAAATTAGAAAAATAGCTACGATGAGATATCATTTCAGAATGGCCACTATTAAAAAGACAGACAAATATAAGTGTTGGAGAGGATGTGGAGAGATGGAAACAGTTATTCACTGTTGGTGGGAATGCAGAATGGTGTAGCCTCTGTGGAGGACTGTTTGGCAATTCCTAAAAGAATTTGCTTAAAGATTTGCCACATGACCCTGCAATATCACCACTGGATATATACCTAGAGGAACTGAAAGTAGTGATGCCAACAAACATCTGCACACCTATGTTCAAAGCAGTGTTATTCAAGATCGTAAAAAGATGGAAATGACCCAGGTGTACATCAACCAATGAATGGATCAACAAACTGTTGTGTATGCACATGATGGAATATTATGCAGCTGTAAGAAGAAGAAATGTAGTCAAATAGCATATGACAACATGGGTGAATATCAAGGACATTAGGTTGAGTGAAGCAAGCCAGACACAAAAGGATAAATACTGTATAATTTCATTACTATGAACTACATGTATTGTGTAACATATTTTAAGATTCCACATCAATAGACAAATAGAAAGAAATTCATAGAGATGCAATTAGATTAGTGGTTAATTGGGGCTAGGAAAGGCATATTAAGGGGTTGGAGTTTTTTTCCTTGGAGTAATGAAATAAATCTAAAATTTTATATGATGATGATTGCACAATATTGTAATTCTACTAAAAGACACTGATTATACACTTTAGATAGATCATATGGTATGTGAATATATCTCAATAAAACTGCTTAATAAATAAATAAATAATTGTTGAAGAACAGCAAGAAATTGCAGCTAGGTACAGGAAGAGAAACAGAGAGAGATTGAGAAGTGAAGAATTTGTTGGATTTTGTTTATTATTATTGAAATAATGAAAAGCTCTAATAATAATTGGAGTGATGAATGCAGAAGAAAAAAAAGAATATGGAAGGATTTTTACTTCAACATATGGGTGACTCACCTGCTGAGACCAGGTTTTATGCTGGATATTTCCCAGTAAACTTCTGAGTTCACTTTTCATTCAACTTGTAACATGTCAAATGGTCTTAACTATTTTATTACTTTACTTTTTGCTTTTACATCTTTACCATGATTACATTAATTAACTGGTATTTTATTTTAGCAGGACAAGAAAAACTACTTTCTTCATTATTTTATGAAAATGTAAAATTCCCAGTGGAATCAAGATTATCTTCTTCCTACCACCACTTTCACATGCAGATTGAAATGGCCTCTGACAGGCTTTTCTGTTATGAAGTTACTTTTTTTATAAATACCAATTCACTTTCTATTTAATATCAGCTTCCTGGATATTTCCATTTAAACAATGCTTTTATAAATGTCTTATAACAATCCATAATCACATAGACTGGTTACTTCATCTCAAGAGAAATTTCACCTTCACAGAACACATTCCCTTAATCCTACCTCCTATATTGCCTTCTACAACTTGGCATATGCATTTAAAATTTGTATTACATACTTCCAACCTGATTTTATGAAAACCAGCCATCTTATGTTAGGACAAAACATACTCCCTTAAGTAAACATCAAATTTTAGTGACCTCCACACACCTTTACTTCTTTCTATATCCATTTAAGTCATATCCCTCATTCTGTTCTGTGAAGCAAAAATATCCATTTCAATTTAGGCAAAACCAGTTTTTTAAAAAAGGGTTACAATAATTTTATTAGTCAAAACTTAAAGTTTTCATCATTTCAAAAATTTAAGACATATAATGTTAATTTATCTTATTAGTATCCATACTTAAATTTCAATATAAGCACTTAGTAAATTTTTGGTCATTTGAATAGAGCTCTTTTAAGAATTGTCATTTGTTAATTGATTATTACCATCTTGACGAATCAAAATATACATTGAACAGAGAAATGCAAAAAGATTTAAAACACACCAGCAAAAACATAAAGCTCACTAATTTGACTCATTATTCTTACTCCTTTGCTATGTCTGTTACCAAGCTCTCTGTCATTTCACATAGTTGCTTTTAAGATCTCTTTTGGAATGCATGTTGCCTGTAGTATGCAAGCTCATTCCTGGAAATACTTTTATTAGTAATGAGCAACCAGTTAGGAATACTCATGCAGTATAACTATACTTAAGCACTAATATAGCAGTTTAGACTGACAGACATTTAACACGTATATTCTGGGTTACTCTTCAGTAGTACAGTTTTGACAGATTTGTAATTCAGGAGTAAGCTATTGATTTAAAACTGAAAGCTCTTTTTCACACCTTGATAAAAATTCTGATCAAAATAAAATGTGACTAAAATTAAAATATTGTTTTAACTTTCTTTCAGTTTGTAATATATTTTAATTGCAGGCTTACAAAAGCTGCTAACATTTTTTTATTTATCTATTTCTTTAGGGTTTCCCAGTTCAAAAGTTACAAAACTTTGACGGCACTCATTTTGTCAGTGTGGCTCTCCTGGCCCAATTAGAATTCTCATGGAAACAAAACAGAGAACATTAATGTTGCTATGTTTTTCTACTTTTCAAGCAGTTTAATTCTGTCAGCCCTCACTAACCCATAGACACAACATTCAGGTGGCAGGGAGTTTGCAGAGTTGCTGCAGGAATGTTTTCCTTATGTTAGTTAACTCATTAGCAAAAGGTTTTCTTACAAGCATGTTTCAGTGAAAAGTGCTTTCTTTTGCACTTCTACTTGTGCGGTATTTTGTAGCTGTGATTAGCCTTCCCTTGCACAAGTGGTTTAGCATGATTTAAAGGTTCTTCTATAGTTTCTACATCTGAATCAATATCTCCTTCTTACCTGGTTGCTCAGAGAGACCTGTCATGTCACTAAGGCAGAGGTGAAAGTCTGCAAATTCCTTTCTAGTTGTAATTCTTTCCTCTAGCCTGAGCATAGGTAGACAGTGTTTTGCACCTCTTCTTGTGATTCCTCTGATTTCTTAAATTCTCCTTTTGATTGTATTATCAGTTGGAGATTTTGTTCCAACTTTTATGTCCTCCTCCAGTCACCTTGTCTTTGCTTCAGCTGCTGCTTGTTTGTAGTATCACACCAGGCAAGGAGGAAGGGCCATGCAGTGGCTGTAGCCACTGCACATTGCTCATTTTTCTTAATAAAAGTTCCCTCTACTCTCTTCTCTAACTGCACTAACCCAGCAGGAGTGTATGGGGCATCCCCCAGCTCCCTCCTAGGTCCTCAAGTGTTTATCAGAGGGGTAAGCTCATACCACATAGATGTGTATGGCTACCCCAGGATTTCCCCCACAAATTCCCTGTGTACTTCAGGGTCTACTCTACCGTATCTGATATGGCTGACATGCTTTTACCTGCCTTATCCCCGATGGGTTTCTTTGGAATATCCTGCCAACTATGCCAATTGTAATGCAGGAAGTTTGAGCCCAGGAAGGCTGACAGAATCCTTTGATATTCCAAAGAAACCACATGGGGAGTTCAGCAGCACTCACACCATTTATTTACTCACGTGTCCCAATGTTGGTGATCAGGCAGCAACCATGCTGTACAGTAGAGAAACAAAGATTATATAGGACTAGATAGCACAAAGAGGGCCTCTAGCTAATGCACAGACTAGCTCAAGGGTGCAGGTAGTTTAGGAAGTAATTAACAGTGAGTGCATACATATGAGGGTAATTGTGTGGGTTCCCAGAACAGTGAAGGTCAGCACATAGGAAGGTTAATGATTACAAGGACTAGGATCCTGTATGTGCTGTAGCAGAAAATTCCAGGATGGATTGCTGATGAGTTCCACCCCCACGCTTTCTAACAATCTACAGAAATAACTAGTGGGAGGGAGAGGTGGGTATTTCATGCCCCTACATTGAGATTAGTGCATAGCCATATTTGAGGGCTGTTATTTCGGTCTACTACCCACCAAACTAAAAGCTCATACACATATTCTATTATTTTTAAAATGGAATATTCTTTGAATTCTAGACATATGGAAGTGAAAATAGATATATTGATCAGAATCATTCTGAATGGAAAACTTAATGACTCAAATGAGCTTAAGTGACATATTTCTAGTTTTTATAATACTTTATGTCTGTTTTCTAAATTTTTGGCTAAATTTTTTAATAATCTTTTAACACTAACTGCTAGAGTTGGTCCAGTATCACTTCATATGCAATCTTAATGACAAATAGCTTACTAAATTTTAATATAGTTTTTTCCAAAGATTTATTTATTTACCCACTTCCTCTCCTCCTGCCCTTCTGTTTTTGCTGTTATGTTGTCTTCTCCTCATTTTCTGTCCTCTAGGATTCACCAGGATTCGATCCTGGAGACTGCATATGGGGAGAGAGTTTCCCTGTCAATTGTGCGGCGGCTTGCTCAATCAGTAGAGGTGGGGTCTGGCTGAGGACGAGGGGTCGGTCCAGCTTTGGACGAGGGGTTGGTCCTGCTTGGGATGAGGGGTCAGTCCAACTTGGGACGAGGGGTCGGTCCGGCAGCAGACGAGGGGTCAGTCTCACAGGGGTTGCGCGGTTCGGCTGATGGGGTCGACCGGCAAAGCCAGCGACGAAGGGGTCGCCTGGAGAAGCAGGTGATGAACCGGGGACAAGGGAGGCCAGGCCCTTGTTGGGGGCTCTCAGGACTGGAGGGCGCATGGCAGAAAAACTACCACGGAGACAAGGTAAACACGCGAGTCCACTTTATTGAGGGAGAGGCAACAGTTTTATAGGGGCTGGGGAAGGCTGATTGGTCGAAGCCACGCCCTGTTCTGATTGGTTGCCGGTGAAAGGTCAGTGGGCGGTACTGGATGGGGGAGGGGTGGTGATTAGGGATTGGCTGTTGCTGTTGCTGGGGGAAGGGGCAGGGTTTAGTGATTGGTGGCTGCTGTTGCTGGGGTGGAGGGCAGACTTGAGTTTCCCGCCCACGCCTGGCTGTTGCTGCTGTCAGGGGGAGGGAAAAGGGCAGACTGGATTTTTCTGCCCACGCCTGGCTGTTGCTGCTGTCAGGGGAGGGGAAAAGGGCAGACTGGAATTTTCCACCCTGCACCTGCGCAGGGAGAAAGAAGAAGGGTGCCGCCCCACAGGCATCGTGTGGTGCCATCCGGGAGGAGGGGCGGCCGCGGAAGCATGGCTGCTGAGAAGGGGAGACCCAAGGGCACTCTGCGCCCATGCCAAGCTCCCTTCAGGGGTGGCGGTGAGTCCGACCAGCCACCCTATTTTGGGGGTAGTGGCTTGGCCTGCCGCGGCTGCTCCCCCGCCAGGCCAGCAAACCACACTTCAGCCCAAGGGGTGACCGCAAATTGTGCCACCTCACTTCCTGGTCTCTGCTGCACTTCACCTTGAGTCTCCCATTTGTCTCTCTTTTGATGCATCATCATCTTGCTGTGTGACTCACTTGTGCAGGCACTGGCTCACCACTTGGGCACTCATGTGGACATGGGCTCATCACAGGGGCACACTTTCTCTTCTTTTTCACCAGGAGGCTCCAGAGATCCTCCAATATGGAAGGTGGATGGTCTATTACTTGAGGCACATCCACTTCCCAAATCTTAATACATTGTTGGGAAGCATAATGACATTTTATGAATCTTTTTTATGGCAAAATGAAAGCTATGAAAATGAAAGCTATGACAATACTTATGTGCAGATTTATTAAAAATGAATGTCAACTCTTATCCAATGAGAAGATGCATATTATAGAATATAAGTGGAAACATCATTTGATTTTATGCTATATGCACAAATATCTCTTCATCAATACAAAGAGAATTATTTCCCATAATTTCTGAATGTTCCATTTATATTTGTTTGGTTTCTCGTCTCTGCCCTGGACTCAGCTCCCCTATCTTGTCCTCTTCCTATCATGAGCCTTGCCTCGGTTCTTGTGCACTGTGTGCCCCCGTCAGTCATGGACCTCACAGCTCCCACCATGCTGGCCCTGTCAGCTCTGCTTGCACCTTCCCCAAAACTTATGTCAGTTCACTCTGGGCACCTTGCTTTGTCCCATCAGTCACCAGTTTCTCTCATTTTCTACTCCTTCCCAGGCAGTCTTAACCCAATCCCACTCTTTATGAAATCCTTCTTTCCTGCCTCTCACCTTAGACCTCAGACCCATCCCACAAGGATCCCTCAGCTTGGCCTGCATCCCTTAGTTTATGTCCTTTATTCAGCACCCACCTCCCTTCCCTGATCCTGGCCAGGACCCTGCTCCTCCCCTGCCTTGGTATATCCTCTGCAGGTTCCCTCCTCTATGGATTGACCCCACCTCTAGAGCCCCATTCACTACTCTTCATTCAGCTCCCCACAGCTCTTTTAATTGCCCCATCATCCTAGGCCCTCTCACTTTTCTGATCCTGCCTCACCCAGTGCATCTGCCTCTCAGCCACTGACCTCTCCCAGCGCCACCTTTGAACCCTGCCCACCACAAATATGCAGAGAGGCCTCATATCCTCACTGGAGTTCTCTTCTCCTTCTCTCTTACCCCTCTCCCCAAACTGGTCCCAAGTCCCCTGCTTCAGGTTACCACAGCTCTCCCCTCTCATGGGTCATGCCACTTTCTACGAAGACCTTTAGACCTCTCACCTTCCTGAAATGCTGTGACCTGGCTCCCAGCTCCATGCCTCCATGTTCCAAACACTGCTGTTCCCCTCATTTACCCTAAAATCTGTATTCTTCCCATCAGCTGTGTCAGTTTACACCATGGTCTACGTGGGTCTAATCACATAGCCTGATGCCTCAACTCTCAGGACATGCCTCTGCCCTTTTCCACCCTTCAGTTCTCCATCCTTGCCCCTGTGCACCCTTCCCTAGCTATGTGCCTTCTAGTCACTACCTGTCCCCAGTCCCCAGGGGAGCCACTCCCAAACCCTCTTCTCACTGTCTCCCCTGCCTTCCCCTCTGGCTCCTTTCAGTTCCTAGGCACTCAAGCCCCTGTCCTCTGTTCACTCTTTCTTCCCCCTTCTTTCTGCTCCCTCATCTTGGATCAGTTTCCCTCTGCTAGCTGCCCCAGTGTATCTGCTTGGTCTAGTTATCCTTCTCTCTTCCATCCCCTTCTACCTGTCTGCCTACCCTTTCCTCAAGGGGCCTAGACCCCGTTATGGAGATACTTAGTCTCAGGGTTCCCTGCCCCTTCTCCACATTCTGCCTCTAAGATGGGTCTAGAGAGGGCAGAAGTTCACCCTGTGACCTCCATACACCCTATTCTAAGCTGGTCATGAAGGATGTTCCAAACAAGTTCCTTGCAGAGGCCCACATGTTAGGTCCCATGTTAGGCCTTTGGGAATAACCAAAGATGTAGAGGAAAAAAATAATTAACAAGAGAGTTGGGCAGAACTTACATTTGTTATGACTGCAGACAGGATTCAAGGTTGATGTAAAGCAACTTAGACCTGACTCCCCATGTCGTAGTTTTAATCTTCTTTAAATACCTGTTACTACTTAACATTTACTTTGATTATGCATTAGCTTTTATGTATCTGGATGAACATACATAGCTAGTTATATAATTGTATGATTAGTATGGTCAGGAAATCATGCTTGCATGATGAAAAATGGGGCAGATAACTCCACCCCCAGGTGGGAATTTTATTATGTTAATTAAGCAAGTTGGAGTGAGGACAGCCAGGGGTTTCTTCTGTGCAGGTCTAACCAACTGGTTGAAGCTGGTTTTCATACTGCATTGCTTCAACAGGATATTCTCAACCACAAGAAATGGAATTTGGGACCAAGAGAAGGTTGCATCTCATTACCTTCTAATTTACATATAATTCTTTCCTTTGTATCCTAGCAACAGGGAGAGAATCAAGTTACTTTCAGATATTTGGTTATCCTACATCCATCAACATCAGACCACTGTCCTCATTATCATAATCAGGCCTCTACCAGAATAAGACCCTCAGAACCTCTTCAGTTTAAGCAAAGGCTTTGAATCTCCTGCTTCCTGCCCCAGCTGTTCTGTAATAAAGCTCTTTCTTTGAAATCTGGTGTCACAGGATACATTTTTTTGTGTGCATTGGGCAGTGAGCCCATTTTGGCAACAGCAATAGGACAAAGAGCTCACAGGTAATCCCAATCCTGTGGATAGGGAAGAAACAAATCCTTGGCACTGTGCCTGAGAACTGCTGAGCCTGATGTTCCCAAAGCACAAAGAAGCCATGGCTCCCATGACCTCCAGGTGGAATAGTTAGTTGTGTGTTCAAATCCTGTGTGGTGGAACTCATTCTTATCTCTGATTTCTAGGTTTGGATTTTTTCCTGATTTCAATTTAGCTCAAGTCAACAATAGTCTTTAAACTGGAAGCCTTGTAGGGCAAGTGCAACCTTGACAAGTACATGGACAGAAAGGAAAGGTACAATTTTAGGATACAATGCACACATAAAATTTTCTTCAATCTAAGATTTTTAAAAATCTGAGCAGATTTGCATTCTACTTGTGTTCAAAACTGAAGGAAATTCACAGATAGTAGATTTTCTGTTTTATATACAGGGTTTGGGGATTCCAGACACAATAGGCAAAAAGGATGTCAAGATTGTAAGATAATTTGGCAACTGCATCCATCAGTGTTGCTCTGATATCACATATAGAGAGTGCGTGCCCCACCTACCTGCTTACATAAGGATCATTTTCCCTCCAAAGTAAATAAAGGACAGTGTCTCTTTCTGGCCTGAATGGTCATTTTGCTCTGAGGACTATGTTGGCATTAAAACATTTCATATTATGTGATAAAATCTGCATTCTTTAAAAAGATTAAAGGTAAAAGTAGTATAACATGGCATGCACAGTTAAGTAGTATAATTTTTTTAAGATTTTTTTAAATTTATTTCTCTCCCCTTCTCCACCACCCGAAGTGTCTGCTCTCTGTGTCCACTCACTGTGTGTTCTGCTGTGTCTGCTTGTATTTTTGTCAGTGACACCAGGAGTCTGTTTCTGTGTTTTTTGGTTGCATTATCTTTCTGCACCAGCTCTCTGGGTGTGTCGTGCTACTGCTGCGCAGGTTGCACTTTTTTCATGCAGGGGACCTCTCCTTACAGGGTACACTCTTTGTGCATGTGGCTCCCCTACATGGGGGAAACCCCTGCTTGACATGGCACTCCTTGTGTGCATTAGCACTGTGTGTGGAATAGCTCACCACATGGGTCAGGAGGCCCTGGGTTTGAACCATGGACCTCCCATGTGGTAGGCAGATGCAATATCCATTGAGCCAAATCCACTTCCCAAAATAATATAATCTTGATTGAAATTTTTAAAATCAACAGAAACCTCATTACAGGTCACCTCATAGGTCATCTACATTTTATTTAAGAGAAATGAGCACTAGGATATGCCCAGAAAGATACAATTTCTGACTTCCATTTATCCCCTAAATTCGAATCTCAGAGTTTTATTCTCCCATACTATTGAGCATTTATTTCTCAAAATTGCAGTGTTTTGTTTCTTACTACAAATTGCTATCAGCTTTACATTAGACATGGTGACTAAAAGATAATAAAGAGGAGAGAAAAACAATGGGAGAACTATATTTTTATTTGCTTCTGGGATACATGTAACAATGATAAGAAATGCTCAAGTAGAAATAAATGTTGGAAATCTTGATTTTTATATGCTTCATAGGGACATACATTTACTTTAAACTCTTATTAAGTAATTTCTCTCTTTCAGCAACTAGGCAGATGAGGCAATATAGACATTATTCTTAGATTCTTATTCTTAGATTCTCTATTCTTAATTTATAGAGAAGTGGACAAAATAGACTTCATCCCTGCTATTATAAAGCTTAAAATTTAGTGCAAGAAAATTACATCAAATATGTACACTGAAAAATTGAGATATGTGATATTAAGGAAAATCATTGTATGGAGGTTTTTTTTTTTAAGTTTTAATATTTATGATTAGTCTTAAAGAATGAGAACCAGATAGCAGTAAGAAGAAGGGAGATGAAAAATGTTCTGGTCAAAGTTGATTGAACATGGAAAGAGGCCTTGGGAACATGGCTGATGGATTAGACAGATAAGGTTCACCTCTCACTAAAACAAAGGAGAAAGAGCCAGAGGCTACCTTGAGGACCTGCTTTGGGGTATAGACTAGGAAACTGCTTCACAACTGCCAGTAGAGTGAGGGACAGAGATGAAGAAGCTCAAACAACCAGCTGTGAGTTATGAAACCACCTGGCTGCTTGGAAGGGCTTCCCTCCACAACCCCAGAGATATTAAGTGAGAGTAAAACTCCTAGAGAACTTTATATAACTTAGCAGAGAGCAGACATGTCCCACCCTGCCAGCTCCTTTGGATGTATGGAGAAGAGGAAGGTGCTCTGAGTTATCTAGGAGGGAACTGGACAGAAAGAGAAGCCAGGGGTAGGTGGTGGGTTTCTTGCCCCAGAGGCTGGAAGCAGCACATGTATCCTGCCCTCAGGGAGGAAAGACTATTGGAGCTCTGGGCTCCCTAATCCAATTGGAGTGTAGTAGCAGATTCGCTGGAAGGAAGAGGAATCTGGGAGGGTGGAGAGTGTTTTCTGTGGTAAATTTAGCCAGCTGGGCCCCTCTAGAACATGGGAAGGGACCATGACTCAACAGGGAGAGGGGAGGATCTCCTCAGGCAGGTTCTCATGCCCAGCTGCCCAGGTAAAGAGAGGAATTACTTCAGAGAGGAGGCAGAGGCAGGCAGCTGATCAGCAGGGGGATTGCAGGGAATCTGACCTGCCCAAGGGAAGATGGGTGACAGCCTTCTGAAAGGCTAACTAACCTAAGGATAAAGATTACCACGGTGGAAGAATTCCTGCCTAGCATATAAGAGGTCCCTGGTTAGAGTCTCAGTCTTTAAGAAGTGATCCACTGGATTATCATGCATCCAGCTGCAACTTTTGACAGGGAACATATAGATATTCTCTTTGTATTAACCGTGCTTGGATCTCTCTCTTTATTGAAGGTTCCTTTTAAAATTCTTTCCTTATTTTACTCAGTAAAAGCCTGTTCAAAACCTGCAGAGGGCAGGTTGCAGGGTGATTGAACGTCAGCTGCATGAGAAGATCCTTAAGGGCCTAAGACAGAAGGCTGCTTTCCAAGTTTATTTTTGTTTTTCTATCTTTTCCTTCTTCCTCCTCTTTAAAAAGGAATCACTTCTCTCTTTTTTCTTGTTTGTTGTGTTTCCTTTTCTTCATCTCTGTTTTTCTTTCATTTACCATTTTTTCTCTACCTACCCTATTTCCTTTCTCTCCATCTTTATTCCACCTTTTTTCTTTGGTCTCTAATTTTTCTTGTTTACATTTCTATCTCCTTTTCTGCTTTCTTTCTTTTTTACATATTTCTTTCTTTTCTTTCCTCCCTTCTCACCATTCCAGTCTTTTAATTCATTCTATATTTTTTCTCTATTCTGTTTCTTGTTTCATTGCTTCTATTCTACTACCTCATATTATTCCTCTGTCCTTCTTACTCATGTTAATCTTTCAATTTCCTAGGTCTGGTTACAGTTCCTCTCCCATATTTTACTATTATTATTACTATTCTTCTTTTTATCTTCCTATCTCTTTCCTTTTCTCTAGTCCATTTTTTTTTTTTTTTTGGGGGGGAACACAGACAACAATAATGAACTAGAATAAAAGGATTGTAGTGTCAAAGTGAAATCTCACCATGAACAGAAAAGCAATAATAAAATAAAACCATAGAATAGAGAAGCTAATCAACTGAATAAACCCATCAAGACAAACAGATACCTAAACACCAACAAGAAGATAGAGGCCATACTAAGAACATGAAGACATAGTTCAGTTCAATGAAGAAACTAAAAACTAAGAGGAGATGCAGAACATGGAACAACTAATCAGAGATGTCCAAACACATAACATGAATCAACTTAATGAATTGAAGGAAGAGATTAAGGGTATTAACAAGATGCTTGGAGAACATACTGAAGAAATTGTAAACATACAAAAAATGATAAGAGATATGATGGTGATGGATGGCACAATCCGAGAAATAAAAAATACATGGGAAGCATACAACAGCAGATTTGAACAGACAGAGGAATCAGTGATGTGGAAGCCCGTACATCTCAAATCAATCAGATAGTAGGACAGATGGATAAAAAGGATAGGAAAAAATCCAGCAGGGATTTAGAAATTTGAGTGAAAATATGGAATGCACAAAAATACACATAATAATCATTCCAGGGGGAAAAGAGAAGGGAAAGGGAGCAGAAGGAGTGTTGGAAGAAATAATGGCTGCAAACTTCCCTACCCTACTGAGGGAAATGGGAATACCTGTCCAGGAAGTGCAGCACACCTCAAAAAGAATAAATCCTAACAGAACAACTCAAAGACATATACTAGTCAAACTGTCCAATGCTCAAGACAAAGAAGGAATACTGAAAGCACCAAGGGAAAGAGAACCATCACATAAAAGGGAAGCTTGATAGGATTAAGGGATGATTTCTCATGTGAAAGTGTAGAGGCAAGAAGGCAGTGGTATGACATAGTTTCAGTGCTAAAAGACAGAAAACTTCCAGCCAAGACTTCTCTATCCAGCAAAGCTGGAATTCAAAAATTAGGGAGACTCAACATCATTGCAAGTATCTGTGAATCTGATCCTTCAAGCAGTGAAGCTTTGTTGTCACCGTGGGCTCTGAGGGGAGGAGGAGAGAGGAATAGTATAGATAGAAACAGGGTAACTGGGGGCAATGTAAGTGTTCCACAAGATCATGCAATGGTGGATATAGGATATGTTAAATTTCACCAAAATGTGTAAAAGCCTATAGGCTAAAATGTACACCATAATGTAAACCATAAGGTAACTAAAATTTTAGAAAATTGTATAGTCTAAAATACAAACCATAATATAAACAAAAATGGAACCATGTTTGATAAATATGTTTCAATATCTGTATATCAGCTGCAGCAAATATTGCTGGGGAAGGGGGAAAGTGTTTGATGATGGATATATCAGAGTCACCAATATTGTATGTGACTTTCCTGTGATCTAAAACTTTTTTGAAGACAAAATTAGAAAAAAGGAAAGTTATAGGCACTGAGGAAGAAATGAAAGAAATTGCCTTGGCACTGTATATATAAGACAGCACCAAGGGCAGGGCAAGATGGTGGCTGAGTGAATGCACCTGATAGTCTCTCTTGCAAAGAAGTGGCTGCGCAGTGTTAGAAATTCCTCAGGACAAGGCTGTTTCAGGATTTTGCAGGGCAGGAGGTGTCTGGACATTGATTTTGTGGGAAGGTAACAGAGAAAATTCATGTTAAGGATAAAATCGAGGCTATCTTACATAGAGTTAGGGGTTGCATGTGGGATGCTCCCCCCCTGGGGCACATGGAATCATGGCACTGGCACCACAGCAGCGATTCCTGGAGGCTCTGCAGTACTGGGAATTTCATAAGTCCTGAGTGGGCTATTAAGGGGCTAACAGGGCAGGAGGACTTCACAAACCGATTAGGTGAGACTGATGGGAGTTATTTGCAAGGCAGGGAATTTTTTATTTCTGACCTGAATAATAGCGCTCCCAGCTAGAACCCTGCACCCAAGTCTAGCTGGTGATCTGTAGTGGCCTTAAATAGCTCACAGTAAAGAGACGTCACCAGGAGGCTATTTCGGGGGATTGCAGGGCGGGAGGTGGCTGGAAGCTAGTTAGGGGAATCTTTTGCAAGGTGTGGGATTTTTGGTTTTGGACAGTGATACAGCGCTTCCAGCTAGAGCCCCATCCCCATCCCTTAGGCCTGGCTGCGGATCTGCAGTGAACTTAAATTGGCTGCAATATAGAGGCGCCCCCAACTGGCTGTTTTGGGGGCTTGCAGGGCAGGAAGTGTCCTGAAGTTGAATTGCTGATACAGCCACAGAAGAGACCCTAGTGAAAGGGGGAATTGTGGGTTTTAGACACATAGGTCAGAGTGTGTGGATGTGACCTCTCCCATAGGGCTGGCACCCAGTTGCATGGATCCCTGAAGGCTCTGTTGCACTGCAGTACTCCCAGGCTCCCTGTTAACCAGATTTGAGGTTGCCAGGTCTGTGTCCCCTAAACCCTGGTGGCCCACATCCCAGAGACTCACACCTCTTGAGTCTGCAATATCACAGACTTTCCATCCCTGAATCCACCACACCCTGAGGCCAATCTGAGGTCCTTGATTGTCCTAGCCCTCAACATTTGCGGTTTTTTTTTCATTTTCATTTTCATTTTCATTTTCATTTTTAATTTTTATTTTTTATTGTCCTGGTTGCTAATATTGCATTATTTCCTAGTCTTTTCTCCCATTGTATCCCCCAAGGTCTTTTTTTTTTTTCATTTATGCAGGGTTTTTTTTTTGTTGCTGTTGTTGGTGTTGTATATCTTCTTTTCTTTTCCTTACTTGTTCCCTCCCTTTACTTTACCCACCCCCCTTTTTATTTCTTTCTTTGTTCACTTTCTTTTTTTTCTCTCTTTTCTCTTGTCCCTCATTTTCTCCTTATTTTATTTTATCTTAATTTTACAAGAGGTGCTTCAGGGAACACCTCACAATTGCTGGGTTTCCTCATCCTCTGTTGCCTCATTTCTGTGTGAATTGATTTTGGCTACCTACACTCTCCCTTTTCCCCCACATCTTGATATCCTCCATCATCTACTGTCTCTCCTATATTTCACCTCCCTTCCTTTGATCTCCAAATTGTTTTACTCTTAATTTCTAATACTTTTGTTTTGTTTTCTGTTATCCATTCTTAAAACAATTGCCTTTCTTTTCTCTTTCCCTCTCTCATGAAAACACTAGCTTTTTAATTCACACTATATTCTTCCCATGTTCAGTTGACTACCTCATTATAGGTATTCTACTTACTGCTATAACTCTACACAACTTACATGAATCTAATATCCATCCTCCCAGATCTCATATTGTTGCTCTGTTAACATTTATTACCAATACTACTTTACACATTTTCCTTACTTACACAATTGCCTTTCCCTGGCCCTAATACTTTCCTTCAGAATGAACTCAGTCAGCAATAAGAAATTAGAATAAGAAGAACAAAGTGACAAAGAGAAGATATAATACTTATGCAAAAACAATAGCTAATTAATCCCCAGGACAAGACAAAGAAGCTAAGGAACTGATTAAACCCATCAAGATAAAATGATGACCAGACAGCAACAAAAATCTACAAACCAAACCAGTAATCAGGAAAATATGGCTGAATCCAATGAGCAAACTAAAAACCAGGAGGGAGAGCAGAACTTCACACAAGTAATTGTAGATCTCAGAACATATATCACAGACAAATTTAATGAAGTAAAGGAAGAGGTTAACAATATGAAGACAACACTTGGAGAGGAAATTGCAGACATTGCAAAAAGATATGAGATATGATGGGAATGAACACTACAGTTCAAGAAATCAAAAATACACCTGCAGCAAATAGCAGCAGATTAGAAGAGGCAGAGGAGAAAATTAGCGATGTGGAAGACAGTACATTGGAAATCAAACAGACAGTAGAATTGATCGATAAAAAGATAGAAAAAATCCAGCCAGGACTTAGGAACCTGAATGACAATGCAAAATGCACAAACATATGTATTATAGGCATCCCAGAAGGAGAAGAGAGGGATCAGAAGGAGTGTTGCAGGAAATAATGGCTGAAAACTTTCCAAATCTACTGAAAGAGACAGATGAACATATTCAACAAGCACAACATACCCCAAACATCATAAACCCCAACAGGCCCACCCGAAGACATGTACTTGTCAAATTAACCAATGCTTAAGACAAAGAAAATTCTAAAAGCAGCAAGAGAAAAGAAAACCATCACATTTAAGGGAAGCTCCATAAGATTAAGTGCTGATTTCTCATCTGAAACCATGGAGGCAAGAAGGCTATGGTATGATATAGTCAAAGTACTAAAAGAAAAAAATTTCCAAGCAAGAATACTCTATCCAGCTAAACTAGCAATCAAAAATGATGGAGAGTTCAAAATATTCACAGATAAACAGAAATTGAAAGAGTATTCCAACAAGAAACCTCCCTTTCAGGAAATTCTAAAGGGAGTTCTGCAGGAAAAAGGAAAAAACAGGACAGGCAGAGTTGGAGTAGAGTGTAAGTGCAACAAAAAAGACAAAAAGAGAAGAAAACAAATGAACAAAATATGACAAACACAAGTCCAATAAAAATATGGCTAGCATAAATAATTCCTTGAAAGTAATAACACTGAATGTCAATGGATTAAACTCGCCTATCAAAAGATTCAGACTGGGGCATTGGATAAGGAAATATAACTCATCTATATGCTGTATACAAAAGACACACCTTAGGCCCAGAGACTGATGGAGGCTGAAAGTGAATGGTTGGAAAACAATCTTACAAGCAAACAATAACCAAAATAAGGCAGGAGTAGCTATATTAATATCAGACAAAATAGACTTTAAATGTGAAACAATTATGAGAGACAAAGAAGGATACTACATATTAGTGAAAGGGACAATCTCTCAAGAAGAATGAACAATCATAAATATTTGTGCTCCTAAGAAGGGCTCCTCTAGATATGTGAGGCAAACTCTGGAAAAACTAAGTGAAAGAACAGATGCAGCTACATTTATAGTGGGGGATTCTAATACACCACTATCAACTCTGGACAGAACATCTCAAAAGGGAATCACTAAAGAAACAAAATATTTGAACAGTATATTAGAGGAGCTGGATCTAATAGACATATACAGATCATTACACCCAAACACAGCAGGATATACATTTTTCACAAGTGCATATGGATCATTCTCCAAGATAGACCATATGCTAGGCCACAAAATAAAGGCTGAATGAATTCAACAAGATCAAAATCATAAAAAATAATATCTCTGACCACAGTGGAGTGAAGCTGGAAATCTGCAAGGGCCAGAGGCCCAGATTTCACACCAAGATATGGAAATTAAACAGCACACTCTTAGAAAAACTGTGGGTCAAAGAGGAAATCTTGAAATTAATAACTACCTTGAAACTAATGATAATGATAACACAACATATGAAAACTTACAGGATGCAGCAAAAGCAGTACTGAGAGGGAAATTTATAGCCATAAATACATACATAAAAAAAGAAGAAAGGGCAAAAATTGAAGAACTAATTGCACATTTGGAGAAATCAGAAAAAAAAAGAAAGTAATCCCACAGGAAGAAGAAGGAAGGAAATAAAGATAAGAGCAGAACTAAATGAAATAGAAAATAAGGAAGCACTTGACACAATAAACAAGACCAAGAGCTGGTTTTTTGAGAAGATCAATAAAATTGACAAACATTTAGTGAGACTAACAAAGAAAAAGAGAAGATGCAAATACACAAAATAAGAAATGAGAAAGGAGATATCACCACTGACCCCACAGAAATAAAGACTATCATAAGAGGATACTTTGAAAAACTATAGTCCAACAAAAACAACAATTCAGAGGAAATGGACAAATTCCTAGAAACACAGAAGCAGCCTGTATTGATGAAAAAAGAAATTGACGATCTCAACAAACCAATCACAAGTAAAGAGACAGAATTAGTCATTCAAAACCTCCCAACTAAGAAGAGCCCAGGGCCAGACGGCTTCAAGGGTGAATTCTACAAAACATTCCGGAAAGAACTAACACCAATCCTGCTGAAACTCTTCCAAAAAATTGAAATAGAAGGAACATTGCCTAACTCCTTCTATGATGCCAACATTACCCTGGTACCAAAGCCAAACAAAGACACCACAAGAAAGGAAAATTACAGACCATTTTCTCTAATGAACCTAGATGCAAAAATACTTATCAAAATACTTGCTAATCATATTCAACAACAAGTTAAATGAACTATACACCACAACAAAGTGGAATTCATTCCAGGTATGCAAGGATGCTTCAATATAAGAAAATCAATCAATGTAATACACCATATAAACAGATTAAAGGAAAAAATTAACGATTATATCTATAGATGCAGAAAAAGCATTTGACAAAATACAGAACCCTTTCTTGATAAAAAACACTCCAAAAGATCAGAATACAAGGAAAATTTTTGAACATGATAAAGAGCATATATGAAAAACCCACAGCCAACATCGTTTATAATGGAGAAATCCTAAAACCCTTCCATCTAAAGTCAGGAACAAGACAAGGATGCCCACTCTCTCCCCTTCTATTTAATATTGTCTTAAAAGTACTTGCTTGAGCACTGAGGCAAGAACCAGATATAAAAGTCATTCCAATTGGAAAGGAAGAAGTCAAAATTTCATTATCTGCAGATAACATGATCCTATACTTAGAAAACCATGAGAGGTCTACAACAAAGCTTCTAGAACTCATAAATGAGTTTAGTAAAGTCACAGGTTATAAGATCAATGTGCAAAAATAAGTAGTATATCTGTACACCAATAATGAGCAAGATCAGGAGGAAATCAAGAAACAAATACCATTTACAATAGTAAATTAAAAAATCAAATATTTAGGAATAAATTTAACTAAAGATGTAAAAAACTTATACACCGAGAACTATAGAAGACTCTTCAAGGAAATCAAAGAAGAACTAAATAAATGGACGAATATTCCCTGTTCATGGATAGGAAGACTAAATATTATTAAGATGTCTATCCTACCAAAACTGATCTACACACTCAATGCAATACCAAGAAAAATCAACACAGCCTTCTTTAAGGAACTAGAAAAACTACGATGAAATTTATTTGGAAAGGAAAGAGGCCCCGAAAAGTCAGACATATTGAAAAAGAAAAAGAAAATTGGAGGATTCACACTACCCGACTTCAAAACATACTACAAAGCTACAGTCATGAAAACAGCATGGTATTGACATAAGGAGAGACACACAGACCAATGGAATCGAATTGAAAGTTCTGATATAGAACTTCATATATATAGCCATATAATATTCGATAAAGCCACCAAACCGTCTCAACTGGGAGAGAATGGCCTATTCAACAAATGCTGCCTGGAGAACTGGATATCCATATGTAGAAGAATGAAAGAGGATTACCATCTCACACCTTATACAAAGATCCACTCAAGATTGATCAAAGACCTAAATATAAGAGCCAAGACCATAAAGACGTTGGAAAGCAGTGTAAGGAAACATCTACAAGACCTTGTAATAGGAAATGGCTTCATGAACATCACACCAAAAGCACAAGCAGCAAAAGAACAAATAGATACATGGGACTTCCTCAAAATTAAAGCCTTCTGCACTTCAAAGGAGTTTGTCAAGAAAGTGAAAAGGGAGCCTACACAATGGGAGAAAATATTTGGCAACCATAAATCCGATAAGAGAGCTATAACTGGCATATATAAAGAACTCCTATATCTTGAAAATAAAAAGATAAACAACCCATTTTAAGAATGGGAAAAAGATTTAAACAGACACTTCTCCAAAGAAGAAATACAAATGGCTAAAAAGCACATGAAAAAATGCTCCAAATCTCTAGCTATCAGGGAAATGCAAATCAAAACTACAATGAGATACCATCTTACTCCCGTAAGATTGGCAGCTATGAAAAAAAAAAACAGAAGAATACAAATGTTGGAGAGGATGTGGAGAAATGGGGATACTCTTCCACTGCTGGTGGGAATGCAGAAGGATCCAACCATTCTGGAGGGCAGTTTGGTGATTTCTCAAAAAAGTAACCATAGATTTGCCATATGACCCAGCAATTCCACTGCTGGGTATATACCCAGCAGAACTGAAGGCAGGGACACAAACCGATATATGCACACCAATGTTCATAGCAGCATTGTTCACTATCGCCAAAAGTTGGAATCAATCCAAATGCTCATCAACAAATGAGTGGATCAATAAAATGTGGTATATACATACAATGGAATAGTGCTTCGCTTTAAGAACAAATACGCTACAAACACACGTGATAACATGGGTGAAGCTTGAGAACCTTATGTAGAGTGAAGCAACCCAGGCATTCAAGGACAAATACTACATGACCTCAATGATATGAAATAAGCAAGCTGCCTTGGAGAGCTAGAGACTGGAAGATAGGCTTACAGGAAATCTGGTGGTAGAGGAAGGATGCAAGCTGACATCTACATGGGTGAAATCTATGATAAGCTGGAGGTAAGTATGTGCACAAGGAAGGGATAAAATGGGGACATAGGATTACCTTTGGGTGGGGATTTGTGGGTTTGAGGGGGGCTAGGGATGGGCAGATGGGTAATATTGCCCAAGAAATTGGGGGTATGGTGGGGCAACATACAAACAGAGAAGATTGTCAGGTATTGGTTGAGAGCATAATGCTGAGAAAACCTTTTCAAAATATAATTAGGAAAGTTACCTGTTTAAGATACTCAAATGGGATAATCTCATGCAGGACAGACTCCTAGGGAATATCTCAATGCTCAGTTTGCCAGAGTGGGTTATACCATTGGGTAGAGACCCATATAATGAGAGTGAAGGTAGACCCACAACCTGGGGAGGACTAATGCCATCAAATAGTGGGAACTGTATCTCTCAAGAGAAAGGGTGGCTCCCAGGGCATTAGGGCAGTTGAGCAAGTCAAGCCCTCAACACTGTTGCAAGTATCTCTGAACACGGCTCCTCAAGAAATGAAGATTGACTATCACTATGGGCCCCAAGGGGAGGGAGAAATAGATATTGAATAGCTGGAACCAAAGTAACTGTGAGGGCAAAAGAAGTATTTCACAAGAGTACACAAGGATGGATATAAAATATGTAATATTACACCAAAAACATATAGAGGATGACAGAATAATGTAAACCATAATGTAAAACATGGGATAACTAAAAAATTTAGTAAACTGTGTAGCCTAAAGTATAAAGCACAATGTAAACACAAATGTTATCTTTTTTGAAAGCTATTGTCTCAATATCTGTACATCAGTTTCAGTAAATATGATATGAATAAGTTAAAAGATTATCACTGTGGAAGGGAAAAGGTTTTATATTGGATATGTGGGAGTACTGTATATTGTATATATGAATTACTGTGATCTATGGCTCTTCTGAAGAGAAGCTCAATAGTTAGGAAAAAAGAAAAAAAAAGATAGGAGGTAGAATTTATCCAAATCACTATGTATTCTATATCTAACCTTTAAATGCATTGCTATATTCCATTTTACTATTAAGGGAACCTGGCATTATGTTGGTATATTACTTTTCAGGAAGTTTTGGATCACAAAGTGGTTCAATAATGACAGCAGAGGAATACTGGTATGGGATGTTATTGACAGGGGAGATATGGTTGACAGGGAGTTATACAGGGCATGTATCCAGGGTTCATGGAAATATTTGGATATACTCATAGTGGAAACAATTAAAACAACAGCTGGGGGATACTGAGTTCCTGGCTGGCGGGGGTCTGTTGCAGTCCCTAGGGGAGCAGGGGCAGTCCCCTGTGTGCAACGGCAAGGACCAGGAAGGAATGAGGGTCCAACAGTGAGCCCCTGATTCTAACAACTATGCTTGTGAGCCTATATACCAGAAATAAGAACAAAACCTAGAGCAGCACTGTGCCTAGGAGTTCCCTCCTGACAGCCTCCGTGTTACTCAAATGTGGCCAGTCTCAAAGCCAAACTCAGCATGTAAGTGCAATGCCTTCCCCCCAGCATGGGACATGACACCCGGGGATGAGCCTCCATGGCACCAAGGGATCACTACCAAGTACCAGCTCATGATGTAATTAGAAAATGACCTTGAATTAAAGGTTCAATGCGGACCAGCAGAATATCCCTGTCTACATACAATAACAGAAGTTAAAAATGCTGCTTGACCTAAAGTAAGGGGGAAATGGAAAGGACAAATGAGTTTATATGGCTATGAGTCTCTAAAAAAGAGTCTGGAGGTTGTCTGAAGGATTGCCCTTATGCACACCTGAGCAGAGTCTCAGAGACAGATAAAGTAGATACAACCCCAGGTATTGGTTCTTTTGAGGGCTAAAGAGACCCACAGGTTCTATGGTCATGGCAAATGAGTTCACTGCCATGTCAGTTGGCCCTTCTTTGGAGCTGTTGTTTCTGCATGATGGAGCTGGAATCAGATGTGATCTCTTTTCACAAGCTTTTCATGCCTCTTTACTGGAATTATAGTTGGTGCTGGGGTTTAAGATATATCTAGGGGATTTGAATCTCTGGACTGATAATATGATAGCCAGGCCCTGAACCTCAACAGACTTCAGCTGCTACACTCTAATTTGTTAGACTTACCCCACTCAGCTAACATGGAGTTGAAAAATGTCAACCACCACACCATGGAGCCTAGAGTTCCTGCAACTGAAAGCAGGAGGATTTCATCCAATATCCTAGTGGAATCTAAGCCCCCTCTTGACATAGATGTGGAATAGACACAACCAAACCTGGGTCCACAGGAAGGAGGAATACAGTAAAGATTAGAGTGGCCTTAATGATATTCTATTCATGAACTATTGTGGTTAATAATTGAGAATATGTGGCATTGGTGTGGAAAAAGTGGCCATGGTGGCTGCTGGATGTGGGGAATGGGAGGAAGAGATGAGATGTGGAGGCATTTTTGGAACTTGGAGTTGTCCTGAGTGGTGCTGTAGGGACAATTTCTGAACATTGTATGTCCTCCCATGGCCCACTGGATGGAACGTGGGAGGGTGTGGGCTATGGTGTGGACCACAGGCCATGGGATGCAGCAATGCCCAGAGATGTACTCACCAGATGCAATGGATGTGTCACGATGATGGGGGAGGTAGTTACGGTGGGGGAAGTGGTGGGGTGAAGGCGGTGGGGGTGAATGGAGACCTCATATTTTTTGAATGTAATATTTTTTAAAAAATGGATAAATAAAATTTTAAAAAAAGACAGCACCTATTACAGTGATGAAAGGCAAAATGACAAAAAAAATTTTATGATATTTTTTATTTATGGTACCCCAACTTATTTTTACTTTGTTTCCATTTTTCTAAATTAGTCTATATTCTATTTCTCATCTTTAAGCCTATCATTACTATTTCATTTTCCTATCATTTTAATATGGCAATATAATAGGCTTCATTTTTGAAGATGTTTTGGACAACAGATAGTTTCAACTATGGCAGGGGATAAATGCTGGTGTGGTGTGTTATTGATGGGGGACTCATGGTTTGGAGCGAGTTCTCCCGAATATGTATATAGGGTATATAAAAATATTCTGATATTCATTGGATATTATCATAGTAGCTACAGTTACAAATGACAACTGATGGAGTGCTGAGTTCCTAAGCAGGGGAGCTCTATCAAACTGCCTAATGGAACAGCAATGATCCCCCACATGCAACAGCAAAGACATGGGAAGAAGGATGGTCCAAAAATGAGCCCTTGATACTGATGGCTTTACTTATGAGCCTTGTGTCCTTGAAATTTCAACTTGACCTAGAGCTGCAGTGTGCGTAAGTTACCTCCTGAGAGCCTCCATGTTGCTCAAATTGGCCACTCTCTAAGCCAAACTCAGCATGTAAATGTATTTCCATCCCCCCAGCTTGGGACATGACTCCCAGTGATGAGCCTCCCTGGTACTGAGGAATTACTACCAAGTACCAGGTGGCGATGCAACTAGAAAAAGACCTTGAATAAAAAGGGAAAATGGTAAACAGAAATGAGTTTATATGGCTAAGAGACTTCAAAATGAGCAAGGAGGTCATCAGATGGGTCATGCTTATGCACATTTCAGCATGATCTCAGACACAGTCAAGTAGATACCCTAGGTAAGGGTGCTCCTGAGGGCTATGGAGATGAGACACCCAGGTCCTACAGTCATAACAGATGGCAATGGAATTCAGTGCCTTGCCAGTGGGACAGACTTTAGAATTTGTGCTCATGAATGTGATGGAGTTGGACTCAGGTGTGACCTCTACAGATGCCTCTTCTGTCACTTTTATTGAACCTGTGGTTGGCACTGGGGTTGGTGTATACTCAAGACTTGAATCTCTAGACTATGTGCCAACTGTTCTCTGAGGCTCAGCAGAGATGCAACACCTACTCTCTGGTTACTTGGGCTTACTCAGGTCAGCTAACAGGGAAGTGAGGATGGCCAACAGCCACACCAAGGAACCAAAATTCTACAAGTGCAAGCAGGAGAATTCCATCCCTCAGCCAAGAGGGGGAACTAAACCCCCTCTTGATTTAGAGGTGGAGTGGACATCACCATTCCAGGGTCCTCAAGATGGAGCAATAGAATATGGATTAGAATGGACTTTACTGTATTCTATTATTTAATTATTGTGACTCGAGCAGTGGACTAAATTATAACATTAATTTTGAGACAGTGGCAATGGGAGTTGCTGGAGGCAGAGAGAGGGAAAAGGAGGTGTGATATGGCATTTTCAGGACTTGGAATTGCCTTGAATGATATTGCAGGGACACATGCAGGACATTATATAATCCGCCATAACCCAGTGAATGGACCAGGAGAGAGTGTAAACTACAATGTAAACTACAATCCATGCTGTGTAGCAGTGCTCTAAAATGTATTCATCAAATGCGATGAATGTACCACACTAATGAAAGAAGTTGCTTTGGGCAAAGTGGGAGATGTGGACAATGGGGTATAGGGGAACCTCCTATATATTTAATGTAACATTTTGTGTGATCTATGTATCTTTAAAAAATAAAAACATTTAAAAATCATTAGAGGCATATAGCCATAGACTCAAAATGATAGAAGGATAAGTGATACAGAAGACACAACTACTGAAAGTGAAGAGAGAAATGCTGTGTATTTTTACATGTATGGAGCAGGACAACTAACAGAAGGATGGAGACAAACCCAAGTCACTCACTTTGGAAGGCTTGAACACGGAAGTGATGTTCCCAATTGTGGTGGACTTCCCAAAAAAGTAAAATGCCCTGCAAGACTGGGCATGGGGTCACAAATGCCCTTTAGGTAAAGGAAAGACAATTGGCTACATCATACCACTCTTTCACAGGATGTGGAGGACATGGTCTTGCCTTGGACAGCATAAGAGGCATTAATGAAACAAAAGCTTGCCCAGGGGAAGACCCATATCCTTTCTGTTGACCATGGTGATTGTAGTGGGTGAAGTGGTAGAAAGATCAACAATATTCTGCTTTGGGTTGGAATCAGAAGTACAGAATCAGCCATTTTCACTAAGGTGGCCCAGAAGGAGAAAAGTCCAGCAATGGGAGGTCATGCCAATAGGGATATAAAGGAAGCATAAAGAACTACCACACGGTGGCGGACTTGGCCCAGTGATTAGGGCATCCGTCTACCACATGGGAGGTCTGTGGTTCAAATCCCAGGCCTCCTTGACCCATGTGGAGCAGTCCCATGCACAGTGCTGATGCAGATAAGGAGTGCCCCATCACACAGGGGTGTCCCCCATGTAGGGGAGCCCCACATGCAAAGAGAGCACCCTGTAAGGGAGCCACCCAGCAAGAAAGTGCAGCCAGCCTGGGAATGGTGCCGCACACACAGAGAGCTGACACAACAAGATGATGCAACAAAAAGAAACACAGATTCCAATGCCACTGACAACATAAGCAGAGAAAGAAGACGCAGGAAATAGACACAGAGAACAGGCAACAGGGATGGGGGGAGGGGAGAAAAGTAAATAAATTTTTAGAAAGAAGAACTTCCACAGGAAAAAAGAGGAGGAGGCAGGGCTGGCCCACCAAGAAAGGCAAGGTGGCTTTACTTACCAACGCAGAGGAGAGACAATGCAGAAATGGATGTGATTCCTACAGACAGAAAATCTGCCAAAGTTATGTGGCAGAAGATGGTCCCTTTAATTAAGATATTACGGACATATTACAAACCATAAAAGAGGAGGAGAAAGGGGCTCTCAGAACTGAAAAGGCTTAAAATTCTGCAGAGCTGCCCAATTAGCCCCAGATGTACCCCAGAAAAGAGGAACATACTGGATGCTAAGTTTTCCATGTCCACAGACTAGGGCAGTGAGGAAGACACTTCTGACTGTGACTCATGAGTCAGAGAGGAAGGATGCTCCCATCATCTATATTCTGATCTTACTTCCTTTAAAAATAATAATGTTGGAGAAGAGATGCAGCTAAGTGTTTGAGTGCCTGCTTCCCATTTTTGAAGTCCCAAGTTCTATCCCTAGCACCTCCTAAAAATAATACAGCAACAGACAGGTGAAAAAATCAAGTCAGAAGAGACAGTGCAGCTCAGCAGGTGAACACCATCTTCCCACATACATTTTCCTGGGTTCTATCCCTGACCCTAGTAGCTCAAAGAACACACAAAAAAGAATGCCTAGGGATAGAGCTAAGGATCCCAGGTCCCCGCTGTGGGTCATATGCCCTGTATCTCCATGAGGGATGATGGGGAATGAGAGGGGTGCACACTTTCAACAGTCTTTTAGATACAGGTGCCAAAGTGCCCCCCCCAAAAAAATCCACACCTCTGCAGAGTAGTTAATATAGTGAATGACAAAATCATTGCTAACGATGGTATGGCTTGGCTTAAGGAGGAAACTACAAATTAAAAGGAGATGAGTTTTATTGTAGAAATAAAACCATGGTAGACATATACTCTGGATATGACACAGCAATTCTCATGCAAAATGTGACTGTGGAGAAACACTTTTGCAACATGCTCAGATACCTGAATGGACTTCAGGCAGATGTAGGTACCTCATGACAACACAAATGCTCTACCCATAAACACATTCCAGAACAACAGCAATGGGATAAGATGACACTGGAATGGAGAACTCAACTACATAAAGGCCATCTGGAAGAACTAACTGGGTGGTGGCTCCATCTAAATGTACTTGGGAACTGAACACTGCAGGGCAAAGAAAACAAGGCTGTGGAATGTATGTTGGGGAACAATCAGCTTTGAGGGAGTGGAGGAACAGCACATATCCTGTTTAGGATACAAATGCAAAATCCCAGCCTCAGCATGCCCAATTGCTTTCTATTTCCCCACTGGAGTGCACTCCACAAGGCACTTCCCAGGGGTGGTTTGTGGTCTGGACTGCAGTTTTAACATAAAGGACTCATAATCTCAAATTGGAGATGAAGAGGGCTCCTTCCTTCTGAAAATTGGACATTTTGAAAATTGGACACTGCCTAGGCCTTCAATGTACTTTAATGTCCTTGCTTGATGTTATCACTATGTCCTTGATTGCAAAGATCTTCTTGTAATAATACTAATGCATGGCATGACACACTGGCAGATTCTGGATTTTGGGGAATCCTCTATCCAATGAACCCACACTTGCCCATGACTGATGTGCTTTATTCAAGCACGGATTTTTTTTTTAAGATTCTTTGTTTCCCTCCCCTACCCCCCACCCCTATTGTCAGCTCTTTTTTTCCATCCACTGTGTGTTTTTCTGTGTCCACTTGCATTATCCAGTGGCACTGGGAAACATTTCTTTTTTGCTTCATCATCTTGCTGTGTCAGCTCTCCATTGCTGTGCCACCCCTGGGTGGGCTATGCTTTCTTCACATGGGGTGGTCTCTGTGTGGGATGCACTCCTTGGGTGCATCCCATTTGGGGGTACCCCTGCATAGCATGGCACTCCTTGCATGCTGCAGCACTATACATAGCCCAGCTTACCACATGGGTCAGGAGGCCCTGGGGATTGAACCCTGGATGCTCCATATGGTAGATGGATGCTCTATCAGTTGAGCTATGTCTGCTTCTTGATCTCTTAAGTTAATTTCACTTCATATTAGTTCTTAGTAAATTCATTATTTAGTATACCAGTGTCAGTTCACAATTCTATATTGTTATACCACATAGTTTTAAAAATAAGACTTGTTCACAGGCCAAAGGATCCATAAAAAGAACTTTATTTTCCATTAAATTTTCTGAAGTGAAATACAGGTGAATATTTCCCTAAATAGACTTTATGATTGTTTCCACAGCCTAAGAATATCAGCTGAGGAATGAGACCACTGAACACATGCTTTCATTCATGACACCAATAAGCCATATATACAGTGTGAAATATCAGTTGTCCTACAAATGTTGCTGTTTATATTCTTTCATATAATGTATGGTCAGAACATTAACCAAAGCCTTTCACATATATCAGTGTTCTTAACCAGAGGTCAATGGACCCCTTGATTTCATGGGATCTGTGGGTTTGAATGAAAAAAAAAAATCAATGTTATCTTTATTTTCTCTGACCTCTAACTGAAATCTAGAATTTCCCTCCCTTCTGAATCTAGGCAATAAATGAAGTGTTCATCTCACCTGACTGGTAAAGGGGCCCACAGAATAAAAAAGATTAAATCCAGGCATATATGGCATTCATAGAGCTTCCCTCCAGGATCAGTTTTCTCTTGTTGTCTAAGGTTACAAAAATAAACTAAGGTTTCCCAAGAGATGCTATTCATACAGTATCTCTCCAGTGTGAGATTTCTCATGTTTTCTCAGTACAGATCAGGGAAGGCTCTGTCACCTAGATAACATTCATAGGGTTCCTCTCCAGTGAGTCTCTCATGTTGTCTAAGGCTATGATGGTGAATGGGTGAAGGCTCTCCCATAGAGATGACGTTCACAAGATTTCTCTCCAATGTGAATCAGCCACCTGATTTCATCGTATTTGCTTAAGCAGCCAAGGAAACTAAAACAAATTTTGGAACCAGGAGAGGGGTTTCTGCCTTTGCAAATAACAGAAGTGTGAAAATGGTTTTAGAAGTAGGTAGATGCTGGAAGGCTTGTAAGTGCCTTGATAGAAAAGGGTTAGAAGAGAATTTTGGTAGAAATATGTATTCTAAAGGTACTTCCAATAAATCCTTAGGTGGAGATGATGAAGGTATTATTGGAAGCTTTAGGATATGGATCTTTGTATTACATTGGCAGAGAACTAGGGAAATTTGTGTTCTGATGTGAAATGAAAGGTAGACTTTTTTGAGAGTTGTGAACTTGGACATTTTGCTAAGGTAATTTCCAAACTGAGTGTGGAAAAAGCAACCTGATTTCTGCCGGCAGCTTATAATAAAATGCAAGAGGAATGGAATAAGCTGAGCACTGAACTTCTGAGTATAACAACAGCAGAAATTGATGGTTTGGAAAAGTCTGAGCTTCTGAGAAATGAGCTAAAATTTAAATGGACAGGAAAGGGACTGACTGAAGGAAAAATCACTTTAAGATGAGAACTGTGGAAGCTGAGATTTGGACTGAAGACAGGTTATCAGGCCAAGAGAGTAGGCCTACCCATTTATGTGAAAAGGGTGAATCTTGCACAATGCTCAAAGTAGGGTGGCTTTCTGCACTCTTGTTCAGTAAGAGTGCTACTATCCCAGTGTTCTGAGTGGCTGGAAGTTGTACCCTTAGGATTGTGGAGTTGGACTACCACCCCACTGTTGTTAGAGGCTTGAGCCTATTCCCCCATTATTGAGTCTGGCCACCAGCCCAGTGTTATCAGAGGTTGGGGCTTTCACCCCAAGGATTGAAGAGAACAAGCCTGCTGCACAACTATTGGAAGGCATGAGGCGGCTGCTTCAACAATCCCAGAGAGTAAAACATTGTTCCACAGCTGAATCTCAGGCCTTGAAATCTAATGGAACATGCCTTGCATGGTTTCTGAATTGTTTGGGATCCGTGACTCCTGTTTTCCTTTTAGTTTCTCCGTCTGGGATTTAAAATGTTTATCTTTTGCCCGTCCCTCCATTGTAAACTAGAAGCACATAACCTGTTCTATAGACTGAACAGATCCACAGATACAAATTGTGCCCCAGGACAGATGACACTCATAATTAATTTTGATTAGACTTTGTACTGCACATAGTTTCTGAATGTGACTTGAAGGCTTTGGGATATTGTGATGGAAAGTATTTTGCATAAAGAAAGAACATGTATTTTTTTAGGTCTTGAGGGTGATATATACTGGTTTGAAGCTTTATGTACCCCAGAAAAACATACTTAAATATAATCCAACCCTGTAGGTATATAATTGTTAGTAGGGCCTTTTGATGAGGTAAGTTCATTTAAAGTGTGTCCCACATAATTCAGGAAGGTACCAAATTTTAATACTAGAGTCATTCATGGAATAATAAATTTCAGACAAAAGGTCAACACAGAGGAGTGGATGTAGCTAAAGTGATTAAGCACCTGCTTCCCATGAATGAGGTCCTGGGTTCAATCCCCAGTGTCTCCTAAAAAAAAAAAAAAAAACAAAAGAAAAACAAAAGGCAACAGAAATATTAAGTTGAAATCAGTGAAACCAGAAGAGAATATAAAGTGGCTAGGAGATGCTGCCATGTGCATTGCCATATTACAAGCTATGGACTGAATGTCACTGGCAGCTATTCCCAGAATCTCGGTCTTGGGGAGAATGCATTGTTTCAATGGTGGCTTGATTTTGACTTTTTCCTGGCCTCAAAACTGTAGGTTGCCTTTGTTTAAGCCAACCATTCATGGTATGTGTCTAAGAAGACTGGGAAAATGAAAAAATTACCTTCCCTAGATTTGATGGCAATCCACTAACTGCAGAGATCTCAAAATTTCTGTTTTTTTTTCTTTCATTTTTTTAAACCACCACAAGGATATTAGGTTTATAAATCAGATGTACTTTCCCAGTTGAAGCAAGGAGAGGAACTTTGGAGAGAAGGAATTGGAATTTTCCAAAGGCAGAATTCAGGTAAGTTCTAGGAAAATGCTTCATAATAGGAGGGTCCTGGTCATTGGGTAGGTAGATTCCTAAAAATATCTATTGCAGATCTCCTTAAGTGGGTTATATTTCTAATGTAGTTATCAATATTGGGAAAATTTAATTGGATGTGGTCATTATTCCATTTGCCACATTATTATCTCTTCAAGGGTCTGAGACTTTGGGGAAACATATATTTGTATACTATTGGATTTAACATTCACTTAATGGGTCTTTTCCTTGTCTTCCTCTTGGATGTTTTTCTCTCTTTACCTCCCCAACATACTAGCTTTCTATAATTTTTCTTATATTTTAATTTTGAAAGTATTTTCTAATTGTCAGTATTGTAAAATATTTTCTACTTCCTAGAGTATTCCTTAATTTGATACTTTTTACCAGATAAGTGTCATATTTGAAACAAATAGAGGGTCACAAGATGGTTTTCAACATTTTAATTCCCCTAGTACTAGTCTACCAATTGTTTCTTTTTCTTCAATTATTTCAGGGAGGGAATGTGATCATAGAAAACAGATGCCCTCCATGCAACATATCTGCAGGAAAGACACATCTACACTCTAGTCATTCGTAACCAGCATCAGTGTGAACCCTGGTCTTCCAAATAGATACTGGGGAGTGCAATGAATTAGGAATTCAGTATAGACACTCAAGTAAGTAAGTTGGTTTTTAAGTGCTAATGCAGAACAAGTCAGTGATAGTCCCAGAGGCCTGGATAAACTTAACTGTAGCTAAGATCCTTCAATATCTCCTAAATGAGCTTAGAATAGCCACACCAATAGGAGAGACATACCCATCTGCTGACCATACATGGGTCATTTCAGTAGAAGAATATCCTACTCACTGATGGTTGTGCTGTAAATAGTTCAGTTGAAAACTGACTTCCTCTGGGTTTTCACTCACCACAAGGTAAGCACCAAGTGAACAAAGTTGAGAATGGGAAAAGAAGGTATGAAACTCTCTAGTCTTGTCCCCAATTTCCAGATCCACCTGACATGAAACCCAAGCCTTCACCTGAAATTCACCCACCCCCATCAACAAAACATGGAGTGTGTTCCAAGAGAAATAGGGGGAGGACCATCCTTTCCCCAAGACAAGAGTAGGAAGGTCTTGGAGACTGGATAAGAAAGATAAGAAAGAAGAATAAAACTTCATTTTACAGAAAAGAACATGAAAATCATTGAGTTTTGTATATCATTAGCCCGATTTTCAATTCCCTCTTAGAGCCCAAAACATTGGGTCTCCACCACCAAATAAATGACTCAAGAATATCTCAGAGGTGAGTATTCCTGGCCTATGAAACATCCATCCCAGTCTTCTGTACTTTCATTCCCTTTTTGCTTTACACCTTGTATCTGCCATTTTGTGTACACTTGTCCTAAATCATCTTGGTTCTTCCACAGCGGTATCTAATGATATCACTCTCTCAACACTGAGTTCTAGATCCCATCCTGCTGGACTCAGATATCACCCAAGATCTCAAACTCACCAAAACATGGCTCTGAGCCATTTACCACTCAATCCCCAGAACAATGTAGGTCTGGAGCTTTGTTTTGTTTTGTTTTGTTTTGTTTTTTATATTCCCACCCATATAGGAAACTTCCAGTTGCTTCGCATCCTCCCCGACCTTTGGTATTGCCAGTCTTTTATTTTATTTTATTTTTAAAGATTCATTTATTTATTTAATTTCTCTCCCCTTCCCACCCCCCCACCCCCAGCCCCCACTCCAGTTGTCTATTCTCTATGTCTATCTGCTGCATGTTCCTCTTTGTCCGCTTCTGTTGTTGTCAGTGGCACAGAAACTGTGTTTCTTTTTGTTGCATCATCTTGTTGTATCAGCTCTCCATGTGTGTGGCACCAGTCCTGGGCAGGCTGCACTTTCTTTTGTGCTGGGTGACTCTCCTTATGGGGCACACTCCTTGTGTGTGGGGCTCCCCTATGCAGGGATACCCCTGCATGGCACGGCACTCCTTGTGCACATCAGCACTGCTCATGGGCCAGCTCCACACAGGTCAAGAAGGCCCAGGGATTGAACCATGGGCCTTCCATGTGGTAGATGGATGCCCTAAACACTGAGCCAAGTCCGCTTCCCAGGTCTGGAGCTTTGTAACCCCAAATAAAGGTTTGTTAATACATTAAATGTTTGAAATGTGAGTCAGCAGGGTGATTGAGAGTGACGATCATTCTCCTTCCAGAGAGATTTATGTCAAATTTGCCTAAATATTTTAGTTTCATTTCACATAAGGATGATTGGCCTTATGGCCTCTTTTCCCAGCTGAATAGATAGTCATCAAAGGAAAATATGTGACATCTGACATCTGGTGCTTTAGACACACCTTGGATCCCAGGCAACAACCCAATGGCTTGGTTTGTAGAAAGAGTTCCATGGAATCGGGGCCATGGCTAATTGTGCAGCTCTTGCTCTATCTGCATACAGCTCTCATGCAGGTTTATCTTACAAAATGAAATTCTGTATGGATATCTCTTCTTCCTACCTATTACATTTTAGTGGCTGTAATCTAAATGAAATGTGTAATTTACAAATGAAGTGTGTGATTTTCCAAAGCGGTCTCTGGGGAAAAGATGTACCTCAAGTGGTTGAACACCTGCTTCCCCTTTATGAGGTCCTGGTTTGAACTTGCAGTACCTCCAAAAAAAAAAATATCTTCATGGGTGAGCATTTTGGGATTACATTAGTGTAATAAGACTATAGGGCATTCTGAAAATGGGACACTCTCCACATCTGCAGTATTTTCTCATTTCCTAAAACCTATCATCATAAAAAAAAACTTTAAATATTAAATCCCACTTTAAAATCATAATTAATGCACCATTAGATTTAGTTGTTATTTATTCTTCCATGAGTCTATTCATCTTTGCCTTTTATATGCATTAATACTGTGTAATAATAGAGACACCATTTTGCATTCTACATTTTTGAGTGGTGGTCAAAGTGATTTTATGATTCACCAAAGCCTGTGTCATTATATTTACAGCAAAAGAAAAAAAGGAAAAGAAAAGAAAGGAAAAAACCTAGGGCATAATGGACTTCTCAGTTACAGCTTTTAGTGTTTATATATTTGTACATACGTGTGTATTAAAGAGCAGAATCTCATTTACTCTTACTTGTAACAAAACCTTGCCCCTAGTTCCACACAGTCAGACCCACCCTTCCCGCCCTCCCCCCATCAGAGACCAGTACCACTCAGCCCAGTAGCATCACTTCACTGTATTATACCCATCCACTGCACAACTACAGCCTTCCACCTTATCACAGCTTTGTCACAACCTTCTTCCTGTCTCCTGTAAACCTATCTTTCAGACTTTAACCCTCTAAGTCTGCTGAATGTACTTAATTTATATCAATGAAGTCATATAATATTTGTCCTTCATTCCCTGGCTTGCTTTACTCAATGTAAGGTCTTCAAGATCCACACATGTTATCCAATTCTTTCTTACACCTAAGTAATACTCCATTGGATGTTTATACCACAATTATCCATTCATCTCTTGATGGACATTTGGGTTGTTTCTAACTTTGTCAATAGTGGATAATGCCACTATGAACATTGGTGTGCATATATCTGTTTGTGGCCCTGCTTCCAATTCTGTGTATATTTCCAGAAGAAGGATTACGGGATCATATGGGAGTTCTATAGTTAGCTTCCTGAGGAACCATCAAACTGTCCACAAGGGCTGCAACGATTCTGTATTTCCACAAGCAGTGGATAAGGGTTCCCATTTCTCCACATCTCCAAATCTTGTAGTCCTCTTTTTTAAATAGCTGCCATACTAATGGGTGTAAGATGATACCTCTTGTATTTTTGATTTGCATTTCCCTAATAGCTAGTGGTGTTCAGTATGTTTTCGTGTACTTTTCAGACATTTGTATTTCTTCTTTAGAGAAAGGTGTATTCAAATCTCTTTCTCATTTTTTAAAAATGAGTTGTATGTTATTTTTATTTTGAGGTGTAGGATTTCTTTATAAATGCTAGATATTAGGTCCCTATCAAATATATGGTTATCAATTAATTCTTCCCACTGAGTTGTCTTTTCTCTTTCTTGTCAAATGGACAATATAGGCAGGGCAGACAGCTCAGGAATTTGGCTGTCTGCCAGCAGGCCCTACTCAGAATTTACACTCCATGTGACAGAGTTGGGCTCACTGGTGGTTTTCCTAACATGGCTCTTTTGCCCCTTCCAGTTAAAGAAGACACTCAAATCTCTGGGCTCTCCATGTACCAGGAGAGTCCCAAATCTCAACAGGTCTGCAACAGCTACTCTCCGGTTCATTGGACTTACCTAGGACACCTAATCAGATTATAATTGACAACTACCATCTGAAGAAACAGAGAGTCTGCAACTTCACTCAAGATGAACCCATTCATCGGCACATGGGATCTAAACCTCTCAACTAGAGGTAGAGTGGGCATTACCATTCCAGAATCCTCAGGTTGGGGAATGAACGATGGACTAGAGTAGGCTTACTGTTCTTCTACTGCAGATTTATTGTGATCCTAGCAATGGAAGAACTCTTATCAATGTGGAGGCAGTGGCCACTGGAGGTTCTGAGGGGAGGCAGAAGGAAAAAGAGGTATAATTTGGGGATATTGTTGGGACTTGGGAATTGTCATGAATGACATTGCAATGACAGGTATAGGCCATCATATATCTTGTAATAACTTACAAAAATGTGTGGAAGTGTAAACTACAATGTAAACTATAATCGACACTTAGTGGCATGCTCTATGATGTGTTCATCAATTGTGACAAATGTACCACACTAATTAAGGATATTGTTGATGTGGGAAAATGAGGGCTAGGGATTGGGATATATGGGTGTCCCCTAAATTTTTTATGTAAAATTTATGTAATCTACGTTTATTTTTTTAAAAATTAAAAAAGTATATTTAAAAAATAGTACAAATCCAAGCATATGTTTCCCTGAATCAGAACAAATGTATGTTAATATCACATGATATTAAAAACTAGGGTGATATTTGCGTGAAAATACACCTAAAGCTGTAGAGAATATTAAAATATTAATATTTTTCATCAATGGTAAAAAAAATTTTTGAGTGAAATAAACCAGACACAAAGAACTACATATTGTTAGACTCCATTTATATAAAATGTAAATATAAATAAATTTGTAGAGATGGAATTAGATTAGTGGTTATGAAAGGCAGGGGAAGGACAGAGGGATTGAGTGTTGACTGCTAATGAGTAAGGTTTTTCTTTTTGGAGTAATGAAAATGCTTTAAAATTGAGTGCAGAGATGAATGCACAAGGCATTCATTTTTACAAAAGCCATTTAATGCATATGTTATTTGGATTGTATAGTATGTGAGTATATCTTAATAAAATTGCTTGAAGAAAAAACAAGCAAACCTTGCAATGTAGTGAAGTCAAGGACAATAAGGCCTCACTAGTGATTTAAGTAGAATTTTTCCAAAGAAGATATACAAATAGTCAATGGCACATGAAAAGATACTCAAAATCATTGGTTATCAGAGAAATGCAGATCCAAACCACAATGAGATACCAATTCACATCCACTAGATGGCGATCACTAACAAAACAAAAAAAACAGTAAATGTTGGTGAAGCTACAAAGAAATAGAAATCCTAATACATTGCTAGCAGCATTGTAAAATGGTTTGGACTCTTCAGAAACCGGCTTGGAAGTGCCACTGAAAGTTAAAAATAGAATTACCATAAAACCAACAAAGCCACTTCTTGGAATATACTCAAAAGAACTGAAGGCAGGGAACTCAGATAGATATTGGTACAACAATGCTTACCGCAGCATTGTTCAAAGTAGATAAAAGGTGGAAGCAACCTAAGTGTCCATTAACGAATGAATGAATAAACAAAAAGTGGTATGTGCACAATGGAATATTATTCAGCCATAAAAGAGAATGATGTTTTTGACTAAGTCCTTTGAGGTGCAAAAGAGTTTAATTTTGAGGAGGTCCCATTTATGTATTTTTTCTTTTGTTGCTCATGCTTTGGGTTTAAGGTTTAAGAATCTACCACCTATTACAAGATCTTGAAGATGTTTTCCTACATTTTCTTTGAGGGGTTTTATGGTAGTCACATTTATATTCAGGTCCTTGATCCATTTTGAGTTAATTTTTGAAATTTGATCAGTGGTTATATAGGGCTACAGAATATGAGTTAAGGGGTGTGGAGTTTCTCTTTCTGGAGTAATAAAATAGTTCTACATTTTTTGGTGACAATGAAAGCACAGCATTGTGATTGTACTAAGCCACTGATTCCATGGTTTAGCTAGATCATATGGCATGTGATGATCTCTCAATAAAACTGCTAGATAAAAAAATAATTGTGCAAGAAAAGCCAGAAATAGCAGCTATATACAGCAGGGGAAATAGAGATTAAGAAGTGATGAATTTTCTAGGTTTGTGTGTATGTGTATTATTATTTAAATGAAAAAGCTCTAGTTTTGATTGAAGTGATAAGTGCACAACCATGTAATTATACCATATACCATTGAATATACATTTTGGGTGAATTGTATGATTTTATTAATATGTCAAAATAATATAGATTTGTTGAAAAAAAAAGCACTGAAGAACATGAAATCATGGTAACAGTTATTATTCTTAAAAAAAGGCTATAATTTTGTCAAGTAATGAGATTATAACACAAGGGGTTACTGATAAAATGGTCACAGCAGAAAATGGATATACCATTAACTATAATGAGATTTAACTATCACTGTGAGAGAAATGAGATGTAATTAGAAAAATGATCATAATGTAAAAAGAGAGCAACATTTTTATACATGGTTCCACAATGCTAAAAGTCTAGTGATAAAAGAGGAGAAAAAAAAGAGTATCGCTGAACAGGCAGACAATCAGATACCCTTCTACACTTTTGGTGGGAAATAAAAAATGATGCAACTATGGGCCAAGCAGGGATGGGAGTAAATGTAATCAAGGCACTGCACGTACAAGTTAACATTAATGCATTAATACAAAATGCTTAATGTATATGTGGTATCAACTGAAGAAACACACTATAGTGACATCAAAAGTTTCTCATTGGTGACCTCCTGAGAGCCTCCGTGTTGCTCAAATGTGGCCAGTCTCAAAGCCAAACTCAGCATGTAAATGCAATGCCTTCCCCCCAGCATGGGACATGATTCCTGGGGATGAGCCTCCCTGGAGCCAAGGAATTACTACCAAGTACCAGCTGATGATGTAACTAGAAAATGATCTTGAATAAAAGGGTCAACTTGGACCAGCAGAATATCTCAGTCTACATATAATACCAGGAGTTAAAAATGCTTTTTGACCTGAATCAAGGGGGAAATGGAAAGGACAAATAAGTTTATATGGCTATGAGTCTCCAAAAAGAGCCGGGAGGTCATCAGAGGGGTTCCCCTTATGCACACCTCAGTAGAGTCCCAGAGACAGATAATGTAGATACAATCCCAGGTATTCATTCTTCTGAGGGCTACAGAGACCCATAGGTTCTATGGTCATGGCAGATGGAGTTCAGTGTCATGTTAGATGGCCCTTCTTTTGAGTTTGTGTTTCTGTGTGATGGAGCTGGACTCAGATGTCATCTTTTTTCACAAGCCTCTCCTGTTACTTTTACCAGAACTGTAGTTGGTGCTGGAGTTTAACATATACCTAGGGGATCTGAATCTCTGGACTGACCATGATAGCCAGGCCCTGAGCCTCAACAATCTTCAACTTCTACACTCTGGTTTATTGGACTTACCCCACTCAGCTTACATGGAGTTGGAGAAGGTCAATCACCACACCATGGAGCCAAGAATGCCTACAACTGAAAGCAGGAGGATTGCATCCAGCATCCATGTGGAATCTAAGGCCCCTCTTGATATAGATGTGGAGTGGACACAACCATTCCAAGGTCCACAGGATGGAGGAATAGAATATGGATTAGAGTGGACTTACTGATATTCTATTCATGAACTAACATGATTAGTAATTGAAGAAAATGTGGCATTGGTGTGGAGAAAGTGGCCATGGTGGCTGCTGGGTGTGGGGAATGGGAGGAAGAGATGAGATCTGGAGGTGTTTTTGGGAATTGGAGTTGTCCTGGGTGATGCTGCAGGGATAGGTACCAGAGACTGTATGTCCAATCATGGCCCACTGGGTGGAACATGGGAGAGTGTGGGCTATGATGTGGACCACTGACCACGAGGTGCAGCGGTGCTCAGAGATGTGTTCACCAAGTGCAATGAATGACTCGTGATGATGTATGAGACTGTTGCTATGTGGGGAGGAGTGGGGTGAGGGGGGTGGGGGGTATATGGGGAACTCATATTTTTTTAATGCAATATTAAAAAAATAAGGATAAAAAAAGTTTCTCATTGAAAATAGATTGCAAATATTTATGCCACTTATTAGTGTGACAGGACATACTGAACCAAGAAAAATTAATAAAACTCAACAAAAAATCTTTACAATTCATAAGGGTGGATGGTAATTAGGCCTATCGATGCCAGTTTACTTAATATAAAATTTAGACATATGACTAATTTTCAAATTGAAAGTAGAGAAAGAAAAAAGGAATTTGAAAAAGGTTCATTACAATTCAAATATTATTACAGAAAATAAGCATACACAAATGATGAGACTGTAAACATACTAATTTCACCTTTCCAAGGAAATACACAAAATGAAGTCAATTTTGAAATTTTCACAAAAGTTTACTTTCAATGAATACATATGATTTACAAAAAACCACTGACACAGCTCTTAAGTGAACATAATTTAAGTCCTGGAGAAATCGAAACTTAAGTACTTTTCAGCAGTATGCAAGGTAGCTACTGAAAATGACATTCATGTTTTGAACTTCAAAATCTGATATTTGTTGATGCATAAATTTTACTTTGTACAAACTCAACCTCAAGGAGAAATATCTTGTAAAATTCATATAACAAACAACTAACCAATTTAAATTGTAAATTCAAGAATATTTAGTACATTCTCAGGTTGTGCGAGTGCCACATCCAAGTTTCTATATCTTTTTTAAACATAACAGTCACACTGAAACAAAAGACAAGTCAGCAAGTCAAATTAAAAAGGAACGGATGATCCTCCCTTGGTCAGGAAAAACTGTACAACGGGGCAGTTTTGTCATTTGAAAACAAGTTAAATTAAAAAGACTATTTCAAAAAAAAATTTACATTTGCTTAATTAAACCCAGGAAAATAAAATTATTATAAATTTTGGAATTTGGAGTTACTAACACTTAAAGGTAATGCTGGGAGCTGCATTGCTCGTACTTTCAAGTCTGTCAACATTTCTTTCAACTCTGTCAGCTGTGCAGGAACAATGCGCCCCTCTGTGACCATCAAAGGCCCCTTGCACGAGGAGCGTCCCTTCCCCTCAGCCCAGGGCTCGGCCACGCCCACCGCCCCGACCTCTCCACTGGAAGCTGCAATACTTTCCTACCCCTTTCAGGGCTGTAGACTTCCTTCCTCTCTGAAGCTCCCTCAGGACTGTCTCCAGCAAGAGTCCTGAACCCGCAAAAGCCTGACAGCACCCCCGGCTTGAGCTGGCAGCCTCAGTGAGCTGGGGCTCTGCTCCAACACGTCTCCTGAACGTCCCCTGAGAGGAGACGATGAACTAACGGGGGCAGCGCAGGAACCCGAAGTCCTCCGCTCACGTTAGGGAAGAAAGCCCTGGAAGCACCACCACGCAGCCCTGCGCGGCCCCATGGGAAGAGGGGCTCTCTCCTCAGCCCACTGCCTAGCGGCCTTCTACACCCTCCCCCCCCCCCCCCCCCCCCCCCCCGTCCCGTCCCGTGGCTTTCATGCTCCCGCAGGAACGTGGGGGCGTTTCCGGGCGTTTCCTCAGAAAGGGCGGCTGCGCTCCCCCTGCAGGCAGGCGGGCCACAGCCCAGGAAGCGCCGGCCCAGCTGGGTGGTGGAAATGTGCCCCTCACCTGCCTGCCCTGCGCCTTCATCTCTAAGACGGTGTTGGGAGCGTTCAGGGCCGGTCTCCAGAGCCTGGTGAAGTGGACTCCTCAGCGCAGTGACCCTGAAGCTTCAGAGGGAAGGGCCCACAGAAGGAGCAGGACCCGTGAGCCTCCAGCCCAAGCCCAGACTCCCGGGGCCACAGCAGTCCTGGACCCACGCTTTTATCCCCGACCCGTGGAGGATCGCAGGAGAAAACTCCTGGTGCAGCACAAAGCCTGCATGTGACTTTCCACATCACTCCCCTTAGCCAGAGTCCTCCTGCCTCCACGGCACCAACCCCTGGCCTGTCCAGTGAGGAGATAGCTACAGTTTGCTGGTCCAGGAGCTCACTGCCACCTGGAGGCTTGGCAGGCCCAGAACAGTGCACCAGCCCAGGGTGCAGGGAGATGTGGGTGCACAGAAACCCAGCGGGGCTGCCCCTGGTTTACTACCGTCCTTCTGAACTCAGAAGTTTCCTGGGGAATATCCAACATAAAACCTGTTCTCAGCAGGTAAGTCACCCATATGTTGAAGTAAAAATCCTTCCGTATTATTTTTTTCTTCTGCATTCATCACTCCAGTCATTATTAGAGCTTTTTCATTATTTCAATCATAATAATAAAAATCAAACCAGAAAAATTTTCACCTTTCAATGTTTCCCCTCCTTTCCTAGCTGCAATCTCTTGCTATTCTTCAACAATTATTTATTTATTAAGCAGTTTTATTGAGATATATTCACATACCATATGATCTATCTAAAATGTATAATCAATGCCTTTTAGTATAATCACAATATTGTGCAATCATCATCATAGAAAATTTTAGAATTATTTCATTACTCCAAAGAGAAAAACTCCACCCACCTTAGTATGCCTTCCCTAGCCCCAATTAACCACTAATCTAATTGCATCTTTATGAGTGTCTTTCTATTACTGTCTATTTAAGAGGAATCTTAAAATATGTTACACAATATATCTAGTTCATAGTAATGAAATTATACAGTATTTGTCCTTTTGTGTCTGGCTTGCTTCACTCAACATAATGTTCTCCAGATTCATCCATGTTGTCATATGCTATACAACTTAATTATTTTCTTACAGCCGCATAATAGTCCATCATGTGACTACATCACAGTTTGCTTATGCATTCATTGGTTGATGGGCACCTAGATTGTTTCCAACTTTGGGCAATCGTGAATACCACCGCTGTGAACATAGGTGTGTAGAGGTCTGTTTGTATCACTGCTCGCAGATCTGAGTATATATTCAGTTCTGGTATTGAAGGGTCACATAGCAAATCTATCAAAAGCTTCTTTAGGAACTGCCAAACAGTCCACCACAGTGGCTGTACCAGTCTACATTTCCACCAACAGTGAATAAGTGTTCCTGTCTCTCCACATCCTCTCAAGCATTTGTAGTTCTGTCTCTTTAATACTGGCCATTCTGATAAGTGTGAAATGAGATCTCATTGTAGTTTGATTGGCAGTTCCCTAATCATTGATGATGTTCAATATTTTTTCATGTGTTTTTCCTTTTTTTGCCATTTGTGTTTCATCTTTGGAAAAATATTCAAGTCTTTTGCCCATTTTTTAAATTGGGCCATTTGTCTTTTTCTAGTTGAGTTGTAACATCTTTTTATATATAATGAATATTAAACAGTTATCAGATAGTGCTTTCCAAATATTTTCTCCATTCAGTTAGCTGCCTTTTCACCCTTTTGACAAAGTCCTGTGAGGTGCAAAAGTGTTTAATTATGGGGAGGTCCCATTTGTCTATTTTTTCTTGTTGTTGCTTATGCTTTGGGTGTAAGATCCAAGAAACCACCACCTACCAGAAGATACTGAAGATGTTTCCATACATTTTCTTCTAGTGCTTTTATCATCCTGGCTTTTCTGTTTAGGTCTTTGATCCATTTTGAGTTGATTCTTGTGTAGGGAATGAGATAGGGGTCCTCATTCATTCTTTTGGTTATGAAGAGCTAGTTCTCCCAGCACCATTTGTTGAAGAAACTGTTTTGTCCCATTCACAAGGACTTGTTAAGTTTGTGTAAAAACAGTTGTCCATAGAAGTGAAGGCTTATTTCTGGATTCTTCATTCTATTCTGTATGGTTTAAGGTCAGGCAGTGAAATTCCTCCCCATGTCGCTCCTCTTTTTTAGCATCCTTTTGCTATCCATATGCTCTTTCCCTTCTAAATGTACTTGGTAATTTTCTTTTCTATTTCTGAAAAGAACCCTTTTGGAATTTTGATTGGTATTGCATTGAATCTATTAATCAGTTTGTGTAGGATTGACAACTTCCCAATATTTAGTCTTCCAATCCATGAACATGGAATGTTTTTCCATTTGTTTAGGTCTTCATTGATTTCTTTTAGCATTCTTTTGTAGTTTTCTGCATATACATTCTGTTCTTTGGATAAATTAATAACCTAGGTATTTGAGTGTTTTTGTTTCTATTGTAAATGGAATGTTTCCCTATTTTCCTTCTCAGATTTTTCAACAATAGAGAACAAAAGCATTACAGATTTTTGGATGCTGATATTGTACCCTGCCACTTTGTTGAACTCATTTATTAACTCAAGTAGCTTTTCATAGATATTTCAGAATTTTCTAAATATAGGATCATGTCATCTGCAAACAGAGAGAGTTTTACTTCTTCTTTTCCTGTTTGGGTGCCTTTAATTTTTTTCTTGTCTAATTGCTCTACCTAGAAACTCTCATATAATGTTGAATAACAGTGGTGACTGTGGGCATCCTTATCTATTCCCTGATCTTAGAGGGAAAGCTTTCAAGCTTTCCTCATTGAGTACAATGATGGCTGTGGGGTTTTGAAATATATCTTTTATTATACTGAGGAATTTCCCTTCTATGCCTATCTTTTGAAGTGTTTTTATCAAGAAAGAATGCTGGATGTTGTTGAGTGCCTTTTCTGCATCAATTGAAAAGATTGTGTGCTTTTTTCCCCTTCAGTTTGTTAATGTGGTATATGACATTGATTGATTTTCTTATGTTGAACCAGCTTTGCATACTAAGAATAAATCCCACTTAGTCATGATGTATAAGTCTTTTGACATGCTACTGGAATCTATTTGCAACTATTTTCTTGAGAATTTTTTTGTCTATGTTCATTAAAGAGATTGTTCTGTATTTTCTCTTCTTGTAGGGTTTTTAGAAGGCTTTGCTATTAGGGTGATGACTTCATGAAATGTGTTGGGTCATTTCCTTCCTCTTCAATTTTTTGGAAGAGTTTAAACAGGAATGCTGTTAATTCTTTTTGAAATGCTTGGTAAAAATCATCTATGAAGCCATCTGGTCTTGAACTTTTCTTTGTTGGGAGATTATTGATGAGTAATTCATTATCTTTACATGTGATTGGTTTGTTAAGTTCTTGTATTTCATGTACTGTCAGTGTAAGTTGCTTGTGAGTTGTTTTTTCATTTGTTTGCTTGTTAGTTTGTTTTTTTCAGAAGTCACTGGGAACAGAGCCAAGGGCCTCCCATGTGGGATGCGAGAGCTGAACAGCTTGAGCCACATCCACTCCCTCAGTTAAGTCTTTGAGTTTAACTCTTTCTTCTTTTTTTATATAGTTAGTTAGGACTATAAATTTCCCTCTCAAGACCACCTTTGCTGCATCCCATAAGTTTTTTAAGTTGTGTTCTCATTTTCATTTGTCTCAATATATTTACTGATTTTCCTTGCAATAGCTTCAACAACACACTGATTATTTAGGAGCACGGTATTTAGTCTCCACATGTTTGAGAATTTACCTCATTCCTGTCTATCTTTGATTTCTAGTTTCATTCCATTATGATATGGGAAGTTGTTCTGTATAATTTCAATATTTGTATACTTACTTAGAGCTGCATTGCACCCTAACATACAGTCTACACTGGAAACTAATCCATGGTCCCTTGAGAAGAATGTATAACCCACTGAGCTTGGATGCAACATTCTGTATATGTCTGTTAGGCCTAACTCAACAATCTTATTGTTGAAGTTTTCTGTTTCCTTGTTGATCCTCTGTCTAGTTGTTCTAGCTAATGATGTGAGTGGTGTGTTGAAGTCTCCAATGATTATTGTAAAGATATCTATTTCTCCCTTCAGGTTGCCAGAGTTTCTCTCATGTATTTTGGGACAACCTGTTTAGGTACATAGATATTTATGAAGGCATATATTTTAGTAATATTTAATGGACCTCTGTATCTCTTATAACTCTTTTACATTTAAATTCTGTTTTGTCTGATCTTAGTATAGCCAACCCTGCTCTTTTTTGGTTACAATTTGCATGGAGTATCTTCTTGCAACCTTCGATGTCAGCCGGTTTGTGTCCCAGGGTCTAAGGTGAGTCTCTTGTAAGCAGAACATGGATGACTCACATATTTTTATCCATTCTGTCAACCAATACATTCTAATTGGGGAGTTTAATCCATTCACATTCAATGATATAAATGTAAATACATTATTTATTTCCACCATTTTGCTTTTTGGTTTTCATATACCATATTTTCATCTATTTTTTAACTCTTTTGGTTATCCTTTCTGCTACTCTTTCTTCTATACTCTGCTCCATGCCACTTTCTGGTCTTTGTCTTTCATGCTCTTAGATTCCTTTAATATTTGCTGCAAAGTGGATTCTTTTTTTCTTACCATTTTATTTATTTATTTTTTAAGATACATAGACCACACAAAATGTTACATTAAAAATTATGAGAGGTTGCCATATACCTCATTCCCCCTACTCCTCACACATCAACAATTTCTTTCATTAGTGTCACACACTCATTACATTTGAAGAATACATTTGGGAGCACTGCTACAAAGCATGGATTATAGTTTGCATTGTAGATTTCCCTCTCTCCCAGTCCATTCAGTGGTTTATGGCATGATATATAATGTCCTGCATCTATGCCTGAAGTATATTCAGGACAACTCCAAGTCCCAAAAATGCCCCCATAACACAACTCTTCTTCCCTCTCCCTCCCCTCAGCAACTCCCATGGCCACTGTTTCCACATCAATGATACAGTTTCTCCCATTGCTAGAGTTACAATAATTCTGTAGTAGAGTACCAGTAATTCCACTCTAATCCCTATTTTATTCTTCCATCCTCAGGACCCTGGGATGGCGATGCCCACTCCACATGCAAATTGAAAGGGGACTTAGATCCCACATGGCTAATTGATGGGATTCTGCTGATTGCAGTTGTAGATGCTCTCAGTTCTTGGTGTGGTGGTTGACCATCCTCACCTCCTTGTTAGCTGACCTAGGTAAGTCCAACAAACTGGAGAGTATGTTTTACAACTCTGCTGAGGCTCATGGCCCAGCTGGTACATAGAAAGTCCAGAGATTCAAGTCTCCTGGGCATGCACCAACCCCATTGCCAACCACAGGTTCAGTAAATGTAACAGAAGAGGCATGTGTAGAGAAGTCACATCTGAGTCCATCTCCATTACACTCAGGAGCACAAATTCTGAAGTAGGTCCACTGGCAAGGCAGTGAACTACTCCAGAGCCATCAGCCATGACAGTAAGACCTGGTGTCTCCATAACCCTCAGGAGCATCACTACCTGGGGCTTTATCTACTTTGACTTTCTCTGAGATCCTGCTGAGATGTGCATAAGCACAATGCCTCTGATGACCTCCTGACTAATTTTGATGTCTCTCAGCCATATAAAGTCTGTATCTTTACAATTTTCCACTTTTATTCAAATTCTTTTTCTAGTTGCATCACCAGCTTGTGCTTGGTAGTAATCCCTCTGTGCTAGGGAGGCTCCTCCATGGGAGTCATGCCCACAATGGGGAGAAGGCAATGTATTTAAATGCTGAATTTGGCTTAGAGTGGCCACATTTGAGCAGCATGAAGGCTCTCAGGAGGTAACTCTTAGGCTCTGTGCAGCTCTAGGCCAAACTGAAATTTCAAGCGCACAGGCTCATAAGCATAGTTGTCAGTATCAAGCACCCATCACTGCACCATCCTTCTTCACTGGTTTTTGCCCTTGCACCAGGATGGAAACTCAGCATTCCCTCAATTGTTGTGTGAAATTCTACCCCACTATTTTAACACCCAAAAAAATTCTGAGCATATCTATATAGCATATATATATTCATTCCCAGGTGAACTCCCTCCTACCCGTGCTTCCCCTTCAATGACACCCCATACCTATGCTCCTCCCTGCCATAGTTGACCTCCTCTGTGATCCAAAACTTCTTCAGAAATTATGCCTAATATATTACCAAATTGTGTTAATAGGAAAATGAAATAGTAATGAAAGGTTTAAAGATTAGAAGTAAAACATATAATAATTGAGAAAAATTAAAATAAGTGAAAAATAAATTGAGGTATTAAAAAATGAAATAGTCAGAAAATTTTTTTGAGGTTGTGCCTTTCATTACTGTAATAGTTGTTGTCCTATATGTACAGAGGCAAGGCAATCTCATCCATTTCTTCCTCAGTGTCTTACATCTTTTTATTTTTTATCTTAGTTTTATATAATTTCTTCAGAAAAGTTTTTTTAAAAGATTTATTTATTTTATTTATGTTTCTCCCATTCCCCCTGCCCGTTTTCTGCTCTCTGTGTCTGTCCATTTGCTGTGTTCTTCTGCATCCACTTGTGTTATCTGGCAGCACTGGGAAACTGCATCTCTTTTTTGTTGCATCATCTTGCTGCTTTGGCTCTCCATGTATGTGGTACTACTGCAGGGATGGCTACTCTTTTTTCATGCGTGGCAGCTCTCCTTGTGGGGTGCACTCCTTGTGCATGGGGCACCCCATCACAGGGGCACCCCTGTATGGCATGGCACTCTTTGTGTACAGCAGCACTGTGCATGGGCCAGCTTACCACACAGGTCAGGAGGCCCTGGGTATCAAACACTGGACCCTCTGTATGATAGATGAACACTCTATCAGTCGAGCCACGTCCACTTCTCTCAAAAAAAGTTTTAAGTCACAGTAAAGCATATATAGAATATAGGGGACTCCCTTATACCCAACATCCTCTCCATTTTCCACATTCCCCAGCAATGATCTTTTTACATGTGGATGTTACATTTGCTACAACTGATGTACAAATAAGGAAACGTAGCTACTAACAATGGTTATGTTATGGTTTACATTATGGTTTACATTTTAGACTATACATTTTTATAAATTTTTGTTGAATTTTGTAGCCATCATTGCACATTCATGCAGAACACTTCCATTTCTCCCAGTTACACTGTCTTCCATCTATTCTATTTAAATCTCTCCCTCCCTTCAGAGCCCACAGTGACACCCAAGTTGCACTGCTTAAAGAACAACTTTCATAGACACTTGCAACAATGCTGAGAGCTTGACACACTAGTTTCTCCTACCACATTGGGAGTCACCCATATTCACAAGAGACACTCTTCCGTCTGAGAACATAGGCCTCCCCAGGATGGTGGCACAACTCCTTCCCACTCATTGTAAGGTGTCTCCATCCACTGATATAACACACTATGACAAATGAGCACTCACACACTCCCTAGAAGCCTGCCCCAGGAGCACCATGTGCCAGATGCCCATCATCAAATATCTTAAACCAACAACACTTCCTTATTAAATTTTCTAAAGAGTTTTCTCAACATTATAGTTTCAACCATGTACCTGACAATCTTTCATGTTCACCTGCTCCTCGCAACCTTTTCCCCAATTCAATGGATCATCTGACCCATCATCCCAACCCTAGCCTCCTTCAAGCTTGTGAATCCCATCCCAATACTATCCCTATAACCCATCTTATTCCTTCATTGCACAAGTACTTATCTCCACCTTATCATAGATTTTGCCCAAGTGGGTGTTGGCTCACAACCTTACTCTCCCCCCTATTTCATGTAAGCCTATATCCAGTCTCTAGCTCTCTGAGACAGCTTGATTTGCTCAGTGCATACCAGAGAGGTCATGTAGTATTTGTCCTTGAATCCTGACTTGTGTTATCCCATGTGTTAGTTTTGTATTCTTTCTTACAACTGAGTAGTATTCCATAGTGTGTGTATACCACATTTTGTTTATTCACTCTTCTGCTGATGGGCATTTGGGTTGATTCCAAGTTTTGGCAGTAGTGAATAATGCTGGTATGAATATTGTTGTGCCTATATCGGTTGGTGTCCTTGTTTTCAGTTTCTCTGGGTATATATCCAGCAGTGGAATTGCTGGGTCATAATATAACTAGTTTTTGGAGGAACCATCAAACCATCCTCCACAATGGCTGCATCCCTCTACATTCCCACCAGCAGTGGATGAGGGTTCCCATTCCTCCACACCCTCTCCGACACTGGTATTCCTCTGTTTTTTTAATAGCCACCTGTCCAGCGGTTGTAAGATGGTATCTCATTGTAGTTTTCATCTGCATTTCCCTAACAGATAATATTGTTGAGCATCTTTTCCTGTGCTTTTTAGCCATTTGTATTTCTTCTTTGGAGAAGGATCTGGTCAAATCTCTTGCCCATTTTTCAATGGTTTGTTTGTCTTTCTATTTTTGAGATCTGAGATTTCTTTATATATGCTGGAAATTAGGCTCCTATCAGATATATGGTTACCAAATATTTTCTCCCACTGGGTAGCCTGTCTTTTCACTTTCTAAACTCCTTTGAGGTAAAAAAGATTTTAATTTTCAGGGAGTCCCATTTATCTATTTTTTCTTTCACTCCTCATGCTTTGGGTATGAAATTCCTGAAGTCATTTCCTAGTCCGAGGTCCTGTAGATGCTTCCCTACATTGTCTTCCTAGGTCTTTATGGTTTTGGCTCTTATATTAAGATCTTTGATCCATCTTGAGTTGATTTTTATATAAGCTGGGAGATGGGAATCCTCTTTCATTGTTTTGCATAGGCATATCCAGTTCTCCAAGCACCATTTGTTGAAGAGGCCATTCTCTCACCTCTCTCCCTTCCAAAGAAATTTCATGGTTACTTTTTCCATTTCATTTAAAAATGCTGTGTTAATTTTCTGAACCAGTTAATTTCTTGGTTGGGAGGTTTTAATGACTGATTCTATCTCTTTACTTGTGATTGGTGAGTTGAGATCATCAGTTTCTTCATTCATGAGTGTAGTCTGCTTCTGTGTTTCTAGAAATTTGTTCATTTCCTCTAAATTGTCCTTCTTATTGACATATAGTTTTTCAAAGTATCCTTTTATAATAGTCTTTAATTCTCTATGCTCAATGGTGCTATCCCCTTTCTCATTTTCTATGTTGTGTATTTGTATCTTTTTTACTTTGTTAGTCTAGCTAAGGGTTTATCAATTTTATTGATTGTCTCAACAACCTCTTTGTTTTCTTTATTTTTTCTAGTGCTTTCTAATTACCTATTTCATTTAGGTCTGCTCTGATCTTTGTTATTTCTTTCTTTCTTCTTCCTGTGGGGTTAGTTTGTTGTTTTTTACTAATTCCTCCAAGTGTGCAGTTAGGTCTTCAATTTTAGCTCTTTCCTCTTTTCTGATATATGAATTTATGGCTATGAATTTACCTCTCATAAATCCCATAAGTTTTGATATGTTGTGTTGTCATTTTCATTAGTTTTGAGGTAGTTCCTGATTTCTTTTGAGATTTCCTCCTTGACCCACTGTTTGTCTTATAGTATGTTGCTTAACTTCCATGTCTTTGTGCCCTATCTTTTTCTCTGGCCCTTACACATTTCTAGCCTCATTCCATTGTGGTCAGAGAAATTACTTTGTATGATTTCAATATTTCTGAATTCATTGAGACTTTGTCTGTGGCCTACCATGTGGCCTATCTTGGGGAGTGATCCATGTGTGCTTGAGAAGAATTTATATCCTGCTGTATTTGGGTGTAGTATTCTGTTTATGTCTATTAGGTTCAGATTTTCTAATATATTATTCAAAGTCTTTGTTTCTTCACTGATTCTCTTTGGAGATGTTCTAAGGGTGATAATGGTGTATGAAAGTCCCCCACTATAATCGTACAGGCATCTATTCCTCCCCTTAGTTTTTGCAGTGTTTGCCTCATATATCTTGAGGCACTCTGGTTAGAGACATAAATATTTATGATTATTTTTTATTCTTGAAACATCACCCCTTTTACTAATATCTAGTGTCCATCTTTGTCTCTCACAATCATTTTTCACTTCAAATCTATTTTGTCCAATATTAGTGTAGCTACTCCTGCCCTTTTTTGGTTATTTTTGCTTGTAAGATTAATTTCCAGCCATTCAATTTCAACCTCCTTGAATCCCTGGGTATAAGTTGGGTTTCTTGTAGACAGTATATAGATGGGCCATATTTCCTTATTCATTTTGTCAATCTGTGTCTCTTGATTGGTGAATTTAATCTATTAACATTCAGTGTTATTACGCTCAAGGAATTACTTACATCAGCCATATTTTCTTTGGATTTATGTATGTTATTGTTTTTTATGTATTTATGTATGTTGTTATTTCTTTTTGTCTTTTTAGTTGTTCTTATACTCTCCTCCACCTCTGTCTCTTCTGTTTTTTCTTTCAACCTGAAAAACTCCCTTTTTTATTTCTTTTTTTTAAATTTATTTATTTATTTCTCCCTCTTTCCCTACCCCTCCTGCTCTCAGTGTCCATTCACTGTGTGTTCTTCTGTGTCTGTTTGTATTCTCATTAGGTCACTCTGGGAATTGACCCTGGGTCCTTCCAGAGTGGGATAGTGGCATTCATTCTCTTGCACCACCTGAGGTCCCTGGTTGCTTCATCTCTTATTATGGCTCCTCTGTTTTGTTGCATCTTCTTGCTGAACCCGCTCTCTGTGCAGACTAGACCTCCTGCACTGTGCCACATTCCCGTGTGGGGCAGCACTCCTCCTGCACAGGGTAGTACTCTGTACAGGCCAGCAGTCCAAGACTCCATGTGGGCCTCCACTCAACATGGGTCCGCACTGTGCATGGGCCACCTTGTCACACGGGCCAGCCTGCCTTCACCAGGAGGAGCTGGGCATCAAACTCCGGACTTCCTATATAGTAGATGGAAGCCTGATTGCTTGAGCCATGTCTGCTTCCCCCTTTAGTATTTCTTGAAGGGCAGATTGCTTATTAGTGTCCTCTCTTAGTTTCTGTTTATCTGTGAATATTTTGAAATCTCCATCATATTTGAATGCCAGCTTTTCTGGATAGAGTATTCTTGGCTGGAAATTTTTTTCTGTTCATACCTTGACTATGCCATACCACTGCCTTTTGGCCTCCATGGCTTCAGATGAGAAATCAGCACTTAATTTTATTGAATTTCCCTTGTATGTGATGGTTCTCTTTTCTCTTGCTGCGTTCTGTACTTTCTCTTTGTCTTGAGCATTTGATAATTTGACAAGTGTATGACTTGATTTAGGCCTGTTGGGGTTTATAATGTTTGGGGTGCACTGTAGTTCCTGGACATATACATAGAACTCCCTCAATAGGTTTGGGAAGTTTTCAGCCATTATTTCCTACAACACCCATTCTGTCCTCTTTCCCTTCTCTTCTCCTTCTGGGATGCCTATAATGCGTATGTGTGCACATTTTGCATTGTCATTCTAAACCCTAAAACTCTGCTGCACTTTTTCTATCTTCTTATCTCTCAATTTTACTGGCTGTTTGATTTTAAATGTACCATCTTCCACATCACTCTTTCCTCTGCCTATTCAAATCTCTTGTTATTGGCTGAGAGTGTATTTTTGGTTTCTTGGGTTGTGCCATTCATCACCATCATATCTGTTATATTTAGTGTGTGTTTACAATTTCTTCAGTATGCTCTTCAAGTGTTTTCTTAATATCTTTAATCTCTTCCTTCACTTCATTGAGTTGTTCCATGGTATTAGTGTGGACAGCCTTGATTAGTTGTTTGATATTCTGCTCCTCTTCCCTGTTTTGAGTTTGTTTATTGGACTGGGTCATGTCTCATAATTATTGGTATGTCCATTGTCTCATAATTTTTGTTGTTGTCTGGTCATCATTTTATCTTGATGGGTTTGTTCAGTTGATTAGCTTCTCTGTGTAGCCTCTGGTATTATTTAGTTGCTGTTTTGTGTGTGTGTATGTTAAGTTTTCTCTTTAACACTTTGTTCTTCTTATTCTATTTCCTTGATGTTGTCTAAGTTCCCTTGAAGGAAACAGATTAGGACCAGGGAAAGTAAAAGATGTAAGGAAAGAAAAAGTGTAATAGTAGTATTGATAGTAAAGGTTGGCAGAAGAACCACATAGGACCTAGGAGAATGAATATTAAATTGTGTAAGCAGTGTAGAGGTATAGGAATAAAAAACTGGAGCACCTATAAAGAAATGGGAAACTTAATATGGAGAAGAACATAGTATAAATTAAAAGGCCAGCATGATGAGGAGAGAGGGAAGGAGAAAAGAATGGAAAAAAAACAGTGTTAATAAAAGATAAAAAAAAACAGAAGTGTTAGAAATAAACAGCCAGAAAAATTGGGAGCTAAAGAAGGTGAGGTGGAATGTAAGAGCAACAGAAGGCAGAAGATAGAAAGATGTAGGAAGGAAAAGAGATAATGTTGGTAGCCAAAATAAGTACAGATAGAAAGGAGGAAATGGAGGAAGAGGAAACACAGCAAACAAGAAACAAGCCAGCAGCACCTATTTAAAAATGGTGGGGGGGGGAGGGGAGGAGGGATGAAGAGGAAAGAAGGACAAGAAAAGAAAAGCAACAGAGAAACCCACAAGCAAGGAGTCAACCAAACACTAAGAAAAAACAGACTTCTCTCTTAAGCCCATGTGGAGCTTGTCAGGCTGCCTGTGTTAATAAATTACCTTGTAGCCTTCTCACAGCAGATTTTGCAGTGGGTTTTAGTGAGTAAACTAAATTAAATTATATAACAAAAAATAATCTTTTTTTCAATGAAAAATAAGAGACCCAAGGGAAGCTAATACAAGGATGATGTCTATGTTTTCCCTGTCCTAAAGTATCAGCTAGGTGTTTAATATCCCAGTGGGTCACTACTCCAAGAGGAGCCAAGAATCAAACTAGAGACCTTGTATACCCAAGGCTGAAACTCCTCCACTGAGCTAAACTTTCTTGTTGGGATCCTTAGCTCTTCAAAAACAGTCCCTTTCCCTGGGGCAGGATTGACTCTGCAATTGAATAAACTGCTGACTAGGATTCTGCCCCCCTCCCCATTTTTCTAACTGCTTTTACTCCCAGGCAACAGGAAGCAATAGCCTGTGAGAGTTCCCTTTTGAAATTCAAATGTGACCCTGGTGAATTAACTCACCACAGAAAAAAATGACTGTCAGTCTCTTTGAGATAGAGCACCCATATCTGGCCAGGAACCCTAAATATGTCTTCGAAGCCTATTAAGCACTTCCTACTGTCCCCCTGCCTTAGGTGAGTTGCACAGGACTTGTTAATTGCCTGATTCCACCTTCACCCAGACCAATTTTCCCTATCCCAGGGAGGTTAGGTAAATCAGGCTGCCTCATCAGATTCGCCTCTCCCCTCTTCCGGGTTTCTCCTCAAGCCAGATGGTATGCTCCTCAAAGCTCAAAACAGAGGGTCCAGACAATTGAACCTGCACTTGGGGGACCTCTCTCCACCCTTCACCAGAACCCTCCCACTTATGGAGTTTGTGTCCTGCAGCTGGGTGAATGTCAAGGTCAGGGAATGCCTTGGTTTCTGCCCTGGGGAAGGGGCTTAGAGGTCCCACAGCTCCAGCCTCCAGCATAAGAAACTCAGGATTTTACCTTGAACAAACACTCTTTTTGTCTGACTCTCTCCAGATTGATGCCCTGAAGCCTGTGCATTGTGGGTTCCCAAATAGCTCACTTAGGCAGGATTTTGTCCCCACTCAGCCATTTATTTTGTAGGAGAGATGATGTGGGTACATTTAGTCTGATGCCATCTTGCCCTACTCCTCCATTTTACTCTTTTTTTTAAACACTTTTTAAAATTAAAGTTAATAGATCACATAGAACATTAAATTAAAAAAAAAGAGGTTCCCATATAACCCACCCACCATTTTTGTAAATTGTATTTTTTGAAGATACATAATCACAGAAAAGGTTATATTATAAAAAACATAAGAGTTTCCCATATACCCCCCACTCTCCTACTCCTCCCACACCAAAACTTGCCCCATCATTGTGGCACACTCATCGCACTCAGTGAACACATTTTGGAGCACAGCTGCACCACATGAATAATAAATAGTTTATCCTGTCATTCACACTCTCCCCCAGTACATTTAGTGAGTTATGGAAGGATATATAATGTCCAGCATCTGGCCCTGCAATATCATTTAGGACAACTCCAAGTCTCCAAAATGCCCCCTCCTCATGTCTCTTTTTTCCTTTCACTGTCCTCAGCAACTACTGTGGCCACTTTCTCCACATCTATGATACAATTTCTTATGTTACTAGTCACAATTGTTTTTAGTAGAATATCAGTAAGTCCACTCTAATCCATATTTTATTCCTCCATTCTGTGGTCCATGGGATGGTGATGCCCACTCCACCTCTAGATCAAGAGGGGCGTAGATTCCACATGGATGATGGCTGCAATTCTCCTGCTTCCAGTTGTAGGCACTCTTGGTTCTTATGAGCAGTCTTCTCTCTTCCTCTAATTCTTTGTTTAAAATTGATGTAAAATTTAAGTACAGTTAAATATATTCATCTTAAATGAGTGACATCAAAATTTTCAAACTTTTATCACCTTCCTCTACAGTATCTAATTAGCCTATGAAGACATGAATCTTTTCAAATAATCTGTAAAAATAATCACTATTTGCTTCAATCTATAACCACCCTTATTCTCATTTTCTTTCCTCATACATTCATTTTGCCACATGATGAAATTCATAAAAATGAAATACATTGGAATTAACATTTTGGTGCCTGCATCCTTTGCTCACAAGATTCATTCTTGTTGTTTGGTGTATCAGCAGTTCCCTCATTTTTTATCATTTACTCCTTTGAAACTGAATGACCGTATTACAAAATATTTATTCACGTTCCCCTTGGTGGATGTTTGGGTCCTTCAAGTTTGGGTTATGAGCTAAAGATATTATGAGTATCCATTATAAAAGGACATGTTTTCCTTTCCTCTGAGTGATAGAAAAGGAAATCTCAATCCCAAAAGATCCTTCACAGCCCACTAATTGCTTCATCAGCTGCTTTTGGCACAGATGGTTCCTTTGGACTTCTTGAAGTTTTCCCATCCCCTATTCCTGGTTTATCACATTCTCCTTTTTCTTTTTATCATCTGGACTCTCTTGGCTTTGTATGTCTGTTACTTAGAAGATTTACATTATTTTTGTATTCTTTTAGTAATTATACATGAAAAGACAACATTTTTCATTGCCTTATCAAATCTAACATAATCTCTTATGCATTTCCAGGATGATACATCATTTTACTTAGAGAACTTGTAAGGTTTACTGAAAAATCATGCATGAGTTTTCCAATATAATAACCCATATACACACTGCTTCCCTACTATCAGCACTGTGCATGTGTGTGGAAACTTTTATGATTTTTTCAATAAAGTCTTTTGCCCATTTTTTTTTTAATTTTTTTTATTTTTTATTGACTTTGTAATAATATTACATTAAAATATATATGTGAGGTCCCATTCAACCCCACCCCCCCACCCCCCCTCTCCCCCCCCCCAACAACACTCGTTCCCATCATCATGACACATCCATTGGATTTGGTAAGTACATCTTTGGGCACCTCTGCACCTCATATACATTGGTTCACATCATGGCCCATACTCTCCTCTATTCCATCATGTAGGCCCTGTGAGGATTTACAATGTCCGGTGATTACCTCTGAAGCACCATCCAGGGCAGCTCCATGTCCCGAAGACGCCTCCACCTCTCATCTCTTCCTGCCTTTCCCCATACCCTTTGTCCATTATGTCCACTTTTCCCAATCCAATGCCACCTCTTCTATGTGGACACTGGATTGGTTGTGTCCATTGCACCTTTATGTCAAGAGGAGGCTCAGATTCCACCTGGATGCTGGATGCAATCCTCCCATTTTCAGTTGTAATCACTCTAGGCTCCATGGTGTGGTGGTTGTCCTTCTTCACCTCCATCTTAGCTGAGTGTGGTAAGTCCAATAAATCAGATTGTAGGTGCTGGAGTCTGTTGAGGCTCAGGATCTGGCTATCACATTGTCAGTCCAGAGATTCAAATCCCCTAAATATATCTTAAACCCCAACATTAACTGCACCTCCAGCACATTAGCATGAAAGTCTTATGAAGGGAGATCCCATCTGAGTCCAGATTCATCACACATAAACACCATTTCCAAAGAGGGGCCATCTGACCTGGTAGTTAACCCCATCGGCCATGACCATAACTCCCATGGGTCTCTTTAGCCCTCAAAGGAACCAATATCTGGGGGTTGTATCTGCTTTATCTGTCTCTCTGACTCTGCTCAGTTGTGCATGAGGGCAAACCTTCTGCCAGCCTCCAGACTCTTTTTTAGAAACTCGTAGCCATATAAACTCATTTCTCCTTTCCATTTCCCCCTTACTTTAGGTCAAACAGCATTTTAAAGTCATGGTATTTTATGTAGACATGGATATTCTGCTGATCCGCATTGAACCTTCCGTATAAGGTCATTTTCCAGTTGCATCATCAGTTGGTAGTTGATAGTGGTCCCTCGTTGCCAGGGAGGCTCATCCCCGGGTGTCATGTCCCACGCTGGGGGGAAGGCATTGCATTTACATGCTGAGTTTGGCTTCGAGACTGGCCACATTTGAGTAACATGAAGGCTGACAGAAGGAAATTCCCAGGCACAAAGTTGCTCTAGGCCTTGTTATTATTTTGGGTTTATCAGCTCACAAGCATAGTCATTAGTATCAGGGGCTCACTGTTGAACCCTCACTCCCTCCCGGTCCCCACCACTGTACCTGGGAGACTGTCGCTGCTCCCCTAGGGACCACGACAGAGCACCACTGGCCAGGAACCCAGTACCCCCCCTACTGTGGTTTTTAATTGTTGCCACTATGAGTATATCCAAACATTACCATGCACCCTGGACATATGTTCTGTACAGCTCCCTGTCAGTCATATATCATCTGTCATTGGTATCCCATACCAGTATCCCTCCATTGCCATTGTTGAAACACTCTGTGATCCAGAACTCCCCGAAATTTGAAGCCCAATATAATGTCATGGTCCCTTACTAGGGAATGGCATATAGCGATGAGTTTAAAGGATAGATAAAGATCTTGGATAAAGTTAGTTAAAGAACTTAGATAAAGAATGTTGACTTGAAAAAATTCCACATCCTATTTTTTTCTTTTTTTCCCCCCCACCCCCTAATTATTCAGCTTTTCTTCACAGGAGTCCTAGACCACAGCAATGTATATATATAATATACAGCACTCCCACACATCCACCAGAAAACCTTTTCCCTTCCACAGTGATACTCTTACGCCCTATTCATATCATATTTACTTAAAGTGATGTACAGAGTCTGAGACATTAGCTTTCTAACAAGGTGACATCTGTGTTTACATTATGGTGCATACTTTAGGATACACAGTTCTTTACATTTTTAGTTATCCTATGTTTTACATTATGGTTTACATTATCAGTCTGTCATCTCCTATATGTTATGGTGTAATATTACATGTTTTATATCCATCCTTGTGTACTCTCAAGAAACTCCTCTCTTACCCCCCATTTACTTTGGTTCCACACATTTAACGTCCATTTTCCCTTCCACCTTGGTGCCCTCAGTGATAGCCAACCTCCGTTTCCTGAGGAGCCACTTCCAGAGATAGATGGAATAGTGTTCAGGGCCTAACTTGCTCAACTGCCCCAATGCCCTGGGAGCCACCCTTTCTCTTGAGGGATACAGTTCCCTCTATTGGATGGCATTAGTCCTCCCCAGGATGTGGGTCCACCCCCACTCTCACTACTTGGGTTTCTACCCCATGGTGTCACCCACTCTGGCAGAATGAGCATTTAGACATTCCCCAGGAGCCCGTCCTGCATCAGACCCTCCCCTCCGAGCATTCTAAACAGGTAACCCTCTTTATTATATTTTGTTATGATTTTCTCGGCATTTTACTCTCCACCAACACCTGACCCTCTCCTGGTTCGTATGCTACCCCTCCCTCCCCCCACTTTTGGGCAACGTTACCCACCCGTCCCTCCCCAGCCACCCTCAAACCCGCAAAGCCCCAAGCAAAGGCAACCCCTTGCCCCCCTTTTATCTCTTCTTTGTGTTCATACTTACCACCATCTCGTCTTAAATTCCACCCCTGCAGACATCGGCTCATATCCTTCCTCCACCCTCCGATTTCCTGCAAGCCTATCGTTCAGTCTCTTGCTATCTAGGGCAGCTTGTTTATTTCATATCATTGAGGTCATGTAGTATTTGTCCTTCAATGTCTGGGTTGCTTCACTCAACACAAGGTTCTCAAGATTCATCCATGTTATCACATGTGTTTGTAGTGTGTTTGTTCTTACAGCCGAGTAGTATTCCACCGTGTGTATATACCACATTTTATTGATCCACTCGTCTGTTGATGGGCATTTGGGTTGATTCCAACTTTTGGCAATAGTGAACAATGCTGCTATGAACATTGGTGTACATATATTGGTTTGTGTTCTTGTTTTCAGTTCTGCTGGGTATATTCCCAGCAGTGGTATTGCTGGGTCATATGGCAAATCTATGGCTAGTTTTTTGAGAAACCGCCATACTGTTCTCCAGAATGGTTGGATCCTTCTGCATTCCCACCAGCAGTGGATGAGTGTTCCCCTTCCTTCACATCCTCTCCAGCACTTGTATTCTTCTGTTTTTTTCATAGCTGCCAATCTTATGGGTGTAAGATGGTATCTCATTGTGGTTTTGATTTGCATTTCCCTGATAGCTAGAGATTTGGAACATTTTTTCATGTGCTTTCTTGCCATTTGTATTTCTTCTTCGGAGAAGTGTCTGTTTAAGTCTTTTTCCCATTTTTTAAATGGATTGTTTATCTTTTTATTTTCAAGATGTAGGAGTTCTTTATATATGCAAGTTATAAGTTTCTTATCAGATATATGATTGCCAAATATTTTCTCCCACTGTGTGGGCTCCCTTTTTACTTTCTTGACAAACTCCTTTGAGGTGCAGAAGGCTTTAATTTTGAGGAAGTCCCATTTATCTATTAGTTCTTTTGCTGCTCGTGCTTTTGGTGAGATATTCATAAATCCATTACCTATTACAAGGTCCTGTAGATGTTTCCCTACACTGCTTTCTAAGGTTTTTATGGTCTTGGCTTTTATATTTAGGTCTTTGATCCATCTTGAGTTGATCTTTGTATAAGGTGTGAGATGGTAATCCTCTTTCATTCTTCTACATATGGCTATCCAGTTCTCCAGACACCATTTGTTGAATAGGCCACTCTCTCCCAGTTGAGAGGGTTTGGTGGCTTTATCGAATATTATGTGGTTGTATATGTGAGGTTCTATATCAGAGCTTTCAATTCGATTCCATTGGTCTATATGTCTCTCCTTATGCCAATACCATGCTGTTTTCACAACCGTAGCTTTATAGTATGTTTTGAAGTCAGGTAGTGTGATTCCTCCAATTTCGTTTTTCTTTTTCAGTATGTCTTTGGCTATTCGGGGTCTCTTTCCTTTCCAAATAAATTTCATAGTTAGTTTTTCTAGTTCCTTAAAGAAGGCTGCATTGATTTTTATTGGGATTGCATTGAATGTGTAGATCAATTTTGGTAGGATAGACATCTTAATAATGTTCAGTCTTCCTATCCATGAACAAGGAATAGTCTTCCATTTATTTAGGTCTTCTTTGATTTCCTTGAACAATCTTGTATAGTTCTCAGTGTATAAGTTCTTTACCTCTTTAGTTAAATTTATTCCTAAGTATTTGATTTTTTTATTTACTATTGTGAATGGTATTTGTTTCTTGATTTCCTCCTGATCTTGCTCATTATTGGTGTACAGAACTGCTTCTGATTTTTGCGCATTGATCTTATAACCTGCGACTTTACTAAACTCATTTATGAGTTCTAGAATCTTCGTTGTAGATCTCTCAGGGTTTTCTATGTATAGGATCATGTCATCTGCAAATAATGAAATTTTGACTTCTTCCTTTCCAATTTGAATGCCTTTTATTTCTGGTTCTTGCCTCAGTGCTCGAGCAAGTACTTCTAAGACAATGTTAAATAGGAGCGGCGACAGTGGGCATCCTTGTCTTGTTCCTGAGTTTAGAGGGAAGGAGTCTAGGATTTCTCCATTGTAAACAATATTGGCTTTAGGTTTTTCATATATACTCTTTATCATGTTCAAAAAATTTCCTTGTATTCCAATCATTTGGAGTGTTTTTATCAAGAAAGGGTGCTGTATTTTGTCAAATTCTTTTGCCCATTTTTAATTGGGTCATTTGTTGCTTTAGTGTTGAGTTGTAGAATCTGTTTATAAATTATGGATAGTAAACCCTATCAGATTTGTGACATATAAATACTTTCTCCCTTTAAGCCAGCTGCCTTTTCACCCTTTCAGACCTTACCCCTACCTCATACCTTAAACAAAAATTAACTGAAAATGATCAAAGACCTAAAGAAAAGTGCCAGGACCATTAAACTCACAGAAGACAATGTCAGGAAGTATCTTTAGACATTGGGCAGAGCAAACATTTCTTATTTACAATGGAAGCACTTGCAATGGAAGAAAAATAAATAAATGGAAAGTCCTCACAATCAAATCATTTGTGCTTGAAAATATTGGTCGAGAAAGCAGCCTACACAATGGAAGAAAATACTTGGAAACCATATACCTCCTAAGGGTTTACTCTCCAAAATATATAAAGCAAAACCACAACTCAAGAATGAAAACACAAACAAAATGGCAAAACGGGCAAAAGACTTAAGACATTTTTCCAAAGAGCAAGCACAAATGGCTTAAAAGCTCATGAAAATATGCTTTCCACAAGTAGCTATTAGGAAAATGCAAGTCAAAACACAATGAGATATTATAGCACACCTTCTAGAATGGCCACTATAAAAAAAACAAGAACCAGAAACCTGCAACTGCAAGATAGGATGTGGAAAAGGAGGAACAGTCATTCACTACTGGTGGCAATGGAAAATGGGGTAGCCACTGTGGAAGACAGTTTAGGATTTACCAGGAAGCTAAGCATGGAATTGGCATATGATCCAGCAATCATACTACTAGGTTCATACCCAGGGGAACTGAAAGATGGAACATGACTAGACCATTGCTCACCAATACACCTCAGTGTCCATCCACCAATGAATGGATGAGTGAAATGTGATATATACATACAAAAGAAATCAACTGGGATGTAAGAAAGAAGGAAGACATTCATGTCACATTATGGACTTTTCAAAATAATCCATGCACAGAAAGACAAATATATTATGATTTCATTAATATCCACTGTTAAGCTAACTCATAGGGTTATAATCTATAATATAGGTTACCCAGAGATGGAAGCAGTGTAAAAATGGGGAGCTAACACTTACTTTGTGAAGAATTTTTCATTATGTTAATTACAAATGTTTGGAAATGGATAGAAGTGATGTAGCATATTATTGTGAATATAATTTAATTGACAGCAGTCAATTATGTGAGTAAATGTGTTTAAAGGGGAAGTTTGGGGTCATTTGTGGTAATAGAAGGAAAGCTACAGGATAGAACATGTGTATAGCACAATGAGCCATCTAGTGGATGGTGACTATGGTTAATAGTAGAAATACAAGAAATGCACATTATTACAAGTACTAACAATAGGGTGGAATATGGAGAAAATATACGTATGCAAACTAAGGGTACAACTCTCAGCGCTGTTTCTCCTGGCACTCTGGCTCCCATGGTGAACATGGGTCTCCTTATCCCACTGAGCTATTACTTCTGAGGTGACACTGAGGATTGAAACTTTTATTCAAAAGTGGTGAACCAGGAATAATATTTACAACCTTGAAACCTCTTCATGAGGGATGAATGACTTAATACTAATAATAAGTCTAGCTTTGAATTTCTTCTCTGGATTCCTTTAATCCCTCTCAGGCTAAGTTCCAGGCCAGCCCTACAAATTGATTTTGATTGGATGGGCTGGGAAATTCTAGCTTAAGTATTTTGGGCCCCTGGCTTGGAGACTTGGGTGGAATAAGAACGTATACAATGTGAAATAGGGTAAAAATTCTCAGAATGACTTTCAGAAGCATGAGGATTTGGCAGGTTACCCTAATAGTGAGGATCACATGGTGCTGAAGTCAGATCTCCAGAAATAAAAGCCCAATCCCAGGCAGAGAGAGTATCCCAGGTAATACCCTGGTTGGCATGAACTTTTATTAGCCAAAGGGCAAGCACAGCCCTTGCTTCCTATACCATGAATATGTGCGATGGATCAAGCCAATTCCTGAGCTCTCTTCAGGGCTTCATGACTAGCATCATTATATATGACTAGAATTATTATCTTAGTGATGTCAGCTATTTCCCTGGGAAAGGAGCTCCTTGCTGCTCCCTCAGCTTTCCTTGGAGGTGTGTCATTTTAATAGATAGCAGGAGTGCCAGATGGGTATGGGATGGGGAGTGTAGATTTTCTGATCTTGTCCAAGAGGGATTTCTTCCTGATACAGAACTCATAGTGCAGCACTCTTGCATGCGAATAAAAACTGTTCCATGTAAAGATACAGCTTTTAAACTTTTATTCTTTATTATTTTCAAATAGACCATTGAATTTGCAAAATTCTTTGTAAGTATACTGTTTACTTTATTCCCAAGAAAGATGAAAATCTCATTTTATTTTTATTTTACATCTATTAAAATTTTAAGTAAAATATACTTTCACTTATAACTTAAGTTTCTTGGCAATATACTCTTGCAAGTTATAATGCTTTTGTCTTAAAAAAACTCATGACTGAACTGCATATATGTTCAATTTACAATTACATATATAATACATATCATACAGATAAGAATAATAAAGAAAGTTTATACTATAAGATCAACACAAAAATTGTAACATCAATATATGAACAGATTAAGAAATAAAGAACATATATGAACATATACGTAAGTCTCTTAAGTATATGAACAATCTTGTCAGTAGTAGTATTTTCTTTCATGTTGAGTTTCTGTAAAGAGAAAGTTCCATATGTCTGGTGTGTTCCTCAAGTTGAAACTCTGTGTAAATGAAGGAGGAATTGACTATGGAAGAAATCACTTGTGTGTCCAGGAGGTGAAAAGAGAATCTCCAGCCCTTTGAGGAAGTTCCATTGAACCTCTGCTCTCAAAAACTCTCCGAGGGAAGAATTGGAGAGGGTCATTCCTGCCTGATGGCTCTGCAGGTCTGAGGGGAGCAGAAGCTCAGTGCTGCTTTAAAACTAACCCAGGCCCACTGCTGCAGGACGGATAATCAGGGAGGGGAAGGAATCCCAAACACAGTGAATATGGAAAAGCGCCTGGTTCTGCAGTGGTCCTCAGGACCTCTTCTTGTGCCTTCAGTGTTTTCAGCAACTTCTTCATCTCTTCTTGTCTGAAACATCTGGATCTCTCTCATAGTTCTAGGGCCACTGAAGTTAATTCCTCCATCAACACTGCTGTTGTTCCCTTAGCCTTTCTGTAGATGTCAATGAGGCTGGGTATTATTTTTAAAGTCACTTTCTGTAGCCTAGCTTCCTCTAAAGATGACTTAGTTTCTGCATACCTCCTGTTCACAGCACTGATATTATCAAGAAGTTGACACTTCTTGACAATCAGTGTAGCTAGTGTGTCCACAAGCTGTTTTTCATGTGTTATATAAAGTCGGCTTCTAACAGACTGTTCAAGTCTGAACAAGAAGAGACACACCAGACTGCTGAAGAAGGATTGAAATGCCCCTGAGTCCCCCAGGAGGCTGTGGAATGTGAGGTGTGGAGTAGTGCCACTGTGCTTCATCACCACCTCTCAAAGCTTCCCTAAGATCATCCAAAAGACAATGTCCACAGAGCACTACAGGCCCTCTGTGCCACTGATACCACCACAGGACTCTGTCCAGTAACCCTGTATCCACAACAAACCCCAGGGAACTCCCCAGCATTCTGCCTGGAACCCACAAGCAACTGACAGCCCAGCTGCTCATCAGTGAGGTGGTCAGTGGGGGAAAGATACTGAAAATAAAATGTTCTTATCTCCATTGTACTCTTATGAGCAGTCTTCTCTCTCTCTCTCTTATTGCTTGTTTAAAAGTGATGTAAAATTTAAATATAGCTAAATGTTTTGTTCTTAACTGAATTTTTCAAACCTTTCATATCTTTCACCTACAGTATCCATTTGCCCTATCAAGACAGGAAATCATTTCCAAGAATTTGGAAAATAATCCCTATACACGTCAATCTATAACCACCTCCCAACATTTTCACTCTCATTATTTTCTATCCATATACATTCATTTTGCTACATCTTGAAATTCATAAAAATGAAATAAATTGGAATTTACATTTTGATGCCTACATCACTTGCTGAAAATAACTGTTTTGAGATTCATTTTTGTTGTTTGATGGATCAATAGTTCCCTGTTTTTTGTTTTTGTTTTTTTATCATTGAATCCTTTGAAATTAAATGACTATTACAACATTCTTGTTCTTTTTGGTGTGGATATTTGGACCCTTCAAATTTAGAGTATTATGACCTAAAGATATTACAGGTATCCTTCATTTAAGGACATGTTTTCCTTTCTGCTGGGCGATAGAAAAGGAAAGCTTACTCCCAAAAGATCCTTCACATCCCACTAATTGTGGCATCAGCTGCATTTGGCACAGTTGTTTCCTCTGTACTTCTTCAAGTGTTCCCATCACTTATTACTGTTTCAACACATTCTCTTTTCTCTTTTTATCATCTGGACTCTCTAGTCTTTCTATGTCTGTCTCCTGTGCTGGTTTGTGTTTCTTCCAAAAATCCCTCACCTTTAGTTTTGTTTTCCCCCAGGGCTCCATACTTGGACCTCTTTCCTTCTTCAGAAATCAGTCACTTGCTGGTCATGTGATTTTGGCTTTAAGTTCCACCTATCCTGGCATGAATATTAACCCTTTTTATCTAACCCAATTTTTCCACACAGTCCAGATTTACACAGAGTTGTATCCAGGACATCCCACTTCTGTGTGTAATGTGCCAACACCAAACTCTAGACTCCTTCCCCAAACTCCTCCATCTTGGTCTCTCCCTTTTCCATAGTCAGCATTCCCCTCCTGATAAGTGTTCAGGCCAAAGCTTTGTGGCCTTTCTTGACTTCTGTCTTTCCATGTTACAATCATCCTTCTCTTCCTGTGTTCATATGGCCCCTTCTACTTTGCCTCCCCTTACTCTTGTTAGAGCCTTCTTCATTGCTAACAGGATGACCATGGTTGCCCCATACATATCCTCCTTCTCCTGTCTCAGCCCTTCAGTTCCGTAAGTTCATGAAAAAGAAGTGTATTTTTCTCTTTGCCATGTTTTACATAGATGGCTGAAGGAAAAGTGTGCATTAAGTAAAATATATTATTCATGATACTGAAGTAGTCTCTCCTCCTTGTGGGTAATTTTTCTTCTATTCCATCCCTTGCTGTGAGAGTTGTCCCAGAATCTCCTCTTGGGCTTTGGGTTTGGCTCTTACTTGGCTCTTACTTGTTGTAATTCTGTCAATTTGTAAAAGCTTTCAAATAGGTGTACTTCAATTTTAATTTGCTATTTTTTTCTGGAATTTGAACCTTGTAATGATATGATAAGTCCCTACAATTCCGGTACTTTTCCTTAATGATTGTGTACTTGTTATTGCCATACTGACACAAGATTTACTTATATTTGTGTTTATCTATGATTATGTAAAATCCATATTTTACTGCCAAACATGCTGTTTTCCTTTGATTTTTTTTCAGAAGTTACCTGGGATTGAACATGGGAAGCAGGTGCTCAACAACTTGCATTACATCTGCTCCCCCTTAGATGGGTCTTGTTTTTTTATATATATAGAATTATTTTGTTCATTTATTTCTCTCCCCTTCCTGCTATCTCTCCATCCCCTAGTTGTCTGTTCTCTGTGTCCATTCGCTGTGTGTTCTTCTGTGTCTGCTTCTATTCTTGTCAGCAGCATGGGGAATCTGTATCTCTTTTTGTTGTGTCATCTTACTGCATCAGCTCTCTGTGTGTGTGGCACCATTCCTGGGCAGGCTGTGCTTTTCTCTTCTCTCATGGGGCGGCTCTCTTATGCGGTGCACTCCTTGAGCATAGGGCTCCACTATGCGTGGGACACCCCTGCATGGCAAGGCGCTCCTTGGGGCATCATCCAAGTTGGCATGGGTCAGCTCTCCACATGGGTCAGGAGGGCCTGGGTTTTAAAATGAAACACATAGAGTTCTTAAAATATCCTTTTGAAAATTTTGATTAGGTGCAACACTTCTATGACTATAATTACTATTCAAGTTTAAATTTAATCTTCCTTCCTTCATTATAATTTTTCCTTATTCTCACTGTTCAGTATTATTATTTTTCTCCTGAATATCTTCTTTGAAATCATAGTCTTTACTCAATCTTATCTTTTCTATTTCTTTAAAGATATATACTATTTTTACATTCTCTTAGTAGTTACATATGAAGGATGTTTTTCTTTGCCTTCTCAGATTTAGGGTTGACATAATTTGTCATCTATTTCCAGACAACTCATCATTTTAACTGGAAAAGTTTTAAGGCTTACTGAAAAGTCATTCAGGAAATAGAAGACTAATGTAACCACCCACATCCACTCCCTCCCTATTATCAACACTCTGCATGTGTGTGGGAACTTCGATCATTTGTTCAAGCAAGTCTGTTGCTCATTTTTTAATTGTGTCATTTGTTGTTTAAGTGTTAAGTTGTAGAATCTCTTTATCGATCATGGATATTAAGCCCTGTTCAGATCTGTGATTTCCAAGTATTTCCTCCCAATAAGCAGCTGCCTTTCCACCATTTCAGACCTTACCCCTACCTCATAACTTAAACAAAAAACTAACCAAAAATGATCAGCAATATAAAGATAAGAATCAGGACCATAAGACTCATAGAAAAAAATGTGGGGAAGAATCTTCAGACATTGCACTGGGCAATGTTTTCTAGACTTTACACTCAAACACTTACAATGAAAGAGAAAAAGATAAATGAAGCCTCCTCACAATCAAATCATTTCTGCCAAAAGGACCTGGTCAAGAAAGCAGCCTACACAATGGATCAAAAGTGCTTTCCACCACCAGCCTATTAGAAAATGCAAACCAAAACCACGATGAGATTTCATATCACACCTACTAGAATGGGCAGTATGAAAAACAACCAGAAAACTTGCGTTGTTGGAAAGGATGTGGAGGAAGACAAACAGTCATACACTGCTTGAGCATTGTAAAATGGGGTAGCCACTATGGAAGATACTTCAGCAGTTCCTCGTGAAGCTAAGGATAGACTTGTTATATGATTGAGCCAATCATGCTATTGGGTTCATAATCACAGGAACTGTAAGATGGAATGTGAACAGACATTGGCTCACCGATGTTCATAGTGGCTTTATTCACAGATACCAAAGGATGGAGACAAGTGTCCATCAACCAATGAATGGATAAACAAAAGGTGATATACATATATATATATATATGAATGCAATTTGGATGTAAGAAAGAATGAAGACCATGTTCATGTCACATTATGGAGTTTCTTTTGTGTAAGCCAGGCACAAAAAAGATATGATTGCACTCATATCAACTAATTACAAACACTAGCTCATAGGGTTATAATCTACACTTATATATAGGTTACTCAGAGATGGAAGGAGTGTAAAAATGGGGAACTAACACTTAATTGTGCACAATTTCTCATCAGGTTGATTGGAAATCTTTGGAAATGGAGAGAGGTGATGGGAGCACATTATCATGAGTGTTATTGACAGCACTGAATTACACATGTACATGTGTTTAAAGGGGGAGTTTTTGGTCATGTGTATCACTGGAAGGAAAGCTAGAGCGTAGAACATGGGTATAACACAGTCAACCATGTGTGGGGGATGACTGTGGTTAAAAGTACAAATAGAGTGTTCTTTCAGGAGATATAGCGAATGCACATCACTATTACAGGTACTAACAATAGGGTGGAGTAGGGGGAAATATAACTAATGAAACCTACAGGGTTTACTTAGCAGTAATATTTTAATACTGTTCCTCCCTCGCACTAGAGGTAGCACACCAATGCAAAGTGTCAACAAGAGGGGGCGATAAGGGAACATTGTACTTTTCATGAATTTATATAAATCTATAACACCTCTAATTAGAAAATCACCACAATAAAAACTGTTTTCCTATATGAAGAAAACCAGACACAAAGGACTACAAATGGTAGAGGACTTTTTTGTTTAAAATGTAATTATAAGTAGACCTGTAGATACAGAATGGTTATTAGTGGTTATGTAGGGTGGGGGAAGGACAGAGAAATTGAGAGGTAGCTGCTGTTGGTTATGGGGTTTTTCCATTTGGAATGATGAAAATGTCCTAAAATTGCTTGTGGTGATGGTTCCACAACCCTAATTATATTGAGAGTCATTTGGTTGCACACTTTGGATGGACTCTATGTGTGATAATATCTCAATAAAATTGCTATAAAAGACTACTCCATCAACCCACAGAAATACACTAAAAGACACAGGCCCCACCTAAACACACAGAGTTTCTTGGACAGGTGTATACCCCTAGTAGCAGTGTGAGTAAGCAACCAGGAACACGGGATATTTGAGGAGATTTGTAGTAGGAAACATAGAGATCAAACATGCATACTAAAAAAGGGAGTGATGAAAAGAGAAAAAATTATAAAGACTTTGGGAAAAATATTATTGCCATCAGTGAGATAAGGGGATACAGGTTATAAATGAAAGGATATGCATACATAACTTCATATGCATGTGTTTCTATGTACATATATATGTCCGTGTCCATATGCATGTACTGGTTACTGCATGCAGCATTACACAGACAACCTCATAGCCTTTGCCATTCATAACATGTCCTTCCTGAAAACTACCAGAAGGAGGAGGCCTATACCCTCCTCTGCAAGACTTGCTACAGTAACACCTATTTACTGCTCCCTAGAAAGGGCAGCACGAACCCAACTGTGACAGTTTGAAGCTATTTGTGGATCTCAGAACAGGTCATGTCCACGGAGGCAATCCCTAAATATAATGTAAATGAGAAGAAATAAAAGAAAATTTACACTTAAAAGCAACAAAACTTTAAATTATAAATATAAGATTAATAAATATGCAAGTGATCATATATAAACAAAGAGCAAAGTCTCTTGAATAGTTTCTTAATTATATTAACCATCTCATCAGTCGTACTAGGTCCTTTCATCTTGAGACTCTATAACGAGAAAGTCACATATTTCTGATGTGTTCCTCAAGTTCAAACTGTGTGTGCTTGAAGGAGGAATTGACCAAGGAGGAAATTACAATCATGTCCAGGAGGTAAAGGTAGAGGATCTCCAGCCCATGGGAGAAGTTCTGTTGACACACTGGCCTCAAAGACTCTCAGATGGAATTGGACAGGGTCATTCCTGCCTTTTGGCTCTGCAGGCCTGAGTGGAGCAGACAGTGCTGCTTTAAGAACATCCCAGGCCCACTGCTGGGATGTTCCATCAGGGAGTGGAAGGGATTCCAAACAAATTTAATTTGGAAAATACCTGGTGCTCTCTGGTGGTTCTCATGACCTCTTCTTGAGACTCCAGTGTTTTCAGCATCTTCTTCATCTCTTCCTGTCTGGAACATCTGGATCTCTCTTCCTGAAGTTCTGGGACCACTGAAGTTAATTCCTCCATCAACATTGCTGTTGTTCCTTTATCCTTTCTGTAGGTGTCAATAAGGCTGGACATTTTTAAAGTCACTTTCTCAGGAAGGAGATGTGGCTCAATTGATAGAGCATCCACCTACCATATGGAAGGTCCAGGGTTCAGTACCCAGCTCCTCCTGGCCCGTGTGATATGCTGGCCCATGTGCAGTGCTGCCGTGCACAAGAAAATGCCCTGCCATACAGGGGTTCCCCACTTAGGGGTGCCCCACATGCAAGGAGTGTGCACCGCAAGGAGAGCTGCCCCATGTGAAAAAAGCACAGACTGCCCAGGAGAGGCACCATACACATGCAGAGCTGACACTGCAAGATGATGCAAAAAAAAAAAAAAAGAGACACAGTTTCCAGGTGCTACCTGTCAAGAATGCAAGTGGACATGGAAGAATGTGCAGCAAATGGACACAGAAAGCACACCATGGGAGAGGGGAATGGGAGAGAAATAAATAAAATAAATCTTTTAAAAAATAAATAAAGTTGCTTAGTCTAGCCTAGCATCCCTAAAGATCACTTACTCTCTGCTTACCTCTTGTGAGCAGCACTCATCTTATCAAGAAGTTGACATTTCTTGTCAGTCAGTGTAGTTAGTGTGTCTGTCTGCAAGCTGCACTTCATGTCTTATAAGAAGTTGGCTTATAACAGACTGCACAAGTCTGAACAAAAATATGAAACACAACAGAATGCTGGTGAATATTGACACATGCCTCAGTCTCCCTGGAGGCTGTGGAATGTGAGGTCTGGACAAGTGTCATTGGGCTCCTTCCCTACCTCTCACAGATTCCCAAGGACCATTCAGAAGACACTTTCTGTTCATTGAGATGGACATTATCCATCATCATCTCCTGGTTAATTGTCCTGGGTGAGTCCAATGAATTGGAGAGTAGGTGTTGCAACACTTCTGTAATTCAGGGCTCAACCGACACATGGGTGGACCAAAGGTTGAAGTCTCAGACATATATTTATCAAGTATAGTGCTAAATATAGGTTCAAATAAAGGGGCAGAAGAGCCATGTGTAGAGATCCTATAAATGAGTGTGGCTCTGTATATTCTTATGAATATTTTCTCTCCATCTCTCAGTTTTTTTAAAATTGATGTAAAAATTTTAAATAGTGAAATGCACTGATCTTAACGGCATGCTGTGTCATATTTTTAAAAGTTTCATCCCCTGTCCCTACAGTACAAATGACCCTATCAAGGTATGAATCATTTCCATTAATCTGGAAAATAGTCCCTATACCCTTCAATCATTACATACCCCCCCCCAACATATTCACCCATGTTCTGATTTTATATTATCATAAATCAGTTTTGCCACATGAAATAAATTGGAATTTACATTTTGGTGCTTGTATCTTTTGCCCAAACATTGTTTCAGAATCATTCATGTTTGGTAGATCAGCAGTTCTCTCATTTTTTATGATTATGTCCTTTGACTTTGAATGACTATATTACAAAATGTTTACTCATGTTCCTCTTGGTGGATATTTTGGTCCTTCGAGTTTGGGATATTATGACCATCCATGTATATGTCCTTTATATCAGGACATGTTTTTCTTTGTCCTGGGTGATAGAAAGGAAAGCTTAATCCCAAAAGATCCTTCACATCTTAACTAATTGCTTCCCTATTATCAACACTTTGTATGTGTGTAGGATGTTTATTAAGTCAGTTAAATTAAGTCTTTTATCCATTTTTAACTTGAGCGAATTGTCATTTTAGTGTGGAGCTGTAGAATCTCTTTATATATCATGGATTTTGGACCTTTATTGGATATGTGATTTCCAAAATCTTTTTCCATTAAGTGGGTTTCTTTTTCATCTTCTCACACCTTACCCGTACCTAACACCTTAAACAAAAATTAATTGAAAATGGACAAAGACCTGAAGATATGATCCAGGACCATAAAACAGAAGAAAATGTGGGGGAGGATCTTCAGATATTGTGCTGGGCAACTGTTTCTTAGACTGACACTCAAAGCACATGCAATGAAAGAAAAAATAGATAAAGAGAACCTCCTTATAATCAAGTCATTTGTGCTTAAGAGTACCTGGTCAATAAAGCAGCCTACACAATGGAAGAAAACATTTGGAAGTTGAATGAAAATGAGAACAAAACATATCAAAACCTGTGGGACATCAAAAAGACACTGGTAAAAGAGAAATTAATAGCCCACAATGCTTATATTTAAAAAGAAGAAATAAGGAAGCAGTTGTAGCTCAAGTGGTTGTGCACCTGCTTCCCACATGTAAGGTACAGGGGTCAATCTCCAGCTCTGGTACCTAAAATCAAACAATCACAGCTAAAATGGAACTAACTGCACATTTGAGGAACTAGAAAAAGAACAGCAAACTAATCCTAAACCAAGCTGGAGAAAAGAAATAGTAAAGATCAGAGCAGAAATAAATGAAATCAAGAACAAAAAAACCCATAGGGAATGGGAAGCAGCTGTGGTTCAATCTGTTGGGCTCCCACCTACCATATGGGGGGCCCTGGGTTCACATCCTGGGGCCTCCTCCTAAAGGCAGGCTCCCCCGTACTCTGTGGTGAGCCACCAGCCCTGGCACCGCAGAGGGCTGCCCAGCCTGCAAGCACCGTGGAGTGCCACTGCCCACAATGGCCACAGAGACCTGACTCAGCAAGGTGATGCAACATAAAAGGGAGACAAGAAACAAACAAACAAAGAAACACAGGAGAGCACGCAGTGAATGGACACATATACCAGAAAACAAGCAACCCACAAGGACAGCAGAGGATAAATAAAAAATAAATACAGACACAGAAAACCACACAGTGAATGGACATAGAGAGCAGACAGCAAGCAACTTGCAAGGGGTTAGGGATATGAAATGAATGAGTGAATGAATGAGTGAATGAATGAATAAATGAAAATAAAATGAATGAATGCAATAGGGAGAATCAACAAAATGAAAAATGAAGTTGGTTCGCTGAGAATTTCAACAAATTTGACAAAGCCTTAGGGAGAGTAGTAATCAAAAAAGATGCAAATATATAATATCAGAAATGAGAGGGACACATTACCACTGGCCCTGCAGAAATCAAAAAAGAGAGATCAAAAAAGGATGCTATGCATGGTGGCTGCTGGGTGTGGGGAATGGGAGGAAGAGATGAGATGTGGAGGCGTTTTTGGGACGTGGAGTTGTCCTGGATAGTGCTTCACGGACAATTACAGGACATTATAGATCCCCCCAGGGCCCACTGGATGGAACGTGAGAGAGTCTGGGCTATGATGTGGACCATTGACTATGGGGTCCAGTGATGCTCAGAGATGAACTTACCAGGTGCAATGGGTGTGTCATGATGATGGGAGAGAGTGTTGCTGTGGGGGGAGTGGGGGGGCGGGGGCGGTGGGGTTGAATGGGACCTCATATTTTTCATAATGTAATTTAAAAAATAATAATAAATAATTTAAAAAAAAGGATGCTATGAATTACTGTGTGCAAAAAACTAGACAATGTAGATAACATGGACAAATTCCTAGAAAACGCACAAACTTATACTAGGGGTTCTGAACAAGGTTTCAACACCCCCCCAAGGGTCTGTGGGAAGATTACAGGGGGTCTATAAGCTTGAGGGAATTTTGAATAATCCTAAATTTTAATTTAAAGACATGCCAATGTTAAGTGTCAAAAACTCTGCTGCTACAGTCTGAGAAAATATTCTTGGTTTTCACCTGACTGGCAAAGGGTTCCGTGGAACAAAAAAGGACAAGAACCCCTGACCTCCACTGACTGTAGAGGAAATAGGAGATCTCAACAAAACAATCACAAGTAAAAAGATTGAAATAGTCATTAAAAACCTCCCAAAGGGAAGCAGATTTGGCTCAACTGATACAGCGTCTGCCTACCACATGGGAGGCCCAGAGTTCAAACCTAGGGCCTCCTGACCCATATGGTGAGCTGGCCCACATGTAGTGCTGATGTGTGCAAGGAGTGTCATGCCACACAGGGGTGTCCCCAGCATAGGGGAGCTCCATGCACAAGGAGTGCACCCCATAAGGAGAGCTGCATGTACAGAAAAATACAGCCTGCCCAGAGTGGTGTCACACACATGGAGAGCTGATGCAACAAGATGATGCAACAAAAAGAGACTTGGATTCCCAGTGCCTCTGACAACAATACAAGCAGACACAGAAGAATACACAGCAAATGGATACAGAGAGCAGACAACTGGGGGAGTTGAAGGGTGGAAATAAATAATAAATCTTAAAAAAAAAAAAAAACCAAACCTCCCAAAGTTGAAAAGTTCAAGAACAGATGGCTTCACAGGTGAATTCTTCCAGTCATTCAAAGATGATCTATACCAAACTTCCTGAAGCTTTTCAAAAAAAATTGAACAGTGAAGAATGCTACCAAACTGATTCTATGAAGCCAACATCACCGAATATCAAATAAATATCAGATAGAGATACCACAAAAAAGAAAATTACAGTCCATTATCTCTAATGAATATAAATGCATAAAAGTCTTCAACAAAATACTTGCAAACCAAATAAAAAATCACATTAAGAAAATTATTGCCACAAGTTGGTTTTATCCCAGGTATGCAAGGGTGGTTCATCACAAGAAAATCAATTAGTGTAATAAACCACATTGATAAATTGAAGAGGAAATATCACATGATCTTCTTGACTGATGCAGAAAAGGCATTTGTCAAAATACAGCACCTTTTCTTGATAAAAATACCCAAAAGATAAGAATAGAAGGAAGCTTTCCCAATTGGTAAAATGTGTATAGGAAAACCTTACAGCTAGCATGGTACTCAATGGTGAAAGGTAAAATGTTGTGGGCAACTGGCTTAACTATCTGTAGCTTCCTGTTATTATACATGATGTTGCAATTTCTTCCTGTTACTGTAAATGGTACCTTATTGTAGATGGTGCAGATGCTTCCTATTGTGAGCTGATTGCAGCAATAGAAAGCTTTCCTGCTAAGATCAGGAACAAGACAAGGATGCCCACTCTCACTACTGTTATTCAATATTGTACTAGAAATTCAAGCTAGAACAATTAGGCTAGGATAAAGAAATAAAAGACATCCAGATAAGAAAGTAAGATGTAAAACTTCCACTATTCACTGAGGATATGACTGTATACCTAGAATCTCCTGAAAAATCCATAACAAAGCTACTAGACCTAATAGACAAGTTTGGCAAAGTGGCAGCATATGAGATTAATATGCAAAAATGAATAGCGCTTCTATACATTACTGGTATGCAATCTGAGAAGGAAATCAGAAAAAAAATTCATTCCTAATAGTAACTAAAATAAAATAGGAGTAAAATTAAGCAAAGATATAAAGGGCCCATATTCAGAAAACTCCAGCACATTGCTAAAAGAAACCAAAGAAGGCTTAAATAAATGGACAGACTTTGTTCCTGGACTGGAAGGCTAAATATCACTAAGATGTCAATTTTACCCAAACAGATTTACATATTCAATGCCATCCCAATAAAAGTCCTGTCACCCTTTTTTTGCAGAGATGGAAAAACCAATGATCACATTTGTTGGAAGGGAAAGTGTCCCTGAATAGATAAAAAATGGCTTGAAAAAAGAACAAGGTTGGAGGACTCTCACTTCTGAACTTTAAAGGATATTATCAAGGGAAGCAGATTTGGCTCAACTGATCAAGTGTTCAAACCCAGGGCCTCCTGACCCATGAAGTGAGCTGGCCCACACGCAGTGCTGCTGTGCACAAGGAGTGCCATGCCATGCAGGGGTGTGCCCCATGTAGGGAACACCATGTGCAAGGAGTGCATCCTCTAAGGAAAGCTGCCCCACCTGTAAAAAAAAGCACAGCCCACCCAGGACTGACACCACACATGTGGAGCGGTGATGCAGCAAGATGACACAATGAAAAGAGACACAGATTCCCAGTGTAACTCACAAGAATGCAAGTGAACACAGAAGAACACACAGCAAATGACACAGAGAGCAGGAAGGGGAAAGAAATAAATAAATAGATCTTTTTTAAAAAATAGAAAAATAAAGGATATTACTGAGCTAGTGGTAAAAACAGCATGGTACTGGCATAAAGACAGATTAAATAAAGGAAACAAATTAAGAATTCAGAAACAGACCCTCACGTCTATAGTCAAGTATTTTTGACAAGCCTGTCAAGTCTTCCCAGCTGGACCAGAACAGTCTACTCCCTCGGTGCAGGGAAAACTTGATATCCATAGCCAAAAGAAATAGGACACCTATCTCACACCTTACACAAAAATTAACTCAAAATGGGTCAAGACCTAAATGTAAAAGAGACAACCATAAATGTGCTAATAGAAAATGTAGGAAAACATCTTTGATATCTTGTGACCAGTGGTAGTTTCTTAAACTTTACACCCAAAGCAGGAGCAACAAAAGGTAAAATAGATAAATGGAACTGCCTCAAAATTAAACACTTTTGCACCTCAAAGGATCTTGTCAAAAGGGTGAAAAGGCAGCCATTCAATGGGAGAAAATCTTTGTCAATCACTTATCCAGGCTAGTGGAAGCGTTTTGGGCCTGGAACCCCTACACTACCCGGTGGTTTTAACACAATGAGCTCTCTCGGCACTGGGTATGCTCTGTCAGCCTCTACATTCCCTCCTGATGGGAGAGTTTTTCAGGTTGAATATGCTATGAAGGCTGTGGTAGATAGTAGTACAGCTATTGGGATCAGATGTAAAGATGGTGTTGTCTTCGGAGTAGAAAAATTAGTCCTTTCTAAACTTTATGAAGAAGGTTCCAACAAACAGCTTTTTAATTTTGATCGGCGTGTGGAAATGGCGGTAGCAGGTTTATTGGCAGATGCTCTTTCTTTAGCAGACATAGCAAGAGAAGAAGCTTCTGACTTTAGATCTAGCTTTGGCTGTAACATTCCATTCTAACATCTTGCAGATAGAGTGGCCATGTATGTTCATGCCTATACACTGTACAGTGCTGTTAGACCTTTTGGATGCAGTTTCATGTTAGGGTTGTACATTGTGAAGGATGGTGCACAAGTCCACATGATTGATCCATCAGGTGTTTCATATGGTTATTGGGGCTGTGCCATTGTAAAGCCAGGCAAGCTGCAAAGACAGAAATCAAAAAGCTTCAGATGAAAGAAATGACCTGCCATGACGTTATTAAAGAAGTTGCAAAAATAATTTACATAGTACATGGTGAAGTTCAAGATAAAGCATTTGAACTAGAGCTCAGCTGGATTGGTGAATTAGCTAAAGGAAGACATGAAATTGTTCCAAAAGATATAAGGGAAGAAGCAGAGAAATATGCTAAGGAATCTTTGAAGAAAGAAGATGAATCTGATGGTGATAATATGTAACATTTACATCTGCTTCTGTTTTAAATTTCTATATAGTCCCATGTAAACTATTTAGCCCAATGGATTATTTTATACCCAGTAACAACTTTTCATTAAAATTTGTCTTATAATCATTGATGTTTGCTTAATATCTGCTTAACAAAATATTTGCTTAACAAAATTAGTGTGGGCAATTGAAAACCCAGTACTCAGAATTAAAATGCCTGCTTAAACATTCCTTAGAGGCTGTGGGATCATATGAATTTAAAACTCCAGTCCACTAATGTAGAAGCTAAAAATAACCTGCTGGGCTGTTGTTGCTCAGTTTTGTAATTAAATGATGTTGGTTATCCTCCTCTCTTAAACTTTAGGTGTAATTTAGAAAAACAGATCCTACAACATGTGAGTCAAGAATATTTCTCTTTTCCTTTATTGTCATAAGGAGGAATGGATTTAAGAATTAAAGATCCAAATCTGTCACTTTAAAAAAAAATCACATATCCAGTAAGTGTTTAATATCCAAGATATACAAAGAAATAATACAACTCAAGAGTAAAAAGACAAACTTCCCAAGTAAAAAATGGGTCAAAAACTTGAAAAGAAAATTGTCCAAAGTAGAAATACAAAAGGTGAAGAAACACATGAAAAAAATGATTTTCATTAGCAGTTAGGGAAATGCAAATCAGAACTACATGAGATATCATTTCACACCTATTACACTGGCCACTCTTAAAGTTGGAAAACTAAATGTTGGAGAGGATATGGAAAGATGGAGACATTTATTCACTTAGTGGGAATACAGAATGGTACCGCCATTGTGGAGGAATGACTGGCACCTCCTAAGGAAGTTGAATATCGATCTAGCATGTTACCTGGCAATATCATTACTATGTATGTTCTTGGAATAACTGAGAGCAGAGACACCAACAAACATCTGGACATTGAAATTCACAGTGGCATTATTCATGATTGTCAAAAGTTATAAGCAACCTGGGTGTCCATCAAAGATGAATGGATAAACTGTGGTATATACACATAATGGAATATTATGCAGCTGTAAGAAGAAATGAAATTGTGAAGCATATAGAAACATGGATGAACCTAGAGGACATTATGTTGAATGAAGTAAGCCAGACACAAAAAGACAAATACTGTATGATTGTGCTATTATGAACTAAATATAAAATATAAACTCATGAAGTTAACAATTAGAATATAGGTCACCAGAAAAGGAAATGATAGTAGAGAATGGAAAGCTGAGGGTTAATGTGTGCATAACTGGTAAAAAGGTTATTTGTAAATCTTTGAAAATGAATAGAAGCACTTCATGGTGTTTGTAATTAGCTGAGCTATACATGGGTATGACAGTGGTTGAAAGGGCAAATCTAAGGTCATGTATATTACTAGAAGGTAAGCTAAAAACTGTACCATGGGACTTCATAAGACACTGAAACCTCATGTAAAGCATGAATGTGGGTGATATTGCATATATGAGAGTTTTTGCAAAATAAAAATACAAATATACAGAGAGAAAGAAAAAGAATAGCAGCTTTGTACAGCAGGGGAAACAGAGAGATTTCGAGGTATGAGTTTTTTGGGGGATTTGTTTATTATTACTATTATTGGAATAATGGGAGTGCTCTAAAATGATTGAAGTAATGAATGCACAAATATGTGATTAAATGGAATACCATCTATCAGTTTGGAACAATTTACGGTTTATTAATATGTTTCAATAAAATGGATTTGTTTAAAACAGTGCTAAAATAAAAGAAAAAATAAGGAATTTTAGTCTTCAAAAGACAACATGGAGAAAGTGCAGGTCAAGCCAACTAGTGGGAGAATACTTTTGCAATCCATATATCCAAGAAAGGACTCATAGTCTTAATATAGAAATAACCTTTACCAATTAATAAGAAAGGCAAAGAGCCCAGTAGAAAGATGGAGAAAACACTTGAAAAGGCCCTTCATAAAAGTGTATTAACAAGTAACCTATTAGTGTATGAAATAAAGAATCTTCTTCAGTCACAAGGCTTGTTCTTCATCTTTGGTTTTCTGAGGCACCAGGAACTGAACCTGGGATCTCCCTTGTGGGAAGCAGGTGCTCAATCACTTGAGCCACATGCACTCCCCGCTCACTTTTTAAAAATTATATATTTCCTCCTGGGGATTCTTGCTTTTAGTCCATAGAGATCCAGTGCATCTGGGTTCCTACTTAATCTCAAGGATCCAGAAATTTCCTGGGACAAAAAATTCAGTCAAAAAGTATTTATTGAAGTAATAAAGGACACCAAATGTTTGCAAAACTTTCTGAGATTTAAAAATTTTAATTGTATGATAAATTCAATCAAAGTGAACAGGGCACATCCCACAGAATGAAGCCTGGCCAGCTTTAGCAGCTGTGTAATCAGGGTGTGTCCCTTGAAATATAATTCTGATTAGGTTTATGAACTGTTTCTCCCTGTATAAAGGGAAGACAAATAGAGGAGATATTTAACCAAAAAAGAACAAGATGAAGAGTACAGGACTTTAGTAGAAAAGCCAAGTGCTGCTTTCCTGTGGGACCTACCTTGAAATCTAGTTGGCTTCACTCTTATGGTTTCAGTTCTGGTTATTTTTCCATCTAATTATTATAAGCCAGCTCAACTCCATTCCCACTTTATAAATCCTGTCAATTTCCAGACTTTTCAAAAAATCAAAACAATATTTCAAAATCTTTAAATTTATTATTGTCTACTTTTATTATACATTATTTTATCTCTTATGCATTCCTGCCAACCTTCTGCATAGAACAGCATTTACACTTTCTATCTTTTGCTGCACAAAAGCGAGTCCTTGTCTGGTGTTAACGAGAGTCAGTTAAATGACACTGGGATTTCTGAGAAGAGAAAAAGATTCCTTAACAAAGACAGGAGGCTAGTCCCCAAATCTATCTCTCTGAACTGGAGAAAACTTCAGTGTTTTATAACATTAAAACAAAGACAGGCAGATTTAGATAATGAGGTTAAAGATAGTTTAATCTTATTAGGTGCAGATTGGTTTCATACTTAGCTCATTTGAAGTTTAAAGTTTAGGCTATTGCACATATTAGACACAGGCCAACTTTGATCAGAACTCACTTGGTCAGCTCTGGGCTGAATTGTATTTCTTCATTAATAAATATTGAAGTCTGAGTCAGGAGTTTCAGACTCCAGCGTTGCAGAAAAAGATAAGGGCATACATGTTGGGCCAGTCACAAGTTATCCTGTTACTTGCTAATTAAAGGGAAAAGATTATGCAGTTATAAAACATAGAATCATCATCAAAGAAAGAAGTCATAAGGGGTAAAGTTCAGTGAGCTACAACAGTTCCAAATCATTTCTTCTGCCTACATTACAATATGTGAGAAGGTTAAAAAGCATTTAAAGAATGATTCAGCAACTATAATAATATTTGTTAGCTCATGATTACAATTCCCCCCTTTTCTTTGTCCATTCCTCAGTCTTGAGGGATATCTGGGCAATGAATGCTTGACTTCTTCATGCTGAAAAGGGGCATCAACATTATGGGCTAGAGAGATGAAACTGCTTTGCTTACCAGTGGGTGTCTTCCTGAGTCGCATGTTGTCTTATTGGAGGGACTGGAACCCCTGGGTTTCAGGACTCAGCTGGAACAAGAACAAACCAACACTTTAAATCTCTGAGAAATAATAAGTAAATTGAAAAATACAGATTTAAATACAAATTAAAAAGTAGGATTATTATCATGGAATTTAGAAATGAATATAATCAGGTCTGAGGGGGTGTTGATTTCATATGATTTTGTAGCTTGATTATGGTTTTGGGTGTCCCAAGGGTCCTTAAGAGCACTTCTGTTTCAGCCTTTGCATACTGTGGCAGTTTGTGATATTTATATCTCACTGAGACCTTCAGAACGACCTCTTGACACTACTTGAAATCTCTTAGCTATAGAAAATTTTTCTTTTATTTCTTTTCTCCATTATGATCAAGATCATTCTCTGAAAGCATTTCTGATCCCAAGGTGCCAGGGAGGCTTATTCCTGGGAGTCATGTCCCACATAGGAGAGAAGGTAGTGAATTTATCTGCAGAGGTTGGCTTAGGGTTAAGCCATATTAAGTAACAAGGAGGTTTTCTGGCTGTGTCTGTTAGGCATCAATTAAAATTAAGCCTAGATTTTTGTTTGTTTTTTAAGGCGGTACTAGGGTTTGAACCCAGGATTTGTACCTGGGTAGCAGGTGCTCAGCCACTGAATTACACATGCTCCCTAGACTTAGTTTTGTCTTTAAAAAATCAGGTTTATAATTGCAAGATTCTAGACTGAAGTCATGGCTCATTAGCATATTTTCTTTTATGATGCAATGTTCATCACTGCTCAACATTCTTCCCATAGGTTTCCCTGTTATAAATTTAAATGAGGACAATCTTCTTACTAACAGGAGTGGATGTTAGATTTGGATCTTGTAAAGGTTTTTTTTTTTTTTTTTTTTTAAACTTAGAGTTTCTGTAAGATTGAGAGAATAGCAGGAATTCCTCAGATGGGGACGTTTACAGTTCTATGCTTTCCCTAAAGTCCCATAAGGGATTTCACAAATACTTTTTCATTTTATGCCTACAACACTTTGAAATGCATCATGGTACTACTGAAACCTGAACAGAATATTAAGATTTCATCTGTTATTTTAGATTCTATGTCAAATAAAACTAATTAGAATGTCTAAACAAACAGACCTGATGGAGTAAATCAGATGTTGTGCAATGGAAAGTTTAGATTTTTGATAAAATAGCCCTTCTGTCCTTGGTCTCACATAGAAATTAGAGTTCCAATATATAGATAATATCACCTTTTACACTGAATTTTTACTCACTTTAATCTTTAACCATATCAACCCCATTCATCTCTCTGATTTTACTTGGATCCTTTCTGTAGCTTCTTGAAGAGTTGTATGGAGTTGACTTTTGAGAATTAATGCTGCTTTTTCAGCACCTTCAGAGCTAGATAATTTTAACACTGAGTCTCAGGTGTCACACAGACACCTAAGGTTTTAGTGACCTACAAATTATGCACAAAGAACAAAGCATCTCAGAACATGAAAATAACAAAGTCAAGAAACAAATATGATTGCTGCAAGAGAATACAATCTAGGCTTTAATTTACTTATTTTTAAAACATAATAAACTTTATTTTAAAAGAGGCTTTAGATTACAGAAAATTTACATGAGAAGTATAAGGGATTCCCATATATCCTACACTGTCCCCTTCCCCATCTTCCCCTATTTAAAATACCTTACAATTTGGTGGTAGTTTCATTAAAATTAATGAGTAAATATTGAAGCATTGTAAATTAGTCAGGATTCTCTAGGGAAACAAAACTGACAGAAGATATCTGTAAATGGTATGAAGTTTATAATATTGTCTCACATGACTGTGGAAATGCACAAGTCCTAATTCCCTAAGGCAGGCTGCAAACCAGGGCCTCCAGTGGAAGTCCTTGATGAGCTCCCCAGAAGACACTGACTGTCTGAAGTAGACTTTCTGTCTCTAAATCCTGAAATCACTTCCCCTTTCAAGGTATTCAACTGATTGGACGACACATCACTCACTGCTGATGTCAGTCTACTCATTGATGGTAGATATAATCGGCCATCTGTGCAATCAACTCACTGATGATTAAAGTCTGTGAAATGTTCTTCTCTTACAATTAGCCCAGTGCTTGCTTGACCAAACAGTTCGGCACCATTACCTGGCTGACTTGATACATTAGCTTATCACACATGGCTACTTACCAAAGTCTATAGTTTACATTGTGGTTTTCAGTTAATTCCAATGTCCCCAAAATGCTCTATGTACCACCTATTATTCCCTCTCCCTCCCTTCAAAACCTCTGGTAACCATTATCTTTATATCAATGTTACATGTTCCTCCATTGCTACAATATTAATAGTTTACTTTTTTATGGTTGCATTCCTTCCTAATGTTTGTTCATTCCTTAACATTGAGGACATTGTTATGATTCCAGCTCAGCTGCAGATTGAGAGAAGGCTTAGATCTTATGAGTCAGATGGAAGGAACTGTTTTGTTTTCAGTTCTAGATAGTCAGTGTTTTTCTGGGATGGGGGTTGTTCATCATTATAATTTTGTGGGTTTTCTTGGGTGAATCTGATGGATGGAGAGTAGGTGTTGGCTGCAGTTCTGCTGAATTTCAGGTCTCAACCGGAATATGAACAGACCAAACATTTAAGTCTCTGAGACATATATTTAATGGGTATAGTGCTAATTACAGGTTCAAATAAAAGGGATAGAAGAACCTTGTGTAGGACAATTATAAATGAGTCTAACTGTGTTACATTGGGAAAATAGATCCTCATTCTCCAAGATAACACCCAACAACATGATAATGATTTCAAGAGATTCTGTCCTTGGCTATGCTATCCAGAGGGCTCCAGAGTCCTCAGCAACAGCCCTATTTGAGGCTTTGTTTACAGTGGCAGTTAGTGCAGTCTGCCTGAGACATGCATGAGTGTAACCACTGGAATGACACCCCCAACTTAATATAAAAGCTCTTAGCCAGAAAAACTCTTGTGTATTTGAGGTTTCTCCCTTTTTGTCAAGGTCTTTTTCCAAATGCATCACTGGTTGGTGCTTGGTATTAATCCCTTGGTGCCATGGATGCTCATCCATGGAAGTCATGTCCCATTGTAGGGTGGAGAAGGTAGTGTGTTTATTTGCTCAGTTTGGTTTATAGAAAACCCACATTTAAGTAAGAAAGGGGTTTTGAAGAGGTAACTCTTAAGCAATAATTAAATAGAAAGAGGAACAGAACATTCCTACAATTGTATTTTCAACCAGAGACCTCCACCTCCCCAGCATTCAACTGTTCCTTCCTAAGCCTTTCCCCAAGTTCCATTATAGCCCAACCCACTCCTCCAACCATGCTCACTCTCTCAAATTCCTGTACCACCATCACCCCCATCCACTGCCAAACCACCACCTTTCACCTTATCATAGGTTCTTCCCAGACTGAGGATTGGCTCACCACTCACTACTCCCTTTATGTCTCCTGGGAACCTGTCTTCCAGACTATCTCTGTGAGTCTGTTCAATATGTTTGGTCATATCAATGAGGTGATGGAATATTTGTCCTTTAGTGACTAGTTTACTGCACTCAATGTAACATTTTCAACATTCTTTTTTGTATGTCAATACTTCTTTTCTTCTTACAGCTGGTGAATATTCCATTATATGTATATACCACATTTTTCTCATCCACCCATCTGCTTAGGAGCACTTGGGTTGCTTCCAACTTCTGGCAATACTGAATACTGCTGCTATAAACATTACTGTACATATATCTGTTCATGTCCCTGCTTTCAGTTCTTGTGGGTATAAACCTAGTAGTTCAACTGCTGGATCATATAGCAAATCTATAGTTAGCTTCCTAGGAAACTCCCAAACTGCCCTCCACAATGCCTGCACTACTCTACATTCCTACAGCAGTGGATGGATGTTCCCATTCCTCCACATCCTCTCCATCATTGTAGTTTTCTGTATTTTTGTTTTTTTAAAATTAGCAACCAGTCTAATAGGTTTAAGATCATATCTCATTCTAGTTTTGATTTGCATTTCCATAATAGCTAGTGATGCTGAGCATCTTTTCATGTGTCTATTAACTATTTGTATTTCCTCTTTGGTAAAGTGTCTATTCAAGTCTCTTGCCCAGTTTTTAAATGGGTTGTCTTTCTATTTTCAAGATGTAGGATTTGTTTATATATGCTGGATATTAGATCATTATCAGCTAAGTGGCTCCCAAATATTTTTTCCATTGAGTAGGCTGCCTTTTCACTTTCTTCACAAACTCCTCTGAAGGACAGAACTTTTACATTTTGAGGAGTTCCTATTTTTCTTTCATTGCTTGGTTTGGGTGTGAAGTTTGTGAAACCATTTCCTACTACAAGATCTTGTAGATGCTTCCCTACATTATCTTCTAGGAGCTTTGTGCTCTTGGCTCTTATATTTAGGTCTTTCATCCATCTTGAGTTAATTTTTGTATAGCGCATGACATAGTGATCCTTTCTCATTCTTTTGGGTGTGGATATCCATTTCTCCCAGCATCATTCTGTTCCAGTAGGGTGGGCTTGGTGGCCTTCCTGAATATCAGTTGGGCATACATTTGTGTGTCTGTATCAGAACTCTCAATTCAGTTCCAGTGGTCAGGATGTCTGTCCTTGTGCCAATACCATGCAGTTTTGACCACTGTAGATTTATAGTATGCTTTAAAGTCATGTAGTGTGATCCCTCCAATTTTGCTTCATTCTATTTCTATAAGTTATTGGCTTTTGGGGGCCACTTGACTATCCAAACAAATTTCATCGTTGACTTTTCCAGTTCAATAAAAAATGCTGCTGTAATTTTTATTGGTATTGTGTTAAATCTGTAAATCCATTTGAGTGGAATAGATACCATAATGATATTTAGTCTTCTAATCCATGAACACGGAATATTCTTCCATTTATTTAGGTCTTCTTTGACTTCCTTTTTTAAAAAAATGTGTACAAGTCATTTACATCCTTAAATTTATTGCTAGATATTTGTTTCTTTTAGTTATTATTATAAGTGGAATATTTTCATTTACAGACTGCTCAATATTAGTGTAGAGAAATTCTGAATTTTGCATGTTGATCTTAATCCTTCCACTTTGCTGAACTCATCTATCAACTCTATAAACTTTGTTGTGCATTTTGGGGCACTTTCTACATATAAGATTGTATCATCTGCAAATAGTGAAAGTTTTACTGCTTCCTTTTCAATTTGGATTCTGTTTATTTTTCTTCTGGCTCTAATCTTTTATGAGAATTTTCTAAAAGAAGCTATTTTTAGAATTAAAAATATTTGACAGTTAATTTGTATTGAGGACATCAACTACAGACCATAACATAAGTTTTGTTCTGTTTCACCTTTACACTTTTTGTTGATGATGAACCTTTGACATGTACCTGACTGCTTGTGCTGTCAGAGAAACATCAGAGTAAATGTAACTTACAATGAAATTTGTTTTCATTTTCTGTGACAAATAATATCTTTAAAATAACTAAAACCATTACTAACAATACCATTCTCTTGTCTTATATAATGAAGATCATTATCATAACATAGCATGAACAGTGAGAACATTGTTAACTCTCTAGGAATTTTATACAAAATTTATTTATATTAACATTTTACCCTAACAAATTTAACCAAGCAAGGGTTAAAAATCTCTTTCAAAACTTTCAGTACTTCCTAAACACCTCCCATGTAATTCATAAAATATTAAATGAACTTTATTTTTAGCACCTCACTTTTTGGAAGGTGAAAGAAAAAAATTAGTTACAATGCTTTGAAATAAAAAGATATTCCATAGGGTTTGACATTGAAAGAGCAAAATGTCAAAAGTTGTCAGGTTTCAACATTATGTTATAGAGGAAAATGGGTTATTGTGAAGAAATGTTTGGGTTTTTTTGCTTAACTAAAGTTAAGAAAAGCCTTAGTTCTTTAAAATGTGAGACTATTTTTCTTAAATACAACCATAGGCATGAAAAAGTTAACATAAAGTATTTTGATAAGACACAGACTTTCTGCCTTTTACACTGATTATTGAGGAAAAAAGACTCTTTATAGTGTCTTCCTAAAACAGACCAACAGTGGAACTGATGTAGCTCAAGTGGTTGAGCACTTGCTTCCCATATATGGGTTCCCAGATTCAATCCCTGGTAACTTCCAAAAACAAAACCATAAGAAACTAGCAAACAAAGGAAAAAAAAAAAAAAAACTCAGGGACCTGGTTGGCTCAGTGGTTGAGCGCCAGCTTCCCACATAGGAGATCTGTGTGTCAGTTCTGAATCTGAGTACTCAAACAAACAAAAACAGACCAATAAACCAAGAAATAATGTCACCTTAATAGAGAGAAAACCAAGTTTCCATTTTTCATCAGTATATTATTTGATAGTAAGGTTTTAAAAATTTTTATAGACCCATTAAATCTTTCCCAACTTTGACCATAATTTCCTATTCCATGAACCTTATGTCACTTTCTGTATCTATTGAGGTTTTGTCCTACATTTTCTTCTTTCTCATTCCATAACAAACAGTCATTTTATTTTAGGAAAAACTACTTTCTTTTTCCTTAATAAAAATACATACTTAAGTTACCAAATTGATTTTTGAAACTGTCTACAAGTAAACATATTACAATGAAAATTTACCATCAAAATTGAGCTTGACAGAATAATATTAAATACTTAAAACACCTTAGTTAAAGCACTCTGAAACAGTAATATACAATCATTTAGCAAAGATTAATAGGTATTACACTGTTTCACCCAAAGTGTATCATATATGATTTAATTTTATATGAATTTTGAAATCTATGAGGATATTTTGCCTATACAATTTTGTTAAACATGTAGAATTAGTTATAAATATAATATAATTCATTGGAAGCTTGGAGAGAAATTTTCTCTTAAATGAATTACTTCTATTTATTTTCTTAGAAGTGAAGGGTGTGTGGGCGGGGTGCTGTGATTTTTGGGATTGTCCAGGTTGTTTACAGTAACACAAGTATTAGTGCCCTGAAATCTAGTGCCCTAGGGTATGTTGGGGCTTATTTAGCTGCTGTTTAAGCTTGAGAGGATTTTTTCTCCATTCTTTTTCTTTTAAAATAATTTTGTCTATCTAGATCTACTTTCACGAGCAGTTCTGTAAATCAATTGTCAAAAATCTTAGTAATCAGGCTTATAAATCTAAATAAGATTGAAATATTTGCAAGACCTACTGGGTCTTCAATAAGATTTAGGAAATATTATTATTACAAAAGGGGATTTAGGCTATGTCAGGACATACAGAGGTAAGACAGGAAGATTTCAAAGAGTATCAAAAGCTTGACTTCCCCAATTTCTAGGATTCCAGGAGGTTTTTTTTTTTTCTTTTTGGAGCGATAAAAATGTTCTAAAATTGATTATGGTGATGAAATCACAGCTCTGTGATTATACTGAGAACCATTGATTATACACTTTGGATGGATTGGATGGTATGTGAATAAAACCGATTTGAAGGGGAAAAAAAGGAAGAAATTATATCCATGCCAAATACCTGCAGGATGGATTCATCTACCATCCTGTGAACAGTAGGCCTCAGCTGTATGAACCTGCTCATTCAACATCAAATTTAGGTTAGGTTAAGTTAGGAGGTCAACACAATCACCTGAGAATAATTAAAGTTGAGGTTAAGTACTCCCCCAGTGAAAATTTATGCAAAATTTTCAATTTAGGGAAAAACTAACCAGACCTCAAAACCATACCCTGAGGTCTTATAAAAGGATAACTTCAGGGAGCAGATGTGGCCCCAGAGGTTTGGTGACTGCTTCCCACATGGGAAGTCCCAGGTTCAGTCCCTGTGGCCTCCTAAAAATAAAACAAAACAAAACAAAAAAACAAACAAATGAAAAGGCCAACTCTGGGGAGCTGATGTGGCTCAGTGGTTGAATGCTGGCTTCCCATATATGGGGAATCTTCCACCCCAGTACCTGAAAAAAAGTGATAATTTCATAAAGATGGATCATAGTCATAATCTTTGAAACATAATGAAGTTTTCAAAGTCAATTCAGTAGTTAGAGATAAGATGCTACAAAAGACAAAATCTTTGCATGTAGAGAGTAACATCGTGTGCATGTAACATGAAAGAATCTCTCTGGAGTCCCACTGAATGATTAGTCTAGAATTCTATTTAGAGAATTGAATTAATGAATATATTCAAGCAAATATTTTATCATGTCTCTTCTCCTTCCCAACAACAGATTTTTCATATTGGAGGGAATCCATTTTAATCAATGATTTGGTAAAGGTTTCCATCACAACTTCAAATTGACACAATATGTGCTAATGCACATGGTAAAGAAGCCCTATGTCAGCACTGTTATTTTTTTCAAAGTCCCAGACAGTGAACTTAATTTTTTTTAAAAATTTTGACTGTATTTTTTGGATGATACATGGATCACAAATAATGTTAAATCGAAAAATATAAGAGGTTACCATAACCCACAACCTACCCCCCCACTCCTCAATCAACGTCTTTCATCAGTGTGGCACATTCATTGCATTTGGTGAATACATTTTGGAGCACTGCCACACAGCATGGATTATAGTTTATCATGTAGTTTACACTCTCCCTGAGTCCATTCACTGGGTTATGGCAGGATATAAAATGTCCAGCATCTGTCCCTGCAATATCATTTAGCACAACTACAAGTTAAAAAACCCTCAGTGACCAGTGATCCTGCAATGAACATAAGCAAAGTCAAATGATAGTTCAATTTTATGACTATTGTCTTTATGAGGAAGCCTTCAGAAGAACTTGTGCCCTTAGATAAAATTAGAGAATTCACATTGGAGAGAAATTATATGCCTGCCATCTCTGTGGGAAAGCATTCAGCCAACCTTCCAATCTACTAAGAAATCTGAGAGAACTCACAATTGAGAGAAACCCCATGAATATCATCTATGTGGGGGACTTTCACTCATCCTTCCATATTAGATAACATGAAAGAACTCACATTGGAAAGAAACAATATGAATGCCAGATATGAGAAAACACTCCAGTAATTGTTCTAACCTTAGATAACAGTAGAGAGAAACCATATGAATGTCATGTATGTGTGAAAGTATTCTGTCAATAAATAGCCCTTAGATTACAAGATAAAATTCACAGTAAAAATGTTACAAATATGGAAGATTCTCCAGCCTCAACCCTAACCTTCAAACAAATGAATCCTCAGATGAGTGTAATCCAATGTCAGTGTAATCAATGTGATACAGAATTCCCAACAGTGTGTTGCCCATTCTATGAGTAGAATCCAGTACCCCATTTATGCCAGTGCTCATGTCATAGGTATTGGGGCTCTACCTTCATCCTCTATCACCAGATAAGTAGACCTTCCAGATAGATGTCATAGGGGAGCAAAGCCAAAGGGGTGGGCAAGGAATCCTGATTCTTCCTAGGCCATCCCTGGGGCAGAAGCCAGGTCCGAGGAGACATACAGGTCACCTTGTTTAGCAACGTGCTTCCAGCTCCTCACACTCAGCAGCAAACCCTGGGATACAAGCTTTGAGCTGGAAGTCATCCACCATTTGTGCTCTTAGAGGGAGAGCTTTGTCTTGACTCCTGCCCTGAGACTGAGGTCATCTTATGGTTGTGGTGACATACAAGTTGTGTATGAGGGTAGGAGAGAAAGGGGCTGGACCTGGTACTCTTCTGAGGGGAAATGGTTTCCTCTGACCTTCGGTAGGCACCTATCCCACAGACATGGCTCATGAGGAAAGAGCTACATTTGGGTGGGATGGCTGGAAGGGTACAGCATGTTTGTCTGATATGAAGCTCTGTTTACAAAGCAGGCACAAAAAGCACTGCACCCACTCAGACTCTCTATTTACAGGAGCACTGGATATATTGATGGGCATGAATGCCTTCTCCCAACCACCCCTCCAGTGTGGCTAACTAAGAGCCAGGAAGTGCTCCTGTGACCAGCTTCCTGACTGAAGGGAAACATGTTTTATCTCAGAAAATATTGGAGAATGTGATAAGGAGAGAGTGGGCACTGTCTGAACTTTAATCCACCCCAGATTCCCATCAAATCTTGTGGTGATTAATGGCTGGTATCAGAACCTACCAGGATGCAGTTTTGGATTTAAACAATCTAGGAATCTAGCAAGATTGTGGGTGGCTGGGAGGTGGGATGCTTTGACCCTGGGAATAGACTGAAAAGGAGGGGGATTCCTCCAGGTGCAGATCAAGATGCCTGGATGTGAAGTACCCACAAAACACTTTTTCTCCTCTTTCCCTATACAAATTTTCATACTGGCATTGCATGGACACTGGGGACACCAGTGAATTAAGCATTGGGGTAACCTTCCCAAATCCATTGCTCTAACAAATGGATGTCTGTTGGGGTTGGGCAGAAAGCAAATGCTTGAAAGTTGGCCAAAGCATTGTGAAGCGGCAAAGAACAATGTAAATTATAATCCACAGCAGCAGTGCTCCAAAATGTATTCACCAAATGCAATGAATGTGCCACACTGATGAAAGAGGTTGCTGATGATGAAAGAGGTTGTTGATGTGGGAGGAGTGTGGGGGTGGGGGGTGGGGAATATTGGAACTGCTTATATATATATATATATATATATATATATATATATATATATTTTGAGATTTTTAAAAAATTTCTCTCCCCCCGCCCCACCCTCCCTCCCCAGTTTTCTGCTCTGTGTCCATTTGCTTTGTGTTCCACTGTGACTGCATCTATTCTTATCAGCAGCACTGGGAATTTGTGTTTCTTTTTGTTGAGTCATTTTGTTGTGTCAGCTCTCCCTGTGTGAGGTGCCATTCTTGGGCAGGCTGCACTTTCTTTCGTGCTGGGCGGCTCTCCTTATGGGGCGCACTACTTGAGCATGGGGCTCCCCTATGCGGGAGACACCCCTGCCTTGCTCGGCACTCCTTGCGCATATCAGCACTGTGCCTGGGCCAGCTCCACACGGGTCAAGGAAGCCCGGGGTTTGAAACACGGACCTCCCATGTGGTAGATGGATGCTCTAACCACTGGGCCAAGTTCGCTTCCCAAGTTCTAATTTTTAAATTCACTAAGTCTTTTTAATTTCTTTATTACCTTCTGCAGCAAAAGCCTCTCCACACACATGCGCACACATATCTAATCAGATCACTCCATCACTTTAATACTTCAATATTTTCCAATAATCAGACTAAGACCATTGGACTTACCATGGTCTTCAGGCTTGTAGCCAACTAGCCTGCCCTCCTCTCCAGGCCAGGCTATGACACTCAGCTGCCATCTGGGTGCTCTCAATTCCTGGGGCACAGCAGGTTCTCAGTTGTTTCAGGATTTCACATGTGTACACTAGGAATGAAAAAACAACAACCTCTAAACCTATTATTACTTCCACCAAAAATTTTAGAACTTTCCCTGTGAAAGTTTTATGGACAAAGTTTCTTTAAGTTCCAAGAAAACTTGATCACCACAAATTAAGTATATATGGCTAGGTATCTAAACTTTATCACTCATTTTTCTATAAATTTCTCTTCCAAACTAAACAGTATGTGTCAGGTGAGCAGCTGATCTGTTTTGCCAATGTAATTCCCCTCCCTGGCCCAGGTCTGACTCTTAGTACTCATGCAACCAACATTCACTTCTTACAAAAAGTGTACCACACTTGCCTTAAGATTGTTGCAGTGTAACTAGACTGTAAAAGTATAGAAAAATATAAAGAAACATAAAATTGAATATTTGGTTATGAAAAATGTTTGCTTCAAAAATAACAAAGAGTACATATTTTTAATTTCAGAAGTAAGTATTAACCAAGTCAAAATATACCATTTGGAAATAATTACTTTACAGAAAATCAAAATATTTTGCTTGAGTTTTCTTCACAAATAATTTTTCTTTCTCTCAGGAGATATCCAAAGAAATTCAAATGTTTGATTTTATATAAAAGTAGTTGAAACATACTCTCTATATACTCAAATCAATAATGGAGATGAACAATACCTGGCACCTCTAATATTTTAGGCTAGCTAAAAAATTTTTTTCTTGAAAGTTAGGGTCTCACACTGTATTCATCTGGACTCTCTAGGAAACAGAATCAACAAGAGATATTTGTCAATAGTAAGAGTTTTATCAGAGTCTCTCATGCAACTGTGGGTATGCACACGTCCAGATTCTGCAGGCAGGCTGCAACCAGGGACTCCAATGAAAGGCCAGTGAAGGTTCTTTTTTTTATATATTTTAAAGTTTTAAAAAATTTTATTAATGTTAATAGATCACATAGAATGTTACATTGAAAAAAGTAAAAGTTTCCCATATAACCCCCCACTCCCCACCCCCATCATTTTTGTAAATTGCATTTTTTGAAGATACATACATCACAAAAAAGGTTACATTATAACAAGCATAAGAGGTTCCCCTGTACCTCCCATCCCCCCACACCATTCCTCCCACACTAACAACCTCCCCCATCATTGTGGCACACTCATCCCACTCAGCAAACACATTTTGGAGCACTGCTACACCACATGGATAATAGTTTACTTTGTAGTTCACACTCTTCCGCAGTACATTCAGTGGGTTATGGCAGGATATACAATGCCCAGCATCTGACCCTGCAATATCATTTAGGAAAACTCCAAAGTCCCAAAAAAAGTCCCCTCATCACATCTCTTCTTCCCACTAGGGAGTGGGAAGTTGCCCTCAGCAACTACTGTGGTCACTTTGTCCCCATCAATGATACAATTCCTTCTATTAGTAGTCACAAATGTTTTATAGTAGAATATCACTAAGTCCACTCTAATCCATATTTTACTCCTCCATTCTGTGGGCCCTGGGATAGTGATATCCACTTCACCTCTATACTGAGAGGGGGCTTAGATTCCACATGGATGATGGATGCAATTCTCCTGCTTACAGGTGTAGGCACTCTCAGTTCCCTGGTGTTGTGATTGACCATCTTCACCTCCCTGTTAGCTGATCTGCATTAGTCCAATGAACCAGAGAGTAGGAATTACAACTCTGCTGAGGCTTAGGGCCCTGCTGGCACATGGGCAGTCCAGAGATTCAAGTCCCCTGAGCATACACCAATGCTAGCACCAACCAAAGGTTCAGTAAAAGTGACAGAAGAGGCATGTGTAGAAAGGCCACATCTGAGTCCAACTCCATCACACTCAGGAACACAAATTCCAAAGTAGGGCTTACTGACATGCTACTGAGCTCCAGAGTTATCTGCCATGATCATATCCCTGTGGGCCTCTGTAGCCCTCAGAGAACCAGTACCTGGGGTTGTATCCGCTTTGACTTTTTCTGGGGTCCTCCTGAGGAGTATGTAATCATTACCCCTCTGATGACCTTCTCTTTTTTGAAGATCTTAGACATATAAACTCATTTGCCTTTGCCATTTCCCCCTTTATTCAAGGTCAAAAAGCAGTTTTTAACACATGATCCTACATGTGGGCTATACATGTGGTCTGAGTTGACCCTTTCATTCAAGGTCTTTTTCTATGTACATCACCAGCTGGTGCCTGGTAGTAATCCCTCAGCACCAGGGAGATTCATCCCAGGGAGTGATGTCCCATGCTGGTGGGAATGTAATGCATTTATATGCTGAGTTTGGCTTACAGAGTGGCCACATTTGAGTAACATGGAGACTCCCAGGAGGTAGCTCTTAGGCACCCTAGGTAGCTCTAGGCCTAGTTCCTATTTCAGGCACACAGACTCATAAGCATAGTCATCAGTATCAGGGGCTCATTGTTGGAAAATCCATCTTTGTTTGTCTTTGCCGTTGCACTTGGGGGATTGTTGCTCTTCCATTGGGGAATGTGATAGAGCTCCCCTGGCTAGGAACTCAGCACTCCCTCAGTTGTCATTTGTAACTATTATCCAAACATTTTTATGTCCCCTATATACATGCCCTGGAGAACTCCCTCCCAACCATGTGCCCCCCATTAATAACATCCCACACGAGTGTTCCTCCCCTGCCATAGTTGAACCTCTCTTCCCCTGAAGGTTTTTGATGAGTTCTGGGAGTCTTTAGCTGTCGATAGATGAGTAGGGAAATTCTCACTCAATGCTGGAATCACTTCCCCTTTTAAGGTATTCAATGGACTGGATAAAGCATCACTCATTGCTGATAGCAACCTCCTTGACTGATGTCATTGTAATCAGCTATCTATGATTTACTAGAGCAGTAAAGTCAATGGTGACTAAAGTTCATAAATGCCCTTGCATTAAGGTTAATCCAGTGCTTGCTTAACCAAACAACTGGGCACAATTACCTGACTGAGTTGACATAATAGCCTAAGCATCACACATACTTTATTATGTGGTTCATAAATCAGAAAGCATTCAGAAAATAGAAGGGTGAGGAAGTGGAAAAGGGAAAATCATATAAAGAGAAGGTGGAAGCAAATGAAGAAATGTTGTTTTTGCTGATGTTGCTTCAGTTTTACATAGGGGGTGCCTTACAACATGGGGAGCAGATATATATTGAATAGTATGGTTTGCTTGTCTGTTCTGCTAAGCTATCTCTACTGGACCAAAGGAATTTTTATCACCAGGTATTGCTTATCTGCAGCTCTGTAGGATGTGTTCCATTGTCTCAGAAAGCCCCTGGAGGACAATTGTTTTCAGCTTCTGGAAAACCCTTCTGGGAAAGGCAGTCTGTTCCCAGCAATGCCCAGTGAAGGCAGCTATTTTATTTTACTCAACCAGCTTATGGGATTTTACATCCTTTAGGCCATCAGGTAAGTCTGAATTGAAGAGACATGTATTGTGTGGTACTTTTCTTGTTTAGTAAACTGACATACAAAAGCATGAAAAAATATATTTGCATTGACTAGGTATTGTCAGCATAACTATTATACTTATAAAGAGCAACACTGACACTCCAGCATGAGAGACTTGATTGTTTTACACATCTCCCTGGAAATAAAAAGCAGCACTGATTTTCTTTCTGAAAACACTGCACATCACTGCCCCAAACCCTGAATCCACAAGACTGAGACCTCTGGATAGAGACATGAATATTGCTTTGGTCATACATGAATTACAGAATGAAAAGATATAACCTATTTTCATTAACTGTATCTACCTCTTTTATATAATTAGAGGGAAATATTTGTGTTTTTTTTTGGTGTAATTTGATTACATTTTTCTTCACTGGCACTGACACAGGATATGTCTTGTCTCACATGTTTAATGAGGTTATTAGCAGCATAAATAGTAACCATCCCAACTGATTTTTCTAGAGCAAGAAAGCAGCTTTGAGTCCTGGAATGCACTGATAGCATCTTCAATAGGACCCAGTGTCCCTCGATTCTCCTTATATTTTAGTTCTGGTGAGTACCTGAAAGAAGTTTCCTCAGGAGTGATGGACCTCCTTTACTGTGTAAATAATGATCTGAATGCAGATATTTGGGATCAGGCTATCAGGGAGCCAGTGAGGTTATTGTACAAATTACTCTGGAATTTAATCAATTTGTAATGGTTGGATGGGAATCCACCTTATATTAGGATTCTGAGGTCTGCTTTGTTATAATGAGTCCCGAGAGAGAGAGAGAAAACATTGGGAAAAATATAAATAAAGAGAGATGAGAAATGTCATCACCAGATGAATGGACATGGAAAGACTAACATTGTGCCAGGGGAGAGCCAGAGAAGAGAGGAATTCTGAAGGTTTGACATTTAAACTGATACTGCAGGAAATGAGTTACGTGGTACATGGGATTGGAAGGTGGTGAGTGAGGATAATAGTTTTCAGTTGCAGAGAGAATAACGATGCTCAGTTGTGTTTGTGTGGTGCTGAAGCTATTGCTTGACTAAGTCCTGACAGAAGGAACCTTTCCTAATGATTTCCTGTGGAAGTTTCTATTTTCTTGGTTTAAAAACACCGTCCCCTTTATATATATTGGTAGGAAACTTTTCTCATCTTATATATAGTAAGGAGATGATCAGATGATTTAATCCAAGATCCAGAATATAGCTTGATTTTGTCTTGCACTTTATAACTGGAATAAACTGGTTCTGTCAGCAGGAACATGTGCACTTAAGAGAAGCTTGACCTAAAAGTTAACTTTCCTTCATTAAAATAGTAAGAAACACATACAGCCACCATTGCACCTCCATTTTCTTACATGCAACGTATGACCAAGTATGTTCTTTTTTAAATATAATTTCAAATCATTCGATAACATATATTTTGAGAATATAAATATATTCCCAATGCAAACACAGAACATTGAGAAAATTAAACTTAGAAATAGAGGAAAAAAACATCATCAGAATGAAAGGCTTTCACACTCTCTTCTTAATTTAATATAATGAATGACTTTAACAGATTTTCCAATTCAGTATGTTTAAACAGCACATGCTCAGCTAAGACCTCCTCCTACCTCACCTAATCTCACTTAATCAGCCTCAATATACTAAACCAGCCCCACAAAACCATATAATGCTCAGTCCATCTTTCATCTTGGGGAGACTGATTTGAGGAAATTAATGTCCTCAGGTCTGCAGTGGGCTGGCCTTTGCTAATAAACTATTTTCTTGACATCTTCGTGTCACTGAATTGGTATTATGCAGATGTGGCAAAAGGACTCTCAAGAAATTTCAGTGCTGACAGGAAATTTCAAGCATTAATTCCTGGATGCCTGAAGGAGCCATTAATTAATATTGTAATGAGAAAACAGGTCATTTTCACTTGTTATATTTTAATTTAGGTGCCTGTAACTGTTGGGGAAAAGAAATAAAAATAAAATAATCTCTCAACACAGAAAACCTGTCCACAAAAGTAGAAGAGAAAGAAAAACAACTTTGTTATTGAATAAAGCATTTATTGAATAAAACATTAAACCAGAACAGGATGCATCACAGGCAATCCACAAGAGTTTGCAAAGACAGAAAGAAACCTCATGGTTTGTGTGTAGCTAAGCAGATATAACCAACCCATTACATACACATTCTCAAGATATTTCTTTATCTTCAGATGAGAGGTAGGTTCACAATTTGGAGACAGGAACAGTCCCCACCACTACCTCCAGGATTTATACTCCTCCTTTACCATAAAAATGGGGGATATTTTGATTGCATTTTATTCGAATGGCTTCCTTCCTTGAGGAGACCCTGTGTTGTGGGGAAATTTGCTTTACATACATTTCTAAAGGACAAAGAAGGAGGCATTGCTTACAAGTGTTGGTTTTCTAATGTAAATACTAAGATGGGAGTCTGAAGGTAGTTTCTTCCCTTATATTCAATGAAGGAGAGTTTACGTTTAAATTTTGTATTTTATAACATATAGGCAAACAGAGATAAAATTTCAGAAATAAACTGCAGATGATAGTTGTAGAGATGGAAGTGATGGAAATGTCATCAATAGAAAAAAGAGTTAGAGAGTAGTAAAGTGTATCAAAAGAAAAGATAGGAAGTGTTGTTTTAGTTTGCTAATGGGTGCTAATGCAAAAAATACCAGAAATGGTTTGGCATTTGTAATGGGAACTTATTAGGATAAAATCATACAGTTCCAATGCTGTGAAAATGTCCAGATCAAGTCATCATCAGAGATGCCATCTCTCAAAATGTTGGCTACTAGCAGATCCAGAACTCCTACCACATGTCAGGGCTAAGTGGCCACTGGACTCTGCTTTCTCCTCCAGGCTCAGGTTCTCCCCAGCTCATCTGGGGGCAACCAGGCATATGGTTCATCTCTGCTGGGCTACAGCTCTTCACTCTGGGCTGCTCTACTGAGTTCAGCCTCAGCCACTCTCTCAGACTCTTGTGGTTCTCAGTCTTTCTGGGCTGTAGGCAATACTGGAGTCCTCTCTCACATGACAGAGTAAATGGAAGATGTTTTCTCTGTGTGCCTCTGCATGTTTCTCCCATTTATAAAAGACTCCAGCAAGAGGGCATAGATGCACCCTGTTTAAGCCTCACTGAAGAACTCCAGTCAAAGACCCCCCAGTAGGAGGCAGATTTAACTTACCACATACCACATACCACATGGGAGGTCCAGGGTTGAAACCCAGGGCCTCCTGACCCATGTGGCAAGCTGGCCCATGCACAGTGCTTATGTATGCAAGGAGTTCCATGCAACACAGGAGTGTCCCCCGTGTAGTAGGAGCCCACTCCCACAAGGAGTGTGCCCTGAATGGAGAGCTGGCCCATGTGAAAAAAAGTGCAACCAACCCATGAGTGGCACCACACACACAAAAAGCCAATGCAGCAAGATGAAACAACAAAAAAAGAGACACAGATCCCCAGTGTGCTGATGAGAATACCAGCAAACACAGAAGAACACGCAGCAAATGGACACAGAAAGTAGACAACTGTGGGGGGAGGGAAGGGGAAATAAATAAATCTTAAAAAACAACAACAAAGATCCCCCAGTGAATCAAGTCCAATCACAGGGTTCTGCACCCACAGGAATGGATTAGTTCCAAGAACATAATCTTTTATGCGACTCACAAAAAACCTTCAAACTGTCACAAACTTAAACAGATTATTGAGATGTTTCAAAAATATTTTTATGAAGTACTTTTAGGAGAATTTGGGAAAAAGTGATCAGAATAACTTGAATACTGAGATGTCAGAGAATTATTGGAAAAAGTTCCTCAAAGGAAGTCAAGGTCCAATTCTTCTTAGTTCCATATAAAAGCAAACACACTCATTGAATATATTTATGGGGAGCTCATTAATGATGTTAAAAGATTTGTTTATAGGTAAAAGTGGTGAATTTTGTACAAGACAGACAGGAGGAAATGAGGAATGGAAACTGGACTTCAGTTTGATTGTGAAGGGAGGAACAGCAGGGCAGGAAGTAGAATGAAGAGCGGATCAGAGGAGGTTTCATGGCTTAGTTTTTCTTCTTCATATTTTGCTGCCTAGTGGATTAACAAACTGAGTGAAACCCAAGTAAGATAGCTGGCACTTGACTTCTTGACAATGCAGCCACAGACCAGTAAGGAAATGCACTTTCTTCTGAAATGACAACTCTATTGTCTCTGGGAGGGAAGGTTTCTCATATTGTTCTGGCTCTTTGTGCCAATGGTCCTTCTCTGCTGTGAAAAAGTAAAACCACAGGATCCACAGGGGACCTCTCTGTCCATTTCTACAACTGTGCATCCCTTGGTTCCCTGTTGTATTACAATCAAGGTTTTACTTATTTTGTAATTTCTGAGCCAGTGAAGCATAAAGCATTCTAACAACCAAAAATCCAGTATAAAAGTAGGATTTTGGGGGGGCAGGGATGGAAAAAATAAAACTAGGATTCCCAATCCCATTCACAGCCAATCTGCCTCTTTAGGAAGGGAAAAGCCAGGAAAATAAAATTTAAAAAGTTGAAAACTCTGATTTGCTGTAGCTGTTTAGTCAGTAGAATGGCACCATGGTCCCTGCTGATCCAGACCAAGAACAACTTGATCAGTGCTATCTCCCCACATGAAGCAAGATGTGTTAGTGAAGTCACAGACACTTCTTCAGAGTCTGATAATAATCTAGGGCTATGCATCATCTAACACCCTGGCCTCTAAACAGCAATGGGATTCAGGCATGACATCCAATCCTTGGGTATTCTGTGTAATTTATTGGGATAATTCTTAGACATGGCCACCTGTTTTTCTTTTAATTTCTATGTAATATTCCATACATCTATTACTCATCTCCTCCCCAGATCAGTGATGCTAGGGTCTTAGTATCAAAAGGACTATTAGGACAGCTCATTTGTGGCACTGGAGAGATTTGACTAGTGTGGATTTTGGGTTAAGTGGTTGAGGGAAATACATCTTAGGATATATCTATTGTTTTGCAATTTTCATCAAACCCAATTGTAGGAAATATTGTCCAGGGTAGAACCTGAGTAAGAGTTTTGTGGGGGAAGCATTTTTATTCCCTTACAAACCAGCCTGGCTCCTTCTGCTGCCAGTAATCTCCGTGTACCTATAAAGTTCAGTTTGACTTATTTAATGACAATCCAAGTAGTGTTAAAGCAATGATATAAAATTATAATTGTTAAATTGGAATGATAAAAGATTTTACTAACTACCTTGATTTATTGAACTTCCATGTTATCCACGGAGTTATAAAGAAGAAATGGAGGTTAACTGCAGTGAGCTGGCATTCCAGTAATCCTTTGCACTACTGATAAAATCCCCAGCCCTAGCCTGAGGAGAAGAACTGTAACAGTCAAGGTGACACCAGCAAGGCCTGCTGATCTTCACCAGAGGGCCACAATCTTACTTCAGTATCCTGCTTGCTGATTATCACACAGCCCCAAGGACTCCCTGTTCAAAGAGCCCCACAGCCTTGTAATGTACAGGAAGCATGGAAAGCATGGACAGCACATACAAGAGTAAATCATGTCCCCTTATCTCTCCCCATTCCCCCATACCTTCCCTTTTTCTGAAGCAGACATATAAGCTGCTCCCACAATTCAAACCTTTGAGCAGAAACCTCTTGTTGCTGCTCCTGCATTAATACAATAACTAGCTCTGCATTCCCTTTATAAACCTGTTTTATTTTCAGCACAACATAATCAAGTAAGCTTACATATCATATCTTATATCTGGCATATTGGTCAAATAAATTTTTAATGGGGTAATTCCACAAAATTCCTAAAGCCATGGTCTTTTTCCAGGAAGTTACTAATGAGTGAGGTGGAACATTGCAATAATGGGAAAAGGATATTCTTGGGAGGAACAACCAGGAGAAAAAGATCAATAAAAATTGGTCCATTGTAAGACATTTTTGGCTATTCTGGACCCCTTGCCCTTCCAAATAAATTTGCTTATTGGCTTTTTGATTTCCTCAAAAAAGATGTTGGGATTCTTATTGGGATTGTGTTGAATCTGTAAATCAGTTTGGGTAGAATTGACATGCTAATGATATTGAGTCTTCCAGCCATGAATACAGAATGCCCTGTGATTTATTTAATTCTTTGATTTCTTTTAGTAATGTTTTGTAGTTTTGTGAGTACTTGATTAAGCTTATTCCTAAATATTTGATTGTTTTAGTGGCTATAATAAATGAAATTCTTTTTTCTGGTTTTCTCCTCAGATAGCACATAAGTAGTGTATATAACCGCTATTGATTTTCACATATTAATCTTGTACACCACCACTTTGATAACTTGTCTATTAAGTATAGTAGCTTTTTTCCTCTCCCCTTCCCCGCTCCCCATTGCCTGCTCTCTCTGTCCATTACCTGTGTGTTCTTCTGTGTCTGCTTGCATTCTTGTCAGAGGCACTGGGAATCTGTGTCTCTTTTTGTTGCATCATCTTGCGGCATCAGCTCTCCGTGTGTGCAGCGCCTTCCTGGGCAGGCTGCATTTTTTTTGCGTGGGGTGGCTCTCCTTACAGGGTGCACTCCTTCTGTGTGGGGCTCCCCTACACGGGGGACAGCAGTGAGTGGCACAGCACTCCTTACACGCATCAGCACTGCACATGAGCCAGTTCCTCAGGTCTGGAGGCCCTGGGTTTGAACCCTGGACCTCCCATGTGGTAGGCAGATGCACTATCAGATGAACCAAATCTACTTCCCAATTGTAGTACCTTTTTTGTGGATTTTTATCCCTCTCTTTGTGCATACAAGGCACACATATATATGTATGTACTTTATATACAATAGAAACACCTATATACACTCACATATACATACATGTACATAATATAGATATATATGTACTTTCCCCACATAGTTGTTTAGTGTCATTTCTACCTAATACTCTGTAAAATGGGTTTTAAAGTGTAATTATCAAGAACACTCCTGAGCCTTCATACTTTGAGGAGAACCACAGAGTTAGTCACTGGGTCAACCTCAAAAGTGGCTCAGCTCTAAGAGGAGCAGTTTCATTTTAATGCTCATTCATGTACATTCTTGTACCCTGTATATTATGGTGTAGGCAGCTGCTCCTGTTGTGGAACACACAAGTATGTTTGGAATAATGGCCCTTCTTTATCTCTGTCTCATTCTTTAAAAACTCCAGACATTTGTGGATCTAGAATCCTAGCTGGCATCCTACTCTCCCTTTCCTCTGGCTTGGGGACCTGCAGACACATGTTTTTTCTCTGGCTTCTTTTAGGGGGCTTGCAGGCTCCCAGGGATCAGAGAAAGGAGTTTCTGTTTTTGCCCTTTCTTTTCTTTTTCCCTCTCTCCTCATCATGGTGGTTTTATAATTCATACTATATTCTTCTCCATATTCACATTCCCATTACATTATAGGTACTCCACTTTTTAAATCCTATAACTCTACATGCTTACATGAGTTTACTACTAAGTCTCTTGGGTTTTATATGGTTATTCTGCTAAATTTTACTATCAATATTACTATTATACATTTTCCTTTCTTACCTCTTTTACTTTCCCTGACCCTAATCTGTTATCTTTGAGAGAACTTAGACAACAACAAGGAAATAGAAAAAGAACAACAAAGTGTCAAAGAGAAACTTAACAAAGACATAAAAATAGCAACTAAATAAAACCAAAGACTAGAGTGAAAAGCTAATCAACTGAACAACACCATCAAGATAAAATGATGACCAGACAGCAACAAAAAATTACAAAACATAACCAATAGGTAGGAAGACAGGGCCCAGTCCAATGAGCAAACTAAAAACCAGGAAGAGGAGCAGAACATTGAACAACTAATCAAAGCTGACCAAACAAATATCATGGAACAAATTAATGAAGTGAAGTAAGAGATGAAGGATATTAAGAAAACACTTGGAGAGCATACTAAAGAAACTGTAAACAGACACAAAAGATAACAGATATGATGGCGATGACTGGCACAATCCAAGAAATCAAAAATACACTCTCAGCAGACAATAGATTTGAAGAAGCAGAGGAAAGAATTAGTGATGTGGAAGACAGTAAATCTGAAATCAGATACCAGAATTGATAGATAAAAAGATAGAAAAAATCCAGCAGGAATTTAGGGATTTGAATGAAACACATAACCCTCAAACATACACATTATAGGCATCCCAGAAGAAGAAAATGAAGAGGGGACATAAGGGATGTTGGAGGAGACAATGGGTGAAAACCTCCCAAACCTATTGAGGGAGATGGATGTACATGTCCAGGAAGTACAGCACACCCCAAACATTATAAATCCCAACAGGCCTTCTCCAAGACATATACTTGTCAAATTATCCAATACTCAAGAAAAAGAGAAAATACTGAAGTCCACAAGAGAAAAGAGAACCATCACATACAAGGTTAGCTCATTAAGATTAAGTGCTGATTTCTCATCTGACACCATGGAGGCAAGAAGGCAGTGTTATGACATGGTCAAGGTACAGACAGAAAAAAATGTCCAGCCAAGAATACTCTATCCAGCAAAGCCAGCATTCAAAAATGATGGGGAGTTCAAAGTGTTCAAAGATAAACAGAAGCTAAGAGAGTACGCCAATAAGAAACCTACCCTTCAAGAAATATTAAAAGGAGATCTACAGGTTAAAAGAAAAAAAAATAGTAGAGACAGGGTTGGAAGAGGGTGTTGGAACAACTAAAAAGACAAAAAGAAATAAGACCAACATATGACATAAATCCAAAGAAAATATGGCTAATGTAAGTAATTCCTTGAGAGTAATAACACTAAATGTTACTGGATTAAACTCACCAGTCAATAGAAACAGATTTGCAAAATGGATAAGGAAATATGACCTATCCATATGCTGTCTACAAGAATCCCTCCCTAGACCTAAGGATTCAAGGAGATTGAAAGTGAATGGCTGAAAAACAGTCTCACAAACAAACAATAACAAAAAAAGGGCAGAAGTGGCTATACTAATATTGGACAAAATAAACTTCAAAGGCAAAATGATTGTGAGAGACAAAGATGGACACTATATATTAGTAAAATGGGTAATCGTTCAAGAAGAAAGAACAATCACAAACATGTATGCACCTAACCAGGGCACCTCAAAATACATGAGGCAAACACTGGAAAAACTAAGGGGAGGAATAGATGCCTGTACAATTATAATGGGGGACTTTTATACACCATTATCACCATTAGACAGAACATCTCAAGAAAGAATCAATGAAGAGACAAAGACTTTGAATAATATATTAGAGGATCTGGACCTAATAGGCATATACAGAACACTATACCCAAATACAGCAGGATATACATTTTTCTCAAGCACACATGGATCATTCTCAAACTCAGACAACTTTTTGGCCACAGAGAATGTCTCAATGAATTCAGAAAGGCTGAAGCCACACAAAACATCTTCTCTGACCACAATGGAATGAACCTGGAAATCTGCAAGGACCAGAGAACCAGATCATGCACAAAGATATGGAAGTTAAGCAACACACTCTTAGATATACAGTGAGCCAAGGAGGAAATATCTAAAGAAATCAGTAACTACCTTACAACTAATGAAAATGACAACATAGCATATCAAAATTTATGGGATGTAGCAAAAGATGTTCCAAGTGGGAAATTCTAGCCTAAAAAGGAGTTAAATGAAAGACCTAAATTCACAGTTGGAGGAATTAGTGAAAAAATAAAATAAAAAAAAAACTAATCCTAAAGGAAGAATAAAGAAATAGCAAAGATCAGAGCAGAACTAAATGAAGTAGATTATAAGAAAGCTCTAGAAAAAAATAAAGCAAAGAGATGATTCCTTGAGAAAATCAATAAATTTGACAAAGCCTTACCTAGACTAACAAAGGAAAAAAGAGACTATGTAAACACAGAAAATAAGAAATGAGAAAGGGGATATCACCACTGACCTCACAGAAATAAAGAGTATCCTAAGAGGATACTTTGAAAAACTATATGCCAACAAGAAGGACAAATTGGAGGAAATGGACAAATTCCTAGAAACATATAAGGAGCCTGCATTGACCAAAGAAGAAATTGATCTCAACTAAACAGTCACAAATAAAGAGATAGAATCAGTCATTAAAAACCTCCCACCTAAGAAGACCCCAGGGCCAGATGACTTCACAGGTGAATTCTACCAAACATTCTGGAAAGAATTAACGCAAACTTGCTTAAACTCTGCCAAAAAATTGAAGTAGAAGGAACATTGCCTAATTGATTCTATGATGCCAATATTACCCTGATACCAAAACCAGACAAAGACACCACAAGAAAAGAACGTTACAGACCAATCTTTCTAATGAATCTAGATGCTAAATCCTCAAAAAATACTTGCTAATTGTATTCAACAACACATCAAATGAAGTGTATATACACCATGACCAAGTGGGTTTCATCCTTGGTATGCCAGGATGGTTCAACATAAGAAAATCAATCAATGTAATACAACACATAAACAGAATGAAAGAAAAAAAATCACATGATGATATCTATAGATGCAGAAAAAGCATTTGAGAAAATACAACACAATTTCCTGATAAAAACTCTTCAAAAGATAGGAATACAAGGAAACTTTCTGAACGTGATAAAGGGCATATATGAAAATCCCACTGCTAGCATCACATACAATGGTGAAATCCTAAAACTTTCCCTCTAAGATCAGGAACAAGACAAGGATGCCCACTATCATCCCTTCTGTTTAACATTGTTACAAGTACTTGCTCGAGCACTGAGGCAAGAAACAGATATAAAAGGCATCCAAATCGGAAAGGAAGAAGTCAAAATTTCATTATTTGCAGACGACATGATCCTATACATAGAAAACCCTGAGAAATTTACAACAAAGCTTTTAGAACTTATAAATGTGTTCAGTAAAGTTGCAGTTTATATGATCAATGCACAAAAATTGGGAACATTTCTGTACACCAATAATGCCCAGAATCTGAGGAGGAATTCAAGGGGGAAAAAACATTTACAATAGTAAATAAAAAAACAGTGACCTAGGAATAAATTTAACTAAAGATGTAAAACACTTATACGCAGAAAACTACACTGAACTGTTAAAGGAAATCAAAGAAGACTTAAATAAATGGAAGAATACTCCCTATTCATGGATAGGAAAACCAAATATCATTAAGATGTCTATCCTACCCAAACTGACCTACAGTTTTAATGCAATCCCAATAAAATCACAACATTTTAAAAATGAACTGGAAAGAGTAAGTATGAAATTTCGTTGCAAGGGAAAGGTTCCCCAAATAGCCAAAGATATAATGAAAGGGAAAATGAAATCATAGGAATCACACTACCTGATGTTAAAGCATACTACATGGTTGATGAGTGTGATTCTCCTGTTTGGAGTTGTAGGCACTCTTGGTTCCCTATGGTGGTGGTTGAGCATCTTCACCTCCCTGTTAGCTGACCTGGGTAAGTCCAACGAACCCAAGAGAAGGAGTTTCAACACTGCTAAGGCTCAGAGCCCAGCAGGAACATGGCCAGTCCAGAGATTCAAGTCTCCTGGGTATACACCAACCCCAGTGCCAACCACAGGCTTAGTAAAAATGACAGAAGAGGCGTGTGTAGAAAGGTCACATCTGAGGAAAGCAGACTTGGCCCAATGGATAGGGCACCTGCCTACCACATGGGAGGTCTTCAGTTCAAACCCACAGCTTCCTTGACCCATGTGGAGCTGGCCATGTGCAGTGTTGATGCGTGCAAGGAGTGCCGTGCCATGCAGGGGTGTCCCCCACATAAGAAAGTCCCCCATGCAAGGAGTGTGCCCCATAAGGAGAGATGCTCAGTGTGAAAGAAAATGCAGCCTGCTCAGGAGTGGCACCACACACACAGAGAGCTGACACAAGATGACACAACAAAAAGAAACACAGATTCCTGGTGTCATTGACAAGGATAGAAGTGGTCACAGAAGAGCACATGGTGAATGGACACAGAGGGCAGACAATTGGGGGGGTGGGGGAAAGGGAAGAGAAATAAAAAATCTTTAAAAATAAAAAAGGTCACATCTGAGTCCAGCTCCATCACATTCAGGAATGCAAATTCCAAAGTAAGGCCCACTGACAAGGCATTGAACTGCAGAGCCAACTGCCATGACCAAAGAACCTGTGTGTCTCCATAGCCTTCAGGAGCACTAGTACCTGGAGTTTTATCTACTTTGGCTGTCTCTGAGATCCTGCTGAGGTATTCATAAGTGTCACCACTCTGATGACCTCCCAGTTCTTTTTTGAAGATGCTTAGCCATATAAACTCATTTGTCTTTACCATTTCCCCCTTTTATTCAAGGTCTTTTTCTTGTTGCATCACTAGGTAGTGATTGGTAGTAATCCTTCAGCACCAAGGAGGCTCATCCCTGGGAGTCATGTTCCACAGCGGGGGTGTGTGTGTATGTGTGATGCATTTATATGCTGAGTGGTCACATTTGAGCAATACAGAGGCTCTCAGGAGGTAACTCTTAGGCACCTCTGGGCCTAGTTGAAATTTCAGGCAAACAGGCTCATAAGCATAATCTTCAGTACCAAGAGCTCATCACTGGACCATCCTTCTTCACTGTCTTTGCCCTTGCACTTCTGGGATTGCTGGGGAATATGACATTGGGGAATATGACAGAGCTTCCCTGGCTAGGAACTCAGCACTCCATCAGTTGTCATTTGTAACCATAACTACTTTGAAGATACCCAAAGAATATTCAAACATTTTGGTATACCTTATATACATGCCATAGAGAACTCCCTCCCAATCATGTGTCCCACATCAATAACTCCCCACACCAGCCTTCCTCCCCTGCCATAATTGAGCCACTCTATGGTCCAAAATGTTCTAAAAAATGAAGGCTGTTATATTGTAAATTCAATTAATAGAAAAATGTAATAGTAATGATAAGTTTAAAGATTAGAAATAGAGTGCATACTAATTAGAAAAATTAAAGTAAAAATAAATTGGGGTATTAAAAATGAAAAATATCAAAACACTTTGTTTTTGACATCTTGCCTTTCATCACTGTAATAGGTGTTGCCTGTACGTATAGAGGCAAGTCTGTTTCTTTCATTTCTTTCTCATTATCTACATTATTTTTTTTTCTAATTTTTTATTTGGCTTCAAAAAAGTTTTAGATCACAGTAAAGTCATACATGCAATACAGGGGACTCTCATATATCCAACATCAAACCCTTTTCCTCTTCCCCAGGAATGATCTTTTTACATGTTAATGTTATATTTGCTGCAGCTTATGTACAGATATTGAAACATAGCTATCAAACAAGGTTTCCTTTTGATTTACATTATGATTTATATTTTAGACTGTACAATTTTTTAAATTTTTAGTTACATTGTGGTTTACATTATAGCCTAGATAAACTTTTATACATTTTTGGTGAAATTTAACATGTCCTATATCCATCATCCACTGTCTGTGGAACATTTCCATTGCCCCCCAGCTACCCTGCTTCCATCTATTCTATTCCTCTCTTCCCCTCCACTCAGGGCCCACAGTGACAACCAACTTTCACTGCTTGAAGGAGCAGATTCACAGATGCTCATCCATGTGGGATCTAAACCCCTCTGGACATAGAGGTAAAGTGGACATCACCATCCCAGGGTCCACAGGATGGAGGAATAAAATATGGATTAGAGTGGAATTACTGTTTTTCTACTACAGATCTATTGTGACTAGTAATGGAAGAGACTATAGCATTGATGTGGAGAAAGTGGCCACGGTAGTTGCTAAGAGCAGTGAGAAGGAAGAAGAGATGTGATGTGGGGCATGTTCAGGACTTGGAGTTGTTCTAAATGATATTGCAGGGACAGATGCTGGACATTACATATCCTGCTATAACCCACTGAATATACTGGGGGAGAGCGTAAACTACAATATGAACAATAATCCATGAGGAACAGCAGTGATCAAAGACGTATTCACCAAATGCAAAGGATGTGCCACAATGATGAAGGAGTTTGTTGATGTGGGAGGAGTGGGGTGGGGAGTGGGGTATGTGGGAACCTCTTATATTTTTTGTGATCTCTGTCTCTTCAAAATATACAATAAAAAAATGCTCATTTGGGAAAATGTATTCACCAAATGCAATGAATGTGCCTCAGTGATGAAAGAGGTTGTTGATGTGGGAGGAGTGGGGTAGTGGGGTATATTTTTTAATGCAAATATTTTTTGTGATCTATGTATCTTTTTAAAACATAATTTTTTAAAACTATAACGCTATAATTGTCAATACAGCATGGTATTGGCACAAGGATAGACATACTGACCAATGGAACCTAACTGAGAGCTCTGATATTGATCCTCACATATACAAAAATCTGATATTCAACAAGGCCATGAAGCCCACTCAGCTGGGAGGGAATGATCTCATCAACAAATGGTGCTGGGAGACTGGATATCCATATGCAGAAGAATAAGGGAGTAATGCTATCTCACACCTTGTACAAAAATCAACTCAAAATGGATCTAAGATCTAAATATAAGAGCCATTACCATAAGGACCTTGGAAGACAATGTAGGGAAGCATCTATAGAACCTCATAATAAGAAATGGCTTCAGGAACTTCATACCCAAAGCATGAACAGTGAAAGAAAAGGTAGGTAAATCAGACCTGTTCAAAATTAAAATCTTTTGTACCTCCAGGGAGTTTATCAAGAAAGTGAAAAGACAGCCTACCCAATGGGAGAAAATATTTGGTAACCATCTATCTGATAGGAGCCTAATATCCAGCATATATAAAGAAATCCTATATCTCAAAAATAAGGAGGCAAACAACTCATTAAAAAAATCAGAGATTTGACCAGACCCTTCTCCAAAGAAGAAATACAAATAGCTAGAAAGCACATGAAAAGATGCTCAACATCACTAGCTATTACGGAAAGGCAAATCAAAACAATGAGATACCATCTTTCACCCATTAGACTGGCAGCTATTAAAAAAAGAGGACTACAAGTGTTGGAGAGGATGTGGAGGAATGGGAACTCTCATCCACTGCTGGTGGGAATGTAGAAGGATCCAGCCCTTGTGGAGGATGGTTTGGTGGTTCCTCAACAAACTAGCTATAGATTTCCCATATGACCCAGCAATACACTGCTGGATCTATACCCAGAAGAGCTGTAAACAAGGACACAAACAGATATATGCACACCAATGTTCATAGCAGCATTATTCACTATTGCCAAAAGTTAGAATCAACCCAAATGCCTATCAGCAGATCAATGGATAAACAAAATGTGGTATGTACACACAATGGAATACTACTCATCTGTAAGAAGGAATATAGTATTAACACATGGGATCACATGGATGAATCTTGAGGCCCTTATGTTGAGTGAAGCAAGCCAGGCATTAAAGGACAAATACTACATGACCTCTGTGATATGAATTAAGCAAATCAAGCTGCCTCAGAAAGCTAGAGACTGGAAGATAGGCTTACAGAAAATAAGGGGGAGAAGAAGGTAGTGAGCTGTTGCCTACATGGGCAAAATCTATGATAAAGTGGAGGTAAGTAGTTGTGCAGTGAAGGGATAAGGCAGGGGCATAGGGATACTATTGGTTGGAATTTGCAGGCTTGAGCGGGGCTAGGTTGGGAGGATGGTTCAGATGGTCCATGGAATTGGGTGGCAGGTTTGAAGGGGAGCAGATGAACACAGGAGATTGTCAGGTACATGGCTGAAGCAATAATGATGAGAAAACTCTTTAGAAATTATAATAAAGAAAGCTTACTGGTTTAAGGTGATTGATGGGGGGCATCTGGCAAAGGGTGCACCTGGAGCAGACTTCTAGGGAGTGTATGAGTGCTCATCTTGTCATAGTGTGTTATATCAGTGGATGGAGACCCATACAATGAGCAGGAATGGGTTGTACCCCCATCTTGGGGAGGTGTGATGTTCTCAAACAGAGGGGAGGGTGTGTCTTGAGAGCATGAGTGGCTCTCAGTGGGGAAGGGCAGAAATATGTCAAACCCTCAGCATTGTTGCAAGTATCTATGAATCTTGTCTTTGAAGCAGTGAAGCTTGGTTGCCACTGTGAGCCCTGAGGGGAGGAGGAGAGAGGAATAGAATAGTTGGAAGTGGGGTAATAGGAGGGAGGGGCAGTGGAAGTGTTCCACAGGATTGTGCAATGATGGCTATATACCATGTTAAATTTCACCAAAAATTTATAAAAGTGTATAGTCTAAAATGTAAAACACGATGTAAACCATCATGGAACCATGCTTCATAGCTATGTTTCAATATCTGTACATCAGCTGTATCAAATATAACATCCACATGTAAAAAGATATTTGCAAGGGAAGGGGGAAATGAGTTTAATGTTAGGTGTATGGGAGTCCCCTATATTGTATTTGTGACTTTACTGTGATCAAAAACTGTTTTGAAGACATTATACAAAAATAAAATAAAAAATAAATACGTGAAAGGCACTGAGGAAGGAATGGAAGAGATTGTCCTGTCACTGTACATATAGGAGAACACCTATTACAGTGATGAAAGGCAAAATGTAAAAAAAAGTTTATGAGATTTTTCATTTTTTAATACCCAAATATATTTTTTACTTAATTTTTCTAAATTATTATATTTTTTGCTTCTAAACTTTAAACCTATCATTACTATTTCATTTTCCTATGAATTGAATTTGCAATATATTAGACTTCATTTTTGAAGATGTTTTAGATCACAGAAGGGTTTCAGCTTGGCAGGGGAAGAGCACTGATGTGGAGTATCATGGATGGGAGATGCATGGGTGGGAGGTAGTTCTCCAGGACATGCATATAGGGTATATAGACATGTTTGGATGTTTTCTGGGTATTGTAATGGGTAGTTTCACACAACAACTGAGGGAGTGCTGAGTTTCCATCCTGGGGAGCTCTGTTGCATTCCCCAATGGCACAGGAACAATCCTCAAAGTGGAAGGGCAAAGATCAGTGAAGAAGGATAATCCAAAGATGGGCTCTTGATACTAATAAGTATGCTTATGTGTCTGTGCACTCGAAATTTCAACTTGGCCTAGAGCTGCAGGGTGCCTAGGAGTTACCTCCTGAGAGCCTCCATGTTGCTCAAATATAGCCACTCTCTAAGCCAAATTCAGCATACAAATGCATTACCTTCCCCCCAGCATGGGACATGACTCAAGGAGATGAGCCTCCCTAGGGATTACTACCAAGCACCAGCTGATGATGCAACTAGAAAAAAGACCTTGAATTAAAGGGGGAATGGTAAAGACAGATGAGTTTATATAGCTAAGAGTCAGGAGGTCATCAGAGGGCTCACCCTTATGCACATCTCACAGGATCTCAGAGAAAGCCAAAGTAGATACAACTCCAAATAGTGGTGCTGCTAAAGGCTTTGGAGACACCCACATCCTACAGTCATGGCTGATGGCTCTGGAGTTCAGTGCCTTGCCAGTGGGCCCGACTTTGGAATTTGTGCTCCAGCGTGTGATGGAGTTGGACTCAGACGTGACTTCTCTATACGTGCCTCTTCTGTTACTTTTACTGAACCTGTTGTTGGCACTGGAGTTGGTATATGCCCAGCAGACTTGAATCTCTGGAATTTCCATGTGCCAGCTGGGCCCTGAGCCTCAGCAGAGTTGCAAAACATACTCTCCAGTTTGTTGGATATACCTAGGTCAGCTACAAGGAGGTGAGGATGGTCAACCACCATACCAGGGAACCGAGAAATTCTATAAGTGCAAACAGGAAAATCCCATCCACTGGCCATGTGGGATTAAGTCCCCTCTCAATTTAGAGATGGAGTGGGCATTGCCATCTCTAGGTCCTCAGGATGGAAGAATTAAATTTGGATTAGAGTGGACTTACTGGTATTCAACTATAGAATGATTGTGACTCCAGCAATGCAAGAAATTATATCATTGATGTGGAGACAGTGACCATGGGAGTTGCTGAATGCAGGGAGAGGGAAAAAGAGTGTGGTATATGGGCAATTTTGGGACTTGGAGTTGTTCTGAATGATATTGCAGGAACAGATGCAGGACATTACTTATTGCCTGAATGGACTGTGTGAGACAGTACACTACAATGTAAACATAATCTATGCTGTGTAGCAGTGCTCCTAAATGTATTCATCAAATGCAATCAATGTACCACACTAATGAAAGAAGTTGCTTTTGTGGGAGGAGTGGGGGATGTGGGGATTGGGATATAAGGAAATCTCATATTTTTTATGGTAACATATTGTGTGATTTATGTATTTTTTAAAAATATCATTTTAAAATGATCCTTCATTTAAAATCATTTAAAAAATGATCCTCTTAAGAAAAGGAAAAGCGGAAGCTGAAGATAATATATTTAAACCGGTACAGAAATTTGATTTTAATCAGTCATGTTCTGAATTTTAGATTGTAGATGTTTTGTAGACATTTTCCTTCACTTTGCAATTGAGACCAGAAACACTTGCAGATCTGGGCCTGCAGAGGCAGTGGCAAACTTACTCCTTGATCAGAAGTGCTTGCCTCGGAATAAAAGTCTTTCTTTGAGATGAGTCACAGAGGGGCAATGTTTTACTCAACATTTCCACTATAGGGAAACACCATGTCTTGGTTTTTAAACTTTGTTTCCCTATTGTTTTCAATATTTTCTTTATAACTTAGAAATTGTGAGAAGTTGTATTTGATTTTTTAAAATAAGTGAAGATAAATCTGATTTAACATGTGTGTAATGTCAGTTCTCTAAGAGGAAAAGTGTCATCTTATTTTTTTCAATGTAACGTGTGTGATCTATGTATCTTTTTAAAAGAGAAAGATAATAGAAAATATACTTTAAAAAATAATATGATAGAGGTAAGCACATTTTAATTTCAGTATCTTTCCCCCACGGACCACCTCACTGATGAGGAGCTGGGCTGACAGTTGCTTGTGGTTTCCAGGCAGAATGTTGGGGAGTTCTCTGGGGTTTGTTGTGGATACAGGGTTACTGGGCAGAGTCCTGTGGTAGCATCAGTGCCACGGAGGGCCTGTAGCACCTGTGGAGCTTGTCTTTTGGATGATCCTTCAGAAGCTTTGAGAGGTGGTGATAGAACACAGTGGCACTACTCCATACCTTACATTCCACAGCCTCCTGGGGGGCTGGGAGGCATTTTAATCCTTCAGCCTTCTAGTGTGTCTCCTCTTGTTCAGACTTGGGCAGTCTGTTAGAAGCCGGGTTTATATAAAACATGAAAAACAGCTTGCAGACACACTAGCTACACTGATGGTCAAGAAATGTCAACTTCTTGATAAGATGAGTGCTCAGAACAGGAGGTATGCAGAGACTAAGTCATCATTAGGGGAAGCTACGCTAGAGAAAGTGACTTGAAAAATGCCCAGCCTTATTGACAGCTACAGAAAGGCTAAGGAAATGGCAGCAATGTTGATGGAAGAATTAACTTCAGTGGTCCTAGAACTACAGGAAGAGAGATCCAGATATTCCAGACAAGAAGATGAGATGAAGAAGATGCTGAAAACACTGAAGGCACAAGAAGACGTCCTGAGGACCACTGCAGCACCAGGCGCTTTTCCATATTCAGTGTGTTTGGGATCCCTTCCCCTCCCTGATGGTCCATCATGCTGCAGTCAGCTTGGGTCGGTCTTAAAGCAGCACTGAGCTTCTGCTCCCCTCAGGCCTGCAGGGCCACCAGGCAGGAATGACCTTCTCCAATTCTTCCATCGGAGAGTTTTTGAGAGCAGTGGATCAATGGAACTTCCTCCATAGACTGGAGTTTCTCTATTTACCTCCTAGACACACAAGTGATTTCTTCCATAGTCAATTCCTCCTTCAGTCACACAGAGTTTGGACTTGTGGGGTACAGGAAATATGGGACTTTCTCTTGACAGAAACTCAACATGAGAGAAGCTACTCTACTGCTGAGATTTTTAATATACAAGAGACTGTTTAAAAGACTTCTGTATATGTTTATGTATGTTCATTTATTTCTTTATCAATCTGTTCATATATTTACATTATAATTTTTGTGTTGATATTATGAGTATAAATTTTATTTTTCTCACCTATATAATTTCTACTATATACATAAGTTGAACATACATGTAGTTCAGTAATGACTCTTTTAACAATATAAACTTACAGGAGTATTTAACAAGAAACCTATATTATAAGTAAATGTAAATTTTACTTAAATTTTTAATAGATGTAAAATAAAAATAAAAGAATTTTCTTCCTTGGGAGAAGATATACAGTATACTTACAAAGAATGTTATATAATTCAATAGTATATTTGAAAAAATAAAGAATAAAAATTTAAAAGTGGTATCTTCACTTGGAGAGGTTTTTATTCCCTTCTGAGAATGCTGCAGTATGAGTCTCTGAACAGGAAGAAATCCCTCTTGGACAACATCTTTGGTCTGTCCATGTACCAGCTCAGCCGATTCTCAACGGAGTTGCAACCCCTACTCTCTAGTTCATTAGGGTCCCCTAGGACAATGAACAAGGAGATGATGATGGACAACAAGCATCCCAAAGAACATCTATCTGCACCATAGGATCTAAGCCCCCTCTCAAATAGAGGGGGAGTAGCCATCACGATGCCAGATTCCATAGGAGTGGTAGCCAGTGCACTTTCCTCATTTTTCTTAAGAAAAGTTCTCTCTACTCTTTTCTCTCACTGCACTAATACAGCAGGAGTGTATGGGGCATCCCCCACCTCCCTCCTGAGTCCTCAAGTGTTTATCAGCTGGCCAAGCACATACCACATAGATGTGTATGGCTACCCCAGGATTTCCCCCACAAATTTTCTATGTACTGCAGGGTCTACTACAGTATCTGGAATGGCTGACATTGTTTCACCTGCCTTATCCCCAGTGGGATTCTCTGGAATATCCTGCCAACTATGCCAATTGTAATGCAGGAAGGTTGAGCCCAGGAAGGCTGACAGAATCCTTTGATATTCCAAAGTAAGCACATGGGGAGTTCGGCAGCACTCACACCATTTATTTACTCACATGTCCCAATGCTGTACAGTAGGGAAACAAAGATTATATAGGGCAGACAGCACAAGGAGGGGCTCTAGCTAATTCATAGAGCAGCTCAAGGGTGTAGGTAGCTTAGTAAGTAATTAACAGTGATTGCATACATATGGGGGTAATTGTGTGGGTCCCCAGACAGTGAGGGTCAGCACATGTAAAGGTTAATGGTTACTATGCCTATGGTTCCTGTATGTGCTATAGCAGAAACTTCCAGGATGGATTGCTGGTTAGTTTCACCCCCACACTTTCCAGCAATCTACACAAATAACTAGTGGGAGAGGTGGGCATTTCATGTCACTACATGGAGATTAGTGCATAGCCATATTTGAGGGCTGTTATTTCTGTCTATTATCCACCAAACTCATGCACATATTCTATTATTTTTTAAGTGGAATATTCTTTGAACTCTAGACATATGGAAGTGAAAATAGATATATTGAGCTGAATCATTCTGAAAGGAAAAAATACTTAATGCCTCAAACGAGCTTAAGTGACCTATTTATAGTTTTTATAATAATTTATGTCTGTTTTCTAAATTTTTGGCTTAATTTGTTATAATCTTTTAAAACTAACTGCTAGAGTTGGTCAAGTATCACTTCATTTGCAATCAATGACAAAGAGCTTACTAAGTTTTAATATAGTTTTTTTTCAAAGATTTCTTTATTTATCCCCTTCCCCTCCTCCTGCCCTTCTGTTTTTGCTGTCTTTGTTGTCTCTCTCTCATTTTCTGTCCTCTGGGATTCAACAGTATTTGATCCTGGAAACCTCCGATGGGGAGAGAATTTCCCTGTCAATTGCACCACCTCAGTTCCTGGTCTCTGCTGCACTTCACCTTGAGTCTCCCCTTTGTCTCTCTTTTGATGCATCCTCATCTTGCTGTGTGACTCACTTGCGTGGGCACTCGCTCACCACTTGGCCACTCATGTGGTCATGGGCTCACCACACAGGCAAACTTTCTCATCTTTTTCACCAGGAGTCTCCACAGATCCTCCCATGTTAGGTGGATATTCTATTACTTGAGCCGCATCCAGTTCCCAAATTTTAGTACATTGTTGGGAAGCATAATGACATTTCATGAAATATTTTTTTATGGCAAAATAAGGCTCAATGAAGGCTATGACAATACTTAGGTGCAGATTTACTAAAAATTATTGTCTACTCTTATCCAATGAGAAGATCCATATTAAAGAATATAAGTGGAAACATCATTTGACTGTATGCTATATAAGCAAATATTTCTTCATCAATACAAAGAGAATTATTTCCCATTATTTCTGAATGTTCCATTTATATTTGGTTGGTTTCTTGTCTCTGTCCTGGACTCAGGTCCCCTATCTTGTCCTCTTCCTATCATGAACCTTGTCTCAGTTCTTGTGCACTGTGTGCCCCAGTTAGTCATGGCGCCTCACAGCTCCCATCATGCTGGCCCTGTCAACTCTCCTTGCACCTTCCCCAAAACTTACATCAGTTCACTCCGGGCACCTTGCTTTGTCCCATCAGTCACCAGTTTCTCTCATTTTCTACTCCTTCCCAGGCAGTCTTACCCCAATCCCACTCCCTATGAAATCCCTCTTTCCTGCCTCTCACCTTAGACCTCAGACCCATCCCACAAGGATCCCTCAACCTGACTTGCATCCCTTAGTTTTTGCCCTTTATTCAGCACCCACCTCCCTTCCCTGCTCCTGCCCAGGACGCTGCTCTTCCCTTGCCTCTGTTTACCCTCTGTAGTTTCCCTCCACTGTGGATTGACCGCACCTCTAGAACCCCATTCACTACTCTTCATTCAGCTCCCACAGCCCGTTTAGTTGCCCCATCCTCCTAGGCCCTCTCAACTTTCTGATCCTGCTTCACCCAGTTTATCTGCCCCTCAGCCACTGACCTCTTCCAGCTCCACCTTTGAACCCTCCCCACCACAAACATGCAGAGAGGCCTCATATCCGCACTGGGGTTCTCTTCTCCTCTCTTGTCCTTCTCCCCAAATTGACCCCAACTCTCCTACCTCAGGTCACCACAGCTCTCCCCTCTCATGGGTCATGCCACTTTCTATGAAGACCCTTAGACCTCTCACCTTCCTGAAATGCTGTGACCTGGCTCCCAGCTCCATGCCTCCAAGTTCCATACACGGCTGTTGCCTCATTTTACCCTGAACTCTGTATTCTTCCCCTCAGCTGTGTCAGTTTACACCATGGTCTACGTGGGTCTCATCACATAGCCTGATGCCTCATCCCTCAGGACATGCCACTGTCCATTACCACCCTTCAATTCTCCATCCTTGTCCCAGTGCTCCCTTCCCTAGCTTTGTGCCTTCTAGTCACTATCTGTCCCCAATCCCTAGGGAAGCCACTCCTGGACCCTCTTCTCACTGTCTCCCCTGCCTTCTCCCCTGACTCCTTTCAGTTCCTAAGCACTCGAGTCCCTACCATCTTTTCACTGCTGCTTCCCCCTCCTTTCTCCTCCATCATCTTCCATCAGTTTCCCTCTTCTAGCTGCCCTAGTGGATCTGTTTGGCCTAGTTATACTTATCTCATCCATCTCCTTCTACCTGCCTGCCTTCCCATTCCTCAAGGGCCCTACATCTCATTATGGAGATACTGAGTCTCAGGGCTTCCTGCCCCTTCTCCACATTCTACCTCTAAGATGGATTTAGAGAGAGCACAAGTTCACCCCATGACCTCCACACACCTATTCTAAGCTGGTCATGAAGGATGCCCCAAACAAGTTCCTTGCAGAGGCCCACATGTTAAGTCCCATGTTAGGCCTTTGGGGATAACGAGAGATGTAGAGGGGAAAAAAAAACTTTACTAAGAGATTAGGGCAGAACTTACATTTGTTATGGCTGCAGACAGGAGCCAAAGTTGGTCTAAAGCAACTCAGACCTGACTCCCCACATCATAGTTTTACTCTACCTTACATACCTGTTACTATTTAATATTTGCTTTGATTATGCATTACCTTTTAAGCATATGGATGAACATACATAGCTAGTTATATAATTGTATTTAGTAATTTCAGGAAATCATGCTTGCATGATAAAAAAATGGGGCAGATAACTCCACCCCCCAGGTGGGATTTTATTATGTTAATTAAGCAAGTTGGAGTGAGGACAGCCAGGGTTTTCTTCTGTGCAGTCTAACCAACCAGTTGAAACTGTTTTTCATACTGCATTGCTTCAACAGGATATTCTGGACCACAAGAAATGGAATTTGGGACCAAGAGAGGGTTGTATCTCATTACCTTCTAATTTACATATAATTCTTTCCTTTGTATCCTAGCAACAGGGAGAGAAACAAGTTACTTTCAGATATTTGGTCATCCTACATCCATCAACATCAGACCCCTGCCCTCATTATCATAATCAGGCCTCTACCAGAATGTTATAAGACCCTCAGAATCTCTTCAGTTTAAGCAAAGGCTTTGAATCTCCTGCTTCCTGCTCCAGCTGTTCTGTAATAAAGCTCTTTGAAACCTGGTGCCACAGGATACATTTTTCCTGTGCATCGAGGAGTGAGCCCATTTTGGCAACAGCAATAGGACAAAGACCTCACAGGAAATATCAATCCTGTGGACAGGGAAGAAACAAATCCTGGCACTGTGCCTGAGACCTGCTGAGCCTGATGTTCCCAAAGCACTAAGAAGCCACGGCTCCCACGACTTAGAGGTGGAACAGTTAGTTGTGCGTTCAAATCCGGTGTGGTGGAAGTCATTCTTATCTCTGATTTCCAGGTTTGGATTTTTTCCTGATTTCAATTTAGCTCAACTCAACAGTAGTCTTTAAACTGGGAGCCTTGTAGGGCTAGTGTAACCTTGACAAATATATGGACAGAAAGGAAAAGGTACAATTTCAGGATACAATGCACCCATACAATTTTTTTCAAACTAAGATTTTTAAAAATCTGGTAATATTTGCATTCTACATGTGTTCAAAAGTGAAGGAAATTCACAGATAGTAGATTTTCTGTTTTATATATAGGGTTTGGGAATTCTAGACATAAAAGGCACAAAGGATGTCAAGATTGTAAGATAATTTGGCAACTGCATTCATCAGTGTTGCTCTGATATCACATCTAGAGAGTGCATGCCCTACCTGCCTGCTTGCAGTAGGATCATTTCCCCTCCAAAGTAAATGAATGACAATGTTTCTTTCTGACCTGAATGGTCACTTTGCTACGAGGACTAGTGTGGCACATCAGCTAATAAAACATTTCATATTATGTGGTAATATCTGCATTCTTTAAAAAGATTAAAGGTAAAAGTATAATATGGCATGAATAGTTAAGCAGTATAATTTTTTTAAGATTGAGTTTTTATTTATTTCTCTCCCCTTCCCCTCCTACCCCAGGTGTCTGCTCTCTGTGTCCATTCACTTTGTGTTCTTGTATTTTTGCCCAGTTGTATTTTTGTCAGTGGCACTGGGTATCTGTGTCTGTTTTGTTGTTGTTGTTGCATCATCTTGCTTCATCAGCTCTCTACGTGTGTCATGTCACTCCTGGGCAGGTGGCACGTTTTTCATACAGGGCAGCTCTCCTTACAGGGTGCACTCTTTGCACACATGGCTCCCTTACATGGGGGAAGCCCCTGCATGGCATGGCACTCATTGCATGCATTAGCACTGTGTGGGCCAGCTCACCGCATGGGTCAGGAGGCCCTGGATTTGAACCCTGGACCTCCCATGTATGTGGTAGGCAGATGCTACATTCATTGAGCCAAATCCACTTCCCAAAGTAGTATAATCTTGACTGAAATTATTTTCAAAATCAACAGAAAATCTCACCACAGTTCACCTCATAGGTCACCTACATTTTATTTAAGAGAAATGAGCACTAGGAAATGCCCAGAAAGATAAAATTTCTGACTTCCACTTAACCCCTAAACTACAATCTCAGAGTTTGACTCTCCCATACTATGGAGCATTTCTTTCTCAAAATTGCAGTGTTTTGTTCCTTACTACAAATTTCTGTCAGCTTCACATAAGACATGGTGACTAAAAGACAATAAAGAGGAGGGGAAAACAGTGGGAGACCTGTGATTTTATTTGCTTCTGGGATACATGTAACAATGATAAGAAATGCTCAAGTAGAAATAAATGTTGGAAATCTTGATTTATATATGCTCCAAAGGGACATACACTCACTTTAAGCTCTTATTAAGCAATTTCTCTCTTTCAGCAACTGACGGATGAGGAAATATAGACATTATTCTTAGATTCTTATTCTTAGATTCTCTATTCTTATAGAGAGGTGGACAAAACAGACTTCATCCCTGCTATTATAAAGCTTAAAATTTAGTGCAAGAGAATTGTATCAAATAGCTAAACACAAACATATATGTACACTGAAAAACTGAGGTATGTGATATTAAGGAAAATCATTGCAGGGAAGTGTTTTGTTTTTGTTTTTGTTTTTTTTGAAGTTTTAATACTTATGATTAGCCTTAAATAATGAGAACCAGACCAGATAGCAGTCAGAAGGGAGATAAAAAATGTTCTAGTCAAAGCTGAGTAAACATGGGAAGAGGACTTGTGAACATGGCTGATGGATTAGGCAGATAAGGCTCACCTCTCACTAAAACAAAGGAGAAAGAGCCAGAGGCTACCTTGGGGACCTGCTTTGGGGTATAGACTAGGAAACTGCTTCACAACTGCCAGGAGAGTGAGGGACAGAGATGAAGAAGCTCAAACAAGCTGCGAGTTATCAAACCACCTGGCTGCTGGGAAGTGATCTCCTCCCTAGCCCCAGAGATATTAAGTGAGGGTAAAATTCCTAGAGAACTTTATATAATTGAGCAGAGAGCAGACATGTTCCACTCTGCCAGCTCCTTTGGATGTATGGAGAAGAGAAAGGTGCTCTGAGGCATCTAGGAGGGAACTCGACAGGAAGGGAAGCCAGGGGAAGATGGTGGGTTGCTTGCCCCAGTGGCTGGAAGCAGCACATGTATCCTGCCCTTAGGGAGGATAGCCTAGGTGGAGCTGTGGGCTCCCTACTCCAAATGGAGTGTGGTGGCAGATTCCATGGAAGGAAGAGGAATCTGGGAGGGCGGAGAATGATTTTTTTTTGTGGTAAATGTAGCCAGCTGGGCCCCTCTTGAACATTGGAAGGGACCATGACTCAACAGGGAGAGGGGAGGATCTCCTCAGGCAGGTTCTCATGCCCAGCTGCCCAGGTAAAGAGAGGAATTACTTCAGAGAGGAGGCAGATACAGGCATAGCAGGGGGATTGCAGGGAATCGAACCTGTCCAAGGGAAAATGGGTGGACAACCTTCTGAAAGGCTAAGTAACCTAAGGATACAGATTACCTCGGTGGAAGAATTCCTGCCTAGCATATACAAGGTCCCTAGTTTGAGTCCCAGTCTTTAAGAAGTGATCCACCAGGTTATCAAGCACCCAGCTCCAACTTTTTGACAGGGAACATATAGACATTTTCTTTGTATTAGCTCTTCTTGGAGCTCTCTCTTTTTTGAAGGTTCCTTTTAAAATTCTTTCCTTATTTTATTCACTAAAAGCCTATTCAAAATCTGCAGAGGGCACGCTGCTGGGTGATTGAACATCAGCAGCATGAGAAGATCCTTAACGGCCTAAGACAAAAGGCTGCTTTTCTACATTTATTTTTGTTTTTCTCTCTTTTCCTTCTTCCTCCTCTTTTTAAAAATGAGTCACTTCTTTTTTCTTGTTTGTTGTGTTTCCTTTCCTTCATCTCTGTTTTTTATTTCATTTACCATTTTTTCTCTACCTACCTTATTCCCTTTCTCTCCATCTTATTCTGGCTTTTTTTCTTTGGTCTCTAATTTTTCATGTTTACATTTATATCTCCTTTTCTGTTTTCTTTCTTTTGTACTTTTTTCTTTCTTTTCTTTTTCTTTCCTGCTCTTCTCACCATTCCAGCCTCTTAATTTATTCTCTCTATATTTTTTATATATTTTTTCTTGTTTCATTGCTTCTATTCTACTATCTCATATTATTCCTCTGTACTTCTGACTCAAGTTAATCTTTCCATTTCCTAGGTCTGTTACAGTTCCTCCCCTATATTTTACTTTTATTATTACTAATATTCTTTTTCTCTTCCTATCTCTTTTTTTTCCTCTGGTCCAATTTTTTTTCAAGGGAACACAGACAAGTAAGTAGAATAAAAGGAACATAGTGTCAAAGTGAAATCTTACCATGAACAGAAAAGCAATAATAAAATAAAACCATAGAGAAGCTAATCAACTGAATAAACCCATCAAGACAAACAGATGCCTAGACACCAAAAAAAATTACAAGCCATACTAAGGAACCTGAAGACATGGTTCAGTTCAATGAAGAAACAAAACCTAGGAGGAGATGCAGAACATGGAACAACTAATCAGAGATGTCCAAACACCTAACATGAATTAACTTAATGAACTGAAGGAAGAGAATACGGGTATTAAGAAGACACTGAGAGAATTTACTGAAGAAATTGTAAACATACATAAAAAGATAACAGATATGATGGTGATGAATGGCACAATCCAAGAAATAAAAAATACATGGGAAGCATACAACAGCAGATTTGAACAGGCAGAGGAATCAATGATGTGGAAGCCAGTACATCTCAAACCAATCAGATAGTAGGACAGATAGATAAAAAAGAGAAAAAAAAATCCAACAAGGATTTAGAAATTTGAATGACAATATGAAATGTACAAATATACACATAATAGTCATTCCAGAGGGAAAAGAGAATGGAATGGGGGCAGAAGGAGTGTTGAAGGAAATAAGGGCTGAAAACTTCCCTATCCTACTGAGGGAAATGGGAATACCTGTCCAGGAAGTGCAGCACACCTCAAAAAGAATAAATCCTAACAGAACAACTCAAAGACATATATTTGTCAAATTGTCCAATGCTCAAGACAAAGAAAAAATACTGAAAGCAGCAAGAGAAAGGAGAACCATCACATAAAAAGGAAGTTCAATAGGATTAAGGGATGATTTCTCATCTGAAAGTGTGGAGGCAAGAAGGCAGTGGTATGACATAGTTACACTGCTAAAAAGACAGAAAACTTCCAGCCAAGACTTCTCTATCCAGCAAAGCTGGAATTCAAAAATAAGGGAGACTCAACATTGTTGCAAGTATCTGTGAATCTGGTCCTTCAAGCAGTGAAGTTTTGTTGTCACTGTGGGCTCTGAGGGGAGGAGGAGAGAGGAATAGTATAGATAGAAACAGGGTAACTGGGGGCAATGTAAGTGTTCCACAAGATCATGCAATGATGGATATAGGATAGGTTAAATTTCACCAAAAATGTATAAAAGCCTATAGGCTAAAATGTACACCATAATGTAAACCATAAGGTAACTAAAAATTTAGAAAATTGTATAGTCTAAAATACAAACCATAATATAAACCAAAATGGAACCATGTTTGATAGGTATGTTTCAGTATCTGTACATCAGCTGCATCAAATATATCATGAACTTGTAAAAAGATCATTGCTGGAGAAGGAGGAGTGTTTGATGATGGATATAGGGGAGTCATCAGTATTGTATATGTGACTTTCCTGTGATCTAAAGCTTTTTTGAAGACAAAATTAAAAATTAGAAAAAAGAAAGGATATAGACACTGAGGAAGAAATGAAAGAAAGTGCCTTGCCACTGTACATAGAGGCCAACACCTATTACAGTGATGAAGGGCAAAGTGTCAAAAAAAGTTTTATGATATTTTTTATTTTACCCCAATTTATTTTTACTTTATTTCTGTTTTTCTAAATTAGTCTGTATTCTATTTCAAATCTTTAAGGCTGTCATTACTATTTCATTTTCCTATTATTTCAATGTGGCAATATAATAGACTTCATTTTTGAAGATGTTTTGGACCACAGTTGGGCTCAACTATGGCAGGGAAGGAATGCTGGTGTGGGGTGTTATTCAAGGGGGACACATGGTTTGGAGGGAGTTCTCCAGAGCATGTATATAGGGCATGTAAAAATATTCAGACATTCATTTGGGTATTATCATATAGCTACAGTTGCAAATGACAACTGATGGGGTGCTGAGTTACTAGGCAGGGGAGCTCTGTCAAATTGCCTAATGGAACAGCAGTGATCCCCCAAGTGCAATGGCAAAGACCAGGGAAGAAGGGTGGTCCAAAAATGAGCCCTTGATATTGATGGCTTTACTTATGAGCCTGAACACTTGAAATTTCAACTTGACCTAGAGCTGCAGTGTGCCTAAGACAGTGTGCCTGAGAGCTGCCATGTTCCTCAAATGTGGTGACTCTCTAAGCCAAACTCAGCATGTAAATGTATTACCATCCCCCCCAGCTTGGGACATAACTCCCAGGGATGAGCCTCCCTGGTACCAAGAGATTACTACCAAGTACCAGGCAGTGATGCACCTAGAAAAAGACCTTGAATAAAAGGGGGAAATGGTAAACAGAAATGAGTTTATATGGCTAAGAGACTTCAAAATGAGCCAGGAGGTCATCAGAGGGGTTGTGCTGATGCACACTTCAGCAGGATCAAAGACACAGCCAAGTAGATACCCCAGGTATGGGTGCTCCTGAGAGCTATGGAGCACCCAGGTCCTACAGTCATAACAGATGGCTATGGAGTTCAGTTCCTTGCCATAGTGGGACAGACTTTAGAATTTGTGCTTATGAATGTGATGGAGTTGGACTCAGATGGAACTTTGACAGATGCCTCTTCTGTCACTTTTATTGAACCTGTGGTTGGCACTGGGGTTGGTGTATACTCAAGACTTGAATCTCTAGACTATGTGCCAACTGTTCCCTGAGGCTCAGAGTTACAACACCTACTCTCTGGTTACATGGGCTTACCCAGGTCAGCTAACAGGGAAGTGAGGATGGTCAACAACCACACCAAGGAACCAAAAGTCTACAAGGGCAAACAGGAGAATTCCATCCCTCAGCCATATGGGATCTAAGCCCCCTCTTGATTTAGAGGTGGAGTGGGCATCACCATTCCACGGTCCTCAGGATGGAGAAATAGAATATGGATTAGAATGGGCTTACTGTATTCTATTATTGAATTACTGTGACTTGACTAAATTATAACACTGATGTTGAAACAGTGGCAAGGGGAGTTGCTGGAGGCAGGGAGAGGGAAAAGGAGGTGTGACATGGCATTTTCAGGACTTGGAATCGCTTTGAATGATATTGCAGGGACAGATGCAGGACATTATATAACCTGCCATAATCCACTGAATGGACCAGGAGAGAGTGTAAGCTACCATGTAAACTACAATCCATGTTGTGTAGCAGGGCTCCAAAATGCATTCATCAAATGCAATGAATGTACCACACTAATGAAATGTTGCTTTGGGAAAAGTGGGGGATGTGGAGAGCGGGGTATATGGGAACCTCCTATATTTTTTATTGTAACATTTTGTGTGATCTATGTATCTTTAAAAAATAAAAAATTATTTTAAAAACACATTAGAGGTATACAGCAGTAGACGCAAAATGATAGAAGGATAAGTGATACAGAAGACACAACACCTGAAATTGAAGAGAGAAATGCTGTGTATTTTTACACGTACAGAGCAGGACAACAACAGAAGGATGGAGACAAACCCAAGTCACTCACTCTGGTAGGCTGGAACATGGAAGTGATGTTGCCAACTGTGATGGACTTCCCAAAAAAGTAAAATCTCCTGCAAGACTTTGCATGTGGTCACAAATGCCCTTTAGGTAAAGGAAAGACAATTGGCTACATCATACCACTCTTTCACAGGATGTGGAGGACATGGTCTTGCCTTGGACAGCATAAGAGGCATTAATGAAATAAGGGCTTGCCCAGAGGAAGACTCCCATATCCTTTCTGATGACGTTGGTTACAGTAGTGAGTGATGTGGTTGGATTAACAATGTTCTGCTTTGGGTTTGAATCAGAAGTACAGAATCAGCCATTTTCACTGAGGTGGTCAAGAGGGTGAAAAGTCCAGCAGTGGGAGGCCATGCCAATAGGGACATAAAGAGAGCATAAAGAACTACCAAAGGAAGAAAGAGGAGACAGGGCTGGCCCACCAAGGAAGGCAAGGTGGCTTTACTTACCAAAGAAGGGGAGAGACAATGCAGAAATGGATGTGATTCCTACAGAAAAACTGCCAAAGCTATAGGGCAGAAGATGGTCCCTTTAAATAAGATCTAAAGGCAATATTACAAACCATAAAAGAACAGGAGGAAGGGGGCTCTCAGAACTGAAAAGGCTTAATATTCTTCAGAGCTGCCCAGTAAGCCCCAGATGTACCCCAGAAAAGAGGAACATACAGGTTGCTAAGGTTTCCTTGTCCACAGACTAGGGCAGTGAGGAAGAAAGACACTTCCTACTGTGACTCATGAGTCAGAGAGGAAGGATGCTCCCATCATCTGTATTCTGATCTTACTTCCTTTAAAAATAATGCTTATTGGAGAACAGATGCAGCTCAATTGTTTGAGTGCCCGCTTCCCATGGCTGAAGTCCCAGGTTCTATCCCTAGCACCTCCTAAAAACAATACAGCAACAGACAGGTGAAAAAAAGAAGACTGGAGAGCCGGGGTAGCTCAGCGGGTTAACATCAGCTTCCCACATACATTTTCCTGGGTTCTATCCCTGGCACTGGAGCTAAGGATTCCAGGTCCCCACTATAGGTGATATGCCCTATATCTTCATTAGGGTTGATGGGGAATGAGAGGGGTGCACACTTTCAACAGTCTTTTAGATACAGGTGCCATAGTGGCAAAAAATATCCACAACTCTGCAGAATAGTCAATATAGTGAATGACAAAATCATTGCTAATGGTGGTATGGCTTAGTTTATGGAGGAAACTACAAAACTAAAAGGAGATGAGTTTTACTGTACAAAAAAACCCATGGTAGACCTATACTCTGTATATGGTACAGCAATTCTCATGCAAAATTTGACTGTGGAGAAACACTTTTGCAAAGTGCTCAGGTACCTGAATGGACTTCAGGCAGATGTAGGTACCTCATGACAACACAAATGCCCTATCCATAAGCACATTCCTAAACAACAGCAATGGGGTGAGAAGACACTGGAATGGAGAACTTATCTACATAAAGACTATCTGGAAGAACTAACTGGGTGGTGACTCCATCTAAATGTATTTGGGAACTGAACACTGTAGGGTAAAGAAAACAAGACAGTGGAATGTATGTTGGGGAACATTCAGCTTTGAGGGAGTGGAGGACTAGCGTGTATCCTATTTAGGCTACAAATGCAATACCCCGGCCTCATGGTATGCCCAATTGCTTTCTATTTCCCCACTGGAATGCACTGCACAAGGCACTTCCCAGGGATGGTTTGTGGTCTGGACTGCAGTGGTTTTAACATAAAGGACCCATAATTCCAAATTGGAGATGAAGAGGGTTCCTTCCTTCTGAAAATTGGACACTGCCTAGGCCTTCAATGTACTTTAATATCCTTGCTTGATGTTATTATGTCCTTGATTGCAAAGATCTTCTTGTAATAATACTAATGCATGGCATGACACACTGACAGATTCTGGATTCTGGGGACTCCTCTATCAAGTGAACCCACAATTGTCCATGATTGATGTGTTCTATTCAAGTACTGATTTTTCCCCCTCCCCTAACCCCTATCCCCTTTGTCTGCCCTCTGTGTCCATTCGCTGTGTGTTCTTCTGTGTCTGCTTGCATTATCCAGTGGCACTAGGAAACATTTCTTTTTTGGTCCACCATCTTGTGTGTCGGTTCTCCATATCTGCAGTGCCACTCCTGGGTGGGCTGTGCTTTTTCACACGGGGTGGTTTCCTTGTGGGATGCATTCCTTGGGTGCATGGCACAGCACTCCTTGCATGCTGCAGCACTGTGCATGGGCCAGCTTACCACATAGGTGAGGAGGCCCTGGGGATTAAACCCTGGACCCTCCATATGGTATATGGAGGCCCTATCATTGAGCTATGTCTGCTTCCTGATCTCTTAAGTTAATTTCACTTCATATTAGTTCTTAGTAAATCCAATATTTAGTATACCAGTGTCAGTTCACAATTCTATATTGTTATCCCACAGTTTCAAAAATAAGACTTGTTCACAGGCCAAAGGATCCATAAAAAGAACTTTATTTTCCATTAAATTTTCTAAAGTGAAATTCAGCTGAAGATTTTCCTAAATTGACTTTATGATAGTTTCCAAGCATAAGAATATCAATGCTGGGAAGCAGACTTGGCCCAATGAATAGGGCATCCACCACATGAGAGGTCAACGGTTCAAACCCTGGGCCTCCTTGGCCCATGTGGAGCTGGCCCATGCACAGTGCTGATGTGCACAAGGAGTGCCATAAGAGGCAGGGGTGTCCCCCATGTAGGGGAGTGTGCCCCATAAAGAGAGCCACCCAGTGTGAACAAAGTGCAGCCTGCCCAGTAGTGGCACCACACACATGGAGAGCTGACACAGAAGATGACACAACAAAAAGAAACACAGATTCCTGGTGCCACTGCTAAGGAAAGAAGCAGTCACAGAAGAACACACAGAGAGCAGACAACTGGGGGGGGATTAAATAAAAAAATAAATCTTAAAAAAAAAGAATATCAATGCTAAAGAATGAGAGAGCACTGAACACATGCTTTCATTCACAACACCAATAAGCAATATATACAGTTTGAAATCTCAGTTGTCCTACAAATGTTGCTATTTATATTCTTTCATATAATGTATGGTCAGAACATTAACCAAAGCCTTTCATATATATCAGGGTTCTTAACCAGGGGTCAATGGACCCCTTGATTTCATGGGGTCTGTGAGTTTGAATGGAAAAAAAAATCATTATCTTTGTTTTCTCTGACCTCTAACTGAAACCTAGAATTTCCCTCCCTTCTGAATGTAGGCAATAAATGTAGTATTCATCTTACCTGACTAGTAAAGGGGTCCATAGAATAAAAAAGATTAAATCCATGCATATATGGCACTCACAGTGCTTCCCTCCAGTATCAATTTTCTCATGTTGTATAAGATTACAAAAATAAACTAAGGTTTCCCCAGAGATGTTCATACAGTATGTCTCCAGTGTGAGATTTCTCATGTTGTCTCAGAACAGACCAGGGAAGGCTTTGTCACCTAGATGACATTCATAGGGTTCCTCTCCAGTGAGTCATCTCATGTTGTCTAAGGCTATGATAATGGGTGAAGGTCTTCCCATAGAGATTACATTCATACAGTTTCTATCCAGTGTGAATTTTCTCATGCAGATTAAGACTAGAGATGCTATTGAAGGCTTTGCCACATTGATGACATTCAAAGGGTTTCTTTCCAGTGTGAGTTTTCTCATGTTTTCTCAGGGAAGAACACTAAGTGAAAGGTTTTTCACATAGATAACATTCATAGGGCTTCTCTCCAGTGTGAGTCCTCTCATGTTGTCTAAGTGCAGAATATTGAGTGAAGGCTTTCCCACACAGATGACATTCATAAGGTTTCTCTCCAGTGTGAGTTCTCTCATGTTTTCTGAGGGTAGAACAGTGAGTGAAGGCTTTTCCACACAGTTGATATTTATAAGGATCCTCTCTAGTATGAGTTCTCACATGCTTTCTCAGGGCAGGAGAATGAGTGAAAGCTTTCCTACATGTATGGGATTCATAGGGTTTCTCTCCAGTGTGAGTTCTCTTAAGTAGACTAAGGCTATAGATTCTAGTGAAGGCTATCCCACTATATGACATTCATGTAGTTTCTCTCCAGTGTGAGTTCTCTCATGTTGTCTCGGGGCAGAATAGTGAGTGAAGACTTTCCAACATTGATGGTACTCATATGCTTTCTCTTCTGCATGAATTACATTGTAATCTGTAAGGCCAGAGTTTTGAATAAACAATTTACCAATCAGATGACACTCATATGATTTACTTCCATGGTGAATTTGTTTTTATTCATTAAAAGATGACTTGTCACTGAGAGCTTTTCCAAATACATTGCTGAAGTAGGGTTTCTTTCCCTTGTAAGTTAACATATGTTCAGTTATTCTGGATAGGTAGGTAAAATCTTCCAGCAGTTCACCATATTTAATGCCATTCTTTTCAGTAAGTGGGCTCTCCTTCTGGGAAATAGATGAGAAACCATTCATTTCATAAAAATCCACTCATGTACAAATGAACTCTACACTAATCATTTAGTGACAATCTCCAAGTAAAATCTTTACCATGCTATGTTACTCTTCTTCATGTACAGAGATCTTTTCTTTTGCACTATCTCAACTGCAGGGTTATCTAATCAATTCTGGAAGACTTCATACACTTTCAAAGATAGGGCATAAGAGCCATGTTTATGCAATTATATTTTTATAAAAACTCAGGTTTTGTGTGTGTGTGTTTAAGTTAATTTTTCCCTAAATTCAAGCTATCAGTGACTTGTTCTGGATTAGCACTTAAAAACCAAATTACTTACACTTAAGTGCTATACTGAATTCCTAATTCATTGCACTCCCACGTATCTATTTGGAAGACCAGGGTCACACCAATGATGGTTATGAATGACAAGAGCGTAGATGTGTCTTTCCTGCAGATACATTGCATGGAGGGCACCTGTTTTCTAAGATCACTTTCCCTCCCTGAAATAATTGAAGAAAAAGAAACAATTGGTAGACTAGCATTAGGGAAATTAAAATGTTGAAAAGTATCAAGTGGTCCTCTATTTGTTTCAAATATGACACTGATCTGGGAAAGAGTATCAAATTAAGGAATACTCTAGGAAGTAGGAAATATACAATACTGACAATTAGAAAATACTTTCAAAATTAAACTATAAGAAAAATTATAAAAAGCTAGGATGTTGGGGAGATAAAGAGAGGAAAAACCATCCAAGAGGAAGACAAAGAAAAGATCCATTAAGTGAATGTTAAATCCAATAGTATACAAATATACATTTCCCCAAAGTCTCAGACACTTGAATAGATAATAATGTGGTAAATGGTATAATGACCACATCCAATATAATTTTCCCAATATTGACAACTACATTAGAAAATACAACCCACGTAAGGAAATCTGCAGATATTTTTAGGAACCTACTTACCCAACGACCAGGACCCTCCTATCATGAAGGAGTTTCCTAGAGCTTACCTGAATTCTGCCTTTGGAAAATTCCAATTCCTTCTCTCCAAGTTCCTCTCCTTGTTTCAACTGGGAAAGTACATCTGATTTATAAACCTGATTCCCTGGTGGTGGTAAAAAAAAAAAATTTTTTTTTTAATTCTCTGCAGGTAGTGGATTGCCATCAAATCTAGGGAAGGTGATTGTTTTATTTTCCCAGCTTCTTAGACACATACCATGAATGGGTTGGTTTAAACAAAGACAACCTACAGTTTTGAGGCCAGACAAATGTCCAAATAAAGCCACCATCAAAACAATGCTTTCTTTCCAAGACCGAGATTCTGGGAATAGCTGCTGGTGACTTTCAGTCCATAGTTTGTCATATAGCAATGCACGTGGCAGCATCTCCTGGCCCCTTTATTCTCTTCTGGTTTCACTGATTTCAGCTTAATATTTCTGTTGGCTTTTGGGTTTTCTTTTCTTTTTTTTAGGAGACACTGGGGATCAAACCCAGGACCTCATACATGGGAAGCAGGTGCTCAGTCACGTTAGCTACATCCACTCCTCTGTGGTGGCTTTTTGTCTGAAATTATTTGTGAAGGGCAATAGTATTAAGATTTGGTCCCCTCCTGAACTAGGTGGGACACACCTTAACTGAAGTTATCTCATCAAAAGGCCCTATTAACAATTGGTATATACCTACAGGGATGGATTATATTTATGTTTTTCTGGGATACATAAAGCTTCAAACCACCATATATCACCCTCAAAACCTAAAAAATACATGTTCTTTCTATATACAAAATACTTTCCATCACAATATCCCAAAGCCTTCAAGTCACATCAGAAACAATGTGAAGTAGAAAGTCTAATCAAAATCAATTATGGGTGTCATCTGTCCTGGGGCACAATTTGTATCTGTGGATCTGTTCAGTCTATAGAACAGGTTATGTGCTTCTAGTTTACAATGGAGGGACAGGCAAAAGGTAAACATTTTAAATTCCAGAGGGAAAAACTAAAAGGAAAACAGGAGTCCAGGATCCCAAACAATTCAGAAACCATGCAAGGCATGCTCCATTAGATTTCAAGGCCTGAGATTCAGCTGTGGAACAATGTTTTACTCTCTGGGATTGTTGAAGCAGCAGCCTCATGCCTTCCAATAGCTTGTGCAGCAGGCTTGTTCTCTTCAAACCCTGGGGTGAAGGCCCCAACCTCTGATAACATTGGACTGGTGGCCAGACTCACTAAATCATGAGGGAATAGGCTCAAGCTTCTAACAACAGTGGGGTGGTAGTCCAACTCCACAATCTTAAAGGTACAACTTCCACTCATTCAGAGTACTGGGATAGTAGCACTCTTACTGAACAATAGTGCAGAAAGCCACCCTACTTTGAGCATTGTGCAAGATTCACCCTTTTCACATAAATGGGTAGGCCTGCTCTCTTGGCCTGATAACCTGTCTTCAGTCCAAATCTCAGCTTCCACAGTTCTCATCTTGAAGTGATTTTTCCTTCAGTCAGTCCCCTTTCTGTCCATTTAAATTTCAGCTCACTTCCCAGAATCTCAGGCTTTTCCAAACCATCAATTTCTGCTTTTGTTATACCCAGTTCAGTGCTCAGCTTTTTCCATTCCTCTTGCATTTTATTATAGGCTGCCAGCAGAAACCAGGTTGCTCTTTCCACAGTCAGTTTGGAAATTACCTTAGCAAAATGTCCAAGTTCACCACTCTCAACAGTTTACCTTCCATTTCACATCAGAACTCAAATTTGTCAAGTTCTCTGCCAATGTAAAACAAAGATCTGTATCCTAAAGCTTCCAATAATACCTTCATCATTTCCAACTAAGGACTTATTGGAAATACCTTTAGAATCCATATTCCTACCAAAATTCTCCTCAAACCCTTTTCAATCAAGGCACTTACAAGCCTTCCAGCATCTACCTAATTCTAAAATCATTTTCACATTTTTTTTATTTGCAAAGGCAGAAACTCCTCTCCTGGTTCCAAAATTTGTTTCAGTTTCTTTGGCTGCTTAAGCAAATACCATGAAATCAGGTGGCTGAAACAATAGAAGTTTATCAGTTTATGCTTTTGAGTCTTGGAAAATGGTCAAATCCAGGTGTTGCCAAGGCAAAGCTTTTCCCCCAAGACTGTGGTGTTCTGGGACTGGCTGCTGGCCAGCCTTGGCCCCTAGCTTGTCAAATGGCAAGGCACATGGTCTCATCTCCTAGTCTCTTTCTTCTCCTCTGGGTTTTGTTGATTCCAACTTGTTACTTCCTATGGCTTTCTTACTCTCTGCCTGAATTTCATTCTATTCTAAAAAACTCAGGATTAAGACACCTTGATGGAGGTGGGGCACACCTTAACTGAAATAACCTTATCAAGGGGTCATATGTACAATGGTTTCACATGCACAGGAATCCATTTAATTTAAGAACATGTTTTCTGTGGTACAAACAGCTTCAAACCATTTTAATGACCAAAAAAGAATAAGGTAAATATTGAAGATCAGCCAAGGGAAAAGTACCTGCAATACAGAATAGTGATAAGTCTTCACCTTTAAAGGATTATGTCTTAACATTGTGCCCACATACAGTGAGGACCTCTGGCTGTTGATGCCCAAGTGCAAAGAGAGCCTGCAGAACCCTCTATATTTTCAAGTGAGGAGAAATTCCAGATTTCCACGGTGTTTTCACTAGTATTTTCTAAAAGAATCCAATAGCACAAACTCCCTGGAATAGTTCCTGTGTAAAAGGATATGCCTGCTGTTTTTAGGACTATAGTCTGAATCCACACCAAATACCTAGAGAAGAAGAATTATTAAGGATATTTTAAACTCACAATTTTAAGTAAACATTCATTGAATTCCAAGCACTGTTCTGATTGTTGCACACCGAATAGAAGAAAAACATGAAATTTGTGTTCAAGAAGTTTACAATCTAATGGGTGAAAAACTGTATGCAAAAAGTAAAGAAACAATCTTTTCTAGGTAGGCATGCATGTTACAAAATAAAATATATTATGTATATAACATTTAAAATAACGTAAAAAATATAAAACAATATGAACAAGTTGTTCTAGACATTTCATGAGAAAATAAGAGAAATTTAAATAGATATGGAAATTTCACAGACTCACCCAGTGAGACCAGATGACTCATATTCTCCAGCATCAGATGTCTGAAGAGCTTTCTCTGGGATGTTTCCAACAAAGCCCATTCTTTCTGAGTGAAGCCTATAAGTATATTTTCCAAGTTTACTAACTCCTAAAAACATCACGGACATTGGGGTTCAGAGAGCGCCATCTCTACCAATGTCCAGAGTGAAAGTTCGAGGGGATAGCACTGAGAAAGCAGTGGCTTTACAAAAGCTCAAACTGGGTTTGAGCTTCTAGTCAGATCATTCTCAGGGCTGAATGGTCATCTGCTCTTCACAATCAGACAGACAAACACGCTGAATATTTAAAACCCCATTATAAAAGAATATCAGAAGATGTGGCATGGAATGAACTGGGAATTTTCTAATAGACTGGTCATTATAACTTCCAGGTGACACTATACAATTTTCACTTTAGCATTCATAACTAAAACCACCTTTCCCACCAATTTCAAATAAATCTACAAACCCATCATAAGGCAAGCAATGTCCATGATTTGCCACTTTCATATCACAACTATGATTAGATTATTCCCTCAGATGGCCTCAGTTTCTTCCCAACTAGGAAATAATTTTGAAATGTATAAGAAGTTTTAAAAGATACAATGAGCTAATGTGTAAAGGGCTTCCAATATAAATATTATTCAAAGGTCTGTTACTCATTAAAATGGCAGAGAACCTTACAATAAGTCCACCATTCTGCTGAACTAAACAGTCACACAAAACTTTGGCCCAGTAGATGTTGCCTCACTCAACTCTACATAACTCAGGTGTTCACCATAACATGTAAGTACGGAGAGTTCAGCAGCACACAATAGAGACCCTGAGACACTATACTGAAGGATGGTCCTAGCCTGACCATTACAAGGAATGACACCTTCTAATTTCCACTTTTCTTGGGACCTTCAAATTCCATGTTCATTGTGTCTCTTGTATATTCCCCTCCTCTGTATGTTGAAATGTACAAGAAGCCTCTTGATACATTCTGGTCTCACCAGTTTTTCAGCAATTTCCAAAGGACCATACATTTTACTCTACATAATATATCACTCCTGAATCCATGCCAAAATTAAAGTAACAATACTTCTTATAATGACTTCCATTTATAATATCTGAGTAAAGGTTATCAACAAAATTGGTAATTGGACAATTGAGGACAAGTGGGTAACAAGAATTTTAATTATGTTTCTTTAAAAGTTTTCAAAATGTGCAAGTAATTACTAATACTTTACAAAATTAAAAATTGGGCAAAATAAATTATTCCTCTTTTTCTTCTATTATCTAACCCTCAATTTTACTCCTCTCAACAAGGCATAGCCCTCTACCCCACCATCTGTAGCAATGTACTGATTGAACTCACCTGCTGAAACATCAGTCTCCTACTGACTGTAAACTTCTGCCCCTACTAATCTCTATCACCTATTTTCAACTGCATGCTGAAACCAACTGCAGGCATTAAAATGGTCAATGGGTGCACTATTTTTCCAATGAGGAGATGTGCTGAATGAGGAAAAAACTCTCTCATCTCTCCAGTGAAAACAGACACTTAAAGGAGTCTGGAGCAAATTCGTGTGATGTTGGAAAGGAGATTACTTATTGATGAATCCCTAACCTATCAGAACTATCCCAGAGGTCTGGATAAACTTAACTGCAGCTAAGATCCTTGAATATCTCCTAAATGAGCTTAGAACAGCCAAACCAATAGGAGAGATATACCCATCTGCTGACAATACATGGGTAATTTCAGTGGAAGAATATCCTACTCACTGGTGGTTGCATTGTAAATAGCTCAGTTGACAACTGACTTCCTCTGGGTTTTCACTCACCACCAGGTAAGCACTAGGTGAACAAAGCTGAGAGTGGAAAAAGAAGGTATGAAACTGTATAGTCTCGTCCCAAATTTCCAGTTCCACCTGAAATGAAACCCAAGCCTTCATCTGAAAGTAACCCAACCCGTCAACAAGAGCATGGAGTGTGTTCCAAGAGAAATAGGGGGAGGACCCTCCACTCCCCAAGACAAGAGTAAGAAGGTTTTGGCTACTCTGGATAAGAAAGATAAGAATATCTTCATTTTACACATAAGAACATGAAAATCATTGTGTTTTGTTTATCATTAGCCCATGGTGTTCAAAGATTTTCAATTCCCTCTTTCAGTCCAAAATATTGGGTCTCCACCACTAGAGAAACCACTCAAGAATAACTCAGATGTGAGGATTCCTGGCCTATGAATCATACATCCCCTTCTGAACTTTCATTCCCTTTTTCCTTTACCTTATGTCTGCCATTTTGTGTACACTTGCCCTAAATCATCTTGGTTCTTCCACAGCCGTTATCTAATGATATCACTCTCTCAACACTGAGTTCTAGATCCCATCCTCCTGGACTCAGATATCACCCAAGATCTCAAACTCACCAAAACATAACATTGAACCAATTACCACTCAATCCCCAAAACAGTGTAGGTCTGGAGCTTTGTAACCCTAAATAAATGTTTGTTAATAAATTTGAAATATGAGTCAACAGGGTGATTGAGAGTGATGATCATTCTCCTTCCAGAGAGATTTATGTCAAATTTGCCTAAATATTTTAATTTCATTTCACATAAAGATAAGATTGGCCTTATGGACCCTTTCTGCAGCTGATCAGATATTCACACACAGGAAAATATGTGGCAGTTGACATCTGGTGCTTTAGACACACCTTCGATCCTAGACAAAAACCCAATGGCCTGGTTTGTAGAAAGAGTTCCTTGGAATAGGGGCCATGGTTAATTGTGCAGCTCTTGCCCTGTCTGCAGACAGCTCTCATACAGGTTTACCTTTACAAAATGAAATTCTCTATGGACATCTCTTTCCTATTCCTACCTATTACTTTTTGGGGGCTATAATCTAAATGAAATGTGTAATGTACAAATGAAGTGTGTGATTTTCCAAAGCGATCTCTGGGGAAAAGATGTACCTCAAGTGGTTGAACACCTGCTTCCCCTTTTTGAGGTCCTGGCTTGAACTTGCAGTACCTCCAAAAAAAGAAGAAAAATAAAAGACTTCCATGGGTGAGAGTTTTGTGGTTACATTAGCATAATAAGCATATAGGGCATTCTGAAAATGGGACCCTCTCCACATCTGAAGTATTTTCTCATTTCCTAAAACCTATCATCATAAAAAAAAACTTCTAATTTTAAATCACACTTTAAAAGCATAATTAATGCACCATCAGATTTAGTTGTATTTATTCTTCCATGAGTCTATTCATCTTTGCCTTTTATTAATGCTGTGTAATATTAGAGATACCATTTTGCATTCTACATTTTTGAGTCATGGTCAAAGTGATTTTATGATTCATCAAGGTCTGTGTCATTATATTTATAGCAAAAGAAAAAAGGAAAAGAAAAGAAAGAAAAAAAAAACCTAGGGCATAATGGACTTCTCAGTAACAGCTTTTAGTGTTTATATATTTGTACATATGTGTGTATTAAAAAGAGCAGAATCTCATTCACTCTTACTTGTAACAAAATGCTGCATGAAGCATGCCCAGATCACTACACATTCTAACAATTTTTAAAAAACTATTGGGCCAAATTCTGGATAATTACATTAATTGGGGGTGAAAGCATACTAGAAAGGTTTTTTTCCAGTCTGATTTTTCTGATGAGAAATCCACCAAGTGTTTCCACTTTGATATTAGGATTGGTTCTTCTCAATGTGAGTACTTTTATGTTAACTAAGGAATGAATGACTACTGAGAATTTTCTTTCAGGTATACAGTGTGAATCCTCATATATTCTACAAGAGGTGTTCTTTGAGCAAAGGAATCGCTCATCTGTATTTCACTGAGTGGCTTGTCCAGGTTGAATTATCTGGAACTCCTCAAGAGGCATCAAACTTCTGGTAAAGACATCCTGTCTTATTTCCCATTTGGGGATTATTCCTATTGAGAGCTTCCTTGTGCACACAAAAGCTGGTGGCTACTGATTGCTTATGTCCAGTGATTCCAGACCTAGAGTTTCTCTCCAGTGCAGTTCAGTCATCTTATTTAAGGATATTTTATAAACAAAAGTATTTCCACATGGATTACATTGATAAAGAATTTCTCACCTTCTCTGGTTGATTTAAAAATTAGTACCATGGCAGTAAATTCTTGTATACTTGATATGTTAATATATATGAATTCTCAAAACTGTCACATTAGGGCACAGGCCTTTCCACATTGATTAAGCACATAGGGTCTCTCTCCCATGTGAGTTCTTTTATAGAAATACAAATTAGGAGTCTGGCCAAGTGCTTCCCATGCTCACAAGATTTATAGCATCTACCACTAATGTGAACATTGGCATCTATAAAAATCAATGCTCTCATATTCCTTCCCATATTCCTTGTATTCATAGGGTTTCTCTCCAGTATGAATTTTGTCATGTTGTCTAAGTTTAGAGGAATAATGAAAGGCTTCCCACCAGGATAAAGGTCTTATCAAATTGTAACTCCAATATGAAAATGTACATTTTTTTCTGAGGCCAAGGTATTTACAGAATAACATAAGAATAAGAATATAAGACATAAGAACAGAACAAGAACATAAGACATAAGAACAGATATTGATATGGCAAAATATAATGACATTCTTAGAATGTTCTCCCATTATCCTTGGTGTCATTTGGGAAAATATATTTCACTTAAAAAAATCTAAGGTTGACACTACCAAGTTCCTGTACTCCCACTTTCCATGCTCCTCCTTATATTGAAGCTTATATCAAGCTCAAGTGGACTTTTGCCTTGGAGAAAGCCTCTACCTTCCACCCACAGATCTTCTCCTTACTCCAATGGTGAAGTCACATGTGACTTGCAGACTGATAACTTATACACAGACTGTACATTCAGAGGTGCCTCATTATTTAAACTGGCAAAAAACATTGAACCACTATTGAGTATTCTTCAAAATGAAAAGATTTCCTAGAGAATGTGATGTTTTAGTTTTCTAGGCTGTTACTATAAATATCATGAAACTGAATTGGCTTAAATAATGGGAGTTTATTGGCTTACAGTTTTGAGGTTATGAAAATGTCTACCAAACCAAAATAAATCAACCAATCAAGGTATCATCAGGGTGATGCAATGTTTTCTTCCCAAAGGCTGGCCATCATCAATCCTTAGTTCCTAGGACATGTGGAAAGGCACATGGTAACATTTGCTATCTTTCCTTTCTATTCCAGGTTTTGTTAATTTCAGTTTCTTGTTTTCCTGGTTTTCCCTCTGTGTCTGAAATTCATTCTACTATAAGCAACTCTAGTAAGAGGATAAGACCCATTCAGATTGTGGTGGGTCACACCTTAACTGTAGAAGACTCAACAAAAGGTCCTACTTACAGTGGGTCCACAACCACAGGAATGGGTTAAATTTAAGAACATGTTTTTCTGGAGTATATGTAGTTTCCAAACACCACACTTGGGACCAACAGGTGCTGCCTCTCACATCTCTACCTATCTGAGATGTTCGTTTTATGGTGAAAGGGCAGAGAGTCTAGAAGTACAAGCCAGGGGCTCTCCAGACTGCTATATTGAAAGACAGTGATAGTTTGCTATGAAATGATGTCTGCCTTTCTCAATTTTCTAGGAGTCTAAAAGGATCCATTATTAGTTTTTTTTCTGGTATTTTCCTCCCTCTTCTGTGATTAAGAGTAATAAAAGATTCTTGATTGCTTCTCACTTTTACTCCTCTATTTACTTTCAAAATCTTTTAATGTCACTTGGTTAAGAGGGAAATAAATATTGTTTCACAGCGACCCATGATTCTATTTTTAAAATGTTCAATCCTGACAACTTATTGATGTTTTGCCTTCACAAAATGTAATCCTAAATGACATCTTACTGATCTCAAAGGAATTGTTCTTTCACCTTGAAAAGGAGAGGTACTAGATAGAGGCTTATTTGATATGTTATGAGTTCCAGGGAAAGTGTTGCTAAACTTAAAAGATTTTAAAACTTTGTTCTGTTTACATTTTTATGGGTAAAATGTTATTAATGTACACATTTCAGAAATTATATAAAGTTCCTAGAGGTTAGTCAATGTCTTCACTATCCATGATTTGTCCTACTATTGAGCTGCCTGACTTAGACAAAAGTACTGTATAGTGTTATTAGTCATAATTTCACAGAAGCAACCAAATTTTCTTCTCAATTGCATTACATTTTAATGAACTTTCCTCAGAACTTTCACTTAAATTTGCAAGAGAGGAGCAATGTGACACGTACAAAGAAGCCCCAATAACATTAAGTGCCAATTTCTCATAAAAAATGTTGGAGCTAAGAAGGCAGTGGGGAGAATATTTATAAAGTGCTGAAAGAAAATAATTAGAATCAAGAATTTTATATCCAGAGAAGTTCTCTTTCGAAATTGAGGAGAGTAAGACATTCTCAGATAAACAAAAGCTGCATTTTGTTACCACTTGACCTGCCCTACAAGCCAAACTAATGGGAGTTCTTTAGACTGAGAGGAAACAACACTAGGCAGATGATCAAAGCAGTATGAAAAAAATAAAGATCTCCAGTACAGGTACTTACCTGGGTAATCATAAATGCCAGTACTACTTTATTGGATGAGAAGGGATTCTAATTGTTTAACTACAAAACATCAACTAAATACAAAAGGAGGCAGTAAAGAATGACTTGAGGTACAAAAAAGGTATAAGAAAGACTTCCAAAAACCAAATAGCAAAATTGCAGAAATTCTTCATTACCAGTCGTTATTTTTCAATTAAATGACATAAGTATCCCATACAAAAGGCAGAAATTAGAAGAATGTATAAAAATGCATGACTCAACTACATTCTGCTTACAAGAGGCACATCTTAAATCCAAAGACACAGTGGTCAAAAGTGAAAGTATGAAAAAGATGCCACAAATATAGTAACCAGAAAAGAGTGAGGATGGCTAAATTATATCAGACAAAATAGACAAAGTGAAATAATCTTAGAAGAAACAAGGAAGACACAACATACGGATAAAAGTGTCAATTAAAAAAATATATCTACATAATTCTGAGGCCCAAAATATATGAAGCAAACATTTGCAGATGTGATGGGAGAAATAGGTGGGTCTATATAAATAGAAGATTTCAATAAACCATTTTCAATATTGGCTAGCACTTTCTAACTGAAGGCCAAAAAGGAAATATAAGACCAGAACAATACTATGTACCAACTAGACCTAGCAGACCATATAGAAGTATATAATATAGACAGAGAGTGTGCAAAATACGTAACAAAAATCTGTTTGAAAACAACAGAGTCATAGTCTTCTCAAGTGCAGAGGATCATATCCTAGGATAGACTATATGTTATATCACAAAACAAGTCTCAATAAATTTTAAAAGACTACAATCATATAAAATATCTTATCTGAACAAAGTGAAATTCCACTAAAAATCAGTAACAGAATAAGAAAATTCACAAATATGTGTAAGTTAAGCAATATACTCTTAAGGAACCAATGGGTAAAAGAAATCATAGGAAATTTGGAAATAACAAGAGATGAATGAAAATGAAAACATAAAATACCCAAACTTATGACAAACAGATTGATCAAAAAAGGAGAGGATGTAAATAATAAAAATCATTGGCATTGAAAGGGGGAATATTACTGCTGAACTTACAGAAATAAAAAGGATTATAAGAGGACACTGAGATTCACTGTATGCTAACAAATGAAATAACTTACTTGAATTGGACAAATTCCAAGAAACACACAAAATAACTAAACTGACTCAAAAAGAAAGAGATGGTCTCAAAAGACAAAGAACAGGTATTATGTTATCAAATCCTCCCAATGCAAAGGTTTAAAATCCATGACATAGAAAGAGATCCTACAACTCATTTGTAAAAAGACAAATGATCCAGTTAAAAATTGGTAAAAGACTTGAATAGACATTTTTTGAAAGAGGACATAAAAATGGAAAAAACATGAAAAAATGTTCAACATCACTAGCTGTAGGGAAAATGCAAATCAAATCTACAGTAAGATACTGTTTCATGTATTTTTGAATGAACACTATTAAAAAACAAAACTACAAGTGTTGTAGAGGATATGGAGAAAGAAGAACACTTATTCAATGCCAGTGGGATGGTAGAAGGGTGCAGCTTTTGGGGAAGACTGGTGTTTCCTAAGGAAGTTAAATACAGATCTGCTATATGATCTGTCAATCCTGCCACTAGATATATACTTAGAAGAACTGAAAGCAGGGATTCAAACAGACATTTGCACACCAATGTTCATATGACCATTATTCACAATTGCCAAAAGATGAAAACAAGCCAGTTATCCATCAGCAGGTGAATGGATAAACAAAATGTGGTATATGCATGCAAAGGAATATTATTCAACTGTCAGAAGAAATAAATTCTTGATGCATGTGTAAACATGGATGAACCTTGAGGACATTATGTTGAGTGAAACAAGCCAGATACAAAAGGACATAGGATATATGATTTCACTAATATGAATTAAACACAATCAGTATACTCATGGGATGGCTAGAATATTGGTCACCAGAAGATAGATTGAGGCTAAAGAATGGGAAGCTGAGGCTTAACTTGTGCAGGATTTGTAATACGATTGATTGTTAAGGTTTGGAAATAGGTAGAGGTGATGACAGCACATTACAGTGATTGTAATTCACAGAACTAATACGTGGGTGGGGTTGTGATTGAAAGGAAAAGTTTTGGTTCATGTATATCACTAGAAGGAAACCTAGAGGATGAAACATAAGATTATATAGCATAGTGACAATAAGTGTGGTCAACAGTACAAATATTGTGAGATCTGTTGTCTTGTATGTACAGTGACATTATCTTACATTTTTTCATCCTGTTATTTTTTCATTTTGTCTTCAAAGCAGTTTTAGGTTACAGAAAAGGAGATGAGGCTCAAGTGATAGGGCCTACATCTACCATATGGGAGGACCTGGGTTTGATCGCTGGGGCTTCCTGGTGAAAAAGAAGAGAAGTGTGCCTGGTGGTGAGTCAGTGCCCACACAGCGAGCCAAGTACCCATGTAGTGAGCTATGCATCCATGCAATGAGCTGTACACCCATGCAGTGAGCCAAGTGACTGGATGGCAAGGCAAGTGTCCATATGGGTGCCTGCACAGTGAGCTGAGGGCCCACGTGAGTGTCTGTATGGCAAGCTGAGTGTCCACATGGTGAGCCAAGTGCCTGTGCAAGAGCTCATGGGACAAGCTGAGAGCCCATGCAGCAAGTCAAGATCCCATGCAGTGAGCCGGTGCCCATGCAAGAGAGTCACACAGCAAGGTGATGATACAACAAAAGAGAGATGAAGGGGAGAGTGAAGGTGAAGCACAGCAGAGACCAGGAACTGAGGTGGTGCAACTGACAGGGAACCTCTCCACATCAGCAGTCCCCAGGATTGAATCTTGGTGAATCCCAGAGGAGAAAGACAAGAAGAGAAATAAATACAGAAGATCACACTTCGAATGGACACAGACAGCAAAAAAACCCAAGAAACAACAGCAGGGTGGAGAAAGAGAAGTCAAGTCCAGAATATAGGTGATTCCCATGTACCCAACATCCTCACCCATTTCCCTTTTCCCTTACTAATAACATTTTACATGTGAAGCTACATTTGTTACAATTGATGTACAAATATTGAAACACTGTTAGTAACCATGGTCAATGATTCACAGTATGATTTACATTTCGGACTGTATACTTTTATAGATTTTGATGAAGTTTGACATGGTCTGTATCCATCATTCAAGGATCATGTAGAAAAATTCCATCTCTCCAAAAATGTCCCATGTTTCATTTATTCTATTCCTCCCTTCCTTTCCCCTCCAGACCCATGGTAACCATCAAGATTAATTCATTGAAGAACAAGATTCATAGTTACTTGAGGGTTTAACATTCTGGCTTGTCCTCCCCTACCAGGCACTGCCTATGCTCTTAAAAGACTCCTGCCCTTCTATTTGAGGTCATACCAGGACTCCCCAGGATGAGAATTCAGCACATTCCCACTCATTATATGAGTCTTAAGCCACTGATACAACACACTATTACAAGATGAACACTACATATTCCCTAGAACCCTGCCCCATGTGTGCCCTGTCCCACATGCCCCCACATCCAACACCTTAAACCAATAACCCACCCAAGCCATATTTGCCAAAAGAACATTCCCAATGTTGTACTTTAACCATATACCTTCACATCCCCATAGTTCACTTGCTTGCTCCTTCAACCTTGCCCCAGGTCCACATAGCAAACCCACCCTCCCCCCATCAGAGACCAGCACCACTCATCCCAGTAGCATCACTTCACTCTATTTTACCCATCCACTCCACAACTACAGCCTTCCACCTTATCACAGATTTTGTCACAACTTTCTTCTTGTCTCCTGTAAACCTATCTTTCAGATTTTAACCCGCTAAGTCTGCTCAATGTACTTAATTTATATCAATGAGGTCATGAAATATTTGTCCTTCATTGCCTGGCTTGTTTTACTCAACATAAGGTCTTCAAAATCCACCCATGTTATCCTATTCTTTCTTACACCTAAGTAATACTCCATTGTATGTATATATCACAATTTATCCATTCATCTCTTGATGGACATTTGGGTTGTTTCTAACTTTTGGCAAGAGTGAATAAATGCCACTATGAACATTGGTGTGCATCTATCTGCTTGTGGCTCTGCTTCCAATTCTTCTGTGTATATTCCCAGCACAAGGATTACTGGATCATATGGCAGTTCTATAGTTAGCTTCCTAAGGAACCATCAAACTGTCCACAATGGCTGCACAATTCCATATTTCCACAAGAAGTGTGATAAGGGTTCCCATTTTTCCACATCCTCTCCAAATCTTGTAGTCCTGTTTTTTAAGGCTGCCAGTCTAATGGGTGTAAGTTGATATCTCTTGTAGTTTTGATTTGCATTTCCCTAATGACTAGTGTTCGGTATGTTTTCATGTACTTTTCAGACATTTGTATTTCTTCTTTAGAGAAATGAGTATTCAAATCTCTTGCCCATTTTTAAAAAATGGGTTGTATTTGTTTTAATTTTTGAGGTATAGGATTTCTTTATAAATGCTAGATATTAGGCCCCTATGAGATATATGGTTATCAAATATTTCTTCCCATTGAGTAGGTGTCTTTTCTCTTTCTAGACAAATGGACACTATAGGCAGGGCAGACAGCTCAGGAGCTTGGCATCTGCCAGCAGGCCCTACTCAGAATTTATGCTCCATGTGACAGAGTTGGGCTCAGTGGTGGTTTTCCTAACATGGCTCTTTAGCTCCTTCCATTTGAACCTATTGTTAGTACTAGAGACTTAAATTTCTGGGCTGCCCATGTACCAGGAGAGTCCCAAATCTCAACAGATCTGCAACAGCTACTCTCCAGTTCACTGGACTCACTTAGGACAACTAACCAGATGATGATTGACAACTACCATCTCAAGAAACAGAGAGAGAGTCTGCAACTACATCCAAGATAGTCCCATTCATCAGCACCATAGGATCTAAGTGATCCGAGCAATGGAAGAACTCTTATCAATGTGGAGGCAGTGGACACTGGAGGTTCTGAGGGGAGGCAGAAGGAAAAAGAGGTATAATTTGGGGATATTTTTGGGACTTGGGAATTGTCAGGAATGACATTGCAACGACAGGTATAGGCCATCATATACAAAAATGTGTGGGAGTGTAAACTACAATGCAAACTATAATCAACACTTAGTGGCATGCTCTAAGATGTGTTCATCAATTGTGGCAAATGTACCACACTAATTAAAGATATTGTTGATGTGGGAAAATGAGGGCTAGGGATTGGGACATATGGGAGTCCCCCAAATTTTTTATGTAACATTTATGCAATCTACATTTCTTTTTTAAGAAAATTTTAAAAACAGTCAAAATTAAAGCATATTCTTCCCTGAATCAGAACAAATGTATGTTAATATCACATGATATTAAAGAATAGGGTGGTATTTGGGTGAAAATACACCTAAAGAAAACAATGGAGTGTAGCAAATAGTAAATTATTAATATTTTTCCATCAATGTTAAAAAAAAATTGAGTGATATAAACCAGACACAAAGTGCTACATATTGTTAGACTCCATTTATATAAAATGTAAATATAAATAAATTTGTAGGGATGGAATGAGATTAGTGGTTATGAATGGCAGGGGAAGGACAGAGGGATTGAGTGTTGACTGCTAATGGATAAGGTTTTTCTTTTTGAGTAATGAAAATGCTCTAAAATTGAGTGCAGAGATGAATGCACAAGGCATTCATTTTTACCAAAGCCATTTAATGTATACTTTAGTTGGATTGTATACTATGTGAGGATGTCTTAATAAAATTGCTTAAAGAAAAAAAAAAACCCTCCCAATGTAGTGAAGTCAAGGACAATAAGGCTTCATTAGTGATTTAAGTAGAATTTCTCCAAAGAAGATATACAAATAGTCAATGGCACATGAAAAGATACTCAAAATCATTGGTTATCAGAGAAATGCAGATCCAAACCACAATGAGATACCAATTCACATCCACTGGATGGCGATCACTAACAAAACAAAAATTAGTAAATGTTGGTGAAGCTACAAAGAAATAGAAATCCTAATACATTACTAGCAGCATTGTAAAATGGTGCAGACTCTTCAGAAACCAGCTTGGAAGTGCCACAGAAAGTTAAAAACAGAATTACCTTAAAACCAGCAATCCCACTTCTTGGAATATACTCAAAAGAACTGAAGGCAGGGAACTCAGATAGATATTGGTACAATGCTTACCGCAGCATTGTTCAAGTAGACAAAAGGTGGAAGCAACCTAAGTGTCCATTAACAAATGAATGAATAAAAAGTGGTATGTACACAATGGAATATTATTCAGCCACAAAAGAGAATGATGTTTTTGACTAAGTCCTTTGAGGTGCAAAAGAGTTTAATTCTGAGGAGGTCCCATTTATGTATTTTTTCTTTTGTTTTTCATGCTTTGGGTTTAAGGTTTAAGAATCTACCACCTAGTGGACCATTGACCATGAGGTGCAGCGGTGCTCAGAAGTGTATCCACCAAGTGCAATGAATGTCTCATGATGATGGAGGAGGTTGTTATGGGGGGAGGAGTGCGGTGAGGAGGTGGGGGATATATTGAAGGGGGTGGGGGGTATATGGTGACCTCATCTTTTTTTTAATGTAACATTTAAAAAATAAAGACAAAAATAATAATAATCTACCACCTATTACAAGATCTTGAAGATGTTTTCCTACATTTTCTTTGAGGGGTTTTATGGTAGTCACTTTTATATTTAGGTCCTTGATCCATTCTGAGTTAATTTTTGAAATTTGATCTGTGGTTATGTAGGGCTACAGACCACATGTTAAGGGGTGTGGAGTTTCTCTTTATGGAGTAATGAAAGATTTTTTGGTGACAATGAAAGCACAGCATTGTGATTGTACTAAGTCATTGATTCTGCAGTTTAGCTAGATCATATGGCATGTGATGATATCTCAATAAAACTGCTTGATAAAGAAATAACTGTGCAAGAAAAGCCAGAAATAGCAGCTATATACAGCAGGGGAAACAGAAAGAGATTAAGAGGTGAAGAATTTTCTAGGTGTGTGTGTATTATTATTATTTAAATGAAAAAGTTCTAGTATTGTTTGAAGTGATAAGTGCACAACCATGTGGTTATACCATATACCATTGAATATATACTTTGGTTGAATTGTATGCTTTTATTAATATGCAAAAATAATATTGATTTGTTGAAAAAAGCACTGAAGAACAAGAACTCATGGTAACAGTAATTATTCTTAACAAATAGATATAATTTTATCAAGTAATGAGATTATAACATAAGGGGTTACTGATAAAATGGTTACAGCAGAAAATGGATATGCCATTAACTATAATGAGATTTAACTATCACTGTGAGAGAAATGAGATGTAATTAGAAAAATGATCATAACGTAAAAAGAGAGCATTATTTTTATACATGGTTCTACAATGCTAAAAGTCTAGTGACAAAAGAGGAGGAAAAAAGAGTATCGCTGAACAGGCAGACAATCAGATACCCTTCTACATTTCTGGTGGGAAATAAAAAATGATGCAACCACGTGGAAAATATTTTGGAGGACATACAACTGTCATATGACCTAGAATTCTCTTTCTAGGTATAGAGCCAAAGAATGGAAGAGTATGAACTCGAACAATAGTTTTGTAAACCACTGCTCATAGCAGCATTTTCATAACAGCCAAAAGATGGAAGCAACCCAAGTATCCATTCACAATTAAATGAATAAAAAATGTGGTACGTATATATACAAGAGAATATTATTCAGTTGTAAAAGGAATGAAATCCTGATACACGTTACACTTTATGGATGACCTAGAAAAAAATGACATTGAGTAAAATGTCAGACACAGACATATTACATGACCTCACTCCTTTGAAATAACTAGAACAGGCAAGTTCGCACACAGAAAGTAGATTACAGCTTACTGAGTGCAGGTGAGAGGGTCAAGGAGAAGAGAATGCATAACGGAATCAGGGTTTCCATTTACGGTGATAGGAAAGTTTGTGTAATGAATGGTGGTGACCTTAATACAGTAATGTAATTAATTAATCCTACTGAAAGGTATGGTTGGGAGTGATTGAGATGGTAAAGCATATGTTGTATATATATATATTTCTACAATATAAAAAAGGAGCAAGTAAAGTCAATGACGATTAAATGCAATACAACACAATTTGTTCATTTCTTCATGTATTGATGGACACCTGAGTTGTTTCCATCTTTTGGAAATTATGCATGCGGTTGCTATGAACATTGATGTGGAGATGTCAGTGTCCTTCTTTCAATTATTCTGTATATATATCTAGCAGTGGTGATGTTGGGTCAAATTGCAGATCTAAATTTATCTTCCTTAGGAACTACCAAACAGCTTTATATTGTATATGTGCTGTTCTCCATTCTCAACAATGCTAAAAATTCCTCTCTCTATACCCTCTCCAACACATGTAGTTTTTTGTGGGTTTTTGTTTCTTTGTTTGCTTGTAATAGTGGTCATTCCAGTAGGTGTGAAAATATATTTCACTATAGCTTTGATTTAATAGAAATGAAGTCAATCATATGACTCCATGCATGACTTGAAGACATTATGTTGAGTGAAGAAAGACAGACAGAAAAGGAATTATGCTATGTGAAAGATACTGATTAAAAATGCTACATGCTGTTTGCCTCTATTTATATAAAATGTAAAACCAAAGAAATATGCAGACAGGAATACATTAGAAGTGACATATGGCAGAAGAAGGATAAAGAGATTGAGAGACGACTACTCAGGGGTATGGATTTAGGTTTTTCATTTGTTTTTGTTCTGTTATTTTTCTTTTTTCTCTTTATTTGTGCCGTAATGTAAATGCTCAAATCAGGGTAAAAGTGATGCACGCACAAGTCTGAGGTTATACTAAATGTCACTGTTGTACAATTTAGATGGATTGTATTGTTTATGAATATGTTTTCTTTATTAATACAATTAAAAAAACACCAAAAAAATGCAATACAAAATACTAGGTGGAATCTAATAATGGAGGAGAAAAGACTCAAAGAGACTTTATTGGGGACATATTAAAAAATGGGAATATAGACTGCTTTATAGCAATATTAAATATTTTTAACTGTACACAAGGCAGTTATATTAGTGAAGATCTTGGTTCTTAGGAAATGTACATGGGAAGTATTGTGTTCAAGGAGCATGGTGGATCCACCGACTCTTCAATGTTTAGGAGAGAGGAAGGGAGAAGGAAGAGTGGGAGAAGAACTGCAAATGTGGCAAAATGTTAAAAATGGTGAATCTGGATATGAGAAGCAGGAATGTATGTAGGTTTTTTATATTTGCAATTGTCTTGTAAGTTAAAAATTATTTTGATAATGTTAAAAAATAGCAAAAACAAGGAATTGAGAAGAGAATATAAATCATACACTATAAAGTTTCAAATAAAAATATTAACCAAAAGTACATATGAAAAACAAGTAAAGAGGAAATTTTAATTTTTCAGTTGTAAGTAATTTTATACATTATGCCAGCATCTGCTCTAATTATTTAGTTTAATACTTTTTCATTTAAAGTAATCACTTCATTAAAAAAGACTTCAACACAAAAGACAACAGAACAAATTATAGCCTGTAAGATGTACTTTTTAATTTTTTTTCTTTTTAGGAGGTACCAAGGAATGAACCCACGACCTTGAACATAGGATGCAGGTGCTCAACCACTGAAGTATCCTGGTCCAAGACCCACTTTAGATCCAAATGCCCAGAGAGATTGAAAATAAAAGAATGGACAATAGTGAGAGACACTGCATCCAAATAATAATGAAAAGAGAGTTAGACTCATTGAGTTATTAGCAGAAAAAAATTTAAACAAATATGGTTACAAAGACAAAAAAGTATTTATATATCCTTAAAAGACAAAAAAGTATTTATATATCCATAAAAGGGTCTATATATCAAGATCACATAATAATTATAAACATATATGCAAGAAACAACAGAGCACTTAAATATATGGAGGGGAAAAAATGACAGATTTGAAGGGAGAAATAGTTCTACCATAATATTTGGAAAATTTAATTTTCCACTTTCACAAATGGATAGAAAAACTATACAGATGATTAAAAAGAATATTGAGAACTTGAACAACACTATATGCCAACAGGACCCAGTAGAATATATTTTTCTCAAGTGCACACAGAACATTCCTAGAATTGACTCTGTATTACCCCACAACATATATTAGAAACCCAGAAATTATGAGGAACTTCTTTAGCGAAAGTGGCATGAAAGTTCCACAAATATGTGAAAATTGAATTACACACTCGATTCAACCTATGGGTCACAGACGAAATCTTGAGGGGAATTAGAAGACACTTTGGGATCAACAGAAATGAATACAGAACATATGAAAACTTAGAGGATGCACAGAAAACATTACTGAGAGAAACTTGTAGCCAAAAACACCGTAATTAAAAAATAAACATCTCAAATTAATAACATAATTTTACACCTTAAGGAAATACAAAAAGAAGAGCAAACTAAACCCAAAACTGGAAGAAGGAAATGAACATTAGAGCAGAGATGAATGAGACAATAGAAAATCAATAGAATCAACACAGCTATTAATAAATCCCGGTTATTTGAAAAGATCAATAGAACTGAAAATCCTATAGGTAGACTGATTAAGAATAAAGGAAAGGGAAGCAGATGTGGCTGAACTGATAGAGCATCTGCCTACCATATGGAAGGGTCCAGAGTTCGATACCCAGGACCTCCTGGCCTGTATGGTGAGCTGGCCCATGCACACAGCTGCCGCATGCAAAGAGTGCTGTGCCATGCAGGGGTGTCCCTGATGTGGGGGTGCCCATGTGCAAGGAGTGTGCCCTGCAAGAAGAGTCACCCCCCACACACAAAAAGCAGCCCACCCAGGAGTGGCACCACACATATGGAGAGCTGACAGAGCAAGATGATGCAGCAAAAAAGAGATGCAGTTTCCTGATGCCTCTGAGAGTGCAAGCGGGCATAGAACACAAAGGGAGTAGACACAGAGAGCAGACAATGGGGGGAAAGGGGGGAGAAGAGAAATAATAAATCTTAAAAATAAAAGAATAAAGGAAAGAATCAATTCACTAAAGTTAGTAATGAAAGTGGCAGCACTGCTAAAATGGGATTTAAAAGTAAACTTCAAGCAATTGTGCCACAACGGATTAGATACCTTTGACGACATGGACCAATTCCTAGAAATACACCTTGCATTCTTTATATTTACTCTTAAAAATTCACTGCTCTGAAAAACAAAAGGCAAAAACTCAGTGCAGATTTTTATAAAAGAATTTAGGTAATCATATATTCTATTTTTTAGGTAACTCATACTTTTAGGTACCCTTTGTCTTCCAGTCTGGCCATTTTCCAAGGGAAGTAAAGATTTATTAAAGTCAGTGAATGGAATAATACAGGCAAATCTATCAACCACCTGCCCCTGTGGTGTTTCAGTTCGATTTAGAAGTGAATTTAAAGTGAAAATGACCATATTAAATTGTGCACTTAGTATCAAAGGACTTCCTTAGTTCAGGTGGGACAAACCTTGGAAAACATCATGTATAGCTGAAACCTTAAAGATTTTACTGGGCAAAGTCTTAGAAAATGTGCTTGGGATAGGAACTGGTTTACTGGAAAAATGTACAAAACCCAAGCAATATCAGACTGTTCTTTGCAGAAACTAAGAGCAGAAGGAACTAAAGGAAATTGAAGTATTCGAACCTGAAAGCCATTATAAGCTCTACGGTCCTTGTCCTAAGGACAGTGGGAAGCCATCAATAAATTTAAAGAATGACAGCATGAGATAGTTATGTCCAAGAGTGCCTTTTAGGTTTTGGATGCATTGACATATGGACAAGAGAGTACACAAACAGAAAATTTAGGAGGGTGAGTGTGAATTTTGAATATTCGATGATGGATGTCTGCGGTCACCCCTCGGGCTGAAGTGTGGTTTGCTGGCCTGGCAGGGGAGCGGCCGCGGTAGGCCTAATTCCAAGCCACTGCTCCCATAATAGGGTGGCTGGTCGGACTCACCACCACCCCTGAAGGGAGCTCGGCATGGGCGCAGAGTGCCCTCGGGTCTCCCCTTCTCGGCAGCCATGCTTCCGCTGCCGCCCCTCCTCCCGGATAGCGCCACATGATGCCTTATGAGGCAACACCCTTCTTCTTTCTCCCTGTGCAGGCGCAGGGCGGAAAATTCCAGTCTGCCTTTCCCCCCCACCCCCGACAGCAGCAACAGCCAGGCACAAGGCGGGAAACTCAAGTCTGCCCTCTACCCCAGCAACAGCAGCCACCAATCCCTAAACCCTGCCACTTCCCCCAGGAACAGCAACAGCCAATCCCTAACCACCACCCCTCCCCCTTCCAGTACCTCCCACCGACCTTTCTCCCCAGTAACTGCTTGTGACAACCAATCAGAACATGGCATAAACATCAACCAATCAGCCTTCCCCAGCCCCCATAAAACTGTAGCCACTTCCTCAAAGTTGGACCTGCGTGTTTACCTCGTCTCCGCTGTAGTTCTTCTGCCGTGAGCCCTCCAGTCCTGAGAGTCCCCGACAAGGGCCTGGCCTCCCTTGTCCCCAGTTCGTCGCCTGCTTCTCCAGGTGACCCCTTCGTCACCTGCTTCTCCGGGCGACCCCTTCATCGCTGGCTTCGCCGGGCGACCCCGTCAGCTGAACCGCGCAACCCCTGTGAGACCGACCCCTCATCTGCTGCTGGACTGACCCCTCGTCCCAAGCCGGACTGACCCCTCGTCCACAGCCAGACCCCACCACCACTGACAGAGCAAGCCGCTGCAGCTGGCACCCAACGTGGGGCAGGGTAAGGACCCCCTTCACCTTGCTCCACTACTCGTCGTTCTCCTCTTCCCCTAAGGAGCTCTTAGTTCCACTTTCCCCTCGTCGGGGCCTTCTCTTGGCCTGCGACCACCGTCGGAGCCCCACCGACCCTGACCCCTCATCTCACTGTGCCCCTCGGCTCCCATCGCCATGCTTTCAAGGTAAGGGCCCCTTCTCTTATCGGCTCCAAAAGGCCATTAGCAATGGGTAACATCCTTTCTGCTAAGCAAGCCCCGCAAGTTCGGGCCCTTGCCGGTCTCCTAGACACTCACCGGTGTAAGATCTCTTTGAAACAGCTCCAAGTATATTGGGACCTTCTTCTCCCCTTTAATCCGTGGCTTACCACGTGTCAGCTTTGGGACCCGGACATCTATACTTGCCTTATAGATAGGGTCACTTCTGCTGTGGAGCAGGAAGGTAAAAGATTCCTCCTGGCTTATTACCGGCGCTTTTTACCATCCACTCCTGCCTTCAAGGCGCCCCTACCATCGACTCTCCCCAGCCGCGCCACCACCGCTGCCATGATTGTCACAATGGCGACTTTAACCAGGATCCTGATCGGGATCCTGATGCTGGCTCCGACTCCGACTCTGAGTCGCTTGTCGAGCGCCTTAATAACGTGCTCAAAAATTGTCCCCCTCAACAGCGTAATCTTGCAGTGTCGAGCGCCGGTGAAGATGGCGAACTTCCGCCTTCTTCCTTGCTCAAAAAGGGGAAGCACTCCCAAGATGGTGGGCTTCTGCCTTCTTCTCCATCCGAAAAGGGGCGGCACTCTCAAGATGGTGGACTTCCGCCTCCTTCCTCACTGGAAAAGGGGAGGTCCCTTTACCCCTCCCTCCCCCCGATGACTTCTTGCCTGGGTGGGCCAGAAGCTCCCTCCCCACCATTTTACCCCTCCACGCAGGGCAGCCCGTGGCCATCTTGTGGCACCATTTGGGCACTGAGAGCTTCCGCCCCGCCATTTTCTCAGAGTGGTCCGTGGTCATCTTGTAGCCCACGGCCATTTTGTAGCCCGCAGCCATTTTGTAGTACCGCTGGGGATGGCCCGCAGACATTTTGCAACACCGCATGGGCAATGGCTCCTCTCGCGCCCTCTGCGCCAGCGGCCCCCCGGCTCCGCCTCCCCCTGGCAGCCCCCTCCATCCGATCCATGGCAAGCTGCTGCATGCGTGGCCCCCTCTAGCCTATTTTTGGACCCATATTCCTCCCCCACTGGGGCACCTCCACCTACCTCCCTGCTGCCTCCTACCACCTGCTTTCCCCTTAATGTAACTTCCACCCCTCAGCGCCCCTTTCCTTGGTACCCACATGATGCGGAGAGTGTTAAGCAGCTCCGTAAGGCCATTAAGGAGGACAGGTTAGGCAGCCCTTATGCTCAGCATTTGTTAGAGGAGATGTCCACCCTTCTGTGCATCCCCCTCAATTGGCTCCAATTGGCCCGTGCCATCTTCACGCCTGGCCAGTTTATAAATTGGCACGCCCATTTTCATGCCAAGGCTGAAAAGCAGGTTGTGGCCAATGCTGCAATGGGTGTTAATCACCCACCAGAAGCCTTCACCAGCACCGGTCAGTTTAGCCAGGCTACGGCCTACTACCATGCTCCGGCTGGCTTCTGGCTTCAGGTTCGTGAGGTCGCCCTATGGGCCTTTCGCGCCTGCACTGCCAGTAGTGCTGACAAGTTCACTAAGCTCACACAGACCAAGGATGAGGACTTTTCTACCTATGTTTCCAGAGTCCTCCGGGCGTGTGAGCACAGGGTCCACGATGAACAGGCTCTGCGCGCCCTTGCCTGTGAAATTATCCTTGAAGGGGCCAGCCACATTTGTTGACAGGCACTCACTCCCATGAGGCAAAAGTCGATAGACGATTGGGTAATTGCCTGTAACGGCCTCGACCAACAGACTGCTTCTTTCGCCAAGGCTGTCACGACAGCCATGACACTTAACTCCTCTAATTCTAACCTTACCATTAGCTTTGGCTATGCCTCTCCCCCTCACTTCCTCTCTACGAGGCCATAGCCACCAATGCCTCTTACCAATCTTCTGATAGCAGCAATCCCGCCTCTTGTAATTGGAAGCAAATGAAGGTAGGACTGACAATCCAATCTGTCTCTCAAAGCGGGCTTTGCATCACCAGAATCGGAGGCGCTGCTCACCCCTCCATGAAGACTCTTTGCAACCTTACAGTCACCCCTAACGTAACCTCAAAATTTCTTTTACCCCCCAATAATACAAGATGGCTGTGTTCCTCCACAGGTCACACCCCATGTCTTAATGTCGGCACCCTCAACTCCACCAACGAAACCTGCGTGCTTGCAATCATACTCCCCTGGGTTTTTTATTATACAAATAACCAATTCTTTGATTCCTGGCAGCACTATCTTCTTCCAGTCCATGTGCAGAAAAGAGAAATCATTACCACTATTACTATCGCCTCTCTTCTAGGTCTTGCAGGAGCTGGCACCAGAATTGCAGCCTTAACCACTCACAGCACCGCTTTCTCATCTCTCAGGGCAGCCACCGACAAGGATGTCGCCTGCCTCAAAACATCCATCTGACACCTAGAAAAATCGCTTAACTCCCTATCCGAAGTGGTTCTTCAAAATTGTAGGGGGTTAGACCTCCTCCTCCTCAAAGAGGGAGGCCTCTGTGCCACTCTCGGCGAGGAGTGCTGTTTCTATGCTAACTACTCTGGTCTCATTCAGGACAATCTGGCCCAAGTCAGGGCTGGCCTGGAAAAACGAAAAAGGGAGAGAGAATCCCAAGGAGGCTTCTCCTGGGGATTCAATGGCATCCTCCCCTACATCCTCCCTTTCGTAGGCCCCCTAATTATTGTCCTCTTCGCACTGGCAGTTGGACCATGGGCCATTAGAAGGATCATCCAACTCGCCAAGGATCAGGCTAATGCAATTTTTAGCACATACGTACAGGTCAGCTATCAGCGATTCGCCACTGCCGAGGACACCCCCCCTACTTCATCTTCTCGGCCTCCTCCTACCCGACCTCTTCCTGCTCACTCTTCCCGCAGGTGCCCCAAGTCTTCTGTAACCATGGCCCCCCATGCCGCCATCACTCTCAAGGAGCTCCAGCCCCGCTAAACGGCCCACAACCCGCTTTCCCCGGCCCACGGCCTGCTTTCTAGCATCTAATAACGTTTCTGCTTTTGCCTCCCCATTCTTCTGCGGAGGTTCCTCTGTCTCAACCTCACTCCTCTTCTCAGCCATCCAAAGTGTCCTTTCTCATCCCCCGCCCCCTCCCTTTTTTTTTGCTTGAGCCCCTGTTGCGTTGCAGATTGGACCGCCCCATGTCGACCCGCCCCGTTAACATCGGCCTCTCTCGTGCCCGTGGAGACTTTGGCCTTCTTGTTGTCCTCGCCTACATCTCCACCACTCCCGACGCTGCCGCCACCACCACCGCTGGTGCCCTGACGCGACTTGTCCTCACCGCTGCGATCCTCCAGACCATCACACAGTCTGCCTCTGCCGCTCTTCGCCGTCAAGAAGAGATCAACTACCTGTAACGCGCTGTCATCCTGGACTTTTAACAGCAGATGGACCTTATAGCCGCCGAGATCAATGAGAATTGGACATTGGCCACCCTTGCTTGCAACGGCAAGATACCACCCCCCAAATTGTACATTTATATCCTCGTCATACTCACCTCCCTCTTCAGCCCTGCTTCCCTCATTGCTTACTGCCCTTGGACCTCAGCTACTTGTTGCTGCTGCCATCCTGGCCCTTATTTGAAAAGAAGGGGGAAATGCGGTCACCCCTCAGGCTGAAGTGTGGTTTGCTGGCCTGGCAGGGGAGCGGCCGCAGTAGGCCTAATTCCAAGCCACTGCCCCCATAATAGGTGGCTGGTTGGACTCACCGCCATCCCTGAAGGGAGCTCGGCATGGGCGCAGAGTGCCCTCGGGTCTCCCCTTCTCGGCAGCCATGCTTCCGCCGCCGCCCCTCCTCCCAGATAGCACCACACGATGCCTTATGAGGCAACACCCTTCTTCTTCTTTCTCTCTGTGCAGGCACAGGGCGGAAATTCCAGTCTGCCTTCCCCCCCCCTACAGCAGCAACAGCCAGGCACAAGGTGGGAAACTCAAGTCTGCCCTCTACCCCAGCAACAGCAGCCACCAATCCCTAAACCCTGCCACTTCCCCCAAGGAACAGCAACAGCCAATCCCTAACCACCACCCCTCCCCCTTCCAGTACCTCCCACCGACCTTTCTCCCCAGTAACTGCTTGTGACAACCAATCAGAACATTGCATAAACATCGACCAATCAGCCTTCCCCAGCCCCTATAAAACTGTAGCCACTTCCTCAATAAAGTTGGACCTGCGTGTTTACCTCATCTCCGCGGTAGTTCTTCTGCCATGTGCCCTCCAGTCCTGAGAGCCCCCAACAAGGGCCTGGCCTCCCTTGTCCCCAGTTCATCGCCTGCTTCTCTGGGCAACCCCTTCATCGCCGGCTTCGCCGGGCGACCCCGTCAGCTGAACCACGCAACCCCTGTAAGACCGACCCCTCGTCTGCTGCCGGACCGACCCCTCGTCCCAAGCCAGACCAACCCCTCGTCCCAAGCTGGACAGACCCCTCATCCACAGCCAGACCCCACCGCCACCGACAGAGCAAGCCGCCGCAGATGTCCATAAGACTTGAAAGTAACAGGACCTGTGACATTGCACGCAATTTGGACAATGAAGTCAGGAACAATTTAACCACTTTTCTGTGAATCCCTCCTAGACTAAGTACAGATGACCTACTTGGGTCCTCACTGAATCAACTTGAAGGGTATCCCACTAGTGCAATCTGGGAAAATTGGTGCATTAAAATAAGCAATGATAACAGATGAGAACATATTGAATAAAACTGAAACTGGATACATAAATCTGTAGGACTATAACAAATAAACAGGAAGCAAACAAGCCTTTTTAAGGTAGAAAGCTATGTAAGATATATGGCAGCAGTGCTGGAAATGGAAAAATATTACCATTTGATGACCATTAGAGAGGTAGTTGATTCAGATGAGAGGATGGTGGGTGGAGGATGGTTGGGGCCTACAGTATTGATATCAGAATATGTCCTTGTAATTTTTCATTCATTGTAAAGTGAAAACATGTTGTTGCATGAGAAGGAACCTGAGAGAAACTTCTTGGGGTTATCAAGTTCACATCACCATTGGTTGAGGCAAAAGGGGATCTCCTATCTCTACTGACGGGCTGCACTCATAACTCTCCTGTTGGTCTGAATGTAGGGCCTAAATCTCAAGAGGAAACACTGGGCAAAGGTTGGGGTCATTTGTGCTCCTTAAATTTCTCAAAGATGTGAAAATGAAAGAACTTCTCAGGAGGAACTCCATATTGAAGTTGACTGGATAAAGCTGACTGGAAAAACGTGTTTTTGAGAGCGTTTGAGAAGAATGAGACAGTAGATAAAAGTTGAAGGGGTTTGTGAATGGGATTACAACATGGAAGCAAAGCTTATTTCCTCATTTGGGGTGTTCTAGTAGAGTGTCCTTGTTTGGCAGATAGATATATTTTTGTGAAATGTTTATTAGTGGGCAAATGGGATAAAATTAAAATAACTGGGGAAACAACTGGTGAATCTAAGGAAGGGATTGGATTGGGAGTTCTGTGTACCTACTCTTGCAATTTTTTTAAAGAAGTACTGGGGATTGAACTCAGGACCCTGTACCTAGGAAGCAGGAGCTCAAGCACCGAGCTACACCCACTCCTACTGCAGTTTTTCATAACTTTAATATTATTTCAAAATAAATGACTCTGAAAAACACCCATTTGCTACCATGCTACTAAAGTATTGAGGCCAAATCTACTTCAATGCTATTCAACCGAAGTTGAGAAAGCAATTGACTTTTTAAGAATCTGGATGTTATTAAAGAGAAAATGGGCAATTATTATATTAAGTACTATGTCTTTGATGTCCTGAGTGATTTCAGGTGTTTGTGGAAACAGCAAGCTATCTGTATTTGTTTCTCACAGGAATGCCTTCTACTGCTGCATGTTGTGGACACTGACTACCTTTGTCCCAGGTTGAAAGCCATGGAGGAGGACATTATATAAATTCCCTTTCCCTAGTCAAGGGTATGCTACTCCAGAATTACTTAGGATCACTTAGAGAGTGATCCGACTTCAGATCAGAAGATCTGACCTCAGTTCAGGTTTTTTATACTTGGCTTTTGCTAGTCTGCACATACGTGTTTCAGAGCTCTTGCCCCTCGAGGAGTATCTTGGGAGATATTAGGGACTATGGAGGAAAGAGGTAATGACTTCATCAGAGCAGGGAATTGCAAGGTGGAGGATTGCTGGGGGTTATGAAATGCTGGAATTTTCTTTATGGGCCAAGCAGGAAGGGGAGTAATGTTACCAGGGCACTGCAGGCACAAGTTAACATTAATTGACTGTTTATGTAGTATCAAAATGCTTAATGTATACATGGTATCAACTGAAGAAATACACTATAGTGACATCAAAACTTTCTCATTCAAAATAGATTACAAATATTTATGCCTCTTATTAGTGTGACAGGACATACCAAACCAAGAAAAATTAGCTAACAAATCTCAACAAAAAATTCTCACTATTCATAAGGGTGGATGGTAATTAGGCCTATTCATGTCAGTTTATTTCATTAATATAAAATTTAACTAGATATATGAATAATTTTCAAATTGAAAGTAGAGAAAAGGAATTTGAAAGACGTTCATTACAATTTCAAATATTATTACAGAAAATAGACATATACAAATGAGACTGTAGACATACTGATTTCACCTTTCCAAGGAAATAGACAAAATGAAGTCAATTTTGAAATTTTCACAGGCGTTTACTTTCAATGAACACATATGATTTACAAAAAACCGCTGACACAGCTCTTAAGTAAACATAATTTAAGTCCTGGAGAAATTGCAACTTAAGTACTTTACAGCACTTGAGTATGCAAGTTAGCTACTGAAAGTTACATTCATGTTTTGAACTTCAAAATCTGATATTTGTTGATGCATAAATTTTACTTGGCACAAACTTATCTCAACCTGAAGGGAAGATATCCTGTAAAATTCATATAACCAACAACTAACTAATATAAATTGTACAATTCAAGGACATTTAGTACATTCTCACATTGTGCGAGTACCACATCTATGTTTCTATATCTTTTTTAAACAGTAACAGTCACACTGAAACAAAAGACAAGTCAGCAATTTAAACATAAAAGGAACGAAGATCCTCACTTGATCATGAGAAATTGTACAAAGTGGCAGTTTTGTCATTTGAAAACAAGTTAAATTAAAAAGAACATTTCAAAAAAAAATTACATCTGCTTTACTTAAAGCCAGAAATATAAAGTTATTATAAATGTTGGAATTTGGGTTACTAACACTTAAAAGTAATGCTGGGAGCTGCACTGCCCCTACTTGTAAGTCTGTCAACATTTCCTTCAACTCTGTCAGCGGTGCAGGAACAGTGCGCCCCTCTGTGACCACCGAGGGAGCCGCGCACGAGGAGCGCCCCTTCCTCTCAGCCCAGGGCTCGGCCACGCCCGCCGCCGCGACCTCTCCACGGGAAGCTGCAACACTTTCCTACCCCTTTCAAGGCTGTAGATGTCTTTCCTCTCTGAAGCTCCTTCAGGATTGTCTCCAGCAAGAGTCCTGAACCCACAGCACTGGCAGCCTCAGTGAGCGGGGGCTCTGGGCAAACACGTCTCCTGAACGTCCCCTGAGGAGACGATGAACTAACGGGGGCAGCGCAGGAACCCAAAGTCCTCCGCTCACGTTAGGGAAGAAAGCCCTTGAAGCACCGCCACGCAGCCCTGCGCCACCACGGGGGAAGAGGGGCTCTCTCCTCACGCCCACCGCGGAGCGGCCCCAGAGGACAGAGGCCTTCCACCTCCCAACGCGGCTGTTCCGCTCCCGCAGGAACTTGCGCGCGTTTCCGGGGCGTTTCCTCAGAAAAGGGGGCTGCGCGCCCCCTGCAGGCGGACGGGCCACAGTGCAGGAAGCACCGGCCCAGCTGGGTGGTGAAAACGTGCCCTTCACCTGCCTGCCCTGCGCCTGTATCTCTGAGATGGTGTTGGGAGAGTTCAGGTCCAGTCTCCGGAACCTGGTGAAGTGGACTCCTCAGCGCAGTGACCCTGAAGCTTCAGAGGAAAGGGCCCCAGAAAGAGCAGGATCTGGGAGCCTCCAGCCAAGCCCAGACTCCCGGCGACACAGCAGTCCTGGGACCCAGGCTTTTATCCCGGCCAGGTGGAGGATCGCAGGAGAAAGCTCTTAGTGCAGCACCAAGCCTGCATGTGACTCCCCACATCACTCCGCTTAGCCAGAGTCCTCCTGCCTCCATGGTATCAAGGCCTGCCCTGTCCAGGAAGGAGATAGCCACAGTTTGCTGGTCCAGGAGCTCACTGCCACCTGGAGGCTTGGCAGACCCAGAACAGTGCACCAGCCCAGGGTGCAGGGAGATGTGGGTGCACAGGAGCCCAGTGGGGACCTGCCCCTGGTTTACTACCTTCCTTCTGAACTCAGAAGTTTCCTGGGGAATATCCAACATAAAACCTGGTCTCAGCAGGTAAGTAACTCATATGTTGAAGTAAAAATCATTCCCATATTCTTATTTTCTCTACGTTCATCACTCCAATCATTATTAGAGCTTTTACAATAATTCAATAATAATAATAAAAAACAAACAAGAAAAAATTTTCACCTCTTAATCTCTGTTTCCTCACCTGTACCTAGCTAAAATTTCTCGCTATATTTATTTATTAAGCAGTTTTATTGAGATATATTCACATACCATATGATCTATCTAAAGTGTATAATAAAAGACTTTTGTACAATCACAATATTGTGCATCATCTGCGGTCACCCCTCAGGCTGAAGTGTGGTTTGCTGGTCTGGCAGGGGAGCGGCCGCGGTAGGCCTAATTCCGCTGCCCCCATAATAGGGTGGTTGGTCGGGCCCACCGCCACCCCTGAAGGAAGCTCGGCATGGGCACAGAGTGCCCTCGGGTCTCCCCTTCTCGGCAGCCATGCTTCCGCGGCTGCCCCTCCTCCAGGATGGCGCCACCCGATGCCTTGTGGGGCGGCACCCTTCTTCTTCCTTCTCCCTGCGCAGGCGCAGGGCAGAAAATTCCAGTCTGCCCTTTTCCCCTCCCCCGACAGCAGCAACAGCCAGGCGTGGGCGGAGAAATCCAGCCCGCCCTTTTCCCTTCCCCCGACAGCAGCAACAGCCAGGCGTGGGCGGGAAACTCAAGTCTGCTCTCCACCCCAGCAACAGCAGCCACCAATCCCTAAAACCTGCCCCTTCCCCCAGCAACAGCGACAGCCAATCCCTAACCACCACCCCTCCCCCGTCCAGTACCGCCCACTGACCTTTTGCCGGCAACCAATCAGAACAGGGCGTGGCTTCGACCAATCAGCCTTCCCCAGCCCCTATAAAACTGTTGCCTCTCCCTCAGTAAAGTGGACTTGCGTGTTTACCTTGTCTCCGCGGTAGTTCTTCTGCCGTGCGCTCTCCAGTCCTGAGAGCCCCCGACAAGGGCCTGGCCTCCCTTGTCCCCAGTTCGTCGCCTGCTTCTCTGGGCGACCCCTTCGTCGCCGGCTTCGCCGGGCGACCCCTTCATCGCCGGCTTCGCCGGGTGACCCCGTCAGCCGAACCGCGCAACCCCTTGTGAGACCGATCCCTCGTCTGCTGCCGGACCGACCCCTCGTCCCAAGTGGGACCGACCCCTCGTCCCAAGTGGGACTGACCCCTCGTCCCAAGTGGGACCGACCCCTCGTCCAGAGCTGGACCGACCCCTCGTCCGCAGCCAGACCCCACCTCTACCGACCGAGCAAGCCGCCGCAATCATCATCATAAACAATTTTGGAAGTATTTCATTACTCCAAAGAGAAAAACTCCGCACACCTTAGTATGCCTTCCCTAGCCCCAATTAACCACTAATCTAATTGCATCTTTATAAGTGTCTTTCTATTACTGTCTATTTAAGAGGAATCTTAAAACATGTTACACAGTATATCTAGTTCATAGTAATGAAATTATACAGTATTTGTCCTTTTTGCCTGGCTTGCTTTACTCAACATAATGTTGTCATATGCTATACAACTAAATTTTTTCTTACAGCCGCATAATAGTCCATCATGTGACTACATCACAGTTTGTTTATCCATTCATTGGTTGATGGACACCTAGATTGTTTCCAACTTTGGGCAATGATGAATAACATGGCTGTGAACGTGGGTGTGCAGATGTCTGTTTCTATCACTGCTCTCAGATCTGAGTATATACCCAATATTGGTATTGCCGGATCACATGGCAAATCTATAAACAACTTCTTTAGGAACTGTGAAACAGTCCTTCACAGTGGCTGTACCAGTCTACATTCCCACCAACAGTGAATAAGTGTTTCCTATCTCTCCACATCCTCTCCAACATTTGTAGTTCTGTCTTTTTAATACTGGCCGTTCTGGTAAGTGTGAAATGATATCTCATTGTAGTTTGATTGGCAATTTTCTAATCATTGGTGATGTTCAGTAGTTTTTCTTGTGGTTTTTTTTTTTTGCCATTTGTGTTTCATTTTTTGAAAAATATCTATTCAAGTCTTTTGCCCATTTTTAAAATTGGGCCTTTTGTCTTTTTATAGTTGAGTTGTAACATCTCTTTATATATAATGAATATTAAACAATTATCAGATAGTGATTTCCAAATATTTTCTCCCATTCAGTTAGCTGCCTTTTCACCCTTTTGACAAAGTACTGTGAGGTGCAGAAGTGTTTAATTATGGGGAGGTCCGATTTATCAATTTTTTGTTGTCGTTGCTTATGCTTTGGGTGTAAGATCCAAGAAATCACCACCTACCACAAGGTCTTGAAGATGTTTCCATACATTTTATTCTAGTACTTTTATCGTCCTGGCTTTTCTATTTAGGTCTTTGATCCATTTTGAGTTGATTCTTGTGTAGGGAGTGAGATAGGGGTCCTCTTTCATTCTTTTGGTTTTGGATATCCAGTTCTCCCAGCACCACTTGTTGAAGAGACTGTTTTGTCCTCTTCACAAGGACTTGGTAAGTTTGTGAAAAAAAACAGTTGTCCATAGAAGTGAGGGCTTATTTCTGGACTCTCATTTCTATTCTATATGTTTTATGGTCAGGCAGTGAAATTCCTCCCATGTCGCTCCTCTTTTTTAGCATGCTTTTGCTATCCATGTGCATCTTTCCCTTCTAAATGTATTTGGTAAGTTTCTTCTCTATTTCTGAAAAAAAGGCTGTTGGAATTTTGATTGGTATTGCATTGAATCTATTAATCAGTTTGTGTAGGATTGACAGCATCCTGATATTCTTCCAATCCATGAACATGGAATGTTTTTCCATTTGTTTAGGTCTTCATTGCTTTCTTTTAGCATTGTTTTGTAGTTTTCTGCATATATATACTGTACTTTGGATAAATTTATTACCTAGGTATTTGAATTTTTTGTTTTTATTGTGAATGGAATGTTTCCCTCTTTTCCTTCTCAGATTTTTCAGTAATAGTGTACTGCAGTCACCCCTCGGGCTGAAGTGTGGTTTGCTGGCCTGGCGAGGGGAGCGGCCGCGGTAGGCCTAATTCCGCTGCCCCCATAAAAGGGTGGTTGGTCGGGCCCACCGCCACCCCTGAAGGAAGCTCGGCATGGGCGCAGAGTGCCCTCGGGTCTCCCCTTCTCGGCAGCCATGCTTCCGCGGCCGCCCCTCCTCCCAGATGGCACCACCCGATGCCTTGTGGGGCAGCACCCTTCTTCTTCCTTCTTCCTGCGCAGGCGCAGGGTGGAAAATTCCAGTCTGCCCTTTTCCCCTCCCCCAACAGCAGCAACAGCCAGGCGTGGGTGGAAAAATCCAGTCTGCCCTTTTCCCCTCCCCCAACAGCAGCAACAGCCAGGCGTGGGTGGAAAAATCCAGTCTGCCCTCCACCCCAGCAACAGCAGCCACCAATCCCTAAACCCTGCCCCTTCCCCCAGCAACAGCGACAGCCAATCCCTAATCACCACCCCTCCCCCATCCAGTACCGCCCACTGACCTTTCACTGGCAACCAATCAGAACAGGGCATGGCTTCGACCAATCAGCCTTCCCCAGCCCCTATAAAACTGTTGCCTCTCCCTCAAGGCCTGGCCTCCCTTGTCCCCAGTTCGTCGCCTGCTTCTCCGGGTGACCCCTTCGTCGCCGGCTTCGCCGGGCGACCCCATCAGCCAAACCGCGCAACCCCTTGTGAGACCGATCCCTCGTCTGCTGCCGGACCGACCCCTCGTCCCAAGCAGGACGGACCCCTCGTCCAGAGCTAGACTGACCCCTCGTCCGCAGCTAGACCCCACCTCTACCGACCGAGCAAGCCGCCACAGTGTACGAAAGCATTATAGATTTTTGCATGCTGATATTGTTTCCTGCCACTTTGCTGAACACATTTATTACCTCAAGTAGCTTTTCATAGATATTTCAGAATTTTCTAAATATAGGATCATGTCATCTGCAAATAGTGAGAGTTTTACTTCTTCTTTTCCTGTTTGGATGCCTTTAATTTTTTTCTTGTCTAATTGCTCTACCTCAAAATTCTAATAGAATGTTGAATGAGAGTGGTGACACTGGGCATCCTTGTCTTTTTCCTGATCTTAGAGGGAAAGCTTTCAAATACAATGATGGCTGTGGGTTTTTCAAATATACCTTTTATCATATTGAGGATTTTCCCTTGTATGCCTATCTTTTGAAGTTTTTTTTTTGTCAAGAAACGATGTTGTTGAGTGCCTTTTCTGCATCAATTGAGAAGATCATGTGCTTTTTTCCCCTTCAATTTGTTAATGTGGTATATGAGATTGATTGATTTTCTTATGTTGAACCAGCCTTGCATACCAAGAATAAGCCCCACTTGGTCATGATGTATAAGTCTTTTGACATGCTACTGGAATCTTTGCAACTATTTTCTTGGGAATTTTTTCATCTATGTTCATTAAAGAGATTGTTCTACATTTTCTTTTCTTTTAGTGTGTTTAGATGGCTTTGATGTTAGGGTGATGACTTCATAAAATGTGTTGGGTAATTTCCTTTCCTCTTCAATTTTTTGGAAGAGTTTGAACAGGAATGCTCTTAATTCTTTTTTAAATGCTTGGTAGAATTCATCTATGAAGCCATCTGATTTTGGTGTTTTCTTTGTTGGGAGATTATTGATGACTAATTCAGTCTCTTTAAATGTGATTGGTTTGTTAAGTTCTTGTATTTCTTCTACCGTCAGTGTAAGTTGTTTGTGAATTTCTAGGAATTTTCCCATTTTATCTAGGTTGTCTAGTTTGTTGGCATACAGTTTCTCATAATATCCTCCTATGATCCTTTTTATTTCTGTGGAGTGAGTCATAACTTCCTCCCTTTCATTTCTTATTGTATTTATTAGTATCTTCTGTAGTTTTTTCTTTGTTAGTCTAGATAGGCTTTTGTCAATTATACTGAACAAAGAACCAGATTTCGTGGGTTTTTATTTTTTTATTTTTTGAGGTACTGGTACCAGGGATTGAACCATTGACCTCATATGTGGGAAGCTGAAGCTCAACCATTGAACCATATCAACTGCCCTGAGGTGGTTTTTCCATTTGTTTGCTTGTTGTTTTTTGATTCTTTCTTTGTTTTTAGGAGGCACTGGGAAATGAACCTGGGACCTCCAATGTGGGAAGCAGGCTTTAGTGGCATCTGTTCCCACAAGCTTTTAGTTTTCTGGATATTTTCTATTGTTTTTTGTTCTCAATTTTATTAATTTCTGCCTAATTTTTATTATTTCTTTCCTTTTCCTTGCTTTGGAATTGGTTTGTTGTTCAGTTCCTAGTTTCCCCAATTGTTCAGTTAAATCTGTTTTTATTTCCTTTTTGAAGTACAGTGGGCCAGTGATTGAATCCAGGACCTTGGATGTAGGAAGCCAGTACTCAGTCACTGAACCTCATTGGTTTCCCAGAGTTGGTTTTTTCATTTGTTTGCTTGTTTTGTTTTTTCAGGAGTCACTAGGAACTGAACCCAGGGCCTCTCATGTGGGATGCGGGAGCTAAATCATTTGAGCCATGTCCACTCCCTCCGTGAAATCTTTGATTTTAACTCTTTCTTCTTTTTTAATATAGTCATTTGTGACTATAAATTATCCTCTCAAGACCACCTTTTGCTGCATCTCATAAGTTTTTTAAGTTGTGTTCTCATTTTCATTTGTCTCAATATATTTATTGATTTTCCTTGCAATTGCTTCTTTAACACACTGATTACTTAGGAGCATGATATTTAGTCTCCACATGTTTGAGAATTTACCTCATTCCTGTCTGTCTTTGATTTCTAGTTTCATTCCATTATGATATGGGAAGTTGCTTTGTATAATTTCAATATTTTTATACTTATTTAGAGCTGCATTTGCCCCGAACATGTGGTCTACACTGGAAAGTAATCCATGGGCCCTTGGGAAAAATGTATAACCCACTGAGCTTGGATGCAACATTCTGTATATGACTGTTATGCCTAACTAGATCATCTTATTGTTGAAGTTTTCTGTTGCCTTGTTGATCTTCTGTCTAGTTGTTCTATCTAATGATGTGGGTGGTGTGTTGAAGTTGACAGTGATTATTGTAAAGATATTTATTTCTCCCTTCAGGTTGCCAGAGTTTCTGTCATGTATTTTGGGACACCCTGGTTAGATGCACAGATATTTATGACTGCATATCTTTTAGTAATATTTAATGGACTTCTGTATCTCTTATAACTCTTTCGCATGTAAAGTGTGTTTTGTCTGATCTTAGTATAGCCAACCTTGCTCTTTTTTGGTTACAATTTACATGGAGTATCTTTTTCCAACCTTTCGATTTCAGCCAGTTTGTGTCCCAGGGTCTAAGGCGAATCTCTTGTAAGCAGAACATGGGTGGCTTATATATTTTTATCCATTCTGTCAACCAATACCTTCTAACTGGGGAGTTTAATCCACTCACATTCCGTGATATTAATGTAAATGCATTATTTATTTCCACCATTTTACTCTTTGGTTTTCATACGTCATATCATATTTTCATCTATTTTTTAACTCTTTTGATTATCATTTCTGCTACTCTTTCTTCTATACTCTGCTCCATGCCTCTCTCTGGTCTTTGTCTTTCAGGCTCTAAGACTTCCTTCAATATTTGCTGCAAAGTGGATTCTTTTTTTCTTATCTTTTTTTTATTTTTAAAGGTACATACATCACACAAAATGTTACATTAAAAATTATGAGAGGTTCCTATATACCTCATTCCCTCTACTCCTCACACATCAACAACTTCTTTCATTAGTGTGGCACATTCATTCCATTTGAAGAATACATTTTGGAGCACTGCTACAAAGCATAGATTATAGTAGATTGTAGATTATACTCTCTCCCAATCCATTCAGTGGTTTATGGCATGATATATAATTTCCTGCCTCTGTGCCTGCAATATCATCAGGACAACTGCAAGTCCTAAAAATGCCCCCACATCACACCTCTTCTACCCTCTCCCTCCCCTTAGCAACAGCCATGGCCACTGTCTCCACATCAATGATATAGTTTCTCCCATTGCTAGAGTCACAATAATTCTATAGTAGAATACCAGTAAGTCCACTCTAATCCCTATTTTATTCTTCCATCCTCAGGACCCTGTGATGGCAATGCCCACTCCACATGCAAATTGAGAGGGGGCTTAGGTCCCACATGGCTGATCGATGGGATTCTCCTAATTGCAGCTGTAGACTCTCTCAGTTCCTTGGTGTGGTGGTTGACCATCCTCACCTCCTTGTTAGCTGACCTAGGTAAGTCCAACAAACTGGAGAGTATGTTTTACAACTCTGCTGAGGCTCAGGACCCAGCTGGTACATAGAAAGTTCAGGGACTCAAGTCTCCTGGGCATAAACCAACCCCATTGCCAACCACAGGTTCAGTAAAAGTAACAGAAGTGGCATGTGTAGAGAAGTCACATCTGAGTCCAACTCCATTACACTCAGGAGCACAAATTCTGAAGTAGGTCCACTGGCAAGGCACTGAACTACTCCAGAGCCATCAGCCATGAGTGTAAGACCTCTTGAGGGCTCCATACCCCTCAAGAGCACCACTACCTGGGGCTTTATCTACTTTGGCTTTCTCTGAGATCCTGCTGAGATGTGCAGAAGTACGATGCCTCTGATGACTCCTGACTCATTTTGGGGTCTTTTAGCCAAATAAACTCATTTGTCTTTAGAATTTTCCCCTTTTATTCAAGGTCTTTTTCTAGTTGCATCACCAGCTGGAGCTTGGTAGTAATCCCTCAGTGCCAGGGCTCATCCCCGTGAGTTGTGTCCCACAGTGGGGAGAAGGTAATGCATTTAAATGCTGAGTTTGGCTTAGAGAGTGGCCACATTTGAGCAGCATGAAGGCTCTCAGGAGGTAACTCTTAGGCACCCTGCAGCTCTAGGCCAAACTGAAATTTCAAGTGCACAGGCTCATAAACGTAGTTGTAAGTATCAAGGACCCATCACTGCACCATCCTTCTTCACTGGTCTTTGCCCTTGCACTTGGCGGATTGTTGCTGTTCCATTGGGAATGTGACAACTCCCCAGGATGGAAACTCAGCATTCCTTCAATTGTTGTGTAAAACTCTACCCCACTATTTCAACACCCAACAAAAATCCAAACATACCTACATGCATGCCCAGGTGAACTCCCTCTTACCCTTGCATCCCCCTTCAATGACACCCCACACCAATGCTCCTCCCCTGCCATAGTTGACCCCCTCTGTGATCCAAAACTTCTTCAGAAATGAAGCCTAATATATTACCAATTTGTGCTAATAGGAAAATGAAATAGTAATGATAGGTTTGAAGATTAGAAGTGAAATACATTAATAATTGAAAAAAATTTAAATAAGTAAAAAATAAATTGGAGTATTAAAGAATGAAAAATGTCATAAAAATTTTTTGAGGTTATAATAGGTATTGTCCTATATGTACAGAGGGAAGGCAGTCTCTTTCATTTCTTCCACAGTGTCTTACATCTTTTTATTTTTTATCTTAGTTCTATATAATGTCTTCAAAAAGTTTATTTTTTTAAAGATTTATTTATTTCATTTATTTCTCTCCCATTCCCCCCATTTCCTGCTCTCTGTGTCCATCCATTTGCTATGTGTTCTTCTGTGTCCTCTTGTGTTATCGAGCAGCACTGGGAAACTGTGTCTCTTTTTGTTGCATCATCTTGTTGCGTTGACTCTCCATGTGTGTGGTGCCACTCCAGGGATGGCTATGCTCCTTGCTCACAGCAGCACTGTGCATGGGCCAGCTTGCCACACAGGTCAGGAGGCCCTGGGGATCGAACCCTGGACCCTCCATATGGTAGATGGGCACTCTTATCAGTTGAGCCACATTCGCTTCTCCCAGAAAAAGTTTTAAGTCACAGTAAAGCACATATAGAATATAGGGGACTCCCATATACCGAACATCCTCCCCATTTTCCCCATTCCCCAGCAATGATCTTTTTAAATGTGGATGTTACATTTGCTACAACTGATGTACAAATAAGGAAACATAGCTACTAACCTTGGTTATGTTATGGTTTACATTATGGTTTACATTTTAGACTATACATTTTTATAAATTTCTGTTGAAATTTAACATGGCCTGTATCCATCATTGCACATTCATGGAGAACACTTCCTTTGCTCCCAGTTACACCCTCTTCCATCTATTCTATTCCAATCTCTCCCTCCCTTCAGAGCCCACAGTGACACCAAGCTGCACTGCATAAAGAACAAAATTCATAGATACTTGCAACAGTGCTGAGGACTTGACACACTAGTCTCTCCTACCACATTGGAAGTCACCCATACTCACGAGAGACACCCTTCCCTCAGAGAACATCAGGCCTCCCCAGGATGGGGGTACAACACTTTCCCTCTCATTGTATGTCTGCACCCACTTATATAACACACTATGACAAATGAGCACTCACACACTCCCTAGAAGCCTGCTCCAGGAGCACCCTGTGCCAGATCGCCCCATCAAATATCTTAAACCAGTAAGACTTCCTTATTAATAATTTTCTAAAGAGTTTTCTCAACATTATAGTTTCAACCATGTGCCTGACAATCTTGCATGTTCACCTGCTCCCCCAACGTTCTCCCCACTTCCATGGAACATCTGACCCATCCTCCCAACCCTAAGCTCCCTCAAGCTGTGAATCCCAACCCAATACTATCCCTATACCCCATCTTATTCCTTCACTGCACAAGTAGTTACCTCCACCTCGTCATAGATTTTGCCCAAGTGGGTGTTGGCTCACAACCTTTCTCTCCCTGCCCCCTATTTCCTATAAGCCTTTCATCCAGTCTCTAGCTCTCTGAGACAGCTTGATTTGCTCAGTGCATATCAGAGAGGTCAGGTAGTATTTGTCCTTGAATTCTGACTTGTTTCACTCAACATAATGTCCTCGAGATTCAACCATGTTATCCCATGTGTTAATATTGTATTCCTTCTTACAGCTGAGTAGTATTCCATTGTATATACCACATTTTGTTTATTCACTCTTCTGTTGATGGGCATTTGGGTTGATTCCAAGTTTTGGCAGTAGTTAATAATGCTGCTATGAACATTGTTATGCCTATATCGGTTGGTGTCCTTGTTTTCAGTTCTTCTGGGTATATACTCAGCAGTAGAATTGCTGGGTCATATATAGCTAGTGTTTGGAGTAACCATCAAATCATCCTTCACAATGGTTGGATCCTTTACATTCCCATCAGCTGTGGATGAGGTTTCCCATTCCTCCACACCCTCTCCAACACTTGTAGTCCTCTCTTTTTATAATAGCCACCAGTCCAATGGATGTAAGATCGTATCTCATTGTAGTTTTAATTTGTATTGCCCTAATAGTAATGTTGAGCATCTTTTCATGTGCTTTTTAGCCATTTGTATTTCTTCTTTGGAGAAGCATCTGTTCAAATCTCTTGCCCATTTTTTCAATGGTTTGTTTGTCTTTTTATTTTTGAGATATAGTTTTTTCTTTATATATGCTAGAAATTATCAGATATATGGTTACCAAATATTTTCTCCCATTGGGTAGCCTGTCTTTTCACTTTCTTGATAAACTTCTTTGTGGTACAAAAGATTTTAATTTTCAGGTGGTCTCATTTATCTATTTTTTCTTTTACTACTCATGCTTTGGGTATGAAATTCCTGAAGTAATTTCCTACTACAAGATCCTGTAGATGCTTCTCTACATTGTCTTCCCAGGTCTTTATGGTCTTGGCTCTAATATTAAGATCTTTGATCCATCCTGAGTTGATTTTTATATAAGGTGTGAGATGGGAATCCTCTTTCATTCTTTTATATAGGAATATCCAATTCTCCAAGCATTATTTGTTGAAGAGGCCATTCTCTCCCAGGTGAGTGGGCTTTGTGGCTTTGTCAAATATCAGATTTCTGTATATGTGAGGATCTATATCAGAAAACTCATTTCAGTTCCATTGGTCAGTATGTCTATCCTTGTGCCAATACAATGCCATTCTGACCACTGTAGCTTTGTAGTATGTTTTAATGTCCAGTAGTGTGAATCCTACAATTTCATTTTTCTTTTTCAATATGTCTTTGAGTATTTGGTGCCTCTCTCCCTTTCAAAGAAATTTCATAGTTACTCTTTCCAGTTCATTTAAAAATGCTGTGTTAATTTTCTGGCCCAGGGCTCTTCTTGGTTTGGAGGTTTTTAATGCCTCATTCTATCTCTTTACTTTTGATTGGCGAGTTAAGAGCATCAATTTCTTCTTTCATCAGTTTAGGCTGCTCATGTGTTTCTAGGAATTTGTTCATTTCCTCTAAATTGTCCTTCTTGATGGTATATAGTGTTTCAAAGTATCCTGTTATGATAATCTTTAATTCTCTATGGTCAGTGGTAATATCCCCTTTCTCATTTCTTATTTTGTATATTCGTATCTTCTTTTTTTCTTTGTTAGTCTAGCTAAGGGTTTGTCAATTTTATTGATCTTCTCAAAGAACTACCTCTTTGTTTTCTTTATTTTTTCTAGTGCTTTCTTATTATCTATTTCATATAGTTCTGCTCTGGTCTTTGTTATTTCTTTCTTTCTTCTTCCTTTGGGGTTAGTTTGTTGTTTTTTTACTAATTCCTCCAAGTGTGCAGTTAGGTCTTCAATTTTAGCTCTTCTTCTTTTTTGTTATATGAATTTATGGGTATGAATTTACCTCTCAGTACAACTCTTACTGCATCCCATAAGTTTTTGTTGTAGAATAGAAGAGAGGTTCAATTATTTGCATATAGAGAGGCTAGGACTCAGGAATGATTTTGAGAAGGAAAAATGGTTTATTGACAGCCAGTCGGACTTGGGAGCTTTCTGTTTCAAACCCGAGCCCTGAACAAGATTTCTGAGTCCCTTTTATACAGAGAGGAAAGGCCAAATGGTACTTTTGTTTCAGTTCTCAATAGGCTTGAATTAGCATATATCTTCCACATCTTACATAAGCTTTTAGCATGGACTTCAAACATTCTAGATAAGCTTTTAGTACATTTGGTTTGCATTTCCCCTGAATATTGGAAGTTTATAGATTTGCATTGTTAAACTGTTTCCTGGGACTGGACTCATTGCCATGGTTACCAAGGGCAGGACTGCAGCCTCTTACTGTCCCACACCCACAAGTCACAGACAGCTTAGGTTATCTCTGAAGAGACAAAGAGTCTCCCGCACATAGCCCACATCATTTTGGTATGTTGTGTTGTCATTTTCATTAGTTTTGAGGTAGTTCCTGACTTCTTTTGAGATTTCCTCTGTGACCCACTGTTTGTCTTATAGTGTGTTGCTTAAATTCTCTATCTTTTTGCCTAATCTTATTCTCTGACCCTTGAGGATTTCCAGCTTCATTCATTTGTGGTCAGAGAGATTATTTTGTATGATTTCAATCTTTCTGAATTCATTGAGACTTTGTCTGTGGCCTAGCATGTGGCCTATCTTGGATAATGTTCCATGTGTGCTTGAGAAGAATGCATACCCTGCTTTGTTTGGGTGTAATGTTCTGTCTATGTCTATTAGGTCCAGATTCTCTAATGTATTATTCAAACTCTTTGTTTCTTCATTGTTTCTCTTTTGAGATGTTCTGTCTAAGAGTAATAATGGTGTATGAAATTCCCCCACTACAATTGTACTGTCATTTATTCCTCCCCTTAGTTTTTGCAGTGTTTGCCTCATGTATCTTGAGGCACCCTGGTTAGGGACATAAATATTTATGATTGTTTTTTATTCTTGAAACATCACCTCTTTTACTAATATGTAGTGTCCATCTTTGTCTCTCACAATCATTTTTCACTTGAAATCTATTTTGTCCAATATTAGTATACCTACCCCTGCCCTTTTTTGGTTAATTTTTGCTTGTAAGATTTTTTCCAGCCATTCACTTTCAATGTCCTTGAATCCCTGGGTGTAAGTTGGGTTTCTTGTAGACGGTATATAGATGGGCCATATTTCCTTATCCATTCTGCCAATCTGTGTCTCTTAACTGGTGAGTTTAATCCATTCACATTCAGTGGTATTACTCTCAAGGAATTACTTACATCAGTCACATTTTCTTAGGATTTATGTATGTTATATGTTGATTTTATTTCTTTCTGTCTTTTCAGTTGTTCTTATACTCTCATCCAACTCTGTTCTTCTGTATTTTTCTTTCAACCAGAAGAACTCCCTTTTGTATTTCTTTTTTTTTAAAGATTTATTTATTTATTTCTACTTCTTTCCCCACCCCTCCTGCTATCAGTGTCCATTCACTGTGTGTTCTTCTGTGTCTGTTTGTATTCTCATTAGGTCTCTCTGGGAATTGATCCTGGGACCTTCCAGCGTGGAATAGTGGCAATCATTCTCTTGCATCACCTCAGGTCCCTGATCGCTTCATCTCTTATTATGTCTCATCTGTGTCTTGTTTTGTTGTGTCAGCTTCCTGTGCCAGCTCTCTGCATGGACTAGCACTCCTGCACTTTGCTACATTCTGGTGTGGGGCAGCACTCCTGTGCACGGTAGTACTTATGCAGGCCAGCACTCCATGCAGTCCAGTACTCCATGTGGGCTTGCACTCAACATGGGCCCACACTCTGCATGGGCCACCTTGTCACACGGGCCAGCCTGCCTTCACCAGGAGAACCTGGGCATCAAACTCTGGACCTCCTATATAGTAGATGGAAGCCAATTGCTTGAGCCATGTCTGCTCTCCCTTTTAGTATTTCTTGAAGGGCAGTTGCTTATTAGCATCCTCTCTTAGTTTCTGTTTATCTGTGAATATTTTGAAATCTCCATCATATTTGAATGCCAGCTTTTCTGGATAGAGTATTCTTGGCTGGAAATTTTTTTCTGTTCATACCTTGACTATGTCATACCACTGCCTTCTTGCCTCCATGGTTTCAGATGAGAAATCAGCACTTAATCTTATTGAGTTTCCTTTGTATGTGATGGTTCTCTTTTCTCTTGCTGCCTTCAATATTTTCTCTTTGTCTTGTGCATTGGATATTTTGACAAATGTATGTCTTGAAGTATGCCTGTTGGGGTTTATAATGTTTGGGGTGCACTGTGCTTCCTGGACTTATACATACAACTCCCTCAATAGGTTTGGGAAGTTTTCAGCCCTTATTTCCTACAACACTCATTCTGTCCCCTTTCCCTTCTCTTCTCCTGAGATACCTATAAGGCATATATTTACACATTTTGCATTGTCATTCTAAATCCTAAAACTCTGCTTCACTTTTTCTATCTTTTTATCTCTCAATTTTACTGGCTGTTTGATTTTAAATGTACCATCTTCCACATCACTAATTCTTTCCTCTGCCTATTCAAATCTCCTATTATTTGCTGAGCATGTATTTTTTGATTATGCTCTCCATGCTTTTTCTTAATATCTTTAATCTCTTCCTTCACTTCATTGAGTTGGTCCATGATAATAGTTTGGACAGCTTTGATTAGTTGTTTGATGTTCTGCTCCTCTTCCCAGCTTTTAGTTTGTTTATTGGACTGGGCCATGTCTTCATAATTATTGGTATGCTCTGTAATTTTTTGTTGTTGTCTGGTCATTATTTTATCTTGATGGGTTTGTTCAGCTGATTAGCTTCTCTTTGTAGCCTCTGGTATTATTTAGTTGCTGTTTTGTGTGCATGTGTTTTAAGTTTTCTTTTTAACACTTTGTTCTTCTTATTCTATTTCCTTGATGTTGTCTAAGTTCCCTTGAAGGAAACAGATTAGGGCCAGGGAAAGTAAAAGATGTAAGAAAAGAAAAAAAAAGTATAATAGTAATATTGATAGTAAAGGTAGGGGCTAAACAATGTGAGGTGGAATGTAAGAGCTACAACAGAAGGCAGAAGATAGAAAGATGTGGGAAGGAAAAGAGATAGTGTTGGTATCCAAAATCAGTACACACAGAAAGGAGGAAATGGAGGAAAAGGAAACACAGCAAACAAGAAACAAGCCAGCAGCACCTAATTAAAAAGGATGGGGGGTGGGGAGGGATGAAGAGGAAGGAAGGACAAGAAAAGAAAAGCAGCAGACAAACCCACAAGCAAGGAGTCAACCAAACACTAAGAAAAAACAGACTTCTCTCATAAGCCCATGTGGAGCTTGTCAGGCTGCCAGTGTTAATAAATTACCTTGTAGCCTTCTTACAGCAGATTTTGCAGTGGGTTTTGGTGAGGAAACTAAGTTAAATTACATAACAAAAAATAACCTTTTTTTTTTCAATGAAAAATAAAAATAAGAGACCCAAGGGAAGCTAATACAAGGATCATGCCTATGTTTTCCCTGTCCTAAAGTATCAGTTAGATGTTTAATATCCCAGTGGGTCACTACTCCAAAAAAGCCAAGAATCAAACTAGAGACCTTGTATACCTAAGGCTGACACTCCAGCACTGAGCTAAACTTTCTTGTTGGGTTCATTAGCTCTTCAGAAACGGTCCCTTTCCCTGGGGCAGGATTGACTCTTTGCAATTGGATAAACTGCTGACTAGGAATGTGTCCTCCCCTTCCCCCCATTTTTTTTCTAACTGCTTTGTCTCCCAGGGCAGCAGGAAGCAATAGCCTGTAAGAGTTCCCTTTTGAAATTCAAATATGACCCTGGTGAATTAACTCACCACAGAAAAAAATGACTGTCAGTCTCTTTGAGATAGAGCACCCAAATCTGGCCAGGAACCCTAAATATGTCTTCGAAGCCTATTAAGCACTTCCTACTGTCCCCCTGCCTTAGGTGAGTTGCACAGGACTAGTTAATTGCCTGAGTCCACTTTCACCCAGACCAATTTTCCCTATCCCAGAGAAGTTAGGTAAATCAGGCTGTCTCATCAGATTCGCCGCTCCCCTCTTCCTGGTTTCTTCTCAGCCAGCTGGTATGCTCCTCAAAGCTCATAAAAGAGGGTCCAGACAATTGAATCTGCACCTGGGGGACCTCTCTCCACCCTTCACCAGAAACCTCCTACTTTCAGAGTTTGTGTCCTCCAGCTGGGTGACTGGCAAGGGTCAGGGAATGCGTTCGCTTCCTGCCCTGAGGAAGGGGCTTAGCAGCCCCACAGGTCCAGCCTGGAGCATAAGAAATTCTTGGTTTTACTGTGAACAGTCACTCTTTTTGTTTGACTCTCTCCAGATTGATGCCCTGAAGCCTCTGCATTGTGGGTTCCCAAATAGCTCACTCCGGCAGGATTTTGTCCCCACTCAGCCGTTTATTTTGTAGGAGAGATGATGTGGGTACATTTAGTCTGATGCCATCTTGCCCTCTTCCTCCATTTCACTCTTTTTTTAGCACTTCTTTTTATTAAAGTTCATGGATCACACAGAACATTACATTTAAAAAAAGTGGGGTTCGCATATAACTCACTCCCCACCATTTTGTAAATTTTATTTTTTGAAGATACATACATCACAGAAAAGGTTATATTATAAAAAACATAAGAGGTTCCCGTATACTGCCCAGCCCCCCACCCCACTCCTCCCACACCAACTTCCCCCATCATCGTGGCACACTCATCACACTCAGTGAACACATTTTGGAGCACTGCTGTACCACATGGATAATATAGTTTATCCTGTTGTTCACCCTCTCCCCCAGTACATTTACTGGGTTATGGAAGGATATATAATGTCCAGCATCTGGCCCTGCAATATCATTTAGGACAACTCCAAGTCCCCAAAATGCCACCTCATCATGTCTCTTCTTCCCTCTCCCTGTCCTCAGCATCTACTCTGGCCACTTTCTCCACATCAGTGATACAATTTCTTATGTTACTAGTCACAATAGTTTTATAGTAGAATATCAGTAAGTCCACTCTAATCCATATTTTATTCCTCCATTTTGTGGACCCTGGGATGGTGATGTCCACTCCACCTCTTGATCAAGAGGGGCTTAGATTCCACATGAATAATGGATGCAATTCTCCTGCTTCCAGTTGTAGGCACTCTTGGTTCTTATGAGCAGTCTTCTCTCTTCCTCTAATTCTTTGTTTAAAATTGATCTTAACTGAGTGACATCAAATTTTCAAACCTTTTATCACCTTCCTCTACAGTATCTACTTACCCTATCAAGATATGAACCATTTCCAATAATCTGGAGAAATAATCCCTATTTGCTTCAATCAATAACCACCTCCCAACATATTCACCCTCATTCTCATTTTCTTTCCTCATACATTCATTTTGCCACATCTTGAAATTCATAAAAATGAAATACATTGGAATTAACAGTTTGGTGCCTGCATCCTTTGCTCACAATATTGTTTTGAGATTCATTCTTGCTGTTTGGTGTATCAAAGAGTTCCCTCATTTTTTATCATTTACTCCTTTGAAATTGAATAAATGTATTACAGAATATTTATTCATGTTCCTCTTGGTGGATGTTTGGGTCCTTCAAGTTTGGGTTATGAGCTAAAGATATTATGAGTATCCATTATAGAAGGACATGTTTTCCTTTCCTCTGAGTGATAGAAAAGGAAAGCTCAATCCTAAAGGATGCTTCACATCCCACTAATTGCTTCATCAGCTGCTTTTGGCACAGTTGGTTCCTCTGGACTTCTTGAAGCACCCCCATCACTTATTCCTGGTTCATCACATTCTCCTTTTTCTTTTTATCATCTGGACTCTCTTGGCTTTGCATGTCTGTTATTTAGAAGATATACATTATTTTTATATTAGTAGTTATATATGAAAGGACAACATTTTTCATTGCCTTATCAAATCTAACGTTATCATAATGTCTTATGCATTTCCAGGATGATACATCATTTTACTTAGAGAACTTGTGAGGTTTACTGAAAAACCATGCATTATTTTTCCAATATAATTACCCATATGCACCCTGTTTCCCTACTCTTGGCACTGTGCATGTGTGTGGGAACTTTGATGATTTGTTCAGTAAGGTCTTTTGCCCATTTTTAATTGGATAATTTGTTGCTTAGTGTTGAGTTGTAGAATCTATTTATAAATCATGGATAGTAAACACTATCAGATTTGTGACATCCAAATACTTTCTCCCTTTAAGCCAGCTGCCTTTTTACCCTTTCAGACCTTACCCCTACATCATACCTTAAACAAAAATTAACTGAAAATGATCAAAGACCTAAAGAAAAGTGCTGTAAGGGTAAGGCCACATTTGGAAAATAGGAATAGAACTACATTAGAAAATAGGAATTGCAAGTGCCTTCACATAAATAAATAACTTAGGGCTGCTTGTAAGAAGAGTGTAAACAACTAAGGGCTGCACCTAAAAAGAGTATAAATAACTTAGAGCAGCCTCCAAGGAGAGCACCAATAAATAACTTAGGGTGGCCTCCAAGGAGAGTGCCAATAAATAACTTAGGGAAGTCTCCAAGGAGAGTGTCAATAAATAACATGGGGCTGCTCACAAGAAGGGGCTTTTCTAAAAGGAAAAAAAAGAGATACGCTATCTTCAGCTAACCACAATGTTCCGCTTCTGTGCCTGCTTGCTTGCGAAGCCCCCCTCCTGAAAGGCTATAAAAACACCTCTTCCCTTAAATTCAGGGCTGCTGTCTCCACTGCATAGGATGAGACAGCTGCTGCATGGCTAATAAAGCCTCTCAATTGGAATTTCATTCAAAGTCTGAGTCCAGTCAGTATTGCTGGTCTATAACAGTGCCAGGACCATTAAACTCACAGAAGACAATGTCAGGAAGTATCTTTTGACCTTGGGCAGAGCAAAGGTTTCTTATTTACAATGGAAGCACTTGCAATGGAAGAAAAATAAATAAAAGGAAACTCCTCACAGTCAAATCATTTGTGCTTGAAAAGATTGGTCAAGAAAGCAGCCTACACAATGGAAGAAAATACTTGTAAACCATATACCTCATAAGGGCTTACTCTCCAAAATATATAAAGCAAAACCACAACTCAAGAATGAAAAGACAAACAAAGTGGCAAAATGGGCTAAAGACTTAAGACATTTTTTTCAAAGAGCAAGTACAAATGGCTTAAAAGCACATGAAAAGATGCTTTCCACAGCTAACTATTAGGGAAATGCAAGTCAAACCACAATGAGATATCATAACACACTTACTAGAATGGCCACTATAAAACAACAACAACCAGAAAACTGCAATTGCAGGAAAGGATGTGGAGAAGGAGGAACAGTCATTCACTGCTGGTGGCAATGGAAAATGGGGTAGCCACTGTGGAAGACAGTTTAGCATTTCCTAGGAAGCTAAACATGGAATTGGTATATGGTCTGACAATCACGCTTCTAGGTTCATACTCAGGGGAACTGAAAGATGGGGCATGAATAGACCTTTGCTTACCGATATTCATAAGTGTCCATCAACGAATGAATGGATGAGTAAAATGTGATATATACATACAAAGTAAATCAACTTCGATGTAAGAAAGAAGGAAGACGTTATTCATGTCACATTATAGACTTTTCAAAATTACCCATGCACAGAAAGACAAATATATTATGATTTCACTAATATCCACTAATTATAAAGCTAACTCATAGGGTTATAATCTATAATATAGATTACCCAGAAATTAAAGCAGTGTAAAAATGGGGAGCTGACACTTACTTTGTGAAGAATTTTTCATTATGTTGATTACAGATGTTTGGAAATGGGTAGAGGTGATGTAGCATATTATTGTGAAAGATTTAATTGACAGCAGTCAATTATGTGAGTAAATGTGTTTAAAGGGGAAGTTTGGCGTCATTTATGGTAATAGATGGAAAGCTATAGGATAAAACATGTGTATAGCACAATGAACCATCTAATGGATGGTGAATATTGTTAATAGTAGAAATACAAGAAATGCACATTATTACAAGTACTAACAATAGGGTGGAATATGGGGAAAAGGTAAGTATGCAAACTAATGGTACAATTGTCACCACTGTTTCTCCTGGCACTCTGGCTCCATGGTGAACACAGGCTTCCTTATCCCACTGAGCTATTACTTCAGAGGAGACACTGAGGATTGAACCTTTCATTCAAAAGTGGTGAACCTGGAATAACACTTACAACCTTGAAACCTCTTCATGAGGGATGAATGACTTAAGCTAATAAATCTAGCTTTGAATTTCTTCTCAGGATTCCCTTAATCCTCTTGGGCTAAGTTCCAGGCAGGCCCTACAAATCCATTCTGATTGGATGGGCTGAGAAATTCTAGCTTAAGTATTTTGGACCCCTGGTTTGGAGACTGGCATGGAATAAGAAGGAATTCAATGTGAAATAGGGTAAAAATTCTCGGAATGATTTTCAGAAGCATGAGGATTTGGCAGGTTACCCCAACAGGATCACATGGTCCTGAAGTCAGATCTCAGAAATAAAAGCCCAATCCCAGGCAGAGAGAGTATCCCAGGTAATACAGTGGTTGCCATGAACTTTTATTAGCCAAAGGGCAAGCACAGCCCTTCCTTCCTATACCATGAATATGTGCAATGGATCAGGCCAATTCCTGAGCTCTCTTCAGGGCTTCATGACTACCATCATTATATATGACTAGAATTGTTATCTTAGTGATGTCAGCTCTCTCCATGGGAGAAGAGCTCCTTGCTGCTCCCTCAGCTTTCCTTGGAGGTGTGTCATTTAATTAGAAAGCAGGAGTGCCAGATGGGTATGGGTTGGGGAGTGTAGATTTTCTGATCTTGTCCAAGAGGGATTTCTTCTTGATACAGAACTCATAGTGCAGCACTCTTGCATGGGAATAAAAACTGTTCCATGTAAAGATATAACTTTTAAATTTTTATTCCTTATTATTTTCAAATAGACCATTGAATTTGTAAAATTCTTTGTAAGTATACTGTTTACCTTCTTCCCAAGAAAGATGAAAATCTCATTTTATTTTTACTTTACATTTATTAAAATTTTAAGTAAAGTTTACTTTTACTTATAACTTAGGTACATTGGCAATATACTCTTGCAAGTTATAATGCTTTTGTCTTAAAAAAAACTCATGACTGAACTGCGTATATGTTCAATTTACAATTACATATGTAATACATATCATACAGATAAAAACAATAAAAGAAAGTTTATACTTATAAGATCAACAAAAAATTGTAACATAAATATATGAACAGATTAAGAAATAATGAACATATATGAACATATATGTAAGTCTCTTAAGTATATGAACAATCTTGTCAGTAGTAGTTCCTTTCATGTTGAGTTTCTGTAAAGAGAAAGTTCCATATGTCTGGTGTGTTCCTCAAGTTGAAACTGTGTGATTGAAGGAGGAATTGATTGTGGAAGAAATCACTTGTGTGTCCAGGAGGTGAAGGTAGAGGATCTACAGCCCATGGAGCAAGTTCTGTTGATCCATGGCCCTCAAACTCTCTGATGAAGAATTGGAGAGGGTCCTTCCTGCCTGGTGTCTCTGCAGGCCTGAGAGGAGCAGAAGCTCAGTGCTGCTTTAAGACCAACCCAGGCCCACTGCTGGAGGAGGGACCATCAGGGAGGGGAAGGGATTCCAAGCACACTGAATTTGGAAAAACGCCTGATCCTGCGGTGATGCTCATGACCTCTTCTTGGGACTCCAGTGTTTTCAGCACCTTCTTCATCTCATCTTCTTCTCTGGAACATCTGGATCTCTGTTCCTGTAGTTCTAGGACCACTGAAGTTAATTCCTCCATCAACACTGCTGTTGTTCTCTTAGCTTTTCTGTAGGTGTTAATGATGCTGGGCATTTTTAACGTCACTTTCTGTAGCCTAGCTTCCTCTAAAGATGATGTAGTCTCTGCATACCTCCTGTTCACAGCACTCATCTTATCAAGAAGTTGACACTTCTTGGCAATCAATGTAGCTAGTGTGTCCACAAGCTGTTTTTCATGTTTTATATAAAGTCGGCTTCTAGCAGACTGCTCAAGTCTGAACAAGAAGAGACACACCAGAATGCTGAAGAAGGATTGAAATGCACCCCAGTCCCCCAGGAGGCTGTGGAATGTGAGGTGTGGAGTAGTGCCACTGTGCTCCATCACCACCTCTCAAAGCTTCCCTAAGATCATCCAAAAGACAAGCTCCACTGAGCACTACAGGCCCTCCAGGGCACTGATGCCACCACAGGACTCTGCCCAGTAACCCTGTATCCACAACAAACCCCAGAGAACTCCCCAGCATTCTGCCTGGAACCCACAAGCAACTGAGAGCCCGGCTGCTCATCAGTGAGGTGGTCAGTCGGGCAAAGATACTGAAAATAAAATATGCTTATCTCCATTGTACTCTTATGAGCAGTCTTCTCTCTCTCTCTCTCATTACTAGTTTAAAAGTGATGTAAAATTTAAATATAGTTAAATGTTTTGTTCTTAACTGAATTTTTCAAACCTTTCATCTCCTTCACTTACAGTATCCACTTGCCCTATCAAGACAAGAATCATTTCCAAGAATCTGGAAAATAATCCCTATACACATCAATCTATAACCACCTCCCAACATTTTCACTCTCATTCTTATTTTCTATCTGCATACATTCATTTTGCTACATCTTGAAATTCATAAAAATGAAATAAATTGGAATTTACATTTTGGTGCCTGCATCATTTGCTGAAAATAACTGCTTTGAGATTCATTTTTGTTGTTCAGTGGATCAATAGTTCCCTATTTGTTTTTTATCATTGAATCCTTTGAAATTAATAGACCATTACAAAATTCTTGTTCCTTTTGGTGTGGATATTTGGACCCTTCAAGTTTGGGGTATTATGACCTAAAGGTATTATAGGTATCCTTCATATAAGGACATGTTTTCCTTTCTGCTGGGCGATAGAAAAGCAAAGCTTACTCCCAAAAGATCCTTCACATCCCACTAATTGTTGCATCAGCTGCGTTTGGCACATTTGGTTCCTCTGTAATTCTTCAAGTGCTCCCATCACTTATTTCTGTTTCACCACATTCTCCTTTGCCTTTTTATCATCTGGACCCTCTAGTCTTTCCATGTCTGTGTCCTCTGTTGGTTTGTGTTTTCTTCCAAAAATTCCTCACCTTTAGTTTTGTTTTCCCCCAGGGCTCCATACTTGGACCTCTTTCCTCCTTCAGAAATCGGTTCACTTGCTGGTCATGTGATATAGGCTTTAAGTTCTATCTATCATGGCATGAGTACTAACCCTATTTATCTAACCCAATTTTCCACACAGTCCAGATTTACAGAGTTGTATCCAAGACATCCCACTTCTGTGTGTAATGTGCCAACACCAAACTCTAGACTCCTCCCCCATCTCCTCCTTCTTGGCCTTTCCCTTTTCCATAGTCAGCATTTCCCTTCTGATAAGTGTTCAGGCCAAAGCTTTGTGGCCTTTCTTGACTTCTGTCTTTCCATGCCACATCCATCCTTCACTTCCTGTGTTCATCTGGCCCCTTATACTTTGCTTCCTCTTTCTCTTCTTAGAGCCTCCTTCATTGCTGACAGGATGACCATGGTTGCCTCGTACATATCCTCCTTCTCATGCCTCAGTCCTTCAGTTCTTTAAGTTCATGAAACAGAAGTGTATTTTTCTCTTCAGATATTGTGCTGGGCAACTGTTTCTTAGACTTACACTCAAAGCACATGCAATGAAAGAAAAAATACATAGAGGGAACCTCCTCATAATCAAGTCATTTGTGCTTAAGAGGACTTGGTCAATAAAGCAGCCTACACAATGGAAGAAAGTATTTGCAAGTTGAATGAAAATGAGAACAAAACATATCAAAACCTGTGGGACAACACAAAGACACTGCTAAAAGAGAAATTTATAGCCCACAATGCTTATATTGAAAAAGAAGGGGTGATGGACTTGGCCCAGTGGTTAGGGCATTTGTCTACCACATGGGAGGTCCGTGGTTCAAACCCTGGACCTCCTCGACCCATGTGGAGGTGGCCCATGCACAGTGCTAATGCGTGCAAGGAGTGCCCTGCCACCCAGGGGTGTTCCCCGTGTAGGGGAGCCCCACGTGCAAGGAGTGCACCCATGAGGTGAGCCGCCCAGCACGAAAGAGAGTGCAGCCTGCCCAGGAATAGCGCCGCCCACACTTCCTGTGCTGCTGATGACAATAGAAGCAGACAAAGAAAGAAGATGCAGCAAAATAGACACAGAGAACAGACAACTGGGGGAGGTGGGGAATTAAATAAATAAATAAATCTTAAAAAAAGAAGAAAGAAGGAAGCAGTTGTAGCTTAAGTGGTTGTGCACCTGCTTCCCACATACATGGTACAGAGGTCAATCTCCAGCTCTGGTACCTAAAAACAAACAAACAAAAAATCAGAGCTAAAATTGAACTAACGGCACATTTGGAGGAACTAGAAAAAGAACAGCAAACTAATCCTAAACCAAGCTGAAGAAAAGAAATAGTAAAGATCAGAACAGAAATAAATGAAAGCAAGAACAAAAAAACCCATAGGGAACGGGAAGCAGCTGTGGTTCAAACAGTTGGGCTCCCATCTACATATGGGGGGCCCTGGGTTCACATCCTGGGGCCTCCTCCTAAAGGCAGGCTCCCCCGTACTCTGTGGTGAGCCACCGGCCCTGGCACCGCAGAGGGCTGCCCAGCCTGCAAGCACCGTGGAGTGCCACTGCCCACAAGTGCTATGGACACCTGACTTAGCAAGATGATGCAACATAAAAGGGAGACAAGCAAAAAAATATATATATACACAAACACAGAGAAGAGCCTGCAGTGAATGGACACAGATACCAGAAAACAAGCAAGGCACAAAGGGGGAGGTGGGGAGGAAATAAAAAATAAATATATACACAGAAGACCACACAGTGAGTGGATACAGAGAGCAGACAGCAAGTAACTTGCAAGGGGGGGGGGCATATGGAATGCGTGAATGAATAAAATAAATAAATGAATGAATGAATGCAATAGGGAGAATCAACAAAATGAAAAATGAGAAGTTGGTTTTTTGAGAAGTTCAACAAATTTGACAAATCCTTAGCGAGAGTAGTAATCAAAAAGATGCAAATATATAAAATCAGAGAGAGGGACACATTACCACTGACCCTGCAGAAATGAGAGATCAAAAAAGGATGCTATGAACTACCATGTGCAAAAAACTAGACAATGTAGATGAGATGGACAAATTCCTAGAAAACACACAAACTTATACTAGGGGTTCTGAACAAGGGTTCAACACCCCATCCAAGGGTCTGTGGCAAGGTTACAGGGGGTCTATAAGCTTGAAGGAATTTTGAATAATCCTAAATTTTAATTTAAAGACATACCAATTTTGTGTCAAAAACTCTGCTGCTACATTCTGAGAAAGCATTCGTGGTTTTTACCTGACTGGCAAAGGGGTCCGTGGAACAAAAATGGATAAAAGACCCTGATCTCCACTGACTGTAGAGGAAATAGGAGATCTCAACAAACCAATCACAGGTAAAAAGATTGAAATAGTCATCAAAAACCTCTGAAAGGGAAGCAGATTTGGCTTAACTGATACAGAGTCTGCCTACCACATGGGAGGCCCAGGGTTCAAACCCAGGGCCTCCTGACCCATGTGAGCTGGCTCACATGCAGTGCTGATGTGCACAAGGAGTGCCATGCCATGCAGGGGTGTTCCCCATGTAGGGGAGCCCCACGTGCAAGGTGTGCCCCCCATGAGAGCCGCCTGTACAGAAATGTACAGCCTGCCCAGAAGTGGTGTCGCACACATGGAGAGCTGACACAACAAGATGATGCAACAAAAAGAGACTCAGATTCCTGGTGCTGCTGACAAGAATACAAGCAGACACAGAAGAATACACAGTGAATGGACACAGAGAGCAGACAACTGGGGGCAGGGTGGGAAATAAATAAATCTTTAAAAAAACCCAAACCTCCCAAAGATGAAAAGTTCAGGATCAGGTGGCTTTACAGGTGAATTCTTCCAGTCAAAGATGATCTAATACCAAACTTGCTCAAGCTTTTCCAAAAAAATTGAACGGGAAAGAATGATACCAAACTGATTCTATAAAGCCAACACCACCCAATATCAAAACCAGATAAAGATACCACAAAAAAGAAAATTACAGTCCAATGTCTCTAATGAATATAAATGAAAAAAAATCTTCAACAAAATACTTGCAAACCAAATAAAAAATCACATTAAGAGAATATTGCCACAATCAAGTCGGTTTTATCTCAGGTATGCAAGGGTGGTTCAACACAAGAAAATCAATTAGTGTAATAAACCACATTGATAAATTGAAGAGGAAAAATCACGTGATCTTCTTGACTGATGTAGAAAAGGCATTTGTCAAAATACAGCACCTTTTCTTGATAAAAACACCCAAAAGATAAGAATAGAAGGAAGCTTTCCCAATATGTAAAATGTATATAAGAAAATCCTACAGCTACCATGGTATTCAATGGTGAAAGGTAAAATATTGTGGGCAACTGGCTTACCTATCTGTTGCTTCCTGTTATTATACATGATGTTGCAATTTCTTCCTGTTATTGTGAATGTTACCTTATTGTAGATGTTGCAGATGCTTCCTATTGTGAGCTGATTGCAGCAATAGAAAGCTTTCCTACTGAGATCAGGAACAAGACAAGGATGCCAGCTGTCACTATTGTTATTCAATATTGTACTAGAAATTCAGGCTAGAACAATTAGGCTAGATAAAGAAATAAAAGGCATCCAAAGAAGAAAGGAAGATGTAAAACTTCCACTATTCACTGAGGATATGATTGTATACCTAGAATCTCCTGAAAAATCCATAACAAAGCTACTAGACCTCATAGACAAATTCAGCAAAGTGGCAAGATACAAGATTTATATGCAAAAATGAATAGCATTTCTATACATTGCTGGTGCGCAATCTGAAAAGAAAATCAGAAAAATTCCTTTATAATAGTAACTAAAAGAAAATATTTAGGAATAAAATTAAGCAGATATAACGGGCCCATATTCAGAAAACTCCAGCACATTGCTAAAAGAAACCAAAGAAGGCTTAGATCAATGGACAGCCTTTGTTCCTGGACTGGAAGGCTAAATATCATTAAGATGTCAATTCTACTGAAACAGATTTACATATTCAATGCCATCCCAATAAAAGTCCTGTCACCCTTTTTTTTGCAGTGATGGAAAAACCAATTATCACATTTGTTGGAAGGGAAAGTGTCCCTGAATAGATAAAAAATGGCTTGAAAAAAGAACAAGGTTGGAGGACTCTCACTTCTGGACTTTAAAGGATATTACCAAGGGAAGCAGATTTAGCTCAACTGATTGAGTGTTCACCTACCATATGGGTGGTCCTGTGTTTAAATCCAGTGCCTCCTGACCCATGTAGTTAGCTGGCCCATGTGCAGTGCTGCTGTGCACAAGGAGTGCTGTGTCATGCATGGGTATGTCCCAGGAAGGGAAGTGCCACGTGCAAGGAGTGCTCCCTCTAAGGAAAGCTGCCCTACATGAAAAAAAAGCACAGCCCACACAGGACTGACACCGCACACACGGAGAGCTGATGCAGCAAGATGACACAATGAAAAGAGACACAGATTCCCAGTGCTGCTCACAAGAATGCAAGTGAACACAGAAGAACACATCACAAATGACACAGAGAGCAGGAAGGGGAGAGAAATAAATAAATAGATCTTTTTGAAAAATAGAAAAATAACGGATATTACCAACCTAGTGGTAAAAACAGCATGGTATTGGCATGAAGACAGATTAACCAGGGGAAACATTAAGAATTCAGAAATAGACCCTCACATCTATAGTCAAGTATTTTTGACAGGACTGTCAAGCCTTCCCAGCTCGGCCAGAACAGTCTACTCCCTTGGTGCAGGGAGAACTGGATATCCATAGCCAAAAGAAAGAGGACGCCTATCTCACACCTTACACAAAAATTAATTCAGAATGGGTCAAGAACTAATTATAAACAAGACAATCATAAAAGTGCCCATAGAAAATGTAGGAAAACATCTTTGATATCTTGTGACCAGTGGTAGTTTCTTAAACTTTACACCCAAAGCACAAGCAACAAATGATAAAATAGATAAATGGGACTGCCTCAAAATTAAACACTTTTGCACCTCAAAGGATCTTGTCAAAAGGGTGAAAAGGCAGCCAATTCAATGGGAGAAAATCTTTGTCAATCACATATCCAGGCTAGTGGAAGTGTTTTGGGCCTGGAATCCCTACACAACCCAGTGGATCTAACACAATGATCTCTCTTGGCACTGGGTTTGACCTGTCAGCCTCTACATTCCCTCCTGATGGGAAAGTTTTTCAAGTTGAATATGCTATGAAGGCTGTAGGAAATAGTAGTATAGCTATTGGAATCAGATGTAAAGATGGTGTTGTCTTCGGAGTAGAAAAATTAGTCCTCTCTAAACTTTATGAAGAAGGTTCCAACAAATGGCTTTTTAATGTTGATCGGCATGTAGGAATGGCGGTAGCAGATTTGTTGGCAGATGCTCGTTCTTTAGCAAGAGAAGAAGCTTCCAACTTTAGACCTAACTTTGACTGTTACATTCCACTCAAACATCTTGCAGACAGAGTGGCCATGTATGTTCATGCCTATACACTTTACAGTGCCATTAGACCTTTTGGATGCAGTTTCATGTTAGGGTTGTACATTGTGAAGGATGGTGCACAACTCCACATGATTGATCCATCAGGTGTTTCATATGGTTATTGGGGCTGTGCCACTATAAAACCAGGCAAGCTGCAAAGAGAGAAATTGAAAAACTTCAGATGAAAGAAATGACCTGCCGTGACGTTGTTAAAGAAGTTGCAAAAATAATTTACTTAGTACAAGATGAAGTTAAAGATAAAGCATTTGAACTAGAGCTCAGCTGCGTTGGTGAATTAACTAAAGGAAGACATGAAATTGTTCCAAAAGATATAAGGGAAGAATCAAAGAAATATGCTAAGGAATCTTTGAAGGAAGATGAATCTGATGGTGATAATATGTAACATTTACATCTGCTTCTGTTTTAAATTTCTATATAGTTCCATGTAAACTATGTAACCCAATGGATTATTATATACCCAGTAACAAATTGTCATTAAATTTTTGTCTTATAATCATTGATGTTTGCTTAATATCTGCTTAACAAAATATTTGCATAACAAAATTAGTGTAGGCAATTGAAAATCCATTACTCAGAATTAAAATGCCTGCTTAAACATTCCTTAGAGGCTCTTTGATCATATGAATTTAAAACCCCAGTCCACTAATGTAGAAGCTAAAAATAACCTGCTGGGCTGATGTTGCCCAGTTTTGTATTTAAATGATTGTTGGTTATCCTCCTCTATTAAACTTTAAGTGTAATTTAGAAAAACAGATCCTACAACATGTGAGTCAAGAATGTTTCTCTTTTCCTTTATTGTCATAAGGAGGAATGGATTTAATAATTAAAGATCTGAATCTGTCACTTTAAAAATAAATCACATATCCAGTAAGGGTTTAATATCCAAGATACACAAAGAAAGTATACAACTCAATAGTAAAAAGACAAACTTCCTGATTAAAAAATAGGCCAAAACTTGAAAAGAAAATTGCCAAAGAAGAAATACAAATGGTGAAGAAACACATGAAAAATTGTTTTTCATCAGCAGTTAGAGAAATGCAAATCAGAACTACATGAGATATCATTTTACACCTTTTACACTGGCCACTCTTAAAGTTGGAAAACTAAATGTTGGAGAGGATATGGCGAGATGGAAACACTTATTCACTGTTAGTGGGAATACAGAATGGTACAGCCATTGTGGAGGAATGACTGGCACCTCCTAAGGAAGTTGGATATTGACCTAGCATGGTACCTGGCAATATCATTACTATGTATGTGCTTGGAATAACTGAGAGCAGAGACACCAAAAACATTTGGACATTGAAATTCACAGTGGCATTATTCATGATTGTCAAAAGTTATAAGCATCCTGGGTGTCCATCAACTGATGAGTGGATAAACAAATTGTGGTGTACACACAAAATGGGATATTATGCAGCTGTAAGAAGAAATGAAGTTGTGAGGCATATGACAACATGGATGAACCTAGAGGACATTATGTTGAATGAAGCCAGACACAAAAAGACAAATAATGTATGATTGTGCTTTTATGAAGTAAATATAAAACATAAACTCATGAAGTAAATAATTAGAATAAAGGTCACCAGAAAAGAAAATGAGGGTAGAGAATGGAAAGCTGAGGGTTAATCTGTGCATAACTGGTAACATGTTATTTGTAAATCTTTGCAAATGAATAGAAGTACATCATGGTGTTTGTAATTAGCCGAGTTATATATGGGTATGACAGTGGTTGAAAGGACAAGTCCAAGGTCATGTATATTACTAGAAGGAAAGCTAAAAACTGTACCATTGGACTTCATAATACAGTGAAACCTCACATAAAGCATGAATGTGGGCGATATTGCATATATAAGACCATTTTTGCAAAATAAAAATACAAATATACTAGAGAGAAAGAAAAAGAATAGCAGCTTTGTACAGCAGGGAAAGCATAGACAGATTTAGAGGGGATGAGTTATTTAGGGTTTTGTTTATTATTATTATTGGGATAATGAAAGTGCTCTAAAATGATTGAAGTAATGAATGCACAAATATGTGATTAAATGGAATACCATTGATCAGTTTGGAAAAATTTACACTTTATTAATAAATGGATTTGTTTAAATCAGTGCTAAAATAAAAGAAAAAATAAAGATTTTTAGTCTTCAAAAGACAACATGGAGAAAGTGCAGTCAAGCCAACTAGTGCGAAAATATTTTTGCAATCCATATATCCAAGAAAGGACTCATAGTCTTAATATAGAAATAACCTTTACCAATTAATAAGAAAGGCAAAGAGCCCAGAAGAAAGATGGAGAAAACACTTGAAAAGGACCTTCATAAAAGTTTATTAACAAGTGGCCAATTAATGTATGAAATAAAGAATCTTCTTCAGTCACAAGGCTTGTTCTTCGTCTTTGGTTTTTGGAGGCACCAGGAACCGAACCTGGGATCTCCCTTGTGGGAAGCAGGTACTCAATCACTTGAGCCACATCCACTCCCCCCTCCCTTTTTTAAAAATTATATATTTCCTCCAGGGGATTCTTGCTTTTAGTCCATAGAGATCCAGTGCATCTGGGTCCCTACTTAATCTCGAGGATCCAGAAATTTCCTGGGACAAAGAATTCAGTCAAAAAGTATTTATTGAATTAATAAAGGATACAAAATGTTTGCAAAATTTTATGAGATTTTAAAATTTTAAATTTATGATAAATTCAAAGTGAACAGGCAAGTCCCACAGAATGAAGCCTGGCCAGCTTTAGCAGCTGTGTAATCCGCTTGAAATATAATTCTGATTAGGTTTATGAACTATTTTTCCCTGTATAAAGGGAAGACAAATAGAGGAGATATTTAACCAAAAAAGAATAAGATGAAGAGTACAGAACGTTAGTAGAAAAGCCAAGTACTGCTTTCCTGTGGAACCTACCTTGGAATCTAGTTGGCTTCACTCCTATGATTTCAGTTCTGGTTATTTTTCCATCTAATTATTATGAGCCAGCTCAATTCCATTCCCATTTTATAAGTCCTGTCAATTTCCAGACTTTTCAAAAAATCAAAACAATATTTCAAAATCTTTAAATTTATTATTGTCTACTTTTATTATACATTACTTTACCTCTCTTATGCATTCCTGCCAACCTTCTACATAGAACAGCATTTACACTTTCTGTCTCTTGCTGCACAAAAGTGAGTCCTTGTCTGGTCTGGTCAGTTAAATGACACTGGGATTTCTGAAGAGAAAAAGATTCCTTAACAAAAACAGGAGGACAATCCCCAAATCTCGCTCTCTGAACTGGAGAAAACTTCAGTGTTTTATAACACAGAAACAAAGACAGGCAGATTTAGATAATGAGGTTAGAGATAGTTTAATCTCTAGCAAGTGCACATTGATTGCATACTTAGCTCATTTGAAGTTTAAGGTTTAGGCTATTGCACATATTAGACACAGGCCAACTTTGATCAGAACTCACTTGGTCAGCTCTGGGCTGAATTGTATTTCTTCATTAATAAATATTGAAGTCTGAGTCAAGAGTATCAGACTGTAGAGTTGCAGAAAAAGATAAGGGCATACATGCTGGGCCAATCACAAGTTATCCTGTTACTTGCTAATTAAAAGGAAAAGATTATCCAGGTATAAAACATAAAACCATCATCAAAGAAACAAATCATAAGGGGTAAAGTTCAGTGAGTTACAACAGTTCCAAATCATTTCTTCTGCCTACATTACAATATGTCAGAAGGTTAAAAAACATTTAAAGAATGATTCAGCAACTATAATAATATTTGTTAGCTCATGATTCCAATCCCCCCCCCCCCTTTTCTTTGTCCATTCCTCAATCTTGAGGGATATCTGGGCAATGAATGCTTGAACTTCTTCATGCTGAAAAGGGGCATTGACATTATGGGCTAGAGGTATGAAACTGCTTTGCTTACAGGTGGGTGTCTTCCTGAGTTGCAGATTGTCTTCTTGGAGGGACTGGAACCCCTGGGTCTCAGGACTAAGCTGGAACAAGAACAATCCAAGGCTTTAAGTCTCTGAGAAGTAATAAATAAATTGAAAAATACAGGTTTAAATAAAAATGTAGGATTATGATCAGGGAATTTATAAGTGAATATAATCAGTTCTGAGGGGGTGTTGATTTCATATGATTTTGTAGCTTTTATTATGGTGTTTGGATGTCCCAAGTACCCTTAGGAGCACTTCTGTTTGAGGCTATGCATACTGTGACAGTTTGTGATATTTATGTCTGACTGAGACCTCTGCAATGACCTCTTGACACTACTTGAAATCTCTTAGCTATAGAAACTTTTTCTTTTATTTCTTTTCTCCATTATGATCAAGATCATTCTCTGAAAGCATTTCTGATCCCAAGGTGCCAGAGAGGCTTATTCCTGAGAGTCATGTCCCACACAGGAGAGAAGGTAGTGAATTTATCTGCAGAATTTGGCTTAGGGTTAAGCCATATTGAGTAACAAGGAGGTTTTCTGGCTGTGTCTGTTAGGCATCAATTAAAATTAAGCCTAGTTTTCTGGTTTTTTTTTTTTTTAAGGCAGTACTAGGGATTGAACCCAAGATTTGTACCTGGGTAGCAGGTGCTCAACCACTGAATTACACCTGTTGCCTAGACTTTAGTTCTGTCTTTACAAAAATAAGGTTTATAATTGCAAGCTTCTAGATGGAAGTCTTGGCTCATTAGCATATTTTCTATGAGGCAATGTTCATCACTGTTAGACATTCTTCCCATAGGTTTCCCTGTTATAAGTTTAAATGAGGATAATCTTCTTACTAACAGGAGTGCATGTCAGATTTGGATCTCGTAAAGGTGTTTTTTTTTTAAGTTAGAGTCTTAGTAAGATTGAGGGAATAGCAGGAATTCCTCAGATGGGGACATTTACAATTCTATGCTTTCCCTTTCTAGTCCCATAAGGAATTTCACAAATACTTTTTCATTTTATGCCTAAAACACTTTGAAATGCTCATAGTATTACTGAAACCTGTACAGAATATTAAGATCTCATCTGTTATTTTAGATTCTATGTCAAATAAAACTGGTTAGGTTGTCTAAATAAACAGACCTGATAGGTTAAATCTGATATTGTACAATAGAAAGTTTAGATTTTTGATAAAATAGCCCTTCTGTCCTTGGTCTCATATAGAAATTAGAGTTCCAATATATAGATAATATCACCTTTTACACTGAATTTTTACTCACTTTAATCTTTAACCATGTCAGCCCCATTCACCTCTTTGATTGAACTTGGATCCTTTCTGTAACTTCTTTAAGAGTTGTATGGAGTTGACTTTTGAGAATTAATGCTGCTTTTTCAGCACCTTCAGAGCTAGATAATTTTAACACTGAGTCTCAGGTGTCACACAGACACCTAAGGTTTTAGTGACCTACAAATTATGCACGAAGAACAAAGCATCTCAGAATATGAAAATAACAAAGTCCAGAAACAAACATGATTGCTGCAAGAGAATACAATCTAGGCTTTAATTTACTTATTTTTAAAATATAATAAACTTTATTTTAAAAGAGGCTTTAGATTACAGAAAAGTTACATCAGAAGTATAAGGGATTCCCATATATCCTACCCTGTCCCCTTCCCCATCTTCCCCTATTTAAAATATCTTACAATTTGGTGGTAGTTTTGGTAAATTAATGAGTAAATGCTGAAGCATTGTATATTAGTCAGTATTCTCTAGGGAAACAAAACTGACAGGAGATATCTGTAAATAGTATGAAATTTTATAATGTTGTCTCACATGACTGTGGAAATGCACAAGTCCTAATTCCATAAGGCAGGCTGCAAAGCAGGGGCTCCAGGGAAAGTCCTTAATTAGCTCCCAGGAGACACTGACTGTCTGATGTAGAGATGGTACTTCTGTTTCTAAATCCTGAAATCACTTCCCCTTTCAAGGTCTTCAACTGATTGGATGACACATCACTCATTGCTGATGGCTGTCTACTCACTGATAGTAGATATAACCAGCCATCTGTGTAATCAACTCACTGATGATTAAAGTCCGTGAAATGTTCTTTTACAATTAGCCCGGTGCTTGCTTGATCAAACAGCTCAGCACCATTACCTGGCTGGCATGATACATTAGCCTATCACACATGGCTACTTACCAAAGTAGAGTTTACATTGTGGCTTTCAGTTAATTCCAATGTCCCCAAAATGCTCGATGTACCACCTATTATTCCCTCTGCCTCCCTTCAGAACCTTTGGTAACCATTATCTTTATATCAATGTTACATGTTCCTCCATTGCTACAATATTAATAGTTTACTTTTTTATGGTGCTCAACCAGTGAATTATGTTTGTTCCTAATGTTTGTTCATTTCTTAACATTGAGGACTTTGTTATGATGCTGGATCTGCTGCAGATTGAGAGGAGGCTTAGATCTTATGAGGCAGATGGAAGGAACTATTTTGCTTTCAGTTCTAGATAGTCACTGTTTTTCCGGGATGGGGGTTGTTCATCATTATCATTTTGTGGGTTTTCTTGGGTGAATCTGATGGACTGGAGAATAGGTGTTGGCTGCAGTTCTGCTAAATTTCAGGTCTCAACCGGAATATGAACAGACCATACATTAAATCTCTGAGACATATATTTAATGGGTATAGTGCTAATTACAAGTTCAAATAAAAGGGATAGAAGAACCTTGTGTAGGGCATTTATAAATGAGTCTAACTCTGTTATATTGGGAAAATAGGTTCTCATATTCCAAGATAAGACCCAATGACACGATAATGATTTCAAGAGATTCTGTCCTTGCCTACACTATCCAGAGCGCTCCAAAGCCCTCAGCAGCACCCGTATTTGAGGCTTTGTTTACAGTAGCAGTTAGTGCAGTCTGCCTGAGACATGCATGAGTGTAACCACTGGCATTACACCCCCCAACTTAATATAAAAGCTCTTAGGCAAAAAAACTCTTGTGTATTTGATGTTTCTCCCTGTTTTCAAGGTCTTTTTCCAAATGCATCACTGGTTGGTGCTTGGTATTAAACCCTTGGTGCCATGGATGCTCATCCATGGAAGTCATGCCCCATTCTAGGGTGGAGAAGGTAGTCTGTTTATTTGCTCAGTTTTTTTTTTTAATAAAAAAGCCACATTTAAGTAAGAAAGAGGTTTTCAAGAGGTAACTTTTAAGCAATAACTACATAGAAAGAGGAACAGAACATTCCTACAATTGTATTTTCAACCAGAGACCTCCACCTCTCCAGCATTCAACTGTTCCTTCCTAAGCCTTCCCCCAAGTTCCATTATAGCCCAACTCACTCCTCCAACCATGCTCACTCTCTCAAATTCCTGTACCACCATCACCCCCATCCACTGCCAAACCACCACCTTCACCTCATCATAGATTCTTCCCAGATTGAGGATTGGCTCACCACTCTCTACTCCCTTTATGTCTCCTGGTAACTTGTCTTCCAGACTATCTGTGAGTCTGTTCAATATGTTTGGTCCTCTCAGTGAGGTGATGGAATATTTGTCCTTTAGTGACTAGTTTACTTCACTCAACATAACGTCTTCAACATTCTTGTTGTTGTGTGTGTCAATACTTCTTTCCTTCTTACAGCTGGTTAATATTCCATTGTTATGTATATACCATATTTTCCTCATCCCCCCCATCTGCTTAGGAACACTTGGGTTGCTTCCAACTTTGGGCAATAATGAATAATGCTGCTATAAACATTACTGTACATATATCTCGATTCATGTCCCTGCTTTCAGTTCTTCTGGGTATATACCTAGTAGTTCGATTGCTGGATCATATACCAAATCTATAGTTAGCTTCTTGAGAAACTGCCAAGCTGTCCTCCACAATGCCTCCACTATTCTACATTCCTGCAGCAGTGGATGAGTGTTCCCATTCCTCCACAACCTCTCCAACATTGTAGTTTTCTGTATTTTTTTTTAATAGCGGCCAGTCTAATAGGTTTAAGATCATACCTCATTGTAGTTTTGATTTGCATTTCCTTAATAGCTAGTGATACTGAGCATCTTTTCATGTGCCTTTTAACCATTTGTATTTCCTCTTTGGTAAAGTGTCTATTCAAGTCTCTTGCCCAGTTTTTAAATGGGTTGTCTTTCTATTTTCAAGATGTAGGATTTGTTTATATATGCTGGATATTAGATCATTATCAGCTAAGTGGTTCCCAAATATATTTTCCATTGAGTAGGCTGCCTTTTCACTTTCTTCACAAACTCCTCTGAAGGACAGAACTTTTACATTTTGAGGAGTTCCTATTTTTCTTTCATTCCTTGGTTTTGGGTGTGAAGTTTGTGAAACCATTTCCTACTACAGGATCTTGTAGATGCTTCCCTACATTATCTTCTAGGAGCTTTGTGCTCTTGGCTCTTATATTTAGGTCTTTCATCCATCTTGAGTTAATTTTTGTATAAGGCATGACATAGTGATCCTCTCTCATTCTTTTGGATATGGATATCCATTTCTCCCAGCATCATTCTGTTCCAGTAGGGTGGGCTTGGTGGCCTTGCTGAATATTAGTTTGGACATACATTTGTGTGTCTGTATCAGAACTCTCAATTCAGTTCCAGTGGTCAGTATGTCTATCCTTGTGTCAATACCATGCAGTTTTGACCACTCTAGATTTATAGTATGCTTTAAAGTCATGTAGTGTGATCCCTCCAATTTTGCTTCATTCTTTTTCTATAAGTTATTGGCTTTTGGGGGCCACTTGACTATCAAAACAAATTTCATCTTTGGCTTTTCCAGTTCAATAAAAAATGCTGTTGTAATTTTTATTGGTATTGTGTTAAATCTGTAAATCATTTTGGGTGGGATAGATCTCATACTGATATTTAATCTTCTAATCCATGAACACGGAATATCCTTCCATTTATTTAGGTCTTCTTTGATTTCCTTTTTTAAAAAAATGTGTACAAGTCATTTACATCCTTAAATTTATTGCTAGATATTTGTTTCTTTTAGTTATTATTATAAGTGGAATATTTTCATTCACAGACTGCTCAGTATTAGTGTAGAGGAATTCTGATTTTTGCATGTTGATCTCATATCCTTCCACTTTGCTGAACTCATCTATCAACTCTATAAGTTTCATTGTGTATTTTGGGGCACTTTCTACATATAAGATTGTATCATCTGCAAATAGTGAAAGTTTTACTGCTTCCTTTTCAATTTGGATTCTATTTATTTCTTTTTCTTCTGGCTCTAAATTTCTTATCAGAATTTTCTAAATGAAGCTATTTTTAGAAATAAAAATATTTGACAGTTAATTTGTATTGAGGACATCAACTACGGACCATAACAGAAGTTTTGTTCTGTTTCACCTTTACACTTTTTGTTGATGAACCTTTGACATGTACGTGACTGCTTGTGCTGTCAGAGAAACATCAGAGTAAAACACTGTAACTGACTAGGAAATTTGTTTTCTTTTTCTGTTACAAATAATATCTTTAAAATAACTAAAACCATGATTAACAATACCATACTCTTGTCTTATATCATGAAAATCATTATCATGACATAGCATGAACAGTGAGAATGTTGTTAACTCTCTAGGAATTTTATACAAACTTTATTTATATTAACATTTTACCCTAACAAATTTAACCAACCAAGGGTTAAAAAGCTCTTTTAAAATTTTTAATACTTCCTAAACACCTCCCATGTAATTCATAACCTATTAAATGAACTTTATTTTTAGCACCTCACTTTTTGGAAGGTGAAAGAAAAAAATTAGTTACAACGGTTTGAAATAAAAAGATATTCCATAGGGTTTGACGCTGAAAAAGCAAAATGTCAAAAATTGTCAGGTTTCAACATTATGTTAAAGAGAAAAATGGGTTATTGTGAAGAAATGTTTGTGGTTTTTTTTTTTTTTTTGCCTAACTAAAGTTAAGAAAAGACTTAGCTCTTTAAAATGTGAGACTATTTTTCTTAAATACATCCATAGGCATGAAAAAGTTAACATAAAGTATTTTGATAAGACACAGACTTTCTGCCTTTTACACTGATTATTGAGGAAAAAAAACTCTTTATAGTGTCTTCCTAAAACAGACCAACAGTGGAACTGATGTAGCTCAAGTGGTTGAGCACCTGCTTCCCATGTATGGGTTCCCAGGATCCATCCCTGGTAGCTTCCAAAAACACAACCATAACACACAAGCAAACAAATGAAAAAAAAAACAATTTAGGGGAGCTGGTGTGGCTCAGTCTGTTGAGTGCGAGCTTCCCACATAGGAGATCTGTGTGTCAGTTCTGAACCTGAGTACTCAAACAAAGGAACAAAAACAGACCAATAAACCAAGAAATAATGTCACCTTAATAGAGAGAAAACCAAGTTTCCATTTTTCTTCAGTCTGTTATTTGATAGTAAGGTTTTTAAAAATTTTATAGACCCATTAAATCTTTCCCAACTTTGACCATACTTTCCTGTTCCATGAACCTTCTGTCACTTTCTATATCTATTGAGGTTTTGTCCTACATTTTCTTCTTTCTCATTCCATAACAACCAGTCATTTTACTTTAGGAAAAATTACTTTCTTTTTCCTTAATAAAAATACATACTTAAGTTACCAAATTGATTTTTGAAGCTGTCTACAAGTAAACATATTACAATGAAAAATTACCATCAAAATTGAACTTGACAGAATAATATTAAATACTTAAACACCTTAGTTAAAGCATTTTGAAACAGTAATATACAATAAGTTAGCAAGGATTAATAGGTATTACACTGTTTCACCCAAAATGTATCATATATATGATTTAATTTTATATGAATTTTGAAATCTATGAGGACATTTTGCCTCTACAATTTTGTTAAACACTTGGAATTAGTTATAAATATATTAAATAATTCATTGGAAGCTTGGAGAGAAATTTTCTCTTAAATTAATTACTTCTATTTACTTAAAGTGCAGTGCAATGAAAGACACTGCTTTCTTAGAGGTGAAGAGTGTGGGTGGGGTGCTCTGATTTTGGGGATTGTCCAGGTTGTTTACTGAAATCTTGTGCCCTAGGGTCTGTTGGCATTTATTTAGCTGCTGTTTTAGCTTGAGAGGATTTTTTTCTCCACTCTTTTTCTTTTAAAATAATTTTGTCTATCTAGATCTACTTTCACGAGCAGTTCTGTAAATCAATTGTCAATAATCTTAGTAATCAGGCTTATAAATCTAAATAAGATTGAAATATCTGCAAGACCCACTGGGTCTTCAATAAGATTTAGGAAATATTATTATTACAAAAGGGGATTTAGGCTATGTCAGGACATAGATAAGACAGGATGCTTTCAAAGATCATCAAAAGCTTGACTTCCCCAATTTCTAGGATTCCAGGGTTTTTTTTTTTTCCTTTTGGAGCTATAAAAATATTCTAAAATTGATTGTGGTGATGAAATCACAGCTCTGTGATTATACTGAGAACCATTGATTATACACTTTGGATGGATTGGAAGGTGTGTGAATAAAACCGATTTGAAGGGGAAAAAAAAGGAAATTATATCCATGCAAAATATCTGCAGGAAGGATTCGTCTACCATCTTGTCAAAGGTAGGCCTCAGGAGTATGAACCTGGTCATTCAATACCAAATCTAGGATAGGTTAAGTTAGGAGGTCAACACAATCACCTGAGTATAATTAAAGTTGAGGTTAAGCACTCCCCCACCAAAAGGCTTTGGGAAATTTTCAATTTAGGGAAAAATTAACCAGACCTCAAAACCATACCCTGAGGACTTATAAAAGGATAACTTCAGGGAGCAGATGTGGCCCCAAATGTTCAGTGCCTGCATCCCACATGGGAGGTCCCAGCTTCAGTCCCTGGTGCCTCCTAAAATAAAACAAAACAAAAAAACAGACCAACCCAGGGGAGCTGATGTGGCTCAGTGGTTGAGTGCTGGCTTCCCATGTATGGGGAATCCTCCACCCCAGTAACTGAAAAAAAAGGATAATTTCATAAAGATGGATCGTCATAATCTTTGAAACATAATGAAGTTTTCAAAATCAATTCAGTAGTTAGAGATAAGATGCTACAAAATACAAAATCTTTGCATGCAGAGAGTAACATCGTGTGCATGTAACATAAAAGAATCTCTCTGGGGTCCCACTGAATGATTAGTCTAGAATTCTATATAGAGAATTGAATTAATGAATATATTCAAGCAAATATTTTATCATGTCTCTTCTTCCCAACAACAGATTTTTTTCACATTGGAGAGAATCCAGTTTAATCAATGATTTGGGAGAAGGTTTCCATCACAACTTCAAATTGACTCAATATATGCCAATGCACATTGTAAAGAAGCCCTATGTCAGTAGAGTTGTTGTTTTTTTCAAAGTCCCAGAAAGTGAACTTAATTTTTAAAAAAATTTTAATTGTATTTTGTGGATGATACATGAGTCACAAATAATTTTACATTACAAAATATAAGAGGTTACCATATACCTACCCCCCCACTCCTTCCCACTCCCCCCACTCCTCCATCAACCTCTTTGATCATTGTGGCACCTTCAATGCATTTGTTGAATACATTTTGGAGCACTGCTGCACAGCATGGATTATAGTTTACAACATAGTTTACACTCTCCCCCAGTCCATTCAATGGGTTATGGCAGGAGATATAATGTCCAGCATCTGTCCCTGCAATATCATTTAGGACAACTCCAAGTTAAAAAACCCTCAGTGACCAGTGATGCTGTAAGGAACATAAGCAGAGTCACTCTATAATTCAATTTTCTGACTATTGTCTTTGTGAGGGAGCCTTCAGAAGTACTTGTGCCCTTAGATAAAATTAGAGAATTCACATTGGAGAGAAATTATATGCCTGCCATCTCTGTGGGAAAGCATTCAGCCAACCTTGCAATCTATGAAGAAACCTGAGAGAACTCACAATTGAGAGAAACCCCATGAATATCATCTATGTGGGGAACTTTCACTCATCCTTCCATATTAGATAACATGAGAGAACTCCCATTGAAAAGAAACAATATGAATGCCAGATACATGAAAATACTCCAGTAATTGTTCTAACCTTAGATGACAATAGAGAGAAACCATACAAATGTTATGTATGTGTGAAAGCATTAATAAATAGCCTTTAGATGACAATATAAAAATCACACTAAAAATGTTACAAATATGGAAGATTCTCCAGCCTCAACTCTAACCTTCTAACAAATGAAAGAATCCTCAGATGAGTGTAATCCACTGTCAATGTAATCAATGTGATACAGAATTCCCAACTATGTGTTGCCCATTCTATGAGTAGAAGGCAGTACCCCATTTATGCAAATGATCATGTCATAGGTATTGAGGCTCCCTTTCATCCTCTATCACCAGATAAGTAGAACTTCCAGACAGACATAATAGGAGAGCAAAGTGAAAGGGGTGGCAAGGAATCCTGATTCTTTCTAGGCCATCCCTGGTGCAGAAGCCAGGTCTGAGGAGACATACAGGGCCACCTTGTATAGCAACATGCTTCCAGCTCCTCACACAGCAGCAGCAAGCTTTGAGCTGGAAGTCATCCACCATTTGTGCTCTTAGGGGGAGAACTTTGTCCTGACTCCTGCCCTGAGACTGAGGTCATTTTATGGTTGCAGTGGCAGACAAGTTGAAAATGAGGGCAGGAGAAAAAGGGGCTGGACTGACACTCTTCTGAGGGGAAATGGCTTTTCTTTGGCCTTCGGTAGGCACCTATCCCACAGACTTGGTTCATGGGGAAGGAGCTGCCTTTGGGTGGGATGGCTGGCAGGGTACAGCACGTTTGTCTCTCATGAAGCTGTGTTTACAGAGCAGGCATGAAAAGCATTGCTCCCACTCAGACTCTGTGTTTACAGGAGCACTGGATATACTGATAGGCATGAATGCCTTCTCCCAACCACCCCTACAGTGTGGCTAATTAAGAGCCAGGAAGTGTTACTGTGACCAGCTTTGTGACTGAAGGGAAACATGTTTTATCTCAGAAAATATTGCAGAATGGGATAAGGAGAGAGTGGGTACTGTCTGAATTTTAATCCATTCCAGATTCCCATCAAATCTTGTGGTGATTAATGGCTGGTATCAGAACCTACCAGGATGCAGGTCCAGATATAAACCATTTGGATTTTAGCAAGATTGGTGGGTGGTTGGGAGGTGGGATGCTTTGACCCTGGGAATAGACTGAAAAGGAGGGGGATTCCTCCAGGTGCAGATTGAGATGTCTGGATGTGAAGTACCCACAAAACACTTTTTCTCCTCTTCCCCTATACAAGCTTTCATACTGGCATTGAGTAGACATTGGGCCACACCAATGAATTAAGCATTGGGGTAACCTCCCCAAATCCATTGCTCTACCAAAGGGATGTGTGTTGGGCTTGGGCAGAAAGCTAGAGCTTGAAAGCTGGCCAAAGCATTGTGAAATGGCAAAGAACAATGTAAACTCTAACCCATGCAGTGCAGCAGTGCTCTAAAATGTATTCACTAAATGCAATGAATGTGCCACCCTGATGAAAGAGGTTGCTGATGATAAAAGAGGTTGTTGATGTGGGAGGAGTGGGGGAATGGGGGGTGGTGTATATGGGAACTGCTTATATTTTTGAATGTAACTTTTTTTTGTGATCTATGTATCTTTAAAAAAAGACAATTAAAATTTTAAATAAATAAATAAAAGAAAAAGCAGGGACTGGAAGAAGGTGCTCTCTGCTCTTGTTACCATAGGAGTTGTGGACCCAGCCTCACCATCTGGAGAAGGAACAGGGGCAGCCAGACTGTGCCAGACTGGAAAGTGGAGAATGGGCTGGAGGAGGAGGAGGAGGAGGAGGAAGGACAGTTCAATTTGCAAAATAGTCTTAGACCTGGAATCCTTCCTCAGAGGTCTGGGACCTCTCTTTTCATTTATTTGTGTGTCTCTCACTCTGTCACGCCTCTTCTTATTTTCCCTGTCCCCTTCCAGCTCTACACTCAGCCTCCCATGTGCATCTTTTCTTTTTAACCAGGCAACATTTCTGGAAGGAAGCATAAGTAAACAAGGATCCTTTCAGAGTGAGGACTGCAGACCATGGTCATGACCTGGAGTTGGGAATGGGGGTCAAGATCACATAAGCATTTGGCTCATCAGTATCACCCTTTCCAGCTTACCTTGAGCAAAACCAAAGCATCGAAGCCAAGTTCTCAGAGGATATATCCTTTAATCTCACAGGAACAATAAACACACCAGGGTGATGGTTGTATGGCCCCTGATTAACAACTAAAAAATTTACTGAAGGAAAAACAACAAAGTTCTGAGTCCAGCAGAAGATAATTTAACATTTGACAGAGAGATGCCTGGAGTCATGAAACCACTTAATTTGCTTTTTTTCAACAATTTAACTACAAACACTCTATACCAGATAAAGTTCTAATTTTTAAATTCACTAATAGTCTTTTTAATTTCTATATTACCTTCTGCAGCAAAAGGCTGTCCACACACATGCACACACATATCTAATCAGATCACTCCGTCACTTTAATACTTCAATATTTTCCAATAATCAGACTAGGACCATTGGACTTACCATGGTCTTCAGGCTTGTAGCCAACTAGCCTGCCCTCCTCTCCAGACCAGGCTATCACATTCAGCTGCCATTCGGTGCTCTCAATTCCTGGGGCACAGCAGGTTCTCAGTTGTTTCAGGATTTCACACGTGTTCCCTCAGAATGAAAAAAAAACACAAAAACCTCTAGATCTATTATTACTTCCACCAAAAATTTTAGAAATTTCCCCTGTGAAGCCTTTATGGTCAAACTTTCTTTAATTTCCAAGAAGACTATCACCACAAATTAAGTATATATGGCTAAGTATTTAAAGTATATCACTCATTTTTTCTTTAAATAATCTCTTCCAAACTAAACAGCATGTGCCACATGGGCAGCTGATCTGTTTTGCCAGTGTAATTCCCCTCCCTGGCCCACGTCTGAATCCTAGTATTCATGCAACCAACATTCACTTCTGACAAAAAGAATACCACACTTGCCTTAAGATTGTTGCAGTATAACTAGGCTGTACAAGTACAGAAACATATAAAGAAACATAAAATTGAATATTATGGAAAATGTTTGCTTCAAAAATAACAAAGAGTACATATTTTTAATTTCAGAAGTATTAAGTAAGTCAAAATATTCCTTTTGGAAATAATTACAGAAAATCAAAATATTTTGCTTGAGTTTTCTTCACAAATAATTTTTCTTCTTTCTCTCAGGAGCTATCCAAAGAAATTCAAATGTTTGATTTTATATAAAAATAGTTGAGGTGGCAGACTTGGCCCAGTGGTTAGGGCATCTGTCTATGACATGGGAGGTCCATGGTTCAAACCCCGGACCTCCTTGACCCATGTGGAGCTGGCACATGCGCAGTGCTGATGAGCACAAGGAGTGCCCTGCCATGCAGGGGAGTCCCCCGCATAGGGGAGCCCCATGAACAAGGAGTGCACCCCATAAGGAGAGCTGCCCAGTGTGAAAGAAAGTGCAGCCTGCCCAGGAGTGGCGCCGCTCACACGGAGAGCTGACGCAACAAGATGATGCAACAAAAAGAAACAGTTTCCCGTGCCACCAACTACAACAGAAGCGGACAAGGAAGACGCAGCAAATAGACACAGAGAACAGACAACCGGGGTGGGGGTGAGAGGGGGGGAAGGGGAGAGAAATAAATAAATAAATAAATAAATCTTAAAAAAAATAGTTGAAAAATATCCTATGTGTAGTCAAATCAATAATGGAGATGAACAATTCCTGGCACCTCTAATATTTTAGGCTTGCTAAAAAATATATTTTCTTGAAAGTTAGGGTCTCACACTGGATTTGTCAGGGCTCTCTAAGGAACAGAATCAACAAGAGATATCTGTCAAGAGTAAGAGATTTTATTAGAGTCTCTCACATGACTATGGGGATGCTCAAGTCCCGGTTCTGCAGGCAGGCTCCAAACAGGGGCTCCAATGAAAGTCCACTGAAGGTTTTTTTTTTTTTTTATTCTAAATTGAAAAAAAATTTTTTATTAAAGTTAATAGATCACATAGAATGTTACATTAAAATAAAAACAAGAGGCTCACATATAATCCACCCACATCCCCCACTCCCATCATTTTTGTAAATTGTATTTTTTGAAGATACATACATCACAAAAAAGATTACATTATAAAAAGAATAAGAGATTCCCCTATACCTCCCATCCCCCCACACCATTCCTCCCACACTAAAAACCTCCCCCATTATTATGGCACACTCATCACACACAGCAAACACATTTTGGAGCACTGCTGCACCATGTGGACAATAGTTTATTCTGTAGTTCACACTCTTCCGCAGTACATTCAGTGGGTTATGGCAGGATATATAATGCCCAGCATCTGACCCTGCAATATCAGTTAGGACAACTCCAATGTCCCAAAAAAATGTCCCCTCATCACATCTCTTTTTCCCAGTAGGGAGTTGCCCTCAGAAACTACTGTGGTCACTTTGTCCCTGTCAATGATACAATTTCTTCTATTAGTAGTCACAAAAGTTTTATAGCAGAATTTCAGTAAGTCTACTCTAATCCATATTTTATTCCTCCATTCTGTGGACCCTGGGATGGTGATGTCCCCTCCACCTCTATATTGAGATGGGGCTTAGATCCCACATGAATGTTGGATGTAATTCTCCTGCTTGCAGTTGTAGGCACTCTCACCTAACTGGTGTGGTGGTTGACCATCTTTACCTCCCTATTAGGTGACCTGCATATGTCCACTGAACCAGAGAGGAGGAATTGAAACTCTGCTGAAGCTCAGGGCCCTGCTGGCACATGGATAGTCCAGAGATTCAAGTCTCCAAAGCTAGCACTAACCAAAGGATCAGTAAAAGTGAAAGAAGAGGCATGTGTAGAAAGGTCACATCTGAGTCCAACTCCATCACACTGAGGAACACAAATTCCAAAGTAGGGCCCACTGACATAGTACTGAGCTCCAGAGCTCTCTGCCATGACTGTATCCCTGTGGGCCTCTGTAGCTCTCAGGAGAACCAGTACCTGGGGTTGTAACTACTTTGTCTGTTTCTGGAGTCCTTCTGAGGAATGCATAATCATAACCCCTCTGATGACCTTCTGACTTTTTTGAAGACTCTTAGCCATAAAAACTCATTTGTCTTTGCCATTTCCCCCTTTTATTCAAGGTTAAAAAGCAGTTTTTAACACATGATCCTACATGTGGGCTGAGATATTCTTCTGGCCCGAATTGACCCTTTCATTCAAGGTCTTTTTCTATCTACATCATGAGCTGGTGCTTGGAAGTAATCCCTCAGCACCAGGGAGGTTCATCCCAGGTAGTGATGTCCCATGCTGGGGGGAATGTAATGCATTTACATGCTGAGTTTGGCTTAGAGAGTGGCCACATTTGGGTAACATGGAGGCTCTCAGAAGGTAACACTTAGGCACTCTGCAGCTCTAGGCCCGGTTCATATTTCGCACACAGACTCATAAGCATAGTCATCACTATCAAGGGCTGATCCAACAAACTTCTTTGTTGGTCTTTGCCATTGCATTTGGGGGATTGTTGCTGTTCCTTTGGAGAATGTAATAGAGCTCCCCTGGCTAGGAACTCAGCACTCACTCAGTTGTCATTTGTGTCTGTTATCCAAACATTTTTATGTCCCCTATATACATGTGCTGGAGAACTCCCTCCCAACCATGTGCCCCCCATTAACAACACCCCACACCAGTGTTCCCTGTGGTAGTTGAATCTCTCATCCAGTGAAGGCTCTTGATAAGTTCTGGGAGCCATTAGCTGTCCATAGATGAGATGGGAAATTCTCACTCAATCCTGAAACCACTTCCCCTTTTAAGGTATTCAACTGACTGGATAAAGAGTCACTCATTGCTGATGGCAATCTCCCTGACTGCTGTCATTGTAATCAGCTGTCTATGATTTACCAGTGCAGTAAAGTCAATGGTGACTAAAGTCCATAAATGCCTTTGCATTACAGTTAACCCAGTGCTTGCTTGATCAAACAACTGGGCACAATTACCTCACTGAGTTGACACAATAGCCTAACCATCACACATACTTTATTATGTGGTTCATCAATCAGGAAGCATTCTATTCAGAAAATAGAAGGGTGCTCTGGAGAGGAAGTGGAAAAGGGAAAATCATATAAGGAGAAGGTGGAAGTAAATGAAGAAATGTTGTTTTTGGCTGATGTTGCTTCAGTTTTATGTAGGAGTTGTCTTATAACATGGGGAGCAGATATATATTGAATAGTATGGTTTGCTTGTCTATTCTGCTAAGCTATCTCTACAGGACCAAAGGAATTTTTATCACCAGGTATTGCTTATCTGCAGCTCTGTAGGATGTGTTCCATTTTCTCAGAAAGTCCCTGGATGACAATTGTTTTCAACTTCTAGAAAACCCTTCTGGGAAAGGCAGTCTGTTCCCAGCAATGCCCAGTGAAGGCAGCCATTTTATTTTACTCAACCGGCGTATAGGATTCTACATCCTTTAGGATATCAGGTAAGTCTGAATTGAAGAGACATGTATTGTGTAGTATTTTTCTTGTTTAGTAAACTATGACATAGAAAAGCATGAAAAAATATATTTGCATTGACTAGGTATTGGCAGCATAACTATTATACTTATAAAGAGCAACACTGATGCTCCAGCACGAGAGACTTGTTTTACACATCTTCCTGGAAATAAAAAGCAGCACTGATTTTCTTTCTGAAAGCACTGCATATCACTGCCCCAAACCCTGAATCCACAAAACTGAGACCTCTGGATAGAGATGTGAATATTGATTTGGTCATACATGAATTACAGAATGAAAGGATATAACCTATTTTCATTAACTGTATCTACCTCTTTTACATAATTAGAAGGAAAGATTTGCTTTTTGGCATAATTTGATTACAATTTTCTTCACTGGCACTGACACAGATTATGTCCTGTCTCAAATGCTTAGTGAGGTTATTAGCAGTGTAAATAGTAACCATCACAACTGACTTTTCTAGACAAGAAAGAAGATCTGAGCACTGGAATGTACTGACAACATCTTCAATAAGGACCCAGGGTCCCTTGATTCTCCTTATATTATGGCTCTAGTGAGTACATGAAAGAAGTTTCCTCAGGAGGGATGGACCTCCTTTACTGTGTAAATAATGATCTGAATGTAGATATTTGGGGTCAGGCTATCAGGGAGCCAGTGAGGTTAATGTAGAAAAGGAATCATTCTGGAATTTAATTCATATGTAATGTTTGGATGGCAATCTGCCTTATATTAGGATTCTGAGGTCCATTTTGCTGCAATGAGTCCCAAGAGGGAGAGAGAAAACATTGGAAAATATATAAATAAATATAAATGAGAAATGTCATCACCAGATGAGTGGACATGGAAAGACTAACATAGTGCCAGGGGAGAGCCAGAGAAGAGAGGAATTCTGAAGGTTTGACATTGAAACTGACACTGCAGGAAGATGAATTAAGTGGTACATGGGATTGGGAGGTGGTGAGTGATGATAATAGTGCTCAGTGCAGAGAGAATAATGATGCTCACTTGTGTTTGTGTGGTGCTGAACCTATTGCTTGACTAAGTTCTGACAGAAGTAAACTTTCCTACTGATTTCCTACGCAAGTTCTATTTTCTTGGTTTAAAAACACCATCCACCAGCAGTGGACTTGGCTCAGTGGTTAGGGCATCCGTCTACCACATGGGAGGACCACGGTTCAAACCCCGGGCCTCCCTGACCCATGTGGAGTTGGCCCATGCACAATGCTGGTGTGCTTAAGGAGTGCCCTGCCACGCAGGGGTGTCCCACACAAAGGGGAGGCCCACACAAAAGGAGTGTGCCCTGTAAGGAGAGCCACCCAGTGCAAAAGAAAGTACAGCCTGCCCAAGAATGGTGCCACACACAGGGAGAGCTGACACAAGATGATGCAACAAAAACAAACACAGATTCCCATGTGACTGACAACAACAAAAGTGGACAAAGAAGACGCAGCAAATAGACACAGAGAACAGACAACCAGGGTGGGGGGGAGAGAGATAAATAAATAAATAAATACATAAATCTTTAAAAAAAACCATCCCCTTTATTTATATTGGTAGGAAACTTTTCTCATATATAGTAAGGAGATGATTAGATGATCTAATTCAAGATCCAGAATATAGCTTGATTTTGTCTTGCACTTTATAACTGGAATAAACTGGTTCTGTCAGCAGGAACATGTGCACTTAAGAGAAGCTTGACCTAAAAGTTAACTTTCCTTCATTAAAATATTAAAAAACACATACAGCCAACATTGCACCTCCATTTTCTTACAGGAAGCGTATGACCAAGTATGTTCTTTTTTTATATAATTTCAAATCACATCATAACATATATTTTGAGAATATAAATATATTCCCAATGCAAACACAAAACACTGAGAAAATTAAACATAGAAATAGGGGAAAAAACATTATCAGAATGAAAGGCTTTCACACACTCTTCTTAATTTAATACAATGAATGACTTTAACAGATTTTCCAATTCAGTATATTTAAAAGGCACATGCTCAGCTAAGACCTCCTCCTACCTCACCCAATCTCACTTAATCAGCCTCAATATACTAAACCAGCCCCAAAAATCACATAATGCTCCACCCAGCTTTCAGCTTGAGACTGATTTGAGGAAACTAATGTCCTCAGGTCTGCAATGGGCTGGCCTTTGCTAATAAACCCTTTCCTTGACATCCTCATGCCACTGAATTGGAATTATGCACATGGGTCAAAAGGACTCTGTCAAGCAATTTCAGTGCTGACAGGAAATTTCAAGCATTAATTCCTGGATGCCTGAAGGAGCTGTTAATTAAGATTATAATGAAAAAACAGGTCATTTTCATTGTTATATTTTAATTTAGGTGCCTGTAACTGTTGGGGGAAAAGAAATAAAAATAAAATCATCTCTCAACCCAGAAAACCTGTCCACAAAAGTAGAAGAGAAAGAAAAACAATTTTATTATTGAATAAAGCATTACATAAATTGAATAAAGCATTTATTATATAAAGCATTGAATAAAGCATTAAACCAAAATGGGATGCATCACAGGCAATCCACAAGAGTTTGCAAAGACAGAAAGAAACCTCATGGTTTGTGTGTAGCTAAGCAGATACAACCAACCCATTACATACACATTCTCAAGATATTTCTTTATCTTCAGATGAGAGGTAGGTTCACAATTTGGAGACAGGAACAGTCCCCACCACTACCTCCAGGATTTATACTCCTCCTTTACCATGAAAATGGGAGATATTTTGATTGTATTTTATTCAAATGGCTTCCTTCCTTGAGGAGACCCTGTGTTGTGGGGAAATTTGCTTTATATACATTTCTAAAGGACAAAGAAGGAGGCATTGCTTACAAGTGTAGGTTTTCTCAAGTAAATACCAAGATGGGAGTCTGAAAGTAGTTTCTTCCCTTATGTTCAATGGAGGAGAGTTTCTTATGTTTATGTTTGTATTTTTATAACATACAGGCACACAGAGATAAAATTTCAGAAATAAACTCCAGATGACATTTGAAGAGATGGAAGTGATGGAAATGTCATCAATAGAAAAAAATGGGTCAGAGAGTAGTAAAGTGTATCAAAAGAGGAGACAGGAAGTGTTGTTTTAGTTTGCTAATGGGTGCCAATGCAAAAATACTAGAAATGGTTTGGCATTTGTAATGGAAACTTATTAGGGTAAAATCTTACATTTCCAATGATGTGAAAACGTCCAGATCAAGTCATCATTAGAGATGCCATTTCTCAAAAAGCTGGCTGCTAGCAGATCCAGGACTCCTGCCACATGTCAGGGCTAAGTAGCCACTGGACTCTGCTTTCTCCTCCAGACTCAGGTTCTCCCCAGCTCAGCTGGGGGCAACCAGGCATATGGGTCATCTATGCTGGGCTACAGCTCTTCACTCTGGGCTGCTCTACTGAGTCCAGCCTCAGCCACTCTCTCAGACTCTTGTGGTTCTCTGTCTTTCTGGGCTGTAGGCAATCCTGGAGTCCTCTCTCACATGACAGAGTAAATGGAAGAGATTTTCTCTGTGTACCTCTGCAAGTTTCTCCCATTTATAAAAGACTTCAGCAAGAGGGCCTAGATGCACCCTGGTTAAGCCTCACTGAAGAACTCCAGTCAAAGACCGCCTCCCCCCCCCCCCCCCATGAGAAGCAGATGTGGCTCAACTGATAGAGCATCTGCCTAACACATGGGAGGTCCAGGGTTCAAACCCAGGGCCTCCTGACTCATGTGGCGAGATGGCCTATGCTCAGTGGTGATGCACACAAGGAGTGCCATGCCACACAGGAGTGTCCCCTGCATAGTGGGAGCCCCACACCCACAAGGAGTGTGCCCTGCATGGAGAGCTGCCCCATGCAAAAAAAAGTGCAACCTGCCCAGGAGTGGCACCACATACACAGAAAGCCAACGCAGCAAGATGATGCAATAAAAAAAGAGATACAGATTCCCGGTGCACTGATGAGAATACAAGGAAACACAGAAGAACAAAGAGCAAATGGACACAAAAAGCAGACAACTGTGGGCGGAGGGAAAGGGGAAGAAATAAATAAATCTTAAAACAACAACAACAACAACAAAGACCCCCCAAGTGAATCCAGTCCAATCAAAGGGTTCTGACCCACAGGAATAGATTAGTTCCAAGAACATAATCTTTTATGGGACTCACAAAAAAGCTTCAAACTGTCACAAGTTTAGAACAGATTACTTAGATGTTACAAAAATATATTTAAGAAGTACCTGTAGAAAAATTTGGGGAAAAGTGATCAGAATAACTCGAATACTGAGATGTCAGAGAATTCTTGGAAAAAGTTCCTCAAAGGAAGTCTAGGTCCAATTCTTCTTAGTTCCATATAAAAGCAAACACACTCATTGAATATATTTATGGGGAGCTCATTAATAATGTTGAAAGATTTATTTTTTATTTTTTATTTTTTTTAAAGATTTTTAATTTTTATTTATTTAATTCCCCTCCCCTCCCCCGGTTGTCTGTTTTCTGTGTCTTTTTGCTGCGTCTTGTTTCTTTGTCCGCTTCTGTTGTCGTCAGCGGCATGGGAAGTGTGGGCGGTGCCATTCCTCGGCAGGCTGCTCCCTCCTTCGCGCTGGGCGGCTCTCCTTATGGGTGCACTCCTTGCACGTGGGGCTCCCCTACGCGGGGGACACCCCTGTGTGGCACAGCACTCCTTGCGCGCATCAGCACTGCGCATGGGCCAGCTCCACACGGGTCAAGGAGGCCCGGGGTTTGAACCGCGGGCCTCCCATGTGGTAGACGGATGCCCTAACCACTGGGCCAAAGTCCATTTCCCTGAAAGATTTATTTATGAATAAAAGTGGTGAATTTTGTATAAGAAAGTCAGGAGGAGATGAGGAATGGAAAACTGGACTTCAGTTTGATTGTGAAGGGAGGAACAGTAGGGCAGGAAGTAGAATGAAGAGAGGATCAGAGGAGGTTTCATGGCTTAGTTTTTCTTCTTCATATTTTGTTGCCTAGTGGATTAACAAACTGAGTGAAACCCAAGTAAGATAGCTGGCACCTGAGTTCTTGACAATGCAGCCACAGACCAGTAGGGAAATGCCCTTTCTTCTGAAATGACAACTCTATTGTCTCTGGGAGGGAAGGTTTCTCATATTGTTCTGGCTCTTTGTGCTAATGGTCCTTCTCTGCTGTGAAAAAGTAAAAAGCACAGGATCACAGGAGACCTCTCTGTCCATTTATACAACTGTGCATCCCTTGGTTCCATGTTGTATTATGATCAAGGTTGTACTTATTTTGTAATTCCTGAGTTTGGAGCTAGTGAAGTGTAAAGCTTTCTAACAACTAAGAATCCAGTATAAAACTAGGATTTTGGGAGGTAAGGATGGAAAAAATAAAACTGGGATTCCCAATCCTATTCACAGCCAGTCTGCCCCTTTAGGATGGGAAAAACCAGGAAAATCAAATTTACAAAGCTGTAAACTTTGATTTGCTCTATCTGTTTATCAGTAGAATGGCACCATGGTCCCTGCTGATCTGGACCAAGATTAACTTGATCAGTGCTATCTCCCCACATGAAGCAGGATATGTTAGTGAAGCCATAGACCCTTCTTCAGAGTCCTATAATAATCTAGGGCTATGCATCATCTAACACCCTGGCCTCTAAACAGCAAGGGGATTCAGGGAAGATATCCAGTCCCTGGGTATTCTGTTTAATTTATTGGGATAATCCTTAGACATGGCCTCATGTTTTTCTCTTAATTTTTATGTAATATTCCATACTTCTATTACTCATCTTGTCCCCAGATCAGTGATGTTAGGGTCTTAGTATCAGAGAGACTATTCTGACAGCTCATTTGTTGCACTGGAGAGTATTGACTAGTGTGGATTTTGGGGGCAAGTGTTTGAGGGTAATGCATCTTAGTATATGTCTATTGTATTGCAATTTTCACCAAACCCAAGTATAGGAAATATTGTCCAGGGTAGAACCTGAGTAAGAGTTTTGTGGGGGAAGCCTTTTTATTCCCTTACAAACCAGCCTGGCTCCCTCTGCTGCCAATAATCTCTGTGTACCTATGAAATTCAGTTTGAATGGTTTAATGAAATTCCAGGTAGTGTTAAAGCAATGCTATAAATTTATAATTATGAAATTGGCAGTATAAATGATTTTACTAAGTATCTTCATTTATTGAGCCTCCATGTTATCCAGGAAGATATAAAGAAGAAATGGAGTTTAACTGAAGTGAGATGGCATACCAATAATCCTTTGTAGTACTGATAAAAATCCCCAGCCCCAGCCTGAGAAGAAGTCAAGCTGACACCAGCAAGGCCTGCTGATCTTCACCAGAGGGCCACAATCTTACTTCAGTATCTTGCTTGCTGATTATCACACGGCCCCAAGGACACCCTGTTCAAAGAGCCCCATAGCCTTGTAATGTACAGGAAGCATGGACAGCACATACAAGAGTAAATCAGGCCCCCATATCTCTCCCCATACCTTCCCTTTTTCTCAAGCAGACATATAAGCTGCTCCCACAACTCAAACTTTTGAGCAGAAACCTCTTGCTGTTGCTCCTACATTAATACAGTAACTAGTTCTGTACTCCCTTTATAAAACTGTTTTATTTTCAGCACAACATAATCAAGCAAGCTTAGATATCATGTCTTGTATTTGGCAACTTGGTCAAATAAATTTCTTATGGGGTAATTCCACAAAATGCCTAAAGCCATGGTCTTTTTCCAAGAAGTTATTAATGAGTGAGGGGGAACATCGCAATAATGGGAAAAGGATATTCTTGGGAGGAACAAACAGGAGAAAAAGATCAATAAAAATTGGTCCATTGTAAGACATTTTGGCTATTCTGGACCCTTTGCCCTTCCATATAAATTCACTTATTGGCTTTTTGATTTCCTCAAAAAAGGGTGTTGGTATTCTTATTGGGATTGTGTTGAATCTGTAAGTCAGTTTGGGTAGAATTGACACCATAATTATATTTAGTTTTCCAAGCCATGGACACAGAATGCCCTGCCATTTATTTAATTCTTCTTCAGTTTCTTTTAGTAATGTTTTGTAGTTTTCTGAGTACTTGGTTAAGTTTATTTCTAATAATTTGGTTGTTTTAGTTGCTATAATAAATGAAATTTTTTTTCTGGTTTTCTCCTCAGATAGTACATAAGTAGTGTATTAAAATACTATTGATTTTCACATATTAATCTTGTATACTGCCACTTCAGTAACTTGTCTATTAATTATAGTAGTTTTTTCCCCTCTCCCATTCCCCCCTCCCCCCATTGCCTGCTCTCTGTGTCCATTTTCTGTGTGCTCTTCTGTATCTGCTTGCATTCTTGTCAGTGGCACTGGGAATCTGTGTCTCTTTTTGTTGCATCATCTTGCTGCATCAGCTCTCCGTGTGTGCAGTGCCACTCCTGGGCAGGCTGCATTTTTTTCACATGGGCCAGCTCTCCTTACAGGGTACACTCCTTCTGCATGGGGCTCCCCTACACGGGGGACACCCCTGTGTGGCAGGGCACTCTTTGTGCACATCAGCAGTGCTCATAGGCCAGCTCAGCACCCGGGTCAGGAGGCCTGGGGTTTGAAACCTGGACCTCCCATGTGGTAGGCAGATGCACTATCAACTGAGCCAAATCTACTTCCCAATTCTAGTAGCTTTTTTGTGGATTTTTATCCCTCTCTTTGTGCACACAAGGCACACGTATATATGCATATACTTTTATTTCTATACAATACAAACACCTATGTATACTCATATATACATGCACATAATATAAATATATATGTATTTTCCCCACATAATTGTTTAGTGTCATTTCTACCTAATACTCTGAAAAATGGGTTTTAAAGTGTAATTATCAAGAACATTCCTAAGCCTTCATTCTTTAAGGAGGACCTCAGAGTTGGTCACTGGGTCAACTTCACAAGTGGCTCGGCTCAGAGAGGAGCAGTGGCATTTTAATACTCATTCATGTACATTACCTGTACCCTGTATATTATGGTGTAGGCAGCTGCTCCTGTTGTGGAAAACACAAGTATATTTGGAATAACCTGCCCTTCTTTATTTCTGTCCCATTCTTTAAAAACTCCAGACATTTGTGGATCTAGAATCCTAGCTGGCATCCTACTCTCCCTTTCCTCTGGCCTGGGGGACTGGAGATATCATGGTTTTGCCACCATCTCTCTGGGTTTTTTTTTAGGGGGCTTGCAGGCTCCCAGGGTGAGAAAAAGAACTTTCTGTTTTTGCCCTTTCTTTTCCTTTTCCCTCTCTCCTTATCATGGTGGCCTTATAATTCATACTATATTCTTCTCCATGTTCACTTTCCCATTTCATTATAGGTTCTCCACTTTTTTATTCTTATAACTCTACATGCTTACAAGAGTTTACTACTAAGTCTCCTAGGTCTTATATGGTGATTCTGCTAACTTTTACTATCAATATTACAATGATACATTTTCCTTTCTTACCTCATTTACTATCCCTGGCCCTAATCTCTTTCCTTTGAGGGAAATAGAAAAAGAACAACAAAGTGTCCAAGAGAAAACTTAACATAGACACAAAAATAGCAACTAAATAAATCCCAATACTAAAATGAGAAGCTAATCTACTTAACCCCATCAAGATAAAATGAATACTAGACAGCAACAAAAAATTACAAAACATAACCAATAATCCGAAGACAGGTCCCAGTTCAATGAGCAAACTAAAAACCAAGAAGAGGAGCAGAACATTGAACAACTAATCAAAACTGACTGAACAAATAATCATGGGCCAAATTAATGAAGTGAAGGAAGCAATTAAGGATAAGAAAACACTTGGAGAGCATATTGAAGAAACTGTAAACATACACAAAAGATAACAGATATGATGGTGATGAATGGCACAATCCAAGAAATCAGAAATACACTCTCAGCAGACAATAGATTTGAAGAGGCAAGAGGAAAGAATTAGTGATATAGAAGACAGTAAATCTGAAATACAACAGACACCAGAATTGATAGATAAAAAGATAGAAGAAATCCAGCAGGAACTCAGGGATTTGAATGACAACACAAAACATGAAAACACACACATTATAGGCATTCCAGAAGGAGAAGAAAAGGAAAAGGGGACATATGGGTTACTGGAGGAAACAATGGGTGAAAACTTCCCAAACATATTGAGGGAGATGGATGTACATGTCCAAGAACTGCAGCACATCCCAAACATTATAAATCCCAACAGGCCTACTCCAAGACATATACTTGTCAAATTATCCAACACTCAAGACAAAGAGAAAATACTGACATCCCCAAGAGAAAAGAGAACCATCACGTACAAGGTTAGCTCAATGAGATTAAGTGCTGATTTCTCATCTGACACCATGGAGGCAAGAAGGCAGTGGTATGACACAGTCAAGGTACAAAGAGAAAAAATTTCCAGCCAAGAATACTCTATCCAGCAAAGCCAGCATTCAAAAATGATGGAAAGTTCAAAATGTTCAGAGATAAACAGAAGCTAAGAGAAAAGGCTAATAAGAAGCCTGCTCTTCAAGAAAAATTAAAGGAGATCTAGAGGGTAAAAGGAAAAAAAAATAGTAGAGACTGGGTTGGCGTAGAGCATAAGAACAACTAAAAAGACAAAAAGAGAAATAAAACAACATATGACCTAAATCCAAAGAAAATATGGCTAATGTAAGTAATTCATTGAGAGTAATAACACTAAATGTTACTGGATTAAACTCACGAGTCAATAGACACAGATGTGCAAAATGGATAAGGAAATATGACCCATCCATATGCTGTTTACGAGAATCCCTCCTTAGGGAAGCAGACTTGGCCTAATGGATAGGGCATCTGCCTACCACATGGGAGGACCTACCACAAGCAGGTCCTGGGCCTCCTTGACCCATGTGTAGCTGGCCCATGAATAGTGCTGATGCACACCAGGAGTGCCCTGCCATGCAGGGGTGTCTCCTGTGCAGGGGAGCCCCATGTGCAAAAAGTGTGTCCCTTAAGGAGGGCCACCCAGTGCAAAAGAAAGTACAGCCTGCCCAAGAATGGTGCTGGACACACGGAGAGCTACACAACAAGATGACGCAAAAAAAAAAAATGCAGATTCCCAGTGCTGATAATGATAGAAGTGGTCACAGAAGAACACACAGCAAATGGACACAGAGTGCAGAGAACTGGGGGTGGGGGAAGGGGAGAGAAATAAATAAATAAATCTTAAACAAACAAACAAAAAAAGAATCCCTCCTTAGACCCAAGGATTCAAGGAGGTTGAAAGTGAATGGCTGGAAAACAATCTCACAGACAAACAATAACAAAAAAAGGGCAGGAGTAGCTATACTAATATTGGACAAAATAGACGTCAAAGGCAAAATGATTGTGAGAGACAAAGATGGACACTATATATTAGTAAAAGGGGTAATCTTTGAAGAAGAAAGAACAATCATAAACACTTATGCACCTAACCATGGTGCCTCAAAATACATGAGGCCAACACTGGAAAAACTAAGGAGAGGAATACATGCCTGTACAATTATAATAGGGGACTTTTATTCACCATTATCTCCATTAGACAGAACATCTCAACAGAGAATCAATGAAGAAACAAAGACTTTGAATAATATATTAGAGGATCTGGACCTAATAGACATAGACAGAACACTACACCAAAACACATTCTTCTCAAGCACACATGGATCATTCTCCAATTCAGACAACTTGTTGGCCACAGAGAATGTCTCAATTAATTCAAAAAGACTAAAATCACACAAAACAACTTCTCTGACCACAATGGAATGAACCTAGAAATCTGCAAGGACCAGAGAACCAGATCATGCACAAAGATATGGAAGTTAAGCAACACAGTCGTAGATATACAGTGAGCCAAGGAGGAAATCTCTAAGGAAATCAGTAACTACCTTACACAAATGAAAATGACAACACAACATATCAAAACTTATGGGATGCAGCAAAAGCTGTACTGAGTGGGAAATCCTAGCCATAAATTCATTTATCAAAAAAGGAGAAAGAGCTGAAATCAAAGAATGAAATTCACAGTTGGAGGAATTAGTTAAAAAAAAAAAAACAAAAAAAACAAACCCCAAAGGAAGAAGAAAAATAACAAAGATCAGAGAAGAACTAAATGAACTAGAAAATAAGCATTAGAAAAAATTAAAAAAAGAGCTGGTTCTTTGATAAGATCAATAAAATTGACAAACCCTTAGCTAGACTAACAAAGAAAAAAAGAGAGAAGATGCAAATACACAAAATAAGAAATGAGAAAGGCGATATCACCACTGACCCCACAGAAATAGAGTATCATAAGAGGATACTTTTAAAAACTGTATGCCAAAAAGAAGGACAATTTGGAGGAAATGGACAAATTCCTAGAAACATATAAGCAGCCTACATTGACCAAAAAAGAAATTGGTGATCTCAACTAACCAATCACAAATAAAGATATAGAATCAGTCATTAAAAACCTCCCAACTAAGAAGAGCCCAGGGCCAGACGGCTTCACAGGTGAATTCTATCAAACATTCTGGAAAGAATTAACCCAAACTTGCTTAAAATCTTCCAAAAAACTGAAGTAGAAGGAACATTGCCTAACTGATTCTATGATGCCAACATTACCCTGATACCAAAGCCAAACAAAGATACCACAAGAAAGGAACATTATTACACACCAATCTCTCTAAAGAACCTTGATGCTAAATCCTCAACAAAACACTTGCTAATTGTATTCAACAACAAATCAAATGAAGTGTACACCTTGATCAACTGGGTTTCATCCCTGCTATGCAAGGATGATTCAACATAAGAAAATCAATCAATGTAATACACCACATAAACAGATCAAAAGAAAAAAATCACATGATCATAGGTATACATGCAGAAAAAGCATTTGAGAAAATACAGCACCCTTTCCTGATAAAAAGTCTTCAAAAGATAGGAATACAAGGAAACTTTCTGAACGTGTTAAAGGGCATATATGAAAAACCCACTGCTAGCATCACATACAAAGGTGATATCCTAAAATGTTTACCTCTAAGATCAGTAACAAGTCAAGAATGCTCACTATCACCCCTTCTTTTTAACATTGTGTCGGCAGTACTTGCTCAAGCACTGAGGGAAGAAATAGATATAAAAGGTATCCAAATTGGGAAGGAAGAAGTCAAAATTTCATTATTTGCAGATGGCATGATCCTATACATAGAAAGCCCTGAGAAATTTACAACAAATATTTTAGAACTTATATATGTGTTCAGTAAAGTCACAGGTCATAAGATCAATGTATAAAAATTGGGAACATTTCTGTACACCAATAATGTACACAATCTGAGGAGGAAATCAAGGGAAAAAATACATTTACAATAGTAAATTAAAAAACAAATACCTAGGCATAAATTTAACTAAAGATGTAAAAGACTAATACACAGAAATCTACATCAAACTATTAAAGGAAATAAAAGAAGATTTAAATAAATGGAAGAATACTCCCTATTCATGGATAGGAAGACTAAATTTCATTAAGATATCTATCCTACAAAAACTGATCTACATATGTAATGCAATCCCAATAAAAACCACCACAGCATTTTTTATTGAACTGGAAAGAGTAAATATGAAGTTTCTTTGGAAGTGAAAGATTCCCCAAATAGCCAAAGACATATTGAAAGGGAAAATGAATCATAGGAATCACATTACCTGGTGTTAAAACATACCGCATGGTTGATGAATGTGATTCTCCTGTTTGGAGTTGTAGGCACTCTTGGTTCCCTGTTGTGCAGGTTGACCATCTTCACTTCCCTGTTAGCTGACCTGGGTAAGTTCAATGAACCAAAGAGTAGGAGTTTTAACAATGCTGAGGCTCAGAGCCCAGCTGGAACATGGCCAGTCCAGAGATTCAAGTCTCCTGGTATACATCAACCCCAGTGTGAACTACAGGTTTAGTAAAAATGACAGAAGAGGCATGTGTAGAAAGGTCACATCTGAGGGAAGTGGACTTGGCCCAATGGACAGGGCATCTGCTTACCACATGGGAGGTCCGCGGTTCAAACCCAGGGCCTCCTTGACCCATGTGGAGCTGGCCCATGCACAGTGCTGATGCACACAAGGAGTGCCATACCATGCAGGGGTGTCCCTGGTGATGGGAGCCCCATGTGCAAGGAGTGTGCCCGATAAGGAGAGCCACCCAGCACGAAAGAGAGTGCAGCCTGCTAAGGAGTGGTGCTGACACAGAGAGCTGACACAAGATGACTCAACAAAAAGAAACACAGATTCCTAGTGCCACTGATAACGATAGAAGTGGTCACAGAAGAACACACAGTGAATGGACACAGAGAGCAGACAACTGCGGGGTGGGGGAGAAGGGGAGAGAATAAATAAAAAATAAATCTTTAGAAGAAAAAGAGAGAGGTCACATCTGAGTCCACCTTCATCAATTTAGGGACACAAATTCCAAAGTAAAACCCACTGACAAGGCATTGAACTGCAGAGCCAACTGCCATGACCATAGAACTCATGTGTCTCCATTGCCCTCAGGAGTACTATTAGATGGAGTTGTATCTACTTTGGCTGTCTCTGGGATCCTGCTGAGGTGTGCATAAGTGTCAATCTGATGACCTCCCAATTCTTTTTTGAAGATGCTTAGCCTTATAAACTCATTTGTCTTTTCTATTTCCCCCTTTTATTCAAGGTCTTTTCTTGTAGCTTCACCAGTTAGTGATTGGTAGTAATCCTTCAGCACCAAGGAGGCTCATCCCTGGGAGTCATGTCCACAATAGGGGGAAGGTAATGCAATTATATGCTGAGTTTGGCTTAGAGAGTGGCCAAATTTGAGCAATCCTGAGGCTCTCAGGAGGTAACACTTAGGCATGCTCCAGCTCTAGGCCTAGTTGAAATTTCATGCACACAGTCTCATAAGCATAGTCTTCAGTATCAAGAGCTCATCATTGGACCATCCTTCTTCACTGGTCTTTCCCTTGCTCTTGTGGGATTGTTGCTGTTCCATTGGGGAATGTGACAGTGCTTCCTTGGGTAAGAACTCAGCACTCTATCTGTTGTCATTCGTAACTGTAACTACTTTGAAAATACCCAATGAATATTCAGACATTTTTGTATACCTTATATACATTCCCTAGAGAACTCCCTCCCAATCATGTGGCCCACATCAATAACTCCCCACACCAGCCTTCCTCCCCTGCGATAATTGAACCCCTCTGTGGTCTAAAACATCTTCAAAAATGAAGGCTGTTATATTGCTAAATTCAATTAATAGAAAAATGTAATAGTAATGATAAGTTTAAAGATTAGAAATAGAATACATACAAATATAGGAAAATTAAAGTAAAAATAAATTGGGGTATTAAATAATGAAAAATATCAAAGAGTTTAGTTTTTGATATTTTGCCTTTCATCACTGTAATAGGTGTTACCCTGTACATACAAAGGCAAAGCAGTTTCTTTCATTTCTTCATCAGTGTCTACATCCTATTTTTTTGTTCTAACTTTTTATTTGGCTTCAAAAGCATTTTAGATCACAGTAAAGTCATACATACAATATAGGGGACTCCCACATATTCAACATCAAACCCTTTTCCCCTTTCCCCAGGAATGATCTTTTCACATGCTAACGCTTGCCTCTGAGTAAGTCTTTCTTTGAGATGAGTCATAGAGGGGCAATGTTTTACTTAACCCTTCCACTATAAGGAAACAGCATGTCTTTGTTTTTAAACTTTGTTTCCCATATTGTTTTCAATATTTTGTTTATAACTTAGAAATTGTGAGAAGCTGTATTTAATCTTGAAATATAAGTGGAGATAAATCTGATTTAACATGTATGTAATGTCAGTTCTCTAAAAGGAAAAGTGCCATCCTCTTATTTTTTCCAATGTAACATTGTGTGTGATCTAAGTATCTTTTTAAAAAAGAAAGATAATAGAAAATATACCTAAAAAATAATATAATGGAGATAAGCACATTTTATTTTCAATATCTTTCCTCCACTGACCACTCACTGATGAGCAGTTGGGCTGTCAGTTGCTTGTAGGTTCCAGACAGAATGTTGGGGAGTTCTCTGGGGTTTGTTGTGGATACAGGGTTACTGGGCAGTGTCCTGTGGTGGCATCAGTGCTGAGTAGGGTCTGTAGTGCTCTGTGAAGCTTGTCTTTTGGACGATCCTAGGGAAGCTTTGAGAGGTGGTGATGGAGCTCAGTGGCACTACTCCACACCTCACATTCCACAGCCTCCTGTGGGACTCAAGGGCACTTCAATCTCTCTTCAGCCTTCTGGTGTGTCTCTTCTTGTTCAGACTTGAGCAGTCTGTTGGAAGCCGACTTTATATAAAACATGAAAAGCAGCTTGAGGACACACTAGCTACACTGATTGTCAAGAAATGTCAACTTCTTGATAAGATGAGTGCTGCTAACAGGAGGTATGCAGAGATTAAGTCATCTTTAGAGGAAGCTAGGCTACAGAAAGTGACTTTAAAAGTGCCCAGCCTTATTGACACCTACAGAAACGCTAAGGGAACAACAGCAGTGTTGATGGAGGAATTAACTTCAGTGGCCCTAAAACTACAGGAAGAGAGATCCAGATGTTCCAAGCAGGAAGATGAGGTGAAGAAGATGCTGAAAACACTGAAGGCACAAGAAGAAATCATGAGGACCACCGCAGCACCAGGCACTTTTCCATACTCAGTGTGTTTGGAGTCCCTTCCCCTCCCTTTTGGTCCATCCTCCAGCAGTGGCCTGGGTTGGTCTTAAAGCAGCACTGAGCTTCTGCTCCCCTCAGACCTGCAGAGCCACCAGGCAGGAATGATCCTTTCCAATTTTTCCATTGGAGAGTTTTTGAGGGCAGTGGATCAACAGAACTTCCTCCATGGGTTGGAGTTTCTCTATTCACCTCCTGGACACAAAAGTGATTTCTTCAATAGTCAATTTCTCCTTCAGTCACACAGAGTTTGGACTTGAGGGGTGCAGGAAATATGGGACTTTCTCTTGACAGAAACAACATGAAAGAAGCTACTCTACTGATGAGATTGTTAATATACTTAAGAGACTTCTGTATATGTTTATGTATTTTCATTTATTTATTAACCTGTTCATATATTTACATTATAATTTTTGTGTTGATCTTGTAAGTATAAACTTTCTTTTATTTTTCTCATCTACATAATATCTACTATATACATAAGTTGAACATATATGTAGTTCAGTAATGACTCTTTTAATACAAACTTACAAGAGTATTTAACAAGAAACCTAAGTAATAAATAAATGTAAATTTTACTTAAATTTTTAATAGTTGTAAAATAAAAATAAAAGAATTTTCTTCCTTGGGAAGAAGATATACAGTATACTTACAAAGAATGTTATATAATTCTATAGTATATTTGAAAAGAACAAAGAATAAAAATTTAAAACTGATATCTTCCCATGGAGAGGTTTTTATTCCCTTCTGAGAGTGCTGCAGTAAGGGTTCTCTGAGCAGGAAGAAATCCCTCTTGGACAATATCAGAAAATCTCCACTCCCCATCCCACACCCATGTCTCACTCCTGCTTTCCATTTAAATTACACACCTCAAAGGAACACTCAGGGAGCAGTATGGATCTCCTTTCCCAGAGAAACAGCTGGCATCCCTAAAGTAATAATTCTAGTCATATCTAATCATGCTGTGGGAGACAGTGGGCAAAAACTGGAGGCTTATAATGAGTACTGAGGAAAGCCACAAGTGACACTCTGAGCATTTGAGGCATCCACATGACATAAATGAACCAATAGTTTTCTCTATTTCTCCCCAAAATAGAGAAAACTGGGGTTATTGTGGGGATGGGTCAGTGATGATAGGAAAATCCTTGTCACCGTGGAGCTGATAATTTAGGAAAGAATGGAAGATTCAACAGCAAACTAAAGAGAATACATGGCATGTCAGGAAATGTTAAGGGTGATCAGGAAGCATAAGTAGGGAAGCTGGGGAGTGAATTTTTGGGAGAAAAGGGGGCTCATGGAGGTGGACGACAGGCAAACTCTGAGGAGCGGGTATCTGAGTAGTGAGGGAAACTGGCAGAAGCATTGAAGGATGAGGGGCATAATGAATAATGCTGCTATGAACATTGGTGTGTCTCTCTGTGTCACTGCTCTCAGGGCTTTTCAGCATATACTCAGTAGTTGTATTGCAGGCTCACATGGCAAATCTATATTCTACTTCTTTAGGAACTGCCAAGCAGTCCACCACAGGGGCTGGGCCACTCTGCACTCTGCCATCCCACCAACAGTGAATAAGTGTCCTTTCTCCACATCCTCTCTAACTCATGTAGTTCTCTGTCTTTTAAGTACTGGCCAATCCAATAGGTGTGAAGTGATATCTCATTATAGTTTTGATTGGCAGTTTCCTAATCATTAATAATGTTGAACATTTTTCTTTTTCTTTGTTTTGCCATTTGTATTTCTTTGGGCAAATGTCTATTCAAATCTTTTGCCCATCTTTTAATCATTTGTCTTTTATTGTTGAGTTGTAGCATCAGTTTAAATATCCTGGCTATTGAACCTGTATTAGACATGTAATTTCCAACTATTTCCTCCCACTGAGTCAGCTGCCTTTTAACCCTTTTAACAAAATCTTGTAAGGTGCAAAAGTGTTTAATTTTGAGGAGGCCTCATTTATCTGTTTTTTCTTCTGGTGCTTGCATTTTGGGTGTAAGTTCCAAGAAACCATGACCTACCACAAGGTCTTTAAGATGTTTCCCTGCATTTTCTTCTAGCAGTTTTATGGTCCTCCTGGCTTTTCTATTTGGGTCCTTGAGTTGATTCTTGTATAGTGAGTGAGATAGGTGCCCTTTTTCATTTTTTCGGTTATAGATATCCAGTTCCCTCAGCACCATTTGTTGGAAAAACTGTTTTATCCCATGAACATGGACTTGGTACATTTGACAAGAATTATTTGACCATGGAAAGAACATGTGGCTCAAGTGATAAGGCCTCTGCCTACCATATGGGAGGACCCGGGTTTGATACGTGGGCCTTCTCATGAAAAAGAAGAGAAAGCATGATTGCATGGCAAGCCAGTGCCCCCAGAGTGAGCTGAGGCTCATACGGTGAGCCAAGTGCCCACCTGGTGAGCTGAGTGCCTCACAGTGAGCTGAGTGTCCATGTGGGTGCCTGCACAGTAAGCCGAGTGCCCACATTGTGAGCTGAGTGCCCACACAAGTGCCTGCATGGTGATACAAGTGCCCATGTGGTGAGCCAAGTGCCCACATGGTGAGCTGAGTGCCCATGTGGGTACCTGCACAGTGAGCTGAGTGCCCACATTGTGAGCCAAGTGCCCACACAAGTGCCTGCATGGTGATACAAGTGCCCATGTGGTGAGCCAAGTGCCCACATGGTGAGCTGAGTGCCCATGTGGTGAGCCAAGTGCCCACCTGGTGAGCTTAGTGCCTCACAGTGAGCTGAGTGCCCATGTGGGTACCTGCACAGTGAGCTGAGTGCCCACATTGTGAGCTGAGTGCCCACACAAGTGCCTGCATGGTGATACAAGTGCCCATGTGGTGAGCCAAGTGCCCACATGGTGAGCTGAGTGCCCATGCAGTGAGCCATTGCCCACACGGTGAGCCAAGTGCCCACACAAGTGCCTGCATGGTGATCCAAGTGCCTGTGTGGTGAGCCAAGTGCCAACATGATGAGCCAACTGCCCATGCAGTGAGCTATTGCCCACATGGTGGGCCAAGTGCCTGCGCGAGTGCCTGCATGGCGAGCCGAGTGCCTGCCTGAGTGCCCATGTAGTGATCCAGTCTCCATGTTGTGAGGCAAGTGCCCACATGGTGAGCCAGTGCCCACACAAGGGAGTCACACAGCAACGTGATGATGCAACAAAAGAGAGGAAAGGGAGAGTCAATGTGAAGTGCAGCAGAGACAAGGAACTCAGGTGGTGCAATTGACAGGGCACCTCTCTCCACATCAGGGATCCCCAGAATCAAATCCTGGTGAATCCTAGAGGAGAAAGATGAGAAGAGAAGACAAAAGGAGAAATAGATACAGAAGATCACACAGCAAATGGACACAGACAGCAAAAACAGCAGGGGGAGGTGTAGGAGAAGAGGAGAAAAAAAAAAAAAAAAAAAGAACCAGTTGACCCTAGAGGTGAGGGTTTATTTCTGTACTCTCAATTCTATTCCACTGCTTGATGTGTCGGTCTTTATGCCAGTACTGTGGTGTTTTGACCACTGTACCTTTGCAATATGATTCAGGCTTGGCAGTGAAATGCCTCCCAGGTTGCTCTTCTTTTTCAGGATGCTTTTGGCTATCTGGATGTACTTTCCCTATGAAATGAATTTCAGTAATTGCCTTTTCTCTCTGTAACATAGGCAGTTGGAATTTTGATGGGTGCTGCGCTGAATCTATAAATCGTTTTGGGTAGGATTGACATCTTCATGATATTTTCTTCCTATCCATGATCACAGAATGTTGTTCCATTTGTTTAGGTCTTCACTGATTTCTTTTAGCATTGTTTTGCAGTTTCCTGTATATAGGCCCTGCACTTCTTTGGAAATACCTTTAGTAGGGGGAAAGCCAGGAGAACATAATTTAAAAAGATGAAAATTTTGACTTGCTCAATCTTTTTAGTCAACACGTGGCACCATGGTCCCTGTGGATCAAGATCAAGATAACTTGATCATTGTTCTCTCCCTGCATGAAGCAAGATCTGTTAGTATTGCCATAGACTCTTCTTTTGGAGTCCAATAAGTAATCTAGGGCTATGCATCATCTAACACCCTGGCCTCTAAACAGCAATGGGATTCAGGCAAGACATCCAGTCCCTGGGCCATCTGTTTAATTGATTGGGATAATTCTTAGACATGACCACCTGTTTTTCTTTAAATTTCAATGTAATATTTTGTACATCTATTACTCATTCTGTCCCAAAATCAGTGATGCTAGGACCTTAGTATCAGAGGGACTATTCTGACACATTTGTGGCACTGGAGAGCTGTGGCCAGTGTGGATTGTGGGGGCAAGTGCTTGAGGGTTCTGCATCTGAGTAAACACCTATTGTAATTTTCACCAAACCCAAGTATAGGAAATATTGTCCATGGTAGGGATTGGGTATGACATTCATGGGTGAAGCCTTTTCATTCCCTTATAAGCCAGCCTGGCTCTCTCTGCTTCCCATATTCTCTGTGTACCTATAAAATTCCGTTTGGATGGTTTAGTGTTAAAGGGATGACATAAACTTATAATTATGAAAGTGGAAAGATAAATGATTTTACTAACCATCTTGATTTGCTTGAGCTTCCATTTTATCCAGGGAGTTATAAAGAAGAAACAGAGATTAACTCAAGTGAGCAGACCTACCAATAATCCTTTCAGTGCTGACAAAACCCGCAGCCCCGGCATGAGGAGAAGAAAGTTAACAGTCGAGCTCACACCAGCAAGGCCTGCTGATCTTCACCAGAGAGCCTCGACCTTACTTCAGTATCCTGCTGGGTGATTATCAAACTGGGCCCCAAGGACACCTGTTCAAAGAGCCCCACAGTCTTGTAATGTACAGGAAGCATGGAACGCATGGACAGCACATAGCAAGGATAAATCATATCCCCCTTACCTCTCCCCATTCCTCCCACACCTTCTTTTTTACTTGAGCAGCCACGTAAACTGCTCCCACAACTCAAACTTTTGAGCAGAGAGTTTAATGCTATTTTGCATTAATACAACTTTAGCTCAGTAACTAGCTCTGCACTCCCTGTATAAATCTGTTTCATTTTTAGCACAACATAAGCAAGCTTATATATCATATCTTATATTTGGCATCAAATAAATTTCTTAAGGGCTACTCCCACAAACTATCTAAAAGCCATGGTCTTTTTTCATGAAGTTACTGCTGAATGAGATGGAACATTGCAATAATGAGTGTGAAAATGGAATGGTAAATGATTTTACTATCTTGATTTGCTTGAGCTTTCATTTTATCCCAGGACATATAAAGAAGAAATGGAGGCTAACTGAGGTAAACTGACATACCAACAATCTTTGCAGGGGTGATAAAGCCCCTTGGCACAGCCTGAGAGGAGAAACCATGACAAAGGATTCAAGCTGACACCTGCAAGGCTGACTTCACCAGATGGCTACAATCCTACATCCACATCCTGCTTGCTGATGAACAAACTGGCCTCAAGGACACCCTGCCCAAACAGCCCCCATGTCCACGTATCTCATAGAGCACAGGTACTAACCACAAATAGTGTCCCCTTTATCTCTTACCACTCCCCTACAACTCTCCTTTGTCTCAGGCAGCCATATAAACTGCTCCCCCTGCTCAACCCTTTGAGCAAAAACCCCTTTTTTTGGTGCTGCCCCTGCGTTAATGCAACTTTAGCTCAATGAACTTCCCCTGCACTCCCTTTAAAGTCTCTGTGTTTTATTTTACCATAACATGGGAAAAGATACTCTTTGGAGGAACAACCATGAGAGAAACATCTTTTCACAAAAATTGGTTCATTGTAAGATAGTTTTGGCTATTCTGGGCCCCCTCCCCACACTTCCAAATAAATTTGATTATGGATTTTTTGATTTCTGCAAAAAATGCTGTTGGGATTTTTATTGGGATTGTGTTGAATCTGTAAATCAGTTTGGGTAGAATTGATATCTTATGATAGTCTTCCAATCCATGAACATGGAATGCCCTGTCATTTATTTACGTCCTCTTTGTTTCTTTTAGTAATGTTTTATAGTTTTCTGAGTACATGTCCTTTATGTACTTGGTTAAATTTTTTCCTAAATATTTGGATGTTTTAGTTGCTTTTATAAATGAAAATTTTTCCCTGATTTTCTCCTCAGATTGCACATTGGTAGTGTATAGAAATGCTCTTGACTCTTGCATATTAATATTGTATCCCACCACTTTCCTGAACTCATCCAATAATTCTAGTAGTTTTGTTGTGGATTTTCATCCCTCTCTTTGGGCATACAATGCACACAACAATATGTGAATATTTATTTATATACAATACAAAAACCTATATACATACACCCATAACATAAATATATATGTAATTTCCCCACATAGTTGTTCAGTGCCAGTTCCACCTAATGCTCTGTAAAATGGGTTTTAAAGTGTAATTATCAAGAACAGACCTGAGCCTTCAAACTTTGAGGAGGACCACAGAGTTGGTCACTGGGTCAACCTCACAAGTGGCTCAGCTCTGAGAGGAGCAGTGGCATTTTAATGTTAATTCATGTACATTCACTGTATCCTGTACATTATATTGGAGGCAGCTGCTCCTGTTGTGGAAAACAAAAGTATTTTTGGAATAACCTGCCCCTCTGTATTGTTGTCCCACTCTAAGCACTCCTGACATTTGTGGGTCTAGAATCCTAGCTGGCATCCTGCTCTCCCTTTCCTCTGACCTAGGGACCTGCAGACATCCTGGTTTGCCACCATCTCTCTGGCTTCTTTCTGGGGCCTGCAGGCTCCCAGGGATCAGAAAGATTCTCCACACCTCTCAAATCCCCATGTCCTTCCTCAGCCTCATATCTCAAAGTCAGAGTGGAAAGATACAGAGTGAAAGAATATACATGCAGAAAATGCATTTGGAGTAGGAAAAAGTAAAGTCCACACACAGAGTAAAGTGGAGGCAAGAGAGAAAAGCAGACAGAAAGAAACCTAGTGGTAGGACGTCTGGGAAAATGGTGGACCAGAAAGACATGGGACTCTCTTCTCTCCCAGAAGGATAGCTAGAGGACAGGCTGAAATGGCCTGGAAAAAGTCTTCTAGAGTTTAGGATACCAGACAAAGGCTAGATACCACCCAGAAGAGAGAGGGAAAAGGAAAACAATTGGGATGGCTAAACTGAGAGTTAAAATCAGCGATTGCTCCTGCAGGCACCCTGCCCCCACTAAAGACACTTTAGAATTCTCTGACCTCAGGGCTGCTCCAGACAAAGGAGGCTCCAGGGGTCCACCTCCCCAGGAAAGGGGAGAGAGAGGGACACAGCCTAAGGCTGACTCAGCTTTTGACCCTCAAATTTGGACTCTTGGGCCCTAAAAAACCTTCCAGACTGGGTGGGACTGCACCATCCTTTGCCTTGGGAGCCAACTAGGGACTAAAGAGATTCTGGGACTAAAGAGATGTGACTCTCTCAATCTCCCTCTCTACTAAATGAGTCTGACTGTGGAGGACTCACGTCCCCTTAAAGGGCAGAGAGAGGGACACAGCCTAAGATGTACCTTTGACCCACAAATCTGGTCTGCTCTTTTCCACAAGCCCTTGCAGGCCAGGTGTGGCCGTGCCATTGTTTGCCTTGAGAGCAAGCTCAGGACAAAAGAGATCCTGGACTAAAGGAATGGGGTCTCCCAATCTCCTTCCCTACTAACTGGGAATGGTGGTTGAGGACACAGAGGGGAGTGGAAATATTTCCTACCCAGGAAAAGTAAGGGGGCTTCCAGCAAAGGCTGGAGAGCTGTCTCTGAGAAAGTTTGAATTACAAGGCTCTTAGCCTCCAGGCAGAAACCTCTAAACACAGTGGTCCATGTTAACAGCAAACACTCTCTGACCTGGCTTTGAACTGTGAGCACTGCAAAGAGTGCCATCTGCTGGTAGGTACAGTAAGTGCATGTGAAAATCATTGCCAAAGTCAATATTCCCTCAAATAAAGAGCAGGGTTCCTGAGGTCTCTGGAGACATCCAGACACTGTAGGCAGGACAGACAGCTCAGGAGTTTGGTGTCCTGCCAATGGACCCTGCTTTGGAATTTATGCTCCCCAGTGTGACAGTTGGACTCCATTGTGGTTTCCCTATACATGGCTCTTCTGCCCCTTCTATTTGAACCTATACGTAGTACTAGAGTTGATAGGTATATGTCCAAGTGTTACTGAATTTTATCTAGGTTCTTTGCTATGCTGCAGAAATAAATTTCAAGAGCATGCCAGGTGAGTTAGGTCAGTAATTTATTCAGGTAGGGAGGGAAGAAAAAAGGGAGAAAATAACAGAGCAGGGGTCCCAGGTAGAGAGGAAGGGGTGAAAAGGGATAAAGGGGGCTGATTTACAAGCTACAATTTGCATTACAGATTATAATCCCCAGACTTACTTGCATGGCCACATGACACAGGAAAAATGGCAAGAGTGGCATGCAGAGGGCAGGAATGTGTCCAGAGGCAAGAGAGCAGGGCGAGAGTGCTCAGGCCTCCTGGTCTGCTTTATGAACTATTAACTAATCCACCCCTTTGCTAATGGCAGGGGAGGGGTGTCAGCTGTTTGCTCTTTGATTAATCACCCCATCCATCAACCCCTTAGTGAGGACCCAATGGTCAAGTCCCTAGGGAACATCCAGGGCTATTCCTTTGCATCCAGAAGAAGTCTTTGTTCTGGAAAGCAGAATCCTGGGGATGGGGGCCTTCCAGCAGCCATGGTGGGGGTTATTATGTCCACGTGGACTCTCTGCGAGGTTCCAGATCTGTCTATTATTTCCCTATCTTACTAGCCTGCTTCACAAGAGACTGAAATCTCTGGGCTATCCATTTTCCAATTGTGTCCTGAAACTCAACACAATTGCAACACCTACTCTCCAGTTCATTGGACTCACCCAGGACAACTAGAAGATGATGACTGACAACAACCATCTCAAGGAAAAGAGAGAGTCTGCAGCTGCAAGGAAGATAGCCCCATGGCATCTAAGCCCCCTCTCAACTAGAGGCAGAGTGGGCATCACCTTCCCAGAATCATCAGGATTTGGAAATGAAAGATGGACTAGAGTAGACTTACTTTTATTCTACTGTTGTCTTATTTTTATCCTAATAATGGAAGAATTCTTATCATTTATGTGGAGGCAGTGATCACTGGAGGTTCTGAGGAAAGGGAAAAGGAAAAATAGGTGTAATACAGGGGCATAATCAGGCCTGGGGAATTGTCCTGAATGACATTGCAATGACAGTTACAGGCCATGGTAGGGCCATTTGTAACAACTTCCAAAAATGTTTGGGAGAGAGGGTTAACTACAATGTAAACTATAATCCATGCTTAACGGCAATGCTCCAAAATGTTCATCAGTTGTGGCAAATGTACCACACTAATGAAAAATGTTGATGTGGGAAAATATGGGAAGGCTAGAGAGTGGGGCATATGAGAATCCCCTATATTTTTTATGTAAAATTTATGTAATTTAAGTTTCTTTTCAAAAAATTAAAAAGTACATTTTTTAAAAAGTAAATAAATTAGAAAGACTTTTTCTGGCTTTTATAGCCTCTCTCCCCAAGTCCCTAGGAAGGGAGTCTGCAACCCATTACTGGGTCCAGACACCAGTTTTGAGCAGATTACATTAGGGACAATCCTAATGATCCAGGCTGAACTGAGAATCAGAGAGCAGCAGTAACACACAACCTCTAGCCACTAAATCTCTATGAAAGAGAAAGAAATTAAGCATCTGGGTAAACTACCATCAAAATCAGAAGTTGTATTAGTCAGGATTCTCTATGAAAATAGAATCAACAAGAGATATCTGTCAATAGTAAGAGATTTTATCAGTCTCTCACACAACTGTGGGGATGCACAAGCCCAGGTTCGGCAGGCAGGCTATAACCAGGGGCTCCAATGAAAGGCCAGTGAAGGCCCTTGATAAGTTGTGGGAGATGCTGCCTGCCAAATGATGAGCTGGGAAATTCTCTTGCAATGCTGGAATCACTTCCCCTTTTGAGGCATTCAACTGATTGGATAAAGCGTCATTCATTGCTGATGGCAATCTCCCTGATTGATGTACTTGTAATCAGCTATCTAGGATTTACCACTGCAGTAAAGTCAGTGGTAACTAAAGTCTATAAATGCCCTTGTATCACAATTAGCCCAGTGCTTACTTGACCAAACAACTGGGCACAATTACCTGGCCCAGGTAACACATTAGCCTAACCATCACAGATGTCTAGACATCAGCAAAAAATTATGAGCAATACTAAGAAAATGGAACTCATGAAAGAATGAACTTGTATGTCCAAGAAGCACTGTGCCCCAATCAAAATAAACCTGCATAGAGCTGCTCCAAGAAACATACTACTCAGAATGTAAAACATTAAACATAAAAAGAAAATTCTGAGAGCAGCAAACCTTCACAGACAAGGGATGCCCAGTAAGATTTAACTGTGGATATCTTAGCAGAAACTACAGAGGTGAGAAACAGTGGTATGAAACAATTAGGATACTGAAAGAGAATAACTGCCAGCTGAGAATGCTTTATCCAGTAAAATTGTCTATAGTAATTTGATACAGTTTGAATTCAAAAAACAGATATTCGATTATGTTTGTAAACTGGTCTGCACCTGGGCATGATTACATTATGATTAGGGCTTTGATTGGGCCATATCAGTAGGGTGTTGAGTCCCTGCCCTTGGTAGGTGTGGACCTACAGATAAAAGGCATGGCAAAGGGCAGAGGTGGAGCTTTCTGATATGGAAGTTTTGGATGCTGAAGTTCTGATGTTGGAGTTTGATGCTGAAGTCTTCAGCTAGAGCCAGGGAAGTAAGCACACAGAGAAAAGAAAAGCAATCCCTGGGAAGAGAGGAACCCTGAGCCCAGAGAGAAGCAAGCCATGGGAAGAGAAGAACCCTATGCCAGGAAGAGAGGAACCCAGGAAGACTGAACCCTCACAGACATCACTAGTCATCTTGCACAAACACGTGAAAATAGACTTTGGTGAGGTAAGTAACTTACACTTTATGTCCTGGCATCTATAAATTCCTACCCCAAATAAATATCCCTTATGAGAGCCAACAGACTTCTGGTATTTTGCATCAGCACCCCTTTTGCTGACTGATACATTGTCCTTCAAATATTGAAATGAGAATAAAATATTGGCAAACAAACAGAAACTAAGAGAGTTGGTAAAAAAAGAATCCATTCTGCAGCAAATATTAAAGGAAGCCTTAGAGACTGAAAAAAAAAAAAAGACAGGAGAGAGGTGCATGGAGGAGAGTAGAGAAGAAAGAATAGCAGAAAGGATATCCAAAAGAGTAAAAAGATAGATGAAAATATAATGTGACATATGAAAACCAAAGAATAAAATGGTGGAAATAAATAATGCATTTACAGTAATATCATTGAATGTGAATGGATTAAATTCTCCAATCAAAATATACAGGCTGACCGAATGGATAAAAATACATGAGCCACCCATATTCTGCTTACAAGAGACTCACCTTAGAACCAGGGAAAGGAACTGGCTGAAAGTGAAGGGTTGGAAGAAGATACACCATGCAAATTGTAACCAAAAAAGAGCAGGTGCAATTCACTAATATCAGATAAAACAGACTTTAAATGCAGAAAAGTTATGAGATACAGAAGTCCACTATATATTACTAGATAGAGCAGTCACAAATATCTATATACCAAACCAGGGTGCCCAAAAATACATGAGAGAATTTGGTAAAGAGAAACAGACATCTTTATAATAATCATTGGAGACTTCAACACACCACTCACATCATTAGATAGGACAACTAGACAGAAGATGATTAAGGAAACAGAGAACTTGAACTATAAGATAAACATGTTAGACCTAACAGACATATACAGAATGTTGCATCCAAACTCTATGGGGTTTGCATTCTTCTCAAGGGCCCATGGATCATTTTCCAGGATAGACCACATGTTAAGGCCCAATGCAGCTCTCAGTAAGTATAAAAAGATTGAAATTATACAAAGCAACTTCTCTTATCATAATGGAATGAAACTAGAAATAAATGATAGGCAGGAAATAGATAAATTCAGAAATGTGTGGAGGCTAAATACCACACCCCCAAATAATCAGTCAAAGAAGAAATTGCAAGTGAAATCAGTAAATATTTTGAGACAAATGAAAACAATAACACAGATACAAAACTTATGGGATGCAGCAAAGGGAATCTTGAGAGGGAAATTTATAGCACTGAAACCTATAGTAAAAAAGAAGAAAGAGCTAAACTCAAAGATTTAACTGAATGACCAGATGTGGCTCAAGAAGTTGAGCTCCACACTCCACATGGGAAGTCTTGGATTCAGTTCTCAGTGCCCCCTGAAAAAACAAAACAAAACAACAAGCAAAACAAATAAAAAACCAACTATGGGAAACTGATGTGGCTCAGTGATTGTGCACCAACTTGCCACATACAAGGTCATGGATTCAATCCCTGGCCCTCTGTACTTCAAAAAGGAAAAAAGAACACTTAACTGAAACACTGGGGAAACTAGGAAAAGAACTGCGAGCCCATCCCAAAGCAAGCAGAGGGAAAGAAATAATAAAGATTAGAGGAGAAATAAATGAAATTGAGGACAAAAATAAATAAATAAACACAATCTAAAGCTTTGGGGAGCAGATGTGGCTGAAACAGTTGAGTGTCTGCTTTGCACATGGGTGGTCTAAGTTTCAGATTCCAGTACCTCCTAAAAACAAAACAAAACAAAAAACCAAGCAAACAAACAAAAAAAAAACCAACCCAGGGGAGCCGATGTAGCTCAGTGGTTGAGCTCTAGCTTCCCACATATGAGGTATTGTGTTTAATCCTCAGGCCCAGTACCTAAAAAGAAATTTAAAAAACAAAAACACAGAACAACAACAACATAAAAAAATAAAAATCACCAAAAGCTGGTTTTTAGAGAAGATCAATATAATTGACAAACCCCCATTTAGATTGACAAAGAAAAAACACAGAAAATGCAAATAAATACAATGCAAAATGAAAGGGGGAGGTTATGACTGACCCCACAGAAATAAAAAGGGTCATAAGAGGCTACTATGAGGACTGTATGCAACAAATGAGGCAACTTAGATGAAATGGACACATTCCAAGAAATGAACAAACAAAATACTCTGATGCTACAAGAAATACAAGAACTTAGGCCAATCACATTTACGTATGTGTGTAAGTATGTATGTATTTAAATGCATCCCTCTTCCCTAATGTTTCTCTTTGTCTGCTCATTGTTTCATTGTATTCTCCAGGAGGCACCGGGAACCAAACCTGTGATTTCCCACATGGGAGATGAATGTCCAAGGGCCTGAGCCACACCCATTTCCAATGGTCTGTGGTGTCCGCTGACCTGTGTCATCTGTTGGTTTAGAAGTCTGCTCATTACAGCGAGGTGCCACATCTAGTTCTTGTAGCTGCAGGTGTGGGGTCCAGCTCTCATTGCAGCAGGTGTGGGCATCTAGCTCTTGTTCAGTGGGTGCGGGCATCTGCTTGTCTTTTTTAGGAGGCACCAGGATCCAAACCCAGGCCCTCCCATGTGGTAGGGGGATGCTCAACTGGTTCAGCCACATCTGCTTCCCACTAATCACATTTAAAGAGATTGAATCAGTCATCAATAATATCCCAACAAGGAATACTCTAGGGCCAGATGGCTTCATAAGTGAATACTACCAAGTATTTCAAAAAGAATCAACACCAATCCTGTTTAAAGTTTTCCAAAACACTGAAGAGGAGGGAAAATTACCCAACACATCTTATGAAGCCATCACCCTAATAGCAAAGCCACATAAACACACTATAAGAAAAGAAAATTATAGAACAGTCACTCTAATGAACATAGTTGCAAAAATTATCAAGAAAATAGTTGTAAATCAAATCCAACAGTATATCAAAAGACATACAGCATGACCAAGTGGGATTTATTCCTGGAATGAAAGACTGGTTCAACATAAGGAAATCAATCAACATACTATGCCACATTAACAAATTGAAGGAAAAACCCACACGAACATCTCAATCAATGCATATAGGGCATTTGACAAAACCCAGCATCCTTTCTGGATAAAAAGACTTCAAAAGATAGGAATAGGAGGAAACTGTCTCAATATGATAAAAGGCATATATGAAAACCCACAGCGATTGCTGAATTCAATGGAAAAAGGTTGAAAGCTTTCCCTCTAAGATCAGGAACAAGACAAGGATGCCCACTATTGCCATTGTTATTGAACAGTGTATTAAAAGTTCTAGGTAAAGTAATGAGACAAGAAAAAAATTAAAGGCATCTGTTGTATTTTTGGAATTCGTAACCATATCAAACCGCTACCCTCCACACTCTGAATTCCAAAAACACATTATAATATTTGGATAAACCTTAAATCAGTAACAATGCAAGTACTAAATCATATCACAATCAATTTTAAGAAATGCAGTTTGTCTTGGGGCAAAGTCCTGTCCGCTATAGACCTCTGAGACTTACAAAACAATTTATCTATTTCCAATACACAAATGGACAGACAACAGATAAACATTTTCATTACAAGAAGGGGAAATTGGGGGTGAAACATGCCTCACAGGTCCTCTACAGTTCAGTAAACTTGCAGGGCATCCTCCATTCCATTTCAGTCTGAGAGTCATTCTTAAGATGATGGTCTCTACTCCTTGGTGCCTTATGGGAACCCACCCTTTCCACAGGCTTGCCCAAAGGCCATTTTCTTGGTTCCACCCTCATCGAGCATCTGGGTGTTGACCAAGCTCCAGAGCTCTCCCTTCCAGAGTGTTGGGGTGATTGCCACACCTTATCCAATCTTTGGGTTACAGTCTTAATCCCCCTAGTACAGTGATGTGAAGACAACATTCCCCATAACCTTTGACATACATCCTCAACCCTCTCTGAGCAATTAGTTGACCACCTCATCTTCCCTATCCTTTGGGGACAGGTACACCGCTCATAGATCTATGGGGTGCCGATGTTAACCACCCTAATCCTTGGGGAATGTGCTCCACCCTCTCTGTCCCCTGGGGCAGAAAAAGTCTCCCACAATATCGGGCAGAAACATCTACCCTCTTCAATGCTGGGGCAAACTCACCCTCTCTGTACTCACAGGTAGGGTTCCTCTCTTGGCCCAAGGTGATGTCTTAATTCCAGATCTCAGCTTCCATGGTTTTCCAATTAAATCTGTTTCTCCTTCCTTCTGTCCTTTCCCTTTTAGTCCAAACTGACAGTAGTTTTGTTTATACAGTTCTCTCAAAAACCTTGTTGCTTTAACACACAAGAAGCAGGGGTCCAAGCCATCACACAGGAAGAATTTCCACAGATCTCTTTGAGATAATTGCATCTTCAATCCTGATTTACTAGTTCCAAGTTTAGTTAAGTCCTCCAGTGGGGCACTTTCATCTGGTAGCTTGTTTTTCAGAGGCTTGGAATTTCCAGAATGAGTTTCTGTTTTCTTTGTGCCCGAAAGTTTGGTCCTCATCATAACTCTGTCATCTAGCATTTTGCTATAAGCGGCAAGCAGAAACCAAGATGCATTCCCTTGGTTTGCTTTGGAAATTTCTTCAGCTAAATGCCCAGGCTCACCATTTTCAAATTCTTCCTTCCATAAAACACAAGGAGTTAATTTTGCTAAGTTCTCTGCAACTTTAAAACATGGATTGCCTTTCCTCCAGTTTCCAATAATATTTTCATCTTTTACTTCTAAGGCATCATAAAAAGTCTCTTTAGCAGCCATATTCCTATCAACAGACTCTTCAAGGCACTGTAGGACTTTTCTTCCAATCATATCACAATTCCTCCAAGAAATGCCCCTTACCCATTTATAAAACTGTTCCAGCATCTCGGTAATTGCAAAAGCACTTCCTCATTCCTTGGTACCAAATTATATTTAGTCACCTAAAGGGGTGCTGAAGCAGAATACCAGAAATTGGTTGGTTTCCATAAAGGACATTTATTTGGGGTAGGAGCTTATAGGTACCAGGCCATAAAGCATAAGTTACTTCCCTCACCAAAGTCTATTTCCATGCTTTGGGGCAAGATGGCAGCTGATGTCTGCAAGGTTTCAGGCTTCCTGGGTTCCTCTGGGCTCACTTCCCCTGTTTTCTCCACAAGGTCAGCTGTAGCTATCAGGTGAATGGCTCTGTCTCTCTCCCTAGGGTTTCTGCCATGCCTAAGGAGCCATCCCTATTCCTTTGTGTTCCTTTCTTGGCTCAAGGTTCCTCTCTTCCTGGAGTTTGCTTCTCTTTCCTCTGTATGCTTACTTCTGTGTATTTGACTTCAGCAGCAAACTCCAACATCAAAATTCCAACATCAGAAACCCCCAACTCTGTCCTTTGCCATGCCTTTTATCTGTGAGTCCCCACCCACCAAGGCATGGAGACTAATGCCCTAATGATGTGGCCCATTCAAAGCCCTAATCATAACTTAATCATGCCCAGGTACAGATCAAATTACAAACATAATCCAATATCTACTTTTGGAATTCATAACCATATCAAACTGCTACAGTATCCAAATAGGAAAAGAGCAAGCAAAACTCTCAATCTTTGCAGATTTCATGATCCTATATTTAGAAAATTCTGAAAGGTCTAGGAAAAGCTACTTGAACAAATAAATGAATTCAGAAAGTGACAGGATACAAAATCACTGTAAAAATTCTGTAAGGTACCCTATTCTGTAGAGTACCCTAAGATTCTGTAGAGTACCCTAGCATTGTACTCTAGCATTGAAAAATCTGAGAAGGAAATTAGGGAAAAATTTCCATTTATGAAAGTAACAAAAAGACGCAAATATCTGGGAATCAGTTTGTCCAAAGAAGTACAGAACTTATTTGGATAAAACTATCAAGCAATGCAAAAAGAAATCAATGAAGACCTAAACAAATGGAAAGACATTCTGTGTTCATGGATTGGAGGACTAAATATCTGAAGATATCAACCCTACCCAAACGGATTCATAGGTTCAGTGCAATGCCAATCAAAATTCCAACAGCCTACTTTTCTAAAATAGAAAAGCCAATTGCCAAATTCATTTGGAAAGGAAAGCGCACCTGGATAGCAAACCATGCCTAAAAAGAAGAGCAACATGGAAGGAATTTCACTGCCTGCCTTTGAAATATATTACAAAGCTACAGTGGTCCAAACAGCACAGTACTGACTACGGACATAAAGATAGTCCAATTGATCAGTAGAATAGAATTGAGAGTCCAGAAATAAACCTTCACCTCTACAGTCAACTGATTTTTTTCTTAAGATTTATTTTATTTATTTCTCTCCCATTCCCCCCTCATTGTCTGCTCTCTTGTGTCCATTCACTGTGTGTTCTTCTATGTCCACTTGTATTCTCAGCATCACCGCAAATCTGTGTCTATTTCTTGCCTCATCTTGCTGCATCAGCTCTCCATGTGTGCGGTGCCACTCCTGGGCAGGCTGCACCTTTTTCGCAAAGGGAGCCCCACACACAAGGACTGCGCCCCACATAGACAGCCACCCCACGTGAAGAACACACAGCAAATGAACAGGAAGAGCAGAGAACAGGGTGGAGAAGGAGAGAGGAATAAATTAAAAAAAAAAACAACTTTAAATAAAAAATAGGAAAGTCAGGACCATAAAATTTCTAGGAGAAAATATACAAAAACATCTTAAAGACCTTGTGGTATGTGGTGGTTTCTTGGACCTTATGCTGAAAACATACAACAGCAAGAACGAAAATAAATAAATGGGACCTCCCCATAATTAAACACTTTTGTATAAAATAGGACTTTGTCAAAAGGTTGAAATAGCTGCCAAGTCAATGGGAGAAATTATTTTAAAATCACTATCTGAGAAGTGTTTAATATCCATGATATATGAAGAGAAGTTACAACTCAACAAAAAATGCCAAATGTCCCAATTTAAAAATGGGCAAAAGACTTGAATAGACATTAAGAAGAAATATAAATGGCCAAAAAACACATAAAAAGTATTCAACATAACAAATGATTAGGGAATTGAAAATTAAAACTACAATGAGGGAAGCAGATATGGCCCAAAGGATAGGGTGTCTGCCTACCACATGGGAGGTCCAAGGTTCAAACCTAGGGCCTCCTGACCCATGTGATGAGCTGGCTCACATGCAGTACTGATGCGCGCAAGGAGTGCCATGCCACGCAGAAGTGTCCCCGGCATAGGGGAGCCCCACGTGCAAGGAGTGTGCCCATAAGGAAAGCTACACAGCGTGAAAAAAGTGCAGCCTGCCCAGGAATGGTGCCACACACATGGAGAGCTGAGGCAGCAAGATGATGCAACAAAAAGAGACACAGATTCCAGGTGCCACTGAAAGAATCCACGTGGACACAGAAGAACACACAGCGAATGTACACAGAGAGCAAACAACTGGGGGTGGGTGGGGCGGGGGTTGGTGGGGAAGGGGAAGGGGAGAGAAATGAAAAAAAAAGTACAATGAGCTATCATTTCACAATTAACAGAATGGCCACTATTGAAATGACAGATAATTATAAGTGTTGGAGAGGATGTGGAGAGATGGAAACAGTTATTCACTGTTGGTGGGAATGCAGAATGGTACAGCCACTGTGGAGGACTGTTTGGCAATTTCTAAAAGAATTTGCATAAAGATTTGCCACATGACCCTGCAATATCACCACTGGGTCTATACCTAGAAGAACTGAAATTTGTGATGCAAACAAACATCTGCACACCTTTGTCATAGCAGCATTATTCAGGATTGTGAAAAGATGGAAATGACCCAGGTGTACATCAACCAATGAATGGATGAACAAACTATGGTTTATGCACATGATGGAATATTATGCAGCTGTAAGAAGAAGAAATGTAGTCAAATTGCATATGGTGACATGGGTGAATATAAAGGACATTATGTTCACTGAAGCAAGCCAGACACAAAAGAACAAATTGTGCATAATTTCATTACCATAGCCTACATATACTGTGTAACATATTTTAAGAGTCCACATAAATAGGTTAATAGAAAGAAACTCATAAAGATGCTATTTGATTAGTGGTTAATTGGAGCTAGGTAAGGTATACTAAGGTGTGTGGAGTTTTTCTCCTTGGAGTAATGAAATAAATCTAAAATTTTTTATGGTGATGATTGCACAATATTGTGATTCTAATAAAAGCCACTTATTATACACTTTATTTTTATTTTTTTTAATTTATTTATTTTTTATTGACTTTGTAATAATATTACATTAAAAATATATATGTGAGGTCCCATTCAACCCCCCCCACCTCTCCCCCCCCCCCCCAGCAACACTCATTCCCATCATCATGACACATCCATTGGATTTGGTAAGTACATCTTTGGGCACCTCTGCACCTCATAGTCAATGGTCCACATCATGGCCCATACTCTCCTCCATTCCATCCAGTGGGCCCTGTGAGGATTTACAATGTCTGGTGATTGCCTCTGAAGCACCATCCAGGGCAGCTCCATGTCCCAAAGATGCCTCCACCTCTCATCTCTTCCTGCCTTTCCCCATACCCATCAGCCACCATGTCCACTTTTCCCAATCCAATGCCACCTCTTCTATGTGGACATTGGATTGGTTGTGTCCATTGCACCTCTATGTCAAGAGGAGGCTCAGATTCCACATGGATGCTGGATGCAATCCTCCCACTTTCAGTTGTAATCACTCTGGGCTCCATGGTGTGGTGGTTGTCCTTCTTCAACTCCATCTTAGCTGAGTGTGGTAAGTCCAATAAATCAGATTGTAGGTGCTGGAGTCTGTTGAGGCTCAGGACCTGGCTATCACATTGTCAGTCCAGAGATTCAAATCCCCTAAATATATCTTAAACCCCAACATTAACTGCACCTCCAGCACATTAGCATGAAAGTCTTATGAAGGAAGATCCCATCTGAGTCCAGATTCATCACACATAAACACCATTTCCAAAGAGGGGCCATCTGACCTGGTAGTTAACCCCATCGGCCATGACCATAACTCCCATGGGTCTCTTTAGCCCTCAAAGGAACCAATATCTGGGGGTTGTATCTGCTTTATCTGTCTCTCTGACTCTGCTCAGTTGTGCATGAGGGCAATCCTTCTGCCAGCCTCCAGACTCTTTTTTAGAAACTCGTAGCCATATAAACTCATTTCTCCTTTCCATTTCCCCCTTACTTTAGGTCAAACAGCATTTTAAAGTCATGTTATTTTATGTAGACAGTTATATTCTGCTGATCTGCATTGAACCTTCCGTATAAGGTCATTTTCCAGTTGCATCATCAGTTGGTAGTTGATAGTGGTCCCTCGGTGCCAGGGAGGCTCATCCCCGGGTGTCATGTCCCATGCTGGGGGGAAGGCATTGCATTTACATGCTGAGTTTGGCTTCAAGACTGGCCACATTTGAGTAACATGAAGGCTGACAGGAGGAAATTCCCAGGCAAAATGCTGCTCTAGGCCTTGTTCTTATTTTAGGCTTATCAGCTCATAAGCATAGTCATTAGCATCAGGGGCTCACTGTTGAACCCTCACTCCCTTCCAGTCACCGCCGCTGTACCTGGGAGACTGTCACTGCTCCCCTAGGGACCACAACAGAGCACCACTGGCCAGGAACCCAGTACCCCCCTGCTGTGGTTTTTAATTGTTGCCACTATGAGTATATCCAAACATTACCATGCACCCTGGACATATGTTCTGTACAGCTCCCTGTCAGCCATATATCACCTGTCATTGGTATCCCATACCAGTATCCCTCCATTGCCATTGTTGAAACACTCTGTGATCCAGAACTCCCCGAAATTTGAAGCCCAATATAATGTCATGGTCCCTTACTAGGGAATGGCATATAGCGATGGGTTTAAAGGTTAGATAAAGAACCTGGATAAAGTTAGATAAATAACTTAGATAAAGAATGTTGACTTGAAAAAATTCTACATCCTATCTTTTTTTTTTTTCCCCCCTAATTATTCAACTTCTCTTCACAGGAGTCCTAGACCACAGCAATGCCTATATATAATATACAGCACTCCCATACATCCACCACAAAACCTTTTTCCTTCCACAGTGATACTCTTATACCCTATTCACATCATATTTACTTAACGTGATGTACAGAGTCTGAGACATTAGCTTTCTAACAAGGTGACATCTGTGCTTACATTGTGGTGCATACTTTAGGATACATAGTTCTTTACATTCTTAGTTATCCTATGTTTTACATTATGGTTTACATTATCAGTCTGTCATCTCCTATATGTTATGGTGTAATATTACATGTTTATATTCATCCTTGTGTACTCTCAAGAAACTCCTCTCTTACCCCCCCCATTTACCTTGGTTCCACACATTTAACGTCCATTTTCCCTTCCACCTTGGTGCCCACAGTGACAGCCAACCTCCGTTTCCTGAGGAGCCACTACCAGAGATAGATGGAATAGTGTTCAGGGCCTAACTTGTTCAACTGCCCCAATGCCCTGGGAGCCACCCTTTCTCTCGAGGGATACAGTTCCCTCTATTTGATGGCATTAGTCCTCCCCAGGATGTGGGTCCACCCCCACTCTCACTACTTGGGTTTCTACCCCATGGTGTCACCCACTCTGGCAGAATGAGCATTTAGACATTCCCCAGGAGCCTGTCCTGCATCAGACCCTCCCCTCCGAGCATTCTAAACAGGTAACCCTCTTTATTATATTTTGATATGATTTTCTCGGCATTTTACTCTCCACCAACACCTGACCCTCTCCTGTGTTCGTATGCTACCCCTCCCTCCCCCCACTTATGGGCAATGTTACCCATCCGTCCCTCCCCAGCCACCCTCAAACCCGCAAAGCCCCAACCAAAGGCAACCCCTTGCCCCCCTTTTATCTCTTCTTTGTGTTCATACTTACCACCATCTCGTCTTAAATGCCACCCCTGCAGACATCAGCTCATATCCTTCCTCCACCCTCTGATTTCCTGTAAGCCTATCGTTCAGTCTCTTGCTATCTAGGGCAGCTTGTTTATTTCATATCATTGAGGTCATGTAGTATTTGTCCTTCAATGTCTGGGTTGCTTCACTCAACATAAGGTTCTCAAGATTCATCCATGTTATCACATGTGTTTGTAGTGTGTTTGTTCTTACAGCCAAGTAGTATTCCATTGTGTGTATATACCACATTTTATTGATCCACTCATCTGTTGATGGGCATTTGGGTTGATTCCAACTTTTGGCAATAGTGAACAATGCTGCTATGAACATTGGTGTACATATATCGGTTTGTGTCCTTGTTTTCAGTTCGGCTGGGTATATACCCAGCAGTGGTATTGCTGGGTCATATGGCAAATCTATGGCTAGTTTTTTGAGAAACCGCCATACTGTCCTCCAGAATGGTTGGATCCTTCTGCATTCCCACCAGCAGTGGATGAGTGTTCCCCTTCCTTCACATCCTCTCCAGCACTTGTATTCTTCTGTTTTTTTCATAGCTGCCAATCTTATGGGTGTAAGATGGTATCTCATTGTACTTTTGATTTGCATTTCCCTGATAGCTAGAGATTTGGAACATTTTTTCATGTGCTTTTTTGCCATTTGTATTTCTTCTTCGGAGAAGTGTCTGTTTAAGTCTTTTTCCCATTTTTTAAATGGGTTGTTTATCTTTTTATTTTCAAGATATAGAAGTGCTTTATATATGCAAGTTATAAGTTTCTTATCAGATATATGATTGCCAAATATTTTCTCCCACTGTGTGGGCTCCCTTTTTACTTTCTTGACAAACTCCTTTGAGGTGCAGAAGGCTTTAATTTTGAGGAAGTCCCATTTATCTATTAGTTCTTTTGCTGCTCGTGCTTTTGGTGAGATATTCATAAATCCATTTCCTATTACAAGGTCCTGTAGATGTTTCCCTACACTGCTTTCTAAGGTTTTTATGGTCTTGGCTCTTATATTTAGGTCTTTGATCCATCTTGAGTTGATCTTTGTATAAGGTGTGAGATGGTAATCCTCTTTCATTCTTCTACATATGGCTATCCAGTTCTCCAGACACCATTTGTTGAATAGGCCACTCTCTCCCAGTTGAGAGGGTTTGGTGGCTTTATCGAATATTATGTGGCTGTATATGTGAGGTTCTATATCAGAGCTTTCAATTCGATTCCATTGGTCTATGTGTCTCTCCTTATGCCAATACCATGCTGTTTTCACCACCGTAGCTTTGTAGTATGTTTTGAAGTCAGGTAGTGTGATTCCTCCAATTTTGTTTTTCTTTTTCAGTATGTCTTTGGCTATTCGGGGTCTCTTTCCTTTCCAAATAAATTTCATAGTTAGTTTTTCTAGTTCCTTAAAGAAGGCTGCGTTGATTTTTACTGGGATTGCATTGAATGTGTAGATCAGTTTTGGTAGGATAGACATCTTAATAATGTTCAGTCTTCCTATCCATGAACAAGGAATAGTCTTCCATTTATTCAGGTCGTCTTTGATTTCCTTGAACAATCTTGTATAGTTCTCGGTGTATAAGTTCTTTATCTCTTTAGTTAAATTTATTCCTAAGTATTTGATTTTTTAATTTACTATTGTGAATGGTATTTGTTTCTTGATTTCCTCCTGATCTTGCTCATTATTGGTGTACAGAAATGCTACTGATTTTGGCACATTGATCTTATAACCTGCGACTTTACTAAACTCATTTATGAGTTCTAGAATCTTCATTGTAGATCTCTCAGGGTTTTCTATGTATAGGATCATGTCATCTGCAAATAATGAAATTTTGACTTCTTCCTTTCCAATTTGAATGCCTTTTATTTCTGGTTCTTGCCTCAGTGCTTGAGCAAGTACTTCTAAGACAATGTTAAATAGGAGCGGAGACAGTGGGCATCCTTGTCTTGTTCCTGAGTTTAGAGGGAAGGAGTCTAGGATTTCTCCATTGTAAACAATATTGGCTTTAGGTTTTTCATATATACTCTTTATCATGTTCAAAAACTTTCCTTGTATTCCAATCTTTTGGAGTGTTTTTATCAAGAAAGGGTGTTGTTTTTTGTCAAATGCATTTCTGCATCAATAGATATAATCATGTAATTTTTTTCTTTAATCTGTTTATATGGTGTATTACGTTGATTGATTTTCTTATGTTGAACCATCCTTGCATACCTGGGATGAATCCCACTTGGGTGTGGTGTATAATACGTTTAATGTGTTGTTGAATATGATTAGCAAGTATTTTGTTAAGTATTTTTGCATCTAGGTTCATTAGAGAAATTGGTCTGTAATTTTCCTTTCTCGTGATGTCTTTGTTTGGCTTTGGTACTAGGGTAATGTTGGCATCATAGAAGGAGTTGGGTAATGTTCTTTCTGTTTCGATTTTTTGGAATAGTTTCAGCAGGATTGGTGTCAGTTCTTTCCGGAATGTTTTGTAGAATTCACCTGTGAAGCCATCTGGCCCTGGGCTCTTCTTAGTTGGGAGATTTTTAATAACTGATTCTATCTCTCTGCTTGTGATTGGTTTGTTAAGATCATCAATTTCTTCTTTCATCAATATTGGCTGCTTATGTGTTTCTAGGAATTTGTCCATTTCCTCTAGATTGTCATTTTTGTTGGAATATAGTTTTTCAAAATATCCTCTTATGATAGTCTTTATTTCTGTGGGGTCAGTGGTGATATCGCCTTTCTCATTTCTTATTTTGTGTATTTGCATCTTCTCTCTTTTTTTCTTTGTTAGTGTTGCTAAAGGTTTGTCAATTTTGTTAATCTTCTCAAAAAACCAGCTCTTGGTCTTGTTTATCTGTTCAAGTGCTTTCTTATTTTCTATTTCATTTAGTTCTGCTCTTATCTTTGTCATTTCCTTCCTTCTTCTTCCTGTTGGGTTACTTTGTTGTTGTTTTTCTAATTCCTTCAAATGTGCAGTTAGTTCTTCAATTTTTGCTCTTTCTTCTTTTTTGATATATGAATTTATGGCTATAAACTTATCATTGATTTCTTTTGAGATTTCTTCTTTGACCCACTGTTTTTCTAAGAGTGTGCTGTTTAATTTCCAAATCGTGGTGTGAAATCTGGGCTTCTGTCCCTTGCAAATCTCCAGCTTGACTCCACTGTGGCCAGAGATAATGTTTTGTATGATTTCAATCTTTCTGAATTCATTCAGCCTTTCTTTGTGGCCTAGCATATGATCTATCTTGGAGAATGATCCATGTGTGCTTGAGAAAAATGTATATCCTGCTGTGTTTGGGTGTAGCAATTTATATATGTCTATTAGATCCAGCTCCTCTAATATACTATTCAGGTGTTTTGTTTCTTTGGTGATTCTCTTTTCAGATGTTCTGTCCAGAGTTGATAGTGGTGTATTAAAATCCCCCACTATAATTGTAGATGTATCTATTCTTTCACTTAGTTTTTCCAGCATTTGCCTGACGTATTTAGAGGCATCCTTGTTAGGGGCATAGATATTTATGATTGTTCAATCTTCTTGACAGATTTTCCCTTTCACTAAAATGTAGTATCCTTCTTTGTCTCTCACAATTGTTTCACATTTAAAGTCTATTTTGTCTGATATTAATATAGCTACTCCTGCCTTTTTTTGGTTATTGTTAGTTTGTATGATTGTTTTCCAGCCATTCACTTTCAATATCCATGCGTCTCTGTGTCTAAGATGTGTCTCTTGTAGACAGCATATGGATGGGTCATATTTCCTTATCCAATGTCCCAGTCTGAATCTTTTGATAGGTGAGTTTAACCCGTTGACATTCAGTGTTATTACTATCATGGAATTATTTGTGTTAGCCATATTTTGATTGGATTTGTGTTTGTCATATTTTGTTTGTATATTTTTTTTGTCTTTTTTGTTGGTGGTGGTGGTCTTATACTCTCCTCCAACTCTGCCTTTCCTGTTTTTTCCTTTCTTCCTGCAGAACTCCCTTTAGAATTTCCTGAAGGGGAGGTTTCTTGTTGGTATACTCTTTCAGTTTCTGTTTGTCTGCGAATATTTTGAACTCTCCATCATGTTTGAATGCTAGTTTAGCTGGATAGAGTATTCTTGGTTGGAAATTTTTTTCCTTTAGTACCTTGACTATATCATACCACTGCCTTCTTGCCTCCATGGTTTCAGAAGAGAAATCAGCACTTAATCTAATTGAGCTTCCCTTGTATGTGATGGTTTTCTTTTCTCTTGCTGCTTTTAGGATTTTCTCTTTGTCTTGAGCATTGGATAATTTGACAAGTATATGTCTTGGGGTGGGCCTGTTGGGGTTTATGACTTGTGGAGTGCGCTGTGCTTCTTGGATATGTACATCTGTCTCTTTCAGTAGATTTGGGAAGTTTTCAGCCATTATTTCCTGCAACACTCCTTCTGACCCCTTTCCCTTCTCTTCACCTTCTGGAATGCCTATAATACGTATGTTTGAGCGTTTTGCATTGTCACTCAGGTCCCTAAATCCTAATTGGATTTTTTCTATCTTCTTATTGACCCCTTCTACTATCTGTTTGATTTCTGATGTACTGTCTTCCACATCACTAATTCTCTGCTCTGTCTCTTCTAGTCTGCTGATATTTGCTGCAAGTGTATTTTTGATTTCTTGAACTGTGGTTTTCATTCCCATCATATCTGTTATGTTTTTGCGTATGTCTGCAATTTCCCCTCCAAGTGATGTCTTCATGTTGTTAACCTCTTTCATTACTTCGTCAAATTTGTCGGTGATAAATGTTCTGAGATCTTTCATTGCTTGTGCCAAGTTTTGCTCCCCTTCGTGATTATTGGTTTGTTGATTGGATTCAGCCATGTTTTCCTGATTACTGGTTTGGTTTGTAGATTTTTGTTGCTTTCTGGTCATCTCTTTATTTTGACAGATTTAATCAGTTCCTTAGCTTCTTTGTCTGCTCTTGGAGGTTAATTAGCTGTTATTTTTGCATAGGTGTTATATCTTCTCTTTGTCACTTTTTTCTTCTTATTCTAGTTACTTGTTGTTGGTTAAGTTCACTTTAAAGGAAAGTATTAGTGTTGGGGAAAGGCAATTGTGTAAGCAAGGGAAAAGTGTAAAGTAGTATTGGTGATATATGTTAACAAAGCAAGAATATGAGATCTGGGAGGATGGAGGTTAGATTCATGTAAATTGTGTAGAGTTATAGGAGTAGGTAGAGTACCTATTATGAGGTAGATGATTGAATATGGGAGGAATATGGTATGAGCTAAAAAGCTATTGATTTCGTGAGAGAGGGAAAGAGAAAAGAAAGGTAATAGTTTCAAGAGTGGATAACAGACAGAAAACAAAACATAGGTATTAGAAATTAAGACTTAGACCCTTTGTGGATTGAAGAAAGGGAGGTGGGAGGTGGAATATAGGAGAACCAGTAAATGGTGGCAGATATCAAGATGTAGGGGAAAGAGGATAGTGTAGGTAGCCTAAATCAGTTCACACAGAAATGAGGCAGTGAAGGATGAGAAAACCCAGCGAATATGAGGTGTTTCCTGCCGCACCTATTGTATAATTGAGTTAAAATAAACTAAGTAGAATATGAGGGACAAGAGGGAGAGAGACAACAGAAAAAAAGGGAAAAAAAGGGGGGGAGGAAGGGACGATAGGAAGAAAGGAAAAGAGGGTGGGCAAGGGGTGGGGAACAGGTAGGGGAAAGAAAATAAAAAATAAAAAAAACCAGATATACAAGAACCAGAATTAAAACACCCACTACACAGCACCTACCACAAAAAAAAAAACCCTTAAATAACTGAGTAAAAAAAGACTTTGGGGGATACGCTGTGAGAGAAGACTAGGGGATAATGCGGTGTTAGCAATCAGGAAATTGAAAAAAGTAAAGAATAAGTCAAAATGAAAATAAAAACAAAACAAAATGAAACGATAAAGAAAAAACGCCAACGTTGAAGGCTAGGGCATTTAAGGACCTCAGATGGACCTCAGTGCGTGATGGATTCAGGGATGGAAAGTCTGAGATATTGAGGACTCAAGAGGTGTGAGTCTCTGTAGTGTGGGCCACCAGAATTTAGGGAATTCAGACCTGGCAGCCTCCAATCTCGTCAACAGGAAGCCTGGGAGCCCCACAGTGTAACACAGCCCTCAGGGATCCCCACAGCTGGGTGCCAACCCTATGGGGGAAGTCAGATCCGCAAACTCTATATTGTGACTGAACCCTGCAATTCACTTTGCTGGGCTCATTAGTAGTTATCCTTCACTTCAGCTTTTGGACAGCTCCCGTCCTGTGATTCCAAACCACTGCCACTAGAGGGCGCCTCTACACCACAGCCACTTTACTAGTACAGATCCGAAGCCTGGCCTGTGACTCCGAAAACAGATTCGAATACCAGAATTCTCAAGCTTCGGCAGAATATTACCTAATCGGCTTCCAGACGTGTTCCCCCACCCCTTGCCGCAGCCTAGATCAATTTTCCAATTACTTCTCTTTATTGCCTACAGCCTATTTGGGTTGGAGAACGGTTGCCGGGCTTTTGGGGGCGGGGCTTCAGGCGGAAGGGCTATTGTTTATATTCTCACTCAAAAGTTTCTCCCGCTTCACAACAAAACACAGTCTATCTTCCGAAATCGATCCACAAAGGCGATCTGTCACATCAACCTGTCAACAGCTCACCCAGAGCTCCCGAACTCCTTAGCCCTTCAGAGCCATCCAAAAGCAGTGCCGCCCGGCTGGACCGCGGTTCCCCCCACCCCCAGCAGGGAGGAGCCCGTGTGCGGGTCTCACCTGCGGGCAATAGAACCCAAATTATATCTACTAGACCAATCCTCTCCTAGACCAATCCTCTCCATTACCTTTCCACCCGATGGATGTCCCGGCACTTCTGCCCTGCAAAAATCCCAAAAAAGCCCCACCTTGGAGAACCTGCAGCCACGCCCAGCCGTCTCTTCCCGGGACAGACCACAAAGGCAAGTTCACTCAGCGACCATCTTGTCTCCTCCCCCCATTATACACTTTAGATAGATCGTATGGTACATGAATATATCTCAATAAAACTGCTTAATAAATAAATAAATGTTGAAGAACAGGCAGAAATTGCAGCTAGGCACAGGAAGGGAAATAGAGAAAGATTGAGAAGTGAAGATTTTCTTTGTTTTTTTATTATTATTATCGAAATAATGAAATAATGTAGAAGAAAAATAGAATACAGAAGGATTTTTACTTCAACATATGGGTGACTCACCTGCTGAGACCAGGTTTTATGTTGGATATTCCCCAGGAAACTTCTGAGTCTAGAAGGAAGGTAGTAAACCCCGGGGAGGCGTCCTTCCTGCGGGGGCCATGGGGAGCTGCCAGGCTGGGACTGCGCAGCGGTGGGCGTGAGGAGAGAGCCCCTCTTCCCGCGGGGGCTGCGCAGGACTGCGTGGTGGTGCTTCCAGGGCTTTCTTCCCTAATGTGAGCAGAGGACTTCGGGTTCCTGCGCTACCCGCGTTAGTTCATCGTCTCCTCTCAGGGGACGTTCAGGAGACATGTTTGCCCAGAGCCCCCGCTCACTGAGGCTGCCAGCTCAAAGCCGGGTGTGCTGTCGGGCTTTTGCGGGCTCAGGACTCTTGCTGAAGACAATACTGACCGAGCTTCAGAGAGGAAAGACGTCTACAGTCCTGAAAGAGGTAGGAAAGTATTGCAGCTTCCCTTGGAGAGGTCGCGGCGGCGGGCGTGGCCGAGCCCTGGGCTGAGGGGAAGGGGCGCTCCTCGTGCGCGGCGCCCTCGGTGGTCACAGAGGGGTGCACTGTTCCTGCACCGCTGACAGAGTTGAAGGAAATGTTGACAGACTTACAAGTAGGGGCAGTGCAGCTCCCAGCACTACTTTCAAGTGTTAGTAACCCAAATTCCAACATTTATAATAACTTTATATTTCTGACTTTAAGTAAAGCAAACTTTTGAGTAAATTTTTTATTTAAGGTACCAGGGCTGGAGAGTGCATAGGGACCTTGTGTGTGGGAAGCTGGCAGTACACCACTGAGACACTTTGGATCCCCAGTGGTGGTTTTTTTGTTTGTTTTGTTTTAAGGAGTCACCGGAACCAAACTGGGACCTCACATGTGGGAAGCGGGTGCTCAACCCCTGGGGCCATATGTGTTCCCTAAATTCATTAATATTACTTTTAATTTATCTTGTCTTCAAGGACAAAACTGCCATGTTGTACAATTTCTCATGAAAAAGTGAGAATTTTCTGTTACTTCAAGTTTACCTTGCTGACATGTTCTTTTTTGCAGTGTGGCTGATACTGTTTAAAAAATACATAGAGGTGATACCTGCACAACATGAGAATGTAGTAAATGTCCCGGGATTATATCCTTTAAATTGGTTAGTTGTTTGTTATGAAGATTTTACAAGATACTTCGCCTTCCAGCTGTGATAAGTTGCACTAAGTAAAATTTATGCATCAACAGAAATCAGTTTTTGCAGTTCAAGACCCGATTGTGATTTTCAATACCTACTATTGCATACTGCCGAAAAGTACCTAAATTGAAATATGTCCAGGACTTCAATTATCAATTTATTTAAGAGCTGCGTCAGAAACTGTTGTTTTGTAAGTCATATGTATTCAGCGAAGGTAAATTTCTCCTGTAGAAATACAAAATCTAACTTTAATTTTGTATATTTCCCTGGAAAGGTGAAATCAGTATGCCTACAATCTCATTTTGTACATGCTTATCTTTTGTAGGCATGTGTCTGTAACAATATCTGTGTTTTTTAGATTGCCGAACAGTGTATTCATGTGGTAGAACAAGATACAGACAACTAATAGAAATTTGAAAATCTCAATGTACTCCATTTCCTAAATTAAGAAATTACTGTTGTTGAACAAATTACTGTTGTTCACTTTTCTTCTTAAATTTACTTGAAATGCACACAGATAATTGTTACTTCTTGAATAGACAGGTTTCATACCACAGTTTGCAATTAATGTTGAAAAAAATACTTGATAATTTAAATCACAATGAATGAGTGACTTTATTTTATTTATTCAGTCATTCAGTAATATAGGTGACATACAGACCTATGCAAGGAATGATTTGATAATTATTGCTGTGTAATTCTACCCTGTGGTAAAACTGAAGCCAGGAATCTGATATATGACTTGTTCACTTGTGGTACATTTCCACATGATTTGACCAACACTAAAATATTAACACAATGTCAAGATGTTTTCCTTTTTCTTTCTTCCTTTTTTTTTTTTAAGAGCAGCTGAATGATTTGGGCATTGGTTAGTATAATACCAAGAGCCTAAGGAGAAAAGTACAAAATGGCCCTTAACACCAATGTCAGTATATGGTTACAAGTAAGGATATTGCTAATTCTTGTGCTACTTAATCACTTTTGTTTAGAACATAAATCAAAGCCATTAACTTGCACTTGATGTATATGCAATACATATACAACCTTATGAAAAATACTTTTCATGAGAAACATTACACTTTTAAAATATTGGCAACTGAGTATTTGTGCTGATTTGTATTTTGACTTAGAACAAGAAGAGAACATGCAATTAGGGAGGTTTTTACTGAAAGCAAAGTACTTCAAGTTAATGGTTTTCCTGTGTCTTTGTACTTACCACAGGCTACCCAGCATCCTGAGAGGATTCATTGTGAGACAAATGTCAGTCACAGCTTTAAGACCTTACTTTGAAAGGAATTAAGGAGAAAGCAAATTGGAAGATAAGATTTCATCTTTGTTTTTGTATCGAAAAAGTTTCAATGAGTTTATTATAAATGTATCCAAGCCATTAATTTTTGCAGCATTCAAGTAAAGTCTATGAAAAGAGGTTAGTAGAGATCATCTAATCTTACCTTTTCACATCATACATTCAGGTCCGTGGCACAATCCCTAGCCAGTAGCAGCACAGCATGCTTAGCTATGTCATTAGTGACCTTTAATAGAAGTTAGTTTCAAAAACTGGGAGATTTCTGCTTTAGTCATACATTCTTTAACATCTTGTTTATTAGCAAAAATCGGCACACCAGATTTTTTTAGGTCCTAATGCACTATGTCTTCTACATTGCTTCCTACACTTCCTCTTGTAGGGGAAGTATGCCCAGTTTCATTCCTAGAAAATTGATAAAGGATGATAGTTTTCTCTGCATTATCCAGTCCAGCAATGATAACTTTGTGCTCCTAGTCGTTGAACAGCCTCCATATCCTGGTGTAGAGAATTCCCATTCTAGGGCAGCATACTCCCCTCCAGCCACCTGGGTCATCTGGCCTTCCCCAGTCCAAGGTAAGGGAGAGGAGAGTGATGCAGCAGAGCCTCTGCCTCTGCTGCTGCTGCTTCTCCCACACTTGGCAACCAGCTTAATATCTGAGAACTGCAAGGAGACCTAAACCCAAGCCGACCAGCCTCACAGGCCACCATCCTCTCCCAGTTCCTTACTGGTGGCTGCCATGGCACCTACCAAGTGAGCGGGGTGTGATAATATTTGAAATCATGATGAGTCTTTTTCAAATTCCTTAATTTTCTCTTTACTTTCAGTTTGAAAGTGACCATCCTTTTTCAGTGGTCATTGGCCCCGTATTTGGGGGATTGTTGCTGTTCCATTAGAGAATGTGGTGGAAATCCCCAGGATGGGAGTTCGGTATTCTTTCATTTGTGTGCATCTCTACCCACTGTGGCAAGCCCCATGAACATTGGAACATATTTATATACCTTATATGTATGCCCAGGTGAACTTCCTGTCATTTATCTCCCATCACTGAACAACCCACACCAGTGCTCCTCCCTTGCCATAGTTGTAACACTTCTGTGATCCAAAACTTCTTAAAAAATGGAACCAAGTATATTGCCAATTGATTAATAGGAAAATGAGGTAGTAATGATAGGTTTAAACATAAATAAAATCTATAATCATTTATCAAAACTAAAACTAAAAGTAAAAAAAAAATTGGGGTATTAAAATGAAAAATATTAAAAATAATTTATTTGTAATGTTTTCCCTTTCATCACTGTGATAACTCTTGTCCTGTATGTACAGTGGTAATTTCTTACATTTCTTCCTCAGTGTCTTTTTTTTTTTTCATTCTGTCTTCAAAGAAGGTTTAGGTCATGGTCCATATACCCAACATCCTCCCTTAAGAATTTTGAGGAATGGTCAGATGGAAAGAAAAAGGGTAACATAAAAATAGGGGTTATTTAAAAACTACAGTACATGATTACCTAAAGTATGTTTTTAAAAAATATACCCCAAAAGTGTTTTTTTTCAGAGCAGTGAATTTTTAAGAACAAATATAACAAAGAAGGTAAGATGCATTTCTAGGAATCAGTCCATGTTGTCAAAGATATCTGTTCAGGCACAATTGCTTGTTTGGACTTTTAAAACCCATTTTAGAAATGTCACCACTTTGATTACTCACTTTAGTGTATGTGGGAAACAAAGGCATGTTGTTTCCATGGAAGCAAGTTACTTCCTTGACCACTGAGTCAAGCTGTCCCTTATGATTATCGGTGCGGAGCACAATCTTGGCTGCGTCAGCACACCTGCAGGCAGAACAATACATATAGAACAGAACAATCTGGGCAACAGGATTTATGAGTATAGTTACTGATTCTTATAATAATAGTTCCAGTAAAGTTTGTTGGGTTTTCATCAATCACTAGTTAATATAGCATGAGGTAAGGGTAATAAGGTAACTAGATTTTGTGCTGAATGTCACGTAGGTTAGGGGTATATATACTAGCCCCCCAACTCAATAAAGTTGTCTGATGAGCTTGAGAAATCAATACTCTCAGATCCCCTGAACCCAATCTTTCTTTGTCTTTCATTCCCGATACCTCAGGTCGCCGAACAAGACTCTGACAGGTGGCGCCCAGACGTGGGGCCCGAGGCAGAGGATTCATCAAGACACGGCAGCGTAGGATCTTCCACCTCTGGATCGGGAACGCGGAAAGCTGAAAAGCCTTTTTTTAAGGTAAGGAGCATCGAAATTAATTAACCTGGGTAGATTGCTGCTTCATATTATTAAGTTTTGCTTTCCGCTAGCATCAGGGTATGGGTAATCAACCAGGACGCTTGGAAGAATATTCACAGGTTTTGAAAACACTGTTGCACAGTGTAGGTGTCACAGTTAAGACTGCAGATTTGTTAGAATTGTTTGCTTTGGTTCAAAAGCATTGTTATTGGTTTCAACCACAAGGAAAGAATTTGATGAATGTTAAGCAGTGGAGGCAAATAATGAAAGAATTGCAGAGAGCATATCAGAAAGGAGAGAATATACCTGTATCAGTTTGGGCCTTAGGACAGCATATTGCTGCTGAATTAGATTCTTTGCAGTCTGACAAAGAGGATGAGATTGTTCTTTTCTCAAGGGAGGAAAGGGTTATGAATGATACAGGTAAAGATAGGAATTTGGAGGAGGATCAGGAAGAAGAGGAGTTATTTGAAGTTAGAGACACAAATCCGTTCTTAACTAAATCCATGTCGGAGCTAAATATTTCTAAGGCAAACATATATCCTATTTTGACTCATGAGGTTCCTTCTGCACCTCCAGAACCTGGAAAAGTACCTAGTGGACTTTTCTCTACAGACCTGCCTTATGTTCGTAGCAGCTTTAAGCCAAATCCTGTGCCTGTTACTCCATTAATGAGATGTCTTTTACTGGGATCTAGTCAAGGTGAGCCTCTGGCTATGCAAGCTGTAGCAGCTTTTCCCGTAACTATTCAACAAATTCCTCCTGATGCTCAACACCCACAAGGGGGTGTCAAGTTTCATCCTGAGCCAAAAACTTTTAAACTATTGAAAGATTTAAAATGGGCAAAGATACTAAATAATGTCCTTGTTAGTGAAATCAGGCTTGTAAGAAAACTCTCTGCCAAAGTGTTAACTAAGATAAGGAAACTGTTCTGGCAGCAACTCTGCAACCCCCCTGCTGTCTGCATGACAATGTAGCTGTGGACTAGTGGGGGTTAATAGAGTTAAGCCACTGAAAAAAGAGGAAAACATGGCAACATTGGTGTTCTGTTTTATTTCCATGCTAATTCTAATTGGGCTTATTTAACCAAGATAATAAAATTAGTACAAAATTTTTATCAAGGTTTAAAAAGGAATTTTCAGTTTTAAATCAATAGTTTACTCCTGACCTTCAAGTCTCAGTATAGTCTTACAGAGTAATAATCCAAAAATGTGTGTTAATGGTCTGTCTAAACTGCTAAATTAGAGTTTTAACTACATTTATGCTGCTCAAGTTATCTTAACTGATTGCTGATAATGAATAAAAATGTTTCCAAGCACAAGCTTGCATGTTACAGGCAACATGGATTCCAGAAGAAATCTGAAGAAGTGATATTTAAAATGTGATATAATGGAGAGCTTAAAAGCAGCTATACCAAGAAAGTAAGAATTATGAGTTAATTGTAAACTGTATGTTTCTGTTACTGTGTTGTGATTGTTCTGTGTTTGTTCGTTCAATGTCAGTGTGTATTTTGATACCTCCGGATGGTAATATAAATTAATAAAAATTTATAAAAGAGCTCTATTCAAATGGCCAAAAATTAAATAAGCGCTTATATTAACACATAAGTTTACATGTTAATAAGGTCTCTACAATGATAAAAATTGTGAGTCTTGATTAACAAAATTACTATAAGTCTTTTTATAAAAAGTTGTTCTTGCCTAGATTGAAATGAATAGCTTATTTTTCTTCACAGGATAATATGAAGGATGTAAAACTTAAATGAATATTAAAAAGGTTAAAAGTTTGTGGGAATGCTAATTGAAATTTAATAAGTTTTTGCAAAAAAGTGTGTTTTGCCCTAAAGTAGGATGGCTAATTTTCATAAACTCTTGGAACTTAAATGCATGTGGCAAGTTATAGAAAGTATTGTGGTTTTAATTATTATAAAAGAGTGTGTGTCACAGAAACAACCTCTTATCATAGATTAAAGTAACACTGTAGTATGCAGCAATCCCAAACACTGCTAGTTGCAAAAGTTAATGTCCAGCTGTGTTGCTATAACTTTGTTTTAAAACTTGCTAAGATTTTCTTTAGTGTCTTCTTAGACAGATCAAGCCAGCTGCATTCCTCTATCTGTAAAAAATGCAACAATAAACTTCTGCGGTGCTTTTCAGGGCTATGTGCATAGCCCAACTATCTTGTACAGTATTTAATATAGTAATAGTAATAAAAAAGCAGCGTACGTTACTTCTTGAAAAGAACAGGCTTGGCAGATTCCATTCACGTCTGCTCAGCGTACTGAACTTGCTGCCATCATTAAGGTGTTATGCTCTTATCATTTCAGAAAATGGAGAAGAAATCTGGCTTCCGGCAAAAAGGATTAAACCTAGGACTGAAGAAGTGGAGTCTTCTACACATGTGGATTCTACTGACAGTGAGTGAAACTGGCAATGGTAATGGTAATTACACATATTGGGCATATATCCCTAATCCCCCATTACTTCGAGTGTTAACTTGGAAAGATCCTTCTTTTCCTGTCTATTTGAATAAAACTATTATATTTCCTGGACCCGTGGATGATAGGTTACCACTTAAGCCACGAGAAGAAGGACAAAAGATTTATAATCTCCTTCTTCCATTTGATTTCCGACCTCTTTGCATTGGCAATCGCCCACCATGTATGGCTGTGAAAAATAGAATGATGATCAATTTTAGCCATAATAATACTAAATCTTTGGTAACTTTATTCCCATTTTATCAATACCAAGAATATAAGTATCCAAGTTATAGTTGTCCTAAGAGGAATGCTGATGATATGCAAAGATGGTATGAATGCCATATGGGAAGAGGATCTGTCATTTTTAATGATTCCTATGGAATAGTTTGGGAAATTGCCCCTATGGGGAATCCCAACAAATATAAGGGCAGATTTATTTGGTATGGTATAAATAGCATGGGACAACAAATTAGTAATATGCAGTATCCCTTTCATGAACCCCTTGATTTAGATGAAAAAATAATTTTTACCAAAAATAATAGTGATTGGAAAAATATAGGGAAATGGGTTCCTTTTCCATGGTGCAATAGCACTGGAATCCATGATCAAAAACAAATATGGAAAGTCTTCTTAGGAGTGGCATTTACTTCTGAATGGAAAGGTAATAAAAGTATGGATGGACAATATTTACAATTAGATCAAATTCATCATTTTCAATCATGTGTCAGAGATCCACAAGTGTTTGTGGTAGGGAAGGCTACCATTACTGAAAATGCTTTGTTCTATAAGGATGGTGCTTTGTATACCTGCTTGTCTGAGAATATTTTACAGAATGGAAATATTATCACCATGGCTCGCTGAAGACGAGGAGTGTGGATCCCGGTGCAAATGAATCGGATGTGGCAGTCATCACCTGAAAGTCATCTTCTTTTCCACCTGGCTCAAGGACTGTTGAAACGATCTAAGAGATTTCTGGGACTTCTCATAGCTGGCATTCTTGGCCTTATCGGTGTCATCACTGCCGCTGCCACTGCTGCTGTTGCATTGCATGAGACGATGCAGACACAGCAATATGTGCATGATTGGCACAAGAATGCAAGTGACTTATGGCATAGTCAAGAGCACATTGATGAAGGACTTAATAACAGAGTTAGTGATTTGGAATCTGCTGTTTTACACTTAGGAGATCAAGTTTATAATTTGAATTTGTTAAGAGGATTGAAATGTGATTGGAATGAAAGTAATTTTTGTATTACTCCTTTGGATTATAACATTTCTATGTTTCAATGGAATAAGATCAGAAATCATTTGTTAGGACATAAAGGAAATATGTCATTAGAAATTGAGGAATTGCAGAAAAAGATTTTAGAAATGTCTCATAATCAGATATACGTAGATAGTGATAAGGATATCTTTAATGATTTGATTTCACATTTAAATAAGTTTAAACCTGTTGATTGGTGGAAATCTCAACATTTCTTATCTGCCTTAGGAATAGGGATATGTGTATTAATCCTGGTGCTCATGGTTGTCTCTTGCCTGGGAAAAGGTGTTTGCCAGAGATTGCACCATGTGGACACAATGGGACAAGCAAACAACATAGTACTTGCTAAAACTCTACAATAGTACCCTGAAGTCAGTGCGCATGGCTGGTAGTCAGTGACGGGCAACTTGGCTAGCCTTTCAGTCAACCTAAGACAGGGACGTGGCCTTTCGCTGCCACGCTTCCCCAGGACGGGTAAGGCTGATTGTGCGTAGCCTCGACCTAAGACAGACACAGTCACCCTGACTAAAACAAAAAGGGGGAAATGTGGGAAACAAAGGCATGTTGTTTCCATGGAAGCAAGTTACTTCCTTGACCACTGAGTCAAGCTGTCCCTTATGATTATCGGTGCGGAGCACAATCTTGGCTGTGTCAGCACACCTGCAGGCAGAACAATACATATAGAACAGAACAATCTGGGCAACAGGATTTATGAGTATAGTTACTGATTCTTATAATAATAGTTCCAGTAAAGTTTGTTGGGTTTTCATCAATCACTAGTTAATATAGCATGAGGTAAGGGTAATAGGTAACTTGATTTTGTGCTGAATGTCACGTAGGTTAGGGGTATATATACTAGCCCCCCAACTCAATAAAATTGTCTGATGAGCTTGAGAAATCAATACTCTCAGATCCCCTGAACCCAATCTTTCTTTGTCTTTCATTCCCAATACCTCGGGTTGCCGAACAAGACTCCAACAAGTGTATAGATTGTTCTTTTCTTTATTCTCAACCCATCTACCTAAAGGATTTTCTTATTTGTTGATCTTTTCACAGAACTAACTTTTAGTTGTGTTGATTCTATTTTTCTATTGTTTCATTCATCTCCGCTCTAATCTTTATTTCCAGCTTTGGATTTAGTTTGCTCTTCTTTGTGTATTTCCTTAAGATATAAAATTATGTTATGGATTTGAGATGGTATTCTTTCTAAATAAAGTTGTTTTTGCTATAAATTTCTCTGTTAATGTTTTCGGTGCATCTTTTAAGATTTGATATTTTGTGTATTCATTTCTGTTTCTCTCAAGGTGTTGTCTAATTCATCTCATGATTTCATTTGTGAACCATAGATTCCTGTGTGCTGTTGAGTTTCCACACACTGTGAAACTTTCTAATTTACCTTCTATTTTTGATTTCTAGTTTCATTCTACTTTGGTAAAAGAAGATACTTCATGTTTCAGTGTTTTTATATATGTTGTGGGGTAACGTGGTCTCTTCTAGAAATGTTCCATGTGAACTTGAGAAGAATATATTCTGGGGGATCTAGTTGGCTTATAGAGTTGTTCAAGTCCTCTCTAACCTTAATGATTGTCTGTCTAGTTTTTCTATCCATTTGTGAAAGTGGAAAATTAAATTCTCCAACTATTATGATAGATCTATTTCTCACTTAAAATATGTCATTTTTTTCCTCTCATTTAAGTGCTCTGTTGTTCCATGTATATATGTTTTTAGTTATTGTATGTTCTTGATATTGACCCTTTTATGAATATAAATGCTTTGTTTTTTTGTAGACATGTTTGTTTTAATTTTGTCTATAACTCAAGTGAGCCTAACTTTCTTTTTGTTATTATCTGCATGCCATATTTCAGTACTGTTGCCAACTTTCTCACTTTCAACCTCTCTGGGCCTTTGGTTCTAAAGTGGCTCTGGGGGCCAGGTATACTTCAGTGGTTTTTCACTTTAGTTTTTATAAATTATGTATTTTATTTCTAATATTTAAACCTGTCATTACTACCTCATTTTTCTGTTATTGAATTTGGCAATATATTAGACTTAATTTTTTAAAAAGTTTTGGATCACAACAGGATTCAACTATGACAGGGGAGGAGCATTGTTGTGGGGTGTCATTGATGGGGGATGCATGGAGAAGAGTTCACCTGCATATAGGGTATATAGATGTGTTTGGATGTTCATTGGGTATTGACAGAGTGGGTAGAGACTCACACAACTGAGGGAGTGTAGGATTCCCTTCCTGGGGAGCTCTGTCACATTCCCCAATGGGAAAGCAACCAAGTGCAAGGGCAATGACCAGTGAAGAAGGATGGCCCAATGATGAGCCCTCAATACTGATGACTATGCTTAATGAGCCTATTGTGCTTATAATTTCAACTTGGCCTGGTTTTGCAGGGTGCCTAAGAGAGCCTCCATGTTGCACAAATGGGGCCACTCTCTAAGCCAAACTCAACGAAACTCTCTGGGACATGACTCACGGGGATGAGCCTCCCTGGCACTGAGGATTACTACCAAGCACGGCTTGTGAAGCTACTAGAAAAAGACCTTGAATAAAAGGGGGAAATGATAAAGACATTTGAGTTCATAATCTTAAGAGACTTAAATGTGTTGGGAGGTCATCAGAGGGGTCGTGCTTACGCATGTCTCAGCAGGGTCTCAGAGACAGCCAAAGTAGATACAAACCCAGGTGGTGGTGCTTTGAGGACTACAGAACACCCAGGTCCTATGATCATGGCAGGTGGCTCCGGAGTTCAGTTCCTTGCCTTTGGGCCCATCCTTGGAATTTGTGCTCCTGAGTGTGATGAAGTTGGATTCAGATGTGACTTCTCTACACGTGTCTCCTCTGTGCCTCATGTTGAACCTCTGGTTGGTGCTGGGGTTGGTGTATGCCCAGGAGACTTGATTCTTTGGGCTGTCCATGTGCAAGCTGGGTCCTGAGCCTCAGAGGTGTTGCAACACCTCCTCTCCAATTCATTGGATTTACCCAGGTCAGCTGACAGGGAAATGAGGATGGAAGACCACCACACCAGGGAACCAAGAGAATCTACAGCTGTGGGCACAAGAGTCCCATCCACCAGCCATGTGGGATCGAAGCTCCTTCTCAGTTGAGAGGTGGAGTGGGCATCACCTTCCCAAGGCCCTCAGGATGGAGGAGTAAAATATGGATTAGAGTAGACTTACTGTATTTTACTATAAAATTATTGAGACTCTAAAAATGGGCTAAATTGTATCATTGATATGGAGACAATGGCCATTGGAGTTGCTGAACACAGAGTGAGGTTAAAGGAGTTGTGATATGGGGGCATTTTCAGGATTTGGAGTCATCTTGTATGATATGTATGAGACATTGTATGTGACAAAGCAGGCCATTATCCTGACATAACCTACTGAATGGACTGGGAGAGAGTGTAAACTACAACGTAAACTATAATCCATGCTGCGTAGCAGTGCTCCAAAATGTATTCATCAAATGAAATGAATGTGCCACACTAATGAAAGAAGTTGTTGATGTGGGAGGAGTAGGGGGGGTGTGGAGTGGGGCATGTAGGTACATCATATTTTTTAATATAACATTTTGTGTGATCTATGTATATTTTAAAAATAAAAGTATATTATAAAAAATAAAATGGGTCTTGGGGAGTGGGCGTAGCTTAGTGTTTGAGCACCTGCTTCCCGTGTATGAGGTCCCAGGTTCAATTCCTGGTACCTCCTAAAAAAAATCAAGTGGGTCTCTTACAGGCAATAAATGGTTGTATCATTGTTTATATATGCCAAACTTTGCTTCACTGAAGTAATTACTGAAAAGGTGTTAACTAAATAGAGCAGAGACTGCCAAAATATATCAAATTATGCACAACAAAAGAATTAAAATTGACACTTGTATTTTACATATATTTTTGGTCAATGTTTTTAATTGAAACTTTGTAGTGGACCATTCTAATGCCCTTCTCATTTCTGTTTTTCTCTATTTTAAACATTATCAAAATAATTTCTAACTTATAGGATGATTGCAGAAATAAAGAATAACGACATACATTCCTGCTTCTCATACCCAGATACACTGTTTTTAATATTTTGCCACATTTGCAGTTCCTTTCTTCTTCCTTCCTTCTCCCTCCCTTCCTCCCTCCCTCCTAGGTGTTTAAGGGTAGGCAGATACACCTTGCTCCTTGAACACAATATTCCATGTACATTTCCTAAGAACTAGAATCTTCACTAATGTAACTGCCTTATGTACTGTTAGATTTAAAATGTTTAATATTGCTATAAGTCTCTATTCCAATTTTTTACTATGTCCCAATAATGTCTCTGAGTCTTTTTTCCTCCATTATTAGATCTCGTCTAGGATCATATATTGCACTGAATTGTCCATGGCTTTAGTTGCTCTTTTCTTAAATTGTGGAAACATCTACAACATATACTTAACTACCTCAACCAATCTCACATACCATTCGGTGGGATTAATTACACTGACCCTGTGCTAAGGTCACTACCATCCATTACCAGAACTTTCCTATCACTGTAAACAGAAACCCTGTGTCCATTCTGTGTTAACTCTTCTTGCCCCTCTGTACTGCACCAGGTAAGCTGTAATCTACTTTGTCTCTGAATTTGCCTATTCTATTTGTTTCAAATGAGTGAGCTTATGCAATATGTCTGTGTGTCTGACATTTTCACTCAGTGTGATGTCTTCTAGTTCATTCATGTTGTAGCATGTATCAGGACTACATTCTTTTTACAACTGAATAATATTCCATTGTATGTATATATCACATTTTTTATCCACTTACCTGTGAATGGATACTCGGGTTCCATCCATCTTTTGGCTATTATAAAAATGCTGCTGTGAGCAGTGGTGTAAAACTATCTGTTCGAGTTCCTCCTCTTCCATTCTTTTAGGTATATGGCAGGTCATGTGACAATTCTGTTTTCTCCAAACTGTTTTCCACAGTGTGTGTTGCATCATTTTTTATTCCTATCAGCAATATACAGGGCTCTCTGATTTTCTCCATCTTTGTGGGTAGTTATTTTTAATATTCATTCTCATGATTGTAAGCTACTAATATTTCTCTTTTTTTTCAAACATGTTCTTGTGGTTCCATATATATTACTCATAATTTCCCATTTCAGCACTTTCAAGGGGACAATTCAGTGAGCTGAATTATGCTCATGATGTTGTACTTACCACCAGTATCCAGTTCCCCAAATTGTTCATTACCTCAAACAGAAACTATGTCCCCATTAAATAGTACCACCTCTCTCTTCTCCCCTCCAGCCTTTGATAACATAAAATTGACCTGCCTCTATGAAATGTCCTTCTTCTCATTATTTCATATAAACAAAGATTAGACAATATTTGTCACTTTATGTCTGGGTTATTTTCCAAAACATTATGTCTTCAAGGTTCTTGCATGTTGTAGTATGCATCGTGACATCCTCCACTTTTATGACTGAATATTATTCCAATGTGTGTATACCACTTTTTGTTTATTGATTCACCTGCTAATGGACACTTGTGTTGCTTCTACCATTTGTCTACTTGGAACAATGCTGCTATAAATATTGGTGTACCAATAACTATCTGAGTCGCTGCATTCGGTTCTTTTGAGCATACACCAAGAAGACTACAATGTCTCTAGTAATATTAGGATTCCTATTTCTGTGTATCTTCACCAACATTTACTTTTTTTTTAGCTAACAAAATCGTGGATGTTAATTGGTATCTCACTGTGGTTTTGATGGGCATTTCTCGGATAACCAGTGATGTTGTGTATCTTTTCATGTGCTGTTGGCTATGTGTATATTTTCTTGAGAAATTCCACTTAAATCATGAGTGAAGCCTCACTTCCTTAGACTTTACTGCATTGGGAATTGTTTTGTTTTTTTTCTCTAAGCAAGTTTATTAAGATAAATTCACATACTATCCAGTCCAACTAAAGTGTACATAAATGACTTTTTGTACAACCCCAGCATTGTGCATTTATCTCTGTAGTCAATTTTAGAGCATTTTCATTACTCAAAAAAAAAACAACAAACCCTACCCCTTAGCAGCCACCACTCAATTCCTCTGCCTTCCCCACCATATGTAACTATTAATCTAATTCCATCTCTATAAACCTATTTATATTCACTTTTTTAAAAAGATTTATTTTTTATTTATTTATCTCCCCTTCCCCCACCCCACCCCAGTTGTCTGTTCTCTGTGTCCATTTGCTGTGTGTTCTTCTTTTGGCTGCTTCTGTTGTTGTCAGGGGTGTGAGAATCTGTGTCTCTTTTTGTTGCATCATCTTGCTCCATCAGCTCTCCGTGTTTGCAGTGCCATTCCTGGGCAGGCTGAACTTTCTTTTCCACTGGGCAGCTCTCCTTACGGGGTGTGCTCCTTGTGCATGGGTCTCCCCTATGTGCAGGACACCCCTGTGTGGCAGGGCATGCCTTGTGCACATGAGCACTCTGCATGGGCCAGCTCCACACAGGTCAAGGAGGCCTGGGGCTTTAACCGTGGACTTCCCATGTGGTAGACGGACGCCCTATGCATTGGGCCAAGTCCACTTCCCTATATTCACATTTTAGATGAGTGGAGTCTGACGATATATAGTACTTTGTGTCTGATTTCTTTCACTTAGCTTAATTTATCTTTAGCCATTGATGGGAAAATATTAATGTATTACTATTCTCTACAGTTCAAGTTTGTTTTGGTGCATTTCCACCCAATTACCACCCTATTTTTTAACATCTTTTGATATAACATACATTTGTTTTGATTCAGGGAGGAATACTCTTATATTTATACTATTGATCACACACATTATCTACACACAGGATTCACTTTGCTTATATAGTCTCATACTTCATCTTCTAGCTTTCCTTCTACTGGTATACACAAACCTAAACTTTCCCTTTCAACCACCTACACCGACCCACGTGTTAGGACGGTGAACTATAATCACGATAATGTGCTATCATCACCTCTCCATTTTCAAGCATTAACAATCAGCCATATTATAAATCCTGCACATTTAAACCTCAGTCTATCTTCTGGTGACCTATATTCTAGCCATTAACTTCATGGGTTTGCTCATCATATTTAATTCCTGTTGGTGAGATTTTATAATATTTGTCCTTTTGCATCTTTGTTTCATTCAACATAATGTCCTCAATGATCATCATGTCCCATGGATTGAGAATTTATTTCTTACAGCTGAATAATGTGGTAGGTGGATGCCCTAACCATTGGGCCAAGTCCACTTCCCCTACGGTGATTTTAATATGCTCCTATAATCCTTTTTATTTCTGTAAGTTCAGCAGTAATATTCCCCCTTTTCAATGCAAATGATTTTTATTGTTTGCATCCTCTCCTTTTTTGTCAGCTTATCTAATATTTGTCATAAGTTTGGACGTTTTGTGTTTTTATTTTCATTCATCTCTAGATATTTCCAGATTTCCTCATGACTTCTTTGACCCATTGGGTCTTGAAGAATGTATTGCTTAACTCCCCCATATTTGTGAATTTTCCAGTTCTCTAGTTACTGAAGTTTAATGGCATTTCATTGTGGTTAGATATAATATTTTATATGATTTTGATCTTTCAAAATTTATTGAGACTTGTTTTGTGGTATAACATATAGCCTAATCTGGGATACAATTCTTGTGCACTTGAGAAGAATTTGTACTCTCTTGCTTTCAAACAGATGTGTTACATACTTCTTGCACATACATACTCTCTCTTTCTGTTATAAACATCTATATAGGACTGCTAGGGCTAGTTGATACACAGGTTCATTCCAGTCCTCCATTTCCTTTTGCACCTTCAGTTTGAAAATGCTAGCCAATATTGAAAGTGATATATTGAAATCTACTTCTATTAATACAGCCCCACCTATTTTTCACATCACATCTGTGAATGTTTGCTTCTTATATTTTGTGCCTCAAGATTATGTACACATATTTTTATAATTGACTCTTTTTTCAATATAAAGGGTCTTCCATTGTTCCTTCTAAAAGTATTTGACTTTGTTTTGTTTGATGATAATTTAACCGTTCTCACTCTGTTTTGCTTAATATATTCATGGCATACTTTCCATTTTTTCACATTTAACCCCTCATGTCTTTGAATTTAAGATGTGTCTCTTGTAGGCAGAATATAGTTGTCATGCTTTTTTATATATTGTTCTGATTTCTGCCTTTTCACTGGGATATTTAAGCCATTTACTTTATTTTTTTTAATTTTTTTATTTTTTTCTCTCTTTTTAAAAAATATGTTACATTCAGAAAGTATAAGAGATCCCCATATACCCCCACCCCCCTCATCCTACTCCTCCCTCATCAACATTCTCTTTCATCATCATGGGACATTCATTGCATTTGATGAATACGTTTTGAAGCACTGCTGCACCACATGGTAATGGTTTACACTGTAGTTTACACTCTCCCCCAGCCCACCCAGTGGGCCATGGCAGGACATACCGGGTCCAGCATCTGTCCCTACACTATCACCGAGGACAACTCAAAGACCTGAAAATGCCCCCACATCATATCTCTTCTGCCCTCTCCCTGCCCTCAGCAGCTACTGTGGCCACTTTCTCCACATCAGTGCTACAATTTCTTCCATTACTAAACCCAATAGTTCCATAGTAGAATATCAGTAAGTCCACTCTAATCCATACTCTATTCCTCCATCCTGTGGCCCCTGGGATGGTTATGTCCACTCCACCTCTATATTGAGAGGGGAGCTTAGATTCCACATGGATGATGGATGCAGTTCTCCTGCTTGCACTTGTAGGCACTCTTGGCTCCCTGGTGTGGTGGTTGACCTTCTTCACTTCCCTGTTAGCTGGTCTGGTTAACTCCAATAAACCAGAGTGTAGGAGTTCCAAGTCTGCTGAGGGTCAGGGCCTGCTGTCATATGGGCAGTCCAGAGATTCAGGTCTCCTGAGTATACACCAACCCCAGCACCAACCACAGGTTCAGTAACAGTGGCAGAAGAGACATGTGTAGAAACGTCACATCTAAGTCCAGCTCCGTCACACTCAGGAACACAAACTCCAAAGTAGGGCCAACTGACATGACACTGAATTCTGGAACCATATACCATGACCATAGAACCTGTAGGTCTCTGTAGCCCTCAAGAGAACCAGTACCTGGGGTTGTATCTACTTGGGCTGTCTCTGGGACCTTGCTGAGGCATGCCTTAGTGCAAACCTTCTGATGACCTCCTGACTATTTTTTGGAGACTCATAGCCATTTAAACTCATTTGTTCTTTCCATTTCATCCTTTTATTCAAGTTCAAAAAGCAGATTTTAACACCTGATATTACATGTAGGCTGAGATATTCTGCTGGTCTGAGTTGACGCTTTTATTCAAGGTCTTTTTCTAGTTACATCATCAGTTGGTGCTTGGTAGTAATCCCTCTGTGCCAGGGAGACTCATCCCTGGGATTCATTTCCCATGCTGGTGGGAAGTTAATGCATTTACGTGCTGAGTTTATAAGCCATTTATTTTAAATAAAACTGCTGGCAATGCACGATTTCTGCCATTTTGCCATTTGGTTTTTCGGTCATACTTTTTTTGTACTTCAATTTATTTTTCTTTTAATAATTTTTTTTTTATTTTTAAAGATTCTTTAGATACATAAATGTTATATGAAAGATATAAGCGATTTCCATATGCCCTCCTCCCAGGCCCTCCCACTTCCCCACATTAACAACATACTTCATTAGTGTGGTACATTTGTTTCAATTGATGAACATATATTGGAGCATTGCTACTAACCATGGACTACAGTTTACACTTTGTTCCACACAATTTTGTAAGTTTTGACAAAATACACAATGCTCTATATCCATCATTGCAGTGTTAGGCAAGACAAAGCCAATATCCCAACGATGTCCCCATGTTACACCTAATCTTCCCTCTCCTATCCTTGAGAACCTCTGGTGGCCACTGCCTTTACATTACTGATAGGAGTTCTTCCATTGCTAGAAGAATAATAAGTCTATACTATGATGATAGTTATTCTACTTTAGTCCGTTGTTGATTCCCCAGGCTTGAGGATTTTGAGATGCTGATGCCCATTCTGCTTATAATTTAGTGGGGTCTTAGATCCTATGGGGCAGATGGATGAAACTACCTTGCTTGCAGCTGTAGACACTCTCTGTTTCTTGGGATGGGCATTGTCCATCATATCTCCTTGTTAGTTGTCCTGGGTGAGTACAATGAACTGGAGAGTAGGCATTGCAATTCTGAGATTCAGGGCTTACCTGGCACATGGGTGAACCAAAGATTCAAGTCTCTTGACATACACCTATGAAGTGTAACACTAATTCTAATACTAACTAAAGGAAGGGGCAAAAGAGCCATGTGTAGGGAAACCACAAATGAGTCCAACTCCATTACACTGGGAGGCTAAATTCCAAAGTAATACTCACTGACAGGGTTCTGAATTCCTGAACTGTCTTATAGTTTATGGATGTCTCTAGAGGCTCAGGAGCCCCACTATTTGAAGCAATTGTTTACTGTGCCAGTCAGTGAGATCCTGCTGTGACTCTGGAATGACCTCCAAACTCACTTTGAAATCTCTTAGCCATTAAAACTCATTTGCATGTACTGTTTCCCCTTTTTGGTCATGCTCTTTTCCCATCTGCATTGCTAATTGGTGCTTAATAATAATCCCTCAGTGTGAGGGAGCACATCCTTGGGTGTCAAGTCCCACCCTAGGGGCAAGTATTGCATTTTTGGGTTAGAGAGAGATGACATGTGAATAACAGGGAGGCTTTCAGGAGGTAATTCTTAGGCAATCTCTAATATTAGGCTAAGTTTCAATTTCAAAAGAAAAGGTGCATAAGTAGAGTCATCAATATCAAGGACCTGGCATGATGGTCTGTTTTCATTCACTCAGCGCTGATCCTTGTACTTGGAGGATTCTTGCTGTTATATTAGAGAATGTAGCAGAACTCTACAGGATGGGAATTCCATATTCTCTCAGTTATTGTGTGTATCTCCACCCACCAAGACAGTGCCACATGAACACTTGAACATATATGCCTTAGAGGCATGCCACAGTTGAACCCCTTCCCATGCATACCCATCACTGACACCCCACACCAGTAATCCTCCCCACCACTGTTGAGACCGTTCTGTGAATCAAAACCTACCTCTCCAAAAATGAAGGCAAGAAAAGAACCACATAAAATTAATAAGAAAATGAAATAATAATTAGAAATTTTAAAATAAGCAATAAAATACAAAAAAAATTTAAATAAGAAAAAAATTAGATATTTTTCTTTTGTCGGTGTAAGATATGTTCTCTTGTGTGTAAAGTGACCCTTAAATCTATATATTCCCCCAGTGTTTAATTTTTTTCATTTTTTCTTCAAAGAAGCTTTAGGATACTGAAAAGTCACATAGAGAATGCAGGTGATTCCCATATACCCATCACACTTCCCCTTTTCTCCTCTCCCCTATTAATAACCTTTTATATGCAGATGGTACTTTTGTGGCAATTGATGTACAAACATTGAAGCATTGCTATTAATTATTGTCAATTGTTTACATTATGGTTTGCACTTTGGATTGTACACTTTTATAGGTTTTGATGAAAGAGAGTAGAGGGTTGTGAACCGATGCCCACACAGGCAAAATCTGTGATAAGTTGGAAGGGTGTAGCTGTGCAGTAGATGATGGTGACAGTGGTCCAGTGATTTGATTGGGTTCAGTGATGCTGGTCTGAGGAGTAGTGGAGTTGGGGGGTTTGGTTGGACTATGTGGAAATAGGGGATGGTCAGGGAAAGGAGCAAGTGGATTATGGGTATTTGCAGGTTTGTGGTTAAAACTGCATTGTTGGCAATGTTCTTTTGGCAGATATGGCAGGGAAGGGTTATTGGTGTAGGGTGTTGGGTATGGGAGTGCATGGGACAAGACACAGCTGGGGCAGGCTTCTATGGAATATATAAGTGTTCATTTTGTCATAGTGTGTAAAAGCAGTGTGGGGAGACCCACACAATAATTAGGAAAATGGAAACTCCCATCCTGGGGCATCCTGCTGTGTTCTCAGTTAGAGGGACAAGAATTCCTTGAAAAGATAGGCAGTGCCTAATAAAACAGACAGTATGTCAAGCCTTAATATTATTGCAAGAACTACGAATGTTATTCTTCAAAAATTGAAAACTTAGTGGTTACCACAGGTGCTGAAGGGAAGGGTAGGAAAGAACAGAATAGGTGGGATGTAGGGCATTTTTAGGGCATTAGAATTGTTCAGCATGATCTTCAGTAATGGATATAGGCTTCTTCAAATTTTGTCATTTCATTCTTTACTGCCTCCTTTTGTATTTAGTTGCTCTTTGGTTGTAAACCGATTTGAATCACTTCTCATTTCCTTTTTTGCATAGTTTTTTAATATTTTCTTTGTGATTGCCATGGGGGTTAATTTAACATGTAAATCTGTAACAGTATCTTTAGATTTGATACCTACCTAACTTAAATATCATCCACCAACTATGTTCAGGTACTCCTCCATCCTCCCCTCTTTATGAAGTTGTTGCCACAGATTACATCTGGATTTGTTTTGAGTTCCAAACCATATATTAATCATTATTAAGGCATTTGAATGGTATATTCTGTATGTTGAGTTGCATACCAAAAAGTACAGTAAAATAGTACTGGCATTTATAATTTCCCAGGTAATTACCTTTACTGGAGATCTTCATTTTTTAATGCTGCTTTGATCTTTTTTCCCCATCTGATGAACACCCTTTAGTTTTTCTTGTGGGTTAGGTCAAGGGGTTGTACCAGGCTAGTAAGATAGAAAATCAATAGATGGATCTGGAACCTGACAGGAAGTCCATGTGTACATCAGCAACCCCAAGATGCTGCTGGAAGACTCTTCCCAAGATTCTGCCACTGAGAAGAAGGCTTCCTCCAGAAGCCAGGAGAAGCCCCAGATATTCCCCAAGGACTTTATCATTTGGCCCTCTTGGGGCATGGATGGAGGAAATAAGCAATCAGAACAGTCAACAGCTGGAACTCCTTCCTTGCCATTAACAAAGAAGTGGGATAATTAACAGGTCAAAAGGCAGGCAGGCATGGGGCCTAATCATGCTCTAGTGTGCTCTCTTGCCTCTGGACCTGGAATGCAGCTGCCTGCCTCCCTGCTTGAATCACAGTGCAAGTAAAACCTGGGCATTTATAACCTATAATGGGAAATTGTAGCCCATAAATCAGCCCTCTTTATCACTTTTCAGCCACTTCCTCTCTACCTGGGGCCCTGCTGTTATTTTCTCCCATTTCTCTTCCCCCCCCTGCCTGAATAAATTACTAGCCTAACTCACCCAGCCTGCTCTTGAAATGCATTTCTGCAGCATAGCCAAGAACCTAAATAAAATCTGGTAAAGGGTGAGGAACCCTCAGCTTTTGTTTATCTAAGAATGCCTTAATCTCCCCCTCAGTTTTGAAAGAGAACTTCTCTGGATATAAAAATTTTTGGTTCTAATCATTTTCTTTTAGTACTGTGTAAATATTTCTTCCCACTGCCTTCTTGCCTCCAACATTTCTAATGAGAAACTGGCACTTAATGTTATTGGGGCTCCCTTGTGCATGACACGGTACTTGTCTCTTCCAAATTTCTGTATTCTTTTGTTATCTTTGGTGTGTGACTCATTCTTTTAAGTAAAATTAGACCTTGTTCCTCTCAATTTCATGAACCCATTGGCTTCTTCACTACAATTCTGGAATCTTGACTGAGCCCAGTGGTGTTTTCTCCAAAGTTATTTAAGCAATGTCCTTAGAAACCTGTGCCCCACAGTACCTGGCATATTCCTTTCCATGGGTTTTTGTTTAATGTGATGCACTGTGGCCTGTAGTTGATGGCATGTGTTTTCTGTGAAGCTTCAGAATTGAAATTGTCCATTGATGACAAAACACCAAAAACTGCCCAGTTAACTTATTACTGATTTATGAAACTGAAAGTTCTGGTGAAAGTTCATTACAACAGTAATACAATTGAGAAGATTTAGTTGCTTCTGTGAAATTGTGACCAATAACACTATACTGTTGACTATGTTAGAGAAAAAATGGTGCTCACTGGGACATGGAGACTGAGGATTGCAGGCAGGCAGGAGTTTACTGGGAAGCTCTCCCAGCGGAGTGGTCTGAAGATGAGGCTTAAGCTCGCTCATGGAAGGTGCAGATGTAAATTTATACAGTACATCAGTAGGCAGGAAAGCATTAGTTCAAGGAGAGAGTGTTAGACTCTGAGTATAGCCTCTGTAAAAGTGAATTATTCTCATGCAGGGCTTGGGGGTAGTGGACTAGGAGGCAGGGTATTCTTGGAATGCAGGGGCCTGGAAGGGATGGGTCCTTACTGGCTCCATTTCCATTGTGCTGTCCTCTGCAGTAAGCAGCTTTGCTCAATGAATAGGGGTGGAGTTACTGCCTTATGATCTGTTAATCAGTGCAAACCTTGTAGCTCTAACATTCCTCTTAGATTACATGTATACGATGAAGGACCTAAGTAATGGGAATACTGGGCAGAAAGAAAGGACGATTGCAGGCAAAGATGTATTGGGAAACTTTCACAACAGAGGGGGTTTGAGGAATAAACCACAGCCCAGCTCTGGCAGAGGCAGTCATGATTGGAGGAAAGAGGGTATCGACTCATTCTGGCTCCTTTCTGCTGTTTGGGGGCTTTAGGGGTTCTCTTTTCTTGCAACTGGTGGGTTTTGCATTGTGAGGTGGTTATTGACTGTTCTTGTAATAGGAAGGTTTCATTTACATATTCTTGGGTGGTTTGAACAACTTGGTGGATGAATCAGGTAAGAAGCTGTAGGAGATAAAAACCACACATGAGAAGGAGAAAAATTATTAGTGGGCTTATTAGAGGTATTAGTATAGCATTAAAGATGAAGAAAAATAGGAGAGCCATGTAAAAGCAAAAATGTTTTGAGAGTTTCCATCTAGGGAGATTGTGAAAAAGGCATCTTTGAGGTCCATTACTGTGTAATGTGTGGTTTGGGGAAGGATATGTGAAAGGAGGCTATAGGAGTTGGGGACTCAGGGGACTATAGGCTGGGATGCTTGGTTGACAGCTCTCATGTCTTGGACTAGACAATAACTGCCATTAGGTTTTTCAACAGCTAGGATAGGTGTATTATACGAGAGTTGGTGGGGCATAACAGCACTGTGGCACAGTTTGTCAATGGTGGGTTTAAGTACACATTTGGCACTGAAGGAGAGAGGCTATTGGGGAATGTTGATGAAAGAAGGGCTGTCTTTTAGGGTGATTTTTACAGGGGAGAGGTATGAGACTATTGAGGGAGACTCAGTGTTCCAGACTGGGGGATTTACTTTCTGTTGTAAGATAAAAGGGATGTCAGTAGGAGGGGAAGTAGAAGTTAAGGCTGGGGCTGGAGAAAAAAGGAGAAGGAAGCCAGCTGGGGAAGGTAGTGAAAAGGAGCTAGAGGAGTGCAGTTTGGATAGAATGTCTCCTCCTAAGAGTGGGGGGGGGGGGCATGATGGTATAACTAGGAATTGGTGTGAGAATGTGAGATTTTCTGTAGTGCAAGGGAGGGGCTGTGTAATCAAGGGGATGTGTAACCACAGTAGAGTTTGAGGAAGATGTCAAATATCCTGAACGTTCTGAAAGGACCAAGTACGTGGCCCCTGTGTCAGTTAAAAAGGAGCTCAGCTTACCTCCAACCTTGATCATAACCCTCAGTTCCCACCTACTGATGTTGATGAGGGGCCCCTCCAAATCCAGACCTGTCAGTCTTCTGTTGTTATTCTGAGTAGGCCAGGAAGGCAAGATGATCTAGGCCGGTAAGGTGTATTGGAGGGTCTTTCTCAGAAACTGGGTTTTCAGTACAATCCGACTTTCCATGGTCTCTAATAAGTCAGCACACCAGAGAAGCCCTGGCAGGGTCCTAGATTGGGGTGTGCACATGCCCAGTGTCCTTCCTTCCCACACCCAATGCAGGGTCCAGGTGGCGGCCTCAAGGAAGAAGAGGGATGGGGTTCTTGGAAATTGACTCTGAGGGCAGCAGCAAGGAGGGAGGCTTCAGCTTGATCTCGCTTGTGTTTTTCTAATTTGTCTTCCTCCTCTCTATTGTTGAAGACCTTGAAGGCTGCTTTAATTAGGTCTTTCTGAGGGGTTTGAGGGGCCTTCTGTAATTTCTGCCGGTTTTTTTTTGTTTTTGTTTTTGTTTTTTTTTCTGATATCTGGATATGTCTTAGTGATACAGTGGCTATGGGAGTGTAGTCGTCTGATTCAGAATCTGGGTCAAAATTAGTATATCTGAGGAGTGATTAATTTAATCTTTTCATAAAGGCAGCAGGATTTTCATCTGATTTGGGGGAAATTTCTTTGATTTTATCATAATTTACTGCTTTGAGGGCTGCCTTTTTCATGCCTTCTAGTATGCAGGTTATGAAGTGAGCCTCACTATCTAAATCTCTGGAATCTGCCTGATATTCCCACAGAGGGAGGCTGTGGGAACTGTGACAGCACCAGGAGCACATCAGGGAGGGCCCTGTGTGTGCAGGGAATCGGCAAAGGCAGCGGCTGCAGCCCAAACGCAGCTTTTTTCCATGGAGCTGGTAGAAGAAATTGTTATGACATAAAATATGTAGAGTGAGAAGGGAATGTGTATTTTAACTTTGTTTTTCTGAGAGGAGTGTTGGTATTTGTGTACAATTAAGAGGTGGAGAGGGTTAATCTTTGTGCTTACAGAGGTGGAGGTGGGCAGTGGGGAGTGAGGAGGATGTAGTCCTCATGAACTACTTTGAGGAGGGGAGTATGGAGGGGCAGAAGAGGGCACAGCAGAGGGCGGAGGGGAAGAAGGTGGTGGCAAGGATGAGGATGGAGGCAAAGTTGGAGGTGCACAAGGAGGGGTACAGGAGGAACTTGGTTTGCTGGATCAACATTGAGATTTTCAGGAGATTTGGGAGGTGGGTGAGAGGGAGATGGAAGTTTCTGAAGGAGCAATAGGATTTGGTAAGAGGAACATGACTGACAGAGAAAGACGCTTTCAGAGAAATAGGGAGACCTGAATGTAAGGACCTCTAACCACTGGGCATTGCACTGGATGAAGTTTTCCAGATCTCTGAGGATCTGTGTGTCAATGGTACCATGTTCCAGCTGTTGACTTTCATGTTCTAATTTGTACTGAGGCCAGATTGTAGTGGAGTAATAGAGAGGAGTTGAAGGAGTTTTCCCATTTTTGGAAGCTGGGATGAGGTCAGGGACACTCCAGGGTTGACTGAGCACCTCAGGCATCCCCAAGGTAGTCAGAGAACATTAGCAGAGGAAGTCCACACCCAGGACCAGACATCTCTGACTCCTGAGGGGCTTCTGGGAATGCAGGCCAGGCATCTGCTGTGGTCCCTAGAAATGGAGATGATCATTAACCTAGCCAGGATCTGTGGGGTTGTCTAAAACAACAGACATAAGACAAGATCCTCCAGAGGAGAATTCCCTTAACTCACCCAGCTGGTGATGGGAGTCCCGTGTTGGATGAAGCTACAGCAGCAGCAAGGGCAGTTCTCTCACCACTCTGCTGGTGTCAATACAATCCCAAGTGTCTCTGGGGCTTGCTCTGTCTCTGAGGTTCACTGTGAGGAGTTCCAGGAGAGGGTGAAAAGGAGGAGAGCACTCAGAGTTGCATGACCAGAATAAGGAGTAACCCGGGGTGAGCTGCCACTGCCCAATGTTTCCCAGGTTGCAAGGTGTGGTGGTGGGGGGCTTCTCTTCCTGGATCCCGGGTTTCCAGGAAAATATGTTAGATGTTGGGATGAGACAGTTGGGATGCAGAGACCAGCGATTGCAGGCAAGGATTTATTGGGAAACTCTCCTAATGGAAGGGGTCTGAAGAATAAATTTCAGCCTGCCCCTGGCAGAGTCAATCATGAATTTATCCAGTACATCTACAGGCAGGAACGTGCTTAGACAGTGGGAGTGGGTGTGGGCTTAGGTAAGGCCTGAGGGCGTATAGGTTGGCTAGGTGTGGTGGGCGAAGGGCAGTGAATTCTAGGAGTGTGGGAAGGGTTGGTGGGGTCACGTGGCTTTTTTGTATTCTTGTGAGGAAATGAACTGTATCAGGACACGTTGGCTCAGGAAGGGGATCTGTTCTATTTCATGAGACATGGCTCCTTCTGAGGAAACTTCCCACTTCCATGATATGGCAGGTTAATAATAAACTTGCAGCTTCTACAAGTCTTAGCTGTTATGGTGGCTAGGGATGGGGCCTAGTATTGTCATAGGAGACTTTAGATTACTACCTTTGGTTTCAAAGCATTTTTGAGTGATTTTTTATTGTTCATGGATTTAAGATTCCCAGCCAGCAGAGCTGCATAGACCAGGATGGTGATCAAAATGACCACATTTTCCCACTTTAGAGAGTTTGAAGCACAGGCAACAACAATGTATTATTACTTGCCCTTTTGGGCTTGGGGCAGCTGGCACTTTAACTTGTAATTTAGACTTAGTCCTTTGCTGACGGATCCAGGTACAAAGTTACAAGAGTTGGGTTGCAGTATCTGCAGCACTGACAGCATACCTTGCCCCTTCTGATAGAGGGAGGGGCTGATGTAATCCACTTGCCATCGTGCTCCTGGAGTCTCTGCTCAGCCAGTGTGTCTCATCCAGTGAGGTAATGGTCAGTCATTGGGTGAGCACGATGGACACCTGGGGTTGATGTTCCTGAGCTGCTGATGAGTGACAGACAGTTGGAACTACTAGACTAGGCACCACCAGGTCTGGTATCCACGGTGTTTGCCTTTTCCGTGGAGCCACTCTGCTGCCTTTGGGTCTCAGTGGGATGGCTCTGGATCTACTTGAGGGCATCTGCCTCAGCAGTCTCAAGAGAGATGTTAGAGGAGGGGGCAGGGACATGATAGACTGTTACCTGTCACTGCTGGCAGTTGTTCCAGATGTTCTTCCACAGACTTCTCTTCCCCACAGAGGGCAGCCCACAGCAGTGCATTGTTCCTGTCTCATGCTTTGGTTTCTTCTAGGAATTGTGACTAAAACTCAAGTGTTATTTGTTTAGAAAGTTGTCTCTACCACTCACCCCACCCAAAGCCAAGATTGGTACTGGCTACATCCAATATACAGAACAAGTTAAGACCTACCCCTTTACCGCTTGAGCCTGTGTTATTGTTTTAAAAGCACCTGCTGGGGGCTGTGGGGGATGGGGTTCCCATTTCCCAGCACAACCTTTTCTGATTAACACATGAGATAACTTCTAATATCTGAGCTAAGTGAGGGTTGAAGGGTGTTCAAGATCCCAAAAATATTATAAGCCTTAGCAATATAAGAAAATGTACTTTATCAGTTACAACAGAGGATACAGTTTTTTGTTTTACTTAACTAAACACCATTTAAGATAAAATTGTCTTTGATGTTTCTTTTAATTCTGAAAAAAAAAAGCAAGGTTACTGATTGGCATATCATCAAGAAGGTTACAACCACTGGTTTGTTTGTTTTTTTTTTTCCACACAGCCAAAATTTTGCCACCAGGACAAATGATTTGCCTATGCACATAGCCTTGGGGAAGCACTGTAAAATCACAGCTGGCCTTCTCACATGAAGATGAATGTAGACTGGATTGATTTGCCTAAGGAGATACTAAAGCAAGCTTTAACAAGTCTTAAACAAAGTGATAGTGACATAACTGGATATTAATTTTTTTAACACACTTGGAATATTTAGGAATGCTACAGGCAGCAGTGGTGTTACTTTAATTCATGATAATCTACTCTTATGCACCAACCCTGACAGCCCCTCGAAGTCACTCTTTTTCTGCGGCCATAGAGCTGCTTCTTTAGTGGAGGTGGGGCAAACCAGTTGAACACAAGGTTAAGCATGTCTCTTGATTTCTAGATGGAGAGGCTGTTTCTGTGACACAACCAATTTAAAAAATAATTAGGGAAGTGGACTTGGCTCAATGGATAGAGCATCCACCTACCACATGTGAGGTCCATGGTTCAAACCCAGGGTCTCCTTGATCCATGTGGAGCTGGCTTATGCACAGTGCTGATGCACACAAGGAGTGCTGTGCTATGCAGGGGTGTCCCCCATATAGAGGAGCCCCATGCATGAGTGGGCCCCATAAGGAGAACCACCCAGTGTCAAAGAAAGTTCAGCCTGCCTAGGAGTGGCACCGCACACATGGAGAGCTGATACAGCAAGATGACGCAACAAAAACAGACACAGATTCCCTTTGCTACTGACAAGAATAGAAGCAGACAGGGAACACACAGTGAAGGACAGAGAGTGGGGGGTAGGGGGAAAGGGGAGAGGAATAAAACATAAATCTTCAAAAATATAATAATAATTAAAGCCATGGTTAACAACATTATACTTTAATATTATGCTGAAACATCTTTTAGATTTTCAGGAATTTTATGCGCTCTTTTGAAGTGAGCATTTTAGTGATACTACGTTGATTAACAGAGGTTTAAAGAATTCCTTTTAATTTGATGACACTTTTATTTTTATTTTTAGATTTATTTATTTATTTCTCTCCCTCCCCCCCCACCCTGCCCCAGTTGTCTGTTCTCTGTGTCCATTCGCTGTGTGTTCTTCTGTATCTGCTTCTATTGTTGAATTGTCAGTGGCACCAGGAATCTGTGTCTATTCTTGTTGCATCATCTTTCTGTGTCAGCTCTCTGTGTGTGCAGTGCCAGTCCTGGGCAGGTTGAACTTTCTTTAACACTGGACGGCTCTCCTTACTGGGAGGGGTCCTTGCACATGGGGCTCCCCTACATGGGGGACACCCCTTTGTGGCATGGCACTCCTTGCATGCATCAGTACTATGCATGGGCCAGCTCCACACGGGTCAAGGAGACCCTGGGTTTGAACCATGGACCTCCCATGTGGTAGAAGGGTGCCATATCCATTGGCCAAGTCCACTTCCTCATAACACTTTTAAACACTTTCCATTCAACTTACATCAATTGAACTCAAGTATTCTATTATTTTACTTTTTGCCAAGGTGAAAGATATTTTTCAGGGCTTGACTCTGGGAAGACAGTTTTGCACATTATGTTTTTTTAAAAGTGATAAGATTTATTATTATTATTTTTAACAGCCAAGGAAATGATAGGATATGTAGCTGTTCTGATAAAAAGAGATTTTTCTTTTATATACTGGTTAGTCAGGAGAAAAACTTTTTGCAAACTTTTAGCTAAAACAGACCACTAGTATATTCTTTCATATTACAGCTTTGAAAACTTCATAGATAGACATAATAAATTTTGCTCACCTTTAACTACAAAAATTTCTTTTTCATGAATCTTCTGCACGTTCTGTATTCATTCAGGTTTTGTTTTATATTTTAACTTTTCTTGATAACCAGTTCTTTTGTCTTAGGACAAAATTACTGTTTTTTTTTCCTTAACAATATGGTGTAACACATTCTATACACCCTACATACATAAGTCACTAAAATAATTTTGGGAACTGTCTCAAAACAAATTTCTTACAGCATGCAACGATCATGATTACATTAAGTAAGAGGTATTTAATTTTAGCAGTGCAGGATAACTACTTTCCCCATTATTTTATGAAAGCTTATGATTCACAATGGAATCAAACTTATCTTTTTTTCTATCACAACTTTAATATGCAGATTGAGATGACTTGACAGGTTTTCCTGTTATGAGGTTAATCATGAATTCAGTTTCTGTTTAATAATGACTTTCTAGAACTCCTATATCTCAAAAATAAAAGGACAACCCATTTAAAAAATGGGCAAGAGATTTGAACAAATACTTCTCCAAAGAAGAAATAGAAATATCTAAAAAGCACAGGAAAAAATGCTCCAAATTACTAGCTATTAGGGAAATGCAAATCAAAACTACAGTGAGATACCATCTTACTCCCATGAGACTGGTGTCTATCAAAAAAACCCAGAAAACTACAAGTGCTGGAGAGGAATGTGAGCACTCATCCACAGCTGGTGGGAATGGAGAAGGATCCAGCCATTCTGTAGGACAGTCTGGTGGATTCTCAAAAAAAATAGCTCTAGATTTGCTATATGACCCAGTAGTTCCACTGCTGGGAATATACACAGAAGAACTGAAAACAAGGACACAAACTGATATATGCACATCAGTGTTCATAGCATTATTCACTATTGCCAAAAGTTGGAATGAGCCCAAATGCCCATCAACAGGTGAATGTATAAATAAAATGTAGTATATGCATATGATGGAATACTACTCAGCTATAAGAAGAATAGAAGCACATGGGATAACATGGATGAATCTTGAGGACCTTATGTTGAATGAAGCAAGCCAGGCATTGAAGAACAAATACGGCTTGACCTCTCTGGTATGAAATAAGTAAACCAAGCTGTCTCAGAGAGCTAGAGATTGGATGATAGGCTTAAAGGAAGTTGGGGGGGTTGGGAACTGATGCCTACCTACATCGGTGAAATCAATGATAAGCTGTAGGTAAGTATTTGTACAGGGAAGGGATAAGATGAGGGCATAGGGATAACTTTGGGTTGAGTTTTGTGGGCTTGAGGGGGACTAGGGTTGGAAGGAGGGTTAGATGGCTCAAGGAACTGGGGGGAATGCTTGGGGGAACATTTGAACATGGAAGATTGTCAAGTATGTGGTTGAAACTATAATGTTGGGAAAACTCTTTAGAAAATATAATGAAGGATTGCCTGTTTAAGATTCTTAAGGGAGAGTGTCTGGCACAGGGGCAGGCTTCTGTGGAGTGTGTGAGTGTGAGTGTTGTCATAGTGTATTATAGCATTGGGTGGAGACCCATACAATGAGTGTGAAGGTGTACCCACATCCTGGGAAGAACTGATTTCTCAAACAGAGGGACTTGTGTCTCTCAAGAGAATTGATGGCTCCCAGTGGGTTAGGGCAGTATAAAATGTCAAGCCCTCAGTATTGTTGCAAGTATCTGTGAACCTGGTCCTTCAAGTAATGAAGGTTGCCGGTCACTGTGGGCTCTGAGGGAAGGAGGAGAGAGGTTTAGAATAGATGGAATCAGGGTAACTGGGGGGGGGGGGGAGCGGAATGGATGTGTTCCACAAGATCATGCAATAATGGATATAGGCCATGCTAAATTATACCAAAAATGTGTAAAAGTGTATAGGCTAAAATGTAAACCATAATGTAAAACTTAAGGTAACTAAAAATTAGAAAATTATATAGTCTAAAATATAAATCCTAATGTAAACCAAAATGGAACCATGTTTGAAAGCTATGTTTCACTATCTGTTCATCAGCTGCAGGAAATATAACATGAACATTTAAAAGGATCCTTGCTGGGGAAGGGGGAAAAGGGTTTGATGTTGTATATATAGGAGTCCCCTATATTGTACATGTGAATTACTGAGATCTAAAGCTTTTGTAAAGACAAAATTAAAAATTAGAAAAAAAAGGATGTAGACACTGAGAAACAAATGAAAGTGCCTTGCCACTGTACATACAGGCAACACCTATTGCAGTGATGAAAGACAAAACATCAAAAACAAAGCTTTATAATATTTTTCATTTTTTAATACCCGAATTTATTTTACTTTATTTTAGTTTTCCTAATTAGGTATTCTACTTCTAATATTTAAACCCATCACTATATTTCATTTTCCTGTTAATTGAACATGGCAATGTATTAGGCTTCATTTTTTAAGAAGTTTTGGACCACAGAGAGGTACAACTATGGCAGGGGAGGAACACTGGTGTGGGGTGTTATTGATGGGGGCACATGGTTGGGATGGAGTTCTCCAGGACTTGTATATAGGGTACATAAAAATGTTTGGATAAATGTTGGATATTTTCATAGTAGTTACAGTTACAAAGGACAACTGAGGGAGTGCTGAGTTCCTAGCAAGGGGATCTCTATCACATTCCCCAATGGAACAGCAACAATCCCACAAGTTCACTGGCAAAGACCAACAAAGAAGGTTGGTCCAACAATGAGCCCTTGATATTGATGACTATGCTTATAAGCCTGTGTGCCTTAAATATGAATTAGGCTTAGAGCTGGAGGGTGCCAAACAGTTTAACTCCTGAGAGCCTCCATATTGCTCAAATGTGGCCACTCTCTAAGCTAAACTCAGCACATAAGTGCATTAATCCACCCCCCCCCCCACCATGGGCATGAATCCCAGGGATAAGCCTCCCTGGCACAGAGAGATTACTACCAAGCACCAGCTAATAATGTAACTAGAAAAAGACCTTGAATAAAAGGGTCAACTCAGACCAGCAGAATAGCTCAGCCTACATGTAATATCAGGTGTTAAAAACTTCTTTTTGAACTTGACTAAAAGGGTGAAATGGAAAGGACAAATGAGTTATATGGCTATGAGTCTCCAAAAGAATCAGGAGGTCATCAGAGGGGTTGTGCTTTCACATGCCTCAGCAGGGTCCCAGAGAGAACCAAAGTCAAAACATCCCCATGTACTGGTTCTCCTGAGACCTATGGAGACCCACAGGTTCTATGGTCATGGCAAATGGCTCTGGAATTCAGTGCTGTGTCAGTTGGCACTACTTTGGAATTTGTGTTCCTGAGTGTGGTATAGTCGGACTCAGATGTGACCTTTCTACACATGCCTCTTCTGTCACTTTTACTGAACCTGTGATTGGCACTAGGGTTGATGTATATTCAGGATATTTGAATCTCTTGACTGTCCATGTGCCAGCTGGGCCCTGAGCCTCAGCAGACTTGTAACTCCTACCCTCAGGTTCATTGGATGTAACCCAGGCCAGCTAACAAGGTCAGCCACCACACGAGGGAGCCAAGAGTGTCTACAACTGCAAGCAGGAGAATTGCATCCATCATCCAGGTGGAATCTAAGCCCCCTCTCAATATAGAGTTGGAGTGGACATCACCCTCACATGATCCACAGGATGGAGGAATAAAATATGGATTAGAGTAGACTTACTGATATTCTACTGTGGAACTATTGTGACAAGTAATGGAAGAAATTGTAACATTGATGTGGAGAAAGTGGCCATGGTAGTTGCTGAGGGCAGGGAGAGGGAAGAAGAGATGTGATGGGGGCATTTTCAGGTCTTGGAGTTGTCCTAACCGATATTGCAGGGACAGGTGCTAGACATTATATATCCTGCCATGGCCCACTGAGTGGACTGGGGGAGAGTATAAACTACAGTGTAAACTATTGTCCATGTGGTGCAGCAGTGCTCCAAAATGTATTCACCAAATCAGTGAATGTGCCACAATGATGAAAGAAGTTGTTGATATGGGAGGATTGGGGTGGGGGGTGGGGTGGGAGATAAATGGAAACCTCTTATATTTTTTGAATGTAACATTTAAAATATAGATTATAGGAAAAAAATAATCATTTTCTGAAATTAGCCATTTGAATATTTCAGCTTAAGCAATGTTTCTACAAACTTCTTATAGAATAACTATTCATAACCATGTAGCGCATCCTTACTTGAAGACAAATTCTGCCTCCACAGAACACAAACCTTTACTTAATGCTACCACAGTACCTTCCACAACTTGCCATATGCATTCAAGTTTTCTCCTACTTACTTCCATTCTGATTTATGAAAACTAGTCATCCCATCCTTGGACAAAACACACTTTTAGAACCCTTACATTTTAGAACGCTTACAAACAGAAGATGAGGAAGAGAAAAATGAAAGTAGAGAATGCAAGGAAGTTTCTCCTACTGAATTTTTTGATGATGCTAAACCTGAAGTTGTTTTGCCTTCAGCTCCTTCATTCACTGACTTTAGAAAGTCATTTTCCTCCCCACCAACACCTCCTCCCACTCCAATACCCAGAGATGCTCAGCCAAAGTTGTCAGCTTTACAAGAGGGCATTTTACAGGCTATAAGGAGGGTGACTTGGGGCGCTTCAAATGGTCTTTCTGGTTGCCATACAAGAAAGAGTAGCTCCTGGAATTGATCCTCAAAACCTGAAGGGAGTTTACGAGTTCACTCATGAACTCTTCCCATGTAAAATTTTGAAAGAGTAAAAGCAGCAGTGCAACAATATGGTCTAAATTCTCCTTTTACCTATGATGCAGTGCAAGGTCTTGCTGGAGGCTCTAGGTTGATTCCAGCTGACTGGACCATGCATCACCCTAGGGTCTAGAGAGTTTTTACAGTTCAAAACCTGATGGGCAGCTCATGTAGAGACTCAGGCTGCTCATAATAGAGCCCATAATATTCCCATTTCCTTGGATCAGTTAGTGGGGGTGGGGAATTGGGCAGGAGTAGAACAGCAGTTAACAATGGATGATCAAGCCATCGCACAGGTTTGTTGCTGTTGCTTAAGGGCATGGGAAAAATTGCGGCTAAAGGCCAGCCTCTGGTGTCATTTCAAAAAATATTACAAGGACCTAAAGAACCTTACCCTGACTTTATCACTCAGTTACAAGAGGCTATCAAGAAACAGGTCAATAATTTAGAAGCTGCTGATACTATTTTGCAGCTAATGGCTTACAAAAATGCCAATCAGAACTGTCAGAAAACTATTGGGATTATGAAAGGTAAAGTGGGTTTGGCTGGATATATTAAATTGTGCCAGAATGTAGGGACAGAGGGCCACCGCACTACAATGATGGCTCAGTCTGTGGCAGGGATGAAAATCAATAAGAAATTCTCTGGAAAATGTTTTAATTCTAGAAAAATTGGTCACATGAGAAAGGATTGTCGGAAGAGATCTGAGGGAAAACAATACTGCTTGGAGAGAATACTTCTGCTCTGAAATGACCTGAGCTGTGTCTATGCTTTGGTAAAGGAAATGACTGGGTTTGGCCTATGTTGTCCTAATTATCCTAAGAACGGCACCCCCTTGTCAGGAAACTTCCAACTGGCCCACTTCCAGCCCTGCTCAAAAAGGGGGCTTTCCTGGTTCAGCAGAGAATTCCCAGCACTCCCCAATTCTCCGCAGTGTCCTGGATTTATACCCCACCACAACGGGAAGTGAAGCCGTAGATATTCCTATGGCAGAACCTGTTATTCTGCTTCCAAGAGACACCCCCATCCATGTACAAATGGGAATAAGGGGACCTTTTCCAACTGGCATGGTTGGACTTCTCGAGAGAAGCGGTCTTATATCACAGGGAGTTAGAGTGCATACGGGAGTAAATGACTGTGACTATCAAGGAGAGATTGTTTTGTTTTCATGGTAATTCTGATGGGGCCTATTTAGCCAAATTAATAAAATTAGTACAAAATTTTTATCAAGGTGTTAAAGGGAATTTTCAGGTTTGAATCAATAGCTTACTCCTGAACTTCGAGTCTTAGTGTAGTCTTAAAGAGTAGTAATCCAAAAAATATGTGTTAACTGTCAGTCTAAACTGTTAAATAAGAGCTTAAGTGCATTTATGCTGCTCAGGTTATCCTAACTGGTTGCTGATTACTAATGTGTTTCCAAGAACAAGCTTGCTTGTTACAGGCAACATTATTCCAGAAGAAATCCTAAAAGCAGTAAAATCTAAGATGTGAAATGATGGAGAGCTCAAAAAAAAAAAAAAAAAGCTATACCAGAAAAGTAAGAATTATGAGTGAAATCATAAGCTTTGTTTCTATTGGTGTGTTGTAATTGTTTGTGTGTTTGTTTGTTCAATGTCAATGTATATTTTAATACCTCTGGATGATATAAATAAATACTTCTGAAAGAGCTCTTTTGAAATGGCTAAAAAATTAAATAAGCACTTATAATATTACCTAAGTTTGAAATGTTAATGAGATCTCTATAGTTGTATACAACTATTATAATAGAATATGTATATAGTTGATTAATAGAATTACTATAAGTCTCTTCATAAAAAATAGTTCTTGCTTAAATTGAGATGAATAACTTATTTTTCTTCATAGGATAAAATGAAAGATGTCAAAGTTAAGCAAATATTGAAAAAGGTAAAAAGTTTGTGGGAATGCTAACTGAAATTTAATAAGGTGTATTTTGTCCTAAAATAAAATGGGAACAGAGAGGATTTGTCTGTGAAAGATACACGGAGATCCCAGCTACCTGTAGAGGATTCCCTCCTTGGTTTTTTTTTTTTTTTTTTCGGTTTTCTCTTTCCCTCTTGTCCCTCATCTTCCACTTATTTTTATTTTAATTCAAGTATACAATAGGTGCTACAGGGAACACCTCACATTTGCTGGGTTTTCCGATCCTCCACTGCCTCATTTCTGTGTGAACTGATTTAGGCTACCTACACTATTCCCCTTCCCCTGCATCTTGATATCCACTATCATCTACTGTCTCTCCTATATTCCACCCCCAACCTCCCGTTCTTTGATCCACAAAGTGTCTAACTCTTAATTTTTAATACCTTTGTTCTGTTTTCTGTCTATTATCCACTCTTGAAACTATTACCTCTCCTTTCTTTCTCCCTCTCTCATGAAAACAATAGCTTTGTAGTTCATACCATATTCCTCCCAAATTCAGTCATCTACTTCATAAAAGGTACTCTACCTACAGCTATAACTCTATACAATCTACATGAATCTAACCTCCATCCTTCCAGATCTCATATTCTTGCTTTGTTAACATACATCACCAATACAACTTTACACTTTTCCCTTGCTTACACAATTGCCTTTCCCCAACACTAATACTTTCCTCTAAAGTGAACTTAACCAACAACAAGTAACTAGAATAAGAAGAAAAATCTGACAAAGAGAAGATATAACACCTATGCAAAAATAACAACTAATTAACCTCCAAGAGCAGACAAAGAAGCTAAGGAACTGATTAAATTCATCAAAATAAAGAGATGACCAGAAAGCAACAAAAATCTACAAATCAAACCAATAATCAGGAAAACATGGCTGAATCCAATCAACAAACCAATAATCACGAAGGGAAGCAAAACTTGGCACAAGCAATGAAAGATCTTAGAACATTTATCACCGACAAATTTGACGCAGTAATGAAAGAGGTTAACAACATGAAGATATCACTTGGAGGGGAAATTGCAGACATACGCAAAAACATAACAGATATGATGGGAATGAAAACCACAGTTCAAGAAATCAAAAATACACTTGCAGCAAATATCAGCAGACTAGAAGAGACAGAGCAGAGAATTAGTGATGTGGAAGACAGTACATCAGAAATCAAACAGATAGTAGAAGGGGTCAATAAGAAGATAGAAAAAATCCAATTAGGATTTAGGGACCTGAGTGACAATGCAAAACGCTCAAACATACGTATTATAGGCATTCCAGAAGGTGAAGAGAAGGGAAAGGGGTCAGAAGGAGTGTTGCAGGAAATAATGGCTGAAAACTTCCCAAATCTACTGAAAGAGACAGATGTACATATCCAAGAAGCACAGCGCACTCCACAAGTCATAAACCCCAACAGGCCCACCCCAAGACATATACTTGTCAAATTATCCAATGCTCAAGACAAAGAGAAAATCCTAAAAGCAGCAAGAGAAAAGAAAACCATCACATACAAGGGAAGCTCAATTAGATTAAGTGCTGATTTCTCTTCTGAAACCATGGAGGCAAGAAGACAGTGGTATGATATAGTCAAGGTACTAAAGGAAAGAAATTTCCAACCAAGAATACTTTATCCAGCTAAACTAGCATTCAAATATGATGGAGAGTTCAAAATATTCGCAGACAAACAGAAATTGAAAGAGTATACCAACAAGAAACCTCCCCTTCAAGAAATTCTAAAGGGAGTGCTGCAGGAAGAAAGGAAAAAACAGGAAAGGCAAAGTTGGAGGAGAGTATAAGACCAACAACAACAACAAAAAAGACAAAAAAAATATACAAACAAAATATGACAAACACAAATCCAATCAAAGTATGGCTAACACAAATAATTCCTTGATAGTAATAACACTGAATGTCAATGGATTAAACTCACCTATCAAAAGTTTCAGACTGGGACATTGGATAAGGAAATATGACCCATCCATATGCTGTCTACAAGAGACACATCTTAGACACAGAGACGCATGGAGATTGAAAGTGAAAGGCTGGAAAAAAATCATACAAGCTAACAATAACCAAAAAAAGGCAGGAGTAGCTATATTAATATCAGACAAAATAGACTTTAAATGTGAAACAATTGTGAGAGACAAAGAAGGATACTACATTTTAGTCCAAGGGAAAATCTGTCAAGAAGATCGAACAATCATAAATATCTATGCCCCTAACAAGGGTGCCTCTAAATATGTCAGGCAAACACTGGAAAAACTAAGTGAAAGAATAGATACATCTACAATTATAGTGGGGGATTTTAATACACCACTATCAACTCTGGACAGAACATCTCAAAAGAGAATCACCAAAGAAACAAAACATCTGAATAGTATGTTAGAGGAGCTCGATCTAATAGACATATATAGATCGCTACACCCAAACACAGCAGGATATACATTTTTCTCAAGCGCACATGGATCATTCTCCAAGATAGATCATATGCTAGGCCACAAAGAAAGGCTGAACGAATTCAGAAAGATTGAAATCATACAAAACATTATCTCTGACCACAGGGGAGTCAAGCTGGAGATTTGCAAGGGACAGAAGCCCAGATTTCACACCACGATTTGGAAATTAAACAGCACACTCTTAGAAAAACAGTGGGTCAAGAGGAAATCTCAAAAGAAATCAATGACTACCTTGAAACAAATGATAATGATAACACAACATACCAAAATTTATGGGATGCAGCAAAAGCAGTACTGAGAGGGAAGTTTATAGCCATAAATTCATATATCAAAAAAGAAGAAAGAGCAAAAATTGAAGAACTAACTGCACATTTGAAGGAATTAGAAAAACAACAACAAAGCAACCCAACAGGAAGAAGAAGGAAGGAAATAACAAAGATAAGAGCAGAACTAAATGAAATAGAAAATAAGAAAGCACTTGAACAGATAAACAAGACCAAGAGCTGGTTTTTTGAGAAGATTAACAAAATTGACAAACCTTTAGCAACACTAACAAAGAAAAAAAGAGAGAAGATGCAAATACACAAAATAAGAAATGAGAAAGGCGATGTCACCACTGACCCCACAGAAATAAAGACTATCATAAGAGGATATTTTGAAAAACTATATTCCAACAAAAATGACAATCTACAGGAAATGGACAAATTCCTAGAAACACATAAACAGCCCATATTGACAAAAGAAGAAATTGATGATCTTAACAAACCAATCACAAGCAGAGAGATAGAATCAGTTATTAAAAATCTCCCAACTAAGAAGAGCCCAGGGCCAGATGGCTTCACAGGTGAATTCTACAAAACATTCCAGAAAGAACTGACACCAATCCTGCTGAAACTATTCCAAAACATCGAAACAGAAAGAACGTTACCCAACTCCTTCTATGATGCCAACATTACCCTAGTACCAAAGCCAAACAAAGACATCACAAGAAAGGAAAATTACAGACCAATTTCTCTAATGAACCTAGATGCAAAAATACTTAACAAAATACTTGCTAATCGTATTCAACAACACATTAAACGTATGATACACCACGACCAAGTGGGATTCATCCCAGGTATGCAAGGATGGTTCAACATAAGAAAATCAATCAACGTAATACACCATATAAACAGATTGAAGGAAAAAAATCACATGATTATATCTATTGATGCAGAAAAAGCATTTGACAAAATACAGCACCCTTTCTTGATAAAAACACTCCAAAAGATTGGAATACAAGGGAATTTTTTGAACATGATAAAGAGTATATATGAAAAACCTAAAGCCAATATTGTTTACAATGGAGAAATCCTAGACTCCTTCCCTCTAAACTCAGGAACAAGACAAGGATGCCCACTGTCTCCGCTCCTATTTAACATTGTCTTAGAAGTACTTGCTCGAGCACTGAGGCAAGAACCAGAAATAAAAGGCATTCAAATTGGAAAGGAAGAAGTCAAAATTTCATTATTTGCAGATGACATGATCCTATACATAAAAAACCCTGAGAGATCTACAACGAAGATTCTAGAACTCATAAATGAGTTTAGTAAAGTCGCAGGTTATAAGATCAATAAGCAAAAATCAGTAGCATTTCTGTACACCAATAATGAGCAAGATCAGGAGGAAATCAAGAAACAAATACCATTCACAATAGTAAATAAAAAAATCAAATACTTAGGAATAAATTTAACTAAAGAGGTAAAGAACTTATACACCGAGAACTATACAAGATTGTTCAAGGAAATCAAAGAAGACCTAAATAAATGGAAGACTATTCCTTGTTCATGGATAGGAAGACTGAACATTATTAAGATGTCTATCCTACCAAAACTGATCTACACATTCAATGCAATCCCAATAAAAATCAATGCAGCCTTCTTTAAGGAACTAGAAAAACTAACTATGAAATTTATTTGGAAAGGAAAGAGACCCCGAATAGCCAAAGACATACTGAAAAAGAAAAACGAAATTGGAGGAATCACACTACCTGACTTCAAAACATACTATAAAGCCACGGTGGTGAAAACAGCATGGTATTGGCATAAGGAGAGACACATAGACCAATGGAACCGAATTGAAAGCTCTGATATAGAACCTCACATATACAGCCACATAATATTCGATAAAGCCACCAAACCCTCTCAACTGGGAGAGAGTGGCCTATTCAACAAATGGTGTCTGGAGAACTGGATAGCCATATGTAGAAGAATGAAAGAGGATTACCATCTCACACCTTATACAAAGATCAACTCAAGATGGATCAAAGACCTAAATATAAGAGCCAAGACCATAAAAACCTTAGAAAGCAGTGTAGGGAAACATCTACAGGACCTTGTAATAGGAAATGGATTTATGAATATCTCACCAAAAGCACGAGCAGCAAAAGAACTAATAGATAAATGGGACTTCCTCAAAATTAAAGCCTTCTGCACCTCAAAGGAGTTTGTCAAGAAAGTAAAAAGGGAGCCCACACAGTGGGAGAAAATATTTGGCAATCATATATCTGATAAGAAACTTATAACTTGCATATATAAAGCACTTCTATATCTTGAAAATAAAAAGATAAACAACCCATTTAAAAAATGGGAAAAAGACTTAAACAGACACTTCTCCGAAGAAGAAATACAAATGGCAAGAAAGCACATGAAAAAATGTTCCAAATCTCTAGCTATCAGGGAAATGCAAATCAAAACTACAATGAGATACCATCTTACACCCATAAGATTGGCAGCTATGAAAAAAACAGAAGAATACAAGTGCTGGAGAGGATGTGAAGGAAGGGGAACACTCATCCACTGCTGGTGGGAATGCAGAAGGATCCAACCATTCTGGAGGACAGTATGGCAGTTTCTCAAAAAACTAGCCATAGATTTGCCATATGACCCAGCAATACCACTGCTGGGTATATACCCAGCAGAACTGAAAACAAGAACACAAACCGATATATGTACACCAATGTTCATAGCAGCATTGTTCACTATTGCCAAAAGTTGGAATCAACCCAAATGCCCATCAACAGATGAGTGGATCAATAAAATGTGGTATATACACACAATGGAATACTACTCGGCTGTAAGAACAAACACATGTGATAGCATGGATGAATCTTGAGAACCTTATGTTGAGTGAAGCAACCCAGACATTGAAGGACAAATACTACATGACCTCAATGATATGAAATAAACAAGCTGCCCTAGATAGCAAGAGACTGAACGATAGGCTTACAGGAAATCGGAGGGTGGAGGAAGGATATGAGCCGATGTCTGCAGGGGTCGAATTTAAGACGAAATGGTGGTAAGTATGAACACAAAGAAGAGATAAAAGGGGGGCAAGGGGTTGCCTTTGCTTGGGGCTTTGCGGGTTTGAGGGTGGCTGGGGAGGGACGGATGGGTAACGTTGCCCAAAAGTGGGGGGAGGGAGGGGTAGCATATGAACCAGGAGAGGGTCAGGTGTTGGTGGAGAGTAAAATGCCGAGAAAATCATATCAAAATATAATAAAGAGGGTTACCTGTTTAGAATGCTCGGAGGGGAGGGTCTGATGCAGGACGGGCTCCTGGGGAATGTCTAAATACTCATTCTGCCAGAGTGGGTGACACCATGGGGTAGAAACCCAAGTAGTGAGAGTGGGGGTGGACCCACATCCTGGGGAGGACTAATGCCATCAAATAGAGGGAACTGTATCCCTCGAGAGAAAGGGTGGCTCCCAGGGCAATGGGGCAGTTGAGTAAGTTAGGACCTGAACACTATTCCATCTATCTCTGGAAGTGGCTCCTCAGGAAAAGGAGGTTGGCTATCACTGAGGACACCAAGGTGGAAGGGAAAATGGACGTTAAATGTGTGGAACCAAAGTAAATGGGGGGTAAGAGAGGAGTTTCTTGAGAGTACACAAGGATGGATATAAAACATGTAATATTACACTATAACATATAGGAGATGACAGACTGATAATGTAAACCATAATGTAAAACATAGGATAACTAAAAATGTAAAGAACTGTGTATCCTATAGTATGCACCACAATGTAAGCACAGATGTCACCTTGTTAGAAAGCTAATGTCTCAGACTCTGTACATCACTTTAAGTAAATATGATATGAATAGGGCGTAAGAGTATCACTGTGGAAGGGAAAAGGTTTTCTGGTGGATGTGTGGGAGTGCTGTATATTATATATATACATTGCTGTGGTCCAGGACTCCTATGAAGAAAAGCTGAATAATTGGGGGGGGGGGAAGAAAAAGATAGGATGTGGAATTTTTTCAAGTCAACATTCTTTATCTAAGTTCTTTATCTAACTTTATCCAAGTTCTTTATCTATCCTTTAAGCTCATCGCTATATGCCATTCCCTAGTAAGGGACCATGAAATTATATTGGGCTTCAAATTTCGGGGAGTTCTGGATCACAGAGTGTTTCAACAATGGCAATGGAGGGATACTGGTATGGGGTACCAGTGACAGGTGATATATGGCTGACAGGGAGCTGTACAGAACATATGTCCAGGGTGCATGGTAATGTTTGGATATACTCATAGTGGCAACAATTAAAAACCACAGTAGGGGGGGTACTGGGTTCCTGGCCAGTGGTGCTCTGTCGTGGTCCCTAGGGGAGCAGCGACAGTCTCCCAGGTACAGTGGCGGGGACCGGGAGGGAGTGAGGGTTCAACAGTGAGCCCCTGATGCTAATGACTATGCTTGTGAGCTGATAAACCCAAAATAAGAACAAGGCCTAGAACAACTTTGTGCCTGGGAATTTCCTCCTGTCAGCCTTCATGTTACTCAAATGTGGCCAGTCTCGAAGCCAAACTCAGCATGTAAATGCAATGCCTTCCCCCCAGCGTGGGACATGACACCCGGGGATGAGCCTCCCTGGCAACGAGGGACCACTATCAACTACCAACTGATGATGCAACTGGAAAATGACCTTATACAGAAGGTTCAATGCGGATCAGCAGAATATCCATGTCTACATAAAATACCATGACTTTAAAATGCTGTTTGACCTAAAGTAAGGGGGAAATGGAAAGGAGAAATGAGTTTATATGGCTACGAGTTTCTAAAAAAGAGTCTGGAGGCTGGCAGAAAGTTTGCCCTCATGCACAACTGAGCAGAGTCAGAGAGACAGATAAAGCAGATACAACCCCCAGATATTGGTTCCTTTGAGGGCTAAAGAGACCCACGGGAGTTATGGTCATGGCCGATGGGGTTAACTACCAGGTCAGATGGCCCCTCTTTGGAAATGGTGTTTATGTGTGATGAATCTGGACTCAGATGGGATCTCCCTTCATAAGACTTTCATGCCAATGTGCTGGAGGTGCAGTTAATGTTGGGGTTTAAGATATATTTAGGGGATTTGAATCTCTGGACTGACAATGTGATAGCCAGATCCTGAGCCTCAACAGACTCCAGCACCTACAATCTGATTTATTGGATTTACCACACTCAGCTAAGATGGAGTTGAAGAAGGACAACCACCACACCATGGAGCCTAGAGTGATTACAACTGAAAATGGGAGGATTGCATCCAGCATCCAGGTGGAATCTGACCCTCCTCTTGACATAGAGGTGCAATGGACACAACCAATCCAATGTCCACATAGAAGAGGTGGCATTGGAATGGGAAAAGTGGACATAGTGGAACGAAGGGTATGGGGAAAGGCAGGAAGAGATGAGAGGTGGAGGCGTCTTTGGGACACGGAGCTGCCCCGGATGGTACTTCAGAGGCAATCACCGGACATTGTAAATCCTCACAGGGCCCACTGGATGGAATGGAGGAGAGTATGGGCTATGATGTGAACCAATGTATATGAGGTGCAGAGGTGCCCAAAGATGTACTTACCAAATCCAATGGATGTGTCATGATGATGGGAACGAGTGTTGTTGGGGGGGGGGAGGGGGGGTGGGGGGAGGGGGTTGAATGGGACCTCACATATATATTTTTAATGTAATATTATTACAAAGTCAATAAAAAATAAAAAAAGAAAAAAATAAAATAAAATAAAATGGTTAGTTTTGTAAAATCAGAAAATGGAGATATGCAGAACAGGACTAGTATACATAGAGCAAGTTGTAAAAGTATTGTGGTAGCATTCAGTGAGATAATGTGTTTTGTAAAAGAAAAACAAACCTGAATGAATATAAAAAGTGCAAAAACTATGTGAAAGGTTGACAATGGACTTTTGAAGTTCTTTAAGGTTTTCTGCCCTGGCCGAATGGCAATGAATCCTGCTGCATAGAAGAAACCTGTGGCAGTGACCCTACTGGGAAACATCAGAGACAACGGTATTTTAAAAGCCTGAAAGGGGCAAACAATTGAGACAAGCTCTAAGGTCCCTGTTACTCTATCAAATTCTTAAATGTTGTTTGTTTGGGTAAGACAAAACTATACTCTGCTGTAATTGGTAAAGTACAATGTTATCTCATGTTAAAAGAATTTGTAATATTGTTGGAATACTAGAAATATTTTATCACCCACTGAGATGTGTTAATTGGGAAAGGTCTTTCATGGGAGTAGGAGGACCTCCAGCAGGCTACATTAAAAAAAAAACAAAAAAAAGCCTTTGAATTGGATGTGGCCAGTACCAATGTTGCCTTTGGGTGGGGTATGAGGCAAAGGCAAGATTCTAATTGAGTACCCCTTGGGTTCAGTCACAATTGTGGGAAGGGGCTTATAAGTTCAATATAAAAAAGGAATTGTGTGCAGCATAGGAAGCCCTGCTGAAAGTGAAAGTCTTAACCCAATAGTGTCTGGTTACTCTGAAGACTGCCATCCCTATCCAGAGGTGGATGGCAAATACTGAAAACAATGGACTGTTGTGAATCACTCTCCATGGGGGAGAGATCTGTGGAAGAACATCTGGGACACCTGCCAGCAGTGACAGGTAACTGTCATGTCCTTGCCCACTCCTCTAACATCCCTCTCAGGACTGTTGAGGCAGATGCCTCATGAAGATCCAGAGCCATAGAATTGGGACCTGAGAGGAAGCAGAGTGGCTCCACTGTAAAAGTGAACATCATGAGTACCAGACCTTGTGGTACCTAGTGCAGCAGTTCATGCTGCCTGCTATTCACCAACAGCTTGCGGCCTTAATGCTCATGTCAATGACTGACATCAGCACTCTCCTGCTCCTGGAAGGGGCAAAATATGCTTTCACTGCTACAGACCCTGCATTGGGACTCTTAGAACAGGCCAGCTATTGTTTTCTGCCTGAAAAATGAGTGCTCACAGTGGACTATTTATATTCAGCACTGAGTTGTGGCCCCATGTCCAGTGAAGATGCTAAGAGCAGGACCAAGGAAGACATTGAAATTATGTGATAAACTCCCAGCTGCCCCACAGCCCAAAATGGGAAAGTAAGAATTTGCCATTGCCTATGCCTCAAACTCTGCAAATTGGGGAAACTGAGGTCATTTTTGATCAAGTACTGGCCTATATAGCCTTGCTGGTAGGAAATCTTAAGCCTATGAGAAATGAAAGTTTAGCCATTAAATGTCTGCTAGTTGGAAGTCTTATTGTTTGTTGTATAATCTATGGTAGTTATGGATTATGTATGAAATGCTTGAATACTTATCAGAACTTTAATAATGAAACATAGTATACTTAAGGGATTTGATGAACTGCATAAATGTGTCTTGATGTAAATCTCTTGTTTTAAGTTTGAACAATCCTGGGACTGAATATACTGGGGAAAAAGGGAAAAATATTGTTCAAACCTAAAAGTGAAAATATAATGCAGGAAGCTTTGTTGATCAGTGAAACATCATTTGTGTAGTCTTCTCAAAAACAAAAAGGGGGAAAGGTGGGAAACTGGCTTACCTGTTTGTTATAAATGTTACACCTGTTAACTGTAGCAGTTTTTAGATGTTGCATTGTTCCCTGTTGTTGTAAATGATGTTGCAGTTCAGATAGCAAACAGCTGCTTGGTGGTTTCCCAATAAATGCGATGGAAAATCTAGGGCTGAGGCTCTCAGTTCCAGCAGCTGTGAGTCCCCTGGTCCCAGGTTTGTCTCCCCTCTTGTGTCTCTACCTTTATTTCTGCATTGCCTTCCCTTCCAACCAACCTATTGTGAGCTGAATGCAGCAATACTATTTGTACTATTAGAACTATAAAAATTTCTAAAAATATTGCTGTTTTTAATGGATTTGAGGAAAACAGGAAATGACATCTTTACCTAATTCAGTAGTAAAGGTAAAGGGCAAAAGAGATGAAAAGTAACCTTTCTCTTCCTTGCTGCTACAGGGCATCTGAAGGACAAAGTTTGAATGTACCTTATTTTACAGCAGACACCTCAAGGGGAAAAATTTGGACACCGTAGATTGTGAGATGAATTTGTATGTTATAGAGTCAGCAGTCACGTCAACATTATTTTGGAAAATTTTTGTTAAATATTTGAGTCAAAGAAAATGAAGCTAATGATAAAACAAAGCAAAGAAGAAAATTATACAAACAAGAAATTTGTACACTGCTTAACTTAGCAATAAATAATATTGCATGATGATGCAAAAATGAATTATTTTAATTAAAATTGTTATAATTATTTTAGAAGTATTGGGATTAACAGATGTGCTCTGAGGGTGCCAGAAAGAAGTGAATCTATTTCTCATTCTATTAATTGGGAAATATAAAAATGAATGCATGTAATATAAACTTGGACATGTATACAACAAGAGTTAAAATATTTTGACACTGTTATATCTGGAAAGTGTGACTGAGTATGTAGAGAAACAGAATAGACTCCTGTTTGTCATTCCAAGGATGGCTGTATTCATTATTTTAAATGAAGATTACTTTATTTTCAGCCTATACCAAAAGCAAGGAAAAACTGTGGGAAACCAGGGGACTTAGCACTAAGATCAGGGTGACTGAGTTATTACAGTATAGGTGAATGAGTTCCTGAGATAAACTTTCTTGACAGTGTCTTTGTTTGGATGAGAATTGAATGAGGCACTATTCCTCCCAGGTTTTAAGCATGGTGAAATGGGACATTGGATTGAATTCTGAACCAGTGCTGCTGCTTTTTCAGTGTATCCCCTGGGGTATGAATCCTCTGGGATTGTGTTAAAATGCAAATCCTGAATTGGTAGTTTGGGCTGAGGACTTTGAATCTGCTGTTCTGCCACTCTCTCAGACATGCTCATGCTGCAGATTCAGTAACTGTACACAGTGAGCCCTGACTCCCTGCCCAGAGTCTCAGCTCCTTAGAGAAGTTGAAATCACCTGAGGATTTCTCATGCCAATCAAAGGAACAGTTAAATTTGTATGTCCACCCCAGACATGAGAATTATTTAAAGCTCCCATTTGAATTTTGTATAGAGAGACATTTGAGATCCACTTCCATAGCATATATGACATGATATGGTTAGTATATGGAAAACTCTTGTATTAATATCTATAAATAACCCCCAGCACAAAAAGTACACGTAGTTTTCATAAAAAGAAAATGATCGTCATATAGATTAGCCTACACTTATATTTCTCAGGATGTTTTCAAAGAGCAATTCTTTGTATGGCTGCATTTCTAAGAGTTTTCCATCTCTAAAAATGAAATAGTGCTAGATTTATTATTGAAGCATCTGTATTAGTCAGCCAAAGTGGTACTGATGCAAAGTACTAGAAATCAGTTGGCCTTTTAAAACATTTTGGGGATAAAAGCATACAGACAAAAGGCCCTAAAGGGCCCACCTCAAGGTACCATAAGAGGTACTTTCACACCAAAGATGATCGCCAATCTTTGGGAGGGTTCAGCCTTCCTCTCTCTCAGTTACAGGCTGGCATTGGGCTTGTTTCTCTCCAGGACTTCTCCGCTCCTCTGGTTTCTTCAAAATGTTAGCTGTAAGCTATCAGGCAAATGACTCATCTCTCCTCCTGGGGCCACAGGATCAAAGCTGAGAAAGTTCTCTCCTCTGGTATCTACTATATGAGGCATACTCTCTCCCTGTGTGTCTTCTTGAGTGAGAGTCCACTTATAGGAACCCAGCAAGGGGGCTGGGGACTCAGATTGAATCAAAACCCTAATCTTCACAGGTAGTTTAATTTAATAAAAACATGCCAGTTGAATCTAATGCAAACAAAGGTGATCAACCCAGAGGAGAAGTACAGTTTTAAATCATCCTTTTTTGGAATTCATAAATATGAAACTTCTACACTGTATCCTCTGAATTTCAGAAGACATATTACAATATTGAAAAGTGCAGCTTCAATCAGTAACAGTGCTAAGTACAAAATCATATCACAATCAGTTATAGAAAGAGTTTGTCTTGGGGGCAAAGTCCCCTCTGGCTGTATAACTGTGACACTTACAGAACAATTTGTCAACTTCCAGTATACAAAGGGACAGACATAGGATAAACATTTGAATTACCACTAGAAGAATTTGGGAGGGAAACATGCATCAGAGGTCCCCAACATATCTAAAACCCTGCAGGGCATATTCCATTAGATTTCAAAGTAAAACTATGATTTCTTCTCCCCTTGGTGCCTCATGAGGTCATGCTTTCCCACAGGCATGCACAACAGTCATTTTCCTTCTTCCATGCTCATCAAGCATATGGATGGTGACTGAGCTCCAGGCCTCACCCTCCAAGAATGTTGAGGTGATGGTCACACTTTCCCAATCTCAGGGTATAGTCTCCACCCCCTTAGTACAATGAGGTAGTGGAAACATTCTCCCTCATCTCTGGTGTACATGCCCAGCCATCTCAGAACAGTGAGTTGGTGACCGGGCCTTCCCTAATCTATGAGAAACTGTCCAAACCCTCAGAGCAACGGGGTGTTGACCTCACTTTCTGCAACCCTTGTGGAATGTGCATCAACCTCTCAGTAGCCTGGGGTGGCAAAACTCTCCCTGAACAGCAGGTTCAAACATATACCATCTTCAAATGCCAGGGCAAACTTACTCTCACCATACGTATGGGAGGTATTGCTCTCAGCCCAAGGAAATATCTTAATTCCAGACTTCAGCTTCCATGGTTTTCCTCTTAAAGCCCTTTTCCCCTCCATCTCTTCTCTTTGCGTCCCTTTTAGTTCAGACAGTGGTTTTGTTTATACAGCACTCAGAAAACTTGTTGGTTTAGCATGCAGGAAGCAGGGGTCCAAGCCTTCAGACAGTAATAATTTCCACAAGTCTTTCCCTGATAATTAGATGTTCAACCCTGGCTTACAATTTCCAAGTTAATTGATCAAATGTGGCCCTATTGTCTGGAGGCTTGGAATTTCTGGAATCAGTTTCTGGTTCCTTTCTGCTGAAGAATTTATCAGCTTATCTCTTTCTTCCAGCATTTTGCTATAATTTGCAGGGAGAAAGCAGGCTGCATTTTCCACATTTAGTTTGGAAATCTCATTGGGTAAGTTTCCAATCTCATCATTTTAAAATTCTGCTTTCCAAATAATATTAGGACTCAATCTTGCTAAGTTCTGTGTAACTTTAAAACATGGATAGCCTTTCCTCCAGTTTCCAATAATAGTTTCATTATTTCCTTCTAAGGTCTTATTGGAAATAACTTTAGGCTCCACATACCTACCAACATTCTCTTCAAAGCAATCTAGGCCTTTTCTCAAGCATCTCAGAGTTCCTCTAAAAAACACCCCTTAACCATTTATAAAACTATTCCAGAATTTTTGGTAATTGCATCAGGAAATACCCCACTCTCCTGGTAGAAAATTTTGCATTAGCACTCCTTTGGCTGACAAATAGAGCATCCTTGCATTTTTTCCTTTAAATGAGTTCTTCTAATGTGGTTCTTTTGCAGCCTATTTTAATTGCTCATATAACTTCATGCACTTGGACAAGCCTAGCTCAGCACTGATCTACAGCATAGACAAAATTTTGACAAAAAGAAATTATTGCTTGCCTCAAGAATGTTGTGTAACTAGGCTGTAATTTCATAGGATTACATCAGAAAACCATGAAAATGATGTTATGATTACCTAAATGGCATAGCATTAAAATTAAACAGAGTATATTTTTTAAATTTCAGAACTGTGAATTTAAAAAGAAAATAGAAAATATTATTTTGGGATCAGGGATCCATACCTAAAATGAAAATACATTGCTTGATTTCACTTTTGAAATAGTTTTTGTTCCATATGTCAAGATACACCTGAAAGCTTTCATACTTTTAGTTTTAAAAAATATTGAATACCGGTTGTAGGATTTTGTTTGAGACAATTAGAAAGTTCTGGTAATGAATGTTGGTGAGGAAAGCACAACATTTTGCATGTGATTAATTCCACTCATGTGCTTTGACATGGTTGAGATTGGAAAGTTTGTTGCATACATGCTACCACAATTTATAAAAAGAGTAACTAAAGAGAGTGACAGTTAAATGCAACACATGGGAAGCATATTTGGCTCAATGGATAGATCATCCTCCTACCACATGGGAAGTCCAAGGTTCAAACCTGGAGTCTCCTGACCCATGTGGTGGGTGAAGCTGGCCCATGCACAGTGCTGATGTGCACTAAGAGGGCTGTGCCATACAGGGGTGTCCCCTATGTAGGGGAGAGCTATGTGCAAGGAGTGCACCCCAAGAGCCACCCATGCAAAAAAACTGTAGCCTGCCAAGGAGTGGGGCCGCACACATGGAGAGCTGACACAGCAAGATGACACAACTATAAGAGACACAGATTCCTGGTGCTGCTGACAAGAATACAAGCAGACACAGAAAAACACACAGTGAATGGACATAGAGAGCAGACAACTGGGGGGGGAGGGGAGAGAAATAAATAAAATTAATGTAACACATGATCCTGGAATGGATCTAATAATAAAAATGTATTGCACATTCTATTCATGGAAAATCAATAATGAAACTAGATTAATTTACTCTGGAAATCTCTACAGTTTTGAAGTTCATGGGGTTTTACAGTTCTTAGAACATCAACAAAATTTGACATGAACAGACGTGAGATGGTATTTCCTATGTTTAGTAGTAATATATGCACACTTTTCAAAATGAAAATGTTTTTCTTTGAATATATATTTTCAACACAAATATTTAAACTACATTGATGCCCACATCCTTTGAACGTTGGTTGGTTACAAGTCCTCTTAAAATGAAGAGTAGTAGAGATGTTCTTCCTGTGACTGTTCTAGAATCCTTACCTAGGACAAAATCTACAAAACTTGTGGGGAATGATATGAAGACTGATGTAGAGACTTTGAGGAGGAATTAAAGGGTACAGTCTGTTTTTATTAATTGAGTCTGCATGATTTCTCTAATTTGAGCATAAAGATTGTGATAAAGAAGGCATGACTTGATTAAAAGTATCTTCATTGCCATCTGAATTAATCAGGGTGTGTGTTCTAGGTTACAGGACTGTAACGCAATCAGCTGCATACAAGAAAAACCCTTCATGAAAATGGTCCTTTTTCTACAGTGAGAAAGGAACTCTTAGTACTGGACTGAGGGTGAAAGCCTCATCAGTGTCTTGTTTTCCTTGCATGTTTGATCTGTTTAGATTCTGTTGAGTAAAGAAGAGAATTTTAACCAGAAGGGACAGTCCTTACTTATTTTGTAAATGATTTTGTTATTTGAACCGTAATTGTTGGATTTGACTCTGGGCACTGAGACCCAGGCAGTCTGAGGGCTGGTTATGTTATTGTGGACATGCAGTTTTTCTGAATTCATGATTCATTTGTATTTCTTAAAGTGAAATTTCCTTAAAATCTTTCAGGGATTTGTTTTATGCAATTGCACCAATAAAGGATAGACAAAGAAATAAATGTATACTGACAAAATACATGAGTGAACTGAAGGAAATAAACTATATTTAGCCCTAGATCAGCATATTACTCCATGTTCTTTGTCCATGCGTCATGGACAAGGCATGTGATTGGAGACAGATGTAAATACACTGAAGGTCATGAGAAACGTTCTGAATAGGTGTCTGTTGAAATGAGTAAGTGTCCAATATATTGGACTATGAACATCAGGTGGAGTTAGAGGCTAATGTTTTGATAGTAGAATCAGTTCCTGTATGGTAGGAGAACCTGGATAGGGGTCATAATTGTGTGAATAAAATATATGAAGAAGAGATTTGGGCAATAAGTTAGGAACTCTGATTATCAAAATGAAAGGTGACATTCCAGATAAATCCTCATTGGAACACTTCAGGAATTTGAATTGTGAGACAAGCAGAAATAATGGAAACTCTGGCTGTCTTTTTCTAGTCATGTAATTTTAAACATTACTAAAGATTTCTGAACCTCTATTTCATTTGTTGATTGGGTAATTTAGACTTACTCAGCAGGGTTACTTTGAAGATGACATAACCAAATATGAAAGTGCTCTAATGATGATTGAGGGCATATACTTCTACTTCTTTCTGATGCAGGAAATTTTAAGGGCTAAAATTGCATGATGGGAGCTATTGATGTCTCCACATGGAACAAGCCTTGAATTGATCAACCTCATAATGAAATACGTTCTTCAGTATCTTGGGTGATGTCCAATTCCAGTGGGATAAGATATAGAACTCAGTGTTGGTAAGTGATATTATTAGACACCTGTGTGGAAGAACCAAGATGATTTAGGGCAAGTGTACTCAAGGATAGATGCAAAGTAAAGCAGAAAGGGTTTGAAAGTCCAGGAAACTGGGATAGATGTTTCATAAGCCCAGGAATTCTATATGAGAAATTCTAATTTGGTTATTCTGACAGTGGAGACCCAACGTTTTAAGACTCAGGGAGGGAATTGGAAATCTCTGAACACCATTGGCTAATGAATATATAGAACTCAATTATTTTCATGTTCTATTCTGTACAGTGAAGCTAGGTATTCACACCTTCTTTGTTCTCCAGAGTAGCCAAGGCCTTCTCACTCTTGACTTGTGGAGAGAACGGTCCTCCCCTCTTTCTCTTGGAGCACACTTCATTTTCCTATTGATGGGGATGGGGTTACTTCGAAGTGAAGGGTTGGGATTCATGACAGTTGAGACTGGAAATTGGGGGCAAGACCAGATTTTCATAGCTTCTTTTTCCATTGCCAACTTTGTTTATCTAGTGCTTATTTCATGGAGTGAAAATCCAGAGGAAGTCAGTTATCAATTGAATTATTTACAATGCAACCACCAATGAGTAGGATAGTCTACTGATATTACCACTGTGTTGTCAGCAGATGGGTTGGTTTCTTCGATTAGCATGGATATTATAAGCTCATTTAGGAGATATTTAATGATCTGAGCTGCAATTACGTTGCCTAGGTGTCTGTGACACTGGTGATAGGTTACAGATTCATTAGTACGTAATTTCATTTCCAACATTACACAGATTTGTTCCAGACTCCATTAAGTCTCTGTATTCACTGGAGAGATTTTTTCTCAGTGAGCCTATTTCTTCATTGGAGTAGTAATGCACTCATTGATCATTTTAATCCCTGCATTTGGCTTTCACATGTATTAGTAGTTGAATATAGCTGATAGAGATGAGTAAGATCAGAAGTTTGCAGTCAATAGGATGACTGACATGTCAGCAGGTGAGTTCAAACAGCATATTGCTACAGGTGCTCAGGTGAAGGTCTGTGCATTGTTGAGAAGAGTAAAAGTTATGGTTAGATAATAGAAGAGGAATAATTCATTTCTCCCAGTTTCTAATTTCTTAATGTATTGCTCTTTATTTGTGCATTTTGAAAACTTAAAGATCATTAAAATTCTCCTTACCCACTTCTCCCAAAATGCTCAAATTCCACTTTTGTAGAAAATTGTTCTTCAAACGTTATTGATTGAAGTAATTATAAGAAGTAATGTCTTGTTTTTATTTTTAATTTTGTTTTTTATTTTTACTTTTTAAACATTTATTTTATTTATTTTTATCCCCTTCCTGCCCATTGTCTGCTCTCTGTGTCTACTCACTGTGTGTTCTTCTGCGTCTGCTTGCATTGTGGCACTGGTAAACTGCATCTCTTTTTTTGTTGCTTCATCTTGCTGTATGAGCTCTCCGTGTGTGCAGTGCCACTCTTGGGTGGGGTGTACTTTTATCACGCGGGACGGTTCTCCTTGTGGGGTGCACACCTTGCGCTTGGGGTACTCCTACACATGTGCTCGCCTGCATGGCACCACACTCCTTGCATGCGGCAGCACTGCACATGGGCCAGCTCCAAACGGGTCAGAAGACCCTCAGGATCAAACCCAGGACCCTCCGTATGATAGACAGACAGTCTATCAGTTGAGCCATGTCTGCTTCCCTTGTCTTTTATTTTGGCATGCATTTAGGAGTACTTTAGTATTTAGAGTAAAATTTATGGCCCTTTGGAATTGTTGAATAACTTGAGAGACCGTAATGGATCAAGATACTTCCTGTACTATTGACCATACAGAGGGAGTAAAGATACGAGAGAGGCAATGAACAGGGGTATTTGGAGGTCCCAAAGAGAGTGCAGGTCAGAAGGTCTTATTCCCCTGGATTAGTGAATTTGTTCAGTACATCAGGAGTCTGTGATATGTGCTGCTGAACTGTTTGTATGGTGAACACTTGGGTTATGTAGAGTTGGGTTCATCAGCATCCATTGATCCAGAGTTTTGTATGATTTCTGTTTAGTTCAGCACAATGTTGGACTTTGCTGTAAGGTTCTCTGCTATTATAATGAATAATAGATCTCTGACTTATGTTTAAATTGGAAGCCCTTTACACATTAGCTCATTGGATCTTTTTTTTTTAAGCTTTATGTTTATTTATTCTCTCCCTGTCACCCCGCTGCCCCACAGTTATCTGCTCTCTGTGCCCATTCACTGTGTATTCTTTTGTGACCACTTCTATCCTTATCAGGAGCACTGGGAATCTGTTTTTGTGTGTGTGTGTCATCTTGTGTCAGCTCTCCATGTGTGCAGTGCCATTCTTGGGCAGGCTGCACTTTCTTTTGCCCTGGGCAGCTCTCCTTATGAGGTGCAGTACTTGTGCATGGGGCTCCCCTACATGGGGGACACCCCTGCATGGGATAGCACTCCTTACGCACATCAGCACTGTGCGTGGGCCAGCCCCACGCAGGTCAAGGAGGCCCGGGGTTTGAACTGTGGACCTCCCATGTGGTAGATGGATGCCCCATCCACTGGACCAAGTCTGCTTCCAACAACATCCTTAATTAGTGTGGTACATTTGTTACAATTGATGAACACATATTGGAGCATTTCCACTAAGTATGGATTCTACTTTTCAATATAGTTTAAGCTCCCTCCCACACATTTTTGTAATTTATGACAAAATATGTAATGGCCTGTATCCTTCACTGCAGCATCATTTAGGATGATTCCAGTGTCTAGAAAATGCCACCATATTACACCTATTTTTTTAAAAATAGATTACATAAACTTTACATAAATGTGATATTCTTTATAATGGAGTTTTAATTCAATGTGTCTGTGTGTCTCTGGGTGTGAAAAGCAGGTGACCATTCAGCAATGAGAATGATCTGACTTGAAACTCAAAGTCAGTATGAGATTTCTGAAAAGTCGCCACTTTCTCATTGTGTCCTCTCAAACATCCTTCTCTGCCTTCTCTGAATCCTTATGTCCATGATGTTTTTAGGAGTTAGTGAACTTGAAAGATGTAATTATAGACTTCACTCAAGAAGAATGGGCCTTGCTGGACACATCTCAGAGAAAGCTGTTCAGAGATGTGATGCTGGAGAATATCAGTCATCTGATCTCAATGGGTGAGTATCTCAAATGTACTTATCTATATCAGTTTCTGTTATTTTCTCAAGAAGTGTCTAGAACTGCTTGTCCATATTGTTTTGTATATTATTTTATATTTTAATTTTAAACTTTATATACATAATGTTTTATTATTTTATAACATGCACAAATACCTAAAAGAAATTTGTTTCTTATTACATCTAGTTTTTCACACAACTAGATTGTAATCATCTTCAACACAAATATCATGTCTTCTACTCAATGACCAGTGCTCAGAGCAGTGCTGGGAATTCAGTGATTATTTTCTTACAGAATATGTGTGTTAAATATATGTATCTTAATATTCTACTCGAGGGATTTAGCGTGGATTCAGATTATATTCATAAAAACAACATGCATTTCCTTTTACACATTATTCTAGGGAGCTTATGTTATAGTTTTCTTTCTGAAAATAATAATGAACCATTGTAGAAACCTAGAATTTCTCCTTGCTTGAAAATATAAAGAGTTCTCAAGGGTGTCTTTGAACCTGGGCATCAATAACCAAAAGTCCTTATGTATTTGGGTAGTAGGTTAAGATTAAGAGTTAATCTTTAGTGGTGAAAATTGTCAATGTTCTCTATTGCAAGTTCTTTTCCCTTGACTGATCTTCAATGTTTATCTTATTTTTCTTCAGTCACTAAAGTGGTTTAAAGCTGTTCATACCACCAAAAACATATTCTTAAAATGAAAGCATTCCTCTACGTATGAATATCGTGTATCAGATCTTCTGATGAGGTTATTTCAGTTAAGGTGTGTCCCAACTCTATCAAGATGAGTATTAATTGTGAGTTCTTTATAAGAGAATGACATTCAGACAGAGAGAAAGCTGAGGGAAGTAACAGGCTGAAATCAATAAAACCCAGGGGAGAAGAAATAGACCAAGAGATGCCATGTGCCTTGCCAAATGACCACCTCAGGACCAGTTGTTGCCAGCAGCCAACTGAGAATGCCATGGTCTTGGGGGAACATTCTTGCCTTGATGATGCCTGGATTTGGCCATCTTCCCACCCTTAGAACCATAATGTGATACATTTCCATTTTTTCAGCCAACCCATCTCAGGTTATTTGCTTCAGCAGCCTTGGAAACTAAAACAAAATTTTGAACCACAAGTGTGAGATGCTACTGTTGCAAATATAAAAAAATGTGGAAAGAGCTTTTGAATTAGTTAATGGGTAGAGGCTTGAAGAAGTGCAAATGCTTTCTTAGAAAAGGCCTAGATTGCTCTGAAGAGATCATTGGTATGTATGGATGCTAAAGAGTCTCCCAATGAAGACAGAAGGAAGTAATGAATTGGAAGCTTTAAGAAATGAGATATTTGTTTTAAAGGGGCAGAGAAGTTGGCACAATTGAGTTTTGAAGTCAGATGGAAGGCAGACTTTTAAAGTGGTGAAGTTTTACGTTTTGCTGAGGCTATTTCCAAACTAAATGTGAAGAGAATAGCCTGGTTTCTCTTTGTAGCTTATAGGAAAATGTAGAGGAATGGGGTGTGGTTTGGAAAATTCTGAGATTCTGAGTCCTCCGAGAAGAGTGCTCTATGTGAGGGTTTAACTGAACATGAATAAATCATCAATTTCTGTGTAAGTCAGTATTAGAAGAGCAGTCATCTAGGAAAGATCTGTGGGAAGTTTCCTCTAAGATGGTTTGGATCTCTGTGTACCATATAGAAAATGTACAAGTTTTTTGTGAGATGTGTATGAATGAAACCACTGTGAGCTGATATTAAAATGGACAGAAAAGGAACCTGTTAAAGGAAAAATCACTTCAAGGTCAGAGCTATGGAATCTACAGTCTGGACTGTAGACATGTTATCAAGGCAAGACAGCAGGTCCACCCATTTATGTGGAAAGGATGAGTCTGCCCCATGCTCAGAGTTGGCCAACTCTCTGTCCCATTGTTCATGAATACTGCTGCCACCCTAATGTTCTGGATGGCTAGAACCTGTGCTTGTGGAATTGTGGAGTTTGGCCACTACCCCACTGTTCTGAGAGGGTTGTGCCTTTTTCCTAGGAATTCAGAGTCTGGCCACTATGCCAGTGTTAACAGAGAGTGGGGCCTTCATGCCAGGGTTTGGAGAGAACATGGCTGCTGCACAAGCACTTTGAAGGGGTGAGGCTGCATATTCAACAGTCCTCGAGATTAAAATATTGTCCAGAGCTGAACCTCACACTTTGAAATCTAATGAAACATTCCTTGCAGGGTTTCAGAATTCTTTGGGACCTGGAACTCCTGTTTTTGTTCAATTTCTCACTATTGGAGTGGAAATATTTGTCCTTGGCTTATCCCTCCATTGTATGTTGGAAGAAGATAACTTGTTCTGTAGACTGCACACATCCACAGATGGGAATTGTGCCCTAGGATTGACCACACCCATCATCAATTTTGATTGTACTTTGTACTTTACATTTTTTCTGAAACAACTTAAGCCTTTTGGGATATTGTGATTGGTTGAAATTATTTTGCATCTAGAAAAAACCTGTCATTTTTAGGGTTAGAGGGTGATGTATGGTGGTTTGATGTTTTATGTACTCCATAAAAATGTACTTAAATAGAATCAATTTTTGTATGCATATACCCACTGTTAGTAGGGCCCTTTGATGAGATTACTTCAGTTATAGTGTGTCTCACCTCGTTCATGGAGGGACTGAATCCTGATGCAAGAATCCTTTATAAGAGAATAAAATTCAGACAGTCAAAAAGCCATTAGAAGTAATCTGAAATCAGCGACACCAGAAGAGAATAAAGTGATCAGGAGATATTTCCATGTGCCTTGCCATGTGACAAGGACCAAGGGTCACCAGCAGCCATTAGGAGAATCTCACAGTCTTGGAGAGAATGCATCGCCTTGATAGTGCCTTGATGGCGCTTTGATTTCAACATTTTCCTGGTCTGAAAACCATAATAAATTGCCTTTGTTTAACCCAAGTTATTCACGGTATTTGCTTAAGAAGTCTAAGAAAGTAAAACAGTCACCTTCCCTGGATTTGATGGCAAAGCACTGTTAATGGCACAGAATTCAAAATTTCATTTGTTTTTTACCACTACCAGGATATCAGGTCTGCAAATCACATGTACTTTCCCAGTTGGAGCAAGGAGAGGAACTGTGGAGAGAAGGAAATGGATTCCTCCAAAATGAGAATTCAGGTAGGCTCTCAGATGCTGTGCTTCATGCTAATGAGGAATCTGTTGACTGGTACATAGGTTACTGAAAATAACAACTGTAGATTTCCTGAAGTGAGTTAAATTTTCTGAAACACAGTTGTCAATATTGGGAAAATTTTCCTTGGATATTGTCATGATTCCATTGACTTATCAATCTCTACTGTAGTGTAATAGTACATAGTACATTGTACATAATAGATATGTTTATACTGTAAAGATTTACCATACACTTAATGGACATATTCTTTTTTTCCTCTTGGATGGTTATTCTTTTTACCTCCCCAACATACCAGCTTTTTAATAATTTTTCTTATATTTCCATTTTGAAAATATTTTCTATTTGTCAATGTGGTATAAAGGTTTCTGCATAGAATATTGCTTAATTTGATATTATTTGCCATATATGAAACAAATATAGAATAATGTGACTTCAACATTTTAATTTCCATAATCCTAGTCTACCAACATTTTTTTACTGTTGTTTTTTTCCAGTTCTTACAGGCAGAGAAAGTTGTCTTTAAAAACTAATGCTCTCCATGCAGTGTATCTGCAGGAAAGTCACACCTACCGTCATGTCATTGGTAAGCTTCACAGATATGAACCCTTGTCTTCCAAATAGATACTTGAGAGTAGATGAATTAGGAATTCAGTACAGCCACTTAACTGTAGGTATGTTGATCTTAAGTGTTAATGAAGAATAAATGGGTGATAGTTTGCAGTTAGGGAAAAATTAACTCAAGCACAAAGGTATAACCTGGGTTTTTATATAGATATAATTGCATAAACACACCTCTTGTGATTAATCTTTGAAACATTATGAAGTCTTCTAAAGTGGATTAGATTGTTCTGCAATTGGGAAGCAAAAGAGGAGAAGATCTCTGTGCATGCAGGAGAATAACTTGATATTCCAACTAACATAAGGAAGATGTTATTTGGAGACTGTCACTAAATGATTAGTCTAGGATTCATATGTATACGAATGGATTTTTGTAAAGTCTGTGGTCTCTTATCTACTTCTCTGAAGCAGAAATCTCATACTCAATAGAATGGCATTACATGTAATGAATTACCAGATTTTACTCACAAATCCAGAGTGAATAAACATATGTCTTTTATGCAAAAGATCAAGAAACTCTACTTCAGCTGTCTATTTGGAAAATCAGTGACAAGTCATCTTCTAATCTACAAAAGCAAAATCACTGAAGAAGAAAATCATATGAATGTCATCTATGTGGGAAAGCCTTCCATAGATTTTTGGCCTGAGGCAGCATAAGAGGGCTCACACTGGAGAGAAACTTTACAAATGCCATGTATGTGGGAAATCCTATGCTTTCTCGTCTGGTCTGAGACAATATGAGAGGACTCACACTGGAGAGAAACCCTATGAATGTCACATATGTGGAAAAGCCTTCACCTCTTATGTCTTCAGAAGACATGATAGTACTCACAGTAGAGACAAACAACGTAACTATCTCTCATGTAGGAAAACCTTCTGTTATCTTTCTGGCCTGAAAGAACACAAAAGAAGTCATGCTAGAGAGAAACACTATGAATGTCTTACATGTGGAAAAGCCTTCAACTCATTTACTTTCCTGAGAAAACATTAGAGGTCACACAGAGAGAAACGCAGTGAATGTCATGTATGTGGGAAAGCCTTCACCTCTTTTTCTGCCCAGAGAAAACATGAGAGGACTCACTGGAGAGAAACCATATGAATGTCACCTATGTGGGAAAGCTTTCCATCATTGTTTTTCCCTGAAAGAACATGAGAGATCTCACAATGGAGAAAAATCATATGAATGTCTTATATGTGGGAAAGCTTTCACTTGGTCTTCTGTCTTGAGAAGACATGAAAGAACTCACACTGGAGAGAAACCCTATGAATGTCTAGTATGTAGGAAAGCCTTTACTCATTCTTCTGCACTTAGATGACATGAGAAATATCACACTGGAAAAATACTGTAGGAATAGCATCTGTTTGGGGAAACTTTAGGGTAATTTTGTAAACTTAGACAACATGAGAGAACTGAAACTAGAGAGGAACCCTATGACTGCCATACACCTGAAAGGCTTTGGTCAGTGTTCTAATCCTACATTACAAGAGAGAACTCATACTTTAGATGTTTCAATTATGGAAGGTAGTGCAGTCTTCTACTTAACCTTCAAACATACTAAAGCACTCAAATATTGAAGAAACTGTGTTTATGTTCAATCTTTCAGAGCCTCCATCAATTTAAGCCAGTTCACCTTGGAGCATATTGATAGAAATGCCACCTTTGTAGGAAAGCTTATAGAAGATATAGTGTAGACATACAGCTCTAGACAACACATAAATGTAATGAAATTGGAGGAGTCTTCATCCACTGCTCCAACTCATAGAGAAACTTATTTTTCACAAGATGAAACCCCTTGATTGAGTGCCAGATAATTTATGGTGAAGATGGTATTCATGAAAAACCACACAAAATCATTTATTCATACATTAACATATGATGGCAAGTGAGAATTCACACTGTATACAACTCTTACCAGTGCCACAAGTGAAGACTTGCCTTCAGTGATGAGTCATTCCTGAGCATTAATATTCTTATGCTGAGGTAACAATCCTGAAGTCATTTAGGAAAATCTTCAGCTGGATTTCCCATCAGAACATTCAGTGGAAAGTAAAGTGCTTTATATAGACCATTTAGCATACAATTCAGAAAATAGTCAAGAGCTTGAACAAGTCTCAATATTTAAATTAAGTGGGATAACAATATAGAACTGTGAAATGACAAAGGTATACTGATGGATATAAAGTGAGATTGATTCAAGGGATCAATATATGCATATATCCAAGCAAGAGATCTTGTTGCTGAAAATCCTTTATGTTAGGTTACATTTTACTTTTGTTTTTCTGCAGTTCTAAACACAAAAGACTTGCATCAAGCAGAAAATCACTGTGTTAATCATTTAGAACACAAATTTATGATTTTTATCTATTACCTTAGTATTCTAAGATGTGCTTTTGGCAAGGTTAAAAACAGTCATGGATAAACACTTTAGAAGTAGTGTCTATGGTATACACATACTCCTTTTGAAGTATCATTTACTATTGCCCTCACACTTTAAAAAGGAATTGTAAATGAAACTAAATAAAATGAAACATGTCAGTCATGGTGAATTGTGGGCTCATTGGTTAGAGAAGTCCCCAGAAAGCAGAATCTGTTAGTGTGTCATTCCATGCATTAGCATTTTATTATAAAAAGGCTTTTCCAACAAGAATATAAAGGTAACATCAAGCAAGCACATGAAATTACATTGAAGACATAGGGAGTATCCCATTTTCAGAATGTACAGTTTTCAGGAGGATGACATCTGTATCATCTCCAGTTTAAATTAGGTGGCCTGTAAATACCACTTTACCCCAGAACAGAAACCACCCCTGGGGAGTGCTTTAGGGAGTACATTCCATTCGAGAAGTAGAAAGCAGTTGGCTATATTGCGATTGGGTTTTGTCTTTGTAACTTCAAGAGAAAACTTCCTAGTTCTCCATTCCCTCAGAGCTGTGCATTCTCCAACATACTTTCCAATGCCTTGTTTTCCTTACACTGCACTGTTCAGTGCCCTGATACCTTTACATGGGGTCAGTTATTCTTCCAAATGGCATTTATTCTTCCAAATGGCATTCATGTTGTTGTTCTTTGAGTTCTCCATTTCATCGTCTTCTCACCCCATTTTTGTTGGGGGTGAAATGTTCCTATTGGGTCATTTTTTGCTATAGTGAGGTACCTAGGTCTGCATGGAATCCATTCAGATATCTGAACACTTTGCAGAAGTGTCTCTACAATCAACATTATGCATGAGAATTGCTGTGCCATATCCAGATTATCTACAATGGTTTTCTCTATGACAAAACTCATCTCATTTTAGTTTTACAAGTTTCCTTCATTAACCAAACCACACCATCAGTAGGAATGATTTTTGTCATCCCCTATATTGACTTCACTGCAGACACCTGGATTTTTTTTTGCCATTTGAGCACCTGTATCTTAAGAGACTGATGAAGGTGTGCATCCCTCCTTTCCCCATCCATCCTATGCCAATAAAGGACTTACATTCCCTAGGGGGATCCTGGAATCCTTATCTCCATCCCTAAGGATTCTTTTTAAAGAGAGTAAGAGTGGGGCACTAGTGATGTGAGTGTCCTTCCTATCTGACTCACTAGAGTCAGAAGTGTCTTCCTCACTGACCTGTACCATGTACAAGGAAGCCTTAGCAACCTGTATGTTCCTGTTTTCTGGGGTGCATCAAGGGCTCATTAGGCAACTCTGCAGAACTCTATGCTTTTCCAGTTCTGAAGTGCTGAGATCAGTTCAGTGATAGGTTGGCTCAAAGGGAAGGTGGTGTAAAACTGAAAGAAATAAAAGAGAAAGACACAAGATAGTAGATAAAAATGGAACCAGGGGACTCACAGCTTCTGGAACTGAGAACCTTGACCCTAGTTTCCACATCGTATTGTTTGGAAACTACTGAGCAACTGTTTGCTATCAGAACTGCAACATCATCTACTATAGGGAATAACTGCAACATCTGCAATAAGGCAACATCTACAATAGAACAGGTGAAACTCTTTTTCCCACATATCCCCATTTTTGTTTTTGGTAAGTCTATGCAAATGACATTTTACTGATGAACAGGCTTCCTGGATGATATTTTCACTTTTACATTTGAACAATACTCATTAAATTTTTTCTCAAAACATTCAACAAGGTACATCTATGTATCACTTACAGTTCATCAGATCACCTAAGTATGAAATATGTTTCATTATTAAATTTCTTATCACTATTCAAGCATTTTATACATAATCCATAACTGCAGCAATGAAAAATAACACTTCACCTAGAAGACATTTAATGACTAGACTTTCATTACTCATGGGCTTAATATTCCCAACCAGCAAGGCTATATAGGCCAGTACTTGATCGAAAACATCTCATTTTCCACAGTTTGTATAGTGCTCTTAGCATCTTCACTGGACCTGGGGCCACATCCAATTCACAGGCTAAGTCAGTATCCATCTTCTCCCTCTATTTTTTGAAGAAGCCTGTGGAGATTCTCCTACTCCCAGGAAGGACCTTTCCTAATTAACACATCTTAGGGATAAGAGTTTTTAGTATTCCAACAATATTACAAATTCTATAAATGTAAGAAAACATTGTACTCTATCAATTACAGCAGAGAGTATACTTTTATCTTACCCAACATGTAAGAATTTGATAGAGTAGCAGGGACCCTACAGCTTGTCTCAATCTTTTTGCCTATTCCAGGCCCTTAAGATACCATTGTCTCTGATGTTAGTAGGGTCACTGCCACAGGTTTCTTCTATGCAGCCAGTTTGATTGTCATCAGGCCAGGGCAAAAAGCCTTGAAGAACTGCAAAAGTCCATTGCTGACCTTTTCCCACAGTTTTTGCACTTTTTGTATTCATTTAGGCTTGTTTTAATTTTGCAAAACTCATTATCTCACTGAATGCTACCACAATACTTTTACAATTTCCTCTATGCATACTAGTTCTGTCCCATATATCTCCATATTAACCATTTTATTTTAGGAAAAAATACACCTTATAACATCTTGGTTAACATTCCCACAAACTTTTTACCTTTTGCAATATTCACTTAACTTTTATATCTTTTTTTTAATCCTTTTTCTTTTTCTCTTTTCCTTTCTCTTTCTTCTTCCTTTTCCTTTCTTGTTCTTTCTTCCTTTTTTTCTTTTTTCCTTTCTTTTTCTTTTCTATCTTGTTTTTCCTTCCTTTTCTTTCTTTTTCTTTCCTTTTCTCTTCCTTTCTCATTTCTTTTTTTTCTTTTTACCTTTTTCTTTTTTGAACAATTACACACCCTGAAACATACAACACACACAGTGACATCAAACAAAAGCAGTTCCAAATCTATTAATCTAGAATTTCTTCATTGCTTCCTTTTATAATTCAACATTTCTTTTCCAGTTTTACTCCTTTCAATTTTCTTCTTAATCTCTTTCTGTCCCAAGCTATACTTACTTGCTTTATGATGCCATGCTTGAACAAGTTCTATAGTTTAAATTCTTTGATGTAGAGCCTTTCTAGTCTTCAGAATGAGACCCAGCCATGCAGTTTCCAGCATCCGTCTCTCCATCTGCATGACCAAAGGTTCTGGATTCCACAGGAACTTTCGTCCTCTCTTGGCATTCATGGCATGGCTCAATCCGTGTATCTGGCACCCACACAGGATGCTCTCTGTCTCTTGGGGAAATACAAGCAAACTCTTGAGTACTTCAAAGGCTTTCCAAATCACTGGGGGCTCTGCACCATTACACTAACTTTTATCTGTTCAGCACCAGTTGCTGTAAGCCTTCTTCCCTTCGTGCCCCATGTTGGGTGCCAGTTGCTGAGATCAGCTCACTGATTGGTTCGCTCAAAGGGAAGGTGGAATAAAACTTAAAGAAATAGAAAGACAAGAGAGGAGAGAAAGATGGGAGTAGAGGACTCACAGCTTCTGGAACTGAGAGCCTCGACCCTAGTTTCCACATCATATTGTTTGAAAACTACCAAGCAGCTGTTTGCTGTCAGAACAGCAACATCATCTACAATAGGGAATAACTGCAACATCTGCAATAAGGCAACATCTACAATAGAACAGGTGAAACTTTTTCCCACATGAGAGCCCTCTTTCTCTTTTTTGGCTTTTAGTAAGGTATTATTCTCATTAATTAAGGGGGCCACCTTCTGCCCCTAACCGCAGTTTTTCTTTAGGGATCACATCTTCTGATGTGTCTCCACACTGCTTTGCTTTGATAAAGCCACATTGCTCTCCTTAATGGGCCAGCCCTGCCCCTCAGTTTTCTTCTCTTGGTAGTTCTTTGTGTTCATTCTTTAGCCCTTCTAGCACAGTTTCCCATTCTCTCCTTCTGGGCCACTTCAATGAAAATGGCAGATGCTGGGCTTCCGATTCCAGGCCAAAACAGAACATTGTTGTGAATATTTTCTACCACTTACCAATTATTCTCACTGAAATTTTGGTACAAGTCTATGTCCCTGGGAAGGCCTTGTTTCATTGATGCCTCCAGTGCCCTCCAAGGCAGGACCACCTCATCCATATCCTGACCATGAGTGGGATGGTGTAGCCAGTTGTTTTTCCTCTACCTAAAGTAAATTTATTGCCTCCTGAGCACTCAGGGTTTTTTTCTTTTTTGGACATTTGCTATGGTTAGAATTATCATTTTCATGCTCTCAGCCTCTGACACAGAGTAGATGCATTTGTCTTCATCTCTTTTTTTGGTTGTCTTGCTATAAGCATTTCTTTCTTCCATTTCAACTGTTCTGTCTGCTGTATCACTTATTCTATCATTTCAGGACTGCTGTTGTATGCCTCTAATGTGGCTTTGATACCACTTATGTCTTTCCCATGAGCTCTGTTACTTTTCAGGTTTTCACATTCTTTGTTCTCACTTTCTTGTTGATGTCTTTTACCTCCTTAGTCATATTGGCTTTCATCTTATTATTTTGACTTTGGAAATTTGTGTGCATCTCATTGGCTGGTTGTCTGAATTCCTGCGTCTCCTCTGGACCTTTGATATATTCTTTTTCTTGGGCCATTTTTTTCCATTTTCTTAGTATGCCTTGTAATTTTTTCCTGGTGTCTAGGCATCTGATTAGGATGGTGAGTGTACTTGTATGCTCAATTTCTCTTTCGTAGCGATTAGAAGGAGACTTGCACCTTGCCATTCTTTGATTCTTGGCTCAACAAATAAATAAATAGGACTTTCTCAAAATTAAGTACTTGCATGTCAAGAAACTTTGTCAAAAGGCTGCAAAGTCAGCTGACTACATTCCATGAAAACATTTGATAATCACATATCCAGTAAGGGTTTAATATCCATGGTATGTAAAGAGCTCATACAGCTCAACAATAAAAAGACAAACTACCCAATTAAAAAATGTGTTCAACATTTTAAAAGGCAACTGTCCATAGATATTCAAGTTGTGAAAAAAGACATGAAAAAGTTTTCAGCCTCACAAGCAATTATGAAAATTCAAATGAAAAAGTGCAATGTAATATCACTTCACTTATTAAAAATTGTGAAACTGTGAATGTTGGAGAGGATGTGGAGAGATAGAAATGCTTATTCACTGTTGGTGGGATTGTAGAATTGTATAGCCACTGTGGAGGAATGGCATGTCCTAACAAATTTGGATATAGACTTGGCCATGTTACCCAACAGTGTCATTACTACATATATACCCACAAGAATTGAGAACAGCGATGTGAACCGACAGCAGCACACCACTGTTCATAATGGCATTATTGATTGCCAAAGTTTGGAAACAGCCCAGATGTCCATCAGCTATGCTATATATACATGGTGGAATATTATGTAGCTGTAAAAACAAAGTCAAAGCATATAACAACATGGATGAACTTGGAGTACATTATGTTAGTGATGCAAGCCAGATACAAAAGGCCAAATACTACATGAATGTACTGTGATGAACAATAAATCTTGTGGATTTAGTAACTTGAATATGGGTTACCAGAAAATAGAAGGAGTTAGAGAATGAAAAACTGAGGATTAACTTGTACAGGATTGTTAAGAAGGACATATGTGAATTGGAGATGAATGGAAAATTTCAAAGCCCAATATAATGTTTGTAACTAGCAGTACTATTCTGTGCAGTATGAAAGTGGTTTAAAGGGAACATGTAAGGTCATATGTATTACTAAAAGGAAAGCTAAAAATGTGGAACATGGGACTGTATAGCATAGGAAAACCACCTGTGAAATACGCTGTAGGTAAAATTACATATATGGGGCCGTACTTCTCTGAAACTGAACAAATGTATGTTATTTTTGTTTCTTTTTCTTTCTTTCTTTTACAAATGTAAATACTGCAAGATGTTACTAGCAGGGGGAAAATGTATGCTAAGTGAAAGAAAACTGACACAAAGTATTACATGTTGTATGGTTCTATTTCTGTAAAGCATAAATATGAATCAATTTGTAAGGCTGAAATTAGATTAGTGTTTTTGCAGGCCTGGGGAAGAACTGCTAAAGGGGAGCGAGTTTTCTTCCTGGAGTAATGAAATTGTTCTAAAAATTTTTTTGGTGATGAATGCACAAAATTTTGATTATACTAAAATCCTTTTGGATATATCATATGTTATTTAAATATGTCAAGAAAACTGCATAATAAATAATTGCACATGAATAACCATAAGTAGCAGCTATGTACAGCTGGTGAAACAGATTGAGAGGTAAAGAAATTTCTTCCTTTTTTCTCTTTTTTTGTTTATTATAATTGAACTAAAGAAAATGCTCTGATAATGATTGAAGTGATGAATATACAACTGTGTGATTGTATCAAATACCATTGATTGTGTACTTTGAATAAACTGTATGCTTTATTAATATGTATCAGTGAAACTGACTTGTTTAAAAGATAGTTTGCAGCCAGGAGCTCAGTGGTTAGCTTCCACAGGAGACAACTGAATCTATAATGCTCTTTGAATAGATACATTAACCAAGCCATGTGATGCTTCCCTGTCTTTTGCCCATATCTTGTCTTTTAATTAATGTATTTCACTTTTAGGAAAATACCTCATTTTGAAAGTTCCATTTTAACCAATGAGAGGGTGATTCTGTATTAAACCTAACTTTTGACTTCAAAACTGAGTGGACTTGGTGCAGCTCCCACAAAGGGTCTGAAAATCCCCTGGGCAGTAATTTAAAACCCTTGAGACATGGTGGAGCAGGTGGCATGGGTGTGTACAGGTGGCCAGCAGCCAGGGTAGTTTCCTTGCTCTTCCTGGGATCCACCTCCTCATCTCTGCCCATCCCCCCCAGCATTTTTTCATTGTTGACATAGAGATTGCTTGCATCTCAGTTGTACTCATGCATCTCTTGGGAGGCCAGCATCTTAGTCCATTATGCCCTAGAGAGTTGGAAACTCCCATGGATGACTACTGATAAATCACTATGCCTCTACCATGCTGTGGAGTGCTTTGTTGGCACACAGAGTGTTGGGGCAAGATATCTATTACCATGTGTAGCAGTCTGATATAGTTATGAATTCCAAAAATAGATATTGGCTTATGCTTATAATCTGATCTGTACCTGAGCATGATTGAGTTAGGATTAGGGCATTCAGTCCCCACCCCTTCGTGGGTACAGCTCACAGGTTAAAGGCATGGCAAAGGACAGAGTTGAGGGTTTCTGCGGTTGGAGTTTGATGCTGAAGTCTTAAGCTGGAGCATCAGGAAGAAAGCTCACAGAGACAAGAGAAGCCAGCCCCAGGAAGAAAGAAACCTTGAACCCAGAGAAAAACAAGACCCAGGAATGTAGGAACCCAGGAAGCCTGAATCCTCGCAGATGTCAGCAGCCATCTTGCTCCAAATAGATTTTGGTGAGGGAAGTAACTATGTTTTATGGCCTGGTATCTGTAAGCCCCTACCCCAAATAAATACCCTTTATAAAAACCAATCCGTTTCTGGTATTTCGCATCAGCACCTCTTTGACTGACAAATACACCACCTATATGGAAGGAGACTCACCACATGGAAGATAACAAGAGTCCATGCTCTTGGGGTGGGGTCACCAAGAAAACACATGACTTACTCAGGCATGGAATGGACCATCAGTTTCACACAATGTGAAGAAATAGCAGGTTTAGCTTAGTGGGAATTGGTCCCCTATCACCAGTGAGTCCCACTCCAAAGCTGATGCAGGGAAATGGTCTATGCACACCCCTCTTGTGTATAGTGTGTATAGTAGGCAATGGACCTGGCTCCCTCCCCACCAGGAACAGATGTAACTCCAAGGATACAGAAGGTGTTATAAAGAAATGCATATACTCAGCCAAGCAGTCTCCAGTGAATGTTGACAGAATGCTCTATGCAAATAGGGAATGAATGTTTCATCAGGCTACCATTTGCTAGGGAATCTCTTTTATCTCTAGGAACTCCTCACAAGTCCATATTTATAACCCAATCCCAGGAGCCAGGCTACTACATCTCCTAAGCACAGGGTTTATTGGTGGGTCTCAGGGAAAGGTGACAATCCTTACTCAAACTATCCCATTTCACAATATATACATATATGTGTATATATATATATATTTTTTTTCCCCCAAAGCAGAAGTTGTTTCTTGGATAGACTGTCAGTGGGATGTGGCCATCAGTCAGCAAACTCATCAAAATATATAATATAGACTTTAGAGTAGTTGTAATAAATCATTTCTATTTGATCCACAACTTCTGATCAAATATAAAGAGGTAAAACCCAGAACTGGAAAAAAAAAAAAAAAAGCACTGAGTATTGTTTAGTTAGGATTTGTATCCTAAAGTCAAATTCCTGATGTGGGATGTGTATAGAAAAGGATAAAAATGAAATAAGAAACTTGAGGTAGTTACAGACACCCCAAGGTTAAAGCTTAGTTTAATGTAACATGGTGTAATTGAAACATCGCTAGACTGGAGGCCAATAACCTAGAGTCCATTTCTGTCTGCTGTAACTGGTTATGTGACCTTGGGCAACTAACACCCTAGGGTTTTATTTCTACAAGAACATTACAAAAGTAGGTTTTGTAACCTTACTTAACACAGTGTCAAGTGAAACTTTACAACACACAAAAACAACAAATAAAACCCTAGAGTAGAAAGAAAAGCTAACCAATCAAACGCATCCACATAAAGATGTCTAGATGCAAAAAATTGCAAGCTATACTAAGAAACAGGAAGACATGGCCCAGTCTAATGAACAAACTAAAACAAACTAGACATGGCCCGGTCTAATGAACAAACAAAGGAGATGCAGAACATGGAACAACTAATAAAAGATGTCCAAACAAATATCATGAATCTACCTCAGTGAAGGAAGAGATTATGGATATTAAGAAGAAATTGGGAAAAAATACTGAAGAAACTATAAACACACATTAAAAGATATGATAGTGATGAGTGACACAATCCAAGAAATAAAAGACACTGGAAATGCATAACAGATTTGAACAGGCAGAGAAATCAGCAATGTGGAAGACAGTACAGCTAAAATCAGACACATGGAACAGACAGATAAAAAGATAGAAAAAGTCCATCAAGGACTTAGGAACTTGAATGACAACAGAAAATGCTTATGCATTGTAGGCATCCCAGAGAGAGGAGAGAAGGGGAAGGGGACAAAAGGAGTGTTGGAGGAAATAATGGCTGAAAATTTCCCAACTCTATTGAGGAACATGGATGTATATGTCCAGCAAGTGCATTGCACCACAAACCATAAAAATCCTAACATCCCTACCCCAAAATTTATACTTGTCAAATTGTCCAATGCTCAAGACAGAGAATGGAGAAAACAGAAAGAGAAAAAAGATCTATCACATTCAAAGGAAGCTTGATAAGATTAAGTGCTGATTTCTCATCTGACATTCAAAAATGAAGGAAAGTTTAAAATACAGATAAATTAGGAGAGTTTGTCAATAAGAAACCCACCCTTCACAAAATACTAAAAGGCATTCTGCAGGTTGAAAGGGAAAAAATAGGAGAGATTGTTGGAGGAGAGTGTAAGAAAAACTAAAAATTTAAAAATAGAAATAAAAAAATGACATACATAAATTTAAAGAAAATATGGCTAATGTAAGTAATTCCTTGACAGTAATAACACTGAATGTTGATGGCTTAACCTCTCCAATCAAGAGAAACTGTTTGGCAGAATGGATAATGATATATGACTGATCTTTATGCTGACTACAAAAAAACCTGAAATCCAGGGACACAAGGAGGCTATAATTGAATGGTTGGAAAGAAAATTTACATACAAACAATAACCAAAAAAGGGCAGGAGTAGCCATACTTATGTTGGGCAAAATAGACTTTGAATGTGAAACTATTTTAAGAGATAAAGAAGGGCACTAGATATTAAAAAAGAATACTATCAAGAAGAAATAACAGTCATAACAATATATGCAGCTAATCAGGGTGCCTCAAAAGATACAAGGCAAAGTTGGAAAAACTAGAAAACTACATTATTGTGGTGGATTTTAATACACCATTCTCATCATTAGAACATCTTGACAGGAATCAATTACTTTGAGTAATCATTAGAGGAGCTGGGCCTAATATATATACAGAGGAAAGCAAATTTGGCTCAACTAATATAGCATCCACCTACCACATGGGGGGTCCAGGATTCAAACCCAGGGCCTCCTGACTGGTGTGGTGAGCTGGCCCACATGCAGTGCTAATGCAAGCAAGGAGTGTCATGCCACACAGGGGTGTCCCCAATTTAGGGAACCCTCATGAACAAGGAGTGCACCCTGTAAAGAGAGCTGCCACACGTGAAAAAGTGCAGCCTGTCCAGGAGTGGTGCCACACACATGGAGAACTGATGCAGGAAGACAACACAACAAAAAGAGACACAGATTCCTGGTGCCACAGACATGAATGCAAGCAGATACAAAAGAACACACAGTGAATGGACACAGACAGCAGACAACTGGGGGGGAGGAAGGGGAGAGAAATATTATATATATTTGTGTGTGTGTGTGTGTATGTATGTATATACACACACATACAGCATTACAACCAAATACAGCAGAATATACATTCTTCTCAAGTGCACATGAATCATTCTCCAGGATAGACAATGTACTATTACACAGAGCATCTCTCAATGAATTCAGAAAGATTGAAATTACACAAAATAATTCCTCTGATCACAATGGAAGAAAGCTGGAAATAGTAAGGGGCAGAAAATCAGATTAGGTGAAAAGCTATTGAACTGAAATAGCACACTCTTAGACAATCAGTACATCAAGGAGGAAATTGTAGAAGAAATCAGTTACTACCTCGAAATGAATGAAAATGACAGCACAAAGTCTCAAAATCTAGAGGGTGCGCTGAAAGCTTTACTGAGAGGGAAATTCATAGCCACAAATATTTATATTTAAAAAGAAGAACTAAAATTAAAGACCTATATGAACACCTGGAGGAACTAGAAAAAGAACAAACTAACCCCAAAGAAAATAGAAGGAAATAACAAAGATTAGAGCAGAACCAAATGAAAAGAAAAAGAAAAAAGCACTAGAAAAAATAAAACAAAAGCTGTTTTTTTTGACAAGATTAAAACATTAAACTCTTTTTACTAGATTACCAAAGAAAAAGAGAAGAAGCAAATACATAAAATAAGAAAGGAGGAAGGGGATATCACTGTTGACCTCACAGAAATAAAGAGTATCATAATAGGATACTCTGAAACATTGTATGCCAACCAGATGCATAATCTAGAGGAAATGGACAAATTCTGAGAAACACACAAGCACCCTAATTGTCAAAAGAAGAAACTGATTAACTCAAAGACTATCTCAATTATGATCTTGAATTTATCAAAAACCTCTTAACTAAGAAGAAACCAGGATCAGATGGCTTCACAGGTGAATTCTAACAGACATTCTGGAAACAACTAACACCAATCCTACTTAAACTCTTGCAAAAAATAGAAGTTGAGGGAACATTGCCTAACAGATTCTGTGATGCCAACACCACCTTAAAACCAAAGCCAATAAAGCCAATGATGCCATGAGAAAAGAAAACTATAGACCAATGTCTCTAATGATCCTAAATGCTAAAATCAACAAAATACTTGCTAATTGTACTCAACAACACATCAAAAGAATTACGTGCCATGACCAGGTGAGCTTCATCCCTAGAAGGCAAAGATGGCTCAGCATAAGAACATCTATCAATGTAATACACCACATAAACAGATCGCAAGTAAAGGTCACACAGTAAATCTGTATAGTTGCAGAAACAGCACTTGACAAAATACAGCACTCTTTCCTGATAAAAACACTTCAAATGATAGGAATAGAAGGAAACCTTCTAAAAATGAAAAACCCACAGCTATCATCATATTCATTGTTGAAGTCCTAGAAGTTTTCCCAATAAGATCTGAAACACGATAAGGATGCTCACTCTCACCATTCTTATTTAACTTTGTGTTAGAAGTAGTCACGTTAGCATTTAGGGGGGAAAAAGCATCGAAATTGGAAAGGAAGAAATAAAAATTTCACTATTTACAGATAACATTTTCCTATACCTCAAAAGCCCTGAGAATCTAAGCTTCTAGAGTATATATAAAGGATTCCATAAAGTGGCAGTTTATAAGATAAATGTGAAAAAAAATGTGCAAATATCAGTAACATTTCTGTACACCAACAATGAGCAATCTGAGGGGGAAATCAAGAAAAAAATCCCATTTACAATAGTAACTAAAAGAATAAAATACCTGGAGTAAACTTATCTGAAGATGTAAATGACAGAAACACAGAAAACTACAAAAACACTGTTAAAGAAAATCAAAGAAAACCTAAGCAAATGGAAGAATATTTCCTGTCCATGGATAGTAAGACTAAACTTCATTCACTTGTTTATCCAATGCAAACAGATTTACAGATTTAATGCAATCCCAGTAAAAATTACCAGAGAATTTTTTACTGAACTGGAAAAGCTAACTATGAAATTTATTTGGAAGGACAAGGGGCCCCAAATAGGCAAAGCTATATTGAAAAAGAAAAACAAAATCAGAGGAATCACACTACCTGACTTTAAAACATACTGCAGAGCTACCGTGGTCAGTGACCACTGTATGTTTTAAAGTCTGCAGTATGTTTTAAAGTCAGGTAGTGTGATTCCTCTGATTTTGTTTTTCTTTTTCAATATAGCTTGACATAGAGGTGCAATGGACACAACCAATCCAATGTCCACATAGAAGAGGTGGCATTGGATTGGGAAAAGTGGACATGGTGGCTGATGGGTATGGGGAAAGGCAGGAAGAGATGAGAGGTGGAGGCGTCTTTGGGACATGGAGCTGCCCTGGATGGTGCTTCAGAGGCAATCACCGGACACTGTATATCCTCACAGGGCCCACTGGATGGAATGGGGGAGAGTATGGGCCATGATGTGGACCATTGACTATGAGGTGCAGAGGTGCCCAAAGATGTACTTACCAAATCCAATGGATGTGTCATGATGATGGGAGGGAGTGTTGCTGGGGGGGGGGAGAGGTGGGGTGGGGGGTGGGGTTGAATGGGACCTCACATATATTTTTAATGTAATATTATTACAAAGTCAATAAAATTAAAAAAACTGTATGATACTGATCCAAGGATATGCATACTGATGAATGGAACTGAATTGAGAGATCTGATATAGATCCTTACATATAAAATTGACTGATATTTGACAATGTCACCAAGACAATTCAACACAGAATGGCTTCTTCAAAAAATAGGAATTTCAGAACTGGATATCCATATCCAAAAGAATGAGAGAGGAACACCATCTCACAACATGTACAAAAGTTAACTCAAGAAGGATGAAAGATCTAAATATAAGAGCCAAGACCATAAAGATCTTAGAAGATAATGTACAGAAGCATTTTAACAGGATTTTGTATTAGGAAATGGTTTCATAAACTTTACACCCAAAACATGAACAATGAAAGAAAAAATAGATCAATGGAGCCTCCTCAAAATTAAAAACCTTTGCACCTCAAGAGTTCATTGAGAAATAAAAAAGGCAGCATTCTCAATGAGAGAAAATATTTAGGAAACACATATCTGATAGGCATAATATTCAGCATATATAAAGAAATCCTACCCCTTAAACATAAAAGGCCAACCCATTTAAATAATGGGCAACAGATTTAAATAGACACTTCTCCAAAGAAGAAATACAAATCTAAAAAGCACATGAAGGGAAGCAGATATGACCCGACAGGTAGGACATCCACCTACCACATGGGAAGTCCAAGGTTCAAACCCAGGGCCTCCTGACCCATGTGATGAGCTGGCCCATGCACACTGCTGATGCAAGCAAGGAGTGCCATACCATGCAGAAGTGTCCACCATGTAGGGGAGCCCCAAGTGCAAGGAGTGTGCCCCATAAAGAGAGCCACCCAGCACAAGAAAAGTGCAGCCTGCTGAGGAATGGCGCTGCACACACAGAGAGCTGATGCAGCAAGAAGATGCAACAAAATGAGACACAGGTTCTGGGTGCCACTGACCAGAATACAAGCAGACACAGAAGAACACACAGCGAATGGACACAGAGCAGACAACTGAGGGGCTGGGGAAGGGGAGAGAAATAAATCATTTTAAAAATGAAAAATAAAAAGCACATGAAAAGATGATCAACATCACTAGCAACTTGGAAAATGAAAATCAAAACTACAATGAGATTACATCTTAAACCATTAGACTGCTATTAAAAATACAGAGAATAAAAATGTTGGAGAGGATACATGGGAAATGGGAACCTTTGTGCACTGCTGGTGGGAAGGCAGAATACTGCAGCCATTGTGGAGGAAAGTTTGGTGGTTCCTCAAAAAGCTAACTATGGAACTGCCATATGGTCCAGCAATTCCACTGGTGGGTATATGCAAGAAGAATTGACATGGAGGTGAAGAAGGTCAACTACCACACCAAGGAGCCAAGAGTGCCTACAGCTGAAAGCAGGAGAATTGCATCCAGCATCTATGTGGAATCTAAGCCCCCTCTTGATATAGATGTGGAGTGGACCCAACCAATCTAAGGTCCACAGGATGGAGGAATAGAGTATGGATTAGAGTCGACTTATTGATATTCTACTCATGAACTATTGTGATTAGTATTCAAAGAAAATGTGGCATTGGTGTGGAGAAAGTCGCCATGGTGGCTGCTGGGGATAGGGAGAGGGAGGAAGAGATGTGATGTGGGGGTGTTTTTGGGACTTGGAGTTGTCCTGGGTGGTGCTGCAGGGGCAATTACCAGACACTGTATGTCCACCCAAGGGGCCTTGGGTGGACTGTGGGAGAGTGTGGGCTATGATGTGGACCATTGACCATGAGGTACAGCGGTGCTCAGAAATGTATTCACCAAATTTAATGAATGTCTTATGATGATGGAGGAGGTTGTTATGGGGGGAGAAGTGGGGTGAGGGAGGTGAGGGGTATTTGAGGACCTCATATTTTTTTAATGTAACATTAAAAAAATAAAGACAAAAAATAAGAATTGAAAGCAGGGACATGAACAGATATATGCACACCAATGTTCATAGTGGCATTATTTAGTATTGCTCAAAGTTGGAAAGAACACAAATGTCCAAAAACAGATATGCAGATAAACAAATGGTGGTATATACATACAATGGAATATTACTCAGCTGTAAGAAAGAAAGCATCATTAATACATGGGATGACATGGATGAATCTTGAAGACTTTATGTTGAAGGAAGCAAGCCTGGCACTAAGGACAAATATTACAGTACCTCAGTGATATGAATTAAGCAAATTTAGACTGACAGAGCTAGATTCTGGAAGGTGGATTTACATGAGACAGAAATGAGAAGATTGTGAGCCGATGCCCATATGAGCAAAATCTCTCATAAGGTGGAAATGTGTAGTTGTGCAGTGGATGGGCATGACAGTGGTGCATGATGCTATTGGGTTGGGCAGTGCTGGCTTGTTGGGGAGGATGGTGGTGAAGGTGGGTTGGACTGTCCATGGAAGTGGGGGAGGGGCCAGTGAACACTGAGGCTTTGCAGTATGTGGTTGAAACTACAATGTTGGGAATGTTTTTTGGGAGTGTGACAGGGGAGCAGTACTGGTTTAGTGTTATGTTTCTGGGGTATTTAGGACAGGGCACACCTGGGGCAGGTTTCTAAGGAGTGTGTGTGTTCACCTTGTCATAGTGTGTTTTATCAGTGTCTGGAGGTCCACATAAGTGGGCAGGTGTTGGGTTCCCATCCTGGGTAGTCCTCCTGTGTTCTCAAATTGGGGGGCAAGAATCTCTCGAGAACATAGGCAGTGCCTAATAGGAGGAGACAGGCCAGTATGATAAGCCCTCCAAGTTCTTGCAAGTAACTATGAATCTTGCTCTTCAAGAGTGAAGCTTCATTGTTGCCCAGTTCTCAAGGGGAGGGGGAGGGAGGAACAGAACAGATGGAACATTGGGCATTTGGGGAGTGATGGAAGTGTTCTACGTGATCTTACAAAGATGGACACAGGCCATGTTAAATTTCATCAAAATTTACAAAGGGAATGGTCCAAAATGTAAACCACAATGTAAATAGTTGACCATTTTTAGTAGCAATATTTCCATATTTATATATCTTTTGAAACAAATGTACCATACACTTAGAAAATATTAATAGGGGAAAGGGGAAAAGGTGAAGGATGTTGGATATATCAGAATACCCTATATTCTGTACATGGCTTTTCTGTAAACTAAAACTTCTTTGAAGACAAAATGAAAAAACCAGACACTGAGTAATAAACAAAAGAAAATGTCACTGTATACACAAGATAACAGATCTTACAGTGATGAAAGACATAATGTCAACAATTTTTTTTTACAATGGAAGAAACTAAATTATTGATGTGGAGACTGTGGCCACTGGAGGTGCTGAAGTCAGGGAGGAGGACAAAGAAGTGTAATATGGGGGCATTTTCGGGACTTGGAATTGTCCTGAGTGATATTACAATGACAGGTATGGGCCTATATATATATGGCCATAACCTACAGAATTGAGTGAGATGGATAGTATACTACAATGTAAACTGCAATCCATGCTTAGTGGCAATGCTCCAAAATGTGTTTATCAATGGCAATAAATGTATCACACTAATGAAAGAACTTGTTGTTGTGGGGAAGCATGGGAGGTGTGGGGAATTGTGCATAGGGGAATCCCTTATATTTTTTTATGTAACATTTTATATAATCTAAGTATCTTTTAGAAATAAATAAAAATTAGATATTTTAAAAATTTAAAATGTGGGGAATAAAATGCACCCCCCCCAAAAATCACAGTAAGTTCATAAATTTTTTTCTAATTTTATATTTTTAATTATTTTTTATTATTCCAATTTTTTTGTAAATTTCTTTAAGATTTTTTATTTTTATTTCTCTCCCCTTCCATCTCCCACCCCCGAGTTCTCTGCTCTCTGTGTCCATTTGCTGTGTGTTCTTCTGTGACCACTTCTATCCTTATCAGTGCCACCAGGAATTTGTGTTTCTTTTTGTTGCATCATCTTGTTGTGTCACCTCTCTGTGTGGCACCATTCTTGGATGGGCTGCACTTTCTTTCATGCTGGGCAGCTCTTCTTATGGTGTGCACTCCTTGCACATAGGGCTCCCCTATATGGGGGACACCCCTGCGTGGCACGGCACTCCTTGCATGCATCATTGCTGCACATGGTCCAGCTCCACATGGGTCAAGGAGGCCCGGGGTTTGAGCCGTGGACTTCTCATGTGGTACGTGGACACACTATCCACTGGGCCAAGTCTGCTTCCCAACTTTTTGTATTTTGCTTTTTTTTCAAACCATCATTTCATTTTTTTAGCAATTGTATTTGCTTATTTTCTTAGTTTCATTTCTGAAGAAGTTTTGGATCACAGAAGGGATAGAACTGTGGCAGGGAGGATCACTGGTGTGGGGAGTTGGTGATGGGGGATGTATGGAAGGTGGTTCACCTGGGGCAAACCTTCATAAAAGGCACATAAATTTGTTCAAATGTTCATGGGGCATTGTCATGGTGGGTGGAGATTCACACAATAACTGAAAGAATATCAAATTCTCATCCTGGGAAACTACCACATTCTCTAATTTTTTTTAAAGATTTATTTATTTATTTATTTATTTATTATTTATTTCCCCTTCACCCCCCCACCCCCGTTGTCTGTTCACTGTGTCTATTTGCTGTGTCTTCTTTGTCCGCTTCTGCTGTTGTCAGCGGCATGGGAATTTGGGTTTCTTTTTGTTGTGTCATCTTGTTGTGTCAGTACTCCATGTGTGTGGCACCATTCCTGGACAGGCTGCACCCTCCTTTGCACTGGGCAGCTCTCCTTATGAGGTGCACTTCTTGCATGTGGGGCTCTGCTCCACGGGGGACACCACTGCACGGCATGGCATGGCACTGCACTCCTTGCGTGCATCAGCACTGCACATGGGCAAGCCCTGCATGGGTCAAGGAGGCCTGGAGTTTAAACCGTGGACCTCCCATGTGGTAGAAGGATGTCCTAACCACTGGGCCAAGTCCACTGTCCCCACATTCTCTAATGTGATAGCAAGAATCCCCCTAATACAGGGGCAGCGACTAGTGAAGGAGGAAGGAATATTGATGGGCCCTTCATATTGATGGATAACTTATGAACCTCTAATTTTGAAATTGAAACTTAGCCTTGTATTATAGGGTGCCTAAGAGTTACCTCCTTAGAGCCTCCTTGTTGCTTAAATGTGGCCTCTTTTCAAGTGGGACTCAGCATATAAATGGTTTTCCCACAGCATGGGACATGGCTCCTGGAGATTAGCCTCCCTGGCACTGAGGGATTACTACCAGGCACCAACTAGCAAGGCAACTGGAAAAAGACATGGACTGAAAGGGCAAAAGTGTAAAGACAAATGAGTTTATATGGCTAAGAGACTTCAATTTGAGTCAGGGTGTCATTCCAGAGGTTATGCTTATGCACACCCCAGCAGGATCTCATTGACTGCCAAAGTAGATATTGCCTCAAAGAGTGGAGGCATTAAGACACCACAGGTAGGACAGACAGCTCAGGAGTTTGGTGCCCTGCCAGTGGGCCCTACCTGGGAACTTATGCTCCCGAGTGTGACAGAGTTAGACTCAGTTTTGGTTTCCTTATTTATTTGAGCCTATATTTAGTGCTAGAGTTGATGGTGTATGTCCAAGAGACTTAAATCTTTGGTCTGTTCATTTTCTGGCTCAGCCCTGAATCTCAACAGAGTTGCAACCCCTACTCTGTAGTTTATCAGGGTCTCCTAGGACAACTAACAAGGAGATGATGATGGACAACAAGCATCCCAAAGAACATAGTCTGCAACTGCAAGCAAGATAGTCCTATCCATCCGCACCACAGGCTCTAAGCCCCCTCTCAAATAGAGGTGGAGTAGGCATGCCAGATTCCTTAGGATTGGGGAATGATTGATGGACTAGAGTAGACTTCTTGGTATTCTAGTATAGTCTTATTGTGATTCTAACAATGGAATTACATTTATCATTGATGTGGAGGCAGTGGTTACTGGAGGTTCTGAGGGGAGGGAGAGGGAAAACCAGGTACATGGGGACATTTTCAGACCTTGGGAATTGTCCTGAATGATGCTGCAATGACAGATACAAGCCACTATATATCTTGTCAAACTTACAAAATTGTGCAGGAGAGAGTGTAAGCTACAATGTAAACTATAATCCATTCTTAGTGACAGTGCTCCAAAATGTGTTGGTAACAGCCATGGCAAAGGAGTAAGAATAATGAGTCAAATTAGTGAGCTTTATGTTTCTGTTGGTGTGTTTTAAATCTTTTTGCATTTCTCTGCTTGTTCACTGTATATTTTGATACCTCCTAATGGCAATATTCAATTAACAAATGACAATTCTTAAAAGACCTCTATTCAAATGACTGAAAATTTACTAAGTGCTTACATTGATAACTAAGTATGGATACTAATAAGATAAATTAACATTATATGTGTTAAATTTTTGAAATGATGAAAATGTAAGTTTTGACTAATAAAATTATTATAACCCTCATTTTAAAAAATTGATTTTGCCTAAATTGAAATGAATGTGTTTGCTTCACAGAACAGAATGAGGGATATGACCTAAAGGGATACAGAAAGAAGTAAAGGTTTGTGGAATTGCCAACTCAAATTTGATAAGTTTACTTAAGGGAGTGTGTTTTGTCCATAACATAAGATGGCTGGTTTTCATAAAATCAGGATGGAAGTATGTAAGACAAATTTTGAACACATAAGGCAAGTTGTAGAAGACAATATAGGAGGTAAGATTAAGGGAATGTGTTCTGTGAAGGTGAAAATTGTCTTGAGATGAAGTAACCAGTCTATATGGTTATGGATTGTTATAAGACATTTATAAAAGCATTGTTTAAATGGAAATATCCAGGAAACCATTATTAAATAGTGAATTGGTACTGATAAAAAAAGTAACTTCATAACAGGAAAACCTGTCAGAGGCCATTTCAATCTGCATGTGAAAGTGGTGGTAGGAAGAAGATAATCTTGATTCCACTGGGAATTTTAGGTTTTCATAAAATAATGAAGAAAGTAGTTTTTCCTGTACTGCTAAAATAAAATACCAGTTAATTAATATAATCATGGTAAAGGTGTAAAAGCAAAAAGTAAAGTAATAAAAGAGTTAAGACCATTTGACATGTTACAAGTTGAATGAAAATTGTTTAGAAATTATTACAAAATTAAAGGTCTTTTATAACATTCTGTTAACCAAAGTTGTTTGGTAAAATGTTCATATGAATATTTAAAGATTGTATAAAATTCCCCCAAATTAAACAATGCATTCTGCAAAATATTAAATAAAAGCATAATGTTGTTAATCATGGTTTTAATTATTTTAAAAAATGGTTTGTGTCACAAAATCCACCTCTCTACCTTGTCATCAAAGGCAGATGCTTGGGCTTGTATTCATCTGATTTGCCCCACCTCCACTGAAGAAGCAGTTCTCTGGCTGTAGAGAGTGGCCATTGGGGGTTGCCAGGAGTGACACATGACACTTGGTTATCATAAATTAATGTAACATCAATGCTGTATACAAAAGTTCCAAATACTGATGCTTTGCTGAAAATATCAGTTATGTCACTATCCTCTTTCTTTAGATCTAAGGCTTTCTTAACTATCTCCTTAGGGAAGTTAAGCCAGCATCCAATCTCCTTCATGTAGGGGACCAGTGGTGGATCTTGCAGTATATCCTAAGGCCATGTGCAGAGCCCACACCATCTGTCCTGGCCTGGTGGCAAAGGATCCAGCTGTGCAGAAGAAAGCTGTGGCTGTAACTCTATTTCCTTATACTGATGGTATTATTTTAACTAGTAATTCTTTTTCAGAATTAAAACAAGCCTCAGAAACAATGGTATCTTATCTTAAGGGCCTGGAATGGGGAAACAGTTGGGACAAACTTGCAAGGTCCCTGCTGCCAGTAAACTCTTACGTGTTGTTAAAGTACAATGTTTTCCCACACCACAAACCAAAACAATTAATGGCCTTTTCATGGTTGTTGAGGTACAGGAAACCCTTCATTCCTCATTTAGCTCAGATATTAAGAACCAATGTATGTGCTAATCAGGAAGGGTTGTACATGGAAATGAGAAAATCTCCCAAGTGGGCTGCTTTTTAAGAAATAAAGAGGGCAATAATACAGTCTCAAGCAGTAAAGGGGGTGGACCTTGACTTATCCCATGAATTAGATGTGGCTAGCACCAACATTGACTTTGGGTGAGATTTGTGGCAAAGGCACCTTTTTAAACAAATATCCCTTTGGGTTTTTTAAAACAGAGTTTTAAATTTTTTAAATAGATACATGGATTACATAAATGTTACATGTAAAATATAAAGGATTCCCATATACCCTTCTCCCAACCCCTCCCACATTAGTCCACATTAACATTCTTCTTAGTGTGGTACATTTGATACAACTGATGAACACATTTTGGAGCACTGTCACTAAGAATGGATTATAGTTTACATTGTAGCTTACACTCTCTCCTGCACAATTTTGTAAGTTTGACAAGATATATAATGGCTTGTATCTGTCATTGCAGCATCATTCAGGACAGTTCCCAAGGTCTGAAAATGTCCCCATACTACACTTGGTTTTCCCTCTCCCTCCCCTCACAACCTCCAGTAACCACTGCCTCCACATCAAAGATAAAAGTAATTCCATTGTTAGAATCACAATAAGACTATACTAGAATACCAAGAAGTCTACTCTAGTCCATCATTCATTCTCCAATCCTAAGGAATCTGGCATTGTGATGCCTACTCCACCTCTTTTTGAGAGGGGACTTAGATCCTATGGTGCAGATGGACAGGACTATCTTGCTTGCAGTTGCAGACTATGTTCTTTGGGATACTTTTGTCCATCATCATCTCTCACTCTTGCAACCTAAGGAATGCAGTAATTAAGAGTTCCTGGCAAATGGGATGAAGCTGTTCAAGGCTGAAAGAAAAGATGAGCACATACCTTTTGTAGTGAGTAGAACACTTAGGCTTTGTACCTTGAGATAAGATTTTTTAAAAATTCCTTAGACTATGGGTAATGCTGATAGCTAATACGTGTTGCTGCTTGATGTCATGTATGCTATGTGTTTATGCTTATTGGTGCATAGGCTACATACACCTGCTTCTTGTCATGTACACTGGTGTATACATAGAGCCCCTTGTAAGCAATAAAGTTGTCTGAGGAGTTATTACTCACAGACCCCCTGATCCCAGCTCTCTCATTCTTTTTCTCTCACTCTTTCTCTTTGTTTCCTTCTCCCTTTACTCTTTCTTTAATTTCCAATACACTTCCGGTCCAAATCTCCAACACAGTATCACTGTAGTTAAGCACTAATATAGCAGTTTAGATTGACAGACATTTAACACATATATTCTGGGTTACTCTTCAGTAGTACAGTTTTGATAGATTTGTAATTCAGGAATAAGATAGTGATTTAAAACTGAAAGCTCTTTTTCACATCTTGATAAAAATTCTGATCAAAATAAAATGTGACTAAAATTAAAATATTGTTAAAGTTTTCATTTTCTTTTAGTTTGTAATATATTTTAATTGCAGGCTTACAAAAGCTGCTAATATTTTTTATTTATCTATTTATTTAGGGTTTTCCAGTTCAAAAGTTACTAAACTTTGACAGCACTCATTTTATCAGTGTGGCTCTCCTGGCCCAATTAGAATTATAGAAACAAAACAGAGAACATTAATGTTGCTATGTTTTCCTACTTTTTGAGCAGTTTAATTGTCAGCCTTCACTAGCCCACAGACACAACATTCAGGTGGCAGGAGGTTTGCAGAGTTGCTGCAGGAATGTTTTCCTTATCTTAAGTAATGAGTTAGCAGAATGTTTTCTTACAAGCATGTTTCAGGGAAAAGTGCTTTCTTTTGCACTTCTACTTGTATGGGATTTTGTATCTGTGATTTAGCCTTCCCTTGCACAAGTGGCTTGACATGATTTAAAGGTTCTTCTATAGTTTCTACATCTGAATCAGTATCTCCTTATCTAGTTGTTCAGCGAGACCTATCACTAATGCAGAGGTGGAAGTCTGCAAATGCCTTTCTAGTTGTAATTCTTTTCTCTAGCCTGAGCATAGACAGTTCATTGTTTGCACCTGTTCTTGTGATTCCTCTGATTTCTTAAATACTCCTTTTGATTTATTTATCAGTTGGAGATTCTGTTCCAACTTTTAAGTCCTCGTCCAGTCACCTTGCCTTTGCTTCAGCTGCTAACTGCTTGTTAGTAGTACTCCAAAAGGCAAGGAAGAAGGGCCATGCAATGGCTGCAGCCACTGCACATTGCTCATTTTTCTTAATAAAATTTCCCTCTACTCTTTTCTCTAACTTGACTAATCCAGCAGGAGTGTGTGGGGCATGCCCCAGCTCCCTCATGGGTCCCTAAGTATTTATTGGCTGGGAGAGCTCATACCACATAGACATGCATGGCTGCCCCAGGATTCCCCTCCCACACACACAGATTCACTGTGTACTGCAGGGTCTACTCTACAGTATCTGGAATGGCTGACATGTTTCCCCCACCTTTTCCCCGAAGGGATTCTCTGGAATATCCTGCCAACTATGCCAATTTTAATGAAGGGAGGTTGAGCCCAGAAAGGCCGACAGAATACTTTGATATTCCAAAGAAAGCACATCGGGAGGCCAGCAACACTCACACCATTTATTTACTCACATGTCCCAATGATGGTGATCAGGCAGCAACCATACTGCACAGTAGGGAAACAAAGATTATATAGGGCTAGACAGCACAAAGAGGGCATCTAGCTAATGCACAGAGTAGCTCAAGGGTGTAGGTAGTTTAGTAAGTAATTAACTGTGAGTGTATACATATAAGGGTAATTGTGTGGATCCCCAGAACAGTGAGGGTCAGCACATCTGAAGGTTAATGATTACTATGCCTTGGATCCTGTATGTACTGTAGCAGTAACTTCCAGGATGGATTGCTGGTCAATTCCACCCCCAACACTTTCCAGCAATCTACACAAATAACTAGTGGGAGGAAGAGGTGGGCATTTCATGTCTCTACATGGAGATGAGTGCATAGCCATATTTGAGGGCTGTTATTTCTGTCTCCTACCCACCAAACTAAAAGCTCATGCACATATGGCATTATTTTTTAAAATGGAATATTCTTTGAACTCCAGATATATGGAAGTGAAAATGGATATATTGGTCTGAATCATTCTGAAAAGAACACTTAATGCCTCAAATGAGCTTAGGTGACCTATTTATAGTTTTTATAAAAATTTATGTCTGTTTTCTAAATTTTGGCTAAAAATTTTACAATCTTTTAAAACTAAGTGTTAGAGTTGGTCATGTATTGCTTCATATGCAATCTTAATGACAAATAGCTTACTAAATTTTCAAAGATTTATTCATTTATCCCCTTCCCCTCCTCCTGCCCTTCTGTTTTTGCTGCCTGCATTGTCTTCTTTTCTCATTTTCTGTCCTCTCAGATTCACCAGGATTCGATCCTGGAGACTGCCAATGGGGAGAGAGTTTCCCTGTCAATTGCACCACCTCAGTTCCTGGTCTCTGCTGCACTTCACCTTGAGTCTCCCTTTGTCTCTCTCGATGCATCATCATCTTGCTGTGTGACTCACTTGCGTGGGCACTGGCTCACCACACGGGCACTCATGTGGTCATAGGCTCACCACACAGGCATACTTTCTTTTCTTTTTCACCAGGAGGCTCCAGAGATCCTCCCGTATGGTAGGTGGATGTTCTATTACTTTAGCCACATCCACTTCCCAAATTTTAATACATTTTTGGGAAGCATAGTGACATTATATGAAATATTTTTATGGCAAAATAAGGCTCAATGAAGGCTGTGACAATACTTATGTGCAGATTTATTAAAAATGAATGTCCACTATTATTCAAATGACAAGATGCATATTAAAGAATATAAGTGGAAACATCATTTGATTGTATACTATATGCACAAATATCTCTTCATCAATACAAAGAGAATTATTTCCTTTAATTTCTGAATGTTTCATTTATATTTGGTTGGTTTCTCATCTCTGTCCTGGACTCAGCTCCTTTATCTTGTCCGCTTCCTATCATGAGCCTTGCCTCAGTTCTTGTGCACTGTGTGCCCCAGTTAGTCATGGCCCCTCATAGCTCCTACCACACTGGTCCTGTCAACTCTCCTTGCACATTCCCCAAAACTTACATCAGTTCACTCCAGGCACTTTGCTTTGTCCCATCAGTCACCAGTTTCTCTCATTTTCTACTCCTTTCCAGGCAGGCTTACCCCAGTCCCTCTCCTTATAAAATTCCTCTTTCCTGCCTCTCACCTTATACCTCAGACCCATCCCACAAGGACCCCTCAGCCTGGCCTGCATCCCTTGGTTTCTGTCCTTTATTCAACACCCACTTCCCTTCCCTGATCCTGCCCAGGAACCTGCTCCTCCCCTGCCTTGTTTTACCCTCTGCAAGTCCCCCCCCCCTCTGTAGATTGACCCCACCCATTCACTACTCTTCATTCAGCTCCCTACAGCCCTTTTAATTGCCCCATCCTCCTAGGCCCTCTCACCTTTCTCCTTCTGCCTCACCCAGTTCATCTGCCCCTCAGCCACTGACCCCTCCCAGCTCCACCTTTGAACCCTCCCCACCACAAACATGCAGAGAGGCCTCATATCCTCACTGGGGTTCTGTTTTCCTTCTCTCTTGCCCCTCTCCCCAAATTGGCGTCAAGTCCCCTGCTTCAGGTCACCACAGCTCTCCCCTCTCATGGGTCATGCCACTTTCTATGAAGACCCTTAGATCTCACCTTCCTAAAATGCTGTGACCTGGTTCCCATCTCCATGCCTTCATGTTCCATACACTGCTGTTCCCCTCAATTTAACCTAAACTCTGTATTCTTCCCCTCAGCTGTGTCAGTTTACACCATGGTCTACATGGGTCTCATCACACAGCCTGATGCCTCATCTCTCAGGAAATGCCACTGACCTTTCCCACCCTTCAGTTCTCCATCCTTGTCCCAGTGCTCCCTTCCTAGCTATATGCCTTCTAATCACTACCTGTCTCCAGTCCACAGGGAAGCTACTCCCAGACCCTCTTCTCACTGTCTCCCCTGGCTTCTCCCTTGCTCCTTTAAGTTCTTAGGCACTCAAGCCCCTGCCCTCTGTTCACTGCTTCTTCCTTCTCCTTTCTCCTCCATCATCTTGGATCATTTTCCCTCTCCTAGGTGCCCCAGTGTATCTACTTGGCCTCCTTATCCTTATCTCATCCATCCCCTTCTACCTGCCTGCCTTTCCTTTCCTCAAGGGCCCTACACCCCATTATGGAGATACGGATTCTCAGGGCTCCCTACCCCTTCTCCACATTTTGCCTCTAAGATGGGTCTAGAGAGGGCACAAGATCACCCTGTGATCAAAACATATCCTATTCTTTTATGATGATGAATGCACAACATTGTGATTATATTGAAAGCCACTGATTAAACACTTTGGATAGATTGTATGGTATATGAATATATCTCAATAAAACTGCTTAATACATAAATAATTGTGCTAGAACAGACAGAAACAGAAGTGGTTTCCAGCAGGGCAAACAGACACAAGGTGGAGAATTGTCTTATTTATTCATTTTTCTTATTACTGAAACAATGAAAACCTTCTAATGAGGACTGAGGTAATGTATGCACATCTATGCACATATACCAAATACCATGCATTGCATACTTTGAATGAATTGTATGCTTTATTAATATATATCAATAAAACTGATTTGTTAAAAACATTTTAAAAAAGCAAAAAAAATACACCCTATTCTAAGCTGGTCATGAAAGTTGCTCCAAACAAGTTCCTTGCAGAGGTCCACATGTTAGGTCCCAAAGCTGGGCCTTTGGGGATAACCAGAGATGTAAAGGGAAAAAAAAAACTTTACCAAGAGAGTTTAGGGAAAACTGACATTTGTTATGACTGAAAACAGGAGCCAAGGTCAATAAAGAAACTCAGACCTGACTCCCCATGTGGTAGTTTTATTCTTCTTCACATACCTAAGTTACTACTTAACATTTGTTTTGATAATGCATTACCTTTTATGCATATGGATGAACATACATAGCTAGTTATATAATTGTATGATTATTATGTTCAGGAAATCATGCTTGCATGATCAAAAATGGGGCAGATAACTCTACCCCCAGGTGGGAATTTTATTATGTTAATTAAGCAAGTTGGAGTGAGGACAGCCAGGGCTTTCTTCTGTGCAGTTTAACCAACCGGTTGAAGCTGGTTTTCATACTGCATTGCTTCAACAGTATATTCTGGACCACAAGAAATGGAATTTGGGACCAAGAGAGGGTTGCATCTCATTACCTTCTAATTTACATATAATTCTTTCCTTTGTATCCTAGCAACAGGGAGAAACAAGTTACTTTCAGATTTTTGGTCATCCTACATCCATCAATATCAGACCACTGTCCTCATTATCATAATCAGGCCTCTACCAGAATGTTATAAGACCCTCAGAATCTCTTCAGTTTAAGCAAAGGCTTTGAATCTCCTGCTTCCTGCCCCAGCTGTTCTGTAATAAAGCTCTTTCTTTCTTTGAAACCTGGTGTCACAGGATACACTTTTTGTGTGCATTGGGCAGTGAGCTCATTTTGGCAACAGCAATAGGACAAAGAGCTCACAGGTAATCCCAATTCAGTGGACAGGGAAGAAACAATTCCTGGGCACTGTGCCTGAGAATTGCTGAGCTTGATGTTCCCAAAGCACAAAGAAGCCAGGGCCACACCTACCTGCTTACAGTAAGGTTCATTTTCCCTCCAAAGCAAATAAATGGCAATGTCTCTTTCTCACCTAAATGGTCGCTTTGCTTTGAGGAATAGGGTGGCACACTAGCCAATAACACATTTCATATTATGTGACAAAATCTGCATTCTTTCAAAAGATTAAAGGTAAAAATAGTATAATATGGCATGCATAGTTAAATAGTATAATTTTTTTAAGATTTATTTTTTTATTTATTTCTCTCCCCATCCCCACCACCAGAGTGTCTGCTCTGTGTCCATTCACTGTGTGTTCTGCTGTGTCTGCTTGTATTTTTGTCAGTGGCACTGGGAGTCTGTGTCTGTGTTTTTCGGTTGCATTATCTTTCTGTGTCAGCTCTCTGGGTGTGTCATGCCACTGCTAGGAAGGCCGCATTTTTTCGTGCAGGGCAGCTCTCCTTACAGGGTGCGCTCTTTGTGCATGTGGCTCCCCTACACGGGGGAATCCCCTGGATGACATGGCACTCCTTGTGTGCATTAGCACTGTGTGGGTGCCAGCTCACCACAGGGGTCAGGAGGCCCTGGGTTTGAACCATGGGTTTGAACCATGTGGTAGGCAGATGCTATATCCTTTGAGCCAAATCCACTTCCCAAAATAATATTATCTAGATTGAAATTATTTTCAAAATCAACAGAAAACCTCATTACACATCACCTCATAGGTCACATTTTATTTAAGAAAAATGAGCACTAGGATATGCCCAGAAAGATACAATTTCTGACTTCTATTTATCCCCTAAATTCGAATCTCAGAGTTTGACTCTCCCATACTACTGAGCATTTATTTCTCAACATTGCAGTGTTTTGTTCCTTACTACAAATTTCTATCAGCTTCACATAAGACATGGTGACTAAAAGACAATAAAGAGGAGGGAAAAACATTGGGAGACCTGTATTTTTATTTGCTTCTGGGATACATGTAACAATGATAAGAAATGCTCAAGTAGAAATAAATGTTGGAAATCTTGATTTTTATATGCTTCATAGGGACATACACTTACTTAAACTCTTACTAAGCAATTTCTCTCTTTCAGCAACTAGACAGATGAGGCAATATAGACATTCTTAGATTCTTATTCTTAGATTCTCTATACTTAATTTATAGAGAAGTGGACAAAACAGACTTCATCTCTGCTATTATAAAGCTTAAAATTTAGTGCAAGAGAATTATATCAAATATGTACACTGAAAAGTTGAGATATGTGATATTAAGGAAAATCATTGTGTGGAAGTGTTTTTTTGAAGTTTTAATATTTATAATTAGCCTTAAAGAATAAGAACCAGATAGCAGTCAGAAGAAGGGAGATGAAAAATGTTCTAGTCAAAGTTAATTAAAAATGGGAAGACACCTTGGGAACATGGGGGATGGATTAAATAGATAAGGCTCAGCTCTCACGAAAACAAAGGAGAAAGAGCCAGAGGCTAACTTGGGGACCTGCTTTGGGGTATAGACTAGGAAACTGCTTCATAACTGCAAGAAGAGTGAGGGACATAGATGAAGAAGCTCAAACAACAAGCTGTGAGTCATTAAACCTCCTGGCTGCTGGGAAGGGCTCTCCTCCCCAACCCCAGAGATATTAAGTGAGGGTAAAACTCCTAGAGAACTTTATGTAACTGAGCAGAGAGCAGACATGTTCCACCCTGCCAGCTCCCTGGTTGTATAGAAAATGGGAAGGTGCTCTGAGTCACCTAGGAGGGAACTGGACAGGAAGGGAAGCCAAGGGGAGATGGTGGGTTGCTTGCCCCAGTGGCTGGAAGCAGAACATGTATCCTGCTCTCAGGGAGGATAGCCTAGGTGGAGCTGTGGGCTCCCTACTCCAAATGGAGTGTGGTGGCAGATTCCCTGGAAGGAAGAGGAATCTGGGAGAGTGAAGAATGATTTTTTGTGGTAAATGTAGCCAGCTGGTACCCTCTTGAACATTGGAAGGGACCATGACTCAACAGGGAGAGGGGAGGATCTCCTCAGGCAGGTTCTCATGCCCAGCTGCCCAGGTAAAGAGAGGAATTACCTCAGAGAGGAGGCAGAGACAGGCAGCTGATCAGTACGGGGATTGCAGGAAATCTAACCTGCTCAAGGGAAAAGGAGTGGACAGCCTTCTGAAAGGCTAACTAACTTAAGGATACAGATTTATCTCAGTGGATGAATTCCTGCCTAGCATATTCGAGGTCCCTGGTTTGAGGCCCAGTCTTTAAGAAGTGATCCACTGGATTATCATGCATCCAGCTGCAACTTTTTGACAGGGAACATACATTCTCTTTTTACTAGCTGTTCTTGGATCTCTCTCTTTTTTAAAGGTTCCTTTTAAAATTCTTTCCTTATTTTACTCAGTAAAAGCCTGTTGAAAACCTGAGAGGGCAAGCTGCAGGGTGATTGAACATCAGCAGCATGAGAAGATCCCTAAGGGCCTAAGACAGAAGGCTGCTTTTCCATGTTTATTTTTGTTTTTCTCTTTTTTCCTTCTTCATCCTCTTTTTAAAAATGAGTCACTTCTCTCTTTTTTCTTGTTTGTTGTGTTTCCTTTCCTTCATCTCTGTTTTTTCTTTCATTTACCATTTTTTCTCTACCTACCCTATTTCCTTTCTCTCCATCTTTATTCCACCTTTTTTCTTTCGTCTCTAATTTTTCTTGATTATATTTCTATCTCCTTTTCTGCTTTCTTTCTTTTTTATATTTTCTTTTCTTTTTTTCTTTCACTCTTCTCACCATTGCAACCTTTTAATTCATTCTATATATTTTTCTCTATTCTGTTTCTTGTTTCATTGCTTCTATTCTACTATCTCATATTATTCCTCTGTACTTCTTACTCAAGTTAATCTTTCCATTTCCTAGGTCTGATAGAGTTCCTCTCCTACATTTCATTATTATTATTACTATTGTTCATTTTCTTTTCCTATCTCCTTCCTCTTCTCTGGCCCAATTTTTTTTCAAGGGAACACAGACAAAAGTAAGGAAGTAGAATAAAAGGAATGTAGTGTCAAAGTGAAATCTTACCATGAGCAGAAAAGCAATAATAAAATAAAACCATAAAATAGAGAAGCTAATCAACTGAATAAACCCATCAAGACAATCAGATGCATAGACAGCAACAAAAAATTACAAGCCATACTAAGAAACATGAAGGAATGGCTCAGTTCAGTGGAGAAACTAAAAACTAGGAGGAGATGCAAAACATGGAACAACTAATCAGAGATGTCCAAACACCTAACATGAATCAACTTAATGAACTATAGGAAGAGATTAAGGGTATTAAGACAACACTGGGAGAACATACTGAAGAAATTGTAAACATACATAAGAAGATAACAGATATGATGGTGATGAATGACACAATTCAAGAAATAAAAAATACGTGGGAAGCATACAACATCAGATTTGAACAGGCAGAGGAATCAGTGATGTGGAAGCCAGTACATCTCAAACCAGACAGTAGGACAGATAGAATACAAAGATTGAAAAAGAAAATCCAGCAGGGATTTAGAAATTTGAATAACAATATGGAATGCACATACATACACAAAATAGTCATTCCAGAGGAAAAAGAGAGGGTAAAGGGGCAGAAGGAGAGTTGGAGGTAATAATGGCTGAAAACTTCCCTACCCTACTGAGGGAGTACCTGTTCAGGAATTGCAGCACACCTCAAAAAGAATACATCCTAACAGAATAACTCAAAGACAAGTATGTCAAATATCAAATGCTCAAGACAAAAAAAAAAAAAAAAAAAAAAAAAGAATACTGAAAGCAGCAAGAGAAAGAGAACCATCACATAAAAGGGAAGCTCAATAGGATTAAGGGATGATTTCTCATCTGAAAACGTGGAGGCAAGAGGGCGTGGTATGACATTGTTAAGGTTCTAAAAGACAAAAAACCTGCAGCCAGGAATTCTCTATTCAGCAAAGCTGGGTTTCAAAAATGAGGAAGACTCAACATTGTTGCAAGTATCTGTGAATCGGTCCTTCAAGCAGTGAAGGTTTGTTGTCACTGTGGACTCTGAGGGGAGGAGGAGAGAGGAATAATATAGATAGAAGCAGGGTAACTGGGGGCAATGTAAGTGTTCCACAGATCATGCAATGGTGGATATAGGATATGTTAAATTTCACCAAAAATGTATAAAAACCTATAGGCTAAAATGTACACCATAATGTAAACCATAAGGTAACTAAAAATTAAGAAAATTGTGTAGTCTAAAATACAAAGCATAATATAAACCAAAATGAAACTATGCTAGATATGTTTCAATATTTGTACATCAACTGCAGCAAATATAACATGAACAAGTAAAAAGACCATTGCTGGGGAATGGGGAAAGTGTTTGATGATGGATATATGGGAGACACAAATATTGTATATGTGACTTTCCTGTGATCTAAAACTTTTTTGAAGACATTTTAAAAATTAGAAAAAAGAAAGTATAAGACACTGAGGAGGAAATGAAAGACATTGCCTTGCCACTGTACATTTAGGGCAGCACCTATTACAGTGATGAAGGGCAAAATGTCAAAAAAAGTTTTATGATATTTTTCATTTTATAGCACCCCAATTTATTTTTACTTTATTTCCATTTTTCTAAATTAGTCTGTATTCTACTTCTAATCTTTAAGCCTATCATTACTATTTCATTTTCCTATTATTTGAATGTAGCAATATAATAGGCTTCATGTTTGAAGATGTTTTGGACTACAGATGGTTTCAAGTATGACAGGGAAGGAATGCTGGCATAGGGTGTTATTGATGGGGGACACATGGTTTGGAGGGATTTCTCCAGAACATGTATATAGGGTATATAAAAATATTCAGATATTCATTGTGTATTATCATAGTAGCTACAGTTACAAAGGACAACAATGGAGTGCTGAGTTCCTAGGCAGGGGATCTCTGTTAAATTGCCTAATGGAACAGCAATTGTTGGAAACTGAGGCACAGTGGCCTCTCAAGGAGAGATGTGCTGTCTTCATGCTAGTGCTGTCTCCATGACTATGCTTGCAACCTAAGGAATGTGGTGATTGGGAGTTCCCAGCAAATGGGTTAAAGTTGTTAAAGGTGAAAGAAAAGATGAGCACATACCTTTTGTTATGTATAGAACATTTAGACTTTGTACCTTGAGATAAGATTATTTTAAATTCCTTAGACTATAGGTAATGCTGATACTTAATATGCATTGCTCCTTAATGGTACGTAGGGTAGTATTTGTGTGTAGTGGCATGTAGGCTACACAGTGGTCCTGCTTGTAGGCATGTACACTGGGGTATATAAAGAGCCCCTTGTGGTCAATAAAGTTGTTGATGAGCTTGAGGCTTCAGTGCTCTCAGATCCCCTGATCCCAATCTCTCTTTGTCTTTCATTCCAGATACCCTTCGGGTCTGTGACTCTGACAACTGGCACCCAATGTTGGGCCCAAAGTAGCTACTGTAGCAGAGATTCTTTCATGGCAGTATCAGGAACACAGAAACTGGAAACCTTCCTGAAAGGTTGAGACATCCAATGTAGAGTGATCCAGGTAAGAATTTTAATTGATTTTGTTTCCGCTAGCATCAGGGTATGGGAAATCTACTGGGACATCTGGAAGAATATTCACAGGTATTGTAAACTCTTTTAAAAACTGTCAGAGTCACAGTGAAAACTGTATATTTATTTAAAGTTTTTGCTCTAGTACAAAAACACTGTTACTGGTTTCAGCCAGAAGGAAAGAATCTTTTAAATCTTAAACAGTGGAAACAGGTAATGAGGGTGCAATGTATAGCATATCAAAAGGGAGAAACTATCCCATTATCTGTGTGGGCTTTGTGCCAGCAAATTGCTGCCACCTTAGATCCTTTACAATCAGATGCTTTACCCTATATTAATAAGATAATTGTTCCTAACTCCATTCCTCCAACACCTTTAATGCCCTGTTTATTGCACAGATCTCAACAAGGGGATCCAGAGGCCATGCAATTATTATCAGTTTTTCTGGTTATATTACAAGCAACTCCATCAGATGCTAATAATCCTCAGGGAGGTGTTGAGTTCCATCTTAAACTAATACCTTTTAAACTATTGAAAGATTTAAAACAGGCAAAAATACTAAATAAAGTCCTTGTTAGTGAAATCAGGCTTTTAAGAAAACTCTCTGTTAAAGTGTTAACTAAGATAAGGAAACTATTCTGGCAGCAACTCTGCAAACCCCTGCTGTGGGCTAGTGGGGTTAAGAAGAATTAAGTCACTGGAAAAAGAGGAAAACATGGCAACATTGGTGTTCTGTTTTGTTTCTATGCTAATTCTGATTGGGCTAATTTAACCAAGATAATAAAATTAGTACAAAATTTTTATCAAGGTCTAAAAGGAATTTTCAGTTTTAAATCTGTAGTTTACTCTGGAACTTCAAGTCTCAATATAGTCTTTACAGAGTAGTAATCCAAAAATGTGTGTTAATGGTCTGTCTAAACTGCTAAATAAGAACTTAGCTACATTTGTGATGCTCAGGTTATCTTAACTGATTGCTGATAATTAATAAAATGTTTCCAAGCACAAGCTTGCATGTTACAGGCAACATGGGTTCCAGAAGAAATCTTAAAAAGTACAATCTAAGATGTAATATAACAGAGAACTTAAAAGCAGTTATACCAAGAAAATAAGAATTATGAGTTAATTGTAAACTGTTTCTGTTAATGTGTTGTAATTGTTTTGTGTTTGTCTGTTAGTTCAATGTCAGTGTATATTTTGATACCTCCAGATGGTAATATAAATTAATAAGTAACAATTTTTTAAAAGAGCTCTATTCAAATGGCCAAAAATTAAATAAGTGCTTTTATTAATACATAAGTTTAAATGTTAATAAGATATCTACAATGATAAAAATTGTAAGCCTTGATTAACAAAATTACTATAAGTCTTCATAAAAAGTTGCTCTTTTCTAGATTGACATGAATAGTTTATTTTTCTTCACAGGATAAAATGAAGAATATAAAACTTAAATGAATATTTAAGAAGGTTAAAAGTTTGTGGGAATGCTGACTGAAATTTAATAAGTTATTTCTAAAAGGTGTGTTTTGTCCTAAAGTAGGATGGCTAGTTTTTCATGAACTCTTGGAACTTAAAATGCATGTGGCAAGTTATAGAAGGCATTGTGGTAACTCTAAATAAGGGAATGTGTTCTGTGAAGGTAAAATTTGTCTTAAAATAATATAGTTATAGCCTATATGGTTATAAATAATTATAAGAAGTTTAATGAGGCATTTTTTAAATTAAGGTATTTAAATGGAAATTCCAAAAAGTCATTATTAAACAAAACCTGAATTGATAATACTACTAATAAAAGGTAATTTTATAACAGGAAAACATGTTGGAGGCCAGTCTTCCCTGCAAACTGGCTTCTAGAGGACTGTTTCTGCTATTACATGCTACTAAGTATTTAAAATGAAGAAAAGTTCATTATTTTAACAAGCTTGTTTAGTGTTGATGGCAATTATATGTTGTAAGAAGTTTGCCTGGTAACTTAGTATGTAGGATATATGGAAAGTGTTTTTATTGTTAAGGAAACAGGAGATGATTTTGTCCTAAGATAAAAGGATTGATTATTGAGAAAGAGTAAAATGTGGGACAAAACCTGAATGAATACTGAAAGTGTAGAAGGTTCATGGAAAAGAATTTTTTATGATTTAAGTGGAGTAAGATTTGATGGGTCTGTCTATAAAGTTTTAAAAGGTTTAGTATGAAATAGGATACTAATGCAAAGTTAAAAATTTTGTCCTTTTTCAAAGTCTCTCAAATAATTAGTTTGTTCTGGTGAAAGTTTATGAAAAGTTTCTATCCTGAATAATCAGTATAAAAAGAAAGTCTGTTTTATCAAAATAGCTTCTTGTGCTTTAACCTCATCATTTCCTGTGTTTGAAGAAGAAAGGGCCTTACCTCTTTTAAAGGAAAATAATGTTTAAACCCGCTTTCTTTTTATTCCAAACCAATTATGAGAGATTTGTTCTTTTACCTTGAAAGAAAATTTAAAGTAATAGTTGAGCTCAACTAATATACATAGAAGGTGTTTAAAAGTGTTACAAAATTAGCAAGATTTTTAACTCCCTGTTAATTAAAGTTGTATGAGTAAAAAGTTTCAGATGAATACTTAAGAGCATATAAATTTATCAATATTTCAGCATATTAAACAGAAGTACAATGTGTTAATTATGATTTTAATTATTATAAAAATGTATGTGTCACAGAAACAACCTCTTATCATAAATTAAAATAACAACATTGTAGTATGCAGCAGTCACAAATATTGCTAGTTGGCTGCAAAAAGTTAATATCCAGCTGTATTGCTATCACTTTGTTTTAAAACGTGGTAAGACTTTCTTTAGTATTTCCTCAGGCAAGTCAAGCCAGCCTGCATTCTCCTATGGGTAGAAAAGTCAACAATGGGTTTTTGCAGTGCCCCCCCCAAAGTTGTGTGCATAGCCCAACCATCTGTCCTGGCATGGTGATAATAATCTACCTGCACAGAAAAATCTGTGGCTGAAACTCTACTGATGACATGACGTTAACCAGTAATCCTTTCTTCAGAATGAAAAGAAACATCAGAGACAACACTATCTTATCTTAAGAGCCTGAACTAAGCAAACAATTGGGACAGGCTGCAGGGCTCTATCAAATTCTATCAAATTCTTCAATGATGTTTAATTCAGTAAAACAAAACTATAATCTGCTGTAATTGATAAAGTGCAATGTTTTCTCATGTTAATGTAGTTTGTAATATTGTTGGAATACTGAAAATCTTTCATCTCTCACTTAGTCTCAAATATTAAAACCATTGTATGTATTAATTGGGAAAGGTCCTTCATGGAAGTAGGAAAACCTCCAGCAAGCTGCTTTAAATAATAATAAAAAAGTAAATTGTGAACATTAAGTTAGCCTATGAATTGGATGTAGCAAGCAATCATATTGGCTTTGGGTAGAGTTTGTGGCAAAAGCAAAATTCTAAACAAATACCCCTTGGGTTTTAATCACAGTTTTGGAAGGAGGTCAAAAGTACAATATAAAAAGGCAATTGTGTGCAGCATGGGAGACCCTGCTGAAAGTGAAAGACTTAATCCAATAGTGTCTGGTCACTCTAAAGACAGCCATCCCTATCTAAGGTAGATTGCAAATACTAAAAACAGGACAGAAATGATGAACTATTGTAAATCGCCCTCAAATTATGAAAAAGCACCCAGGTACCTTCTAGTAGTAACAGGTGACTGTCAGTCTTCTAACATCCCTTTTAAGACTGTTAACACAGATGTCTTTGTGAAGATACAGGGCCTACCACTGAAACCTGAGAACAGGCAGAGTGGCTCCATCAGAAAGATGAATATCATGAGTGCCAGACCTTGTGGTGCCTATCCCAGCAGTTCCAGCTGCTTGTTACTTGCCAACAGCTCATAGACATCTCCCATAAGTTCCTTCATGCTTACACCAATGACTGCACTATTCAAACCCAGTGAAGACTTTACAAAAACAAAAAAGGGGAAATGTGGAAATATGGCCAGAGATTAAAATACCTCACTGAGACCTGTGGCAATTGCTGCCATGCAGCACATTAACTTTACAAATTCTGGAACTGTGAACTTGCAGCTTGTATCTGCCTATGGACTTTGGGCCTGTGTACCCTCTCCTTATGCTATTGTGGCAGGAACTGTTAACATTACAAAGGAAAATGGATACCTTGGACTAATGGCACTCATAATCATAACCTGCAAAAGAATTTGTGGACAGGACAGTATTTGACCCTTAAACACATCGTTTTAAAGCCTGTGTTAGTGATCCATTTGTTTTCATAACTGGTAAGATAACTATTAAGAATGATTCACTGTTTTATGAAAATGGTGCCTTGTATATATATCAGGAAGTGTGTTGCAGAATGGAGAAACAATAGCCATGGCCAGAAGAAAATGCATCTGGACACTGGTGAGAATGATGTAGATTTGGCAGTCATCTTCTGAAAGTCAATTATTGCTGCATAAGAATTCTTGAAATGGACTAAATGCTTTATTGGACTGCTTATTATAAGCATTTTGGGACTGATTGGAATCATTACAGCTTCTGCTACTGCTATGGTAGCTTTATGTGAAAGTACAGACTCAACAATACACGCATGATTGGCATAAAAAGGCTAGTGATTTGTGGCATAGCCAAGAGCATATTGGTGAACAGTTAAATAATTGGGTTAATGATTTAGAATCAGCTGTTTGGCATATTGGAGATCATTGTATAGTTTAAACTTAAGGTGATTGAAATGTGATTGGAATGAAAGTAATTTCTGTATAACTCCACTTGCATATAATTCATCCAATATAGAATGGGAAAAGAATTTAAGAATCATTTATTAGGCCATAAAAATAATATCTCTAGAAATAATGGAATTACAAAGAAAAATATTAGAAATGTCTCAAGATCAAATTCATGTAGCCAATGATCAGGATATTTTTTTCAGATATAATTTCACATATTACAAAATTTAACCCAGTTAATTGATGGAAATCACAGCATTTCCTGTCAGCTTTAGGAATAGGGTTAATCATATTTTTTCTATTGCTCATGATTCTCGCCTGTGCCGGACAGTGCTTTTGAAAAAAATTGCAAAGCATAACAGCCATTGGACATGTGAATAATCTGGTGCTAGCAAAAGCACTTCAATAATTTCCCCAAGTCGAAGAGCTTGGCCAGTAGGCAATGATGGGTAAGACTCTCAGAGGAGGGCAACTTAAGACAGGCATGGTCACCTCAACAAAAACAAAAAGGGGGAAATGTTGGAAACTGAGGCACAGTGGCCTCTCAAGGAGAGACGTGCTGTCTCCATGCTAGTGCTGACTACACTTGCAACCTAAGGAATGCGGTGATTGGGAGTTCCCAGCAAATGGGTTAAAGTTGTTAAAGGCGAAAGAAAAGATGAGCACATACCTTTTGTTATGTATAGAACACTTAGACTTTGTACCTTGAGATAAGATTATTTTAAATTCCTTACACTATAGGTAATGCTGATAGTTAATATGTGTTGCTCCTTAATGGCACATAGGCTAGAATTTGTGCATAGTGGCACATAGGCTACAGTGGTCCTGCTTATAGGCATGTACACTGGGGTATACAAAAAGCCCCTTGTAATCAATAAAGTTGTCTGATGAGCTTGAGGCTTCAATGCTCTCAGATCCCCTGATCCCAATCTCTCTTTGTCTTTCATTCCCGATAACCTTCAGGTGTGTGATTGACAAGCAATGATCCCCCAAGTGCAATGGAAAAGACCAGGGAAGAAGGATGGTCCAAAAATGAGCCTTTGATACTGATGGCATTACTTATGAGCCTGTGCACTTGAAAATTAAACTTGACCTAGAGCTGCAGTGTGCCTAAGAGTTACCACCTGAGAGCCTCCATGTTGCTCAAATGTGGCCACTCTCTAAGCCAAACTGAGCATGTAAATGTATTACCATCCTCACAGCTTGGAACATGACTCCCACAGATGAGCTTCCCTGGTACTGAGGGATTACTACCAAATACCAGGTGGCGATGCAACTAGAAAAAGACCTTGAATAAAAGGGGGAAATGGTAAACAGAAATGAGTTTATATGGCTAAGAGACTTCAAAATGAGCAAGGTCAGTAGAGGGGTCATGCTTTTGCACATTTCATCAGGATCTCAGACACAGCCAAACTAGATACCCAAGATATGGGTGTTCCTGAGGTCTATGGAGATGAGACACCCAGTTCCTACAGTCATAACAGATGGCTATGGAGTTCAGTACCTTGCCAGTGGGACAGACTTTAGAATTTGTGATGGAGTTAGACTCAGGTGGGACCTCGACAGATGCCTCTTCTGTCACTTTTATTGAAGCTGTGGTTGGCACTGGGGTTGGTGTATACTCGAGACTTGAATCTTTAGACTATGTGCCAACTGTGCCCTGAGGCTCAGCAGAGATGCAACACCTGTTCTCTGGTTACTTGGGCTTACCCAGGTCAGCTAACAGGGAGGTGAGGATGGTCACAACCACACCGAGGAACCAAAAGTCTACAAATGCAAGCAGGAGAATCTCATCCATCAGCTGTGTGGAATCTAAACCCCATCTTGATTTAGAGGTAGAGTGGACATCACTATTCCAGGGTCCACAGGAGGGAGAAATAGAATATGGATTAGAACGGACTTATTGTATTCTACTATTGAATTATTGTGACTCCAGTAATGGAATAAATTAGAACATTAATGTTGAGACAGTGGCAATGGGAGTTGCTGGAGGCAGGGAGAGGGAAAAGGAGGTGTGACATGGCATTTTCAAGTCTTGGAATCGCCTTGAATGATATTGCAGGGACAGATGCAGGATATTATATAACCTGCCATAACCCACTGAAATGGACCAGGAGAGAGTGTAAGCTACAATGTAAACTATAATCCATGCTGTGTAGTAGTGCTCCAAAATGTATTCATCAAATGTAATGAATGTACCACACTAATGAAAGAAGATTTTGCTTTGGGGAAAGTGGGGGATGTGGAGAGCAGGGTATATGGGAACCTCCTAGATTTTTTCATGTAACATTTTGTGATCTATGTATCTTTAAAAAATGAAAATATATTTTAAAAACACATTAGAGGCATATAGCAGTAGACTCAAAATGATAGAAGGGTAAGTGATACAGAAGAAACAACAACTGAAATTGAAGACAGAAGTGCTGTGTATTTTTACATGTATGGAGCAGGACAACCAATAGAAGGATGGAGACAAACTCAAGTCACTCGCTCTGGTAGGCTGGAACATGGAAGTGATGCTCCCAACTGTGATGGACTTCCCAAAAAAGTAAAATCCCCTGCAAGACTGTGCATGGGGTCACGAATGCCCTTTAGGTAAAGGAAAGACAACTGGCTACATCATCCCACTCTTTGACAGGATATGGAGGACATGGTCTTGCCTTGGACAGCATAAGAGGCATTAATGAAACAAGGGCTTGCCCAGGGGAAGACTCCCATATCCTTTCTGATGACCTTGGTGATAGTAGTGGGTGAAGTGGTAGAAAGGATCAACAATGTTCTGCTTTGGGTTGGAATCAGAAGTACAGAATCAGCCATTTTCACTGAGGTGGCCCAGAAGGAGAAAAGTCCATCAAAGGGAGGCCATGCCAATAGGGACATAAAGGAGGCAGAAAGAACTACCAAAGGAAGAAAGAGGAGGAGGCAGGGCTGGCCCACCAAGAATGGCAAGGCTGCTTTACTTACCAAAGCAGGGAAGAGACAATGCAGAAATGGATGTGATTCCTACAGAAAAACTGCCAAAGTTATGGGGCAGAAGATGGTCCCTTTAAATAAGATCTTAAGGCCATATTACAAACCGTAAAAGAACAGGAAGAAGTGGGCGCTCAGAACTGAAAAGCCTTAAAATTCTGCAGAGCTGCCCAATAAACCCCAGATGTGCCCCAGAGAAGAGGGAATACAGGTTGCTAAAGTTTCCTTGTCCACAGACCAGGGCAGTGAGGAAGACACTTCTGACTGTGACTGATTCAGAGAGGAAGGATGCTCCCATCATCTGCATTCTGATCTTACTTCCTTTAAAAATAATGCTTAATGGAGAGCAGATGCAGCTCAAGTGTTTCTGTGCCTCCTTCCCATTTTTGAAGTCTCAGGTTCTATCCCTAGCACCTCCTAAAAACAATATAGCAACAGACAGGTGAAAAAAAAAATCAGAAGAGCCAGTGTAGCTCAGCGGGTGAATACCACATACGTTTTCCTGGGTTCTATCTCTGGCCCTAGTGGCTCAAAAACACACAACAAAGAATGCCCAGGAATAGAGCTAAGGATTCCAGGTCCATGCTACAAGTGATATGCCCTGTATCTCCATTAGGGTTGATGGGGAGTGAGAGGTGTGCACACTTTCAACAGTCTTTTAGATACAGGTGCCAGAGAGACAAGAAATGTCCACACCTCTGAAGAGTAGTCAATACAGTGAATGATGGAATCTTTACTAATGAAGGCATGGCTAGGCTTATGGAGGAAACTACAAAACTAAGAGGAGATGAGTTTTATCACAGGAAAAAAAACATGGCATACATATACTCTGGATACTCATGCAAAATGTGACTGTGGAGAAACACTTTTGCAAAGTGCTCAGATACCTGAATGAACTTCAGGCAGATGTAGGTACCTCATGAGAAAACAAATGCCCTACCAATAAGCACATTCCCAAACACCAGCAATGGGATGAGAAGACACTGGAATGTAGAACTCAACTACATAAAGACTATCTGGAAGAACTAACTGGGTGGTGACTCCATCTAAATGTATTTGGGAACTGAACACTGCAGGGTAAAGAAAAGGCAGTGGAATATATGTTGGGGAACAATCAGCTTTGAGGGAGTGGAGGACGAGCATGTATTCTATTTAGGCTACCAATGTAAAATCCCAGCCTCAGTATGCTCAACTGCTTTCTATTTCCCCACTGGATTGCACTCCACAAGGCACTTCCCAGCGGTGGTTTGTGATCTGGACTGCAGTGGTTTTAACATAAAGGACCCATAATTCCAAATTGGAGATGAAGAGGGTTCCTTCCTTCTGAAAATTGGGCATTATGAAAATTGGACACTGCCTATGCTTCAATGTACTTTAATGTTCTTGCTTGATGTTATCATTATGTCCTTCAATGCAAAAACCTTCTTGTAATAATACTAATGCATGGCATGACACACTGACAGATTCTGGATTCTGGGGAATCCTCTAACCAATGAACCCACAATTGTCCATGACTGATATGCTTTCTTCAAGTACTGATCTTTTCTTTTGAAAGATTTTTTGTTTCCCTCCCCTACTCCCTACCCCCATTGTCTGCTCTCTGTGTCCATTCACTGTGTATTCCTCTGTGTCTGCTTGCATTATCTAGTGGCACTAGGAAACATTTCTTTTTTGTTTCATCATCTTGCTGTGTCAGCTCTCCATGTCTGCAATGCCACTCCTGGGTGGGCTATGCGCTTTTCACATGGGGTGGTCTCCTTGCAGGATGCAGTCCTTGGGTGTGGGGCATCCCCACACAGGGATGCCCCTGCATGATACAGCACTCCTTGTATGTTGCAGCAGTGTGCATGTGCCACGGTAACACATGGGTCAGTTGGCCCTCGGGATTGAACCCTGGACCCTCCATATGGTAGATTGATGCTCTATCAGTTGAGCTATGTCTGCTTCCTGATCTCTTAAGTTAATTTCACTTCATATTAGTTCTTAGTAAATCCAATATTTAGTATACCAGTGTCAGTTCATAATTCTATATTGCTATCCCACATAGTTTCAAAATTAAGACTTGTTCACAGGCCAAATGGTCCATAAAAAGAGCTTTCTTTTCCATTAAATTTTCTAAAGTGAAATCCAGCTGAAGATTTTCCTAAATAGACTTTATGATTGTTTCCACAGCATAAGAATATCAATGCTGAGGAATGAGAGGCCACTGAACACATGCTTTCATTCACAACACTAATAAGCAATATATACAGTGTAAAATCTCAGTTGTCTTACAAATGTGGGTGTTTATATTCTTTAATATAATGTATGGTCAGAATATTAACCAAAGCCTTTTACATATATCAGGGTTCTTAACCAGGATTGATGGACCCCTTGATTTCATGGGATTTGTGAGTTTGAATTGAAAGAAAATCAAAGTTATCTTTATTTTCTCTGACCTCTAACTGAACTCTAGAATTTCCCTCCCTTCTGAATGTAGGCAATAAATGTAGTATTCATCTCACCTGACTGGTAAAGGAGTCCATAGAATAAAAAAGATTAAATCCAGACATATATGGCATTCATAGTGCTTCCCTCCAGTATCAATTTTCTCATGTTGTCCAAGATTACAAAAACAAACTAATATTTTCCCAGAGATGCTATTCAAACAGTATCTCTCCAGTGTGAGATTTCTCATGTTGTCTCTGAATAGAACAGGGAAGGCTCTGTCATCTAGATGACATTCATAGGGTGCTCTCCAGTGAGTTCTCTCATGTTGTCTAAGGCTATGATAATGGGTGGAGTCTTTCCCATAGAGATGACGTTCACAAGATTTCTCTCCAGTGTGAATTCTATCATGCAGATTAAGGCTAGAGATGTTATTGAAGGTTTTGCCACATTGATGACATTCAAAGGGTTTTTCTCCGGTGTGAGTTTTCTCGTGTTTTCTCAGGGAAGAACACCAAGTGAAAGGTTTTCCACATAGGTAACATTTATAGGGCTTCTCTCCACTGTGACTTCTCTCATGTTGCCTAAGTGCAGAATATTGAGTGAAGACTTTCCCACACAGATGACATTCATAAGGTTTCTCTCCAGTGTGAGTTCTCCCATGATTTCTGAGGGTAGAACAGTGAGTGAAGATTTTTCCACACAGTTGACATTTATAAGTTTCCTCTCTAGTATGAGTTCTTACATGCTTTCCTAGGGCAGAAGAATGGGTGAAGGCTTTCCTACATATATGGCATTCATAGGGTTTCTCTCCAGTGTAATTTCTCTCAAGTAGACTAAGGCTATAGATTCTACTGAAGGCCTTCCCAGTAGATGACATGCATGTGATTTCTCTCCAGTGGGAGTTCTCTCATGTTGTCTCAGGGCAGAATAGTGAGTGAAGGCTTTCCAAAATAGATGGCATTCATATGCTTTCTCTTCTACATGAGTTACATTGTAATCTGTAAGGCCAGAGCTTTGAGTAACCAATTACCAAGCAGATGATATTCGTATGATTTATTTCCATGGTGAATTTGTTTTTGTTTATTAAAAGATGACTGGTCACTGAGAGCTTTTCCAAATAGATTGCTGAAGTAGGGTTTCTTTCCCTTGCAAGTTAACATATGTTCAGTTATTCTGGACATGTAGGCAAACTCTTCTGGTGTTCACTATATTTCATGCAATTCTTTTCAGGACAAGAGATCTCCCTCTGGGAAGTAGAGGAGAAACCATTCACTTAATAAAAAATCCAAATGAACTTGACATTAATCATTCAGTGACTGCCTCCAAGTAAAATCTTTACCATACCATGTTATTCTTCTTCACGTACAGAGATCTTTTCTTTTGTACTATTTCAACTGCAGAGTGTTCTAATCAATTCTGGAAGACTTCATACACTTTCAAGTATTGGGCATATGAGCCATGTTTATGGAATTATATTTTTATAAAAACTCATGATTTTGTGTGAGTTCAAGTTAATTTTTCCCTAAATTCAAACTATCACTGACTTGTTCTGGATTAGCACTTAAAAAGCAATTTACTTACACATAAGTGCCTATACTGAATTTCTATTTCATTGCACTTCCAAGTATCTATTTTGAAGACAAGAGTTCACACTGATAATGGTTGCCAATGACAAGAGCATAGATGTGTCTTTCTGCAGATTTGTTGCATGGACAGCATCTGTTTTCTAAGATCACATTCCCTTCCTGAAATAATTGAAGAAAAAGAAACAATTGGTAGTCTAGCATTAGGGAAATTAAAATGTTGAAAAGTATCATGTGGCCCTCTATTTGTTTCAAATATGACACTTATCTGGGAAAGAGTATCAAATTAAGGAATACTTTAGGAAGTAGAAAATATTATATAGTACTGATAATTAGAAAATACTTTCAAAAATAAAATAGAAGACAAATTATAAAAAGCTAGTATGTTGGGGAGGTAAAGAGAGGAAAAACCATCCAAGAGGAAGACAAGGAAAAGATCCATTAAGTGAATGTTAAATCCAATAGTATACAAATATACATTTCCCCAAAGTCTCAGACACTTGAATAGATAATAACATGGTAAATGAAATAATGACCACATCCAATTGAATTTTCCCAGTATTGACAACTACATTAGAAAATATAACCCACATAAGGAAATCTGTAATAGAGATTTTTAGGAATCTACTTACCCAATGACCAGAACCCTCCTATCATGAAGCAGTTTCCTAGAGCTTACCTGAATTCTGCCTTTGGAAAATTCCAATTCCTTCTCTCCAAAGCTCCTCTCCTTGTTTCAACTGGGAAAGTACATCTGATTTATAAACCTGATGCCCTGGTGGTGGTAAAAAAACAAACAAACAAACAGACAAAAAACAGAAATTTTGAATTCTCTGCAGGTAGTGGATTGCCATCAAATCTAGGGAAGGTGATTGTTTTATTTTCCCAGTCTTCTTAGACACATACCATGAATGGGTTGTCTTAAACAAAGGCAACCTCCAGTTCTGAGGCCAGGAAAATGTCCAAATCAAGCCACCATCAAAACAATCCTTCCTCCCCAAGATCGAGATTTTGGGAATAGCTGCTGGTGACTTTTCATCCATAATTTCTCATATGGCAATGCACATGGCAGCATCTCCTGGCCACTTTATTCTCTTCTGGTTTCACTGATTTCAACTTAATTTTTCTGTTGTCTTTGGTTTTTCTTTTGTTTTTTTGGGGAGACGCTGGGGATCGAACTGAGGACCTCATACATGGGAAGCAGGTGCTCTATCACTTTAGCTACATCCACCCTCTGTGTTGGCTTTTTGTCTGAAATTAATTGTTTGATGAAGGACTCTACTATTCAGATCTGGTCCCCTCCTGAATTAGGTGTGACACACTTTAACTGAAGTTATCTCAACAAAAGGCCCTACTAACAATTGGTATATACCTACAGGGTTGGATTATATTTAAGTGTGTTTTTCTGGGGTACATAAAGCTTCAAACCACCATATATCACCCTCAAAGCCTAAAAAAATAAATGTTCTTTCTATATGCAAAATACTTTCCATCACAATATCCCAAAGGCTTCAAGTCACATCAGAAACAATGTGAAGTAGAAAGTCTAATCAAAATCAATTATGGGTGTCATCTGTTCTGGGGCACAATTTGTATCTGTGGATCTGTTCAGTCTACATAACAGGTTATGAGCTTCTAATTTACAATGAAGAGACAGGCAAAAGATATACATTTTGATTCCCACAGAGAGAAACTGAAAGTAAAACAGGCGTCATGGGTACCAAACAATTCAGAAACCATGCAAGGCATGCTCCGTTAGATTTCAAAGACTGAGATTCAGCTGTGGAACAATGTTTTAGTCTCTGTGATTGTTGAAGCAGCAACTTCATGCTTTCCAATTGCTTGTGCAGCAGGCTTGTTCTCTTCAAACCATGGGATGAAGGCCCCAACCTCTGATACCACTGTGCTGGTGGCCAGACTCACTAAATAATGGGGAAATAGGCTCAACCCTCTAACAGGAGTGGAGTGGTAGCCCAACTCCACAATCCTAAGGGTACAGCTTCCAGCCATTCGGAACAGAGGGATAGTAGCATTCATACTGAACAATAGAGCTGAAAGCACTGTGGGAGATTCACCCTTTTCACATAAATGGGTAGGCCTGCTCTCTTAGCCTGATAACCTATCTTCAGTCCAAATCTCAGCTTCCACAGTTCTCATCTTGAAGTGATTTTTCCTTCAGTCAGTTGCTTTTCTGTCCATTTAAATTTTAGTTCACTTGCCAGAAGCTCCGAGTTTTCCAAACCATCAATTTCTGCTTTCATTATACCCAGAATTTCAGGGCTCAGGTTATTCCATTCCTCTTGCATTTTATTATAAACTGCCAGCAGAAACCAGGTTGCTCTTTCCACCCTCAGTTTGGAAATTACCTTAGCAAAATGTCCAAGTTCACCACTCTCAAACGTTTACCTTCCATTTCACATCAGAACTCAAGTTTGCCAAGCTCTCTGCCAATGTAAAACAAAGATCCATATCCTAAAGCTGCCAATAATACCTTCATCATTTCCATCTAAGGACTTATTGGAAGTAACTTTAGAATCCATATTCCTACCAAAATTCTCCTCAAACCGTTTTCTATCAAGACACTTACAATCCTTCCAGCATCTACCTACTTCTAAAAACATTTTCACATTTTTGTTATATGCAAAGGCAGAAACCCCTCTCCTGGTTCCAAAATTTGTTTTAGTTTCCTTGGCTGCTTAAGCAAATACCATCTAATCAGGTGGCTGAAACAATGGAAGTTTATCAGTTTATGCTTTTGAGCCTTGAAAAATGGTCAAATCCAAGTGTCATCAAAGCAAAGCTTTTCCCCCAAGACTGTGGTGTTCTGGGGCTGGCTGCTGGCAAACCTTGGTCCTTAGCTTGTCATATGGCAAGGCACATGGTCTCATCTCCTAGTCTCTTTCTTCTCCTCTGGGTTTTGTTGATTCCAACATGTTACTTCCTATGGCTTTCTCACTCTCTGCCTGAATTTGATTCTACTCTAAAGAACTCAGGATTAAGACATCTTGATGGAGGTGGGGAACACCTTAACTGAATTAACAATGGTTTCACATGCATAGGAATACATTGAATTTAAGAACATGTTTTCTGTGGTACAAACAGCTTCAAACAACTTTAATGATCAAAGAAGAATAAGGTAAACTTTGAAGATCAGCCAAGGGAAAAGTACCTGCAATACAGAATATTGATAAGTCTACACTATTAAAGGATTATATCTTAATATTGTACCCAAATACACGAGGACCTCTGGCTGTTGATGCCCAAGTGCAAAGAGAGCCTGTAAAACCCAATATATTTTCAAGTGAGAAGAAATTCTAGGTTTCCACTATGTTTCACTACTATTTTCAAAAAGAAACCAATAGCATAAAGCTCCCTGGAATAGTTCATGTTTAAAGGGATATCCTTTTGTTTTTAGGACTATAGTTTGAATCCACACCAAATACCTAGAGAAAATAGTTATTAAGAACATTTTAAACTCACATTTCCTTTAAGAAAATATTCGTTGAATTCGAAGAACTGTTCTGATTGTTGCACACTGAGTAGAAGAAAAACATGAAATTTGTGTTCGAGAAGATTACAATCTACTGGGGTGAAAAACTATATGTCAAAATTAAAGAAACAATCATTTTTAGGTAGTTATGCATGTTACAAAATAAGAAAATATATTAAGTATATAAAGTTTAATATAAAATATGAAAATATAAAAAAATGAACAAGTTGTTCTAGACACCTCATGAGAAAATAAAAGAAATTATATAGATATGGAAATTTCAGAGACTCACCCAGTGAGACCAGATGATTCATATTCTCCAGCATCACATTTCTCAAGAGCTTTCTCTGGGATGTTTCCAACAAGGCCCGTTCTTTCTGAGTGAAGTCTAAAGTGTATCTTCCAAGTTTACTAACTCCTAAAAACATCATGGACATTGGGGTTCAGAGAGGGCCATCTCTACCAATGTCCAGAGGGGATATTTGAGGGGATAGACAGCACTGAGAAAGCAGTGACTTTACAAAAGCTCAACCTGGGTTTGAGCTTCTAGTCAGATCATTCTCAGTGCTGAATGGCCATCTGCTCTTCACAATCAGATGGACATAAACACACTGAATATTTAAAACCCCATTATAGAAAAGTGGCCATGGTGGATGCTGGGTGCGGGGAATAGGAGGAAGAGATGAGATGTGGAGGCGTTTTCAGGACTTGTAGTTGTCCTGGGTGGTGCTTCATGGACAATTACAGGACATTGTAGATCCCTCCAGGGCCCACTGAATGGAACGTGGGAGAGTATGGGCTATGATGTGGACCATTGACCATGAGGTGCAGCGATGCCCAGAGATGTACTTACCAAATGCAATGGATGTGCCATGATGATGGGAGAGAGTGTTGTGTGGGGAGTGGTGTGGTGGGGGCGGTGAGGTTGAATGGGACCTCATATTTTTTGAATATAATATTTTTAAAAAATGAATAATAAAAAAACATGAAAAAATAAAACCCCATTATAAAAGAATATCAGAAGATATGTGTTATGGTATGAACTGGAAATTTTCTAATAGACTGGTCATTATAACTTCCAGTTGGCACTATACAATTTTCACTTCAGCATTCATAACTAAAACAACCTTTCTCACCAATTTCAAATAAATCTTCAAACTCATCATAAGGCAAGCAATACCCATGATTTGCCACTTTCATATCACAACTATGATTAGATTATTCCCTCAGATGACTGACCTCAGTTTCTTCTCAACTATGAAATAATTTTGAAATGTATAAGAAATTTTAAAAGATGCAATGAGCTAATGTGTAAAGGGCTTCCAATAAATATTAGTCATTAAAATGGCAGAGAACCTTACAATAAGTCCAACATTCTGATGAACTAAGCAGTCACACAAAACTTTGGCCCAATAGATGTTGCCTCACTTAACTGTACATAACTCAGGTGTTCACCATATCATGTGAGTAAAGAGAATTCAGCAGCACACAATAAAGTCCCCTGAGACACTATACAGAAGAATGGTTCTAGCCTGACCTTTATGAGGAAAGGCACCTTCCAATTTCCACTTTTCTTGGGACCTCCAAATATCCATATTCATTGTGTCTCTTGTCTATTCACCTCCTCTGTATGTTGAAGAGTACAAGAAACTTCTTGAAACATTCTGGTCTCACCAGTTTTTCAGCAATTTCCAAAGGACCGTACATTTTACTCTACATACTATACCACTCCTGAATCCATGCCAAAATTAAAGAAACAATACTTCTTACAATTACTTCCATTTATAATGCCTGAGTAAAGATTATCAACAAAATTTGAAATTGGACAATTGGGGACAAGTGGGTAACGAGAATTTTAGTTATCTTTCTTTAAAAGTTTTCAAAATGTGCAAGTAAATACTAATACTTTACAAAATTAAAAATTGGGCAAAATAAATGATTCCTCTTTTCCTTCTATTAGCTAACGCTCAGTTTTACTCCTCTCAACAATGCATAACCCTCTACCCCACCATCTGTAGCAATGCACTGATTGAGCTCACCTGCTGAAACATCAGTCTCCTACTGACTGTAAACTTCTGCTCCTACTCACCTCTATCACCTATTTTCACCTGCATGCTGAAACCAACTACAGGCATTAAAATGATCGATGAGTGCACCATTTTTCCAATGAGGAGATGTGCTGAATGAGAGGAAAAAACCTCTCTCATCTCTCCAGTGAAAACAGACACTTAAAGGAGTCTGGAGCAAATTTGTGTGATGTTGGAAAGGGGATTACTTATTGATGAATCCCTAGTCTATTGTAATTGTCCCAGAGGCCTGGATAAACTGAACTGCAGCTAAGATCCTTGAATATCTCCTAAATGAGCTTAGAATAGCCACACCAGAAGGAGAAACATACCCATCTGCTGACCATACATGAGTCATTTCAGTAGAAGAAGATCCTACTCACTGGTGGGTGCATTGTAAATAGCTCAGTTGACAACTGACTTCCTCTGGGTTTCCACTCACCACCAGGTAAGCACTAGGTGAACAAAGTTGAGAATGGAAAAAAGGTATGAAACTCTCTAGTCTTGTCCCCAATTTCCAGATCCACCTGTCATGAAACACAAGACTTCACCTGAATGTAACCCACCCCCATCAACAGAACATGGAATGTGTTCCAAGAGAAATACGGGGAGGACCCTCCTCTCCCCAAGACAAGAGTAAGAGGGTCTTGGTAACTCTGGATAAGAAAGATAGAAATACCTTCATTTTACCCATAAAAACATGAAAATCATTGAGCTTATATATCATTAGCCCATGGTGTTCAAAGATTTTCAATTCCCTCCTTGAATCCAAAACATTGAGTCTCCACCACCAAAGAAACCACTCAAGAATATCTCAGATGTGAGTATTCCTGGCCTATGAATCATCCTTCCCAGTCTTCTGAATTTTCATTCCCTTTTTGCTTTACCTTGTGTCTTCCATTTTGTGTACACTTGTGCTAAATCATCTTGGATTCTTCTATGGCGGTATCTAATGATATTGCTCTCTCAACTCTGAGTTCTAGATCACATTCTTCTGGACTAAGATATCACCCAAGAGCTCAAACTCACCAAAACATAACATTGAACCATTTACCACTCAATCCCCAGAACAATGTAGGTCTGGAGCTTTGCAACCCTAAATAAATGTTTCTTAATAAATTAAATATTTGAAAGGTGAGTCAATTAGGTGTTTGAGAGTGATGATCATTCTCCTTGCAGAGAGATTTATGTCAAATTTGACTACATATTTTAGTTTCATTTCACATAAGGATAAGATTGGCCTTATGGCCCCTTTCCCCAGCTGATCAGCTATTTACACAGAAGAAAATATGTGGAAGTTGACATCTGGTGCTTTAGACACACCTTGGATCCCAGGGAACAACGCAATGGCTTGGTTTGTAGAAAGTTCCTTGGAATAGGGGCTGCGGTTAATTGTGCAGCTCTTGCTCTGTCTGCAGATTGCTCTCATGCAGGTTTACCTTACAAAATGAAATTCTGTATGGACATCTCTTTCTTTTCACTTTTTAGTGGCTTTAATCTAAAAGGAATGTGTAATTTACAAATGAATTGTGTGATTTTCCAAAGCAATCTCTGGGGAGCAGATGTACCTCCAGTGGTTCAACACGTGCTTCCCCTTTATGAGGTCCTGGCTTGACCTTGCAGTGCCTCCAAAAAAAAAAAAGAGAGAGAAGAAGGAAAAAAGAAAGATCTCCATGGGTGAACGTTTTGGGGTTACATTAGCATAATAAGCATATAGGGCATTCTGAAAATGGGACCCTCTCCACATCTGCAGTATTTTCTCATTTCCTACAACCTCTCATTATTAAAAAAAACTTAAATATTAAATCATGCTTCAAAAGCATAATTGATGCACCATTAATTTTAGGTGTATTTATTCTTCCATGAGTCTATTCATCTTTTCCTTTCAGATAAATTAATACTGTGTAATAATAGAGATACCATTTTGCTTTCTACCTTTTTTAGTGGTGGTCAAAGTGATTGTCTGATTCACCAAAGTCTGAGTCATTATATTTACAGCAAAAGAAAAAAGGTTGAGAAAAGAAAGGAAAAAACCTAGGGCATAATGGGCTTCTCAGTAACAGCTTTTAGTGTTTATATATTTGTACATACGTGTGTATTAAAAAGAGCCGAATCTCATTTACTTTTACTTGTAACAAAATGCTGCATGAAACATGCTGAGATCACTACACATTCTAACAATTTCAAGAAACTGTTGGGCCAAATTCTGGATAATTACATGAATTGGGGGTGAAAGCATACTGAAAAGGTTTTTCCCAGTCTGATTTTTCTGATGATAATTCCACCAAGTGTTTCCAATTCGATATTAGGATTGGTTCTTCTCAATGTGAGTACTTTTATGTCAACTAAGGAATGAATGACTACTGAAAATTTTCCTTCAGTTACAGAGTGTGAATCCTCATATATTCTGTAAGAGTTGCTCTTTGAGCAAAGGAATTCCTCATATATATTTCATTGAGTGGCTTGTCCAGGCTGAATAATCTGGAACTCCTCAAGAGGCTTCAAACTTCTGGTAAAGATATCCTGTCATTTCCCATTTGGGGATTATTTCTATTGAGAGCTTCCTTGTGTACACAAAAGCTGGAGGCTACTGATTGCTTATGTCCAGTGATTCCAGACCTGGAGTTTCTCTCCAGTGCAGTTCAGTCATCCTATTGAATGATATTTTACAAACAAAAGTATTTCCATATGGATTATATTGATATAGAATTTCTCCCCTTCTCTGACTGTTTTAAAATTTACTGCTGTGGCAGTAAATTCTTCCATACTTGATACTTTAATATATATGAATTCTCAAAAATGTCACATTAGGACAAAGGCCTTTCCACACTGATTAAGGACATAGGGTCTCTCTCCTATGTAAGTTCTTTTACAGAAACACAAATTAGCAATCTGGCTAAGTGCTTCCCATACTCACAAGATTTATATCATCTACCAGTAATGGGAACATTGGCATCTACAAAGATCAATGCTCTCCTATTCCTTCCCATATTCATTATATTCATAGGATTTCTCTCCAGTATGAATTTTCTCATGTTGTCTCAGTTTAGAGGAATAATGAAAGGCTTCCCACCAGGATAAATGTCTTATCAAATTGTAACTCCAATATGTAAATATACATTCTTTTTATGAGGCCAAGAAAATTGCAGAATAACATAAGAATAAGAATATAAGACATAAGAACAGAGTAAGAACATAAGACATTAGAACAGAGATTGATAAAGCAAAATATAATAACATTTTTAGAATGTTCTCCCGTTGTCCTTGGTGTCATTTGGGAAAATGTATTTCACTTAAAAAAAATCTGAGGTTGACACTACCAAGTTCCTGTACTCCCACTTTCCATCCTCCTCCTTATATTGAATCACAGGTTCCTCAAACTGAAGTGGACTTTTGCCTTGTAGAAAGATCCTACAACTCAATTGGAAAAAGACAATGATGCTATTAAAAATTGGCAAAAGACTTGAATAGACATTTTTTGAAAGAGGACATAAAAATGGAAAAAACGTGAAAAAATGTTCAACATTACTAGCTGTAAGGAAAATGGAAGTCAAAACGACAATGAGACACTGTTTCATGTATTTTTGAATGAACACTATTAAAAAACAAAACTACAAGTGTTGTAGAGGATGTGGAGAAAGAGGAACACTTATTCACTGCCAGTGGGATTTTAGAAGTGTGCAACTGGTGGGGAAGACTGATGGTTCCTAAGGAAGTTAAATATAGATCTGCATATGACCTGTCAATCCCACCACTAGATATACACTCAGAAGAACTGAAAGCAGGGATTCAAACAGACATTTGCATGCCAATATTCATATGACCATTATTCACAATTGCCAAAAGATGAAAAGAAGCCAGTTATCCATCAGCAGATGAATGGATAAACAAAATGTGGTATAAGCATGCAAAGGAATATTACTCAACTGTAAGAAGAAATAAATTCTCGATATATGTGTAAACATGGATAAACCTTGAGGACATTATGTTGAGTGAAACAAGCCAGATTCAAAAGGACAAAGCATATATGATTTCACTAATATGAATTAAATGCAATCAGTATACTCATGGGATGGCTAGAATATAGGCCATATAGACTGATAGACTGAGGCTCAAGAATAGGAAGCTGAAGCTTAGCTTGTGAAGGATTTGTAATACGATTGATTCTTATGGTCTGTAAATAGGTAGAGGTGATGACAGCACATTACAGTGATTGTTAATTCACAGAAGTAATATGTGGGTGGTGTGGTTGAAAGGGAAAGTTTTGGTTCATGTATATCACTCGAAGGAAACCTAGAGGATGAAACATAAGACTATATAGCATAGTGACAATAAGTGTGGCCAATAGTACAAATATTGTAAGATGTGTAGTCTTGTACATACAGTGACATTATCTTACATTTTTTCACTCTGCTATTTTTTCATTTTGTCTTCAAAGCAGCTTTAGATTACAGAAAAATAGATGTGGCTCAAGTGATAGGGCTTCCATCTACCATATAGGAGGACCTGGGTTTAATTGCTGGGGCCTCCTGGTGAAAATGAAGAGAAGTGTGCGTGCATGATGAGCCACTGTCCACATGGTAGGCAAGTGCCCATGTAGTGAACTGTGCATCCATGCAGTGAGCTATGCACCCATATAGTGAGCCGAGTGACTTGGTGTCCATATGGGTGCCTGCACAGTGAGCTGAGTGCCCACATGAGTGTCTGTATGGCAAGATGAGTGTCCACATGGTGAGCCGAGTGCCTGTGCAAGAACTCATGACACAAGCCCAGTGCCCATGTGCCCATGCAGCAAGCCAAGAGCCCATGCAGTGAGCAAGTGCCTGTGCAAGTCAGTCACACAGTAAGGTGATGATACAACAAAAGAAAGATGAAGGGGAGCATCAAGGTGAAGCACAGCAGAGACCAGGAACTGAGGTGGTGCCACTGACAGGGAACTTCTATCCACATCAGAAGTGCCCAGGATTGAATCCTGGTGAATCCTAGAGGAGAAAGACAAGAAGAGAAATAGATACAGAAGATCACACTTCGAATGGACACAGAGAGAAAAAAAAAACAACACAAGAAACAACAGCAGGGTGGGGGAAGGGGAGGGGAAACAAAAAAAGAGAATATACGTGATTCCCAAAGACCCAACATCCTCCCCCATTTCCCCTTTCCCTTATTAATAACATTTTACATGTGAAGGTACATTTGTTACAATTGATGTACAAATATTGAAACACTGTTAGTAACCATGGTCAATGATTCACCATATGGTTTACATTTCAGACTGTACACTTTTCTAGATTTTGATGAAGTTTGACATGGTCTGTATCCATCATTCAAGGATCATGTGGAACCATTCCATCTCTCCAAAAATGTCCCATGTTTCTTTATTCTATTCCTCCCTCCCTCCAATTTGATAAGCATCAAGATTACTTCATTGAATGACAAGATTCATAGTTGCTTGTAAACAACATTGAGGGTTTGACCTTCTGGCTTGTCCTCCCCTATCAGGCACTGCCAATGCTCTGAAAAGACTCCTGCCCTTCTATTTGAGATCATTCCAGGACTCCCCAGTGTGGGAATCCAACACATTCTCACTCATTATATAAGTCTCAAGCCACAGATCCAACACACTATGACAAGATGAACACTACATATTCCCTAGAGCCCTGCCCTATGTGTACCTTGTTCCACATGCCCCACATCCAACACCTTAAACCAGTAACCTACCCAAGCCATATTTGCCAAAAGAACATTCCCAATGTTGTACTTGAACCACATACCTTCACATCCCTATAGTTCACCTGCTTCCTCCCTCAAACTTGCCCTGAGTTCTACAATCAAACCCATCTTCCCCACCCTCCCCCATCAGAGACCAGTACCACTCAGTCCAGTAGCATCACTGCAATCTATTATACCCATCCACTGCACAACTACAGCCTTCCACCTTATCACAGATTTTGTCACAACCTTCTTCCTGTCTCCTGTAAACATATCTTTCAGATTTTAACCCTCTAAGTCTGCTCAATGTACTTAATTTATATCAATGAGGTCATGTATTGTTTGTCCTTCATTGCCTGGCTTGTTTTACTCAATGTAAGGTCTTCAAGATTCACCCACAAGATTCACCACAGTCACAGGACTGTGTTTTTTTTGTTGCATCATCTTGTAGTGTCAGCTCTCCATGTATGCAGTGCCATTCCTGGGCAGGCTACACTTTCTTTCATGCTGGGCAGCTCTCCTAATGGGGTACACTCCTTGCATGTGGGGCTCCCCTATGTGGGGGACACCCCTGTATGGTAGGGCACACTTTGAGTACATCAGCACTGCACATGGGCCAGCTCCACATGGGTCAAGGTGGCCCAGGGTTTGAACCATGGACCTCCCATGTGGTAGATGGAATGCTATAACCACTGGGCCAAGTCTGCTTCCCTGGTACTTCTTCTTTAGGGAAGTGTCTATTCAAATCTCATGCCCATTTAAAAAAAAATGGGTTGTATTTGTTTTTTTAATTTTTGAGGTGTAGGATTTCTTTATAAATGCTAGATATTAGGCCCCTATCAGATATATGGTTATCAAATATTTCCTCCCATTGAGTAGGTTGCCTTTTCTGTTTCTTGACAAATGGACAATATAGGCAGGGCAGACAACTCAGGAGTTTGGCACACTGCAAGCAGGCCCTAGTTAGAATTTATGCTCCATGCAACAGAGTTGGGCTCAGTTTTACCAACATGGCTTTTTTTCCCCTTCCATTTGAACCTGTAGTTAGTACTAGAGACTCAAATTTCTGGGTTTTCCATGTACCAGGAGAGTCCCAAATCTCAACAGATCTGCAACAGCTACTCTCCAGTTCATTGGACTCACCTAGGATGACTAACCAGATGATAATTGACAACTACCATCTCAAGAAACAGAAAGTCTGCAACTACACCCAAGATAGTCCCATTTATTGGTACCATGAGACCTAAAGCTCCTCTCAATTAGAGGCAGAGTGGGCATTGCCATCCCAGAATCCTCAGGATTGGGGAATGAACGATGGACTAGAGTAGGGTTACTGTTATTCTACTATAGACTTATTGTGATCCTAGCAATGGAAGAACTCTTATCAATGTGGAGGCAGTGGCCACTGGAGGTTCTGAGGGTAGGCAGAAGGAAAAATAGGTATCATTTGGGGGTATTTTTGGGACTTGGGAGTTGTCATGAATGACATTGCAATGACAGGTATAGACCGTCATATATCTTGTAATAACTTACAAAAATGTGTGGGAGTGTAAACTACAATGTAAACTATAATCAAGACTTAGTGGCATGCTCTAAAATGTGTTCATCAATTGTGGCAAATGTACCACACTAATTAAGGATATTGTTGATGTGGGAAAATGAGGGCTAGGGATTGGGATATATAGGAGTCCCCTAAATATTTTATGCAACATTTATGCAATCTATATTTCTTTTTAAAGAAAATTTAAAAAATAGTACAAATTCAAGCATATTCTTCCCTGAATCAGAACAAATGTATGTTAATACCACATGGTATTAAAAAAATAGGGTGATATTTGGGTGAAAATACACCTAAAGCAATCAATGGACTGTAGAGAATAGTAAAATATTAATATTTCTCCATCAATGTTAAAAAAATTGAGTGAAATAAACCAGACACAAAATACTACATATTGTTAGACTCTATGTATATAAAATGTAAATATAAATAAATTTGTAGAAATGGAATTAGATTAGTAGTTATGAATGGCAGGGGAAGGACAGAGGGATTGAGTGTTGACTGCTAATGGGTAAGGTTTTTCTTTTTGGAGTAATGAAAATGCTCTAAAATTGAATGCAGAGATGAATGCACTAGGCATTCATTGTTACAAAAGTCATTTAATGTATACTTTAGTTGGATTGTATAGTTTGTGAGTATATCTTAATAAAATTGCTTAAAGAAAAAACAAAAGCCTCCCAATGTAGTGAAGTCAAGGACAATAAGGCTTCACCAGTGATTTAAGTAGAATTTCTCCAAAGAAGATATACCAATAGTCAATGGCACATGAAAAGATACTCTAAATCATTGCTTATCATAGAAATGCAGATCCAAACCACAATGAGATACCAATTCACATCCACTAGATAGTGATCACTAACAAAACAAAAATTAGTAAATGTTGGTGAAGCTACTAAGAAATAGAAATCCTAATACATTGCAAGCAGCATTTTAAAATGGTGCAGACTCTTCAGAAACCGACTTGGAAGTGCCACAGAAAGTTAAAAACAGAATTACCATAAAACCAGCAATCCCACTTCTTGGAATATACTCAAAAGAACTGAAAGGAGGGAACTCAGATAGATATTGGTACAAAAATGCTTATCGCAGCATAGGTCAAAGTAGACAAAAGGTGGAAGCAACCTGTGTCCATTAACGAATGAATAAACAAAAAATGGTATGTGCACAATGGAATATTATTCAGCCCTAAAAGAGAATGATATTTTTACTAAGTTCTTTGAGGTAAAAAAAGGTTTAATTTTGAGGAGGTCCCATTCATGTATTTTTTCTTTTGTTGCTCATGCTTTGGGTTTAAGGTTTAAGAATATATACCACCTAAGGTTTAAGAATATACCGAGATTTTTTAAAATTCATTTTTTTAAAATATTACATTCAAAAAATATGAGGTCCCCATTCACCCCCACCACCCACACCCCACAACTACCCCCAAACCCACACTCACCCCCATCATCATGACACATCCATTGCATTTGGTGAGTAATCTCTGAGCATTGCTGCACCTCATGGTCAATGGTCCACATCATAGCCCATACTCTCCCACGTTTCATCCAGTGGGCCGTGGGAGGATATACAGTGTCGGGTATTTGTTCCCACTGCACCACCCAGGACAACTCTAAGTCCCAAAAATCCCTCCACATCTCATCTCTTCCTCCCATTCCCTGCACCCAGCAGCCACCATGGCCACTATTTCCACACCACTTCCACATTTTCTTGATTACTAACCACAATAGTTCATGAATAGAATATCAGTAAGTCCACTCTAATCTTTACTGTATTCCTCCTTCCTGTGGACCTTGGATTGGTTGTGTCCATTCTACATGTATGTCAAGAGGGGACTTAGATTCCACATGGATGCTGGATGCAATCCTCCTGCTTTCAGTTGTAGGCACCCTTGGCTCCATGGTGTGGTGGTTGACATTCTTCAACTCCATGTTAGCTGAGTGGGGTAAGTCCAATAAACCAGAGTTTAGGAGCTGAAGTCTGTTGAGGCTCATGGCCTGGCTATCTTATTGTCAGTCTAGAGATTCAAATCCCCTAAATATATCTTAAACCCCAACACCAACTACAATTCCAGTAAAGTAGCATGAAAGTCTTCTGAAAAGAGACCCCATCTGAGTCCAGTTCCATCACGCAGAAACACCAGGTCCAAAGAAGGGCCATCTGACATGGCAGTGAACCCCATCTGCCATGACCATAGAACCCGTGGGTCTCTTTATCCCTCAAAAGAACCAATACCTGGGGTTGTATCTATTTTATCTGTCTCTGAGACTCTGCTCAGGTGTGCATAAGGGCAATTCTTCTGACAACCTCCAGACTCTTTCTAAGAGACTCATAGCGATATAAACTCATTTCCCCTTTCCATTTCCCCCTTACATTAGGTCAAACAGCATTTTAAAGTCATGTTATTATTGTAGACAGGGATATTCTGCTGATCCGCATTGAATCTTTAATTCAAGGTCATTTTCTGGGTGCATCTTCAGCTGGTATTTGGTAGTAATCCCTCGGTGCCAGGGAGGCTCATCCCCAGGTGTCATGTCCCACGCTGGGGGGAATGCACTGCATCTACATGCTGAGTTTGGCTTTGAGACTGGCCACATTTGAGTAACATGAAGGCTGTGAGGAGGAAACTCCCAGGCACAATGCTGCTCTAGGCCTTGTTCTTATTGCAGGTGTATAGGCTCACAAGCATAGTCATTAGTATCAGGAGCCCACTGTTGGACCCTCATTCCTTCCTGGTTCTTACTGTTGCACCTGGGGGACTGCCGCTGCTCCCCTAGGGACCAAGACAGAGCCCCCCCCCCCCGGCCAGGAACCCAGTAACCCCAGTTGTTGTTTTTAATTGTTTCCACTATGAGTATATCTAAACATTACCATGCACCCTGGACATATGCCCTCTATAACTCCCTGTCAACCATATATAGCCTGTCAATAACATCCCACACCAGTATTCCTCCACTGCCATTGTTGAACCACTCTGTGATCCAAAACTTCCTGTAAAGTGAATCCCAATATAATGTCAGGTTCCCTTACTAGTAAAATAGAATATAACAATGAGTTTAAAGGTTAGATCTAGAGTACATACTGATTTGGAAAAATTTCTACATACTATCTTTTTCTTTTCTTTTTTCCTAATTATTGAGCTTCTCTTCACAAGTGTCTTAGACCATAGTAATTCATATATACAATATATAGTACTCCCACACATTCACCAAAAAACCTTTTCCCTTCCACAGCGATAATCTTTTAACTAATTCATATCATATTTACTGAAACTGATGTACAGACTCCGAAATAATAGCTTTCAAACAAGGTGACATCTGTGCTTACAATGTGGTCCATACTTTAGGGTATACAGTTTTCTAAATTTTTTAGTTATCCTATGTTTTACATTATGGTTTACATTATTAGTCTGTTGTCCCCTATATGTTTTTGGTGTAATATTACATGTTTTATATTCATCCTTGTGTACTCTCGTGAAAGTCCTCTCTTTCCCCCACATTTACCTTAGTTCCATCCATTCAACATCCAATTTCCCCTCCTCTTGGGGCCCACAGCGACAGCCAATCTCCATTTCCCAAGGAGCCACATCCAGAGATACTGGCAACAGTGTTCAGGGCCTGGCTTGCTCAACTGTCCTAATGCACTGGGAGTCACCGTTCTCTAGAGAGATACAGTTCCCTCTATTTGATGGCATTAGTCCTCCCCAGGTTGTGGGTCCACCCCAACTCTCACTTCTTGGGTCTCTACCCAATGGTACAATCCACCCTGGCAAAATAAGTATTCAGATATTCCTCAGGAGTCCATCCCGCATCACACCATGCCCTCCAAGCATCCTAAACAGGTAACCCTCCTAATTATATTTTGATACGATTTTCTCAGCATTTTACTCTCAACCAACACCTGACACTCTCCTATGTTTGTATATTGGCCCTCCCTCCCCCCAATGTTTTGGGCAATATTAACCCATCCACCGATCCCCAGCCCCCTTCAAACCCACAAAGCCCCACCCAAAGGCAACCCCTTGCCCCCATTTTATCTCTTCTTTGTGCTCAGACTTACCGCCAGCTCATCATAGATTCCGACCCTGCAGACATCGGCTCACATCCTTCCTCCACCCCCTGATTTCCTGTAAGCCTATTTTCCAGTCTCTAGCAATCTGAGGCAGCTTGCTGATTTCATATCATTGAGGTCATGTAGTATTTGTCCTTCAATTCCTGGGTTGCTTCACGCAGCATAAGGTTCTCAAGATTCATCCATGTTATCATTTGTGTTTGTAGTGTATTTGTTCTTACAGCCGAGCAGTATTCCATTGTGTGTATATACCACATTTTATTGATCCACTCATCTGTTGATGGGCATTTGGGTTGATTCCAACTTTTGGCGATAGTGAACAAGGCTGCCATGAATTTTGGTGTACATATATCCGTTTCTGTCCTTGTTTTTAGTTCTGCTGGGTATATACCCAACAGTGGTATTGCTGGGTCATTTGGCAAATCTATGGTTAGTTTTTTTGAGAAACCGCCAAACTCTCCTCCAGAATGGTTGGATCCTTCTGCATTCCCACCAGCAGTGGATGAGTGTTCCCCTTTCTGCACATCCTCTCCAGCATTTGTATTCTTCTGTTTTTTTTTTTTCATAGCTGCCAATCTTATGGGAGTAAGATGGTATCTCATTGTAGTTTTGATTTGCATTTCACTGATAGCTAGAGATTTGGAGCATTTTTTGATGTGCTTTTTAGTCATTTGTATTTCTTCTTTGGAGAAGTGTCTGTTTAAATCTTTTTCCCATTTTTTAAATGGGTTGTTTATCTTTTTATTTTCAAGATATAGGAGTTCTTTATATATGCAAGTTATATGTCTTTTATCAGATATATGGTTGCCAAATATTTTCTCCCATTGTGTGGGTTCCCTTTTTACTTTCTTGACAAACTCCTTTGAGGTGCAGAAGGCTTTAATTTTGAGGAAGTCCCATTTATCTATTTGTACTTTTGCTGCTCGTGCTTTCGGTGTGATGTTCATGAAGCCATTTCCTATTACAAGGTCCTGGAAATGTTTCCCTACACTGCTTTCCAAGATCTTTATGGTCTTGGCTCTTATATTTAGGTCTTTGATCCATCTTGAGTTGATCTTTGTATAAGGTGTGGGATGGTAATCCTCTTTCATTCCTCTACATATGGTTATCCAGTTCTCCAGGCACCATTTGTCAAATAGACTATTCTCTCCCAGTTGAGAGGGTTTGGTGGCTTTATCGAATATTATATGGCTATATATGTGAGGTTCTATATCAGAACTTTCAGTTCGATTCCATTGGTCTGTGTGTCTCTCCTTATGCCAATACCTTGCTGTTTTCACTACTGTAGCTTTGTAGTATGTTTTGAAATCAGGTAGTGTGATTCCTCCAATTTCTTTTTTTTTTTTCAATATGTCTTTGGCTATTTGGGGCCTCTTTCCTTTCCAAATAAATTTCATAGTTTTTCTAGTTCCTTAAAGAAGGCTGTGTTGATTTTTATTGGGATTGCATTGAATGTGTAGATCAGTTTTGGTGGGATAGACATCTTAATAATATTCAGTCTTCCTATCCATTAACAAGGAATATTCTTCCATTTATTTAGGTCTCTTGTGATTTCCTTGAACAGTCTTGTATAGTTTTCAGTGTATAAGTTTAGTTAAATTTATTCCTAAGTATTTGATTTTTTAATTTACTATTGTGAATGGTATTTGTTTCTTGATTTCCTCCTGATCTTGCTCATTATTGGTATACAAAAATGCTACTGATTTTTGCGCATTGATCTTATAACCTGTGACTTTACTGAACTCATTTATGAGTTCTAGAAGCTTTGTTGTAGATCTCTCAGGGTTTTCTATGTATAGGATCATGTCGTCTGCAAATAATGAAATTTTGACTCCTTCCTTTCCAATTTGAATGCCTTTTATATCTGGTTCTTGCCTCAGTGCTCGAGCAAGTACTTCTAAAACAATGTTAAATAGGAGCGGAGACAATGGGCATCCTTGTCTTGTTCCTGAGTTTAGAGGGAAGGATTTCAGGATTTCTCCATTGTAAACAATGTTGGCTGTAGGTTTTTCATATATACTCTTTATCATGTTCAAAAAGTTTCCTTGTATGCTGATCTTTTGGAGTGTTTTTATCAAGAAAGGGTGCTGTATTTTGTCAAATGCTTTTTCTGCATCTAGACATATAATCATGTGATTTTTTTCCTTCAATCTGTTTATATACTGTATTACGTTGATTGATTTTCTTATGTTGAACCATCCTTGCATACCTGTAATAAATCCCACTTGGTCATGGTGTATAATTCATTTAATGTGTTGTTGAATACGATTAGCAAGTATTTTGTTAAGTATTTTTGTGTCTAGGTTCATTAGAGAAATTGGTCTGTAATCTTCCTTTCTTGTGATGTCTTTGTTTGGCTTTGGTACTAGGGTAATGTTGGCATCATAGAAGGAGTTCGGCAATGTTCCTTCTGTTTCAATTTTTTGGAATAGTTTCAGCAGAATTGGTGTTAGTTCTTTCTGGAGTGTTTTGTAGAATTCATCTGTGAAGCCGTCTGGCCCTGGGCTCTTCTTAGTTTGGAGATTTTTAATGACTGATTCTATCTCTCTGCTTGTGATTGGTTTATTAAGATCATCAATTTCTTCTTTCATCAATATGGGCTGCTTATGTGTTTCTAGGAATTTGTCCATTTCCTCTAGATTGTCATTTTTGTTGGAATATAGTTTTTCAAAGTATCCTCTTATGATAGTCTTTATTTCTGTGGGGTCAGTGGTGATATCACCTTTCTCATTTCTTATTATGTGTATTTGCATCTTCTCTCTTTTTTTCTTTGTTAGTCTCGCTAAAGGTTTGTCAATTTTGTTGATCTTCTCAAAAAACAGCTCTTGGTCTTGGTTATCTTTTCAAGTGCTTTCTTATTTTCTATTTCATTTAGTTCTGCTCCTATCTTTGTTATTTCCATCCTTCTTCTTCCTGTTGGGTTACTTTGTTGTTGTTTTTCTAATTCCTTCAAAAGTGCAGTTAGTTCTTTGATTTTTGCTCTTTCTTCTTTTTTGATATATGAATTTATGGCTATAAATTTCCCTCTCACTACTGCTTTTGCTGCATCCCATAAATTTTTGTATGTTGTGTTATCATTATCATTTGTTTCAAGGTAGTCATTGATTTCTTTTGAGATTTCCTCTTTGACCCACTGTTTTTCTAAGACTGTGCTGTTTAATTTCCAAACGTGTGTGAAATCTGGGCCTATGTCCCTTGCAAATTTCTAGCTTCACTCCACTGTGGCCAGAGATATTGTTTGATTTTGAACTTTCTGAATTCATTAAGCCTTTCTTTGTGGCCTAGCAAATGGTTTATCTTGGAGAATGAGCCATGCGCACTTGAGAAAAATGTATATTCTGTGTTTGGGTGTAATGATCTATATATGTCTATTAGTTCCAGCTCTTCTAATATATTGTTCAAATGTTTTGCTTCTTTAGTGATTCTTTTTTGAGATGCTCTGTCCAGAGTTGACAGTGGTGTATTAAAATCCCCCACTATATTTGTCGATGCATCTATTTTTTCACTTAGTTTTTCAAGCATTTGACTCACATATTTAGAGGTACCCTTGTTAGCAGCATAAATATTTATGATTGTTCGATCTTCTTGACAGATTGTCCCTTTCACTAAAATGTAGTATCCTTCTTTGTCTCTCACAGTTGTTTCGCATTTAAAGTCTATTTTGCCTGATATTAATATAGCTACTCCTGCCTTTTTTTGGTTATTGCTTGCTTGTATGATTGTTTTCCAGCCATTCACTTTCAACCTCCATGAGTCTCTGGGTCTAAGACGTGTCTCTTGTAGACAGCATATAGATGGGTCATATTTCCTTATCCAATGTCCCAGTCTGAATCTTTTGATAGGTGAGGTTAATCCGTTGACATTCAGTGTTATTACTTTCAGGGAATTATTTGTGTTAGCCATATTCTGATTGGATTTGTGTTTGTCATATTTTGTTTGTATTTTTCCCTTCCATTTTTGTCTTTTTTGTTGTTCTTACACTCTCCTCCAACTCTGCCTGTCCTGTTTTTTCCATTCTTCCTGCAGAACTACCTTTAGAATTTCTTGAAGGGGAGGTTTCTTGTTGGCATACTCTTTCAGTTTTTGTTTATCTGTGAATATTTTGAACTCTCCATCATTTTGAATGCTAGTTTAGCTGGATAGAGTATTCTTGGTTGGAAATTTTTTTCCTTTAGTACCTTGACTATATCATACCACTGCCTTCTTGCCTCCATGCTTTCAGATGAGAAATCAGCACTTAATCTTATGGAGCTTCCCTTGTATGTGATGGTTTTCTTTTCTCTTGCTGCTTTTAGAATTTTCTCTTTGTCTTGAGCATTGTATAATTTGACAAGTATATGTCTTGGGGTGGGCCTTTTGGGGTTTATGACCAGTGGAGTGTGCTGTGCTTCTTGGAGATGTACATCTGTCTCTTTCAGTAGATTTGGGAAGTTTTCAGCCATTATTTCCTGCAACACACCTTCTGATCCCTTTCCCTTCTCTTCTCCTTCTGGAATGCCTATAATACGTATGTTTGAGCATTTTGCATTATCATTCAGGTCCCTAAGTCCTAGCTGGATTTTTTCTATCTTTTTATTGACCACTTCTACTATCTGTTTGATTTCCAATGCACTGTCTTCCACATTACTAATTCTCTGCTCTGCCTCTTCTAGTCTGCTGATATTTGCTGCAAGTGTATTTTTGATTTCTTGAACTGTGGTGTTCATTTCCATCATATCTGTTATCTTTTTGCGTATGTCTGCAATTTCCCCTCCAAGTGTTGTCTTCATGTTGTTAACCTCTTCCTTTACTTCATCAAATTTGTCAGTGATAAATGTTCTGAGATCTTTCATTGCTTGTGCAAAGTTCGGCTCCCCTTCCTGATTTTTAGTTTCTTGATTGGATTCAGCCATGTTTTTCTGATTACTGGTTTGGTTTGTAGATTTTTGTTGCTCTCTGGTCATCATTTTTTCTTAACGTGTTTAATCAGTTCCTTAGCTTCTTTGTCTAGTCTTGGAGATTAATTAGCTGTTGTTTTTGTGTAAGTGTTATATCTTCTCTTTGTCACTTTGTTCTTCTTATTCTATTTCTTATTGCTGGTTAAGTTCACTTTAAAGGAAAATATTAGTGCCGGGGAAAGGCAATTGTGTAAGCAAGGAAAAAGTGTAAAGTAGTATTGGTGATATATGTTAACAAAGCAACAATATGAGTTCTGGGAGGATGGAGGTTAGATTCATGTAAGTTGTGTAGAGTTATAGCAGTAGGTAGAGTACCTGTAATGAGGTAGATGACTGACTATGGGAGGAATATGTTATGAACTAAAAAGCTATTGTTTTTGTGAGAGAGGGAAAGAGAAAAGAAAGGTAATAATTTCAAGAGTGGATACCAGACAGAAAACAAAACAAAGGTATTAGAAATTAAGAGTTAGACACTTTGTGGATTAAAGAAAGGGAGGTGAAATATAGGAGAGATAGTAGATGATGGAGGATATCAAGATGTAGGGGAAAGGGGATAGTGTAGATAGCCAAAATCTATTCACACAGAAATGAGGCAGTGGAGGATGAGGAAACTCAGCAAATGTGAGGTGTTTCCTGCAGCACCTATTGTATTGTTAAGATAAAATAGAATACCAAGAAGATGGGGTACAAGACAGAGAGGTAAAAAAAAGACTTTGGGGAATATGCTGGGAGAAAAGACTAGGGGATAATGCAATGCCAGGAATCAGAACATTAAAAAAAATAGAATAAAATATAAAAATAGAATAAAAATAAAAACAAAACAAACCAAAACAAAGAAGAAAAAATGCAAACATTGAGGGCTAGGACATTCAAGGACCTCAGGTGGACATCAGGGCATGGTGGATTCAGGGATGGAAAGTCTGAGATATTGAGGACTCAAGAGGTGTGAGTCTCTGGGGTGTGGGCCACCAGAGTCCAGGGGACTCAGACCTGGCAACCTCAAGTCCGGTTAACAGGAAGCCTGGGAGCACCACAGTGCATCACAGCCTTCAGGGATCCTCGCAGCTGGGTGCCAGCCCTATGGGTGAGGTCACGTCCACAAGCTCTATCCTGTGTTCTATACCCTACAATTCACTCACTCACTAGGGTCTATTGTGTGGATATATCACCAATTGACTTCAGGAACCTTCCCACCCTGTGGTCGTCCAGAATGGCCACCTGGGGGCGCCTCTAGCCTGCAGCCAATTTAATGACTCAGATCAATATCCATGTCCGGGGGAGGGGCTCTGCAGTCACCCCTCGGGCTGAAGTGTGGTTTGCTGGCCTGGCAGGGGAGCGGCCGCGGTAGGCCTAATTCCGCTGCCCCCATAATAGGGTGGTTGGTCGGGCCCACCGCCACCCCTGAAGGAAGCTCGGCATGGGCGCAGAGTGCCCTCGGGTCTCCCCTTCTCGGCAGCCATGCTTCCGCGGCCGCCCCTCCTCCCAGATGGCGCTACCCGATGCCTTGTGGGGTGGCACCCTTCTTCTTCCTTCTCCCTGCGCAGGCGCAGGGCAGAAAATTCCAGTCTGCCCTTTTCCCCTCCCCCAACAGCAGCAACAGCCAGGTGTGGGCGGAAAAATCCAGCCCGCCCTTTTCCCCTCCCCCGACAGCAGCAAAAGCCAGGCGTGGGCGGAAAAATCCAGTCTGCCCTCCACCCCAGCAACAGCAGCCACCAATCCCTAAACCCTGCCCCTTCCCCCAGCAACAGTGACAGCCAATCCCTAACCACCACCCCTCCCCCGTCCGGTACCGCCCACTGACCTTTCGCCGGCAACCAATCAGAATGGGGTGTGGCTTCGACCAATCAGCCTTCCTCAGCCCCTATAAAACTGTTGCCTCTCCCTCAATAAAGTGGACTTGCGTGTTTACCTTGTCTCCGTGGTAGTTCTTCTGCCGTGCGCCCTCCAGTCCTGAGAGCCCCCGACAAGGGCCTGGCCTCCCTTGTCCCCAGTTCGTTGCCTGCTTCTCCGGGCGACCCCTTCATTGCCGGCTTCTCCGGGCGACCCCTTCGTCGCCGGCTTCTCCGGGTGACCCCTTCGTCGCTGGCTTCGCCGGGCGACCCCATCAGCCGAACCGCGCAACCCCTTGTGAGACCGATCCCTCGTCTGCTGCCGGACCGACCCCTCATCCCAAGTGGGACCAACCCCTCGTCCCAAGCGGGACCGACCCCTCGTCCAGAGCTGGACTGACCCCTCATCCGCAGCCAGACCCCACCTCTACCGACCGAGCAAGCCGCCGCAGGGCTCTAGCCTGAAACACTAATAACAGAGTCCAAACCCAAAATTCCCATGCTTCACAAAATATTCCCTTAATCAGCTTCCAAACATCTCCCACCCAGGAGACCCTGGTGGCGTCTCTTTGTTGCTATCACTTTAAGACCACTGTAGATCAGCAGCCTTGCTTGGGGGGCATGACTCTAGGTGGAAGCGCTATTGTTTGTGTCCGCAATCAAAAATTCCCCCCGCTTTGCCATAAAACTCCCGTCGGTCTGCCCAAATCGGTTTGCAAATGCCTCCCGTCCCACCCCCCCCCCCCCCAACAGGCTGCCCAGGGCCCATGAACTCCCCAGTACTGCAGAGCCTCCAAAAAAAAGAGAAAAAACCCTGCCACAATGGCTCCCCACTCTGTGGCAGCGCCGGATCCTGCGGCTCCACCCACCCAAGGAGGGAATCTTCCGCGAGCAGCTGGGACCTCCATGTATATTTCACAGACATATCCTCTCTGTTACGTTCCCTCCAAATCAATGTCCAGACACCTCCTAACCAGCAAAAATCCCGAAACAGCCCAGTCCCAAAGAGCCTCCAACACCACCCAGCCGACTCCCTGCAGGAGATACTATCAGGGAAGTTCACTCAGCCACCATCTTCTGTATATTCTTATGAATATTTTTCTCTCCATCTCTGTTTTTTAAAATTGATGTAAAAATTTTAAATACTGAAATGTACTGATCTTAACTGCATGCTTTCTCATATTTCTGAAACTTTCATCCTCTGTCCCTAGAGTACCAATGACCCTATCAAGGTATGAATCATTTCCATTAATCTAGAAAATAATCCCTATACCCCTCACTCATTACATATCCCCCCAACATATTCACCCATGTTCTGATTTTCTATTATCATAAATCAGTTTTGCCACATGAAATAAATTGGAATTTACATTTTGGTGCGTGCATCTTTTGCCTGAACATTGTTTCAGAATCATTCATATTTGGTAGATCAGCAAGTTCTCCCATTTTTTATGATTGTGTCCTTTGACTTTGAATGACTATATTACAAAATGTTTCTTCGTGTTCCTCTTGGTGGATACTTTGGTCCTTCGAGTTTGGGATATTATGACCATCCATGTATATGTCCTTTAAAATCAGGACATGTTTTTCTTTCTCCTGGGTGATAGAAAGGAAAGCTTAATCCCAAAAGATCCTTCACATCTTAACTAATTGCTTCCCTATTATCAACACTTTGTATGTGTGTAGGATCTTTATTAATTTGGTTAAATTAAGTCTTTTGCCCATTTTTAACTTGGGTGATTTGTCATTTTAGTGTGGAACTGTAGAATCTCTTTATATATCATGGATATTAAACCTTTATTGGATATGTGATTTCCAAAATCTTTTTCCATTAAGTCGGTTTCTTTTTCACCTTCTCACACCTTACCCGTACCTAACACCTTAAACAAAAATTAATTGAAAATGAACAAAAACCTGAAGATATGAACCAGGACCATAAAACTCACAGAAGAAAATGTGGGGAAGGATCTTCAGATATTGTGCTGGACAACTGTTTCTTAGACTTACACTCAAAGCACATGCAATGAAAGAAAAAATAGATAAAGGGAACCTCCTCATAATCAAGGCATTTGTGCTTAAGAGTACCTGGTCAATAAAGCAGCCTGCACAATGGAAGAAAATATTTGGAAGTTGAATGAAAATGAGAACAAAACATATCAAAACCTGTGGGACAACACAAAGACACTGCTAAAAGAGAAATTTATAGCCCGCAATGCTTATATTTAAAAAGAAGACATAAGGAAGCAGTTGTAGCTCAAGTGGTTGGGCACCTGCTTCCCACACGTAAGGTACAGGGGTCGGTCTCCAGCTCTGGTACCTAAAAACAAACAAACAAACAATAAATCACAGCTAAAATTGAACCAACTGCACATCTCGAGGAACTAGAAAAAGAACAGCAACTAATCCTAAACCAAGCTGAAGAAAAGAAATAGTAAAGATCAGAGTAGAAATAAATGAAATCAAGAACAAAAAAAAACCCATAGGGAATGGGAAGCAGCTGTGGTTCAATCCGTTGGGCTCCCATCTACCATATGGGGGGCCCTGGGTTCACATCTTGGGGCCTCCTTATGAAGGCAGGCTCCCCCGTACTCTGTGGTGAGCCGCCAGCCCTGGCACCGCAGAGTGCTGCCCAGCCTGCAAGCACCGTGGAGTGCTGCTGCCCACAAGTGCCACAGAGATCTGACACAGCAAGGTGACACAACATAAAAGGGAGACAAGAAACAAACAAACAAACACAGCAGAGCACGCAGTGAATGGACGCAGATACCAGAAAACAAGCAAGCCACAAAGGGGGTGGGGTGATAAGTAAAAAATAAATACAGACACAGAAGACCACACAGTGAATGGACACAGAGAGCAGACAGCAAGCAGCTTGTAAGGGATGGGGGATATGAAATGAATGAATAAATGAATGAATGAATGAATGAATGACAAAATAAATAAATGAATGAATGCAATAGGGAGAATCAACAAAATGAAAAATGAAAAGTTGGTGCTTTGAGAAGTTCAACAAATTTGACAAAGCCTTAGGGAGAGTAGTAATCAAAAAAGATGCAAATATATAAAATCAGAAATGAGAGGGACACATTACCACTGGCCCTGCAGAAATGAGAGATCAAAAAAGGATACTATGAACCACTGTGTGCAAAAAATTAGACAATGTAGATGAGATGGACAAATTCCTAGAAAACATACAAACTTATACTAGGGGTTCTGAACAAGGGTTTGACAACCCCCAGGGGTCCCTGGGAAGATTACAGGGGGTCTTTAAGCTTGAAGGAATTTTGAATAATCCTAAATTTAATTTAAAGATGTGCCAATGTTAAGTGTCAAAAACTCTCCTGCTACATTCTGAGAAAGCATTCGTGGTTTTCACCTGGCAAAGGGATCTGTGGAACAGAAAAGGATAAGAACCCCTGATCTCCACTGACTCTAGAGGAAACAGGAGATCTCAAACCAATCACAAGTAAAAAGATTGAAACAGTCATGAAAAACCTCCCAAAGGGAAGTGGATTTGGCTTAACTGATACAGCATCTGCCTACCACATGGGAAGCCCAGGGCCTCCTGACCCATGTAGTGAGCTTGCCCACATGCAGTGCTGATGTAAACAAGGAATGCCATGCCACACAGGGTGTCCCCAGCATAGGGGAGATCCACGCACAAGGAGTGCACCCCATAAGTAGAGCTCCCTGTACAGAAAAGTACAGCCTGCCCAGAAGTGGTGTCGCACACATGGAGAGCTGATGCAAAAGATGATGCAACAAAAAGAGACTCAGATTCCCGGTGCCGCTGACAAGAATACAAGCAGACACAGAAGAATACACAGAGAGCAGACAACTGGGGGGTAAAGGGGAAAGGGTGGGAAATAAATAGTAAGTCTTTTTTAAAAAACTCAAATTTCCCAAAGATGAAAAGTTCAGGATCAGATGGCTCCACAGGTGAATTCTTCCAGTCATTCAAATATGATCTAATACCAAACTTGCTCAAGCTTTTCCAAAAAAATTGAACAGGAAAGAACGCTACCAAACTGATTCTATGAAGCCCACATCACCCAAATATCAAAACCAGATAAAGATACCACAAAAAAGAAAATTACAGTCCAATATCACTAATGAATATAAATGCAGAAAAGTCTTCAACAAAATACTTGCAAACCAAATAAAATATCACATTAAGAGAATTATCACCACAGTCAGGTTGGTTTTATCCCAGGTATGAAAGGGTGGTTCAACACAAGAAAATCAATTAGTGTAATAAACCACATTGATAAATTGAAGAGGAAATATCACATGATCTTCTTGACTGATGCAGAAAAGGCAATTTGTCAAAATGCAGCACATTTTTTTGATAAAAACAACCAAAAGATAAGAATAGAAGGAAGCTTTCCCAATATGGTAAAATGTATATAGGAAAACCCTACAGCTAGCATGGTGCTCAATGGTGAAAGGTAAAATGTTGTGGGCAATAGGCTCACCTATCTGTTGCTTCCTGAAGTTGCAAATTCTTCCTGTTATTGTAAATGTTACCTTATTGTAGATGTTGCAGATGCTTCCTATTGTGAGCTGATTGCAGCAATAGAAAGCTTTCTTGCTGAGATTAGGAACAAAACAAGGATGCCAGCTGTCACTATTGTTATTCAATATTGTACTAGAAATTCAAGCTAGAACAATTAGGCTAGATAAAGAAATAAAAGGCATCCAGAAAGGAAAGGAAGAAGTAAAACTTCCACTATTCACTGAGGATATGACTGTATACCTAGAATCTCCTGAAAAATCCATAACAAAGCTACTAGACCTAATAGACAAGTCTGGCAAAGTGGCAGGATACAAGATTAATTTGCAAAAATGAATAGCACTTCTATACATTACTGGTGTGCAATCTGAGAAGGAAATCAGAAAAAAAAATTCATTTACAATAGTAACTAAAATAAAATATTTAGGAATACAATTAAGCAAAGATATAAAGGTCTCCTATTCAGAAAACTCCAACACATTGCTAAAAGAAACCAAAGAAAGCTTAAATAAATGGACAGCCTTTGTTCCTGGACTGGAAGGCTAAATATCTTTAAGATGTCAATTCTACCCAAACAGATTTACATATTCAATGCAATCCCAGTGAAAGTCCTGTCACCCTTTGTTTGCAGAGATGGAAAAACCAATGATCACATTTGTTGGAAGGGAAAGTGTCCCTGAATAGATAAAAAATGGCTTGAATAAAGAACAGGGTTGGAGGACTCTCACTTCTGGACTTTAAAGGATATTACCAAGGGAAGCAGATTTGGCTCAACTGATCGAGTGTTCACCTAACATATGGGAGGTCCAGTGTTCAAACCCAGGGCCTCCTGACCCATGTAGTGAGCTGGCCCACATGCAGTGCTGCCGTGCATAAGGAGTGCTGTGCCATGCAGGGGTATGCCCCATGTAGGGAAGTGCCATGTACAAGGAGTGCACCCCCTAAGGAAAGATGCCCCACATGAAAAAAAAACAGAGCCCACCCAGTGCTGACACTGCACACATGGAGACTGATGCAGCAAGATGACACGATGAAAAGAGACACAGATTCCCAGTGCTGCTCACAAGAATGCAAATAGACACAGAAGAGCACACAGCAAATGACACAGAGAGCAGGAAGGGGAAATAAATAATTAAATAAATAGATTTTTTTAAAAAGAGAAAAGTAAAGCATATTACCGATATAATGGCAAAAACAGCATGGTACTGGCATAAAGACAGATTAACCAGATGACACAAATTAAGAATTCAGAAATAGACCCTGACATCTATCGTCAAGTATTTTTGGCCAGGCTGTGAAGCCTTTCCAGCTGGACCAGAACAGTCTACTCCCTTGGTGCGGGGAGAACTGGATATCCATAGCCAAAAGAAAGAGGACGCCTATCTCACACCTAATATGTAACATTTACATCTGCTTCTGTTTTAAATTTCTATATAGTCCCATGTAAACTATTTAGCCCAATGGATTATTTTATACCCAGTAACAACTTTTCATTAAAATTTGTCTTATAATCATTGATGTTTGCTTAATATCTGCTTAACAAAATATTTGCTTAACAAAATTAGTGTGGGCAATTGAAAACCCAGTACTCAGAATTAAAATGCCTGCTTAAACATTCCTTAGAGGCTGTTGGATCATATGAATTTAAAACCCCAGTCCACTAATGTAGAAGCAAAAAATAATCTGCTGGGCTGTTATTGCCCAGTTTTGTATTTAAATGATGTTGGTTATCCTCCTCTATTAAACTTTAGGTGTAATTTAGAAAAACAGATCCTACAACATGTGAGTTAAGAATGTTTCTCTTTTCCTTTATTGTCATAAGGAGGAGTGGATTTAAAAATTAAAGATCCTAATCTGTCACTTTAGAAATAAATCACATATGCAGTAAGGGTTTAATATCCAAGATATGGAAAGAAAATATACAACTCAATAGTGAAAAGACAAACTTCCCAATTAAAAAATGGGTAAAAAAACTTGAAAAGAAATTGTCCAAAGAAGAAATACAAATGGTGAAGAAACACATGAAAAAAAATGTTTTTCATTAGCAGTTAGGGAAATGCAAATCAGAACTACATGAGATATCATTTCACACCTATTACACTGGCTACTCTTAATGTTGGAAAACTAAATGTTAGGGAGGATATGGAGAGATGGAAATACTTATTCACTGTTAGTGGGAATACAGAATGGTACAGCCATTGTGGAGGAATGACTGGCATCTCCTAAGGAAGTTGAATATTGCGGTCACCCCTCGGGCTGAAGTGTGGTTTGCTGGCCTGGCAGGGGAGCGGCTGCGGTAGGCCTAATTCCAAGCTGCTGCCCCCATAATAGGGTGACTGGTTGGACTCACCGCCACCCCTGAAGGGAGCTCAGCATGGGTGCAGAGTGCCCTCGGGTCTCCCCTTCTCAGCAGCCATGCTTCCGTGGCTGCCCCTCCTCCCGGATAGTGCCACACATTGCCTTTGAGGCAACACCCTTCTTCTTCTTTCTCCCTGCACAGGTGCGGGGCGGAAAATTCCAGTCTGCCTTTTCCCTCACCCCCAACAGCAGCAACAGCCAGGCACAAAGCGGGAAACTCAAGTCTGCCCTCCACCCCAGCAACAGTAGCCACCAATCCCTAAACCCTGCCACTTCCCCCAGCAACAGCAACAGCCAATCCCTAACCACCCCTCCCCCTTCCAGTACCTCCCACTGACCTTTCTCCCCAGTAACTGCTTGTGGCAGCCAATCAGAACATGGCATACCTTCGACCAATCAGCCTTCCCCAGCCCCTATAAAACTGTAGCCACTTCCTCAATAAAGTTGGACCTGCGTGTTTACCTCATCTCTGCGGTAGTTCTTCTGCCATGCGCCCTCCAGTCCTGAGAGCCCCCAACAAGGGCCTGGCCTCCCTTGTCCCCAGTTCATCACCTGCTTCTCCAGGCGACCCCTTCGTCGCCGGCTTCGCCGGGCGACCCCGTCAGCCAAACAGCGCAACCCCTGTGAGACCGACCCTTCGTCTGCTGCCAGACCGACCCCTCGTCCCAAGCCGGACTGACCCCATGTCCAAAGCTGGACTGACCCCTCATCCAAAGCTGGACTGACCCCTCATCTGCAGCCAGACCCCACCGCCACCAACCGAGCAAGCTGCCACAGAATATGAACCTAGCATGTCACCTGGCAATATCATTACTATGTATGTGCTTGGAATAACTGAGAGCAGAGACACCAACAGACATCTGGACATTGAAATTCACAGTGGCATTATTCATGATTGCCAAAAGTTAGAAAAGTTGATGGGTGTCCATCAACTGATGAATGGATAAACTGTGGTGTATACACATAATGGAATATTATGCAGCTGTAAGAAGAAATGAAGTTGTGAAGCATATGACAACATGGATGAACCTAGAGGACATTATGTTGAATGAAGCCAGACACAAAAAGACAAATACTGTATGATTGTGCTATTATGAACTAAATACAGAATGTAAACTCATGAAGTTAATAATTAGAATATAGGTCACCAGAAAAGAAAATGAGGGTAGAGAATGGAAAGCTGAAGGTTAATGTATGCATAACTGGTAAAAAGGTTATTTGTAAATCTTTGGAAATGAATAGAAGCACATCATGGTGTTTGTAATTAGCTGAACTCTATATGGGTATGACAGTTGTTGAAAGGGAAGTCTAAGGACATGTATATTAATAGAAGGAAAGCTAAAACTGTAACATGGGACTTCATAAGACCAGTGAAACCTCATGTAAAGTATGAATGTGGGTGATATTGTATGTATAAGACCGTTTTTGTAAAATAAAAATACAAATATACTAGAGAGAAAAGAAAAGAATAGCAGCTTTTTACAGCAGGGGAAACAGAGAGACTTAGAGGAATGAGTTTTTTTTTTGTTTATTATTATTATTGGAATAATGGAAGTGCTGTAAAATGCCTGATGTAATGAATGCACAAACATGTGATTAAATGGAATAGCATCCATCAGTTTGGAACAATTTATGCTAAATTATTATGTGTCAATAAAATTGATTTGTTTAAAACATTGCTAAAATAAAAGAAAAAATAAGGAATTTTAGTCTTCAAAAGACAACATGGAGAAAGTACAAGTCAAGCCAACTAGTGGGAAAATACTTTTGCAATCCATATATCCAAGAAAGGACTCATAGTCTTAATATAGAAATAACCTTTACAAATTAATAAGAATGGCAAAGAGCCCAGTAGGAAGATGGAGAAAACACTTGAAAAGGCCCTTCATAAAAGTGTATTAACAAGTGGCCAATTAATGTATGAAATGAAGGATCTTCTTCAGTCAAAGAACTTGTTCAAAGAACAAAGGCTTGTTCTTTGTCTTTGTTTTTTGGAGGCACCAGGAACCAAACCTGGGATCTCCCTTGTGGGAAGCAGGTGCTCAATCACTTGAGCCACATACACTCCCCCCCTCCCTTTTTAAAAAATTATATATTTCCTCCAGGGGATTCTAGCTTTTTGTCCATAGAGATCCAGTGCATCTGGGTCCCTACTTAGTCTTGAGGACCCAGAAATTTCCTGATACTAAGAATTCAGTCAAAAATTATGTATTGAAGTAATAAAGGATACAAAATGTTTGCATGATTTTATGAGATTTTAAAATTTAAATGTATGATAAATTCAATCAGAGTGAACAGGGCGTGTCCCACAGAATGAAGCCTGGCCAGCTTTAGCAGCTGTGTAATCAGGGTGTCCCTTGAAATGTAATTCTGATTAGGTTTATGAACTGTTCCTCCCTGTATAAAGGGAAGGCAAATAGAGGAGATTTTTAACCAGAAAAGAACAAGATAAAGAGTACAGGACTTCAGTAGAAAAGCCAAGTGCTGCTTTCCTGTGGAACCTACTTTGGAATCGAGTTGGCTTCACTCCTATGGTTTCAGTTCTGGTTATTTTTCCATCTAATTATATAATGTCCTACTCCATGGCTTTCAACCTGGGACAAAGGGTAGTTGGTGTTGACAACATGAAGCGGTGGAAGGAGTTCCTGTGAGAAACTGAAATACAGTTATCTTTCTGTTTCCACAAACACCTCAAATCACTCAGGACATCAAAGACATAGTGCTATTAATATAATAATTGCCCATCTTCTCTTTAATAACATCCAGATTCTTAAAAGGTCAATTGCTTTCTCAACTTTGGTTGCATAGCATTGAAGTAGATTTGGCCTCAATACTTTAGTAGGATGGAAACAACATGGGTGTTTTTCAAGTGATTTATTTTGAAATAATATTAAAGATATGAAAAACTGCAGTAGGAGTGAGTGCAGCTCACTGCTTGAGCTCCTGCTTCCTGTGTACAAGGTCCTGAGTTCAATCCCCAGTACCTCTTTTAAAAAATTCAGGAGTAGGTACAAAGAACCCCCAATCCAATCCTTCCTTAGATTCACCAGTTTTTCCCCAGTTATTTAATTTTATCCCATTTGCCCACTAATAAACATTTCACAAAAATATATGTATTTGCAAAACAAGGACACTCTACTAGAACACCCCAAATGAGGAAATCAGCTGTGCTTCAATGCTGTAATCCCATTCACAAACCTCTTCAACTTTTATCTACTGTTCTTATTCTTCTCAAACTCCCTCAAAAATATATTTTTCCAGTCAGCTTTATCCAGTCAACTTCAATATGGAGTTCCTCCTGAAAAGTTCTTTCATTTTCACATCTTTGAGAAATTAATGATCACAAATGGCCCCGACCTTTGCCCAGTGTTTCCTCTTGAGATTTAGATCCTACATTCAGACCATCAGGAAGTTAGGAGTGCAGCCCGTCAGTAGATGTAGGAGATCCCTTTTGGGTCATCACTGGTGATGTGAACTTAATAACCCCATGAAGTTTGTCTAGGTTCCTTCTCATGCAAAAACATGGTTTCACTTTACAATGAATGACATATTATGAGGACGTATTCTGGTATCAGTACTGTAGACCCCAACCACCCTCCATCCCCCATCCTCTCATCTGAATCAACTACCACTGTGATGCTTGTCAAATGGTAATATTTTTCCATTTCCAGCACTGCTTCTATATATCTTATGTAGCTTTCTACCTTAAAAAGGCTTGCTTACTTCCTGTTTATTTGTTATAGCACTACAGATTAAGGTATTCAGTTTTATTCAATATATTCTCATCTATTATCATTGTTTATTTTAATGCACCAATTTTCCCAGATCACACTAGTGGGATATCCTTCAAGTTGATTCAGTGAGGCCCCAGATAGGTCATCTGTGCTTAGTCTAGGAGGGATTCACAGAAAAGAGTTAAATAGTTCCTGACTTCTTTGTCCAAACTGCATGCAATGTCACAGGTCCTGTTTCTTTCTTCAAGTCTTATGGACATCCATCATCGAATATTTAAAATTCACCCTTACCCTCCTCAATTTTCTGTTGGTGTACTCTCTTGTCCACATGTCAAAGCATCTGAAACCTAAAATGCTCTTTTGGACATACCTGTCTCATCCTGTCATTCTTTAAGTTTGTTCATGGCTTCCCACTGTCCTTAGGAGAAGGACCATAGGGCTTACAATGGCCTTCAGGTCCTGAATACTTCAATTTCCTTCAGTTCGTTCTGCTCTTAGTTTCTGCAAAGAATAGTCTGATGTTGCTTGGGTTTTGTACATTTTTCCAGTAAACCAATTCCTATCCCAAACACCTTTTCTAAAACTTTGCCCAGTTAAATCTTTAAGGTTTTAGCTATACATGATGTTTTCCAAGGTATGTCCCATCTGAACTGATGAAATCCTCTGATACTAAGTGCATAATTTAACATTGTCATTTTCACTTTAAATTCACTTCTAAATCAAACTGAAACACCACAGGGGCAGGTGGTTGATTGATTTGCCTGTATAATTCCATTCACTGACTCTAACAAATCTTTACTTCCCTTGGAAAATGGCCAGACAGGAAAGACAAAGGGTAACCAAAAAGTATGTTATCTAAAAAATAGAATATATGATTACCTAAATTATTTTTATAAAAATCTGCTCTAAGTTTTTGCTTTTTGTTTTTCAGAGCAGTGAATTTTTAAGAGTAAATATTACAAAGAAGGTCAGGTGTATTTCTAGGAATTGGTCCATTTCTTCAAAGATATCTAATCTGCTGTGACGCAATTGCTTAAAGTTTACTTTTAAATTCCATTTTAGCAGTGTCACCATTTTTATTACTAACTTTACTGAATTATTTCCTTTATGCTTTTTTTAGAGATTTATTTCATTATTTCTCTCCTCTCCTCCCCCCCATTGTCTGCTCTCTGTGTCCACTCCCTGTGTGCTCTTCTATGTCTGCTTGCACCCTCAGAGGCACCAGGATACCACAGCTCTTTTTTGTTGCATCATCTTGCTGCATCAGCTCTCTGTGTGTGTGGTGCCACTCCTGGGTTGGCTGTGCTTTTTTTGTGTGAGGCAGCTCTCCTTGCAGGGCACACTCCTTGCACATGGGCACCCACATGTGGGGGACACCCCTGCATGGCACAGCACTCTTTGCATGCGGCAGATGTGTGCATGGGCCAGCTCACTGCACAGGCTAGGAGGCCCTGGGTGTCAAACCCTGGACCTCCCATATGGTAGGCAGATGCTCTATCAGTTCAGCCACATCTGCTTCCCTTTCCTTTATTCTTAATCAGTCTACCTATAGGATTTTCAGTTCTATTAATCTTTTCAAATAATCAGGTTTTATTAAAACTGTGTTGATTCTATTGATTTTCTCTTGTCACATTCATCTCTGCTCTAATCTTTATTTCCTTCCTTCTGCCAGTTTTGGGTTTGTTTGCCCTTCTTTTTGTATTTTCTTAAGGTGTAAAATTATGTTATTCATTTGAGATGGTTATTTTTTAAATTTAGGTGTTTTGGCTACAAGTTTCTCTCTTAGTAATGTTTTCTTTGCATCCGGTAAGTTTTGATATGTTCTGTATTCATTTCTGTTGATCACAAAGTGTCTTCTAATTCCCCCCAAGATTTCATCTGTGACCCATAGATTGATTTGAGTGTGTAATTCAATTTTCACATATTTGTGGAACTTTCTAATTTCCCTTCTGGTATTAATTTCCAGTTTCATGCCCTTCTCTTATTAATTTCCAGTTTCATGCCACTTTGGTCAAAGAAGTTCCTCATAATTTCAGGGTTTCTGTGTATGTTTTGGGGTAACATAGCATCTATTCTAGGAATGTTCCATGTACACTTAAGAATATATTCCACTGGGTCCTGTTGGCTTATAGTGTTATTCAAGTTCTCAATATCCTTACTAATCATCTGTATAATTTTTCTAAACATATGCAAAAGTGCGAAATTAAATTTTCCAAATATTATGGTAGAACTATTTCTCCCTTCAATCTGTCATTTTTCCTTCTATATATTTAAGTGCTCTGTTGTTTCTTGCATATATGTTTATAATTATTATGTGTTCTTGATATATGGACCTTTTTATGGATATATAAATACTTTTCTGTCTTTGTAACCATGTTTGTTTAAACTTTTTCTAATAACAACTCAAGTGACTCTAACTCTCTTTTTGTTATTATTTGGATGTGGTGTCTCTCAGTATTGTCCATTCTTTAAATTTCAACCTCTCTGGGCATTTGGATCTAAAGTGGGTCTGGGGCCAGGATACTTCAGTCGTTGAGCACTTGCATCCTATGTACAAGGTCCTGGGTTCATTTCCTGGTACCTCCTAAAAAGAAAAAAATATAAAAAAGTAAATCTCTTACAAGATATAATTTGTTGTGTTATCATTTATTTATGGTAAAGTCTTTTTAATGAAGTGATTACTTTAAATGAAAATGTATTAAACTAAATAATTAGAGCAGATACTGACATCATGTATAAAATTACTTACAATGAAAGAATTAAAATTTCCTTCCACTTTACTTGTTTTTTATATGTACTTTTGGTTAATATTTTTAATTGAATATTTATAGTGTATGATTTAAATTCTCTTCTCAATTCCTTTTTTGCTATTTTTTAACATTATCAAAATAATTTTTAACGTGCAGGACAATTGCAAATATAAAAATACCTACATACGTCCCTGCTTCTCATACCCAGATCCACCATTTTTAACATTTTGCAACATTGGCAGTTCTTTTCTTCTCCCATTCTTCCTTCTCTCTTCCTCTCTCCTAAACATTGAAGAGTTGGTGGATACACCATGCTCCTTGAACACAATACTTTCCATGTACATTTCCTCAGAACCAAGATCTTCACTAATGTAACTGCCTTGTGTACAGTTAAAAATATTTAATATTGCTATAAAACACAGTCTATATTCCAGTTTTTTAATATATCCCCAATAAGTCCCTTTGAGTATTTTCTCCTCCATTATTAGATCCCACCTAGTATTTTCTCTTGCTTTTTTTTTCGGAGTTTTGTTTTTTTAACGGTATTGATAAGAAAACATATTCATAAACAATACAATCCATCTAAATTGTACAATCAGTGACATTTAGTATAACTTCAGACTTGTGCATGCACCACTTTTATCCTGATTAGAACATTTACATTACAGCACAAATAAACAGAAAGAAGGAAAATAACAATATAGAAACAAATGAAAACCTAAATCCATACACCTGAGTAGTCATCTCTCAATCTCTCTATCCTTCTCCTGTCATATTTCACTTCTAATTTATTCCTATCTGTATATTTCTTTGGTTTTACATTTTATATAAATAGAGGGAAACAGCATGTAGTATTTTAAATCAGCATCTTTCACATAGCATAATTCCTTTTCTGTCTGTCTCGCTTCACTCAACATAATGTCTTAAAGTTCATGCATGGAGTCATATGATTGACTTCATTTCTATTAAATCGAAGCTATAGTGAAATATATTTTCACACCTACTAGGATGACCACTATTACAAGCAAACAAATAAATAAACACTGCCCCCAAAACTACAAGTGTTAGAGAGGATACAGAAAGAGGAATTTTTAATCAATGTTGAGAATGGAGAATTGCACATATTCTGTAGAAAGCTGTTTGGTGGTTCCTAAGGAAGATAAATTTAGATCTGCAATTTGACCCAACATCACCACTGCTAGATATATATCCAGAATAATTGAAAGAAAGACACAGACATCTCTACACCAATGTTCATAGCAAACTTATGCATAATTTCCAAAAGATGGAAACAACTCAGGTGTCCATCAATACATGAAGGAAAGAACAAATTGTGTTGTATTGCATTTAATCTTCATTGACTTTACTTGCTCCTTTTTTATACTGTAGAAACATACATACAACATATGCTTTACCATCTCAATCCCGCCCAACCATACCATTCAGTAGGATTAATTACATTACTGTATTAAAGTCACCACCATTCATTACACAAACTTTCCTATCACCCTATAACAGAAACCCTGATTACATTATGCATTCACTGGTCCTTGACCCTCTCACTTGTACCCAGTAGCTGTAATCTACTTTCTGTGTCCAAACTTGCCTATTCCAGTTATTTCAAATGAGTGAGGTCACGCAATATGTCTCTGTGTCTGACATTTCACTCAATGTCATTTTATCCATATAGTGTAGCATGAATCAGGATTTCATTCCTTTTACAACCAAATAATATTCTCTGGTATATATACATTCCACATTTTTAATTCACTTAATCATGAATGGATACTTGGGTTGCTCCCATCTTTTGGCTATTATGAAAAGGCTGCTGTGAGCAGTGGTTTAGAAAACTTGTTTGAGTTGTTGCTCTTCCATTCTTTGATTGCATACTTAAAAAAAGAATGCCAGGTCATATGAGCGGTGTGTGTCCTCCAAAAGATTTTCCACATGGTTGCATCATTTTTTATTTCCCACCAAAAATGTAGAAGGGTATCTGATTTTCTGCCTGTTCGCAATATTCTTTTTTTAATCTTTTATCAGTAGATTTTAGCATTGTGGAACCACGTATAAAAATATTTCTCTCTTTTTATATTATGATCGTTTTTCTAATTACATCTCATTTCTCTCACAGTGATAGTTAAATCTCATTATAGTTAATGGTATATCCATTTTCTGCTGTGACCATTTTATCAGTAACCCCTTTTGTTATAATCTCATTACTTGACAAAATTATAGCTATTTGTTAAAAACAATAACTGTTACCATGATTTCATGTTCTTCAGTGCTTTTTTTCAACAAATCTATATTATTTTGACATACTAATAAAAGCATACAGTTCATCCAAAGTGTACATTCAGTGGTATATGGTATAATGGCATGGTTGTACACATATCACTTCAATCAATACTAGAGCTTTTTCATTTAAATAATAATACACACACACACAAACCTAGAAAATTCTTCACCTCTTTATCTCTTTCTATTTCCCCTGCTGTATATAGCTGCTATTTCTGGCTTTTCATGCACAATTATTTTTTTAGCAAGCAGTTTTATTGAGATATCATCACATGCCATATGATCTACTAAACTGTGGAATCAGTGGCTTTGCACAATCACAATGCTGTGCATTCATTGCCACCAAAAAATGTAGAACTATTTCATTACTTCAGAAAGAGAAACTCCACACCACTTAACACATGTTCCATCGTCCTACATAACCACTAATCAAATTTCAAAAATTAACTCAAAATGGATCAAGGACCTAAATATAAAAGTGACTACCATAAAACCCCTCAAAGAAAATGTAGGAAAACATCTTCAAGATCTTGTAATTGGGGGGGGGGGGCGGAGCAAGATGGTGTCTGAGTGAGTGCACCGTATAGTCTCTCCTGCAAAGAAGCAGCTGGGCGGCATTGGAAATTCTTTAGGGCCAGGCTGTTTCAGGATTTTGCAGGGCAGGAGCTGTCTGGACATCGATTTGGTGGGATGATGACAGAGAAGACTCGTAAAAGGTAGAAATCAGGCTCTCTTTTACGGAGATAGGGGCTGCGAGCAGGACGCTCCCCCCTGGGGCAGGCAGCATGGCAGCAGTGATTCCTGGAGGCTCTGTGGTGCTGGGGAATTCATAAGCCCTGAGTGGGCTATTCAGGGGCTTGCAGGGCAGGAGGTCTGTGGAAACCGATTTGGTGAGACAGAGAAAGAAATTTTTGCAAGGTGTGGAATTTTTGTCTTCTGACACGGATATCAGTGCTTCCGGCTAGGGCCCTGCCCCCTAGGCCTGGCTGCTGATCTGCAGCATCCTTAAATTAGTCGCAATAAAGAAGCATCATCAGCAGGCTGTTTTGGGGACTTGCACGGTGGGAGGCATCTGGAAGCCAATTAGGTGAAACAGACAGAGGAGTCTTGTGCGAGGCATGGAATTTTGGTTTTCTGACACGGATATCAGTGCTTCCAGCTAGAGCCCCACCCCCTAGGCCTGGCTGCTGGTCTGCAGCATCCTTAAAATGGCTGCAATATAGAGGCACCCCCAGCAGGCTGTGTTGGGGGATTGCAGGGTGGGAGATGTCCTGAAGTCAAATTGGTGACACAGCAGAGACCCTAGTGAGAGGGGGAATTTTGGGTTTCTAACACAGAGGTCAGAGTTTGCAGATGTGACCCCCCCATAGGGCTAGGCATCCAGCTGTGGGGATCCCTGAAGGCTATGTTGTACAGGGTGCTCCCAGGCTCCTTGTTAACCAGATTTGAGGTTGCCACATCTGTGTCGCCTAAACCCTGGTGGCCCACACCCCAGAGACTCACCCCTCTTGAGTCTGCAATATCACAGACTTTACATCCCTTAATCCACCATGACCTGAGGTCTATCTGAGGTCCTTGATTGTCCTAGCCCTCAACATTTGTGTGTTTTTTTTATTTTAATTTTTATTTTTTATTGTCCTGGTTGCTAATATTGCATTATTTGCTAGTCTTTTCTCCCACTGTATCCCCCAAAGTCTTTTTTTTTTCCCATTTATTTAGGAGCTTTTGTTATTGCTGTTGCTGTTGTTCTATATCTTCTTTTCTTTTCCTTACTTGTTCCCCTCCCTTTTCTTTACCCACCCCCTTTTTCTTTCTTTCTTTCTTCTCTTTTTTTCTTTTCTCTTTTCCCTCATTTTATTCTTATTTTATCTTAATTAAACAATAGATGCTACAGGGAACACCTCACATTTGCTGGGTTTCCTCATCCTCTGTTGCCTCATTTCTGTGTGAATTGATTTTGGCTACCTACACTATCCTCGTTCCCCCACATCTTGATATCCTCCATCATCTACTGTCTCTCCTATATTCTACCTCCATTTCTTTGACCCCCAAATTGTCTAACTCTTAATTTCTAATACCTTTGTTTTGTTTTCTTGTATCCACTCTTGAAACTATTGTCTTTCTTTTCTCTTTCCCTCTCTCAAGAAAACATTAGCTTTTTAATTCATACCATATTCCTCCCATATTCAGTCAACTACCTCATTAGAGGTACTCTACTTACTGCTATAACTCGACACAACTTACATGAATATAATATCCATCCTCCTAAATCTCAAATTGTTGCTCTGTTAACATTTATTACCAATACTACTTTACACATTTTTCTTTCTTAAACAATTGGTTTCCCTGGACCTAATACTTTCCTTCAAAGTGAACTCAGCCAACAATAAGAAATTAGAATAGGAAGAACAAAGTGACAAAGAGAAGATATAACACTTATGCAAAAACAACAGCTAATTAATCCCTAAGACTAGACAAAGAAGCAAAAGGAACTGACTAAACCTGTCGAGATAAAATGATAACCAGACAGCAACAAAAATCTACAAACCAAACCAGTAATCAGGTAAACATGGCTGAATGCAATGAACAAACTAAAAACCAGGAAGGGGAGCAGAACTTTGCACAAGTAATTAAGATCTAAGAACATATATCAGAGATGAATTTAATGAAGTAAAGGAAGAGGTTAACAACATGAAGACAACACTTGGAGGGGAAATTGCAGACATACGCAAAAAGATAAGAGATATGATGGGAATGAACACCACAGTTCAGGAAATAAAAAATACACTCACAGGAAATAGCAGCAGATTAGAAGAGGCAGAGAAGAGAATTAGTGATGTGGAAGACAGTACATTGGAAATCAAACAGATAGTAGAACTGATTGATAAAAAGATAGAAAAAATCCAGCTAGTACTTAGGGACCTGAATGACAATGCAAAACACACTATACTTATTGTAGGCATCCCAGAAGGAGAAGAGAAGGGAAAGGGGTCAGAATGTGTGTTGCAGGAAATAGTGGCTGGAAACTTCCCAAATCTACTGAAAGAGACAGATGTACATCTCCAAGAAGCAAAATGCACCCCAAACATCATAAACCCCAACAGGCCCACGCCAAGACATATACTTATCAAATTATCCAATGTTCAAGACAAAGAAAAAAATCTAAAAGCAGCAAGAGAAAAGAAAACCACTACACACAAGGGAAGCTCCATAATATTAAGTGCTGATTTCTCATCTGAAACCATAGAGGCAAGAAGGCAGTAGTATGATATAGTCAAGGTACTAAAACAAAAAACTTTCCAACCAAGAATGCTCTATCCAGCTAAACTAGCATTCAAAAATGATGGAGAGTTCAAAATATTCACACATAAACAGAAATTGAAAGAGTATACCAACAAAGAAACCTCCCCTTCAAGAAATTCTAAAGGGAGTTCTGCAGGAAGAAAGGAAAAAACAGGACAGGCAGAGTTGGAGGAGAGTGTAAGAGTTACAAAAAAGATAAAAATAGAAGGAAAAAAATACAAACAAAATATGACAAACACAAATCCAATCAAAATATGGCTAACACAAATAATTCCTTGAAAGTAATAATATCAAATGTCAACGGATTAAACTCACCTATCAAAAGATTCAGACTGGGACACTGGATAAGGAAATATGACCCATCTATATGCTGTCTACAAGAGACACGTCTTAGACCCAGAGACTCATGGAGGTTGAAAGTGAATGGCTGGAAAACAATCATACAAGCAAGCAATAACCAAAAAAAGGAAGGAGTAGCTATATTAATATCAGGCAAAATAGACTTTAAATGCGAAACAATTGTGAGAGACAAAGAAGGATACTACATTTTAGTGAAAGGGACAATCTGTCAAGAAGATCGAACAATCATAAATATTTATGCTGCTAACAAGGGTACCTCTAAATACATAAGTCAAATGCTGGAAAAATTAAATGAAAAAATAGATGCAACAACAATTATAGTGGGGGATTTTAATACACCACTATCAACTCTGGACAGAGCATCTCAAAAGAGAATCACTAAAGAAACAAAACATTTGAACAGTATATTAGAGGAGCTGGAACTAATAGACATATATAGATCATTACACACAAACACAGCAGGATATACATTTTTCTCAAGTGCGCATGGATCATTCTCCAAGATAGACCATATGCTAGGCCACAAAGAAAGGCTTAATGAATTCAGAAAGATCAAAATCATACAAAACAATATCTCTGGCCACAGTGGAGTGAAGCTGGAAATTTGCAAGGGACAGAGGCCCAGATTTCACACCACATTTGGAAATTAAACAGCACAGTCTTAGAAAAACAGTGGGTCAAAGAGGAAATCTCAAAAGAAATCAATGACTACCTTGAAACAAATGATAATGATAACACAACATACCAAAATTTATGGGATGCAGCAAAAGCAGTAGTGAGAGGGAAATTTATAGCCATAAATTCATATATCAAAAAAGAAGAAAGAGCAAAAATCGAAGAACTAACTGCACTTTTGAAGGAATTAGAAAAACAACAACAAAGTAACCCAACAGGAAGAAGAAGGAAGGAAATAACAAAGATAGGAGCAGAACTAAATGAAATAGAAAATAAGAAAGCACTTGAAAAGATAACCAAGACCAAGAGCTGTTTTTTTGAGAAGATCAACAAAATTGACAAACCTTTAGCGAGACTAACAAAGAAAAAAAGAGAGAAGATACAAATACACATAATAAGAAATGAGAAAGGTGATATCACCACTGACCCCACAGAAATAAAGACTATCATAAGAGGATACTTTAAAAACTATATTCCAACAAAAATTACAATTTAGAGGAAATGGACAAGTTCCTAGAAACACATAAGCAGCCCATATTGATGAAAGAAGAAATTGATGATCTTAATAAACCAATCACAAGCAGAGAGATAGAATCAGTCATTAAAAATCTCCAAACCAAGAAGAGCCCAGGGCCAGACAGCTTCACAGATGAATTCTACAAAACACTCCAGAAAGAACTAACACCAATCCTGCTGAAACAATTCCAAAAAATCGAAACAGAAGGAACATTGCCAAACTCCTTCTATGATGCCAACATTACCCTAGTACCAAAGCCAAACAAAGACACCACAAGAAAGGAAAATTGTGTCTAAAGAACCTAGACACAAAAATACTTAACAAAATACTTGCTAATCGTATTCAACAACACATTAAATTAATTATACACCATGACCAAGTGGGATTTATTCCAGGTATGCAAGGATGGTTCAACATAAGAAAATGAATCAATGTAATACACCATATAAACAGAGTGAAGGAAAAAAATCACATGATTATATCTCTAGATGCAGAAAAAGCATTTGACAAAATACAGCACACATTCTTGATAAAAACACTCCAAAAGATCGGCATACAAGGAAACTTTTTGAACATGATAAAGAGTATATATGAAAAACCTACAGCCAACATTGTTTACAATGGAGAAATCCTAGACTCCTTCCCTCTAAACTCAGGAACAAGACAAGGATGCCCATTGTCTCTGCTCCTATTTAACATTGTCTTAGAAGTACTTGCTTGAGCACTGAGGCAAGAACCAGATATAAAAGGCATTCAAATTGGAAAGGAAGAAGTCAAAATTTCATTCTTTGCAGATGACATGATCCTATACATAGAAATCCCTGAGAGATCTACAACAAAGCTTCTAGAACTCATAAATGAGTTTAGTAAAGTTGCAGGTTATAAGATCAATGCGCAAAAATCAGTAGCATTTCTGTACACCAATAATGAGCAAGATCAGGAGGAAATCAAGAAAGAAATACCATTCACAATAGTAAATTAAAAAATCAAATACTTAGGAATAAATTTAACTAAAGAGGTAAAAAACTTATACACTGAAAACTATTCAAGACTTTTCAAGGAAATCAAAGAAGACCTAAATAAATGGAAGAATATTCCTTGTTAATGGCTAGGAAGACTGAATATTATTAAGATGTCTATCCCACCAAAACTGATCTACACATTCAATGCAATCCCAATAAAAATCAACACAGCCTTCTTTAAGGAACTAGAAAAACTATGAAATTTATTTTGAAAGGAAAGAGGCCCCGAATAGCCAAAGACATATTGAAAAAGAAAAACGAAATTGGAGGAATCACACTTCCTGACTTCAAAACATACTACAAAGCTACAGTAGTGAAAACAGCATGGTATTGGCATAAGGAGAGACACACAGACCAATGGAATCGAATTGAAAGTTCTGATATAGAACCTCACATATATAGCCATATAATATTCGATAAAGCCACCAAACCCTCTCAACTGGGAGAGAATGGCCTATTCAACAAATGGTGCCTGGAGAACTGGATAGCCATATGTAGAGGAATGAAAGAGGATTACCATCTCATACCTTATACAAAGATCAACTCAAGATGGATCAAGGACCTAAATATAAGAGCCAAGACCATAAAGATCTTGGAAAGCAGTGTAGGGAAACATTTACAGAACCTTGTAATAGGAAATGGCTTCATGAACATCACACCAAAAACACGAGCAGCAAAAGAACAAATAAATAAATGGGTCTTCCTCCAAATTAAAGCCTCTGCACCTCAAAGGAGTTTGTCAAGAAAGTAAAAAGGGAACCCACACAATGGGAGAAAATATTTGGCAACCATATATCTGATAAGAGACTTATAACTTGCATATATAAAGAACTCCTATATCTTGAAAATAAAAAGATAAACAACCCATTTAAAAAATGGGTAAAAGATTTAAACAGACACTTCTCCAAAGAAGAAATACAAATGGCTAAAAAGCACATCAAAAAATGCTCCAAATCTCTAGCTATCAGGGAAATGCAAATCAAAACTACAATGAGATACATCTTACTCCCATAAGATTGGCAGCTATGAAAAAACAGAAGAATACAAATGCTGGAGAGGATGTGAAAAAAGGGGAACACTCATCCACTGCTGGTGGGAATGCAGAAGGATCCAACCATTCTGGAGGACAGTTTGGCAGTTTCTCAAAAAAGTAACCATAGATTTGCCATATGACCCAGCAATACCACTGCTGGGTATATACCCAGCAGAACTGAAAACAAGGGCACAAACCGATATATGTACACCAGTGTTCATAGCAGCATTGTTCACTATCACCAAAAGTTGGAATCAATCCAAATGCCCATCAACAGATGAGTGGATCAATAAAATGTGGTATATACACACAATGCAATGCTACTTGCCTGTAAGAACAAATACACTACAAACACACGTGATAACATGGATGAATCTTGAGAACCTTATTTTGAGTGAAGCAACCCAGGCATTGAAGGACAAATACTACATGACCTCAATGATATGAAATCTGCAACCTGCCTCAGAGAGCTAGAGACTGGAAAAGAGGCTTACAGGAAATCAGGGGGTGGAGGAAGGATGTGAGCCGATGTCTGCAGGGGTCGAATCTAGGATGAGCTGGCGGTTAAGTATGAGCACAAAGAAGGGACAAAATGGGGGCAAGGGATTGCCTTCGGGTGGGGCTTTACAGGTTTGAGGGGGGCTGCAGATGGACGGAGGGGTAATATTGTCCCAAAAATTGGGGGGAGGGAGGGGCAACATACGAACATAGGAGAGTGTCAGGTGTTCGGTGAGAGTAAAATGCTGAGAAAATCGTATCAAAATATAATTAGGAGGGTTACCTGTTTAGGATGCTCAGGGGGGATGGTCTGATGTGGGATGGACTCCAGGGAAATGGCTGAAGGCTCATTTTGCCAGGGTGGGTTGTACCATTGGGTAGAGACCCAAGAAGTGAGAGTTGGGGTGGATCCACATCCTGGGGAGGACTAATGCCATCAAATAGAAAGAACTGTATATCTCGTGAGAAAGGATGGCTCCCAGGGCATTAGGGCAGTTGAGAAAGTCAGGCTCTGAAACACTGCTTTAAGTATCTCCAGACATGGCTTTTTGGGAAATGGAGATTGGCTGTCGCTGTGGGCCCCAAGGGGAGGGGAAAATGGATGTGGAATGGATGGAACCAAGGTAAATGTGGGGACAAGAGAGGAGTTTCATGAGAGTACACGAGGATGAATATAAAATATGTAATATTACACCAAAAACTTATAGGGAATGACAGACTAATAATGTAAACCATAATGCAAAACATAGGATAACTAAAAAATTTAGAAAACTGTACATCCTAAAGTATGGGCCACATTGTAAGCACAGATGTCACCTTGTTTGAAAGCTATTGTTTCGGAATCTGTACATCAGTTTCAGGAAATATGATAGGAATAAGTTAAAAGATTATCGCTGTGGAAGGGAAAAGGTTTTATGGTGGATCTGTGGGAGTACTGTATATTGTATATATGAATTACTGTGATCTAAGACTCTTGTGAAGATAAGCTCAATAATTAGAAAAAAAAGAAAAGAAAAAGATAGGATGTAGAATTTTTTCCAAATCAATATGTACTCTAGATCTAACCTTTAAACTCATCGCTATATTCCATTTTACTAGTAAGGGAAACTGACATTATGTTGGGATTCACTTTATAGGAAGTTTTGGATCACAGAGTGGTTCAATAATGGTGGCGGAGGAATACCGATATGGGATGTTACTGACAGGTTATATATGGTTGACAGGGAGCTATACAGGGCATATGTCCAGGGTACATGGTAATGTTTAGATATACTCATAGTGGAAACAATTAAAAACAACAGCTGGGGGGGTACTGGGTTCCTGGCCAGGGGGTCTCTGTCATGGTCCCTGGGGGAGCAGTGGCAGTCCCCCAGGTGCAACAGTAAGAACCAGGAAGGAATGAGGGCCCAACAGTGGGCTCCTGATACTAATGGCTATGCTTGTGAGCCTATACACCTGCAATGAGAACAAGGCCTAGAGTAGCATTGTGCCTGGGAGTTTCCTCCTGACAGCCTTCATGTTCCTCAAATGTGGCCGCTCTCGAAGCCAAACTCAGCATGTAGATGCAGCACATTCCCCCCAGTGTGGGACATGGCACCCGGGAATGAGCCTCCATGGCACCGAGTGATCACTACCACATACCAGCTGAAGATGCAACTAGAAAATGACCTTGAATTAAAGGTTCAATGCGGATCAGCAGAATATCCCTGTCTACATATAATAACAGGAGTTAAAAATGCTGCTTAACCTAATGTAAGGGAGAAATGGAAAGGAGAAATGAGTTTATATGGCTATGAGTCTCTAAAAAAAGACTCTGGAGGTTGTCAGAAGGAATGCCCTTATGCACAAATGAGCAGAGTCTAAAAGACAGATAAAGTAGATACAACCCCAGGTAATGGTTCTTTTGAGGGCTAAAGAGACCCATGGGTTCTATGGTCATGGCAGATGGGGTTCACTGCCATGTCAGATGGCCCTTCTTTGGAGCTGGTGTTTCTGCATGATGGAACTGGACTCAGAGGGGATCTCTTTCCACAAGACTTTCATGCTACTTTACTGGAATTGTAGTTGGTGCTGGTGTTTAAGATATATTTAGGGGATTTGAATCTCTGGACTGAGAATATGATACCCAGGCCCAGAGCCTCAACAGACTTCAGCTCCTACACTCTGATTTATTGGACTTACCCCACTCAGCTAACATGGAGTTGAAGGTGAACCACCACACCATGGAGCCTAGAGTGTCTACAACTGAAAGCAGGAGGAGTGCATCCAGTATCCATGTGGAATCTAAGCCCCCACTTGACATAGATGTGCAATGGACACAACCAATCCAATGTCCACAGAGACAATGTGGCATTGGTGTGGGAAGGGTGGCCATGGTGGCTGCTGGGTGCGGGGAATGGGAGGAAGAGATGAGATGGGGAGGCATTTTCGGGACATGGAGTTGTCCTGGGTGGTGCTTCATGGACAATTACGGGACATTGTAGGTCTCCCCAGGGCCCACTGAATGGAATGTGGGAGAGTGTGGGCTATGATGTGGACCATTGACTATGGGGTGCAGTGATGCTCAGAGATGTACTTACCAGGTGCAATGGATGTGTCATGATGATGGGAGAGAGTGTTGCTGTGGAGGGAGTGGGGGCTGGGGGCAGTGGGGTTGAATGGAACCTCATATTGTTTGAATGTAATATTTTTTAAAAAAATAATAAAATTAAAAAAACAAATAGACACAGAGAACAGACAATGGGGGGGAGGGAATTAAATAAATAAATATATCGTTTTAAAAAAGAAAAGAAAAAAAGAATATACAGAGTCATACTCATTTATAGGATCTCTACACATAGCTCTTCTGCCCCTTTATTTGAACCTATATTTAGCACTATACTTGATAAATATATGTCCAAGAGACTTCAACCTTTGGTCCATCCATGTGTCAGTTGAGCCCTGAATTACAGAAGTGTTGCAACACCTATTCTCCAATTCATTGGACTCACCCAGGACAACTAACCAGGAAATGATGATGGATAATGTCCATCCCCGTGAACAGAAAGTGTCTTCTGAATGGTCCTTGGGAATCTGTGAGAGGTAGGGAAGGAGCCTAATGACACTAGTCCAGACCTCACATTCCACAGCCTCCAGGGGGACTGAGGCATGTGTCAATATTCACCAGCATTCTATTCTGTTTCATATTTTTGTTCAGACTTGTGCAGTCTGTTATAAGCCAACTTTTTATAAGACATGAAGAGCAGCTTGCAGACAGACACACTAGCTACACTGATTGACAAGCACTGGCAACTTCTTGATAAGATGAGTGCTGCTCACAAGAGGTAAGCAGAGAGTAAGTGATCTTTAGGGGATGCTAGGCTAGACTAAGCAACTGTATTTATTTTTTAAAAGATTTATTTTATTTCTCTCCCCTTCCCCTCCCCCATTGTGTGCTTTCTGTGTCCATTTGCTGCACATTCTTCTGTGTCCACTTGCATTCTTAACAGGCAGCACCTGGAAACTGTGTCTCTCTCTCTCTTTTTTTTTTTTTTTTTTTTTGGCATCATCTTGCTGTGTCAGCTCTGCATGTGTATGTTACCTCTCCTGGGCGGTCTGTGCTTTTTTCACATGGGGCAGCTCTCCTTGCAGGCACACTCCTTGCATATGGGGCACCACTAAGTGGGGGAACCCCTGTGTGGCAGGGCATTTCTTGTGCACGGCAGCACTGCTCACAGGCCAGCACATCACATGGGCCAGGAGGTGCTGGGTATCAAACCCTGGACCTTCCATGTGGTAGGTGGATGCTCTATCAATTGAGCCACGTCTCCTTCCCAAGAAAGTGACTTTAAAAATGTCCAGCCTTATTGACACCTACAGAAAGGCTAAGGGAACAACAACAATGTTGATGGAGGAATAAACCTCAGTGGTCCTAGAACTACAGGACGAGAGATCCAGATGTTCCAGACAAGAAGAGATGAAGAAGATGCTGAAAACACTGGAGTCTCAAGAAGAGGTCATGAGAATCATCAGAGCACCAGGCATTTTTCCAAATTAAATCTGTTTGGAATCCCTTCCACTCCCTGATGTTCCCTCCTCCAGCAGTGGGCCTGGGTTGTTCTTAAAGCAGCACTGAGCTTCTGCTCCACTCAGGCCTGTAGAGCCAACAGGCAGGAATGACCCTCTCCAATTCCACCTGAGGCCAGTGGATCAACAGAACTTCTTCCATGGGCTGGAGATCCTCTACCTTCACCTCCTGGACACACACATGATTTCCTCCTTGGTCAATTCCTCCTTCAAGCACACATAGTTTGAACTTGAGGAACACACTAGAAATATGTGACTTTCTCATTATAGAATCTCAACATGAAAGGACCTAGTACCACTGATGAGATGGTTAATATAATTAAAAAACTATTCAAGAGACTTAGCTCTTTTTTATATATGATCACTTGCATATGTATTAACCTTATATTTATAATTTAATGTTTTGTTGCTTTTAAGTGTAAATTTTCTTTTATTTGTTCTCATTTACATTACATTTAGGAATTGCCGCTGTAGACATGACCTGTTCTGAGATCCACAGATAGCTTCAAACTGTCACAGTTGGGTTCATGCTGCCCTTTCTAGGGATCAGAAAATATGCTGATCCTGTAGCACGACCTGCAGAGGTGGGTGTAGGGGATACCCATTCTGCTAGGTTTCAGAAGCCATGTCATGAGTGGCAAAGGCCTGTTGGTGAGGTTGTCTGTGTAATGGTGCATGCAGTAACAACTACATGCATATGGACATGGACATGTAAATGTACATACAAATACACACATATGAAGTTATGTATGCTTATCCTTTCATTTATAACCCGTATACCCTTATCTCACTGATGGCAGTAATATTTTTTCCCAAAGACCTTTAAAATATTTTCTCTTTTCATCACTCCCTTTTTTAGTATGCATGTTTGATCTCTATGTTTCCTACTAAAAACCTCCTCAAATATCTAGTGTTCCTGATTGCTTACCCACACTTAGCTACTAGGGGTATACACCTGTCTAAGAAACGCTGTATGTTTAGGTGGGGCCTGTGTCTTTTAGTGTATTTCTGTGGGTTGATGAAGTAGTTTTTTATAGCAATTTTATTGAGATATTATCACACATAGAGTCCATCCAAAGTGTGCAACCAATGACTCTCAATAAAATTAGTGTTGTAGAACCATCACAAGCAATTTTAGGACATTTTCGTCTTTCCAAATGGAAAACCCTATAATCAACAGCAGCTACCTCTCAATTCCTCTAATCTTCCCCCACCCTACATAACCACTAATAACCATTCTGTGTCTATAGGTTTATTTATCATTACCTTTTAACAGAAAGACCTCTACTGTTTGTAGTCCTTTGTGTCTGGTTTTCTTCATATAGGAAAACGGTTTTTATTGTGGTGGTTTTCTAATTAAAGGTTTTATAGGTTTATATAAATTCATGAAAAATACAATATTCCCATATCGCCCCCTCTTGTTGACACTTTGCTTTGGTGTGCTATGTCTAGTGCGATGGAGGAAGAGTATTAAAATATTACTGCTAAGTAAATCCCGTAGTTTTCATTAGTTATATTTCCCCCCATTCCACCCTATTGTTAGGACCTGTAATAGTGATGTGCATTTGCTATATCTCCTGAAAGAACATTCTTATATTTGTACTTTTAACCACAGTCTTCCTCCACACATGGTTCACTGTGTTATACCCATGTTCTATCCCCTAGCTTTCCTCCTAGTGATACACATGACCAAAAACTTCCCCTTTAAACATGTGTTCATGTCTAATTCAGTGCTGTCAATAACACTCATGATACTGCGCTCCCATCACCTCTATCCATTTCTAAAGATTTGCAATCAACCCGATGAAAAAATCCGCACAATTAAGTGTTACTTCCCCATTTTTACACTCCTTACATCTCAGAGAAACCTATATATAAGTGTAGATTATAATCCTATGAGCTAGTGTTTGTAATTAGTTGATATGAGTACAATCGTATTTTTGTGCCTGGCTTACACAAAAGAAACTCTATAATGTGACATGAATATGGTCTTCATTCTTTCTTACATCCAAATTGCATTCATATATATATATATATATATATATATATATGTATGTATATCACCTTTTGTTTATCCATACATCGGTTGATGGACACTTGTCTCCATCCTTTGGTAATTGTGAATAAAGCCACTATGAACATCGGTGAGCAAATGTTTGCTCACGTCCCATCTGAGAGTTCCTCTGATTATGAACCTGGTAGCATGATTGTTCGATCATATAACAAGTCTATCCTTAGCTTCCTGAGGAACTGCTAAAGTGTCTTCCATAGTGGCTACCCCATTTTACACTGCACAAGCAGTGTATGACTGTTTGTCTTCCTCCACATCCTTTCCAACAACAAGTTTTCTGGTTGTTTTTTATACTGCCCATTCTAGTAGGTGTGATATGAAATCTCTTTGTGGTTTTGGTTTGCATTTCTCTAATAGGCTGGTGGTGGAAAACACTTTTGATCCATTGTGAAGGGTGCTTTCTTGACCAGGTCCTTTCGGCAGAAATGATTTTATTGTGAGGAGATTCCATTCATCTCTTTTTCTTTCATTGTAAGTTTTTGAGTGTAAAGTCTAAAAAACGTTGCCCAGTGCAAGGTCTGAAGATTCTTCCCCACATTTTTTTCCCTGAGTTTTATGGTCCTGGTTCTTATCTTTATATTGTTGATCATTTTTGGTTAATTTTTGTTTAAGATATGAGGTAGGGGTAAGGTCTGAAATGGTGGAAAGGCAGCTGATTATTGGAAGGAAATACTTGGAAACCACAGATCTGAACAGTGCTTAATATCCATAATCTATAAAGAGATTCTACAACTTAACACTTAAACAACAAATGACACAATTAAAAAATGAGCAACAGACTTGCTTGAACAAATGATCAAAGTTCCCACACACATGCATAGTGTTGATGATAGGGAAGTAGTGGACATGGGTGGTTACATTAGAATCTTCTATTTCCTGAATGACTTTTCAGTAAACCTTAAAACTTTTCTAGTTAAATGATGAGATGTCTAGAAATAGATGACAAGATATGTCAACTTTAAATCTGAGAAGACAAAGAAAAACGTCTTTGATACGTAACTACTAAAAGAATGTAAAAATAGTGTATATATTCTTAAGAAATAGAAAAGATAAGATTGAATAAAGACTATGATACCAAAGAAGATATTCAGGAGAAAAATAATAATATTGAACAGTGAGAATGAAGAAAAATTATAATGAAGGAAGGAACATTAAATTTAAACTTGAATAGTAATTATAGTCATATAAGTGTTCCACCTAATCAAAATTTTCAAAAGGACTTTTTAAGAACTCTGTGTGTTTCATTTTAAAAGCCAGGCCCTCTACACCCATGTGTGGGGCTGGCCCATGCCCACCTGGCTGATGCCGCCAAGGAATGCCATGCCATGCAGGGGTGTCCCCCGCATAGGGGAGCTCCACGTTCAAGGAGTGCACCCCATAAGAGAGCCACCCCGTGAGAGAAGAGAAAAACACAGCCTGCTCAGGAATGGCGCCACACATACGGAGAGCTGATGCAGTAAGATGACACAACAAAAAGAGATACAGATTCCCCATGCCACTGAAAAGAATGTAAGCAGACACAGAAGAACACACAGCAAATGGACACAGAGAAGAGAACTAGGGGGTGGGGGGACAGGAAGGGGAGAGAAATAGATGAAAAAAATAATTCTATATATAAAAAAACAAAACTCATCTACAGGGGAGGAGATGTAAGGCAAGTTGTTGAGTGCCTGCTTCCCCTGTTCAATCCCAGCTACCTTCTGAAAAAAAACAAAGGTAAACAGCACGTTTGGCAGTAAAATATGGATTTTACATAATCACAGAGAAACACAAATATAAGTAAATCTTGTGTCAGTATGGCAATAGCAAGTACACAATCATTAAGGAAAAAGTACTGAAATTGTAGGGTCTTATCATATCATTACAAGGTTCAAATTCCAGGAAAAAATAGCAAATTAAAATTGAAGTACACCTATTTGCAAGCTTTTGCAAATTGACAGAATTACAACGAGCCAAGTAAGAGCAAAACCCAAATCCCAATAGGAGATTCAGGGATGACTCTCTCAGCAAGGGATGGAATAGAAGAAAAATTATCAAGGATAAGAGACTGCTTCATTATCATGAATAATATATTTTACTTATGCACACTTTTCCTTCAGCCATCTATGTAAAACATGACAAGGAGAAAAATACACTTCTGTTTCATGAATTTAAGGAACTGAAGGACTGAGGCAGGAAAGGAGGATATGTACGAGGCAACCATGGTCATTCTCTCAGCAATGAAGCAGGCTCTAACAAGAGAAAGAGGAGGCACAGAAGAAGGGGCCAGATGAACACAGGAAGTGAAGGATGGATGTGACATGGAAAGACAGAAGTTGAGAAAGGGCACAAAGCTTTGGCCTGAACACATATCAGGAGGGAAGCGTTGACTATGGAAAAGGGAGAGACCAAGAAGGAGTTTGGGGGAGGAGTCTAGAGTTTGCGTTGGCACATTACACAGAGAAGTGGGATGTCCTGTATACAACTCTGTGTAAATCTGGACTGTGTGGAAAATTGGGTTAGATAAATAGGGTTAGTACTCATGCCAGGATAGATGGAACTTAAAGCCAACATGACATGACCATGAAGTGAACAGATTTCTGAGGAAGGAAAGAGGTCCAAGTATGGAGCCCTGGGGGAAAACAAAACTAAAGCTGAGGAATTTTTGGAAGAAAACACAAACCAGCAGAGGAGACAGACATTGAAAGACTAGAGAGTCCAGATGATAAAAAGAAAAAGGAGAATGTGGTGAAACAGAAATAAGTGATGGGAGCACTTGAAGAGTACAGAAGAACCAACTGTGCCAAATGCAGCTGATGCAACAATTAGTGGGATGTGAAGGATCTTTTGGGAGTACTCTTTCCTTTTCTATCACCCAGCAGGAAGGAAAACATGTCCTTATATGAAGGATACCTATAATACCATTAGGTCATAATACCCTAAACTTGAAGGGTCAAAATATCCACACCAAAAGGAACAAGAATTTTGTAATGGTCATTTAATTTAAAAGGATTCAATGATAAAAAATAAACAAACAGGGAACTATTGATCCACCAAACAACAAAAATGAATCTCAAAACAATTATTTTCAGAAAACGATGCAGGCATCAAAATGTAAATTCCAATTTATTTCACTTTTATGAATTTCAAGATGTAGCAAAATGAATGTATGCAGACAGAAAATAAGAATGATAGGGAAAATGTTGGGAGGTGGTAATAGATTGACGTGTATAGGGATTATTATCCATATTCTTGGAAATGATTCCTGTCTTGATAGGGAAAGTGGATACTGTAGGTGAAGGAGATGAAAGGTTTGAAAAATTCAGTTAAGAACAAAACATTTATGTTTAAATTTTATTTATTTATTTATTTATTTATTTTTATTGACTTTGTAATAATATTACATTAAAAATATATATATGAGGTCCCATTCAACCCCACCCCGCCACCCCACCTCTCTCCTCCCCCCCAGCAACACTCGTTCCCATCATCATGACACATCCATTGCATTTGGTAAGTACATCTTTGGGCACCTCTGCACCTCATGGTCAATGGTCCACATCATGGCCCATACTCTCCCCCATTCCATCCAGTGGGCCCTGTGAGGAATTACAATGTCCGCTGATTGCCCCTGAAGCACCATCCAGGGCAGCTCCATGTCCCAAAGATGGCTCCACCTCTCATCTCTTCCTGCCTTTCCCCATACCCATCAGCCACCATGTCCACTTTTCCCAATCCAGTGCCACCTCTTCTATGTGGATATTGGATTGGTTGTGTCCATTGCCCCTCTATGTCATGAGGAGGCTCAGATTCCACATGGATGCTGGATGCAATCCTCCCACTTTCAGTTGTAATCACTCTAGGCTCCATGGTGTGGTGGTTGTCCTTCTTCAACTCCATCTTAGCTGAGTGTGGTAAGTCCAATAAATCAGATTGTAGGTGCTGGAGTCTGTTGAGGCTCAGGACCTGGCTATCACATTGTCAGTCCAGAGATTCAAATCCCCTAAATATATCTTAAACCCCAACACTAACTGCACCTCCAGCACATTAGCATAAAAGTCTTATGAAGAGAGATCCCATCTGAGTCCAGATTCATCACACATAAACACCATTTCCAAAGAGGGGCCATCTGACCTGGTAGTTAACCCCATCGGCCATGACCATAACTCCCATGGGTCTCTTTAGCCCTCAAAGGAACCAATATCTGGGGGTTGTATCTGCTTTATCTGTCTCTCAGGCTCTGCTCAGTTGTGCATAAGGGCAATCCTTCTGCCAGCCTCCAGACTCTTTTTTAGAGACTCGTAGCCATATAAATTCATTTCTCCTTTCCATTTCCCCCTTACATTAGGTCAAACAGCATTTTAAAGTCATGTTATTTTATGTAGACAGGGATATTCTGCTGATCCGCATTGAACCTTCTGTATAAGGTCATTTTTCAGTTGCATCATCAGTTGGTAGTTGATAGTGGTCCCTCAGTGCCAGGGAGGCTCATCCCCGGGTGTCATGTCCCACGCTGGGGGGAAGGCATTGCATTTACATGCTGAGTTTGGCTTCGAGACTGGCCATATTTGAGTAACATGAAGGCTGACAGGAGGAAATTCCCAGGCACAATGCTGTTCTAGGCCTTGTTCTTATTTTAGGCTTATCAGCTCACGAGCATAGTCATTAGCATCAGGGGCTCACTGTTGAACCCTCACTCCCTCCCGGTCCCCACCGCTGCACCTGGGAGACTGTCACTGCTCCCCTAGGGACCACAACAGAGCACCACTGGCCAGGAACCCAGTAACCCCCTGCTGTGGTTTTAAATTGTTGCCACTATGAGTATATCCAAACATTACCATGCACCCTGGACATATGATCTGTACAGCTCCCTGTCAGCCATATATCACCTGTCAATGGTATCCTATACCAGTATCCCTCCATTGCCATTGTTGAAACATTCTGTGATCCAGAACTCCCCAAAATTTGAAGCCCAATATAATGTCAGGGTCCCTTACTAGGGAATGGCATATAGCGATGGGTTTAAAGGTTAGATAAAGAATATGTGCTGACTTGGAAAAAATTCTACATCCTATCTTTTTCTTTCTTTTTTTTTTTTCCCTAATTATGGAGCTTCTCCTCACAGGAGCCCTAGACCACAGCAATGCATGTATATAATATACAGCACTCCCATACATCCACCACAAAACCTTTTCCCTTCCACAGCGATACTCTTACACCCTATTCACATCATATTTACTTAACGTGATATACAGCATCTAAGACAATAGCTTTCTAACAAGGTGACATCTGTGCTTACATTGTGGTGCATACTTTAGGATACACATTTTTTTACATTCTTAGTTATCCTATGTTTACATTATGGTTTACATTATCAGTCTGTCATCTCCTATATGTTATGGTGTAATATTACATGTTTTATATCCATCCTTGTGTACTCTCAAGAAACTCCTCTCTTACCCCCCATTTACCTTGGTTCCACACATTTAACGTCCATTTTCCCTTCCACCTTGGTGCCCACAGTGACAGCCAACCTCCGTTTCCTGAGGAGCCACTTCCAGAGATAGATGGAATAGTGTTCAGGGCCTAACTTGCTCAACTGCCCCAATGCCCTGGGAGCCACCCTTTCTCTCGAGGGATACAGTTCCCTCTATTTGATGGCATTAGTCCTCCCCAGGATGTGGGTCCACCCCCACTCTCACTACTTGGGTTTCTACCCCATGGTGTCACCCACTCTGGCAGAATGAGCATTTAGACATTCCCCAGGAGCCCGTCCTGCATCAGACCCTCCCCTCCGAGCATTCTAAACAGGTAACCCTCTATATTATATTTTGATATGATTTTCTAGGCATTTTACTCTCCACCAACACCTGACCCTCTCCTGTGTTCGTATGCTACCCCTCCCTCCCCCCAATTTTGGGCAATGTTACCCATCCGCCCCTCCCCAGCCACCCTCAAACCCGCAAAGCCCCAACCAGAGGCAACCCCTTGCCCCCCTTCTATCTCTTCTTTCTGTTCATACTTACCCCCATCTCGTCTTAAATTCCACCCCTGCAGACATCGGCTCACATCCTTCCTCCACCCTCCGATTTCTTGTAAGCCTATTGTTCAGTCTCTTGCTATCTAGGGCAGCTTTGTTATTTCATATCATTGAGGTCATGTAGTATTTGTCCTTCAATGTCTGGGTTGCTTCACTCAACATAAGGTTCTCAAGATTCACCCATGTTATCACATGTGTTTGTAGTGTGTTTGTTCTTACAGCCAAGTAGTATTCCATTGTGTGTATATACCACATTTTATTGATCCACTCATTTGTTGATGGGCATTTGGGTTGATTCCAACTTTTGGCGATAGTGAACAGTGCTGCTATGAACATTGGTGTACATATATCAGTTTGTGTCCTTGTTTTCAGTTCTGCTGGGTATATACCCAGCAGTGGTATTGCTGGGTCATATGGCAAATCTATGGCTAGTTTTTTGAGAAACCGCCATACTGTCCTCCAGAATGGTTGGATCCTTCTGTATTCCCACCATCAGTGGATGAGTGTTCCCCTTTCTTCACATCCTCTCCAGCACTTGTAATCTTCTGTTTTTTTCATAGCTGCCAATCTTATGGGTGTAAGATGGTATCTCATTGTGGTTTTGATTTGCATTTCCCTGATAGCTAGAGATTTGGAACATTTTTTCATGTGCTTTTTTGCCATTTGTATTTCTTCTTTGGAAAAGTGTCTAAGTCTTTTTCCCATTTTTTAAATGGGTTGTTTATCTTTTTATTTCAAGATATAGGAGTTCTTTATATATGCAAGTTATAAGTCTCTTATCAGATATATGGTTGCCAAATATTTTCTCCCACTGTGTGGGCTCCCTTTTTACTTTCTTGACAAATTCCTTTGAGGTGCAGAAGGCTTTAATTTTGAGGAAGTCCCATTTATCTATTTGTTCTTTTGCTGCTTGTACTTTTGGTGAGATATTCATAAATCCATTTCCTATTACAAGATCCTGTAGATGTTTCCCTACACTGCTTTCTAAGGTTTTTATGGTCTTGGCTCTTATATTTAGGTCTTTGATCCATCTTGAGTTGATCTTTGTATAAGGTGTGAGATGGTAATCCTCTTTCATTCTTCTACATATGGCTATCCAGTTCTCCAGACACCATTTGTTGAATAGGCCACTCTCTCCCAGTTGAGAGGGTTTGGTGGCTTTATCAAACATTATGTGGCTGTACATGTGAGGTTCTATATCAGAGCTTTCAATTCGATTCCATTGGTCTGTGTGTCTCTCCTTACGCCAATACCATGCTGTTTTCACCACCGTAGCTTTGTAGTATGTTTTGAAGTCAGGTAATGTGATTCCTCCAATTTCGTTTTTCTTTTTCAGTATGTCTTTGGCTATTCGGGGTCTCTTTCCTTTCCACATAAATTTCATAGTTAGTTTTTCTAGTTCCGTAAAGAAGGCTGTGTTGATTTTTATTGGGATTGCATTGAATGTGTAGATCAGTTCTGGTAGGATAGACATCTTAATAATGTTCAGTCTTCCTATCCATGAACAAGGAATAGTCTTCCATGTGTTTAGGTCTTCTTTGATTTCCTTGAACAATCTTGTATAGTTCTCGGTGTATAAGTTCTTTATCTCTTTAGTTAAATTTATTCCAAAGTATTTGATTTTTTTTTTACTATTGTGAATGGTATTTGTGTCTTGATTTCCTCCTGATCTTGTTCATTATTGGTGTACAGAAATGCTACTTATTTTTGCGCATTGATCTTATAACCTGCGACTTTACTAAACTCATTTATGAGTTCTAGAATCTTTGTTGTAGATCTCTCAGGGTTTTCTATGTATAGGATCATGTCATCTGCAAATAATGAAATTTTGACTTCTTCCTTTCCAATTTGAATGCCTTTTATATCTGGTTCTTGCCTCAGTGCTCGAGCAAGTACTTCTAAGACAATGTTAAATGTGGGAAACAAAGGCATGTTGTTTCCATGGAAGCAAGTTACTTCCTTGACCACTGAGTCAAGCTGTCCCTTATGATTATCGGTGCGGAGCACAATCTTGGCTGGGTCAGCACACCTGCAGGCAGAACAATACATATAGAACAGAACAATCTGGGCAACAGGATTTATGAGTATAGTTACTGATTCTTACAATAATAGTTCCAGTAAAGTTTGTTGGGTGTTCATCAATCATTAGTTAATATGGCATGAGGTAAGGGTCATAGGTAACTTGATTTTGTGCTGAATATCACGTAGGTTAGGGGTATATACACTAGCCCCCAAACTCAATAAACTTGTCTGATGAGCTTGAGAAATCAATGCTCTCAGATCCCCTGAAACCAATCTTTCTTTGTCTTTCATTCCCGATACCTTGGGTCACCGAACAAGACTCCGACAGGTGGCGCCCAGATGAGGGGCTCGAGGCAGAGGATTCATCAAAGTATGGCAGCGTAGGTTCTTCCTCCTCTGGATCAGGAACGCGGAAAGCTGAAAAGCCTTTTTGAAGGTAAGGAGCGTCAAAATTAATTAACCCGGGTAAATTGCTGCTTCATATTATTAAGTTTTGCTTTCCATTAGCATCAGGGTATGGGTAATCAACCAGGATGCTTGGAAGAATATTCACAGGTTTTGAAAACACTGTTGCACAGTGTAGGCGTCACAGTTAAGACTGCAGATTTGTTAGAATTGTTTGCTTTGGTTCAAAAGCATTGTTATTGGTTCCAACCGCAAGGAAAGAATTTGATGAATGTTAAGCAGTGGAGGCAAGTAATGAAAGAATTGAGGAGAGCATATCAGAAAGGAGAGAATATACCTGTATCAGTTTGGGCCTTAGGACAGCATATTGCTGCTGCATTAGATCCTTTGCAGTCTGATGAAGAGGAAGAGATTGTTCTTTTCTCAAGGGAGGAAAGGGCTATGAATGATACAGGTAAAGATAGGAATTTGGAGGAGGATCAGGAAGAAGAGGAGTTATTTGAAGTTAGAGATACAAATCCATTCTTAACTAAATCTATGTCGGAGCTAAATATTTCTAAAGTAAACATATATCCTAATTTGACTCATGAGGTTCCTTCTGCACCTCCAGAACCTGGAAAAGTACCTAGTGGACTTTTCTCTACGGACATGCCTTATGTTCGTAGCAGCTTTAAGCCAAATTCTGTGCCTGTTACTCCATTAATGAGATGTCTTTTATCAGGATCTAGTCAAGGTGAGCCTCTGGCTATGCAAACTGTAGCAGCTTTTCCTGTAACTATTCAACAAATTCCTCCTGATGCTCAAAACCCACAAGGGGGAATTTAAGCTCATCATGAGCCTCTTTCTTTTAAAGTATTGAAGGACATCAAACAGGCATGTACTCAATATGGCACTCAGAGTCTTTATACTATTGGACTGGTGGAAGGGCTTGCAAATACCTACAGGTTAATACCTTGGGATTGGGACATGCTGACTAAAACAGTATTGACTGCTGCTGAGTTCTTACAATTTAAGACTTGGTGGACAGATGAAGCTGCTATGAGAGAACGACGAAACAGGGCTCAAGATCCACCTGTTAATATTACTACTGAACAATTGCTAGGCTCTGGAGCTTGGACAGGTATTGAGAGGCAGCTTCATTATGATAGTCAAGCTGTTACTCAAGTGAGGCAGTCATGCTTGGCTGCATGGAGAAGGATTATAGCTCCAGGAAAGCCTACGCAGTCTTTTGCTAAAGTGATTCAAGGTGTTAATGAACCCTATGTGGAATTTATTGCCAGACTGACTGATATGCTTACTAAGACTATTGAAATTCCTGAAGCTAGAGAGTTAATCTTGCTAACGCTCGCTTTTGATCAAGCTAACAATGAGTGTAAGAAAGCTATCCGGCCTATTAAGGCCGCAGGTGGGTCTGTCCTTGATTATATAAAAGCTTGTCAGGACATTGGTTCAACAACCCACCAGATGGCAGTGTTAGCTTCAGCTATGAGAGGAGGAAATAACCCAAAAAAGAAAGGGAATTGTTTTAAGTGTGGAAAATTTGGACATTTTCAAAAGAATTGTCGGTTCTATGTCAATCAAGCAGGTAGGGGACCTCGTACTCCATCAAAAATTTGTCCAGTGTGCCATAAAGGATATCATTGGGCTAATGAATGTAGATCAAAAATAGACAGGAAAGGCATACCTATAAAATTGGGAAACCGCTTTGTGGGCCTAGCTCAGGGCCCTCAGACAAACAATATGAGCCTGGCCGACCAATTTCCTGTCAGCAACGGTCAGTATCATTCATCCCAGTCTCAGAACTAAGAGCGGCTACTCAAGGTAGTGCTGCTCTTGATCTTCCATCTACTGAGACTAAATTGATAACTTCGGAAGGAGGCATTCAAACAATTTCTACAGGAGTAAAAGGGCCTTTACCTAATAATACAGTAGGCATTGTAATTGGAAGAAGTAGTTTAACTATGCAGGGATTGTTGGTGCAAGTAGGAATTATAGATAGTGATTTTACAGAGGATATAAAAATAATGGTTCAAGCTGTTAATTCTATTCAAATACAAAAAGGACAATGCATTGCTCAATTATTACTGCTTCCCTATAACAAACCAGCTACTCTTCCTTTTAAAAGGAAGGGGGGATTTGGATCAACTGGAAAAAATATGTATTGGCAAACTTTTGTAAATGATGATAGACCTGAAACTACAATTACAATTAATGGAAAAGTGTTCTTTGGCTTAATAGATACAGGAGCAGACGTATCTATTATAGCTAAATGTTATTGGCCTCAATCCTGGACTTTGCAAAAAGTACCGACAGTTCTTACTGGAGTTGGTACAATGACTGATGTTTATCAAAGCACTAATATTTTTGATGTTTTAGGCCCTGATGGACAAAAATCTACTTTACAACCCTATGTGGCCAATGTTGGAATTAATCTGTGGGGCTGTGATTTGTTAAGCCAATGGGGTGCTTTCATCCATATTCCTACCTTATCGGAGCAGGCTAAAACATTATACATGGATATGCAATATAATACTAGAAGGAACGGCGATAGGAGGGGAATTGGACTTTCTTCCAGTTCATCGGGTCTTGAACAAGAAAATTTACCTTAGGGGCCATTGAAAGAAAGGGCAGTCCCATACCAATTACTTGGCTTACTGAAGCCCCGGTATGGATAGATCAATGGCCCCTAACAGTAGAAAAATTAAATGCCCTACATAGTTTAGTTAAAGAACAGTTGGAGCAAAAGCATATAGAACCTTCTAATAGTCCTTGGAACTCTCCAGTATTTGTTATTAAAAAGAAATCTGGAAAATGGAGACTCCTGATGGATTTAAGAGCCATAAATAAAGTTATGAGTCCTATGGGAGCACTACAACCGGGAGTTCCACAACCATCTATGATTCCAAAAGATTGGTCTCTTATTATAATTGATTTAAAAGATTGTTTCTTCACTATTCCTTTACATCCTGCTGATAAAGCAAAGTTTGCTTTCTCTGTGCCTTCATTTAATAATCAGGCACCTATGCAAAGATATCAATGGTGTGTTTTACCTCAAGGTATGATGAATAGTCCAACTATGTGTCAATTATTTGTGCACCAACCTCTTCAAAAGTTACGTGATCAATTTCCTGAAGCAATGATTATTCATTATATGGATGATATATTATTTGCTCATGCTTCTGATGAAAAATTACAACAATTATTTGTTATGGCAGAAAAAATTTTACCGGAATATGGGTTCCAAATAGCCCCTGAAAAAATTCAAAAAGAAGCTCCATTCTCTTACTTAGGTATGAAATTGTCTGAAGGGTGTATTACACCTCAAAAGGTGCAAATTCGTAGAGATAAATTAAACACACTTAATGATTTTCAAAAACTTTTAGGAGACATTAATTGGATTAGGCCTATGTTAGGAATTCCTAATTATATGTTAACTCATTTATTCCAAACTCTACAGGGGGATTCAGACCTTACTAGTGCACGTTCTTTATCTGTGGAAGCTGAACGAGAATTAAATTTAATAGAGGAAAGAATTTCACAAGGACAGTTGACACAAATTGACCCTAGAAAAATTGTAGATTTAATTATATTTTCCACTGTGCAATCTCCCACAGCTTTACTGTGGCAGGAGGGAGTTTGGGAGTGGATTTTCCTACCTAATAATAAACAAAAGAGATTACAAACTTATTTACAAAAAAATCATCAATATATTGGCAAAAGGACGTGTGCGCTTAATGCAACTTAAAGGGTCTGACCCTGATCGCATTATTTGTGAATTATCACAGGAAGAAATTAATCACCTATATGTAACCAACCCTCAATGGCAAGTAGCTATCAGTGACTTTCAAGGTGTTATTGATAATCATTTTCCTACTTCAAAATTACTTACTTTTTTACAAAAAACTACTTGGATATTACCTAAGATTGTAAAATCTCTACCTTTAGAAAATGTATGTACAGTGTTTACTGATGGCAGTAGTAATGGGAAAGCAGCATTTGTTACCAAAGGAAAGGAACAGGCTTGGCAGACTCCATTCATGTCTGCTCAGCGTACAGAACTTGCTGCCATCATTAAGGTGTTAACAATATTTAAGGAACCTTTGGATATTGTTTCTGATTCTGAATATGTATGTCTTACTGTTAAGCATATTGAAACGGCTCATATCTTTTTTACTGATGAATTATCTCAACTTTTTGCTGATTTACAACATCTCATTAGATTGAGACAGCATCCTATTTACATTACACATATACGTTCTCATACATCTTTGCCTGGTCCTCTGACAGCAAGTAATGCTCGAGCTGATTTATTAGTGGGGTGTTTACAAAGTGCTCATGATTACCATGCTTTAACTCACATTAATGCTAAAGGCCTGTGAAATAAATATCAAAAGCTTACTAAACTACAAGCGCAGGACATTATTCGTACTTGTCTGACCTGCGGACCACTGACAGCAGTGCCTTTTCAGGCTGGAACTAATCCCAGAGGCCTGACTCCTAATCAATTATGGCAGATGGATGTTACTCACATTCCATCCTTTGGAAAACTACAATATGTTCATGTTTGTATTGACACTTATTCTCACTTCATTTGGGCTACTGCTCAAACTGGGGAACGGTTTCATCATGTTCGCTCACATCTCTGGTCTGCTTTTGCTATGATGGGATGCCCTCTAAAGATTAAAACTGATAATGGACCCTCTTACATTAGTAAATCTTTTGCTTCCTTTTGTAAAAAATATGCTATTGAACATGTTACCGGCATTCCCCATAATCCTACAGGTCAAGCTATTGTTGAAAGATGCCATCATACTCTCAAGACTATGCTTTTAAAACAAAAAGGGGGAGGTGATGGTATGATTTCACCTAAAGATCAATTGGCTAAAGCTTTATTTACCTTAAATTTTCTTAACATTTATGATTCTATGACACCAGCTGAATGTCATTTTAGACATTCTCAAAAATCCACAGAAATTGCAGACTCTGAGAATCAACCAGTATTTTGGAAAGATGTTTTAAGTAATGAATGGAAGAAAGGCACGGTTAAAGTATGGGGGCGAGGTTATGCTCTTATCATTTCAGAAAATGGAGAAGAAATCTGGCTTCCGGCAAAAAGGATTAAACCTAGGACTGAAGAAGTGGAGTCTTCTACACATGTGGATCCTACAGACAGTGAGTGAAACTGGCAATGGTAATGGTAATTACACATATTGGGCATATATCCCTAATCCCCCATTACTTCGAGTGTTAACTTGGAAAGATCCTTCTTTTCCTGTCTATTTGAATAAAACTATTATATTTCCTGGACCCGTGGATGATAGGTTACCACTTAAGCCACGAGAAGAAGGACAAAAGATTTATAATCTCCTTCTTCCATTTGATTTCCGACCTCTTTGCATTGGCAATCGCCCACCATGTATGGCTGTGAAAAATAGAACTATGATCAATTTTAGCCATAATAATACTAAATCTTTAGTAACTTTATTCCCATCTTATCAATACCAAGAATATAAGTATCCAAGTTATAGTTGTCCTAAGAGGAATGCTGATGATATGCAAAGATGGTATGAATGCCATATGGGAAGAGGATCTGTTGTTTTTAATGATTCCTATGGAATAGTTTGGGAAAGTGCCCCTATGGGGAATCCCAACAAATATAAGGGCAGATTTATTTGGTATGGAATAAATAGCTTGGGACAACAAATTAGTAATATGCAGTATCCTTTTCATGATTCTCTTGATATGGATGAGAAAGTAATCTTTACCAAAAATAATAGTGATTGGAAAAATATAGGGAAATGGGTTCCTTTCCCATGGTGCAATAGCACTGGAATCCATGATCAAAAACAAATATGGAAAGTCTTCTTAGGAGTGGCATCTACTTCTGTATGGAAAGGTAATAAAAGTATGGATGGACAATATTTACAATTAGATCAAATTCATCATTTTCAATCATGTGTCAGAGACCCACATGTGTTTGTGGTAGGGAAGGCTACCATTACTGAAAATGCTTTGTTCTATAAGGATGGTGCTTTGTATACCTGCTTGTCTGAGAATATTTTACAGAATGGAAATATTATCACCATGGCTCGCCGAAGACGAGGAGTGTGGATCCCGGTGCAAATGAATCGGATGTGGCAGTCATCACCTGAAAGTCATCTTCTTTTCCACCTGGCTCAAGGACTGTTGAAACGATCTTAGAGATTTCTGGGACTTCTCATAGCTGGCATTCTTGGCCTTATCGGTGTCATCACTGCTGCTGCCACTGCTGCTGTTGCATTGCATGAGACGGTGCAGACACAGCAATATGTGCATGATTGGCACAAGAATGCAAGTGACTTATGGCATAGTCAAGAGCACATTGATGAAGGACTTAATAACAGAGTTAGTGATTTGAAATCTGCTGTTTTACACTTAGGAGATCAAGTGTATAATTTGAATTTGTTAAGAGGATTGAAATGTGATTGGAATGAAAGTAATTTTTGTATTACTCCTTTGGATTATAACATTTCTATGTTTCAATGGAATAAGATCAGAAATCATTTGTTAGGACATAAAGGAAATATGTCATTAGAAATTGAGGAATTGCAGAAAAAGATTTTAGAAATGTCTCATAATCAGATATACGTAGATAGAGATAAGGATATCTTTAATGATTTGATTTCACATTTGAATAAGTTTAATCCTGTTGATTGGTGGAAATCTCAACATTTCTTATCTGCCTTAGGAATAGGGATATGTGTATTAATCCTGGTGCTCATGGTTGTCGCTTGCCTGGGAAAAGGTGTTTGCCAAAGATTGCACCATGTGGACACCATGGGACAAACAAACAACATAGTACTTGCTAAAACTCTACAATAGTACCCCGAAGTCAGTGCGCTTGGCTGGTAGTCAGTGACGGGCAACTTGGCTAGCCTTTCAGTCAACCTAAGACAGGGACGTGGCCTTTCGCTGCCACGCTTCCCCAGGACGGGTAAGGCTGATTGTGTGTAGCCTCAACCTAAGATAGACACAGTCACCCTGACTAAAACAAAAAGGGGGAAATGTGGGAAACAAAGGCATGTTGTTTCCATGGAAGCAAGTTACTTCCTTGACCACTGAGTCAAGCTGTCCCTTATGATTATCGGTGCAGAGCACAATCTTGGCTGGGTCAGCACATCTGCAGGCAGAACGATACATATAGAACAGAACAATCTGGGCAACAGGATTTATGAGTATAGTTACTGATTCTTACAATAATAGTTCCAGTAAAGTTTGTTGGGTGTTCATCAATCATTAGTTAATATAGCATGAGGTAAGGGTAATAGGTAACTTGATTTTGTGCTGAATATCACGTAGGTTAGGGGTATATATACTAGCCCCCAGACTCAATAAACTTGTCTGATGAGCTTGAGAAATCAATGCTCTCAGAACCCCTGAAACCAATCTTTCTTTGTCTTTCATTCCTGATACCTCGGGTCACCGAACAAGACTCCAACATTAAAGAGGAGCAGAGAGAGTGGGCATCCTTGTCTTGTTCCTGAGTTTAGAGGGAAGGAGTCTAGGATTTCTCCATTGTAAACAATGTTGGCTTTAGGTTTTTCGTATATACTCTTTATCATGTTCAAAAAATTTCCTTGTATTCCAATCTTTTGGAGTGTTTTTATCAAGAAAGGGTGCTGTATTTTGTCAAATGCTTTTTCTGCATCAATAGATATAATCATGTGATATTTTTCCTTCAATCTGTTTATATGGTGTATTACGTTGATTGATTTTCTTATGTTGAACCATCCTTGCATACCTGGGATGAATCCCACTTGGGCGTGGTGTATAATTCTTTTAATGTGTTATTGAATACGATTAGCAAGTATTTTGTTAAGTATTTTTGCATCTAGGTTCATTAGAGAAATTGGTCTGTAATTTTCCTTTCTTGTGATGTATTTGTTTGGCTTTGGTACTAGGGTAATGTTGGCATCATAGAAGGAGTTGGGTAATGTTCTTTCTGTTTCGATTTTTTGGAATAGTTTCAGCAGGATTGGTGTCAGTTCTTTCTGGGATGTTTTGTAGAATTCACCTGTGAAGCCATCTGGCCCTGGGTTCTTCTTAGTTGGGAGATTTTTAATAACTGATTCTATCTCTCTGCTTGTGATTGGTTTGTTAAGATCATCAATTTCTTCTTTTGTCAATATGGGCTGCTTATGTGTTTCTAAGAATTTGTCCATTTCCTCTAGATTGTCATTTTTGTTGGAATATAGTTTTTCAAAGTATCCTCTTATGATAGTCTTTTTTTTTTTTTTTTTTTTAAAGATTTATTTATTTAATTTCCCCCCATCCCCTGGTTGTCTGTTCTTGGTGTCTATTTGCTGCGTCTTGTTTCCTTGTCCACTTCTGTTGTCGTCAGCGGCATGGGAAGTGTGGGCGGCGCCATTCCTGGGCAGGCTGCTCTTTCTTTTCACGCTGGGCGGCTTTCCTCACGGGCGCACCCCTTGCGCGTGGGGCTCCCCCATGCGGGGGACTCCCTTGCGTGGCACGGCACTCCTTGCGCGCATCAACACTGCTCATGGCCAGCTCCACATGGGTCAAGGAGGCCCGGGGTTTGAACCGCGGACCTCCCATATGGTAGACGGATGCCCTAACCACTGGGCCAAAGTCCGTTTCCCTCTTATGATAGTCTTTATTTCAGTGGGGTCAGTGGTGATATTGCCTTTCTCATTTCTTATTTTGTGTATTTGCATCTTCTCTCTTTTTTTTCTTTGTTAGTCTCGCTAAAGGTTTGTCAATTTTGTTGATCTTCTCAAAAAACCAGCTCTTGGTCTTGTTTATCTTTTCAAGTGCTTTCTTGTTTTCTATTTCATTTAGTTCTGCTCTTATCTTTGTTATTTCCTTCCTTTTTCTTCCTGTTGGGTTACTTTGTTGTTCTTTTTCTAATTCCTTCAAATGTGCAGTTAGCTCTTCAATTTTTGCTCTTTCTTTTTTTTTGATATATGAATTTATGGCTATAAATTTTCCTCTCAGTACTGCTTTTGCTGCATCCCATAAATTTTGGTATGTTGTGTTATCATTATCATTTGCTTCAAGGTAGTCATTGATTTCTTTTGAGATTTCCTCTTTGACCCACTGTTTTTCTAAGAGTGTGCTGTTTAATTTCCAAATCATGGTGTGAAATCTGGGCTTCTGTCCCTTGCAAATTTCCAGCTTTACTCCACTGTGGTCAGAGATATTGTTTTGTATGATTTCAATCTTTCTGAATTCATTCAGCCTTTCTTTGTGGCCTAGCATATGATCTATCTTGGAGAATGATCCATGTGCGCTTGAGAAAAATGTATATCCTGCTGTGTTTGGGTGTAGTGATCTATATATGTGTATTAGATTCAGCTCCTCTAATATACTGTTCAGATGTTTTGTTTCTTTGGTGATTCTCTTTTGAGATGTTCTGTCCAGAGTTGATAGTGGTGTATTAAAATCCCCCACTATAATTATAGATGTATCTATTGTTTCACTTAGTTTTTCCAGCGTTTGCCTCACGTATTTAGAGGCACCCTTGTTAGGGGCATAAATATTTATGATTGTTCGATCTTCTTGACAGATTTTCCCTTTCACTAAAATGTAGTATCCTTCTTTGTCTCTCACAATTGTTTCGCATTTAAAGTCTATTTTGTCTGATATTAATATAGCTACTCCTGCCTTTTTTTGGTTATTGTTAGCTTGTATGATTGTTTTCCAGCCATTCACTTTCAATCTCCATGCATCTCTGGGTCTAAGATGTGTCTCTTGTAGACAGCATACGGATGGGTCATATTTCCTTATCCAATGTCCCAGTGTGAATCTTTTGATAGGTGAGTTTAATCCGTTGACATTCAGTGTTATTACGTTCAAGGAATTATTTGTGTTAGCCATATTTTGATTGGATTTGTGTTTGTCATATTTTGTTTGTATTTTTTTTTGTCTTTTTTGTTGTTTTTGTTGCTCTTATACTCTCCTCCAACTCTGCCTTTCCTGTTTTTTCCTTTCTTCCTGCAGAACTCCCTTTAGAACTTCTTGAAGGGGAGGTTTCTTGTTGGTATACTCTTTCAGTTTCTGTTTGTCTGCGAATATTTTGAACTCTCCATCATGTTTGAATGCTGGTTTAGCTGGATAGAGTATTCTTGGTTGGAAATTTTTTTCCTTTAGTACCTTGACTATATCATACCACTGCCTTCTTGCCTCCATGGTTTCAGATGAGAAATCAGCACTTAATCTAATTGAGCTTCCCTTGTATGTGATGGTTTTCTTTTCCCTTGCTGCTTTTAGGATTTTCTCTTTGTCTTGAGCATTGGATAATTTGACAAGTATATGTCTTGGGGTGGGCCTGTTGGGGTTTATGACTAGTGGAGTGCACTGTGCTTCTTGGATATGTACATCTGTCTCTTTCAGTAGATTTGGGAAGTTTTCAGCCATTATTTCCTGCAACACTACTTCTGACCCCTTTCCATTCTCTTCACCTTCTGGAATGCCTATAATAAGTATGTTTGAGCGTTTTGCATTGTCATTCAGGTCCCTAAGTCCTAACTGGATTTTTTCTATCTTCTTACTGACCCCTTCTACTATCTGTTTGATTTCTGATGTACTGTCTTCCACATCACTAATTCTCTGCTCTGTCTCTTCTAGTCTGCTGGTATTTGCTGCAAGTGTATTTTTGATTTCTTGAACTGTGGTGTTCATTCCCATCGTATCTGTTATGTTTTTGCATATGTCTGCAATTTCCCCTCCAAGTGATGTCTTCATGTTGTTAACCTCTTTCATTACTGCATCAAATTTGTTGGTGATAAATGTTCTGAGATCTTTCATTGCTTGTGCAAAGTTTTGCTACTCCGTGATTTTTGGTTTGTTGAATGGATTCAGCCATGTTTTCCTGATTACTGGTTTGGTTTGTAGATTTTTGTTGCTTTCTGGTCATCTCTTTATCTTGACGGATTTAATCAGTTCCTTAGCTTCTTTGTCTACTCTTGGAGGGTAATTAGCTGTTATTTTTGCATAGGTGTTATATCTTCTCTTTGTCACTTTTTTCCTTCTTATTCTAATTTCTTGTTGTTGGTTAAGTTCACTTTAAAGGAAAGTATATTAGTGTTGGGTAAAGGCAATTGTGTGAGCAAGGGAAAAGTGTATAGTAGTATTGGTGGTTTATGTTAACAAAGCAAGAATATGAGATCTGGGAGGATGGAGGTTAGATTCATGTAAATTGTGTAGAGTTATAGCAGTGGGTAGAGTACTTATGAGGTAGATGATTGAATATGGGAGGAATGTGGTATGAGCTAAAAAGCTATTGTTTTCGTGAGAGAGGGGAAGAGAAAAGAAAGGTACTAGTTTCAAGTGTGGATAACAGACAGAAAACAAAACAAAGGTATTAGGAATTAAGACTTAGACCCTTCGTGGATCGAAGAAAGGGAGGTGGGAGGTGGAATATAGGAGAGACAGTAGATGGTGGCGGATATCAAGCTGTAGGGGAAAGAGGATAGTGTAGGTAGCCTAAATCAGTTCACACAGAAATGAGGCAGTGGAGGATGAGAAGTCCAAGTGATTGTGAGGTGTTTCCTGCCGCACCTATTGAATAATTGAGTTAAAATAAACTAAGTAGAATATGAGGGACAAGAGGGAAGAGAAAACAGAGAAAAGAGGGGGGGGAAGGGATGAGAGGAAGAAAGGAAAAGATGGTGGGCAAAGGGTGGGGAACAGGTAGGGGAAAGAAAAAAAAAAAAGATATACACGAACCAGAATTAAAACACCCACTACACAGCACCTACCACACACAAAAAAAAAACCTTAAATAACTGAGTAAAAAAAGATTTTGGGGGATATGCTGTGAGAGAAGACTCGGGGATAATGCGGTGTTAGCAATCAGGAAATTGAAAAAAGTAAAGAATAAGTCAAAATGAAAATAAAAACAAAACAAAATGAAATGATAAAGAAAAAATGCCAACGTTGAAGGCTAGGGCATTTAAGGACCTCAGATGGACCTCAGTGCGTGATGGATTCAGGGATGGAAAGTCTGAGATATTGAGGACTCAAGAGGTGTGAGTCTCTGTGGTGTGGGCCACCAGAGTTTAGGTAATTCAGACCTGGCAATCTCCAATCTGGTCAACAGGAAGCCTGGGAGCCCTGCAGTGTAACACAGCCCTCAGGGATCCCCACAGCTGGGTGCCAGCCCTATGGGGGAAGTCAGATCCGCAAACTCTATATTGTGACTGAACCCTGCAATTCACTTACTTAGCTGGGCTCATTAGTACATGTATCTTTCACTTCAGCTTTTGGACAGCTCCCGTACTGTGATTCCAAACCACTGCCACTAGAGGGCGCCTCTACACCACAGCCACTTTACTAGTACAGATCCGAAGCCCAGCCTATGACGCTGAAAACAGATTCCAAAAACCAGAATTCCCAAGCTTTGCAGAATATTCCCTAATCGGCTTCCAGGCGTGTCCCCCTCCCTTGCCGCAGCCTAAAACAATTTTCCAATTACGTCCCTTTTTTGCCTACAGCCTATTTGGGTTGGAGACCAGCTGCCGGGCTTTTGGGGGTGGGGCTTCAGGCAGAAGCTCTACTGTTTGTGCTCACAATCAAAAGTTTCTCCTGCTTCACAACAAAACACCGTCTATCTTCCCAAATCGATCTGCAAAGATGACCCGTCGCATCAACCCGCCAATAGCTCGCCCAGAACTCACAAACTCCTTAGCAACTCAGAGCCATCTAAAAGCAGAGCTGCCAGGCAGGACTGTGGTTCTCCCCACCCCCAATAGGGGGGAGCCCGTGTGCGGGTCTCACCTGCGGGCAATAGAACCCAAATTATATCTACTAGACCAATCCTCTCCGTTACCTTTCCACCCAATTGATGTCCAGGCACTTCTGCCCTGCAAAAATCCCGAAAAAGCCACGCCTTGGAGAACCTGCAGCCGTGCCCAGCTGTCTCTTCCCGGGACAGACCACAAAGGCAAGTTCACTCGGTGACCATCTTGCCTCCTCCTCAACTATGTTTAAATTTTACATCACTTTTAAACAAGCAATAAGAGAGAGAGAGAAGAGTACAATGTAAGAGTACAATGGAGATAAGCACATTTCATTTTCAGTATCTTTCCCCCACTGACCACCTCACTGATGAGCAGTTGGTCTGTCAGTTGTTTGTGGGTTCCAGGCAAAATGATGGGGAGTTCTCTGGGGTTTGTTGTGGGTACAGGGTTACTGGACAGAGTCCTGTGATGGCTTCAGTGCCACAGAGGTACTATAGTGCACTGTGGAGCTTGTCTTTTGGACAATCCTAGGGAAGATTTGAGAGGTGGTGATGGAGCACAGTGGCACTACTCACTATCTTACATTCCACAGCCTCCTGGGGGACTTGGGGGCATTTCAATCCTTCTTCAGCCTTCTGGTGTGTCTCTTCTTGTTCAGACTTGAGCAGTCTGTTAGAAGCTGACTTTATATAAAAGATGAAAAACAGCTTACGGACACACTAGCTACACCGATTGTCAAGAAGTGTCAAATTCTTGATAAGATGAGTGCTGCGAACAGGAGGTATGCAGAGATTAAGTCATCATTAGGGGAAGCTGGGCTAGAGAAAGTGACTTTTAAAATGCCCAGCCTTATTGACACCTACAGAAACGCTAAGGGAACAACAGCAGTGTTGATGGAGGAATTAAATTCAGTGGTCCAAGAACTACAGGAAGAGAGATCCAGATGTTCCAAACAAGATGAGATGAAGAAGATGCTGAAAATACTGGAGTCCCAAGAAGAGGTCCTGAGAACCACCACAACACCAGGCACTTTTCCAAATTCAGTGTGTTTGGGATCCCTTCCCTTCCCTGATGGTCCCTCCTCCAGCAGTGGGCCTGGGTTGGTCTTAAAGCAGTACTGAGCTTCTGTTCTCCTCAGGCCTGCAGAGCCACCAGGCAGGAATGACCCTCTCCAATTCTTCCATTGGAGAGTTTTTAAGGGCAGTGGATCAACAGAACTTGCTCCATGGGCTGGAGATCTTCTACCTTCACCTCCTGGACACACAAGTGATTTCTTCCATAGTCAATTCCTCCTTCAATCACACAGTTTCAACTTGAGGAACACACTAGACATATGGAACTTTCTCTTTACAGAAACTCAACATGAAAGAAAATACTATTACTGACAAGATTGTCCATATACTTAAGAGACTTACATATATGTTCATATATGTTCATTATTTCTTAATCTGTTCATATATTTATGTTACAATTTTTGTGTTGATCTTATAAGTATAAACTTTCTTTTGTTGTTCTTATCTGCATAATATATATTACACATATAATTGTAAGTTGAACATATATGCAGTTCAGTCATGAGTTTTTTTAAGACAAAAGCATTATAACTTGCAAGAGTATACTGCCAAGGAAACAACGTTATAAGTAAAAGTAAATTTTACTTAAAATTTTAATTGATGTAAAATAAAAATGAAATGAGATTTTCATCTTTCTTGGGAAGAAGGTAAACAGTATACTTACAAAGAATTTTACAAATTCAATGGTCTATTTGAAAATAATAAAAATTTAAAAGTTATATCTTTACATGGAACTGTTTTTATTCCCATGCAAGAGTGCTGCAGTGTGAGTTCTGTATCAGGAAGAAATCTCTCTTGGACAAGATCAGAAAATCTACACTCCCCATCCCATACCCATCTGGCACTCCTGCTTTCTATTTAAATAACACACCTCCAAGGAAAGCTGAGGGAGCAGCAAGGAGCTCTTCTCCCATGGAGAGAGCTGACATCACTAAGATAACAATTCTACTCATATATAATGATGGTAGTCATGAAGCCCTGAAGAGAGCTCAGGAATTGGCCTGACCCATCACACATATTCATGGTATAGGAAGGAAGGGCTGTGCTTGCCCTTTGGCTAATAAAAGTTCATGCCAACCATGGCATTACCTGGGATACTCTCTTTGCCTGGGATTCAGCTTTTATTTCTGGAGATCTGACTTCAGGACCATGTGATCCTCACTATTAAGGTAACCTGCCAAATCCTCATGCTTCTGAAAGTCATTCTGAGAATTTTTACCCTATTTCACATTGAATACCTTCTTATTCCACCCCAGTCTCGAAGCCAGGGGTCCAAAATACTTAAGCTAGAATTTCTCAGCCCATCCAATCAGAATGGATTTGTTGGGTCTGCCTGGAACTTAACCTGAGAGGATTAAGGGAATCCTGAGAAGAAATTCAAAGCTAGACATTATTAGTATTAAGTCATTCATCCCTCATGAAGAGGTTTCAAGGTTGTAAATGTTATTCCTGGTTCACCACTTCTTAATGAAAGGTTCAATCCTCAGTGTCTCCTCTGAAGTAATAGCTCAGTGAGATAAGGAAGCCCGTGCTCACCATGGAGCCAGAGTGCCAGGAGAAACAGTGCTGACAGTAGTACCCTTAGTTGGCATACATATCTTTTCTTCATATTCCACCCTATTGTTACTACCTGTAATAATGTGCATTTCTTGTAATTCAACTCTTAACAATAGTCACCATCCACTAGATGGTTCATTGTGCTATACATGTTTTATCCTGTAGCTTTCCTTTTATTACCATACATGACCCAAAACTTCCCCTTTAAACACATTTACTCACATAATTGACTGCTGTCAATTAAATTATTCTCACAATAATATGCTACATCACCTCTACCCATTTCCAAACATCTGTAATCAACATAATGAAAAATTCTTCACAAAGAAAGAGTCAGCTCTCCAATTTTACACTGCTTCCATCTCTGGGTAACCTCTATTATAGATTATAATTATAGATTATAACCCTATGAGTTAGCTTTATAATTAGCGGATATTAGTGAAATCATAATATATTTGTCTTTCTGTGCATGCTTTATTTCAAAAAGTCCATAATGTGACATGAATAAGTGTGGGAAACAAAGGTATGTTGTTTCCATGGAAGCAAGTTACTTCCTTGACCACTGAGTCAAGCTGTCCCTCATGATTATCGGTGCGGAGCACAATCTTGGCTGGGTCAGCACACCTGCCGGCAGAACAATACATATAGAACAGAACAATCTGGGCAACAGGATTTATGAGTATAGTTACTGATTCTTACAATAATAGTTCCAGTAAAGTTTGTTGGGTGTTCATCAATCATTAGTTAATATGGCATGAGGTAAGGGTAATAGGTAACTTGATTTTGTGCTGAATATCACGTAGGTTAGGGGTATATATACTAGCCCCCAAACTCAATAAACTTGTCTGATGAGCTTGAGAAATCAATGCTCTCAGATCCCCTGAACCCAATCTTTCTTTGTCTTTCATTCCCGATACCTCGGGTCGCCGAACAAGACTCCGACAAATAAGGTCTTCCTTTTTTCTTACATCCAAGTTGATTTCCTTTGTATGCATACATCACATTTCACTCATCCATTCATTGGTGGATGGACACTTATGAATATCGGTGAGCAACGGTCTATTCACATTCCATCTTTCAGTTCCCCTGAGTATGACCCTAGTAGCGTGATTGCCGGATCATATACCAATTTCATGCTTAGCTTCCTAGGAAATGCTAAACTGTTTTCCACAATGGCTACCCCATTTTCCATTGCCACCAGCAGTGAATGACTGTTCCTCCTTCTCCACGTCCTTTCCCGCAATTGCAGTTTTCTGGTTGTTGTTTTTTTATAGTGGTCATTCTACTGGTGTGTTATGATATCTCATTGTGGTTTGACTTGCATTTCCCTAATAGCTACTTATGGAAAGCATATTTCATGTGCTTTTAAGCCATTTGTGCTTGCTCTTTGGAAAAATGTCTTAAGTCTTTGGCCCATTTTGTCATTTTATTTGTCTTTTCATTCTTGAATTGTCGTTTTGCTTTATATATTTTGGAGAGTAACCCCTTATTAGGTATATGGTTTCCAAGTATTTTCTTCCATTGTGTAGGCTGCTTTCTTGAACAATCTTTTCAAGCACAAATGATTGGATTGTGAGGAGTTTCCATTTATTTATTTTTCCTCCACTGCAAGTGCTTCCACTGTAAATAAGAAACCCTTGCTTTGCCCAAGGTCTAAAGATACTTTCTGACATTGTCTTCTGTGAGTTTAATGGTCCTGGCACTTTTCTTTAGGGCTTTGATCATTTTCAGTTAATATTTGTTTAAGGTATGAGGTATGGGTAAGGTCTGAAAGGGTGAAAAGGCAGCTGGCTTAAAGGGAGAAAGTTATTTGGATATGACAAATCTGATAGGGTTTACTATCCATGATTTATAAATAGATTCTACAACTCAACACTAAAGCAACAATTGACCCAATTGAAAATGGGCAAAAGACTTTATTGAACAAATCATCAAAGTTCCCACACACATGCACAGTACTGATTCTAGGGAAGCTGTGTGTATATGGGTGATTCTATTGGGAAAATCATGCATGATTTTTCAGTAAACTTACAAATTCTCTAAGTAAAATGATGTATCATCCTGGAAATGTGTAACAGATTATGTTAATGTTAGATTTGATAAGGCAATGAAAAATGTTGTCTTTTCATATATAACTACTAAAAGAATAGAAAAATAATGTATATCTTCTAAATAACAGAAATGCAAAGCCAAGAGAGTCCAGATGATAAAATGAAAAGGGAGAATGTGATGAACCAGGAATAAGGGATGGGAACACTTCAAGAAGTACAGAGGAACCATCTGTGCCAAAAGCAGCTAATGAAGCAATTAGTGGGCTGTGAAGGATCTTTTGGGATTGAGATTTCTTTTTCTATCACTCAGAGGAAAGGAAAACATGTCCTTATATAATAGATACTCATAATATCTTTAATTCATAGCCCAAACTTGAAGGACCCAAACATCCACCAAGAGGAATGTGAATAAATATTTTATAACACAGTCATTCAATTTCAAAGGAGTAAATGATAAAAAGTGAGGGAACTGCCGATACACCAAACAACAAGAATGAATCTCAAAACAATATTGTGAGCAAAGGATGCAGGCACCAAAATGGTAATTCCAATGTATTTCATTTTTATGAATTTCAGTATGTGGCAAAATGAATATATGAGGAAAGAAAATAAGAATGAGGGGGAATATGTCGGGACATGGTATTGATTGAAACGAATAGTGATTATTTTTACAGATTATTTGAAAAGATTCATATCTTGATAGGGTAATTAGATACTGTAGAGGAAGGTGATAAAAGGTTTGAAAATTTTGACGTCACTCAGTTAAGATGAATATATTTAACTGTATCTAAATTTTATATCAATTTAAACAAACAATTAAAGGAAGAGAGAGGACTGCTCATAAGAACCAAGAGTGCCTACAACTGGAAGCAAGAGAATTGCGGCCATCATCCATGTGGAATCTAAGTCCCTCTTGATCTAGAGGTGGAGTGGACATTGCCATTCCAGGGTCCACAGAATGGAGGAATAAAATATGGATTAGAGTGGACTTACTTATATTCTACTATAAAACTATTGTGACTAGTAACATAAGAAATTGTATCATTGACGTGGAGAAAGTGGCCACAGTAGTTGCTGAGGACAGTGAGAGGAAAGAAGAGATATGATGAGGGGGCATTTTGGGGACTTGGAGTTGTCCTAAATGATATTGCAGGGCCAGATGCTGGACATTATATATCCTTCCATAACCCACTAAATGTACTGGGGGAGAGTGTGAATGACAGGATAAACTATTTATTATCCACGTGGTGCAGCAGTGCTCCAAAATGTGTTTGCTGAGTGTGATGAGTGTGCCACAATGATGGGGGATGTTGTTGGTGTGGCAGGAGTGGGCAGGGGGTGTGGGGGTATACGGGAACCTCTTATGTTTTTTATAATATAACCTTTTCTGTGATGTATGTATCTTCAAAAGATACAATTTACAAAAATGGTGGAGAGTGGGTTATACGGGAACCTCATGGTTTTTTTTAAATATAATGTTCTGTGATCTATTAACTTTAAAAAAAAGTGTTGGACAGCAGACTTGGCCCAGTGGTTAGGGCGTCCGTCTACCATATGGGAGGTCCACGGTTCAAACCCCGGGCCTCCTTGACCCATGTGGTGCTGGCCCATGCGCAGTGCTGATGCATGCAAGGAGTGCTGTGCCACATAGGGGCATCCCTCACATAGGGGAGTCCCACGTGCAAGGAGTGTGCCCCTTAATGAGAGCTGCCCAGCACAAAAGAAGGTGCAGTCTGCTCAAGAATGGTGCCACACACATGGAGAGCTGACACAAGATGACACAACAAAAAGAAACACAGATTCCTGTACTGCTAACAACAACAGAAGTGGATGAAGAAGATGCAGCAAATAGACACAGAGAACAGACAATGGGGGTGGGGGGGGAGGGGAGAGAAATAAATAAACAAACAAACAAATAAATAAATAATTTTTAAAAAGTGTTTAAAAAGCTATAATGGAAGAAGAGGGCAAGATTGCATCAGACTAAGTGCACTCACATCATCTCTCCTACAAAATAAATGGCTGAGTGGGGACAAAATCTTGCCTGAGTGAGCTATTTGGGAATTCACAATGCAGAGGCTTCAGGGCATCAATCTGGAGAGATCAGACAAAAAGAGTGATTGTTCAAGGTAAGATCATGAGTTTCTTATGCTGGAGGCTGGAGCTGTGGGATGGCTAAGCCCCTGCCTCAGGGCAGGAAGCCAAGGCATTCCCTCACCCTTGCCAGTCACCCAGCTGGAGGACACAAACTCTGAAAGTGGGAGGGTTCTGCTGAAGGGTGGAGAGGGGTCTCCCAAGTGCAGATTCATTTGTCTGGACCCTCTTTTTTGAGCTTTGAGGAGCATACCAGCTGGCGTGAGGAGAAACCAGGAAGAGGGGAGAGGCGAGTCTGGTGAGGCAGCCTGATGTACCTAAACTCCCTGGGATAGGGAAAATTGGTCTGGGTGAAGGTGGACTCAGGCAATTAACTAGCCCTGTGCAACTCATCTAAGGCAGGGGGACAGTAGGAAGTGATTAATCAGCTTCCAAGACATATTTAGGGTTCCTGGCCAAGTGTGGGTGCTCTCTCTCAAAGAGACTGAGAGCCATTTTTTCCTGTGGTGAGTTAATTCACTAGGGTCATATTTGAATTTCAAAAGGGAACTCTCACAGGCTATTGCTTCCTGCTGCCCTGGGAGAAAAAGCAGTTAGAAAAAAAGAGGGGAATGGGGAGGACAGAATCCTAGTCAGCAATTTATCCAATTGCAAAGAGTCAATCCTGCCCCTGGGAAAGGGGCTCTTTCTGAAGAGCTGATGAACCCAGCGAGAATGTTTAGATCAGTGGAGGAGTTTCAGTCTTGGGTATACAAGGTCTCTAGTTTGATCTTGGTTCCTCTTGGAGTAGTGACCCACTGGGATATTAAACATCTAGCTGATACTTGAGGACAGGGAAAACATAGATATCATCCTTGTATTAGCTTCCCTTGGGTCTCTTATTTTTCATTGAAAGAAAAAGATAAATTTTTGTTATACAATTTAAGTTAGTTTACTCACTAAAATAGACTGCAAAATCTGTTGTGAGAAGTCTACAAGGTAATTTATTAACACTGGCAGCCTGACAAGCTTCACATGGGCTTAAGAGAGAAGTCTGTTTTTTCTTAGTGTTTGGTTGACTCCTTGCTTGTAGGTTTGTCTGTTGCTTTTCTTTTCTTGTCCTTCCTTCTTCTTCATCCCTCCCCCTCTTTTTAATTAGGTGCTGCCGGCTTGTTTCTTGTTTCCTGTGTTTCCTCTTCCTCCATTTCCTCCTTTCTGTGTGTACTTATTTTGGCTACCAACACTATCTCTTTTCCTTCCTATATTTTTCTATCTTCCGCCTTCTGTTGTTGCTCTTACATTCCACCTCACTTTGTTTAGCCCCCAATTTTTCTGCCTTTTTATTTCTAACACTTCTGTTTTTTATCTTTTATTAATTACACTTTCTGTTTTTTCCATTCTTTTCTCTTTCCCTCTCTCCTCATCATGCTGGTCTTTTAATTCATACTATGTTCTTCTCCATTTTAAGTTTCTCATTTCATTATAGGTGCTCCAGTTTTTTATTCCTATACCTCTACACTGCTTACACAATTTAATATTCATTCTCCTATGTCCTATATGGTTCTTCTGCCAAGCTTTACTGTCAATATTACTATTATACTTTTTCTTTTCTTACATCTTTTACTTTCCCTGGCCTTAATCTGTTTCCTTCAAGGGAACTTTGACAACATCAAGGAAATAGCATAAGAAGAAGAAAGTGTTAAAGAGAAAACTTAACACACACACACACACACAGAATACAGCAACTAAATAATACCAGAGTCTATACAGAGAAGTTAATCAACTGAACAAACCCATCAAGATAAAATAATGACCAGACAACAACAAAAAATTACAGACCAGTCCAATAAACAAACTAAACAAGGAAAAGGAGCAGAACATCAAACAACTAATCAAAGCTGTGCACACTAATATCATGGACCAACTCAATGAAGTGAAGGAAGAGATTAAAGATATTAAGAAAACACTTGGAGAGCATACTGAAGAAATTGTAAACACAACTAAATATAACAGATATAATGGTGATGAATGGCACAATCCAAGAAACCAAAAATACACTCTCAGCAAATAACAAGAGATTTGAATAGGCAGAGGAAAGAATTAGTGATGTGGAAGATGGTACATTTAATATCAAACAGCTAGTAAAATTGAGAGATAAGAAGATAGAAAAAGTGAAGCAGAGTTTTAGGGTTTAGAACGACAATGCAAAATGTGCACACATGTGCATTATAGGCATCCCAGAAGGAGAAGAGAAGGGAAAGGGGACAGAAAGGGAGTTGTAGGAAATAATGGCTGAAAACTTCCCAAAGCTATTGAGGGAGTTGTATGTATATGCCCAGGAAGTACAATGTACCCAAAATATTATAAACTGCAACAGGCCTAATTCAAGACATATACTTGTCAAACTATCCAATGCTCAAGACAAAGAGAAAATGTTAAAGGCAGCAAGAGAAAAGAGAACTATCACATTCAAGGGAAACTCAATAAGATTAAGTGCTGATTTCTCATCTGTAACCATGGAGGCAAAAATGCAGTGGTATGACATAATCAAGGTATGAACAGAAAAAAATTTCCAGCCAAGAATACTCTATCCAGAAAAGCTGGCATTCAAATATGTTGGAGATTTAAAAATACTCACAGATAAACAGAAACTGAAAGAGGACGCTAATAAGCAACCTGCTTTTCAGGAAATACTAAACAGGGAAGAAAACATGGCTCAAGCAACTGGGCTTCCATCTACTATATAGGAGGTCTGGAGTTTGATGCCCAGGTCCTCCTGGTGAAGGCAGACTGGCCCATGTGACAAGGTGGCCCATGCAGAGTGCGGGCCCATGTTGAGTGCAGGCCCACATGGAGTCCTGGACTGCATGAACTGCTGGCCTGCACAGAGTACTACCCTGTGCAGGAGTGCTGCCCCATACAGGAATGTGGCACAGTGCATGAGTGCTTGTCCATGCGGAGAACTGGTGCAGCAAGATGACACAACAAAACAAGACACAGAGGAGACATTAAAAAAGATGAAGCAATCAGGGACCTGAGGTGGTGCAAGAGAATGATTGCCACTATCCCATTCCGGAAGGTCCCAGGATCAATTCCCAGAGTGATCTAATGAGAATAGAAACAGAAGAACACACAGTGAATGGACATTGAGAGCAGGAGGGGTAGGGAAAGAGGGAGAAATAAATAAATAAGTCTTTAAAAAAAGAAATACAAAAGGGAGTTCTTCAGGTTGAAAGAAAAATACAGAAGAGACAGAGGTGGAGAAGTGTATAAGAAGAACTAAAAAGACAAAAAGAAATAAAAACAACATATAACATACATAAATCCAAAGAAAATATGGCTGATGCAAGTAATTCCTTGAGAGTAATAACACTGAATGTTAATGGATTAACTCACCAGTCAAGAGACACAGATTGGCAGAATGAGTAAGGAAATATGACCCATCTATATAATGTCTACAAGAAACCCAACTTATACCCAGAGATTGAAGGTGGTTGAAATTGAATGGCTGGAAAATAATCTTAGAAGCAAAAATAACCAAAAAAGGGCAGGAGTAGCTATACTAATATTGGACAAAATAGATTTCAAGTGAAAAAATGATTGTGAGAGACAAAGATGAACACTAGATATTAGTTAAAGGGGTGATGTTTCAAGAATAAAAAACAACCATAAATATTTATGTCCCTAACCAGGGCACCTCAAGATACATGAGGCAAACACTGCAAAAACTAAGGGGAGGAATAGATGCCTGTACAATTAAAGGGGGGGTTTTAATACACCATTATCACCCTTAGACAGAACATCTCAACAGAGAATCAGTGAAGAAACAAAGACTTTGAATAATGTATTAGAGGATCTAGACCTAATAAACATAAACAGAACACTACACCCAATACAGCAGGATATACATTCTCCTCAAGCATACATGGATCATTCTCCAAGATAGGCCACATGCTAGGCCACACACAAAGTCTCAATGAATTCAGAAAGATTGAAATCATACAAAATAATTTCTCTGACCACAATGGAATGAGGCTAGAAATATGCAAGGACCAGAGAACAGGCTAGGGCACAAAGACATGGAAGTTAAGCAACATACTATTAGACAAACAGTGGGTCAAGGAGGAAATCTCCAAAGAAATCAGTAACTACCTCAAAACTAATGAAATGACAACACAACATATCAAAACTTATGGGATGCAGCAAGAGCTGAACTGAGAGGTAAATTCATGGCCATAAATTCATATATCAGAAAAGAAGAAAGAGCTAAAATTGAAGACCTAACTGCACACTTGGAGGAATTAGTAAAAAAAACAACAAACTAATCCCAAAGGAAGAAGGAAAAAATAACAAAGATCAGAGTAGACCTAAATGAAATAGATAAGAAAGCACTAGAAAAAATAAAGAAAACAAAGAGGTAGTTGAGACAATTGATAAAATTGATAAAACCTTAGTTAGACTAACAAAGTAAAAAAGAAGATATAAATACACAAAATAGGAAATGAGAAAGGGGATATCACCATTGAGCATAGAGAATTGAAGACTATCATAAAAGGATACTTTGAAAAACTATATGCCAATAAGAAGGACAATGTAGAGGAAATTAACAAATTCCTAGAAACACATAAGCCGCCTACACTCATGAATGAAGAAATGGATGATCTCAACTCACCAATCACAAGTAAAGAGATAGAATCAGTCATTAAAACCTCCTAACCAAGAAGAGCCCTGGGCTGGAAAATTAACACAGCATTTTTAAATGAAATGGAAAAAGTAACTATGAAATTTCTTTGGAAGGGAGAGAGGTAAGAGAATGGCCTCTTCAACAAATGGTGCTTGGAGACTGGATAATCCCATGCAAAAGAATGAAAGAGGATTCCCATCTCCCAGCTTGTATAAAAATCAACTCAAGATGGATCAAATATCTTAATATAAGAGCCAAGACCATAAAAACCTGGGAAGACAACGTAGGGAAGCATCTACAGGACCTTGGAATAGGAAATGACTTCAGGAATTTCATACCCAAAGCATGAGCAGTAAAAGAAAAAATAGATGAATGGGACCCCCTGAAAATTAAAATCTTTTGTACCTCAAAGGAGTTTATCAAGAAAGTGAAAAGACAGGCTACCCAATGGGAGAAAATATTTGGTAACCATACATCTGCTAGGAGACTAATTTCCAGCATATATAAAGAAATCTTCGAACTCAAAAAGAAAAAGACAAACCATTGAAAAAATGGGCAAGAGCTGATGCTTCTCCAAAGAAGAAATACAAATGGCTAAAAAGCACATGAAAAGATACTCAACATTATTATCTGTTAGGGAAATGCAGATGAAAACTACAATGAGATACCGTCTTACAACCACTGGACAGGTGGCTATTAAAAAACAGAGGACTACAAGTGTTGGTGAGGGTGTGTATGAATGGGAACCCTCATCCAATGCTGGTGGGAATGTAGAAGGATCCAACCATTGTGGAGGAGGTTTGATGCTTCCTCCAAAAACTAGCTGTATTATGACCCAGCAATTCCACTGCTGGGTATATACCCAGAAGAACTGAAAACAAGGACACCAACCAATATAGGCACAACAATGTTCATAGCAGCATTATTCACTACTGCAAAAACTTGGAATCAACCCAAATGCCCATCAACAGAAGAGTGAATAAACAAAATGTGATATATACACACTATGGAATACTACTCAGATGTAAGAAGGAATACAATACTAACACATGGGATAACATGGTTGAATCTTGAGGACTGTATGTTGAGTGAAACAAGTCAGGATTCAAGGACAAATACTACATGACCTCTCTGATATGCACTGAGGAATTCAAGCTGTCTCAGAGAGCTAGAGACTGGATGATAGGCTTACAGGAAATAGGGGGGAGAGGAAGGTTTTGAGCCAACACCTGCTTGGGCAAAATCTATGATAAGGTGGAGGTAAGTACTTGTGCAGTGAAGGAATAAGATAGGGTATAGGGATAGTATTGGGTTGGGATTCACAAGCTGGAAGGAGGCTAGGGTTGGGATAATGGGTCAGATGGTCCATTGAATTGGGGAAAAGGTTGGGAGGAGCAGGTGAACATGAAAGATTGTCAGGTACATGGTTGAAACTATAATGTTGAGAAAACTCTTTAGAAAATTTAATAAGGAAGTTTTATTGTTTTAAGATAATTGATGGTGGGCATCTGGCAAAGGGTGCTCCTGGGGCAGGCTTCCAGGGAGTGTGTGAGTGCTCATTTGTCATAGCGCATTATATCAGTGGATGGAGACACATACAATGAGTGGGAAGGCATTGTGCCACCATCCTGGGGAGGCCTGATGTTCTCAAACAGAGGGAAGAGTGTCACTTGAGAGTCTGGGTGACTCCCAATGTGGTAGGAGACACTAGTATGTCAAGCCCTCAGCATTGTTGCAAGTATCTATGAAAGTTGTTCTTTAAGCAGAGCAACTTGGGTGTCACTGTGGGCTCTGAAGGGAGGGAGAGATTGGAATAGAATAGATGGATGACGGTGTAACTGGGACAATGAAAGTGTTCTGTATGAATGTACAATGATGGATACAGGCCATGTTAAATTTCAACAAAAATGTATAAAAATGTATAGTCTAAAATATACACCATAATGTAAACTATAACATAACCATGGTTAGTAGCTATGTTTCCTTATTTGTACATTAGTTGTAGCAAATGTAACATCACCATGTAAAAAGATCATTGCTGGGGGAAGGGGAAAGTGGAGAGGATGTTGGGTATAGGGGAGTCCCCTATATTCTATATGTGGTTTACTGTGACTTAAAACTTTTTTTGAGAGAAGTGGACGTGGCTCAACTGATAGAGTGTCCGTCTACCATGCAGAGGGTCCAGTGTTTGATACCCAGGACCTCCTGACCTGTGTGGTAAGCTGGCCCATGCACAGTGCACAAAGAGTGCCATGCTACACAGGGGCGCCCCTGCAAAGTGGCGCCCCATGCAAAAGGAGTGCGCCCCACAAGGAGAGCTGCCATGCATGAATAAAGCGTAGCCATCCCTGGAGTGGTGCTGCATACATGGAGAGCCAACGCAGGAAGATGATGTAACAAAAAAGAGGTGCAGTTTCCCAGTGCCGCCAGATAACACAAGCGGATGCAGAAGAACACAGCAAATGGACGGTCACAGAGAGGAGAAAACCGGAGTGGGGGGGAATGGGAGAGAAATAAATAAAATAAATAAATCTTGAAAAAAAACTTTTCTGAAGATATTATATAGAACTAAGATAAAAAATAAAAAGATGTAAGACACTGAGGAAGAATTGAATGAGATTGTCTTGCCTCTGTACATATAGGACAATACCTTTTACAGTAATGAAAGGCACAACCTCAAAAAAATTTTATGACATTTTTCATTTTTTAATACCCCAATTTATTTTTTACTTATTTTAAATTTTCTCAATTATTATGTATTTTGCTTCTAATCTTTAAACCTATCATTACTATTTCATTTTCCTATTAACACAAATTGGTAATATATTAGGCTTCATTTCTGAAGAAGTTTTGGATCACAGAGGATGTCAAGTATGGCGGGGAGGAGCATTGGTGTGGGATGTCATTGAAGGGGGATGCATGGGTAGGAGGGAGTTCAACTGGGAATGCATATAGGGTATATAGATATGTTTGGATTTTTTTGGGGTGTTAAAATAGTGGGGTAGAGTTTCACACAATTGAGGGAATGCTGAGTTTCCATCCTGGGAAGCTCTGTCACATTCCCAATGGAAAAGCAACAATCCACCAATTACAAGGGAAAAGACCAGTGAAGAAGGATGGTGCAGTGCTGGGTCCTTGATACTGACAACTATGCTTATGAGCCTGTGCACTTGAAATTTCAACTAGGCCTGGAGCTGCATGATTCCTAGGAGTTACTTCCTGAGAGCCTTCATGCTGCTGAAATGTGGCCACTCTCTAAGCCAAACTCAGCATTGAAATACATTACCTTCTCCCCAGTGTGGTACATGACTCCCAGGGAGGAGCCTCACTGGCACGGAGGGATTACTACCAAGCACCAGCTGGTGATGCAACTAGAAAAAGAACTTGAATGAAAGGGGAAAATTGCAAAGACAAATGACTTTATATGGCTAAGGGACTTCAAAATTAGTCACGAGGTCATCAGAGGCATTGTGCTTATGCCCATCTCAGCAGGATCTCAGAGAAAGTCAAAGTAGATAAAGCCCCAGGTAGTGGTGCTCCTGAGGGTTATGGAGACACCAGGTCCTACTGTCATGGCTGATGGCTCTGGAGTAGTTCAGTGCCTTGCCAGTGAAGCTACTTCAGAATTTGTGCTCCTGAGTGTAATGGAGTTGGACTCAGATGTGACTTCCCTACACATGCCTCTTCTGTTACTTTTACTGAACCTGTGGTTGGCAGTAGGGTTGATGTATGCCCAGGAGACTTGAATCTCTGGAGTTTCTATGTACCAGCTGGGTCCTGAGCCTCAGCAGAGTTGTAATACTCTCCAGTTTGTTAGACTTACTTAGGTCAGCTAACAAGGAGGTGAGGATGGTCAACCACCACACCAAGAACTGAGAGCACCTACAACTGCAATCAGCAGAATCCCATCAATCAGCCATGTGGGATCTAAGTCCCCTTTCAATTTGCATGTGGAGTGGGCATTGCCATCCCAGGGTCCTGAGGATTGAAGAATAAAATAGGGATTAGAGTGGAATTACTGGTATTCTACTATAGAATTATTGTAACTCTAGCAATGGGAGAAACTGTATCATTGATGTGGAAACAGTGGCCATGGGAGCTGCTGAGGGGAGGGAGAGGGAAGAAGAGGTGTGTTATGGGGGCATTTTTGGGACTTGGAGTTGTCCTGAATATACTGCAGGCACAGATGCAGGACATTATATATCTTGCCATAAACCACTGAATGGACTGGGAGAGAGGGAAATCTACAATGCAAACTATAATCCATGCTTTGCAGCAGTGCTCCCAAATGTATTCTTCAAATGTAATGAATGTGTGACACTAATGAAAGAACTTGTTGATGTGTGAGGAGTAGGGGGAATGAGGTATATGGCAACCTCTCATAATTTCTAATGTAACATTTTGTGTGATCTATGTATCTTTAAAAATAAATAAAATGGTAAGAAAAAAAGAATCCACTTTGCAGCAAATATTAAAGGAAGTCTAAGAGCCTGAAAGACAAAGACCAGAAAGTGGCATGGAGCAGAGTATAGAAGAAAGAGTAGCAGAAAGGATAACCAAAAGAGCTAAAAAATAGATGGAAATATGATATCACATATGAAAACCAAAAAGCAAAATGGTGGAAATAAATAATGCATTTACATTAATATCATTGAATGTGTATGGATTAAACTCCCCAATTAGAAGGTATTGGTTGACAGAATGGATAAAAATGCATGAGCCATCCATGTTCTGCTTACAAGAGACTCACCTTAGACCCTGGGACACAAACTGGCTGAAATCAAAAGGTTGGAAGAAGATAGTCCATGCCAATTATAACCAAAAAAGAGCAGGGTTGGCTATACTAAGATCAGACAAAACAGACTTTAAATGTAAAAGAGTTATAAGAGATACAGAAGTCCATTAAATATAACCAAAAGATATGCCTTCATAAATATCTATGCACCTAAACAGGGTGTCCCAAAATACATGAGAGAAACTCTGGCAACCTGAAGGGAGAAATAGATATCTTTACAATACTCATTGCAGACTTCAACATACCACTCATATCATTAGATATAACAACTAGACAGAAGATCAACAAGGCAACAGAAAACTTCAACAATAAGATTATTGAGTTAGGCCTAATAGACATACACAGAATGTTGCATCCAATCTCAGTGGGTTATACATTCTTCTCAAGGGACCATGGATTACTTTCCAGTGTAGACCACATAGTTAGGGCCCAGTGCAGCTCTAAATAAGTATAAAAATATTGAAATTATACAAAACAACTTCCCATATCATAAAGGAATGAAACTAGAAATCAAAGACAGGAATGAGGTAAATTCGCAAACATGTGGAGACTAAATACCATGCTCCTAAATAATCAGTGTGTTAAAGAAGCAATTGCAAGGAAAATCAATAAATATATTGAGACAAATTAAAATGAGAACACAATTTTAAAAACTTATGGGATAGAGCCAAGGTGGTCTTGAGAGGGAAATTTATAGTCCTAAATAACTATATTAAAAAAGAAGATAGAGTTAAACTCAAAGACTTAACTGAGGGAGTAGATGTAGCTCAAGCTGTTCAGCTCCCACATCCAACATGGGAGGCCCTGGGTTCAGTTCCCAGTGACTCCTGAAAAAACAAATCAAAACAAAACAAAACAAGCAAACAAATGAAAAAACAACTCTGGGAAGCTGATGTGGTTCAGTGACTGACCCCTGGCTTCCTTCATCCAAGGTCCTGGCCCTCAGTACCTCAAAAAGGAAACAACAAAAAAAAAGATTTAATTGAACAACTGGGGAAACTAGAAACTGAGTAACAAACCAATCCCAAAGTAAGGAAAAGAAATGAAGTAATAAAGATTAGGTGGAAATTTAATAAAATTGAGAAGAAAAAAACAATAGAAAAAATCAAGATAACGAAAAGCTTGTGGGAGCATATGTCACTAAACCATTTGAATGCCTGCTTCCCACGTTTGAGGTCCCAGGTTCATTTCCCAGTGCCTCCTAAAAACAAAGAAACAATAAAAGAAAAACAAGCAAACACTTGGAAAAACCAGCTCAAGGGAGTTAATGTGGCTCTATGGTTGAGCTTCAGCTTCTCCCATACGAGATGAATGGTTCAATTCCTGGTACCAGTACCTCAAAAAATAAAAAAATAAAAACCCACCAAATCTGGTTCTTTGATCAATATAATTGACAAAAGGCTACGTAAACTAATAAAAAAATACAGATGATACAAATAAATACAATGAGAAATGAAAGGGAGGAAGTTATGACTCACTCCATAGAAATAAAAAGGATCATAAGAGGATATAATGAGAAACTGTATGCCAACAGACTAGACAACCTAGATAAAATGGGAACATTCCTAGAAATTCACAAGCAACTTACACTGACAGTACATGGAATACAAGAACTTAATAAACCAATCACATGTAAAGAGACTGAATTAGTCATCAATAATCTCCCAACAAAGAAAACTCCAAGACCAGATGGCTTAATAGATTAATTTTACCAAGCATTTCAAAAAGAATTAAGAGCATTCCTGTTTAAACTCTTCCAAAAAATTGAAGAGGAAGGGAAATGACCCAACACATTTCATGAAGTCATCACCCTAATAGCAAAGCCTTCTAAAAACCCTACAAGAAGAGAAAATACAGAACAATCTCTTTAATGAACATAGACAAAAAAATTCTCAAGAAAATAGTTGCAAATAGATTCCAATAGCATGTCAAAAGACTTATACATCATGACTAAGTGGAATTTATTCTTAGTATGTAAGGCTGGTTCAACATAAGAAAATCAATCAATGTCATATACCACATTAACAAACTGAAGGGGAAAAAAGCACACAATCTTTTCAATTGATGCAGAAAAGGCACTCAACAACATCCAGCATTCTTTCTTGATAAAAACACTTCAAAAGATAGGCATAGAAGGGAAATTCCTCAGTATAATAAAAGATATATTTCAAAACCCCACAGCCATCATTGTACTCAATGAGGAAAGCTTGAAAGCTTCCCTCTAAGATCAGGGAATAGATAAGGATGCCCACTGTCACCACTGTTATTCAACATTATATGAGAGTTTCTAAGTAGAGCAATTAGACAAGAAAAAAATTAAAGGCATCCAAACAGGAAAAGAAGAAGTAAAACTCTCACTATTTGCAGATGACATGATCCTATATTTAGAAAATAATGAAATATCTATGAAAAGCTACTTGAGCTAATAAATGAGTTCAAGAAAGAGGGAAGGTACAATATCAGCATCCAAAAATCTGTAATGCTTTTCTACTCTATTACTGAAAAATCTGAGAAGGAAAATAGGGAAAAATTCCATTTACAATAGAAAAAAAACCACTCAAATACCTAGGTTATTAATTTATCCAAAGAACACGATGTATATGCAGAAAACTACAAAGCAATGCTAAAAGAAATCAATGAAGACCTAAACAAATGGAAAAACATTCCATGTTCATAGATTGGAAAACTAAATATCGGGAAGTTGTCAATCCTACACAAACTGATTAATAGATTCAATGCAATACCAATCAAAATTCTAAAAGGCTTCTTTTCAGAAATAGAAAAGAAAATTACCAAATACATTTAGAAGGGATAGAGCACATGGATAGCAAAAGCATGCTAAAAAAGAGGAGCAACATGGGAGGAATTACACTGCCTGACCTTAAAACATATAGATTAGAAAGGAGAATCCAGAAATAAGCCCTCACTTCTATGGACAACTGTTTTTTCACAAACTTACCAAGTCCTTGTCAATGGGACAAAACAGTCTCTTCAACAAATGGTGCTGGGAGAACTGGATCTCCATAACCAAAAGAATGAAAGAGGACCCCTATCTCATCCCCTACACAAGAATCAACTCAAAATGGATCAAAGACCTAAATAGAAAAGCCAGGATGATAAAAGCACTAGAAGAAAATTTATGAAAACATCTTCAAGATCTTCTGGTAGGTGGTGGTTTCTTGGATTTTACACCCAAAGCATAAGCAACAACAATAACAAATAGACAATGGGACCTCCCCATAATTAAACACTTTTGCACCTCACAGGACTTTGTCAAAAGGGTGAAAAGGCAGCTAACTGAATGGGAGAAAATATTTGGAAATTACTATCTGATAAATTGTTTAATATTCATTATATATAAAGAGATGTTACAACTCAACTATAAAAAGACAAATGGCCCAATTTAAAAAATGGGCAAAAGACTTGAATAGATATTTTTCCAAAGATGAAATATAAATGGTAAAAAAAAAAAAACACATGAAGAAATATTGAACATCACCAATGATTAGGGAATTGCCAATCAAACTACATTGAGATTCATTTCACACTTATCAGAATGGCCAGTATTAAAGAGACAGAACTACAAATGTTGGAGAGGTTGTGGAGAGACAGGAACACTTATTCACTGTTGCTGGGAATGTAGACTGGTACAGCCACTGTGGAGGACTGTTTGGCAGTTCCTAAAGAAGCTTTTGATAGATTTGCCATGTGACCCTTCAATACCAGAACTGAATATATACTCAGTTCTGCGAGCAGTGACTTCTGCACATCTATGTTCACAGCGGTGGTATTCACGATCGCCCACAGTTGGAAACAATCTAGGTGTCCATCAACCAATGAATAGATAAGCAAACTGTGATATAGTCACATGATGGACTATTATGCGGCTGTAAGAAAATAATTAAGTTGTATAGCATATGACAACATGGATGAATCTGGAGAACATTATGTTGAGTGAAGCAAGCCAAACACAAAAGGACAAATACTGTATAATTTCATTACTATGAACTAGATATATTGTGTAACATATTTTAAGATTCCTCTTAAATAGACTGTAATAGAAAGACATTCATAAAGATGCAATTAGATTAGTGGTTAATTGGGGCTAGGGAAGGCATACTAAGGTGGGTGGAGTTTTTCTCTTTGGAGAATGAAATAATTCTAAAATTTTTTATGATGATGATTGCACAATATTGTGATTGTACTAAAAGACATTGATTATACATTTTAGATAGATCATATGGTAGGTGAATATATCTCAATGAAACTGATTAATAAATAAATAATTGTTGAAGAATAGCGAGAAACTAGAGCTAGGAAAGGAGGGGAAACAGATTGAAAGGTGAAAATTTTTCTGGTTTGATTTTTATTATGATGATTGAAATAATGAAAAAGCTCTAATAATGACTGGAGTGATGAATGCAGAAGAGAAAAATAATACGGAAGGATTTTTACTTCAACATATGGGTGAATTACCTGCTGAGAACAGGTTTTATGCTGGATATTCCCCAGGAAACTTCTGAGTTCAGAAGGAAGGTAGTAAACCAGGGCAGGCCCCCGCTGGGCTTCTGTGCACCTACATCTCCCTGCACCCTGGGTTGGTGCACTGTTCTGGGCCTGCCAAGCTTCCAGGTGGCAGTGAGCTCCTGGACCAGCAAACTGTTGCTAGCTCCTGACTGGACAGGCCAGGGGCTGGTACCATGGAGGCAGGAGGACTCTGGCTAAGCGGAGTGATGTGAGAAGTCACATGCAGGCTTTGTGCTGCACCAGGAGCTTTCTCCTGAGATCCTCCACGGGGCGGAGATAAAAGCCTGGGTCCAGGACTGCTGTGGCCCCGGGAGTCTGGGCTTGGGCTGGAGGCTCCCGGATCCTGCTCCTTCTGCGGCCCTTCCCTCTGAAGCTTCAGGGTCACCTCGCTGAGGAGTCCACTTCACCAGGCTCTGGAGACTGGCACTGAACGCTCCCAACACCCGTTTTAAGAGATACAGGCGCAGGGCAGGCAGGCGAGGGGCACATTTTCACAACCCTGATGGGCCGGCGCTTCCTGCGCTGTGCCCCGCCAGCCTGCAGGGGGCGCAAGGCTGCCTTTTCTGAGGCAACGCCCCGGAAATGCCCCCGCGTTCCTGCGGGAGCCGAACAGTCTCGGCGGGAGGTGAAAGGCATAGTTCACTTGGGGCCCCTCGGCGTTGGACGTGAGGAGAGAGCCCCTCTTCCCGCGGAGGGCCGCGCAGGGCTGCGTGGCGGTGCTTCGAGGGCTTTCTTCCCTAACGTGAGCGGAGGACTTCGGGTTCCTGCGCTGCCCGCGTTAGTTCATCGTCTCCTCAGGGGACGTTCAGGAGACGTGTTTGCCCAGAGCCCCCGCTCACTGAGGCTGCCAGCGCTGTGGGTTCAGGACTCTTGCTGGAGACAATCCTGACGGAGCTTCAGAGAGGAAAGACGTCTACAGCCCTGAAAGGGGTAGGAAAGTATTGCAGCTTCCCGTGGAGAGGTCGCGGCGGCGGGCGTGGCCGAGCCCTGGGCTGAGGGGAAGGGGCGCTCCTCGTGCGCGGCGCCCTCGGTGGTCACAGAGGGGCGCACTGTTCCTGCACCGCTGACAGAGCTGAAAGAAATGTTGACAGACTTACAAGTAGGGGCAGTGCAGCTCCCAGACCAACAGGAGAGTTATGAGTGCCGCCCGTCAGTAGAGATAGGAGATCCCCTTTTGCCTCAACCAATGGTGATGTGAACTTGATAACCCCATGAAGTTTCTCTCAGATTCCTTCTCATGCAACAACATGTTTTCACTTTATCATGAATGACATATTATGAGGACATATTCTGATATCAGTGTTGTAGTCCCCTACCATCCTCTCTGAATCAACTACCACTCTAATATTTTTCCATTTCCAGCACTGCTGCCATGTATCTTACATAGCTTTCTACCTTAAAAAGGCTTGCTTGCTTCCTGTTTGTTATAGCCCTACAGATTGATGTATTTGGTTTCAGTTTTATTCAGTATGTTCTCATCTGTTATCATTGTTTATTTTAATGCACCAATTTTCCCAGATCGCACTAGTGGGATACCCTTCAAGTTGATTCAGTGAGGACCCAAGTAAGTCATCTGTATTTAGTCTAGGAGGGATTCACAGAAAAGGGGTTAAATTGTTCCTGACTTCGTTGTCCAAATTGCATGCAATGTCACAGGTCCTGTTACTTTCATGAAGTCTTGTGGACATCCATCATCGAATATTTAAAATTCACACTTACTATCCTAAATTTTCTGTTTGTATACTCTCTTGTCCATATGTCAATGCATCCAAAACCTAAAAGGCTCTCTTGGACATAACTATCTCATCCTGTCATTCTTTAAATTTGTTGATGGCTTCCCACTGTCCTTAGGACAAGGACCGTAGAGCTTATAATGGCTTTCAGGTTCAAATACTTCAATTTCCTTCAGTTCCTTCTTCTCTTAGTTTCTGCGAAGAATAGTCTGATGTTGCTTGGGTTTTGTACATTTTTCCAGTAAACCAGTTACTATCCCAAACACATTTTCTAAGAATTTGCCCAGTTAAATCTTTAAGGTTTCAGCTATACATGATGTTTTCCAAGGTTTGTCCCTCCTGAACTAAGGAAGTCCTTTAATACTAAGTGCACAATTTAATATGGTCATTTTCACTTTAAATTCACTTCTAAATTGAACTGAAACACCACAGGGGCAGGTTGTTGATTGATTTGCCTGTATAATCCCATTCCCTGTCTCTAATAAATCGTTACTTCCCTTGGAAAATGGCCAGACTGGAAGTCGAAGGGTAACCTAAAAGTATGAGTTACGTAAAAAATAGAATATATGATTACCTAAATTCTTTTTATAAAAATCTGCACTGAGTTTTTGCTTTTTGTTTTTCAGAGCAGTGAATTTTTAAGAGTAAATATTATAAAGAATGCAAGGTGTATTTCTAGGAATTGGTCCATGTTGTCAAACATACCTAATCTGTTGTGGCACAATTGCTTAAAGTTTACTTTTAAATCCCATTTTAGCAATGTTACCACTTTCATTACTAACTTTAGTGAATTGATTCTTTCCTTTATTCTTTTTTTTTTTAAGATTTATTATTTCTCTTCTCCCCTCCTCCCCTCAATGTCTGCTCTCTGTGTCTACTCCCTTTGTGTTCTTCTATGTCTGCTTGCACTCTCACAGGCACCAGGAAACTGGATCTCTTTTTTGCTGCATCATCTTACTGCATCAGCTCTCCATGTGTGTGGTGCCACTCCTGGGTGGGCTGTGCTTTTTTTAATGGGGGGAACTCTCCTTGCAGGGCAAACTCCTTGCACATGGGCACCCACATGTGGGGGACACCCCTGCAAGGCACAGCACTCTTTGCATGTGACAGCTGTGCACATGGGCCAGCTCACCATACAGGCCAGGAGGTCCTGGGTATCGAACTCTGGACTCTCCTATATGGTAGGCAGATGCTCTATCAGTTCAGCCACATCTGCTTCCCTTTCCTATATTCTTAATCAGTCTACCTATAGGATTTTCAGTTCTATTGATCTTTTCAAATAACCAAGATTTATTAATAGCTGTGTTGATTCTATTGATTTTCTATTGTCTCATTCATCTCTGCTCTAATCTGTATTTCCTTCCTTCTTCCAGTTTTGGGTTTAGTTTGCTCTTCTTTTTGTATTTCCTTAAGGTGTAAAATTATGTTATTAATTTGAGATGTTTATTTTTTAATTCGGTGTTTTTGGCTGCAAGTTTCTCTCAGTAATGTTTTCTGTGCATCCTTTAAGTTTTGATATGTTCTGTATTCATTTCTGTTGATCCCAAAATGTCTTTTAATTCCCCTCAAGATTTCATCTGTGACCCATAGGTTGATTCGAGTGTGTAATTCAATTTTCACATATTTGTGGAACTTTCATGCCACTTTGGCTAAAGAAGTTCCTCATAATTTCAGGGTTTCTATGTATGTTGTGGGGTAACTTAGGGTCAATTCTAGGAATATTCTATGTGCACTTAAGAAGAATATATTCTACTGGGTCCTGTTGGTGTATAGTGTTGTTCAAGTTCTCAATATTCTTTTTAATCATCTGTATAGTTTTTCTATCCATTTGTGAAAGTGGAAATTAAATTTTCCAAATATTATGGGAGAACTATTTCTCCCTTCAAATCTGTCATTTTTCCCCTCCATATATTTAAGTGCTCTGTTGTTTCTTGCATATATGTTTATAATTATAATGTGATCTTGATATATAGACCCTTTTATGGATATATAAATACTTTTTTGTCTTTTAAGGATATATAAATACTTTTTTGTCCTTGTAACCATATTTGTTTAAATTTTTTCTGCTAATAACTCGAGTCTAACTCTCTTTTCACTATTATTTGGGTGCAGTGTCTCTCACTATTGTCCATTCTTTTACTTTCAACCTCCCTGGGCATTTGGATCTAAAGGGGTCTGGGACCAGGATACTTCAGTGGTAGAGCACCTACATCCTAAGAACCAAGATCTTCACTAATGTAACTGCCTTGTGTACAGTTAAAAATATTTAATATTGCTATAAAGCATAGTCTATATTCCCATTTTTTAATATGTCCCCAATAAAGTCTCTTTGAGTCTTTTCTCCTCCATTATTAGATCCCACCTAGTATTTTGTATTGCATTTATTTATTTATTTTTTGGTGTTTTCTTGTTTTAATTTTATTGATAAGAAAACATATTCATAAACAATACAGTCCATCTAAATTGTACAATCAGTGACATTTAGTATAACCTCAGACTTGTGCATGCATCACTTTTACCCTGATTAGAGCATTTACATTACAGCTGAAATAAACAGAAAGAAGAAAAATAACAGAACAAAAACAAATGAAAAACCTAAATCCATACACCTGCATAGTCATCTCTCAATCTCTCTATCCTTCTTCTGCCATGTCACTTGTAGTGTATTCCTGTCTGTATATTTCTTTGGTTTTACATTTTATATAAATAGAGGCAAACAGCATGTAGCATTTTAAACCAGTATCTTTCACATTGCATAATTCCTTTTCTGTCTGTCTTTCTTCACTCAACATAATGTCTTCAAGTCATGCATGGAGTCATATGATTGACTTCATTTCTATTAAATCAAAGCTATAGTGAAATATATTTTCACGCCTACTAGAATGAAGACTATTACAAGCAAACAAAGAAACAAAAACCCCCAAAAACTACAAGTGTTGGAGAGGATATAGAGAGAGGAATTTTTTATCAATGTTGAGAATGGAGAACAGCACATATACAGTAGAAAGCTGTTTGGTGGTTCTTAAGAAAGATAAATTAAGATCTGCAATTTGACCCAACGTCACCACTGCTAGATATATATCCAGAATAATTGAAAGGACACAGACATCTCCACACCAATGTTCATAGCAACCTTATGCATAATTTCAAAAAGATGGAAACAACTCAGGTGTCCATCAATACATGAAGGAATGAACAAATTGTGTTGTATTGCATTTAATCGTCATTGACTTTACTTGCTCCTTTTTTATATTGTAGAAACATATATGGAACATATGCCTTACCATCTCAATCACTCCCAACCATACCATTCAGTAGGATTAATTACACTACTGTATTAAGGTCACCACCATTCATTACACAAACTTTCCTATCACCCTAAATGGAAACCCTGATTCTGTTATGCATTCTCTTCTCCTTGACCCTCTCACCTGCACTCAGTAAGCTGTAATCTACTTTCTGTGTCCGAACTTGCCTATTCCAGTTATTTCAAAGGAGTGAGGTCACGCAATATGTCTCTGTGTCTGACATTTCACTCAATGTCATTTTTTTCTAGGTCATCCATATAGTGTAGCATGTATCAGGATTTCATTCCTTTTACAATGAAATAATATTCTCTTGTATATATACGTACCACATTTTTTATTCACTTAATTGTGAATGGATACTTGGGTTGCTTCTATCTTTTGGCTGTTGTGAAAATGCTGCTATGAGCAGTGGTTTACAAAACTATTCTTTGAGTTCTTGTTCTTCCATTCTTTGGTTCTATACCTAGAAAGAGAATGCCAGGTCATATGAGAGGTGTGTGTCCTCCAAAAGATTTTCCACGTGTTTGCATCATTTTTTATTTCCCACCAGAAATGTAGAAGGGTATCTGATTGTCTGCCTATTCACCGATATTCTTTTTTTTCCCCTCTTTTTTCACTAGACTTTTAGCATCGTGGAACCATGTATAAAATAATGCTCTCTTTTTACGTTATGATCGTTTTTCTAATACATCTCATTTCTCTCACAGTGATAGTTAAATCTCATTATAGTTAATGGTATATCCATTTTCTGCTGTAACCATTTTATCAGTAACCCCTTATGTTATAATCTCATTACTTGATAAAATTATATCTATTTGTTAAGAATAATAACTGTTACCATGATTTCATGTTCTTTAGTGCTTTTTTTTTTCAACAAATATTATTTTTGCATATTACTAAGAGCATACAATTCATCCAAAGTGTATATTCAATGGTATATGGTATAACCACATGGTTGTGCACTTGTCTCTTCAATCAATACTAGAGCTTTTTCATTTAAATAATAATAATAATAATACACACACACCTAGAAACTTTTTCACCTCTTAATCTCTTTCTGTTTCCCCTGCTGTATATAGCTGCTATTTCTAGCTTTTCTTGCAGAATTATTTCTTTATCAAGCAGTTTTATTGAGATATCATCACATGCCATATGATCTAACTAAACTGTAGAATCAATGACTTAGTACAGTCACAATGCTGTGCTTTGATTGTCACCAAAAAATCTTTCATTACTCCAGAAAGAGAAACAGCACACCCCTTAACATGTGTTCTGTAGCCCTACATAACCACTGATCAAATTTCAAAAATTAACTCAAAATGGATCAAGGACCTAAATATAAATGTTACTACCATAAAACCCTAGAAGAAAATGTAGGAAAAAATCTTCAAGATCTTGTAATAGGTGGTAGATTCTTTTTTTTTTTTGTCTTTATTTTAAAATTGTTACATTAAAAAAAGACGAGGTCCCCATATACCCCCCACCCCCTCCCCCCATAACAACAACCTCTTCCATCATCATGAGACATTCATTGCACTTGGTGAATACATCTCTGAGCACCACTGCACCTCATGGTCAGTGGTCCACTAGGTGGTAGATTCTTAAACCCTAAACCCAAAGCATGAACAACAAAAGAAAAAATACATAAATGGGACCTCCTCAAAATTAAACTCTTTTGAACCTCAAAGGACTTAGTCAAAAACATCATCCTCTTTTATGGCTGAATAATATTCCTTTGTGTACATAGCACTTTTTGTTTATTCAATCATTTGTTAACGGACACTTAGGTTGCTCCCACCTTTGTCCACTTTGAACAATGCTGCGGTAAGCATTGTACCAATATCTATCTGAGTTCCCTGCCTTCACTTCTTTTGAGTATATTTCAAGAAGTGGGATTGCTGGTTTTATCATAATTCTGTTCTTAACTTTCTGTGGCACTTCCAAGCTGGTTTCTGAAGAGTCTGCACCATTTTACAATGCTGCTAGTAATGTATTAGGATTTCTCTTTCTTTGTAGCTTCACCAACATTTACTAATTTTTGTTTTGTTAGTGATCGCCATCTAGTGTATGTGAATTGGTATCTCATTGTGGTTTGGATCTGCATTTCCCTGGTAACCAATGATTTTGAGTATCTTTTCATGTGCCATTGACTATTTGTATATCTTCTTTGGAGAAATTCTACTTAAATCACTAGTGAAGCCTTATTGTCCTTGACTTCACTACATTGGGATTTTTTTTTTCTTTAAGCAATTTTATTAAGATATCCTCACATAGTATACAATCCAACTAAAGTATACATTAAATGGCTTTTGTAAAAATGAATGCCTTGCGCATTCATCTCTGCACTCAATTTTAGAGCATTTTCATTACTCCAAAAAGAAAAACCTTACCCATTAGCAGTCAACACTCAATCCCTCTGTCCTTCCTCTGTCATTCATAACCACTAATCTAATTCTATCTCTACAAATTTATTTATATTTACATTTTATACAAACGGAGTCTAACAATATGTAGCACTTTGTGTCTGGTTTATTTCACTCAATTTTTTTTAACATTGATGGAAAAATATTAATATTTTACTATTTTCTACAGTCCATTGATTGCTTTAGGTGTATTTTCACCCAAATACCACCCTATTTTTTAATACCATGCGGTATTAACATTTGTTCTGATTTGGGGAAGAATATGCTTAAATTTCCACTGTTTTTAAAATTTTCTTTAAAAAGAAACATAGATTGCACAATTGTTACATAAAAATTTTAGGGGACTCCCATATGTACCAATCCCTAGCCCTCATTTTCCCAAATCAACAATATCCTTAATTAGTGTGGTACATTTGCCACAATTGATGAACACATCTTAAAGCATGCCACTAAGTGTTGATTATAGTTTGCATTGTAGTTTACACTCTCACACATTTTCGTAAGTTATTACAAAATATATGATGGCCTGTACCTGTCATTGCAATGTCATTCATGACAACTCCCAAGTCCCAAAAATATCCCCAGATTATACCTATTTTTCCTTCTGCCTCCCCTGAGAACCTCCAGTGTCCACTGCCTCCACATTGGTAAGAATCCTCCCATTGCTAGGATCACTTAGATCCCATGGAGCCAATGAATGGCACTATCTTGGATGTAGTTGCAGACTCTCTCTCTGTTTCTTGAGATGGTAGTGGCCAATTATTATCTGGATAATTGTCCTAAGTGAGTCCAATGAACTGGAGAGTAGCTGTTGCAGATCTGTTGAGATTCGGGACTCTCCTGGTACATGGACAGCCCAGAGATTTGAGTCTCTAGTACTAACAATAGGTTCAAAAGAAAGGGGCAAAAGAGCCATGTTAGGAAAACCACCACTGAGTCCAACTCTGTCACATGGAGCATAAATTCTGAGTAGGGCCTGCTGGCAGGGTGCCAAACTCCTGATATGTCTGCCCTGCCTATAGTGTCCATTTGTCTAGAAAGAGAAAAGACACCTACTCAATGGGAAGAAATACTTGATAACCATATATCTCATAGGGGCCTAATATCTAGCATTTATAAAGAAATCCTACACATCAAAAATTTAAAAATCATACAACCCATTTTTTAAAAATGAGCAAGAGATTTGAATAGACACTTCTCTAAAGAAGAAATACAAACATCTGAAAAGTACATGAAAACATACTGAACATCACTAGCTATTAGGGAAATGCAAATCAAAACTACAAGAGATATCATCTTACACCCATTGGACTGGCAGCTATTTAAAAACAGGACTACAAGATTTGGAGAGGATGTGGAGAAATGGGAACCCTTATCCACTTCTTGTGGAAATACAGAATTGTGCAGCCATTGTGGACAGTTTGATGGTGCCTCAGAAGCTAACTACAGAACTGCCATATGATCCAGTAATCCTTGTGCTGGGAATATACACAGAAGAATTGGAAACAGGGCCACAAACAGATAGATGCACACCAGTGTTCATAGTGGCATTATTCACTCTTGCCAAAAGTTAGAAACTACCCAAATGTCCATTAAGAGATGAATGGATAAATTGTGGTATATACATACAGGGGAGTATTACTTAAGTGTAAGAAAGAATAAGATAACATGCGTGGATCTTGAAGACCTTACATTGAGTAAAACAAGCCAGGCAATGAAGGACAAATATTTCATGACCTCATTGATATAAATTAAGTACATTGAGCAGACTTAGAGGCTTAAAGTCTGAAAGATAGGTTTTCAGGAGACAGGAAGAAAGTTGTGACAAAATCTGTGATAAGGTGGAAGGCTGTAATTGTGGAGTGGATAGGTAAAATAGAGTGAAGTGATGCTACTGAGATGAGTGGTGCTGGTCTCTGATGGGGGGAGGGTGGGTTTGACTATGTGGACCTGGGGCAAGGTTGAGGCAGTAAGCAAGTGAACTATTGGGATGTGAAGGTAGGTGGTTAAAGTACAACATTGGGAATGTTCTTTTGGCAAATATGGCTTGGGTGGGTTATTGGTTTAAGGTGTTGGATGTGGGGCATGTAGGACAAGGCACACGTGGGGCAGGGTTCTAGGGAGTATGTAGTGTTCATCTGGTCATAGTGTGTTGTATCAGTGGCTTGAGACTCATATAATGAGTGGGAATGTGTTGGATTCCCATCCTGGGGAGTCCTGGTATGATCTCAAATAGAAGGGCAGAAGTCTTTTCAGAGCATAGGCAGTGCCTGATAGGGGAGGACAAGCCAGAATGTCAAACCCTCAAGTAACTATGAACCTTGTCCTTCAATGAATTCATCTTGATGGTTACCATGGGTCTGGAGGGGAGAGGGAGGGAGGAATAGAATAAATGAAACATGGGACATTTTTGGAGAGATGGAATGGTTCTACAGATCCTTGAATGATGGATAGACCATGTCAAACTTCATCAAAATCTATAAAAGTATATGGTCCAAAATGTAAACCATACTATGAATCATTGACCATGGTTAGCAACAGTGTTTCAATATTTGTACATCAATTGTAACAAATGTAGCTTCACATGTAAAATGTTATTAGTAAGGGAAAGGGGAAATGGGGGAGGATGTTGGGTCTATGGGAATCACCTATATTCTGGACCTGACTTCTCTTTCTCCACCCTGCTGTTGTTTCTTGGGGTTTTTTGCTGTCTGTGTCCACTCGAAGTGTGATCTTCTGTATCTGTTTCTCTTCTTGTCTTTCTCCTCTGGGATTCACCGAGATTCAATCCTGGGGACTGCTGATGTGGAGAGACGTTCCCTGTCAGGTGCACCACCTCAGTTCTTGGTCTCTGCTGTGCTTCACCTTGACTCTCCCCTTCATCTCTCTTTTGTTGTATCATTACCTTGCTGTGTGACTCACTTGCATGGGCATCAGCTCACTGCATGGGATCTTGGCTTGTTGCATGGGCTCTCAGCTTGTCCCATGAGCTCTTGCACAGGCACTCGTCTCACCATGTGGACACTCAGCTTGCCATACAGACACTCATGTGGGTCCTCAGCTCACTGTGCAGGCACCCATATGGACACTTGCCTTGCCACCCAGTCACTCAATTCACTGCATGGATGTACAGCTCATTGCATGGATGCACAGCTCACTACATGTGCACTTTGGCTCACCATGTGGGCACTGGCTCACCACACAGGCACACTTCTCTTCTTTTTCACTAGGAGGCCCCAGCAATCCAACCCAGGTCCTCCCATATGGTAGATGGAGGCCCTATCACTTGAGCCCCATCTCCTTTTCTGTAACCTAAAGCTGCTTTGAAGACAAAATGAAAAAAATAACAGGGTGAAAAACTGTAAGATAATGTCACTGTACATACAAGACAAAAGATCTCACAATATTTGTACTGTTGACCACACTTATTGTCACTATGCTATATAGTCTTATGTTTCATCCTCTAGGTTTCCTTCTAGTGATATACATAAACCAAAACTTTTCCTTTCAATCACAACCCTACCCACATATTAGTTCTGTGAATTACAATCACTGTAATGTGCTGTCATCACCTCTACCTATTTCCAAACCTTAACAATCAATCTTATTACAAATCCTGCACAAGTTAAGCCTCAGCTTCCCATTCTTTAGCCTCAATCTATCTTCTGGTGACCTATATTCTAGCCATCCCATGAGTATACTGATTGCATTTAATTCATATTAGTGAAATCATATATCCTTTGTCCTTTTGAATCTGGCTTGTTTCAAAATAATGTCCTCAAGGTTCATCCATGTTTACACATGCATCAAGAATTTATTTCTTCTTACAGTTGAATAATATTCCTTTGCATGCATATACCACATTTTGTTTATCCATTCATCTGCTGATGGATAACTGGCTTGTTTTCATCTTTTGGCAATTGTGAATAATGGTCATATGAATATTGGCATCCAAATGTCTGTTTGAATCCCTGCTTTCAGTTCTCCTTAGTACATATCTAGTGGTTGGATTGACAGGTCATATAGCAGATCTGTATTTCACTTCCTTAGGAACCACCAGTTTTCCCCAAAAGGTGCACCCTTCTACCATCCCACCGGCATTGAATAAATGTTCCTCTTTCTCCACATCCTCTACAACACTTGTAGTTTTTTAATAGTGTTCATTCAAAAATACATGAAACAGTATCTCTATGTAGTTTTGATTTGCATTTTCCTTACAACTAGTGATGTTGAACATTTTTTCATGTTTTTTCTATTTTTATGTCCTCTTTCAAAAAATGTCTATTCAAGTCTTTTGCCAATTTTTAATTGGATCATTTGTCTTTTTACAATTGAGTTGTAGGATCTCTTTCTATGTCATGGATATTAAAACCTTTGCATTGGGAGGTTTTTGATAACATAATACCTGTTTGTTCTTGAGCTTTTGAGACCATCTCTTTCTTCTTGAGTCAGTTTAGTTATTTTGTGTGTTTCTGGGAATTTGTACATTTCACATAAGTTATTTCATTTGTTAGCATACAGTGAATCTCAATATCCTCTTATAATCCTTTTTCTTTCTGTAACTTCAGCAGTAATATTCCCCCTTTCAATGCCAATGATTTTTATTATTTACATCCTCTCCTTTTTTGATCAATCTGTTCGTTCTAAGTTTGGGTATTTTATGTTTTCATTTTCATTCATCTTTTGATTTCCAAACTTCCTGTGATTTCTTTTACCCATTGGTTCCTTAAGAGTATATTGCTTAACTGCCACATATTTGTGAATTTTCTTATTCTGATACTGATTTTTAGTGGAATTTCACTTTGGTCAGATAAGATACTTTATACAATTCTAGTCTTTTAAATTTATTGAGACTTGTTTTGTGATAAAACATACAGTCTATCCTAGGATATGATCCTCTGCACTTGAGAAGAATATGTACTCTGTTGTTTTCAAACAGATTTTTGTTACATATTTTGCACACTCTGTCTATATTATGTACATCAATAGAGGTCTGCTAGGTCTAGTTAGTACATAGTATTGTTCTGGTCTTATATTTCCTTTTTGTTCTTCAGCTACAAAGTGCTAGCCAATATTGAAAGTGGTTTATTGAAATCTTCTATTTATATAGACCCACCTATTTCTCCCATCAAATCTGCAAATGTTTGCTTCATATATTTTGGGCCTCAGAATTATGTAGATATATTTTTTACATTGACACTTTTATCAATATGTGGTTTCTTCCTGGTTCCTTCTAAGAGTATTTGACTTTATCTATTTTGTCTGATATAATTTAGCAGTCCTTACTCTGTTCTGGTTACTATATTTGTGACATATTTTTCATACTTTCACTTTTGACCACTGTGTCTTTGGATTTAAGATGTGGCTCTTGTAAGCAGAATGTAGTGGAGTCATGCCTTTTTATACATTGTCTAATTTCTGCCTTTTGTTTGGGATATTTATGTCATTTAATTGAAAAATAATGACTGATAATGAAGAATTTCTGCCATTTTGCTATTTGGTTTTTGTAAGTCTTATATCTTTTTTGTACCTCAAGTCATTCTTTACGGCCTCCTTTTGTATTTAGTTGATGTTTTGTAGTTAAACAATTAGAATCTCTTCTCATCCAATAAACTAGTACTGGCATTTAGGATTACCCAGGTAAGTACCTCTACTGGAGATCTTTATTTTTTTCACACTGCTTTGATCATCTGCCCAGTGTCCTTTCCTTTCAGACTGATGAACTCCCATTACTTTGGCTTGTAGGGCAGGTCAAGTGGTAACAAAATGCAGCTTTTGTTTATCTGAGAATGTCTTAATCTCCTCAATTTTGAAAGAGAACTTCTCTGGATATAAAATTCTATAAAATTCTAATTATTTTCTTTCAGCACTTTATAAATATTTCTCCCCACTTCCTTCTTACCTCCAACATTTTTTATGAGAAATTGGCACTTAATGTTATTGGGGCTCCTTTGTACATGTCACATTGCTTCTCTCCTGCAAATTTAAGTGAAAGTTCTTGGGAAAGTTCATTAAAAATGTAATGCAATTGAGAAGGAAATTTGGTTGCTTCTGTGAAATTATGACTAACAACACTATACAATACTTTTCTCTACATCAGGCAGCTCAGTAGAAGGACAGCTCATGGATAGTGAATACATTGACTAATCTCTAGGAACTTTATATAATTTCTGAAATGTGTACATTAATAACATTTTACCCATAAAACATAAAAATGTAAACAGAACAAAATTTGAAAATATTTAAATTTAGCAACACGTTCCCTGGAACTCATATCAAAATAAGCCTCTATCTAGTACCTCTCCTTTTCAAGGTGAAAGAACAATTCCTTTGAGATCAGTAAGATGTCACTTAGGATTACATTTTTTTTTAAAGATTTATTTATTTATTTAATTTCCCCCCCTCCCTTGGTTGTCTGTTCTTGGTGTCTATTTGCTGCGTCTTGTTTCTGTGTCCACTTCTGTTGTTGTCAGCGGCACAGGAAGTGTGGGTGGTGCCATTCCTGGGCAGGCTGCTCTTTCTTTTCACACTGGGTGGCTTTTCTCGTGGGCACACTCCTTGCGCGTGGGGCTCCCCCACGCGGGGGACACCCTTGTGTGGCACGGCATTCCTTGCACGCATCAGCGCTGTGCATGGCCAGCTCCACACGGGTCAAGGAGGCCCAGGGTTTGAACCGCAGACCTCCCATGTGGTAGACGGATGCCCTAACCACTGGGCCAAAGTCCGTTTCCCAGGATTACATTTTGTGAAGGCAAAACATCAATAAGTTGTCAGGTTTGAACATTTTAAAAATAGAATCATGGGTCACTGTGAAACAATACTTATTTCCCTCTTAACTAAGTGACATTAAAAGATTTTGAAAGTAAATAGAAGAGTAAAAGTGAGAAGCAATCAAGAATCTTATATTACTCTTAATCACAGAAGACGGAGGAAAATACCAGAAAAAAACTAATAATGGATCCTTTTAGGCTCCAAGAAAATTGAGAAAGGCAGACATCATTCCATAGCAAACTATCACTGTCTTTCAATATAACAGTCTGGAGAGCCCCTGGCTTGTACTTCTAGACTCTCTGTCCTTTCACCATAAAACAAACATCTCAGATAGGTAGAGATGTGAGAGGCAGCACCTGTTGGTCCCAAGTGTGATGTATGGAAACTACATATACTCCAGAAAAACATGTTCTTAAATTTAACCCATTCCTATGGTTGTGGACCCACTGTAAGTAGGACGTTTTGTTGAGTCTTCTACAGTTAAGGTGTGACCCACCACAATCTGAATGGGTCTTATCCTCTTACTAGAGTCGTTTATAGGAGAATGAAATTGAGATACAGAGGGAAAGCCAGGAAAGCAAGAAGCTGAAATCAACAAAACCTGGAATAGAAAGGAAAGATGGCAAATGCCACCATATTCCTTTCCATATGGCAAAAGGAACCAAGGATTGATGGTGGCCAGTTCTTGAGAAGAAAACATTACATCACCTTGATGATACCTTGATTGGTTGATTTATTTTGGTTTGGTAGACATTTTCATAGCCTGAAAACTGTAAGCCAATAAACTCCCATTATTTAAGCCAATTCAGTTTCATGATATTTACAGCACCAGCCTAGAAAACTAAAACATCAAGTTCTCTAGAAAATCTTTTCATTTCAAAGAATGCTCAATAGTGGTTCAATATTTTTTGCCAGTTTAAATAAGGAGACACCTCTGAATGCATAATCTGTGTTTATGTTATCTGTTTGCAAATCACATGTGACTTCACCATTGGAGTAAGAAGAAGATCTGTTTGTGGAAGGTAGAAGCTTTCTCCAAGGCAAAAGTACACTTGAGCTTGAGGAACCTGTGCTTCAATATAAGGAGGAGCATGGAAAGTGGGAGTACAGGAACTTGGTAGTGTCAACCTCAGATTTTTTTAAGTGAAAGATATTTTCCCAAATGACACCAAGGATAATGGGAGAACATTCTAAAAATGTCATTATATTTTGCCATGTCAATCTCTGTCCTTATGTCTTATATTCTTATTCTTATGTTATTCTGCAAATACCTTGGCCTCAGAAAAAGAATGTACATTTTCATATTGGAGTTACAATTTGGTAAGACATTTATCCTGGTGGGAAGCCTTTCATTATTCCTCTAAAATTAACAACATGAAAATTCATACTGGAGAGAAATCCTATGAATATAATGAGTATGGGAAGGAATAGGAGAGCATTGATCTTTATAGATGCCAGTGTTCACATTACTGGTAGATGGTATAAATCTTGTGAGCATGGGAAGCACTTAGCCAGATTGCTAACTTGTATTTCTATAAAAGAACTCATATGAGAGAGAGACCCTATTTCCTTAATCAGTGTGAAGGGCCTGTGTCCTAATGTGACATTTTTGAGAATTCGTATATATTAACATATGAAGTGTAGAAGAATTTACTGCCATAGCACTAACTTTTAAACCAACCAGAAAAGGGGAGAAATTCTGTATCAATGTAATCCATATGGAAATACTTTTGTTTATAAAATATCCTTCAATAAGATGACTGAACTACACTGAAGAGAAACTCTAGGTCTGGAATCACTGGACATAAGCAATCAGTAGCCTCCAGCTTTTGTGTACACAAGGAAGCTCTCAATAGGAATAATCCCCAAATAGGAAATAAGACAGGATGTCTTTACCAGAAGTTTGATGCCTCTTGAGGAGTTCCAGATAATTCAACCTGGACAAGCCACACAGCGAAATACATATGAGGGATTCCTTTGCTCAAAGAGCAACTCTTGTAGAATATATGAGGATTCACACTCTACAACTGAAGGAAAATTCTCAGTAGACATTCATTCCTTAGTTAACATAAAAGTACTCACTTTGAGAAGAACCAATCATAATATCAAAGTGGAAACACTTGGTGGATTTCTCATCAGAAAAATCAGACTGGAAAAAAACCTTTCTAGTATGCTTTCACCGCCAATTAATGTAATTATCCAGAATTTGGCCCAATTGTTTTTTGAAAATTGTTAGAATGTGTAGTGATCTGGGCATGCTTCATGCAGCATTTTGTTACAAGTAAAAGTAAGTGAGATTCTGCTCTTTTTAATACACACAAATGTACAAATATATAAACACTGAAAGCTGTTACTGAGAAGTGCGTTATGCCCTAGGTTTTTTCCTTTCTTTTCTTAACCATTTTTCTTTTGCTGTAAATATAATGATACAGATCTTGGTGAATCAGAAAATCACTTTGACCATGACTCAAAAATATAGAATGCAAAATGGTATCTCTAATATTACACAGCATTAATGTACATAAAAGGCAAAGATGAATAGAGTCATGGAAGAATAAATACAACTAAATCTAATGGTGCATTAATTATCCTTTAAAAATGTGATTTAATATTTAAAGGTTTTTTTTAATGATGATAGGTTGTGGGAAATGAGAAAATACTGCAGATGTGGAGAGGGCCCCATTTTCAGAATGCCCTATATGCTTATTATGCTAATGTAACCCCAAAATGCTCACCCATGGAAATCTTTTCTTTTTTCTTTTTTTTTTTTTGAGTACTGCAAGTTCAAGGCAGGCCCTCATAAAGGGGAAGCAGGTGTTCAACCAGTTGAGGTACATCTTTTCCCCAGAGATCACTTTGGAAAATCACACACTTCATTTGTACATTACACATTTCATTTAGATTACAGCCCCTAAAATGTAATAGGTAGGAAGAGGAAAGAGATGTCCATAAAGAATTTCATTTTGTAAGGTAAACCTGTATGAGAGCTGCCTGCAGATAGAGCAAGAGCTGCACAATTAACCATGGCCCCTATTCCAGGGAACTTTTTCTACAAACCAAGCCATTGGGTTGTTGCCCGGGATCCAAGGTCTGTCTAAAGCACCAGATGTCAGATGCCACATATTTTCCTTTGTGTGAATATCTGACCAGCTGGAGGAAGGGTCCATAAGGTCAATCTTATCCTGTGAAATGTGAAATGAAACTAAAATATTTAGGGAAATTTGACATAAATCTCTCTGGAAGGAGAATGATCATCACTCTCAATCACCTAATTGACTCTGACTCACATTTCAAACATTTAATTTATTAACAAACATTTATTTAGGGTTACAAAGATCCAGACCTACACTGTTCTGGGAATTGAGTGGTAAATGGTTCAATGTTATGTTTTGGTGAGTTTGAGATCTTGGGTGATATCTGAGTCCAGCAGGATGGGATCTAGAATTCAGTGTTGAGAGAGCGATATCATTAGATACCGCTGAGGATGAACCAAGATGATTTAGGGCAAGTGTACACAAAATGGCAGATACAAGGTAAAGCAAAAAGGGAACAAAAGTTCAGAAGGGGATGGATGATTCATAGGCCAGGAATCCTCACATCTGAGTTATTCTTGAGTGGTTTCCCTGGTGGTGGTGGCCCAATGTTTTGGACTCAAAGAGGGAATTGAAAATCTTTGAACACCATGGGTTAATGATATACAAAACACAATGATTTTCATGTTCTTATCTGTAAAATGAAGATATTCTTATCTTTCTTATCCAGAGTAGCCAAGACCTTCTTGCTCTTGGGGAGTGGAGGATCCTCCCCCTATTTCTCTTGGAACACACTCCGTGCTTCTGTTGATGGGGTTGGGTTAATTTCAGGTGAAGGCTTGGGTTTCATGACAGGTGGATCTGGAAATTGGAGACAAGACAAGACAGGAAGTTTCATACCTTCTTTTTCCATTCTCAACTTTGTTCACCTAGTGCTTACCTGGTGGTGAGTGAAAACCCAGAGGAAGTCAGTTGTTAACTGAGCTATTTACAATGCAACCACCAGTGAGTAGGATATTCTTCCACTGAAATTACCCATGTATTGTCAGCAGATGGGTATGTTTCTCCTATTGGTGTGGCTATTGTAAGCTCATTTAGGAGATATTTAAGGATCTTAGCTGCAGTTAAGTTTATCCAGACTTCTGGGATAGTTACAATAGGATGGGATTCATCAATAAATAATCTCCTTTCCAACATCACACAAATTTGCTCCAGACTCCATTAAGTCTCTGTTTTCAATGGAGAGATGAGAGAGTTTTTTTTCTCATTCAGCACATCTCCTCATTGGAAAAATAGTGCACCCATTGACCATTTTAATACCTGCAGTTGGTTTCAGTGTGCAGTTGAAAATAGTGATAGAGATGAGTAGGAGCAGAAGTTTACAGTCAGTAGGGAGACTGATGTTTCAAAATTTGAGTTCAGTCAGTGCATTGCTGCAGATGGTGGGGTAGAGGGTTGTTGAGAGGAGTAAAATTGAGGATTAGGTAATAGAAGGAAAAGAGGAATCATTTATTTTGCCCAATTTTTAATTTTGTGAAGTATTAGTAATTACTTGCACATTTTGAAAACTTTTAAAGAAAAATATTTAAAATTCTCATTACCCACTTGTCCTCAGTTGTCCAATTTCCAATTTTGTTGATAACCTTTGCTCAGACATTATAAATGGAAGTCATTATAAGAAGTATTGTTACTTTAATTTTGGCATGGACTCAGGAGTGATATAGTATGTAGAGTAAAATGTATGGTACTTTGGAAATTGCTGAAAAACTGGTGAGACCAGAATGTATCAAGAGGCTTCTTTTACTTTTCAACATGCAAAGGAGGTGAATAAACAAGAGACACAATGAACATGGATATTTCGAGGTCCCAAGAAAAGTGGAGATTGGAAGGTGTCATTCCTTGTAATGGACAGGCTAGGACCATCCTTCAGTATAGTGTCCCAGGGGTCGCTATTGTGTGCTGCTGAACTCTCCATACTTACATGTTATGGTGAACACCTGAATTATGTAGACTTAAGTGAGGCAACATCTAATGGGCCAAAGTTTTTGTGTGACTGTTTAGTTCAGCAGAATGGTGGACTTATTGTAAGTTTCTCTGCCATTTTAATGAGTAATAGACCTTTGAATAATATTTATATTGGAAGCCCTTTACACATTAGCTCATTGTATCTTTTAAAACTTCTTATACATTTCAAATTATTTCCTAGTTGAGAAGAAACTGACGTCATCTGAGGGAATAATCTAATCATAGTTGTGATATGAAAGTGGCAAATCATGGATATTGCTTGCCTTATGATGAGTTTGTAGATTTACTTGAAATTGGTGGGAAAGGTGGTTTTAGTTATGAATGCTAGAGTGAAAATTGTATAGTGCCAACTGGAAGTTATTATGACCAGTCTATTAGAAAATTTCCAGTTCATTCCATACCATGTCTTCTGATATTCTTTTATAATGGTGTTTTAAATATTCAGTGTGTTTATGTCTGATTGTGAAGAGCAGATGACCATTCAGCACTGAGAATGTTCTGACTAGAAGCTCAAACCCAGTTTGAGCTTTTGTAAAGCCACTGCTTTCTCAGTGCTACCCCCTCAAAGATCCACTCTGGACATTAGTTGAAATGGCCCTCTCTGAACCCTAATGTCCATGATATTTTTAGGAGTTAGCAAACTTGAAAGATACACTTATAGGCTTCACTCAGAAAGAATGGGCCTTTTTGGACAGATCCCAGATAAAGCTCTTCAGAGATGTGATGCTGGAGAATGTGAGTCATCTGGTCTCACTGGGTGAGTCTCTGAAATTTCCATATCTATATAAATTTCTCTAATTTTCTCATTAAATGTCTAGAACAACTTGTTCATATCATTTTATATTTTTATATGTTATTTTAAATCTTATATACATAATATATTTTGTTATTTTGTAACATGCATGACTACCTAAAAAAGATTGTTTCTTTAATTTTTGCATACAGTTTTTCACCCCATTAGATTGTAATCTTCTTGAACACAAATTTCATGTTTTTCTTCTACTCAGTGTGTAACAATCAGAACAGTTCTTGGAATTCAATGAATGTTTACTTAAAGAAAATGTGAGTTTAAAATATCCTTAATAATTATTCTTCTCTAGGTATTTGGTGTGGATTCAGACTATAGTCCTAAAAACAACAGGCATATCCTTTTACACAGGAACTATTCCAGGGAGCTTGTGCTATTGGATTCTTTTAGAAAATAATAGTGAAAACACTGTGGAAATCTAGAATTTCTCCTCACTTGAAAATATAGAGGGTTCTGCAGGCTCTCTTTGCACTTGGGGATCAACGATCAGAGGTCCTCACTGTATGTGGGCACAATGTTAAGACATAATCCTTTAAAGGTGAAAAATTATCATTATTCCGTATTGCAGGTACTTTTCCCTTGGCTGATCTTCAATATTTACCTTATTCTTCTTTGGTCATTAAAATGGTTTGAAGCTGTTTGTACCACAGAAAATATGTTCTTAAATTAAATGGATTCTTGTGCATGTGAAACCATTGTACATATGACCCCTTGATAAGGTTATTTCAGTTAAGGTGTGCCCCACCTCCATCAAGATGTCTTAATCCTGAGTTCTTTAGAATAGAATGAAATTCAGGCAGAGAGTGAGAAAGCCATAGGAAGTAACAAGTTGAATCAACAAAACCCAGAGGAGAAGAAAGAGACTAGGAGATGCGATCATGTTCCTTGCCATTTGACAAGCTAAGGACCAAGGTTTGCTAGCAGACAGCCCCAGAACACCACAGTCTTGGGGGAAAAGCTTTGCCTTGATGACACCTGGATTTGACCATTTTCCAAGACTCAAAAGCATAAACTGATAAACTTCCATTGTTTCAGCCACCCAATTTCATGGTATTTGCTTAAACAGCCAAAGAAATTAAAACAAATTTTGGAACCAGGAGAGGGGTTTCTGCCTTTGCAAATAACAAAAATGTGAAAATGGTTTTAGAATTAGGTAGATGCTGGAAGGATTATAAGTGCCTTGATAGAAAAGGGTTTGAAGAGAATTTTGGTAGGAATATGAATTCTAAAGGTACTTCCAATAAGTCCTTAGTTGGAAAAGATGAAGGTATTATTGGAAGCTTGAGGATACAAATCTTTGTTTTACATTGGCAGAGAACTTGAAAAATTTGAGTTCTGACATGAAATGGAAGGTAAACTATTGAGAGTGGTGAACTTGGACATTTTGCTAAGGTAATTTCCAAACTGACTGTGGAAAGAGCAACCTGATTTCTGCTGGCAGCTTATAATAAAATGCAAGAGGAATGGAAAAAGCTGAGCACTGAACTTCTGTGTATAACAAAAGCAGAAATTGATGGTTTGTAAACTCTGAGCTTCTGGGAACGAGCTAAAATTTAAATGGACAGAAAGGGGACTGACTTAAGGAAAAATCACTTCAAGATGAGAACTGTGGAAGCTGAGATTTGGACTGAAGACAGGTTATCAGGCCAAGCGAGCAGGCATACCCATTTATGTGAAAAGGGTGAATCTGCCACAATGCTCAAAGTAGGGTGGCTTTCTGCACTATTGTTCAGTATCCCAGTGTTCTGAATTACTGGAAGTTGTACCCTTAGGATTGTGGAGTTGGGCTACCACCCCACTCATGTTAGAGGGTTGAGCCTATTCCCTTGTGATTTAATGAGTCTGGCCACCAGCCCAGTGTTATCAGAGGTTGGGGCTTTCACCCCAGGGATTGAAGAGAACAAGCCTGCTGCACAAGCTATTGGAAGGCATGAGGCTGCTGCTTCAACAATCCCAGAGAGTAAAACATTGTTCCACAGCTGAATCTCAGGCCTTGAAATCTAATGGAGCATGCCTTGCATGGTTTCTGAATTGTTTGGGATCCGTGACTCCTGTTTTCCTTTCAGTTTCTCCCTCTGGGATTTAAAATGTTTATCTTTTGCCTGTCCCTCCATTGTAAACCAGAAGCACATAACCTGTTCTATAGATTGAATAGATCCACAGATACAAATTGTGCCCCAGGACAGATGACACTCATAATTAATTTTGATTAGACTTTCTACTTCACTTTGTTTCTGATGTGACTTGAAGCCTTTGGGATATTGTGATGGAAAGTATTTTGCATAAATAAAGAACATGTATTTTTAAGGTTTCAAGGGTGATATATGGTGGTTTGAAGCTTTATATACCCCAGAAAAACATACTTAAATATAATCCATCCCTGTAGGTATATACCAATTGTTAATAGGGCCTTTTGATGAGATAACTTCAGTTAAGGTGTGTCCCACCTAATTCAGGAGGGGACCAAATCTTAATACTAACACCCTTCACAAATAAATTTCAGACAAAAACCACCACAGAGGAGTGGATGTAGCTAATGTGACTGAGCACCTGCTTCCCATGTATGAGGTCCTGGGTTCGATCCCCAGTGTCTCCTAAAAAACAAAAAGAAAAACCAAAAGCCAACAGAAATATTAAGTTGAAATCAGTGGAACCAGAAGAGAATAATGTGGCCAGAAGATGCTGCCATGTGCATTGCCATATGACAAACTATGGACCGAAAGTCACCAGCAACTATTCCCAGAATCTTGGCCTTGGGAAGAAAGCATTGTTTTGATGGTGGCTTGATTTGGACATTTTCCTGGCCTCAAAACTGTAGGTTACCTTTGTTTAAACCAACGTATTCATGGTATGTGTCTAAGAAGACTTGGAAAATAAAACAATCACCTTTCCTAGATTTGATGGCAATCCATTACCTGCAGAGAACTCAAAATTTCTGGGTTTTTTTTTCTTTTTTTTACCACCACCAAGGCATCAGGTTTATAAATCAGATGTACTTTCCCAGTTGAAACAAGGAGAGGGACTTTGGAGAGAAGGAATTGGAATTTTCCAAAGGCAGAATTCAGGTAAGTCTAGGAAACTGCTTCATGATAGGAGGGTCCTGGTCATTGGGTAAGTAGATTCCTAAAAATAACTACTGCAGATTTCCTTACATGAGTTGTATTTTCTAATGTAGTTGTCAATATTGGGAAAATTATATTGGATGTGGTCATTATACCATTTTCCACATTATCATCTATTCAAGTGTCTGAGACTTTGGGGAAATGTATATTTGTATACTATTGGATTTAACATTCACTTAATGGACCTTTTCCTTGTCTTCCTCTTGGGTGGTTTTTCCTCTCTTTACCACCCCAACATACTAGCTTTTTATAATTTTTCTTATATTTTAATTTTGAAAGTATTTTCTAATTGTCAGTATTGTATAATATTTTCTACTTCCTAGAGTATTCCTTAATTTGATACTCTTTCCCAGATCAGTGTCATATTTGAAACAAATAGAGGACCACATGATTTTCAACATTTAATTTCCCTAATGCTAGTCTACCAATTGTTTCTTTTTCTTCAGTTTTTCAGGGAGGGAATGTGATCTTAGAAAACAGATGCTTTCCATGCCACATATCTGCAGGAAAGACACATCTACGCTCTTGTCATTTTTAACCATTATCAGTGTGAACCCTGGTCTTCCAAATAGATACTTGGGAGTGTAATGAATTAGGAATTCAGTATAGACTTAAGTGTAAGTAAATTGGTTTTTAAGTATGAATCAAGCACAAGTCAGTGATAGCTTGAATTTAGGGAAAAATTAACTTAAAAACACAAAAAACCTGAGTTTTTATAAAAATATAATTACATAAAAATGGCTCTTATGCCCAATCTTTTAAAGTATATGAAGTCTTCCAGAATTGATTAGATAACTTTGCAGTTGAGATAGTGCAAAAGAAAAGATCTCTGACATGTAGAAGAGTAACATGGCATGGTAAAGATTTTACTTGGAGACTGTCACTGAATGATTAGTGTAGAGTTCATTTGTACATGAGTGGATTTTTATGAAATGAATGGTTTCTCATCTATTTCCCAGAAGGAGAATCTCTTACTGAAAAGAATGGCATTAAATATGGTGAACTGCCTGAATATCCAGAATACCTACATATCCAGAATAACTGAGCATATGTTAACTTACAAGGGAAAGAAACCCTACTTCAGCAATCTATTTGGAAAAGCTCTCAGTGACCACTCATCTTTTAATCAACAAAAACAAATTCACCATGGAAGTAAATCATATGAGTGTCATATGATTGGTAAATTGGTTATTCAATGCTCTGGCCTTACAGATTACAATGTAACTCATACAGAAGAGCAAACAGAAGAGCATATTAATGTCATCAATTTTGCAGAGCCCTCACTCACTATTCTGCCCTGAGACATGAGAGAACTCATACTGGAGAGAAACCACATGCATGTCATCTACTGGGAAAGACTTCCATAGAATCTATAGCCTTAGTCTACATGAGAGAACTCACACTGGAGAGAAACCCTATGAATGCCATATATGTAGGAAAGCCTTCATTCACTCTCCTGCCCTTAGAAAGCATGTGAAAACTCATACTAGAGAGAATCCTTATAAATGTCAACTGTGTGGGAAAGCCTTCACTCACTGTACTACCATCAGAAATCATGAGAGAACTCACACTGGAGAGAAACCTTATGGATGTCATCTGTATGGGAAAGCCTTCACTCAATATTCTGCACTTAGACAGCATGAGAGGACTTGCACTGGAGAGAAGTCCTATGAATGTTATCTATGTGGGAAAACTTTCACTTGGTGTTCTTCCCTGAGAAAACATGAGAAAACTCACACTGGAAAATAAACCTTTGAATGTCATCAATGTGGCAAAGCCTTCAATAGCTTCTCTAGCCTTAATCTGCATGAGAGAATTCCCACTGGAGAGAAACCGTATGAATGTCATCTCTATGGGAAAGCCTTCACCCATTATTATAGCCTTAGGCAACAAGAGAGGACTCACTGGAGAGGAACCCTATGAATGTCATGTAGGTGACAAAGCCTTCCTTGTCGTTCTGAGACAATATTAGAAATCTCACACTGGAGAGATACTGTATGAACAGCATCTCTGGGGAAAACTTATTTTATTTTTGTAACTTTAGACAACAAGAGAAAACTGATACTGGAGGGAAGCACTATGAATACCATATATGCCTGGATTTGATCTTTTGTATCCTGTGGACCCCTTTACCAGTCAGGTAAGATGAATACTACATTTATTGCCTACATTCAGAAGGGAGGGAAATTCTAGATTTCAGTTAGAGGTCAGAGAAAATAAAAATGATTTCTTTTTCCAATTCAAACTCACAGACTCCATGAAATCAAGGAGTCCATTGACCCCTGGTTAAGAACCCTGATATATATGAAAGGCTTTGGTTAATGTTCTGACCATACATTATATGAAAGAATATAAATAACAGCATTTGTAGGACAACTGATATTTTACACTGCATATATTGCTTATTGTTGTTGTGAAAGAAAGCATGTGTTCCGTGGTCTCTCATTTCTTAGCATTGATATTCTTTTTTTAAAAGATTTATTTATTTATTTAACCCCCACAACCGTTGTCTGCTCTCTGCATGTTCTTCTGTGACTGCTTCTATTCTTAGCAGTGGCACCAGGAATCTGTGTTTCTTTTTGTTGTGTCATCTTGCTGTGTCAGCTCTCCATGTGTGCATTGCAACTACTGGGCAGGCTGCACTTTGTTCACACTGGGTGGCTCTCTTTATGAGGCACACTCTTTGTGCATGGGGCTCCCCTATGTGTGGGACACCCCTGCCTGGTATGGCACTCCTTGTGTGCATCAGCCCTGCACATGGGCCAGCTCCACATGGGTCAAGGAGGCCCAGGGTTTGAACCATTGACCTCCCATGTGGTAGGTGGTTGCCCTATCCATTGTGCCAAGTCCACTTCCCAGCATTGATATTCTTATGCTGTGGAAACTATCATAAAGTCATTTAGGAAAATCTTCAGCTGGATTTCACTTTAGAAAATTTAATTGAAAATAAAGTTCTTTTTATGGATCCTTTGGCCTGTGAACAAGTCTTATTTTTGAATCTGTAGGATAACAATATAGAATTGTGAGCTGACATTGGTATACTAAATATTGGATTTACTAAGAACTAATATCAAGTGAAATTAACTTAAGAGATCAGGAAGCAGACATAGCTCAACTGATAGAACTTCCTTATACCATATGGAGGGTCCAGGGTTCAATCCCCAGGGCCTCCTGACCCATGTGGTAAGCTGGCCCATGCACAGTGCTGTGGCATGCAAGTTGTGCTGTGCCATGCACCCAAGGAATGCATCCCACAAGGAGACCACCCTATGTGAAGAAGCGCAGCCCACCCAGGAGTGGCACTGTGATATGGAGAGCAGACACACAAGATGATGGAACAAAAAAGAAATATTTCCAGTACCACTGGATAATGCAATCAGACACAGAAGAACACACAGTAAATAGACACAGAGAGCAGACAATGGGGATGGGGTTAGTGGAGGGGAAAAAAAAAGATCAGTACTTGAACAAAACACATCATTTATGGACAATTGTGGGTTCATTTGATAGAGGAGTCCCCACAATTCAGAATCTGTCAGTGTGTCATGCCATGCATTAGTATTATTACAAGAAGATTTTTGCAATCAAGGACATAACAATAACATCAAGCAAGGACATTAAAGGATATTGAAGGCATCAGCAGTGTCCAGTTTTCTGAAGGAAGGTACCCTCTTCATCTCCAATTTGGAATTATGGGTCCTTTATGTTAAAACCACTGCAGTCCAGACCACAAACCACCACTGGGAAGTGCGTTGTGGAGTGCATTCCAGTGGGGAAATAGAAAGCAGTTGGGCATACTGAGATTGGGATTTTGCATTGGTAGCCTAAATAGGATATGTGATGGACCTCCACTCCCTCAAAGCTGATTGTTGCCCAACATATACTCCACTGCCTTGTTCAGTGTTCAGTTCCCTGCAGTGTTCAGTTCCCAAGTACATTTAGATGGAGTCACCACCCCGTTAGTTCTTCCAGATGGAATTTATGTAGATAAGTTCTCCATTCCAGTGTCTTCTCACCCCATTGCTATTGTTTAGGAATGTGCTTATGGGTAGGGCATTTGTGTTGTCATGAGGTACCTACATCTGCCTGAAGTCCATTCAGGTATCTGAGCACGTTGCAAAAGTGTTTCTCCACAGTCACATTTTGCATGAGAATTGCTGTACCATATCCAGAGTATAGGTCTACCATGGTTTTTTTTCTACAATAAAACTCATCTCCTTTTAGTTTTGTATTTCCTCCATAAGCCAAGCCATATCATCATTAGCAATGATTTTGTCATTCACTATATTGAATATTCTGCAGAGGTGTGGATATTTTTTGCCACTATGACACCTGTATCTAAAAGACTGTTGAAAGTGTGCACCCCTCCCATTCTCCATCAATCCTAATGGAAATACAGGGCATATCACCTATAGTGGGAGCCTGGAATCCTTAGCTCTATTCCTAGGTATTCTTTTATTTATTTTTATTTTTTTAGTGTTTTTGAGCTATAGGGCCAGGGATAGAACCCAGAAATGTATGTAGGAAGCTGATGTTCACCCACTGAGCTACACTGGCTCTCCTGACTTGTTTTTTTCACCTCTCTGTTACTGTATTGTTTTTAGGAGGTGCTAGGGATAGAACCTGGGACTTCAAACATGGGAAGCAGGCACTCAAACACTTGAGCTGCATCTGTTCTCCAATAAGCATTATTTTCAAAAGAAGTAAGATCAGAATACAGATGATGGGAGCATCCTTCCTCTCTGACTCATGAGTCACAGTCAGAAGTGTCTTTCTTCCTCACTGCTCTAGTCTGTGGACAAGGAAACCTTAGCAACCTGTATGTTCCTCTTTTCTGGGGTACATCTGGGGCTTATTGGGGAGCTCTGCAGAATTTTAAGGCTTTTCAGTTCTGAGAGCCTCTTTCTCCTCCTCTTTTATGGTTTGTAATATTGCCTTTAGATCTTATTTAAAGGTACCATCTTCTGCCCTACAGCTTTGGCAGTTTTTCTGTAGGAATCACATCCATTTCTGCATTGTCTCTCCCCTGCTTTAGTAAGTAAAACCACCTTGCCTTCCTTGGTGGGCCAGCCCTGCCTCCTTTATTGGCATGGCCTCCCACTGCTGGACTTTTCTCCCTCTTGACCACCTCAGTGAAAATGGCTGATTCTGTACTTCTGATTCCAACACAAAGCAGAACATTGCTAATCCAACCACTTCACCCACTACCGTAACCAAGGTCATCAGAAAGGGTATGGGAGTCTTCCTCTGGGCAAGCCCTTATTTCATTAATGCCTCTTATGCTGTCCAAGGCAAGACCCTGTCCCCCACATCCTATCAAAGAGTGGGATGATTTAGCCAGTTGTCTTTCCTTTACCTAAAGGGCATTTGTGACCCCATGCACAATCTTGCAGGGGATTTTACTTTTTGGGAAGTCCATCACAGTTGGCAACATCACTTCCATGTTTCAGCCTACCAGAGTGAGTGACTTGGGTTTGTCTCCATCCTTCTGTTGTTGTGCGGCTCTGTACGTGTAAAAATACACAGCATTTCTCTCTTCACCTTCAGTTGTTGTGTCTTCTGTATCACATATCCTTCTATCATTTTGAGTCTACTGTTGTATACCTCTAATGTGTTTTTAAAATATGTTTTTATTTTTAAAGATACATAGACCGCACACAATGTTACAATAAAAAATCTAGGAGGTTCCCATATACCCTGCTCTCCACATCCCCCACTTTTCCCAAAGCAACATTTCATTAGTGTGGTACATTCATTGCATTTGATGAATGCATTTTGGAGCACTGCGGTGGCTTGCTCGGTCGGTAGAGGTGGGGTCTGGCTGCGGACGAGGGGTCGGTCCAGCTCTGGACGAGGGGTCGGTCCCACTTGGGATGAGGGGTCGGTCCGGCAGCAGACGAGGGATCGGTCTCACAGGGGTTGTGCGGTTCGGCTGACGGGGTCGCCCGGCGAAGCCGGCGACGAAGGGGTCGCCCGGAGAAGCCAGCGATGAAGGGGTCGCCCGGAGAAGCAGGCGATGAACTGGGGACAAGGGAGGCCAGGCCCTTGTTAGGGGCTCTCAGGACTGGAGGGCGCACGGCAGAAGAACTACCGCGGAGACAAGGTAAACACGCAAGTCCACTTTACTGAGGGAGAGGCAACAGTTTTATAGGGGCTGGGGAAGGCTGATTGGTCAAAGCCATGCCCTGTTCTGATTGGTTGCCGGCAAAAGGTCAGTGGGCGGTACTGGATGGGGGAGGGGTGGTGGTTAGGGATTGGCTGTCGCTGTTGCTGGGGGAAGGGGCAGGGTTTAGGGATTGGTGGCTGCTGTTGCTGGGGTGGAGGGCAGACTTGAGTTTCCCACCCACGCCTGGCTGTTGCTGCTGTCGGGGGAAGGGAAAAGGGTGGGCTGGATTTTTCTGCCCACACCTGGCTGTTGCTGCTGTCGGAGGAGGGGAAAAGGGCAGACTGGAATTTTCTGCCCTGCGCCTGCGCAGGGAGAAGGAAGAAGAAGGGTGCCGCCCCGCAAGGCATCGGGTGGCGCCATCTGGGAGGAGGGGCGGCCACGGAATCATGGCTGCCGAGAAGGGGAGACCCGAGGGCACTCTGTGCCTATGCCGAGCTTCCTTCAGGGGTGGCGGTGGGCCCGACCAACCACCCTATTATGGGGGCAGCAGATTTAGGCCTACCGCGGCCGCTCCCCCGCCGGGCCAGCAAACCACACTTCAGCCCAAGGGGTGACCGCATTTCCCCCTTCTTTTCAAATAAGGGCCAGGATGGCAGCAGCAACAAGTAGCCGAGGCCCAAGAGGCAGTAAGCAATGAGGGAAGCGGGGCTGAAGAGGGAGGTGAGTATGACGGGGATATAAATGTACAATTTAGGGGGTGGTATCTTGCCGTTGCAAGCAAGGGTGGCAAATGTCCAATTCTTGTTGATCTCGGCGGCTATAAGATCCATCTGCTGTTAAAAGTCCAGGATGACAGCACGTTACAGGTAATTGATCTCTTCTTGGCGGCGAAGAGTGGCTGAGGCAGACTGTGTGATGGTCTGGAGGATCGCAGCTGTGAGGACAAGTCGCGTCAGGGCACCAGCGGCGGTGGTGGTGGCAGCATCGGGAGTAGTGGAGCCGTAGGCGAGGATAACAAGAAGGCCAAAGTCTCCATAGGCGCAAGAGAGGCCGATGTTAACGGGGCGGGCCGACATGGGGCAGCCCAATCTGCAACGCAGTAGGGGTTCAAGCGAAAAAAGGAGGGGGGCGGGGGACAAGAAAGGACGCTTTGGATGGCTGAGAAGAGGAGTGAGGTCGAGACAGGAGGAAGCTCCGCAGAAGTATGGGGAGGCAAGAGCAGAAGCGTTATTGGATGCTAGAAAGCAGGCCGCAGGCCGGGGAAAGCGGGTTGCGGGCCGTTTAGCGGGGCTGGAGCTGCTTGTGAATGATGGCGGCATGGGGGGCCGTGATTACAATCTTCTGGGGTGGTAGCGGCTAGACAGATGGCGGAAAATATTATCAAGAAAGCAAAGGTTATGAGGAAGAAATAGAGTATTAAAGGCTGTGGGGGAAGTGAGAAGATCATTTAGAGGATAGGGTTGAGAATGGTATGTTTAAGACAGAAGCTTTGTGGTTTGTAGGAGACTGCTTTATAAACGAAGGAGAATGAGGGCAGTAAATATAGTAACGATAGATAGGAAGATGACAGTGAGGAGGAGTCTTTGTTTAAGGTTCCAATCGTCCGGCGCAACAGTGGCTAGGCCGATAGCGAGGGGTGTTGCTAAGTAGACAATGGCTGCAAAGACAAAATCATCCTCTGTTTCCTTAAGAATAACTTTTCTTTAAATACTTAGTAGCATGCAATATTAGAAACCGTTTCCTAAAAGCAAGTTGGCAGGGGAGCTTGGTTGCTGTTAATCTTTCCTGTTATAAAATTACCTTTTATTATTATTATCATCAATTTAGTTTTACATATATATATTTAAGAATGACCTTTTGGAATTAGCCATTTAATACCTTAATGTAAACTATTGAAGATAAATTTTATCTTTACAGAACACATTCCCTTACGTAAAGTTATCACAATACCTTTTACACTTGCCGCATGCAAATTAAATTTCAAGAGTTTATGAAAAATTAGCCATCTTACTTTAGGACAAAATACGTCTTTTTGCAAAACTTATTACATTTCCGTTAGCATTTTTACAAACTTTTAACCTTTTTAATATTCATATAAGTTTTACATTCTTTATATTATCCTGTGAAGAAAAATAAGTTATTCATTTTAATCTAGGCAAGAACAACTTTTTATGAAGACGTACAGTTAATTTTGTTAATTAAGACTTACAATTTTTTTAATTGTAGATATCTTATTAACATTTAAACTTATGTATTAATATAATAAACTTAAGTATTAATATAAGCGCTTATTTAATTTTTGGCCATTTGAATAGAGCTCTTTTAAAGATTTCCAGTAATTTATATTTACCATCCGGAGGTATCACAATATATGTTGACATTGAGCGAACAGACAGACAAACACAGAACAATTACAACACATTAACAGAAATATATAATTTATTTACAGTTGACTCATAATTCTTACTTTCTTGGTATAGCTGCTTTTAAATCCTTTTTTATATAGCATATCATAGATTATACCCTTCAAGATTTCTTCTGGACTTCATGTTGCCTGTAATAAGCCAGGAGGGAATCTTTTACCTTCCTGCTCCACAGCAAAAGTGACCCTATCTATAAGGCGAGTATAAGTGTCCGGGTCCCAAAGCTGACACGTGGTAAGCCACAGATTAAAGGGGAGAAGAAGGTCCCGATATACTTGAAGCTGTTTGAAAGAGATCTTACACCAGTGAGTGTCTAGGAGACCGGCGAGGGCCCGAACTTGTGGGGCTTGCTTAGCAGATAGGATGTTACCCATTGCTAATGGCCTTTTGGAGCCGATAAGAAAAGGGGCCCTTACCTTGAGAGCGCGGCGATGGGAGCCGAGGTGCGCGGTGAGACGAGGGGTCGGAGCCGGTGGGGCTCCGACAGTGGTCACAGGCCAAGAGAAGGCCCCGACGAGGGGAGGGCGGGACGACGAGCAGTGGAGCAAGGCAAAGGGGAGCAAGCACAGAGGGGAGGAGGCAGAGGTGAAGGCAGGAGAGGAGGTGCTCAGGCACGCGCTCCTGAGAGTTTTATTGGTGCCTCTTAATCATAGCGGGTCAGTATAAGCCCCCGACATGGAAGGAGAAAGCCATCCAGCGATTCTCCCAGACCGCCGTGGATCATATGAGGTCACCAAGGTTCAGGAGCAGCAATGCAGAGCGAAAAGATAGGGGTGAGAAGAGAGGAGAGCGTAGGGCTATGGTAGGGTTACTTCAGACGTGCAAGCGCGTGCTCCCAAGAAATCCAAGACTCCTCTTAATCATAGCGGGTCGGTATAAGCCCCCGACATGGAAGGAGAAAGCCATCCAGTGATTCTCCCAGACTGCCGTGGATCGTATGAGGTAGCCAAGGCTCAGGTAGCAGCAATGTTGCACGAGAGAAGTCCCAAGGTGAGAAGAGAGGAAGGCGTAGGGCTGTGGTAGGATTACTTCAGACGTGCAAGCGCGCACTCCTGAGAAATCCAAGGCTCCTCTTAATCATAGTGGGTCGGTATAAGCCCCCGACATGGAAGGAGAAAGCCATCCAGTGATTCTCCCAGACCGCCGTGGATCGTATGAGGTAGCCAAGGCTCAGGTAGCAGCAATGTTGCACGAGAGAAGTCCCAAGGTGAGAAGAGAGGAGGGGGGGTGCCAGGTTATGGAGTGAGGCTGTGGTGGAGTTGCCTTGCCCCACGTTGCGCGCCAGCTGTGGCGGCTTGCTCGGTCGGTAGAGGTGGGGTCTGGCTGCGGACGAGGGGTCGGTCCAGCTCTGGATGAGGGGTCGGTCCCGCTCGGGACGAGGGGTCGGTCCCACTTGGGATGAGGGGTCGGTCCGGCAGCAGACGAGGGATCGGTCTCACAGGGGTTGCGCGGTTCGGCTGACGGGGTCGCCCAGCGAAGCCGGCGACGAGAGAAGCCGGCGACGAAGGGGTCGCCTGGAGAAGCATGCGACGAACTGGGGACAAGGGAGGCCAGGCCCTTGTCGGGGGCTCTCAGGACTGGAGGGCGCACGGCAGAAGAACTACCGCGGAGACAAGGTAAACACGCAAGTCCACTTTACTGAGGGAGAGGCAACAGTTTTATAGGGGCTGGGGAAGGCTGATTGGTCAAAGCCATGCCCTGTTCTGATTGGTTGCCGGCAAAAGGTCAGTGGGCGGTACTGGATGGGGGAGGGGTGGTGGTTAGGGATTGGCTGTTGCTGTTGCTGGGGGAAGGGGCAGGGTTTAGGGATTGGTGGCTGCTGTTGCTGGGGTGGAGGGCAGACTTGAGTTTCACGCCCTTGCCTGGCTGTTGCTGCTGTCGGGGGAAGGGAAAAGGGTGGGCTGGATTTTTCCGCCCACACCTGGCTGTTGCTGCTGTCGGGGGAGGGGAAAAGGGCGGGCTGGATTTTCCGCCCACACCTGGCTGTTGCTGCTGTTGGGGGAGGGGAAAAGGGCAGACTGGAATTTTCTGCCCTGCGCCTGCGCAGGGAGAAGGAAGAAGAAGGGTGCCGCCCCACAAGGCATCGGGTGGCGCCATCTGGGAGGAGGGGCGGCCGCGGAATCATGGCTGCCGAGAAGGGGAGACCCGAGGGCACTCTGCGCCCATGCCGAGCTTCCTTCAGGGGTGGCGGTGGGCCCGACCAACCACCCTATTATGGGGGCAGCAGATTTAGGCCTACCGCGGCCGCTCCCCCGCTGGGCCAGCAAACCACACTTCAGCCCGAGGGGTGACCGCAGAGCACTGCTACACAGCATGGAATATAGTTTACATGGTAGCTTACACTCTTTTCTGGTCCATTCAGTGGGTTATGGCAGGTTATATAATGTCCTGCATCTGTCCCTGCAATATCATTCAAGGTGATTCCAAGTCCTGAAAATGCCATGTCACACCTCCTTTTCCCTCTCCCTGCCTCCAGCAACTCCCATTGCCACTGTCTCAACATCAGTGTTATAATTTAGTCCATTGTTCAAGTCACAGTAATTCAATAATAGAATACAGTAAGCCCATTCTAATCCATATTCTATTTCTCCATCCTGAGGACCCTGGAATGGTGATGTCCACTCCACCTCTAAATCAAGAGGGGGGTTAGATCCCATATGGATGAGGGATGGAATTCTCCTGTTTGCACTTGTAGACTTTTGGTTCCTTGGTGTGGTTGTTGACCATCCTCACTTCCCTGTTAGCTGACCTGTGTAAGCCCATGTAACCAGAGAGTAGGTGTTGTAACTCTGAACCTCAGGACACAGTTGGCACATAGTCTAGAGAGTCAATTCTCGACTATACACCAACCCCAGTGCCAACCACAGGTTCAATAAAAGTGACAGAAGAGGCATCTGTAGAGGTCACACCTGAGTCCAACTCCATTATATTCATGAGCACAAATTCTAAAGTCTGTCCCACTGGCAAGGCACTGAACTCCATAGCCATCTGTTATGACTGTAGGACCTGGGTGCTCCATAGCTCTCAGGAGCACCCATACCTAGGGTATCTACTTGGGTTGTGTCTTTGATCCTGCTGAAATGTGCATAAGCACAACCCCTCTAATGACCTCCTGGCTCATTTTGAAGTCTCTTAGCCATATAAACTCATTTCTGTTTACCATTTCCCCCCTTTATTCAAGGTATTTTTCTAGTTGCATCACTGTCTGGTACTTGGTAGTAATCTCTTGGTACCAGGGAGGCTCATTCCTGGGAGTTATGTCCCAAGCTGGGGGGATGGTAATACATTTACATGCTGAACTTGGCTTAGAGAGTCACCACATTTGAGGAACATGGAGGCTCTCAGGCACACTGTCTTAGCACAACTGCAGTTCTAGGTCAAGTTGAAATTTCAAGTGCACAGGCTCATAAGTAAAGCCATCAATATCAAGGGCACATTTTTGCACCACCCTTCTTCCCTGGTCTTTGCCACTGCACTTGGGGGATCATTGCTGTTCCATTAGGCAATCTGACAGAGCTCCCCTGCCTAGTAACTCAGCACTCCATCAGTTGTCATTTGTATCTGTAGCTACTATGATAATACCCAAATGAATGTCTGAATATTTTTATATGCCCTATATACATGCTCTGGAGAACTCCCTCCAAACCATGTCCCCCTTCAATAACACCCCTGCCATAGTTGAGCCCATCTGTGGCCCAAACATCTTCAAAAATGAAGTCTATTATATTGCCACATTCAAATAATAGGAAAATGAAATAGTAACGATAGTCTTAAAGATTAGAAATAGAATACAAACTAATTTAAAAAATGGAAATAAAGTAAAAATAAATTGGGGTACTATAAAATAAAAAATATAAAACTTTTTTTTGATATTTTGCCCTTCATCATTGTAATAGTTGTTGGCCTCTATGTACAGTGGCAAGGCAATTTCTTTCATTTCTTCCTCAGTGTCTATATCCTTTCTTTTTCCTAATTTTTAATTTTGTCTTCAAAAAAGCTTTAGATCACAGGAAAGTCACATATACAATATTGATGACTCCCCTATATCCATCATCAAACACTTTCCCCCTTCTCCAGCAATGATCTTTTTACATGTTCATGGTATATTTGATGCAGCTGATGTACAGATACTGAAGCATACCTATCAAACATGGTTCCATTTTGGTTTACATTATGATTTGTATTTGATACTGTACAATTTTCTAAATTTTTAGTTACCTTATGGTTTACATTATGGTGTACATTTTAGCCTATAGGCTTTTATTTTTGGTGAAATTTAACATATCCTATATCCATCATTGCACTATCTTGTGGAACACTTACATTGCCCCCAGTTACCCTGTTTCTATCTATACTATTCCGCTCTCTTCCTCCCCTCAGAGCCCACAGTGACAGCAAAACTTCACTGCTTGAAGGACTACTTTCACAGATACTTGCCACAATGTTGAGTCTACCTCATTTTTGAAAGCCAGCTTTGCTGGATAGAGAAGTCTTGGCTGGAAGTTTTCTGTCTTTTAGCACCTTAACTATGTCATACCACTGCCTTCTTGCCTCCACACTTTCAGATGAGAAATCAACCCTTAATCCTATTGAGCTTCCCTTTTACATGATGGTTCTCCTTTCTCTTGCTGCTTTCAGTATTATTTCTTTGCCTTGAGCATTGGACAATTTCACAAATATATGTCTTTGAGTTGTTCTGTTAGGATTTATTCTTTTTGAGGTGTGCTGCACTTCCTGGACAGGTATTCCCATTTCCCTCAGTAGGATAGGGAAGTTTTAAGCCCTTATTTCCTCCAACACTCCTTCTGCCCCCTTTCCCTTCTCTTTTCCATCTGGAATGACTATTATGTGTATGTTTGTGCATTCCATATTGTCATTCAAATTTCTAAATCCCTGCTGGATTTTATTCTATCCTTTTTATTTATTTCTCCTACTATCTGATTGATTTGGGATGTACTGGCTTCCACATCACTGATTCCTCTGCCTGTTCAAATCTGTTGTTGTATGTTTCCCATGTATTTTTTATTTCTTGAATTGTGCCATTCATCACCATCATATCTGTTATCTTTTTATGTATGTTTACAATTTCTTCAGTATGTTCTCCCAGTGTCTTCTTAGTACCCTTAATCTCTTCCTCCAGTTGATTAAGTTAATTCATGTTAGGTGTTTGGGCATCTCTGATTAGTTGTTCCATGTTCTACACCTCCTCCTATTTTTTGTCTCTCCATTGAACTGAACCATGTCTTCAGGTTTCTTAGTATGGCTTGAAATTTTTTGTTGGTGTCTAGACATGTGTTTGTCTTGATGGGTTTATTCAGTTGATTATCTTCTCTACTCTATGGTTTTATTATTGCTTTTCTGTTCATGGTAAGATTTCAATTTGACACTTTGTTACTTTTATTCTACTACTTGTTGTTGTCTGTGTTCCCTTGAAAAAAAAATTGGACCAGAGAAAAGGAAAGAGATAGGAAGAGAAAAAGAATAATAGTAGTAATAATAGTAAAATGTAGGAGAGGAACTGTACCAGACCTAGGAAATGGAAAGATTAACTTGAGTAAGAAGTACAGAGGAATAATAGGAGATAGTAGAATAGCAGCAATGAAACAAGAAACAAAATATTAAAAAATATATAGAATGAATTAAACAGCTGGAATGGTGAGAAGAGGGGGAAAGAAAAAAGTACAAAAGAAAGAAAACAAAAGAGGAGATATAAATGTAAACATGAAAAATTAGAGACCAAAGGAAAAAAGGCATAATAAGATGGAGAGAAAAGAAATAGGGTAGGTAGAGAAAAAATGGTAAATGAAAGTAAAAACAGAGATGAAGGAAAGGAAACATAACAAACAAGAAAAAAGAGAGAAGGGGAAACGGACTTTGGCCCAGTGGTTAGGGCGTCCGTCTACCACATGGGAGGCCCATGGTTCAAGCCCCGGGCCTCCTTGACCCGTGTGGAGCTGGCCCATGCGCAGTGCTGATGCGCGCAGGGAGTGCCGCTCCACGCAGGGTGTCCCCCGCGTAGGGGAGCCCCACGCGCAAGGAGTGCACCCATAAGGAGAGCCGCCCAGCGCGAAGGAGGGAGCAGCCTGCCCAGGAATGGCGCCGCCCACACTTCCTGTGCCACTGACGACAACAGAAGCGGACAAAGAAACAAGAAACAAGACACAGCAAAAAGACACAGAAAACAGACAACCGGGGGAGGGGAGGGGAATTAAATAAATAAAAATAAATCTAAAAAAAAAAAAAAGAATGTGGTTGGGATCAGAAATAAAAAGCAATGTTTTAAAAAAAAAAAGAAAAAAGAGAGAAGTGATTCATTTTTAAAAGGAGAAGGAAGAAGGAAAAACAAAAACAAAAACATGGAAAAGCAGCCTTCTGTCTTAGGCCCTTAAGGATCTTCTCATGCTGCTGATGTTTAATCACCCTGCAGCCTGCCCTCTGCAGATTTTGAACAGGCTTTTAGTGAGTAAGATAAGGAAAGAATTTAGAAGGAACCTTCAAAAAAGAGAGAGATCCAAGAAGAGTTAATGCAAAGAGAATGTCTATATGTTCCCTGTCAAGAAGTTGCAGCTGGATGCTTGATAACCCAGTGGGTCACTTCTTAAAGACTGGAAATCAAACCAGAGACCTCATATATGCTAGGCAGGAATTCTTCCACTGAGGTAATCTGTATCCTTAGGTTAGTTAGCCTTTCAGAAGGCTGTCCACCCCTTTCCCTTGGACAGGTTAGATTCCCTGCAATCCCCCTGCTGATCAGCTGCCTGTCTCTGCCTCTTCTCTGAAGTAATTCCTCTCTTTACCTGGGCAGCTGGGCATGAGAACCTGACTGAGGAGATCCTCCCCTCTCCCTATTGAGTCATGGTCCCTTCCAATATTCAAGAGGGGCCCAGCTGGCTAAATTTACCACAAAAAAATCATTCTCCACCCTCCCAGATTCCTCTTCCTTCCAGGGAATCTGCCACCACACTCCATTTGGAGTAGGGAGCCCAAAGCTCCACCTAGGCTATCCTCCCTGAGGGCAGGATACATGTGCTGCTTCCAGCCACTGGGGCAAGAAAACCATTTTCCCTGGCTTCCCTTCCTGTTGAGTTCCCTCCAAATGCCTCAGAGCACCTTCCTCTTCTCCATACATCCAAAGGAGCTGGAAGGATGGCACATGTCTGCTCTCTGCTCAGTTATATAAAATTGTCTAGGTTTTTTACCTTCACTTAATATCTTTGGGTTTGGGGAGGAAAGCCCTTCCCTGCAGCCAGGAGGTTTAATAACTCACAGCTTGTTGTTTGAGCTTCTTCATCTCTGTCCCTCACTCCCCTGGCAGTTGTGAAGCAGTTTCCTCATCTGCTGTACCCCAAAGCAGGTCCCCAAGGTAGCCTCTGACTCTTTCTCCTTTGTTTTAGTGAGAGGTGAGCCTTATCTGCCTAATCCATCAGCCATGTTTCCAAGTCCTCTTCCCATGTTTACTCAACTTTGACTAGAACATTTTTCATCTCCCTTCTTCTGACTGCTATCTGGTTCTCATTCTTTAAGGCTAATCATAAATATTAAAACTTCAAAAAAAAAACACTTCCCCACAATGATTTTCCTTAGTATCACATATCTCAGTTTTTCAGTGTACATATGTTTGTGTTTAGCTATTTGATACAATTCTTTTGCACTAAATTTTAAGCTTTAAAATAGCAGGGATGAAGTCTGTTTTGTCCACTTCTCTATAAATTAAGAATAGAGAATCTAATAATAAGAATCTAAGAATAATGTCTATATTGCCTCATCTGTCTGGTTGCTGAAAGAGAGAAATTGCTTAATAAGAATTTAAAGTCAGAGTAGTCCGTTTGGAGCATATAAAAATCAATATTTTCAACATTTATTTCTACTTGAGCATTCTTACCATTGTTACATGTATCCCAGAAGCAAATAAAAATATAGATCTCCCACTGTTTTCCCTCCTCTTTATTGTCTTTTAGTCACCATGTCTTATGTGAAGGTGACAGAAATTTGTAGTAAGGAACAAAACACTGCAATTTTGAGAAAGAAATGGTAAATAGTATGGGAGAGTCAAACTCTGAGATTCTAGTTTAGGGGTGAAATGGAAGTCAGAAATTGTATCTTTCTGGGCATTTTCTAGTGCTCATTTCTCTTAAATAAAATGTAGGTGACCTATGAGGTGAACTGTGGTGAGATTTTCTGTTGATTTTGAAAATAATTTCGATCAAGATTATGGGAAGTGGATTTGGCTCAATGAATATAGCATCTGCCTACCACATGGGAGGTCCAGGTTTCAAATCCAGGGCCTCCTGACCCCTGTGGTGCTGGCACACACACAGTACTAATGCATGTAAGGAGTGCCATGCCATGCAGGGGCTTCTCCTATGTAAGGGAGCCACATGTGCAAAGAGTGCACCCTGTAAAGAGTGCTGCCCTGCATGAAAAAAGTGCAGCCTACCCAGGAGTGACACGACACACCCAGAGAGCTGATGCAGCAAGATGACACAACAACAGAAAAACAGACACAGATTCCCTGTGCCACTGACAAAAATACAAGTGGGCAAAAATACAAGAAGAACACAAAGTGAATGGACACAGAGAGCAGACACCTGGGGTAGGGAGGGAAGGGGAGAGAAATAAAAACTAAATCTTAAAAAAAATTATACTTCTTAACTATGCATGCTATTTTATACTTTTACCTTTAATCTTTTTAAAGAATGCAGATATTATCACATAATATGAAATGTTTTATTAGCTGATGTGCCATGCTAGTCCTCATAGCAAAGTGACAATTCAGGTCAGAAAGAGACATTGTCATTTATTTACTTTGGAGGGAATATGATCCTACTGCAAGCAGGCAGGTAGGGCATGCATTCTCTAGATGTGATATCAGAGTAACATTGATGGATACAGTTGCCAAATTATCTTACAAGCTTGACATCCTTTGTGCCTATTGTGTCTAGAATCCCCAAACCCTGCATATAAAACAGAAAATCTACTATCTGTGAATTTCCTTCACTTTTGAACACAGGTAAAATACAAATCTTACCAGATTTTTAAAAATCTTAGATTGAAAAAAATTTTATGGGTGCATTTTATGCTGAAATTGTGCCTTTTCCTTTCTGTTCATATACTTGTCAAGGTTTCATTGCCCTACAAGGCTCCCAGTTTAAAGACTACTGTTGAGTTGAGCTAAATTGAAATCAGGAAAGAATCCAAACCTGGAAATCAGAGATAAGAATGACTTCCACCACACAGGATTTGAACACATAACTAACTGTTCCACCTGGGGGCCGTGGGTTCCATGGCCTCTTTGTGCTTTGGGAACATTAGGCTCAGTAGTTCTCAGGCACAGTGCCAGGATTTGTTTCTTCACTGTCCACAGGATTGGGATTGCCTGAGAGCTCTTTGTCCTATTGCTGTTGCCAAAATGGGCTCACTGCCCAATGCACACAAAAAATGTATCCTGTGGCACCAGGTTTCAAAGAAGAGCTTTATTACAGAACAGCTGGGACAGGAAGTGGGAGATTCAAAACCTTTGCTTAAACTGAAGAGATTCTGAGGGTCTTATAACATCCTGGTAGAGGCCTGATTATGATAATGAGGGCAGTGGTCTGATGTTGATGGATGTAGGATGACCAAATATCTGAAAGTAACTTGTTTCTCTCCCTTTTGCTAGGATACAAAGGGAAGAATTATATGTAAATTAGTAGGTAATGAGATGCAACCCTCTCTTTGTCCCAAATTCCATTTTTTGTGGTCCAGAATATCCTGTTGAGGGAATGCAGTATGAAAACCAGCTTCAACCGGTTGGTTAGACTGCACAGAAGAAACCCCTGGCTGTCCTCCAACTTACTTAATAAACATAATAAAATTCCCACCCCAGGGGTGGAGTTATCAGCCCCATTTTTGATCATGCAAGCATGATTTCCTGAAATTACTAATCATACAATTATATAACTAGCTATGTATGTTCATTCATTAGCTTAAAAGCTAATGCATAATCAAAGCAAAAGTTAAGTAGCAACAGGTATGTAAACAAGAGTAAAACTACCATGTGAGGAGTCAGGTCTGAATTGCTTTACACCAACCTTGGCTCCTGTCTGCAGTCATAACAAATGTAAGTTCTGTCCAACTCTCTTGTTAATGATTTTTTCCCTCTACATCTCTGGTTATCCCCAAAGGCCTAACATGGGACCTATCATGTGGGCCTCTGCAAGGAACTTGTTTGGGGGCATCCTTCATGGCCAGCTTAGAATAGGGTGTGTGGAGGTCATGGGGTGAACTTGTTCCCTCTCTAAATCCATCTTAGAGGTAGAATGTGGAGAAGGGGCAGGAAGCCCTGAGACTCAGTATCTCCATAATGGGGTGTAGGGCTATTGAGGAAAGGGAAGGCAGGCAGGTAGAAGGAGATGGATGAGATAAGGATAAGAGGCCAAGCAGATCCACTAGGGCAGCTAGCAGAGGGAAAATGATCCAAGATGATGGAGGAGAAAGGAGGTGGAAGCAGCAGTGAACAGATGCCAGGGACGTGAGTGCTTAGGAACTGAAAGGAGCCAGGGGAGAAGACAGGGGAGACAGTGAGAAGAGGGTCTGGGAGTGGCTTCCCTGGGGACTGGGGACAGGTAATGACTAGAAGGCATATAGCTAGGGAAGGGAGCACTGGGAAAAGGATGGAGAATTGAAGGGTGGGAAAGGGCAGTGGCATTTCCTGAGAGATGAGGCATCAGTCTATGTGATGAGACCCATGTAGACTGTGGTGTAAACTGACACAGCTGAGGGGAAGAATACAGAGTTCAGGGTAAATGAGGGGAACAGCCGTGTATGGAACATGGAGGCATGGAGCTGGGAGCCAGGTCACAGCATTTCAGGAAGGTGAGAGGTCTAAGGGTCTTCATAGAAAGTGGCATGACCCGTGAGAGGGGAGAGCTGTGGTGACCTGAGGCAGGAGACTTGGGGCCAATTTGGGGGGAGGGACAAGAATGAATGAGAAGAGAACCCCAGTGAGGATATGAGGCCTCTCTGCATGTTTGTGGTGGGGAGGGTTCAAAGGTGGAGGTGGGAGTGGTCAGTGGTTGAGGGCCAGATAAACTGAGTGAGGCAGGATTAGAAAGGTGAGATGGCCTAGGAGGATGGGGCAATTAAAAGGGCTGTGGGAGCTGAATGAAGAGTAGTGAATGGGGCTCCAGAGGTGGGGTCAATCCACAGAGGAGGGAAACTACGGAGGATAAACCGAGGCAGGGGAGGAGCAGGGTCCTGGGCAGGAGCAGGGAAGGGAGTTGGGTGCTGAATAAAGGACAGAAACTTAGGGATACAGGCCAGGCTGAGGGGTCCTTGTGGGATGGATCTGAGGTCTAAGGTGTGAGGCAGGAAAGAGGGATTTCATAAGGAGAGGTCCTGGGGTAAGCCTGCCTGGGAAAGAGTGGAAAATGAGAGAACCTGGTGACTGATGGGACAAAGCAAGCTGCCTGGAGTGAACTAACGTAAGTTTTGGGGAAGTTGCAAGGAGAGTTGACAGTCCAGCATGGTCGGAGCTGTGAGGGGCCATGACTGACTGGGGCACGCAGTGCACAAGAACTGAGGCAAGGCTCATGATAGGAAGAGGACAAGATAGGGGAGCTGAGTCCAGGACAGAGATGAGAAACCAACCAAATATAAATGGAACATTCAGAAATTATAGGAAATAAATCTCTTTGTATTGATGAAGAAATATTTGCTCATATAGCATACAGTCAAATGGTGTTTCCACTTATATTTCTTTAATATGCATCTTCTCATTGGATAAGAGATGACATTCATTTTTAGTAAATTTGCACATAAGTATTGTCATAGCCTTCATTGAGCCTTATTTTGCCTTAAAAATGTTTCATAAAATGTCATTATGCTTCCCAACAAGTATTAAAATTTGGGAACTGGAAGTGGCTCAAGTAATAGAACATCCACCTGCCTTATGGGAGAATCTCAGGAGACTCCTGGTGAAAAAGATGAGGAAGTTTGCCTGTATGGTGAGCCCATGACCACATGACTGTCTAGGTGGTGAGCCAGTGCCCACGCAAGTGAGTCACACAGCAAGATGATGATGCATCAAAAGAGAGACAAAGGGGAGACTCAAGGTGAAGTGCAGCAGAGACCAGGAACTGAGGTGGTGCAATTGACAGGGAAACTCTCTCCCCATCAGAGGTTTCCAGGATCAAATACTGCTGAATCCCAGAGGACAGAAAATGAGGGAGAAGACAACACAGACAGCAAAAACAGAAGGGCAGGAGGAGGGAAAGGGGGTAAATAAAGAAATCTTTGGGAAAAAAACTATATTAAAACTTAGTAAGCTATTTGCATTAAGATTGCATATGAAGTGATACTTGACCAACTCTAGCAGTTAGTTTTAAAAGATTATAACAAATTTAGCCAAAAATTTAGAAAACAGACATAAATTATTATTAAAACTATAAATAGGTCACTTAAGCTCATTTGAGGCATTAAGTTTTCCTTTCAGAATGATTCAGATCAATATATCTATTTTCACTTTCATATGTCTAGAGTTCAAAAAATATTCCATTTTAAAAATAATAGAATATGTGCATGAGTTTGGTGGGTAGTAGGCCGAAATAACAGCCCTCAAATATGGCTATTCACTAATCTCCATGTAGTGACATGAAATCCCCACCTCTCCCACTAGTTATTTCTGTAGACTGCTGGAAAGTGTGTGGGTGGAACTGATAAGCAATCCATCCTGGAAGTTTCTGCTACAGCACATACAGGATCCTAGGCATAGTAATCATTCACCTTCATATGTGCTGACCCTCACTGTTCTGGGGACCCACCCAATCACCCCCATATGTATGCAATCACTGTTATTACTTACTAAGCTCCCTACACACTTGAGCTGCTCTGTGAATTAAATAGAGCCCCTCTTTGTGCTGTCTGCCCTATATAATGTTTGTTTCCCTACTGTACAGCATAGTAGCTACCTAATCGCCATCATTGGTATATGTGAGTAAACAAATGGTGTGAGTGCTGCTGAACTCCCCATGTGGTTTCTTTGGAATATCTAAGGATTCTGTCAGCTTTCCTGGACTTCCTTCATTACAATTGGCATAGTTGGCAGGATATTCCAGGGAATCCCATTGGGGATAAGGCAGGTGAAACCATGTCAGCCATTCCAGATACTGTAGAGTAGACCCTGCAGTATATAGGGAATTTTGGGGGGAAATCCTGGGGCAGCCATACACATCTATGTGGTATGAGCTTGCCCAGCTGATAAACACCTGAGGACTCAGGAGGGAGTTGGGGGATGCGCCATACACTCCTGCTGGATTAGTGAAGTTAGAGAAAAGAGTAGAGAAAACTTTTATTAAGAAAAATGAGCAAAGTGCATTGGCTGCCAATCCTATGGAATCTGGCATGGTGATGGCTACTCCCCCTCTATTTGAGAGGGGGCTTAGATCCTATGGTGCAGATGGATGTTCTTTGGGAAGCTTCTTGTCCATCATCATCTCCTTGTTTGTTGTCCCGGGGGACCCTAATGAACTAGAGAGTAGGGGTTGCAACTCTGTTGAGATTCAGGGCTGAGCTGGCACATGGACAGACCAAAGATTTAAGTCTCTTGGACATACACCATCAACTCTAGCAATAAATATAGAGTCAAAGAGAAGGGGCAGAAGAGTCATGTGTAAGGAAACCAAAACTGAGTCCAACTCTGTCACACTTGGGAGCATAAGTTCCCAGGTAGGGCCCACTGGCAGGGCACCAAAGCCCTGAGCTGTCTGCCCTACCTTTAGTGTCTGGTTGCCTCCACTATTTGAGGCAATATCTAATGTGGCAGTCAATGAGATCCTGCTGAGGTGTGCATAAGCACAACCTCTGGAATGACCCCGTGACTCACTTTGAAGTCTCTTAGCCATATAAACTCATTTGTCTTTACCCTTTCCCCCTTTTGGCCAATGTCTTTTTCCAGTTGCATTGCTAATTGGAGCCTGGTAATAATCCCTCACTGCTAGGGAGGCTCACTTCCAAGAGTCATGTCCCATGCTGTGGAAAAATATTTATATGCTGAGTTCCACTTAGAGAAAGGCCACATTTAAGCAACAAGGAGGATCTCAGGTGGTAACTCTTAGGCACTATATAATACTAACTTTATATAACTTTATATAAGGCTAACTTTCAATTTCAAAATTAAAGGTTCATAAGTTATCCATCAATATGAAGGGCCCATCAATATTCCTTCCTCCTTCACTAGTCACTGCCCCTGTATTTGGGGGATTCTTGCTGTCATATTAGAGAATGTGGCAGAGCTTCCTAGGATGGGAATTTGATATTCTTTCAGTTATTTTGTAAATCTCCACCCACTGTGACAGTGTCCCATGAACACTTGAGCAAATTTATGTGCCTTTCTAAAGGTGTGCCCCAGGTGAACCACCTTCCACACACCCCCCATCACCAACTCCCCACACCAGTGATCCTCCCTGATACAGTTCTAACCCTTCTGTGATCCAAACCTTCTTCAGAAATGAAGCTAAGTAAGCAAATACAATTGCTAAGGAAATGAAATGATGGTTTAAAAATAAAAAAAATACAAAAACTTACAAAAAATTTGGAATAAAAAATAATTAAAAATATAAAAAACTAGAAAAAATTTTTAAGGAACTTAGTGTGATTTTTTGGGGGGTGCATTTTATTCCCCACTTTTTTAAAAATACCTACTTTTTATTTATTTCTAAAAGATACTTAGATTATATACAATGTTACATAAAAACTATAAGGGATTCCCCTGTGCACCACTCCCCACACCTCTCATGCTTCCCCACAATAACAACTTCTTTCATTAGTGTTGCACATTCATTGCAATTGATAAACACATTTTGGAGCATTGCCACTAAGCATGGATTACAGTTTACATTGTAATATATTCTCCATCTAACTCAATTCTGTAGATTATGGCCATATTATATTGGCCCATATCTGTCATTGTAATATCACTCATGATAATTCCAAGTCCTGAAAATGTTCCCATATTACACTTCTTTGTCCTTCTCCCTAACTTCAGCAACTCCAGAGGCCATTGTCTCCACTATAAAATTTTTTACTTACATTATGTCTTTCATCACTGTAAGCTCTGTTATCTTGTATATACAGGGACATTTTCTTCTATTACCCAGTGTCTTTCTTTCATTTTGTCTTCAAAGAAGTTTTAGTTTACAGTAAAGTCATGTACAGAATTTGGGGATTCCGATATATCCAACATCCTTCACCTTTTCCCCTTTCCCCTATTAATAAAATTTTATAAGTGTATGGTACATTTGTTTCAAAACATATATAAATATGGAAATATTGCTAGTAACCATGGTCAATGATTTATATTGTGGTTTACATTTTGGACCATTCCCTTTGTAAATTTTGATGAAATTTAACATGGCCTTTATCCATCATTGTAAGATCATGTAAAACACTTCCATCACTCCCCAAATGCCCAATGTTCCATCTATTCTGTTCCTCCCTCCCCCTCCCCTTGGGAACTGGGCAACAACCAAGCTTCACTCCTTGAAGAACAAGATTCATAGTTACTTGCAAGAACTTTGAGGGCTTAATAAAGTAGCCTGTCCCCCCACCCCCATTAGGCACTGCCTATGCTCTCGGGAGACTCTTGCCCCTCAATTTGAGAACACAGCAAGACTACCCATGATGGGAGCCCAATACCTCCCACTTATTATGTGGACCTACAACCACTGATATTACACACTATGACAAGTTGAACACACACACTCCCTAGAACCCTGCCCCAGGTGTGCCCTGTCTTGAATACCCCAGAAACACAACACTCTAAACCTGTAATGCTCTCTGTCACACTCCCAAAAAACATTCTCAATATTGTAGTTTCAACCACATACTGCAAAGCCTCAGTGTTCACCTGGTCCCTCCCCATTTCCATGGACAGTCCAACCCACCCTCGCCACCATCATACCCCACAAACCAGCACTGCCCAACCCAATAGCATCATGCACCACTGTCATGTCCACCCACTGCACAACTACACATTTCCACCTTATGATAGATTTTGCTCATATGGGCATTGGCTCACAATCTTCTCATTTCTGTCTCCTGTAAATCTACCTTCCAGAATCTAGGTCTGTAAGTCTTCTAAATTTGCTTAATCCATATCAGTGAGATAATGTAATATTTGTCCTTTAGTGCCAGGCTTGCTTCACTTAACATAAGGTCTTCAAGATTCATCCATGTTTTCCCATGTATTAATGGTGCTTTCTTTCTTACAGCTAAGTCATATTCCATTGTATGTATATACCACCATTGATTTATCCACGTATCTGTTTTGGGACCTTTGGGTTTTTTCCAAGTTTGAGCAATACTAAATAATGCTGCTATGAACATTGGTGTGCATATATCTGTTCATGTCCCTGCTTTCAATTCTTCTTGTATATACTCAGCCTTGGGAGTGTCTTTTTTTTTTCAGTTCTGGGTTTTACATCTTTATATTATATCAGGTGTTGTGGATCAAATAAAAAAGATTTATTACAACTACTCTAAAATCCACATTTTTGAACTATATTATATGTTTTGATGAGTTTGCTGGCTGATGGACACATCCCATTGGCAGTCTGTCCAATAAACAACTTCTGCTTTGGAAAAATATATATATGTATATAATGTGGAATGGGACAGTTTGAGTGAGGACTGACACTTTTCCCTGAGATCCACCAATAAACCCTGTGCTTAGGACATGTAGCAGCCTGGCTCCTGGGACTGTGTTATGAATATGGACTTGTCAGAAGTTCCTACAGATAAAAGAGATTCCCTAGCAAATGGTGGCCTGATGAATCATTCATTCCTTATTTGCATAGAGCATTCTGTTAACATTCACTGGAGACTGTTTGACCAAGTAAATGCATTATTTTTATACCACCTGCTGTACCCTTGGGGTTACATCTGTTCCTGGTGGGGAGGGAGCCAGGTCCATTGCCTACTATACACAAGAGGGGTGTGCATAGACCATTTCCGTGCATCAGCTTTGGAGTGGGACTCACTGGCCATAGGGGACCAATTCCCCTTAAGATGAACGTGCTCTGTTTCTTCACATTGGGAAAAACTGGTGTTCCATGTGTAAGTCATGTGTTTTCTTGGTGACCCCACCCCAATAACTGCATGGTCTCTTGCTATCTTCCATGTAGTGAGTCTCCTTCCATATAGGGGGTGTATTTGTCAGCCAAAGTGGTGCTGATGCAAAATAACATAAATTGGTTGTTTTTTATACAGGTTATTTATTTGGGATAGGAGCTTACAGATACCAGGCCATAAAGCATAGTTACTTCCCTCACCAAAATCTATTTTGGAGAAAGATGGCTGCTGACATCTGCAAGGGTTCAGGCTTCCTGGGTTCCTACATTCCAGGGTCTTGCTGTTCTCTGGGTTCAAGGTTCTTTTTTCTTCCTGGGGCTGGCTTTTCTTGCCTCTGTGAGCTTACTTCCTGAGGCTCCAGCTTAAGACTTCAGCATCAAACTCCAACCTCAAAAACCCTTAACTCTGTCCTTTGCCATGCCTTTTATCTGTGTGCCCCACCCATCAAGGGGTGGGGACTCAACATCCTAATCGTAACTCAATCATGCTCAGGTATGGTTCAGATTACAAGCATAATCCAATATCTATTTTTGGAATTCATAACCATAACAAACTGCTACAGGTGGTAATAGGTATCTTTCCCCAACACTCTTGTGCCAACAAAGCACTCCCTAGCATGGTAGAGGCATAATGATTTATCAGTAGTCATCCCAGGGACTTGCCAACTCCCTAGGGTCTAATGGACTAAGATGTTGGCCTCCCTCTAGTTGCATGAGTACAACTGAGATGCAAGCAATCTCTATGTCAACAGTGATAAAATGGGCAGCAGACTTGGCCCAGTGGTTAGGGCATCCGGCTACCACATGGGATGTCTGTGGTTCAAACCCTAGGCCTCCTTGACCCATGCACAGTGCTGGTGCACACAAGGAGTGCAGTGCCATGAAGGGTGTCCCCCGTGTAGGGGAGCCCCACGTGCAAGGAGTGCACCCTGTAAGGAGAGCCGCCCATCATGAAAGAAAGTGCAGCCTGCCCAGGAATGGTGCCTCACACATGGAGAGCTGACACAACAAGATGACACAAGAAAGAGACAGATTCCTGTGCCACTGACAACAGAAGCAGACAAAGAAGATGCAGCAAATAGACACAGAGAACAGACAACCAGGGTGGGGAGAGGGGGAAGGGGAGAGAAATAAATCTTTTTTTAAAAAGTGAGAAAATGGTGTGGGGCATGGGGCAGAGATGAGGAGGTGGATCCTAGGAAGAGTAAGGAAACTAAGCTGGCTGCCGGCCACCTGTACACACCCATGCCACCTGCTCCACCATGTCTCAAGGGTTTGAAATGACTGCTAAAGGGAGTTTCAGATTCTTTGTGGGGAGCTGCACCAAGTCCAGGCTGTTTTCAGGTAAAAGTTAGGTTTAACATAGAATCACCCTGTCATTGGTTAAAATGGAACTTTCAAAATGAGATATTTCCCTGAAAGTGAAATACATTAACTAAAAGACAGGGGAGCTTCACATGGCTTGGTTAATGTATCTATTCAAAGAGGGGGCATTATAGATTCAGTTGTCTCCTGTGGAAGCTAATCACTGAGCTCCTGGCTGCAAAATATCTTTTTAAACAAGTCAGTTTTATTGATACATGTAAATAAAGTTTACAGTTTATCCAAAGTACACACTCAATGGTGTTTGATACAATCACACAGTTGTACATTCATCACTTCAATCGTTATTAGAGCATTTTCATTAGTTCAATTATAATATTAAAAAAAAAAACAGAAAAAAGCAAGAAAATTCTTTACCTCTCAATCTGTTTCCCCAGCTGTACATAGCTGCTACTTATGGTTATTCATGCACAATGACTTATTAAGCACTTTTCTTGACATATTTAAATACCATATGGTCTATCCAAATGGATTTTAGTATAATCAAAATATTGTGCATTCATCACCAAAAAAGTTTAGAACAATTTCATTACTCCAGGAAGATAAACCCCTCCCCTTTAGCAGTTGTTCCCTAGGCCTGCAAAAACACTAATCTAATTTCAGCTCTACAAATTGAATTGTATTTATGTTTTATAGAAATAGAGCCATACAACATGTAATACTTTGTGTCAGGTTTTTTTCACTTAGCATACACTTTCCTCCCTACTATTAACATCTTGTAGTATTAACATACATTTGTAAAAGAAAGAAATAAAAAGAAACAAAAATAAGATACATTTGTTCAGTTTCAGAGAAGTACGGCCCCGTATATGTAATTTTACCCATATCCTATTTCACATGTGGTTTTCCTATGCTATACAGTCCCATGTTCTATATTTTTTTAGCTTTCCTTTTAGTAATACATATGACCTTAAATGTTCCCTTTAAACCACTTCCATATCCCACATAATAGTACTGCTAGTTATAAACATTATATTGGGCTTCAAACTTTTCTATTCATCTTCAATTAACATACATCCTTCTTAAAAATTCTGTACAAGTTAATCCTCAGCTTTTCATTCTCTAACTTCCTTCTATTTTCTGGCGACCCATATTCAAGTTACTAAATCCACAAGATTACATGATATATTGTTCATCATAGTGCATTCATATAGTATTTGGCCTTTTGTATCTGGCTGGCATCACTAACATAATTTACTCCAAGTTTATCCATGTTGTTATATGCTTTGTGACTTTGTTTTTACAGCTACATAATATAGCATCATGTGTATATAGCACAGTTGATGGACATCTGGGTTGTTTGCAAACTTTGGCAATCATTAATAATGCCGCTATGAACAGTGGTGTGCTGTCTTGTCACATCACTGGTCTCAATTCTTGTGGGTATATATGTAGTAATGACACTGTTGGGTAACATGGCCAAGTCTATATCCAAATTTGTTAGGAGATGCCATTCCTCCACAGTGGCTATACCATTCTACAATCCCACCAACAGTGAATAAGCATTCCTATCTCTCCACATCCTCTCCAACTTTCACGGTTTTCCAGTTTTTTAGAGTGGCCAAGCTAATAAGTGAAATGATATTTCATGGTATTTTTCATTTGAATTTTCATAATTGTTTGTGAGGTTGAAAACTTTTTCATGTGTTTTTTCACAACTTAAACATCTTTGGAAAGTTGCCTTTTCAAATGTTTAACACATTTTTTAATTGGGTAGTTTGTCTTTTTATTCTCGAGTTGTATGACCTCTTTACATATCATTGGTATTAAACCCATATCAGATATGTGATCATCAAATGTTTTCATGGAATGAGTCAGCTAACTCTTCACCCTTTTGAAAAGGTCTCTTGACATGCAAGTATTTCATTTTGAGGCAGTCCTATTTATCTATTTGTTGAGCCAAGAATCAAAGAATGGCAAGATGAAAGTCTCCTTCTAATCTTTATGAAAGAGAAGTTGAGCATACAAGTAAACTCACCATCTAATCAGATGCCTAGACATCAGGAAAAAAATACAAAGCATACTAAGAAAGTGGAAAAAATGGCCCAACCAAAGGAATATATCAAAGGCCCAGAGGAGATGCAGGAATTCAAACAACTAATCAATGAGATGCACAAAAATTTCCAAAATCAAATTAATAAGATGAAAGTCAATATGACTACAGAGATAAAAGACATCTAATATGACAAAAGAGATAAAAGATATCAAGAAGAAAGCAAGAACAAAGAATGTGAAAGCCTGAAAAGTAACAGAGCTCATGGGAAAGACACAAGTGGTATCAAAGCCACATTAGAGGCATACAACAGCAGTCCTCAAATGATAGAATAAGTTATGCAGAAGACAGAACAGCTGAAATGGAAAAGAAAAATGCTTATATCAGGACAACCAAAAAAAGAGATGAAGACAAACGCATCTACCCAGTCTAAGAGACTGAGAGCATGAAAATGATAATCCTAACTGTAGCAAATGTCCAAAAAAGAAAAATCCCCTGAAAGACTGTTCAGGAGGCAATAAATTCACTTTAGGTAAAGGAAGAACAACTGGCTACACCATCTCACTCATGGTCAGGATATGGATGAGGTGTCCCACCTTGGAGGGCATTGGAGGCATTAATGAAACAAGGCCTGCCCTGGGACATAGCCCTGTACCTAAATTTCAGTGAGAGTGATGGGCAAAATGACAGAAAATATCCACAACACTGTTCTGTTTTGGGCTGATCAGAAGCCCAGCATCTGCCATTTTCACTGAAGTGGCCCAGAGGGAGAGAATGGGAAACTGTGCCAGAAGGGCCAGAGAGGGAACACAAAGAACTACCAAGAGAAGAAAACTGAGGGGGCATGGCTGCCCATCTAGGAGAACAATGTGGCTTTATCACAGCAAAGCAGGGTGGAGACAAATCAGCAAATATGATCCCTACAGAAAAACTGCTGTTATGTGAAAGAATGTGGCCCTCTTAATTAAGAGAGTAAGGCCCTACTAAAAGCCATAAAAGAGAAAAAGAGCTCTCATGTGGGAAAAAGAGTTTCACCTGTTCTGTTGTAGATGTTGCCTTATTGCAGATGTTGCAGTTATTCCCTATTGTAGATGGTGTTGCAGTTCTGATAGCAAACAGCTGCTTGGTAGTTTCCAAACAATACAATGTGGAAACAAGGGTCAAGGCTCTCAGTTCCAGAAGCTGAGTCCCCTGGTCCCATCTTTATCTCCTCTCTTGTCTTTCTGTTTTATTTCTTTAAGTTTTATGCCACCTTTCCTTTGAGCCAACTTATCACTGAGATGCTCTCAGCAAATGGCACCCAACATGGGGCATGAAGGGAAGAAGGCTTACTGAAACTGCTGCCAAACAGGGACCCAAAGGGAAGAAGGATCACCTCAAGTGAAATAAAAGTCAGTGTAATGGTGCAGAGACCTGAGTGGTCTGGAAAGCCTTTGAAGTCCTCAAGGGTTTGCTTCTATTTCCCCAAGAGACTATGAAAGTTCCTGTGGAATCCAGAACTTTTGGTCATGCAGATGAAGAGACAAACACTGGGAACTGCACAGCTGGTTCTCTTTCTGAAGACTAGAATGGCTTTACATCAAATTATTTAAACTATAGAACTTGTTCAAGCATGGCATCATAAAGCAAGTACAGCTTGGGGACAGAAAGAGATTAAGAAAGAAATTGAGAGGAGGAAAACTGGAAAAGAAATGTGGAATTATAAAAGTAAACAATGAAGAAATTCTACATTAATAGACTTGGAACAGCTTTTGAGTTTGTTTGATGTCAGTGTGTGTGTTGTAATTGTGTAATTGTTCAAAAAAGAAAAAGAGATAAAAAGAAAAGCAAAAAAGAAAAAAGAGGGAAAGAGGAAGGAAGAAAAAAGAAAAAGGAAGGAAAAACAAAAAGGAAGGAAAAAGAAAGAGAAAGGAAAAGGAAGAAAAAAGAGAGAAAAAGGAAAATAGAAACAGAAAGGAAGGATAAAATGAAAGATTAAAAGTTAAGTGAGGAGTGGAGGCAAGATGGTCGCTGAGTGAACTCGCCTTTGCGGTAGGTCCCAGGAGGAGATGGTTGGGCGTGGCTGCAGGCTCTCCAAAGCCGGGCTTTTTTGGGATTTTTGCAGGGCAGAAGTGCCTGGACATCGATTGGGTGGAAAGGTAACGGAGAGGATTGGTCTAGTAGATATAGTTTGTGTTCTATTGCCTCTGGGTGAGACCCGCGTGGGCTCCTCCCTGCTGGGGGTGGGGGGAGTCACGGTTCAGCCCAGTGGCACCGATTTTACATGGCTCTGAGCTGTCAAGGAGTTCACGAGCTCTGAGCGAGCTGTGCATGGGTTGATGCGACGGGTCGCCTTTGCAGTGGGATTTGGGAAGATAGACGGTGCTTTGTTTTGAAGTGGGAGAAACTGGTGATTGCGAAAATAAACAATAGTGCTTCTGCCTGAAGCCAAACCCCCAAAAGCCCAGCAGCCGGTCTCCAACCCAAATAGGCTGTAGGCAATAAAGAGACGTAATCAGAAAGTTGTATTAGGCTGCGGCAAGGGAGGGGGATACGTCTGAAAGCAGATTAGGGAATATTTTGCGAAGCTTGGGAAATCCAATTTTTGAATCTGTTTTCGGCATCACAGGCCGGGCTTCAGATCTGTACTAGCAAAGTGGCTGCGGTGTAGAGGCGCCCTCTAGTGGCAGAGGTTTGGAATCACAGGACGGGAGCTGTCTAAAAGCTGAAGTGAAATATACTAATGAGCCCAGCTAAGTAAATGAATTGCAGGGTTCAGTCATAATAAAGTTTGCGGATCTGACTTCCCCCTTAAGGCTGGCACCCAGCTGAGGGGATCCCAGAGGGCTGTATTACACTGTGGGGCTCCCAGGCTTCCTGTAGACCAGATTGGAGGGTGCCAAGTCTGAATTCCCTAAAATCTGGTGGCCCACACCACAGAGACTCACATCTCTTGAGACCTCAATATCTCAGACTTTCCATCCCTGAATCCATCACGCACTGAGGTCCATCTGAGGTCCTTAAATGCCCTAGCCTTCAACGCTGGCGTTCTTTCCTTATCGTTTCATTTTGTTTTGTTTTTATTTTCATTTTGACTTATTCTTTACTTTTTTCAATTTCCTGATTGCTAACACCGCATTATCCCCTAGTCTTCTCTCACAGCGTATCCCCCAAAGTCTTTCTTTTACTCAGTTATTTAAGGCTTTTTTTCATGGTAGGTGCTGTGAAGTGGGTGTTTTAATTCTGGGTCGTGCATATCTGTTTTTTTTTTCTTTCCCCTATCTGTTCCCCACCCCTTGCCCATCCCCTTCTACTTTCTTCCTCTCGTCCCTTCCCCCCACTTTCTTTTTTTTTCTTTCTTTCTTTTTTTCTGTTGTCTCTCTCCCTCTTGTCCCTCATATTCTACTTAGTTTATTTTAACTCAATTATAAAATAGGTGCGGCAGGAAACACCTCACATTCACTGGGGTTTTCTCATCCTCCACTGCCTCATTTCTGTGTGAACTGATTTAGCCTACCTGCACTATCCTCTTCCCCCTACATCTTGATACCCGCCACCATCTACTGGCTCTCCCATATTCCACCTCCCACCTCCCTTTCTTCGATCCACGAAGGGTCTAAGTCTTAACTTCTAATACCTATGTTTTGTTTCCTGTCTGTTATCCACTCTTGAAACTATTACCATTTTTTTTCTCTTTCCCTCTCTCACGAAATCAATAGCTTTTTAGCTCATACCATAATCCTACCATATTCAATCACCTACCTCATAATAGGTACTCTACCTACTGCTATAACTCTACACAATTTACATAAATCTAACCTCCATCCTCCCAGATCTCATATTCTTGCTTTGCTAACATATATCACCAATATTACTTTACACTTTTCCCTTGCTTACACAATTGCCTTCCCCCAACACTAATACTTTCCTTAAAAGTGAACTTAACCAACAACAAGAAACTAGAATAAGAAGAAAAAAGTGACAAAGAGAAGATATAACACCTATGCAAAAATAACAGCTAATTAACCTCCAAGAGCAGACAAAGAAGCTAAGGAACTGATTAAATCCGTCAAGATAAAGAGATGACCAGAAAGCAACAAAACTCTACAAACCAAACCAGTAATCAGGAAAACATGGCTGAATCCAATCAACAAACCAATAATCACGAAGGGGAGCAAAACTTGACACAAGCAATGAAAGATCTCAGAACATTTATCACCGACAAATTTGACGAAGTAATGAAAGAGGTTAACAACATGAAGACATCACTTGGAGGGGAAATTGCAGACATACGAAAAAACATAACAGATATGATGGGAATGAACACCACAGTTCAAGAAATCAAAAATACACTTGCAGCAAATATCAGCAGACTAGAAGAGACAGAGCAGAGAATTAGTGATGTGGAAGACAGTACTTCAGAAATCAAACAGATAGTAGAAGGGGTCAATAAGAAGATAGAAAAAATCCAATTAGGATTTAGGGACCTGAATGACAATGCAAAACACTCAAACATACGTATTATAGGCATTCCAGAAGGTGAAGAGAAGGGAAAGGGGTCAGAAGGAATGCTGCAGGAAATAATGGCTGAAAACTTCCCAAATCTACTGAAAGAGACAGATGTACATATACAAGAAGCACAGCACACTCCACAAGTCATAAACCCCAACAGGCCCACCCCAAGACATATACTTGTCAAATTATCCAATGCTCAAGACAAAGAGAAAATCCTAAAAGCAGCAAGAGAAAAGAAAACCATCACATACAAGGGAAGCTCAATTAGATTAAGTGCTGATTTCTCTTCTGAAACCATGGAGGCAAGAAGGCAGTGGTATGATATAGTCAAGGTACTAAAGGAAAGAAATTTCCAACCAAGAATACTCTATCCAGCTAAATTAGCATTCAAACATGATGGAGAGTTCAAAATATTCGCAGACAAACAGAAACTGAAAGAGTATACCAACAAGAAACCTCCCCTTCAAGAAATTCTAAAGGGAGTTCTACAGGAAGAAAGGAAAAAACAGGAAAGGCAGAGTTGGAGGAGAGTATAAGACCAACAACAATAACAAAAAAGACAAAAAAATATACAAACAAAATATGACAAACACAAATCCAATCAAAATATGGCTAGCACAAATAATTCCTTGACAGTAATAACACTGAATGTCAATGGATTAAACTCACCTATCAAAAGATTCAGACTGGGACATTGGATAAGGAAATATGACCCATCCATATGCTGTCTACAAGAGACACATCTTAGACACAGAGATGCATGGAGATTGAAAGTGAATGGCTGGAAAACAATCATACAAGCTAACAATAACCAAAAAAAGGCAGGAGTAGCTATATTAATATCAGACAAAATAGACTTTAAATGTGAAACAATTGTGAGAGACAAAGAAGGATACTACATTTTAGTGAAAGGAAAAATCAGTCAAGAAGATCAAACAATCATAAATATCTATGCCCCTAACAAGGGTGCCTCTAAATACGTCAGGCAAACGCTGGAAAAACTAAGTGAAAGAATAGATACATCTACAATTATAGTGGGAGATTTTAATACACCACTATCAACTCTGGACAGAACATCTCAAAAGAGAATCACCAAAGAAACAAAACATCTGAATAGTATATTAGAGGAGCTGGATCTAATAGATATATATAGATCACTACACCCAAACACAGCAGGATATACATTTTTCTCAAGCGCACATGGATCATTCTCCAATAGATCATATGCTAGGCCACAAAGAAAGGCTGAACGAATTCAGAAAGATTGAAATCATACAAAACATTATCTCTGACCACAGTGGAGTCAAGCTGGAGATTTGCAAGGGACAGAAGCCCAGATTTCACACCACGATTTGGAAATTAAACAGCACACTCTTAGAAAAACAGTGGGTCAAAGAGGAAATCTCAAAAGAAATCAATGACTACCTTGAAACAAATGATAATGATAACACAACATACCAAAATTTATGGGATGCAGCAAAAGCAGTACTGAGAGGGAAGTTTATAGCCATAAATTCATATATCAAAAAAGAAGAAAGAGCAAAAATTGAAGAACTAACTGCACATTTGAAGGAATTAGAAAAACAACAACAAAGTAACCCAACAGGAAGAAGGAAGGAAATAACAAAGATAAGAGCACAACTAAAAGAAATAAAAAATAAGAAAGCACTTGAACAGATAAACAAGACCAAGAGCTGGTTTTTTGAGAAGATTAACAAAATTGACAAACCTTTAGCAACACTAACAAAGAAAAAAAGAGAGAAGATGCAAATACACAAAATAAGAAATGAGAAAGGCGATATCACCACTGACCCCACAGAAATAAAGACTATCATAAGAGGATATTTTGAAAAACTATATTCCAACAAAAATGACAATCTAGAGAAAATGGACAAATTCCTAGAAACACATAAGCAGCCCATATTGACAAAAGAAGAAATTGATGATCTTAACAAACCAATCACAAGCAGAGAGATAGAATCAGTTATTAAAAATCTCCCAACTAAGAAGAGCCCAGGGCCAGATGGCTTCACAGGTGAATTCTACAAAACATTCTGGAAAGAACTGACACCAATCCTGCTGAAACTATTCCAAAAAATCGAAACAGAAAGAACATTACCCAACTCCTTCTACGATGCCAACATTACCCTAGTACCAAAGCCAAACAAAGACATCACAAGAAAGGAAAATTACAGACCAATTTCTCTAATGAATCTAGACGCAAAAATACTTAACAAAATACTTGCTAATCATATTCAACAACACATTAAATGTATTATACACCACGACCAAGTGGGATTCATCCCAGGTATGCAAGGATGGTTTAACATAAGAAAATCAATCAACGTAATACAGCATATAAACAGATTGAAGGAAAAAAATCACATGATTATATCTATTGATGCAGAAAAAGCATTTGAAAAAATACAGCACCCTTTCTTGATAAAAACACTCCAAAAGATTGGAATACAAGGAAATTTTTTGAACATGATAAAGAGTATATATGAAAAACCTAAAGCCAATATTGTTTACAATGGAGAAATCCTAGACTCCTTCCCTCTAAACTCAGGAACAAGACAAGGATGCCCACTGTCTCCGCTCCTATTTAACATTGTCTTAGAAGTACTTGCTCGAGCACTGAGGCAAGAACCAGAAATAAAAGGCATTCAAATTGGAAAGGAAGAAGTCAAAATTTCATTATTTGCAGATGACATGATCCTATACATAGAAAACCCTGAGAGATCTACAACGAAGATTCTAGAACTCATAAATGAGTTTAGTAAAGTCGCAGGTTATAAGATCAATGCGCAAAAATCAGTAGCATTTCTGTACACTAATAATGAGCAAGATCAGGAGGAAATCAAGAAACAAATACCATTCACAATAGTAAATAAAAAAATCAAATACTTAGGAATAAATTTAACTAAAGAGGTAAAGAACTTATACACCGAGAACTATACAAGATTGTTCAAGGAAATCAAAGAAACCTAAAAAAATGGAAGACTATTCCTTGTTCATGGATAGGAAGACTGAATATTATTAAGATGTCTATCCTACCAAAATAGCCAAAGACATACTGAAAAAGAAAAATGAAATTGGAGGAATCACACTACCTGACTTCAAAACATACTATAAAGCTACGGTGGTGAAAACGGCATGGTATTGGCATAAGGAGAGACACATAGACCAATGGAATCGAATTGAAAGCTCTGATATAGAACCTCACATATGCAGCCACATAATATTCGATAAAGCCACCAAACCCTCTCAACTGGGAGAGAGTGGCCTATTCAACAAATGGTGTCTGGAGAACTGGATAGCCATATGTAGAAGAATGAAAGAGGATTACCATCTCACACCTTATACAAAGATCAACTCAAGATGGATCAAAGACCTAAGTATAAGAGCCAAGACCATAAAAACCTTAGAAAGCAGTGTAGGGAAACATGTACAGGACCTTGTAATAGGAAATGGATTTATGAATATCTCACCAAAAGCACAAGCAGCAAAAGAACTAATAGATAAATGGGACTACCTCAAAATTAAAGCCTTCTGCACCTCAAAGGAGTTTGTCAAGAAAGTAAAAAGGGAGCCCACACAGTGGGAGAAAATATTTGGCAATCATATATCTGATAAGAAACTTATAACGTGCATATATAAAGAACTTCTATATCTTGAAAATAAAAAGATAAACAACCCATTTAAAAAATGGGAAAAAGACTTAAACAGACAATTCTCCGAAGAAGAAATACAAATGGCAAAAAAGCACATGAAAAAATGTTCAAAATCTCTAGCTATCAGGGAAATGCAAATCAAAACTACAATGAGATACCATCTTACACCCATAAGATTGGCAGCTATGAAAAAAACAGAAGAATACAAGTGCTGGAGAGGATGTGAAGGAAGGGGAACACTCATCCACTGCTGGTGGGAATACAGAAGGATCCAACCGTTCTGGAGGACAGTATGGTGGTTTCTCAAAAAACTAGCCATAGATTTGCCATATGACCCAGCAATACCACTGCTGGGTATATACCCAGCAGAACTGAAAACAAGGACACAAACAGATATATGTACACCAATGTTCATAGCAGCATTGTTCACTATTGCCAAAAGTTGGAATCAACCCAAATGCCCATCAACAGATGAGTGGATCAATAAAATGTGGTATATACACACAATGGAATACTACTCGGCTGTAAGAACAAACACACTACAAACACATGTGATAACATGGATGAATCTTGAGAACCTTATGTTGAGTGAAGCAACCCAGACATTGAAGGACAAATACTACATGACCTCAATGATATGAAATAAGCAAGCTGCCTTAGATAGCAAGAGACTGAACGATAGGCTTACAGGAAATCGGAGGGTGGAGGAAGGATATGAGCTGATGTCTGCAGGGGTGGAATTTAAGACGAGATGGTGGTAAGTATGAACACAAAGAAGAGATAAAAGGGGGGCAAGGGGTTGCCTTTGGTTGGGGCTTTGGGGGTTTGAGGGTAGCTGGGGAGGGACGGATGGGTAACATTGCCCAAAAGTGGGGGGAGGGAGGGGTAGCATACGAACACAGGAGAGGGTCAGGTGTTGGTGGAGAGTAAAATGCCGAGAAAATCATATCAAAATATAATAAAGAGGGTTACCTGTTTAGAATGCTCGGAGGGGGGGTCTGATGCAGGACGGGCTCCTGGGGAATGTCTAAATGCTCATTCTGCCAGAGTAGGTGTCACCATGGGGTAGAAACCCAAGTAGTGAGAATGGGGGTGGACCCACATCCTGGGGAGGACTAATGCCACCAAATAGAGGGAACTGTATCCCTCGAGAGAAAGGGTGGCTCCCAGGGCATTGGGGCAGTTGAGCAATTTAAGTCCTGAACACTATTCCATCTATCTCTGGAAGTGGCTCCTCAGGAAACGGAGGTTGGCTGTCACTGTGGGCACCAAGGTGGAAGGGAAAATGGACGTTAAATGTGTGGAACCAAGGTAAATGGGGGATAAGAGAGGAGTTTCTTGAGAGTACACAAGGATGGATATAAAACATGTAATATTACACCATAACATATAGGAGATGACAGACTGATAATGTAAACCATAATGTAACACATAGGATAACTAAGAATGTAAAAAACTGTGTATCCTAAAGTATGCACCATAATGTAAGCACAGATGTCACCTTGTTAGAAAGCTAATGTCTCAGACTCTGTACATCACGTTAAGTAAATATGATATGAATAGGGTGTAAGAGTATCGCTGTGGAAGGAAAAAGGTTTTGTGGTGGATGTATGGGAGTGCTGTATATTATATATATGCATTGCTGTGGTCTAGGACTCCTGTGAAGAGAAGCTGAATAATTAGGGGGGGAAAAAAAAAAAAGATATGATGTAGAATTTTTTCAAGACAACATTCTTTATCTAAGTTCTTTATCTAACTTTATCCAAGTTCTTTATCTAACCTTTAAATCCATCGCTATATGCCATTCCCTAGTAAGGGACCATGACATTATATTGGGCTTCAAATTTCAGGGAGTTCTGGATCACAAAGTGTTTCAACAATGGCAATGGAGGGATACTGGTATGGGATACCAATGACAGGTAATATATGGCTGAAAGGGAGCTGTACAGAACATATGTCCAGGGTGCATGGTAATGTTTGGATATACTCATAGTGGCAACAATTAAAAACCACAGCAGGGGGGGTACTGGGTTCCTGGCCAATGGTGTTCTGTCGTGGTCCCTAGGGGAGCAGCGATAGTCTCCCAGGTACAGCGGTGGGGACCGGGAGGGAGTGAGGGTTCAACAGTGAGCCCCTGATGCTAATGACTATGCTTGTGAGCTGATAAGCCTAAAATAAGAACAAGGCCTAGAGCAACATTGTGCCTGGGAATTTCCTCCTGTCAGCCTTCATGTTACTCAAATGTGGCCAGTCTCGAAGCCAAACTCAGCATGTAAATGCAATGCCTTCCCCCCAGCGTGGGACATGACACCTGGGGATGAGCCTCCCTGGCACCGAGGGACCACTATCAACTACCAACTGATGATGCAACTGGAAAATGACCTTATACGGAAGGTTCAATGTGGATCAGCAGAATATCCCTGTCTACATAAAATAACATGACTTTAAAATGCTGTTTGACCTAAAGTAAGGGGGAAATGGAAAAGAGAAATGAGTTTATATGGCTACGAGTTTCTAAAAAAGAGTCTGGAGGCTGGCAGAAGGATTGCCCTCATGCACAACTGAGCAGAGTCAGAGAGACAGATAAAGCAGATACAACCCCCAGATATCGGTTCCTTCGAGGGCTAAAGAGACCCATGGGAGTTATGGTCATGGCCGATGGGGTTAACTACCAGGTCAGATGGCCCCTTTTTGGAACTGGTGTTTATGTGTGATGAATCTGGACTCAGATGGGATCTTCCTTCATAAGACTTTCATGCTAAGGTGATGGAGGTGCAGTTAATGTTGGGGTTTAAGATATATTTAGGGGATTTGAATCTCTGGACTGACAATGTGATAGCCAGGTCCTGAGCCTCAACAGACTCCAGCACCTACAATATGATTTATTGGACTTATCACACTCAGCTAAGATGGAGTTGAAGAAGGACAACCACCACACCATGGAGCCTAGAGTGATTACAACTGAAAGTGGGAGGATTGCATCCAACATCCATGTGGAATCTGAGCCTCCTCTTGACATAGAGGTGCAATGGACACAACCAATCCAATGTCCACATAGAAGAGGTGGCATTGGATTGGGAAAAGTGGACATGGTGGCTGATGGGTATGGGGAAAGGCAGGAAGAGATGAGAGGTGGAGGCATCTTTGGGACATGGAGCTGCCCTGGATGGTGCTTCAGAGGCAATCACCGGACATTGTAAATCCTCACAGGGCCCACTGGATGGAATGGAGGAGAGTATGGGCCATGATGTGGACCATTGACTATGAGGTGCAGAGGTGACCAAAGATGTACTTACCAAATCCAATGGATGTGTCATGATGATGGGAACGAGTGTTGCTGGGGGGGGGGGGGAGAGTTGGGGTGGGGGGGGTGGGGTTGAATGGGAGCTCACATATATATTTTTAATGTAATATTATTACAAAATCAATTAAAAAAGTAAAAAAAAAAAGTGAATATTGAAAAAGGTAAAAAGTTTGTGGGAATACTAACTGAAATGTTATAAGGTGTATTTTGTCCTAAAATAAACTGCAATATGGAGATATGTGGGACAGAACTAGTGTGCATAGAGGAAGTTGTAAAAGTATTGTGGTAGCATTCAGTGAGATAATGTGTTTTGCAAAATTAAAACAAGCCTGAATGAATATAAAAAGTGCAAAAACTGTGTGAAAAGGTCAGCAATGGACTTTTTCAGTTCTTCAAGGCTTTTTGACCTGGTCTGATGGCAATCAATCTGATTGCATAGAAGAAACCTGTGGCAGTGACTCTACTAAGAAACATAAGAGAGGATGGTATCTTAAGGGCCTGGAATAGGCAAACAATTGGGACAAGCAGTAAGGCCCCTGCTACTCTAGCAAATTCTTAAATGTTGGGTAAGATAAAACTATACTCTCTGCTATAATTGATAGAGTACAATGTTTTATGTTAATAGAATTTGTAATATTGTTGGAATACTAAAAAATCTTATGCTTAAGATGTGTAAATTAGGAAAGGTCCTTCATGGGAGTAGGAGGACCTCTGCAGGCTGCTTTAAAAAATAGAGGGAAAAGGTGGATATTGACTTAGTCTGTGAATTGGATGTGGCCCCAGGTCCAGTGAAGATGATCAAGTATGGGCTTATCTAGCCTTGCTGGTTGGGAATATTAAGTCCATGAAAAATGAAAGTCTAGTCATTAAAAGTCTGCTAGGTGGAAGTCTTATTGTTGTTGCAGTTATGGATTATGTATAAAATGCTTGAATAGCAATCAGAAATTTAATAATGAAACATTTTGTACTTAGGTGATTTGATGAACTGTAAGTGATATATAAATGTACTTTGTTGAATGTATTGAGAAAAAGTTTAATGAGTATTGTTCAAATGTAAAAGTGAAAATATTCAGGAAGCTCTGTTAATCAGTAAAACATCATTTGCATAGACTTAGCAAAAACGAAAAAGGGGAAATGTGGGAAAAAGGGTTTCACCTGTTCTATTGTAGATGTTGTCTTATTGCAGATGTTCCCATTATTCCCTATTGTAGATGATGTTGCAGTTCTGATACTGAGCAGCTGCTCAGTAGTTTCCAAACAACACGATGTGGAAACTAGGGTCAAAGCTCTCAGTTGAGAAGCTCTGAGTCCCCTGGTTCCATCTTTATCTCCTCTTGTGTATTTCTCTGTCTTTTATTTCTTTAAGTTTTACACACCCTACCCTTTGAGCCAACCTATCACTGAGCTGATCTCAGCACTCTCAGAACTGGAAAAGCATAGAATTCTGCAGAGTTGCCCAATGGGCCCCTCGTGCACCCCAGAAAAGATGAACATACAGGTTGCTAAGGCTTCCTTGTACATGGTACAGGTCAGTGAAGAAGACACTTCTGACTTTAATGAGTCCGATAGGAAGGATGCTCCAATCACTCACACCCTTCTCTTACTCTCCTTAAAAAGAATGCTTAGGGATGGAGCCAAGGAATCCAGGATCCCAGTAGGGATCATAAGTCCTTTATTGGCATTAGGATGGATAGGGAAAGGAGGGGTGCACACCTTCATCAGTCTCTTAAGATACAGGTGCTCAACTGGCAAAAAAAAATCCAGGTGTCTGCAGAGAAGTCAATATATTGGATCACAAAAGTCATTCCTACTGATGGTATGGCCTGGTTCATGGATGAAACTTGTAAAACTAAAATAAAATGAGTTTTGCCATAGAGAAAATCATTGTAGATAATCTGGATACGGTACAGCAATTCTCATGCATAATGTTGATTGTAGAGAAACACTTCTGCAAAGTGTTCAGATAGCTGAATGTATTCCAGGCAGACCTAGGTACCTCCGTATAGCAAAAAATGACCTAATAGGAACATTTCCCTCCCAATAACAGTGGAGTGAGTGGACGATGAAATGGAGAACTCAAAGAACAACAACTGAAGGCCATCTAGAAGAATAACTGGGTGGTGACCCCATCTAAAGGTATCGGGTCACTGAGCAGTGCAGTGTAAGGAAAACAAGGCATTGGAAAGTATGCTGGGGAATGCACAGCTTTGAGGGAATGGAGAACTAGGAAATTCTCTCTTGAAGCTACAAAGACAAAACTGAATCACAATATATCCAACTGCTTTCTACTCGAATGGAATGCACTCCTCAAAGCAATCCCCAGGGTGGTTCTGGTCTGGGCTAAGGTGGTATTAACAGGCCACCTAATCTAAACAGATGCCATCCTGAAAATGGTACATTCTGAAAATGGGACCCTCCCTATGTCCTCAATGTAATTTCATGTGCTTGCTTGATGTATTTTCTATGTTCTTGTTGGAAAAGCAATTTTATATTAAAATACTAATGCATGGAATGACACATTAACAGATTCTGCTTTCTGGGGACTTCTCTAACCAATGAACCCACAATTCACCTTAACTGTTTCATTTTACTTAGTTTCATTTATAATTCCTTTTTAAAGTGTGATGGCAATATTAAGTGATACTTCAAAAGGAGTATGTATGTACCATAGACACTGCTTCTAAAGTGCTTATCCATGACTGTTTTTAACCTTGCCAAAAGCATATCTTAGAATACTAAGGTAACAGATAAATCATAAATTTGTGTTCTAAATGATTAACATTCAAAGTGATTTTCTACTTGATTCAAGTCTTTTGTGTTTAGAACTGCAGAAAAACAAAAGTAAAATGTAATTAGATATATGCATATATGGATCACTTGAATCAATCTCACTTTATATTACTTCTGGAAAAATCCATCATTCAGTATACCTTTGTCATTTCACAGTTCTATATTGTTATCCCACTTAATTTAAATATTAAGACTTGTTCAAGCTCTTGACTATTTTCTGAATTGTATGGTAAATGGTCTGTATAAAGCACTTTACTGTCCACTGAATGTTCTGATGTGAAACTGACAATTTTCCTAAATGACATAAGAATATTAATGCTCAAGAATGACTAATCACTTAAGGCAGGTCTTCACTCATGGCACTGATAAGATTTGTGTACAGTGTGAATTCTCACTTGCCCTTAAATGTTAGTGCATGAATAAATGATTTTGTGTGGTTTTTGTGAATAACATCTTCAGCATGAATTACCTGGCATTCCATCAAGGGGCTTCATCCTCTTTTAAAAAACATGTTTCTCTATGAGTTGGAGCTGTTGGAGATTTGGACCCAAAGGGTATTGGGAATGAAAGAAAGAGAGAAGGGAGAAGGAAACAGAGAGAAAAAGAATGAGAGAGCTGGGATCAGGGGGTCTGCGAGTAATAACTCCTCAGACAACTTTATTGCTTACAAGGGGCTCTCTATATACCCCAGTGTATGTGAGAACAAGCAGGAATACATAACCTATGTGCCAATAAGCAGTAACACATAGTGTATGTGACATTAAGCAGGAACACATATTAACTATTAGCATTACCCATAGTCTAAGGAATTTTAAAAAATCTTATCTCAAGGTACAAAGTCTAAGTGTTCTATTCACTTCAAACGGTATGTGTTCATCTTTTCTTTCAGCCTTTAACAGCTTCATCCCATTTGCCTGGAACTCTTAATTACCACATTCCTTATGTTGCAAGCATAGCCATGGAGAAAGCATGTCTCTCCTTGTGAGGCCATTGTGCCTCAGTTTCCAACATTTCCCCCTTTTTGTTTTAGTTGAGGTGACCATGCCTGTCTGAGGTTGCCCTCCTCTGAGAGTCTTACCCATCATTAACTACCAGCCAAGCTCTTCGACTTGGGGGATTTATTGAAGTGCTTTTGCTAACACCAGATTATTTGCACGTCCCATGGCTGTTATGCTTTGCAATTTTCTTCAAAAGCACTGTCTGACACAGGCAAGAATCATGAGCAACAGAACAAATATGATTAGCCCCATTCCTAAAGCTGACAGGAAATGCTGTGATTTCCACCAATTAACTGGGTTAAATTTTGTAATATGTGAAATCATATCTGAGATAATATCCTTATCATTGGCTACGTGAATTTGATTTTGAGACATTTGTAGTATTTTTCTTTGTAATTCCATTATTTCCAGAGAGATATTACTTTTATGGCATAATAAATTGTTATTATTTTTATATCAGATAAATTATAGGCAAGAGGAGTAATACAAAAGTTGCTTTCATTCCAATCACATTTCAACCTCCCTAAGTTTAAATTATACAATTGATCTCCAATATGCAAAACAGCTGATTCTAAATCATCAACCCGATTATTTAACTGTTCATCAATGTGCTCTTGGCTATGCCACAAATCACTAACATTTTTATGCCAATCATGCACGTATTGTTGAGTTTGTACTTTCACATAAAGCTACCATAGCAGTAGCAGTAGCTGTAATGATCCCAATCAGTCCCAAAATGCTTATAATAAGCAGTCCAATAAAACATTTAGTCTGTTTCAAGAATTCTTATGTAGCAATAATTGACTTTCATAAAATGACTGTCAAATCTGCATCATTCTCACTGGTAGCCAGATGCATTTTCTTCTGACCATCACTATTGTTTCTTCATCCTGCAACACACTTTGATATTTTCCTTTCTGGTGGAGCCACTCTGCCTCTCCTCATATTTCAGTAATATGGCCCTGGATCTTCACAAAGACATCTGCATCAACAGTCCTAAAAGGGATGTTAGTGAAGTGGGCAGGAAGATGACAGACAGTCACCTGTTACTACTAGCAGGTATCCTGGATGCTTTCTCATAATCTGAGTGTGATTTACAGCAGTCCATCATTTCTGTCTTGTTTTTAGTATTTGCAATGCACCCCTGGATAGGGATGCCAGTCTTTAGAGTGACCAGACAGTATTGGGTTAAGTCTTTCACTTTTAGTAGGGCCTCCCATGCTGCACACAATTACTTTTTTATATTTTGCTTTGGCCTCCTTTCAGAATTGTGATTAAAACTCAAGGGGTACTTGTTTAGAATTTTGCTTTTGCCACAGACTCCACCCAAAGCCAATATGGTTGCTTGCTACATCCAATTCATAGGCTAAGTTAATGCCCACAATTTACCTTCCTTTTATTATTATTTAAAGCAGCTTGCTGGAGGTTTTTCTACTTCCATGAAGGACCTTTCCCAATTAACACATACCATGGTTTCAGCATTTGAGCTAAATGAGGGATGAAAGATTTTTATCACTTCAATATTATTACAAACTCTATTAACATGAGAAAACATTGCATTCCATCAGTTATAACAGAGGGCATAGTTTTGTCCCACCCAACCAAACCACATTTAGGAATTTGATAGAGCAGCAGGGACTTTGTAACCTGTCCCAATTGTTTGCTTAGTTCAGGCTCTTAAGATAAGATAGTGTTGTCTCTGATGTTTCTTTTCATTCTGAAAAAAAGGATTACTGGTTAACATAATGTCATCAGTAGAGTTTCAGCCACCAATTTTTTCTATGCAGGTAGATTATTAACACCATACCAGGACAGATGGTTGGGCTATGCACACAGCCTTGGGGAAGCACTGCAAAAGTCCATTGTTGACTGTTTTACAGATAGGAGAATGCAGGCTGGATTGACTTGCCTAAGGAAATACTAAAGAAAGTCTTAGCACCTTTTAAAACAAACTGATAGTGACACAGCTGGACAGTAACTTTTTGCAACAAACTAGCAATATTTGGGACTGCTGCATACTACAGTGTTATTTTAATTTATGATAAGAGGTTGTTTCTGTGACACATATCATTTTAAAATAATTACAATCATAATTAACCACATTGTACTTCTGTTTAATATTATGCTGAAATATTGGTAAATTTATACAGTCTTAAGTATTCATTTGAATCTTTTACTCATACAACTTTAATTAACAGAGGGTTAAAAAATACTGTTAATTTTACACCTTCTACTTATATTAGATGAACTCAACTATTACTTTAAATTTTCTTTCATACTAAAAGAACAAATCTCTTTTAATTAGTTTGGAATAAAAAGTTAAAAATCAAATATTTTTAGAAAGCAGGTTTGAACATTATTTTCCTTTGAAAGAGGTAAGATCTTTTCTTCTTGGAACACTGAGGAAATGATGAGGTTAAAGCACAAGAAGCTGTTTTGATAAAACAGACTTTCTTTGTATACTGATTATTCAGGACAAAAACTATTCATAAACTTTTACCAAAACACACTAATGATTTGAGGGACTTTGAAAAAGTATAAAATTTTTAACTTTGCATTAGAATACTATTTGATACTAACACTTTTAAAGGTTTATAGATAGATCCATCAAGTTTTATTTAACTTTAATCATAAAAATTTCTTTTCCATGAATCTTCTACACTTGCAGTATTCATTCAGGTTTTGTCCTACACTCTACTCTTTCCCAATAATCATTTTATCTTATGACAAAATTATTACTATTATTTTTAATAATAAAAACACATTCTATATATTCCACATACTAAGTTACCAGGCAAACTTCTTACAACATATAACTGCCATAGACACAATTCAAGCTTGTTCAAATAATGAACTTTTCTTCACTTTAAATACTTAGTAGCATGCAATACTAGAGACAGTCCCCTAGAAGCAAGTTGGCAGGGGAGACTGGCTGCCAACAAGTTTTACTGTTTTAAAATTACCTTTTGTTATTAGTATTATCAATTCAGGTTTTATTTAATAATGACTTTTTGGAACTAGCCATTTAAATACCTTAATTTAAACAATGGTTCATTAAACTTCTTATAATTGTTTATAACCATATAGACTATAATTATATTATTTTACAACAAATTTTACCTTCACAGAAGACAATCCCTTACTTAAAGTTACTACAATACCTTCTATAACTTGTCACATGCATTTACATTGCAAGAGTTTATGAAAATTAGCCATCCTATTTTTGGACAAAACACATCTTTTAGAAAAAACTTATTAAATTTCAGTCAGCATTCCCACAAACTTTTACCCTTCTTTAATATTCATTTAAGTTTTACATCCTTCATTTTATCCTGTGAAGAAAAATAAACTATTCATTTCAATCTAGGCAAGAACAACTTTTTATGAAGACTTACAGTAATTTGGTTAATCAAGACTTACAATTTTTATCATTGTAGTGATCGTATTAACATTTAAAGTTATGTATTAATATAAGCACTTATTTCGCTTTTGGCCATTTGAATAGAACTCTTTTAGAAATTTTTATTTATTAATTATATAACCATCTGGAGTATCAAAATATACACTGATATTAAAAAGACAGACAAGCACAAAACAATTACAACACATTAACAGAAACATACAGTTTACAATTAACTCATAATTCTTACTTTCTTGGTATACCTGCTTTTAAGTTCTCCATTATATCACATCTTAGATTGTACTTTTTAAGATTTCTGCTGGAATCCATGTTGACTGTAACATGGAAGCTTGTGCTTGGAAACATTTTTATTAGTTATCAGCAATCAGTTAAGATAACTTGAGCAGCATAAATGTAGCTAAGCTCTTATTTAGCAGTTTAGACAGACTGTTAACACATGTTTTTGGATTACTACTCTGTAAGACTACACTGAGCACCTCAAGCTCCTGTTCTTGTCATGATTTACTTTCTTTCATTTCAAATTTACTTATGGGCTTAGGAAATATAGTAATTTCATCTTTCTCTCCTTCGTCAGACTGTAAAGAATCTGAAGTTGCCACTATCTGGTGGCATAAGGCCCCATACTGATAATGGAATGAATTTCTTTTTTTGATACACTCTTCATAAAGTTTTTATCACACATCTCCACTGTTTCAAATTTAAAATATTATGCCCCTGAGGCTGAAGCCAGAAATAATGCTTTTGTATTAAAGCAAACAATTCTAGTAATTCATAGTTTTTACAGGCACCCCATTAATGTTCAGTAAAGTTCCTAACACGAATATGCTTCCACACTTCCCATTTGATTACCCATTACCCTGATGATTTTGTGGAAAATGTTACTTACTGAAAAGAAGACTCAAGTCACACTGCTTTGGACATCACACAACCATCAATGAGGTATTTTCCATGGATCCTGATACTGATTTAAAAGACTCATTAACTTCTTCAGGCCCCATGTTGGGTGCCAGATGTTGGAGATTTGGACACAAAGGGTATCAGGAATGAAAGAGAGAAGGGAGAAGGAAACAAAGAGAAAGAAAGAGAGAAAAAGAATGAGAGAGCTGGGATCAGGGGCCTGTGAGTAATAACTCCTTAGACAACTTTATTGTTTACAAAGTGCTCTTCATGTACCCCAGTGTATGTGAAAACAAGCAGGAATACATAGCCTACATGCCAATTAGCAGTAACACACAGAGTACGTAACATCAAGCAGCAACATGTATTAACTATCAGCATTACCCATAGTCTAAGGAATTTATAAAAACCTTATCTCAAGGTAGAAAGTCTAAGTGTTCTATTCACTTCAAAAGGTATGTGCTCGTCTTTTCTTTCAGCCTTTAACAGCTTCATCCCATTTGCCAGGAACTCTTAATTACCATATTCTTTAGTTTGCAAGTGTAGCCATGGAGACAGCACTAGCATGGAGACAGCATGTCTCTCCTTGTGAGGCCACTATGCCTCAGTTTCCAACAGGGGCAGTGGATGAAGATGCCTCCAATTTCATAACATTTATGAGTTCTCTAGTGTGGTATGTCAGAACAAAATCTCCTATAAGCTTTGCTACAAAGGTGGCGTTTCTATCAATTTGCTCCAGGATGAATTGGCTTAAATTGATGGAGTAGGCAGAATGACTAAAGGCTCTTGCAGATTGATCATAAACACAGTTTCTTCAATATTTGAGTTCTTTAGTATGTTTCAAGGTTAAGTTGAAGACTGAACTATCTTCCATAATCAAAACATCTAAAGTATGAGTTCTCTCTTGTAAGATTAGAACAATGACCAAAGCATTTCATGTGTATGGCAGTCATAGGGTTCCTCTCTAGTTTCAGTTCTCTCATGTTGTCTAAGGTTACAAAATTACCATAAAGTTTCCCCAAACAGATGCTATTCCTATGGTATTTCTCCAGTGTGATATTTCTCATATCATCTAAGGGCAGAAGAATGAGTGAAGGCTTTCCTACATACAAGACATTCATAGGGATTCTCTCCATGTGAGTTCTTTCATGTCTCCTCAAGACAGAAGACCAAGTGAAAGCTTTCCCACATACAAGACATTCATATGGTTTTTCTCCAGTGTGAGAACTCTCATATTCTTTGAGGGAAAAACAATGATGGAAGGCTTTTCCACATAGGTGACATTCATATGATTTCTCTCCAGTGTGAGTTCTCTCATATTCTTTCAGGCCAGAACAAGAATGAAAAGCTTTTCCACACAGACAACATTCATAGGGTTTCTCTTCAGTGTGAGTCCTCTCATGTCTTCTCTGGGTAGAAAAAGAGGTGAAGGCTTTCCCACATACATGCCATTCACTGGGGTTCTCTTTAGCATAAGTTCTCTCATGTTCTTTTAGGTCAGAACAATAACAGAAGGCTTTCCCACATAAGAGACACTCATGTGTTTTTTCTCTAGTGTTAGCCCTCTCATGTCTTCTGAGGACATAAGAAGAGGTGAAGGTTTTTCCACATATATGACATTCATAGGGTTTCTCATGAGTATGAGTCCTCTTATGTTTTCTCTGCACAGAAGAGATGGTGAAGGCTTTTTCACATATATGACATTCATACAGTTTCTCTCCAGTGTGAGTCCTCTCATGTTGTCTCAGACCAGACAAGTAAGCATATGATTTCCCACATACATGACATTTATAGGGTTTCTCTCTAGTGTGAGCCCTGTCATGCTGCCTCAGGCCAAAACATCTACAGAAGGCTTTCCCACATAGATGACATTCATATGACTTTCTTCTTTGGTGATTTTTCCTTTGTTGATTAAAAGATGACTTGTCACTGAGACATTTTCCAAATAGATTGCTGAAGTATAGTTTCTTGACCTTTTCAGTAAAAGACATGTTTAGTGACTCTGGATTTGTGATTAAAATCATCTGGCAATGCACTACATGTAATGCCATTCTTTTGAGTATGAGATTTCTGCTTCAGGGAAGTAGATAAGAGACCACAGATTTTACAAAAATCCATTCATATACATGTGAAACCTAGATCATCATTCAGTGACAGTCTCCAAATGACATCTTCCTTATGTTAGTTGGAATGCCAAGTTATTCTCCTGCATGCACAGAGATCTTCTCTACTTTTGCATCCCAACTGCAGAACTATCTAATCAACTTTGGAAGACTTTATAATGTTTCAAAGATTAATCATAAGAGGTGTGTTTGTGCAATTATATTTATATAAAAAATCAGGTTATACATTTGTGTTTGAGTTAAATTTTCCCTAACTGCAAACTATCACCCACTTATTCTGGATTACCACTTATGATCAATGTGCCTACAGTTAAGTGGCTGTACTGAATTCCTAATTCATTCTACTCCCAAGTATCTATTTGGAAGACAAGGGTTCACACCTGTGAAGCTTACCAATGACATGACGGTAGATGTGTCTTTCCTGCAGGTACACTACATGGAGAGCATTAGTTTTTTAAGACAACCTTCTCTACCTGAAAGAATTGGGAAAAAACAACAGTAAAAAAAATGTGGGTAGACTAGGATAAGGGAAATTAAAATGGTGAAGTCCCACATTATTCTATATTTGTTTCAAATATGACACTTATATGACAAATAATATCAAATTAAGCAATATTCTACAGAGGAAAAACCTTTATAGCACATTGACAATTACAAAATATTTTCAAAATTGAAATATAAGAAAAATTATTAAAAAACTTGTATGTTGGGGAGGCAAAAAGAATAACCACCCAAGAGGAAGACAAGAAAAAAGCCCATTAAGTGACTGTTAAATCTTTACAGTATAAACATATCCATTATGTACAATGGACTATTACAGTTCAGTAGAGATTGATAAGTAAATGGAATCATGACAACATCCAAGGAAAATTTTACCTATATTGACAACTGCATTTCAGAAAATATAACTCACTTAAGGAAATCTACAGTGGATATTTTCAGTAACCTACTTACCAGTTAACAGATTCCTCATTAGCATGAAGCACAGCTTCCCTGGCTTATCTGAATTCTCACTTTGGAGAAATCCATTTTCTTCTCTCCACAGTTCCTCTGCTGGGAAAGTACATCTGATTTGCAGACCTGGTGTCCTGGTGGTGGCAAAAAATACCTGACATTTTGAGTTCTGTGCCATTAACAGTGCATTACCAACAAATCCAGGGAAGGTACTGTTTTACTTTCCTACAACTCTAAAGCAAATACCATGAATGGCTTGTGTTAAACAAAGGCAATTTATTATGGTTTTCAGGCCAGGAAAATGTTGAAATCAAAGCACCATCAAGGCAATGCATTCTCCCCAAAACTGTGAGATTCTTGGAATGGCTGCTGGTGACCCTTGGTCCTTGCCACATGGCAACGCACCTGGAAATATCTCCTGATCACTTTATTCTCTTCTGGTGCAACTGATTTCAGATTACTTCTAATGGCTTTTTGTCTGTCTGAATTTTATTCTCTTATAAAGGACTCTTGCATTAGGATTCAGTCCCTTTATGAATGAGGTGACACACTATAACTGAAGTAATCTCATCAAAGGCCCTACTAACAATGGGTATAAGCTTACAAGAATTGATGCTATTTAAGTATGTTTTTATGGAGTACATAATACATCAAACCACCACACATCACCCTCTAACCCTAAAAATAACAGGTTCTTTCTAGATTCAAAACACTGTCACCCCATCACAATATCCCAAGAGGCTCAAGTCATTTCAGAAACCACGTGAAGTACAAAGTACAATCAAAATTGATGATGGGTGTGGTCTATCCTGGGGCACAATTCCCATCTGTGGACATGTGCAATCTACAGAACAAGTTATCTTCTTCCAACATACAATGGAGGGATAAGCTAAAGACAAATATTTACACTCCAATAGGGAGAAATTGAACAAAAACAGGAGTCCTAGGTCCTAAAGAATTTTGAAATCCTGCAAGGCATGTTTCATTAGATTTCAAAGTGTGAGGCTCGGCTCTGGACAATATTTTAATCTCCAGGACTGTTGAAGATGCAGCCTCACTCCTTAAAAGTGCTTGTGCAGCAGCCATGTTCTCTCCAAACCATGGCATGAAGGCCCCAGTCTCTATTAACACTGGCATGGTGGCCAGACTCTGAATTCCTAGGGAAAAGCCACAACCCTCTCAGAACAGTGGAGTAGTGGCCAAACTCCACGATTCCACAAGCACAGGTTCCAGCCATCCAGAACATTAGGGTGGTAGCAGTCTTCATGAACAATAGGGCAGAGAGCTGGCCAACTCTGAGCATGGGGCAGACTCACCCTTTCCACATAAATGGGTGGGCCTCCTCTCTTGCCCTGATAACATGTCTACAGTCCAGACTATAGCTTTCATGGCTCTGATCCTGAAGTTATTTTTCCTTCAACAGGTCCCTTTTCTGTCCATTTTAATATCAGCTCACACTGGTTCCATTCATACACATCTCACAAAAAAACCGTCCGTTTTGTTTATGGTATGCAGAGATCCAAACCATCTTAGAGGAAATTTCCCACAGTTCCTTCCTAGATGACTGCTCATCTAATACTGACTTACACAGAAATTGATGTATTACATGTTCAGTTAAACCCTCTTCTCTGAGCACTCTTCTCTGAGGACTCAAGTCCCAGAAGCTTGGAATTTTCCAAACTGTATCCCATTCCACTGACATTTTCCTATAAGCAACAAAGACAAACTAGGCTACCTTTTTTCACATTTACTTTGGAAATAGCCTCACCAAAATGTAAAACGTCACCACTCTAAAGGTCTGCCTTCCATCTGAATTCAAAACTCAATTGTGCCAACTCCTCTTCCACTTTAAAATGAATATCTCATTTCCCCCTTCTAAGTCTTCATTGGAAGTATCTTTAACATCCATACTTCTACCAATGAGCTCTTCAAAGCAATCTAGGCCTTTTCTAAAAAAGTACTTGCACTTCTTCTAGCCTCTACCCATTAACTAATTCAAAAGCTCTTTGCACATTTTTGGTATTTGCAAGAGTAGCATCTCACACTTGTGGTTCAAAATTTTGTTTTAGATTCCTAGGCTGCTTAAGCAAATAACCTGAGATCGGTTGGCTGACAAAACAGAAATGTATCACATTATGGTTCTGACAGTGGGAAGATGGCCAAATCCAGGCATCATCAAGGCAAGACTTTTCCCCCAAGACCGTGGCATTCTCAGTTGGCTGCTGGCAACAACTCATCCTGAGGTGGTCATTTGGCAAGGCAAATGGTATCTCTTGGTCTATTTCTTCTCCTCTGGGTTTTGTTGATTTCAGCCTTTACTTCCCTCAGCTTTCTCTCTACCTCAATGTCATTCTCTTAAAAAGAACTCAGGATTAATACTCATCTTGATAGAGTTGGGGCACACCTTGACTGAAATAACCTCATCAGAAGGTCCCATTTACAAAGTTCATATGAGGAGGAACGCATTCAATTTAAGAACATGTTTTTGGTGGTATGAACACCTTTAAACCACTTTAGTGACCAAAGAAAAATAAGGTAAACATTGAAGGTCAGTCAAGGGACAAGTACCTGCAATAGAGAACATTGACAATTTTTACCATTAAAGGATTAACTGGTAATCTTAGCCTACTATCCAAATACAGTGAGGAGATTTGGTTATTGATGCCCAAGTTCAGAGACACCCTGGAGAACTCTTTATATTTTGAAGCAAGGACAAATTCTAGGTTTCTACAATGTTTCATTATTATTTTCAAAAAGAACACTGTAGGTGAGCTTACCTGACAGTCTCTCCTGCAAAGAAGCAGCTGGGCAGCATTGGAGGTTCTCTGGGACCAGGCTGCTTCAGGATTTTTGCAGGGCAGGAGGTATCTGGACATTGATTTGTTGGGAAGGTGCTTCAGGGAACACCTTACATTTGTTGGGTTTCCTCATCCCCCACTGCCTCATTTCTCTGTGAATTGATTTTGGATACCTACACTATCCCCTTTCCCCTACATCTTGATATCGTCCATCATCTACTGTCTCTCCTATATTCCACCTCCCTTTCTTTGATCCACAAATTGTCTAACTCTTAATTTCTAATACTTTTGTTTTGTTTTCTGTCTGTTATCCACTCTTAAACTATTACCTTTCTTTTCTCTTTCCCTCTCTCATGAAAATACTAGCTTTTTAATTCATACCATATTCCTCCCATATTCAGTCGACTACTTCATTATACGTACTATACCTACTGCTATAAGTCTACACAACTTACATGAATCTAATATCCATCATCCCAGGTCTCATATTGTTGCTCTGTTAACATTTATCACCAACACTACTTTACTACTTTACACAGTTTTTGTGCTGGTGATTATTATTACAAGATATTAATACAAGAGTTTTCTATATATTAGCCATATCATGTCATATACACTATGGAAGTGGATCTCAATGGTCTCTGTTATACAGAATTCAAATGGGAGCTTTAAATAATTCTCATGTCTGGGCTACAAATTTAATTGTCCCTTTGTTTGGCATGAGAAATCCTCAGGTGATTTCAACAGGCACCAAGGTTGAGAACCACTTCTCTAAGGAGCTGAGGTTCTGGGCAGGGAGTCAGGGCTCACTGTACGGTTACTGAATCTGCAGCATGAGCATGTCTGAGAGAGTGGCAGAATGGCAGATTCAAAGTCCCCAGCCCAAACTACCAATTCAGGATTTGCATTTTATCAAGATCCCAGAGGATTGATATCCCTGGGAGGAATAGTGCCTCATTCAATTCTCATCCAAACAAAGACACTGTCAAGAAAGGTTATCTAAGGAACTCCATTGCCTATAAGTGTAATAATTCAGTCACCCCGATCTTAGTGCTAAGTCCCCTGATTTCCCACAGTTTTTCCTTGTTTTTGGTATAGGCTGAAAATAAAGTCCTCTTCATATAAAATAATGAATACAGCCATATGTGGAATGACAAACAGGAGTCTATTCTGTTTCTCTACATACTCAGCCACACTTTCTGGATATAACAGTCAAAATATTTTAACTGTTCTTGTATACATGTCCAAGTTTATATTACATGCATTCATTTTTATATTTCCCAATTAATAGAATGTAAAATAATAGATTCACTTCTTTCTGGCACCCTCAGAGCATATCTGTCAATCCCAATACTTCTAAAATAATTATAACATAATTTTAATTAAAATAACTCATTTTTGAATCATCATGCAATATTATTTATTGCTAAGGTAAGCAGTGTACTAACTTCTTGTTTATATAATTTTCTTCTTTGCATTGTTTTATCATTAGCTTCATTTTCTTTGACTCAAGCATTTATAACAAAAATTTCCCAAAATAATCTTGAAGTGACTGCTGTGACTCTATAATATACAGTCAAATTCATCTCACAATCTACTGTGTCCAAATTTTTCCCCTTGAGGTGTCTGCTATAAAATAAGGTACACTCAAACTTTGTCCTCCAGATGCCCTGTAGTAGCAAGGAATAGAAAGGTTATTTTTCATGTCTCTTTCCCCTTTACCTTTCCTACTAATGAGGTAAAGATGTCATTTCCTGTTTTCCTCAAATCCATACAAAAAACAATATTTTTAGAAATTCTTATAGTTCTAATACTATAAATAGTATGACTCAATATAATGTCACTACATCCCTTATTAATTAATAAATTCCACTCAAAAGCCATACCAAATTTCCTGACAAGGTTGACAACCTGGCTCTAATATGTATTTAAAAGACAAAGGACCAATATTAATGCCATTGACCTCTCTGCTCTGGTCACCAGCTGGGTACTTCTTGCTATTCAAGCTAAGGGCCTAACAGGAAAGCATATGGGCCCCTGTCTTGAAAGGATTATCGATCTGGTCTATCAGGAGGAAGAAAATGGGCCATCATTTAACAGAGTCAAGGAAGAATGTGTTTCACATGCACATGATTTACCTAGCACATCTCAATATTCCCCTGCCTGTGTTAATAAACTGACAAGGGCAGCAAACCCACCTGAGAAGGGCATTGTGGCCAGGAACATATCCATCAGACATGATGATCTGGCACCTGGGAAGCTCCTGAGACTGGCAGAGGTGCTGAATGGGGCTGGAGGGAAATCTAGAATGGACAAAGGAGGAGACAATGAGAGTCAGTTGTGGCCCCAAGACCACCTGCAGTAGCGGTGGCTTTAGAGTGTCAATAAGCTTCTTCTCGCAAGATTTCTACAGAAAGGAAAGCTAACTGGAATCCTGAGGAAGTGCTCCCTGAACACATAGAGATCCAAGTGGCACAGGGATAGGCTGGATAGACATGGAGATGCTTCACCTAGGTAGCCCTTAAGAGAAGAACTTCTTGCTAGTTTCTGAGTGTTAAAAAATTAATCAAATTCTGCTGAGGATAAAATAAGATGATGACTGATAAAAGCTTCTGCAATTATTGGATTGATGAAAATGTTATTGTCACCAAGACTGATGTCCAGGAATTAAAAGGAATAAAAACCCTAATTGCAAAGGGTAACTATTCTTACCCTATTCGGTGGGATGAGGAGAAACGCTGATGAAGCTCTGCTTTCAATTTGCATTGAAGATGAGAGATCGGCAGCAGGAAATAAAAGTTGAAAATGTTTTGCTTTGTTGTTTTTTTCCTCAAATTTCAGAATGGCCAATTTTAGAACATGAGGACAAATCAGGAGAGTGAGTAGTATAAGTACATAATTTATAATGATAAAAATTCATGATACCACAGGAAGGAATGGGAGACAAAAACAAAGAGATTTTTAAAAAACCAAAACAGCTGGGATAATAGGTAATGCCTCACCTATTATGGGGGTGATGCCAGTAGAGAAACACTTTCAAATATAATGGTCCAAAATACCTACCTCCAAAAGTATCTATTTCATTTTTGTAATAAATGTCAGGCAAGCTACTGAATATGAGTGTCAAGACAAGACTGTGCAGAGTTGAAGATCATGGCAAAGTTTAAAATAGTATTTATTAAGCATGGGAAATGGAAATGACCTGCAAGACCTATAAGGATTACCAAAAATTTTTTAAAAATGACCCAAATAGCCTAGATGCCTGCTTCAGGGGAGTAATTACTATGTACCTTGGTAAAAGTGTTCTCTCCTGCAAACTAGGAACTTTAACCTGGAAGGGCCCATAGCTGTGGTCAAAATAGTTTCTGTAGGTCATAACATGAAGAGCTACAGCTTGGAAACCTTCAACATCTGACTTAGGGAGACTTGACAATAAGTAGCTTTTGCAGAGAGTGGTAGACATCTATCTCTGTTTCTGGACACCAAAGGGATTTTAAGTCTGAAGGCACCTGGAGCCCAGGATTGAACAGAATGATCCCTATGGCCAAATGTTCCAGATGTTTATAGAGCTCCAGGATAAATTCCAGTGCTATTAAATATGATGTGTTTATCCCAAGGAAGGCTACCTTTCTTCTGTCTTAATTTCCTCATCTCTAAAATATGAGTAGTATATACCTAAATTTTTATTCTGAATGATAAATTGTTATGTGTAGAGTGCTCTGAAATACTTTTCTTTTTTTTTTTTTTAAAGATTTATTTATTTATTCCCCTCCCCTTGTGTGCTCTCTGTGTCCATTCACTCTGTGTTCTTCTGTGTCTGCTTGTATTCTTATCAGGCGGCACTGGGGAGCTGTATCTCTTTTCGTTGTGTCATCTTGCTGGGTCACCTCTCCATGTGTGTAGTACCACTCCTGTACAGGCTGCGGTTTTGCGTGGGGCGGCTCTCCTTGCTCAGGGGCCACACCTTGCATGGGGGGCACTCTTAGGTGGGGGCATCCCTGCGTGGCATCCATCACTCCTTGTGCACAATAGCACTGTGTGTGGGCCAGCTCATCATACGAGCCAGGAGGCCCTGGATAGCGAACCCTTGGATCTCTTATATGATAGGCCGACACTCTATCTGTTGAACCCATCTGCTTCCCGAAGTATGGCTTTTTGCATTGTTTGTTTTGTTTGTTTCTGACTTTTTCTCTTGGATTGGTCTGATCTAAGACAGAATGGTAAGATGAACAGGGTAGGGAATAAGGATTATATTTGGAAAGGAATAGCAAAAACAATAATGAGGAGGACTTAAATTGAGTGCTTATTATTTGCTGGGCACTATTGTATAGATTTTACATGAGTTATCTGATTATCATTTTATTTATAATAACTTGAGGTGGTACTATTATTATCCCCATTTTATATGGGGAAACAGAGGCACAATAGCTTAAAAAAACTTGCCCAAGGTCACATAGCTAATGAGTGCCAGAGCCGGAACTTGAACCCAGGCGGTCAGGCTCCTGAGCCTATGATTTTATAAAAGCCCATTTCTGAAAGTAGTTTCAGACTTAAAGAAAATTTGCAAAAATAGTATGAACAACTCCCACTTTATCCACATTTTCCAAATGTTAACATTTTACCACATTTGCTTTATTCTTCTCTCTTTACATATAATTATACATATTATTTTTTCAAACGGTTTTAAAGTTAATTGCAGGCACAATGCCCCCTTTCTAAATATATCCATATATTCTCTTATATAATCACAGTATTATTATCAAAATAGTGAAATTAATATTGATAAAGTATTCTTACCCAATCTACAAACCTTATTCAAATTTCGTAAAAGAAAAAAAAAGTGTTTTTTTGGCCCAGGGTCCATTCCAGGATCCATGTTCAGAGTCTGTGTCTTCCTCTCTGTATGTGTAACAGACTAGTCACCTTGTTAGTACCACCAGAATCATTGTCTACAGCTAAGCATTGATTATATTCTTTTTCTCTTTTGAAATCTTCTATTACCATTTCTACCAGCTTCAAAGATTTAATAATTTCAAGGTTCCCCATTTGTCTCTTCTTCAGAATATTTTTCCTGGTTATAAATGCACACTTTACTTTTTCTTTCACCTCCTTCCAGTTCATTTTATGACTGTTATATTATCAGTTAAGTCCTATAAAGTTATGCATTTTTAATCATTTAGAAATATTGTTTTTTCTGCCAAACTTCCTTTCTTCTTTTATACATTTCCAAAAGCCTAATCTTGACAGATTACAACTAGGAGAGCCACATTTCCTTTGCTCACATTAAAAATAAAATTAGAACTGGGATTCTTCATCTGGGGCCCATGTACTCCAGGTCCAGGGGATCTGTTAACTGTCTGAAATTATTTGCAAAACTTTATGTATTTGCATGTATTTCTGGGGAAAGGACCCATACCTTTCTTTAGGGTTTCAAATGGAATGATTTTACGATTAACCTATTTGTGTGTTAACTACTAGATTTGAAAGACTGCATCTTCAGGTATTTTTTGTGTCTCATGAAACCTTAGTAGGCAACAAAATGTAGGTCCTAAGCAAATTTTGACCAAGTGTGCTCATTGAGAATTCACATTGCACACAGTACTTCTATGCTCTGCTGTTTTGTTTATGTTTTAACCATCAGTCTGCTCCAGGGCTTTAGCAAGCAACCCTATCTCCTTGCCATTACCTCCTCTTCCAGGGAACCAGTGCCCATTCAGCTGTACCATTTCACTACTGGGCAGTGTATTATACACTGGTGGTAGCACCATTTATAGGCATTGAAATAGAAACTTGTAATTGTGTTACAAATGTTTAGCAAGCCACATTTTATGACCAGTTTTGCAAGAAAAAATTGAAAGTGTGAACAGCTGCTGGTGCATTGTATTTGCATTTCTAAAATTTCAAGTGAAGATAAAACTTTAGCAGCTTTGATAGATAGATTCTTGCATTTGACCTAGTGCTTCAGGGTGTGCTTTACATTGATGTCATCAGGCTGTCAAGGTCCTAGTGAGAATGTGTGTTCTTCTGTGACCGCTCCCATCCTTATCAGTGGCACCGGGAATCTGTTTCTTTTTGTTGCATCATCTTGTTGTGTCAGCTTTCCATGTGTGAGGTGCCATTCTTGGGCAGGCTGCACTTTCTTTCACGCTGGGCGGCTCTCCTTAAGGGGCGTACTCCTTGCGCGTGGGGCTCCCCTATGCGGGGGACACTCGGCACTCCTTGTGCGCATCAGCACTGCGCATGGGCCAGCTCCATATGGGTCAAGAAGGCCCAGGGTTTGAACCATGGACCTCCCATGTGGTAGGCGGATGCTCTATCCATTGGGCCAAGTCTGCTTCCCCCATATTTTTGTTTTGCGTATTTAGAGTTGTATTTCTTTAAGAGACTTTAATTTTGCCTCTGAATGTGTTTGAATTTCCTCCTCTGTCTTTACTTAAGGCACTGTTGAGGAACTCTTTTATGAGATCCAAATGCTTGAGGGCAAAAATAAACGTCTTTTGATGACATTACTTTAAGTTTGTTTCTGGCAATATTTATTAATAAATTGCATTTTTCTTCCCTCTAGGAGTTATAATGTAAACTGTCAAGCAATATAGCATTTTGACTTTTGGGCCAACTGAAGCCCATCGTAGAGTGTTTTGGAGAGGATCCAGATGAAGTAGTAAAAAAGGTTAAAAGTGTGAAGAGTAAACTTGAGGGTCTGGGTGCCTGAAGCTGGTGTGGGACAGGAAAGGATCTGTCCACAATGCTTTGAACAGCTCTTCTTCTAAGTTTGATAGTACTTAGTTATTTTTTTACCATTGAAAGCTGCCTCTCCTCCCCCGGTCAAACAACAGGAAGAAAGGGCTATGGTCTGTGTTGGCCAGGTGAGAATCGTGTTAAGAGATTAAGGCTGTGTGGATTATGAAAGAGCAGATTTTTAACGGTAAATTAAAATTTTGTCTGGAATGACTTTGTTTTGGAAGTCCTTTAAAGACCTTTTAGTCCAAGATTTTATGTATTTTGACATTCTGGTACTTACTTTTAGTGGGGTTTATAATAAGAATGATAATTGAGTTTTTCTTGCTTCTGGTTCATTTGATTCTGAAATATTGTTTGAGAACCAAAGCCTATGCAGTTAGTGGTGGTATCTTCTGCAGCTGCCCAGGAAGTCACTTCACAAGAATACAGTTGACATCTGATTAGACAGGGATGATTTTTCATGCCTTCTTTAGTTAGGGTTATTGCCTCTGTTTTGGAAATGGTGTTTGGAGGTTCCCCCTGTGACATCTTCCCTCTGCGTTCTCAACCACCAGACCCGTTAATCTTATTGCAGACTTCATATTTTATATACAGTCTGTGCAGGTAGCCAGATGCCATATGCTGTTAATTTCTGATTCCATGAAGGCCAGATCATACAGCACCATCTCGTCTTAAATTCCACCCCTGCAGACATCGGCTCATATCCTTCCTCCACCCTCCGATTTCCTGTAAGCCTATCGTTCAGTCCCTTGCTATCTATGGCAGCCTGTTTATTTCATATCATTGAGGTCATGTAGTATTTGTCCTTCAATGTCTGGGTTGCTTCACTCAACATAAGGTTCTCAAGATTCATCCATGTTATCACATGTGTTTGTAGTGTGTTTGTTCTTACAGCCGAGTAGTATTCCATTGTGTGTATATACCACATTTTATTGATCCACTCATCTGTTGATGGGCATTTGGGTTGATTCCAACTTTTGGCAATAGTGAACAATGCTGCTATGAACATTGGTGTACATATATCGGTTTGTGTCCTTGTTTTCAGTTCTGGCTTAAATTTGATAAGTTTGTTCAAGAAAAGTGTGTTTTGTCTGAGGATGGCATGGATGGCATGGCTAGTTTTCATAAAATCAGAATGGAAGTAAGTAGGACAAAACTTGAATGCATATGACAAGTTGTAGAAGGTACTGTGGTAGCATTAAGTAAGGTAATGTGTTCTGTGAAGGCAGAATTTGTTTTCAAGTTAGGATGCTCTACATGGTTATGAATAGTTATTATAGAAGAAGTTTATACAAGCACTGCTTAAACTGAAATATTCAAATGGTTAATTATAGAAAGTCATTATTTTTTTCCTATAATCTATTTTTTTAATGCTACATTCAAAAAATATGAGGTTTCCATATATCCCCCACTGCCCCTCACCCCATTCCTCCTATATCAACCACCTCTTTCATAATTGTGGCACATTCATTGATTTGGTGAATACATTTTGGAGCATTGCTGCACCACATGGATAATAGTTTACATTGTAGTTTACACTCTCCCCCAGTCCATTCAGTGAGTTATGGCAGGATATATAATGTCTAGCATCTGTCCCTGCAATATCAGTTAGGACAAGGACAACTCCAAGACCTGAAAATGCCCATCACATTTCTTCTTCCCTCTCCCTGCCCTCAGCAACTACTATGGCCACTTTCTCCTCATTGATGCTACAATTTCTTCCAAAGTAGTCACAAAGTTTCCATAGTAGAATATCAGTAAGTTCACTCTAATCCATATTTTATTCCTCCATCCTGTGGACCCTGGGATGGCGATGTCCACTCCACCTCTGTATTGAGAGGGGTTAGATTTCACATGGATGATGGATGCAATTCTCTGGATTGCAGTTGTAGGCACTCTTGGTTCCCTGGTGTGGTGGTTGACCATTTTCACCTCCCTGTTAGCTGCCCTGGGTAAGTCCAATGACCCCAAGGGTAGGATTTTCAAGTCTGCTGAGGCTCAGGGCCCAGCTGGCACATGGACAGTCAAAAGAGTCAAGTCTCCTGAGTATACACCAACCCTAGTGCCAACCACAGGTTCAGTAAAAGTGACAAGAGGAATGTATAGAGAGGTCACATTTGTGTCAAACTCCATCACACCCAAAGTAGGGCCAACAGACATAGCACTGAATGCCAGGAGAACCAGTACCTGGGGTTGTATTGACTTTGGCTGTCTCTGGGACCCTGCTGAGGCATGAATAAGCACAACCCCTCTGATGACCTCCTGAATTTTTTCTGGAGAATCACAACCATATAAACTTCATTTGTCCTTTCCATTTTGCCCTTTTATTCAAGTTCAAAAAACAGATTTAAACACCTGATATTACATGTAGGCTGAGATAGTCTGCTGGTCTAAGTTGACCCTTTTATTCAAGGTCTTTTTCTAGTTACATCATCAGCTGGTGCTTGGTAGTAATCCCTCCGTGCCAGGGAGGCTCATCCCCAGGAGTCATGTCCCATGCTGGGGGGGAGTTAATGCACTTATGTGCTGAGTTTGGCTTAGAGAGTGGCCACATTTGAGCAAGTTGGAGGCTCTCAGGAGTTAAACTCTTAGGCACCCTCCAGCTCTAGCCCTAGTTCATATTTCAGGCACACAGGTTCATAAGCATAGTCATCAGTATCAAGGGCTCATTGGGAAGCGGACTTGGCCCAGTGGTTAGGGCGTCCATCTACCACATGGGAGGTCCATGGTTCAAGGCGCAGACCTCCTTGACCCATGTGCAGCTGGCCCACGCACACTGCTGAGGCACACAAGGAGTGCCATGCCACACAGGGGTGTCCCCCGCATAGGGGAGCCCCATGCACAAGGAGTGCTCCCCATAAGAAGAGCCACCTAGCACGAAATAAAGTGCACCTTGCCTAAGAATAGCACCACCCACATGGAGAGCTGACACAGCAAGATGACACAACAAAAAGAAACACAGATTCCCAGGCTGCTGACCACAACAGAAGCAGACAAAGAGAGAACATGCAGCAAACAGACACAGAGAATAGACAACAGGGGTGGGGGAAAGGGGAGAGAAATAAATAAATACTAAATAAATCTTTAAAAAATACATCAAGAGCTCACTGTTGGACCATCCTTCCTTGCTGGTCTTTGCTTGTGCACTTGGGGGATTGTTCCTGTTCCGTTGGGGAATGTGATAGAGCTCCCCTGGCTAGGAACTCAGCACTCCCTCAGTTGTCCTTGTAACTGTAACTACTATGAAAATACCCAACATATATCCAAACATTTTTATGTACCCTATATACAAGTCCTGGAGAACTCCATCCCAACCATGTGCCTCCATCAATAACATCCCACAGCAGTGTTCCTCCCCTGCCATAGTTGAACCTCTCTATGGTCCAAAACTTCTTCAAAAATGAAGCCTAATATATTGCCAAATTCAATTAATAGGAAAATGAAATATAGCAATGGGTTTAAAGATTAGAAATAGAATACAAACTAATTTAGAAAAACTAAAATAAAGTAAAAATAGGTTGGGGTATTAAAAAGTGAAAAATATTATAAAGCTTTGTTTTTAACGTTTTGCCTTTTATCACTACAATAGGTATTGCCCTGTATGTACAGTGGCAAGGCAATTTCTTTCATTCACTCCTCAGTGTCTACATCCTTTTTCTTTTCTTCCAATTTTTAATTTCATCTTCACAAAAGCTTTAGATCACAGTAATTCACATATACAAAATATGGGACTCCTATATATACAACATCAAACCCTTTACCCCCTTCCCCAGCAATGATCTTTTTAAATGTTCATGTTATATTTGCTGCAGATGATGAACAGATATTGAAACATAGCTTTCAAACACAGTTCCATTTTGGTTTACATTAGGATTTATATTTTAGATTATGTAATTTTCTAATTTTTAGTTACCTTGAGTTTTATGTTATGACTTACATTTTAGCCTATACATTTTTATACATTTTTGGTATAATTTAACATGCCCTATATCCATCATTGCATGATCTTGTGGAACACTTCCATTCCCTCCCAGTTACCGTGATTCCATCTATTCTAAACCTCTCTCAACCTTCCCTCAGGGCCCACAGTGACAATCAACTTTCATTATTTGAAGGACCAGGTTCACAGATACTTGCAACAATGCTGAGGGCTTGACATTTTAGACTGCTCTAACCCACTGGGAGCCATCAATTCTCTCATGAGACACAGTTCCCTCTGAGAACATCAGTTCTTCCCAGATTGTGGGTACACCTTCACACTCATTGTATGGGCCTCCACCCAATGATACAATACACTATGACAACACGAGCATTCACACACTCCATGGAAGCCTCCCCCGTCCCCCTTAAGAATCTTAAACAGGCAATCCTTCATTATATTTTCTAAAAAGTTTTCCCACCATTATAATTTCAACCACATACTTGACAATCTTTCATGTTCAAATGTTACCCCAAGCCCTCCCCTCAGTTCCTTGAGCCATCTGACCCATCCTCCCAACCCTAGTCCCCCTCACACCCACAGAACCCCACCCACAGTTATCCCTATGCCCCTATCTTATCCCTTCCCTGTACAAATACTTACCTCTGGCTTATTATAGATTTTACCCAATTACGCATCAGGTCCCAACCTTCCCCACGCCCCACCCACCCAACTTCCTTTAAGCCTAGCATCCAGTCTCTAGCTCTCTGAGACATGTTGGTTTACTTATTTCATATCAGAGAATTCAGGTAGTATTTGTCCTTCAATGCCTGGTTTGCTTCACTCAACATAAAATCCTCAAGATTCATCCATGTTATACCATGTGTTTGTTTTTTTAAAAGATTTATTTATTTCTCTCCCCTTCCCCCGACCCCAGTTGTCTGTTCTCTGTCTCTATTTGCTGTGTCTTCCTTGTCCACTTCTGTTGTTGTCAGCGGCACAGGAATCTGTTTCTTTTTGTTGCATCATCTTGTGTCAGTTCTCTGTGTGTGTGGCACCATTCTTAGGCAGGCTGCACTTTCTTTCATGCTGGGTGGCTCTCCTTACAGTGTGCACTCCTTGTGCATGGGGCTTCATATGCGGGGGACACCCCTGCATGGCACGACACACCTGGCATGCATCAGCACTGCACATGGGCCAGCTCCACATGGGTCAAGGAGGCCTAGGGGGTTTGAACCGCAGACCTCCCATGTGGTAGATGGATGCCCTAACTACTGGACACAGTCCACCACCTATCCCATGTGTTTGTATTCCTTCTTATAGTTGAGTAGTATTCCACTGCATGTTCATACCACATTTTATTTATACATTCATCTGTTGAAGGGCAATTGAGCTAATTCCAACTTTTGGCAACAGTGAATAATGCTGCTTATGAACACTAGTGTGCATATATTGGTTTGTGTCCTTGTTTTCATTTCTTCTGTGTATATACTCAGCAGTGCAACTGCTGGGTCATACGGCAAATCTAGAGCTAGTTTTTTTAGAAACCACGAAACTGTCCTCCAGAATGGCTGGATCCTTCTCAGCAGTGGATGAGTGTTCCCATTCTTCCACATCCTCTCCAACACTTGTAGTCTTCTGTTTTTTTGATAGCTGCCAGTCTCATGGGAGTAAGAGGGTATCTCGTTGTAGTTTTGATTTGCATTTCCCTAATAGCTAGTAATTTTTAGCATTTTTTCATATGCTTTTTAGATATTTGTATTCCGTCTTTGGAGAAGTGTCTGTTCAAATCTCTTGCCCATTTTAAATGGGTTGCTTGTCTTTTTATTTGCAAGATATAGGAGTTCTAGAAAGTCATTATTAAATAGAAACTGAATTCATGATTAACCTCATAACAGAGAAAAACCTGCGAAGTCATCTCAATCTGCATATTAAAGTTGTGATAGAAAAAAAGATAATTTTGATTCCACTGGGAATCATAGGTTTTCATAAAATAAGGGTAAAGTAGTTTTTTCTGCACTGCTTAAATAAAATACCTGTTAATTCATGTAATCATGATAATTGCATGATGTAGGAAATTTGCTTTGAGACAGTATCCGAAATCATTTTAGTGACTTATGTATGTAGGGTGTATAGAATGTGTGACACCGTATTGTTAAGGAAAAAGATAGTAATTTTGTCCTAAGATACAACTGTTTATCAAGAAAAGTTAAAATATAAAACAAAACCTGAATGAGTAAAGAAAGCACAGAAGAGTCATGAAGAAGAATTTTTTGTAGTTACAGCTGAGCAAAATTTACTAGGTCTATCTATGAAGTTTTTAAAGCTGTAATATGAAAGAGTATACTAGTGGTCTGTTTTAGCTAAAAATTTGCAAAAAGTTTTTCTCCTGACTACTCAGTATATAAAAGAAAATTCTCTTTTTATCAAAATAGCTTCATATAGTTTAATCCTATCATTTCCTTGGCTGTTAAAAATAATAATAATATATCTTATCACTTTTAAAAGAAGATAATGTTCAAACCTGTCTTCCCAGAGTCAAGTCCTGAAAAATATCTTTCACCTTGGCAAAAAAGTAAAATAATAGAATACTTGAGTCCAGTTGATATAAGTTGAAAGGAAAGTGTTTAAAAGTGTTATGGGGAAGTGGATTTGGCCCAACGAATAAAGTGTCCATCTTCCACATGGGAGGTCCAGGGTTCACACCCAGGGCCTCCTTGACCCATGTGGAGCTAGTCCACACACAGTGCTGATGTTTACAAGGAGTGCTGTGCACGCAGGGGTGTCCCCCATGTAGGGGAGCCCCACAGGCAAGGAGTGCACCCAGAGGGAAAGAAAGTTCAGCCAGGAGTGGCAGTCACACACACACAGAGCTGATGCAGTAAGATGATGCAACAAGAATAAACACAGATTCCTGATGCTGCTGACAATACAACAATAGAAGCAGAGACAAAAGAACACACAGTGAATGAACACAGAGAACAGACAACTGGGGTGGGGGGAAAAGGGAGAGAAATAAACAAACCTAAAAATAAAAAATAAAAAAATTAAAGTGTTATGAAATTAAAAGGGATTCTTTAACCATCTCTTAAAGTATTATTAGTAAAATGTTCACTTCAAAAATGCATAAAATTCCTGAAAATCTAAAAAATGTTTTGGCATAATACTAAAGTGTAATGTTGTTAATCATGGCTTTAATTATTTTTTTTAAGATTTATTTTTTATTTCTCTCCCTTTCTCTCCCCACCCCAGTTGTCTGCTCTCTGTCCATTTGCTGTGTGTTCCATGTCTGCTTCTATTTTTGCAGTGGCACTGGGAATCTGTGTTTCTTTTTCTTGAATCATCTTGCTGCATCAGCTCTCTGTGCATGTAGCACCATTCCTGGGCAGGCTGAACTTTCTTTCATGCTGGGCAGCTCTCCTTATGGGGCGCACTCCTTGTGTATGGGGCTCCCCTATGTGAGGGACACCGCTGTGTGGCAAAGCACTCCTTGTGTGCATCAGCACTGCATGTGGGCTAGCTCCACACAGGTCAAGGAGGCCCTGGATTTGAACCATGAGCCTCCCATGTGGTAGGAAGACACTCTATCTATTGAGCCAAGTCCACTTAAACAACCTCTCCATCTAGAAATCAAGAGACATGCTTTAGCTCATGTTCAACTGATTTGACCCACCTCCACTAAAGCAGCAGCTCTATGGCTGCAGCTCTAAAGCTGCAGAAAAAGAGTGACCTTGAGGGGCTGTCAGGGTTGGTGCATAACAGTAGATTATCATGAATTAAAGTAATGCCACTGCTGTCTGTAGCAGTCCTAAATATTCCAACTGTGTTACAAAAATTAATATCCAGTTATGTTTAAGACATGTTAGAGCTTCCTTTAGTATCTCCTTAGGCAAATCAATCCAGCCTGCATTCACCTTCATGTGAGAAGGCCAAATGTGGATTTTGCAGTTCTTCCCCAAGGCTTTGTGCAGAGCCCCACCATCTGTCCTAGTGGCAAAATTCTGGCTGTGTGAAAAAAAACCCAAAAACCAGTGGCTGTAACCTTCTTGATGACTTTATGCCAACCAGTAATTTTTTAATTTTTTCAGAATTAAAAGAAACATCAAAGGCAATTGTCTCCTAAGAGCTTGAAATAGGCAAATATTTAGGACATGCTACAAAATCCTGACTGTCAAATTCTTAAATGGTGTTTTGTAAAGTAAAACAAAAAACCTTACCCACTGTTGTAACTGTTAAAGCACATTTTCTCATATTAATAAGGTTTATAATATTTTGGGGATCCTGAAAACCCTTCATCCCTCATTTAGATCAGATATTAAAAACTATCATGTGTGTTCATCAGAAAAGGTTGCGCAGGGAGATGAGAACCCCATACCAGCAGGTTGCTTTTAAAACAATAACACAGGCTCAAGTGGTAAAGGGGTAGGTCTTAACTTGTTCTGTGTACTGGATGTAGCCAGTACCAATCTTGGCTTTGGGTGGGGTGAGTGGTGAGGCAACTTCCTAAACAAATATCACTTGAGTTTTAGTCACAATTCCTAGAAGAAACCAAAGTGCGAGACAGGAACAATGCACTGCTGTGGGCTGCCCTCTGTGGGAAAGAGAAGTCTGTGGAAGAACATCTGGAACAACTGCCAGCAGTGAGAGGTAACAGTCTATCATGTCCCTATCCCCTTCTCTAACATCTCTCGAGACTGTTGAGGCACATGACTTTGAGAAGATCCAGAGCCATCCCACGAGACCCAAAGGCAGCAGAGTGGCTCCACTGAAAAGGCAAACACCATGGATACCAGACCTGGTGGTGCCTAGGCCAGCAGTTCCCATGGCCTGTCACTCACCAGCAGCTCACCAACATCACCCTCAAGTGTCCATCGTGCTCACCCAATGACTGACCATTACCTTACTGGATGAGACACACTGGCCGAGCAGAGACTCCAGGAGCATGATGGCAAGTGGATTACATCGGCCCCTCCCTCTCTCACAAGGGGCAAGGTATGCTTTCAGTGCTGCAGACACTGCAAGGGGACTCTTGTAACTTTGTACCCGGATCCTTACAGCAAAGGACTAAGTCTAAATTACAAGTTAAAGTGCCAGCTGTCCCAAGCCCAAAAGGGCAAGTAATAATAATACATTGTTGTTGCCTATGCTTCAAACTCTCTAAACTGGGAAAATGTGGTCATTTTGATCACTGTTCTGGTCTATGCAGCTCTGCTGGCTGGGAATCTTAAATCCATGAACAATAAAAAATCACTCAAAAATGCTTTTGAGGGTGGTGGACTTGTCCCAGTGGTCAGGGTGTCTGTCTACCACATAGGAGGTCCACAGTTTAAACCCTGGGCCTCCCTGACCCGTGTGCAGCTGGCCCATGTGCAGTGCTGATGTGTACAAGGAGTGCCATGCCACACAGGGGTGTCCCCACATAGGGGAGCCCCACGCGCAAGATTGTGCCCCATAAGGAGAGCCACCCAGCACGAAACAAAGTGCAGCCTGCCCAGGAATGGTGCTGCCCACAAGGAGAGAGGACACAAGATGATGCAACAAAAAGAAACACAGATTCCCATGCCACTGACAACAGAAGTGGACAAAGAAGATGCAGCAAATAGAAACAGAAAACAGACACCGGGGTCGGGGGGAGGGGAGAGAAATAAATAAATCTTTAAAAAAAAAAACACTTTTGAAACCACAGTTAGTAATCCAAAGTCTCCTATGACAGCACTAGGCCCAATCCCTAGCCACCATAACAGAACAGACTTGCAGAAGCTGCAAGTTTATTATTAACCTGCCCTACTGTGGAAGTGTGACCAGTCATTTACTCAGAAGGGGCCATGTCCAGTGACATAGAACAGCCCCCCATCCTGAGCTGATGTGTACTGATACAGTTCATTTCCTCACAAGAATAGACAAAGAAGCCACGTGACCCCCCAACCCTTCCCACACCCCCAGAATTCACTGCCCCTTGCCCACCACCCCTAGCCATCCCTATAGGCCCTCAGGTCTTACCTAAGCTCAAACCCACTCCCACTGTCTAAGCATGCTTCTGCCTATAGATGCACTGGATAAATTCATGACTGCCTCTGCCAGGGGTGGGCTAAAGTTTATTCTTCAGACCCCCTCCATTGGGAGAGCTTCCCAATAAATCCTTGCCTGCAATCGCTGGTCTCTGCATCCCAACTGTCTCACCCCAACATCTAACATATGTTGCTGGAACCCCGGGAACTGGGAAGAGGAGCCCCCCGCCACCACACCTTGCAACCTGGAAAGCAGTGAGCAGTGGCAGCTCACCCCAGGTTACTCCTTATTCTGAACGTGCAATGCTGAGTCCTATCCTCCTTTTCACCCTCTCCTGGAACTCCTCAGAGTGAACCTCAGAGACAGAGCAAGCCCCAGAGACACTTGGGATTGTGTTGAGACCAGCAGATTGGTGAGAGAACTGCCCTTGCTGCTGCTGTAACTCCATCCAACACCAGACTCTCATCATCAGCTGGGGGAGTTAAGGGAATTCTCCTCTGGAGGATCCTGTTCTTTCCCCTGTTGTTTTAGACAACTCCACAGATCCTGGCTAGATCAGTGATCCTCATTTCTGGGGACCATGGCAGATGCCTGACCTGCATCCCCAGAAGCACCTCAGGAGTCAGAGATGCCTGGTCCTGGGTGTGGATTTCCTGCTGCTAAGGGTCTCTGACTTAAGGGGGACGCCTGAGGTGCTTGGTCAACCCTGGAGAGTCCCTGATCTCATCCTAGCTTCCAAAAATGGGAAAACTCCTTCAGCTCCTCTCTATTACTCTACTACAATCTGGCCTCAGTACAAATTAGAACATGGAAGTCAATCACTGGAACATGGTACCTTTGACACAGATACTTAGAGATCTGGAAAAGTTCATCCAACTCAATGCCCAGTGCTTAGGAGGTCCTTATGTTTAGTTCTCCCTATTTCTCTGAAACCATCTTTCTCTCTGTCATGTTCCACTTACCAAATCCTATTGCTCCATCAGAAACTGCCATCTCCCTCTCACCCACCTCCCAAATCTCCTGAAAATCTCAACATTGATCTGGCCAGCCAAGTTCCTCCTGCACCTTCTCCCTGTGCACCTCCAGCTTTGCCTCCATCCTCATCCTCACCACGACCTTCTGCCCCTCAGCCCTCTGCTACACCCTCTTCAGCCCCTCTGTTCTCAACGTTGATCTGGCAAGCCAAGTTCTTCCTGCACCCCTTCCTGTGTGCCTCCAACTTAGCCTCCATCCTCTTCCTCGGCACCACCCATCTTCCACCCCTCAGTCCTCTGCTGCACCCTTTTCTGCCCCTCCGTTCTCCCCTTTTCATACTAGTTCATGAGGACTACATCCTCCCCGCTCCCCACTGTCCACCTCCACCTCTGTAAGAAAAAAGGTTAACCCCTCTCCACCTCTTAATTCTACACAAGTACCAACACTCCTCTCAGAAAAACAAAGTTAAAATACACATTCCCTTCTCACTCTACATATAGTATGTCATAACAACTTCTTCTACAAGCCCCATGGAAAAAAGTTGCATTTGGGCTGCAGTTACTGCCTTTGCCAATTCCCTACACACACAGGGCCCTACGTGACATGCTCCTGGCACTGATGCAGTTTCCCCAGCCTCTCTCCATGGGAATATCAGGCAGGTTCCAGAGATTTAGACAGCGTTGCTCACTTTCGAACCTGCATAATAGAAGGCATGAAAAAGGCAGCCCTCAAAGCAGTAAATTATGACAAAATCAAAGAAATTTCCCCCAAATCAGATGAAAACCCAGATGCCTTTATGAATAGATTAAATCAATCACTCCTCAAATATACTAATTTTGACCCGGATTCTGAATCCAGATGACTACACTCACGTAGCCACTTTATCACTAAGACATACCCAGATATCAGGAAAAAAAAATGGCAGAAATTACAGAGGCCCCTCAAACCCCTCAGAAAGACCTAATTAAAGCAGCCTTCAAGATCTTTAACAATAGAGAGGAGGAAGCCAAATTAGAAAAACACAAACGAGATCTCTCCCTGCTACTGCCTCAGAGTCAATTTCCAAAACCCCATCCCTCTTCTTCCCTGTGGCCACCACCTGGACTCTGTTAGGTATGGAAAAGAAGGACATTGGGCACATGCACACCCCAATCTAGGAACCTGCCAGGGCTTTTCTAGTGTGCTGACTTAGAGACCAGTGGAGGTCAGATTGTCCCGAAAACTCAGTTTCTGGGAAAGCCCCTCCAACACACCTTACAGGCCTAGATCATCTTCCCTTCCTGACCTACTCAGAATAAAAGCAGAAGACTGATGGGTCTGGGTTCAGAGAGGCCCCTCATCTCCATCAGTAAGTGGGAACCAAGGGTTATCATCAAGGTTGGAGGTAAGCTGAGTTCCTTTTTAACTGACACAGGGGCCAGGTACTTGGTCCTTTCAGAACATTCAAGGTATTTAATATCTTCCTCAACCTCTACTGTGGGAGTTGAGGGTATTCCTTTCTCTCCCTTGATTACACACCCCCTCCCTTGCACTACAGAAAATCTCACATTCTCACACCAATTCCTAGTTATAGCATCATGCCCCTCCTCACTCTTTGGAGAAGACATTTTATCCAAACTGCAATCCTCTAGCTCCTTTTCACTACCTTCCCCCCAAGCTAGCTTCCTTCTCCTTTTGTCCTCAGCCCCAGCCTGAACTCCTACTTCCCCTCTACTGACATCCCTTTTATCTTACAACAGAAAGTAACCCCCAAGTCTGGAACACTGAGTCTCCCTCAATAGCCTCACACCTCTCCCCTGTAAGAATCACCCTAAAAGACAGCCCTTCTTTCATTAACATTCCCCAATAACCTCTCTTTTGCAGTGCCAAATGTGGACTTAAACCCATCATTGACAAACTGTGCCACAGTGCTGTTACGCCCCACTCTCCATTCAATACACCTATCCTACCTGTTGAAAAACCTAATGGCAGTTATTGTCTAGTCCAAGACATAAGAGCTGTCAACCAAGCAACCTAGCCTATAGTCCCCTGAGTCCCCAACCCCTATAGCCTCCTATCACATATCACTCCCCAAACCACACATTACACAGTAATAGACCTCAAAGATGTATTTTTCACAATCCCCCTAGGTGGAAACTCTCAAAACATTTTTGCTTTTACATGGTTCTCATATTTTTCTTCATCTTTAATGCTATACTAATACCCCGAATAACCCCACTGATAATTTTTCTCCTTCTCATGTGTGGTTCTTATCTCCTATAGCTTCTCACCTGATTTCATCCACCAAGTTGTTCAAACCACCCAAGAATATGTAAATGAAACCTTCCTATTACAAGAACAGTCAATAACCACCTCACAATGCAAAACCCACCAGTTGCAAGAAAAGAGAACCCCTAAAGCCCCCAAACAGCAGAAAGGAGCCAGAATGAGTTGATACCCCCTTTCCTCCAATCATGACTGCCTCTTCCAGAGATGAGCTGAAGTTTATTCTTCAGATACCCTCTGTTGTGAAAGCTTCCCAATACATCTTTGCCTGTAATTGCCCTTTCTTTCTGCCCAGCATTCCCATTACTTAGGTCCTTCATCATATGCATGTAATCTAAGAGGAATGTTAGATCTACAAGGTTTGCACTGATTAACAGATCATAAGGCAGTGACTCCATTTCTATTTATTGAACAAAGCTGCTTACTGCAGAGGACAGCACAATGGAAATGGAGCCAGTAAGGACCCATCCCTTCCAGGGCCCTGCATTCCAAGAATACCCTGCCTCCTAGCCCACTATCCCCAAGCTCTGCACAAGAATAATTCACTTTTACAGCCACTTATTAACCAGAGGCTATACTCAGAGCCTAACACTCTCTCCTCAAACTAATGCTTTCCTGCCTATTGATGTACTGTATAAATTCACATCTGCACCTTCCATGAGCAAGTTTAATTCTCACCTTCAGATCCCTCTGCTGGGAGAGCTTCCCAATAAACTAATGCCTGCCTGCAATCCTCAGTCTCCATGTCCCAGTGAGTGCCATTTTTTCTCTAACACAGACAACAGTATAATGTTATTGGTCATAATTTCACAGAAGCAACCAAATCTTCTCAATTGCATTATTTTTGTAATGAACTCTCACCAGAACTTTCACTTTTATAAATCAGTAATAAGTTAACTTGGCAGTTTTCAGTGTTTTGTCATCAATGGACAATTTTAATTCTGAGGCTTCACAGAAAACACGTGCAATCAGCTACAGGCCAGAGTGCATCACATTAAACAAAAGACTGTCTCAGAAACCCATGGAAAGGAATATGCCAGGTACTCTGGGGCACACCTTTCTAAGGACATTGCTTAAATAACTTTGGAAAAAACACCACTGGGCTGAGTCAAGATTCCAGAATTCTCATGAAGAAGCCAATGGGTTCATGATATTGAGAGGAACAAGGTCTAATTTTACTTAAAAGAATGAGTCGCATACAAATATAACAAGAGAATACTGAAATTTGGAAGAGAGAAGTACCGTGTCATGTACAAGGGAGCCCCAATAACATTAAATGCCAGTTTCTCATCAGAAATGTTGGAGGCAAGAAGGCAGTGGGAAGAAGTATTTTATAAAGTACTGAAAGAAAATCATTAGAATGAAAAATTTTTATATCCAGAGAAGCTCTCTTTCAAAACTGAGGGGGAGATTAAGGCATTCTCAGATAAACAAAAGCTGAGTGTTCCTCACCCTATTGCCAGATTTTATTTAGGTTCTTGGCTATGCTGCGGAAATGCATTTCAAGAGCAGGCTGGGTGAGTTAGGCCAGTAATTTATTCAGGTAGGGAGGGAAGAGAAATGGGAGGAAATAACAGCAGGGGTCCCAGGTAGAGAGGAAGGGGCTGAAAAGTGATAAAAGGGCTGATTTATGGGCTATAATTTTCCATTATAGGTTATAAACACCCATGTTTTACTTGCACTGTGACTCAAGCAGGGAGGCAGGCAGCTGCATTCCAGGTCCAGAGGCAAGAGAGCACACTAGAGCATGCTTAGGCCCCATGCCTGCCTGCCTTTTGACCTGTTAAATATCCCATCCCTTTGTTAATGGCAAGGAAGGAGTTCCAGCTGTTGACTGTTTTGATTACTTATTTCCTCCATCCATCTCCCAAGAGGGCCAAATGATGAAGTCCTTGGGGAATATCTGGGGGCTTCTCATGGCTTCTGGAGGAAGCCTTCTTCTGTGTGGCAGAATCTCAGAAAGAGCCTTCCAGCAGCCATCTCGGGGTTGCTGATGTCCCCGTGGACTTCTTGCCAGGTTCCAGATCCATCTATTGATTTCCTATCTTACTAGCCTGGTTCAACTCCTGGATCTGACCCACAGCAAAACTAAAGGGCATTCATCAGATGGGAAAAAAAGATCAAAGCAGCATTAAAACTAAAGATCTCCAGTAAAGGTAATTACCTGGGTAATTATAAATGACAGTACTACTTTATTGTACTTTTTGGCATGGAACTCCACATACAGAATATACTATGTAAATAAATGCCTTAAAATAATGATAAATGTATGGGTTGGAACTCAAAACAAATCCAGATGTAATCTGTGAAAACAACTTCATAAAGAGGGGAGGATAGAGGAGTACCTGAACATAGTTGGTGGATGATATCCAAGTTAGGTAGTTATCAAATCTAAAGATACTGTTACAGATTTACATGTTCAATTAACCCCCATGGTAATAAAAAAGAAAATATCAAAAAAACTATGCAAAACAGGAAATGAGAAGTGATTCAAATTGGTTTACTACAGAAGATCAACTAAATACAAAACAAGGCAGTAAATAATAAAATGACAAAATTTGAAGTGGCCTGTACCTGTTATTGAAGATCATGCTGAACAATTCTAATGCCCTAACAATGCCCTACATTCCATCTATTCTATTCTTTCCTCCCCTTCCCCTCAGCACCTATGGTAATCACTAAGTTTCAATTTTTGAAGAATAAGATTCTTCCCTTGCACTGTGGGATTATTATTAAGCACCAACTAGCAAGGTAGATGAAAAAAAAGTTTGACCAAAAAGGGGAAACAGTACATGCAAATGAGTTTTAGTGGCTAAGAGATTTCAAAGTGAGTTCGGAAGTCATTCCAGACTCACAGCAGGCTCTCACTAACTGCCACAATAAACAAATGCTTCAAATAGTGGGGTTCCTGAGGCTCTAGAGACATCCATAAACTATAAGCTCAGAAATTCAGCACCTTGTCAGTATTACTTTGGAATTTAAGCTCCCCAGTGTAATGGAGTTGGACTCATTTGTGGTTTCCCTACACATGGTTCTTTTGCCCTTCCCTTTCATTAGTATTATAGTTAGTATTATACTTTATAGGTGTATGTCAAGAGACTTGAATCTTTGGTTCATCCATGTGCCAGGTAAGCCCTGAATCTCAGAATTACAATGCCTACTCTCCAGTTCATTGGACTCACCCAGGACAACTAAAAAGCAGATGATGATGGACAATGCCCATCCCAAAGAACAGAGAGTGTCTGCAGCTGCAAGCAAGGTAGTTTCATCCATCTGCCCCATAGGATCTAAGTCCCCACTAAGCTATAAGCAGAATGGACATCACCATCTCAAAGTGCTCAAGCCTGGGTAATCAACAATGGACTAAAGTAGACTATCATTATAGTATAGACTTATTCTTCTAGCAATGGAAGAACTCCTATCAGTAATGTAAAGGCAGTGGCCACCAGAGGTTCTCAGGGATGGGAGAGGGAAGATTAGGTGTAATATGGGGACATTGTTGGGATATTGGATTTGTCTTGACTGACACTGCAGTGACAGATATAGACCATTGTGTATTTTTTCAAAACTTACAAAATTGTGCAGAATGAAGTGTAAACTGTAGCCCATGGTTAATAACAATGCTTCAATTGAAACAAATGTACCATACTAATGAAGTATGTTGTTAATCTGGGAAAGTGGGAGGGGATGGGAGGAGGGTATATGGAAATCCCTTATATTTTTTATATAACATTTATGTATCTAAAGAATCTTTAAAAATAAAAAAAAAATTAATTAAAAGAAAAATAAATTGAAATACAAAAAAAGTATGACCGAAAAACCAAATGGCAAAATGGCTGAAATCCTGCATTGCCAGCAGTTTTATTTAAGGTAAATGGCTTATAAACTCAGCACGTAAATGCATTAACTTCCCTACAGCATGGGGCATGACTCCTGGGGGTGAGCCTCCCTGGCACAGAGGGATTACTACCAAGCACCAGCTGATGATGTAACTAGAAAGACCTTGAATAAAGGGTTAACTCAGACCAGAAAAATATCTCAGCCTACATGTAATATCAGGTGTTAAAATCTGCTTTTTGTACTTGAATAAAAGGGTGAAATGGAAAGGACAAATGATTTTATATGGTTATGAGACTCCAAAAAAGAGTCAGGGGGTCATCAGAGGGGTTGCACTTAGGCATGCCTGAGCAGGGTCCCAGAGATAGCCAAAGTAGATACAATCCCAGGTACTGGTTCTCCTGAAGGCTACAGAGACCCACAGGTTCAATGGTCATGGCAGATGGCTCTAGAGTTCAGTGCCGTGTCAGTTGGTCCTACTTTGAAGTTTGTTTTCCTGAGTGTGATGGAGTTGTACTTAGATGTGACCTTTCTACACATGCCTCTCCTGTCACTTTTGCTGGACCTGTGGTTGGTGCTGGGGTTGGTGTATACTTAGGAGACCTGAATCTCTGGACTGTCCATATGACAGGCCCTGAGCCTCAGCAGACTTGCAACTCGTACTGTCTGGTTTATTGAACTTTCCCAGGCCAGCTAACAGGAAGGTGAAGAAGGTCAACCACCACACCAGGGAGCCTAGAGTGCCTACAACTGCAAGCAGGAGAACTGCATTCATTGTCCATGTGGAATCTAAGCCCCCATCTCAATATAGAGGTGGAGTGGACATAATCATCCCAGGGTCCACAGGATGTAGGAAGAGAGTAGGGATTAGAGTGGACTTGCTGATATTCTACTATGGAACTATTGTGATTAGTAATGGAAGAAATTGTAGCACTGATGTGGAGAAAGGAGCCACAGTAGCTGCTGAGGGCAGGGAGAGGGAAGAAGAGATATGATGTGGGGGGCATTTTCAGGACTTGGAGTTGTCCTGGGTGATACTGTAGGGACAGATGCTGGAAATTGTATGTCCTGCCATGGCCCACTGGGTGGACTGTGGGAGAGTGTAAACTACAGTGTAAACCATTATCCATGTTGTAGAGCAGTGCTCCAAAATGTATTCATCAAATGCAATGAATGTCCCATGATGATGAAAGAGGTTGTTGATGTGGGAGGAGTAGGGTGAGGGGGGTGGGGATATATGGGGATCTTATATTTTTTGAATGTAACAAAAAGAGAAAAAAATAAAAAATAAAAAAATAAGGTAAATGGCTTAAATATCCCAGTCAAAAGGCAGAAATCAGGAAAATATATTAAAAAGCATGACAACTATATTCTGCTTACAAGAGACAGACCTTAATTTCAAAGACATGAGAAGGTTAAATGTGAAAAAATGGAAACTATTCCATGAATATAGTAACCAAAACAGAGTGAGAATTGTTAAATTATCATCAAACAAAACAAAGTCAAATACTTTTAGAAGGAACAAAGAAAGACCCTATATATTGAAAAAAGAATCAATTATAGAAATATATGTACATAATCTTGAGGCACAAAATATATGAAGCAAACATTCAGAGATTTGATCGGAGAAATAGGCAGGTTTGTATTAATAGTCATAGATTTCAATATACCACGTTCAGTATTGGAAAGCATTTTCAAACTGAAGGTGCAAAAGGAAATGGAGGACTGGAATGAATCTATGTACCAACTAGCCCTAGCAGTCCTATTTAGATGTTTATAACAGAAAAAGAGAGTATGTATGTGCAAGAAATATGTAACACATCTTTCTTTGTAAGCAACAGAGTACAAATTCTTCTCAAGTGCACAAGGATTATATCTCAGATTACGCTATATATTATACCACAAAACAAGTCTCAATAAATTTTGAAAGATCAAAATCATATAAAATATCATGTCTAACCACAATGAAATGCCATTAAACTTCAGTAACTAGAGAATTGGAAAATTCACAAGTATGGGGGAGTTAAGCAATACACTCCAATGGATAGGGCGTCCACCTACCACATGGGAGGTCCACGGTTCAAACCCCACACCTCCTTGACCCGGGTGGAGCTGGCCCATGTATGCCGCTGATGCCTGCAAGGAATGCCATGCCACACAGGGGTGCCCCCATATAGGGAAGCCCCATGCGCAAGGAGTGTGCCCTGTAAGGAGAGCCACCCAGTTTGAAAGAAAGTTCAGCCTGCGCAAGAATGGTGCTTCACACATGGAGAGCTGATGGAGGAAGATGACGCAACAAAAAGAAACAGATTCCTGTGCAGCTGACAACAGAAGCAGACAAAGAAGAACACACAGCAAAATGGACACAAAGAACAGACAACTGGGGGAGGGGGTAGGAGGAGGGGAGAGAAATAAAAAAATAAAAAATTCTTAGAAATAAAAAAAGACCTAATGGGTCAAAGAAGTCATGAGGAAATATGGAAATATCTAGAGAGGAATGAAAATGAAAACAAAATGTTCAAACTTATGACAAATATTAGATAGACTGACAAAAAAGGAGAGGATGCAAGTAATAAAAATCATTTGCATTGAAAAGGGGGAATATTACTGCTGAACTTACAGAAATAAAAAGGATAATAAGAGCATATTAAAATCACTGTAGGGGAAGCAGACTTGGCCCAATGGTTAGGGCATCCGCCTACTACATGGGAGGTATGTGATTCAAACCCTGGGCCTCTTTGACCCATGTGGAGCTGGCCCACATGCAGTGCTGATGTGTGCATGGAGTGCTGGGCCAAGAAGGGGTGTCCCCCGCATAGGGGAGCCCCATGTGCAAGGAACGCACCACATAAGGAGAGCTACCCAGTGTGAAAGAAAGTGCAGAGTGTCCAAGAACGATGCCACACACACGGAGAGCTGACACAACAAGATGATGCAACAAAAAGAAACACAGATTCCCAGTGCCGCTGATAAGAATAGAACTGGTCACAGAAGAGCACAGAGTGAATGGACATGGAGAGCAGACAACGGGGGGGGAGGGGGGAAGGAGAGTGAAATAAATAAATAAGTAAATAAATCTTTTGAAAAAACATCACTGTAGGATAACAAAATAACTTATATGAAATGGAAAAATCCCCAGAAACTCAAAATTTAATTTAAATGACTCAAGAAGAAATAGACAATCTCAAAAGACAAAGAACAGGTAAGAATTACCTCAGTTACCAAAAATCCCAATGCAAAGATTTAATATCTATGATATATAAAGAGATCTTACAACTCATTAATAAAATGACAAATGATCTAATTAAAAATGGGCAAGACTAGAACATTTTTCCAAGAGGAAACGCAAACGGAAAAAAAAAATGAAAAAATGTTCATCACTAGCTATTATGGAAATGCAAATTAAAACTTTATTGTGATAGTATTTCATGCCTATTCGAATGGCCACTGTTAAAAAAATACAGAAAATTACAAGTGTTAGAGAGGATGTGGAGAAATAGGAACACATTCACTTTTGTTGGGATTGTAATACAGTGCAACTGCTGTGGAAGACTGGTGGTTCCTAAGGAAGCTAAATATAGATCTACTATAGGATCTGTCAATTTCACTGCTAGGTATAGACTCAGAAGAGCTGAAAGCAGGATTCAAATAGACATTTACACACCAATGTTCATAGTGACAATATTCACAGTTGCCCAAAGATAAAAACAACCCGGTTATCTATCAGCAGAAGAATGGATCAACAAAATGCCATATATGCATGTGACAGAATATTATTCAGCTGTAAGAAATAAATTCTCGATCCATGTGACATGATGATCATTTAGGACATTATGTTGAAAGAAACAAAGACAGATGTGAAAGGACAAATATTATATAATCTCACTAATAGGAATTAAATATCATGAGCAAACTCATGAGGTTAATGACTAGAGAATAGGTCACCAGAAGATAGACTGAGGTTTAAATGGGCAAGATTTATAATATGGCTGATTGTTAATGTTTGAAAATGGAGAGGTCATGATAGCACATTATAGTGATTATAATTCACAGTCCTAACACATGGGTGTGACTGTGGTTGAAAGGGAAAGTGTAGGGTCATGTATACCACTAGAAGGAAAGCTAGAAGATGAAGCATGAGACTGTATAAGCAAAGTGAATCCTGTGTGTAGATAACATGTGTGATCAATAATATGAATATAAGAGTATTCTTTCCTGAATCAGAACAACTGTATGTTAATATCAAAAGGTGTTAAAAAAAATAGGGTGGTCATTGGGTGGAAATACACCTAAAGCAAACTATGGACTGTAGAGAATAGTAATACATTAATATTTTCCCATCAATGCTTAAAAAATAAATTAAGCTAAGCAAAAGAAATCAGACACAAAGTACTACATGTCATTAGACTCCACTTATATAAAATGTCAACATAAATAAGTTCATAGAGATGGAATTAGATTAATAGTTACATATGGTGGGGAAAGCAGAGGAATTGAGTGGTGACTGCTAAGGGGTAGGGTTTGTTTTTTTTTGAGTAATGAAAATGCTCTAAAATTGACTACAGAGATAAATGCACAATGCTGGGGTTGTACAAAAAGTCATTTATGTACACTTTAGTTGGACTGGATAGTATGTGAATTTATCTTAATAAACTTGCTTAGAGAAAAAAGCCCAAAAACTTCCGAATGGAGTAAAGTCAAAAACAGTAAGGCTTCACTCATGATTTAAATCGAATTTCTCAAGAAGATATACACATAGCCAACAGCACATGAAAAGATACACAACATCACTGGTTATCAGAGAAATGCAGATCAAAACCACAATGAGATACCAATTAACATCCACTGATTTTGTTAGTTAAAAAAAAAAGTAAATGTTGGTGAAGATACACAGAAATAGGAATCCTAATGTTACTAGAGAAATTGTAAAATGGTACAGACACTGTGGAAACCAGCTTGGCAGTTCCACAAAAAGTTGAAAATAGAATTACAGATGACCCAGCAATCCTCCTTCTTGGTGTATATTCAAAAGAACTGAATGCAGAAACTCAGATAGTTATTGGTAAACCAATATTTACAGCAGCATTGTTCAGAACAGACAAATGGTGGAAGCAACATAAGTGTCCACTAGCAGATGAATCAATAAAAAAAGTGGTATGCACACATTGGAATAATATTCAGTCATAAAAGCGGAGGATGTCACGATGCATAATACAACATGCACAAACCTTGAAGACATAATGTTTTGGAAAATAATCCAGACACAAAATGAAAAATATTGTCTAATCCTTGTCTATATGAAATAATGAGAAGGACATTTCATACAGGCAGGTAGATTTTATGTTTTCAAAGGCTGGAGGGGAGGAGAGAGAGGTGGTACTGTTTAATGGGTACAGAGTTTCTGTTTGAAGTAATGAACAATTTGGGGTACTGGATACTGGTGGTTAGAACATTATGAACATAATTCACTTCACTGAATTGTCCCCTTGAAAGTGCTGAAATGGGAAATTGTGAGTAGTATATATATGGAAGCACAAGTACAAGTTTAAAAACAGAGAGAGAAATATTAATACCTTACACTCATGAGAATGGCTATTAAAAATACATAAACATTGGCAAAGATGGAGAAAACCAGAGAGCCCTGTACATTTTTGAAGGGGATAAAAAATGAAGCAATACACATTGTGGAAAACAGTTTGGAGGAGACAGAATTGTCACATGACCTGGCATATACCCAAAAGAATGGAAGAGCAGGAACTTGAACAGATAGTTTTGTACACCACTGCTCACAAAAGCATTTTCATAATAGCCAAGACAGAAGGAACCCAAGTATCCATTCACAGGTAAGTGGATAAAAACCCTAATACATACATACAATGGAATATTATTCAGTTGTGAAAAGAATGTAGCTCTAATACATGCTACAACATGAATGAACTAGAAGACATCACACTGAGTGAAATGTCAGACACAGAGACATACTGCATAAGCTCGCTCCTTTGAAACAAATGGAATAGGCAAGTTCAGAGACAGAAAGTAGATTACAGCTTACCTGGTGCAGTACAGAGGGACAAGAAGAGTTAACAGAGAATGGATACAGGGTTTCTGTTTACAGTGATAGGAAAGTTCTGGGAATGGATGCTGGTAACCTTAGCACAGGGTCAGTGTAATTAATCCCACTGAATGGTATGCGTGTGATTGGTTGAGATAGTTAAGTGTATGTTGTATATGTTTCCACAATTTAAGAAATGAACAACTAAAGTCATGGACAATTCAGTGCAATATATGATCCTAGATGAGATCTAATAATGGAGGAAAAAAGACTCAGAGACATTATTAGGACATATTAAAAAACTGGAATAGAGACTTACAGCAATATTGCTTTATAGCAATATTAAACGTTTTAAATTTAACAGTACATAAGGCAGTTACATTAGTGAAGATTCTAGTTCTTAGGAAATGTACATGGAATATTGTGTTCAAGAGCAAGGTGTATCTACCTAACCTTAAATGTGTAGGAGGGAGGAAGGCAGAAGGAAGAACAAAGGAATTGCAAATATGGCAAAACATTTAAAACAGTGGATCTGGGTATGAGAAGCAGGAATGTATGTAGGTATTCTTCATTTCTGCAATCGTCCTATAAGTTAGAAATTATTTTGATAATGTTAAAAATAGAGAAAAACAAATGAGAAGGGAATTAAAATGGTACACTACAAAGTTTCAATTAAAAACATTAACCAAAAATACATGTAAAACACAAGTGTCAATTTTAATTCTTTTGTTGTAATTTGATATGTTACAGTCTCTGCTCTATTTCATTAATACTTTTTAAGTAATTACTTCAATGAAGCAGAGTTTGGCATATGTAAACAATGATATAACCATTTGTGGCCTTTAAGAGACCCATTTTATTTTTTTTTAGGAGGTACTGGAAATTGAACCTGGGACCTCGTACATGGGAAGCAGGTGCTCAAACACTAAGCCACGCCCACTCTCCAAGACCCATTTTATTTTTTTAATATACTTTTATTTTTAAAAGATACATAGATCACACAAAATGTTACATTAAAAAATATAGGAGGTTCCTACATGCCCCACTCCCCACATCCCCCACTCCTCTCACATGAACAACTTCTTTCATTAGTGTGGTATATTCATTTCATTTGATGATACATTTTGGAGCACTGCTACACAGCATAGATGATAGTTTACATTGTAGTTTACACCCTCTCCCAGTCCATTCAGTGGGTTATGTCAGGATAACGTCCCGCTTTTTCCCAGTAATATCATTCAAGAGATTCCAAATCCTGAAAATGCCCCTGTATCACAACTCCTTTAACCTTGCCCTCCATTCAGCAACTCCAGTGGCCACTGTTTCCACATCAATGATGAAATTTAGCCCACTGCTAGAGTCTCAATAATTTTATAGTAAAATACAGTAAGTCTACTCTAATCCATATTTTATTCCTCCATCCTGAGAACCTTGGGATGGTGATGCCCACTCCACCTCTCGAATGAGAGGGGGCTTTGATCCCACATGGCTGGTGGATGGGACTTTTGTGCCCACAGCTGTAGATCCTCTTGGTTCCCTGGTGGTGGTTGTCCATCCTCACTTCCCTGTCAGCTGACCTGGACAAATCCAATGAATTGGAGAGGAGGTGTTGCAACACCTCTGAGGCTCAGGACCCAGCTTGCACATGGACAGCCCAAAGATTCAACTCTCCTGGGCATACACCAAGTCCAGCACCAACCAGAAGTTCAATATAAGCAACAGAGGAGGCATGTGTAGAGAAGTCAAATCTGAATCCAATTTCATCACACTCAGGAGCACAAATTCCAAAGATGGGAACACAAGCAAGGAACTGAACTCTGGAGCCATCTACCATGATCATATGACCTGGGTGTTCCATAGTCCTCAGAAGCACCACTATCTGGGCTTGTATCTACTTTGGATGTCTCTGAGACCCTGTTGAGACGTGCATAAGCATGACCCCTCTGATGACCTCCCAACTCATTTTGAAGTCTTTTAAGCATATGAACTCATTTGTCTTTATCATTTCCCCCTTTTATTCAAGGTCTTTTTCTAGTTGCATCACAAGCCATGCTTGCTAGTAATCCCCCAGTGCCAGGGAGGCTCATCCCCATAACTCATGTCCCATGCTGGGACATGAGTCTGGCTGAGTTTGGCTTAGAGAGTAGCCACATTTGAGCAACATGGAGGCTCTCAGGAGGTAACTCTTAGGTACACTGCAAAACCAGGCCAAGTTGAAATTACAAGCACAATAGGCTCATTAAGCATAGTCACCAGTATCAAGGGCTCATCATTGGGCCATCCTCCTTCACTGGTCATTACCCTTGCAGTTGGTTGCTGTTCCATTGGGGAATGTGACAGTCTCCCCAGGAAGGGAACCCAACACTACTTCAGTTGTGTGAATCTCTACCACTGTGTCAAACCCAATGAACATCCAAACATATCTATATACTCTATATGAATGCCCAGGTGAACTCCCTTCTATGCATGCCCCATCAATGACACCCCACAACAATGCTCCAGCCTTGCCATCATTGAATTCTGCTGTGATCCAAAACTTCTTTAATAATTAAGCCTAATATATTGCAAAATTCAAGAGTAGAAAAATAATGACAAGTTTAAATATTAGAAATAAAATACATAATTTATAAAAACAAAATGAAAAACCACTTAAGTATACCTGGCCCCCAGACCCACTTTATTTTATTTTATTTTTTATTCATTTTTAAAAAAATATTACATTAAAAAAATATGAAGTCCCATTCAAACCCACCACCCCCACACCCCACTCCCCCCACAGCAACACTCTCTCCCATCATCATGACACATCCATTGCATTTGGTAAGTACATCTCTGGGCATCACTGCACCTCATAGTTAATGGTCCACATCATAGCCCACACTCTCCCACGTTCCATCCAGTGGGCCCTGGGGGGATCTACAATGTCCCATAGTTATCCACGAAGCACACCCAGGACAACTCCAAGTCCCGAAAATGCCTCCAGGTCTCATCTCTTCCTCCCATTCCCCACACCCAGCAGCCACCATGACCACCCTTCCCACACCAATACCACATTTTCTCTGTGGACATTGGATTGTTTGTGTCCATTGCATATCTATGTCAAGAGGGGGCTTAGATCCCCAGACCCACTTTAGAACCAAAGGCCCAGAGAGGTTGAAAGTGAGAAAGTTGGCAGCAATACTGAAATACAGCATGCAGATAATAATAAAATGAAAGTTAGGCTCACTTGAGTAATATCAGACAAAATTAAAACAAACATGTCTACAAAAGATGAAGCATTTACATAGTAATAAAAGGGTCAATATATCAAGAACATATAATAATTATAAACATATATACATGGAACAACGGCACACTTAAATATAGAGAGGAAAAAATGACATATTTGAAATGAGAAATAGATCTATCATAATAGTTGGAGAATTTAATTTTCCACTTTCATAATGGATAGAAAAACTAGACAGACAATCATTAAGGATAGAGAGGACTTGAACAACTCTATAAGCCAACTAGATCCCGCAGAATATATTCTTCTCAAGTTCACATGGAACATTTCTAAAATAGATCATATGTTACCCCACAACATATATAAAAACATTGAAACATTAAGTATCTTCTTTTACCAAAGTAGAATGAAACTAGAAATCAAAAATAAAAGATAAATTATAAAGTTTCACAAGTATGTGGAAACTGAACAGCACACATGAATCTATGGTTCACAGATGAAATCATGAGAGGAATTACACAACACTTTGAGATAAACAAATAAATACACAACATATCAAATCTTAAAAGATGCACTGAAAACATTAACAGAGAAATTTATAGCAAAAAACTTTATTTAGAAAGAATAACCATCTCAAATCAATAACATAATTTTATATCTTAAGGGAATACACAAAGAAGAGCAAACTAAATCCAAAGCTGGAAATAAAGATTAGAGCAGAGATGAATGAAACAATATAAAAACAATAGAGGCAACACAATTAAAAGTTAGTTCTGCAAAAAGATCAACAAATAAGAAAATACTTTGGGTAGATGGGTTAAGAATAAAGAAAGGAACAATCTATTCACTAAAGTGAGTAATCAAAGTGGTGACATTTCTAAAATGGGTTTTAAAAGTACACTATAAGCAATTGTGCCTGAACAGATACCTTTGACAGCATGGACCAATTCCTAGAAATGTACCTTACCTTCTTTGTAATATTTGCTCTTAAAAATTCACTGCTCTGAAAAAAATACTTTTGGGGCATATTTTTTAAAAATATACTTTAGGTAATCATGTATTGTAGTTTTTAAATAACCCCTATTTTTATGTTACCCTTTTTCTTTCCATCTGGCCATTTTGCAACATTCTTAAGGGAGGATGTTGGGTATATGGACCGTGACCTAAAACTTCTCTGAAGATATAATGAAAAAAAAAAAAAAAAGACACTGAGGAAGAAATGTAAGAAATTACCACTGTACATACAGACCAACAGTTATTACAGTGATGAAAGGGAAAACATTAAAAATAAATTATTTTTTTTCATTTTAATACCCCATTTTTTTACTTTTAGATTTAGTTTTGCTAAATTATTATACATTTTATTTCTTATGTTTAAGATTATCATTACTACCTCATTTTCCTATTAATCTAATTGGCAATACACTTGGTTTCATTTTTGAAGGAGTTTTGGATCACAGAAGGGTGACAACTATGGCAAAGGAGAAGATTTGGTATGGGTTGTCAGTGATGGGAGATAAATGACAGGAAGCTCACCTGGGCATACATATAAGGTATATAAATATGTTCAAATGTTCATGGGGCATTGCCACAGTGGGTAGAGATGCACAAAACTGAAAGAATACTGAACTCCCATCCTGGGGAGTTCTGCCACATTCTCTAATGGAACAGCAACAATCCCCCAAACAGAGGGCCAATGACCACTGAAAAAGGATGGTCCCTTTCAAACTGAAAGTAGAGAAAAAGAAAATTAAGGAATCTGAAAAAGGCTCATTACGATTTCAAATGTTATTACACCCCGCCTACTTGGTAGGTGCCACTGTAGCCACCACTAAGGAACTGGGAGAAGATGGTGGCTTCTGAGGCTGGTCAGCTTGGGTTTAGGTCTTCTTGCAGTTCTCAGGAATCAAGCCAGTGGCAAGTGGGGGAGGAGAAGCAGCAGCAGAAGCAGAGGCTCTGATGCATCACTCTCCTCTCCCTTACCTTGGACTGGGGAAGGCCAGATGACCCAGGTGGCTGGAGGGGAGTATGCTGCCCCAGAATGGGAATTCTCTACATCAGGATACGGAGGCTGTTCAATGACTAGGAGCACAAAGTTATCATTGCTGGAATGGATAATGCAGAGATAACTATCATCCTTAACCAATTTTCTATGAATGAAACAGTGCCTACCTCCCCTACAAGAGGAAGTGTAGGAAGCAATGTAGAAGACAGTGCATTAGGACCTAAAAAAAGCTGGTTTGCTGATTTTTGCTATTAAACAAGATGTTAAAGAATGTATGACTATAGTAGAAATCTTCCAGTTTTTGAAACTAACTTCTATTAAGGGTCACCAATGACATATCCAAGCATGCTGTGCTCTTACCGGCGAGGGATTGTGCCATGGACCTGAATGGATGATGTAAAAATTTAAGATTAGATGATCTCTACTGACCTCTTCTCATAGACTTTACCTGAAGGCTGCAAAAATTAATGGTTTAGATACATTTATAATAAACTCATTGAAATTTTTTCTATACAAAAACAAAGATGAAATCTTACCTTCCAATTTGCTTTCTCCTTAATTCCTTTCAAAGTAAGGTCTTAAAGGTGTGACTGACATTTTTTCTCACAATGAATCCTCTAGGACACTGGGTAGCCAGTGGTAAGTACAAAGAGAAAGGAAGACCATTAACTTGAAGAACTTTACTATCAGTAAAAACCTCCTAATTGCATGTTCTCCTCTTGTTCTAAGTCAAAATACAAATCAGTGCAAATACTCAGTTGCCAATATTTTAAAAGGGTAATGTTTCTTATGAAAAGTATTTTTCATAAGGTTGTATGTGTATTGCATATATATCTCAAGTTCAAGTTAATGGCTTTGATTTATGTTCTAAACAAAAGTGATAAGTAGCACAAGAATTAGTAATATCCTTAGTTTTAAGCATATACTGGCATTGGTTTTAGGGCCATTTTGTACTTTTTTCCTTAGGCTATCAGTATTATAGTAACCAACCCCCAAATCAATGAGCTGCTCTTAAAAAAAAGGAAAAAAGAAAAAGGAAAACATCTTGACATTGTGTTAATATTTTATTGTTGGTCAAATCACATGGAAATGTACCACAACTGAATAAGACATACATCAGATTCCTGGCTTGAGTTTTACCACTGGGTAGAATTGCACAGGAAATAATTATCAGATCATTCCTTGCATAGGTCTGTATGTCACCTATATTATTGAATGACTGAAAAAATAAAGTCACTCATTAATTGTGATTTTAATTACCAAGTATTGTTTTCAACATTAATTGAAAACTGTTGTGTGAAACCTGTCTATTCAAGAAGTAACAGTGTGGAGAAGCAGGAGCCTGTGACCACCCCCACCTAAGAGGAAAATTCCACAGCCCCCTAACTGCATATATCTCGCTTCTGGAACAAGCTTGCTCGACTGTAAAACCTTATTTCAAGGTTGCCTCCTGTAGAAAGTGTCAGCCCCTAGACCAACCTGACTCAGACCCTTATAAATAACAAAAACTCCCCAACCACTTATCTCCCCTGATAGAATTCCCAGCACTTGATTAACTGCAAACACTTGCTTCTGTACATGCTTGCTTGCTGAGCTATTGCTCCCCACCCTGAACCTAAAAGCCTATATAAGCAAACTCCCCCTGTGACTTGGGGCTGCTCTCCCCTCTGCATAGGAGAGGCAGTCACCGCGCCGCTAATAAAGCTCTCAATTGGAACTTTATTCAGAGTCTGAGTCTGGTCGATATCGCTGGTCTATAACAACAGAATTATCTGTGTGCATTTCAAGTAAATTTGAGATGAAAAGTGAAGTACATTTTCCAAGCAACAACAGTAATTTCTTAATTTAGGAAATGGAGTACATTGAGATTTTCAAATTTCTATTAGTTGTCTGTATCTTGTTCTACCACATGAATACACTGTTTGGCAATTTAAAAAACACAGATATTGTTACAGATACATGCCTACAAAAGATAGACATATACAAAATGAGATTGTAGACATACTGATTTCACCTTTCCATGGAAATAAACAAAATTAAAGTCAGATTTTGTATTTTCTACAGGAGAAATTTATGTACACTGAATACATATGACTTACAAAACAACAGTTTCTGACACAGCTCTTAAATAAATTGATAATTTAAGTCCTGGACATATTTCAACTTAGGTACATTTCGGCAGTATGCAATAGTAGGTATTGAAAATCACAAAAGGGTTTTGAACTTCAAAACCTGATTTCTGTTGATGGATAAATTTTACTTAGTGCAACTTATTACAACTTGAAGGCGAAGTATCTTGTAAAATCTACATAACAAAAAACTAACCAATTTAAAGGGTATAATCCCGGGACATTTACTACATTCTCATGTTGTGCAGGTATCACCTCTAGGAATTTTTAAAACAGTAACAGTCACACTGCAAAAAAGGACATGTCAGCAAGCTAAACTTAAAGTAATAGAAAATTCTCACCTTTTCAGGAGAAATTATACAACATGGCAGTCTTGTCCTTGAAAACAAGATAAATTAAAAGTAATATTAATGAACTTAGGGAGCTCATATGGGCCCAGGGGTTGAGCACCCGCTTCCCACACGTGAGGTCCCAGTTCGGTTCCAGTGCCTCCTTAAAACAAAATAAACCAACAACAAAAATAAACCACCACTGGGGAACCAAAGTGGCTCAGTGGTGTACTGCCAGCTTCCCACACACAAGGTCCCGGATGCACTCCCCGGCCCTGGTACCTTAAATAAAAAATTTACTCAAAAGTTTGCTTTAATTAAAGTCAGAAATATAAAATTATTATAAATGTTGGAATTTGGGTTACTAACACTTAAAAGTAATGCTGGGAGCTGCACTGCCCCTACTTGTAAGTCTGTCAACATTTCTTTCAGCTCTGTCAGCGGTGCAGGAACAGTGCGCCCCTCTGTGACCACCGAGGGCGCCGCGCACGAGGAGCGCCCCTTCCCCTCAGCCCAGGGCTCGGCCACGCCCGCCGCCCCGACCTCTCCACGGGAAGCTGCAATACTTTCCTACCCTTTCAGGGCTGTAGACGTCTTTCCTCTCTGAAGCTCCGTCAGGATTGTCTCCAGCAAGAGTCCTGAACCCACAGCGCTGGCAGCCTCAGTGAGCGGGGGCTCTGGGCAAACACGTCTCCTGAACGTCCCCTGAGAGGAGACGATGAACTAACGCGGGCAGCGCAGGAACCCGAAGTCCTCCGCTCACGTTAGAGAAGAAAGCCCTGGAAGCACCGCCACGCAGCCCTGCGCCACCACGCGGGGAGAGGGGCTCTCTCCTCACGCCCACCGCGGAGCGGCCCCGCCGGAACGAGGCCTTCCACCTCCTGTCCCTGCTGTTCCGCTCCCGCAGGAATGTGGGGGCGTTTCCAGGGCGTTTCCTCAGAAAAGGCGGCTGCGCGCCCCCTGCAGGCGGGCGGGCCACAGCGCAGGAAGCGCCGGCCCAGCTGGGTGGTGAAAATGTGCCCCTCACCTGCCTGCCCTGCGCCTTCATCTCTAAGATGGTGTTGGGAGCGTTCAGTGCCAGTCTATGGAACCTAGTGAAGTGGACTCCTCAGCGCAGTGACCCTGAAGCTTCAGAGGGAAGGGCCCCAGAAGGAGCAGGATTCGGGAGCCTCCAGCCCAAGCCCAGACTCCCGGGGCCACAGCAGTCCTGGACCCAGGCTTTTATCCCCGCCCCGTGGAGGATCTCAGGAGAAAGCTCCTGGTGCAGCACAAAGCCTGCATGTGACTCCCCTCATCACTCCGCTTAGCCAGAGTCCTCCTGCCTCCGTGGTACCAACCCCTGGCCTGTCCAGTGAGGAGATAGCCACAGTTTGCTGGTCCAGGAGCTCACTGCCACCTGGAAGCTTGGCAGGCCCAGAACAGTGCACCAGCCCAGGATGCAGGGCGATGTGGGTGCACAGAAGCCCAGCGGGGGCTGCCCCTGGGTTACTACCTTCCTTCGGAACTCAGAAGTTTCCTAGGGAATATCCAACATAAAACCTGTTCTCAGCAGGTAAGTCACCCATATATTGAAGTAAAAATCCTTCCATATTATTTTTTTGTTCTGCATTCATCACGCCAATCATTATTAGAGCTTTTTCATTATTTCAATAATAATAAAAAAGCAAACAAGAAAATTCTTCACTTCTTAGTCTCTTTTTCCCTCTCTGTACCTAGCTTCAATTTATGCCTGTTCTTCAACAATTATTTATTTATTAAGCAGTTTTATTGAGATATATTCACGTACCATATGATCTATTTAAAGTGTATAATCAATGACTTTTGGTAGAATCACAATATTGTGCAATCCTCATCATAAAAAAATTTAGATTTATTTCATTACTCCAAGGAGAAAAACTCCACACACCTTAGTATGACTTCCCTAGCCCCAATTAACCACTAATCTAATTGCATCTTTATGAGTTCCTTTCTATTAGTCTATTTATGTGGAATCTTAAAATATGTTACAGAATATATGTAGTTCATTGTAATGAAATTGTACAGTATTTGTCCTTTTGTGTCTGGCTTGCTTCACTCAACATAATGTCCTTGATATTCACCCATGTTGTCATAGGCTATTTGACTACATTTCTTCTTCTTACAGCTGCATAATATTCCGTCATGTGCATACACCACAGTTTGTTGATCCATTCATTGGTTGATGTACACCTGGGTCATTTCCATCTTTTCACAATCCTGAATAATGCTGCTATGACAAAGGTGTGCAGATGTTTTTTTGCATCACAACTTTCAGTTCTTCTAGGTATATACCCAGTGGTGATATTGCAGGGTCATGTGGCAAATCTTTATGCAAATTCTTTTAGGAATTGCTAAACAGTCCTCCACAGTGGCTGTTCATTCTGCATTCCCACCAACAGTGAATAACTGTTTCCATCTCTCCACATCCTCACCAACACTTATATTTGTCTGTCTTTTGAATAGTGGCCATTCTGATAAGTGTGAAATGATATCTCACTGTAGTTTTTTTAAAATTTCTCTTCCCATCCCCAACCACTCCCCCACCCCCCAACTGTCTGCTCTTGTGTCCATTCACTGTGAGTTCTTCTGTGTCTGCATGGATTCTTGTCAGTGGCACCCAGAATCTGTGTCTCTTTTTGTTGCATCTGCTGCATCAGCTCTCCATGTATGTGTTGCCATTCCTAGGCAGGCTGCACTTTTTATGCACTGGGCGGCTCTCCTTATGGGTGCACTCCTTGCGCATGGGACTTCCCTACATGGGGAACACCCCTGCATGGCACGGCACTCCTTGTGTGCATCAGTGCTGCTACTGTGCCAGCTCAGCACATGGGTCAGGAGGCCCTAGGTTTGAACTTGGACCTCCCATGTGGTAGATGGATGCCCTATCCGTTGGGCCAAATCCGCTTCCCTTATTGTAGTTTTAATTTGCAATTCCTTAATCATTTGTTATATTGAATAATTTTTACTTTTTTATTTTTTTGCCATTTGTATTTCTTCTTTGCACAAATGTCTATTCAAATCTTTTGCCTATTTTTAAATTGGGTCGTTTGGCTTTTTATTGTTGAGTTGTAACTTCTATTCATATATCATGGATATTAAAAAATTCTCAGATAGTGATTTAAAAATAATTTCTCCCATTGAGATAGCTACTATTTCAATCTTTTGACAAAGTCCTATTTGATGTAAAAGTGTTTAGTTATGGGGTGGTCCCATTTATTTATTGTTTGTTCTTGTTGTTGTGTATGTTTTCAGCATAAGGGCCAAGAAACCACCACATACCACAATGTCTTTAAGATGTTTTTATATATTTCCTCCCAGAAATTTTATGGCCCTGCCTTTCCTATTTATATATATATTTATTTATTTAAAGGTTTTTAAAAAAATTTATTCCTCTCTCCTTCCCCATCCCATTGTCTGCTCTTCGTATCCATGTGCTGTGTGTTCTTCTGTGTCTCCTTGTATTCTTGTCAGCAGCACTGGGAGTCTGTGTCTCTTTTTGTTGCACCATCTTGCTGTGTCAGCTCTTTGTGTGTGTGATCCCACTCCTGGGTAGGCTGCACTTTTTTTTTGCATGGAGCAGCTGTCCATGTGGAGTGTACTCCTTGTGTGTGGGGCTCCCCTTGCAAAAAAGGTGCAGCCCACCCAGTAGTGGTGCTGCACACACGGAGAGCTGGTGCAGCAAGATGAGGCAACAGGAAAAGACACAGATTGGTGGTGATGCCGAGAATGCAAGTGGACACAGAAGAACACACAGTGAATGGACACAAGAGAACACACAATTGGGGGGAGGAGGGAGAGGGAATGGGAGAGAAATAAATAAAATAAATCTTAAGGAAAAAAGCAGTTGACTGTAGAGGTGAAGGTTTATTTTGGGACTCTCAATTCTGTTCTACTGATCAATTGGTCTGTCTCTATGTCCGTAGCCAGTACTGTGCTGTTTTGACCACTGTAGCTTTGTAATATGTTTCAAGGTCGGGCAGTGAAATTCCTCACATGTTGCTATTCTTTTTTAGCATGGTTTTGCTATCCAGGTGCACTTTCCTTTCCAAATGAGTTTGGCAATTGCCTTTTCTATTTTAGAAAATTAGGCTGTTGGAATTTTGCTTGGCATTGCACTGAATCTCTAAATCTGTTTTGGTAGGGTTGACATCTTCAGATATTTAGCTCTCCAATCCATGAACACAGAATGTCTTTCCGTTTGTTTAGATCTTCATTGATTTCTTTTAGCATTGTTTAGTAGTTTTGTCCAAATAGGTTCTGTACTTCTTTGGGCAAATTGATTCCTAGATATTTGAGTCATTTTGCTACTTTCATAAATGGAATTTTTCCCCTAATTTCCTTCAGATTTTTCAATGCTAGAGTACAAAAACCTTACAGAATTTTTACAGTGATCTTGTATCCTACCACTTCATTGAACTCATTTATTTGCTCAAGTATCTTTTCCTAGACCTTTCAGAATTTTCTAAATATAGGATCATGAAATCTGCAAAGAGTGAGAGTTTTACTTGCTCTTTTCCTATTTGGGTGCTGTAGCAGTTTGATATGGTTATGAATCCCAAAAATTGATATTAGATTATGTTTGTAATTTGATCTATACCTGGGCATGATTAAGTTATGATAGAGGCTTTGATTGGGCCACATCATTAGAGCATTAGTCCCAACCCCTTGGTGGGTGGGGACTGAAAGATAGAAGGCATGGCAAAGGACAGAGTTGGGAGTTTCTGATGTTGGAATTTTGATGTTGGGGTTTGATGCTGAAGTCAAACACACAGAAGTAAGCACACAGGAAAGAGAAGCAAGCCCCAGGAAGAGAGGAACCTTGACCCAGGAGAAGAACACAAAGCAATAGGGATGGCTCCTTAGTCATGGCTGAAACCCCAGGGAGAGAGAGAGAGCCATTCACTGATAGCTACAACTGACCTTGTGGAGAAAACAGGGGAACTGAGCCCAGAGGAACCCAGGAAGCCTGAACCCTTGCAGACATCAGCAGCCATCTTGCTCCAATGCATGGAAATAGACTTTGGTGAGGGAAGTAACTTATGCTTTATGGCCTGGTACCTGTAAGCTCCTACCCCAAATAAATGTCCTTTATGAAAGCCAACCAATTTCTGGTATTTTGCTTCAGCATCCCTTTGGCTGACTAAATATAATTTGTACCAAGGAGTAAGGAAGTGATTTTGTAATTACTGAAATGCTGGAACAGTTTTATAAATAGGTAAGGGGCATTTCTTTTAGGAATTGTGAGATGGCTTGGAAGAAAGGGTCTACAGTGCTTTGAAGAGACTGCTGATAGGAATGTGGCTGCTAAAGAAACTTTTTATGATGCCTTCAAAGTAAATAATGAAACTATTACTGGAAACTGGAGGAAAGGCAATCCATGTTTTAAAGTTGCAGAGAACTTAGCAAAATTAACTCCTTGTGTTTTATGGAAGAAAGGATTTGAAAATGGTGAGCCTGGGCATTTAGCTGAAGAAATTTCCAAAGCAAACCCAAAGAATGCATCTTGGCTTCTGCTTGGAGCTTATAGCAAAATGCTAGATGACAGAGATATACTGAGGACCAAACTTTCGGGCACAAAGAAAACAGAAACTGATACTGGAAATTCCAAGCCTCTGAAAAACAAGCTTCCAGATGAAAGTGCCCCACTGGAGGACTTAACTAAACTTGGAACTAGTAAATCAGGATTGAAGATGCAGTCATCTCAAAAAGACTTGTGGAAAGTCTTATTGTCTGATGGCTTGGACCCCTGCTTCTTGCATGCTAAAGCAACAAGTTTTTTGAGAGAACTATATGAGCAAAACTACTGTCAGTTTGGACTAAAAGGGACATAGAAAGGAGAGAATGAAGGAGAAACAGCTTTAAGAGGAAAACCGTGGAAGCTGAGATCTGGAATTAAGACATCACCTTGGGTCAAGAGAGGAATCCCACCTGTGTATACAGAGGGTGAGTTTGCCCCAGCTTTGAAGAGGGTGGATGTTTCTGCCTGATATTGTGAGAGAGTTTTGCTGCCCCAGGGTACAGAGAGGGTGGAGCACATTCCCCAAGAATTAGGGTGGCTAAGGTCGGCACCCCATAGGTCTATGTGGAGTGTACCTGTCCCCAAAGGTTAGGGAAGACCAAGTGGTCAACTCTTTGCTCTCAGAGGGTTGAGCCTGTATGTCAAATGTTAGGGGGAATGTTGTCTTCACATCACTGTACTAGGGGGGTTAAGACTGTAACCCAAAGATTGGATAAGGTGTGGCAATCACCCCAACACTCTGGGAGGGAGATCTCTGGAGCTTGGTCGACACCCAGATGCTTGATGAGGGTGGAACCAAGAAAATGGCCTTTGGGCAAGCCTGTGGAAAGGGTGGGTTCCCATAAGGCATCAAGGAGTAGAGACCATCATCTTAAGAATGACTCTCAGACTGAAATGGAATGGAGGATGTCTTGCAGGTTTACTGAACTGTAGAGGACCTGTGAGGCATGTTTCACCCCCAATTTCTCCTTCTTCTAATGAAAATGTTTATCCACTGTCTGTCCATTTGTGTATTGGAAATAGATAAATTGTTTTGTAAGTTTCAGAGGTCTATAGCAGACAGGACTTTTTGCCCCAAGACAAACTGTATTTCTTAAAATTGATTGTGATATGATTTAGTACTTGCATTGTTACTGATTTAAGGCTTATTTGAATATTGTAATGTGTTTTTGGAATTCAGAGTGTGGAGTGTACTGGTTTGATATGGTTATGAATTCCAAAAATACAACAGATGCCTTTCATTTTTTTTTTTTTATGTCATTGCTTTACCTAGATCTTCTAATACAAAGTTCAATAACAATGGCCACAGTGGGCATCCTTGTCTTGTTCCTGATCTCAGCGGGAAAGCTTTCAAACGTTTCCCACTGAATACAATGATGGCTGTGGGTTGTCATATATGTCTTTTACCATATTGAGGCATTTTCCTCCTATTCCTATCTTTTGAAGTCTTTTTATCAAGAAAAGATGCTGGATTTTGTCAAATGCCCTATCTGCATTGATTGAGATGTTCTTGTGGGGTTTTCCTTTAATTCATTAACATGGTATATTATGCTGATTGATTTTCTTATGTTGAACCAGTCTCTCATTCCAGGAATAAATCCCACTTGGTCATGCTGTATGTCTTTTCGTATACTATTGGATTTGATTTACAGCTATTTTCTTGATAATTTTTGCAACTATGATCATTAGAGTGATTGTTCTGTAATTTTCCTTTCTTATAGTGTTTATGTGGCTTTGCTATTAGGGTGATGGCATCATAAGATGTGTTGGGTAAATTTCCCTCCTCTTCAGTGTTTTGGAAAACTTTAAACAGGATTGGTGTTGATTCTTTTTGAACTACATGGTAGAATTCACCTATGAAGCCATCTGGCCCTAGAGTTTTCCTTGTTGGGGTATTATTGATGACTGATTCAATCTCTTTAAATGTGATTGGTGGGAAGCAGGTGTGGCTGAACCAGTTGAGCATCCCCCTGCCACTTGGGAGGGCCTGGGTTTGGGTCCTAAAAAAGACAAGCATATGCCTGCACCCACTGAACAAGACCTAGATGCCCACACCTGCTGCAATGAGAGCTGGACCCCACACCAGCAGCTACAAGAACTAGATGTTGCACCTCACTACAATGAGCAGACTTCTAAACCAGCAGATGACACAGTTCAGCAGATACCACAGCCCATGGAAAATGGGTGGGCATTCATCTTCCATATGGGAAATCCCTGGTTTGGTTCCTGGTGCCTCCTGGAGAAGGTGAGCAAACAATGAGCAAACAAAGAGAAACATCAGGGAAGGGGAATAAATTTAAATACATATGTACATACATACATACATAATGGTGATTGGTTTAATTTCTTGTATTTCTTGTAGCATCATTGTAGGTTGTGCATTTCCTGGAATGTGTCCATTTCATCTAAGTTGCCTAGTCTGTTGGCATATGGTTCCTCATAATAGCCTCTTATGATCCTTTATATTTCTGTGGGGCAGTCATAACCTCCCCCTTTCATTTCGCATTGTATTTATTTGCATCTTCTGTCTTTTTTTCTAAATGGGGTTTTCTCAATTATATTGATTTTCTCTAAGAACCACCTTTTGGTGGGTGTTTTTTTTTATGTTGTTGTTTTGTTTGTGTGTGTGTGTGTGTTTTAAGGTACTGGGACCGAGGATTGAACACAGTACCTCATATGTGGGAAGCTGGAACTCAACCATTGAGCCACATCAGCTCCCCTGGGTTGGTTTTTTTGTTTGTTTGCTTGTTGTATTTTGTTTTTAGGAGATACTGGGAACCGAAAATGGACCACCCATGTGCAAAGCAGGTGATCAACTGCTTGAGCCACATCTGCTCCCCCAACCTTTTGATTTTGATTTTATTTGTGTTTTTTGTCCTCAATTTCATTTATTTCTCCTCTAATCTTTATTATTTCTTTCCCTCTGCTTGCTTTGGGATGGGTTTGCTGTTCTTTTCCTAGCTTCCCAGTTTTTCAGTTAAATCTTTTTTTCTTTTTGAACTACAGAGGGCCAGGGAGTGAATCCATGACCTTGTATGCGGGAAGCTGATGCACAATCACTGAGCCACATCAGTTTCCTAGAGTGGTTTTTTATTTGTTTTGCTTGTTGTTTTGTTTTGTTTCATCTTGTTTTTTCAGGAGGCACTGAGAGCTGAATCCAAGACTTGCCATGTGGGAGCCTGGAGCTCAACCTCTTGAGCCACATCTGGTCATTCAGCTAAATCTTTGAGTTTAGCTCTTTCTTCTTTTTTACTATAGGTGTCAGTGCTATAAATTTCCCTCTCAAGATTCCCTTTGCTGCATTCCATAAGTGTTGTATCTGTGTTCTTGTTTTCATTTGTCTCAAAATATTTACTGATTTCACTTGCCATTTCTTCTTTGACCCACTGATTATTTGGTGGTGTGGTGTTTAACCTCCACACATTTCTGAATTTATCTATTTCCTGCCTATCATTGATTTCTAGTTTCATTCCATTATGATAGGGGAAATTGCTTTGTATAAATTCAATCTTTTTACACTTACTGAGAGCTCTAACATGTGGTCTATCCTGGAAAATGATCCATGGGCCCTTGAGAAGAATGCAAAACCCGCAGAGTTAGGATGCAACATTCTGTATATGTCTGTTAGGTCTAACATGTTTATCTTATTGTTCAAGTTCTCTGTTTCCTTACTCATCTTCTGTCTAGCTGTTCTATCTAATGATGTGAGTGGTGTGTTGAAGTCTCCAAAGATATTATAGATTTCTATTTCTCTTACCAGATTCTCTCGTGTATTTTTGGTCACCCTGGTTTGGTGCATAGCTATTTGTGACTGCTCTATCTTCCTGATGGATTGTCCCTTTTAGTAATATATACTGGACTTCTGTATCTCACAACATTTTTGCATTTATAATCTGTTTTATCTGATATTAGTGTACCTGTACCTGCTCTTTTTTGGTTACAGTTTACATGGCCTATCTTCTTCCAACCTTTTACTTTCACTCAGTTTGTATCCCTGGGTCTAAGGTGAGTCTCTTGCAAGCAGACTATGGATGGCTCATGTATTTTTATTTATTCAGTCAGCCTGTATATTTTCATTGGAGAATTTAATCCATTCACATTCGGTGATATTACTGTAAATGTATTATTTATTTCCACCATTTTATTCTTTGGTTTCTGCAGCAGCTTGCTCGGTTGGTAGAGGTGGGTTCTGGCTGTGGACGAGGGGTTGGTCCAGCTTTGGACGAGGGGTCAGTCCCGCTTGGGACAAGGGGTTGGTCCCGCTTGGGACGAGGGGTCGGTCCGGCAGCAGACGAGGGGTCGGTCTCACAGGGCTTGCGCAGTTTGGCTGACGGGGTCGCCCGGCAAAGCCAGCGATGAAGGGGTCGCCCAGAGAAGCAGGCGATGAACTGGGGACAAGGGAGGCCAGGCCCTTGTCGGGGGCTCTCAGGACTGGAGGGTACATGGCAGAAAAACTACCGCGGAGGCAAAGTAAACACGCAAGTCCACTTTATTGAGGGAGAGGCAACAGTTTTATAGGGGCTGGGGAAGGCTGATTGGTCGAAGCCACGCCCTGTTCTGATTGGTTGCCGGTGAAAGGTCAGTGGGCGGTACTGGACGGGGGAGGGGTGGTGGTTAGGGATTGGCTGTCGCTGTTGCTGGGGGAAGGGGCAGGGTTTAGGGATTGGTGGCTGCTGTTGCTGGGGTGAAGGGCAGACTTGAGTTTCCCGCCCACGCCTGGCTGTTGCTGCTGTCGGGGGAAGGGAAAAGGGCAGACTGGATTTTTCCACCCATGCCTGGCTGTTGCTGCTGTCGGGGGAGGGGAAAAGGGCAGACTGGAATTTTCCACCCTGTGCCTGCACAGGGAGAAAGAAGAAGAAGGGTGCCGCCCCACAGGCATCGTGTGGCGCCATCCGGGAGGAGGGGCGTCCGAGGAAGCTTGGCTGCCGAGAAGGGGAGACCCGAGGGCACTCTGCGCCCATGCCGAGCTCCCTTCAGGGGTGGCGGTGAGTCCGACCAGCCACCCTATTATGGGGGCAGTGGCTTGGCCTGCCGCGGCTGCTCCCCCGCCAGGCCAGCAAACCACACTTCAGCCCGAGGGGTGACCGCATTTCCCCCTTCTTTTCAAATAAGGGCCAGGATGGCAGCAGCAACAAGTAGCCGAGGCCCAAGAGGCAGTAAGCAATGAGGGAAGCAGGGCTGAAGAGGGAGGTGTGTATGACGGGGATATAAATGTACAATTTAGGGGGCGGTATCTTGCCGTTGCAAGCAAGGGTGGCCAATGTCCAATTCTTGTTGATCTCGGTGGCTATAAGATCCATCTGCTGTTAAAAGTCCAGGATGACAGCGCATTGCAGGTAGTTGATCTCTCCTTGGCAGCGAAGACATTGTAGGAGAGGATTACTTTTTCCTGCCAGAGGCTTACTGTCCAATTAAAAGGCTGATGGCTGGGGTTGGTGAGTGCAATGGGGAGTGTGAGGAAAAGAAGGGTGACGGTTTTGGACAAGAGGAGGCTTGGTGAAGTCATTATGGGAGGAAGATAAGGAGTAAAGCATAAAAGAGGATAATAAACAGAAAGGCAATGGAGAGTAGAATTCATTGGCCGAGGTTCCAATCTTCTGGGGCGGTAGCGGCTAGACAGATGGTGGAAAATATTATCAAGAAAGCAAAGGTTATGAGGAAGAAATAAAGTATTAAAGGCTGTGGGGGAAATGAGAAGATCATTTAGAGGATAGGGTTGAGAATGGTATGTTTAAGACAGAAGCTTTGTGGTTTGTAGGAGACTGCTTTATAAACGAAGGAGAATGAGGGCAGTAAATATAGTAATGATAGATAGGAAGATGACAGTGAGGAGGAGTCTTTGTTTAAGGTTCCAATCATCTGGTGCAACAGTGGCTAGGCCAATAGCGAGGGGTGTTGCTAAATAGACAATGGCTGCAAAGACAAAATCATCTTCTGTTTCCTTAGGTTTCCATATGTCACATTATATTTTCATCTAACTTTTAAATCTTTTGGATATCCTTTCTGCTATTCTTTCTTCTGTACCCTCCTCTATGCCCCTCTCTCCTCTCTTTTTCTTTCAGTCTCTAAGGCTTCCTTTAATATTTGCTGCAAAGTGGATTCTTTTTTACCAACTTCCTTAGTCTGTTTGTGAATATTTTATACTCACTTCAATATTTGAAGGAGAATGTGTTAGTCAGCAAAAGGGGTGCTGATGCAAAATACCAGAAGCCTTTTGGTTCTCCTAAGGGGTATTTATTTGGGATAGGAACTTACAGATGCCAGGTCATAAAGCGTAAGTTAATTCCTTTACTAAAGTCTATTTTCAATTGTTGGTGCAAGATGAATGGTGATGTCTGTGAGAGTTCAGGCTTCCTGGGTTCCTCTGTTCTTGGGTCTTGCTTCTCTCCAGGCATAGGGTTCCTCTCTTCCCAGGGTGCGGTCACCCCTTGGGCTGAAGTGTGGTTTGCTGGCCTGGCAGGGGAGCAGCCGCGGCAGGCCAAGCCACTGCCCCCATAATAAGGTGGCTGGTCGGACTCACCGCCACCCCTGAAGGGAGCTCGGCATGGGCGCAGAGTGCCCTCGGGTCTCCCCTTCTCGGCAGCCAAGCTTCCGCGGACGCCCCTTCTCCCGGATGGTGCCACACGATGCCTGTGGGGCGGCACCCTTCTTCTTCTTTCTCCCTGCGCAGGCGCAGGGCGGAAAATTCCAGTCTGCCCTTTTCCCCTCCCCCGACAGCAGCAACAGCCAGGCGTGGGCGAAAAATTCCAGTCTGCCCTTTTCCCCTCCCCCAACAGCAGCAACAGGCAGGCGTGGGTGGAAAAATCCAGTCTGCCCTTTTCCCCTCCCCCGACAGCAGCAACAGCCAGGCGTGGGTGGGAAACTCAAGTCTGCCCTCCACCGCAGCAACAGCAGCCACCAATCCCTAAACCCTGCCCCTTCCCCCAGCAACAGCGACAGCCAATCCCTAACCACCACCCTTCCCCCATCCAGTACCTCCCACTGACCTTTCTCCGGCAACCAATCAGAACAGGGCATGGCTTTGACCAATCAGCCTTCCCCAGCCCCTATAAAACTGTTGCCTCTCCCTCAATAAAGTGGACTTGCGTGTTTACCTTGTCTCCGCGGTAGTTCTTCTGCCATGCGCCCTCCAGTCCTGAGAGCCCCCGACAAGGGCCTGGCCTCCCTTGTCCCCAGTTCGTCGTCTGCTTCTCCGGGCGACCCCTTCGTTGCCTGCTTCTCTGGGCGACCCCTTCGTCACCGGCTTTGCCGGGCGACCCCGTTAGCCAAACCGCGCAACCCCTTCTGAGATCGATCCCTCGTCTGCTGCCGGACCGACCCCTCGTCCCAAGTGGGACTGACCCCTCGTCCCAAGCGGGACCGACCCCTCGTCCAGAGCTGGACTGACCCCTCGTCCGCAGCCAGACCCCACCTCTACCGACTGAGCAAACCGCCACAGTTGGCGCCCAACGTGGGGCAAGGCAACTCCACCACAGCCTCACTCCATAACCTGGCGGCCCCCCCTCCTCTTTTCTCACCATGGGGCTTCTCTCGTGCAACATTGCTGCTACCTGAGCCTTGGCTACCTCATACGATCCACGGCGGTCTGGGAGAATTGCTGGATGGCTTTCTCCTTCCATGTCGGGGGCTTATACCGACCCGCTATGATTAAGAGGAGCCTTGGATTTCTCGGGAGCGCGCGCTTGCACGTCTGAAGTAATCCTACCACAGCCCTATGCCCTCCTCTCTTCTCACCTTGGGACTTCTCTCGTGCAACATTGCTGCTACCTGAGCCTTGGCTACCTCATACTATCCACGGCGGTCTGGGAGAATCACTGGATGGCTTTCTCCTTCCATGTCGGGGGCTTATACTGACCTGCTATGATTAAGAGGAGCCTTGGATTTCTCGGGAGCGTGCGCTTGCACGTCTGAAGTAACCCTACCACAGCCCTACACCCTCCTCTCTTCTCACCCCTATCTTTTTGCTCTGCATTGCTGCTCCTGAACATTGGTGACCTCATATGATCCACGGCGGTCTGAGAGAATCGCTGGATGGCTTTCTCCTTCCATGTCGGGGGTTTATACCGACCCGCTATGATTAAGAGGTGCCAATAAAACTCTCAGGAGCACGTGCCTGAGCACCTCCACCCCTGCCTTCACCTCTGCCTCCTCCCCTCCACGCTTGCTCCCCTTTGCCTTGCTCCACTGCTCATCGTTCCGCCCTCCCCTCGTCGGGGCCTTCTCTTGGCCCGCAACCACCGTCGGAGCCCCATCGGCTCCGACCCCTTGTCTCACCGCACACCTCAGCTCCCATCGCCGCGCTCTCAAGGTAAGGGCCCCTTTTCTTATCGGCTCCAAAAGGCCATTAGCAATAGGTAACATCCTATCTGCTAAGCAAGCCCCACAAGTTCGGGCCCTTGCCGGTCTCCTAGACACTCACCGGTGTAAGATCTCTTTGAAACAGCCCCAAGTCTTCTGTAACCGCGGCCCCCCATGCCGCCATTGCTCTCAAGCAGCTCCAGCCCCGCTAAACGGCCCGCAACCTGCTTTCCCTGGCCCGCGACCTGCTTTCTAGCATCTAATAATGTTTCTGCTTTTAACAGCTCCCCATACTTCTGCGGAGTTTCCTCCTGTCTCGACCTCACTCCTCTTCTCAGCCATCCAAAGCGTCCTTTCTCGTCCCCTGCCCCCCTCCCTTTTTTTTGCTTGAACCCCCATTGCGTTGCAGATTGGGCCGCCCCATGTCAACCCGCCCTGTTAACATTGGCCTCTTCTCATGCCCGTGGAGACTTTGGCCTTCTTGTTGTCCTCGCCTACGTCTCCACCACTCCCAACGCTGCCGCCACCCCCCGTCGCTGGTGCCCTGACGCGACTTGTCCTCACCGCTGCGATCCTCCAAACCATCACACAGTCTGCCTCTACCCGCTCTTCGCCGCCAAGAGATCAACTACCTGTAACACGCTGTCATTCGGGACTTTTAACAGCAGATAGACCTTATAGCTGCCAAGATCAACAAGAATTGGACATTGGCCACCCTTGCTTGCAACGGCAAGATACCGCCCCCTAAATTGTACATTTATATCCCCGTCATACTCACCTCCCTCTTCAGCCCCGCTTCCCTCATTGCTTACTGCCTCTTGGGCCTCGGCTACTTGTTGCTGCTGCCATCCTGGCCCTTATTTGAAAAGAAGGGGGAAATGCGGTCACCCCTCGGGCTGAAGTGTGGTTTGCTGGCCTGGCGGGGGAGCAGCCGTGGCAGGCCAAGCCACTGCCCCCATAATAGGGTGGCTGGTCGGACTCACCGCCACCCTTGAAGGGAGCTCGGCATGGGCGCAGAGTGCCCTCGGGTCTCCCCTTCTCGGCAGCCATGCTTCCGCAGCCGCCCCTCCTCCCGGATGGTGCCACACGATGCCTGTGGGGGGCACCCTTCTTCTTCTTTCTCCCTGCGCAGGCGCAGGGTGGTAAATTCCAGTCTGCCCTTTTCCCCTCCCCCAACAGCAGCAACAGCCAGGCGTGGGCGGAAAATTCCAGTCTGCCCTTTTCCCCTCTCCCGACAGCAGCAACAGCCAAGCGTGGGTGGAAAAATCCAGTCTGCCCTTTTCCCCTCCCCTGACAGCAGCAACGGCCAGGCGTGGGTGGGAAACTCAAGTCTGCCCTCCACCCCAGCAACAGCAGCCACCAATCCCTAAACCCTGCCCCTTCCCCCAGCAACAGCGACAGCCAGTCCCTAACCACCACCCCTCCCCCATCCAGTACCGTCCACTGACCTTTTGCTGGCAATCAATCAGAACAGGGCATGGCTTTGACCAATCAGCCTTCCCCAGCCCCTATAAAACTGTTGCCTCTCCCTCAATACAGTGGACTTGCATGTTTACCTTGTCTCCGCAGTAGTTTCTCTGCCGTGCGCCCTCCAGTCCTGAGAGCCACCGACAAGGGCCTGGCCTCCCTTGTCCCCAGTTCGTCGTCTGCTTCTCTGGGTGACCCCTTCGTCGCCTGCTTCTCCGGGCGACCCCTTCGTCGCCGGCTTTGCCGGGCGACCCCGTCAGCCGAACCGCGCAACCCCTTGTGAGACCGATCCCTCGTCTGCTGCCAGACCGACCCCTCGTCCCAAGTGGGACCGACCCCTCGTCCCAAGCGGGACCGAACCCTCGTCCAGAGCTGGACCGACCCCTCGTCTGCAGCCAGACCCCACCTCTACCGACCGAGCAAACCGTCGCACCAGGGCTTGCTTCTCTTTCCTCTGTGTGCTTATTTCCCTGGGCTCCAGCTTAAGACTTCAGCAGCAAACTCCAACATCAAAAACCTCCAGCATCAAAAACTCCAACTCTGTCCTTTGCCATGCCTTTTATCTGTAGGTCCACAGCTACCAAGGGCATGGATTCACCACCCTACTGATATGGCCCAATCAAAGCCCTAATCATAATATAATCATGCCTAGGTGCAGACCAGTTTACAATATCTGTTTACAATATCCAATATCTGTTTTTCGAATTCAAATTTGTATCAAACTGCTACAGACAGTTTTGCTGGATAAAGCATTCTCAGCTGGCAGGTATTCTCTTTCAATATCCTAAGTGTATCATACCACTGTCTTCTCACCTCCATGGTTTCTGCTGAGATATCCACAGTTAAGTTTTATCAGGCATCCCTTGTCTGTGAAGGTTTGCTTCTCCCTTGCTGCTCTCAGAATTTTCTTTTTATCTTTAATGTTTTACATTCTGAGTACTATGTTTCTTGGAGCAGGTCTATGCAAGTTTATTTTGATTGAGGCACAGTGTGCTTCTTGGACATACAAGTTCATCCTTTCTTGAGAGTTCCATTTTCTTAGTATTGCTCATAATTTTTTGTTGATGTCTAGACATCTGTGATGGTTAGGCTAATTTGTTACCTGGGCCAGGTAATTGTGCCCGATTGTTTGGTAAAGTAAGCACTGGGCTAACTGTAATACAAGGGCATTTATGGACTTTAGTTACCACTGACTTTACTACGGTGGTAAATCGTAGATAGCTGATTACAATTACATCAATCAGGGAGATTGCCATCAGCAATGAGTGATGCTTTATCCAGTCGGTTGAATGCCTCAAAAGGGGAAGTGATTCCAGCATTGCGAGAGAATTTCCCAGCTCATATTTGGGCTGGCAGCATCTCCCAGAACTCATCAAGGACCTTCACTGGACTTTCATTGGAGCCCCTGGTTGCAGCCTGCCTGCAGAACCTGGACTTGTGCATCCCCACAGTTGCATGAGAGACTGATAAAATCTCTTACTATTGACTGATACCTCTTATTTATTCTATTTTCATAGAGAATCCTGACTTATACAACTTGTGGTTTTGATGATAGTTTACACAGATGCTTTATTTCTCTTTCATAGAGATTTAGTGGCTAGAGGTTGTGTGTTACTGCTGCTCTCTGATTCTCAGTTCAACCTGGATCATTAGGATTGTCCCTAATATTGTCTGCTCAAAACTGGTGTCTGGACCCAGTAATGGGTTGCAGACTCCCTTCCTAGGGACTTGGGGAGAGAGAATATAAAAACCAGAAAAAGCCTTTCTTATTTATTTACTTTTTAAAAAATGTACTTTTTTACTTTTTTAAAAGAAACTTGTATTACATAAATTTTTCAAAAAAAAATATAGGGGATTCTCATATGCCCCACTCCCTAGCCACCCATGTTTTCCTACATCAACATTTTTCATTAGTGTGGTACATTTGCCACAATTGGTGAACACATCTTGGAGCATTGCCAGTAAGCATGGATTATAGTTTACATTGTAGTTAACCCTCTCTCCCACACAGTTTTGGAAGTTGTTCCAAATGGCCATACCATGGCCTGTAACTGTCATTGCAGTGTCATTCACGACAATTCCCCAGGCCTGATAATGCCCCCATATTACACCTGTATTTCCTTTTCCCTCCCCTCAGAACCTCCAGTGATCATTGCCTCCACGTCAATGATAAGAATTCTTCCATTATTAGGATAAAAATAAGACTACAGTAGAATAAAAGTAAGTCTACTCTAGTCCATCGTTCATTTCCAAATCCTGATGATTCTGGGAAGATTATGCCCACTCTGCCTCTAGTTGAGAGGGGGCTTAGATCCCGTGGGGCTATCTTGCTTGCAGTTGCAGAGTTTCTCTATTCCTTGAGATAGTTGTTGTCAGTCATCATCTTGTTAGTTGTCCTGGGTGAATCCAATGAACTGGAGAGTAGGTGTTGCAATGCTGTTGAGTTTCAGGGCACAATTGGAAAATGGAGAGCCCAGAGATTTAAGTCTCTTGTGAAGCAGGCTAGTAAGATAGGGAATTAATAGACAGATCTGGAATCTTGCAGAGAGTCCACATGGACATAATAACCCCCACCGTGGCTGCTGGAAGGCCCCCACCCACAGGATTCTGCCATCCAGAACAAAGACATCTTCTGGATGAAAGGAAAAGCCCCGGATGTTCCCTAGGGACTTTATCATTGGGTCCTCACTAAGGGGTTGATGGGTGGGGTGATTAATCAAACAGCAAACAGCTGGCACCCTTCCCCTGCCATTATCAAAGGGGTGGATTAGTTAATAGTTCATAAAGCAGACCACGAGGCCTGAGTGCTCCCATCCTGCTCTCTTGCCTCTGGACCCATTCTTGCCCTCTGCATGCCACTCTTGCCATTTTTCCTCTGCCATGTGGCCATGCAAGTAAACCTGGGGGTTATAATCTGTAATGGGTAATTGTAGCTTGTAAATCAGCCCCCTTTATCCTTTTTCACCCCCTTCCTCTCTACCGGGGACCCCTGCTCTGTTATTTTCTCCTGTTTTTCTTCCCTCCCTACCTGGATAAATTACTGACCTAACTCATCTTGCGTCCTCTTGAAATTTATTCTGCAGCATAGCCAAGAAGCTAGATAAAATCCAGTAACACTTGAACATACACCTATCAACTCTACTACTAATTATAGGTTCAAATAGAAGAGGCAGAAGAGCCATGTGTAAGGAAACCACAATGGAGTCCAACTGTCACACTGGGAAACATAAATTGCAAAGTAGCACCCAGTGGCAGGACACCAAACTCCTGAGCTGTCTGCCCTGGCTACAGTGTCTGGACGTCTCCAGAGCTCTCAAGAGCCCTGCTATTTATTTGCGGGAATATTGACTTTGGCAATGATTTTCACATGCACTTACTTTACCTACCAGCAGATGGCACTCACTACAGTCCTGGCAGTTCAAAGCCAGGTCAAAGAGTGTTTGCTATTAACTTGGAACTATGTGTTTAGAGGATCCTGCCTGGAGGCTAAGAGCCTTGTAATTCAAACTTTCTCAGAGACAGCTCTACAGCCTTTGCTGGAAGCCCCCTTACTTTTCCCGGGTAGGAAATATTTTCACTCCCCTCTGTGCACTCAACCACCATTCCCAGTTAGTAGAGAAGGAGATTGGGAGGGTGGGCTCCTTTAGTCCAGAATCTCTTTTGTCCTGAGTTTGCTCTCAAGGCAAACAATGGCACAGCCACACCTCACCTGCAAGGGCTTGTGGGACAGAGCAGACCAGATTTGTGTGTCAAAGATTGTTTGTCTTAGGCTGTGTTCTTCTTTCTGCCCCTTCCTGGGGAGGTGAGTCCTCCACAGTCAGACCCATGTAGTACAGAGGGAAATTGAGAGGGTCACATCTCTTTAGTCCCAGATATCTTTAGTCCCTAGTTGGCTCCCAAGGCAAAGGATGGTGCATCCCCACCCAGTCTGGAAGGTGTTTTTAGGGGCCAATAGTCCAAATTTGAGGGTCAAAAGCTGAGTCAGCCTTAGGCTGTGTCCCTCTCTCTTCCCTTTCCTGGGGAGGTGGACCCCTGGAACCTCCTTTGTCTGGAGCAGCCCAGAGGCCTGAGAATTCTAAAGTGTCTTTAATGGGGGCCAGGTGCCTGCAGGAGCCGCTGCTGATTTTAACTCTCGGTTTTGCCATCCCAATTGTTTTCCTTGTCCCTCTCTCTTCTGGCTGGTGTCCAGCCTTTGCCTGGTATCCTAAACTCTAGAAGATTTTTTCTAGGCCATTTCAGACAGTCCTCTAGCTATCCTTCTGGGAGAGAAGAGAGTTCCATGTCTTTCTGGTCCACCATATTCCCAGATGTCCTATGACTATGTTTCTTTCTGTCTGCTTTTCTCTCTTGCCTCCACTTTACTTTGTGTGTAGACTTTACTTTTTCCTACTGCAAATGCATTTTCTGCATGTATATTCTTTTACTCTGTATCTTTCCACTCTGACTTTGAGATATGAGGCTGAGGAAGGAGGTGGGGATTTGAGAAGTGTGGAGAATGTATTCTGATCCCTGGAAGCCTGCAGGCCCCAGAAAGAAGCCAGAGAGATGGTGGCAAACCATGGTGTCTGCAGGTCCCTAGGTCAGAGGAAAGGGAGAGCAGGATGCCAGCTAGGATTCTAGACCCACAAATATCAGCAATACTTAGAATGGGACAATGATACAGAGGGGCAGGTTGTGCCAAAAACACTTGTGTTTTCCACAACAGGAGCACCTGCCTACACCATAATGTACAGGGTACAGTGAAAGTACATGAATGAACATTAAAATGCCACTGCTCCTCTCAAAGCTGAGCCACTTGTAAGGTTGACCCAGTGACCAACTCTGTGGTCCTCCTCAAAGTTTGAAGGCTCAGGTCTGTTCTTGATAATTACACTTTAAAACCCATTTTACAGAGCATTAGGTGGAACTGGCACTGAATAACTAAGTGGGGAAATTACATATATATTTGTATTATGGGTGTGTATATATAAGTGTGTTCTATATAAATAAATATTTACATATTTTTGCATGCTATGTATGCACAAAGAGAGGGATGAAAATCCACAACACTACTAGAATTAATGGATGAGTTCAGCAAAGTGGTGGGATACAATATTAATATGCAAGAGTCAAGAGCATTTCTATACACTACCAATGTGCAATCTGAGGAGAAAATCAGGGGAAAAATTTCATTTATAATAGCAACTAAAACAGCCTGATATTTAGGGAAAAAATTAACCAAGTACATAAAGGACATGTACTCAGAAAACTACAAAACATTACTAAAAGAAACCAAGAGGATGTAAATAAATGACAGGGCATTCCATGTTCATGATTGGAAGAATATCATTAACATATCAATTCTACCCAAACTGATTTACAGATTCAACACAATCCCAATCAAAATCCCAACAGCATTTTTTGCAGAAATAAAAAAATCCATAATCAAATTTATTTGGAAGTGTAGGGGAGGAGGCCCAGAATAGCCAAAACTGTCTTACAGTGAAACAATTATTGTGAAAGTTGTTTCTTTCTTGGTTGTTCCTCCCCAGAGTATCTTTTTCCCATGTTATGGTAAAATAAAACAGAGATTCTAAAGGGAGTGCAGGGGAAGTTTATTGAGCTAAAGTTGCATTAATTCAGGGGCAGCACAAAAAAAAAAGGTTTCTGCTGAAAGGGTTGAGCAGGGGGAGCAGTTTGTATGGCTGCCTGAGACAAAGGAGAGTTGTAGGGGAATGGTAAGAGATAAAGGGGACACTATTTGTGGTTAGTACCTGTGTTCTGTGAGATACGTGGACATGGGGGCTGTTTGGGCAGGGTGTCCTCGAGGCCAGTTTGTTCATCAGCAAGCAGGATGTGTATGTAGGATTGTAGCCATCTGGTGAAGTCAGCCTTGCAGGTGTCAGCTTGAAATATTTGTCATGATTTCTCCTCTCAGGCTGTGCCAAGGGGCTTTATCACCCTTGCAAAGGATTGTTGGTATGTCAGTTTACCTCAGTTAGCCTCCATTTCTTCTTTATATGTCCTGCGATAAAATGAAAGCTCAAGCAAATCAAGATAGTTAGTAAAATCATTTACCATTCCAGTTTCACACCCATTATTGCAATGTTCCATCTCATTCAGCAGTAATTTCATGAAAAAAGACCATGGCTTTTAGGCAGTTTGTGGGATTATCCCTTAAGAAATTTATGATGCCAAATATAAGACATGATGTATAAGCTTGCTGCTTATGTTGTGCTAAAAATGAAACAGATCTATACAGGGAGTGCAGAGCTAGTTACTGAGCTAAAGTATTAAATGCAAAAAAGCATTAAACTCTCTGCTCAAAAGTTTGAATTGTGGGAGCAGCTTACATTGCTGCTCAAGAAAAAGAGAAAGTGTGGGAGGAATGGGGAGAAGTAAGGGGGATATGATTTATCCTTGCTATGTGCTGTCCATGTGTTCCATGCTTCCTGTACATTACAAGGCTGTGGGGCTCTTTGAACAGGTGTCCTTGGGGCCCAGTTTGATAATCACCCAGCAGGATGCTGAAGTAAGGTCGAGGCTCTCTGGTGAAGATCTGCAGGCCTTGCTGGTGTCAGCTCGACTGTTACATTTCTTCTCCACATGCTAGGGCTGCAGGTTTTGTCAGCACTGAAAGGATTATTGGTAGGTCTGCTCACTTGAGTTAGTCTCTGTTTTTTCTTTATAACTCCTTGGATAAAATGGAAGCTCAAGCAAATCAAGATGGTTAGTAAAATCATTTATCTTTCCACTTTCACAATTATAAGTTTATGTCATCCCTTTAACACTAAACCATCCAAATTAAATTTTATAGGTACAGAGAGAATATGGGCAGCAGAGAGAGCCAGGCTGGCTTATAAGGGAATGAAAAGGCTCCCCCATGAATGTCTTACCCAAACCCTACTCTGGACAATATTTCCTATACTTGGGTTTGGTGAAAATTACAATAGGTATTTACTCAGATGCAGAACCCTCAAGCACTTGCTCCCACAATTCACACTGGCCACAGCTCTCCGTGCCACAAATGAGCTGTCAGAATAGTCCCTCTGATACTAAGGTCCTAGCATCACTGATTTTGGGACAGGATGAGTAATAGATGTACAAAATATTACATTGAAATTTAAAGAAAAACAGGTGGTCATGTCTAAGAATTATCCCAATAGATTAAACAGATGGCCCAGGGACTGGATGTCTTGCCTGAATCCCATTGATGTTTAGAGGCCAGAGTGTTAGATGACGCATAGTCCTAGATTGCTTATTGGACTTCAAAAAAAGGGTCTATGGCATCACTAACACATCTTGCTTCACGTGGGGAGATAACAGTGATCAAGTTATCTTGATCTTGATCCATAGGGACCATGGTGTCTGTATTGACTAAAAAGATTGAGCAAGACAAAATTTTCATCTTTTTAAATTATGTTCTCCTGGCTTTCTCCCTAAAGGGGTACTTCCAAAGAAGTACAGGGCCTGTATACAGGAAACTACAAAACAATGTTAAAAGAAATCAGTGAAGACCTAAACAAATGGAAAGATATTCTGTGATCATGGATAGGAAGAAAATATCATGAAGATGTCAATCCTACCCAAAATGATTTATAGATTCAGTGCAACACCAATCAAAATTCCAACAGCCTATGTTACAGAAAGGAAAGTCAATTACTCAAATTCTTAGGGAAAGTGCACCCAGATAGCGAAAAGCATCCTGAAAAAAGAAGAGTGACACGGGTGGCATTTCACCACTGAGCCTGAAACATATTACAAAGGTACAGTGGTCAAGACACTATGGTACTGGCATAAAGATAGACACATCAATCAGTGGAATAGAATTGAGGGTACAGAAATAAACCCTCACCTCTATGGTCAACTGGTTCTTTTTTTTCCTCTTCTCCTCCCCTCCCCCCCCCTGCTGTTTTTGCTGTGTCCATTTCCTGTGTGATCTTCTGTATCTATGACTCCTTTTGTCTTCTCTTCTCATCTTTCTCCTCTAAGATTCACCAGGATTCGATTCTGGGGACCCCTGATGTGGAGAGAGGTTCCCTGTCAGTTGTGCCACTTCAGTTCCTGGTCTCTGCTGCACTTCATGTTGACTCTCCCCTTCCTCTCTTTTGTTGCATCATCACCTTGCTGCATGGCTCATTTGTGTGGGTACTGGTTCACCACATGGGCAGTCAGCTCACCACACAGGGACTGGCTCAGTACATGGGCACTCATGTGGGCACTTCAGTCATCATGCAGGCACTCACACAGGCACTCAGCTCATTGTGTGGGCATTGGCTCACCATGTGGGCACTCACACGGGCACTCGGCTCACCATGGGGGCACTCAGCTGACCACGTGGGCACTTGGCTCATCATGCAGGCACTTGTGTGGGCACTCAGCTTACAATGTGGGCACTCAGCTCACTGTGCAGGCACCCACATGGACACTCAGCTCACTGTGAGGCACTCAGCTCACCACGTGGGCACTTGGCTCACCGTGTGGGCACTCAGCTCACCACGTGGGCACTGGTTGCCGTGAATGCATGCCTTCTCTTCTTTTTCACCAGAAGGCCCAGGCATCAAACCCGGGTCCTCCCATATGGTAGGCAGAGGCCTTATCACTTGAGCCACATGCTCTTCCCATGGTCAAATGATTCTTGACAAACCTAATAAGTCCATGTTCATGGGATAAAACAGTTTTTCCAACAAATGGTGCTGAGAGAACTGGATATACATAACCAAAAAAATGAAAAAGGGCCCCTATCTCACTCACTATACAAGAATCAACTCAAAATTGGTCAAAGACCCAAATAGATAAGCCAGGACCATAAAACTACTAGAAGAAAATGCAGGGAAACATCTTAAAGACCTTGTAATAGGTCATGGTTTCTTGGACCTTACACCTGAAACGCAAGCCACAGAAGAAAAACAGATGAATGGGGCCTCCTCAAAATTAAACACTTTTGCTCCTCACAAGACTTTGTCAAAAGGGTGAAAAGGCAGCTGACTGAGTGGGAGGAAATATTTGGAAATTACATGTCTAATACGGGGTTCAATAGCCTTGATATTTAAAGTGATGTTACAACTCAACAATAAAAAGACAAATGATTAAAAGATGGGCAAAAGATCTGAATAGACATATGCCCAAAGAAGAAATACAAATGGCAAAACAAAGAAAAAGAAAAAAGTTCAACATTATTAATGATTAGGAAGCTGCAAATCAAAACTATAATGAGATATCATTTCACACCTATTGGATTGGCTAGTACTAAAAAGACAGAGAACTACATGAGTTGGAGGGGATGTGAGAGATAGGGACACTTATTCACTGTTGGTGGGAATGCAGAATGACCCAGCCCCTGTGGTGGACTGTTTGGCAGTTCCTAAAGAAGGAGGACATAGATTTGCCATGTGAGCCTGCAATACAACTACTGAGTATATGCTGAAAAGCCCTGAGAGCAGTGACACAGAGAGACACATCAATGCTCATAGCAGAATTATTCATTATGCTCCTCAACCTTCAATGCTTCTGCCAGTTTCCCTCACTACGCAGATACCCGCTCCTCAGAGCCTGCCTGTCATCCACCTCCATGAGCCCCCTTTTCTCCCAAAAATTCACTCCCCAGCTTTCCTACTTATACTTCTTCATCACCCTTAACATTTCCTGACATGCCATGTATTCTCTTTAGTTTCCTGTTGAATCTTCCATTCTTTCCTAAATTACCAGCTCCACCGTGACAAGGATTTTCCTGTCATCACTGATCTATCCCTGAAACAATGCCAGGTTTCCCTATTTTGGAGAGAAATAGAGAAAACTATTGGTTCATTTATGTCATGTGGATGCCTCAAATGCTGAGTGTCACTTGCTGCTTTCCTCAGTAGTCATTATAAACCTCCAGTTTTTGCTCACTGTCTCCCACAGCATTGTGACGGCTTGCTCAGTCGGTAGAGGTGGGCTCTGGCTGTGGATGAGGGGTCGGTCCAGCTCTGGATGAGGGGTCGGTCCCGCTTGGGATGAGGGGTCAGTCCCACTTGGGACGAGGGGTCGGTCCGGCAGCAGATGAGGGATCGGTCTCACAAGGGGTTGCGCGGTTCGGCTGACGGGGTTGCCCGGCAAAGCCGGCAATGAAGGGGTCGCCCGGAGAAGCACGCGACGAACTGGGGACAAGGGAGGCCAGGCCCTTGTCGGGGACTCTCAGGACTGGAGGGCGCACGGCAGAAGAACTACCGCGGAGACAAGGTAAACACGCAAGTCCACTTTATTGAGGGAGAGGCAACAGTTTTATAGGGGCTGGGGAAGGCTGATTGGTCAAAGCCACGCCCTGTTCTGATTGGTTGCCAGTGAAAGGTCAGTGGGTGGTACTGGATGGGGGAGGGGTGGTGGTTAGGGATTGGCTGTCGCTGTTGCTGGGGGAAGTGGCAGGGTTTAGTGATTGGTGGCTGCTGTTGCGGGGGTAGAGGGCAGACTGGAGTTTCCCGCCCATGCCTGGCTGTTGCTGCTGTCGGGGGGAGGGAAAAGGGCAGACTGGATTTTTCCTCCCACGCCTGGCTGTTGCTGCTGTCGGGGGAGGGGAAAAGGGCAGACTGGAATTTTCCACCCTGCGCCTGCACAGGGAGAAAGAAGAAGAAGGGTGCCGCCCCACAGGCACTGTGCGGCGCCATCCGGGAGGACGGGCGGCCATGGAAGCATGGCCGCTGAGAAGGGGAGACCCGAGGGCACTCCACGCCCATGCTGAGCTCCCTTCAGGGGTGGCGGTGAGTCCGACCAGCCACCCTATTATGGGGGCAGTGGCTTGGCCTGCTGCGGCTGCTCCCCTGCCAGGCCAGCAAACCACACTTCAGCCCGAGGGGTGACCGCATTTCCCCCTTCTTTTCAAATAAGGGTCAGGATGGCAGCAGCAACAAGTAGCCGAGGCCCAAGAGGCAGTAAGCAATGAGGGAAGCGGGGCTGAAGAGGGAGGTGAGTATGCCAGGGATATAAATGTACAATTTAGGGGGCGGTATCTTGCCATTGCAAGCAAGGGTGGCCAATGTCCAATTCTTGTTGATCTCAGCGGCTATAAGATCCATCTGCTGTTAAAAGTCCAGGATGACAGCACGTTGCAGGTAGTTGATCTCTCCTTGGCAGCGAAGACATTGTAGGAGAGGATTACTTTTTCCTGCCAGAGGCTTACTGTCCAATTAAAAGGCTGATGGCTGGGGTTGGTGAGTGCAATGGGGAGTGTGAGGAAAAGAAGGGTGACAGTTTTGGACAAGAGGAGGCTTGGTGAAGTCATTATGGGAGGAAGATAAGGAGTAAAGCATAAAAGAGGATAATAAACAGAAAGGCAATGGAGAGTAGAATTCGTTGGCCGAGGTTCCAATCTCCTGGGGCGGTAGCGCTAGACAGATGGTGGAAAATATTATCAAGAAAGCAAAGGTTATGAGGAAGAAATAAAGTATTAAAGGCTGTGGGGGAAGTGAGAAGATCATTTAGAGGATAGGGTTGAGAATGGTATGTTTAAGACAGAAGCTTTGTGGTTTGTAGGAGACTGCTTTATAAACGAAGGAGAATGAGGGCAGTAAATATAGTAACGATAGATAGGAAGATGACAGTGAGGAGGAGACTTTGTTTAAGGTTCCAATCGTCTGGCGCAACAGTGGCTAGGCCGATAGCGGGGGGTGTTGCTAAATAGACAATGGCTGCAAAGACAAAATCATCTTCTGTTTCCTTAAGAATAACTTTTCTTTAAATACTTAGTAGCATGCAATATTAGAAACCGTTTCCTAAAATCAAGTTGACAGGGGAGCTTGGTTGCTGTTAATATTTCCTGTTATAAAATTACCTTTTATTATTATTATCATCAATTCAGTTTTATATATATATATTTAAGAATGACCTTTTGGAATTAGCCATTGTGGGAGGAAGGGCGCCCGGCTTGCCACAGTAGCAAACGGTGCGGCAAGAAGTGATACCGCCTCTGCCCACTGGGCCTAGATAAGGTGACCACGCCTGACTAGGCCTTTGCTGCTAACGGCTGGCTGGTGCTGCCCTCCCCCTTTTTATCTCCCGCCTAGCCCAACATCCGGCCAGCTCTCACTCCCCCTTTCCCCTCCCCTATTCCAAACCTCTCCGCCAGCCCTCTGCCTAGCAACTGCTTACAATCACCTATCAGGAAGCAGTACCCGCCCGCACCTATCAAATCCCTCCACGCAGTCCCTAACCCTATAAAGCTATGTCCCCTTCCGCAATAAACCGGACTTGCGTACCAGACCTGGTCTCCGCGGCATTCTTTCTCCCCTCGCCGCGCGTCCTCCACGCCTGAGAGCCCCTCTGAGGCTGTCTGCCGCAGCCTCAGACGCCTTTGCAGCCAGCTGACCCCTCCAAACCCCCCCGTCAGCGTCGGGGTGCAAGCCGCCCCAGCCGCAAGCCATTTAATACCTTAATGTAAACAATGCTTTATTAAACCTTTTATTATTATTTATAACCATATAGACTATTGAAGATAAATGTTATCTTTACAGAACACATTCCCTTACGTAAAGTTATCACAATACCTTTTACACTTGCCGCATGCAAATTAAATTTCAAGAGTTTATGAAAAATTAGCCATCCTACTTTAGGACAAAATACGTCTTTTTGCAAAACTTATTACATTTCCGTTAGCATTTTTACAAACTTTTAACCTTTTTAATATTCATATAAGTTTTACATTCTTTATATTATCCTGTGAAGAAAAATAAGTTATTCATTTTAATCTAGGCAAGAACAACTTTTTATGAAGACGTACAGTTAATTTTGTTAATTAAGACTTACAATTTTTTTTAATTGTAGATATCTTATTAACATTTAAACTTACATATTAATATAATAAACTTAAGTATTAATATAAGCACTTATTTAATTTTTGGCCATTTGAATAATGCTCTTTTAAAGATTTCTAGTAATTTATATTTACCATCCGGAGGTATCACAATATATGTTGACATTGAACGAACAGACAGACAAACACAGAACAATTACAACACATTAACAGAAATATATAATTTATTTACAGTTGACTCATAACTCTTACTTTCTTGGTATAGCTGTTTTTAAATCCTTTTTTATATAGCATATCATAGATTATACCCTTCAAGATTTCTTCTGGACTTCTTGTTGCCTGTAATAAGCCAGGAGGGAATCTTTTACCTTCCTGCTCCACAGCAAAAGTGACCCTATCTATAAGGCGAGTATAGGTGTCTGGGTCCCAAAGCTGACATGTGGTAAGCCACGGATTAAAGGGGAGAAGAAGGTCCCAATATACTTGGAGCTGTTTCAAAGAGATCTTACACCGGTGAGTGTCTAGGAGACCGGTGAGGGCCGAACTTGCGGGGCTTGCTTAGCAGATAGGATGTTACCCATTGCTAATGGCCTTTTGGAGCCTATAAGAAAAGGGGCCCTTACCTTGAGAGCGCGGCGATGGGAGCCGAGGTGCGTGGTGAGATGAGGGGTCGGAGCCGATGGGACTCTGACGGTGGTCGCAGGCCAAGAGAAGGCCCTGACGAGGGGAGGGGGAACGACAAGCAGTGGAGCAAGGCAAAGGGGAGCAAGCGCAGAGGGGAAGAGGCAGAGGTGAAGGCAGGGATGGAGGTGCTCAGGCACATGCTCCTGAGAGTTTTATTGGCACCTCTTAATCATAGCGGGTCGGTATAAGCCCCCGACATGGAAGGAGAAAGCCATCCAGCGATTCTCCCAGACCGCCGTGGATCATATGAGGTCACCAAGGTTCAGGAGCAGCAATGCAGAGTGAAAAGATAGGGGTGAGAAGAGAGGAGGGCATAGGGCTGTGGTAGGGTTACTTCAGACATGCAAGCACACGCTCCCGAGAAATCCAAGGCTCCTCTTAATCATAGCGGGTCAGTATAAGCCCCCAACATGGAAGGAGAAAGCCATCCAGCGATTCTCCCAGACCACCGTGGATCGTATGAGGTAGCCAAGGCTCAGGTAGCAGCAATGTTGCATGAGAGAAGTCCCACGGTGAGAAGAGAGGAGGGGGGGTCGCCAGGTTATGGAGTGAGGCTGTGGTGGAGTTGCCTTGCCCCACGTTGTGCTGTGGTGGGGTTGCTTTGCCCCACGTTGGGCGCCAACTGCGATGGCTTGCTCGGTTGGTAGAGGTGGGGTCTGGCTGCAGACAAGGGGTCAGTCCTGCTCTGGACGAGGGGTCAGTCCCACTTGGGATGAGGGGTCAGTCTGGCAGCAGACGAGGGATCGGTCTCACAAGGGGTTGCACGGTTCGGCTGACGGGGTCGCCCGGCGAAGCCGGCGATGAAGGGGTCACCTGGAGAAGCAGGTGATGAACTGGGGACAGGGGAGGCCAGGCCCTTGTCGGGGAATCTCAGGACTGGAGGGCACACGGCAGAAGAACTACCGTGGAGACAAGGTAAACATGCAAGTCCACTTTATTGAGGGAGAGGCAACAGTTTTATAGGGTCTGGGGAAGGCTGATTGGTCGAAGCCACGCCCTGTTCTGATTGGTTGCCGGTGAAAGGTCAGTGGGCGGTACTGGATGGGGGAGGGGTGGTGGTTAGGGATTGGCTGTCGCTGTTGCTGGGGGAAGTGGCAGGGTTTAGTGTTTGGTGGCTGCTGTTGCTGAGGTAGAGGGCAGACTGGAGTTTCCCGCCCACACCTGGCTGTTGCTGCTGTTGGGGGGAGGGAAAAGGGCAGACTGGATTTTTCCTCCCACGCCTGGCTGTTGCTGCTGTCGTGGGAGGGGAAAAGGGCAGACTGGAATTTTCCGCCCTGCACCTGCACAGGGAGAAAGAAGAAGAAGGGTGCCGCCCCACAGGCACCGTGCGGCGCCATCCGGGAGGAGGGGTGGCCACAGAAGCATGGCCGCCGAGAAGGGGAGACCCGAGGGTACTCCACGCCCATGCCGAGCTCCCTTCAGGGGTGGTGGTGAGTCCGACCAGCCACCCTATTATGGGGGCAGTGGCTTGGCCTGCTGCAGCTGCTCCCCTGTCAGGCCAGCAAACCACACTTCAGCCCGAGGGGTGACCGCACAGCATGACTATACATGACTAGAATTATTACCTTAGGGATGCCAGCTGTTTATCTGGGAAAGGAGAGCCATGCTGCTTCCTCAGCATTCCTTTGAGATGTGCCATTTAAATGGAAAGCAGGAGTGAGAGATGGGTGTGGGATGGGAAGTGGAGATTTTCTGATGTTGTCCAAGTGGGATTTCTTCCTGCTTAGAGACTCATACTGCAGCACTCTCAGAAGGGAATAAAAACCTCTCCAATGAAGATATCACTTTTAAATTTTTATTCTTTATTCTTTTCAAATATACTATTGAATTATATAACATTCTTTGTAAGTAAACTGTATATCTCCTCCCAAAGAAGAAAATTCTTTTATTTTTATTTTACATCTATTAAAAATTTAAGTAAAATTTACATTTACTTATAACGTACGTTTCTTGTTAAATACTCCTGTAAGTTTATATTGTTAAAAGAGTCATTACTGAACTACATGTATGTTCAACTTATGTATATAGTAGATATTATGTAGATGAGAAATAAAGTTTATACTCATAAGATCAACACAAAAATTATAATGTAAATATATGAACAGATTAATAAGGAAATAAATGAACATACATAAACATATACAAAAGTCTTTTAAGCAGTCTCTTGTATATTAAAAATCTCAACAGTAGAGTAGCTTCTCTCATGTTGAGTTTCTGTTAAGAGAAAGTCCCATATTTCCTGTACCCCACAAGTCCAAACTCTGTGTGACTGAAGGAGGAATTAACTTTGGAAGAAATCACTTGTCTATCTAGGTGGTAAATAGAGAAACTCCAGTCCATGGAGGAAGTTTCATTGATCCACTACCCTCAAAAACTCTCTGATGGAAGAATTGGAGAGGGTCATTCCTGCCTGGTGGCCCTGCAGGCCTGAGTGGAGCAGAAGCTTAGTGCTGCTTTAAGACCGACCCAGGCCCACTGCTGGAGAAGGGGCCATCAGGGCGGGGAAGGGATCGCAAACACACTGAGTATGGAAAAGTGCTTGGTGCTGCGGTGGTCCTCAGGACCTCTTCTTGTGCCTTCATTGTTTTCAGCATCTTCTTCATCTCATCTTCTTGTCTGGAATATCTGGATCTCTCTTCCTGTAGTTCTAGGACCACTGAAGTTAATTCTTCCATCAACATTGCTGTCATTCCCTTAGCCTTTCTGTAGCTGTCAATAAGGCTGGGCATTTTTAAAGTTGCTTTCTCTAGCGTAGCTTCCCCTAACGATGACTTAGTCTCTGCATACCTCCTGTCTGCAGCACTCATCTTATCAAGAAGTTGACATTTCTTGACCATCAGTGTAGAAAAACATCAAGCTGTTTTTCATGTTTTATATAAAGTCAGCTTCTAACAGACTGCTCAAGTCTGAACAAGAGGAGACATACCAGAAGGCTGAAGGATTGAAATGCCCCCAAATTCCCCCAGGAGGCTGTGGAATGTGAGGTAGGTAGTAGTGCCACTGTGCTCCATCACCACCTCTCAAAGCTTCCAAAGGATCATCCAAAAGACAAGCTCCACAGGTGCTACAGGCCCTCCGTGGCACTGATGTCACCACAGGACTCTGCCCAGTAATCCTCTATCCACAACAAACCCCAGAGAACTCCCCAACATTCTGCCTGGAATGCACAAGCAACTGTCAGCCCAGCTCCTCATCAGTGAGGTGGTCCATGGGGGAAAGATACTGAAAATAAAATGTGCTTATCTCTATCATATTATTTTTTAAGTATATTTTCTATTATCTTTCTTTTTTAAAAAGATACATAGATCTCACACAATGTTACATTGAAAAAATAGAAGAGGATGACACTTTTTCTCTTAGAGAAATGACATTACATACACGTTAAATCAGATTTATCTTCACTTCTTTTTAAAAATCAAATACAGCTTCTCACAATTTCTAAGTTATAAAGAAAATATTGAAAACAATAGGGAAACAAAGTTTAAAAACAAAGACATGCTGCTTCCCTATAGTGGAAATTTTGAGTAAAACATTGCCCCTCTGTGACTCATCTCAAAGAAAGACTTTTACTCAGAGGCAAGCACTTCTGATCAAGGAGTAAGTTTCCCACTGCCTCTGCAGGCCCAGATCTGCAAGTGTTTCTGATCTCAATTGCAAAGTGAAGGAAAATGTCTACAAAACATCTACAATCTAAAATTCAGAACATGGCTAATTAAAATCAAATTTCTGTACCAGTTTAAATATGTTATCTTTGGCTTTTGCTTTTTCCTTTTCTTAAGAGGATCATTTTTAAAAATTATCTTTTTTTAAAGATACATAAATCACAAAATATGTTACCATAAAAAATATGAGGTTTCCTTATATCCCAATCCCCACATCCCCCACTCCTCCCACAAAAGCAACTTCTTTCATTAGTGTGGTACATTGATTGCATTTGATGAATACATTTTGGAGCACTGCTACACAGCAGAGATTATAGTTTACATTGTAGTGTACTGTCTTGCCCAGTCCATTCAGGCAATAAGTAATGTCCTGCATCTGTTCCTGCAATATCATTCAGAACAACTCCAAGTCCCAAAACTGCTCCCATACCAAACTCTTTTTCCCTCTCCCTGCCTTCAGCAACTCCCATGGCCACTGTCTCCACATCTATGATATAATTTCTTGCATTGCTAGAGTCACAATAATTCTATAGTTGAATACCAGTAAGTCCACTCTAATCCAAATTTAATTCTTCCATCCTGAGGACCTAGGGATGGCAATGCCCACTCCATCTCTAAATTGAGAGGGGACTTAATCCCACATGGCTGGTAGATGGGATTTTCCTGCTTGCACTTGTAGACTCTCTCGGATCCTTGGTATGGTGGTTGACCATCCTCACTTCCTTGTTAGCTGACCTGGGTATATCCAACAAACTGGAGAGTATGTTTTGCAACTCTGCTGAGGCTCAAGGCCCAGCTGGCACATGGAAATTCCAGAGATTCAAGTCTCCTGGGCATATACCAACTCCAGTGCCAACCACAAGTTCAGTAAAAGTAACAGAAGAGGCATGTATAGAGAAGTCACGTCTGAGTCCAACTCCATCACACGAAGGAGCACAAATTCCAAAGTCAGACCCACTGGCAAGGCACTGAACTCCAGAGCCATCAGCCATGACTGTAGGATGTGGGTGTCTCCAAAGCCTATAGGAGCACCACTATTTGGAGTTGTATCTACTTTGGCTTTCTCTGAGATCCTGTGATATGTGCATAAGGGTGAGCCCTCTGATGACCTCCTGACTCAGCCATATAAATTCATCTGTCTTTACCATTCCCCCTATTATTCAAGGTCTTTTTTCTAGTTGCATCATCAGCTGGTGCTTGGTAGTAATCCCTAGGGAGGCTCATCTCCTGGAGTCATGTCCCATGCTGGGGGGAAGGTAATGCATTTGTATGCTGAATTTGGCTTAGAGAGTGGCCACATTTGAGCAGCACAGAGGCTCTCAGGAGGTAACTCTTAGGCACCCTGCAGCTCTAGGCCAAGTTGAAATTTCGAGTGCACAGACACATAAGCATACTTATTAGTATCAAGAGCCCATCTTTGGATCATCCTTCTTCACTGATCTTTGCCCTTCCACTTGGAGGATTGTTCTTGTGCCATTGGGGAATGCAACAGAGCTCCCCAGGATGGAAACTCAGCACTCCCTCAGTTGTTGTGTGAAACTACCCATTACATCAATACCCAGCGAACATCCAAACATGTCTATATACCCTATATGCATGTCCTGGAGAACTACCTCCCACCCATGCATCTCCCATCAATGATACCCCACATCAGTGCTCCTCCCCTGCCATAGCTGAAACCCCTCTGTGATCTAAAACATCTTCAGAAATGAAGTCTAATATATTGCAAATTCAATTCATAGGAAAATGAAATAGTAATGATATGTTTAAAGATTAGAAGCAAAAACATAATAATTTAGAAAAATTAAAGTAAAAAATAAATTTGTGTATTAAAAAAATGAAAAATGTCATAAACTTTTTTTGACATTTTGCTTTTCATCACTGTAATAGGTGTTCTCCTATATGTACAGTGTCAGGGCAATCTCTTCCATTCCTTCCTCACTGCCTTTCACCTACTTATTTTTTATTTTATTTTTGTATAATGTCTTCAAAACAGTTTTTGATCACAGTAAAGTCATAAATACAATATAGGGGACTCCCATACACCTAACATTAAACTCATTTCCCCCTCCCCCAGCAAATATCTTCTTACATGTGGATGTTATATTTGCTACAGCTGATGTACAGATATTGAAACATAGCTATGAACCACGGTTCCATTATGGTTTACATTGTGTTTTACATTTTAGACTATATACTTTTATAAATTTTGGTGAAATTTAACATGACCTATATCCATCATTGCACAGTCCTGTGGAACACTTCCACTGCCCCTCCCTCCTATTACCCCACTTCCATCTATTCTATTCCTCTCTCCTCCTCCCCTCAGGGCTCACAGTGACAACCAAGCTTCACTGCTTGAAGGACAAGATTCATAGATACTTACAACAATGCTGAGGGTTTGACACACTTCTGTCCTCCCCCACTGAGAGCCACCCATGCTCTCAAGACACACCCTCCCCTCTGTTTGAGAACATCAGACCTCCCCAAGATGGGGGTACAACCCATTCCTGCTCATTGTATGGGTCTCCATCCACTGATATAACATACTATGACAAGATGAGCACTCACACCCTCCCTAGAAGCCTGCCCCAGGTGCACCCTGTGCCAGATGCCCCCCATCAATCACCTTAAACCAATAACCTTTATTATAATTTCTAAAGAGTTTTCTCATCATTATAGCTTCAGCCATGTACCTGACAATCTCCCGTGTTCATCTGCTCCCCCCCAAACCTGCCACGCAATTCTATGGACCATCTGACCCATCATCCCAACCCTAGCCCCGCTCAAGCCTGCAAAGTCCAAACAATAGCATCCCTATGCCCCTGTCTTATCCCTTCACTGCACAACTACTTACCTCCACTTTATCATAGATTTCACCCATGTAGGTGACAGCTCACTACCTTCTTCTCCCCCTTATTTTCTGTAAGCCTATGTTCCAGTCTCTAGCTCTCTGAGATAGCTTGGTTTGCTTAAGTCATATCAGAGAGGTCATGTAGTATTTGTCCTTTAATGCCTGGCTTGCTTCACTCAACATAAGGGCCTCAAGATTCATCCATGTGATCCCATGTGTTAGTACTATATTCCTTCTTACAGATGAGTAGTATTCCATGGTGTGTATATACCACATTTTGTTTATCCATTGATCTGCTGATAGGCATTTGGGTTGATTCCAACTTGTGGCAATAGTGAATCATGCTGCTATGAACATTGGTGTGTGTATATCTGTTTGTGTCCTTGTTTACAGATCTTCTGGGTATAGATCCAGCAGTGGTATTGCTGGGTCATATGGGAAATCTATAGCTAGTTTGTTGAGGAACCACCAAACCATCCTCCACAAGGGCTGGATCCTTCTACATTCCCACCAGCAATGTATTAGAGTTCCCATTCCTCCATATCCTCTCCAACACTTGTAGTCTTCTGGTTTGTTTTTTTTTAATAGCTGCCAGTCTAATGGGTGAAAGATGGTATCTCATTGTTGTTTTGGTTTGCATTTCCCTAATAGCTAGTGATGTTGAACATCTGTTCATGTGATTTCTAGCTATTTGTACTTCTTTTTGGAGAAGGATCTGGTCAAATCTCTTTCTGATTTTTTAAATGAGTTGTTTGCCTCTTTATTTTTGAGATGTAGGATTTCTTTATATATACTGGATATTGGGCTCCTATCAGATAGATGGTTACCAAATATTTTCTCCCATTGGGTAGGCTGTCTTTTCACTTTCCTGATAAACTCCCTTGAGGTACAAAAGGTTTTAATTTTGAACAGGTCTGATTTACCTACCTTTTCTTTCACTGTTCATGCTTTCGGTATGAATTTCCTGAAGCCATTTCCTATTATGAGGTCCTATAGATGCTTCCCTACATTGTCTTCCAAAGTCCTTATGGTCATGGCTCTTATATTTAGATCTTAGATCCATCTTGAGTTGATTTTTGTACAACGTGTGAGATAGTATTACTCCCTTATTCTTTTGCATATGGATATCCAGTTCTCCCAGCACCATTTGTTGATGAGGCCATTCTCTCCTAGCTGAGTGGGCTTCATGGCCTTGTTGAATATCAGATTTCTGTGTATGTGAGGATCAATATCAGAGCTCTCAGTTAGGTTCCATTGGTCAGTATGTCTATCCTTGTGCCAATACCATGCTGTATTGACAATTATAGCTTTGTAGTTAAAAAAAAAACTTTAGTTTTTTAAAAAGATACATAGACCACAAAAAATGTTTGCATTAAAAAATAAAGAGGTTCCCATATACCCCATTTCCCACTACTCCACTCCTCCCACATCAACATCCTCTTTCATCATTGAGGCACATTCATTGCATTTGGTGAATACATTTTTTCAAATGAGCATTTGTTTTGTATTGTATTTTTTTTGAAGATACATAGATCACAAAAAATATAAGAGGTTCCCACATACCCCACCCCCCACCCCACCCCACTCCTCCCACATCAACAAACTCCTTCATCATTGTGGCACATCCATTGCATTTGGTCTTTGATCACTGCTGCTCCGCATGGATTATAGTTCATATTGTAGTTTACGCTCTACCCCAGTACATTCAGTGGGTTATAGCAGGATATATAATGTCCAGCATCTGCCCCTGCAATATCATTTAGGACAACTCCAAGTCCTGAAAATGCCCCACATCACATCTCTTCTTCCTTCTCACTGCTCTTAGCAACTACTGTGGCCACTTTCTCCACATCAATGCTACAGTCTCTTCCATTACTAGTCACAATAGTTCTGTAGAAGAAAAACAATAAGTCCACTCTAATTTTTTATTCCTCTGTCCTGTGGACCCTGGGATGGTGATGTCCACTTCACCTCTATGTCCAGAGGGGACTTAGATCCCACATTGATGAGCATCTGTGAATCTGGTCCTTCAAATAGTGAAGCTTGGTTGTCACTGTGGGCCCTGAGTGGAGGGGAAGAGAGGAATAGAATAGATGGAAGCAGGGTAGCTGGGGGGGCAGTGGAAGTGCTCCACAGACAATGCATGATGGATATAGGACATGTTAAATTTCACTAAAAATGTATAAAAGTTTGTCTAGGCTATAATGTAAACCACAATGTAACTAAAAATTTTAAAAAATGTACAGTTTAAAATATAAATCATAATGTAAACCAAAAGGAAACCTTGTTTGATACCTATGTTTCAATATCCGTACATAAGCTGCAGCAAATATAACATTAACATGTAAAAAGATCATTCCTGGGGATGGGGAAAATGGCCTGATGTTGGATATATGAGAGTCCCCTATATTGCATGTATGACTTCAATGTGATCTAAAACTTTTTTGAAGCTAAATAAAAAATTAGAAAAAAAAACGTAGACACTGAGGAAGAAATGAAAGAAACAGACTTGCCTCTGTACATACAGGCAGCACCTATTACAGTGATGAAAGGCAAAATGTCAAAAACAAAGTCTTTGATATTTTTCATTTTTTAATACCCTGATTTATTTTTACTTTAATTTTTCTAAATTAGTGTGCATTCTATTTCTAATCTTTAAACCTATCATTACTATTATATTTTTCTATTAATTGAATTTAGCAATATAACAGCCTTCATTTTTGAGAACATTTTGGACCATAGAGGGGTTCAATTATGGCAGGGGAGGAAGGCTGGTGTGGGGAGTTATTGATGTGGGACACATGATTGGGCGGGAGTTCTCTAGGGCATGTATATAAGGTATATCAAAATGTTTGGATATTCATTGGGTATCTTCAAAGTAGTTACAGTTACAAATGACAACTGACGGAATGCTGAGTTCCTAGCCAGGGAAGCTCTGTCACATTCCCCAATGGAACAGCAACAATCCCACAAGTTCAAGGGCAAAGACCAGTGAAGAAGGATGGTCCAATGATGAGCTCTTGGTATTGAAGATTATGCTTGTGAGCCTGTGTGCCTGAAATTTCAACTAGGCCCAGAGGTGCCTAAGAGGTACCTCCTGAGAGCCTCTGTATTGCTCAAATGTGACCCCTCTCTAAGCCAAACTCGGCATATAAATGCATCAACTCCCCCCACCCCCCCCGCCCCCATGGAATATGACTCCCAGGGATGAGCCTCCTTGGCACTGAAGGATTACTACCAATCATTAACTGGTGATGCAATGAGAAAAAGACCTTGAATAAAAGGGGGAAATGGTAAAGACAAATGAGTTTATATGGCTAAGCATCTTTGAAAAAGAACGGGGAGGTCATCAGAGTGGTGACACTTATGCATACCTCAGCAGGATCTCAGAGACAGCCAAAGTAGATAAAACTCCAGGTACTAGTGCTCCTGAAGGCTATGGAGACACAGAGGTTCTATGGTCATGGCAGTTGGCTTTGCAGTTCAATGCCTTGTCAGTGGGCCTTACTTTGGAATTTGTGTTCCTGAATGTGATGGAGCTGGACTCAGATGTGGCCTTTTTTTTTTTAAGATTTATTTTTTATTTCTCTCCCCTTCCCCCCACACCCCCCAATTATCTGCTCTCTGTGTCCATTCACTGTGTGTTCTTCTGTGACCACTTCTATCCTTATCAATGACACCAGGAATCTGCGTTTCTTTTTGTTGTGTCATCTTGTGTCAGCTCTCTGTGTGTGTGGTGCCACTCCTGAGCAGGCTGCATTTTCTTTCACACTGAGCAGCTCTCCTTACAGGGCACACTCCTTGCATGGGGGATTTTCTTATGCGGGGGACACCCCTGCATGGCACGGCACTACTTACATGCATCAGCACTGCACATGGGCCAGCTCCACACGGGTCAAGGAGGCCCTGGGTTTGAACTGAAGACCTCCCATGTGGTAGACAGGTGCCCTATCCATTGGGCCAAGTCTGGTTTCCTCAGATGTGACCTTTCTACATATGCCTCTTCTGTCATTTTTATTAAAGCTGTGGTTGGCACTGGGGTTGGTGTATACCCAGGAGACTTGAATCTGTGGACTGGACATGTTCCATCTGGGCTCTGAGGCTCAGCAGTGTTGAAACCCCTACTCTTTGGTTCATTGGACTTACCCAGGTCAGCTAACAGGGAGGTGAAGATGCTCAACCACCACCACAGGGAACCAAGAGTGCCTACAACTCCAAACAGGAGAATCACACTCATCAACCATGCAGTATGTTTTAACATCAGGTAGTGTGATTCCTATGGTTTCATTTTCCCTTTCAATATATCTTTGGCTATTTGGGGAACCTTTCCCTTCCAAAGAAATTTCATACTTACTCTTTCCAGTTCATTTTAAAAATGCTTTGATTTTATTGGGATTGCATTAAAACTGTAGGTCAGTTTGGGTAGGATAGACATCTTAATGATATTTAGTCTTCCTATTCATGAATAGGGAGTATTCTTCCATTTATTTGTCTTCATTGATTTCCTTTAACAGTTTGGTGTAGTTTTCTGTGTATAAGTCTTTTACATCTTTAGTTAAATTTATTCCTAGGTATCTGGTTTTTTATTTACTATTGTAAATGTTTTTTTCCCCTTGATTTCCTCCTCAGATTGTGGACATTATTGGTATACAGAAATGTTCCCAATTTTTGTGCATTGATCTTATAACCTGCAACTTTACTGAAAACATTTATAAGTTCTAAAATCTTTGTTGTAAATTTCTCAGGGCTTTCTATGTATAGGATCATGTCGTCTGCAAATAATGAAATTTTGACTTCTTCCTTTCCAATTTGGATGCCTTTTATATCTATTTCTTACCTGAGTGCTCAGTAACATTGTGTTACAAGTTAAACAGAAGGGGTAATAGTGGGCATCCTTGTCTTGTTCCTGAACTTGGAAAGTTTTAGGATTTCACCATTGGATATGATGCTAGTAGTGGGTTTTTCATATATGCCCTTTATCATGTTCAGAAAGTTTCCTTGTATTACTATCTTTTGAGGAGTTTTTATCAGGAAAGGGTGCTGTGCGGTGGCTTGCTTGGTCAGTAGAGGTGGGGTCTGGCTGCAGACAAGGGGTCGGTCCAGCTTAGGATGAGGGGTCGGTCCCACTTGGGACGAGGGGTCAGTCCGGCAGCAGACGAGGGGTCGGTCTCATAGGGGTTGCACAGTTTGGCTGACAGGGTTGCCCGGTGAAGCTGGTGATGAACTGGGGACAAGGGAGGCCAGACCCTTGTCAGGGGCTCTCAGGACTGGAGGGCGCATGGCAGAAAAACTACCGCGGAGACAAGGTAAACACACAAGTCCAACTTTATTGAGGGAGAGGCAACAGTTTTATAGGGGCTGGGGAAGGCTGATTGGTCGAAGCCACGCCCTGTTCTGATTGGTTGCCGGTGAAAGGTCAGTGGGCAGTACTGGATGGGGGAGGGGTGGTGGTTAGGGATTGGCTGTTGCTGTTGCTGGGGGAAGTGGCAGGGTTTAGTGATTGGTGGCTGCTGTTGCTGGGGTAGAGGGCAGACTTGAGTTTCCTGCCCACGCCTGGCTGTTGCTGTTGTCGGGGGGGGGGGGGGGGGAAAGGCAGACTGGAATTTTCTGCCCTGCGCCTGTGCAGGGAGAAAGAAGAAGAAGGGTGTTGCCTCATAAGGCATCATGTGGCGCTATCCGGGAGGAGGGGCAGCCACGGAAGCATGGCTGCCAAGAAGGGGAGACCCGAGGGCACTCTGCGCCCATGCCGAGCTCCCTTCAGGGGTGGTGGTGAGTCTGACCAGCCACCCTATTATGGGGGCAGCGGCTTGGAATTAGGCCTACCGCGGCTGCTCCCCCACCAGGCCAGCAAACCACACTTCAGCCCAAGGGGTGACCACAGTGCTGTATTTTCTCAAATGCTTTTTCTGCATCTATGGATATAATCATGTGATTTTTTACTTTCGATCTGTTTATGTGGTGTATTACATTGATTGATTTTCTCATGTTGAACCATCCTTGCATACCAGGGATGAAACCCCCTTTTTCATGGTGTATATATACTTCATTTGATGTGTTGTTGAATACAATTAGCAAGTATTTTGTTGAGGATTTAGCATCTACGTTCATTAGAGAGATTGGTCTGTAACGTTCTTTTCCTGTGGTGTCTTTGGTTTTGGTGTCAGTGTAATGTTGGCATTATAGAATCAGAATATTAGGCAATGTTCCTTCTACTTCAATTTTTTGGAAGAGTTTAAGCAAGTTTGGGTTAATTCCTCCTGGAATGTTTGGTAGAATTCATCTGTGAAGTCATCTGGCCCTGGGGTCTTCTTAGGTGGGAGGTTTTTAATGACTGATTCTATCTCTTTATTTGTGACTGATTAGTTGAGATCATCAATTTCTACTTTGGTCAATATAGGCTGCTTATATGTTTCTAGGAATTTGTCCATTTCCTCCAAGTTGTACTTTTTGTTGGCATATAGTTTTTCAAAGTATCCTCTTAGGATACTCTTTATTTCTGTGAGCTCAATGGTGATATCCCCTTTCTCATTTCTTATTTTGTGTGTTTACATCTTCTTTCTTTTTTCCTTTGTTAGTCTAGCTAAGGATTTGTCAAATTTATTGATCTTCCCAAAGAACATCTCTTTGTTTTATTTTTTCTAGAGCTTTCTTATTATCTAGTTCATTTAGTTCTGCTCTGATCTTTGTTCTTTCTTTCTTCTTCCTTTGGGGTTAGTTTTGTTTTGTTTTGTTTTCTGTTTTTTGTTTTTTACTATTTCCTCCAACTATGAATTTAGGTCTTTCTTTTAACTCCTTTTTTGATATATGAACTTATGGCTAGAATTTCCCACTTGGTATATCTTTTGCTACATTCCATAAATTTTGATATGCTATGTTGTCAATTTCATTAGTTGTAAGGTAGTTACTGATTTCTTCAGATATTTCCTCCTTGGCTCACTGTATATCTAAGAGTGTGTTGCTTAACTTCCATATCTTTGTGTATGATCTGGTTCTCTGGTCTTTGCAGATTTCCAGGTTCATTCCATTGTGGTCAGAGAAGTTGTTTTGTATGATTTCAGCCTTTCTGAATTCATTGAGACATTCTCTGTGGCCAACAAGTTGTCTGACTTGGAGAATGATCTATGTGTGCTTGAGAAAAATGTATATCCTGCTGTATTTGGGTATAGTGTTCTGTATATGCCTATTAGGTCCAGATCCTCTAATATATTATTCAAAGTCTTTGTTTCTTCATTGATTCTCTGTTGAGATGTTCTGTCTAATGGTGATAATTTTGTATAAAAGTCCCCCATTATAATTGTACAGGCATCTATTCCTCCCCATAGTTTTTCCAGTGTTTGCCTCATGTATTTTGAGGTGCTCTGGTTAGGTGCATAAATGTTTATGGTTGTTCTTTCTTCTTGAATGATTACCCCTTTTACTAATATCTAGTGTCTCTCAGAATCATTTTGCCTTTGAAGTCTATTTTGTCCAATATTAGTATAGCTACTCCTGCCCTTTTTTTTTTTTATTATTGTTTGTTTGTGAGATTGTTTTCCAGCCATTCACTTTCAATCTCCTTGAATCCTTTGGTCTAGGGAGGGATTCTTGTAGACAGCATATGGATGGGTCATATTTCCTTATCCATTTTGAAAATCTGTTTCTATTGATGTGTGAGTTTAACCCAGTAACATTTAGTGTTATTACTCTCAAGGAATTACTTACACTAGCCATATTTTCTTTGGATTTATGTCATATGTTGTTTTTATTTCTTTTTGTCTTTTTAGTTGTTCCTACACCTTCTTCCAACCCTGTCTCTACTATTTTTTTTTCTTTTAACCTGTAGATCTCCTTTTAATATTTCTTGAAGGGTAGGCTTCTTATTGGCATACTCTCTTAGCTTGTGTTTATCTGTGAACACTTTGAACTCTCCATCATTTTTGAATGCTGGCTTTGCTGGATAGAGTATTCTTGGCTGGAAATCTTTTTTCTGTTTGTACCTTGACTATGTCATACCACTGCCTTCTTGCCTTCACGGTGTCAGATGAGAAATCAGCACTTAATCTTATTGAGCTAACCTTGTATGTGATGGTTCTCTTTTCTCTTGTGGACATGAGTATTTTCTCTTTGTCTTGAGTATTGGATAATTTGACAAGTATATGTTTTGGAGTAGGCCTGTTGGGATTTATAATGTTTGGGGTGTGCTGCACTTCCTGGACATGTACATCCATCTTCCTCAATAGGTTTGGGAGGTTCTCACCCATTGTCTCCTCTTATGTCCCATTTCCTTTTCTTCTTCTGGGATGTCTATAATGCATATATTTGAGGGTTATGTGTTGTCATTCAAATCCCTAAGTCCCTGCTGGATTTTTTTCTATCTTTTTATCTATCAATTCTGGTATCTGTTTGATTTCAGATTTACTGCCTTCCACATCACTAATTCTTTCCTCTGCTTCTTCAAATCTATTGTCTGCTGAGAGTGTATTTTTGATTTCTTGGATTGTGCCATTCATCACCATCATATCTGTTATCTTTTGTGTATGTTTACAGTTTCTTCAGTAGGCTCTCCAAGTGATTTCTTAATATCCTTAATCTCTTCCTTCACTTCATTAATTTGGTCCATGATATTTGTTTGGTCAGCTTTGATTAGTTGTTCAATGTTCTGCTCCTCTTCCTGGTTTTTAGTTTGCTCATTGGACTGGGCCCTGTCTTCCTAACTATTGGTTATGTTTTGTAATTTTTTGCTGCTGTCTGGTCATCATTTTATCTTGAAGGGGTTGTTCAGTTGATTAGCTTTTCACTCTAGTCTTTGGTTTTATTTAATTGCTATTTTTATGTCTTTGTTAAGTTTCTCTTTGACACTTTGTTGTTCTTTTTCTGTTTCCTTTGTTGTTGTCTAAGTTCTCTCAAAGGAAACAGATTAGGGCCAGGAAAAGTAAAAGACGTAAGAAAGGAAAATGTATAATAGTAATATTGATAGTAAAATTTAGCAGAATAACCATATAAAACCTAGAAGACTTAGTAGTAAACTCATGTAAGCATGTAGAGTTATAGGAATTAAAAGTGGGGTACCTATAATGTAATGGGAATGTGAATATGGAGAAGAATATAGTATGACTTACAAAACCACCATGATGAGGAGAGAGGGAAAAAGAAAAGAAAGGGCAAAAACAGAAACTCCTTTCTTTGAACCCTGGGAACCTGCAAGCCCCGTAAAAGAAGCCAGAGAAATGGTGGAAAACCATGGTGTCTGCAGGTCCCCAAACCAGAGGAAAGGGAGAGTAGGATGCCAGCTAGGATTCTAGATCCACAAATGTCTGGAGTTTTTAAAGAATGGGACAGTGAGGTGAGGCAGGCTGAAGTCTGGCTGGCAAGCATAGCCTCGCCCAGTGGGGGATATGCACAGCCCACCACTCGGGTGTAGGGCAGCTGGAACGGGTGAACTGCCCTCAGCCATGGAACGGGCACACTGCCCTCGGCCCCGCCCAGGCAACCGACACCGGCTTGCTGATAGCCAGCAGGAGCTGCCTATGCTCACATCCCCCCTCCCGCACTGTCAAGCCACAGCACAAGCCGCACCATAAAAGGCAAGGAACTAGTCCCTACCAATCACTCCCAGCCCTGTTCCCCTTTCCCGCCAGTGCCGCCCCTTCACCAACCTAGAATCTGCCTCTTCCCCCCACCAACTGCTCACCACCGCCAATCCAATACCCCTTTGGCCACAGCCAATCAGTCCCCTGCACACTCCCCCGTAACCCTATATAAACACATGTACTTCCCTTAATAAATTAGACCTGCGTGCTCACCTCGTCTCCGTGGTGGTTTCTCTGCCACACACCCTCCATGCCTGCGAGCCCCCGCAGGAGCCTAGGCCTCTCCTGCCCCATCGTCCACTGGACAGGATGTACCAACCACAGGACAGAGATAAAGAAGAGCCATTATTCCAAATATACTTGTGTGTTCCACAACAGGAGCATCTGCCTACACCATAATATACAGGGTACAAGAATGTACATGAATGAGCATTAAAATGAAACTGCTCCTCTTAGAGCTGAGCCACTTGTGAGGTTGACCCAGTTACCAACTCTGTGGTCCTCCTCAAAGTATGAAGGCTCAGGACTTTTCTTGATAATTACACTTTAAAACCCATTTTACAGAGTATTAGGTAGAAATGACACTAAGCAACTATGTGGGGAAAGTATATATATATCTATATGTATATGTGAATGTATATAGGTGTTTGTATTGTATATAAAGTATATACATATATATGTGTGCCTTGTATGCACAAAGAGAGGGATAAAAATTCACAAAAAAGCTACTACAATTGGGAAGTAGATTTGACTCAACTGATAGTGCATCCGCCTACCACATGGAGGTCCAGGGTGCAAATCCAAGGCCTCCTGACCTGAGGAACTGATGCATGTGCAGTGCTGATGTGTGTAAGGAGTGCTGTGCCACTCAGGGCTGTCCCCCATGTAGGGTAGCCCCACGCAGAAGGAGTGCACCCTGTAAGGAGAAAAAATGCAGCCTGCCCAGGAAGGCGCTGCAGACACGGAGAGCTGATGCAGCAAGATGATGTAACAAAAAGAGACACAGTTTCCAAGTGCCACTGACAAGAATGCAAGTAGACACAGAACACACAGGTAATGGACAGAGAGAGCAGGCAACGGGGGGAGTGGGGAAGGGGAGAGGAAAAAAAGGTACTATAATTAATAGACAAGTTATCAAAGTGGTAGTATACAAGATTAATATGTGAAAATCAATAGTATTTTAATACACTACTTATGTACTATCTGAGGAGAAAACCAGAAAAAAATTTCATTTATTATAGCAACTAAAACAATCAAATATTTAGGAATAAACTTAACCAAGTACTCAGAAAACTACAAAACATTACTAAAAGAACCTGAAGAAGAATTAAATAAATCACAGGGCATTCTGTATTCATGACTTGGAAGACTAAATATTATTAGTGTGTCAATTCTACCCAAACTGATTTACAGATTCAACACAATCCCAATAAGAATCCCAACACTCCTTTTTGGAGGAAATCAAAAAGCCAATAAGCAAATTTATTTGGAAGGGCAAGGGGTCCAGAATAGCCAAAAATGTCTTACAATGGACCAATTTTTATTGATCTTTTTCTCCTGGTTGTTCCTCCCAAGAATATCCTTTTCCCATTATGGCAATGTTCCACCTTACTCCTTAGTAACTTCCTGGAAAAAGACCATGGCTTTAGGCATTTTGTGGAATTACTCCATAAGAAATTTATTTGACCAAGGTGCCAGATATAAGACATGATATGTAAGCTTACTTGATTATGTTGTGCTGAAAATAAAACAGGTTTATAAAGGGAATGCAAAGCTAGTTATTGTATTAATGCAGGAGCAGCACCAAGAGGTTTCTGCTCAAAAGTTTGAGTTGTGGGAGCAGCTTATATGTCTGATTGAGAAAGAGGGAAGGTATGGAGGAATGGGGAGAGATAAGGGGACATGATTTACTCTTGTATGTGCTGTCCATGCTTTCCATGCTTCCTGTACATTACAAGACTGTGGGGCTCTTTGAACAGGGTGTCCTTGGGGCCATGTGATAATCAGCAAGCAGGATACCAATGTATGATTGTGGCCCTCTGGTGAAGATCAGCAGGCCTTGCTGGTGTCACCTTGACTGTTACAGTTCTTCTCCTCAGGCTAGGGCTGGGGATTTTATCAGTACTGCAAAGGATTACTGGTATGCCAGCTCGCTGCAGTTAACCTCCATTTCTTCTTTATAACTCCGTGGATAACATGAAAGTTCAATAAATCGAGATGGTTAGTAAAATCTTTTATCATTCCAATTTCACAATTATAAATTTATATCATTGCTTTAACACTACTTGGATTTTCATTAAACCAGTCAAACTGAATTTTATAGGTACACAGAGATTATTGGCAGCAGAGGGAGCCAGGCTGGTTTGTAAGGAAATAAAAAGGCTTCCCCCACAAAACTCTTACTCAGGTTCTACCCTGGACAATATTTCCTATACTTGGGTTTGGTGAAAATTGCAAAACAATAGATATATACTAAAATGTATTTCCCTCAAGCACTTAACCCAAAATCCACACAAGTCAAATCTCTCCAGTGCCACAAATGAGCTGTCCTAATAGTCCCTCTGAAACTAAGACCCTAGCATCACTGATCTGGGGAGAAGATGAGTAATAGATGTATGGAATATTACATAGAAATTAAAAGAAAAACAGGTGGCCATGTCTAAGAATTATCCCAATAAATTAAACAGAATACCCAGGGACTGGATGTCTTGCCTGAATCCCATTGCTGTTTAGAGGCCAGGGTGTTAGATGATGCATAGCCCTAGATTATTACTGGTCTCTGAAGAAGGGTCTGTGACTTCACTAACACATCCTGCTTCATGTGGGGAGATAGCACTGATCAAGTTCATCTTGGTCCGGATCAGCAGGGACCATGGTGCCATTCTACTGACTAAACAGATAGAGCAAATCAAAGTTCTCAGCTTTGTAAATGTTATTTTCCTGGCTTTTCCCTTCCTAAAGAGGCAGACTGGCTGTGAATAGGATTGGGAATCCTAGTTTTATTTTTTCCATCCGTGCCCCCCAAAATCCTAGTTTTATACTGGATTCTTGGTTGTTAGAATGCTTTACACTTCACTAGCTCCAAACTCAGAAATTAGAAAATAAGTACAACCTTGATCATAATTCAACAGGGAACCAAGGGATACACAGTTGTAGAAATGGACAGGTCACCTGTGGATCCTGTGGTTTTACTTTTTCACAGCACAGAAGGACCATTAGCACAAAGAGCCAGAACAATATGAGAAACCTTCCCTGCCAGAGACAATAGAATTGTCATTTCAGAAGAAAGTGCATTTCCCTACTGGTCTGTGACTGCATTGTCAAGAAGTCAAGTGCGAGCTATCTTACTTGGGTTTCACTCAGTTTGTTAATCCACTAGGCAGCAAAATATGAAGAAGAAAAACTAAGCCATGAAACCTCTTCTGATCCTCTCTTCATTCTACTTTCTGCCCTGCTGTTCCTCCCTTCACAATCAAACTGAAGTCCAGTTTCCCTTCTTCATTTCCCCCTGTCTGTCTTGTACAAAATTCAACACTTTTACCCATAAATAAATCTTTTAACATCATTAATGAGCTCCCCATAAATATATTCAGTGAGTGTGTTTGCTTTTATATGGAACTAAAAGAATTGGACCTTGACTTCCTTTGAGGAAATTTTTCCAAGAATTCTCTGACATCTCAGTATCCAAGTTATTCTGATCACTTTTTCACAAATTCTCATAAAGGTACTTCTTAAATATATTTTTGAAACATCTCAATAATCTGTTTAAGTTTGTGACAGTTTGAAGGTTTTTTGTGAGTCACATGAAAGATTATGTTCTTGGAACTAATCCATTCCTGTGGGTGCAGAACCCTGTGATTGGACTGGATTTACTGGGGGATCTTTGTTGTTGTTGTTTTTTAAGACTTATTTATTTATTTCCCCTCACCTCCCCCCACAGTTGTCTGCTTTCTGTGTCCATTTGCTGTGTGTTCTTCTGTGTTTGCTGGTATTCTCATCAGCACACTGGGGATCTGTGTCTCTTTTTTTGTTGTGTCATCTTGCTGCATTGGCTTTCTGTATGTGTGGTGACACTCGTGGGCACGTTGCACTTTTTTTCTGCATGGGGCAGCTCCCCATGCAGGGCACACTCCTTGTGGGAGTGGGGCTCCTACTACGTGGGGGACACTCCTGTGTTGCATGGCACTCCTTGCATACATAAGCACTGTGCGTGGGCCAGCTTGCCACATGGGTGAGGAGGCCCTGGGTTTCAACCCTGGACCTCCCATGTGGTATGTGGACGCTCTATCTGTTGAGGTAAATCTGCCTCCTACTGGAGGGTCTTTGCCTGGAGTTCTTCAGTGAGGCTTAAACAGGGTGCATCTGGGCCCTCTTGATGGAGTCTTTCATAAATGGGAGAAACATGCAGAGGCACACAGAGAAAACATCTTCTATTTTCTCTGTCATGTGAGAGAGGACTCCAGGATTGCCTACAGCCCAGAAAGACAGGGAACCACAGTAGTCTGAGAGAGTGGCTGAGGCTGAACTCAGTAGAGCAGCCCAGAGTGAAGAGCCGTAGCCCAGCAGAGATGACCCATATGCCTGGTTGCTCCCAGATGAGCTGGGGAGAACCTGAGCCTGGAGGAGAAAGCAGAGGCCAGTGGCTACTTAGCCCTTAGATGTGGCAGGAGTTCTGGATCTCCTAGTAGCCAACTTTTTGAGAGATGCCATCTCTGATGATGACTTGATGTGGACATTTACACAGCATTGGAACTGTACAATTTTACCCTAATAAATTCCCATTACAAATGCCAAATCATTTCTGGTATTTTTTGCATTGGCACCCATTAGCAAACTAAAACACTTCCTATCTTTTCTTTTGATACACTTTACTACTCTCTGACTCTTTCTCTATTGATGACACTTCCATCACTTCAATCTCTACAACTATCATCTGGAGTTTGTTTCTGAAATTTTATCTCTGTGTGCCTATATGTTATAAAACACAAAATTTAAACATAAACTCTCCTCCATTGAACATAAGGGAAGAAACTACCTTCAGACTCCCATCTTATTATTTACTTTAGAAAACCAACACTTGTAAGCAATGGCTTCTTCTTTGTCCTTTAGAAATGTATATATAGCAAATTTCCCCACAACACAGAGTCTCCTCAAGGAAGGAAGCCATTTGAATAAAGTGCAATCAAAATATCCCCCATTTTTATGGTAAAGGAGGAATATAAATCCTGGAGGTAGTGGTGGGGACTGTTCCTTTCTCCAAATTGTGAATCTACCTCTCATCTGAAGATAAAGAAATATCTTGAGAATATGCATGTAAAGGGTTGTATCTGCTTAGCTACACACAAACCATGAGGTTTCTTTCTGTCTTTGCAAACTCTTGTGAATTGCCTGTGGTGCATCCTGTTCTGATTTAATATTTTATTCAATAAATGCTTTATTCAATAATAAAATTGTTTTTCTTTCTCTTCTACTTTGTGGACAGGTTTTCTGGGTTAAGAGATTATTTTATTTTTATTTCTTTTCCCCAACAGTTACAGGCACCTAAATTAAAATATAACAAATGAAAATGACCTGTTTTCTCATTACAATCTTAATTAATGGCTCTTTCAGGTATCCAGGAATTAATGCTTGAAATTCCCTGTCAGCACTGAAATTGCTTGAGAGTCCTTTTGCCACATCTGCATAATACCAATTCAGTGACACGAGGATGTCAAGAAAATAGTTTATTAGCAAAGGCCAGCCCATTGCAGACCTGAGGACATTAATTTCCTCAAATCAATCTCCCCAAGATGAAAGCTGGACTGAGCATTATATGATTTTGTGGGGCTGGTTTAGTATATTGAGGCTGATTAAGTGAGATTGGGTGAAGTAGGAGGAGGTCTTAGCTGAGCATGTGCTGTTTAAAACATACTGAATTGGAAAAATCTGTTAAAGTCATTCATTGTATTAAATTAAGAAGAGAGTGTGAAAGCCTTTCATTCTGCTGATGTTTTTTCCCTCTAAGTTTAATTTTCTCAATATTCTGTGTTTGCATTGGGAATATATTTATATTCTCAAAATATATGTTATGGAATTATGTGAAATTATATAAAAAAAGAACATACTTGGTCATACGTTGCATGTAAGAAAATGGAGGTGCAATGGTGGCTGTAAGTGTTTCTTAGTATTTTAATGAAGGAAAGTTAACTTTTAGGTCAAGCTTCTCTTAAGTGCACATGTTCCTGCTGACAGAACCACTTTATTCCAGTTATAAAGTGCAAGACAAACTCAAGCTATATTCTGGATCTTGGATTAGATCATCTGATCATCTCCTTACTATATATAAGATGAGAAAAGTTTCCTACCAATATATATAAAGGTGACGGTGTTTTTAATCCAAGAAAATAGAAACTTCCACAGGAAATCATTAGGAAAGGTTCCTTCTGTCAGGACTTGGTAAAGCAATAGCTTCAACACCACACAAACACAACTGAGCACTGTTATTCTCTCTGCAACTGAACACTATTATCCTCACTCACCACCTCCCAATCCCATGCACTGCTTAACTCATTTCCTGCAGTATCAGTTTAAATGTCAAATATTCAGAATTCCTCTCTTCTCTGGCTCTCCCCTGGCACTATGTTAGTCTTTCCATGTCCATTCATCTGGTGATGCCATTTCTCATCTCTATTTATATTTTTCCCAATGTTTTCTCTCTCCCTCTTGGGACTCATTATAGCAAAATAGACCTCAGAATCCTAATATAAGGTGGATTCCCATCCAACCATTACATATGGATTAAATTCCAGAGTAATTCCTGTTCTACAATAACCTCACTGGCTCCCTGATAGCCTGATCCCAAATATCTGTGTTCAGATCATTATTTACACCGTAAAGGAGGTCCATCACTCCTGAGGAAACTTCTTTCAGGTACTCACCAGAGCCAAAATATAAGGAGAATCGAGGGACACTGGGTCCTTATTGAAGATGCTGTCAGTACATTCCAGGGCTCAAAGCTGCTTTCTTGCTCTAGAAAAATCTGTTGGGATGGTTACTATTTATGCTGCTAATAACCTCATTAAACATGTGAGGCAGGACGTATCCTGTGTCAGTGACAGTGAAGAAAAATGTAATCAAATTACACCAAAAAAAAAACCCAAATATTTCCCTCTAATTATATAAAAGAGGTAGATACAGTTAATGAAATTAGGTTATATCTTTTCATTCTGTAATTCATGTATGACCAAAGCAATATTCACGTCTCTATCCAGAGGTCTCAGTCTTGTGGATTCAGAGTTTGGGGCAGTGATGTGCAGTGCTTTCAGAAAGAAAATCAGTGCTGTTTTTTATTTCCAGGGAGACATGTAAAACAATCAAGTCTCTCATGCTGGAGTGTCAGTGTGGCTCTTTATAAGTATAATAGTTATGCGGCCAATTCCTAGTCATTGCAAATATATTTTTTCATGCTTTTGTATGTCATGGTTTACTAAACAAGAAAAATACCACACAATACATGTCTCTTCAATTCAGACTTACCCTGATGTCCTAAAGGATGTAAAATCCCATAAGCTGGTTGAGTAAAATAAAATGGCTGTCTTCACTGGGCATTGCTGGGAACAGACTGCCTTTCCCAGAAGGGTTTTCTAGAAGTTGAAAACAATTGTCCTCCAGGGACTTTCTGAGAAAATGGAACACATCCTACAGAGCTGCAGATAAGCAATACCTGGTGATAAAAATTCCTTTGGTCCTGTAGAGATAGCTTAGCAGAATAGACAGGCAAACCATACTATTCAATATATATCTGTTCCCCATGTTGTAAGGCACCCCCTATGTAAAACTGAAGCAACATCAGCAAAAACAACATTTCTTCATTTGCTTCCACCTTATCTTTGTATGATTTTCCCTTTTCCACTTCCTCTCCAGAGCACCCTTCTATTTTCTGAATTGAATGTTTTCTGATTCATGAACCACATAATAAAGTATGTGTGATGCTTAGGCTAATGTGTCAACTCAGCCAGGTAATTGTGCCCAGTTGTTTGGTCAAGCAAGCACTGGGTTAACTGTAATGCAAGGGCATTTATGAACTTTAGTCACCATTGACTTTACTGCACTGGTAAATCATAGATAGCTGATTACAATTACATCAGTTGGGAGATTGCCATCAGCAATTAGTGGCACTTTATCCAATCAGTTGAATACCTTAAAAGGGGAAGTGAATCCAGCATTGAGTGAGAATTTCCCAACTCATCTATGGACAGCTAACGACTCCCAGAACTCATCAAGAACCTTCAGGGGAAGAGAGGTTCAACTATGGCAGGGGAGGAACACTCGTGTGGGATGTTATTAATGGGGGGCACATGATTGGGAGGTGGATCTCCAGTGCATGTCATAGGGGACATAAAAATGTTTGGATAGCAGTTACAAATGACAACTGAGGGAGTACTGAGTTCTTAGCCAGGGGAGCTCTATCACATTCCCCAATGGAACAGCAACAATCCCCCAAGTGCAACAGCAAAGACCAACAAAGATGGATTTTCCAACAATGAGCCCCTGATACTGATGACTATGCTTATGAGTCTGTGTGCCTGAAATAGGAACTAGGCCTAGAGCTACCTAGGGTGCCTAAGAGCTACCTCCTGAGAGCCTCCATGTTACTCAAATGTGGCCACTCTCTAAGCCAAACTCAGCATGTAAATGCATTGGATATTCCCCCCAGGGTGAGACATGATTCCCGGAGATGAACCTCCCTGGTGCTGAGGGATTACTACCAGGCACCAGCTGGTGATGTACATAGAAAAAGACCTTGAATGAAAGGGTCAACTCAGACCAGGAGAATATCTCAGCCCACATGTAGGATCATGTGTTAAAAACTGCTTTTTGACCTTGAATCAAAGGGGGAAATGGCAAAGATAAATGAGTTTATATGGCTAAGATCTTCAAAAAAGAGTCAGGAGGTCATCAGAGGGGTTACGATTACACACTCCTCAGGAGGACCCCAGAAAAAGCCAAAGCAGATACAACCCCAGGTACTGTTTCTCCTGAGGGCTAGAGAGGCCCACAGGGATATGGTCATGGCAGATAGCTGTGGAGCTCAGTACCATGTCAGTGAGTCCTACTTTGGAATTTGTGTTCCTCAGTGTGATGGAGTTGGACTCAGATGTGGCCTTTCTACACATGCCTCTTCCGTCACTTTTACTGAACCTTTGGTTGGTGCTAATATTGGTGTATGCTCAGGGAACTTGAATCACTGGACTGTCCATGTGCCAGCTGGGCCCTGAGCCTCAGCAGAGTTGTAATTCCTACTCTCTCATTCATTGGACTAATGCAGGTCAGCTAACAGGGAGGTGAAGATGGTCAATCACCACACCAGGGAGCTGAGAGTGCCTACACCTGCAAGAAGGAGAATTGCATCCATTATCCATGTGGAATCTAAGCCCCCTCTTGTTATAGAGGTGGAGTGGACATCACTATTCCAGGGCCCACAGAATGGAGGAGTAAATGGATTAGAATGGACTTACTGATATTCTATTATAAAACTTTTGTGACTACTAATAGAAGAAATTGTATCATTGATGGGGACAATGTGACCACAGTAGTTGCTGAGGGCAACTTCCCACTCCCTAGTGGGAAGAAGAAATGTGATGAGGGGACATTTTTTTGGGTCTTTGGAGTTGTACTAAATGATATTGCAGGGTCAGCTGCTGGGCATTATATATCCTGCCATAACCCACTGAATGTACTGCAAAAGAGTGTGAACTACAGAGTAAACCCTTATCCACGTGGTGCAGCAGTACTCCAAAATGTGTTTGCTGAGTGGGATGAGTGTGCCACAATGATGGGGGAGGTTGTTAGTGTGGGAAGAGTGGTGTGGGGGATGGGGGCATAGAAGAACCTCTTATGTTTGTTATAATGTAACCTTTTTTGTGATGTATGTATCTTCAAAAAATACAATTTACAAAATGATGGGACTGGGGGGGGTGGGGGTTATATGGGAACCTCTTATTTTTTTTTAATGTAACATTCCATGTGATCTCATAGCATTAATAATTTTTTCAAAAAATTTAGCATAAAAAAAATAAAAAGAACCTTCAGTGGACTTTCACTGGAGCCCCTGGTTGTAGCAGGCCTGTAGAACCTGGACTTGTGCAACCCCACAGTCATGTGAGGGACTCTGATAAAATCTCTTACTATTGACAGATATCTCTTGTTGATTCTGTTCCCTAGAGAGCCCTGCCAAGTACAGTGTAAGACCCTAACTTTCAAGAAAAGATTTTTTTTCAGCAAGCCTAAAATATTAGAGGTCCCTGGAATTGTTCATCTCCATTATTGATTTGATTATACATAGAGTATGTTTCAACTATTTTTACATAAAATCAAACATTTGAATTTCTTTGGATATCTCCTGAGAGAAAGAAAAATTATTTGTGAAGAAAACTCAAGCAAAATATTTTGATTTTCTGTAAAGTAATTATTTCCAAATGGAATGTTTTGATTTACTTAATACCTACTTCTGAAATTAAAAATATGTACTCTTTGTTATTTTTGAAGCAAACATTTTTAATAACCAAATATTCAATTTTATGTTTCTTTATATGTTTCTATACTTTTACAGTCTAGTTACACTGCAACAACCTTAAGGCAAGTGTGGTACTCTTTTTGTCAGAAGTGAATGTTGGATGCCTGTGTCCTAGGATTCAGACCTGGGCCAGGGAGGGGAATTACACTGGCAAAACAGATCAGCTGCCCATGTGACACATGATGTTTAGTTTGAAAGAGAAATTTAAAGAAAAATGAGTGCTATACTTTCGATACATAGCCACATATACTTAATTTGTGGTGATCAACTTTTCTTGGAAATTAAAGAAAATTTGTCCATAAAACTTTCACAGGGGAAAATTCTAAAATTTTTGGTGGAAGTAATAATACTTTTAGAGGTTGTTGTTTTTTTTTTTTCATTCTAATGGGTACACTGTGAAATCCTGAAACAACTGAGAACCTGCTGTGCCCTAGGAATTGAGAGCACCTGGATGGCAGCTGAGTGTCATAGCCTGGCCTGGAGAGGAGGGCAGGCTAGTTGGCTACAAGCCTGAAGACCATGGTAAGTCCAATGGTCCTAGTCTGATTATTGGAAAATATTGAAGTATTAAAGTGATGGAGTGATCTGATTAGATACGTGTGTGCATGTGTGTGGAGAGCCTTTTGCTGCAGAAGGTAATAGAGAAATTAAAAAGACTATTAGTAAATTTAAAAATTAGAACTTGTGAAGCGAACTTGGCCCAGTGGTTAGGGCGTCCATCTACCACATGGGAGGTCCATGGTTCAAACCCCGGGCTTCCTTGACCTGTGTGGAGCTGGCCCATGCACTGTGCTGATGTGCGCAAGTAGTGCCATGCCCCTCAGGGGTGTCCCCCATGTATGGGAGACCCACGTGCAAGGAGTGCACCCTGTAAAAGAGCCGCCCAGTGCAAAAGAAAGTGCAGCCTACCTAAGAATGGTACCACCCACATGGAGAGCTGACACAACAAGATGATGCAACAAAAAGAAACACAGATTCCCGTGCCACTCACAACAACAGAAGTGGACAAAGACGCAGCAAATAGACACAGAGATCAGACAACTGGGGTGGGGGGAGGGGAGAGAAATAAATCTTAAAAAATAATAATAATTAAAAATAAAAATTAGATCTTTATCTGGTATAGACTGTCAGTAGTTACATTGTTGAAAAAATTGCAAATTAAATGGTTTCATGACTCAATTCCTCTCTTTGTCAAATGTTAAATTATCTTCTGCTGGACTCAGAACTTTGTTTTCTGTTTTTCCTTCAGTATAATTTTTTAGTTGTTAATCAGGGGCCATTCAATTGTCACCCTGGTGTGTTTGTTGTTTCTATGAGATTAGAGGATATATCCTCTGAGAACGTGGCTTTGATACTTTGATTTTGCTCAAGGTAAGCTGGAAAGGGTGATAATGATGAGCCAAATGCTCATGTGATCTTGACTCCTATTCCCAACTCCAGGTCATGACCACTGTCTGCAGTCCTTACTCTGAAAAGATCCTTGTTTACGTATGCTTCCTTCCAGAAGTGTTGCCTGGTTAAAAAGAAAAGATGCACATGAAAGGCTGAGTGTAGTGCTGGAAGGGGACAGGGAAAATAAGAAGATGAGTGACAGAGTGTGAGACACACAGATAAATGAAAGTAGAGGTCCCAGATCTCTGAGGAGGGATTCCAGGTCCAAGACCATTGTGCAAACAGAACTGTCCTTCCTCGTCCTCCTCCTCCAACCCATTCCCCACTTTCCAGTCTGGCACAGCCTGACTGCCCCTGTTCCTTCTCCAGGTGGTGAGGCTGGGTCCACAACCCCATATGGTAACCAGAGCATAGAGCTCCTTCCTCCAGTCCCTGCTGTTTCTTCTATTTATTTATTTAAAATTTTAATTGTCTTTTTTAAAAGATATATAGATTACAAAAATTTAACATTAAAAAATACAAGCAGGGACTCGGACTTGGCCCAATGGATAGGGCATCTGCCTACCACATGGGAGGTCCACGGTTCAAACCCTGGGCCTCCTTGACCTGTGTGGAGCTGGCCCATGCACTGTGCTGATGCGTGCAAGGAGTGCCGTGCCATGCAGGGGTGTCCCCCACGTAGGGGAGCTGATTATTGGAAAATACTGAAGTATTAAAGTGATGGCGCGATCTGATTAGATATGTGTGTGCATGTGTATGGAGAACCTTTTGCTACAGAAGGTAATAAAGAAATTAAAAAGACTATTAGTAAATTTAAAAATTAGAACTTGGGAAGTGAACTTGGCCCAGTGGTTAGGGCATCTGTCTACCACATGGGAGGTCTGTGTTTCAAACCCTGGGCTTCCTTGACCTGTGTGGAGCTGACCCATGCACAGTGGTGATATGCACAAGGAGTGCTGAGCCAGACAGGGGTGTCCCCAACATAGGGTAGCCCCATGCGCAAGTAGTGTGCCCCGTAAGGATAGCCGTCCAGCGCGAAAGAAAGTGCAGCCTGCCCAAGAATGGCACATCACACTGGGAGAGCTGACACAACAAAATGATGCAACAAAAAGAAACACAAATTCCCAGTGCTGGTGATAAGGATAGAAGTGGTCACAGTGGAACACAAAGCAAATGGACACAGAGAGCAGAAAAGTGGGGGAGGGGGGAGAGAAATTTTTTACAAATCTTAAAAAATATATATATAAGCAGTTCCAATATTCCCCACCCCCCACCCCCACACTCCTCCCACATCAACAACCTCTTTCATCATCAGCAACCTCTTTCATCAGTGTGGCACATTCATTGCATTTGGTGAATACATTTTGGAGTACTGCCGCACTGCATGGATTATAATTTACATTGTTCTTTGCTGCTTCACAATGTTTTGGCCAGCTTTCAAGCTCTTGCTTTCTGCCCAAGCCCAACACACATCCCTTTGTTAGAGCAAAGTATTTGGGAAGATTACCCCAGTGCTTAATTCACTGGTGTCCCCAGTGTCCACGCAATGCCAGTATGAAAGCTTGTATAGGGGAAGAGGAGAAAAAGTGTTTTGTGGGTACTGCACATCCAGGCATCTCAATCTGCACCTGCAGGAATCCCCCTCCTTTTCAGTCTATTCCCAGGGCCAAAGCATCCCACCTCCCAGCCACCCACCAATCTTACTAGAATCCTAGATGGTTTAAATCCAGACCTGCATCCTCATAGTTCTGATACCAGCCATTAATCACCACAAGAGTTTATGGGAATCTGGGATGGATTAAAGTTCAGACAGTGCCCACTCTCTCCTTATCACATTCTCCAATATTTTCTGAGATAAAACATGTTTCCCTTCAGTCAGGAAACTGGTCACAGGAGCACGTCCTGCCTCTTAATTAGCCACACTGGAGGGGTGGTTGGGAGAAGGCATTCATACCCATCAATATATCTGATGCTCCTGTAAACACAGAGTCTGAGAGGGAGCAGTGCTTTTTGGGCCTGCTCTGTAAACACAGCTTCATGTCAGACAAACGTGCTGTACCCTGCCAGCCATCCCACCCAAATGTAGCTCTTTCCCCATGAGCCATGTCTGTGGGATAGGTGCCTACCAAATGTCAGAGGAAAGCCATTTGCCCTCAGAAGAGTATCAGGCCCAGCCCCTTTCTCTCCTCCCCTCATATTCAACTTGCATGTCACCATAACTGTAAGATGACCTCAGTCTCAGGGAAGGAGTCAAGACAAAGCTCTCCCTCTAAGAGCACAAATCATGGATGACTCCCAGCTCAAAGCTTATATCGCAGGGTTTGCTGCTGAGTGTAAGGAGCTGGAAGCACGTTGCTATACAAGGTGGCCCTGTATGTCTCCTCAGACCTGGCTTCTGCACCAGCGATGGCCTAGGAAGAATCAGGATTCCTTGCCCACCCCTTTGGTTTTGCTCCCCTATGACATCTATCTGGAAGGTCTACTTATCTGGTGATAGAGGATGAAAGTAGAGCCCCAATACCTATGACATGAGCATTGGCATAAATGGGGTACTGGATTCTACTCATAGAATGGGCAACACACTGTTGGGAATTCTGTATCACACTGATTACACTGACATTGGATTACACTCATCTGAGGATTCATTTGTTTGAAGGTTAGGGTTGAGGCTGGAGAATCTTCCATATTTGTAACATTTTTAGTGTGAATTTTATCTTGTAATCTAAGGGCTATTTATTGACTGAATACTTTCACATATACATGACATTCATATGGTTTCTCTCTATTCTTATCTAAGGTTAGAACAATTATTGGAGTGTTTTCTCATATCTGGCATTCATATTGTTTCTTTCCAATGTGAGTTCTCTCATGTTATCTAATATGGAAGGATGAGTGAAAGTTCCCCACATAGATGATATTCATGGGGTTTCTCTCAATTGTGAGTTCCCTCAGGTTTCTTAGTAGATTGGAAGCTTGGCTGAATGCTTTCCCACATAGGTGGCAGGCATATAATTTCTCTCCAATGTGAAATCTCTAATTTTATCTAGGGCACAAGTTCTTCTGAAGGCTTCCTCATAAAGACAATAGTCATAAAATTGAACTATCGTTTGACTTTGCTTATGTTCATTGCAGGATCACTGGTCACTGAGGGTTTTTTAACTTGGAGTTGTGCTAAATGATATTGCAGGGACAGATGCTGGACATTATATATCCTGCCATAACCCACTGAATGGATTGGGGCAGAGTGTAAACTATGTTGTAAACTGTAATCCATGCTGTGTGGCAGTGCTCCAAAATGTATTCACCAAATGCAATGAATGTGCCACACTGATGAAAGAGGTTGATTGAGGAGTGGGGGGAGGAAGGGGGTTATGGGTTATGGTAACCTCTTATATTTTTCAATTTAACATTATTTGTGATCCATGTATCATCGAAAAAATACAGTTAAAATTTTTAAAAAAATTTAACTTCACTGTCTGGGACTTTGAAAAAAACAACTGTGCTGACAATATGTGCATTGGCACATATTGAGTCAATTTGAAGTTGTGATGGAAACCTTCTCCAAATCATTGATTAAAATGGATTCTCTCCAATATGAAAAATCTGTTGTTGGGAAGGAGAAGAGACATGATAAAATATTTCCTTGAATATATTAATTAATTCAATTCTCTATATAGAATTCTAGACTAATCATTCAGTGGGACTCCAGAGAGATTCTTTTATGTTATATGCACACGATGTTACTCTCTGCATAAAAAGATTTTGTCTTTTGTAGCATCTTATCTCTAACTACTGAATTGATTTTGAAAACTTCATTATGTTTCAAAGATTATGACTATGATCCATCTTTATGAAATGATTCCTTTTTTTCAGGTACTGGCGTGGAGGATTCCCCATATATGGGAAGCCAGCCCTCAACCACTGAGCCACATAGCTCCCCTGAGTTGGTCTTTTCATTTGTTTGTTTTTTTATTTTGTTTTGTTTTATTTTTAGGAGGCCATGAGGTCCCTTAACCTGGGACCTCCCATGTGGGAAGCAGTCATCAAACCTCTGGGGCCACATCTGCTCCCTGAAGTTATCCTTTTATAAGACCTCACGGTATGGTTTTGAGGTCTGGTTAGTTTTTCCCTAAATTGAAAATTTCACATAAATTTTCACTGGGGAGTACTTAACCTCAACTTTAATTATACTCGGGTGATTGTGTTGACCTCCTAACTTAACCTAACCTAGATTTGATATTGAATGAGCAGGTTCATACAGCTGAGGCCTACCTTTCACAGGATGGTAGATGAATCCTTCCTGGAGGTATTTTGCATGGATATTTCTTCCTTTTTTTTCTTCTAATTGGTTTTATTCACACACCATCCAAATCCATCTAAAGTGTATAATCAGTGGTTCTCAGTACAAACACAGAGTTGTGATTTCATCACCACAATCAATTTTAGAACATTTTTATAGCTCCAAAAAGAAAAAAAAAACTCCTGGAATCCTAGAAATTGGGGAAGTCAAGCTATTGATACTCTTTGAAATCCTCCTGTCTTACCTCTGTATGTCCTGACATAGCCTAAATCCCCTTTTGTAATAATAATATTTCCTAAATCTTATTGAAGACCCAGTGGGTCTTGCAAATATTTCAATCTTATTTAGATTTATAAGCCTGATTACTAAGATTTTTGCCAACTGATTTACAGAACTGCTGTTGAAAGTAGATCTAGATAGACAAAGTTATTTTAAAAGAAAAACAATGGAGAAAAAAATCCTCTCAAGCTAAAACAGCAGCTAAATAAGCCCCAACATACCCTAGAGCACAAGATTTCAGGGCACTAATGCTTGTGCTACTGTAAACAACCTGGACAATCCCAAAAATCACAGCACTCCACCCACACCCTTCACCTCTAAGAAAGCAGTGTCTTTCATTACACTACATTTTAAGTAAATAGAAATCATTCATTTAAGAGAAAATTTCTCTCCAAGCTTCCAATGAATTATATTATATTTATAACTAATTCCAAGCATTTAACAAAACTGTAGAGGCAAAATATCCTCATAGATTTCAAAATTCATATAAAAGTAAATCATATATGATACACTTTGGGTGAAACAGTGTAATACCTATTAATCTTTGCTAAATGATTGTATATTACTGTTTCAAAGTGCTTTAAGGTGTTTTAAGTATTTAATATTATTCTGTCAAGTTCAATTTTGATGGTAATTTTTCATTGTAATATGTTTACTTGTAGACAGTTTCAAAAATCAATTTGGTAACTTAAATATGTATTTTTATTAAGGAAAAGAAAGTAGTTTTTCCTAAAGCAAAATGACTGGTTGTTATGGAATGAGAAAGAAGAAAATGTAGGACAAAACCTCAATAGATACAGAAAGTGACAGAAGGTTCATGGAATAGGAAATTATGGTCAAAGTTGGGAAAGATTTAATGGGTCTATAAACATTTTTAAAACCTTACTTTCAAATAATATACTGATGAAAAACGGAAACTTGGTTTTCTCTCTATTAAGGTGTCATTATTTCTTGGTTTATTGTTCTGTTTTTGTCTGTTTGTTTGAGTACTCAGGTTCAGAACTGACACCCAGGTCTCCTATGTGGGAAGCTGGTGCTCAATGACTGAGCCACACCAGCTCCCCTGAGTTGTTTTTTTTTTTTCATTTGTTTGCTTGTTTGTTATGGTTCAGTTTTTGGAGGTTACCAGAGATCTAACCTGGGAACCCATATATGGGAAGCAGGTACTCAACCACTTGAGCTACATCAGTTCCACTCTTGGTCTGTTTTAGGAAGACACTATAAAGAGTTTTTTCCTCAATAATCAGTGTAAAAGGCAGGAAGTCTGTCTTACCAAAATACTTTATGTTAACTTTTTCATGCCTATGGTTGTATTTAAGAAAAATAGTCTCACATTTTAAAGAACTAAGGCTTTTCTTAACTTTAGTTAAGAAAAAAAAAACCAAACATTTCTTCACAATAGCCCATTTTCCTCTTTAACATAATGTTGAAACCTGACAACTTTTGACATTTTGCTTTTTCAATGTCAAACCCTATGGAATATCTTTTTATTTCAAAACATTATAACTAATTTTTTTTCACCTTCCAAAAAGTGAGCTGCTAATAATAAAGTTCATTTAATAGGTTATGAATTACATGGGAGGTGCTTAGGAAGTATTGAAAGTTTTAAAGGAGATTTGTAACTCTTGGTTGGTTAAATTTGTTAGGGTAAAATGTTAATATAAATAAAGTTTGTATAAAATTCCTAGAGAGCTAACAATGTTCTCACTGTTCATGTTATGTTATGATAATAATCTTCATGATATAAGACAAGAGAATGGTATTGTTGGTCATGGTTTTAGTTATTTTAAAGATATTATATGTCACAGAAAAAGAAAACAAATTTTCTTGTCAGTTACATTGTTTTACTCTGATGTTTCTCTGACAGCACAAGCAGTCAGGTACAAGTCAAAGGTTCATCATCAACACAAAGTGTAAAGGTGAAACAGAACAAAACTTCTGTTATGGTCTGCAGTTGATGTCCTCAATACAAATTAACTGTCAAATATTTTTATTTCTAAAAATAGCTTCATTTAGAAAATTCTCATAAGAGATTAGAGCCAGAAGAAAAGGAAATAGAATCCAAATTGAAAAGGAAGCAGTAAAACTTTCACTATTTGCAGATGATACAATCTTATATGTATAAAGTGCCCCAAAATACACAACAAAGCTTATAGAGTTGATAGATGAGTTCAGCAAAGTGGAAGGATATAAGATCAATATGCAAAAATCAGAATTTCTCTACACTAACACTGAGCAGTCTGTGAATGAAAATATTCCATTTATAATAATAATTAAAATAAACAAATATCTAGCAATAAATTTAAGGATGTAAATGACTTGTACACATTTTTTTTTTAAAAGGAAGTCAAAGAAGACCTAAATAAATGGAGGAATATTCCGTGTTCATGGATTAGAAGACTAAATATCATTATGGTATCTATTTCACACAAACTGATTTACAGATTTAACACAATACCAATAAAAATTACAACAGCATTTTTTATTGAACTGGAAAAGCCAAGGATGAAATTTGTTTGGATAGTCAAGTGGCCCCCAAAAGCCAATAACTTATAGAAAAAGAATGAAGCAAAATTGGAAGGATCACACTACATGACTTTAAAGCATACTATAAATCTACAGCGGTCAAAACTGCATGGTATTGGCACAAGGATAGACATACTGACCACTGGAACTGAAATGAGAGTTCTGATACAGACCCACAAATGTGTGCCCAACTGATATTCAGGAAGGCCACCAAGGCCACCCTACTGGTAAAATATGATGCTGGGAGAAATGGATATCCACACCCAAAAGAATGAGAGAGGATCACTATGTCATGCCCTATACAAAAATTAACTCAAGATGGATGAAAGACCTAAATATAAGAACCAAGAATGCAAAGCACCCAGAAGATAATGTAGGGAAGCATCTACAAGATCTTGCAGTAGAAAATGGTTTCACAAACTTCACACCCAAAACCAAGCAATGAAAGAAAAATAGGAACTCCTCAAAATTAAAAAGGTCTGTCCTTCAGAAGAGTTTGTGAAGAAAGTGAAAAGGCAGCCTACTCAATGGAAAAAATATTTGGGAACCACTTAGCTGATAATGAGCTAAAATCCAGCATATATAAACAAATCCTACATCTTGAAAATAGAAAGACAACCCATTTAAAATATGGGCAAGAGACTTGAATAGACACTTTACCAAAGAGAAAATACAATTAGTTAAAAGGCACATGAAAAGATGCTCAGATTCACTAGCTATTATGGAAATGCAAATCAAAACTACAATGAGATATGATCTTAAACCTATTAGACTTGAGGCTATTAAAAAAAAAAACAAAAATACAGAAAACTACAATGTTGGAGAGAATGTGGAGGAATGGGAACACCCATCCACTGCTGTAGGAATGTAGAGTAGTGCAGGCTTTGTGGAGGACAATTTGGCAGTTTCTTAGGAAGCTAACTATAGATTTGCTATATGATCCAGCAGTCGAAGTACTAGGTTTATACCCAGAAGAACTGAAAGCAGGGACATGAACAGATATATGTACAGTAATGTTTATAGCAGCACTATTCACTATTGCCAGCAGTTGGAAGCAGCCTAAGTGTTCCTAAGCAGATGGGGGGATGAGAAAAATGTGGTATATACATACAATGGAATAGTCACCAGCTGTAAGAAGAAAAGAAGTATTGACATACACAACAAGAAGAATGTTGAAGACATTATGTTGAGTGAAGTAAACTAGTCACTAAAGAACAAATATTCCATCACCTCATTGATATGACCAAACATATTGAACAGACTCACAGAGATAGTCTGGAAGACAGGTTACCAGGAGACATAAAGGGAGTAGAGAGTGATGAGCTAATCCTCAATCTGGGAAGAACCTATGATAAGGTGAAGGTGGTGGTTTGGCAGTGGATGGGGGTGATGGTGGTACAGGAATTTGAGAGAGTGAACATGGTTGGAGGAGGGGGTTGGGCTATAATGGAACTTGGGGGAGGGCTTAGGAAGGAACAGTTGAATGCTGGGGAGGTGGAGGTCTCTGGTTGAAAATACAATTGTAGGAATGTTCTGTTCCTCTTTCTATTTAATTATTGCTTAAGAGTTACCTCTTGAAAACCTCTTTCTTACTTAAATGCAGCTTTTCTATAAACCAATCTGAGCAAAGACACTACCTTCTCCACCCTAGAATGAGACATGACTTCTATGGATGAGCATCCGTGGCCCCAAGGGATTAATACCAAGCACCAACCAGTGATGCATTTGGAAAAAGACTTTGACAACAAGGGAGAAACTTCAAATACACAAGAGTTTTTTTGCCTAAGAGCTTTTATATTAAGTTGGGTGTGTAATGCCAGTGGTTAAACTCATGCATGTCTCAGGCAGACTGCACTAACTGCCACCATAAGCAGAGCCTCAAATAGGGGTGCTGCTGAGGGCTCTAGAGCCCTCTGGATAGTATAGGCAAGGACAGAATCTCTTGAAGTCATTTTCATGTTGTTTTGCCTTATCTTGGAATATGAGAACCTATTTTCCCAATGTAACAGAGTTAGACTCATTTATAAATGTCCTACACAAGATTATTCTATCCCTTTTATTTGAACCTGTAATTAGCACTATACCCATTAAATATATGTTTCAGAGACTTAAATGTTTGGTCTGTTCATATTCCGGTTGAGACCTTAAATTCAGCAGAACTGCAGCCAACACCTACTCTCCAGTCCATCAGATTCACCTGAGAAAACCCACAAAATGATAATGATAACCCCCATCTGAGAAAAACAGTGACTATCTAGAACTGAAAACAAAACAGTTCCTTCCATCTGACTCATAAGATCTAAGCCTCCTCTCAATCTGCAGCTGACCCGGCATCATAACAATGTTAAGGAATGAACAAACATTAGGAAGGAATGCAACCATAAAAAAGTAAACTATTAATATTGTAGTAATGGAGGAACATGTAACATTGATATAAAGATAATGGTTACCAGAGGTTCTGAAGGGAGGGAGAGGGAATAATAGGTGGTACATAGAGCATTTTGGGGACATTGGAATTAACTGAAAACCACAATGTAAACTATAGACTTTGGTAAGTAGCCATGTGTGATAGGCTAATGTATCAAGTCAGCCAGGTAATGGTGCCAAGCTGTTTGGTCAAGGAAGCACCGGGCTAATTGTAAGAGAAGAACATTTCACAGACTTTAATCATCAGTGAGTTGATTGCACAGATGGCTGGTTATATCTACCATCAATGAGTAGACTGCCATCAGCAGTGAGTGATGTGTTGTCCAATCAGTTGAAGACCTTGAAAGGGGAAGTGATTTCAGGATTTAGAGACAGAAATACCATCTCTACTTCAGTCAGTCAGTGTCTCCTGGGAACTCATCAAGGACTTCCCCTGGAGGCCCTGGTTTGCAGCCTGCCTTAGGGAATTAGGACTTGTGCATTTCCACAGTCATGTGAAACAACATTATAAAATTTCATACTATTTACAGATATCTCCTGTCAGTTTTGTTTCCCTAGAGAATCCTGACTAATATACAATGCTTCAATATTTATTCATTAATTTTAACAAAACTACCACCAAATTGTAAGATATTTTAAATAGGGGAAGATGGGGAAGGGGACAGGGTAGGATATTTAGGAATCCCTTATACTTCTGATGTAACTTTTCTGTAATCTAAAGCCTCTTTTAAAATAAAGTTTATTATGTTTTAAAAATAAGTAAATTAAAGCCTAGATTGTATTCTCTTGCAGTGATCATATTTGTTTCTAGACTTTGTTATTTTCATATTCTGAGATGCTTTGTTCTTTGTGCATAATTTGTAGTTCCCTAAAACCTTAGGTGTCTGTGTGACTCCTGAGACTCAGTGTTAAAATTATCTAGCTCTGAAGGTGCTGAAAAAGCAGCATTAATTCTCAAAAGTCAACTCCATACAACTCTTCAAGAAGCTACAGAAAGGATCCAAGTTCAATTAAAGAGGTGAATGGGGCTGATATGGTTAAAGATAAAGTGAGTAAAAATTCAGTATAAAAGGTGATATTATCTATATATTGGAACTCTAATTTCTATATGAGACCAAGGATGGAAAGGCTATTTTATAAAAAATCTAAACTTTCTATTGCACGATATCTGATTTAATCCATCAGGTCTGTTTATTTAGACAATCTAACTCAGTTTTATTTGACATAGAATATAAAATAACAGATGAGATCTTAATATTCTGTACAGGTATCAGTAATACCATGATGCATTTCAAAGTGTTTTAGGCATAAAATGAAAAAGTATTTGTGAAATCCCTTATGGGACTTTAGGGAAAGCATAGAACTGTAAACGTCCCCATCTGAGGAATTCCTGCTATTCTCTCAATCTTACTGAAACTCTAAGTTTTTAAAAAAAACCTTTACAAGATCCAAATCTAACATCCACTCCTGTTTGTAAGAAGATTGTCCTCATTTAAATTTATAACAGGAAAACCTATGTGAAGAATGTCTAACAGGGAAACGGACTTTGGCCCAGTGGTTAGGGCGTCCGTCTACCACATGGGAGGTCCGCGGTTCAAACCCTGGGCCTCCTTGACCCGTGTGGAGCTGGCCCATGCGCAGCGCTGATGCGCGCAAGGAGTGCCGTGCCACGCAAGGGTGTCCCCCGCATAGGGGAGCCCCACGCGCAAGGAGTGCGCCCCGTAAGGAGAGCCGCCCAGCGTGAAAAGAAAGAGCAGCCTGCCCAGGAATGGCGCCACCCACACTTCCCATTCCGCTGACGACAACAGAAGCGGACAAAGACAGAAGCGGACAAAGAAACAAGATGCAGCAAATAGACACCAAGAACAGACAACCAGGGGAGGGGGGGAAATTAAATAAATAAATAAATCTTTAAAAAAAAAAAAAAAAAAAGAATGTCTAACAGTGATGAACATTGCCTCATAAAAGAAAATATGCTAATGAGCCATGACTTCTGTCTAGAAGCTTGCAATTATAAACCTTATTTTTGGAAAGACAAAACTAAATTTAGGGAGCAGGTGTAATTCAGTGGCTGAGCATCTGCTACCCAGGTACAAATCCTGGGTTCAATCCCTAGTACTGCCTTAAAAAAAAAACAAGAAACTAGGCTTAATTTTAATTGATGCCTAACAGACACAGCCAGGAAACCTCCTTGTTACTCAATATGGCTTAACCTTAAGCCAAACTCTGCAGATAACGTCACTACCTTCTCTCCTATGTGGGACATGACTCCCAGGAATAAGCCTCCCTGGCACCTTGGGATCAGAAATGCTTTCAGAGAATGATCTTGATCATAATGGAGAAAAGAAATAAAAGAAAAGTTTCTATAGCTAAGAGATTTCAAGTAGTGTCAAGAGGTCATTCTGGAGGTCTCAGTCAGATATAAATATCATAAACTGCCACAGTATGCAAAGCCTCAAACAGAAGTGCTCCTAAGGGCCCTTGGGACACCCAAACACCATAATCAAGCTACAAAAGCATATGAAATCAACACCCCCTCAGACCTGATTATATTAATTTATAAATTCCCTGATCATAATCCTACTTTTTTATTTAAACCTGTATTTTTCAATTTACTTATTACTTCTCAGAGACTTAAAGCCTTGGATTGTTCTTGTTCCAGCTGAGTCCTGAAACCCAGGGGTTCCAGTCCCTCCAAGAAGACAACCTGCAACTCAGGAAGACACCCATCTATTAGCAAAGCAGTTTCATCTCTCTAGCCCATAATGTCAATGCCCCTTTCAGCATGAAGAAGTTCAAGCATTCATTGCCCAGATATTCCTCAAGACTGAAGAATGGACAAAGGAAAGGGGGAATTGTAATCATGAGCTAACGAATATTATTATAGTTGCTGAATCATTCTTTAAAAGCTTTTTAACCTTCTGACATATTGTAATGTAGGCAGAAGAAATGATTTGGAATTGTTGTAACTCACTGAACTTTACCCCTATGACTTGTTTCTTTGATGATGATTCTATGTTTTATAACTGCATAATCTTTTCCCTTTAATTAGCAAGTAACAGGATAACTTGTGACTGGCCCACAATGTATGCCCTTATCTTTTTCTGCAACCCTGGAGTCTGATACTCCTGACTCAGACTTCAATATTTATTAATGAAGGAATACAATTCAGCCCAGAGCTGACCAAGTGAGTGCTGATCAAAGTTGGCCTGTGTCTAATATGTGCAATAGCCTAAACCTTAAACTTCAAATGAGCTAAGTATGCAACCAATCTGCACCTACTAGAGATTAAACTATCTCTAACCCCATTATCTAAATCTGCCTTTGTTTTAATGTTATAAAACACTGAAGTTTTCCCCAGTTCAGAGAGGTAGATCTGGGGACTAGCCTCCTGTGTTTGTTAAGGAATCTTTTTCTCTTCTCAGAAATCCCAGTGTCATTTAACATGACTCTCGTTCACACCAGACAAGGACTCACTTTTGTGCAGCAAGAGATAGAAAGTGTAAATGCTGTTCTATGCAGAAGGTTGGCAGGAATGCATAAGAGAGATAAAGTAATGTATAATAAAAGTAGACAATAATAAATTTAAAGACTTTGAAATATTGTTTTGATTTTTTGAAAAGTCTGGAAATTGACAGGACTTATAAAGTGGGAATGGAGTTGAGCTGACTCATAATAATTAGATGGAAAAATAACCAGAACTGAAACCATAGGAGTGAAGCCAACTAGATTCCAAGGTAGGTTCCACAGGAAAGCAGCACTTGGCTTTTCTACTAAAGTTCTGTGCTCTTTATTTGTTCTTTTTGGTTAAATATCTCCTCTATTTGTCTTCCCTTTATACAGGGAGAAACAGTTCATAAACCTAATCAGAATTATATCTCAAGGGACACACCCTGATTACACAGCTGCTAAAGCTGGCCAGACTTCATTCTGCGGGATGTGCCCTGTTCACTTTGATTGAGTTTATCATACAATTAAAATCTCATAAAATTTTGCAAACATTTTGTATCCTTTATTAATTCAATAAATACTTTTTGACTGAATTCTTTGTCCCAGGAAATTTCTGGATCCTTGAGATTAAGTAGGAACCCAGATGCACTGGATATCTATGGACTAAAAGCAAGAATACTCTGGAGGAAATATATAATTTTTAAAAAGTGAGGAGGGAGTGTATGTGGCTCAAGTGATTGAGCACCTGCTCCCCACAAGGGAGAACCCAGGTTCGGTTCCTGGTGCCTCCGAAAAACAAAGACAAAAAACAAGCCTTGTGACTGAAGAAGATTCTTTATTTCATACTTTAATTGGTCACTTGTTAAAACACTTTTATGAAGGGCCTTTTCAAGTGTTTTCTCCATCTTTCTACTGGAGTCTTTGCCTTTCTTATTAATTTGTAAAGGTTATTTCTATATTAAGACTATGAGTCCTTTCTTGGATATATGGATTACAAAAGTATTTGTCCACTAGTTGGCTTGACCTGCACTTTCTCCATGTTGTCTTTTGAAGACTAAAATTCTTTATTTTTTCTTTTATTTTAGCATTGTTTTAATCAAATCCATTTTATTGACACATATTAATAAGGTGTAAATTGTTACAAACTGATAGATGGTATTCCATTTAATCACATATTTGTGCATTCATTACTTCAATCATTTTAGAGCACTTTCATTATTCCAATAATAATAATAATAAACAAACCCCCCAAAAAACTCATCCCCTTGAAATCTCTCTGTTTCCCCTGCTGTACAAAGCTGTTATTCTTTATCTTTCTTTCTGTATATTTGTATTTTTATTTTGCAAAAACTGTCTTATATATGCAATATCACCCACATTCATGCTTTACGTTAGGTTTCACTGTCTTATGAAGTCCCATGGTACAGTTTTTAACTTTCCTTCTAGTAATATACATGACCTTAGACTTGCTCTTTCAACCACTGTCATACCCATATATAGCTCAGCTAATTACAAACACCATGATGTGCTTCTATTCATTTTCAAAGATTTACAAATAACCTTTTTAACAGTTATGTGCACATTAATCCTCAGCTTTCCATTCTCTACCATCATTTTCTTTTATGGTGACCTATATTCTAATTATTAACTTCATGAGTTTATATTTTATATTTAGATCATAATAGTGCAATCATACAGTAATTTTCTTTTTGTGTCTGGCTTCATTCAACATAATGTCCTCTAGGTTCATCCATGTTGTCATATGCTTCACAACTTCATTTCTTCTTACAGCTGCATAATATTCCATTATGTGTATACACGACAGTTTGTTTATCCATTCATCAGTTGATGGACACCCAGGTTGCTTATAACTTTTGACAATCATGAATAAAACCACTGTGAATTTCAATGTCCAGATGTCTGTTGGTGTCTCTGCTCTCAGTTATTCCAAGCACATACATAGTAATGATATTGCCAGGTAACATGCTAGGTCCATATTCACCTTCTTAGGAGCTGCCAGTAATTCCTCCACAATAGACTGTACCATTCTGTATTCCCACTAAGAGTGAATAAGTGTCTCCATCTTTCCATATCCTCTCCAACATTCAGTTTTCCAACTTTAAGAGTAGCCAGTGTAATAGGTGTGAAATGATATCTCATGTAGTTCTGATTTGCATTTCCCTAACTGCCAATGAAAAACATTTTTTCATGGGTTTCTTCACCATTTGTATTTCTTCTTTGGACAATTTTCTTTTCAAGTTTTTGGCCCATTTTTTAATTGGGAAGTTTGTCTTTTTACTCTTGAGTTGTATAATTTCTTCGTATATCTTGGATATTAAACCCGTAATGGATATGTGATTTTTTTTTTAAAGTGACAGATTCAGATCTTTAATTCTTAAATCCATTCCTCCTTATGTCAATAAAGGAAAAGAGAAACATTTTTGACTCACATGTTGTAGGATCTGTTTTTCTAAATTATACCTAGAGTTTAAGAGAGGAGGATAACCAACATCATTTAAATACAAAACTGGGCAACAACTGCCCAGAAGGTTATTTTTAGCTTCTACATTAGTGGACTGGAATTTTAAATTCATATGATCCAAAAGCCTCTAAGGAATGTTTAAGCAGGCATTTTAAATCTGAGTACTGGGTTTTCAATTGCCCACACCAATTTTGTTAAGCAAATATTTTGTTAAGCAGATATAAAGCAAACATCAATGATTATAAGACAAATTTTAATGAAAACTTGTTACTGGGTATATAATAATCCATTGGGCTAAATAGCTTACATGGAACTATATAGAAATTTAAAACAGAAGCAGATGTAAATGTTACATATTATCATCAGATTCATCTTCCTCCTTCAAAGATTCCTTAGCATATTTCTCTGCTTCTTCCTTTATATCTTTTGGAACAATTTCATGTCTTCCTTTAACTAATTCACCAAACCAGCTGAGCTCTAGTTCAAATGCTTTATCTTTAACTTCATCATGTACTATGTAAATTATTTTTGCAACTTCTTTAACAACGTCACGGCAGGTCATTTCTTTCATCTGAAGCTTTTCAATTTCTGTCTTTGCAGCTTGCCTGGCTTTACCAATGCCACAGCCCCATTACCATATGAAACACCCGATGGATCAATCATATGGGGTTGTGCACCATCCTTCACAATGTAAGACCCTAACATGAAACTACATCCAAAAGGTCTAACAGCACTGTAAAGTGTATAGGCATGAACATACATGGCCACTCTGTCTGCAAGATGTTTGAGTGGAATGTTACAGCCAAAGCTAGATCTAAAGTTGGAAGCTTCTTCTCTTGCTATGTCTGCTAAAGAATGAGCGTCTGCCAACAAACCTGCTCCCACCATTCCCATATGCCGATCAACATTAAAAAGCTGTTTGTTGGAACCTTCTTCATAAAGTTCAGAAAGGACTAATTTTTCTACTCCGAAGACAACACCATCTTTACATCTGATTCCAATAGCTGTACTACTATCTTCCACAGCCTTCATAGCATATTCAACTTGAAAAACTCTCCCATCAGGAGGGAATGTAGTGGCTGACGGGTCATACCCAGTGCCGAGAGAGCTCATTGTGTTAAAGCCACTGGGTAGTGTAGGGATTCCAGGCCCAAAACACTTCCACTAGCCTGGATAAGTGATTGACAAAGATTTCTCCCATTGAATTGACAAGATCCTTTGAGGTGCAAAAGTGTTTAATTTTGAGGCAGTCCCATTTATTTATTTTATCTTTTGTTGCTCATGCTTTGGGTGTAAAGTTTAAGAAACTACAACTTGTCACAAGATGTCAAAGATGTTTTCCTGCATTTTCTATTAGCACTTTTATGGTTGTCTCTTTTATATTTAGGTCTTGACCCATTTTGAATTTTTGTGTAAGGTTTGAGATAGGTGTCCTCTTCTTTTGGCTATGGATATCAATTTCTCCCTGCACCAAGGGAGTAGACTGTTCTAGTCCAGCTCAGAAGACTTGACAGGCTTATCAAAAATACTTGACCATAGATGTGAGGGTCTACTTCTCAATTCTTTTTTTTTTTTTAAAGATTTATTTATTTATTTAATTTCCCCCCCTCCCCTGGTTGTCTGTTCTTGGTGTCTATTTGCTGCGTCTTGTTTCTTTGTCCACTTCTGTTGTTGTCAGCAGCACGGGAAGTGTGGGCGGCGCCATTCCTGGGCAGGCTGCACTTTCTTTTCACGCTGGGCGACTTTCCTCACTGGTGCACTCCTTGTGCGTGGGGCTCCCCCACGCGGGGGACACCCATGCATTGCACGGCACTCGTTGTGTGCATCAGCACTGCACATGGCCAGCTCCACACGGGTCAAGGAGGCCCCGGGTTTGAACCACGGACCTCCCATATGGTAGACGGACGCCCTAACCACTGGGCCAAAGTCCGTTTCCCAAATTCTTAATTTGTTTCCTTCAGTTAATTTGTCTTTATGCCAGCACCATGCTGTTTTTACCACTAGCTTGGTAATATCCTTCACTTTTCTATTTTTTAAAATGATCTATTTATTTATTTATTTCTCTCCCCTTCCTGCTCTCTGTGTCATTTGCTGTGTGTTCTTCTGTATTCACTTGCATTCTTGTGAGCGACACTGGGAATCTGTGTCTCTTTTCATTGTGTCATCTTGCTGCATCAGCTCTCCGCATGTGTGGTGTCAGTCCTAGGTGGACTGTGGTTTTTTTACATGTGGGGGCAACTTTCCTTAGAGGATGCACTCCTTGCATGTGGCACTTCCCTACATGGGGCACACCCCTGCATGGCATGGTGCTCCTTGTGCACAGCAGCACTGCGTGTGGGCCAGCTCACTTCATGGGTCAGGAGGCACTGGATTTAAACACAGGACCACCCATATGGTAGGTGAACACTCCATCAGTTGAGCCAAATCCGCTTCCCTTGATAATATCCTTTAAAGTCCAGAAGTGAGAGTCCTCCAACCTTGTTCTTTTTAAAGGCATTTTTAATTATTCAGGGACACTTTCCCTTCCAACAAATGTGATAATTGGTTTTTCCATCTCTACAAAAAAAGGGTGACAGGACTTTTATTGGAATGGCATTGAATATGTAAATCTGTTTGGGTAGAATTGACATCTTAATGATATTTACTCTTCCAGTCCAGGAACAAAGGCTGTCCATTTATTTAAGCCTTCTTTGGTTTCTTTTAGCAATGTGTTGGAGTTTTCTGAATATGGGCCCTTTATATCTTTGCTTAATTTTATTCCTAAATATTTTATTTTAGTTACTATTATAAATGAACTTTTTTTCTGATATCCTTCTCAGATTGCACACCAGTTGCTGTCACCCCTCGGGCTGAAGAGTGGTTTGCTGGCCTGGCGGGGGAGCAGCCGCGGCAGGCCAAGCCGCTGCCCCCATAATAGGTTGGCTGGTCGGACTCACCGCCACCCCTGAAGGAAGCTCGGCATGGGCGCAGAGTGCCCTTGGGTCTCCCCTTCTCAGCAGCCATGCTTCCGCGGCCACCCCTCCTCCCGGATGGTGCCACCCGATGCCTGTGGGGCGGCACCCTTCTTCTTCTTTCTCCCTGCGCAGGCGCAGGGCGGAAAATTCCAGTCTGCCCTTTTCCCCTCCCCCGACAGCAGCAACAGCCAGGCGTGGGTGGAAAAATCCAGTCTGCCCTTTCCCCCTCCCCCGACAGCAGCAACAGCCAGGCGTGGGCGGGAAACTCAAGTCTGCCCTCCACCCCAGCAACAGCAGCCACCAATCCCTAAACCCTGCCCCTTCCCCCAGCAACAGCGACAGCCAATCCCTAACCACCATCCCTCCCCCATCCAGTACCGCCCACTGACCTTTTGCTGGCAACCAATCAGAACAGGGCGTGGCTTTGACCAATCAGCCTTCCCCAGCCCCTATAAAACTGTTGCCTCTCCCTCAATAAAGTGGACTTGCGTGTTTACCTTGTCTCCGCGGTAGTTCTTCTGCCGTGCGCCCTCCAGTCCTGAGAGTCCTCAACAAGGGTCTGGCCTCCCTTGTCCCCAGTTCGTAGCCTGCTTCTCCAGGCAACCCCTTCATTGCCGGCTTCGCCGGGCGACCCCATCAGCCGAACTGCACAACCCCTTGTGAGACCGATCCCTCGTCTGCTGCCGGACCGACCCCTCATCCCAGGTGGGACCGACCCCTCGTCCCAAGCGGGACCGACCCCTCGTCCAGAGCTGGACCAACCCCTCATCTGCAGCCAGACCCCACCTCTACCGACCGAGCAAACCGTCACAACCAGTAATGTATAGTAGCGCTCTTCATTTTTGCTTATTAACCTTGTATCCTACCACTTTGCCAAACTTGTCTATTAGGTCTAATAGTTTTGTTATGGATTTTTCAGGAGATTCTAGGTATAGAGTCATATCCTCAGTGAAGAGTGGAAGTTTTACCTCTTCCTTTCTTATATGGATGCCTTTTATTTCTTTATCTAGCCTAATTGTTCTAGCTTGAATTTATAGTACAATATTGAATAACAGTCGTGAGAGTGGGCATCCTTGTCTTGGTCCTGATCTCAGCAGGAAAGCTTTCTATTGCTGCAATCAGCTCACAATAGGAAGCATCTGTAACATCTACAATAAGGTAACATTCACAATAACAGGAAGAAATTGCAACATCATGTATAATAACAGGAAGTAACAAATAGGTAAGCCAGTTGCCCACAACATTTTACCTTTCACCATTGAGTACCATGCTAGCTGTAGGGTTTTCCTATATACATTTTACCATACTGGGAAAGCTTCCTTCTATTCTTATCTTTTGGGTATTTTTATCAAGAAAAGGTGCTGTATTTTGACAAATGCCTTTTCTGCATCAGTCAAGAAGATCATGTGGTTTTTCCTCTTCAATTTATCGATGTGGTTTATTACACTAATTGATTTTCTTGTGTTGAACCACCCTTGCATACCTGGGATAAAACCGACTTGACTGTGGAGATAATTCTCTTAATGTGATTTTTTATTTGGTTTGCAAGTATTTTTTTGAAGACTTTTTTGCATTTACATTCATTAGAGATATTGGAATGTAATTTTCTTTTCTGTCGTATCTTTATCTGGTTTTGATATTCAGGTGATGTTGGCTTCATAGAATCAGTTTAGTAGCGTTCTTTCCTGTTCAATTTTTTTGGAAAAAGCTTGAGCAAGTTTGGTATTAGATCATCTTTGAATGACGAAGAATTCACCTGTGAAGCCATCTGTTCCTGAACTTTTCATCTTTGGTAAGTTTGGTATTTTTTTTAAGATTTATTATTTATTTCCACCCTTCCCTCCCCCCCAGTTGTCTGCTCTCTGTGTCCATTTACTGTGTATTCTTCTGGGTCTGCTTGTATTCTTGTCAGTGGCACTGGGAATCTGAGTCTCTTTTTGTTGCATCATCTCGTTGCATTACCTCTCTGTGTGTGCGACACCACTTCTGGGCAGGCTGTATTTTTCTGTACAGGTAGCTCTCCTTATGGGGTGCACTCCTTGTGCATGGAGCTCCCCTATGCTGGGGACACCTGTGTGTGGCATGGCACTCCTTGTGCACATCAGCACTGCATGTGAGCCAGCTCACCACATAGGTCAGGAGGCCCTGGGTTTGAACCCTGGGCCTCCCATATGGTAGGCAGACCCTGTATCAGTTGAGCCAAATTTGCTTCCCTTTGGGAGGTTTTTAATGACTATTTCAATGTTTTTACCTGTGGTTGGTTTGTTGAGATCTCCTATTTCCTCTACAGTGAGTGAAGGTCAGGGGTTCTTATCCTTTTTTGGTCCACAGACCCCTTTGCTAGTCAGGTGAAAACCACGAGTGTTTTCTCAGAATGTAGCAGCAGAGTTTTTGACACTTAACATTGGCATGTCTTTAAATTAAAATTTAGGATTATTCAAAATTCCTTCAAGCTTATAGACCCCCTGTAATCTTCCCACAGACCTTTGGGGGGGGTGTGTGTTGAACCCTTGTTCAGAACCCCTAGTATAAGTTTGTGCATTTTCTAGGAATTTGTCCATGTCAACTACATTGTCTAGATTTTTGCACACGGTAGTTCATAGCATCCCTTTTTGAGCTCTCATTTCTGCAGGGCCAGTGGTAATGTGTCCCTCTCATTTCTGATTTTATATATTTGCATCTTTTTTGATTACTACTCTCCATAAGGCTTTGTCAAATTTGTTGAAATTCTCAAAGAACCAACTTTTCATTTTTCATTTTGTTGATTCTCCCTATTGCATACATTCATTTATTTAATTTTCATTCATTCATTCACTCATTCATTTATTCATTCATTTCATATCCCCCACCCCTTGCAATTTCCTTGCTGTCTGCTCTCTGTGTCCATTCACTGTGTGGTCTTCTGTGTCTGTATTTATTTTTTATTTATTCCCCCTCCCTCTTTGTGGCTTGTTCATTTTCTGGTATCTGTGTGCATTCACTGCGTGCTCTCCTGTGTTTGTTTGTTTCTTGTCTCCCTTTTATGTTGCATCACCTGGCTGAGTCAGGTCTCCGAGGCACTTGTGGGCAGCAGCACTCCACAGTGCTTGCAGGCTGGGCAGCCCTCTGTGGTGCCAGGGCCGGCTGCTCACCACAGAGTACAGGGGAGCCTGCCTTCATATGGAGGCCCCAGAATGCGAACCCAGAGCCCCCCATATGGTAGGTGGAAGCCCAACTGATTGAACCACAGCTGCTTCCCATTCCGTATGGGTTTTTTGTTCTTATTTTTTTTTTTTAAGATTTATTTATTTATTTAATTCCCCCCCCTCCCCTGGTTGTCTGTTCTTGGTGTCTATTTGCTGCGTCTTGTTTCTTTGTCTGCTTTTTTGTTTCTTTGTCCGCTTCTGTTGTCGTCAGCGGCTTAGGAAGTGTGGGCGGCGCCATTCCTGGGCAGGCTGCACTTTCTTTTCACGCTGGGCGGCTTTCCTCATGGGCGCACTCCTTGCGCGTGGGGGCTCCCCCACGCGGGTGACACCCTTGCGTGGCACGGCACTCCTTGCGCGCATCAGCACTGCGCATGGCCAGCTCCACACGGCTCAAGGAGGCCCGGGGTTTGAACCGCGGACCTCCCATATGGTAGACGGACACCCTAACCACTGGGCCAAAGTCCGTTTCCCAAGGGTTTTTTGTTCTTGATTTCATTTATTTCTGCTCTGATCTTTACTATTTCTTTTCTTCAGCTTGGTTTAGGATTAGTTTGTTGTTCTTTTTCTAGTAACTCCAGATGTGCAGTTAGTTCAATTTTAGCTGTGATTTTTTGTTTGTTTGTTTTTAGGTGCCAGAGCTGGAGATTGACCCCTGTACCTTACATGTGGGAAGCAGGTGCACAACCACTTGAGCTACAACTGCTTCCTTATTTCTTCTTTTTTAATATAAGCATTGTGGGCTATAAATTTCTCTCTTAGCAGTGTCTTTGTGTTGTCCCACAGGTTTTGATATGTTTTGTTCTCATTTTCATTCAACTTCCAAATATTTTCTTCTATTGTGCAGGCTGCTTTATTGACCAGGTCCTCTTAAGCACAAATGACTTGATTATGAGGAGGTTCCCTTTATCTATTTTTGCTTTCATTGCATGTGCTTTGAGTGTAAGTCTAAGAAACAGTTGCCCAGCAAAATATCTGAAGGTTCTTCCCCACATTTTCTTCTGTTTTATGGTCCTGGATCATATCTTCAGGTCTTTGTTCATTTTCAATTAATTTTTATTTAAGGTGTTAGTTAGGGGTAAGGTGTGAGAAGGTGGAAAAGAGACCAACTTAATGGAAAAAGATTTTGGAAATCACATATCCAATAAAGGTTCAATATCCATGATATATAGAGATTCTACAGCTCCACACTAAAATGACAAATCTCTCAAGTTAAAAATGGGTAGAAGACTTAATTTAACCAACTTAATAAAGATCCTACACAAACTGTTGATAATACGGAAGCAATTAGTTAAGATGTGAAGGATCTTTTGGGATTAAGCTTTCCTTTCTATCACCCAGAAGAAAGAAAAACATGTCCTGATATAAAGGACATATTCATGGATGGTCAAAATATCCCAAACTTGAAGGACCAAAATATCCACCAAGAGGAACATGAATAAACCTTTTGTAATATAGTCATTCAAAGTCAAAGAACACAATCATAAAAAATGAGAGAACTGCTGATCTACCAAATATGAATGATTCTGAAACAATGTTTGGGCAAAAGATGCATGCACCAAAATGTAAATTCCAATTTATTTCATGTGGCAAAACTGATTTGTGATAATAGAAAATCAGAACATGGCTGAATATGTTGGGGGGGTATGTAACGAGTGAAGGATATAGGGATTATTTTCCAGATTAATGGAAATGATTCATACCTTGATAGGGACATTAGTACTGTAGGGACAGGGGATGACAGTTTTAAAATTATGACAAGGCATGCAGTTAAGATCAGTGCATTTCACTATTTAAAATTTTTACATCAATTTTTAAAAAACAGAGATGGAGAGAAAAATATTCATAAGAATATACAGAGTCACACTCATTTATAGGATCTCTACACATGGCTCTTCAGCCCCTTTATTTGAACCTATATTTAGCACTATACTTGATAAATGTATGTCCAAGACTTCAACCTTTGGTCCATCCATGTGTCGGTTGAGCCCTGAATTACAGAAGTGTTGCAACACCTACTCTCCAATTCATTGGACTCACCCAGGAAAACTAACCAGGAGATGATGATGGATAATGTCCATCCCCATAAACAGAAAGTGTCTTCTGAATGGTCCTTGGGAAACTGTGAGAGGTAGGGAAGGAGCCCAATGACACTAGTCCAGACCTCACATTCCATAGCCTCCAGGGGAACTGGGGCATGTGTCAATATTCACCAGCATTCTGTTGTGTTTCATATTTTTGTTCAGACTTGTGCAGTCTGTTATAAGCCAACTTTTTATAAGACATGAAAAGCAGCTTGCAGAAAGACACAATAGCTACACTGACTGACAAGCAATGTCAACTTCTTGATAAGATGAGTGCTGCTCACAAGAGGTAAGCAGAGAGTAAGTGATCTTTAGGGGATGCTAGGCTAGACTAAGCAACTGTATTTATTTATTTCTTAAAAGATTTATTTTATTTATTTCTCTCCCCTTCCTCTCCCCCATTGTGTGCTGCACGTTCTTCTGTGTCCACATACATTCTTGACAGGCAACACCTGGAAACTGTGTCTCTTTTTTTTTTTTTTTTTTTTGTATCATCTTGCTATGTCAGCCCTCCATGTGTGTGGTGCCTCTCCTGGGTGGTCTGTGCTTTTTTCACGTGGGGCAGCTCTCCTTGCGGTGCACACTCCTTGCATGTGGGGCACCACTATGTGGGGAACCCCTGTGTGGCAGGGCATTTCTTGTGCACGGCAGTCCTGCTCATGGGCCAACACATCACACGGGCCAGGAGGTGCTGGGTATTGAACCCTGGATCTTCCATATGGTAGGTGGATGCTCTATCAATTGAGCCATGTCTCCTTCCAGAGAAAGTGACTTTTAAAATGCCCAGCCTTATTGACACCTACAGAAAGGCTAAGGGAACAACATCAATGTTGATGGAGGAATTAACTTCGGTGGTCCTAGAACTTCAGGAAGAGAGATCCAGATGTTCCAGACAAGAAGAGACGAAGAAGATGCTGAAAACACTGGAGTCTCAAGAAGAGGTCATGAGAACCACCAGAGCAGCAGGCACTTTTCCAAATTAAATTTGTTTGGAATCCCTCCCACTCCCTGATGTTCCCTCCTCCAGCAGTGGGCCTGGGTTGTTCTTAAAGCAGCACTGAGCTTCTGCTCCACTCAGGCCTGCAGAGCCAAAAGGCAGGAACGACCCTCTCCAATTCCACTGAGAGTCTTTGAGGCCAGTGGATCAACAGAACTTCTTCCATGGGCTGGAGATCCTCTATCTTCACCTCCTGGACACACACTGATTTCCTCCTTGGTCAATTCCCCCTTCAAGCACACACAGTTTGAACTTGAGGAACACACCAAAAATATGTGGCTTTCTCATTATAGAGTCTCAACATGAAAGGACCTAGTATGACTGATGAGATGGTTAATATAATTAAGAAACTATTCAAGACTTAGCTCTTTGTTTATATTTGATCACTTGCATATTTATTAACCTTATATTTATAATTTAACATTTTGTATCTTTTAAGTGTAAATTTTCTTTTATTTGTTCTCATTTACATTATATTTAGGAATTGCCTCCGTGGATATGACCTGTTCTGAGATCCACAGATAGCTTCAAACTGTAACAATTGGGTTCATGCTGCCCTTTCTAGGGATCAGAAAATATACTGTTCCTGTGCCGAGTACTGCAGAGGTGGGTATAGGGGCTCCCCCATCTACTAGTTTTCAGGAGAGCCATGTCATGAGTGGCAAAGTCTGTGAGTTTGTCTCTGCAATGGTGATTGCAGTAACCACTACGTGCATATGACACAGACATATATATGTACATACAAATACACATGTATGAAGTTATATATGCATATCCTTTCATTATAACCTGTGTCCCCTTATCTCACTGATGGCAATAATATTTTTTCCCAAAGTCCTTTATAATTTTTTCTCTTTTCATCACTCCCTTTTTTAGTGTGCATGTTTGATCTCTATGTTTCCTACTACAAATCTCCTCAAATATCTAGTGTTCCTGGTTGCTTACTCACACTTAGCTATTAGGGGTATACACCTGTCCAAGAAACTCTGTGTGTTTAGGTGGGGCCTGTGTCTTAGTGTGTTTCTGTGGGTTGATGGAGTAGTCTTTTATAGCAATTTTATTGAGATATTATCACACATAGAGTTCATCCAAAGTGTGCAACCAAATGATTCTCAATTTAATTAGGGTTGTGGAACCATCACCACAAGCAATTTTAGGACATTTTCATCATTCCAAATGGAAAACCCCATAACCAACAGCAGCTACCTCTCAATTCCTCTGTCCTTCTCCCACCCTACATAACCACTAATAACCATTCTGTGTCTATAGGTTTACTTATAATTACACTTTAAACAAAAAAGACCTCTACCATTTGCAGTCCTTTGTGTCTGGTTTTCTTCATATAGGAAAACGGTTTTTATTGTGGTGATTTTCTAATTAGAGGTGTTATAGGTTTATAGAAACTCATGAAAAATACAATATTCCCATATCGCCCCCTCTTGTTGACACTTTGCATTGGTGTGCTATCTCTAGTGCAATGGAGGAACAGTATTAAAATATTACTGCTAAGTAAACCCTGTAGTTTTCATTAGTTATATTTCCCCCTACTCCACCCTATTGTTAGTACCTGTAATAGTGACGTGCATTTGCTATATCTCCTGAAAGAACACTCTTATATTTGTACTTTTAACCACAGTCATCCCACACACATAGTTCACTGTGTTATACCCATGTTCTACCCTCTAGCTTTCCTTCCAGTGATGACCAAAAACTTCCCCTTTAAACACATGTACACGTGTAATTCAGTGCTGTCAATAATACTCATGATCATGTGCTCCCCATCACCTCTGTCCATTTCCAAAGATTTCCAATCAACTTGATGAAAAATTGTGCACAATTAAGTGTTAGTTCCCCATTTTTACACTCCTCCCATCTCTGAGTAGTCTATATATAAGTGTAGATTATAACCCTATGAGCTAGTGTTTGTAAGTAGTTGATATGAGTGCAATCATATTTTTTGTGCCTGGCTTACACAAAAGAAACTCCATAATGTGACATGAATATGGTCTTTATTCTTTCTTACATCCAAATTGCATTCCTATATATATCATCTTTTGTTTATCCATTCACTGGACACTTCTCTCCATTCTTTGGTAACTGTGAATAAAGCCACTATGAACATCAGTGAGCAAACATCTGTTCACATCCCATCTTACAGTTCCTCTGATTATGAACCCAGTAGCATGGTTGCTCGATCATGTAAGAAGTCTATCCTCAGCTTCCTGAGGAACTCCTGAAGTGTCTTCCATAGTGGCTGCCCCATTTTACATTGCACAAGCAGTTCATGACTGTTTGTCTTCCTCGACATCTTTTCCAACAACTGCAAATTTTCTAGTTGTTTTTTATACTGCCCATTCTAGTACTTGTGATAGGAAATCTCATTGTGGTTTTGATTTGCATTTCTTTAATAGGGTGGGGGTGGAAAGCACGTGTGCCATTTTATAGGCTGCTTTCTTGACCAGGTCCTTTTGGCAGAAATGATTTGATTGTGAGGAGGTTCCATTTATCTCTTTCTCTTTCATTGTATGTGTTTGAGTGTAAAGTCTAGAAAACGTTGCCCAGTGCAATGTCTGAAGATTCATCCCCACAATTTTTCCTGACTCTTATCATCAACTAGGGGATAGAGGGACAGGAAGGGGAGAGAAATAAATGAAAAAAATAATTCTATATTTAAAAAAACAAAACCCATCTAAGGGGGAGCAGATGTAATGCAAGTTGTGGAGCACCTGCTTCCCATGTTCAATCCCAGGTACCTTCTGAAAAAAATCAAAGGTAAACAGCATGTTTGGCAGGAAAATACAGATTTTACATAATCACAGATAAACACAAATATAAGTAAATCTTGTGTCAGTATGGCAATAACAAGTACACAATCATTAAGGAAAAGTACCAGAATTGTAGGGTCTTAACATATCATTACAAGGTTCAAATTCCAGAAAAAAATACCAAAAATTGAAGTACACCTATTTGCAAGCTTTTGCAAATTGACAGAAGTACAACAAGTAAAAGCCAAGTAAGAGCCAAACCCAAATCCCAATAGGAGATTCTGGGACGACTCTCTAAGCAAGGGATGGAATAGAAGAAAAATTACCAACAAGAAGGAGAGACTACTTCAGTATCATGAATAATATTTTACTTAATGCACACTTTTCCTTCAGCCATCTATGTAAAACATGGCAAAGAGAAAAATACACTTCTTTTTCATGAACTTACGGAACTGAAGGGCTGAGGCAGGAGAAGGAGGATATGTACGAATCAACCACGGTCATCCTGTCAGCAATGAAGCAAGCTCTAACAAGAGTAAGAGAAGGCAAAGTAGAAGGGACCAGATAAATATAAGAAGTGAAGGATGGATGTGATATGGAAAGACAGAAGTCAAGAAAGGCCACAAAGCTTTGGCCTGAACACTTATCAAGAGGGAAATGCTGACTATGGAAAAGGGAAAGACCAAGAAGGAGAAGTTTGGGGGAGGAGTCTAGAGTTTGGCATTGGCACATTACACACAGAAGTGGGATGTCCTGGATACAACTCTGTGTAAATCTGGACTGTATGGAAAAATTGGGTTAGATAAAAAGGGTTAATGCTCATGCCAGGATAGATGGAACTTAAAGCCAAAATCAGATGACCAGCAAGTGAACCCATTTCTGAAGAAGGAAAGAGGTCCAAGTATGGAGCCCTGGGGGAAAACAAAACTAAAGCTCAGGAATTTTTGGAAGAAAACACAAACCAGCAGAGGGAGACAGACATGGAAAGACTAGAGGGTCCAGATGATAAGAAGAGAAAGGAGAATGTGGTGAAACAAAAATAAGTGATGGGAGGACTTGGGGAATTTTAGAGGAACAACTGTGCCAAATGCAGCTGACGCAGCAATTAGTGTGATGTCAAGGATCTTTTGGGAGTGAGCTCTCCTTTTCTATCACTCAGCAGAAAGGAAAACATGTCCTTAAATGAAGGATACCTGTAATACCTTTAGGTCATAATACTCTAAATTTGAAGGGTCCAAATATCCACACCAAAAAGAACAAGAATTTTGTAATAGTCATTTAATTTAAAAGGATTCAATGATAAAAAACAAACAAACAGGGAAGTATTGATCTACCAAACAACAAAAATGAATCTCAAAACAGTTATTTTCAGCAAATGATGTGGGCACCAAAATATGCCAATTTATTTCACATTTTTATGAATTTCAAGATGTAGCAAAATGAATGTATGCGGATAGAAAATAATGAGAGTGAAAATGTTGAGAGGTGGTTATAGATTGATGTGTATAGGGATTATTTTCCAGATTCTTGGAAATGATTCCTCTCTTGATAGGGAAAGTGGATACTGTAGGTGAAGGAGATGAAAGGTTGGAAAATTCAGTTAAGAAAAAAACATTTAACTATATTTAAATTTTACATCACTTTTAAACAAGCAATGAGAGAGAGAGAGAAGACTGCTCATAAGAGTACAGTGGAGATAAGCACATTTTATTTTCAGTATCATTACCCCACTGACCACCTCAGTGATGAGCAGTTGGGCTGTCAGTTGCTTGTGGATTCCACGCAGAATGTTGGGGAGTTCTCTGGGGTTTGTTGTGGATCCAGGGTTACTTTGCAGAGTCCTGTGATGGTATCAGTGGCACAGAGGGCTTGTAGTGCTCTGTGGAGCTTGTCTTTTGGACGATCCTAGGGAAGCTTTGAGAGGTGGCGATGAAGCATAGTGGCACTACTCCATACCTCACATTCCACAGCCTCCTGGGGGACCCGGGGGCATTTAAATCCTTCTTCAGCATTCTGGTGTGTCTCTTCTTGTTCAGACTTGAGCAGTTTGTTAGAAGCCAAATTTATATAAAACATGAAAAACAGCCTGCGAACACACTAGCTACACTGATGGTCAAAAAGTGTCAACTTCTTGATAAGATGAGTGCTGTGAACAGGAGGTATGCAGAGACTAAGTCATCTTTAGAGGAAGCTTGGCTACAGAAAGTGAGTTTAAAAATGTCCAGCCTAATCGACACCTACAGAAAGGCTAAGGGAACAACAGCAGTGTTGAAGGAGGAATTAACATCAGTGGTCCTAGAACTACAGGAACAGAGATCCAGATGTTCCAGACAAGAAGAAGAGATGAAGAAGTTGCTGAAAACACTGAAGGCACAAGAAGAGGTCCTGAGGACCACTGCAGCACCAGGCGCTTTTCCATACTCAGTGTGTTTGCGATCCCTTCCCCTCCCTGATGGTCCATCCTGCAGCAGTGGGCCTGGGTCGGTCTTAAAGCAGCACTGAGCTTCTGCTCCCCTCAGGCCTGCAGAGCCATCAGGCAGGAATGACCCTCTCCAATTTGTCCATTGGAGAGTTTTTTAGAGCAGTGGTTCAACAGAACTTCCTCAATGGGCTGGAGTTTCTCTTTTCACCTCCTGCACAGACAAGTGATTTCTTCCATAGTCAATTCCTCCTTCAACACACAGAGTTTCAACTTGAGGAACACACCAGAACTATCGAACTTTCTCTTTACAGAAACTCAGCATGAAAGAAAATACTATTACTGACAAGATTGTTCATATACTTAAGAGACTTACGTATATGTTCATATATGTTCTTTATTTCTTAATCTGTTCATATATTTATGTTACAATTTTTGTGTTGATCTTATAAGTATAAACTTTCTTTTATTGTTCTTATCTGTATAATATGTATTACATATGAAATTGTAGGTTGAACATATATGCTGCGGTCACCCCTCGGGCTGAAGTGTGGTTTGCTGGCCTGGCGAGGGGAGTGGCCGCGGTAGGCCTAATTCCACTGCCCCCATAATAGGGTGGTTGGTCGGGCCCACCGTCACCCCTGAAGGAAGCTTGGCATGGGCGCAGAGTGCCCTCGGGTCTCCCCTTCTCGGCAGCCATGCTTCCACAGCCGCCCCTCCTCCCAGATGGCACCACCCGATGCCTTGTGGGGCGGTACCCTTCTTCTTCCTTCTCCCTGCGCAGGCGCAGGGCAGAAAATTCCAGTCTGCCCTTTTCCCCTCCCCCAACAGCAGCAACAGCCAGGCGTGGGCGGGAAACTCAAGTCTGCCCTTCACCCCAGCAACAGCAGCCACCAATCCCTAAACCCTGCCCCTTCCCCCAGCAACAGCGACAGCCAATCCATAACCACCACCCCTCCCCCATCCGGTACCACCCACTGACCTTTCACCAGCAACCAATCAGAACAGGGCGTGGCTTCGACCAATCAGCCTTCCCCAGCCCCTATAAAACTGTTGCCTCTCCCTCAGTAAAGTGGACTTGCGTGTTTACCTTGTCTCCGCGGTAGTTCTGCCATGCGCCCTCCAGTCCTGAGAGCCCCTGACAAGGGCCTGGCCTCCCTTGCCCCAGTTCGTTGCCTGCTTCTCCGGGTGACCCCTTCGTCACCTGCTTCTCCGGGCGACCCCTTCATCGCTGGCTTCGCCGGGCGACCCCGTCAGCCGAACCGCGCAACCCCTTGTGAGACCGATCCCTTGTCTGCTGCCGGACCGACCCCTCGTCCCAAGTGGGACCGACCCTTCGTCCCAAGCAGGACCGACCCCTCGTCCAGAGCTGGACCAACCCCTCGTCCGCAGGCAGACCCCACCTCTACCGACCGAGCAAACCGTCGCAGTTGGCGCCCAACATGGGGCAAGGCAACCCCACCACAGCACAACGTGGGGCAAGGCAACTCCACCACAGCCTCACTCCATAACCTGGCAGCACCCCCCTCCTCTCTTCTCACCTTGGGACTTCTCTCATGCAACATTGCTGCTACCTGAGCCTTGGCTACCTCATATAATCCACGGCGGTCTGGGAGAATCGCTGGATGGCTTTCTCCTTCCATGTCGGGGGCTTATACTGACCCGCTATGATTAAGAGGAGCCTTGGATTTCTCGGGAGCGCACGCTTGCACGTCTGAAGTAATCCTACCACAGCCCTATGCCCTCCTCTCTTCTCACCTTGGGACTTCTCTCGTGCAACATTGCTGCTACCTGAGCCTTGGCTACCTCATACGATCCATGGCAGTCTGGGAGAATCGCTGGATGGCTTTCTCCTTCCATGTCGGGGGCTTATACTGACCCACTATGATTAAGAGGAACCTTGGATTTCTCGGGAGCACGCACTTGCATGTCTGAAGTAACCCTACCATAGCCCTACGCCCTCCTCTCTTCTCACCCCTATCTTTTCGCTCTGCATTGCTGCTCCTGAACCTTGGTGACCTCATATGATCCACGGCGGTCTGGGAGAATCGCTGGATGGCTTTCTCCTTCCATGTCAGGGACTTATACCGACCCGCTATGATTAAGAGGCACCAATAAAACTCTCAGGAGCGCGTGCCTGAGCACCCCCACCCCTGCCTTCACCTCTGCTTCCTCCCCTCCGTGCTTGCTCCCCTTTGCCTTGCTCCACTGCTCATCGTTCCGCCCTCCCCTCGTCGGGGCCTTCTCTTGGCCCGCGACCACCGTCGGAGCCCCACCGGCTCCGACCCCTCGTCTCACCGCGCACCTCGGCACCCATCGCCGCGCTCTCAAGGATGCCGCTCAGCCAATCTGGGTCCCCAGGAGATACGTCAAACCCGCCACCTCAGCAGCGGATGTCCCACAGGACACGGCGCCAGATGCGAGTGATCCAGCACCAACTGAGCCAGCTCACCCTCCACCCCGAGAGGCAACCATCCAACCCTGAAGTCCGTTCACTGCTCGCACTCTACCGTCAGTGCAGATGCCGCAACCCTCGCCATGCTGCCGAGCCAATTAACATAGTCTCTCTCCTTCTCCTTATGCTCTCCCTCGCCACCTCTGGCCAAACTAACCCCTCTCGCCAGCCCCGCTAAACAGCCCGCAACCCGATTTCCCCGGCCTGTGGCTTGTGGAGCTTCCTCCTGTCTCGACCTCACTCCTCTTCTCAGCCATCCAAAGTGTCCTTTCTCGTCCCCCGCCCCCCTCCTTTTTTTGCTTGAACCCCCACTGCGTTGCAGATTGGGCCGCCCCATGTCGGCCCGCCCCATTAACATCGGCCTCTCTCACACCCGTGAAGACTTTGGCCTTCTTATTGTCCTCGCCTACGTCTCCACCACTCCCGACACTGCCGCCACCACCATCGCTGGTGCCCTGACACGACTTGTCCTCACCACTGCGATCCTCCAGACCATCACACAGTCTGCCTCTACCACTCTTCGCCGCCAAGAAGAGATCAACTACCTGTAACGCGCTGTCATTTGGGACTTTTAACAACAGATAGACCTTATAGCCACCGAGATCAATGAGAATTGGACATTGGCCACCCTTGCTTGCAACGGCAAGATACCGCCCACCAAATTGTACATTTGTATCCCCGTCATACTCACCTCCCTCTTCAGCCCCGCTTCCCTCATTGCTTACTGCCTCTTGGGCCTCGGTTACTTGTTGCTGCTGCCATCCTGGCCCTTATTTGAAAAGAAGGGGGAAATGCGGTCACCCCTCGGGCTGAAGTGTGGTTTGCTGGCCTGGCGAGGGGAGCAGCTGCAGTAGGCCTAATTCCACTGCCCCCATAATAGGGTGGTTGGTCAGGCCCACCACCACCCCTGAAGGAAGCTCGGCATGGGTGCAGAGTGCCCTCGGGTCTCCCCTTCTCGGCAGCCATGCTTCTGCAGCTGCCCCTCCTCCCAGATGGCACCACCCGATGCCTTGTGGGGCGGCACCCTTCTTCTTCCTTCTCCCTGCGCAGGCACAGGGCAGAAAATTCCAGTCTGCCCTTTTCCCCTCCCCCACCAGCAGCAACAGCCAGGCGTGGGCGGAGAAATCCAGTCTCCCCTTTTCTCCTCCCCCGACAGCAGCAACAGCCAGGTGTGGGTGGAGAAATCCAGTCTACCCTTTTCCCCTCCCCCGACAGCAGCAACAGCCAGGCGTGGGCGGGAAGCTCAAGTCTGTCCTCCACCCCAGCAACAGCAGCCACCAATCCCTAAACCCTGCCCCTTCCCCCAGCAACAGCGACAGCCAATCCCTAACCACCACCCCTCCCCCATCCGGTACCACCCACTGACCTTTCGCCGGCAACCAATCAGAACAGGGCATGGCTTGGACCAATCAGCCTTCCCCAGCCCCTATAAAACTGCTGCCTCTCCCTCAGTAAAGTGGACTTGCGTGTTTACCTTGTCTCCGTGGTAGTTCTTCTGCCGTGCGCCCTCCAGTCCTGAGAGCCACCGACAAGGGCCTGGCCTCCCTTGTCCCCAGTTCGTCACCTGCTTCTCTGGGTGACCCCTTCATCGCCTGCTTCTCCGGGTGACCCCTTCATCGCCGGCTTCGTTGGGCGACCCCGTCAGCAGAACCGCGCAACCCCTTGTGAGACCGATCCCTCGTCTGCTGCCAGACCGACCCCTCGTCCCAAGTGGGACTGACCCTTCGTCCCAAGCGGGACCGACCCCTCATCCAGAGCTGGACCAACCCCTCGTCCGCAGCCAGACCCCACCTCTACTGACCGAGAAAACCATCGCAATATGCAGTTCAGTCAGTTTTTTTTAAGACAAAAGCATTAGAACTTGCAATAGTATATTGCCAAGAAACTTATGTTATAAGTAAAAGTATATTTTACTTAAACTTTTAATAGATGTAAAATGAAAATAAAATGAGATTTTCATCTTTCTTGGGAAGAAGGTAAACAGTATACTTACAAATAATTTTACAAATTCAATGGTCTATTTGAAAATAATAAAAAATACAAATTTAAAAGATATATCATATCTTTACATGGAACAGTTTTTATTCCCATGCAAGAGTGCTGCAGTATGAGTTCTGTATCAGGAAGAAATCCCTCTTGGACAAGATCAGAAAATCTACACTCCCCATCCCATACCAATCTAGCACTTCTGCTTTCTATTTAAATGACACACCTCCAAGGAAAGCTGAGGGAGGAGCAAGGAGCTCCTTTCCCAGGGAAACAGCTGACATCACTAAGATAATAATTCTAGCCATATATAATAATGCTAGTCATGAAGCCCTGACGAGAGCTCAGGAATTGGCCTGATTGATTGCACATATTCATGGCATAGGAAGCAAGGGCTGTGCTTGCCCTTTGGCTAATAAAAGTTCATGCCAACCACGGTATTACCTGGGATACTCTCTCTGCCTGGATTGGGCTTTTATTTCTGGAGATCTGACTTCAGCACCATGTGGTCCTCACTATTGGGGTAACCTGCCAAATCCTCATGCTTCTGAAAGTCATTCTGAGAATTTTTACCCTATTTCACATTGAATACCTTATTATTCCACCCGAGTCTCCAAGCCAGGGGTCCAAAATATTTAAGCTAGAATTTCCCAGCTCATCCAATCAAAATAAATTTGTAGGGCCAACCTGGAACTTAGCCTGAGAGGATTAAGGGAATCCTGAGAAGAAATTCAAAGCTAGACTTATTATTAGTATTAAGTCATTCATCACTCATGACGAGGTTTCAAGGTTGTAAATGTTATTCCAGGTTCACCACTTTTGAATGAAAGGTTCAATCCTCAGTGTCTCCTCAGAAGTAATAGCTCAGTGGGATAAGGAAGCCTGTGTTCATCATAGAGCCAGAGTGCCAGGAGAAACAGTGCTGACAGTTGCACCCCTAGTTTGCACACTTATCTTTTCTCCATATTCTGCCCTATTGTTAGTACTTGTAATAATGTGCATTTCTTGTATTTCTACTATTAACCATAGTCACCATCCACTAGATGGTTCATTGTGCTATACACATGTTCTATCCTGTAGCTTTCCTTCTATTACCATACATGACCCCAAACTTCCCCTTTAAACACATTTACTCACATAATTGACCGCTGTCAATTAAATTATACTCTCAATAATATGCTACATCACCTCTACCCATTTCCAAACATTTGTAATCAAAATAATGAAAAATTCTTCACAAAGTAAGTGTTAGCTCCCCATTTTTACACTCCTTCCATCTCTGGGTAACCTATATTATAGATTATAACCCTATGAGTTAGCTTATTAGTGGATATTAGTGAAATCATAATATATTTGTCTTTCTCTGCATGGATTATTTTGAAAAGTCCATAATGTTACATGAATAAGATCTTCCATTGATTTCCTTTGTATGTATATATCACATTTCACTCTTTCATTCATTGGTGGATGGACACTTAGGAGTATTGGTGAGCAAAGGTCTAGTCACATTACATCTTTCAGTTCCCCTGAGTATGAACCTAGTACCGTGATTGCCAGATCATATACCAATTTCATGCTTAGCTTCCTAGGAAATGCTAAACTGTTTTCCACAGTGGCTACCCCATTTTCCATTGCCACCAGCAGTGAATGACTTTTCCTCCTTCTCCACATCCTTTCCTGCAATTGCAGTTTTCTGGTTCTTGTATTTTTTACAGTGGTCATTCTAGTAGGTGTGTTATAATATCTCATTGTGGTTTGACTTGCATTTCCCTAATAGCTACTTGTGGAAAGCATCTTTTCATGTGCTTTTAAGCCATTTGTGCTTGCTCTTTGGAAAAATGTCTTAAGTCTTTTGCCCATTTTGCCATTTTGTTCGTCTTCATTCTTGAGTTGTGGTTTTGCTTTATATATTTTGGAGAGTAAACCCTTACGAGGTATATGGTTTCCAAGTATTTTCTTCCATTTTGTAGGCTGCTTTCTTGACCAATCTTTTCAAGCACAAATGATTTGATTGTGAGGACTTTCCATTTATTTTTCTTCCATTGTAAGTGCTTCCATTGTAAATAAGAAACATTTGCTCTGCCCAAGGTCTAAAGATACTTCCTGACATTGTCTTCTGTGAGTTTAATGGTCCTGGCACTTTTCTTTAGGTCTTTGATCATTTTCAGTTAATTTTTTTTTAAGGTATGAGGTAGGGGTAAGGTCTGAAAGGGTGAAAAGGCAGGTGGCTTAAAGGGAGAAAGTATTTGGGTGTCACAAATCTGATAGGGTTTACTATCCATGATTTATAAATAGATTCTACAACTCAACAACAAATAACCCAATTAAATCAACAAATGACCCAATTAAAAATGGGCAAAATTTATTGAACAAATCATCAAGTTCCCACAAACATGCACAGTGCTGATAGTAAGGAAGCAGTGTGTATATGGGTGATTATATTGGAAAAATCATGCATGATTTTTCAGTAAACCTTACAAGTTCTCTAAGTAAAATGATTATCATTCTGGAAATGCAAAGTAGATTATGTTAGATTTGATAAAGGCAATGAAAAATGTTGTCTTTTCATATATAACTACTAAAAGAATAGAAAAATAATGTATATCTTCTAAGTAATAGACATGCAAAGCTAAGAGAGTCCAGATGATAAAACAAAAAAGGAGAATGTGATGAACCAGGAATAAGGGATGGGAACACTTCAAGAAGTCCAAAGGAACCATGTGTGCCAAAAGCAGCTGATGAAGCAATTAGTGGGCTGTGAAGGATATTATGGGATTGAGCTTTCCTTTTCTATCACTCAGAGGAAAGGAAAACATGTCTTTCTATAATGGATACTCTTAATATCTTTAGCTCATAACCCAAACTTGAAGGACCCAAACATCCACCAAGAGGAACGTGCATAAATATTTTGTAATATGGTCATTCAGTTTCAAAGGAGTAAATTGCGGCGGCTTGCTCGGTCGGTAGAGGTGGGGTCTGGCTGCGGACGAGGGGTCGGTCAGCTCTGGACGAGGGGTCGGTCCCGCTTGGGACGAAGGGTCGGTCCCACCTGGGACGAGGGGTTGGTCCGGCAGCAGACGAGGGATCGGTCTCACAAGGGGTTGCGCGGTTCGGCTGACGGGGTCGCCCGGCGAAGCTGGCGACGAAGGGGTCGCCCGGTGAAGCCGGCGACGAAGGGGTCGCCTGGAGAAGCCGGCGATGAAGGGGTCGCCCGGAGAAGCAGGCGACGAACTGGGGACAAGGGAGGCCAGGCCCTTGTCGGGGGCTCTCAGGACTGGAGGGCGCACGGCAGAAGAACTACCGCGGAGACAAGGTAAACACGCAAGTTCCCTTTACTGAGGGAGAGGCAACAGTTTTATAGGGGCTGGGGAAGGCTGATTGGTCGAAGCCACGCCCTGTTCTGATTGGTTGCCGGCAAAAGGTCAGTGGGCAGTACTGGACGGGGGAGGGTGTGGTGGTTAGGGATTGGCTGTCGCTGTTGCTGGGGGAAGGGGCAGGGTTTAGGGATTGGTGGCTGCTGTTGCTGGGGTGGAGGGCAGACTTGAGTTTCCACCCACGCCTGGCTGTTGCTGCTGTCGGGGGAAGGGAAAAGGGCGGGCTGGATTTTTCCGCCCACACCTGGCTGTTGCTGCTGTCGGGGGAGGGGAAAAGGGCGGGCCTGATTTTTCCATCCACACCTGGCTGTTGCTGCTGTCGGGGGAGGGGAAAAGGGCAGACTGGAATTTTCTGCCCTGCGCCTGCGCAGGGAGAAGGAAGAAGGGTGCCACCCCACAAGGCATCGGGTGGCGCCATCTGGGAGGAGGGGCGGCTGCGGAAGCATGGCTGCCGAGAAGGGGAGACCTGAGGGCACTCTGCGCCCATGCCGAGCTTCCTTCAGGGGTGGCGGTGGGCCCGACCAACCACCCTATTATGGGGGCAGCGGAATTAGGCCTACCGCGGCCGCTCCCCTGCCAGGCCAGCAAACCACACTTCAGCCCGAGGGGTGACCGCAGTAAATGATAAAAAATGAGGGAACTGCCGATACACCAAACAACAAGAATGAATCACAAAACAATATTGTGAGCAAAGGATGCAGGCACCGAAATATTGATTCCAATGTATTTCATTTTTATGAATTTCAAGATGTGGCAAAATGAATGTATGAGGAAAGAAAATGAGAATGAGGGAAAATATGTTGGGAGGTGGTTATTGATTGAAATGAATAGTGATTATTTTTACAGATTATTTGAAAAGATTCATATCTTCATAGGCTAATTAGATACTGTAGAGAAAGGTGATAAAAGGTTTGAAAAATTTGACATCACTCAGTTAAGATCAATATATTTAACTGTATTTAAATTTTACGTCAATTTTAAACAAACAGAGGAAGAGAGAAGACTGCTCATAAGAACCAAGAGTGCCTACAACTGGAAGCAGGAGAATTGCAGCCATCATCCATGTGGAATCTAAGCCCCTCTTGATCTAGAGGTGGAGTGGACATCGCCATCCCAGGGTCCACAGAATGGAGGAATAAAATATGGATTAGAGTGGACTTATTGATATTCTACTATGAAACTACTGTGAATAGTAACATAAGAAATTGTATCATTGATGTGGAGAAAGTGGCCACAGTATTACTGTGACAGTGAGAGGAAAGAAGAGACATGATGAGGGTGCATTTTGGGGACTTGGAGTTGTCCTAAATGATATTGCAGGGACAGATGCTGGACATTATATATCCTTCCATAACTGACTAAATGCACTGGGGGAGAGTGTGAATGACAGGATAAACTATTTATTATCCATGTGGTGCAGCTGTGCTCCAAAATATATTTGCTGAGTGCGATGAGTGTGCCATAATGATGGGGGAAATTTTGGTGTGGGAGGAGTGGGGTGGGGGAGTAGGGGGTATATGGTGTTAGAAATAAATCTTCTTCTTCTGGAAGAAAATAAGGCTCACCCGATTGTGGAGAAGAAAAGAATTTATTTTCAATCTTGCAAGAAGGCACGCACAACCAGAAAACATGGCCGGCGCCCCGAACAAAGAAAAATGACACAATTGTACCCCTAAGCCTAGCACACAAGCCCTTCCTCTGTTTCTCCATAGATTGGATACTTCAGAAGTTACAACCTATCTGAGAAGATCTAAATTTCCCATGCAAAAATTTGTGATTAACTGCTTCCCTCATCACATTCCAACCATTTTTGTTTTTATCTGCTCCCCTCTGCCAAATAAGGAATGGAATGTGGTGCTGAAATGGTATTGGCTTAGCTCTTTCTGGGGTATCTTCCTTTTTTTTACTCCCTATAGGACTGGCTTAAGCTGGTTTCCTTTGTTGCTGTTTAACCCAGGAGTGGGAGACTGAGGTAGTAGGCTGCCAGGTTACATTCCTTTATGTGAAAACTAAACTAATATTTGTTTCTTACAATTGCCCCTCTTTCTTTTTAAATTCCTTTTTTTTTTTTTTTTTTAGTTTTCACATTTCTGTTCTTTAAATTCTTTAAGAACTATTTCACACTCTTTCATCATAAGAATCTCTTTCTTGAAGGGGGTACAGATTGTTTTGCCTACACTGTATGGGTATTTGTTTGGTTAGGGCAGTTTTAATGAGTCTTTGAACTAGCCCTCGGGCACATGGAATGATACAGCATCTGACTCTGCTAAGCACCCCAGCTGAGATAATGAGGGAAGTTAAGATGGACAGTGCAACCCCTTTCCATTTTCCAAACCAATTTTTAAGCCATTTTGTGAGTGAATTGCTAATGCTAGAATTCTCTGCTAATTCCTCATATAAGGCTCTTAGACTTTGTAAAGCTTTAGTGATAGTTTTATCAGGGGCAGTGTTATTGGGGATGAATGTACAGCAAATACCTCCAATTATAACACAGACTCCCCCTTTCTTAGCTAGCATCATATCTAAGGCCATTTTATTTTCCTATGCCATTCTGCTAGTAGCATTTAATTGTTTTGTGATTTTTTTAACTGCCTTCCTGGTGTAACTAATAAATTTCTGTTAGTTATAATAGATATAATTAATCCAGTCTACATTTTTATTAATGGTGACCCACCAGAACAAGAATGATTTAAACCCAGCTGCTACCTGATTTCTAGCCTTAAACTCATTTGGGACTCCTCGGGGAATTCCTATATTGTTTAAATAGATCCAGTTATTAAAAGAACCAAGTAAACTTCTTTTCTCTCTCCATCCCTGGGATGATATTTTTGCTTCTTTTTTAAATGCCAGGGTGAATGGGATAGCCAATTGGACTAGAGCACAGATTCTGCACCTCTCAGGCAGTATTGGTTGGAGAACACCCTTTCCATGGTACTACTACAGGTTTGCTCGAGGTCTGACTAAACTGGAGAAATTGTTAGTACAATCGCTGCTTACATATTACACTTATGTACACGAGGCCATAGTTTTAAGGTCTTGGAATCCTTTCTCCTGTCTAGAGAGACAAGCAGAGTGATTCCCTGGGCCCAGACGCGAGGCAGGTATGGCCTTGATGTTTCTGTTTTTGACTGGTGGGAAGAAAGAGGACAACGTACTATAATTTTCACCAGGAGTAGCATTTTGAAAGAGGAGTATCATACACTTAAACTCCTTTTCATGCTTTTCCATACCGAGCAGAAAGGGTACAATATGAGCTGTGGGGTGGCCTGTTGCACAAGCCTAACAGTTGCTTTTGTTTAGACTCTGGACTGTATATTTGATCCATTCTACCCAGGCATTTGTGTACCCATATCCTGTTTCTATTTCTATAGTTTGCTTTAAATCTTTTGCCTTAAGTATTCTAACTGCTTTGGGATTATTTTGAATTGGGGAACCGGCCTTTGGTGGGTTTTCCTGTGGTATTTCTGAAGGGTTGGCTGGAGAGGGTGTTGTCGATGTCATATCTACAGGGGGAGGAAGGACTCGGATATGGAACCTCCCCAGAGGACCTTTACCTGTAACATCTGTTCCCATTCCATAGACTCTATCCACCACTTGGTTCTTGCCACTACTCCTAGTTTTTACATTGTCTGCTTTCTTAATAGTTAGTACTACTGGATTGCACTGAAGACCCTTGCAGTCTGGTGGCGTATTACCTTTATAAAATGTTATCTTACTCTTTAATGGCCTTGAACTTGGTGAAAACTAACCCATATTTATGGTTCATCCCTTATTCTGGGTAGTACATCATACATTATTCTAGGAGGGGCAAGAGGGGGCTCAACTGTAACCATTCCCCACTGGCTCTGGGCATAGGTATTTGTTTTCCCCACTCAGCCATCTCTGGTGCTTTAAATTTCCACAGTCTATTACTTGGCAGGCATCAAACTGCACTGTTTGGGACTCCAGACCTTCAGTTACATTTACAATTAATTTGATGGGGCTAGTTCCTTCTAGGGTTTGAAACATCATGGCTAGTAAGATTATTTTCACCTGTAACTTAAAATCTGAATTTTTCCTTTGGTGTTCTGATAGGACTAGGGCCATTGTTGACCAGGACAATACACAGCTCAGCCTCCTCCCCCTCTCCCCCCCACCCCCAGTTATTGTTTTCTCAGTGTAATTTTTAAGGGATCTGGGGCTGAAATTATTTTCCAAGACTCAGATGAAGTTGTTGAGTACTTATTGTCCGGTTCAGGTACTGGTCCCTTTACTCGGGTGTAATAAGTCCAGCCTTTTTCTGCTGTTCAGACTGCTGTTTCAGTTGTCATCAAGACTTGATAAGGCCCTTCCCAGGTTGGTTGGAGTTTGTACTCTTTTCATGACTTGATTAGGACCCAGCTGCCAGGTTGGTGTTGGTGGATTGCAAATTTAAGAGGTGGAGTCTGAGCCAGCAAACCCCGATATCTGAGGGATGACAAAGTAGAAGACAGGGCCAGTATATAATTTTGAAGAAAGAGATCTTTCAACTCAAAGGAGGGGAGTTCTCCAGACTTTCCAGGGAAGGGCAGGCCAAAAAGCATTTTATAGGGAGAAATTCCCAGTTCCCTCCTAGGGATAGTTTGGATCCTTAACAGAGCTATAGGTAAACATTTAACCCATGGTAATTTGGTTTCTAAGACTAACTTCGAGAGTTTTTTTTAAGGTTTGATTCATTCTTTCCACTTTCCCTGAGGATGGTGGGTGCCAGGGTGTATGGAAGTTCCATGTGATATCTAGACCCTGCATAATATTTTGCAATACTCTAGATGTAAAGTGACTACCATTGTTTGAATCTATGTTTTCTACTAATCCATATTGGGGAATGAGTTTTTCAAGGATTATTTTTGAAGTCCCTGATGCTGTAGCTGAAGCAAGAGGGTATGCTTTTACCCACCCTGTCAGGTGATCCACAATAACCAGAATATACTTTAATCGACCTACAGGGGACATTTCAGTATAATCAGCCTGAATCCTTTGGAATGGTCTGAGGCCAGGATCCCGCCCTGCTGGCACTTGCTTCCTTAAAACTTTCTTATTAACTTTCTGACAGATTATGCATCGTTCACTTATTTGCTTGGCTATAGTATAAAGGACTATACACCCAAAATGCTTGAGAACTAGGTCACACATGGCCTGTACTCCCCAGTGACTCCCTTGGTGCAAAACCGCTAGTACTTCCCTCATTATTTGCTTATTCAACATTTGCTGGCCATTTGGGAGGAGCCACTTCCCTTGGCTATCTAAGGTTGCCCCCAGTTGTTTTAGTTCTTTTACTTCCTTTTCAGAGAATACAGAGATTCCAATTTCTTTGGGGATTGAGGGTATCAGGACCATTAGTTCTAGAGGGGAACAGAGGGAAGCCTCATTGGCCTTTTCATCTGCCAATCTATTGCCTTTTGCTTTAAAAGTGTGACACTTCTGATGCCCATTTACATGTACCACAGATATTTTCCTTGGTAAAAGCAGACTGGCTAACACTTGTTTTACTAGTTCCACATGGACTCTGCTATTGATCAATCCCTTTTCTTCCCAAATTTTTCCAAAGATGTGGACTACGCCAAAGGCATATTTAGAATCTGCGTAGACTGTACCATCTTTTTCTTCTAACAATTTAAGGGCTTGATTTAATGCATACAGCTCACAAGTTTGAGCTGACCAATCATTGGGCAGTTGGCCAGCTTCTTTCACTTCACAAGTTAGTCCATCAACAACAGCATAGCCATTATGCCTTTTTCCTTCCAGGACCCTAGAAGACCCATCTATAAACAATTTTTCCCCGAATGTAAGGGAAGATCCTCTAGGTCAGGCCGGACTCGGGTTTGGTATTCAATTAAGTCGAGACAATCATGTTCAGGAGTTTTTACTTGATTGGGACTTTTCCAAAGGAAAGAAGCTGGGTTCAGACTATGATCAATTGTCAGTATTAAATCATTTCTTCCCATTAGAATAACCTCATATTTCAGAATTGGGGAATCTGTTAACCATCTTCCTGCTTTTTGAGACAAAACAGTCCTGACCTGATGAGGTGTGCTAACAACTAAGGCCCCTCCAAAGGTCAGCTTCCTGCTTTCTTCTACTAAGAGAGCAGTTGCTGCCATGGCCTAAACACACCTTGGCCATCCCCTGGAGAGAGGATTCAGGATTCTGGAAAGGAAGGCCACAGGCTTCCTTTGGCCTCCCCAGATCTGGGTTAGGACTCCCAAGGTTGTCCCCTTATCTACTGTCACAGACAGATGGAAAGGCTTCACAAGGGAGGGAAGGGCTAGAACAGGGGCTTGCACTAATGCCTGCTTGAGCCCTTCTAAGGCCTTTACTTCCTCCTCCTTACATTCTAACTTGTCAGGCTCCTCCTCCAACAGTTTTTGGTATAACCCTTTGGTTTGGGATGCATAAGAATCTACCCATAATCTACAATATCCCACCAATCCAAAAAATCTTCTTAGTTCTCTTTTTGTCCAGGAAAGAGGTAATTCAGTAATGGCCTGAATTCTTTCTCGATTGATCTTCCTCCTTCCCTTACTAATGAGATGATCCAGGTATTTGACTTCCTTTTCTACAAATTGTAGCTTACCTTTTGATACTCTTAGCCCTTGATCCCCCAGGAAATTCAATAAGCTCTTTGTGGTTTGGACCACTATCTGCCTTTCTTCACCTGATAATAGCATATTATCTACATATTGTAAAAGGGAAACTTCAGGTGGGACTGCAAATTTCTCCAATACTTTTTCCAGTTCCTGCCCAAAGAGGTTGGGGGATTCTGTGAAGCCTTGGGGTAAAACTGTCCACCTATACTGTTTTCTTCCTGTAAAGGGATCCTCCCACTCAAAGGAAAACAAGTCTCTACTCTCTGGGTTAAAGGGACAGGTCCAAAAGGCATCTTTTAGATCTATTACACTAAACCATTTATGATGGCAGGGGATCTTACTAAGGAGAGTGTATGGATTTGGGACTACTGGATTTTGAACCTGAATGATTTGATTAATGGCCCTTAGATCCTGTACCAGCCTCCAACTACCATCTGATTTCTGAACAGGCAAGATAGGAGAATTGAAGGGAGACATGCAGGGCTCCAAGAGTCCATCCCAAAGGAGGCCTTCGATGATGGGTTGAAGTCCCTGCCTCCCCTTAAGGGGAATGGGATATTGTCTTTGACAAATAATTTCCCCTTCCTTTTTCAATTTGATTTTAATAGGGCATACCTGCAAACCCCCTCTATTCACTTCTTTTACCCACACTTCCTCTCTGATATCTTTCATCTTCTCCAGTGAGCATGGCTAAGATTACTTCTATCTGCCCATCCCTTACTTCCAAATCCAAATCCATGAATACTATTAAGTCCCTTCCCAACAAGTTAGTTCCAGCTTCTGGTATGTACAAGAAAGGGCTTACAATTTGATTGTTTGCCTAACAAATATCAGTGGGAGAAAGAATGGGGACTTCAAATCTTTCTCCTTTTACCCCTGAGACTGTAGGGGAACTGCCCGAGAATTTGGTCCCTCTGGGGAGATGAATTACAGAGGATTGGGCTGTGCCAGTGTTCACTAGAAATGTAATTTCCTCCTGATATGGGCCCACCCTTAGATTTACTAAAGGCTTTCGGTGGGCTTTAGTGATGTGGGCTATGGGTGGAAGGCTCTTTGTCTCTTCAGAGATAACTAAGTTGTTTGACTTGTGAGTGTGGAAAGATAAGAGGCTGCAGTCCTGCCCTTAGGGAAAATGGCAAACAGGCTCTAGTCCCAGGAAATGTTTAACAATGCAAGAGCTATAAACTTCAAGTATTTAGGGGAAATGCAAAAACCAAATAAGCTAAAGGCTTATCTAGAATGTCTGGAGTCCATGCTAAAAGCTTACCTAAGATGTGGAAGAGATATATGCTAATTGAAGCCTATTGAGAACTGAAACAAAGGGACCATTTGGCCTTTCCTCTCTGTATAAAAGACGTTTGGGGAAACGGACTTTGGCCCAGTGGTTAGGGCGTCCGTCTACCATATGGGAGGTCCGCGGTTCAGACCCTGGGCCTCCTTGACCCGTGTGGAGCTGGCCATGCACAGCGCTGATGCGCGCAAGGAGTGCCGTGCCATGCAAGGGTGTCCCCCGCGTGGGAGAGCCCCCATGCGCAAGGATTGCGCCCGTGAGGAAAGCCGCCCAGTGTGAAAAGAAAGAGCAGCCTGCCCAGGAATGGCGCCGCCCACACTTCCCGTGCCGCTGATGACAATAGAAGCAGACAAAGAAACAAGACGCAGCAAATAGACACCAAGAACAGACAACCAGGGGAGGGGGGGAAATTAAATAAATAAATAAATCTTAAAAAAAAAAAAAAAAAAAAAGACGTTTGAAAATCTTGTTCAGGGCTCGGGATTCAAAGTGAAAGCCCCCGAGTCCGGCCGGCCGTCAATAAACCATTTTTCCTTCTCAAAATCATTGCTGAGTCCTGGCCTCTCTATACTCAAATAATTGAACTTCTCTTAAATTCCACAACATTTTTGGTGACTCTGGTGGGATAATAAATGAAGGCCAGAGATGATAGCATTTTGCTGCCCCTTCCAAATCCCCGAGGAAGCCGGGAGGACTCAGGTGAACCCCAAATCTGGGCACCCCTGGATTAAATTTAATCCAGAAAAGATGTGGGCTCCACCAGAATCTTCCCGACAAAATCGAGGGGCAATGGAAGGTCTGAAGAGAAAGATTCTGGGAACGAAAAAGAACTCCGAACATGGAAGAAGGTAAGACTCCCCGGGTGAGCACAGTCTGGAAGGCCCTAGCTTTAATTGCTAGGAAGGGGAGGCTGATCACCTCCCGAGAGAACCCTAGTAGCCCCAGAAGGCTGGGGGGAAGCCGTTCTCTCTAGGCTTGGGAAAAGGAGGAAAACCAGGGAAAAGCCCTGGTGTTTTCGGTTTGTCTAACTGCATGTTAGAATCTGGTACTGGTCTTATATCCACTAAAGGAGTGGAGTCTCGATTTTAATAGGAAGGGTATTTATAGGTTCAAGTCCTAATGTCCTGGAAATTGGTCTAGATTAAGGAAAACAAAACTTGGTTACAGGAAAATGGATCGGCTTTTCTGGTGGAGCTTGGTCTGGGTGTAAAGTTTAAACAGTGGAAAAGTCTAGCTGAAATCTTTTGTTATGGTACTAATTTGTGAATGAATTCGCTTTATACCAAATGTTAAGTGTTCTGAGGTTTGTGATGGCTGTGGGGGCAGCCATGGTGAAAATAAATATATAAACTTGTGAGTCAGATTAGTGACCTTTGTGCTTCTGTCTGTGTCAGCTCAATGTTAGTGTTGGAGTTGTGTCCTTACATAAAGTAGAATTACAGCTGAGCTGGAGCCCTCCCTTGCCATTGGCAAGGGGGTGAAATGATTCTGGGGCAAAAGCTGAGGAGTCTAGATGTTTGTGCATGCTCTGCTGTCTTGTCTCTGGTCTGGCCCTTTGCCGGGGCTTGGAGGCCATCTGTGTCCGCGCCAAGCACCCAAGTTTGTTGGGAATGTCCCAGTCGGGGCGGCTGGGTTCCTGGGAGAGTTGCCAAATTTGAGTAGGTTCTGTCTGCCCATTTTGGCTGAAAGCTGGAAAGGGGGGAGTGGCTTGCCCCTTTCCAGTGAGTCCACCCTTCTATTCATAAGCCGCATTCCTGTTTGTTGTGCGCCTGACTGCCTGGAAGGGGGGGAAGTGAAGGAGGTGAAAAGCAGAATCAGAATAAATGCAGTAAACTTCCCTCAGGGTGTCAAAGCCAAAATACGTTTGCATTCTGCTCAGGTTCTTAGAAGGTATTATAGTAACCTTAAGTGAGAGAATGTGTTCTGTGAAGGTAAAATCTGTCTTAAGGGTATAAATAATTATAAAAGTTTTACAAAGCATTGTTTAAGGTATTTAAGTGGCTAATTGCAGAAAGTCATTATTTAACAAAACTGAATTGATAATAATAATAATAAAAGGCAATTTTATAACAAACTTTTTCGGCAGCCAATCTCCCCTGCCAACTTGCTTCCAAAAAAACTGTTTCTGGTATTACATGCTACTAAGTATTTAAAGTGAAGAAAAGTTCATTATTTTAACAAACTTGTTTAGTATTAATGGCAATTATATGTTGTAAGAAGTTTGCCTGGTAACTTAGTATGTGGGATATATGGAGTGTGTTTTTATTGTTAAGGCAACAGAAAATGATTTTGTCCTAAGATAAAATGATTGATTATTGGAAAGAGTAGAGTGTGGGACAGAACCTGAATGAATACTGAAAGTGTAGAAGGTTTGTGGAAGGGAAATTTTTATGATTAAATTGAGTAAGATCAATATACAAAGAAAATATTTTATCAATAGCTTCTTGTGCTTTAACCTCATCATATCCTCAATGTTTGAAGAAGAGTCTTACCTCTTTTAAAAGAACATTTTATGTTCTAGAAATCAAATCCTGAAAAGTAGCCTTTTATTTCAAACTAACTGCAAGAGATTTATTCTTTTACTTTAAAGGAAAAATTAAAGTAATGGTTAAGTTCATTTAATATGTTATAAGTTGAATGAAAGGTATTTAAAGGTGTTATAAAATTAATAGGTTTTAAAAAAATTAATAAAAACTGTAACTAAGAGTTAAAATCATTTATAAATGCATTTATATTATAAAACAGTGGAAAGACAATAACTGAGATTATAGCTGGGTGAATTTGGCCTGAAACTATTATTTAAGTGTAAATTCTACACTAACCTTTCCTTTGTTTATGGTTACTTCAAGCCTAACCTCACCCTTTGCCTTTGCCTATGGTTATTTCATAATTGAGAAGAGCTGGGACATCACTGTCTCCTCTTCTGGTATTAGTAACCCTTTCTCTCATGAATTCAAGTGTAAACTAAATAAATTGCTGCCTGATAGAATAAGGTTAAATGGCCACTGGAGTTTTATTATCTCCAAAACCAAAAGGGGGGTGGAGGGGGAGAAGTCTCCTGCCTTGACAGTCAGTGTTCCTAAGAGTGGCAATTCATGAGAGAAAGCAGTCTGTCTCCCTGAGGCTTCAAATAGCCTCAGTAAATATATATAAAATTAATCTTGTTGCTTATCCAAAATTCTGCTAATTTCAAAGTAAAATATAAAGTTCTAAAACAAAATGGTGCTAAGGCATTGAGAACATTTTGGTTATTAGAATCCATTAAGTAAGAAAGAAAATTCTTGTGGTAAACTGCATGGTCATAGTGCAAATTAAGAAGAGTTTCAAAAGTCTTTGAAAAGTTTAAAATAACTAAAGTCATGTTGTTGTGTCAAACTATTCATGTCTGCCTATTTGCTCAAATTGTTGAGGTTAAATATGCAGTTATATAAGTAATATGTATTTCTGGACCCCTAATTAATTAAGCTAAACTGTATATAAAATAATGCAAATTACAAGTAATATCAATGAGTTGTGTTTGTGTCTAACTCTTTGTGTCTGCCCATTTTAAAAAAAAAAAGCTCAATGTATGTCTTCATACATCAGGATAATATCAAATTAACAAATAAAAATTCTTAAAAGAGGTCTATTCAAATTGTTAAAAATTAAATATGCAGTTATATTTATAAATATTCTTAAAGCCCAAATTGAACTAAGCAGGATGAAAAAGTCATAGAAATCTGATTATGGAAACAATTGGGAAAGGGCCTCCTCTTTGCAAGAGCTTTTAAGGCAAGACTAGATGTGGTAGATTAAACCTATCTAATAGGCTAGGGAATTAAGAATCAGTTTGCCTGGTAATTTCCCAGTTTAAAACCTTTGTCAGCCATAAATTGCAAAAAAAAAAACAAAACACACAAAGATTAGGTTAATTTTCACATAAGAAAAATGTTGATGTAACCTGGCAGCCTGCTGCCTCAGTCTCCCACTCCCGGGTTGGACAGCAGTGGAGACCAGTTTAGGCCAGTCCTATGGGCAGTGGAAGGATGCCCAAGAAGGAGCTAACTAAGTCGGTGCCATTTCAGCACTAAATTCTATTCCTTATTTGAAAAAGGGGGGAGCAGGTAAAAACTAAAATGGTTGGAATGTGATAGAGGAAGCAGTTAAATCAAACTTTTGTGTGGGAAAGTTAAATCTCAGATAAGCTGTAACTTCTGAAGTATCCAATCTATGGAAAAACAGAGGAAGAGCTTGCATGCTAGGCTTAGGGGTATAAATTGTGTCATTTTTCTTTGTTCGGGGCACCAGCCATATCTGGCTCTGCGCCCCTTCTTGCAAGATTGAGAATAAATTATTTTCTTCTCCACAATCTGGTGAGCCTTATTTTCTTCCAGAAGATTTCTTTCCAACAAAATAAGGTAATTAGTGGCTCTATTAACAAATTTCAGTAAGTAAAGGAAAGTCCATAAAAACTATGGAGAGATCTTTCCTGGGTTATGATTTTAAAAAATTAAGTAATTGTGTAATGTGTTTTAAAACCTGGTAGTCAGTTATGCTTTTAAATTAATAATTTTCATAACTTAAAGAAAAGAAGTTTTTAGCTTCCTGTAAGGGAAAAAGGGAACATTCCTTGCATAAACTATTATGGTTTCAATTTTATTTAACTTGAGTGTAATCTCCCATAGTTAATTTATAAACTAAATTAACATTATGTACGAAATCTTTAGTGAGTGAAATTAGGCTGAAGGAAAAAGATTGTAGATATGCTCTCTTAAATAAAGAGTAAATTTCTTTCATTGGTAATTGTAATTTAGTAAGTTTATTTAAACATGAGGTGTCTAGTCAATGTGGTTATAGTCAATTATAAAGAGTTTGAAAAACATCTTCCAAACTGAAAATGTTTAAATAGTTCTAGTTGTAGAAGTCATTGTTAACTAAAGAAACTTAGATTGGTATTGGTAGCAGAAATAACTTCATGATAATAAACCTGTCTGAAGGCCACTGCAAAATACACATTTAAGTAAATGGTAATAAAAAGTTGTCTTGATTCTATTGGAAATCTTCTGTTTTCATTCTAACAATGAAAAATAATATTTTTCCTCTATTACTAAAGTAAAGTACCTACTGTTATCTTCATAGTAAAATTGTGTAAGTAAATAGTTATTTGATATATGTATTGCGTTAAGTTGTTTAAAATATATATAAAACAAGGAATAAACTTTAACATTGTCAAACTCTTGTGCATTCGAACCAGGCCTTGTATACATTACAGGTGGCCTCTCCATGTGAGTTATTGGCTAGGCTGGTCACTGACCCCTCAATTAAAAATATGTGCTATATCAGTCTCTGGTTCTGCTCCTGAAGTCGATGGAAACTATATTGCAGTTTCAAGCTCCTGCAGCCAATAATGACTCGGTACAGCCAAGTGTACAATGGATATCACCTCCAGACTGGCACTGTTCCATGGTGCCAGAGAGCACTATGCACCAGGCTAGTAGAATACTGGAAAATCTCTGGAATACTGGAAGGATGCTGCAACTTGCTCACTGCGTTGAAGAACATGCTAAGTGGAGCCATGATACCAGGAGACTGTAAGTAAAACTTAAACACAATTGGCATTATGGCCTGCTCTCATGGAGAGATAACATGTAAAGTATTACAAACCTGAAACTCAAAACTAATAATGGCAACTCTGAATCCTTATGCATTAAGTAATACATTAGTTAATATTAAGTGCTGTACTTTTATCCTGTACTAAATATATGCCTAATAATTGTAATGTTATCTTTTCTATTTTGGATCAAGTGCAGAAGTATATTAGACATGTTAAATTCCTGGTAAAATCATTTTCTAAACAGTTAATAACATGTCTATAGAATAAGGTGGCAGTCTCAGCCAGTCTCAGTTAGCAAAAGTGAGGCTTGCTTGCTGATGGTGAGTCACCTATTGAACAAGTCAAAATTGCTAGAAATTGTACAATGAAAACCAAGGTGTAAAAATCTTTATTCTGTAGTTCTGATCACTCCCACAGGTGAAAACTAAGAGTATTTCCAAATTAGTGTTCTAATCCTGAGTGAAGCCAGTTGCCCAAGGAGTACCAGTTCACCAGGAGCATCTGACAGAGCGAATGAGTGTCAATCATTGAACAGCTTGGAATGTGTCTTCAGAAAAAGCTAAGTGTCTGTTGCAATTTCTCTATAAAGATGGATAACTTAAAAAAGAATATATATATGCTGTTCCCACCAGCTTTTAAGGAGTGCCATCTTTATAGGCACCTAACCTTGTCTACCTCTGTAATCCAATGTGTCCTCTTTTAAAAACGGGTATTCCAAATTTTTAATTAAGTTTGTTTCTTTCAGAGTGAACATCTTATTAACCATATGAAAACTTCATCCAACTTCGTACAGAATGCCAGATCCATCTTCCTCCAGTTAGAATAAATTAAGAGTTTTACACCTTATTAGGCAATGACTACAGCCCATGGCCAGCAGGAAGCAGTTACAGAAAAGAGATCGTCTCCCTTCAGCACCCCTTTTAAATTAAAGGTGTAAACTCTTTAAGAGTAAAATAAAAGTAATAGATGGATCTGGAACCTGACTGGAAATCCATGTGAGTGCCAGTGGCAGCAGAATAACTGCGGGAGGCCCCTGCCCAAGATTCTGCTGTCCAGAATGAAAAGCTCTAAACTTCTAAAAACAGTCCTGGATGCTGTACTAAAGACTGATAAATAATCAGTCAAGACAACAAACAGCCATCCACCTCATAGCTCCAACAATAATTATGCCAAAGCTTAGCAAGTAAACTTTGACAAAGGGGGGAATGATGTGGGCTATGGGTGGAAGGCTCTTTGTCTCTTCAGAGATAACTAAGTTGTTTGACTTGTGAGTGTGGAAAGATAAGAGGCTGCAGTCCTGCCCTTAGGGAAAATGGCAAACAGGCTCTAGTCCCAGGAAATGTTTAACAATGCAAGAGCTATAAACTTCAAGTATTTAGGGGAAATGCAAAAACCAAATAAGCTAAAGGCTTATCTAGAATGTCTGGAGTCCATGCTAAAAGCTTACCTAAGATGTGGAAGAGATATATGCTAATTGAAGCCTATTAAGAACTGAAACAAAGGGGCCATTTGGCCTTTCCTCTCTGTATAAAAGACATTTGAAAATCTTGTTCAGGGCTCCGGATTCAAACTGAAAGCCCCCGAGTCCGGCCAGCCATCAATAAACCATTTTTCCTTCTCAAAATCATTGCTGAGTCCTGGCCTCTCTATACTCAAATAATTGAACTTCTCTTAAATTCCACAACATTAGAACTAAGGAGCCTCAGACCCCCCTAATCCTCAAAATTCATGAGGGGAATTACCTGACTCTCTTTCTTTAAAATCAGGCATTCCTTTTTGAAATGACTAGGCCTTCACCATGATAGCACCCTGCAGAGCCTTGCCTTTTTCTTGTCCTGTTATCTAAATAGGCCCATTTTGCTTATTTATCTTGCCTCTGCCTGTCCCCTCTCTGACTCATTTCCAGTCTTTTCCTAACCACTTGATCGACTGTGCTAATCATAACCTTTGCTTTCTGTTTCTGCTTTTTCTCCTCTTTCCTTACAAACACTTTCTGGGACTCTCTCAATAACTCTTCTAATGGCTTATCCATCCATCCTTCTATTTTTTTTAATCTTTTTCTGAATGTCAGGCCAAGACCCCTTCACATAGCTGACTTTTAACATTCCCTGAGCCACAGGATTATTAGGGTCCATTCCTGAGTATTTCCTCACTTGGTTTCTCAATCTTTGCAGGTAAGCAGAGTGAGTTTCATCTTTCTCCTGGGCTACTTCAAAGGCCTTACTCAAGTTTTGAGATTTGGGTACAGCCAATTTGATCCCCTGTATAATGAGGTCTCTAAGATCTTTTATCTGTGTTTTGTTCCCCAGGTCATTATTATCCCAATTAGGGTCTGTGTTTGGGAACTTTTGTTCTGCTGCCATTATCCCCTGTCCAGGTGGATGCTGCCTTTCCCACTCCTTCATAGCTGCCCTCTGCACCATTCCTCTTTCTTCTCCCATGAAGAGGATATTCAGTATGGACATAAGTTCAGGCCAGGTGTATAAACTAGGACCTAGAAATTGATCTACTTGTTCAGCCAGCCCCACTGGATCTTCCATTAGAGATTTCATCTTCTTTTTGAAGTTTCTTACTTCAGTACTTGTCAGTGCGGCATTTACATAGCCAATCTCCCCTGGCCCCATTGGTACTTCTCTCAGTGGATACAAAGGCTTAATGGAGTTTTGTTCTTTCACTCCCTTTTCTCAGATGCTCTGGTGAATGGAAAATTTTGTATATCTTTCTTATATTGTTCCAATTCTTTCCTCAGCTGTTGGTGGGTTGTGACTGGTGGGGCTGTTGGCCCCACTTTATTCTCTGGTTCCCCAGGGCTTACAATGGGTTCTACCAGGTCCTCCAAATCTAATGGCCCTTCTCCTGGGAGGGGAGGGGGAACATAAGGAGGAGGGAGATTATAGACAGGGGTCCCAGGGTTTAGTTTCTGCAGCTTTTGTTTCTGCAGCCTCAGTTTCTGCAAGCTTAGTTTTGGGGCCTGGATTTTCAGCTTTCATAGGATAGAGAGTGGCTTCCTTTCCCTTTAACCAGCACATGGCATAGTCAGACTCTTCCTTGGAGAGGGGGGTTTTTCCATTAACATACAGTACAAGCTCAGCACAAAGCCAATCCTCATCTGCCCTGTATTTTGGCCAGAATATGTCAGGCAGTAAAATATTTTCCTTGGTCCAGATACAGCAGCAGTATTTAACTATTTTCTGCTTGTCTTTTCCCTTGGTTCGATTACTATTGGACCAATGCTTTAACATCTCCCTAGTGGACTATCTGGGGGAATGTCTCTGGGGGATCCTACAGATACCCCTTTCCCCTTTTTCCCAGTTGACTCACTGCCTCTATTTCCCATTCTGAATCTTGTCTGGGTCTCTTTCTTTTGAATCTTTTGCTTTGTCGGTTTCCAGACCTTTCCCTCACAGGAGAAGGGAAATGCGAATTGGGACTCCACACTCACTTCCCACTGTATGTCACACATTTCATGCACACACAGTGAACCTCAGACTCATCAGAATTCCCAACCACCAAGGTAATACTTAACAGCCTTTGTTCTTACCTTGGTCCATGCATGGAGTCACCTGGTCAACAAGAGGCAGATTTTCCCTTCCCTTTTTCTCATCCACAATCAGCAGATCTAAGTGTTTGTTCTCGAGCCTCCTGGCTGCCAGAGGTGAGGCCCCTGCCGGCAGAGTCCAAGACTGCTTAAACAGCGGGACACACCTCCCTGTCATCCACCCCAGGGGTCTGCTCTCTGAAGCCTCAGAATCCCGGATGAGCCCCCATGGCTGTTAGAAATAAATCTTCTTCTTCTGGAAGAAAATAAGGCTCACCTGATTGTGGAGAAGAAAAGAATTTATTTTAAATCTTGCAAGAAGGCGCACACAACCAGAAAACATGGCCAGCGCCCTGAACAAAGAAAAATGACACAATTTATACCCCTAAGCCTAGCACACAAGCCCTTCCTCTGTTTCTCCATAGATTGGATACTTCAGAAGTTACAACCTAACTGAGAAGAACTAACTTTGCCGTGCAAAAGTTTGTGATTAACCGCAAAAGTTTGTGATTAACTGCTTCCCTCATCACATTCCAACCATTTTTGTTTTTACCTGCTCCCCTCTGCGAAATAAGGAATGGAATGTGGTGCAGAATTGGAATTGGTTTAGCTCGTTCTGGGGCATCTTCCTTTTTTTTTTTTTTTTTTTTTTACTCCCTGTAGGACTGGCTTAAGCTGGTTTCCTTTGTTGCTGTTTAAGCCAGGAGTGGGAGACTGAGGCAGTAAGTTGCCAGATTACATTCCTTTATGTGAAAACTAAACTAATCTTTGTTTCTTACAATGGGAACCTCTTATGTTTTTTATAATATAACCTTTTCTGTGATGTATGTATCTTCAAAAAATACAATTTACAAAAATGGTGGGTGGGTTATATGGGAACCTCTTATTTTTTTTTAATTTAAAGTTCTATGTGATCTATTAACTTTAATTTTAAAAAGTGTTAAAAAAAAAAAGAGTAAAATGGAGGAGTAGGGCAAGATGGCATCAGACTAAATGTACCCACATCATCTCTCCTACAAAATAAATGGCTGAGTGGGGACAAAATCCTGCCTGAGTGAGTTATTTGGGAATTCACAATGCATAGGCTTCAGGACTTCAAACTGGAGAGAGTCAGACAAAAAAAGAGTGTTTGTTCAAGATAAGATCCTGCCTTTCTTATGCTGGAGGCTGGAGCTGTGGGACTGCTAAGCCCCTCCCTCAGGGCAGGAAACCGAAGCATTCCCTCACCCTTGCCAGTCACCCAGCTGGAGGACACAAACTCCAAAAGTGGGAGGGTTCTGGTGAAGGGTGGAGAGGGGTCCCCCAAGTGCAGGTTCAATTGTCTGGACCCTCTGTTTTGAGCTTTGAGGACCATACCAGCTGGCTTGAGGAGAAACCAGGAAGAGGGGGGAGGCAAATCTGATCAGGCAGTCTGATTTACCTAACCTCCCTGGGATAGGGAAATTGGTCTGGGTGAAGGTGGAATCAGGCAATTAACTAGCCCTGTGCAACTCACCTAAGGCAGAGGGACAGTAGGAAGTGCTTAAAAGGCTTCCAAGACATATTTAGAGGTGTGGGTGCTCTCTCTCAAAGAGACAGAGAGTAATTTTTTTCTGTGGTGAGTTAATTCACCAGGGCCACATTTGAATTTCAAAAGGGAACTCTCACAGGCTATTGCTTCCTGCTGCCCTGGGAGAAAAAGCAGTTAGACAAATGGGGTGGGGGGTGGGGGGGAGAATTCCTAGTCAGCAGTTTATCCAATTGCAAAGAGTCAATCCTGCCCCAAGGAAAGGGACTCTTTCTGAAGAGCTAAAGAACCCAAAAGGAAAGTTTAGCTCAGTGGAGGAGTTTCAGCCTTGGGTATACAAGGTCTCTAGTTTGATTCTTGGCTCCTCTTGGAGTAGTGACCCACTGGGATATTAAACACCTAGCTGATACTTTAGGACAGGGAAAACATAGACATCATCCTTGTATAAGCTTCCCTTGGGTCTCTTATTTTTTCATTGAAAAAAAGATTATTTTTTGTTATATAATTTAACTTAGTTTTCTCACTAAAACCAACTGCAAAATCTGCTGTGAGAAGGCTACAAGGTAATTTATTAACACCGGCAGCCTGACAAGCTCCACATGGGCTTAAGAGAGAAGTCTGTTTTTTCTTAGTGTTTGGTTGACTCCTGGCTTGTGCATTTGTCTGTTGCTTTTCTTTTCTTGTCCTTTCCTCTTCATCCCTCCTCCCCCACCTGCCCTTTTTAATTAGGTGCTGCTGCCTTGTTTCTTGTTTGCTGTGTTTCCTCTTCCTCCATTTCCTCCTTTCTATCTGTACTTATTTTGGCTACCAACACTATCTCTTTTCCTTCCTACATCTCTCTATCTTCTGCCTTCTGTTGCTCTTACATTCCACCTCACCTTCTTTAGCTCCCAATTTTTCTGGCTGTTTATTTCTAACACTTCTGTTTTTTTTTAATCTTCTATTAATACTTTGTTTATTTCCATTCTTTTCTCTTTCTCTCTCTCCTCATCACACTGGCCTTTTAATTCATACTATGTTCTTCTCCATATTGTTTCCCATTTCTTTATAGGTGCTCCAGTTTTTTATTCCTATACCTCTACACTGCTTACACAATTTAATATGTATTCTCCTAGGTCCTATATGGTTCTTCTGCCAACCTTTACTATCAATATGACTATTATACTTTTTTGTTTCTTACATCTTTTAATTTCCCTGGCTCTAATCTGTTTCCTTCAAGGGAACTTAGACAACATCAAGGAAATATAATAAGAAGAACAAAGTGTTAAAGAGAAAAATTAACATACACACACAAAAAAGAGCAACTAAATAATACCAGAGGCTACACAGAGAAGCTAATCAACTGAACAAACCCATCAATATAAAATAATGACCAGACAACAAAAATTACAGACCATACCAATAATTATGAAGACATGGCCCAGTCCAATATACAAACTAAAAACAGGGAAGAGGAGCAGAACATCAAAGAACGAATCAATGCTGTCCACACTAATACCATGGACCAACTCAATGAAGTGAAGGAAGAGATTAAAGATATTAAGAAAACACTTGGAAAGCATACTGAAGAAATTGTAAACACACACTAAATATAACAGATATGATGGTGATGAATGGCACAATCCAAGAAACCAAAAATACACTCTCAGCCAATAACAAGAGATTTGAATAGGCAGAGGAAAGAATTAGTGATGTGGAAGATGGTACATTTAAAATCAAACAGCCAGTAAAATTAAGAGATAAGAAAATAGAAAAAGTGCAGCAGAGTTTTAAGGTTTAGAATGACAATGCAAAATGTGCACACATACACATTATAGGCATCCCAGAAAGATAAGAGATGGGACAGGGGAAAAGTGGGTGTTGTAGGAAATAATGGCTGAAAACTTCCCAAGCCTATTGAGGGAGTTGAATGTATATGTCCAGGAAGTACAGTACACCCCAAATATTATAAACCCCAACAGGCCTACTTCAAGACATACACTTGTCAAATTATCCAATGCTCAAGACAAAGAGAAAGTACAGAATGCAGCAAGAGAAAAGAAAACCATCACATACAAGGGAAATTCAATAAGATTAAGTGCTGATTTCTCATCTGAAACCATGGAGGCAAAAAGGCAGTGGTATGACATAGTCAAGGTATGAACAGAAAAAAATTTCCAGCCAAGAATACTCTATCAAGAAAAACTGGCATTCAAATATGATGGAGATTTTGAAATATTCACAGATAAACAGAAACTAAGAGAGGACACTAATACGCAACTTGCCCTTCAAGAAATATTAAAGGGGGAAGCAGACATGGCTCAAGCAATTGGGCTTCCATCTACTGTATAGGAGGTCTGGAGTTAGATGCCCAGGTCCTCCTGGTGAAGGCAGGCTGGCCCATGTGACAAGGTGGCCCATGCAGAGTGCGGACCCATGTTGAGTGCAGGCCCACATGGAGCCTTGGACTGCTGGCCTGCACAGAGTACTACCCTGTGCAGGAGGAGTGCTGCCCCACACAGGAATGTGGCACAGTGCAGGAGTGCTAATCCACGCAGAGAGCTGGTTCAGCAAGATGATGCAAGAAAACTGATGAGACATAATAAGAGATGAAGCAATCAGGGACCTCAGGTGGTGCAAGAGAATGATTGCCACTATCCGACTCCAGAAAGTCCCAGGATCAATTCCCAGAGTGACCTAATGAGAATACAAATGGACACAGAAGAATACACAGTGAATGGACACTGATAGCAGGAGGGGTGGGGAAAGAGGGAGAAATAAATAAATTAATTAAAAAAAAGAAATACAAAAGGGAGTTTTTCAGGTTGAAAGAAAAAATAGAAGAGACAGAGGTGGAGGAGAGTATAAGAACAACTAAAAAGACAAAAAGAAATAAAAACAACATATAATATACATAAATCCAAAGAAAATATGGCTGATGTAAGTAATTCCTTGAGAGTAATAACACTGAATGTTAATAGATTACATTCACCAATCAAGAGAGACAGATTGGCAAAATGAATAAGGAAATATGGCCCATCTATATACTGTCTACAAGAAACCCAACTTATACCCAGGGATTCAAGGAGGTTGAAATTGAATGGCTGGAAAATAATCTTACAAGCAAAAATAACCAAAAAAGGGAAGGAGTAGCGATACTAATATTGGACAAAATAGATTTGAAGTGAAAAACGATTGTGAGAGACAAAGATGGACACTAGATATTAGTAAAAGGGGTGATGTTTGAAGAATAAAAAATAATAATAAATATTTATGTCCCTAACCAGGGCACCTCAAGATACATGAGGCGAACACTGCAAAAACTAAGGGGAGGAATAGATGCCTGTACAATTATAGTGGGGGATTTTAATACACCATTATCACCCTTAGACATCTCAACAGAGAATCAGTGAAGAAACAAAGACTTTGAATAATGTATTAGAGGATCTAGACCTAAAGACACAGACAGAACACTACACCCAAATACAGCAGGATATACATTCTTCTCAAGCACACATGGATCATTCTACAAGATAGGCCACATATTAGGTCACAGGCAAAGTCTCAATGAATTCAGAAAGATTGAAATCATACAAAATAATTTCTCTAACCACAATGGAATGAGGCTAGAAATGTGCAAGGGCAAGAGAACAAGCTAGGGCACAAAGACATGAAATTTAAGCAACATACTATTAGACAAACAGTGGGTCAAGAAGGAAATCTCAAAAGAAATCAGTAACTACCTCAAAACTAATGAAAATGACAACACAACATATCAAAACTTATGGGATGTAGCAAGAGCTGAAATGAGAGGTAAATTCATAGCCATAAATTCATATATCAGAAAAGAGGAAAGAGCTAAAATTGAAGACCTAACTGCACATTTGGAGGAATTATTTAAAAAAACAACAAACTAATTCCACAGAAAGAAGAAAGAAAGAAACAACAAAGATCAGAGCAGACCTAAATGAAGTAGATAATAAGAAAGCACTAGAAAAAATAAAGAAAATAAACAGGTAGTTGAGACAATCAATAAAATTGAAAAACCCTTAGCTAGACTAACAAAGTAAAAAAAGAAGATAGAAATACACAAAATAGGAAATGAGAAAGGGGATATCACCATTGAGCATAGAGAATTAAAGACTATTATAAAAGGATACTTTGAAAAACTATATGCCAATAAGAAGGACTATTTAGAGGAAATGAAGAAATTCCTAGAAACACATAAGCAGCCTACACTCATGTATGAAGAAATTGATGATCTCAACTCACCAATCACAAGTAAAGAGATAGAATCAGTCATTAAAACCTCCCAAACAAGAAGAGCCCTGGGCCAGAAAATTAACACAACATTTTAAAATGAAATGGAAAAAGCAACTATGAAATTTCTTTGGAAGGGAGAGAGGTGAGAGAATGGCCTCTTCAACAAATGGTGCTTGGAGAACTGGATATGCCTGTGTAAAACAATGAAAAAGGATTCCTATCTCATACCTTATATAAAAATCAACTCAAGATGGATCAAAGATCTTAATATAAGAGCCAAGACCATAAAGACCTGGGAAGACAATGTAGGGAAGCATTTACAGGACCTTGTAATAGGAAATTACTTCAGGAATTTCATACCCAAAGCATGAGCAGTGAAAAGGAAAAATAGATAAATGAGACCCCCTGAAAATTAAAATCTTTTGTACCTCAAAGCAGTTTATCAAGAAAGTGAAAAGCAGGCTACCCAAAGGGAGAAAATATTTTGTAACCATATATCTGATAGGAGCCTAATATCCAGCATATATAAAGAAATCCTAGATCTCAAAAATAAAAAGACAAACCATTGAAAAAATGGGCAAAAGATTTGAACAGATGCTTCTCCAAAGAAGAAATACAAATGGTTAAAAAGCACACGAAAAGATGCTCAACATTATTATCTGTTAGGGAAATGCAGATGAAAACTACAATGAGATACCATCTTACAACCACTGGACAGGGGGCTATTAAAAAAACAGAGGTCTACAAGTGTTGGAGAGGATGTGGAGGAATGGGAACCCTCATTCACTGCTGGTGGGAATGTAGAAGGATCCAACCATTGTGGAGGATGGTTTGATGCTTCCTCCAAAAACTAGCTATATTATGACCCAGCAATTCCACTGCTGGGTATATACCCAGAAGAACTGAAAACAAGGACACCAACTGATATAGGCACAACAATGTTCATAGCAGCATTATTCGCTACTGACAAAACTTGTAATCAGCCCAAATGCCTAACAACAGAAGAGTGAATAAACAAAATGTGGTATACACACACTATGGAATACTACTCAGTTGTAAGAAGGAATCCAATACTAACACATGGGATAACATGGTTAAATCTTGAGGACCGTATGTTGAGTGAAACAAGTTAGGATTCAAGGACAAATACTATGTGACCTCTCTGGTATGCACTGAGCAAATCAAGCTGTCTCAGAGAACTAGAGACTGGATATAGGCTTACATGAAATAGGGGAGAGAGGAAGGTTGTGAGCCAACACCCACTTGGGCAAAATCTATGATAAGGTGGAGGTAAGTACTTGTGCAGTGAAGGAATAAGATGGGGTATAGGGATAGCATTGGGTTGGGATTCACAAGCTTGAAGGAGGCTAGGGTTGGGATGATGGGTCAGATGGTCCATTGAATTGGGGAAAAGGTTGCGAGGAGCAGGTGAACATGAGAGATTGTCAGGTACATGGTTGAAACTATAATGTTGAGAAAACTCTTTAGAAAATTTAATAAGGAAGTGTTGTTGGTTTAAGATATTTGATGGTGGGCATCTGGCACAGGGTGCTCCTAGGGCAGACTTCTAGGAAGTGTGTGAGTGTTCATTTGTCATAGTGTGTTATATCAGTGGATGGAGACACATACAATGAGTGGGAAGGAGTTGTGCCACGATCCTGGGGAGGCCTGATGTTCTCAAACCGAGGGAAGAGTGAGTATGGGTGACTGCCAATGTGGTAGGAGAGACTAGTGTGTCAAGCCCTCAGCATTGTTGCAAGTGTCTATGAAAGTTGTTCTTTAAGCAGTGCAACTTGGGTGTCACTGTGGGCTCTGAAGGGAGGTAGAGATTGGAATAGAATAGATGGAAGAGGGTGTAACTGGGAGAAATGGAAGTGTTCTGCATGAATGTGCAATGATGGATACAAAATTCAACAAAAATTTATAAAAATGTATAGTCTAAAATGTAAACCATAATGTAAACCATAACATAACCATTGTTAGTAGCTATGTTTTCTTATTTGCACATCGTTGTAGCAAATGTAACATCCACATGTAAGAAGATCATTGCTGGGGAACTGGGAAAATGGAGAGGATGTTGGGTATAGGGGAGTCCCCTATATTCTATATGTGCTTTACTGTGACTTAAAACTTTTTTTGAGAGAAATGGATGTGGCTCAACTGATAGTGTCCATCTACCCTACGGAGGGTCCAATATTTGATTCCCAGGGCCACCTGACCTGTGTGGTAAGCTGGCCCATGCGCAGTGCTGCTGTACACAAAGAGTGCCATGCCACACAGGGGCACCCCTTCACAGGGGTGCAAAGGAGAGCTTCCATGCATGAAAAAAGCATAGCCATCCCTGGAGTGGTGCCACAAACATGGAGAACCAACACAGAAAGATGATGCAACAAAAAAGAGATGCAGTTTCCTAGTGTTGCCAGATAACACAAGCAGCTGCAGAAGAACACAGCAAATGGATGGACACAGAGAACAGAAAAAAGGGGCAGGGGGAATGGGTGAGATAGAAATAAAATAAATAAATCTTTAAAAAACTTTTCTGAAGATATTATATAAAACTAAGTTAAAAAATGAAAAGATGTAAGACACTGAGGAAGAAATGGATGAGAGTTCCTTGCCTCTATACATATAAGACAATACCTATTACAGTAATGAAAGGCACAACCTCAAAAAAATTTTATGACATTTTTCATTTTTTAATACCCCAATTTATTTTTTCTTTGTTTTAATTTTTCTCAAGTATTATATATTTTACTTCTAATCTTTAAACCTATCATTACTATTTCATTTTCCTATTAGCACAATTTGGTAATATATTAGGCTTCATTTCTGAAGAAGTTTTGGATCACAGTGGAGGTAAACTATGGAAGGGAGGAGCATTGGTATGGGGTGTCATTGAAGGGGATGCATGGGTAGGAGGGAGTTCACCTGGGAATGCATATAGGGTATATAGATATGTTCAGAATTTTTTTGGGTGTTAAAATAGTGGGGTAGAGTTTCATACAACAATTTGAGGGAATGCTGAGTTTCCATCCTGGGGAGCTCTGTTGCATTCCCAATGGAACGGCAACAATCCACCAAGTGCAAGGGCAAAAACCAGTGAAGAAGGATAGTGCAGTGATGGGTCCTTGATACTGACAACTATGCTTATGAGCCTGTGCACCTGTAATTTCTGTTTGGCCTAGAGCTGCATGGTGCCTAAGAGTTACCTCTTGAGAGCCTTCATGCTGCTCATATGTGGCCACATTCTAAGCCAAATTCAGCATTTAAATACATTACCTTCTCCCTATTGTGGTCATGACTCCCAGGGAGGAGCCTCCCTGGCATGGAGGGATTACTACCAAGCACCAGCTGGTGATGCAACTAGAAAAAGAACTTGACTAAAAGGGGAAAATTGTAAAGACACATGACTTTATATGGCTAAGAGACTTCAAAATTAGTCAGGAGGTCATCAGAGGCATTGTGCTTATGCCCATCTCAGCAGGATCTCAGAGAAAGACTTCAAAATTAGTCAGGAGGTCATCAGAGGCATTGTGCTTATGCACATCTCAGCAGGATCTCAGAGAAAGCCAAAGTAGATAAAGCCCCAGGTAGTGGTGCTCCTGAGGGTTATGGAGACACCAGGTCTTACTGTCATGACTGATGGCTCTAGAGTAGTTCAGTGCCTTGCCAGTGGACCTACTTCAGAATTTGTGCTCCTGAGTGTAATGGAGTTGGACTCAGATGTGACTTCTCTACACATGCCTCTTCTGTTACTTTTACTGAATCTGTGCTTGGCAATGGGGTTGGTGCATGCCCAGGAGACTTGAATCCCTGGACTTTTTATGTACCAGTTGGGCCCTGAGCATCAGCAGAGTTGTAAAACATACTCTCCAATTTGTTGGACTTACCTAGGTCAGCTAACAAGGAGGTGAGGATGGTCAACCACCACACCAAGATGTGAGAGCGTCTCTAACTGCAATCAGGAGAATCCCATTGATCAGCCATGTGGGATCTAAGTCCCCTTTCAGTTTGCATGTGGAGTGGGCATCTCCACCCCAGGGTCCTGAGGATGGAAGAATAAAATAGGGATTAGAGTGGAATTACTGGTATTCTACTATCGAATTATTGTAACTCTAGCAATGGGAGAAACTGTATCATTGAGTGGAAACAGTGGCCATGGGAGTTGCTGAGGGGAGGGAGAGGGAAGAAGAGATGTGTTATGGGGGCATTTTTGGGACTTGGAGTTGTCCTGAATATACTGCAGGCATAGATGCAGGACATTATATATAATGCCATAAATCACTGAATGGACTGGGAGATAGGGTAATCTACAATGCAAACTATAATCCATGCTTTGCAGCAGTGCTCCCAAATGTATTCTTCAAATGTAATGAATGTGTGACACTAATGAAAGAAATTGTTGATGTGTGAAGAGTAGGGGGAATGAGGTATATGGCAACCTCTCATAATTTTTAATGTAACATTTTGTGTGGTCTATGTATCTTTAAAAATAAATAAATAAAATGGTATAAAAAAAGAATCCACTTTGCAGCAAATATTAAAGGAATCTAAATGCATGAAAGACAAAGACCAGAAAGTGGCATGGAGCAGAGTATAGAAGAAAGAGTAGCAGAAAGGATAACCAAAAGAGTTAAAAAATAGATGAAAATGTGGTATGATATATGAAAACCAGAGAGCAAAATGGTGGAAATAAATAATGTATTTACATTTATATCATTGAATGTGAATGGATTAAACTCCCCAATTAGAATGTATTAGTTGACAGAATGGATAAAAATGCATGAGCCATCCATGTCCTGCTTACAAGAGACTCACCTTAAACCCTGAGACACAAACTGGCTGAAATTGAAAGGTTGCAAGAAGATACTCCATGCAAATTGTAACCAAAAAAGAGCAGGGCTGGCTATACTAAGATCAGACAAAACAGACTTTAAATGCAAAAGAGTTATAAGAGATACAGAGGTCCATTAAATATTACTAAAATATATGCCTTCATAAATATCTATGCACCTAATCAGGTTGTCCAAAAATACATGAGAGAAACTCTGGCAACCCGAGGGAGAAATAGATATCTTTACAATAATCATTGCAGACTTAACACATCACTCATATCATTAGATAGAACAACTAGACAGAGGATCAACAAGGAAACAGAAAACTTCAACAGTAAGATTATCGAGTTAGGCCTAACAGACATATACAGAATGTTGCATCCAAGCTCAGTGGGTTATACATTCTTCTCAAGGGACCATGGATTACTTTCCAGTGTAGACCATATGTTAGGGCCCAATGCAGCTCTAAATAAATATAAAAATATTGAAATTATACAAAACAACTTCCCATATCATAATGGAATGAAACTAGAAATCAAAGATAGGAAATGAGGTAAATTCTCAAACATGTGGAGACTAAATACCATGCTCTTAAATAATCAGTGTGTTAAAGAAGGTATTCCAAGGAAAATCAATAAACATATTGAGACAAATGAAAATGAGAACACAACTTAAAAACCTTATGGGATGCAGCAAAGGTGGTCTTGAGAGGGAAATTTATAGTCCTAACTAACTATATTAAAAAAAAGAAGAAAGTTAAACTCAAAGACTTAACTTAGGAAGTGGATGTGGCTCAAGCCGTTCAGCTCCCACATCCCACATGGGAGGCCCCGGGTTCAGTTCCCAGTGACTCCTGAAAACAAAACAAAACAAAACAAGCAAACAAATGAAAAAACAACTCTGGGAAGCCGATGTGGTTCAGTGATTGAATCCTGACTTCCTACATTCAAGGTCCTGGCCCTCTGTATCTCAAAAAGGAAACAAAAAAAGATTTAACTGAACAACTGGGGAAACTAGGAACTGAACAACAAATCAATCCCAAAGCAAGGAAAAAGGAATGAAATAATAAAGATTAGGTGGAAATTTAATAAAATTGAGAACAAAAAAAAAAAATAGAAAAAAATCAAGAAAATGAAGCTTGTGGGAGCAGATGTCACTGAAGCATTTGAATACCTGCTACCCACATTGGAGGTCCCAGGTTTGTTTCCCACTGTCTCCTGAAAACAAAGAAACAATAAAAAAACAGCAAGCAAACACATGGAAAAAACAGCTCAAGGGAGTTAATGTGGCTCAATGGTTGAGCTTCAGCTTCCCACATATGAGCTCAATGGTTCAATTCCTGGTACCGGTACTTCAAAAAATAAAAAAAATGAAAAAAAACTAAATCTGGTTCTTTGATCAATAAAATTGACAAAAGCCTATCTAGACTAATGAAAAAATACAGATGATACAAATAAATATGATGAGAAGTGAAAGGGAGGAAGTTATGACTCACTCCACAAAAATAAAAAGGATCATAAGAGGATATGAGAAACTTTAACTAGACAACCTAGATAAAGTGGGGACAATTCCTAGAAATTCACAAGCAACTTACACTGACAGTACATGAAATACAAGAACTTAACAAACCAATCACATGTAAAGAGACTGAATTAGTCATCAATAATCTCCCAACAAAGAAAAGTTCAAGACCAGATGGCTTCATAATTCAAAAAGAATTAATAGCATTTTGGAATAGCAATTCCAAAAAATTGAAGAGAAAGGGAAATGACCCAACACAATTCATGAGGACATCACCCTAGTAGCAAAGCCATCTAAAAACACTACAAGAAGAGAAAATACAGAACAGTCTGTTTAATGAACATAGATGAAAAAATTTTCAAGAAAATAGTTGCAAATAGATTCCAGTAGCATGTCAAAAGACTTATACATCATGACCAAATGGGATTTATTCTTGGTATGCAAGGCTGGTTCAACACAAGAAAATCAATCAATGTCATATACCACATTAACAAACTGAAGGAGAAAAAAGCACACAATCTTCTCAATTGATGCAGAAAAGGCACTCAACAACATCCAGCATTGTTTCTTGATAAAAACACTTCAAAAGATAGGCACAGAAGGGAGATTCCTCAGTATAAAGATATATTTGAAAAACCCACAGCCATCATTGTACTCAATGAGGAAAGCTTGAAAGCTTTCCCTCTAAGATCGGGGAATAGATAAGGATGTCCACTGTCACCACTGTTATTCAACATTATATTAGCGTTTCTAGGTAGAGCAATTAGACAAGAAAAAAACTAAAGGCATCCAAACAGGAAAAGAAGAAGTAAAACTCTCTCTATTTGCAGATGACATGATCCTACATTTAGAAAATTCTGAAATATCTATGAAAAGCTACTTGAGCTAATAAATCAGTTCAACAAAGTGGCAGGGTACAATATCAGCATGCAACAATCTGTAATGCTTTTGTTCTCTATTGTTGAAAAATCTGAGAAGGAAAATAGGGAAAACTTCCATTTACAATAGAAACAAAAACACTCAAATACCTAGGTTATTAATTTATCCAAAGAACAGGATGTATATGCAGAAAACTACAAAAGAATGCTAAAAGAAATCAATAAAGACCTAACCAAATGGAAAAACATTCCATGTTCATGGGTTGGAAGACTAAATATTGGGAAGTTGTCAATCCTACTCAAACTGATTAATAGATTCAATGCAATTATCAATCAAAATTCTAAAAGGCTTCTTTTCAGAAATAGAAAAGAAAATTACCAAGTACATTTAGGAAGACAAGAGCATATGGATAGCAAAAGCATGCTAAAAAAGAGGAGCGACATGGGAGGAATTTCACTGCCTGACCTTAAAACATGCAGAATAGAATGGAGAATCCAGAAATAAGCCCTCACTTCTATGGATAACTGTTTTTTTCACGGACTTACCAAGTCCGTGTGAATGGGACAAAACAGTCTCTTCAGCAAATGGTGCTGGGAGGACTGGATATCCATAACCAAAAGAATGAAAGAGGACCCCTATCTCACTCCCTACACAAGAATAAACTCAAAATGGATCAAAGACCTAAACAGAAAAGCCAGGATGATTAAAGCACTAGAAGAAAATGTATGGAAACATCTTCAAGATCTTCTGATAGGTGGTGGTTTCTTGGATCTTACACCCAAAGCATAAGCAACAACAACAAAAAATAGACAAATGGGACCTCCCCATAATTAAACACTTTTGCAGGACTTTGTCAAAAGGGTGAACAGGCAGCTAACTGAATGGGAGAAAATATTTGGAAATCATTATCTGATAATTGTTTAATATTCATTATATATAAAGAGATGTTACAACTCAACTATAAAAAGACAAATGGCACAATTTTAAAAATGGGCAAAAGACTTGAATAGATATTTTTCCAAAGATGAAATATAAATGGCAAAAAAAGAAAAAAGAAAAAATATTGAACATCACCAATGATTAGGGTATTGCCAATCAAACTGCAATGAGATCTCATTTCACACTTATCAGAATGGCCAGTATTAAAGAGACAGAACTACAAATGCTGGAGAGAATGTGGAGAGACAGGAACACTTATTCACTGTTGGTGGGAAGGTAGACTGGTACAGCCACTGTGGAGGACTGTTTGGCAGTTCCTAAAGAAGCTTTTGATAGATTTGCCATGTGACCCTTCAATACCAGAACTGAATATATACTCAGTTCTGCGAGCAGTGACTTCTGCACATCTATGTTCACAGCGGTGGTATTCACGATCACCCACAGTTGGAAACAATCTAGGTGTCCATCAACCAATGAATGGATAAGCAAACTGTGATGTAGTCACATGATGGACTATTATGTGGCTGTAAGAAAATAATTAAGTTGTCTAGCATATGACAACATGGATGAATCTGGAGAACATTATGTTGAGTGAAGCAAGCCAGACACAAAAGGACAAATACTGTATAATTTCATTACTATGAACTAGATATATTGTGTAGCATATTTTAAGATTTCTCTTAAATAGACTGTAATACAAAGACACTCATAAAGATCAATTAGATTAGTGGTTAATTGGGGCTAGGGAAGGCATACTAAGCTGGGTGGAGTTTTGCTCTTTGGAGTAATGAAATAAATCTAAAATTTTTTATGATGATGATTGCATAATATTGTGATCGTACTAAAAGCCATTGATTATACATTTTAGATAGATCATATGGTATGTGAATATATCTCAATGAAACTGCTTAATAAATAAATAATTGTTGAAGAATAGCGAGAAATTGCAGCTAGGAAAGGAGGGGAAACAGATTGAAAGTTGAAAATTTTTCTGGTTTGATTTTTATTATTATGATTGAAATAATGGAAAAGCTCTAATAATGACTGGAGTGATGAATGCAGAAGAAAGAAATAATATGGAAGGATTTTTACTTCAACATATGGGTGACTTACCTCCTGAGAACAGGTTTTATTTTGGATATTCCCTAGGAACCTTCTGAGTTCAGAAGGAAGGTAGTAAACCAGGGCAGGCCCCCGCTGGGCTTCTGTGCACCCACATCTCCCTGCACTCTGGGCTGGTGCACTGTTCTGGGTCTGCCAAGCCTCCAGGTGGCAGTGAGCTCCTGGACCAGCAAACTGTGGCTATCTCTTCACTGGACAGACCAGGGGTTGGTGCCGTGGAGGCAGGAGGACTCTGGCTAAGCGGAGTGATGTGGAAAGTCACATGCAGGCTTTGTGCTGCACCAGGAGTTTTCCCCTGCGATCCTCCAAGGGTCGGGGATAAAAGCCTGGGTCCAGGACTGCTGTGGCCCCGGGAGTCTGGGCTTGGGCTGGAGGCTCCCGAATCCTGCTCCTTCTGCTGGCCCTTTCCCCTGAAGCTTCAGGGTCACTGCGCTGAGGAGTCCACTTCACCAGGCTCATAGACTGGCCCTGAACGCTCCCAACACCGTCTTAGAGATGAAGACGCAGGGCAGGCAGGCGAGGGGCACATTTCCACCACCCAGCTGGGCCGGCGCTTCCTGCGCTGTGGCCCGCCCGCCTGCAGGGGGCGCGCAGCCGCCTTTTCTGAGGAAACGCCCGGAAACGCCTTCACTTTCCTGCGGGAGCGGAACAGCCTCGGCAGGAGGTGGAAGGCCTCGTTCCCGCGGGGCCGCTCGGCGGTGGGCGTGAGGAGAGAGCCCCTCTTCCCGCGTGGTGGCGCAGGGCTGCGGCTGCGTGGCGGTGCTTCGAGGGCTTTCTTCCCTAACGTGAGCGGAGGACTTCAGGTTCCTGCGCTGCCCGCGTTAGTTCATCGTCTCCTCTCAGGGGACGTTCAGGAGACGTGTTTGCCCAGAGCCCCCGCTCACTGAGGCTGCCAGTGCTGTGGGTTCAGGACTCTTGCTGGAGACAATCCTGACGGAGCTTCAGAGAGGAAAGACGTCCACAGCCCTGAAAGGGGTAGGAAAGTATTGCAGCTTCCCGTGGAGAGGTCGGGGCGGCGGGCGCGGCCGAGCCCTGGGCTGAGGGGAAGGGGCGCTCCTCGTGCGCGGCGCCCTCGGTGGTCACAGAGGGGCGCACTGTTCCTGCACCGCTGACAGAGTTGAAGGAAATGTTGACAGACTTACACGTAGGGGCAGTGCAGCTCCCAGCATTACCTTTAAGTGTTAGTAACCCCAAATTCCAACATTTATAATAATTTTATTTTCCTGGGTTTAATTAACCAAATGTAAATTTTTTTTGAAATATTTTTTTTAACTTTTCAAATGACAAAACTGCCACGTTGTACAGTTTCTCCTGACCAAGTGAGGATCATCCGTTCCTTTTAACTTGCTGACTTGTCTTTTGTTTCAGTTTGACTATTATGTATAAAAAAGATATAGAAACATGGATGTGGTACTCGCACAACCTGAGAATGTACTAAATGCTCTTGAATTTACAATTTAAATTGGTTAGTTGTTTGTTATATGAATTTTACAAGATATTTCTTCAGGTTGAGATGAATTTGTACGAAGTAAAATATATGCATCAACAAATATCAGATTTTGAAGTTTAAAATATGAATATAATTTTCAGTAGCTACCTCCATACTGCTGAAAAGTACAAAAGTTGCAATTTCTCCAGGACTTAAATTATGTTCACTTAAGAGCTGTGTCAGCGGTTTTTGGTAAATCGTATGTATTCATTGAAAATAAACTTCTGTGAAAATTTCAAAATTGACTTCATTTTGTATATTTCCTTGAAAAGGTGAAATCAGTATGTTTAGTCTCATCATTTGTGTATGCTTATTTTCTGTAATAATATTTGAATTGTAATGAACCTTTTTCAAATTCCTTTTTTCTTTCTCTACTTTCAATTTGAAAATTATTCAGATGTCTAAATTTTATATTAAGTAAACTGGCATCGATAGGCCTAATTACCATCCACCCTTATGAATTGTAATGATTTTTTGTTGAGATTTATTAATTTTTCTTGGTTCAGTATGTCCTGTCACACCAATAATTGGCATAAATATTTGTAATCTATTTTCAATGAAAAACTTTTTTTATCCTTATTTTTTAATATTACATTAAAAAATATGAGTTCCTCATATACTCCCCACCCCCCTCACCCCACTCCTCCCCACATAGCAACAATCTCATCCATCATCACGAGTCATTCATTGCACTTGGTGAACACGTCTCTGAGCACCACTACACCTAATGGTCAGTAGTCCACATCATAGCCCACACTCTCCCACGTTCCAGCCAGTGGGCCATGGGAGGATATACAATCTCTGGTAACTGTCCCTGCAGCATCACTCAGGACAACTCCAAGTCCCGAAAACGCCTACAGATCTCATCTCTTCCTCCCATTCCCCACACCCAGCAACCACCATGGCCACTTTCTCCACACCAATGCCACATTTTCTTCAATTACTAATCATGATAGTTCATGAATAGAATATCAGTAAGTCCACTCTAATCCATATTCTATTCCTTCATCCTGTGGACCTTGGAATGGTTGTGTCCACTCCACATCTATATCAAGAGGGAGCTTAGATTCCACATGGATGCTGGATGCAATCCTCCTGCTTTCAGTTGTAGGCCCTCTTGGCTCCATGGTGTGGTGGTTGACCTTCTTCAACTCCATGTAAGCTGAGTGGGGTAAGTCCAGTAAACCAGAGTTGTAGAATTTGAAGATTGTTGAGGCTCAGGGCCTGACTATAATGGTCAGTCCAGAGATTCAGGTCCCCTGGGTATATATTAAACACCAGCACAAACTATAGTTCTGGTAAAAGTAACAGGAGAGGCTTGTGAAAAAAGATCACATCTGAGTCCAGCTCCATCACAAAGAAACGCAAACTCCAAAGAAGGGCCATCTGACATGGCACTGAACTCCATCTGCCATGACCATAGAACCTGTGGGTCTCTGTAGCCCCAGAAGAACCAATACCTGGGATTGTATCTACTTTATCTGTTTCTGGGACTCTACTGAGGTGTGCATAAGGGCAACTCGTCTGATGACCTCCCGGCTCTTTTTGGAGACTCATAGCCATATAAACTTATTCGTCATTTCCATTTCCCCCTTGATTCAGGTCAAAAAGCATTTTTAACTCCTGGTATATGTGGACTGAGATATTCTGCTGGTCCAAGTTGACCCTTTTATTCAAGGACATTTTCTAGTTACATTATCAGTTTGGTAGTAATTACTTGGTATTAATTCCTTGGCACCAGGGAAGGAATTAATAGCACTACTGATTGATGTGTTCAGCGTAGGAGTCATGTCCCACGCTGGGGGAAGGCAATGCATTTACATGCTGAGTTTGGCTTCGAGACTGGCCACATTTGAGCAACAGGGAGGCTCTCAGGAGGTCACCAATGAGAAACTTTTGATCTCACTATAGTGTATTTCTTCAGTTGATACCATGTATACATTAAGCATTTTGATATTATATAAACAATCCATTAAGGTTAACTTGTGTGTGCAGTGCCCTGATTACATTTACTCCCATCCCTGCTTGACCCATAAAGAAAATTCCAGCATTTCATAACCCCCAGCAATTTTCCCACCTTGCAAATCCCTGCTGTGATCAAGTCATTACCTCATGCCTCCATAGTCCCTAATATCTTCCAAGATACTCTTCAAGGGGCAAGAGCTCCTGAAACACGTATGTGCAGACTAGCAAAACCAAAAATAAAAAATCTGAACTGAGGTCTGAGCCACCTCTGGAAGCCATAAAGAGTGATCCTAAGTAATTCTGGAGTAGCATACCCTTGACCTGGGATAGGGAATTTATGTAATGTCCTACTCCATGTCTTTGAACCTGGGTCAAAGGGTAGTCAGTGTCCACAACATGCAGCAATGGAAGGAGTTCCTGTGAGAAACTGAAATACAGATATCTTGCTGTTTCCACAAACACCTCAAATCCCTCAGGACATCAAAGGCATAGTGTTATTAATATAATAATTGCCTGTTTTCTCTTTAATAAAATCCAGATGCTTAAAAGTCAATTGCTTTCTCAACTTTGGTTGCATAGCATTGAAGTAGATTTGGCCTCAATACTTTAGTAGCATGGTAGCAAATGGGTGTTTTTCAAAGTCATTTATTTTGAAATAATATTAAAGATATGAAAAACTTCAGTAGGAGTGGGTGTAGCTCAGTGCTTGAGTTCATGCTTCCTATGCACAAGGTCCTGAGTTCAATCCCCAGTACCTCTTAAAAAAATTGCAGGAGTAGGTACAAAGAACTCCCAGTCCCTTCCTTAGATTCACCAGTTGTTTCCCCAGTTATCTTAATTTTATCCCATTTGCCCACTAATAAACATTTCACAAAAATATATGTATCTGCAAAGCAAGGACACTCTACTAGAACACTGCAAATAAAATCAGCTTTGCTTCAATGCTGTAATCCCTTTCATGAACGCCTTTAACTTTTATCTACTGCCTCCTCCTTCTCAAACTCTCTCAAAAATACATTTTTCCAGTCAGCTTTATCCAGTCAACTTCAATATGGAGCTCCTCCTGAGAAGTTCTTTCATGTTCACATTTTTGAGAAATTTAAGGAACACAAATGACCCCAGTCTTTGCCCAGTGTTTCTTTTTGAGATTGAGTCCCTATATTCAGACCATCAGGAGACTTAGGAGTGCAGCCCATCAGTAGAGGTATGAGATTCCCTTTTGCTTCAACCTCTGGCAATGTGAACTTGATAACCCCATGAAGTTTCTCTCAGGTTCCTTCTCATGCAAAAACATGTTTTCACTTTACAGTGAGTGACATATTCTGAGGACATATTCTGAATGCAATACTGTAGTCCCCAACCATCCTTCACCCACCATCTTCTCATCTAAATTAATTACCACTCTGAAGGTTGTCAGATGGTAATATTTTTCCATTTCCAGCACTGCTGCTATATATCTTACATAGCTTTCTACCTTACAAAGGCTTGCTTGTTTCCTGTTTATTTTTTATAGCACTACCGATTGATGTGTTCAGTTTTTCTCATCTGTTATCAGGTTATTTTAATGCACAAATTTCCCCAGATTGCACTAGTGGGATACCCTTCAAGTTGATTCAGTGAGGCCCAGGTAGCTCATCTGTACTTAGTCTAGGAGGAATTCACAGAAAAGGGGTTAAATTGTTCCTGACTTCATTGTCCAAATTGCATGAAATGTCACAGGTTCTGTTTATTTCATCAAGTCTTATGGGCATCCATTATTGTATATTTAAAATTCACCCTTACCCTCCTAAATTTTCTTTTGGTGTACTCTCTTGTCCATATGTCAATGCATCCAAAACCTAAAACACTCTCTTAGACAAAACTATCTCCCCCTGTCATTCTTTAAGTTTGTTGATGGCTTCCCACTGTCTTTAGGACAAAGACCATAGAGCTTACAATGGCCTTCAGGTCCTGAATACATCCATTTCCTTCAGTTCCTTCTGCTCTTAGTTTCTGCAAAGAACAGTCTGATATTGCTTGGGTTTTGTACATTTTTCCAGTAAACCAGTTCCTATCCCAAGCACATTTTCTAAGACTTTGCCCAGTTAAATGTTTAAGGATTCAGCTATAGATGATTTTTTCCAAGGTTTGTCCCACCTGAACTAAGGAAGTCCTTTGATACTAAGGGAACAATTTAATATGGTCATTTTAACTTTAAATTCACTTCTAAATCAAACTGAAACACCACAGGGGTGGATGGTTGACTGATTTGCCTGTATAATTCCACTGACTCTAACAAATCTTTACTTCCCTTGGAAAATGGCCAGACTGGCAAGACAAAGCATGACCTAAAAGTATGAGTCAGCTAAAAAATAGAATACATGATTACCTAAATTATTTTTATAAAAATCTGCACTAAGTTTTTGCTTTTTGTTTTTCAGAGCAGTGAATTTTTAAGAGTAAATATTATCAAGACGGCAAGGTATTTTTCTAGGAATTGGTCCATGTCGTCAAAGATATCTAATCTGTTGTGGCACAATTGCTTAAAGTTTACTTTTAAATCCCATTTTAGCAGTGTCACCACTTTCATTACTAAGTTTAGTGAATTGATTCTTTCCTTTATTCTTTTTTTAAAGATTTATTTTATTATTTCTCTCCTCTTCTCCCTCACCCCCACAGTTGTCTACTCTCTGTGTCCACTCCCTGTGTGTTCTTCTATGTCTGCTCGCACCCTCAGAGGCACCAGGAAACTGCATCTCTTTTTTGTTGCATCATCTTGCTGCATCAGCTCTCCATGTGTGGTGCCACTCCTGGGTTGGCTGTGATTTTTTTTGTGTGGGGTGGCTCTCCGTGCAGGGTGTACTCCTTGTACATGGGCACACCCACATGGGGGACACCCCTGCATGACACAGCACACTTTGCATGTGGCAGCTGTGCACATGGGCCAGCTCACCACACGGGTCAGGACCCTGGCCCTCCCATATGGTAGGCAGATGCTCTATCAGTTCAGCCACATCTGCTTCCCTTTCCTTTATTCTTAATCAGTCTACCTATAGGATTTTCAGTTCTGTTGATCTTTTCAAATAAACACATTTTATTAATAGCTGTGTTGAGTCTATTAATTTTCTATTGTCTCATTTATCTCTGCTCTAATCTTCATTTCCTTCGTTTTGCCAGTTTTGGGTTTAGTTTGCCTTTCTTTTCATATTTCCTTGAGGTGTAAAATTATGTTATTAATTTGAGATGGTTATTTGTTAAATTAAGGTATTTTTGGCTACAAGTTTCTCTCTTAGTAATGTTTTCTTTGCATCCTTTAAGTTTTGATATGTTCTGTATTCATTTTTGTTGATCACAAAGTGTCTTCTAATTCCCCTCAAGATTTCATCTGTGACCCGTAGGTTGATTTGAGTGTGTGATTCAATTTTCACATATTTGCGGAACTTTCTAATTTCCCTTCTGGTATTAATTTCCAGTTTCATGCCCTTCTCTTATTAATTTCCAGTTTCATGCCACTTTGGTCAAAGAAGTTTCTCATAATTTCAGGGTTTCTGTGTATGTTGTGGAATAACATAGAGTCTATTCTAGGAATGTCCCATGTGCACTTGAGAAGAATATATTCTACTGGGTCCTGTTGGCTTAGAGTGTTGTTCAAGTTCTCAATAGCCTTATTAACCATCTGTATGGTTTTTTATCCATTTATGAAAGTGGGAAATTAATTTTCCAAATATTATGGTAGAACTATTTGTCCCTTTAAATCTGTCATTTTTTCCCTCTATATATTTAAGTGCTCTGTTGTTTCTTGCATATATGTTTATAATTATTATATGTTCTTGATGTATGGACCCTTTTATGGATATATAAATACTTATTTGTCTTTGTAACCATGTTTATTTAATTTTTTTCTGATAACTCAAGTGAGTCTAACTCTCTTTGTTATTATTTGGGTGCAGTGTCTCTCAGTATTGTCCATTCTTTTACTTTCAATCTTTCTGGGCATTTGGATCTAAAGTGGGTCTGGGGCCAGGATACTTCAGTGGTTGAGCACCTGCATCCTGTGTACAAGGTCCTCAGTTCATGCCCTGGTACCTCCTAAAAATATATATATATAAAAGTACATCCCTTACAGGCTATAATTTGTTGCATTACCATTTATGCTAAAGTCTTTTTTAATGAAGTGATTACTTTAAATGAAAAAGTATTAAACTAAATAATTAGAGCAGATACTGGCATCATGTATAAAATTACTTACAACTAAAGAATTAGAATTTCTACTTTACTTGTTTTTTATATTTTTTTGTTTAATAGTTTTAATTGAAACTTTTTAGTGTATGATTTAAATTCTCTTCTCAATTCCTTTTTTTTTTTGCTATTTTTTAACATTATCAAAATAATTTTAACTTACAGGACAACTGCAAATATAAAAATACTTACATACATCCGTGCTTCTCATACCCAGATCCACTACTTTTAATATTTTACCACATTTGCAGTTCTTTTCCTCTTCCATTCTTCCTTCTCCCTTCCTCTCTCCTAAACATTGAGTCAGTGGATACACCATGCTCCTTGAACACAATACTTCCCATGTACATTTCCTAAGAACCAAGATCTTCACTAATGTAACTGACTTGTGTACAGTTAAAAATATTTAATATTGCTATAAAGCATAGTCTATATTCCAGTTTTTTAATATGTCCCCAATAAAGTCTCTTTCAGTCTTTTCTCCTCCATTATTAGATCCCACCTAGTATTTTGTGTTGCATTTAATCATCATTGACTTTACTTGCTACTTTTTTATATTGTAGAAACATATATACAACATATGCTTTACCATCTCAATCACTCCCAACCATACCATTCAGTAGGATGAATTACATTACTGTATTAAGGTCACCACCATTCATTACACAAACTTTCCTATCACCCTAAACAGAAAACCTGATTCCATTATGCATTCACTTCTCCTTGACCCTCTCACCTGCACCCGGTAGCTGTAATCTACTTTCTGTGTCTGAACTTGCCTATTCCAGTTATTTCAAAGGAGTGAGGTCATGCAATATGTCTCTGTGTCTGACATTTCACTCAATGTCATTTTTTCTAGGTCATCCACATAGTGTAGCATGTATCACGATTTCATTCCTTTTACAACTGAATAATATTCTCTTGTACATATACATACCGCATTTTTTATTCATTTAATTGTGAATTACAAAACTATTGTTTGAATTATTCCTCTTCCATTCTTTGGCTCTATACCTAGAAAGAGACTGCCAGGTCATATGAGAGTTGTGTGTCCTCCAAAATATTTTCCACATGGTTGCATTGTTTTTTATTTCCCACCAAAAGTGTAGAAGGTATCTGATTTTCTGCCTGTTCACCAATATTCTTTTTTTTCTCTTTTATCACTAGACTTTTAGCATTGTGGAACCATGTATAAAAATGCTGCTCTTTTTACATTATGATCATTTTTCTAATTACATCTCATTTCTCTCACAGTGATAGTTAAATCTCATTATAGTTAATGGTATATCCATTTTCTGCTGTGACCATTTTATCAGTAACCCCTTGTGTTATAATATCATTACTTGACAAAATTATAGCTATTTGTTAAAAATAATAACTGTTACCATGATTTCACGTTCTTCAATGCTTTTTTTCAAGAAATCAATATTATTTTGACATGTTTATAAAAGCATACAATTCATCCCAAGTGTATATTCAGTGGTATATGGTATAATCACATGGTTGTGCACTTATCACTTCAATCAATACTAGAGCTCTTTCATTTAAATAATAATAATACACACACACAAACCTAGAAAATTCATCACCTCTTAATCTCTTTCTATTTCCCCTGCTGTATATAGCTGCTATTTCTGTCTTTTCTTGCACAATTATTTTTTTATCTAGCAGTTTTACTGAGATATCGTCACATGCCATATGATCTAGCTAAACCATGGAATCAGTGGCTTAGTAAAATCACAATGCTGTGCTTTCATTGTCACCAAAAATATAGAACTATTTCATTACTCCAGAAAGAGAAACTCCACACCCCTTAACACATGTTCTGTAGCCCTATATAACCGCTGATCAAATTTCAAAAATTAACTCAAAATGCACCAAGGACCTGAATATAAAAGTAACTACCATAAAACCCCTCAAAGAAAATGTAGGAAAACATCTTCAAGATCTTGTAATAGGTGGTAGATTCTTAAACCTTAAACCCAAAGCATGAGCAACAAAAGAAAAAATACATAAATGGGACCTCCTCAAAATTAAACTCTTTTGCACCTCGAAGGACTTAGTCAAAAACATCATTCCCTTTATGGCTGAATAATATTCCATTGTGCACATACCACTTTTTGTTTATTCATTCATTTGTTAATGGACACTTAGGTTGCCTCCACCTTGTGTCTACTTTGAACAATGCTGTGGTAAGCATTGTTGTACCAATATCTATCTGAGTTCCCTGCCTTCAGTTCTTTTGAGTATATTCCAAGAAGTGGGATTGTTGGTTTTATGGTAATTCTGTTTTTAACTTTCAGTGGCACGTCCAAGCTGGTTTCTGAAGAGTCCATACCATTTTACAATGCTGCTATCAATGTATTAGGATTTCTATTTCTTTGTAGCTTCACCAACATTTACTGTTTTTTGTTTTGTTAGTGATCACCATCTAGTGGATGTGAATTGGTATCTCATTGTGGTTTGGATCTGCATTTCTCTGATAACCAATGATTTTGAGTATCTTTTCATGTGCCATTGACTATTTGTATATCTTCTTTGGAAAAATTCTACTTAAATCACTAGTGAAGCCTTATTGTCCTTGACTTCACTACATTGCAAGATTTGCTTGTTTTTTCTTCAAGCAATTTTATTAAGATATACTCACATACTATACAATCCAACTAACATATGCATTAAATGGCTTTTGTAAAAATGAATGCCTTGCGCATTCATCTCTACACTCTATTTTAAAGCATTTTCATTACTCCAGAAAGAAAAACCTTACTCATTAGCAGTCAACACTCAATTCCTCTGTCCTTCCCCTGCCATTCATAACCACTAATCTAATTCCATCTCTACATATTTATTTATATATACATTTTATATAAATGGAGTCTAACAATATGTAATTCTTTGTGTCTGGTTTATTTCACTCAAAAATTTTTTTTAACCATTGATGAAAAATATTAATATTTTAATATTCTCTACAGCTTTAGGTGTTTTTTTCACCCAAATATCACCCTATTTTTTAATATCATGTGATATTAACATACATTTGTTCTGATTCAGGGAAGAATATGCTTGAATTTGTACTATTTTTTAAATATACTTTTTAAATTTTTTAAAAAAAGAAACATAGATTACATAAATTTTACATAAAAAATTAGGGGAACTCCCATATATCCCAATCCCTAGCCCTCATTTTCCCACATCAACAATATCCTTAATTATTGTGGTACATTTGTCACAATTGATGAACACATTGTAGAGCATGCCACTAAGTGTTGATTTTAGTTTACATTGTAGTTTACACTTCCACACATTTTTGTAAGTTATTGCAAGATATATGATGGCCTATACCTGTCATTGCAATGTCATTCATGACAATTCCCAAGTCCCAACAATATCCCCAAATTATACCTCTTTTTCCTTCTGCCTTCTTGTCAGAACCTCCAGTGGCCACTGCCTCCACAATGATAAGAGTTCTTCCATTGCTAGGATCACAATAAATCTGTAGTAGAAGAACAGTAAGCCTACTCTAATCCATCATTCATTCCCCAATCCTGAGGATTCTGGGATGGTGATGCCCACTCTGCCTCTATTTGAGAGGAGGCTTAAATCCCATGTGCCAATGGATGGGCCTATCTTGAGTGTAGTTGCAGACTTTCTCTGTTTCTTCAGATGGTAGTTGTCAATTATCATCTGGTTAGGTGTCCTAGGTGAGTCCAATGAACCGGAGAGTAGCTGTTGCAGACCTGTTGAGATTCAGGACTCTCCTCGTACATGAAGAGCCCAGAGATTTGAGTCTCTAGTACTAACTAACTGGAAGGGGCAAAAGAGCCATGTTAGGAAAACCACCAGTGAGCCCAACTCTGTCACATGGAGTGTAAATTCAGTGTAGGGCCTGCTGGCAGAGTGCCATATTCTTGAGCTGTCTGCCCTGCCTATATCGTCCATTTGACAAGAAAGAGAAAAGAACACCAACTCAGTGGGAGGAATTACTTGATAACCATATATCTGATAGGGACTAATATCTAACATTTATAAAGAAATCCTATACCTCAAAAATAAAAATAACAGACAACCCATTTTTAAAAAATGGGCAAGAGATTTGGATGCACATTTCTCTAAAGAAGAATTACAAATGTCTGAAAAGTACACAAAAACATACTGAACATCACTAGCTATTAGGGAAATGCAAATCAAAACTACAAGAGGTATCATCTGACACCCATTAGACTGGCAGCTATTTAAAAAAGAGGACTACAAGATTTGGAGAAGATGTGGAGAAATGGGAATCCTTATCCACTGCTTGTGGAAATATAGAATTGTTGCAGCCATTGTGGACAATTTGATGGTTCCTCAGGAAGCTAACTATAGAACTGCCATATGATCCCGTAATCCTTCTTCTGGAAATATACACAGAAGAATTGGAAGCAGGGCCACAAACAGATATATGTACACCAATGTTCATAGTGGCATTATCCACTATTGACAAAAGTTAGAAACAACACAAATATCCATCAAGAGATGAATGGATAAATTGTGGTATATACATCCAATGGAGTATTACTTAGATGTAAGAAAGAATAGGATAACATGGATGAATCTTGAAGACCTTACATTGAGGAAAGCAAGTCAGGAAATGAAGGACAAATATTACATGATCTCATTGATATAAATTAAGTACATTCAACAGACTTAGAGGGTTAAAGTCTGAAAGATAGGTTTACAGGAGACAGGAAGAAGGTTGTGACAAAGCTGTGATAAGGTGGAAGGCTGTAGTTGTGCAGTGGCTGGGTATAATACAGTGAAGTGATGCTACTGGGCTGAGTGGTACTGGTCTCTGATGGGGGAGGGTGGGGAGGGTGGGTCTGACTGTGTGGAACTGGGGGTAAGGTTGAGGGAGTAAGCAAGTGAACTATAGGGATATGCAGGTATATGGTTAAGGGACAACATTGGGAATGTTCTTTTGGCAAATATGGCTGGGGTGGGTTACTGGTTTTAGGTGTTGGATGTGCGGGGCATGTGGGACAGAGCACACGTGGGGCAGGGTTCTAGGGAATATGTAGTGTTCCTCTGGTCATAGTGTGTTGTATCAGTGGCTCGAGACTCATATAATGAGTGGGAATGTGTTGGATTCCCATCCTGGGTTGTCCTGGTATGATCTCAAATAGAAGGGCAGGAGTCTTTTCAGAGCATAGGCAGTGCCTGGTAGGGGAGGACAAGCCAGAATGTCAAACCCTCAATGCTGTTTACAAGTAACTATGAATCTTGTCCTTCAATGAATTCATCTTGATGGTTACCATGGGTCTGGAGGGGAGAGGGAGGGAGGAATAAAATAAATGAAACATGGTTCATTTTGGAGAGATGGAATGTTCTACATGATCCTTGAATGATGGATACAGACCATGTCAAACTTCATCAAAATCTATAAAAGTATATGGTACAAAATGTAAACCATACTGTGAATCACTGAACACAGTTACTAACAGTGTTTCAATATTTGTACATCAATGTTAACAAATGTAGCTTCACACATAAAATGTTATTAGTAAGGGAAAGGGGAAATGGGGAGGATGTTGGGTCTATGGGAATCACCTATATTCTGTACCTGACTTCTCTTTTTTTATTTCCCTTCCCTTTCCCCCACCCTGCTGTTGTTTCTTGGTGTTGTGTTATTTTTTTGTTTTTTGTTTTTGTTTTTTTTTAAATGTTTGTGTCCATTTGCTTTGTGATCTTCTGTATCTATTTCTCTTCTTGTCTTTCTTCTCTAGGATTCACCAGGATTCAATCCTGGGGACTTCTGATGTGGAGAGAGGTTCCCTGTCAGTTGCACTACCTCATTTCCTGGTCTCTGCTGTGCTTCACCTTGATGCTCCCCTTCATCTCTCTTTTGTTGTATCATACCTTGCTGTGTGACTCACTTGCATGGGCATCTGCTCACTTCATGCACTCTTGACTTGCTGTACATGCTCTCAGCTTGTCCCATGAGCTCTTGCACAGGCACTTGGCTCACGATGTGGACATTCAGCTTGCCATACAGACACTCATGTGGGCATTCAGCTCACTGTGCAGGCACCCATTTGGCCACTTGCCTTGCCATCCAGTCACTCAGTTCACTGCATGGGTGTATAGCTCATTGCATGGATGCACTGCTCACTATGTGGGCACTTGGCTCACTGTGTGGGCACTGGCTCACCACAGAGGCTCACTTCTCTTCTTTTTCACCAGGAGGCCCCAGTGATCAAACTCAGGTCCTCCCATATTGTAGATGGAGGCCCTATCACTTGAGCCACATCTGCTTTTCTGTAACCTAAAGCTGCTTTGAAGACAAAATGAAAAAATAACAGGGTGAAAAAATGTAAGATAATGTCACTGTACATATAAGACAACCAATCTTAGAATATTTGTACTATTGACTACACTTATTCACTAGGTTATATAGTCTTATGTTTCATCCCCTAGGTTTCCTTCTAGTGATATACATGAATCAAGACTTTCCCTTTCAACCACAACCCCACTCACATATTAGTTCTGTGAATTACAATCACTGTAATGTGCTGTCATCACCTCTACCTATTTCCAAACCTTAACAATCAAATGTATTACAAATCCTGCACAAGTTAAGCCTCAGCTTCCCATTCTTTAGCCTCAATCTTTCTTCTGGTGATCTATATTCTAGCCATCCCATGAGTATACTGATTATATTTAATTCATATTAGTGAAATAATATATCATTTGTCCTTTTGTATCTGGCTTGTTTCACTCAACATAATGTCCTCAAGATTCATCCATGTTTACACATGCATCAAGAATTATTTTTTGGGGGCGGTAGTGTTGAATGGGACTTCATATTTTTTGAATGTAATATTTTTTAAAAAATGAATAAAAAAAGAATTTATTTCTTCTTACAGTTGAATAATATTCCTTTGCATGCATATACCACATTTTGTTTATCCATTCATCTGCTGATGGATAACTGGCTTCTTTTCATCTTTTGGCAATTGCGAATAATGGTCATATGAACATTGGCATGCAAATGTCTTTTTGAGGGCCTGCCTTCAGTTCTTATGAGTACATATCTAGTGGTGGGATTGACAGGTCATATGGCAGATCGATATTTAACTTAGGAACCATCAGTCTTCCCCAGCAGTTGCACCCTTCTATAATCCCACTGGCAGTGAATAAGTGTTCCTCTTTTTCCACATCCTCTACAACACTTGGAGTTTTGTTTTTTAGTGTTCACTCAAAAATACATGAGACAGTATCTCATTGTAGTTTTGATTTGCATTTTCCTTACAGCTAGTGATGTTGAACATTTTTTTCATGTTTTTGCCATTTTTATGTCCTCTTTCAAAAAATGTCTATTCAAGTCTCCTGTCAATTTTTACTTGGATCATTTGTCTTTTTACAACTGAGTTCTAGGATCTCTTTCTATGTCATGGATATTAAACCCTTTGCGTTGGGAGGTTTTTGATAACATAATACCTGTTCTTGATCTTTTGAGACCGTCTCTTTCTTCTTGAGTCAGTGTAGTCAATTTGTGTGTTTATGGGAATTTGTCCATTTCATGTCAGTTATTTCATTAGTTAGCATACAGTGAATCTTAATATCCTCTTATAATCCTTTTTATTTTTGTAAGTTCAGCAGCAATATTCCTCCTTTCAATGCCAATGATTTTTATTACTTACATCCTCCCCTTTTTTGATCAGTTTGTCATAAGTTTGGGTATTTTATGTTTTCATTTTCTTTTATCTATTGATATTTCCAAATTTCCTGTGATTTCTTTTATCCATTGGTTCCTTAAGAGTATATTGCTTAACTTACACATATTTGTGAATTTTCTTATTATGTTACTGATTTTTAGTGGCATTTCACTTTGGTCAGATAAGATTCTTTATATGATTCTAGTCTTTTAAAATTTATTGAGACTTGTTTTGCAATATAACATATAGTCTATCCTAAGATATGATCCTATGCACTTGAGAAGAATATGTACTCTGTTGTTTTCAAACAGATTTTTGTTATGTATTTTGCACACACTCTCTCTATATTATGTACTTCTATATGGGTCTGCTGGGTCTAGTTGGTACATAGTATTATTCTGGTCTTATATTTCCATTTTGGCTTTCAGTTAGAAAGTGCTAGCTGATATTGAAAATAGTTTATTGAAATCTTCTATTTATATAGACCCACCTATTTCTCCCATCAAATCTGAAAATGTTTGCTTCATATATTTTGGGCCTCAGAATTATGTACATATATTTTAAAAATTGACCCTTTTATCAATATGTTCTGTCTTTCCTTGTTCCTTCTAAGAGTATTTGACTTTGTCTAATTTGTCTAATGATAATTTAGCCATCCCCACTCTGTTCTGGTTACTATATTTGTGACATATTTTTCATACTTTCACTTTTGACCACTTTGTGTCTTTGGATTTAAGATGTGGCTCTTGTAAGCAGAATGTAGTTGAGTCATGCATTTATTTTTTTTCTAATTTCTGCCTTTTTTTTTTAAGATTTATTTATTTATTTAATCCCCCCGGTTGTCTATTCTCTGTGTCTATTGCTGTGTCTTGTCTCTTTGTCCGCTTCTGTTGTCGTCAGCTGCACGAGAAGTGTGGGCGGCACCATTCCTAGGCATGCTGCACTTTCTTTCGTGCTGGGCAGCTCTCCTTATGGGCGCACTCCTTGCACATGGGACTTCGCTACGCGGGGACACCCCTGTGTGGCAGGGCACTCCTTGTGTGCATCAGAACTGTGCATGGGCCAGCTCCACACAGGTCAAGGAGGCCCACGGTTTGAACCACGGACCTCCCATGTGGTAGACCGATACCCTAACCACTGGGCCAAGTCCGGTTCCCAATTTCTGCCTTTTGTATGGGATATTTATGTCATTTAATATAAAAATAACTACTGGTAATGCAGAACTCTGCCATTTTGCTATTTGGTTTTTTAAGTCTTTCTTATACCTTTTACTGCCTCCTTTTGTACTAGTTGCTGGTTTGTAGTTAACCAATTAGAATCCCCTCTCATTCGGTTAAGTAGTACTGTCATTTATGATTACCTAGGTAAGTACCTGTACTGGAGATCTTTATTTTTTTTTTCTTACTACTTTAATCATCTGCCTAGTGTCCTCTCCTGTCAGTCTGAAGAATTCCCATTAGTTTGGCTTGTAGGGCAGGTTAAGTGGTAATGAATATGCAGCTTTTGTTTATCTGAGAATGTCTTAATCTGCTCAGTTTTGAAAGAGAACTTCTCTGGATATAAAATTCTTGATTCTAATTCTTTTCTTTGAGCACTTTATAAATATTTCTTCCCATTGCCTTCTTACCTCCAACATTTTTTATGAGAAATTGGCACTTAATGTTATTGGGGCTCCTTTGTACATGTCACATTGCTTCTCTCCTGCAAATTTAAGTGAAAGTTCTTGGGAAAGTTCATTAAAAATGTAATGCAATTGAGAAGGAAATTAGGTTCCTTCTGTGAAATTATGACTAATTAGACTATACAGTACTTTTGTCTAAATCAGACAGCTCAGTAGTAGGACGTCTCATGGATAGTGAAGACATTGACTAATCTCTAGGAACTTTATATAATTTCTGAAATGTGTATATTAATAACATTTTACCCATAAAAATGTAAACAGAACAAAGTTTGAAAATCTTTTAAATTTAGCAACACTGTCCTTGGAACTCATAACATATCAAAGAAGCCTCTACCTAGTACCTCTCCTTTTCAAAGTGAAAGAACAATTCCTTTGAGATCAGTAAGATGTCATTTAGGATTACATTTTGTGAAGGCAAAGCATCAATAAGTTGTCAGATTGAACATTTTAAAAATAGAATCATGGGTCACTGTGAAACAATACTTATTTCCCTCTTAACCAAGTGACATTGAAACATTTTGAAAGTAAATAAAGGAGTAAAAATGAGAAGCAATCAAGACTCTTATATTACTCTTAATCATAGAAGAGGGAGGAAAATACCAGAAAAAAAGTGATGATCATTTTAGGCCCCAAGAAAATTGAGAAAGGCAGACATCATTCCATTGCAGATCACTGTCTTTCAACATAACAGTCTGGAGAACCCCTGGCTTTGTATTTCTAGACTCTCTGTCCTTTCACCATAAAACAAACATCTCAGATATGTAGAGATCTGAGAGGCAGTACCTGTTGGCCACAAGTGTGGTGTTTGGAAGCTATATATACTCCAGAAAAACATGCTCTTAAATTTAATCCATTCCTGTGGTTGTGGATCCACTGTAAGTTGGAACTTTTGTTGAGTCTTCTACAGTTAAGGTGTGACCCACACAATCTGAATGGGTCTTATCATCTTACTAAAGTTGTTTGTAGGAGAATGAAATTCAGACACAGAGAGAAAACCAGGAAAGCAAAAAGCAGAAATCAACAAAACCTGGAATAGAAAGGAAAGATGGCAAATGCCACCATGTGCCTTTCCACATGGCATAGGAACTAAGGTTTGATGGTGGCCAGTCTTTGGGAAGAAAACATTGCATCACCTTGATGATCCCTTGATTTGGTTGATTTACTTTGGTTTGGTAGATATTTTCATGGCCTCAAAACTTTAAGCTAAAAACTCCCATTATTTAAGCCAACTCAGTTTCATGATATTTATAGGAACATCCTAGAAAACTAAAACATCAAGTTCTCTAGGAAATGTTTTCATTTCAAAGAATGTGCAATATTGGTTCAAAATTTTTTTTGCCAGTTTAAATAATAGATACCTCTGAATTCACAATCTGTGTATAAGTTATCTGTCTGCAAATCACATGTGATTTCATCATTGGAGTAATAAGATCTGTGTGTGGAAGGAGAGGATTTTTCCAAGGCAAAATCCACTTAAGTTTGAGGAAACTGTGCTTCAATATAAGGAGGAGCATGGAAAGTGGGAGTACAGGAACTTGGTAGTGTCAACCTCAGATTTTTTTAAGTGAAAGATATTTTCTGAAATGACACCAAGGACAATGGGAGAACATTCTAAAAACGTCATTATATTTTGCTTTATCAATCTCTGTTCTTATGTTTTATGTTCTTATTCTAATGTTCTTATTCTGTTCCTTTTTTCCAAGATTTATTTTTTATTTTATTTCTCTCCCCTCCCCCCCAGTTGTCTGCTGTCTGTGTCCATTTGCTGTGTGTTCTTCTGTGACCACTCTATCCTTATCAGCAGCACTGGGAATCTGTGTTTCTTTTTGTTGCATCTTCTTGCGGTGTCAGCTATACATGTATGCAGTGCCCTTCTTGAGCAGGCTGCACTTTCTTTTGAGCTGTGTGGTTCTCCTTGTGGGATGCACTACTTGTGTGTGGGACTCCCCTATGTGGGGGACATCCCTGTGTGGCACAGCACTCCTTGCGTGCATCAGCACTGTGCAGGGGCCAGCTCCACACAGGTCAAGGAGGCCTGGGGTTTGAACTGTGGACCTCCCATGTGGTAGATGGATGCCCCATCCATTGGGCCAAGTCTTTTTCCCTGTTCTTATCTCCTATATTCTTATTCTTATGTTATTCTGCAAATACCTTGGCCTCAGAAAAAGAATGAACATTTACATATTGGAGTTACAATTTGAGAAGACATTTATCCTGGCAGGTAGCCTTTCATTATTCCTCTAAACTTAGACTACATGGGAAAATTCATAGGAGAGAAATCCTATGAATATAATGAATATGGGAAAGAATAGGAGAGCATTGCTCTTTACAGATGCCAATGTTCACATTAGTGGCAGATGATATAAATCTTGTGAGCATGGGAAGCACTTAGCCAGATTGCTAATTTGTATTTCTATAAAAGAACTCACATGGGAGAGAGACACTATGTCCTTAATCAGTGCGGAAGGGCCTGTGTCCTAATGTGACATTTTTTAGAATTCATATATATTAATGTGTCAAGTGTAGAAGAATTTACTGCCACAACACTAACTTTAAAACCAGCCAGAGAAGGGGAGAAATTCTGTATCAATGTAATCCATATGGAAATATTTTTGTTTATAAAATATCCTTAAATAAGATGACTGCACTGCACTGGAGAGAAACTCTAGGTCTGGAATCACTGGACATTAGCAATCAGTACCCTCCAGCTTTTGTGTATGCAAGGAAGCTCTCAATAGGAATAATCCCCAAATGGGAAATAAGACAGGATGTCTTTACCAGAAGTTTGATGCCTCTTGAGGAGTTCCAAATAATTCAACCTGGAAAAGCCACTTAGTGAAATATGTATGAGGAATTCCTTTGCTCAAAGAGCAACTGTCATAGAATATATGAGAATTCACACAGTATAACTGAAGGAAAATTCTCAGTAGTCATTCATTCCTTAGTTAACATAAAAGTACTCACATTGAGAAGAACCAATCATAATATCAAAGTGGAAATACTTGGTGGATTTCTCATCAGAAAAATCAGACTGGAAAAAAACCTTTCCAGTATACTTTCACCCTCAATTCATGTAATTATCCAGAATTTGGCCCAATAGTTTTTTGAAAATTGTTAGAATGTGCAGTGATCTGGGCATGCTTCATGCAGCATTTTGTTACAAGTAAGAGTGAATGAGATTCTGCTCTTTTTAATACACACATATGTACAAATATATAAACACTAAAAGCTGTTACTGAGAAGTCCATTATACCCTAGGTTATTTTCTTTCTTTTCTTTTCCTTTTGCTTTTTTCTTTGGTGAATCAGAAAATCACTTTGACCGCCACTCAGAAATGTAGAATGCAAAATGGTATCTCAATTATTACACAGTATAAATGCATACAAAAGGCAAAGACGAATAGACTCATGGAAGAATAAATACAACTAAATCTAATGGTGCATTAATTATGCTTTTAAAGTGTGATTTAATATTTAAAGTTTTTTTTAATGATGATAGGTTTTAGGAAATGAGAAAATACTGCAGATGTGGAGAGGGTCCCATTTTCAGAATACCCTATATGCTTATTATGCTAATGTAACCCCAAAATGCTCACCCATGGAGATCTTTTTTTTGGAGGTACTGCAAGTTCAAACCAGGACCTCATAAAGGGGACATAGGTGTTCAACCACTTGAGGTACATTTGCTTCCCAGAGATCGCTTTGGAAAATCACACACTTCATTTGTACATTAAACATTTCGTTTAGATTACAGCCACTAAAATATAATAGATCGGAAGAAGAAAGAGATGACCATACAGAATTTCATTTTGTAAGGTAAACCTGCATGAGAGCTGTATGCAGATAGGGAAGAGCTGCACAATTAGCCATGGCCCCTATTCCAAGGAACTCTTTCTACAAACCAAACCATTGGGTTGTTGCCTGGGATCCAAGGTGTGTCTAAAGCACCAGATGTCAGATGTCACATATTTTCCTTTGTGTGACTATCTAATCAGCTGGGGAAAGGGGCCATAAGGCCAATCTTATCCTTATGTGAAATGAAACTAAAATATTTAGGCAAATTTGACATAAATCTCTCTGGAAGGAGAATTATCATCACTCTCAATCACCCTGTTGACACACATTTCAAACATTTAATGTATTAACAAACCTTTATTTAGGGTTACAAAGCTCCAGACCTGGGAAGCAGACTTGGCCCAGTGGTTGGGGTGTCTGTCTACCACATGGAAGGTCCATGGTGCAAACCCTGGGCCTCCTTGACCTGTGTGGAGCTGGCCCATGAGCAGTGCTGATGCACGCAAGGAATGCCATGCCATACAGGGGTGTCCCTGCATAGGGGAGCCTCATGTGCAAGGACTGCACCCTGTAAGGAGAGTCACCCAGCATGATAGAAAGTGCAGCCTGCCCAGGAATGGTGCCGCACACATGGAGAGCTGATACAACAAGATGATGCAACAAAAAGAAACACAGATTTTGTGCCACTGACAATAACAGAAGCGGACGAAGAGGAACATGCAGCAGATAGACATAAAGAATAGACAACTGGGGTAGGGGGTGGGGGGTGGGAAGAGGAGAGAAATTAAATAATAAATGAATCCTTAAAAATAAAATAAAAGACTGGCAATACCAAAGGTCGGGGAGGATGTGAAGCAACTGGAAGTTTCCTATATTGGTGGGAATAGAAACAAAAAATAAAACAAAGCTCCAGACCTACATTATTCTGGGGATTGAGTGGTAAATGGTTCAGTGCCATGTTTTGGTGAGTTTGAGATCTTGGGTGATATCTTAGTCCAGCAGGATGGGATCTAGAACTCAGTGCTGAGAGAGTGATGTTATTAGATACGGCTGTGGAAGAACCAAGATGATTTAAGGCAAGTGTACACAAAATGGCAGATACAAGGTGTAAAGCAGAAGGAACAAAAGTACAGAAGACTGGGATGGATGTTTCATAGGCAAGGAATACTCACATCTGAGATATTCCTGAGTGGTTTCTTTGGTGGTGGAGACCCAATGTTTTGGACTCTAGGAGGGAATTGAAAATAGGGCTAATGATATACAAAACTCAATGATTTTCATGTTCTTTTCTGTAAAATGAAGTCATTCTTATCCTTCTTATCCAGTCTCCAAGACCTTCCTACTCTTGTCTTGTGGAAAGGATGGTCCTCCCCTTATTTCTCTTGGAACACACTCCATGTTTTGTTGATGGGGGTGGGTGACTTTCAGGTGAAGGCTTGGGTTTCATGACAGGTGGATCTGGAAATTGGGGAAAAGACTAGAGAGTTTCATACCTTCTTTTTCCAGTCTCAACTTTTTTCACCTAGTGCTTACCTGGTGGTGAGTGAAAACCCAGAGGAAGTCAGTTGTCAACTGAACTATTTACAGTGCAACCATCAGTGAGTAGGATATTCTTCTGCTGAAATGACCCATGTATGGTCAGCAGATGGGTATGTCTCTCCTATTGGTTTGGCTATTCTAAGCTCATTTAGGAGATATTGAAGGATCTTAGCTGCAGTTAAGTTTATCCAGGCCTCTGGGACAGTTACGATAGGTTAGGGATTCATCAATAAGTAATCCCCTTTCCAACATCACACAAATTTGCTCCAGACTCCATTAAGTCTGTTTTCCCTGGAGAGATGAGAGGTTTTTTCTCATTTAGCACATCTCCTTATTGGAAAAATAGTGCACCCATTGATCATTTTAATGCCTGCAGTTGGTTTCAGCATGCAGTTGAAAATAGGTGATAGAGATGAGTAGGAGCAGAAGTTTACAGTCAGTAGGGAGACTGATGTTTTAGCAGGTGAGTTCAAGCAGTTCATTGCTACAGATGGTGGGGTAGAGGGTTATGCATTGTGGAGAAGAGTAAAATTGAGGGTTAGATAATAGAAGGAAAAGAGGAATCATTTATTTTGCCCAATTTTTAATTTTGTGAAGTATTAGTAATTACTTGCACATTTTGAAAACTTTTAAAGAAAGATAACTAAAATTCTCATTACCCTCTTGTCCCCAGTTGTCCAATTTCCAATTTTGTTGATAACCTTTACTCAGACATTATAAATTGAAGTAATTATAAGAAGTATTGTTCCTTAATTTTGGCATGGATTCAGGAGTGGTATAGCATGTCAAGTAAAATGTTTTGTCCTTTGGAAATTGCTGAAAACTGGTGAGACCAGAATGTATCAAGAGGCTTCTTGTACTCTTCAACATACAGAGGAGGTGAATATACAAGAGACACAATGAACATGGATATTTGGAGGACCCAAGAAAAGTGGAGATTGGAAGGTGTCGTTCCTTGCAATGGTCAGGCTAGGACCATCCTTCAGTATAGTGTCTCAGAAGTCTGTATTGTGTGCTGCTGAACTCTCCATACTTACATGTTATGGTGAACAACCGAGTTATGTAGAGTTTTGAGTGAGGCAAAACCTACTGGGCCAAAGTTTTGTGTGGCTGTTAAGTTCAGCAGAATGGTGGACTTATTGTAAGATTCTCTGCCATTTTAATAAGTAATATAAATATTTAAATAATATAAATAAATATATAAATAGTAATGAGTAATATACATATTTGAATAATATGTATATTGGAAGCCCTTTACACATTAGCTCATTGTATCTTTTAAAATTTCTTATACATTTCAAAATTATTTCCTAGTTGAGAAGAAACTGAGGTCATCTGAGGGAATAATCTAATCATAGTTGTGATATGAAAGTGGCAAATCATGGATATTGCTTGCCTTATGATGAGTTTGTAGATTTATTTGAAATTGGTGGGAAAGGTTGTTTTAGTTATGAATGCTGAAGTGAAAATTGTATACTGCCACCTGGAAGTTATAATGACCAGTCTATTAGAAAATTTCCAGTTCATACTGTAAAACATATCTTCTGATATTCTTTTATAATGGGGTTTTAAATATTCAGTGTGTTTATGTCTGTCTGATTGTGAAGAGCAGATGACCATTCAGCCCTGAGAATGATCTGACTAGAAGCTCAAACCCAGTTTGAGCTTTTGTAAAGCCACTGCTTTCTCAGTGCTATCCCCTCGAACATCCACTCTGGACATTGGCTGAGATGGCCCTCTCTGAACCCCAATATCCATGATGTTTTTAGGAGTTAGTAAACTTGGAAAATATACTTATAGACTTCACTCAGAAACAATGGGCCTTGTTGGACACATCCCAGAGAAAGCTCTTCAGAGATGTGATGCTGGAGAATATGAGTCATCTGGTCTCACTGGGTGAGTCTCTGAAATTTCCATATCTATATAAATTTCTCCTATTTTCTCATGAAGTGTCTAGAACAACTTGTTCATATTGTTTTATATTTTATTTTAAACTTTATATACATATTATATTTTGTTATTTTGTACCATGCACATCTACCTAAAAAAGATAGTTTCTTTAATTTTTGCATATAGTTTTTCACCCCAGTAGATTGTAATCATCTTGAACACAAATTTCATGTTTTTCTTCTACTCAGTGTGCAACAGTCAGAACAGTCCTTGAAATTCAATGGATGTTTTCTTAGAGAAAATGTGATTTTAAAATGTCCTTAATAATTATTCTTCTCTAGGTATTTGGTATGGATTCAGACTATAGTCCTAAAAACAACAGCCATATCCTTTTACACATGAACTATTCCAGGGAACTTATGCTATTGGCTTCTTTTAGAACATAATAGTGAAAACACTGTGGAAACCTAGAATTTCTCCTCACTTGAAAATACAGAGGGTTCTGCAGGCTCTCTTTGCACTTGGGCATCAACAGCCAGAGGTCCTCACTGTATTTGGGCACAATGTTAAGAGATAATCCTTTAATGGTGAAGACTTATCAATATTCTGTATTGCAGGTACTTTTCCCTTGGCTGATCTTCAATGTTTACCTTATTCTTCTTTGGTCATTAAAGTGGTTTCAAGCTGTTTGTACCACAGAAAACATGTTCTTAAATTCAATGGATTCCTGTGCATGTGAAACCATTGTACATATGACCCCTTGATAAAGTTATTTCAGTTAAGGTGTGCCCCATCTCTATCAAGATGTCTTAATCCTGTGTTCTTTAGAATAGAATGAAACTCAGGCAGAGAGTGAGAAAACTATAGGAAGTAACAAGTTGGAATCAACAAAACCCAGAAGAGAAGAAAGAGACTAGGAGATTGTTGGAAACTGAGGCACAGTGGTCTTGTAAGGAGAGATTTGCTGTTTCCATGGCTACACTTGCAACCTATGGAATGTGGTGATTAAGAGTTCCAGGCAAACTGGCTGAAGCTGTGAAAGGATGAAAGAAAAGAAGAGCAGATAACATTTTTGTAGTAAATAGAACACTTAAACTTTGTACTTTGAGATAAGATTTTTAAAATTCCTAAGAGTATGAATAATGTTGATGGTTAACTGCACGTTGCAGCTTCTACCCATGTGAACTGGGGTATATATAGAGCCCCTTCTGAACAATAAAGTTGTCTGATGAGCCTCTACTCGCAGACCCCCTGATCCCAGCTCTCTCGTTCTTCCTTTCTTTATCTTTCAGTTTCTTTCTCTTTGTTTCCTTCTCCCTTTTCTCTTTCTTTCATTCCCAGTACCCTTCGGGTACAAATCTCCAAAAGGAGATGCAACCATGTGCCTTGTCATATGACAACCTAAGGACCAAGGTTTGCCAGTAGCCAGCCCCAGAACACCACAGTCTTGGGGGAAAAGCTTTGCCTTGATGACACCTGGATTTTACCATTTTCTAAGACTCAAAAGCATAAACTGATAAACTTCCATTGTTTCAGCCACCCTATTTCATGGTATTTGCTTAAGCAGCCAAGGAAACTAAAGCAAATTTTGGAACCAGGAGAGGGGTTTCTGCCTTTGCAAATAGCAAAAGTGTGAAAATGGTTTTAGAAGTAGGTAGATGCTGGAAGGCTTGTAAGTGCCCTCATAGAAAAGGGTTAGAAGAGAATTTTGGTAGAAATATGGATTCTAAAGATACTTCCAATAAATCCTTAGATGGAAATGATGAAGGTATTATTGGAAGCTTTAGGATATGGATCTTTGTATTACATTGGCAGAGAACAAGGGAAATTTGTGTTCTGAATGTGAAATGGAAGGTAGAGTAGACTTTTTTGAGAGTTGTGAACTTGAACATTTTGCTAAGGTAATTTCCAAACTGAGTGTGGAAAGAGCAACCTGACTTCTGCTGGCACCTTATGATAAAATGTAAGAGGAATGGAATAAGCTGAGTACTGAACTTCTGAGTATAACAACAGCAGAAACTGATGGTTTGGAAAAGTCTGAGCTTCTGGGAAATGAGCTAAAATTTAAATGGACAGGAAAGGGACTGACTGAAGGAAAAGTCACTTTAAGATGAGAACTGTGGAAGCTGAGATTGGACTGAAGACAGGTTATCAGGCCAACAGAGTAGGCTACCCATTTATGTGAAAAGGGTGAATCTCACACAATGGTAAAAGTAGGGTGGCTTTCTGCCCTATTGTTCAGTAAGAGTGCTACTATCCCAGGGTTCTGAGTGGCTGGAAGCTGTATCCTTAGGATTGTGGAGTTGGGCTACCACCCCACTGTTGTTAGAGGCTTGAGCCTATTTCCCCATTATTTAGTGAGTCTGGCCACCAGCCCAGTGTTATCAGAGGTAGGGGCCTTCACCCCAAGGTTTGAAGAGAACAAGCCTGCTGCACAAGATATTGGAAGGCATGAGGCTGCTGCTTCAACAATCCTAGAGACTAAAACATTGTTCCACAGCTGAATCTCAGGCCTTGAAATCTAATGGAGCATGCCTTGCATGGTTTCTGAATTGTTTGGGATCCGTGACTCCTGTTTTCCTCTTAGTTTTTCCCTGTGGGATTTAAAATGTTTATCTTTTGCCTGTCCCTCCATTGTAAACTAGAAGCACATAACCTGTTCTATAGACTGAACAGATCCACAGATACAAATTGTGCCCCAGGACAGATGACACTCATAATTAATGTTGATTAGACTTTCTACTTCACATTGTTTCTCATGTGACTTGAAGCCTTTGGGATATTGTGATGGAAAGTATTTTACATAAATAAAGAATATGTATTTTTTAGGTTTTGAGAGTGATATATGGTAGTTTGAAGCTTTATGTACCCCAGAAAAACATACTTAAATATAAGCCATCCCTATACCAATTGTTAGTAGGGCCTTTTGATGAGGTAACTTCATTTAAAGTGTGTCCCACATAATTCAGGAAGGTACCAAATTTTAATACTAGAGTCATTCATGAAATAATAAATTTCAGACAAAAAGTCAACACAGAGGAGTGGATGTAGCTAAAGTGATTAAGCATCTGCTTCCTGAATGAGGTCCTGGTTTCAATCCCCGGTGTCTCATAAAAAAACAACAAAAGAAAAACCAAAAGACAACAGAAATGTTAAGTTGAAATCAGTGAAACCAGAAGATAATGAAGTGGCCAGGAGATGCTTTGTGCATTGCCATATGACAAGCTATGGACTGAATGGCACCAGCAGCTATTCCCAGATTCTTGGTCTTGGGGAGAAAGCATTGTTTCAATGGTGACTTGATTTGGACTTTTTCCTGGCCTCAAAACTGTAGGTTGCCTTTGTTTAAGCCGACCCACTCATGGTATGTTTCTAAGAAGACTGGGAAAATGAAACAATTACCTTCCCTAGATTTGATGGCAATCCACTAACTGCAGAGATCTCAAAATTTGTTCCTTTTGTTTTCTTCATTTTTTTTTCAACCACCACCAGGATATCAGGTTTATAAATCAGATGTACTTTCCCAGTTGAAGCAAGGAGAGGAACTTAGGAGAGAAGGAATAGGAATTTTCCAAAGGCAGAATTCAGGTAAATTCTAGAAAAATGCTTCATAATAGGAGGGTCCTGGTCATTGAGTAAGTAGATTCCTAAAAATGTCTATTGCAGATTTCCTTAAGTGGGTTATATTTTCTAATGTAGTTGTCAATATTGGGAAAATTTTATTGGATGTGGTCATTATTCCATTTGCCACATTATTATCTCTTCAAGGGTCTGAGACTTTGGGGAAACATGTATTTGTATAAGATTGGATTTAACATTCACTTAATGGGTCTTTTCCTTGTCTTCCTCTTGGATGGTTTTTCCTCTCTTTACCTCCCCAAAATACTAGCTTTTTATAATTTTTCTTATATTTTAATTTTGATAGTATTTTCTAATTGTCAGTATTATAAAATATTTTCTACTTCCTAGAGTATTCCTTAATTTGATACTCTTTCCCAGATAAGTGTCATATTTGAAACAAATATAGGGCCACATGATGGTTTTCAACATTTTAATTTCCCTAATGCTAGACCACCAATTGTTTATTTTTCTTCAATTATTTCAGGGAGGGAAAGTGATTTTAGAAAACAGATGCTCTCCATGCAACATATCTGCAGGAAAAACACATCTATGCTCTTGTCATTGGTAACTGTCATTGGTGTGAACTCTTGTCTTCCAAATAGATACTTGGGAGTGCAATGAATTAGGAATTCAGTATAGGCACTCAAGTATGTAAGTTGGTTTTTAAGTGCTAATGCAGAACAAGTTAGTGATAGTCTGAATTTAGGGGAAAATTAACTTGAAGATACACAAAAAACCTGAGTTTTTATAAAAATATAATTGGGCTCATATGCCCAATATTTGAAAGTGTATGAAGTCTTCCAGAATTGATTAGAGCATTCTGCAGTTGAGATAGTGCAAAAGAAAAGATCTCTGTACATGAAGAAGAGCACCATGGTATGGTAAAGATTTTACTTGGGGACTGTCAGTGAATGATTAGTGTAGAGTTCCTTTGTAGATGAGTGGATTTTTATGAAATGAATGGTTTCTCATGTACTTCAAAGAAGGAGAACTCTGATACTGAAAAGAATGGCATTAAATATAGTGAACTGCCAGATTTTACCTACATATCCAGAATAATTGAACATATGTTAACTTAAAAGGGAAAGAAACCCTACTTCAGCAATCTATTTCAAAAAGCTCTCAGTGGCCAGTCACCTTTTAATCAACAAAAACAAATTCACCATGGAAGTAAATTATATGAGTGTCTTCTGATTGGTAAATTGGTTATTCAAAGCTCTGGCCTTACAGATTACAATGTAACTCATACAGAAGAGAAAGCATATGAAGCTTTTCAATGTTGAAAAGTCTTCACTCACTGTTCTGCCCTGAGACAACATGAGAGAACTCACACTGGAGAGAAACCATATGCATGTCATCTACTGGGAAAGCCTACTGTAGAATCTATAGCCTTAGTCTACCTGAGAGAACTCACACTGGAGAGACACCCTATGAATGCCATATATGTAGGAAAGCCTTCACTCATTTTTCTGCCCTAGGAAAGCATGTAACAACTCATACTAGAGATGATCCTTATAAATGTCAACTGTGTGGGAAAGCCTTCACTCACTGTTCTCCCATCAGAAAACATGAGAGAACTCACACTGGAGAGAAACCTTATGAATGTCATCTGTGTGGGAAAGCATTCACTCAATATTCTGCACTTAGGCAACATGAGAGGACTCACACTGGAGAGAAGCCCTATTGAATGTTATCTATGTGGAAAACCTTTCACTTGGTGTTCTTCCCTGAGAAATCATGAGAGAACTCACACTGGAGAAAAACCCTTTGAATGTCATCTAGGTGACAGAGCCTTCCCTGGTCTGTGTTGAGAAAACATGAGAAATCTCACACTGGAGAGATACTGTATGAATAGCATCTCTTGGGAAACCTTAGTTTATTTTTGTAACCTTCGACAACATTAGAAAACTGATCCTGGAGGGAAGCACTATGAATGCCATATATGCCTGGATTTAATCTTTTTTATTCTGTGGGCCCCTTTACCAGTCAGGTGAGATGAATACTACATTTTTGCCTACATTCAGAAGGGAGAGAAATTCTGGATTTAAGTTAGAGGTCAGAGAAAATAAAGATAATGGTTTTTTTTTTTGTTTTTTTTTTTGTTTTTTCCAATTCAAATTCACAGATCCCATGAAATCAAGGGGTCCATTGACCTCTGGTTAAGAACCCTGTTATATGTGAAAGGCTTTGGTTAATGTTCTGACCATACATTATATGAAAGAATATAAACAGCATCATTTGTAGGAAAACTGAGATTTAACACTGTATATATTGCTTATTGGTGTCATGAATGAAAGCATGTGTTCAGTGGTCTCTCATTCCTCAGCACTGATATTCTTAGGCTATGGAAACAATCATAAAGTCTATTTAGGGAAATCTTCACCTGTATTCACTTAGAAAATTTAATTGAAAATAAAGTTCTTTTTATGGATCCTTTGGCTGTGAACAAGTCTAATTTTTGAAACTATGTGGGATAACAATATAGAGTTGCGAACTGACACTGGTATACTAAATATTGGATTTACTAAGAACTAATATGAAGTGAAACTAACTTAAGAGATCGAGAAGCAGACATAGCTCAACTGATAGGGCATCCATCTACCATATGGGGGGTCCAGGGTTCAATCCCCAGGGCCTCCTGACCCATGTGGTAACCTGGCCTATGCAAAGGGCTGCAGCATGCAAGGAGTGCCATGCCATGCAGGGGTATCACCACAGGGGATGCATGCAAGGAGTGCATCCCACAGGGAGACCACCGCATGTGAAAAAAGCACAGCCCACCCAGGGGTGGCAGTGCAGACATGGAGAGCTGACACAGCAAGATGATGGAGCAAAAAAGAAATGTTTCCCAGTGCCACTGGATAATGCAAGCAGACACAGAAGAACACAGTGAATGGAAAAAGAGAGCAGACAATAGGGGTAGGGGATAGGGGAGGGAAACAAAAAATCTTAAAAAAAAATCAGTACTTGAATAAAGCACATTAGTCATTAACAATTGTGGGTTCATTGGATAGAGGATTCCCCAGAATCCAGAATCTGCCAGTGTGTCATGCCATGCATTAGTATTATTACGGGAAGTTTTTTGCAATCAAGGACATAATGATAACATCAAGCAAGGACATTAAAGTACATTGAAGGCCTAGGCAGTGTCCAATTTTCAAAATGTCCAATTTTCAGAAGGAAGGAACCCTCTTCATCTCCAGTTTGGAAATATGGGTCCTTTATGTTAAAACTGCAGTCCAGACCACAAACTACCCCTGGGAAGTGCCTTGTGTAGTGCACTCCAGTGGGGAAATAGAAAGCAATCAGGCATGCTGAGGCTGAGATTTTGCATTTGTAGCCTAAACAGGATACATGCTGGTCCTCCACTCCCTCAAAGCTGATTGTTGCCCAACGTATACTCCACTGCCTTGTTCAGTGTTCAGTTCCCTGCAGTGTTCAGTTCCCAAGTACATTTAGATGGGGTCACCATCCCGTTAGTTCTTCCAGATGGAATTTATGTAGATAAGTTCTCCATTCCAGTGTCTTCTCACCCCATTGCTATTGTTTAGGAATGTGCTTATGGGTAGGGCATTTGTGTTGTCATGAGGTACCTACATCTGCCTGAAGTCCATTCAGGTATCTGAGCACGTTGCAAAAGTGTTTCTCCACAGTCACATTTTGCATGAGAATTGCTGTACCATATACAGAGTATAGGTCTACCATGGTTTTTTTTCTACAATAAAACTCATCTCCTTTTAATTTGTAGTTTCCTCCTTAAGCCAAGACATACCATCATTAGCAATGATTTTGTCATTCACTATATTAACTACTCTGCAGAGGTGTGGATTTGTTTTTTTTTTTTTTTTTTTTTTTTTTTTTTTTTTTTTGTGGCACTTTGGCACCTGTATCTAAAAGACTGTTGAAAGTGTGCACCCCTGTCATTCCCCATCAACTCTAATGGAGATACAGGGCATATGACCCACAGTGGGGACCTGGGATCCTTAGCTCTATCCCTACGCATTCTTTTTTGTGTGTTCTTTGAGCTACTAGGGTCAGTGATAGAACCCAGGAAAATGTATGTGGGAAGATGGTGTTCACTTGCTTGAGCTGCACTGTCTCTTCTGACTTGATTTTTTCACCTGTCTGTTGCTGTATTGTTTTTAGGAGGTGCTAGGGATAGAACTTGGGACTTCAAAAATGGGAAGCAGGCACTCAAACACTTAGCTGCATCTCTTCTCCAACATTATTATTTTTAAAGGAAGTAAGATCAGAATACAGATGATGGGAGCATCCTTCCTCTCTGACTCATGAGTCACAGTCAGAAGTGTCTTCCTCACTGCCCTAGTCTGTGGACATGGAAAACAGCATCCAGTATGTTCCTCTTTTCTGGGGTACACCTGGGGCTTATTGGGTAGCTCTGAAGAATTTTAAGGCTTTTCAGTTCTGAGAGCCCCTTTCTCCTCCTCTTTTATGGTTTGTAATATGGCTGTAATATCTTAATTAAAGGGACCATCTTCTGCAACATAACTTTGGCAGATTTTCTGTCTGTAGGAATCACATCCATTTCTGCATTGTCTCTCCCTTGCTTTGATAAGTAAAGCCACCTTGCCTTTCTTGGTGGGCCAGCCCTGCCTCCTCCTCTTTCTTCCTGTGGTAGTTCTTTTATTTTTTTTAATTTATTTACTTTTCTCTCCTCCCCACCCCATCCCTTCCCATCCCAGTTGTCTGTTCTCTGTGTCTATTTGCTGCATCTTATTTGTCTGCTTATGTTGTTGTCAGTGGCACCAGAATTTGTGTTTCTTTTTGTTGTGTCATCTTGTTGTGTCAGCTCTCCACATGTGCAGCACCATTCCTGGGCAGGCTGCACTTTCTTTCATGCTGGGCAGCTCTCCTTACAGGGCACTCTCTTTGCGAATGGGGCAACCCTACATGGAGGACACCCCTGTGTGGCAGGGCACTCCTTGCATGCATGGGACAGCTCCACACGGGTCAGTGAGGCCCAGGATTTGAAACACAGACCTCCCATGTAGTAGACGGATGCCCTAATCACTGGGCCAAGTCCGCCGCCGTGTGGTAGTTCTTTATGCTTCCTTTATGTCCCTATTGGCATGGCCTCCCATTGCTGGACTTTCTTCTTCTGGGCCACCTCAGTGAAAATGGCTGATTCTGTACTTCTGATTCCAACCCAAAGCAGAACATTGTTGATCTTTCTACCACTTCAACCACTACTATCACCATGGTCAACAGAAAGGATATGGGTCTTCCCCTGGACAAGCCTTTGTTTCATTAATGCCTCTTATGCTGTCCAACACAAGACCATGTCCTCCACATCCTGTGAAAGAGTGGTAGGTTGTAGCCAGTTGTCTTTCCTTTATCTAAAGTGCATTCGTGACCCCATGCACAGTCTTGCAGGGGATTTTACTTTTTTGAGAAGTCCACCACAGTTGGGAACATCACTCCCGTGTTTCAGCCTGCCAGAGTGAGTGACATGGGTTTGCCTCCATCCTTCTGTTAGTTGTCCTGCTCCATACATGTAAAAATACACAGCATTTCTCTCTTCACTTTCAGTTCTTGTGTCTTCTGTATCACTTATCCTTCTATCATTTTGAGTCTACTGCTATATGCCTCTAATGTGTTTTTTAAATGATTTTATTTTTTAAAGATACATAGATCACACAAAATGTTACATTAAAAAATATAGGAGATTCCCCTATACTCCTCTGTCCACATCTCCCACTTTGCCCAAAGCAACTTCTTTCATTAATGTTGTACATTCATTGCATTTGATGAATACATTTTGGAGGACTGCTACACAGCATGGATTATAGTTTAGATTGCAGTTTACACTCTCTCCTGATCCATTCACTGGATTATGGCAGATTATATAATGTTCTGCATGTGTCCCTGCAATGTCATTCAAGGCAATTCCAAGTCCTGAAAATGCCATATCACACCTTTTCCCTCTCCCTGCCTTCAGCAACTCCCATTGCCACTGTCTCAAAATTAAGTTTATAATTTAGTCCATTGCTCGAGTCACAATAATTGAATAATAGAATAGAGTAAGTCCATTCTAATCCATATTCTATTGCTCCATCCTGAGGACCCTGGAATGGTGATGTACACTCCACCTCTAAATCAAGAGGGGGTTTAGTTCCCACATGGCTGAGGGATGGAATTCTCCTGCTTGCACTTGTAGACTTTTGGTTCCTTGGTGTGGTTGTTGACCATCCTCACTTCCCTGGTAGCTGACCTGAGTAAGCCCAAGTAACCAGAGAGTAGGTGTTGCATCTCTGTTGAGCCTCAGAGAACAGTTGGCACATAGTCTAGAGATCTAAGTCTCAAGTATACACCAACCCCAGTGCCAACCATAGGTTCAATAAAAGTGACAGAAGAGGCATCTGTAGAGGTCATATCTGAGTCCAACTTCATCACATTCATGAGCACAAATTCTAAAGCCTGTCCCACTGGCAAGGCACTGAACTCCATTGCCATCTGTTATGACTGTAGGCCCTGGGTATCTCATCTCCGTAGCCCTCAGGCGCACCCATACCTAGGGTATCTACTTGACTGTGTCTGATATCATGCCGAAATGTGCATAAGCATGACCCATCTGATGACCTCCTTGCTCATTTTGAAGTCTCTTAGCCATATAAACTCATTTCTGTTTACCATTTCCCCTTTTTATTCAAGGTCTTTTTCTAGTTGCATCACCACCTGGTACTTGGTAGTAATTCATCAGTATCAGGGAGGCTCATCACTGGGAGTCATATCCCAAGCTGGAGGGATGGAAATACATTTACATGCTGAGTTTGGCTTAGAGAGTGGCCAATTTGAGCAACATGGAGGCTCTCAGGACGTAACTTATGCACACTGCAGCTCTAGGTCAAGTTGAAATTTCAAGTGCACAAGGCTCATAAGTAAAGCCATCAGTATCAAGGGCTCATTTTTGGACCATCCTTCTTCCCATGTCTTTGCTGTTGCACATAGGGGATCATTGCTGTTCCATTAGGCAGTTTGATAGAGCTCCCCTGCTTAGGAACTCAGCACTCCATCAGTTCTCATTTGCAAATGTAGCTACTATGATAATACACAATGAATATCTGAATATTTTTATATACCCTATATATGTATTCTGGAGAACTCCCTCCAAACCATGAGTCCCCCTTCAATAACACACCACATCAGCATTGATCCCCTTCTGCGGCAGCTTGCTCGGTCAGTAGAGGTGGGGTTGCACTGCCCCATGTTGGGTGCCAGTGGCGACGGCTTGCTCGGTTGGTAGAGGTGGGGTCTGGCTGTGGACGAGGGGTCGGTCCAGCTCTGGACAAGGGGTCGGTCCCGCTTGGGACGAGGGGTCGGTCCCACCTGGGACGAGGGGTCGGTCCGGCAGCAGACGAGGGATCGGTCTCACAAGGGGTTGCGCGGTTTGGCTGACGGGGTCGCCCGGCGAAGCCGGCGACGAAGGGGTCGCCCGAAGAAGCAGGTGATGAAGGGGTCGCCCGGAGAAGCGGGCGACGAACTGGGGACAAGGGAGGCCAGGCCCTTGCCGGGGGCTCTCAGGACTGGAGGGCGCACGGCAGAAGAACTACCGCGGAGACAAGGTAAACACTCAAGTCCACTTTATTGAGGGAGAGGCAACAGTTTTATAGAGGCTGGGGAAGGCTGATAGGTCAAAGCCATGCCCTGTTCTGATTGGTTGCTGGCGAAAGGTCAGTGGGTGGTACTGGACGGGGGAGGGGTGGTGGTTAGGGATTGGCTGTCGCTGTTGCTGGGGGAAGGGGCAGGGTTTAGGGATTGGTGGCTGCTGTTGCTGGGGTGGAGGGCAGACTGGATTTTTCCACCCACGCCTGGCTGTTGCTGCTGTCGGGGGAGGGGAAAAGGGCAGACTGGATTTCTCCGCCCACGCCTGGCTGTTGCTGCTGTCGGGGGAGGGGAAAAGGGCAGACTGGAATTTTCCACCCTGCACCTGCACAGGGAGAAAGAAGGCATCGTGTGGCGCTATCTGGGAGGAGGGGCGGCCGCGGAAGCATGGCTGCCAAGAAGGGGAGACCCGAGGGCACTCTGCGCCCATGCCAAGCTCCCTTCATGGGTGGCAGTGAGTCCAACCAGCCACCCTATTATGGGGGCAGCAGCTTGGCCTGCCGTGGCTGCTCCCCCGCCAGGCCAGCAAACCACACTTCTGCCCGAGGGGTGACTGCATTTCCCCCTTCTTTTCAAATAAGGGCCAGGATGGCAGCAGCAACAAGTAGCTGAGGCCCAAGAGGCAGTAAGCAATGAGGGAAGCGGGGCTGAAGAGGGAGGTGAGTATGCCGTGGATATAAATGTACAATTTGGGGGGCGGTATCTTGCCGTTGCAAGCAAGGGTGGCCAATGTCCAATTCTCATTTATCTTGGTGGCTATAAGGTCCATGTACTGTTAAAAGTCCAGGATGATAGCGCGTTGCAGGTAGTTGATCTCTCCTTGGCAGCGAAGACATTGTAGGAGAGGATTACTTTTTCCTGCCAGAGGCTTACTGTCCAATTAAAAGGCTGATGGCTGGGGTTGGTGAGTGCAATGGGGAGTGTGAGGAAAAGAAGGGTGACGGTTTTGGACAAGAGGAGGCTTGGTGAAGTCATTATGGGAGGAAGATAAGGAGTAAAGCATAAAAGAGGATAATAAACAGAAAGGCGATGGAGAGTAGAATTCGTTGGCCGAGGTTCCAGTCTTCTGGGGCAGTAGCAGCTAGACAGATGGTGGAAAATATTATCAAGAAAGCAAAGGGTATAAGGAAGAAATTTTAATCTAGGCAAGAAAAACTTTTTATGAAGACGTAGTTAATTTTGTTAATTAAGACTTACAATTTTTTAAAAATTGTAGATATCTTATTAACATTTAAACTTATGTATTAATATAATAAACTTAAGTATTAATATAAGCGCTTATTTAATTTTTGGCCATTTTGAATAGAGCTCTTTTAAAGATTTCTAGTAATTTATATTTACCATCCGGAGGTATCACAATATATGTTGACATTGAACGAACAGACAGACAAACACAGAACAATTACAACACATTAACAGAAATATATAATTTATTTACAGTTGACTCATAATTCTTACTTTCTGGTCTAGCTGCTTTTAAATCCTTTTTTATATAGCATATCATAGATTATACCCTTCAAGATTTTTTCTGGACTTTATGTTCCCTGTAATAAGCCAGGAGGGAATCTTTTACCTTCCTGCTCCACAGCAGAAGTGACCCTATCTATAAGGTGAGTATAGGTGTCTGGGTCCCAAAGCTGACACGTGGTAAGCCACGGATTAAAGGGGAGAAGAAGGTCCCAATATACTTGGAGCTGTTTTAAAGAGATCTTATACCGGTGAGTGTCTAGGAGACCGGCAAGAGCCCGAACTTGCGGGGCTTGCTTAGCAGATAGGATGTTACCCATTGCTAATGGCCTTTTGGAGCCAATAAGAAAAGGGGCCCTTACCTTGAGAGCGCAGCGATGGGAGCCAAGGTGTGCGGTGAGATGAGGGGTCGGAGCCGGTGGGGCTCCGACGGTGGTCGCGGGCCAAGAGAAGGCCCCGACGAGGGGAGGGCGGGACGATGAACAGTGGAGCAAGGCAAAGGGTAGCAAGCGTGGAGGGGAGGAGGCAGAGGTGAAGACAGAGGTGGAGGTGCTCAGGCACGCACTCCTGAGAGTTTTATTGGCACCTCTTAATCACAGCAGGTCAGTATAAGCCCCCGACATGGAAGGAGAAAGCCATCCAGCAATTCTCCCAGACGGCCATGGATCATATGAGGTCACCAAGGTTCAGGAGCAGCAATGCAGCGCAAAAAGATAGGGGTGAGAAGAGAGGAGGGCATAGGGCTGTGGTAGGGTTGCTTCAGACGTGCAAGTGCATGCTCCCGAGAAATCCAAGGCTCCTCTTAATCATAGTGGGTTGGTATAAGCCCCCGACATGGAAGGAGAAAGCCATCCAGTGATTCTCCCAGACCGCCGTGGATGGTATGAGGTAGCCAAGGCTCAGGTAGCAGCAATGTTGCACGAGAGAAGTCCCAAGGTGAGAAGAGAGGAGGGCGTAGGGCTGTGGTAGGATTACTTCAGACGTGCAAGTGCGTGCTCCCAAGAAATCCAAGGCTCCTCTTAATCATAGTGGGTCGGTATAAGCCCCCAACATGGAAGGAGAAAGCCATCCAGTGATTCTCCCAGACCGCCGTGGATCATATGAGGTAGCCAAGGCTCAGGTAGCAGAAATGTTGCACAAGAGAAGTCCCACGGTGAGAAGAGAGGAGGGGGGGCCACCAGGTTATGGAGTGAGGCTGTGGTGGGGTTGCCTTGCCCCACGTTGGGCGCCAGCTGTGATGGCTTGCTCGGTCGGTAGAGGTGGGGTCTGGCTGCGGACGAGGGGTCGGTCCAGCTCTGGACGAGGGGTCGGTCCCGCTTGGGACGAGGGGTCGGTCCCACCTGGGACGAGGGGTCGGTCCGGCAGCAGACGAGGGATTGGTCTCACAAGGGGTTGCGCGGTTCGGCTGACGGGGTCGCCCGGAGAAGCCGGCGACGAAGGGGTCGCCCGGAGAAGCAGGCGATGAAGGGGTCGCCCGGAGAAGCAGGCAATGAACTGGGGACAAGGGAGGCCAGGCCCTTGTCGGGGGCTCTCAGGACTGGAGGGCGCACGGCAGAAGAACTACCACGGAGACAAGGTAAACACACAAGTCCACTTTATTGAGGGAGAGGCAACAGTTTTATTGGGGCTGGGGAAGGCTGATTCGTCGAAGCCACGCCCTGTTCTGATTGGTTGCTGGTGAAAGGTCAGTGGGTGGTACTGGATGGGGGAGGGGTGGTGGTTAGGGATTGGCTGTCGCTGTTGCTGGGGGAAGGGGCAGGGTTTAGGGATTGGTGGCTGCTGTTGCTGGGGTGGAGGGCAGACTGGATTTTTCCACCCACGCCTGGCTGTTGCTGCTGTCGGGGGAGGGGAAAAGGGCAGACTGGATTTCTCCGCCCACGCCTGGCTGTTGCTGCTGTCAGGGGAGGGGAAAAGGGCAGACTGGAATTTTCCGCCCTGCGCCTGCGCAGGGAGAAAGAAGGCATCGTGTGGCGCTATCTGGGAGGAGGGGCGGCCATGGAAGCATGGCTGCTGAGAAGGGGAGACCCGAGGGCACTCTGCGCCCATGCCGAGCTCCCTTCAGGGGTGGCAGTGAGTCCAACGAGCCACCCTATTATGGGGGCAGTGGCTTGGCCTGCCGCGGCTGCTCCCCCGCCAGGCCAGCAAACCACACTTCAGCCCAAGGGGTGACCGCACCCTTCCATAGCTGAAACCATTTGTGGTCCAAAACGTCTTCAAAACTGAAGCCTATTACATTGTCATATTAAAATAATAGAAAAATGAAATAGTAATGATAGGCTTAAAGATGAGAAACAGAATATAGACTAATTTAGAAAAGTGGAAACAAAGTAAAAATAAATTGGGGTACTATAAATGAGAAACATCATAAAACTTTTTTGACATTTTGCCTTTCATCACTATAATAGGTGCCCTTTTTTAAAAAATTTTATTTATTCATTTAAAAAAATATTACATTCAAAAAATATGAGGTCCCCATTCGCCCCCACCCCACCACTCCCCCCACAGTAACACTCTCCCCCATCATTGTGACACATCCATTGCATCTGGTGAGTACATCTCTGGGCATCGCTGCACCCCATGGCCTGTGACTCACACCATAGCCTACACTCTCCCACGTTCCATCCAGTGGGCCATGGGAGGAAATACAGTGTCCAAAAATTGCCCGTGCAGCACCACTCAGGACAACTCCAAGTCCCAAAAATGCCTCCACATCTCATCTCTTGCTCCCATTCCCTGCACCCAGCAGCCACCATGGCCACTTTTTCCACACCAATACCTCATTTTCTCAATTATTAACCACAATAGTTCATGGATAGAATATCATTAAGTCCACTCTAATCTTTACTGTATTCCTCCTTCCTGTGGACCTTGGTTTGGATGTGTCTATTCCACATCTATGGCAAGAGGGGGCTTAGATTCCACATGGATACTGGATGAAATCCTCCTGCTTTCAGTTGCAGGCACTCTAGGCTCCATGGTGTGGTGGTTGACATTCTTCAACTCCATGTTAGCTGAGTGGGGTAAGTCCAATAAATCAGAGTGTAGGAGCTGAAGTTTATTGAGGCTCAGGGCCTGGCTATCATATTTTCAGTCCAGAGATTCAAATCCCCTAGTTATATCTTAAACCCCAGCACCAACTACAATTCCAGTAAAGTAGCAGGAAAGGCTTGTGAAAAGAGATCCCATCTGAGTCCACCTCCATCACACAGAAACACCAGCTCCAAAGAAGGGCCAACTGACATGGCAGTGAACCCCATCTGCCATGACCATAGAACCTGTGGATCTCTTTAGCCCTCAAAAGGACCAATACCTGGGGTTGTGTCTACTTTATCTGTCTCTGAGACTCTGCTCAGGTGTGCATAAGGGCAATCCTTCTGACAACCTCCAGACTCTTTTTTAGAGACTCATAGCCATATAAACTCATTTGTCCTTTCCATTTCCCCCTTACTTTAGGTCAAACAGCATTTTTAACTCCTATTATTATATGTAGACAGAGATATTCTGCTGCTCCATGTTAAACCTTTAATTCAAGATCATTTTCTAGTTGCTTCAACAGCTGGTACTTGGTAGTGATCCCTCGGAGCTAGGGAGGCTCATCCCTTGGTGTCATGTGCCACACTGGGGGGAAGGCATTGCATTTATATGCTGAGTTTGACTTTGAGACTGACCACATTTGAGTAACACAGAGGCTGTCAGGAGGGAACTCCTAGGCACAGTGCTGCTCTAGGTTTTGTTCTTATTTCTGGTGTATAGACTCACAAGCATAGTCATTAGTGTCAGGGGCTCACTGTTGGACCCTCATTCCTTCCTGGTCCTTGTCTTTGCACCCAGGGGACTGCCGCTGCTCCCCTAGGGACTGTGGCAGACCCACCACCCCTGGCCAGGAACACAGTACCCCCCCCCCAGCTGTTGTTTTTAATTTTTTCCACTATGAGTATATTCAAACATTTATGTCCCCTCTCAATAACATCCCATACCAGTATTCCTCCACTGCCATTATTGAACCACTCTGTGATCCAGAACTTCCTGAAAAGTGAAGCCCAATATAATGCCAGGTTCCCTTAATAGTAAAATTGAATATAGCGATGAGTTTAAAGGTTAGATATAGGATACATATTGATTTGGAAAAATTCTACATCCTATCTTTTTCTTTTCTTTTTTCCTAATTATTGTGCTCCTCTTCACAAGAGCCATAGATCACAATAATTCATATATGCAATATACAGTACTCCCACATATCCATTATAAAACCTTTTCCCTTCCACAGTGATAATCTTTTCACTTATTCATATCATACTTACTGAAACTGATGTACAGATATTGAGACAATAGCTTTCAAATAAGATAACATTTGTGTTTACCTTGTGGTTTATACTTTAGGCTAAACAGTTTTATAAATTTTTTAGTTATCCTATGTTTTATATTATGGTTTACATTATTAGTCTGTCATCCCCTATATGTTTTTGGTGTAATATTACATGTTTCATATCCATCGTTGTGTACTCCTGTGAAACACTTCTTTTGCCCTCACAGTTACTTTGGTTCCTTCTATTCAATATCTATTTCCCCCTCCCCTTGGGGCCCACAGTGACAGTCAATCTACATTTCTTGAGGAGCCATGTTCAGAGATACTTGCAACAGTGTTGAGGGCTTGACAAGCTCAACTGCCCTAATGCCCTGGGAGCCACCATTTCTCTTGAGAGATACAGTTCCCTCTATTTAATGGCATTAGCCCTCCCCAGGTTGTGGGTCTACCTTCACTCTCATTATATGGGTCTCTACCCAATGGTATAACCCAGTCTGGCAAAATGAGCATTCAGATATTCCCTAGGAGTCTGTCCTGCATCAGATTATCCCCTTTGAGTATCTTAAACAGGTAACTTTCGTAATTATATTTTGAAAAAGTTTTCTCAGCATTATACTCTCAACCAATACCTGACAATCTCCTATGTTCACATGTTGCCCCACCCTCCCCTCAATTTCTTGGGCAATATTACCCATCTGCCCATCCCTAGCCCCCCCTTCAACCCTCCAAAGCCCCACCCAAAGGTAATCCTATGCCCCCATTTTATCTCTTCCTTGTGCACATACTTACCTCCAGCTTATCATAGATTTCACCCATGTAGATGTCAGCTTACATCCTTCCTCTACCCCAAATTTCCTGTAAGCCTATCTTCCAGTCTCTAGCTCTCTGAGGCAACTTGCTTATTTCATATCATTGAGGTCATGTAGTATTTGTCCTTCAATGCCTGGGTTGCTTCACTCAACATAAGGTTCTCAAGATTCATCCATGTTATCACGTGTGTTTGTAGTGTATTTGTTCTTAAAGCCGAGTAGTATTCCATTGTATGTATATACCACATTTTATTGATCCACTCATCTGTTGATGGGCATTTGGGTCGATTCCAACTTTTGGTGGTAGTGAACAATGCTGCTATGAACATTGGTGTGCATATATTGTGTCCCTGCCTTCAGTTCTGCTGGGTATATACCCAGTAGTGGAATTGCTGGGTCATATGGCAAATCTATGTTTAGTTTTTTGAGAAACCACCAAAGTGTCTTTCAGAATGGTTGGATCCTTCCGCATTCCCACCAGCAGTGGATGAGTTTTCCCATTTCTTCACATCCTCTCCAGCATTTGTATTCTTCTGTTTCTTTTTCCATAGCTGCCAATCTTATGGGAGTAAGATGGTATCTCATTGTAGTTTTGATTTGCATTTCCCTGATAGCTAAAGATTTGGAGCATTTCCTCATGTTCCTTTTAGCCATTTGTATTTCTTCTTTGGAGAAGTGTCTGTTTAAATCTTTTTCCCATTTTTTAAGTGGGTTGTTTATGTTTTTATTTTCAAGATATAGAAGTTCTTTATATATGCAAGTTATAAGTCTCTTATCGGATATATGGTTGCCAAATATTTTCTCCCATTGTGTATGTTCCTTTTTTACTTTCTTGAGAAACTCCTTTGAGGTGTAGGAGGCTTTAATTTTGAAGAAGTCCCATTTATCTATTTGTTCTTTTGCTGTTTGTGTTTTGGTGTGATGTTCATGAAGCCATTTCCTATTACAAGGTCTTGTGGATCTTTCCCTACACTGCTTTCCAAGGTCTTTTTGGTCTTGGCTCTTATATGTAGGTCTTTGATCCATCTTGAGTTGATCTTTGTATAAGGTGTGAGATGGCAATCCTCTTTCATTCTTCTACTTATGGTTATCCAGTTCCAGGCACCATTTGTTGAATAGGCCATTCTCTCCCAGTTGAGAGGGTTTGGTGGCTTTATCAAATATTATATGGCTATCTATATGAGGTTCTATATCAGAACTTTCAATTCAATTCCATTGGTCTGTATGTCTCTCCTTATGCCAATACCATACTGTTTTCACTACTGTAGCTTTGTAGTATGTTTTGAAGTCAGGTAGTGGGAATCCTCCAATTTCGTTTTTCTTTTTCAATATTTCTTTGGCTATTCAGGGCCACTTTCCTTTCCAAATAAATTTCATAGTTTTTCTAGTTCTTTAAAGAAGGCTGTATTGATTTTTATTGGGATTGCATTGAATGTGTAGATCAGTTTTGGTAGGATAGACATCTTAATACTATTTAGTCTTCCTATGCATGAACAGGGAATATTCTTCCATTTATTCAGGTCTTCTTTGATTTCCTTGAACAGTCTTGTATAGTTTTCAGTGTATAAGTTTTTTACATCTTTAGTTAAATTTATTCCTAAATATTTGATCTTTTTATTTACTATTTTGAATGGTATTTGTTTCTTGATTTCCTCCTGATCTTGGTCATTATTGGTGTACAGAAATGCTACTTATTTTTTTGCATTGATCTTATAACCTGTGACTTTACTAAACTCATTTATGAGTTCTAGAAGCTTTGTTGTAGACCTCTCAGGGTAGTCTATGTATAAGATCATGTCATCTGAAAATCATTAAATTTTGACTTCTTCCTTTCCAATTTGAATGCCTTTTATATCTGGTTCTTGCCTCAGTGCTTGAGCAAGTACTTGTAAGACAATGTTAAATAGAAGGGGAGAGAGTGGGTATCCTTGTCTTGTTCCTGACTTTAGAAGGAAGGATTTTAGGATTTCTCCATCATAAATGATGTTGGCTGTGGGTTTTTCATATATACTCATTATCATGTGCAAAAAATTTCCTTGTATTCCAATCTTTTGGAGTGTTTTTATCAAGAAAGGGTGCTGTATCTTGTCAAATGCTTTTTTTGCATCTAAAGATATAATCATGTCATTTTTTCCCTTCAATCTGTTTATATGATGTATTACATTGATTGATTTTCTTATGTTGAACCATCCTTGCATACCTGGAATGAATCCCCCTTGGTTGTGGTGTATAATTCATTTAATGTGTTGTTGAATACGATTAGCAAGTATTTTGTTAAGTATTTTTGCGTCTAGGTTCATTAGAGTAATTGGTCTGTAATTTTCCTTTCTTGTGGTGTCTTTGTTTGGCTTTGGTACTAGGGTAATGTTGGCATCATAGAAGGAGTTAGGCACTGTTCCTTCTGTTTCAATGTTTTGGAAGAGTTTCAGCAGGATTGGTGTTAGTTCTTTCCAGAATGTTTTGTAGAATTCACCTGTGAAGCCATCTGGCCCTGGGCTCTGCTTAGTTGGGAGGTTTTTAATGACTAATTCTGTTTCTTTACTTGTGATTGTTTTGTTGAGATCTTCAATTTCTTCTTTCGTCAATATAGGTTGCTTCTATGTTTCTAGGAATTTGTCCATTTCCTCTGAATTTTCGTTTTTGTTGGAATATAGTTTTTCAAAGTATCCTCTTATGATAGTCTTTATTTCTGTGGGGTCAGTGGTGATATCTCCTTTCTCATTTCTTATTTTGTGTATTTGCATCTTCTCTCTTTTTTTCTTTGTTAGTCTCGCTAAAGGTTTGCCAATTTTATTGATCTCCTCAAAAAACCAGCTCTTGGTCGTGTTTATCTTTTCAAGTGCTTTCTTATTTTCTATTTCATTTAGTTCTGCACTTATTTTTTTTTATGTCCTTCCTTCTTCCTGTGGGATTACTTTGTTGTTGTTTTTCCTAATTCCTCCAAATGTGCAGTTAGTTCTTCAATTTTTGCTCTGTCTTCTTTTTTGGTGTATGCATTTATGGCTATTTATTTCCCTCTCAATAATGCTTTTGCTGAATCCTGTATGTTTTGGTATGTTGTGTTATCATTATCATTAGTTTCAAGGTAGATATTGATTTCTTTTGAGATTTCCTCTTTGACCCACTGTTTTTCTAAGAGTGTGCTGTTTAATTTCCATATCTTGGTGTGAAATCTGGGCCTCTGGCCTTTGCAGATTTCCAGCTTCACTCCACTGTGGTCAGAGATATTGTGTATGATTTTGATCTTTCTGAATTCATTAAGCCTTTCTTTGTGGCCTAGCATATGGTCTAACTTGGAGAATGATCCATGTGCACCTGAGAAAAATGTATATCCTGCTGTGTTTGGGTGTAATGATCTGTATATGTCTATTAGATCCAGCTCCTCTAAAACACTGTTTAAATATTTTGTTTCTTTAGTGATTCTCTTTTGAGATGTTCTGTCCAGAGTTGATAGTGGTGTATTAAAATCCCCCACCATAAATGTAGATGCATCTATTCTTTCACTTAGTTTTTCCAGTGTTTGCCTCACATATCTGGAGACACCCTTGTTAGGAGCATAAATATTTATGATTGTTCATTCTTCTTGAGACAGTGTCCCTCTCACTAATATGTAGTATCCTTCTTTGTCTCTCACTGTTGTTTCACATTTAAATTCTATTTTGTCTGATATTAATATAGCTACTCCTTCCTTTTTTTGGTTATTGTTTGCTTGTAAGATTGTTTTCCAACCATTCACTTTCAGCCTCCATGAATCTCTGCATCTAAGATGTGTCTCTTCTAGGCAGCATATAGATGGGTCATATTTCCTTATCCAATGTCTGAGTCTGAATCTTTTGATAGGTGAGTTTAATCCATTGACACTCAGTGTTATTACTCTCAAGGAATTATTTATGTTAGCCATATTTTGATTGGATTTGTGTTTGTCATATTTTGTTTGTTTGTTTGTTTTTTCTTCTATTTTTGTCTTTTTGTTGCTCTTACACTCTCCTCCAACTCTGCCTGTCCTGTTTTTTTCCTTTCTTCCTGCAGAACTACCTTTAGAATTTCTTGAAGGGGAGGTTTCTTGTTGGCATACTCTTTCAATTTCTGTTTATCTGTGAATATTTTGAACTCTCCCTCATTTTTGAATGCTAGTTTAGCTGGATAGAATATCCTTGGTTGGAAATTTTTTCTTTTAGTACCTTGACTATATCATACTATTGCCTTCTTGCCTCCATGGTGTCAGATGAGAAATCAACTCTTAATCTTATGGAGCTTCCCTTGTATGTGATGGTTTTCTTTTCTCTTGCTGCTTTTAGAATTTTCTCTTTGTCTTGAGCATTGGATAATTTGACAAGTATATGTCTTGTGGTGGGCCTGTTGGGGTTTATGATGTTTGGGGTGCACTGAGTTTCTTGGATATGTACAAATGTCTCTTTCAGTAGATTTGGGAAATTTTCAGCCATTATTTCCTGCAACACTCCTTCTTATTCCTTTCCCTTCGCTTCTTCTCCTGGGATGCCTATAATACATACGTTTGTGCATTTTCCATTGTCATTCAAGTCCCTAAGTCCTAGCTGGATTTTTTCTCTCTTTTTATCAATCAATTCTACTATCTGTTTGATTTCTGATGTACTGTCTTCCACATTGCTACTTTTCTCCTCTGCCTCTTCTAATCTGCTGTTATCTGCTGCAAGTGTATTTTTGATTTCTTAAACTGTGTTGTTCATTCCCATCATATCTGTTACCTTTTGCGTATGTCTGCAATTTCCCCTCCTAGTGTTGTCTTCATATTGTAACATCTTCCTTTACTTCATTAAATTTGTGTCTGATATATGTTCTGAGATCTTTAATTACTTGTTCAAAGTTCTGCTCCCCTTTCTGGCTTTTAGTTTGTTCATTGGATTCAGCCATGTTTTCCTGATTACTGGTTTGGTTTGTAAATTTTTGTTGCTCTCTGGTCATCATTTTATCTTGATGGGTTTAATCAGTGCCTTAGCTTCTTTGTCTAGTCTTGGGGATTAATTAGCTGTTTTTGCGTAGGTGTTATATCTTCTCTTTGTTGCTTTGTTCTTCTTATTCTAATTTCTTATGGCTGGCTGAGTTTACTTTGAAGGAAAGTATTAGGGCCAGGGAAAGGTGATTTTGTAAGAAAGGAAAATGTGTAAAGTAGTATTTGTAATAAATGTTAACAGAGCAACAATATGAGATCTGGGAGGATGGATATTAGATTCATATAAGTTGTGTAGAGTTATAGCAGTAGGTAGAGAACCTATAATGAGGTAGTTGACTGAATGTGGGAGGAATATAGTATGAATTAAAATGCTAGTGTTTTTGTGAGAGAGGGAAAGAGAAAGGAAAGACAATAGTTTCAAGAGTGGATAAAAGACAGAAAACAAAACAAAGGTATTAGAAATTAAGAGTTAGACACTTTGTGGATCAAAGAAAGGGAGGTGGAATATAGGAGAGGCAGTAGGTGATGGAGGATATCAAGATGTAGGGGAAAGGGGATAGTGTAGGTAGCCAAAATCAATTCACACAGAAATGAGGCAATGGAAGATGAGGAAACCCAGCAAATATGCGGTGTTCCCTGCAGCACCTATTGTATAATTAAGATAAAATAAAATAAGGAGAAAATGAGGGACAAGAGAAAAGAGAGGAAAAAAAGAGAGAGAAGAAAGAAAGGAAAAGGGGGATGGGTAAAGAAAAGGGAGGCAAGAATTAAGGAAAAGAAAAGAAGATAGAGAACACCAACAAAAGCAACAACAAAAAACCCCTGAATAAATGAAAATAAAAAAAGACCTTGGGGGATACAATTGGAGAAAAGACTAGGAAATAATGCAATGTTTGCAACCAGGACAATAAAAAATTAAAAATTAAAATTAAAATTAAAAAAAAAGCTAGGACTATCAAGGACCTCAGATTGGCCTCAGGGCATGGTGGATTCAGGGATGGAAAGTCGGTGATATTGCAGACTCAAGAGGTGATCTCTGGGGTGTGAGCCACCAGGGTTTAGGGGACACAGACCTGGCAACTTCAAATCCATTTAACAGGGAGCCTGGGAGCACCACAGTGCAACATAGCCTTCAGGGATCCATGCAGCTGGGTGCCAGCCCTATGGGAGAGGTCACATCCACACACTCTGACCTATGTGTCCAAAACCTTCAATTCCCCCTTTCTCTAGGGTCTCTTCTGTGGCTGTATCACCAATTTGACTTCAGAAGACATCCCACCCTGCAAGCCCCTGAAACTGCCAGTTGGGGATGCCTCTATATTGCAGCCAATTTAAGGACACTGCAGATCCACAGCCAGGCCTAGGGGGCAGGGCTCCAGCCAGAAGTGCTGTATCAGTGTCCGAAACCAAAAATCCCACACCTTGCAAAAGATTCCCCTAATTGGCTTCCAGCCACCTCCCACCCTGCAATCCCCTGAAATAGCTTCCTGGTGACATCTCTTTACTGCAAGCAATTTAAGGCATATCAGCAGCCGGCCTTTGGGGCAGGGCTCTAGCCAGAAGCGCTATTATTCGGGTCAGAAATAAAAAATTCCCCACCTCACAAATAACTCCCATCTGTCTCACCAAATTGGTTTATGAAGGCCTCCTGCCCTGTTAGCCCCTTAATAGCCCACTCATGGTTTATGAATTCCCCAGTATCACAGAGCCTCCAGGAATCACTGCTGCGGTGCTGCTGCTGCGATTCCACATGCCCCAGGGGGGAGTGTCCCACGTGCAGCCCCTAACTCTGTGTAAGATAGCCTCAATTTTATCTTTAATGCGAATTTTCTCTGTTACCTTCCCACAAAATTGATGTCCAGACACCTCCTGCCCTGCAAAATCCTGAAACAGCCTTGTCCTGAAGAATTTCTAATGTTGCCCAGCTGCTTTTTTGCAAGAGAGGGTATCAGGTGCATTCACTCAATGACCATCTTGCCCCAACCTCAGTGCTGTCTTATATATACAGTGCCAAGGCAATTTCTTTCATTTCTTCCTCAGTGTCTATATCCTTTCTTTTTTCGAATTTTTAATTTTGTCTTCAAAAAAGTTTTAGATCACAGGAAAGTCACATATACAATATTGGTGGCTCCAATATATCCATCATCAAACACTTTCCCCCTCCCCTAGCAATATTTGCTGCATCTGAGATACAGATATTGAAACATATCTATCAAACATGGTTCCATTTTGGTTTATATTATGGTGTGTATTTTAGACTATACAATTTTCTAAATTTTTATTTACCTTATGGTTTACATTTTAGCCTATAGGCTTTTATATATTTTTGGTGAAATTTAACATATCCTATATCCATCATTGCATGATCTTGTGGAACACTTACATTACCCACAGTTACCCTGTTTCTATCTATACTGTTCCTCTCTCCTCCTCCCCTCAGAGCCCACAGTGACAACCAAGCTTCACTGCTTGAAGGACCAGATTCACAGATACTTGCGGATACTTGCAACAATGTTGAGTCTCCCTAATTTTTGAATTCCAGCTTTGCTGGATAGAGAAGTCTTGGCTGGAAGTTTTCTGTCTTTTAGCACTGTAACCCTGTCATACCATGGCCTTCTTGCCTCTACACTTTCAGATGTGAAATCATCCCTTAATCCTATCAAGCTTCCCTTTTATGTGATGGTTCTCTTTCCGTTGCTGCTTTCAGTATTCTTTCTTTGTCTTGAGCATTGAACAGTTTGACTAGTATATGTCTTTGAGTTGTTCTGTTAGGATTTATTCTTTTTGAGGTGTGTTGCACTTCCTGGACAGGTACCCCCATTTCCCTCAGTATGGTAGGGAAGTTTTCAGCCATTATTTCTTTCAACACTCCTTCTGCTCCCTTTCCCTTTTCTTTTCCCCCTGGAATGATTATTATGTGTATGTTTGTGCATTCCATATTTTCATTCAAATTTATACATCCCTGCTGGATTTTTTTCTATTCTTTTTATCCATCTGTCCTACTATCTGATTGATTTGTGATGTACTGGCTTCCACATCACTGATTCCTCTGTCTGTTCAAATCTGCTGTTGTATGCTTCCCATGTATTTTTTATTTCTTGGACTGTGCCATCCATCACCATCATATCTGTATATCATTTTTTGTATGTTTACAATTTCTTCAGTATGTTCTCCCAGCATCTTCTTAATACCCTTAATCTCTTCCTTCAGTTCATTAAGTTGATTCATGTTAGGTGTTTGGACATCTCTGATTAGTTGTTCCATGTTCTGCATCTCCTCCTAGTTTTCAGTTTCTTCATTGAACTGAACCATGTCTTCATGTTTCTTAATATGGCCTCTAACTTTTTGTTGGTGTTTAGGTATCTGTTTGTCTTCATGGGTTTATTCAGTTGATTAGCTTCTCTAGTCTATGGTTTTATTTTATTATTGCTTTTCTGTTCATGGTGAGATTTCACTTTGACACTACAATCCTTTTATTCTAGTTCCTTATTATTGTCTGTGTTCCTTTGAAAAAAAAAATTGGACCAGAGAAAAGGAAAGAGATAGGAATATAAAAAGAATAATAGTAATAATAATAGTGGGAAACGGACTTGGCCCAGTGATTAGGGTATCCGTCTACCACATGGGAGGTCTGCTGTTCAAACCCCAGGCCTCCTTGACCCATGTGGAGCTGGCCCATGCACAGTGCTGATGCACACAAGGAGTGCCTTGCCACACAGGGGTGTCCCCATGTAGGGGAGGCCCACATGCAAGGAGTGCACCCCATAAGGAGAGCCGCCCAGTGTGAAAGAAAGTGCAGCCTGCCCAGGAATGGTGCCACACACACTTCCCGTGCCACTGACGACAACAGAAGTGGACAAAGAAACAAGATGCAGCAAATAGACACAGAGAACAGATAACCGGGGGGGGGGGGGGGAATTAAATAAATAAATCTTTAAAAAAATAATAATAATAGTAAAATGTGGGAGAGGAACTGTACCAGACCTAGGAAATTGAAAGATTAACTTGAGTAAGAAGGACAGAGGAATAATATGAAGTAGTAGAATAGAAGCACTGAAACAAGAAACAGAATAGAGAAAAAAATATAGAATAAATTAAAAGGCTGGAATGGTGAGAAGAGGGGGAAAGAAAAGAAAGAAATATGTAAAAAAGAAAGAAAGCAGAAAAGGAGATAGAAATGTAAACAAGAAAAATTAGAGACCAAAGAAAAAAGGTGGAATAAAGATGGAGAGTAAGGAAATAGGGTAGGTAGAGAAAAAATGATAAATGAAGAAAAAACAGAGATGAAGGAAAGGAAACACAACAAGAAAAAGAGAGAAGTGATTCATTTTTAGAGAGGAGGAAGAAGGAAAAGATAGAAAAAAATAAACATTGAAAAGCAGCCTTGTGTCTTAGGCCCTTAAGGATCTTCTCATGCTGCTGATGTTCAATCACCCTGCAGGCTGCCCTCTGCAGGTTTTGAACAGGCTTTTACGGAGTAAAATAAGGAAAGAATTTTAAAAGGAACCTTCAATAAAGAGAGAGATCCAAGAACAGCTAATACAAAGAGAATATCTATATGTTCCCTGTCAAAAAATTGCAGCTGGATGCTTGATAACTCAGTGGATCACTTCTTAAAGACTGGGGCTCTAACCAGGGACCTCGTATATGCTAGGCAGGAATTCTTCCACCGAGGTAATCTGTATCCTTAGGTTAGTTAGCCTTTCAGAAGGCTGTCCACCCATCTTCCCTTGAGCAGGTCAGATTCCCTGCAATCCCCCTGCTGATCAGCTGCCTGTCTCTGCCTCCTCTCTGAAGTAATTCCTCTCTTTACCTGGGCAGCTGGGCATGAGAACCTGCCTGAGGAGATCCTCCCCTCTCCCTGTTGGGTCATGGTCCCTTCCCATGTTCTAGAGGGGCCCAGCTGGCTAAATTTACCACAAAAAAAAAAAAAAAATTCTCCACCCTCCCAGATTCCTCTTCCTTCCAGGGAATCTGCTACTACATTCCATTTGGAGTAGGGAGCCCAGAGCTCCAATAGTCTTTCCTCCCTGAGGGCAGGATACATGTGCTGCTTCCAGCCACTGGGGCAAGCAACCCACCATCTCCCCCTGGCTTCCCTTCCTGTCCAGTTCCCTCCTAGATGACTCAGAGCACCTTCCTCTTCTCCATACATCCAAAGGTGCTGGTAGGTTGGAACATGTCTGCTCTCTGGTCAGTTATATAAAGTTCTCTAGGAGTTTTATCCTCACTTAATATCTCTGGGGTTGGGGAGGGAAGCCCTTCTCAGCAGCCAGGTGGTTCAATAACTTGCAGCTGGTTGTTTGAGCTTCTTCATCTCTGTCCCTCACTCTCCTGGCAGTTGTGAAGCAGTTTCCTAGTCTATACCCCAAAGCAGGCCCCCAAGTTAGGCTCTGGCTCTTTCTCCTTTGTTTTAGTGAGAGGTGAACCTTATCTGTCTAATCCATCAGCCATGTTCCCAAGGCCTCTTCCCATGTTTAATCAACTTTGACCAGAACATTTTTCATCTCCCTTCTTCTGACTGCTATCTGGTTCTCATTCTTTAAGGCTTTAAGGCATAAATATTAAAACTTCAAAAAAACACTTCCACACAATGATTTTCCTTAATATCACATATTTGAATTTTTCAGTGTACATATTTGATGTAATTTTCTTGCACTAAATTTTAAGCTTTATAATAGCAGGGTGAAGACTGTTTTGTCCACTTCTCTATAAATTAAGAATAGAGAATCTAAGAATAAGAATCTAAGAATAATGTCTATATTGCCTCATCTGTCTAGTTGCTGAAAGAGAGAAATTGCTTAATAAGAGTTTAAAGTAAATGTATGTCCCTATGAAGCACATAAAAATCAAGATTTCCAACATTTATTTCTACCTGAGCATTTCTTATCATTGTTACATGTATCCCAGAAGCAAATATAGTTCTCCCACTGTTTTTCCTTCCTCTTTATTATCTTTTAGTCACCATGTCTAATGTGAAGCTGATAGGAATTTGTAGTAAGGAACAAAACACTGCAATTTTGAGAAATCAATAGTATGGGAGAAACAAACTCTGAGATTCGAATTTAGGGGATAAATGGAAGTCAGATAAATGTATCTTTCTGGGCATATCCTAGTGCTCATTTCTCTTAAATAAAATATAGATGACCTATGAGGTGAACTGTAATGAGGTTTTCTGTTGATTTTGAAAATAATTTCAATCAAGATTATATTATTTTGGGAAGTGGATTTGGTTCAATGGATATAGCATCTGCCTACCACATGGGAGGTCCATGGTTCAAAGCCAGGGCCTCCTGACCCATGTGGTGAGCTGGCCCACACACAGTTCTAATGCACACAAGGAGTGCTGTGTGAAGCAGGGGTTTCTCCCATGTAGGGGAGCCACATGTGCAAAGAGTGCACCCTGTAAGGAGAGCTCCCCTGCATGAAAAATGTGCAACCTGCCCAGCAGTGGCACGACACAACCAGAGAGCTGATGCAGAAAGATAATGCAACCAAAAACACAGACACAGACTCCTGGTGCCACTGACAAAAATACAAGTGGACACAGCAGAACACACAGTGAGTGGACACAGAAAGCAGACACTTCAGGTGGTGGGGAAGGGGAGAGAAATAAATAAAAAATCTTAAAAAAATTACACTACTTAATGATGCATACCATATTATACTACTTTTACCTTTAATCTTTTTAAGGAATGCAGATTTTATCACATAATATGAAATATTTTATTGGCTGATGTGCCAACATAGTCCTCAAAGCAAAACAATCATTCAGGTCAGAAAGAGACATTGTCATTTATTTACTTTGGAAGGAAAATGATCCTACTGTAAGCAGGTAGGTGGGGCACGCACTCTCTAGATGTGATATCAGAGTAACACTGATGGATGCAGTTGCCAAATTATCTTACAATCTTGACATCTTTGTGCCTATTGTGTCTAGAATCCCCAAACCCTGTATATGAAACAGAAAATCTACTGCCTGTGAATTTCCTTCAGTTTTGAACACAGGTAGAATGCAAATCTTCTCAGATTCTTAAAAATCTTAGATTGAAGAAAATTTTATGGTTGCATTATATCCTAAAATTGTACCTTTCCTTTCTGTCCATATACTTGTCAAGGTTGCACTTGCCCTAAAAGGCTTCCAGTTTAAAGACTATTGTTGACTTGAGCTAAATTGAAATCAGGAAAAAATCCAAACCTAGAAATCAGAGATAAGAACGACTTCCACCACACAGGATTTGAACACACAACTAACTGTTCCACCTGGAGGTCGTGGGAGCCATGGCCTCTTTGTGCTTTGGGAACATCAGGCTCAGCAGTTCTCAGGCACAGTGCCCAGGATTTGTTTCTTCCCTGTCCACAGGATTGGGATTGCCTGAGAGCTCTTTGTCCTATTGCTGTTGCCAAAATGGGCTCACAGCCCAAGGTGCACAAAAAAATGTATCCTGTGACACCAGATTTCAAAGAAAGAGCTTTATTACAGAACAGCTGGAGCAGGAAACAGGAGATTCAAAGCCTTTGCTTAAACTGAAGAGATTCTGAGGGTCTTATAACATTTTGGTAGAGGCCTGGTTATGATAATGAGGGCAGTGGTTTGATGTTGATGGATGTAGGATGACCAAATATCTGAAAGTAACTTGTTTCTCTCCCTGTTGCTAGGAGAGAAAGGAAAGAATTATATGTAAATTAGAAGGTAATGAGATGCAACCCTCTCTTGGTCCCAAATTCCATTTCTTGTGGTCCAGAATATACTGTTGAAGCAATGCAGTATGAAAACCAGCTTCAACCAGTTGGTTAGACCTGCACAGAAGAAACCCCTGGCTGTCCTTACTCCAACTTGCTTAATTAACATAATAAAATTCCCACCTGGGGGTGGAGTTATCTGCCCCATTTTTGATCATGCAAGCATGATTTCCTGACCATACTAATCATACAATTATATAACTAGCTATGTATGTTCATCCAGATGCATAAAAGCTAATGCATAATCAAAGCAAATGTTAAGTAGTAACAGGTATTTAAAGAAGAATAAAACTACCACATGGGGAGTCAGGTCTGAGTTGCTTTACACTAACCTTGAATCCTGTCTGCAGTCATAACAAATGTAAGTTCTGCCCAACTCTCTTGTTAATTTTTTTCCTCTACATCTTTGGTTATCCCCAAAGGCCTAACATGGGACCTAACATGGGCCTCTGCAAGGAACTTGTTTGGAGCATCCTTCATGACCAGCTTAGAATAGGGTGTGTGGAGGTCACAGGGTGAACTTCTGCCCTCTCTAGACCCATCTTAGAGGCAGAATGTGGAGAAAGGGCAGGGAACCCTGAGACTAAGTATCTCTATAATGGGGTATAGGCCCCTTGAGGAAAGGGTAGGTAGGCAGGTAGAAGGAGATGGATGAGATAAGGATAACTAGGCCAAGCAGATACACTGGGGCACCTAGCAGAGGGAAACTGATCCAAGATGAGGGAGGAGAAAGAAGAGGGAAGAAACAGTGAACAGAGGGCAGGGGTTTGAGTACCTTTGGAACTGAAAGGAGCCAGGGGAGAAGGCAGGGGAGACAGTGAGAAGAGGGTCTGGGAGTGGCTTCCCTGGGGATTGGGGACAGGTAGTGACTAGAAGGCACATAGCTAGGGAAGGGAGCACTGGGAAAATGATGGAGAACTGAAGGGTGGGAAAAGGCAAAGGCATGTCCTGAGAGATGAGGCATCAGGCTATGTGATTAGACCCATGTAGACCATCGGGTAAACTGACACAGCTGATGGGAAGAATATGGATTTCAGGGTAAATGAGGGGAACAGCAGTGTGTGGAACATGGAGGCATGGAGCTGGGGGCAGGCCACAGCATTTCAGGAAGGCGAGAGGTCTAAGGGTCTTCATAGAAAGTGGCATGACCCGTGAGAGGGGAGAGCTGTGGTGACCTGAAGCATGGGACTTGGGGCCAGTTTGGGGCAAGAGAGAAGGAGAAGAGAATTCTGGTGAGGATATGAGGCCTCTCTGCATATTTGTGGTGGGCAGGGTTCAAAGGTGGAGCTGGGAGAGGTCAGTGGCTGAGGGGCAGATGAACTGGGTGAGGCAGAATCAGAAAAGTGAGAGGGCCTAGGAGGATGGGGCAATTAAAAGAGCCATGGGGAGCTGAAGAGTAGTGAATGGTGCTCTAGTGGTGGGGTTAATCCACAGAGGAGGGAGCCTACAAGGGTAAACCAAGGCAGGGGAGGGGCAGCATCCTGGCCAGGATCAGGGAAGGGAGGTGGGTGCTGAATAAAGGACATAAACTGAGGAATGCAGGCCAGGCTGAGGGATCCTTGCGGGATGGGTCTGAGGTCTAAGGTGAGAGGCCGGAAAGAGGGATTTCATAAAGAGAGGGATTGGGGTAAGCCTGCCTGGGAAGGAGTAGAAAATGAGAGAAACTGGTGACTGATGGGACAAAGCAAGGTGCCCAGAGTGAACTGATGTAAGTTTTAGGGAAGAGCTGACAGGGCCACTATGGTGGGAGCTGTGAGGGGCCATGACTGACTGGGGCACACAGTGCACAAGAACCGAGGCAAGGTTCATGATAGGAGGAGGACAAGATAGGGGAGCTGAGTCCAGGACAGAGAAGAGAAACCAACTAAATATAAATGGAACATTCAGAAATTATAGGATATAATTCTCTTTGTATTGATGAAGAGATATTTGCACATATAGCATAAAATCAAATGATGTTTCCACTTATATTCTTTAATATGCATCTCCTCATTGGATAAGAGTTGACATTCATTTTTAGTACATCTGCATGTAAGTATTGTCATTGCTTTCATTGAACCTTATTTTGCCATAAAAAAGATTCATAAAATGTCATTATACTTCCCAACAATGTATTAAGATTTGGGAAGTAGATGTGCCTCAAGTAATAGAACATCCACCTACCATATTGGAGGATCTCTGGAGCCTCCTGGTGAAAAAGAAGAGAAAGTGTGCCCCTGTGGTGAGCCCATGACCACATGAGTGCCCATGTGGTGAGTCAGTGCCTGCGCAAGTGAGTCACACAGCAAAATGATGATGCATCAAAAGAGAGACAAAGGGGAGACTCAAGGTGAAGTGCAGTGGAGACCAGGAACTGAGGTGGTGCAATTGACAGGGAAACTCTCTCCCCATTGGCAGTCTCCAGGATCAAATCCTGGTGAATCCTAGAGGACAGAAAATGAGAAGAGAAGACAACACAGACAGCAAAAACACAAGGTCCGGAGGAGAAGAAGGGGGTAAATAAATCTTTGGAAAAAAACTATATTAAAATTTAGTAAGCTATTTGTCATTAAGATTGCATATGAAGTGATACTTGACCAACTCTAGCAGTTAGTGTTAAAAGATTATAAAAAATTTAGCCAAAAATTTAGAAAACAGACATAAAGTATTATAAAAACTAGAAATATGTCACTTAAGCTCATTTGAGGCATTAAGTTTTCCATTCAGAATGATTCTGATCAATATATCTATTTTCACTTCCATATGTCTAGAGTTCAAAGAATATTCCATTTTAAAAATAATAGAATATGTGTATGAGCTTTTAGTTTGGTGGGTAGTAGACCGAAATAACAGCCCTCAAATATGGCTATGCACTAATCTCAATGTAGGGACATGAAATACCCACCTTTCCCTCCCACTAGTTATTTCTGTAGATTGTTAGAAAGTATGGGGGTGGAACTCACCAGCAATCCATCCTGGAATTTTTTGCTACAGCACATACAGGATCCTAGTCCTTGTAATCATTAACCTTCCTATGTGCTGACCCTCACTGTTCTGGGAACCCACACAATTACCCTCATATGTATGCACTCACTGTTAATTACTTACTAAGCTACCTGCACCCTTGAGCTACTCTGTGCATTAGCTAGAGGCCCTCTTTGTGCTGTCTAGCCCTATATAATCTTTGTTTCTGTACTGTACAGCATGGTTGCTGCCTGATCACCAATATTGGGACATGTGAGTAAATAAATGGTGTGAGTGCTGCTGAACTCCCCATGTGGTTTCTTTGGAATATCAAAGGATTCTGTCAGCCTTCCTGGGCTCAAACTTCCTGCATTACAATTGGCATAGTTGGCAGGATATTCCAGAGAAACTCATCGGGGATAAGGCAGGTGAAAGCATGCCAGCCATACCAGATACTGTAGAGTAGACCCTGAAGTACACAGGGAATTTGTGGGGGAAATCCTGGGTTAGCCATACACATCTATGTGTTATGAGCTTGCCCAGCTGATAAACACTTGAGGACCTAGGAGGGAGCTGGGGGATGCCCCATACACTCCTGCTGGGTTAGTGCAGTTAGAGAAGAGAGTAGAGGGAACTTTTATTAAGAAAAATGAGCAATGTGCAGTGGCTGCAGCCACTGCATGGCCATTCCTCCTTGCCTGGTGTGATACTACTAACAAGCAGCAGCTGAAGCAAAGGCAAGGTGACTGGAGGAGGACTTAAAAGTTGGAATGAAATCTCCAACTGATAATACAATCAAAAGGAGAATTTAAGAAATCAGAGGAATCACAAGAAGAGGTGCAAACAACGGTCAATCTATGCTCAGGCTAGAGGAAAGAAGAATTACAACTAGAAAGGAATTTGCAGACTTTCACCTCTGCCTTAGTGACAGGTCTCTCTGAGCAACCAGGTAAGAAGGAGATATTGATTCATATGTAGAAACTATAGAAGAACCTTTAAATCATGCTAAACCACTTGTGCAAGGGAAGGCTAAATCACAGATACAAAATATCGCACAAGTAGAAGTGCAAAAGAAAGTGCTTTTCACTGAAACATGCTTGTAAGAAAATGTTCTGCTAACGAGTTAACTAACAAAAGGAAAACATTCCTGCAGCAACTCTGCAAACTCCCTGCCACCTGAATGTTGTGTCTGTGGGTTAGTGAGGGCTGACAGAATTAAACTGCTTGAAAAGTAGGAAAAAATAGCAACATTAATGTTCTCTGTTTTGTTTCCACGATAATTCTAACTGGGCCAGGAGAGCCACATTGACAAAATGAGTGCCATCAAAGTTTAGTAACTTTTGAACTGGGAAACCCTAAAGAAATAGGTAAATAAAAAATGTTAGCAGCTTTGTAAGCCTGCAACTAAAATATATTACAAACTGAAAGAAAGTTAAAATGTTAACAATATTTTAATTTTAGTCACATTTTATTTTGATCAGAATTTTTATCAAGGTGTTAAAAAGAGCTTTCAGTTTTAAATCAATAGCTTACTCCTGAATTACAGATCTGTCAAAACTGTACTACTGAAGAGTAACCCAGGATATATGTGTTAAATATCTGTCAGTCTAAACTGCTGTATTAGTGCTTAAGTATAGTTATACTGCATGAGTATTCCTAACTGGTTGCTCATTACTAATAAAAGTATTTCCAATGAGCTTGCATGCTAGAGGCAACATGCATTCCAGAAGAGATCTTAAAAGCAACTATGTGAAATCACAGAGAGCTTGGTAACAGACATAGCAAAGGGGTAAGAATAATGAGTCAAATTAGTGAGCTTTATGTTTTTGCTGGTGTGTTTTAAATCTTTTTCTTTTTTTTTTTTTTTTTTTTTTCATTTTATTTTATTTTATTTTATTTTTTTTTTTTAATTTTTTTATTTTTTATTGACTTTGTAATAATATTACATTAAAAATATATATGTGAGGTCCCATTCAACCCCACCCCCCCACCCCCCCTCTCCCCCCCCCCCCCAACAACACTCGTTCCCATCATCATGACACATCCATTGGATTTGGTAAGTACATCTTTGGGCACCTCTGCACCTCATATACATTGGTTCACATCATGGCCCATACTCTCCTCTATTCCATCATGTAGGCCCTGTGAGGATTTACAATGTCCGGTGATTACCTCTGAAGCACCATCCAGGGCAGCTCCATGTCCCTAAGACGCCTCCACCTCTCATCTCTTCCTGCCTTTCCCCATACCCTTTGTCCATTATGTCCACTTTTCCCAATCCAATGCCACCTCTTCTATGTGGACACTGGATTGGTTGTGTCCATTGCACCTTTATGTCAAGAGGAGGCTCAGATTCCACCTGGATGCTGGATGCAATCCTCCCATTTTTTAAATCTTTTTCATTTCTCTGTTCAGTGCATATTTTGATTCATCAAGATGGTAATATTCAATTAACAAATGACGATTCTTAAAAAGAGTGCTATTCAAATGACCAAAAAATTACTAAGTGCTTATATTGAAAATTAAGTATGGATACTAATAAGATAAATGAACATTATATATGTTAAATTTTGAAATGATGAAAATTTTAAGTTTTGACTAATAAAATTATTGTAACTCTCTTTTTAAAAAATTGGTTTTGCCTAAATTGAAATGGATATGTTTGCTTCACAGAACAGAATGAGGGATATGACTTAAATGGATACAGAAAGAAGTAAAGGTTTGTGGAAGTGCTGACTAAAATTTGATGTTTACTTAAGGGAGTGTGTTTTGTCCTAACATAAGATGGCTGATTTTCATAAAATCAGGATGGAAGTATGTAAGACAAATTTTGAATGCATATGACAAATTGTAGAAGACAATGTAGGAGGTAGGACTAAGGGAATGTGTTCTGTGAAGGTGAAATTTGTCTTGAGATGAAGTAACCAGTCTATGTGATTATGAATTGTTATAAGACATTTATAAAAGCATTGTTTAAATGGAAATATCCAGGAAGCTGTTATTAAATAGAAAGTGAATTGGTATTTATTAAAAAAGTAACTTCATAACAGGAAAACCTGTCAGAGACCATTTCAATCTGCATGTGAAAGTGGTGGTAGGAAGAAGATAATGTTGATTCCACTGGGAATTTTAGGTTTTCATAAAATAATGAAGAAAGTCGTTTTTCCTGTACTGCTAAAATAAAATACCAGTCAGTTAATTAATGTAATCATGGTAAAGGTGTAAAAGCAAAAAGTAAAGTAATAAAATAGTTAAGACCATTTGATATGCTACAAGTTGAATGAAAAGTGTTTAGAAATTGTCACAGGTGGAGAGAGTCCGCGGAGGCCACGGCAGCTGCAACAGCGAAATGGCGGAGACGAGACGCGGCGGCTGATCACCAAGCCACAGAACCTGAATGATGCCTACGGGCCGCCGACCGAGCAACTTCGTAGAGATCCATGTGAACGACCAGCAGTCGGTGGGGGTCGGCCCGGGCCGCTTCACCACCTACGAAATCAGAGTCAAGACAAATCTTCCTATTTTCAAGCTAAAGGAATCTACTGTTAGAAGATACAGTGACTTTAAATGGCTGAATGAAAAGTGTTTAGAAATTGTTATTCTGTTAACCAAAGTTGTTTGATAAAATGTTCATATGAATATTTAAAGATTGTATAAAATTTCCCCAAATTAAACAATGCATTCTGCAAAATACTAAATAAAGGCATAATGTTGTTAATCATGGTTTTAATTATTTTAAAAAATGGTTTGTGTCACAGAATCCACCTCTCCACTTTGTCATCAAAGTCAGACGCTTGGGCTTGTATTCATCTGATTTGCCCCACCTCCACTGAAGAAGCAGTTCTTTGGCTGTAGAGAATGGACATTGGGGGTTGCCAAGAATGACACATAACACTAGGTTATCATAAATTAAAGTAACATCACTGCTGTATACAGAAGCTCCAAATATTGTTGCTTTGCTGGAAAATATCAGTTATGTCACTATCACTTTGCTTTAGATCTAAGGCTTTCTTTACTATCTCCTTAGGCAAGTCAAGCCAGCTTGCATTCATCTTCGTGTGGGGGACCAGTGGTGGATCTTGCACTACATCGCCAAGGCCATGTGCATAGCCCACACCATCTGTCCTGGCCTGGTGGCAAAGGATCCAGCTGTGCAGAAGAAAGTTGTGGCTGTAACCCTATTTCATTATACTGATGATATTATTTTAACTAGTAATTCTTTTCCAGAATTAAAAGAAGCCTCAGAAACAATGGTATCTTATCTTAAGAGCCTGGAATGGGCAAACAATTGGGACAAATTTGCATGGTCCCTGCTGCAAGTAAACTCTTAAGTGTTGTTAAAGTACAATGTTTTCCCACACCACAAACCAAAACAATTAATGGCCTTTTCATGGTTGTTGAGGTAATGGAAACCTTCATTCCTCATTTAGCTCAGATATTAAAAACCAATGTATGTGCTAATCAGGAAGGGTTGTATATGGAAATGAGAAAATCTCCCAAGTGGGCTGCTTTTTAAGAAGGGGGCAGTAATACAGTCTCAAGAAGTAAAGGGTGTGGGCCTTGACTTACTTACCCCATGAATTGGATGTGGCTAGCACCAACACTGACTTTGGGTGACATTTGTGGCAAAGACATCTTTCTAAACAAATACCCTTTGGGTTTTTTAAAATACAGTTTTTAATTTTTTAAAAAGGTACTTGGATTACATAAATGTTACATATAAAATATAAGGGATTCCCATATGCCCTTCTCCCAACCCCTCCCACATTTGTCCACATTGACATCCTTCATTAGTGTGGTACATCTGATATAACTGATGAACACATTTTGGAGCATTGTCACTAAGAATGGATTATAGTTTACATTGTAGCTTACACTCCTGCACAATTTTGTAAGTTTGACAAGATATATATTATGGCTTATATCTGTCATTGCAGTATCATTAAGGACAATTCCCAAGGTCTTTAAATGTCCCCATATTACACCTAGTTTTCCCTCTCACTCCCCTCAGAACCTCCAGTGGCCACTGCCTCCACACCAATGATAAAAGTACTTCCATTGCCAAAGATTTAAGGCTCTTCGACATATACCATCAACTCTAGCACTAAATATAGGGTCAAATAGAAGGGGCAGAAGGGCCATGGGTAAGGAAACCAAAACTGAGCCCAACTCTGTCACACTTCAGGGCATAAGTTCCCAGGTAGGGCCCACTGGCAGGGCACCAAACTCCTGAGCTGTCTGCCCTACCTGTAGTGTCTGGTTGCCTCCACTATTTGGCAGTCAATGAGATCCTGCTGAGGTGTGCATAAGCACAACCTCTGGAATGACACCCTGACTCAAATTGAAGTCTCTTAGCCATATAAACTCATTTGTCTTTACACTTTTGCCCTTTCAGTCCATGTCTTTTTCCAGTTGCCTTGCTAGTTGGTGCCTGGTAGTAATCCCTTGGTGCCAGGGAAGCTCATCTCCAGGTGTCATGTCCCATGCTGTGGGGAAAACATTTATATGCTGAGTTCCACTTAGAGAGAGGCCACATTTAAGCAACAAGGAGGCTCTCAGGAGGTAACTCTTAGGCACCGTATAATACTAGGCTAAGTTTCAATTTCAAAATTAAAGGTTCATAAGTTATCCATCAATATAAAGGGCCCATCAATATTCCTTCCTCCTTCACCAGTCACTGCCCCTGTTTTGGGGGGATTCTTGCTATCATATTAGAGAATGTGGCAGAGCTTCCCAGGATGGGAATATTCTTTCAGTTATTGTGTAAATCTCCACCCACTGTGACAATGCCCATGAACACTTGAACAAATTTATGTGCCTTTATGAAGGTGTGCCCCAAGTGAACCAACTTCTATACATCCCCTGTCACTGACTCCCCATACCAGTGATTCTCCCTGATACAGTTTTAATCCTTCTGTGATCCAAAACTTCTTCAGTAATGAAGCTAAGAAAATAAGCAAATACAGTTGCTAAGGAAATGAAATGATGGTTTGAAAAATAAAAAATACAAAAACTTAAAAAAATTTGGAATAATAAAAAATAATTAAAATCATAAAAAATTAGAAAAATTTTTTATGAACTTAGTGTGATTTTTGGGGGGTGCATTTTATTCCCCACTGCCTTTTTTAAAAAAATATCTACTTTTTATTTATTTTAAAAAGATACTTAGATTATATATGATGTTAGATAAAAAATATAAGGGATTCCCCTATGCACCACTCCCCACAGCTCCCAGGCTTCCCCACAATAACTTTTTTCATTAGTGTGGTACATTCACTGCAATTGATAAACACATTTTGGGGCATTGCCACTAAGCATGGATTACAGTTTACTCTCCATCTCACTCAATTCTGTAGATTATGGCCATATATATATTGGTTCATATCTGTCATTGTAATATCACTCAGGACAATTCCTGAAAATCCCCCATATTATACTTCTTTGTCCTCCTCCCTGACTTCAGCACCTCCAGTGGCCATTGTCTCCACATCAATGATTTAGCTTCTTCCAATGTAAAAAATTTTTATTGACATTATGTCTTTCATCACTGTAAGGTCTGTTATCTTGTATATACAGTGACATTTTCTTCTATTTATTACCCAGTGTCTTTTTTTTTTCATTTTGTCTTCAAAGAAGTTTTAGTTTACAGTAAGCTCATGTACAGAACATAGGGAATTCCAATATATTCAACATCCTTCACAATAAATCCTCTCAGGACACTGGGTAGTCTGTGCTAAGTATAAAGAGAAAGGAAGACCATTAACTTGAAGAACTTTACTATCAGTAAAACCTCCCTAATTGCATGTTCTCTTCTTGTTCTACATCAAAATACAAATCAGAATACTCAGTTTCCAATATTTTAAAAGTGTAATGATTCTTATGAGAAATATTTTTCATAAGATTGTATATGTATTGTATATATATCTCAAGTTCAAGTTAATGGCTTTGATTTATGTTTGAAACAAAAGTGATTAAGTAGCACAAGAATTAGTAATATCCTTAGTTGTAACCATATACTGGCATTGGTGTTAAAGGCCATTTGTACTTTTCTCCTAAGGCTCTCAGCCCCGAAATCACTGAGCTGCTCTTAAAAAAAAAAAAAGGAAGAAAGAAAATGGAAAACATCCTGACATTGTGTTAATATTTTATTATTGGTCAAATCACATGGAAATGTACGACAACAGAACAAGACATATATCAGATTCCTGGCTTAAGTTTTACCACAGGGTAGAATTACACAGCAAATTATTATCAGATCATTCCTTGCATAGGTCTGTAAGTCACCTATATTACTGAATGACTGAATAAATAAAGTCAGTCATTAATTGTGATTTAAATTACCAAGTATCTTTTTCAACATTAATTGAAAACTGTGTGAAACCTGTCTATTCAAGAAGTAACAGAATTATCTGTGTGCATTTCAAGTAAATTTGAGATGAAAAGTGAAGTATATTTTCCAAGCAACAACAGTAATTTCTTAATTTAGGAAATGGAATATATTGAGATTTTCAAATTTCTATTAGTTGTCTGTATCTTGCTCTACCACATGAATACACTGTTTGGCAATTAAAAAGCCAGAAATATTGTTACAGATACACGCCTACAAAAGATAGGCATGTACAAAATGAGATAGTAGACATACTGATTTCACCTTTCCATGGAAATATACAAAATTAAAGTCAGATCTTGTACTTTCTACAGGAGAAATTTACCTTCACTCAATACATGACTTACAAAACGACAGTTTCTGACATAGCTCTTAAATTGATAACTTAAGTCCTGGACATATTTCAGTTTAAGTACTTTTTGGCAGTATGCAATAGTAGGTACTGAAACCACAATCGGGTTTTGAACTTCAAAAACTGATTTCTCTTGATGCATAAATTTTTCTTAGTGCAACTTATTCCAACTTGAAGGCAAAGTATCTTGTAAAATCCACATTACAAACAACGAACCAATTTAAAGTGTACAATCCCGGGACATTTACCACAGTCTCATGTTGCGCAAGTATCACCTCTATGTATTTTTTAAATAATAACAGTCACACTGCAAAAAAGGACATGTCAACAAGCTAAACTTAAACGTAATAGAAAACTCTCACTTTTTCATGAGAAATTGTACAACATGGCAGTTTTGTCCTGGAAAACAAGATAAATTAAAAGTAATATTTAATGAACTTAGGGAACTTATATGGGCCCAGGGGTTGAGCACCCGCTTCCCACATGTGAGGTCCCAGTTTGGTTCCGGTGCCTCCTTAAAACAAAACAAACAAAAAAACCACCATTGGGGAACCAAAGTGGCTCAGTGGTGTACTGCCAGCTTCCCACACACAAAGTCCCGTATTCACTCCCTGGCCCTGGTACCTTAAATAAAAAATTTACTCAAAAGTTTGCTTTAATTAAAGTCAGAAATATAAAATTATTATAAATGTTGGAATTTGGGGTTACTAACACTTAAAAGTAATGCTGGGAGCTGCACTGCCCCTACGTGTAAGTCTGTCAACATTTCCTTCAGCTCTGTCAGCGGTGCAGGAACAGTGCGCCCCTCTGTGACCACCGAGGGCGCCGCGCACGAGGAGCGCCCCTTCCCCTCAGCCCAGGGCTCGGCCACGCCCGCCGCCCCGACCTCTCCACGGGAAGCTGCAATACTTTCCTACCCTTTCAGGGCTGTAGACGTCTTTCCTCTCTGAAGCTCCGTCAGGATTGTCTCCAGCAAGAGTCCTGAACCCACAGCGCTGGCAGCCTCAGTGAGCGGGGGCTCTGGGCAAACACGTCTCCTGAACGTCCCCTGAGAGGAGACGATGAACTAACGCGGGCAGCGCAGGAACCGGAAGTCCTCCGCTCACGTTAGGGAAGAAAGCCCTCGAAGCACCACCACGCAGCCCTGCGCCACCACGCGGGGAGAGGGGCTCTCTCCTCACGCCCACCGCCCAGCGGTCCCCCGGGAACGAGGCCTTCCACCTCCCGCCCAGGCTGTTCCGCTCCCGCAGGAATGTGGGGGCGTTTCCAGGGCGTTTCCTCAGAAAAGGCGGGTGCGCGCCCCCTGCAGGCAGGCGGGCCACAGCGCAGGAAGCACCGGTCCAGCTGGGTGGTGAAAATATGCCCCTCGCCTGCCTGCCCTGCGCCTTCATCTCTAAGACGGTGTTGGGAGCGTTCAGGGCCAGTCTATGGAGCCTGGTGAAGTGGACTCCTCAGCGCAGTGACCCTGAAGCTTCAGAGGGAAGGGCCCGCAAAAGGAGCAGGATTCGGGAGCCTCCAGCCCAAGCCCAGACTCCCGGGGCCACAGCAGTCCTGGACCCAGGCTTTTATCCCCGCCCCGTGGAGGATCTCAGGAGAAAGCTCCTGGTGCAGCACAAAGCCTGCATGTGACTTTCCACATCACTCCGCTTAGCCAGAGTCCTCCTACCTCCACGGCACCAACCCCTGGTCTGTCCAGTGAGGAGATAGCCACAGTTTGCTGGTCCAGGAGCTCACTGCCACCTGGAAGCTTGGCAGGCCCAGAACAGTGCACCAGCCCAGGGTGCAGGGAGATGTGGGTGCACAGAAGCCCAGCGGGGGCCTGCCCTGGTTTACTACCTTCCTTCTGAACTCAGAAGTTTCCTAGGACTATCCAACATAAAACCTGTTCTCAGCAGGTCAGTCACCCATATGTTGAAGTAAAAATCCTTCCATATTCTTTTTTTTTCCTTCTGCATTCACCACTCCAATCATTATTAGAGCTTTTTCATTATTTTAATAATAATAATAAAAAAAAGCAAACCAACAAATTCTTCACTTCTCAGTCTCTCTCTGTTTCTCTTCCTGTACCTAGCTGCAATTTCTGGCTGTTCTTCAACAATTATTTATTTATTTATTAAGCAGTTTTAATGAGATATATTCACATACCATATGATCTATCTAAAGTGTATAATCAGTGTCTTTTAGTAGAATTACAATATTGTGCAATCATCATCATAAAAAATTTTAGCTTTATTTCATTACTCCAAGGAAAAAAACTCCAACCCCTTAATATGTCTTCCCTAACCCCAATTAACCACTAATCTAATTGCATCTTTATGAGTTTCTTTCTATTTGTCTTTTGATGTGGGATCTTAAAATATGTTACACAATATATGTAGTTCATAGTAATGAAATTATACAGTATTTATCCTTTTGTGTCTGGCTTGCTTCACTCAACCTAATGTCCTTGATGTTCACCCATGTTGTCATATGCTATTTGACTACATTTCTTCTTCTTATAGCTGCATAATATTCCGTCATGTGCATACACCACAGTTTGTTGATCCATTCATTGGTTGATGTACACCTGGGTCATTTCCATCTTTTCACGATCTTGAATAACACTGCTTTGAACATAGGTGTGCTGATGTTTGTTTGCATCACTACTTTCAGTTCTTCTAGGTATATACCCAGTGGTGATATTGCAGGGTCACGTGGCAAATCTTTAAGCAAATTCTTTTAGGAATTGCCAAACAGTCCTCCACAGTGGCTACACCATTCTGCATTCCCACCAATAGCGAATAACTGTTTCCATCTCTCCACATCCTCTCCAACACTTATATTTTCTGTCTTTCTAATAGTGGCCATTCTGAAATGATATCTCATTGTAGTTTTTAAAAAAATTTTTCTCCCCTTCCCACCCACCTCCCCAGTTGTCTGCTCTCTGTGTCCATTCACTGTGTGTTCTGTGTGCATGTGGATTCTTGTCAGTGGTACCCGGAATCTGTGTCTCTTTTTGTTGTATTATCTTGATGCATCAGCTCTCCATGTGTGCGGTGCCATTTGTGGGCAGGCTGCACTTTTTTTGCACTGGGCGGCTCTCCTTATGGGTGCCCTCCTTGCACGTGGGGCTCCCCTACGCCAGGGACACCTCTGCATGGCATGGCACTCCTTGCTTGCATCAGTGCTGCTAGTGGGCCAGCTCATCACATGGGTCAGGAGGCCCTGGAATTGAATCTTGGATCTCCCATGTGGTAGGTGGATGCCCTATCCATTGGTCCAAATCTGCTTCCCTCATTGTAGTTTTAATTTGCAATTCCCTATTCATTTGTTATGTTGAATATTTTTTACGTGCTTTTTTGCCATTTGTATTTCCTCTTTGCACCAATGTCTATTCAAATCTTTTGCCCATTTTTAAATTGGGTCGTTTGGCTTTTTATTGTTGAGTTGTAACTTCACTTCATATATCATGGATATTAAACACTTCTCAGATAGTGATTTCAAAATAATTTCTTCCACTCAGTTGGCTGCTATTTCAATCTTTTGACAAAGTCCTATTTGATGCAAAAGTGTTTAATTATGGGAGGTCCCATTTATTTATTTTTGTTCTTGTTGTTGTATATGTTTTCAGCATAAGGTCCAAGAAACCACCACATACCACAAGGTCTTTAAGATGTTTTTGTATATTTCCTCCTAGAAATGTTATGGTCCTGCCTTTCTTATTTATTTAAATTTTTAAAAAATATTTCTTTCTTTCTCCACCACCCCCCCCCGCATTGTCTGCTCTTCGTGTCCATTTTCTGTGTGTTCTTCTGTGTCTGCTTGTATTCTTGTCAGTGTCTCTTTTAGTTACACCATCTTGCTGCGTCAGCTCTTCGTGTGTACGAGTGCAGGCTGCACGTTTTTTGCGTGGGGTGACTGTCCATACCGGGTGCACTCCTTGTGTGTGGGGCTCCCCTCGTGAAAAAGAACACAGCCCATCCAGGAGTGATGCAGCACACAGAGAGCTGATGCAGCAAGATGACGCAACATAAAAAGACAGATTCGTGGTGATGCTGAGAATGCAAGTGGACATAGAAGAACATACAGTGAATGGACACAAGAGAGCACACAGTGGGGGGAGGTGGGGAATGGGAGAGATAAATAAAATAAATCTTAAGAAAAAAATCAGTTGACGTAAACATGAAGGTTTATTTCTGGACTCTCAATTCTATTCTACTGATCAATTGGTCTATCTTTATGTCCATAGTAAGTACTGTGCTGTTTTGACCACTGTAGCTTTGTAATATGTTTCAAGGTCAGGCAATGAAATTCCTCCCATGTTGCTCTTCTTTTTTAGCATGGTTTTACTATCCAGGCAAACTTTCCTTTCCAAATGAATTTGGCAATTGCCTTTCTATTTTATAAAAATAGGCTGTTGAAATTTTGATTTGCATTGCACTGAATCTATGAATCAGTTTGGGTAGGGTTGACATCTTCACGATATTTAGTCTTCCAATCCATGAACACAAAATGCCATTTGTTTAGGTCTTCATTGCTTTCTTTTAGCATTGTTTTATCATTTTGTCCAAATAGGTTCTGTACTTCTTTAGACAAATTGATTCCTAGATAGTTGAATCTTTTTGTTCCTTTCATAAATGGATTTTTTCCCCTAATTTCCTTCAGATTTTTCAATGCTAGAGTACAAAAACCTTACAGAATTTTTGCAATGTCTTGTATCCTGCTACTTTGCTGAACTCATTTATTTGCTCAAGTAGTTTTTCATAGACCTTTCAGAATTTTCTAAATATAGGATCATGAAATCTGCAAAGAGTGAGAGTTTTACGTATTCTTTTCCTATTTGGATGCTGTAGCAATTTGATATGGTTGTGAATTCCAAAAATACATATTGGATTATGTTTGTAATTTGATCTCTACCTGGGCATGATTAAGTTATGATTAGGGTGGAGCACATTCCCCAAGGATTAGGGTGATTAAGGTCAGCACCCCATACATCTATAAGGGGTGTTCCTGTCCCCCAAAGTTTAGGGAAGACCAGGTGGTCGACTCATTGCTCTGAGAGGGTTGAGCCTGTGTGCCAAAGGTTAGGGAGAATGTTGTCTTCACATCACTGTACTAGGGGGGTTAAGACTTTAACCCAAAGATTGGATAAGATGTGACAATCACCCCAACATTCTTGGAGGGAGAGTTCTGGAGCTTGGTCGACACCCAGATACTTGATGAAGGAGGAACCAAGAAAATGGCCTTTGGGCAAACCTGTGGAAAGGGTGCATTCCCATAAGACACCAAGGAGAAGAAACCATTATCTTAAGAATGACTCTCAGACTGAAATGGAATGGAGGATGCCATGCAGGTTTATTGAAATGTGGAGGACCCGTGAGGCATGTTTCACCCCCAGTTTCTCCTTCTTGTAATGAAAATGTTTATCCATTGTCTGTCCATATGTGTATTTTGGAAACAGATAAATTGTTTTGTAAGTTTCAGAGGTCTATTGCAGACAGGACTTTGCCCCAAGACAAATTGTATTTCTTAAAATTGACTGTGATATGATTTATTACTTGCATTGCTACTGTTTTAAGGTTTATTTGAATATTGTAATATATTTTTGGAATTCAGAGGGTGGAGTCTAACAGTTTGATATGATTATAAATTCCAAAAATAATCCATAAGCCTTTAATTTTTTTCTTGTCTCACTACTTTACCTAGAACTTCTAATACAATGTCCAATAACAATGGTAACAGTGGGCATCCTTGTCTTATTCCTGATTTTAGAGTGAAAGCTTTCAAACTTTTCCCATTGAGTACAATGAAAGCTGTGTGTTTTCATATATGCCTTTTATCATATTGAAGCATTTTCCTCCTATTCCTATCTTTTGAAGTCTTTTTATAAAGAAAGGAAGCTGGATTTTGTCAAATACCCTTTCTGCATTGATTGAGATGTTCATGTGGGTTTTTTCCTTCAATTTGTTAATGTGGTATATTATGTTGCCTGTTTTTATGTTGAACCAGTCTCTCATTCCAGGAATAAATACCACTTGGTCTTGCTGTATGTCTTTTGATATACTATTGGATTTGATTTACAGCTATTTTCTTGATAATTTTTGCAACTATGATCATTAGAGTGATTGTTCTGTAATTTTCCTTTCTTATAGTGTGTTTATGTGGCTTTGCTATTAGGGTGATGGCATCATAAGATGTGTTGGGTAGTTTTCCCTCCTCTTCAGTGTTTTGGAAAACTTTGAACAGGATTGGTGTTGATTCTTTTTGAACTACTTGGGAGAATTCACCTATGAAGCCATCTGGCCCTAGAGTTTTCCTTGTTGGGATATTATTGATGACTGATTCAATCTCTTTAAATGTGATTGGTGGGAAGCAGATGTGGCTGAACCAGTTGAGCATCCCCCTACCACATGGGAGGTCCTGGGTTTGGGTCCTGGTGCCTCCTAAAAAAGACAAGCAGATGCCTGCACCCACTGAACAAGAGCTAGATGCCCACACCTGCTGCAATGAGAGCTGGACCCACACCTGCTGCTGCAAGAACTAGATGTGGCACCTTGCTGCAGTGACCAGACTTCTAAACCAGCAGATGCCACAGGTTGGCAGACACCACAGCCCATGGGAAGTGGGTGTAGCTCAGGCCTTTGGGCATTCATCTCCCATGTGGGAAACCCCAGATTTGGTTCCTGGTGCCTCCTGGAGAAGGCAAGCAAACAATGAGCAGGCAAAGAGAAACATCAGGGAAGGGGATAAATTTAAATACATATATATGTACATATGTAAATGTGATTGGCTTAAGTTCATTTATTTCTTGTAGTGCCAGTGTAGGTTGTTTGTGCATTTCTAGGAATGTGTCCATTTCATCTAAGTTGCCTAGTTTGTTGGCATACAGTTCCTCATTATAGCCTCTTATGAACCTTTTTATTTCTGTGGAGTCAGTCATAACATCCCCTTTCATTTTGCATTGTACTTATTTGCATCTTCTGTCTTTTTTCTTTGTCAGTCTAAATGGAGTATTGTCAATTATATAGATCTTTTCTAAGAACCAACTTCTGGTGGCTTTTTTTTTTATGTTGTTGTTTTGTGTTTTTGGTTTTTTGGTTTTTTTTCTTTAAAAGGTACTGGGACTAAGGATAGAACATAGTACCTCATATGTGGGAAGCTGGAGCTCAACCATTGAGCCACATCAGCTCCCCTGGGTTGGTTTTTTTGTTTGTTTGCCTGTTGTTTTTTGTTTATTTTGAGGAGGTACTGGGAACAGAAACTTGGACCACCCATGTGCAAAGCAGGCACTCAACTGCTTGAGCCACATCTGCTCCCTAAGCTTTTGATTTTGTTGATTTTGTTTTTTGTTTTGTCCTCAATTTCATTTATTTCTCCTCTAATCTTTATTATTTCTTTCTCTCTGCTTGCTTTGGAATGGGCTTGCTGTTCTTTTCCTAGCTTCCCCCGTTTTTCAGTTAAATCTTCTCTTTTTCTTTTTGAAGTACAGATGGCCAGGGATTGAATCCATGACCTTGTATGTCAGAAGCTGGTGCACAAGCACTGAGCCACATCAGTTTCCCAGAGTTGGTTTTTTATTTGTTTTTCTGTTTGTTTTGTTTTTTTCAGGAGGCACTGAGAACTGAATCCAAGACTTCCCATGTGGAACCTGGAGTTCAACCGCATGAGCCACATCTGGTCATTCAGTTAAATCTTTGAGTTTAGTTCTTTCTTCTTTTTAAATATAGGTTTCAGTGCTATAAATTTCCCTCTCAAGATTCCCTTTGCTGGATCCCATAAGTTTTGTATTTGTGTTCTTATTTTCATTTGTCTCAAAATATTTACTGATTTCACTTGCAATTTCTTTTTTGACCCACTGATTATTTGGGGGTGTGGTGTTTAGCCTGCACACATTTCTGAATTTATCTATTTCCTGCCTATCATTGATTTCTAGTTTCATTCCATTATGATAGGAGAGTTGCTTTGTATAATTTCAATCTTCTTACACTTACTGAGAGCTGCATTGGCCCTAACATGTGGTCTATCCTGGAAAATGATCCATGGGCTCTTGAGAAGAATGCAAAACCCACGGAGTTTGGATGCAACATTCTGTATATGTCTGTTAGGTCTAACATGTTTATCTTATTGTTCAAGTTCTGTTTCCTTACTCATCTTCTGTCTATTGTTCTATCTAATGATGTGAGTGGTGTGTTGAAGTCTCCAATGATTATTATAAAGATGTCCATTTCTCTTTACCAGATTCTCCGATGTATTTTTGGGCAACCTGGTTTGGTGCATAGATATTTGTGACTGCTCTATCTTCCTGATGGATTGTCCTTTGTAGTAATATATAGTGGACTTCTGTATCTCATAACTTTTTTGCATTTAAAGTCTGTTTTATCTGATATTAGTGTAGATGCACCTGCTCTTTTTTGGTTACAATTTGAGTGGTGTATCTTCTTCGAACCCTTCACTTTCAGCCAGTTTGTATTTCTGGGTCTAAGGTGAGTCTCTTGTAAGCAGAATATGGATGGCTCATGTATTTTTATCCATTTGGTCAGCCTGTATATTTTGATTGGGGAATTTAATCCATTCACATTCAATGATATTACTGTAAATGCATTATTTATTTCCACCATTTTATTCTTTGGTTTTCATATGTCACATTATATTTTCATCTATCTTTTTACTCTTTTGGATATCCTTTCTGCTATTCTTTCTTCTTTACTCTCCTCCATGCCCTTCTCTCCTGTCTTTTTCTTTCAATCTTTAAGGCTTCCTTTAATATTTGCTGCAAAGTGGATTCTTTCTTTTACCAACTCTATTAGTTTCTGTTTGTGAATATTTTATACTCACTTCAATATTTGAAGGACAATGTATTAGTCAGCAAAAGGGGTGCCAATGCAAAATACCAGAAGTCTGTTGGCTCTCATAAGGGGTATTTATTTGGGGTAGGAACCTGCAGATGCCAGGCCATAAATTGTAAGTTACTTCCCTCACCAAAGTCTATTTTCACGTGTTGGTGCAAGATGGCTGGTGATGTCTGTGAGGGTTCAAGCTTCCTGGGTTCCTCTCTTCCTGAGTCTTGGTTCTCTCCAAGCATAGGGCTCTTCTCTTCCCATGGCTTGCTTCTCTTTGGGCTCAGGGTTCCTCTCTTCCCGGGGCTTACTTCCCTTTCCTCTGTGTGTTTACTTCCCTGGGCTCCAGCTGAAGATTTCAGCATCAAACTCCAACGTCAGAACTTCAACATCAAAAACCTCCACATCAAAAAGCTCCAACTTTGTCCTTTGCCATGCCTTTTATCTGTAGGTCCACACCTACCAAGGGCAGGGACTCAATACCTTACTGATATGGCCCAATCAAAGCCCTAATCATAATGTAATCATGCCCAGGTGCAGACCAGTTTACAAACATAATCCAATATCTGTTTTTCGAACTCACATCTGTATCAAACTGCTACAGACAATTTTGCTGGATAAAGCATTCTCAGCTGGCAGGTATTCTCTTTCAATATCCTAATTGTATAATACCACTGTCTTCTCACCTCCATGGTTTCTGCTGAGATATCCACAGTTAAGTCTTACTGAGCATCCCTTGTCTGTGAAGGTTTGCTTCTCCCTTGCTGCTCTCAGAATTTTCTTTTTATCTTTAATGTTTTACATTCTGAGTAGTATGTTTCTTGGAACAGGTCCTTGCAGGTTTATTTTGATTGAGGCACAGTGTGCTTCTTGGACATACAAGTTCATTCTTTCATGAGAGTTCCATTTTCTTAGCATTGCTCATAATTTTTTGCTTATGTCTAGACATCTGTGATGGTTAGGCTAATGTGTTAACTGGGTGAGGTAATTGTGCTCGGTTGTTTGGGCAAGTAAGCACTGGGCTACCTGTAATACAAGGGCATTTATGGACTTTAGTCACCACTGAGTTTGCTGCAGTGGTAAATCATAGATAGCTGATTACAATTACATCAGTCAAGGAGATTGTCATCAGCAATGAGTGATGCTTTATCCAATCAGTTGAATGCCTCAAAAGGGGAAGTGAGAGAGAATTTCCCAGCTCCTCTTTGGGCAGGCAGCATCTCCCAGAGCTCATCACGGACCTTCATTGGACTTCCATTGGAGCCCCTGGTTGCAGCCTGCCTGCAGAACCTGGACTTGTGCATCCCCACAGTTGTGTGAGAGACTGATAAAATCTCTTACTTTTGACAGATACTTCTTATTTATTCTATTTTCATAGAGAGTCCTGACTAATACAACTTCTGATTTTGATGGTAGTTTACACAGATGCTTAATTTCTTTCTCTTTCATAGAGAGTTAGTGGCTAAAGGTTGTGTGTTACTGCTGCTCTCTGATTCTCAGTTCATCCTAGATCATTAGGATTGTCCCTAATGTTAACTGCTCAAAACTGGTCGCTGGACCCAGTTATGGGTGGGAGACTCCCTTCCTAGGGACTTGGGGAGAGAGGACATAAAATCCAGATAAAGCCTTTCTTATTTATTTACTTTTAGAAAAATGTACTCTTTTACTTTTTAAAAGAAACTTAGATTACATAAATTTTACATAAAAAGTATAGGAGATTCTCATATGCCCCCACTCCTAGCCCTCCCATATTTTCCCACATCAACATTTTTCTTTTTTTTTTTTTAACTATTTTATTATTTTATTTTTTCAAGGTAAAAGAACAAATCTTCTTCAATAGTTTGAAATAAAAAGATACTTTTCAGGATTTGACTTCAAGAAAGCGGGTTTGAACACTGCATTCCTCCAAAAGTGAGACCACTTGCTTTTTCTTAGAAAACAAAGGAAATGATAAGGTTAAATTACAAGAAGCTATTTTGATTAAAAAAGACTTTTTGTATACTGATTATTCAGGAGAAAAACTCTTTAAAAACTTTTATGAAAACAGATTAATGACTTCAGAAACTTTGAGAAATAACAAAATTTAACTTTGTATTAGTATATTAAAACTTTTAAAACTTTATAGATAGACCCATCAAATCTTACTCAACTTTAACCATAAAAATTCCTTTTCCACAAACCTTCTGCACTTTCTGTATTCACTCATGTTTTGTCCCACATTTTACTCTTTCTTAAAAACCAATCATTTTGTCTTATACATCTTACATAAATTACCAAAATAATTTTGGAAACTGTCTCCAAGCAAAGTTTTTAAAACATACAATTACTTTCAAAACTAAACAAACTTGTTAAAATATTGATTCAGTTTGCTTTATATGCAAATATAACATCTCTTCACTTTAAATACTTAGTACCATGCAATAGTAGAAACAATCTTTTTTTAAATTTTATTTTATTTATTCATTTTTTAAAGAAAATATTACATTAAAAAAATATGAGGTCCCCATTCACCCCCACCTCCCCCCACCCCATTTTTCATTAGTGTGTTACATTTGCCACAACTGATGAACACATCTTGGAGCATTGCCATTAAGCTTGGATTATAGTTTACATTGTAGTTAACCCTCTCTCCCACACATTTTTGGAAATTGTTATAAATGGCCATACCGCGGCCTGTAACTGTCATTGCAGTGTCATTCGGGACAATTCCCCAGGCCTGATAATGCCCCTGTATTGCACCTATTTTTCTCCTTCCCTCACTTCAGAACCTCCAGTGATCACTGCCTCCATGTCAATGACAAGAATTCTTCCATTATTAGGATAAAAATAAGACTATGACAAGAGTTCTTCCATTATTAGGATAAAAATAAGACTACAGTAGAATAAAAGTAAGTCTATTCTAGTCCATCATTCATTTCCAAATCCTGACGATTCTGGGAAGATGATACCAACTCTGCCTCTAGTTGAGAGGGGGCTTAGATCCCATGGGTCTATCTTCCTTGCAGTTGCAGACTCTCTCTGTTCCTTGAGATAGTTGTTGTCAATCGTCATCTTTTTTTTTTAAGATTTATTTATGTTTATTTATTTCTCTCCCCTTCCCTCCCCACCTCAATTGTCTGTTCTCTGTGTCTATTTGCTGCATCTTCTTTGTCCACTTCTGTTTTCAGTGGCACCAGAATCTGTGTTTCTTTTTGTTGTGTCATCTCGCTGCGTCAATTCCTCATGTGTGCGGTGCCATTCCTGGGCAGGCTGCACTTTCTTTTGCACTGGGTGGCTCTCCTTAAGGGGTGCGCTCCTTGCACATGGGACTCTCCTATGCGGGAGACACCCCTGCATGTCATAGCACTCCTTGTGTGCATCAGCACTGCACATGGACCATCTCCACATGGGTCAGGAGGCCCGGGGTTTGAACTGCAGACCTCCCATGTGGTAGATGGATGCCCTTACCACTGGGCCAAGTCTGTCTCCCCTCAATCATCATCTTGTTAGTTGAACTGGGTGAGTCCAATGAACTGGAGAGTAGATGTTGTAATGCTGTTGAGTTTGAGGGCACAACTGGAAAATGGACAGTCCAGAGACTTAAGTCTCTTGTGAAGCAGGCTAGTAAGACAGGGAATTAATAGACAGATCTGTAACCTGGCAGAGAGTCCACGTAGACATGAGTAACCCCCAAGATAGCTGCTGGAAGGCCCCTAGCCCCAGGATTCTGCTATCCAGAACAAAGACTTCTTCTGGATGCAAGGAAAATCCCTGTATATTCCCTGGGGCTTGATCATTGGGTCCTCACTAAGGGATTGATGGGTGGGGTGATCAATCAAATAGCAAACAGCTGGAACCCCTCCCCTGTCATTAGCAAAGGGGTGGATTAGTTAATAGTTCATAAAGCAGACCATGAGGCCTGAGTGCTCTCGCCCTGCTTTCTTACCTCTGGACACGTTCCTGCCTTCTGCAAGCCGCTCTCACCATTTTTCCTCTGCCATGTGGCCATGCAAGTAAACCTGGGGATTATAATCTGTAAAGGGTAATTATAGTTTGTAAATCAGCCCTCTTTATCCCTTTTCACCCCTCCCACTCTACCTGGGACCCATGCTCTGTTATTTTTTCCATTTTTCTGCCCTCCCTACCTGAATAAATTACTGACCTAACTCACCTGGAGTGCTCTTGAAATTTATATCTGCAGCATAGCCAAGAACCTAGATAAAATCCAGTAACATTTGGACATATACCTATCAACTGTAGTACAAATTATAGGTTCAAATAGAAGGGGCAGAAGAGCCATGTGTAGGGAACCACAGTGGAGTCTAGCTGTCACACTGGGGAGCATAAATTCCAAAGTAGGGCCCACTGGCAGGACACCAAACTCCTGAGCTGACTGCCCTGCCTACAGTGTCTGGATGTCTCCAGAGCTCGCAGGAGCCCTGCTGTTTATTCCCGGGAATATTTACTTTGACAATGATTTTCACATGCACTTACTTTATCTACCAGCAGATGGCACTCTTTGCAGTGCTCTCAGTTCAAAGCCAGGTTAAAGTGTGTTTGCTGTTAACATGTACCAATGTGTTTAGAGGTTCCTGCCAGGAGCCTAAGAACCTTGTAATTCAAACTTTCTCAGAGACAGTTCTCCAGCCTTTGCTGGAAGCCCCCTTACTTTTCCTGAGTAGGAAATATTTCCACTCCCCTCTGTGTCCTCAACAACCATTTCCAGTTAGTAGAGAAGGAGATTGGGAGGGTCAGCTCCTTTAGTCCAGGATCTCTTTTGTCCTGGGCTTGCTTTCAAGGCAAACAATGGCATGGCCACACCTGCCCTGCAAGGGCTTGTGGGACAGAGCAGACCAGATTTGTGGGTCAAAGATTGTTAGTCTTAGGCTTTGCCCTCTCTCTGCCCCTTCCTGGGGAGGTGAGTCCTCCACAGTCAGACCCATTTAGTAAAGAGGGAGATTGAGAGGGTCACATCTCTTTAGTCCCTAGTTGGCTCCCAAGGCAAAGGATGGTGCAGCCCCACTCAGTCTGGAAGGTTTTTTAGGGCCCAGCAGTCCAAATTTTTGGGTCAAAAGCTGAGTCAGCCTTAGGCTGTGTCCCTCTCTCTTCCCTTTCCTGGGGAGGTGGACCCCTGGAGCCTCCTTTGTTTGGAGCAACCCAGAGGCCTGAGAATTCTAAAGTGTCTTTAGTGGGTGCAGGGTGCTAGCAGGAGCAGCTGCTGGTTTTAACTCTCAGTTTTGCCGTCCCAATTCTTTTCCTTGTCCCTCTTTCTTCTGGGTGGTGTCCAGCCTTTGCCTGGTGTCCTAAACTCTAGAAGATTTTTTCCAGGCCATTTCAGACAGTCCTCTAGCTATCCTTCTGGGAGAGAAGAGAGTCCCATGTCTTTCTGGTCCACCATATTCCCAGATGTCCTACCACTATGTTTCTTTGCATCTGCTTTTCTCTCTTGCCTCCACTTTACCCTGTGTATGGCTTTTATTTTTTCCTACTGCAAATGAATTTTCCGTATGTATATTCTTTTACTTCTATGTCTTTCCACTCTGACTTTGAGATATGAGGCTGAGGAAGGAGGTGGGGATTTGAGAGGTGTGGAGAATGTATTCTGATCCCTGGGAGCCTGCAAGCCCCAGAAGTCAGAGAGATGGTGGAAAACCATGATGTCTGCAGGTGCGTAGATCAGAGGAAAGAGAGAGTCACATGCCAGCTAGGATTCTAGACCCACAAATGTCAGGAGTGCTTAGAATGAGACAACGATAAAGAGGGGCAGGTTATTCCAAAAATACTTGTTTTCTACAACAGGAGCAGCTGCCTACACCATAATGTACAGGATACAGGGAATGTACATGAATGAACATTAACATGCCACTGCTCCTCTCAGTCCTGAGCCACTTGTAAGGTTGACCCAGTGGCCAACCCTGTGGTCCTCCTCAAAATACAGAGGCTCAGGACTGTTCTTGATAATTACACTTTAAAACCATTTTACAGATCATTAGGTGGAACTGGCACTGAACAACTATGTGGGGAAATTACATATTATGGGTGTGTATATATAGGTGTTTTCATTGTTTATAAATAAATATTCACATATTTTTGTGTGCCTTGTATGCACAAAGGGAGGGATGAAAATCCACAACAAAACTATTAGAATTAATGGATGAGTTCAGCAAAGTGGTGGGATAATATTAATATGCAAGAGTGAAGAGCATTTCTATACACTACCAATGTGCAATCTGAGGAGAAAATCAGGAAAAAAATTTCATTTGTAAGAGCAACAAAAACAGGCAAATATTTAGGGAAAATTTTAACCAAGTACATAAAGGACATGTATTCAGAAAACTACAAAACTTTACTAAAAGTAAAAATGGGATGTCTTGTCTGAATCCCATTGCTGTTTAGAGGCCAGGGTATTAGATGATGCATAGCCCTAGATTACTTACTGGACTCCAAAAGAAGGGTCTATGGCATCACCAACACATCTTGCTTCACGGGGGGAGATAACAAAGATCAAGTTATCTTGATCTTGATCCTCAGGGACCATGGTGCCACTCTATTGACTAAAAAGATTGAGCAAGTCAAAAATTTCATCTTTTTAAATTATGTTCTCCTGGCTTTCCCCCTACTAAAGGGGTACTTCCAAAGAAGTACAGAGCCTGTATACAGAAAACTACATAACAATGCTAAAAGAAATCAGTGACGACATAAAGAAATAGAAAGACATTCTGTGATCATGGATAGGAAGAAAATATCATGACTATGTCAATCCTATCCAAAACGATTTATAGATTCAGTGCACCAATCAAAATTCCAAAACCCTATGTTACAGAAAGAAAAGTCAATTACTCAAATTCATTTCATAAGGAAAGTGCACCTGGATAGCCAAAAGCATCCCAAAAAAGAAAAGCAACATGGGAGGCATTTCACTGCTGAGCCTGAAACATATTACAAAGGTACAGTGGTCTAAACACCATGGTACTGGCATAAAGATAGACACATCAAGAGTGGAATAGAATTGAGGGTACAAAATCAATATGTATTCTATATCTAACCTTTAAACTCGTCGCTATATTCCATTTTACTAGAAAGGGAACCTGACATTATATTGAGTTTCACTTTTCAGGAAGTTTTGGATCACAGAGTGTTTCAGCAATGGCAGTGGAGGAATACTGGTATGGGATGTTATTGACAGGGGACATATGGTTGACAGGGAGTTATACAGGGCTTGTGTCCGGGGTGCATGGAAATGTTTGGATATATTCATAGTGGAAACAATTAAAAACAACAGCTGGGGGATACAGGGTTACTGGCCAGGGGGGGCTCTGTCGTGGTCCCTAGAGGAGCAGCAGCAGTCCCCCAGGTGCAACAGTAAGGATCGGGAAGGAATGAAGGTTCAACAGTGAGCCCCTGATACTAATGACTATGCTTGTGAGCCTATACACCTGAAATAAGGACAACGCCTAGAGCAGCACTGTGCCTAGGAGTTCCCTCCTGATAGCCTCCGTGTTATTCAAATGTGGCCAGTCTCGAAGCCAAACTCAGCATGTGAATGTAATGCCTGCCCCCCGGCATGGGACATGACACCCAGGGGTGAGCCTCCCTGGCACTGAGGGATCACTACCAAGTACCAGCTGATGATGCAACTAGAAAATGACCTTGAATTAAAGGTTCAACCGGACCAACAGAATATCCCTGACTACATATAATAACAGGAGTTAAAAATGCTGTTTGACCTAAAGTAAGGGGAAAATGGAAAGGACAAATGAGTTTATATGGCTATGAGTCTCTAAAAAAGAGTCTGGAGGTTGTCAGAAGGATTGCCCTTATGCACACCTGAGCAGAGTCTCAGAGACAGATAAAGTAGACACAACCCCAGGTATTGGTCCTTTTGAGGGCTAAAGAGATCCACAGGTTCTATGGTCATGGCAGATGGGGTTCACTGCCATGTCAGTTGGCCCTTCTTTGGAGTTGGTGTTTCTGAGTGATGGAGGTGGACTCAGATGGGATCTCTTTTCACAAGCCTTTCCTGCTACTTTACTGGAATTGTAGTTGGTGCTAGGGGCTTAAGATATATCTAGGGGATTTGAATCTCTGGACTGATAATATGATAGCCAGGCCCTGGACCTCAACAGACTTCAGCTCCTACACTCTGTTTTATTGGACTTACTCCACTCAGCTAACATGGAGTTGAAGAATGTCAACCATCACACCATGGAGCCTAGAGTGCCTACAACTGAAAGCAGGAGGATTGCATCCAATATCCATGTGGAATCCAAACCCCCTCTTGACATAGATGTGGAATGGACACAACTAAGCCAAGGTCCACAGGAAGGAGGAATACAGTAAGGATCAGAGTGGACTGAATGATATTCTATTCATGAACTATTGTGGTTAATAATCGAGAAAATGTGGCATTGATGATGCAAATGTGGCCATGGTGGCTGCTGGGTGCAGGGAAGGGGAGGAAGAGAAGAGATGTGGAGGCATTCTCGGGACTTGGAGTTGTCCTGGGTGGTTCCCCAGGGACAATTGCCTGATGTTGTATGTCCTCCCATGGTCCACTGGATGGAACATGGGAAAGTGTGGGCTATGGTGTGGAACACAGGAAATGGGGTGCAGTGATGCCCGGAGATGTACTCACCAGATGCAATGGATGTGACATGATGATGGGGGAGAGTGTTATTGAGGGGGGGGGGAGTCGTGGGGTGCAGACAGTGGGGGGAATGGGGACCTCATATTTTTTTAATGTAATATCTTTTTAAAAAATGAATAAATTGAGTAGAATTTGGGGCAAAAAAACAATTGTTACAAACTATGAAAGAAAAGAATTGAGGGTACAGAAATACACCCTCACCTCTATGGTCAATTGGTTCTTTTTTTTCTCTTTCTCCCCCTCACCCACCCCTTCCCCTCCCACACTTCTCTGTTTTTGGTGTCTGTGTTCATTCACCATGTGATCTTCTGTATCTGTTTGTCCTTTTGTCTTCTCTTCTCATCTTTCCCCTCTAGGATTCACAGTGATTTGATCCTGGGCACCTCAGATGTGGATTGAAGTTCCCTGTCAATTGTGCCACCTCAGTGCCTGGTTCTGCTGCACTTCAGGTTGACTCTCCCCTTCCTCTCTTTTGTTGCATCATCATCTTGCTGCATGGCTTACTTAAGTGGGCACTGGTTCACCACATGGACACTCAGTTCATCACAGGAACTGGCTCACTACATGGGCACTCATGCAGGCACTCAGCTCTCCATGCAGGCACTTGTGTGGGCACTCAGCTCACAATGTGGCCATTTGGCTCACTGTGCAGGTACCCACATTGACACTGAGCTCACTGTGAGGCACTCAGCTCACTAGGTGGGCACTTGGCTCACTGTGTGGGCACTCAGCTCACCATGTGGGCACTGGCTTGCCACATAAGCATCCTTTCTCTTCTTTTTCACCAGAAGGCCCAGGCATTGAGCCTGGGTCCTCCCATATGGTAGAGAGAGGCCTTATCACTTGAGGTACATGTTCTTCCCATGGTCAAATGATTCTTGACAAACCTACTAAGTCCATGTTCAAGGGATAAAACAGTTTTTCCAACAAATGGTGCTGAGAGAACTGGATATCTATAACTGAAAAAATGAAAAAGGGCCCCTATCTCACTCACTATACAAGAATCAACTCAAAATTGGTCAAAGACCCAAATAGATAAGCCAGGACCATAAATCTACTAGAAGAAAATGCAGGGAAACCTCTTAAACACTTTGCAGTAGGTCGCTGTTTCTTGGACCTTACACCCAAAATGCTAGCAACAGAAGAAAAAAACAGATAAATGAGGTCTCCTCAAAATTAAATACTTTTGCACCTCACAAGACTGTCAAAAGGGTGAAAAGGCAACTGATTCAGTGGGAGAAAATATTTGGAAATTACATGTCTAATACATGTTCAATAGCCATGATATTTAAAGTGATGTTACAACTCAATAATAAAAAGACAAATGATTAAAAGATGGGCAAAAGATTTGAATAGACATTTGCCCAAAGAAGAAATACAAATGGCAAAACAAAGAAAAAGAAAATAGTTCAACATGATTAATGATTAGGAAACTGCCAATCAAAACTATAATGAGATATCAGTTCACACCTATTGGATTGGCCAGTACTAAAAAGACAGAGAACTATATGAGTTGGAGAGGATGTGGAGAGGTAGGGACACTTATTCACTGTTGGTGGGAATGCAGAGTGACCCAGCCCCTTTGCAGACTGTTTGGCAGTTCCTAAAGAAGTAGAATATAGATTTGCCATTGAGTTTGTGTGGGAAACAAAAGCATGTTGTTTCCACAATTGCAAATTATTCCCTGACCACTGGGTCATGCTGTCCCTAAAGATATATGCGCAGGTCACTAATCTCTCAGGCAGATGTAACATTCTGGCGGAACCAGAAATAACATTCCAGCAGAACCAGTACTTGATAGAATGGAACAACCTGGGCAACAAGATTTATGAGTATATTTGTTTCAATAACAGAACAGAACATTGTGAGTTTTGGTTACTATATTATCCACTGTGTTATTAAGAATGAGGTAATGGGAATAGTTAGCTAGAATAGTTCCTGTTTCTCACGATTGCTTGGTGTATATAAAAAAGCCCCTGACATTAATAAACTTGTCTGATGAGCTTGAGGCTTCAATGCTCTCAAATCCCCTGATCCCAGTCTCTCTTTGTCTTTCCTTCCCAATACCCTTTGGGTCCACAACTCTGATGTCTGGCACCCAATGTGGGGCCCAAAGCAGTGACTGCAGCAGAGATTCTTCCATGGAAGTATCAGGAACATGGAAACTGAAAACTTTCCTGAAAGGTTGAGGCGTCCATCAAAAGGTGACTCAAGTCTGACAATACAGTGGTAAGAATCTTAATTAATTTTGTTTTCCACTAGCATCAGGGTATGGATAATCAACCAGGATGTCTGGGAGAATATTCACAGGTACTAAAAACTCTTTTAAATACTGTTGGAGTCTCAGTAAACATAGCAACATTGGTGTTCTGTTTTGTTTACATGCTAATTCTGATTGGGCCTATTTAACCAAGATAATAAAATTAGTACAAAATTTTTATCAAGGTTTAAGAAGGAATTTTCAGTTTTAAATCAATAGTTTACTCCTGAACTTCAAATCTCAATATAGTCTTACAGAGTAATAATCCAAAAATGTGTGTTAACTGTCTAAACAGCTAAATAAAAGCTTAACTACATTTATGCTGCTCAAGTTATCTTAACTGATTGCTGATAACTAATAAAAATGTTTCCAAGTACAAGCTTGAATGTTAATGGGATTTCTACAATGACAAAAATTGTAAGTCTTAACAAAATTACTGTGTCTTTTCATTAAAAAGTAGTTCTTGCCTAAATTAAAATGAATAGTTTATTTTTCTTCACAGGATAAAATGAAGGATGTAAAACTTAAATGAATATTAAAGAATGTAAAAAGTTTGTGGGAGTGCTGACTGAAATTTATTAAGTTTGTTCAAATAGGTGTGTTTTGTCCTAAAATAAGATGGCTGGTTTTCATAAAATCAGAATGAACATATGCAGGACAGGACTTGAATGCATATGGCAAGTTGAGAAGGTATCATGGTAACTTTAAGGGAATATATTCTGTGAAGGTGAAATTTGTCTTAAAATAATATAATTATAATCTTATGGTTATAAATAATTACAAGAAGTTTGTAGATGCACTGTTTGAATTAAATTGTTTGGCTAATTCCAAGAAGTCATATTAAACAGAAACTGAATTGATAATAATAATTTTATAACAGGAGAAATTGTGGGCAGCCAGCCTCTCCTTCCAACTTGTTTCTAAAAATTGTTTCTAGTATTGCATGCTACTAGGTATTTAAAATAATTTTTGCATATAATCAAAATCATTATTTTTAAAAGTTTGTTTAGTGTTAAGGATAATTGTATGTTGTAAGAAGTTTGCTTGGAGACAGTCTCCAAAATCATTTTGGTAACTTATGTATGTAGGGTATATAGAACGTGTTTTTATCATTAAAGAAACAGAAAATAATTTTGTCCTAAAATACAATGATTGGTTATTAAGAAAGAGTAAAATGTGGGACAAAACCTGAATGAATACTGAAAGTGCAGGAGGTTCGTGGGAAAGGAATTTTTATAGTTAATGTTGAGTAAGATTTGATGGGCCTATCTATAAAGTTTTAAAAGCTTTAGAATCAAGTAGTATATTGATGCAAAGTTAAAATTTTGTTCTTTCTCAAAGTTTCTCAAGTTATCAGTGTTTTAGTAAAAGTGTATAAAGAGTTTTTCTCCTGAATAATCAGTATACAAAGAAAGTCTTTTATCAAAATAGCTTCTTGTACTTTAACATTATGGTTTCTTTGTGTGTTTTTTTGTTTTTGTTTTTGTTTTAAGAAGCAAGTCTCATCATTTTTTAAGGAACATAATGTTCAAACCTGCTTTCTTAAAGTCAAATCCTGAAAACTGTCTTTTTATTTCAAACTATTGCAAAAGATTTGTTCTTTTGCCTTGAAAAAATCAAATAAAATAGTTAAGTTCCTTTAACATAAATCAAATAGAAGGTGTTTAAAAGTGTTATAAAATTAACAGGGAGAGGTGGGGCAAGATGGTGTCTGAGTGAGTGCACCTTATATTCTCTCCTGCAAAGAAGCAGCTGAGTAGGGTTGGAATCTTGCTGGACCAGGCCGTTTCAGGTGTTTTCAGGGCAGGAGATGTCTGGACATTGATTTAGTGGGATGGTGACAGGGAAGATTCTTGTAAAAGGTAGAATTTTGGGTCTCTTTCACAGAGATCGGGGCTGTGCATGGGACGCTTCCCCCTGGGGCTGGTGGCCTGCTGGCAGTGATTCCTGAAGTCTTTGCTGCACTGGGGAGCTCCCAAGCCCTGAGCAGGCTATTGGGGGGCTTGCAGGGTGGGAGGTGTCTGGAAGTCAATTTGGTGAGACAGAGATGAAGGAGATTCTTGTGAGATATGGAATTTTGGGTTTCTGACATGGAGATCAGAGCTTCCAGGTAGAGCCTCTCCCCCTAGGGCTGGTGGCCCATCTCTGGAAGTCCTTGAATTGTTTGTAGTACAGTGACACCCCCAGCAGGCTGTTTTAGGGGCTTGCAGGGCAGGAGGTGTCTGGAAGCCAATTTGGTGAGACAGAAATGTAGGATATTCTTGTGAGATGTGAAATTTTGGGTTTCTGACATGGAGATCAGAGCTTCCAGGTAAAGCCCCTCCCCCTAGGGCTGGCGGCCCATCTGTGGTGGCCCCTGAATTGTTTGTAGTACAGCAGCACCCCAGCAGGCTGTTTTGGGGGCTTTCAGGGTGGAAGGAGTCTGGAAGCCAATTTGGTGAGACAGTGACAGAAGAGACACTTGTGAGAGGTGGAATTTTTGGTTTCTGACACAGAGGTCAGAGTTTGCAGGTGTGACCCCTCCCTCTAGGGCTGGTGCCCAGCTGCGGGTATCCCTGAAGGCTGTGTTGCACTGCAGTGCTCCCAGGCTCCCCATTAACTGGATGTGTGGTTCCCAGGTCTGTGTCCCCTAAACCCTGGTGGCCCACACCCCAGAGACTCACACCTCTTGAGTCTGCAATATTACAGACTTCCCATCCCTGACTCCACCATGCCCTGAGGTCCATCTGAGGTTCTTGATTGTACTAGCCCTTGGTGTTTGTGTTTTATTTTTTCCTTTTTCTCTTCTTTCTCTTTTATATTGTCTTGGTTGCTAATACTGCATTATCTCCTGGTCTTTTCTCCCATTGTATGCCCCAAGGTCCTTTTTCATATATTTAGGGTTTTTTTTTTCCTCTCTCTTCTTTTCTTTTTCTTGCTTGTTTCCCTCCCTTTTCTTTGCCCAACCCCCTTTTTTCTTCTCTTTTTTCTCTTTTCTCTCTTTTTCTTATTTTACTTTATTTATACAATAGGTGCTGCAGGGAGTGCCTCACATTTGCTGTGTTTCCTCACCCTCCATTTCCTCTTTTCTGTGTGAATTGATTTTGGCCACCTACACTATCCCCTTTCCCCCACATCTTGATATCCTCCATCATCTATTGTCTCTCCTATATTCCACCTCCCTTTCTTTGGTCCTCAAATTGTCTAACTTTTAATTTCTAAAACCTTTGTTCTGTTTTCTGTCTTTAATCCACTCTTGATATTATTGTCTTTCTTTTCTCTTTTCCTCTCTCATGAAAACACTGGCTTTTTAATGCATACTATATTCCTCCACATATTCAGTTGACTATGTCATTATAGGTACTCTACTTACTGCTATAACTCTTCACAACTTACATGAGTCTAATATCCATTCTCCCAGATCTCACATTGTTGCTCTGCTAACATTTATTACCAATACTACTTTACACATTTTCTTTTCTTACACAATTTCCTTTCCCTGGCCCTAATATTTTCCTTCAAAGTGAACTTAGCCAGCAACAAGAAATTAGAATAAGAAGAACAAAGTGACAAAGAGAAGACTTAACACTTATGCAAGAACAACAACTAATTAATCCCCAAGACTAGACAAAGAAGCTAAGGAACTGATTAAACCCCTCAAGATAAAATGATGACCAGACAGCAAAAAACAAAAACAACCCAAACCAATAATTACGAAAACAAGGCTGAATCCAATGAACAAAATAAAAACCAGGAAGGGGAACAGAACATCGGACAAGTAATTAAAGATCTCAAAACATATATTGGAGACCAACAAAATGAAGTAAAGGACGAGTTTAACAATATGAAAAAAACACTTGGAGAGGAAATTGCAGGCATACACAAAAGGATAACATATGATGGGACTGAACACCACAGTTCAAGAAATCAAAAGTACACTCTCAGCAAATAGCAGATTAGAAGAGGCAGAGAAGAGAATTAGCGACATGGAAGACAGTACATTGGAAATCAAACAGATAGTAGAATTGATCTGTAAAAAGATAGAAAAAACCCAGCTAGGACTTAGGGACCTGAATGACAATGCAAAACGCATAAACATACATATTATAGGCATCCCAGAAAGAGAAGGGAAAGGAAAGGGGACAGAAGGAGTGTTGCAGGAAGTAATGGCTGAAAACTTCCCAAATCTACATAAGGAGATGGATTTACATGTCCAGGAAACACAACACACCCCAAACACCATAAATCACAACAGGCCTACCTCAAGACATATACTTGTCAAATTATCTAATGCTGATATGATAGCCAGGCCCTGAGCCTCAACAGACTTCAGCTCCTACACTCTGGTTTATTGGACTTACCCCACTCAGCTAACATGGAGTTGAAGAATGTCAACCTACAACTGAAAGCAGGAGGATTGTATCCAGCAGTCATGTGGAATCTAAGCAACCTCTTGATATAAATGTGGAGTGGACACAACCACTCCAAGGTCCACAGGATGGAGGAATAGAATATTAATTAGAGTGGACTTACTGATATTCTATTCATGAACTATCATGATTAGTAATAGAAGAAAAGGTGGCATTGGTGTGAAGAAAGTGGCCATGGTGGCTGCTGGGTGTGGGGAATGGGAGGAAGAGATGAGATGTGGTGGCATTTTTGGGACTTGGAGTTGTCCTGGAGGGTGCTGCAGGGACAATTACTGGACATTGTAGGTCCTCCCATGGCCCACTGGATGGAACATGGGAGAGTGTAGGCTATGATATGGACCACTGACCATGAGGTGCAACAATGCTCAGAGATATATTCACCAAATGCAATGAGTGTGTCATGATGATGGAGGAGAATGTTGCTATGGGGGGAGTAGTGGGGTGAGGGGGGGTATATGGGACCTCATTTTTTAAATGTAATTTTTTAAAAAATGAATTAAAAAATAAAATAAAATTAACAGGTTTTTTCTTTAACCCTCTGTTGATTAAAGTTATATGAGTAAAATGTTCCTGTAAATGCTTAAGAGTGTACAAAGTTACCAGTATTTCAGACAATGTGGTTAATTATGGTTTTAATTATTATAAAAGTGTATGTGTCACAAAAACAACCTCTTATCATAAATTAAAATAACACTGTAGTATGCAGCAATCCCAAATACTGCTAGTTTGTTGCAAGCAGTTAATGTCCAGCTGTGTCGCTATCACTTTGTTTTAAAACTTGCTAAAATTTTCTTTAGTGTCTTTTTAGATCAAGCCAGCCTGGACTTCCCTATCTGTGGAAAACCCAACAATGGACTTTTACAGGGCTTTTCAGGGCTGTGTGCATCTCTCCTGGCATGGTGATAATAATTTGGCTGCATAGAAAAAAATCTGTGGCTGGAACCCTATTGATGATGTTAACCAGTAATCCCTTTTTTCAGAATTAAAAGAAACATCAGAGACAATAATATCTTATCTTAAAAGCCTAAATTAGGCAAACAATTGGAACCAGACGCAAAGTCTCTGCTGCTCTATCAAATTCTTAAATGTTGTTTAGTTGGGTAAGATAAAACAATACTTTCTGCTGTAATTAATAAAGTATAATGTTTTCTCATGATAATAGAATCTGTAATATTGTTAAAATACTAAAAATCTTTCATCCCTCATTTAGCTCACATATTAAAACCATTGTATGTGTTGAGAAAGGTCCTTCACAGAAGTAGGAAAACCTCCAGTGAGCAGCTTTAAATAAAAATAAAAGAAAAGTAAATTGTGGACATTAACTTAGCCTATAAATTGGAGGTGGCAAGCACCAATATTGGGTTTGGGTGGAGTTTGTGGCAAAAGCAAATCTAAACAAGTACCCCTTGGGTCTTAATCATAATTGTAGAAGGAGGCCAAAAGTACAATATAAAAAAGCAATTGTGTGCATCATAGGAGGTCTGCTAAAAGTGAAAGATTTAACCCAATATGTCCGGCCACTCTAAAGAGTGCCATACATATCCAGGGGTGGATTGCAAATGCTAAAAGCAAGACAGAAATAATGGATTGTTGTAAATCACCCTCAGATCTATGAAAAAACGTCTGGATACCTGTGAGAATGATGCGGATTTGGCAGTCTCCTGAAAGTCAATTGTTGCTACATATGGCACAAGAATTATTGAAACAGACTAGATGCTTTATTGGACTGCTTATTATAAACATTTTGGGACTGAGTGAAATCATTACAGCTGCTGCTACTGTTGTGGTAGCTTTAAATAATCAAGTTAATGATTTAAAATCAGCTGTTTTGCATATTAGAGATCAATTGTATAATTTCACAATTGAGTATAATGTTTGCAGTGGATTATATAGATGCAGCTGTGAAGAGAATGGAATGACTTCCACAAATGACTCTTCACTCAGTAAGCAGCAGAAAGTCCCCAGTTTATAAGAAGGCTGTGAGTGTACTTCAGAAATCCTAGAATGTGAGTTAATTGTAGGAGACCTACATTTCTATGGTTTTGAAGAATTTAATTCTTACTAATGTACAAGTGTTCCACTTTCATAATAAGATCATGGTAAAATATGCCTAAAGTGTTTTTTATGTATTCTTAAATTTTAAAATTCAGTCAACCATACTAAATGAATTTTATCTTTCTAGAAGTTATTTATAAAACATTACTTTTAATGGAGGAAAGACAAGTATTAAGAACATCCTTGGAGACCATGGGATATATAACTATTATTTTGGGGGATGCTGATGTATGTGTCTGATAATAAGTATAAAGCCATATGGTGGTAATATTGCAGACCTGACATGAATGACAGTGAAACTATGTTATTGTGAATCTAAAGCAACAGAATTTTTAAAATTAACTGAATGTGAACTGCCATTGCTAACACAAAATATATATGAATATTGGTCTAAAACCGGAGAGAAAATTAATAATTCTGAATTCAAATGACTCAAATATGAAGTATAAAAACAAAGAAATTTCCATGTAAAAGAAATATAATTAAAAGTTAATGATTATAGAAATAAAATAAAGATAAATATTCAAAAATAATTCAGAAATGAAATACAATGCAAAACACCCAATGGAAAATACCTTACAGATAATTAATTTTCAACATATATGGACATTTATAGAAAATGACTAGATTTTGGGAATGTGGTAAAAGATGTTTCACTTCAAGTAAAGGGTATATATGAAAAGGAACAGGGAAAGCAGACTTGGCCCAGTCGTTAGGGCATCGGTCTACCACATGTGAGGTCCGCAGTTCAAACCCCGGGCCTCCTTGACCCATGTGGAGCTGGCCCACACTCAGTGCTGATGCACGCAAGGAGTGCCGTGCCACGCAGGGGTGTCCCCCGCATAGGGGAGCCCCATGTGCAAGGAGTGTGTCCTGTAAGGAGAGCTGCCCAGTGTGAAAGAAAATACAGCCTACCCAAGAATGGTGCCGCACACACGGAGAGTGGACACAAGATGACACAACAAAAAGAAACACAGATTCCCGTGCCACTGACAACAGAAGGGGACAAAGAAAGAAGACACAGCAAATAGACACAGAAAACACAACCTGGGGTGGGACAGGGTGGGGCAGGGTGGGGCAGGGTGAAAGGGAGAGAAAGAAAGAAAGAAAAAAGAAAGAAAAAGAAAGAAAGGGAATATTCACTAGTTAGACAAAGAAAGTAAATGATAGGAGCAATAGAGGTGATGAGAGTAAAGTCTCATTTTTAAGAATGGTAGAATTGAAGCATCTGGAAATACCAGGAAGAAAGATTTTATAATTTAAAACATTTCACAAACAATCTAGAAAGACACCCTTATCTCTGTTCTTGGGAAAGTGGGGAAGCTAATTTGAATCACACTTCTGTCTATAATTTTTTCTAATCATATGAATACCAAGAGAAAAAAAATCATGTTATTTTCATGTAACAAAGTAATTTAGGGAGAAAAGGAATACAGGGTAACCACAATGAATGAATGAAAGGTCTTCTTCATTGTGTACATTATGCCCTGAAATATACTTTCTCAAAAGTACATGAATGTGCCATGATGATGGAAGAGGTTGTTGATGTGGGAGGAGTGGGGTAGGGGGTGTGTGGGGTATATGGGGACCTCATATCTATTGAATGTAACATTTAAAAGAAAATAAAGAAGGAAAAAAGAAGAAAAAAAGGAGATAAAAGGCATTTAGAAAATGAGACAATACTTGATAAGATGTCATAAATTTAAAAAAGAAAAAAATGATTGGGAAGACATCAGACAATTTTAAAAAATGGGAAAGTATCAGTTCAAAATTGAAATGTAATGCACAATGAATAGGGTGACCAGAAATACTTAAGAAGAAAGCAAAAGTGAAAAGTAGAAGGCATTGAAAAGAAAGTTTGTGGAGAATGTTAAAGATTTGGGGGGAAAAAAGTAGAGGAATGAAGAATGGCATAGTTGGCCCAATATCTGAATACTAGAGTGTCTGAGCCAGAAAACCAAAGCAAAGACGGGAAACAAATGCTAAAAATTGTCATTTGTTTTTCTCTGGAAAAGCTGCAGGTCAGAAGTTCACGCTGAGCACTGATTCGGAAGGATTAAAAGCAAGGGATATTCTAGGAAAATTAACTAGGTTAACAAATGTGAAAATACTTATACTGATATTATGTGAAGTAATTAGAATCTCATCAGTGTTTTGGAGAACAAGATTTTGTGCCAGATGCAAATGGGGTAACATTTGTGGAAAGAAATGTGAATCATGGTTTTATACACAGCAACACTGAAATGTAAGTGAAAAAGGCTCTGAAATTCAAGTTATCCTGCTAGACCAAGATGAGTATTATTGGCCTGACCCATTCCAGGTAACTAGACAGATTTCAGGAAAGTAAATTTCAAAAACCTATTGATAGGAGGACATAAGATAAGATGTCGGTTTCCAGTTATTTATTCAATTAACACTCAATGAGGTTTCTATGAGCGAGTGTTTGACCTTGGTGGGAGCCAATAGGGAGACCAGATATTATAATTCATATAGCTCTATCATTGTTTTGGGTACTTGTCTGTCTGTTATTTATTTATTTATTTATTTATCTATTTATTTATTTATTTATTTATTTATTTAATAAGGAATATAAATATAACTAGTAAAGATACAAATGTTGCTTAATATAAAATTAAAAGTAAAACCTATTTCTAAGACTTAATGTAAGTATTTGGATTAAAAACTAAGGTGCCATTTAATTGTTCATTCAGAATGGAGCAGAAGGGTGAGCACATAAAGGTCTCCAAATGCCATAAGATCTCCAGTTCTACTCAGCTTCAGTCTGAGGCCTCCAGCTCAATATCTTTGTAGCAGTCAGTCATAGGCTCTGCAACACAAATATGGGATCTGGAATCACTGGCATGGCACAGAGATGGTAGGAGCTTGGGTTTCCCTGAGGTGGGTTGCAGGATTCAAAAGGTATCTCAGACTGACCCTGGAGGGATGATCTTTGGTTCATGATATCCCAGGAGCCAGATCCAGAGGGACTGATCTCCTATTGCTATTGTCTGCATAGGGTGCAGTCTATGACTAAGAGTGTGTCTAAATTTCCAAGCAAAGGGCTGTGACCTGATTGCTAGATTGGGCACCTTTCAGGTGATTGTCCTCTGAAGAATGAAACTGATACAGAGGAAAAGGTGGGCTCAAGTCCTCTAGAAAGAAAAGGCAGAGTTCCATCTCCCTGGGCTACATGAGGAGCAGGAAATCTGAAGGGAGAGGCATGGAAGTGATAACCCTGCTCCCTCCACCCTAATCCTCAACAGCATCCAATGATGAAAGCCTCATATTGAAAAAGGACAGATTCCTGGAGCTCTTTTCCTAATTAACAGTTTCATTCTAAATCAAACACCAAAGTTACTGTGCCATCCATTTTAATGTAAAGTGACTGTGATGCCAAAATCATATATTTTCTTACATTAAGGTATTCCAACATGTAAGTATTACAAGACACTCATCGTAATCTAATAAGACTTATTACTTAAATACTACAAAATAAATAAGGGGACTTTAGTAACATGTAATCCTCTCCACTTTTCTCATCCCATGCAAGCTCTTCAGGGACATTTCCTTTGTTTTTGTTTAAATTCTAAATACATGAATGAATTCTAAAGAAGTACAGCTTGAGAAAATATGTGTGAGCTAAAGTGGGATGTGGGAGGAAACTACAGAGGCTCAGAGCACCAACCCTTGGGCAGCTGTGACTCATGTTCCACTGAGATAGAAAACAGGGCCTCAATAGCTACCATGTTTGCATGACAGGGATCCCACTGTTCTGGTTCTGGATTGAATAAGGGGCAGCGATAAAGTCATGCTTTCATCCTCTCCTGCCCACCTATGGATGTGAACTCATCTGTGAATAGGGTCATCAGAAGTCTTACTAGTGGAGGGGAGGCCAACCTGCATCTGGGTGACCTTAATCCTATATGCTTGGAGTCCTTCCAAAGAGAGGAAGACTAGACAAATTCAAGAGGAGGAGCACCAGGAGACAGATGAAGACAGATGATCAGGTGATGGAGGCAGAGGGTGAGTTAGTATTGTTGGCATGCTGCCACCAGCATCAGGGAAAGCATCATCATGCTGACACCTAGATTTTGCTTCTATCTCCTAAATTGTGAGACTGTCAATTCGTTTGTTTACCCTAATCAATCACTGGTATCAGATAAAACAGCCCTGGCAAACACAGGCTAACTCACCTTTTCCCCATGAGAATTGGTGGCAATCTAGGTAACTCAATAGCACTCATCACACTCAGTAAGAATGAGGGGAGAACCTTGGTAGACCTTAAGTGGATTGGGAGGGCAAACTTTGGTCCTGAACAGGGTTAGAGGTCTCTCTGACAAATTATGGAGCCATGGGAAGGCACTGCTGATCAGCCTTAGAGCTTACATGGAAAGCATTTCTACTCACAAGAAGAGGTTCTCAGGGCACCCTTCACTTGCCTGTGTTCATTGTCCCCATCCAATTCTTATCTCCACCTCCATATACACACAGTTTCAGGCACTCCAGTAAGCTCCTCATGAACCCTGAATTTCCTGAAGTGTCAAAGAAAGGAATCACTGGACTGCATGTCAACTTGTTTCCCTTTTCTCTTCATCCTACCCACTCCACATTAACATTTCTTCTTCCTCTTCTTCCTCTCTTTTAAAATCATTGATTCATTCTGTGCATTCCTGGAAAATAAGGTAGATGTAAACAGACTCCTCCTCCCCAAAGAGTGTAGACAGCTGCAGGGTAGAGAACACACTTGCATTTACAGAGCCACATGTGGAGGAACATGGCAGTGAAGGGAGAGTCCATCCCAGAACAAACTTCCCAGGGGCCAACCTCTCATGATATGGGCCAATGCTTCAGACTTCAACACAACTTCTTGCCTAGGCCATTCAGGGATACACCAGCTGATTTATGGTGCATAGTAAGGTTGGAAATCCATGCAATATTAAAATACAGTAGGTGAAGAAGGTGGAAAAACATTTTAAAAACACTGTCAGTTGTATAACCTCACCTTCCTGGAGGCTACCAGGACCTTTGAGATGGCAATTGTGAAAGGTGGGGGAAAGAGAAGAGCTACAAAGAAATGCTTACAAATAACAAATAGGAAGCTTTTAAAATTAGGCAAGAAGAGAAAATAAATTACATGCATATTGCCATTCTCTATGTCTGACTCTTCTGAGTATGAAAAACACACTTCTGAGTGGATCTTTGCAGTGACCATGATAGGGTGACCTTGGAAAAGGAAAGGAGAAAGTTAGGGTTCAGGGAAGAATTAGAGCCCCTCTTGTTTTTGTCATAACATGACCTGAACTTGGCACCCAATTCTGTCTTTATCACTCCCAACTTTCTTTGGGCCTCAATAGTGTCTCCTGTGTCCAGGGTGGTTGGCTTAAGGTCAATAGGGTCCATTTATCAGACCTCACATATGATAATTTGGGGGAGGAATGCCCATTTCCTCCTTGTTCTCAAAGGAGGCAGTCATATTCTCTATGTCTTGCTAGGCATGATATTGGTTTCCTTTCCATCATCTTGCCTCAGAACCTCCCTGCTGCTCTTCTCTCTACCAATACTGCTTATATCCTTCATTCTTCCTTGTCTTCCATTCACATTGTTCTTCTTTATGAGAACATAGAGGAATGATCAACTGTATCATGCCACCCTCTCCAATCACTAGATTGACCAATTACCAATTCAACCAATTCCAGATGCAAGGCTCAGGATCTGGAGTTGAATCAGATCTTGTGGAAGAAAGCTACCACCAACCCCACAAATCAAGTGATTTTTGAAGTGTCTAGTATGACTCTAGGTGTGTAGCAAACATTCTTTCCTCTCAAAATTTCCATAATTTCCCAGAAAAGCGATTTAGAGAGGATTAACATGAAATTAGAAGTGAAGTAACTTGTCTACATTCCCTTATCTTGCAAGTGTGATAATAGCCTAGTGTAGAATGTGTGGCCATTTAAATGAATTGAGCCTTCTAAGTTTCATCAAGCGTTCTTGGGCCTAGGTAGATTGGGTGCTTTGAGAAGCCTGAGGAAAGGCACAGGGAGTGAAATGAATGTTGTTTAAAAAACAGGGCATTGCTGACCATAGTACTGAATTCAAAGAGCAGGAGGAAACCTGTGGCCCTGCTGCCAAGAGGCTCTGATTTGGGCATATTCATTTCCAGAGCACCAGCTCAGTAGGACCCTGGGAGCCAGTGTGTGAAACAAGCCAGCAGACCATTCACACAAGTCCTCAGAAAGCCTGCTGGGCTTTGTAAGCTCTTCTGGGGTAACAGGAATCAAATCTTCCTCAGATGTAATTAAATTTAGGTTTCCAAACTAAATTGGCATTTTGGATTTGGGTAGGAAGTGCAAAATAGAAGTAAGTTCAAGAATGTGCTTCAGCCACACCTCTCAAGGACATAGGTACATGTTTAGTAAGCCCAGAGAAGATGTTCTTCATGGCTTCCAACCCGGGTTAACCTTTAAAGCAGGACCCACCATAAGGATGGAACATGAAGGAAGTAAAACTAGATCTGTAAGTGCACAGGATGAGACCCTACTTCTCAAGCACCATCTGGCACTAAAAACACTTGCCCCAGGTCCAGGTGAGAGCCTGGGAGAGACTGTCCCAACAGACCTGCTCCATCAAAGTTCAACACCTAAATCCAAACCACAATCTCTTGTATCAGTTACTATGGGAAACTAAGCAAAGAAAACCAAAGTTTTGTTGTCAGACTGTTGAAAAGTTGTGAAAAAACTAGTCTATGGGAAGTTAATTTAAGCAAAAATACATGGAAAGTCCATTTAAAACACAACACACACAAAGCTCATGGTCATTATATCTCCTACTTTTATGTTATTAAATATGAAAAGTTGAAAGCAGGCCTGATAAATATTTCCTTTATTTTCTAGTATCATGAGCCCCTCCATTGACTCCAAGGCACCAGTTAGAACTACTGAGCTTGGTATCTTCTCCATTGGATCCTTCCTTGAGAATTGTAACCTACCTGGATTGTCGTCATCGCTACTAGTGGAGTCATACTGCTGATCCACAAGCCAGTTTTTAGGAAAACAAAGATCCACAGGAACATTAAAGATTGGGGTACTCCCATCCCTCCCTTCTTCCTTGAGGCCTTGCTGGCTACCATAGGAAAACCCAGCTCTCTACCCTAGGTTCTAAGACCTTCCCTCTGGAGTCTGAGGCCTTTGGCAAGAAATTGCAAAGAGCTTGCAAGAGAGGGAGAGGGGTAGGTATTGGCTCTCAACTTCTCACTCCCTTATTTAGCTGGAAAATAGAGCACTCACCTCCAATCTGGTCACCCTGAAATTATGACTCTTTGGACATGCTCTGTCTTAGATGAATTCAAAGAACAGACCTAGTGCTAAACTTTGGGCTGCTGCCTTGGGGAGCATTTTGTGAGGATGAACATGTTCCCTCTGTGTCATCCCTACCACAGCTACCAGCACAAATGGGTATTGGGCTTTAGCAAAATTGCAAAAACTAGAATCTGCAGTAGATGCCCTGGTTGTGTGAACTCAAATTACAAATGTTGGCAAATTCATAGTAGAACTTTAGAGACTCTGCCAGGCAGAAGAAGCTTGAAGAAAATGCAGGATTAGGAATCAAAGCACCTAAAATCTCCAGTTCTTTGGTCTGTATTCATCAAATGTAAAGCTCTGAAGACTTTTTTCACCTTCTCAAAACTTCCCTGTCTCATACGTTAATGAATGGACAGGTATGTCTGCTTTTCTTTCATCCTGACCATTCAAAATGCTATGAGGTATAAGCAAAACCTTACATAGAGGAGATATTTATTATTAAATTAAGACATATTATTACATCCCAGTAAGAAGGGTTCTGTACCACATTTTATTCCCTGTAGAGCTTTGTGAAGATTTTCTTTGGTGTTGATGGATTATTCTTGAGTTGTTGGGGTATACTTGGCATATTGCAAGCCACACTTATTTAGTACATAATTTGATCATATTTGACATACATATTTATCCATGAAGAAATATTGATGGGATTTTTAACAAAGAAAGTTGACAATAGTCATTGTGCTGTTTGGTGTGTGAAAAATCCAGAAAACATATTAAAGGACTCACATTTGTACACATGCCCTTTGAGAATCAAACATGTGTATTCTGAGACTCACATCACAAACATGCACATCTAAACACACACCACTTCCATGCACACAAACACATAACAACTAATCAGTACTCACCTTCTTAAGAAAGACTCCCCTAGTTCTTACCTGGATTATTCATTTCATTCACCATGACCAAATCCTCATTCCCACAAGGAGGTTGTCATCAGGAACCGCTTGAAACTCAATCAACAAGGAAGACCCATGTTTTTTAATACCTGGATTTTTTTCTCAGCAAGTGTATGACTTCAGAATACCCACCATTGTTGCTTGGTCTTGGGGTGGGTTGCAATTACAGAGAAAATAACATTGTAAGGATCAGAACTTAATCTATAGTGCTACAAGATGCTTGTGTCCTCTTGGTGACTTTAGAATACAAGAAGGAAAGTATGAAGTTAAGGAAAACCAAAAGTAGGTGAATGGCATGAGCAGTCCTGGATGATGCATCTCTCAAGTCCATTTTGATTACTAAGTACAAAATTCTTAATTCAAGTTGAAAAAATTTCTGCTAAAGAATGTCCTCCTGCCATATAGTTTATAACCTGATGTTGCCATTTATGATTGCCCCCTTCAAACTGGGATTAGCTCCTAATAGATGCCCACTGAACACTGACCCATCAAACATTTGAACATCTCATGTATATTGTTATTTTCATAACTGAATTGAATTAGAAATGAAATAAACCAAGAATGCAATGGTTCTATCTCAGATAAGGAAAGTTGGTCTTACCTTGATGTGAGTAAATGGAGTGTGCTCTATGGCTTGGCACTTAGAAGTTCCTCCAGCAGGCCCTCAGGGGAACTAGGAAGACAAAGAGCTGGCATCAGTACATTTGGGGTGTTGCTCTGGGGTTAGTCATGAAGCACTGTTTGACTTGGACAAGGGATTAGAAGAACAAGGAGGCAGGTAATCAACAAGCCTAAGTGAGCTGCTAAGGAGTGGAAGGATGGCAACATGGAGGAGCAGCAATACAAAGGGAAGCAGTCCTTGGCATTGTAGTGAAAGACATCCCAAAGCACCATAAAAGAAACCTGCAAAGGTACTAAAAAAGGATGTTGTTCAATGACAGTTTCTTACCACTCCTCCTACCCATTTTGATGCCCAATGTTATTGTTGAACATTTAACATTTAAATACATGTAAAATGTGCAACTGTCATGGGATAAGAACAAAAACCCAATCCACCTAATGGGAACACAACTGCTAAAAGTATTATATAATGTGGTCTTTTTTCTTCCTCTAAAACAGAAGGACACCTCTATTTCTCATGCCCACATGGAAGGTAAAATCAGGATGCTTTTCACAGTAAAGAAAGCATGAAACCCCTAGTAGTTAAATCATCTAGATTTTTTTTAAAAAAAAGTGAAGTGGCACAAAAATACATACCATTTTCACTTACTACTAAAGCCACCTACAGTTAGAGAAATCAAAACACTCTGAGGATTGGAGCATGCTGTGTAGTGTTTGCACCGTTGGTTTACTCTGTTGCTGCCTTTAGAAAACTAGATGGGAAACAGGGGTTGAGATAAAGGCCCAAAAATTAATTGTAACAGACACTTTTGGAAAGGTACAGCCTTTCCTGTTTGATTCATCTCTCCCATCTATTGAGATTGTGAATACAGAGGTCTTAATTCTAGAAGGAAACCTAGGCCTGTAATGTAGAGGGGATTCCTTGCTATTCCTCTTGAGGCAGGGATGATAGTAAAAGGTTCCAAATGAACACTCCACTGACTAAGGAAATTGGAGACATCATCTAAAATTATTTGGTCTGATTTTCATATCTGAACTCAATTGGCAAAAAAAGAAAAGAGAAATAAAAACAAAAAAACCCTTAAAGTCAGCAATTTGACATCAGAGAAAGAATGGGTGACCATACCTTGGAATTTGATGGGGCCTCCTCCTCTTGCCTCTCACTGGGGGACTCATCCAACAGGCCCTCAGGGGTTCCTAGGAGGACACAGAGTAAATGTCAATACTTTGGGTAGTATTCATGGGTTACTCAGGGACCTGCCCTGACACTGCAATGGACAAGAAAATAGGGACCTGAGAGAAAATAAGCCTGTAAAAATATGTTGCTGGGCCATCCTCCATGGTGGAAGGATAGTAAAGAGAGGAGGAACAGGAAATTAATGAGAAATAAGACTTTTTGGCTGTATACCTAAAGACATCCAAATTCAACATGATATATTCAATCTAAAAATAGTATTAAATAGACGATATTCAAGTACAGAGTTCCATCACTTTTCCTTCCTGTTTTGAATCTAGACAAGTTGTCAATGTCCTTTGGAACTTTCCAAGGTCATTTCCATCTCCACTAATACAAAGTGCTGCTACTACAATACTAATCTATTGTACAGTGTTTTATTTATTCATTTATTGGTTGACTGGAATTAATTCTAGGCAAGTAATGCTTTTGTATTGAGTCACTAACGTGTCATAAAGATAAAAATTACAGGGATTGTCATAATACTCAATGGGGGGAGGAAGGGGAGAGAAATAAATTAAAAAAAATTTTTTTAAGTACCCAATGTTCACCATATGATATTTTTCCTTCATCTTCCTTTTCATTACTTTTTTGTATTCATTGTGTGATGTCACTCTTCATGCTTATATGATCCATCCCACAGTGGGACAGTTAGTTAGGATCAATTGAGGGATTGAGCATGAATCTTTATACTGGCTATAGGGGAAAGTTGAAATAAGAATGATGAACATGAATCTAATGACTTAGAGGGAATTTGAGTTCTTACTTGTTACTCTTCCTCAAATAGGTAGCTCACAGAATGACCTTTTTTTATGGCCTATGGTGATAACATTATTAAATAGATGAAAATATCTCTCCAGTCCTTGTCTGTCTGCTTGGGCCATGTGCCAAGCTGTGACCCAGCACTGACAGAGATTGGCAAGCTTGTCTTACTGATACCTCATAAGTCTGAGAATCTGTGAGTTTGCCAGCAACATGTGGGGCTACATGTGGGGCTTTCTATGTGTTTTTCACACTAATAAATGTGAGTAAGTATCTTGTAAAATGCACCTGCTAATCTGTCTTATGTGACCCCTGTGACTGTCTAATATATGAGTGTCATGTTTAATAACTGTCTAGGGAACATACATATATATATAAATAGTGGTAATTCCTTCATTGTCACTAATGACCCAAGCCTGTGATTAGGTAATAGTAGTTCAGAGTAGTAGTATAGTGGCTACATGCCTCAGTCCAAATCTTCTCTCTACAACTTAGGAATTTGAAATCTTGGGTCATTAATTTATGTCCCTCAGAATCTGGGTGTAAGGGAAGGGTGAGTTTACATAATTCCAGAAATGATTCTGGTGAGACTTTACAGGTTGTTTTATGCAATATGTGCTGTGGTGATGTGATGATGTTTTAGAAAGGTTTCAGTGACAGTTGTCCTGTGTCCTATGTTGGACCATTCACTTAGGGAAACACACAGCAATGGTCCAACACACACCTTCTCAGTCCCTCCACATAGGCTCACTCATTACACACCATGACACAAATCCATACAAATAAAGTGAATATATCTTCTCAGAGAACAATAGAACATGACTATATTCCCTATCAGGAGGAATTAATGTTCAACCATATCTCCAATCCCCACTTCCACCAGTAACTGGAACCACCTTGGCTTTCCAGGCAAACCTAGGGCCAATGCCCTGCTTGTTTAATCCAAAATTACCTCAGTTCAGTAATTTTCTAGATATGTACCAATTTGACTTTCTCCTGGGGCCACCTGCAATTAGAGAAAAACCTTATGAGGATCAGAACATGTTTTGGCTTTTTGCAAAGGACTTTTGCTTTCTTTGCAGCATTAGAAATTCAGATGTGAAATAGGGGTCAAGAAAACCTGATGAGCAAGTGTAGCAGACACATCAGGAAAGGCACGAGCTTTTCCTGGACATGCATTTGTTAAATTCAATTTGGGTGGTGATTACAAATTCTTAATCCAAGGAAGAAAAAAAAATGTAGCTGAGAAAATGCCTACTTTGTCAACTTCTGCTCCCCTGGTTGATCTCTTCAATGTTGGATCAGTTAGAAGAGCCCCCACATGATGCTTCCCACCCCAAGGAAATTGAATATTTCATCTAATATGTTCATAATAAGGCATCCTCATCTGAAATCAATTACAATGGAAGAGACAAAGAAATCAACTTTAGATCAAAAACTAGTATGCTCACCTTGGCTTTAAATGTGACCTCTTCATCCTCTTAATCATTTGGAAGTGCCCCCATCATCTCTTCCTGGTCTGCTAGAATGACACAAAATAAATCTTCACATTGGTGTGTTTCTCATAAATTTCAAAGTAAATTTATAGCCTTGGACAAGATTCTAAATTGTGTAGAGGAGGTAGTTTATCAAGCATGGTGAGAACTGCTGTGGGGCCATCTTCCATTGTGAAGGATGGAATGCAAAGAAAGTAGCCAGAAAGAAACAAAAATATATATCCCTAACTCTGAAGGTAATATCAGCCTAAACCATCTGACCATACCCAGTGTACAAATGACACTGAAAAACGTGATATGATTCAATACCTGAGTCCCATCACCACTCCTCTTTAGAGTATATCTCAACTTAAGTGTAGTACCTTCTGGACAACTCCAAATAAATTCAATCTCCACCACATATACTGACACTGTAATTACCATTTTTTTTTCTACAGAAATTTACACTTGAGTAGAAGCAAAGTTTTTGGTGGTCTAGATTCCTTCTATGTAATGCATTCTATTGTATTTATTCATAACCCATTAGGATAAAGATAACATATCACAGAAGATTGGAAATACTAAAATCTTACCATTTAAAGATTAACACTTAATTAATCAGATGGTTTTACTTCGTCTTTCTTTTCCAAACCAAGTCCATATAGTCATTGAAATATTGACCATGCATCATTGGCCATCAAGTATGAGACAGCTATTATGTAGGAACATATAGATTGAATGTCAGCAACCACAAATGCAGTTCTTTAGGAATGTTTCTACAAGGGTTTTGAACACCAGGTTAAGAACCAAGATGTATCTACATTCTTATTTTTCAAAGACCCTATTGTGTGAGTCGTGATTTGAGTACCTAATTGGGTCCTTTGGAATGATGCTGTTATATGTACTAAGTTGTACATATACCTGTCTGCTTTAGGTAAGTTGCTAAGCTGTGGTCTCAATCAAGTTATCATGGATCATGCAATCCTGTGTGATGTCTCATGACTCTCAGAATTTGGAGCTGCTCATTAGCATGTGTGATTATTATATCCTTTGGGCACTAATTATACCAAAGTCTGTGGTAGTCAGCACAGCTAGTTCCCTGAGGCCATGTAACCACTGAGGCTACTTTATAATGATGGGCAGTTTTGGTCTCTTTGTAGGCTCATGTAATTCTGGTGTATGCATATATACAGATGGTATAACTACCTTGCATGGTTTATAGTAAGCATATGGCTGAGTGGTAAATTCAGTTCTGTAACTCAAAGTATTATGACATATGACTAGGTTCCCATTTAGGACCTTCCCTTTAGCAGTGCAAGAGCTTGGGATGTTCACCTTTATACCTCAGTTTTCCATGCACATTGTGGTCATAGAAAGCAAACCCCAGATCCAGTTTTGGTGAGTGTGGAAGAAGTTCATGTACATAGAACACGCAGTGGTGATGGGGTATATTTGAGAAAACTGTCCCTGTTGTCCCTGGTAATTGACCAGTCTAAATGGGATAGAACATCTGGGAAACTGCTCATGGTTGCCCCCATATGCACACACACATACTCAAAATTACACCACAGAAACACACACTAAACTCCACAAAACCCCATGCATACAAAACCTGCACAACCTAAAGAGATCACAGACAAAACCACAGACTATAGTAACAAGGGCAGATTCCCTTCACAGAAAGCATTTCATCATCACCATGATGCTTTGATCAGGATGTCCCCAGCTGAAAGTTTTATGGAAGTTCCTTATTTCACCTCTATTTTACCCTCAGATGTGGAATTAGCACAGAATACCTACCGTTTTCACTTTCTCTGGAGTTCCCCTGAAACTGCAAAAAAGAAAAGACTGAGGCTCCTATGATGTTGAGTAGTGTCTTCACAGGTATTGGTGATTTTATGAAAATTGACAGGAAGCATTAGTAAAGTCTAAGGCTCCATAAGTAAACATGGAAAATACATGTAGGAATGGCTCAAGTGGTTCCTGAAGGAAATGAATTTCCAGACTATTTTGATGGAAGTTACAAAAGTTTAAATCCAAGCAGAATAATGGTGCTGAGGCAAAAGCCCACTACCATATGTTAGATAAACTGGTGCTTCCATTTCTAATTCCTTCTTTATCAGGGATCTTTGGGTAAAAGACCCCTTCCAAATATCCTTTCCCCTGACTAGTGGGTGATATCTATAATTCACACCATCATATATTATAATACTTATTCAATTAAAAAGGATAAATAAGAGAAAGGAATATTTCTATCTTAGACCAAAACAGATGACCTTACCTGAACATTAGGTGGAACCACTTCTTCCTCCCTGTCATGAAAAGGGTCCTCCACCAGGTCTTGCAGAGGAGCTAGGGGGACACAGAGTAACAGTCAGTATACTGGGGTATGGCTGATATTATTCAGGGATCTTTGCTTGACCCAGACAGGGGCTTACAATGTGCACATCTGGGTGGTCAGGAAACATGGACTGTGGAGTTACCCAAACAAACTTCATGGAAGAAGAAGACCAAAGAGAGGAAGTTAATGGGCATCAGAAATAGGATCCTAGAGGCAAGATGGTCGCCGAGTGAACTTGCCTTTGTGGTCTGTCCCGGGAAGAGACAGCTGGGCACAGCTGCAGGTTCTCCAAGGCGCAGCTTTTTTGGGATTTTTGCAGGGCAGAAGTGCCTGGACATCGATTGGGTGGAAAGGTAATGGAGAGGATTGGTCTAGTAGACATAATTTGGGTTCTATTGCCCGCAGGTGAGACCCGCGCACGGGCTCCTCCCTATTGGGGGTGGGGGGAACTGCGGTCCTGCCCGGCAGCTCCGCTTTTAGATGGCTCTGAGTTGCTAAGGAGTTCGCGAGTTCTGGGTGAGCTGTTGGCAGGTTGATGCGACGGGTCACCTTTGCGGATCGATTTGGGAGGATAGACGGTGTTTTGTTGTGAAGCGGGAGAAACTTTTGATTGCGAGCAAAAACAGTAGAGCTTCCACCTGAAGCCCCGCCCCTGGAGGCCCGGCGACCGGTCTCCAGCCCAAATAGGCTGTGGGCAAAAAAGGGACGTAATTGGAATATTGCTTTGGGCTGCGGCAGGGGAGGGGGACACGCCTGGAAGCCGATTGGGGAGTGTTCTGTGAAGCTTGGGAATTCCGGTTTTGGAGTCTGTTTTTGGCGTGGCTTCGGATCTGTACTAGTGGAGTGGCTGTGGTGTGGAGGCGCCATCTAGTGGCGGTGGTTTGGAGTCGCAGGATGGGAGCTGTCCAAAAGCTGAAGTGAAAGATACACGTACTAATGAGCCCAGCTAAGTAAGTGAATTCAGGGTTCAGTCACAATATAGAGTTTGCAGATCTGACTTCCCCCATAGGGCTGGCACCCAGCTGTGGGGATCCCTGAGGGCTGTGTTACACTGCAGGGCTCCCAGGCTTCCTGTTGACCAGATTGGAGGTTGCCAGGTCTGAATTCCCTAAACTCTGATGGCCCACACCACAGAGACTCACACCTCTTGAGTCCTCAATATCTCAGACTTTCCATCCCTGAATCCATCATGCACTGAGGTCCATCTGAGGTCCTTAAATGCCCTAGCCTTCAACGTTGGCATTTTTTCTTTATTGTTTCATTTTGTTTTGTTTTTATTTTCATTTTGACTTATTCTTTACTTTTTTCAATTTCCTGATTGCTAACACCGCATTATCCCCGAGTCTTCTCTCACAGAGTATCCCCCAAAGTCTTTTTTTACTCAGTTATTTAAGGTTTTTTTTGTGTGTGGTAGGTGCTGTGTAGTAGGTGTTTTAATTCTGGTTCTTTTTTATCTGTTTTTTTTTTTTCTTTCCCCTACCTGTTCCCCACCCTTTGCCCACCCTCTTTTCCTTTCTTCCTCTCATCCCTTCCCCCCCTTTTCTCCTTTTTTTCTGTTGTCTCGTTCCCTCTTGTCCCTCATATTCTACTTAGTTTATTTTAACTCAATTATGCAATAGGTGCGGCAGGAAACACCTCACATTCGCTGGGATTTCTCATCCTCCACTGCCTCATTTCTGTGTGAACAGATTTAGGCTACCTACACTATCCTCTTTCCCCTACACTTGATATCCGCCACCATCTACTGTCTCTCCTATATTCCACCTCCCACCTCCCTTTCTTCGATCCACGAAGGGTCTAAGTCTTAATTCCTAATACCTTTGTTTTGTTTTCTGACTGTTATCCACACTTGAAACTATTACCTTTCTTTTCTCTTTCCCTCTCTCACGAAAACAATAGCTTTTTAGCTCATACCACATTCCTCCCATATTCAATTATCTACCTCATAATAAGTACTCTACCTACTGCTATAACTCTACACAATTTACATGAATCTAACCTCCATCCTCCCAGATCTCATATTCTTGCTTTGTTAACATAAATTACCAATACTACTATACACTTTTCCCTTGCTCACACAATAGCCTTTCCCCAACACTAATATACTTTCCTTTAAAGTGAACTTAACCAACAACAAGAAATTAGAATAAGAAGGAAAAATGTGACAAAGAGAAGATATAACACCTATGCAAAAATAACAGCTAATTAACCTCCAAGAGTAGACAAAGAAGCTAAGGAACTGATTAAATCCGTCAAGATAAAGAGATGACCAGAAAGCAACAAAAATCTACAAACCATACCAGTAATCAGGAAAACATGGCTGAATCCATTCAACAAACCAAAAATCACGAAGAGGAGCAAAACTTTGCACAAGCAATGAAAGATCTCAGAACATTTATCACCGACAAATTTGACGAAGTAATGAAAGAGGTTAACAACATGAAGACATCACTTGGAGGGGAAATTGCAGACATACGCAAAAACATGACAGATATGATGGGAATGAACACCACAGTTCAAGAAATCAAAAATACACTTGCAGCAAATATCAGCAGACTAGAAGAGACAGAGCAGAGAATTAGTGATGTGGAAGACAGTACATCAGAAATCAAACAGATAGTAGAAGGGGTCAATAAGAAGATAGAAAAAATCCAGTTAGGACTTAGGGACCTCAATGACAATGCAAAACGCTCAAACATATGTATTATAGGCATTCCAGAAGGAGAAGAGAAGGGAAAGGGGTCAGAAGGAGCGTTGCAGGAAATAATGGCTGAAAACTTCCCAAATCTACTGAAAGAGACAGATGTGCATATCCAAGAAGCACAGCACACTCCACTAGTCATAAACCCCAACAGGCCCACCCCAAGACATATACTTGTCAAATTATCCAATGCTCAAGACAAAGAGAAAATCCTAAAAGCAGCAAGAGAAAAGAAAACCATCACATACAAGGGAAGCTCAATTAGATTAAGTGCTGATTTCTCTTCTGAAACCATGGAGGCAAGAAGGCAGTGGTATGATATAGTCAAGGTACCAAAGGAAAAAAATTTCCAACCAAGAATACTCTATCCAGATAAACTAGCATTCAAACATGATGGAGAGTTCAAAATATTCACAGACAAACAGAAACTGAAAGAGTATACCAACAAGAAACCTCCCCTTCAAGAAATTCTAAAGGGAGTTCTGCAGGAAGAAAGGAAAAAACAGGAAAGGCAGAGTTGGAGGAGAGTATAAGACCAACAACAACAACAAAAAAGACAAAAAAAAATACAAACAAAATATGACAAACACAAATCCAATCAAAATATGGCTAACACAAATAATTCCTTGAAAGTAATAACACTGAATGTCAACGGAATAAACTCACCTCTCAAAAGATTCAGACTGGGACATTGGATAAGGAAATATGACCCATCCGTATGCTGTCTACAAGAGACACATCTTAGACCCAGAGACGCATGGAGATTGAAAGTAAATGGCTGGAAAACAATCATACAAGCTAACAATAACCAAAAAGGGCAGGAGTAGCTATATTAATATCAGACAACATAGACTTTAAATGTGAAACAATTGTGAGAGACAAAGAAGGATACTACATTTTAGTGAAAGGGAAAATCTGTCAAGAAGATCGAACAATCATAAATATTTATGCCCCTAACAAGGGTGCCTCTAAATACGTGAGGCAAATGCTGGAAAAACTAAGTGAAACAATAGATACAGCTACAATTATAGTGGGGGATTTTAATACACCACTATCAACTCTGAACAGAACATCTCAAAAGAGAATCACCAAAGAAACAAAACATCTGAACAGTATATTAGAGGAGCTGGATCTAATAGACATATATAGATCGCTACACCCAAACACAGCAGGATATACATTTTTCTCAAGCGCACATGGATCATTCTCCAAGATAGATCATATGCTAGACCACAAAGAAAGGCTGAATGAATTCAGAAAGATTGAAATCATACAAAACAATATCTCTGACCACAGTGGAGTCAAGCTGGAAATTTGCAAGGGACAGAAGTCCAGATTTCACACCACGATTTGGAAATTAAACACCGCACTCTTAGAAAAAGAGTGGGTCAAAGAGGAAATCTCAAAAGAAATCAACGACTACCTTGAATCAAATGATAATGATAACACAACATACCAAAATTTATGGGATGCAGCAAAAGCAGTACGGAGAGGAAAATTTATAGACATAAATGCATATATCAAAAAAAGAAGAAAGAGCAAAAATTGAAGAACTAACTGCACATTTGAAGGAATTAGAAAAACAACAACAAAGTAACCCAGCAGGAAGAAAAAGGAAGGAAATAACAAAGATAAGAGCAGAACTAAATGAAATAGAAAATAAGAAAGCACTTGAAAAGATAAACAAGACCAAGAGCTGGTTTTCTGAGAAGATCAACCAAATTGACAAACCTTTAGCGAGACTAACAAAGAAAAAAAGAGAGAAGATGCAAATACACAAAATAAGAAATGAGAAAGGCAATATCACCACTGACCCCACAGAAATAAAGACTATCATAAGAGGATATTTTGAAAAACTATATTCCAACAAAAATGACAATCTAGAGGAAATGGACAAATTCCTAGAAACACATAAGCAGCCCATATTGACAAAAGAAGAAATTGATGATCTTAACAAACCAATCACCAGCAGAGAGATAGAATCAGTTATTAAAAATCTCCCAACTAAGAAGAGCCCAGGGCCAGATGGCTTCACAGGTGAATTCTACAAAACATTCCAGAAAGAACTGACACCAATCCTGCTGAAACTATTCCAAAAAATCAAAACAGAAAGAACATTACCCAACTCCTTCTATGATGCCAACATTACCCTAGTACCAAAGCCAAACAAAGACATCACAAGAAAGGAAAATTACAGACCAATTTCTCTAATGAACCTAGATGCAAAAATACTTAACAAAATACTTGCTAATCATATTCAATAACACATTAAAAGAATTATACACCACGCGCAAGTGGGATTCATCCCAGGTATGCAAGGATGGTTCAACATAAGAAAATCAATCAACGTAATACACCATATAAACAGATTGAAGGAAAAAAATCACAATTATATCTATTGATGCAGAAAAAGCATTTGACAAAATACAGCATCCTTTCTTGATAAAAACACTCCAAAAGATTGGAATACAAGGAAATTTTTTGAACATGATAAAGAGTATATATGAAAAACCTAAAGCCAACATTGTTTACAATGGAGAAGTCCTAGACTCCTTCCCTCTAAACTCAGGAACAAGACAAGGATGCCCACTGTCTCTGCTCCTATTTAACATTGTCTTAGAAGTACTTGCTCGAGCACTGAGGCAAGAACCAGAAATAAAAGGCATTCAAATTGGAAAGGAAGAAGTCAAAATTTCATTATTTGCAGATGACATGATCCTATACATAGAAAACCCTGAGAGATCTACAACAAAGATTCTAGAACTCATAAATGAGTTTAGTAAAGTCGCAGGTTATAAGATCAATGCGCAAAAATCAGTAGCATTTCTGTACACCAATAATGAGCAAGATCAGGAGGAAATCAAGAAACAAATACCATTCATAATAGTAAATAAAAAAATCAAATACTTAGGAATAAATTTAACTAAAGAGATAAAGAACTTATACACCGAGAACTATACAAGATTGTTCAAGGAAATCAAAGAAGACCTAAATAAATGGAAGACTATTCCTTGTTCATGGATAGGAAGACTGAACATTATTAAGATGTCTATCCTACCAAAACTGATCTACACATTCAAGGCAATCCCAATAAAAATCAACACAGCCTTCTTTAAGGAACTAGAAAAACTAACTATGAAATTTATTTGGAAAGGAAAGAGACCCCGAATAGCCAAAGACATACTGAAAAAGAAAAACGAAATTGGAGGAATCACACTACCTGACTTCAAAACATACTACAAAGCTATGGTGGTGAAAACAGCATGGTATTGGCATAAGGAGAGACACACAGATCAATGGAATCGAATTGAAAGCTCTGATATAGAACCTCACATATACAGCCACATAATATTCGATAAAGCCACCAAACCCTCTCAACTGGGAGAGAGTGGCCTATTCAACAAATGGTATCTGGAGAACTGGATAGCCATATGTAGAAGAATTAAAGAGGATTACCATCTCACACCTTATACAAAGATCAACTCAAGATGGATCAAAGACCTAAATATAAGAGCCAAGACCATAAAAACCTTAGAAAGCAGTGTAGGGAAACATCGACAAGACCTTGTAATAGGAAATGGATTTATGAATATCTCACCAAAAGCACGAGCAGCAAAAGAACAAATAGATAAATGGGACTTCCTCAAAATTAAAGCCTTCTGCACCTCAAAGGAGTTTGTCAAGAAAGTAAAAAGGGAGCCCACACAATGGGAGAAAATATTTGGCAACCATATATCTGATAAGAGACTTATAACTTGCATATATAAAGAACTCCTATATCTTGAAAATAAACAGATAAACAACCCATTTAAAAAATGGGAAAAAGACTTAAACAGACACTTCTCCAAAGAAGAAATACAAATGGCTAAAAAGCACATGAAAAAATGTTCCAAATCTCTAGCTATCAGGGAAATGCAAATCAAAACCACAATGAGATACCATCTTACACCCATAAGATTGGCAGCTATGAAAAAAACAGAAGAATACAAGTGCTGGAGAGGATGTGAAGAAAGGGGAACACTCATCCACTGCTGGTGGGAATGCAGAAGGATCCAACCATTCTGGAGGACAGTATGGTGGTTTCTCAAAAAACTAGCCATAGATTTGCCATATGACCCAGCAGTACCATTGCTGGATATATACCCAGCAGAACTGAAAACAAGGACACAAACAGATATATGTACACCAATGTTCATAGCAGCATTGTTCACTATCGCCAAAAGTTGGAATCTACCCAAATGCCCATCAACAGATGAGTGGATCAATAAAATGTGGTATATACACACAATGGAATACTACTCGGCTGTAAGAACAAACACACTACAACACATGTGATAACATGGATGAATCTTGAGAACCTTATGTTGAGTGAAGCAACCCAGACATTGAAGGACAAATACTACATGACCTCAATGATATGAAATAACCAAGCTGCCCTAGATAGCAAGAGACTGAACGATAGGCTTACAAGAAATCGGAAGGTGGAGGAAGGATGTGAGCCGATGTCTGCAGGGGTGGAATTTAAGATGAGATGGTGGTAAGTATGAACACAAAGAAGAGATAAAATGGGGGCAAGGGGTTGCCTTTGGTTGGGGCTTTGCGGGTTTGAGGGTGGCCCGGGAGGGGCGGATGGGTAACATTGCCCAAAAGTGGGGGGAGGGAGGGGTAGCATACGAACACAGGAGAGGGTCAGGTGTTGGTGGAGAGTAAAATGCCAAGAAAATCATATCAAAATATAATAAAGAGGGTTACCTGTTTAGAACACTCGGAGGGGAGGGTCTGATGCAGGACGGGCTCCTGGGCAATGTCTAAATGCTCATTCTGCTAGAGTGGGTGACACCATAGGGTAGAAACCCAAGTAGTGAGAGTGGGGGTGGACCCACATCCTGGGGAGGACTAATGCCATCAAATAGAGGGAACTGTATCCCTCGAGAGAAAGGGTGGCTCCCAGGGCATTGGGGCAGTTGAGCAAGTTTGGTCCTGAACACTATTCCATCTATCTCTGGAAGTGGCTTCTTGGGAAACGGAGGTTGGCTGTCACTGTGGGCACCAAGGTGGAAGGGAAAATGGACGTTAAATGTGTGGAACCAAGGTAAATGGGGGGTAAGAGAGGAGTTTCATGAGAGTACACAAGGATGGATATAAAACATGTAATATTACACCATAACATATAGGAGATGACAGACTGATAATGTAAACCATAATGTAAAACATAGGATAACTAAGAATGTAAAAAACTGTGTATCCTAAAGTACGCACCACAATGTAAGCACAGATGTCACCTTGTTAGAAAGCTATTGTCTTAGATGCTGTACATCATGTTAAGTAAATATCATGTGAATAGGGTGTAAGGGTATCGCTCTGGAAGGGAAAAGGTATTGTGGTGGATGTATGGGAGTGCTGTATATTATATATATGCATTGCTGTGGTCTAGGGCTCATGTGAAGAGAAGCTCAATAATTAGGGGGAAAAAAAAGAAAAAGATAGGATATAGAATTTTTTCCAAGTCAACACGTATTCTTTATCTAACCTTTAAACCCATCGCTATATGCCATTCCCTAGTAAGGGACCCTGACATTATATTGGTCTTCAAATTTCAGGGAGTTCTGGATCACAGAGTGTTTCAACAATGGCAATGGAGGGATACTGGTATAGGATACCATTGACAGGTGATATATGGTGAAAGGGAGCTGTACAGAACATATGTCCAGGGTGCATGGTAATGTTTGGATATACTCATAGTGGCAACAATTAAAAACCACAGTAGGGGGGATACTGGGTTCCTGGCCAGTGGTGCTCTCTCATGGTCCCTAGGGGAGCAACAACAGTCTCCCAGGTGCAGCGGTGGGGACCGGGAGGGAGTGAGGGTCCAACAGTGAGCCCCTGACGCTAATGACTATGCTTGTGAGCTGATAAGCCTAAAATAAGAACAAGGCATAGAGCAGCATTGTGCCTGGGAATTTCCTCCTGTCAGCCTTCATGTTACTCAAATGTGGTAAGTCTCGAAGCCAAACTTAGCATGTAAATGCAATGCCTTCCCCCCAGCATGGGACATGACACCCGGGGATGAGCCTCCCTGGCAATGAGGGACCACTATCACCTACCAACTGATGATGCAACTGGAAAATGACCTTATACGGAAGGTTCAATGTGGATCAGCAGAATATCCCTGTCTACATAAAATAACATGACTTTAAAATGTTGTTTGACCTAATGTAAGGGGGAAATGGAAAGGAGAAATGAGTTTATATGGCTACGAGTCTCTAAAAAAATAGTCTGGAGGCTGGCAGAAGGATTGCCCTTATGCACAACTGAGCAGAGTCGGAGAGACAGATAAAGCAGATACAACCCCCAGATATTGGTTCCTTTGAGGGCTAAAGAGACCCATGGGAGTTATGGTCATGGCCGATGGGGTTAACTACCAGGTCAGATGGCCCCTCTTTGGAAATGGTGTTTATGTGTGATGAATCTGGACTCGGATGGGATCTCTCTTCATAAGACTTTCATGCTAATGTGGTGGAGGTGCAGTTAGTGTTGGGGTTTAAGATATATTTAGGGGATTTGAATCTCTGGACTGACAATGTGATAGCCAGGTCCTGAGCCTCAACAGACTCCAGCACCTACAATCTGATTTATTGGACTTACCACACTCAGCTAAGATGCAGTTGAAGAAGGACAACCACCACACCATGGAGCCTAGAGTGATTACAACTGAAAGTGGGAGGATTGCATCCAGCATCCATGTGGAATCTGAGCCTCCTCTTGACATAGAGGTGCAATGGACACAACCAATCCAATGTCCACAGAGAAGAGGTGGCATTGGATTGGGAAAAGTGGACATGGTGGCTGATGGGTATGGGGAAATACAGGAAAAGATGAGAGGTGGAGGCGTCTTTGGGACATGGAGCTGCCCTGGATGGTGCTTCAGGGGCAATCACCGGACATTGTAAATCCTCACAGGGCCCACTGGATGGAATGGGGGAGAGTATGGGCCATGATGTGGACCATTGACCATGAGGTGCAGAGGTGCCCAAAGATGTACTTACCAAATGCAATGGATGTGTCATGATGATGGGAACGAGTGTTGTTGGGGGGGGGGAGAGGTGGGGAGGGGGTGTGGGGTTGAATGGGACCTCATATATATTTTTTTAATGTAATATTATTACAAAGTCAATTAAAAAAAAGAAATAGGATCCTTGGCTTTGTAGCTAAAGAGAGTCTAAATCAGTGAGAAATAGTTCATGAACAAGTGATACTAAAATGTACAATATGATACAGTGATATGGCTAAAATACTTATCCAATCCATTCTGAAATCCAGCAAAATATCCAGAATGTCATTGACATCATGAAATACTGCTTCACCCTCGCAGGTCTTTGTTGACTTTGAATTTCTCATCTGTTCTACAGGATATTTAAAAATTTTAAACAAGTTAACATCTACATAACATAATATTTGCCAGTTTGCCCATTTTTATCTATACAATTAATATACTGCCATCAATTAATTACATGTCCAAAGTGTTACCATCATCAAACAATCAATTCCAAAATTTTCTCATTACCTGAAACAGAAACTCTATAGCCATTAATGATTAAGCCCAATCTCCCACCTCCCTAGCCCCTGGTAATAAACTCAAATCTCCTTTCTTTCTCTGAATTTTCTTTTTCTTACTTTTCAAATAAGTACAATGATACACTATTTTTCTTTCGTATCTTCCTTATTTCCTCAGTATGTTTTTAAGTATCATGCATATAGTAGTGTGCATCAGAACGTCTTTACTTTGTGTGGCTCAGTAATGGCACATTCTATGGATAAGCTTTTTGTTTTCTTGGTGTTTTTTTTTTTTTTTTTACTGATTCCCATATTGATGGACACTTGGGTAGTTTCAAACTTTTGGCCATTCTGAATGATGCTGCAATGAACACTGACTTTTCAAATACTTTTTTGTATCCCTCTTTTAATTTAAATTCTTTTTATATATAGACTTAGTTTTAGGTTGCTGGTCCTATGGTAATCCTGTATTTATCTCAATGAAGGATTGCCAAACTACTTCCCCATATGGCTGATCTATTTCACATTCCATCCACCAATGTATGGGCTTTCCAGTTGATTCACAGCCTCACTTATATTTGTTATTTTCCATTTTATCTTCTCTTAAAAATATTAACTACCCTACTGTTTATAAGGGGCATCTCATTGTTCTTTTGACTCGTATTTCTTTGAGGATTAATCATTTTGAGTATCATTTCTTGTGCTTATTATCAATTTGCATATATTCTTTCAAGATACATTTATTCAAGACTCAGTGTGGAGTGGAGTCCACACTCTAAGTTTACCTGCTTTGTTTAACAACAGCCACATTATTTATCATCTCACTTTTGAACGAATCTGAGAAAGCTGTCAGAGATCATATTGTTCATAGCCTAAGTGTAATGACGTTTTCTGAATGAATGAGTTTCCTACTGTTAATAGAGACCCAGTCAAGTGAGATAAGCAGCAATTACAAATGATAGTGGTCTTACTTGTGAAATCCTCTGTCCCAAAATGCATAAAAACATCACTTTGGATTATTTTTTAACTTCATTATAAGTGTCTCAATCGACATATTTGCCAAGTAATGGAATTAACCCTAATTTAGCTTTGAACAAAGTTCTGAATGAAAAATCAGGAGGCCTTTGTAGTGATGCCAGTGTTGGGGCACCTAAATGGAATACATTTTTTTTTTGCTGTGCTGTATGTGTGTTTGCATGGGGTGGAGTGGAGAAAGGAGGGTTGGAGAAAGGATTGGGAGAGGACTATTTAGGAGAGATATAATAAGAAACTGGCCAATATTTTATCAGGGAGTGCTCCTGTATAGCACCTACACAATGATTGAAAGAATGATTAAGGCATCTAGGAAATGGGTAATTTTCAAATGACACTTGAAGTAAATGACAAAAGAATTTTATGTGTAAGACACGAAGAATTTATCATAAAGTTCCAACACTTTGAGTAACTCTCAAAGAAAGAAAAATGAAAAGGGATCAGAAAAAAATGTAAATACCAAAGCATTTGCAATAAAGTTTTCAGGAACTTAAAAGGGGAAAGGAAACAAAATTAAACCTCCCCAGAAACATGAAACATTTCCCTAGCTAGAGAGCACATTGATGTAGAAATAGGTATGTATTACCATTCCCAAGCTTCTTTACCCAATCGACTAGTGTCCTAGTAAAATAAGAAGGGACACAGAAAGAAACAGTAAAGGGAGAAGGCCATATGAATGTGGAGGCAGAGGCTGGACTCATGCAGTTACATGCCATGGATCACCAAAGATTGCCATCCTCCACCAAGAGAGGGAAAGCCAAAGAAGAACTCTTCCCCTAGGAAGAGGGAGCATGGTGCTGTGACACACTGATTTCAAACTTCTGCACTCCATAGCTGTAGAATACATTTCTAGGTGTTTTTCTTTTTGTTATCAGGTGGCCAAACTTTTGATACTTTGTATAGCAGCCCTAGAAAATGAATATAGTACCCTTCATGATATGGAAGGCTCCATTCAAATGACCATCACTGATGATCACAGCCAATTTTTTCAACTAATAATGGATACATGCAAGGACATGTGTTATGCACATCTCAGGATGATCTCAATGACTTCCATAGAAAACAATGCTTCAAGCAGTGGTGCTGCTGTGGGCTCTAGAGACATCTGGACACTTTAGGCCTTTCAGCCAACCTCAGGAAATCACCACATAGGTAGGCCTTACCATAGAATATATGATAGCCAATCTCCCCAGTAGATCAGAGTTAGACTCCTTTATAATTTTCCTACACATGGCTTTTCTGCCCATTTATTTCAACCTATACTTATCACTCTACCCATTAGATATATGTCCCAGAGGCTTAAGTCTTCAGTCTATTCATATGCCAGTGGAGACCTGAATCTCAGCAGAGTTGCAGCCAACCCCTACCCTCCAGTTCTGCAGATTCACCCAGGATAAGTAACAAAAGAAGGATGATGGGCAATGCCCACCCCAAAAGACAGAGTATCTAGCACTGTAAGCAACAATGTTTCCTCCATGTACTCCATAGGATCTAAGATCCATCTTAATCAGAAGTAGACTGGGCATAAACATTCCAAAATCCTCAAGATTGAGGAATGAACACACATAAGAGGGAAATGTAAATATGGACCAAAATAGACTTATTATTCTAGGACTGGAAGTCCTTTCCACATTGATGTAAAGACAGTGTCACCGCAGTTTCTATGGGGAAGCACAGGGAAGAACAGGTGTATTCTTTGGCATTTTGGAATTGTTCCACATGGCATTGCAATGATGGATACAGGTCATTACACATTTTGTCAAAACCTGTAAAATCATGGGATGCTCAATGTAAACTGTAATGCAAACTAGAGACCATGGTTGTAGCAATGCTTCATTGTTCGTTCATCAATTGTAAAAATATATCACAATAATGAAATATGTTGTTAAATGTGTAAAATGTAGGGGGATCAGGTGGGGTATATGGGAATCCCTATATTTACAAATAACTTTCATGTACTCTAAAACTTCTTTAAAAATGAAGAACATGTGAGTATATAGGTAAAGCCCTTAGGAAAGTTGTGGAACAGTGTCACTTTTACATGAAATTTTAATTTAAATCTGAAAGGATGTGCAAAAAATTAAGTTGGTATTTATGGCAGAATCTAGAGTAGTACAGAAAATGGAGGGAAAGTCAATCAGATTTCAATATACACTTTTTCATATATTTTTAATTGTCTACAAGTGCATTATTTTTGTTATCTTATGCAAAAACCCTACTCTCCAAAATCCTTGATTACAACTATTTCACTTTTTTTTTCTTCCATATTGCAAATCCAGAGAGTGAAGAGTGCTGAGTTCCATTTGTTATCTTTGATGTCTGGGGCCTCAATGGAAAGTCTCACTGGCTGCATACAACTTGGAAGCATGTGGGTAAACTTCACCCATGCCTATGTTCAGAAGCAATATTTTGATGTGAAGCCTCTGTGAGACCTCTCCATCTATTAAGGCAACACCCCACTTCCCAGTACCAAATCTGATTTGTTTCCTCGTGTTTCCATAATAAATTGCCACAAATTGGGTGGGTTGAGAACAGAAACATATTCCCTCACCAATCTAGGGACAAAAACTCCAAAATTATTGTGTCCATAGTACCACTCTCTGTCTCTCTGAGGAGCCTAGCCAGGAACCATTCCTTGGCTCTTCTGGCTTCAGGTGGCTCCAGATGCCCTGGCTTGTGGCAGCACAACTCCAGTCTCTTCTTCCACCTTCACATGGCCACCTTCTCCCAGTGTTGGTCCATCTTCACACAGCTTTCTCCTCTGTCTCTTACCTTCTCATAAGTGCTCTAGTCATAGAATATTAACACCCACCCTAATTCAATAGACCTCATCTTAATCACAGCTGCAAATACATTATTTCCAAATGAGTCCACCACACACTGGTACCAAGGGTTTCTGAATGTAACTTGTAGGGACACAATACAACATCTGAATATTTTATCATGGGAGTTACATGACAATATGCCTTTGTCAAAATGCACAAAGGGGAAACGGACTTTGGCCCAGTGGTTAGGGCGTCCGTCTACCATATGGGAGGTCCGTGGTTCAAACCCAGGGCCTCCTTGACCTGTGTGGAGCTGGCCCATGCGCAGTGCTGATGCACGCAAGGAGTGCCGTGCCACGCAAGGGTGTCCCCCGCGTGGGGGAGCCCCACGCGCAAGGAGTGCGCCCGTGAGGAAAGCCGCCCAGCTTGAAAAGAAAGAGCAGCCTGCCCAGGAATGGCGCCGCCCACACTTCCCATGCTGCTGACGACAACAGAAGCGGACAACAGAAGCCGACAAAGAAACAAGACACAGCAAATCGACACCAAGAACAGACAACCGGGGGAGGGGGGGGAATTAAATAAAATAAATAAATATTTAAAAAAATAAAAAAAAAAGCACAAAGGGGTAGATAGGAAGAATGATTCTCCAAAACAGTGTACTGGTACTGTTCCTTTAGTTGTACACACATCCCATGTGAGAGTTGTCAAACAGGGAAAACTGTGCCGGGTCTGCAATGGAAGGTTGGCAGGGAAACATGTAGGAACTTTTTGTACTCTCTGCACAATTTTTATGTGAATCTAAAACTCCTCTAACAATTTATATCAAATTTATAACAATCTCACAGCACTTTTTTTAGGTCAACCTTTCAGCTAAAGTTCATAAATAGATTAATAACCAAACATTACCTTGAAATGCTGTTTACTGGTAAATACAAACCAACTTTTGTCAGTGCATCTTTCATTATGTGTTTGTGGTGCTACCTACTAACATGGTTAATAAAATTTTCAAACATGAATTTAAAAAAAGATGGTGTCTTAGCCTTTGTATAGGTTTTTCCTCAATAGGGGACACTAAATAAACTATACGCAACATTACTGAGTCAATACAATGACTGCAATTCCACTGTACTTTCTAAAGAAGAGTTACTTGGGGATATTTGATGGCCCTTCCTCTTCTTGGCCACATGGTGATTTTTTGGCTTCTGATAGACGGATTGGTGGGCAGTAGATTTTTGGACTGAGTAGCACATTTTCTTATTTTATCCTTGAGATATGAACCTGGGAAATGCATTCACAGTAGAAATACCAGTTGACATCTTACTGACAGTTGAACATAGGAAATTTTTAATGAATTATTTATAGTTCAAACTATCATCCTCCTATTAAGCTTCCCAGAAGAACCCATTGGATCTAAGTTGGGTTTCAAAAGATGTTGTAGTTTTGTGTTGTTCACTTTAGACATTCAATAAACAGACAGATGTGGGGTGACTTTATGTAGATGAGACAGCATACAAAAGCAGCAAAACACAGTGACCAAAACATGTGTGCTAGTGTCTGATCAACTGGGTTCAAATACCATTTAGAGGCCACCCAAGCCAGTAAACATCTTGTAAACTTTCTGGGTTCAGTTTTCAGCACTGTCATTTGAAAATTTTAATAAGACCTACTTATTAGTGCATATTATGAACCTGAAAATGAGTAAATGCAAGGAAATTCTTAACAAAAATGCCCACCATGTGCAGTGCTGATGCGCACAAGGAGTGCTGTGCCACGCAGGGGTGTCACCCGCATAGGGGAGCCCCATGCGCAAGGAGTGCACCCATAAGGAGAGCCGCCCAGCGCGAAAGTGCAGCTTGCCCAGGAATGGCGCCGCCCACACTTCCCATGCCACTGACGACAACAGAAGTGGACAAAGAAACAAGATGCAGCAAATAGACACAGAGAACAGACAATGGGGGAGGGGGTATTAAATAAATAAATAAATCTTAAAAAAAAAACTTTATAAAAAAAAGAAAAATGCCCAATATGTCATAAAAGACTTACAAGAGTTCAATTGCTAAAAGTTGGGAGGAATAAGCAAGTATCCTACTAGTGCTTGCCTCCAGAGAGGGTGGCTTGTCCTGAGCCTTGATGGAGGTAGGACATTGACTTTCAGTCCTACATGGGTGTGATGTTTTACAGCTCCGGGAGAATAGGTGCAATGTCTTGTCATCCCCAAATGAGTCCTGTGTGTTCACAATACTGCTTAGTGAAAGATTGGGTCAAGAAACATAAGCACTACCCCCACTTGGCTAATTCCAGAGGGTTCCAAGTTACCTCCCAGGAACTGTGGACAAAGGCCAGCCAAGTACTTGATTCCAGGGAAGAGAGTGGCTCAAATCCTCACCCTATTGTCTACCTTAAAGTTAATTCTCTGATGCAAAATATGATTCAGGTTTCCCCAAATGGAGTTCCTCTGAAGGACCAGGGAATCTTGTGGACATCCTACTCCAAACTATTCACACTGTCAGCTGCCTCATGCAAGACTTCCTAGGGGTCAGCCAACCACTCCTGATGATCGGTTATCTGCTTGGCTACCATGGTGGCTCAGAACCCAGGATTTTCACAAATAACTGCCCATGGCAGCTCTGCAAAGAATTAGCTCCTTTCAACCCATGAAGCCTGAAAAAGCAGTGACAAAGGAGAGAGTCCCATCCCTACACAGCTTAGAATCCCCATCTAAGGATTTCCTCAGCAACAAAGCCTACATTCCTTTGGGCCCCACACTCTGATCAATTAAGGGATTCCTCTTCTACTCTCTCTCCCAGGCTGCATTCAGAAACCTGCATCCTCTGCAATCTTCCCACAGAAATCCTACCAGGAAATCCCAGTTACTTTCCTTTATAATCTCTTGTCCAAAATGCAGACATTTTCCATGCATTTCAACATGTGTATTCAGAAAAATGTTCTCTGTAATTTCCCTTTCCCATCTTCATCTTTCTGGAGTTTGGTATCGAGATTCACTTGATTTGATGAAAGAGTGTCTCTCTATATCTATTCTTTTCAAGTGTGTTCCACTTTGGCATTACATCTTTATGAATATTGTGTAGTAAACATAGGAAGCCACTGGGACCTGGAGATTACTTTGTGGGCATATTTACTTTTTGTTATTTCTTTCTTCTAAACATAAATGCTTATTTTAATGATTGTGAGGTACACAAACACACTTCACAGAGCTTGGTGGTTTATATAAACATAAACACATGTGTTGTCAACACACTGACCTACACTCAGAACATGTCCAGCCCCTGGCAGTCTATCATTTGCTACTTCCCATGAGTAGCCCCCAGCAATTACCACTATTCTGACCATGATCACCGGAATTTAGATTTCTCTCTTTTTCACACCCTATCAATAGAAGCATACAATATAAACTCTTTTGAGTCTGGCTGGATGTTATATATGAATATTGTGGGAATTCTAAGTTGTTGCTGTGTGAATCAATGTTTGCTATTTGGAATGCCAAGTAATTATATAACACTAGGACATAGCACAATAAGTGTATTCCTTCTACATTTTATACACAATATACATTGTTTCCCTCAGGACTACTCAGGATCAAACTGTTTCAAGTGAGTCTTTGCAGGCCCTTGTGTGGACATCACATTCATGCCTCATTCATGGCACTTAGATATATAGAGCAAGGACGGACTGCTGGGTCACAGGTGCACATGCCTCCAATCCATACCATAAAACTGTTTTCCAAGTGAATGTAACAGCGTCCTCCCCACAGCATCATGGATGCATTTCTCCATGTGTGCACCCACTCTTGGTGTTGTTCATCCTTATACCCAGGTCATTCTGGCACATAGAAGAGGCACCCAGAGCATCTAGGATACACTGATCCCTTCTGTACATCAATGCAATTGACATACATTGTATAGGTGACACCTTCTGCAAAAGAACCTATACTATGGGTAATCTGACAGGAGACAAATATCAAACCTTTTTTTTTAGTTTTGTTTTTTTTTTTGCCTTTTAATGTCTTGGAGAATGAGATATTCAAGTTAAAGTTTCCATTGCATTTGTTTGCTGGCAATAATATTAATTGAAAAAACCTATCTGTACTTTGAATACATTTTGTCATACAGGATATAGTCTTATAAGTAACAAACAAACCATGGAAAGAAATTAATTCTGTGATGTACTTCAAAATCTGGCAAAATTCTGAAAAAAATTCTGTAAAGATAGTTCACTAATGCAAAAGGGTGTTAAAAGGAATCCTTCCATTTAAGTATTTATTTTATTTATATAGTCATGCTTCATAACCAATGAAGCACCTTTAAAGACTTGAGTGAGTTGTTATGGGGGAAAAAATCAATATTTGATATAAAACAGAAAGAGAGAAGTGGATCATTAGTAATGTTGATTACAGGAGGAATTGAAGGGGGGGAGGGAGGGAGGGAGGAAGGAAGGAAGGAAAGAAGGAAGGGAGGGAGGAAGGAAGGAAGGAAGGAAGGAAGGAAGGAAGGAAGGAAGGAAGGAAGGAAGGAAGGAAGGAAGGAAGGAAGGAAGGAAGGAAGGAAGGAAGGAAGGAAGGAAATAAAGGTTCAGGGGAAAATGAGAAACAGATTCCTTACATTTCCAGCTAAGGATTCCTAAAGTGTCTTACGAATGGTAAATCTACAAATGCACAAATAGTAATGTGTTCATTATGATACAACCTGCATCTCATAACACCATCTGTCTTTTTGAAGCACAGCTTAATTACCTTTAAAACCATTTCACCTTCCACAGATCCATTTATGCTGCCTCTCCATTTGTTATCATTTTATGGAATTTTACAATTTATTTAGGGTCTGGATTATTGGATTCTGGGCACACAGTATTTTGTGTATTTATTCAGTAATCTGTTGATATACAGGAAATCCAATTTTGAGATTTAAAATGTTGAAATCCTAACATTTAAAATAACTACTCTTTTTACTATTGTTTTCCTTCTCAACCCTTTTTAAAAATTTGTTTATATTTATAGAAGCTTTAGATTACATAAATGTTACAAAGTTAATGTAGGGAATTCAACTTCCTCTTTTATTCCATGTATGTATTCATGAGTGAGCTGATGCTTGATCTGTGATGGCACTAAGCAGCCCACACTGGAAAATTCATTAAGGAGATAGGCACAGGTTGAGCACAGAGGACCTTTAACCAGGTGCACAAGATAGTTCAATAAGGGTGATCTCAGCTAATAACCAAGGGAAATTCTGAGTTCTTACCTTCCACTGTACATACAACTCATGGCTTGCGAGACTGGCACATTTCTTGGGCTAATGACAATAACATTAACAAATACACTAAAAGATCCTAATTTTAATCAGATACTGGCCAGGTAATGATGAGTGACCCAAATCTAAGAGATATTGACTTTGTTTCTCTATATAGTGACTTTGAACTCTCAGGTATGTGACTGGACAAAAGCATGTGAAATTAGCAGTAAGATGATTTGAGAAGTAATCTGGGTTATGTGACACTGGCAAAATCTTATAATGATGAGCAGTGTTTGAAAACTCTGTAGGCTTGAAAACTTTCAAGTACATGCACAGATGCTAATGTTGTCCAAATTTCCCATGTACATTGTTTAATATCCCCATGTCTGAGCTTTAAGTGCAGCTTCAGAGTTTCAATATTGGAGCTGCATGCCTAGGTACAGAAGTTGCCTCTCAGTCTTAGGTTCTCATGAGATTGTTGACATGTGTCTTTGTGCCTCTGTTTTGCAGCTGAGGTGTGGGTATTTTAAATACATGCATGACATATGGCTGTGATGGGGATTTAATAAGTTAGTATTTGTAAACTGTGCACTGGTCAGAAGGAATTATTTTCTTGGTAGAGCTGACAGTGTTGATTTACCTGTGTAAACAGGAATACTGTCTAGTATGAATAAATACAAGCACATAGGCATATTCACATTCAGGCTCACAGTTATACAACACAAACTTACTGACATGCCTCAGCTACAATCAATACTAATCCACACTACCCAAGGGCAACCCAGCTGCTTCCAGAAACATGATCAAGGTTGAAGAAACATGACCAAGGTTCCTTCCCTTGAGATCAGTTTCTCTCACAACATCCTCAATTCTCACTCCCACAAGGAACTGGGAATTACCCCAATTATCCCCACCTAAGCCATCAAGGAAAGCCCACCTATTCATCTAGATTTCTATTATTTTCTATCCTCAGCCATTCAGTGATTCCAGAATACACACCTCATTCTCTTGTTCTTGAGGCTACCTGTAATAAAGGAAAGGAAAGCATGTGAGAATCAGGTTATGCTGGGTATTGTTTACATGGGTCTTTTGTTTTATTAGTTGTTCTAGAAATCCAGATGGGAATGCACTGTTGAGTCAAAGAACACAAAAGCAAAGTAGGGAACACCATTAGAACAGGTGCAGACCCTCCCAGAATGTATTTCCTTCTATTCCTTTTTGGCAGACAATTACAAAATTTTAATCTAAAGAGAAAAAATTGCCACTAAGGCAGGAGGTCTTCTACATAGTGTCTCCCAACTGACACCACCAACATTGAGGGCCCTCTGGCACCAGGTGTCTGTTGGGAAGAGAGTCTACCCATTCCTGCTTACCCCCAAGTAGACAGTACCTAAATTCTATACTCTACATGATGAAGTTTTTGAATCTGAATTTGATAGCAAAAGAAAGAAACCAAGAAAGAACACAGCTATTTCAAATAAAGAAAATCAACCCTACCTTTGTGTTAGATGGGTTCTCCTCATCTGCCCTGGCATTAGAGAGGTCCTCTGATGGGTTGCCTGTGAGAGATGGGAAGACACAAAGTAACTCTCAGTATATCAGAAATACAACTCATGAATTATTCTGTGAATATTGTTTGACTCATGATACTTTTTATGGATGCTGGTTACCAAACCTGAATTGGGCTGCTACTGGGCCATTGACTACATAAAAATTATTTCTCTTCTCATCTACATACATTATCTTTTTTCTCTGTGTGGGAAAGTGTCAAAACACTTGCTTATCTATCAATGTCTATGAGATCATTTTCCTATGTTTCTATCTATTGCTGTGTTGAAAGATATGCTGCACACTGGGCAGTCGAGAAAAAATTACAGTATTTTCCCCATTCTTACCATTAGGGAAGGCAGTGGGTAAGTGAAAGCATCAATAAGGAAGTTTGTTAAATGAAAATTTTGGACAAACTCCAAGGACAAAAGGAAAGATGCATATTGGTTCATAAACTGACACTTAGAAACTCAAGTTCTTATAACTAGTTTTGGAAAACTAGTTATATGAATGGAAGCAGTGGATTCCCCAAACATACTGAGTTATGTACACATTTCAGGATGCATAGAAATGGTAAAGCATGTTAAAAACCAAATTTAGTATACTTCATCTTATGAAATACCTCACTTCTGATGTCTAGCCATCCATTTTAACTCCAATTTCTGAAATAAATAATTTACTTGGTCCTTGCTGAGTAAAAAAGAGCATCATAATAGACATGGACCTGAGAAGAAGATGGAAGGGTACAGAACATTATAAGAAATACTAAATTTTTCTAATGATTCATTTTAAGGCAACCAGCTTGAAGGAAGGATCTAAAATAGGAATTAAATAGTAAGAGACAAGTATAAAGCTCATCTGAAATGTTGTAGGATGAGTTAAAGAGGAGAAACTAAAAAAGAATGAGAATATTTTGTTGAAAAATAAATAGCCAATTTTGAGGGGTATTAACTTAAGTAGGTCAGTATGTTCACACCTCTTAAGCAGCAATTGAGATTTCCCATCTCTATGAGCCATACAAACAAAGCTGGGAGCTTTTCCACATGCCATCAACTTCAAATCTCTCTGGACACAGAATGACAGAACTGTGAGCCAGATGTTCATCATGAAGTAACCATGGCCACCAGTCATCACAGAATTTTCAGAGTGAATGCCTTCTCCATACTGCAAGGCCACCAGCAATGAATAGGTGTTCCCATTTCTCCACATCCTTTCCAGTACTTGTTATTTTCCATTTCTTAATAAGAGCCATTCTAGTGGGTGTGATATCTCATTTTGGTTTTGAATTGCATATCCCTCATGGCAATGACAGTGAGCATCTTTTTATGTGTTTTCTTGCCAGTTGTATATCATTTAGAGACATATCCAAGCCTTTTGCTCATGTTTCAAAATGTATTTTTAGTTTAATTTTTTCACTGTTAGAAGCATTTTTTTGATTCAGCCTCAGAAGCAATATTTTGTTTATTTTTCAAAGTTACACACATCACAAAATGTTACATTAAAAAATGAAGGAGATTCCCATATGCCCCACTCCCCACAACCTCCATTTTCCCACATCAACAACTCCTTTCATTAGTGGTCTACATTCATTGTATTTGATGAATACAGTTTGGAGCATTGCTACACAGCATGAATTATAGTTTATGTTGTAGTTTTCACTCTCTTCCAGTCCATTCAGTGGGTTATAGCAAGATATATAATGTCCTGCATCTGCTCATTCAGGTCAACTGCAAGTCCCAAAAATGCCCCCATATAATACATCTCCTTTTCCCTATCGCTGCCTTCAGCAACTCCAGTGGCCACTGTCTCCACATCAGTAATATAATTTCTTCCACTGCTAGAGTCACAATAGAATCCAGTAAGTCCACTCTAGGCCATATTTCATTTCCCAATCCTGAGGACCCTGGCACAGCGATGCCCACTCCACTGTGCAATTGACAGGGGTTTTGCCCATTTTTTAATTAGGTTGTCTTTCATTGTATTGTCGATCTTCAGGATTCTTTATATTTTCTAGATATTAACCTCTTCTTGGATATATGGTTTCCAAATATATTTTTTCCATAGAATTAGATGGCTTTTGCTTTCATTATAAAGGTATTTTAGGCACAAAAGTTTATAATTTTGATTAGGTCTCACCTATTTTTCTTTCGTTGCTTTTGCTTTGGGTATAAAATCTATGAAAACATTGCCCTGGAGAACTCCCTCCCACCCATGCATTCCCCATCAGTGATACCCCACATCAGAGTTTCCAACAACTGAGGGAGTGCTAGGTTCCCACTCCAGGAAACTGTCCCACTCCCCACTGGAGCAGCAACAATCCCCCAACTAGAAGGACAAAGACAAGTGAAGGAGAATGGGTCCTTGATTCTGATGACTATGCTTATGGGCCTGAGTGCTTTAAATTTCAAGTAGGGCTAAAACTGTAGGGTACCTAAGAGATACCTCCTGAGAGCCTCCATGTTGCCACTCTCTAAGCAAAGCTCAGCATGTAAATACATTACCTTCCCCCCAGCATGGGATGTGACTGGGCATGAGACTCCCTGGTACTGAGGTATTACTATCAACACCTGCTGGTGATGCACCTAGAAAAGACCTTGAATAAAAAGGGTAAGCGGTAAAAACAAATGGGTTTATATGGCTAAAAGACTTCAAAATGAGTTGGGAGGTCTTCAGAGGAGTTGCACTTATCCTCATCTCAGTAGGATCTCAGAGACAACCAAAGTAGATAACCCCAGGGAGGGGTCCTTTTGAGGGCTACAAACACACCCAGGTCCTATGATCATGACAGATGGCCCTGGAGTTCACTGCCTTGTCAGTGGAATTTGTGCTCCTGAGTGTGGAGTTGGATTTAGACGTGACCTCTCTATGCATGCTTCTTCTGTCACTTTTCCCTTAATTGTGATAGGTGCTGTTTGGTGTGTGCTCAGGAGACTTGAATCTCTGGACTGTCTACAAGCCAGCTGGGTCCTGAACCTCAGCACAGTTGCACTAGCTATTCTCCTGTTCATTGGATTTGCCCATGTCACTTAACAGGGAGGTGAGGATAGTCTATCACCACACCACGGAACCAAGAGAGTCTACAGAGGCAAGGAGAATTCCACCCATCAGCCCTATGGGATCTAAGTCTCTTTTGATTTAAAGTTGGAGTGGACATTGCCATCCCAGGGTCCTCATGAGGCAGGAATAAAATAGGATGGATTTACTGGTGTTCTACTAGAATTGTCATGAGTCTAGCATTGGAAGAATTAAATTATTTCTGATGTGAAGACAGTGGCCATGGGAGTTGCCGAAAGCAGGGTCAGGGGAAAAAGAGGAGTGATATTGGGGCATTTTCAGGTCTTGGATTTCCCCTCAATGATATTGCAGGGACAGATGCAGGAAATTATATATCTGTCCTGCTATAACCCACTGAATGGAGAGAGTGTAAACTACAAAACGAATTATAATCCATGCAGTTCAGCAATGCACCAAAATGTATTTATGAAATGCAATGAATGTATGCCCTAATGAAAGAAGTTGTTGATTGGAAGGAGTGTGGGGTGTGGGGAGTGCAGTATATGAAAACCTTTATATTTTTTAATGCAATATTTTGGGTGATCTATGTATCTTTGAAAAAAGGAATGATAATAATAAATATTTTTCAGAAACAAAACTAAATATCGCTCAACACATGGTTCTAAATCTTCTTAAGTTTTCTTCTAGAAGTTTTATGTTCCTATTTGTCTTTATACAGTTCCAGTTAATTTTTGTATATGAGATAGTTGTCCTCCATCATACTTTTACATATGGATACCCAATTCTGCCAGCATTATTTATTAAAGAGACTATTATTTCCCCACGGAGGGTACCCAGTACCCTTGGGAAAAATCAATTGGTTATAAAAGTGAAGGTCAATTTCTGAACACTCACTTCAATTCCATTGATCTATATATTTATTCTTATGCCAGGACCATATTTTTTTGACCACTGTAGCTTTGTAGTAAGTAAAAAGTGTATATACTCCAACTTTGTCTTTTATGATGGTTGTGACTTTTCAGGATAGCACAGTCTTCCAAATAAATTTGATGATTGTCTTTTTCCATTTCTGCAAAGCTGATTATTGCAATTTTCATTGGGATTGCATTGAATGTATAGTTCATTTTTGGTAGAGTTGATATCTTGGCAATATTTAGCCTTCCAATCTGTGAGCATGCAATGTCTTTCCCTTTATTAGGTCTTTGGCTTCTGTTTGCATAGTTTTGTAGTTCCCATGCATAAGTTCTTTACAAACATGGTTATATTTATTCTGAGATATTTGATTATTTTAGTTGTAATTGGAAATGGATATTTTTCTTCATTTCCTCCTTGAAATGCTCATTACAGTTGTTCATAAATACTACAAATTTGTGTTTATCTCATAGGACATCACTTTGCTTAATTTCTTTCTTTCTCTAGTATTTTTGTTGTAGATTCATGAGGCTTTCTATATATGGAATCTTGTGGTTTGCAAATAGTGAAGATTTTACTTCTTATTTCCAATATGGATGGCTTTTACTTATTTTTCTTCTCTACTTGCTCTAGCTAGAATGTCCAGTACAATGTTGAATAGCAGTGGTGACAGCAGCCATCCTTGTTTTGTTCCAGATCTTAGAAGAAAAGCTTTCAATTTTTCACCACTCAGTATGTTTGCAGTGGGTTGCTTCATGGATGCCTTATTAGTCAGTCAAAGGGGTGCTGATGCAAAGTACCAGGAATCTTTTGGCTTTTATAAAGAGTAATGATTTGTGGTAAAATCTTACACTTTTAAGGCCATACAAATTTCAACTCATGGCTGCTTTCTCACCAAAATCAATTGCCATGTGTTGAAACAAGGTGGTGGGTCATCTCTGCCTCCTTCTTTCTTCCCCTTAAGGCTGTGGACCCAGTTTCTTTCAATCTCAGCTTTATGATGGCCTAGGGTTTGTCTCTCTGGGCAGTCAGGCAAATGACTCATCTCTCCTCAGGACTCCAGAACTGACAAAGTTCTCTCTTCCTTGTCTTCTCTCTTCCTGTGTATTGTCTTGAGTGAGAGTCCCTTTATGTCAGCCCACCAAGATGGAGGGCACTCAAACATGAGTCACACCCTCCTGACTTGGTTGAATCAAAGCCCACACTTTACAGGTAACTTTTAAAAATATTTTTTTATTTACTTTTAAAAGACAGATTACATAAAATGTTTCATTAAAAAATATAAGGGATTCCCATATACCCAACCCCACACAAATCCCGCCTTTCCCCACATTAACAACTTCTTTCATTAGTGTTGTATATTCTTTGCAATTAATGAACACACTTTGGAGCATTGCCACTAAGCATGGATTATAGTTTACATTGCAGTTTACATTCTCTCCCACACAATTCTGTAGGTTTTGGCAGGATATATAATGGTCTGTATCTGCCATTGCAGTGTCATTCAGGACAATTCCAAATCTTAACAGGTAATTTAGTTAAAGACCTCTGTGGTGTTACACCTGGAGGAACAAACCCATTTACAAAATAATGTCTTTTGGGGGATTACAAGCATAATGACATTTGGGAGATTCATTAATAACTTTAAACTACAACAGTGTTCATTCTCATGTAAAGGGCATTTCCTTTTATTCTTATTTTTCTAAGTGATTTTATGAAGAAAGGAAACAGGATTTTGTCACATGCCTTTTCCACATAAATTGAGATGATCATTTTTGTTCCCTTCTTTTTGTCAATATGGTGTATTATATTAATAGATTTTGTTGAACCATGCTTGCATAATGGGGATAATACCACTCCTTTTTATGACTAAATAATATTGCATCATATGTCTGCATATATGGGTGTATGTGTGTATATGTGTGTATACCATGTTTTACTTATGTATTCATTAGTTGGTTGATAGTTTGAGTTGCTTCCATCTTTTCACAATTCTGAATGATGGCCTTATGAACACTGGTGTACAAATATCTGTTCATGACCCTGCCTTCATTTCTTTAGGGTATATATATCTAGTGGTGAAATTGCCAGGTCATATGGTAGTTCTATACTTAGGTCTCTGAGGAATCCCCAGTCTCTCTTCCATAGCCACATGATTTGACATTGCCACTGGCATTGAAAAAGTGTTCCTATTTATCCTTATCCCCTCTCCATGTTATTTTCTGTTTTCAAAAGCAACCATTTTAGTGGATGTGAAAAGGTATCTCATTGTGGTTTCAATGTCAGTTGGCCCTACTTTGGAGTTTGTATTTATGTGTGATGGAGCTGGATTCAGATGTGATCTTTGTTCACAAGCCTCTCCTGTTACTTTTACCAGAACTGTAGTTGGTGCAGGGGTTTAATATATACCCAGGGGACTTGAATCTCTGGACTGACCATGTGATAGCCAGGCCCTGAGCCTGAGTGTAGCTCCTACACTCTGGTATATTGGACTTACCTCACTCAGCTAACATGGAGTTGAAGAATGTCAACCACCACACCATGGAGCCTAGAGTGCCTACAACTGAAAGCAGGAGGATTGCATCCAGTATCCATGTGGAATCTAAGCCCCCTCTTGACATAGATGTGGAATGGACACAACCAAGCCAAGGTCCACCAGAAGGAGGAATACAGTAAGGATTAGAGTGGACTTAATGATATTCTATTCATGAACTATTGTGGTTAATAATCGAGAAAATGTGGCATTGGTGTGGAAAAAGACATGGTGGCTGCTGGGTGCAGGGAATGGGAGGAAGAGATGAGATGTGGAGGCACTTTCAGGACTTGGAGTTGTCCTGGGTGGTGCTGTAGGGTCAATTGCCAGACGTTGTATGTCCTCCCATGGCCCACTGGATGGAACGTGGGAGAGTGTGGGCTATGGTGTGAACCACAGGCCATGGGGAGCAGCGATGCCCAGAGATGTACTCACTAGACGCAATGGATGTGTCATGATGATGGTGGAGAGTGTTACTGTGGAGGAGTGGTGGGGTGGGGGTGGTGGGGGTGAATGGGGACGTCCTTGTTGGCTTTAGTCTAGAGAGAACCTCTCCACAGAATCTTCTCGATGTGTGTGTGTGATTCTTAATGTGCATATGTGAGAATGTATGTCCATTTGTGTTTTCCTAGATTTCTCTAACACTAAAAATTTGCTAATGTTAGCTTTCTATGTAAAAAAATGCCATCTTCATTTTTTCATGAGTATACATAAAAATTTTATCAAATTGTATCTTTTAAATATGTTCCATTTATTGTATGTCAAGTATACCTCAATAAACCAGGAAAACGTCCCATTACCCTTCAGGAAAATGTTCATAGGATTCTAAATGGATAAAATTGTATTAGAGAACTCCTCCTTACTAGGATTTAATAATAAGTCTTCATTTAGTAATAAATCTCACCTCTGAGTTAGACTTTACAGTCTGATCATGGCCTTTTGATTGGTCATGATAAAATAAAGCAACCATATCTGTCTTTTTCAAAACATACGAGACATGGAAGGATTGAAAAGGTGAATGAATTTTCCAGAGTTTCACAGCTAGTGAATAGGGAGCCATATTCTGCAAATTTTAAGTGCTTTGACTCCAAATCCTATATACTTTGTTCACATTTCTTGGGCCTGATGGGATCTCTAATATTCTATGAGTTTGGCAACATTCATGATTTCAATTCTTATTATTGAGCATCACACCTCCAGGGTATCTGCAGCACAATGTAGTTATTATCCATTTTTCAAAAGCCCAACAGTCATTTGTGCTAGTAGCTATGGCATGGACAATGCAGAAAGAACATTTCCATCATCACACTACACTTTCCTGGGCAGCTGCTCTGAGCCTGCCACTGGTCTTTTCATTGAACTCATCTAATACAGAGTATATCCAGAAAAGTCAGAATTTCAGGGTGATAAGTTTGGAGGTAAGAGTTTTAATGGTCCATCAAAATGGGAGAAGTGAATAGTTAAAAGGGGATTTTTTCTCCACCTCACTCATTTTCAAACCAGTTATATGGTCTTCTTGAAGGCCTCTGACTCCACAGAGTCCAGGGATGGTCTAAGAACCTGTGGTGATCTTGGGTAGCCAGCATGCCAGCAAGTGGAAAAGGGAGGGACGGGTGTGCCACATTCTCCAAAAACTTTCTTGCAGATGTTTGTGTTCCTAAAGATTGGCCTGTGGATCAGAGGTATGACTCCACCAGCGGTGATGAAAATGACAATCCAGGTAGGTAATATCACTCAAGATAGGGTCCAATGAGAGTGAGTTATCGGGGACGGTCTGATAACACTGCTACTTTAGCAATTGAAGAAGGGACTATGAAATCAGAAAGTAATGGAAATACACATGGAGGTCTGCTTTATTCTTTTCATATTTAATAACAATAGTAAGAAGTATGATCATGTGTTTTGAGTGTACTGTGTTTGCAGCCATCTTTCCTTGCTATATGCTATTTAAGGTTCACTTTCCCACAAGACCAATCATGAAAGCCTTTGCTTTTCCTAGGTTAGCAGCTCTTGGGAAAAAAGCACAAGAGATTGTAGATGACGTTCTGGTGTTGACCTACAATGGAGGGGATCTGGTAGGACACAAGCTCTCCCAGGCTCTCACCTAGGAAAGATTCAGGGTGAAAAATTTAGAGGTAAGAGCTTTAATGGTCCATCAAAATGGGGGAAGTGAATAGTTAAAAGGGGATTCTGCAAGAACAAGAACATCTGCAAGAAACATCACCCTTAGTAAGTTCTACTGAGGGCCAGGTGGTAGTTGAGAATTAGGGCTTCTCCCTCTGCACTTACAGGTCTGGTAGTACTTCATTAATGTCTTATCCTTTCTGTGGATTCCTAACATAAAGAACATGTGATCTGGGTTTATTACACATCCACCTAGGTCTTGGAGAGGTATTGTAGGAAATCTATCCTTGAACATCCTTCTATTCTCTACTTCTCACACAAATCCAAAATCCTGGGATTAGATTAAAAACTGAAATTGCTTCCATTTGAGAGGTTCATGTACAACTCCTTGTCCAACACATTCCAAAGCATGGCTGGGTTTCTGGGGGCCTTGTATGAATGGCCTGCCAGGCTTGCTTCACATACTGACTCTTGCTGTCTTGGAGAGTCTCTGGGAGCAGTGCCAAGGGTTCTATGCTCCTCTCATATTATTCTCATATTATACTGCCACCCTCTCCAAAATATCAATCAATCAATTAAGCAACCCTATCAAACAAGGGAGCAACTCTCAGAAGCATGGAGTTGAATCAAGTCTTGTTCAACTATTGAATAAGTGTTCTTGCCAGTCAACTCTGTTCTGGTCCCCACTCAACAGTCATGCCCTCTGTGTATCTTTCCTCAGTCTTATCCAGGCACCCCAATAATGCTAGTACTTCAATGGCCTGATGAATTTCCAAAAGATTCCACTTATTTAAGTGGCCTGTAGATCTCCTATTCACTTTCAGACTAAGTGAATACGGACAAGTTACTTTACCTCTAATCTTATATTCATCCCCTCTACTCAGTTCAGAAACCTAAAGGGATGTTGTGAGGACAATGTCTCCCATGAACCTAAGGTCATAGCAGTCACAGGACAATCACTTGATTTGTAGAATTGGTGGTAACTGTCATCCACAGGACATGATTCAACTCCATGCCTTTTGAGAGTTGCTCCCTGGTTTAAAATGGATTGGTTAATTGATCAATTGATTTATTGGAGAGGATGGCAGTATAATATGGGAATAACGGGAACAATGACTGTTCCTCCAGTGTTCCTGTATTACAGAACAATATGATTGGTGGAAGCTGACAAGGAGAAAACAAATGGGCAATAATACAGAGAGAGAGAAGAGGCAGGAAGATAGGGTGGTAAAAAAGGGAAGAAAGACAATGTCATGTATAGGAAGACATGGAGTGTGTCTGCCTTCTTAGAGGAACAAGAGGATACAGGCATTCCTTGCTGGCCAGTTACAGTATTTGAGAGGTGGGAAAAGGATGATGGAATCTTAGACCCACTCCATCACAGCAGAGGTGAAGTGACTGAGGTCCTAGGAGAGGAGTGTGGTGATGAGGACAGAATTGTGTCCTGGTATCAGGCCACATCCTGTCATAAACAACAGGAACTTGAATTCTGCCCTTAACCCTAACTTTCCCATTTCTTTCACAACCATTGCTGGATCACCACTGCCCTAGTTCACCAGGAGGCTTACTTCATAGCTTCTGAAGTATCAGATACAAAGAACAACAATTTGCATGTAATTTACTTCCTCTTTCTGTCTTTTTTGTAATCTCGCCCTTTCTTATTCATAAGCTTCTCTTTATAGCTTTTCTCCATTCTATGTGTTCCTTATTTTATGATTCTTATCCTGAAGGAACTGGTCTCATCCAAGAAGTTAAGGTCATGGGTCCAACAATGTCTATAAATTTCTTCCACCCTCCTCACCTATTTTCTTAGCATTGCCCTGGTTCTAAACATATGTGTATCACTGAATCAGCATGCATAACCTCAAATGGTCCAGGCAGGGAGTTGGGCTGGTTGTCAGAAGCTTTAAGCCATACCCAGTGGAAGGAGCACCTGTGAAGTTAGTTCTGGAGTGGGCTTTCCCCTTGCAGGTGTGTTCCTGCAGATGTGCACATGGTCTTCAAGTGGGTTCCTTTCACTGCAACTGTCTACACTGTTGAAGGAAGAGGAGTCCCTCTTCATAAATCTCTTTTCCTAGAATACACTAAAGACACTGAAGAAATGAAAAGACAGGAAGAAGAGGAAGAGAAAATGTGAGTATGGAGTGGATAGGATAAAGAGAGGAAAGGAAACAAGTTCAAGTGCATTCCATTACTTTCCTAACCTTCTTTTGGCACTTTAGGAAAATCAGCAAGACTGAGGAGAAACGGGTTTCCAGTATTCTATGTGAAGATGGAGGTGGAAACATTAACTGGCTAGTCAAAATAAGTGCAGACAAGTTAAGGATCTGAGATATCTTCTGGGTCCTGTTACCCACTCCAGAAGAACTCCTCTTCCATCCATCTCTATACCTCCCCAGTGATCTGTCCTACTGACAGCACAAAGACCTTGAGCTGGAAGCCTCAGTCTGAATCTCAGAGGATCTGGAGTTAGTATGGTATTTGGAAACTGAAAGGGGATATAATACCAAAGAAATGGACATGCCTCAGTGCTCATCCTATTTTACCCAATTTGCTAATCAGCCAATTGGGGAAAAGTTATTTTTCCTTTTGAAAGATTTATACTGAGTTTTAGAAATAGAAACATTTAATTTTAGATGTTAATACATTAAACAATATCTCTCCAACTACTTGTCTCATCCTTATCAATAAAATAAACATATATAGATAAGCACCCTAAACAAACTTAGAGCTAATGAATGGACAAATAAGTCTAAATGTAAGACTTAACATCTGTCCTCCTACCAAAGTCTAGACATTTGATTTCCTGAAATCTGTTCACTCACCTGGAAAGGGATCATGGGAACAATATTACCCAATTTCAAGCCTTTGAAGTTGGATTTCAATGCTGTTTTCACTTGCATGTCACTTTCACTGTTTATAACACCATGATTCACATTTCTTTCCACAAATATATTACCCCATTTTCTTCTGGCACAAAGTATTATCAAAACTGATGATGAAATTCTAATGTTCTTTCCATAATGCCACTTGCTTTTCTCTAATGCACAAAAGACTTCATTCTTTCCTTGTACTCTCCTAGTAATTTTAGCTAGACTATGTCTTGCTATTAGTCATTCTGTGTTAACAGTGTAAAGATATATTATGCAGCTTCAAAGAATCTTTCCAGAAAAATGAGGAATCATAATTTTTAATATTTTTCATGTCTTTGCTTTGGTTTTCTCCTTCAGGTATTCCAGTTATTCATAGAATAACTATCATAGTCTGCCTATCTTCAACTTTGACTTTTTTTTCTCAAATTTGTTAAATACACACGAACACTTGGCCATCCTACATTAAAAGCACTATTTTAGAAATAACCTCTAAAAATAAAATCATTTAATGTGGTTTACTGAGTTTTAAAATGCCTACACACATAAAAACCTGTCAGCCACATTATGCCATGATCTTATTAGGCATCATCTTGCCAACACGTGAAGTGAAACCATAAAAATGTTGGACTCCTACAAATGGGCTCACATTCTGAGATTTCACAAATGCATTTCCAGGCTTCCTGTATATGGGGACATTATGCTGCTCACTGAGTAGACAGCCATCTGTGGAAGTCATTGAACCCTGGTCCCAGCTGTATCTATAACACATTCTTGTGGCATCTCTCTTAAACAAATGACAAGCACTACATCATTTAAACTCCTTCTTACACTTGCCCTCCCCTGCTCTGTACAAGTGACTTGTTCCAGTATCTTCCAGTAAAGTTTGATGGAATTTATGGATTACATAGAGTTTGACATGGCAGATGAATACTGGGCAAGAAATGGGATTCTAATCCAACTCTACCTTGCTTCCATGGCTGACTGTGAGAAAATCTTCAAATCTCTGGACCAAACATAGATCATGGGTAAAAAAAAAAAAAGTCTATATCACTTCATGAATCAGCAAAAATTAAGAAAATTGAGCTAACTTCTTTTTCTGTACTTGCTTTCCAAATGATGGCAGAGGGCCTTTATTGCCCCTAGGAAATACAGAATCAAAGACAAGGACATCAAATTCTTGGCTTTTCTGAGGAGAAAGAGAATATATTAGAGAACTGATGTGAGCAAGGGAGTTGAGTCAAGCAATTAGGTGGTGTATCTTAGAGGAGAGGGGCAGTGATGGGTGATGTTGCCTGCCTATCACTCACTCAGATGTTGTCATTGGTGTGATAGACCCATTCCCTTTCCTTGTCTGACATTTGGTCCCATGGGACTCACCACTTGGCTAGAGGGGACAATGAAGGTGCCATATTGGCATCTCAAGATAGTCATTAGCATAAGCATATTTACAGAATGCAAACTTTTTAGCAAATGATATAATCACCTAAAATCAGGTACTAGAGGAGAGGGTGGGAAAGAGAAGGAAGAGAAAATACACTAATTTCATCAGTGCTCACAATGAGGATTAAACACTAAAGAAACAGATGGTTATGAAATAAGCAAACTGCCTCAGAGAGCTAGACTCCGGAAAAGAGGCTTACAGGAAATCGGGGGGTGGAGGAAGGATGTGAGTTAACATCTGTAGGGGTGGAATCTGTGATGAGCTGGTGGTAAGCATGAGCACAAAGAAGGGACAAAATGGGGGCAAGGGGTTACCTTTGGGCGGGGCTTTGTGGGTTTGAGGGGGGCTGGGGATGGGCAGAGGGGTAATATTGTCCAAAAATTGGGGGGAGGGAGGGGCAACATCCGAACATGGGAGAGTGTCAGGTGTTCATTGAGAACAAAATGTTGAAAAAATCGTATCAAAGTGTAAGTAGGAGGGTTACCTGTTTAGGATGCTCAGGGGGTACGGTCTGATGTGGGACAGACTCTGGGCAAATAGCTGAAGGCTCATTTTGCCAAGGTGGGTTGTACCATTGGGAAGAGACCCAAGAAGTGAGAGTTGGGGTGGACCCACATCCTGGGGAGGACTAATGCCATCAAATAGAAAGAACTGTATCTCTAGTGAGAAAGGATGGCTCCCAGGGCATTAGGGCAGTTGAGAAAGTCAGGCCCTGAATACTGCTGCAAGTATCTCTGGACATGGCTTCTTGGGAAATGGAGATTGGCTGGCGTTGTGGGCCCCAAGGGGAGGGGAAAATGGATGTGGAATGGATGGAACCAAGGTAAATATGGGGGCAAGAGAGGAGTTTTGTGAGAGTACACGAAGATGAATATAAAACATGTAATATTACACCAAAAACATATAGGGGATGACAGACTAATAATGTAAACCATAAGGCAAAACATAGGATAACTAAAAAATTTAGAAAACTGTACAACCTAAAGTATGGACCACATAGTAAGCACAGATGTCATCTAGTTTGAATGCTATTGTCTCGGAATCTGTACATCAGTTTCAGGAAATATGATATGAACAAGTTAAAAGATTGTCGCTGTGGAAGGGAAAAGGTTTTATGGTGAATGTGGGGAAGTACTGTATATTGTATATATGAATTTCGGTGATCTAAGACTCTTGTGAAGCTGACATTATGTTGGGATTCACTTTACAGGAAGTTTTGGATCACAGAGTGGTTCAACAATGGCAGCGGAGGAATACTGATATAGGATGTTATTGACAGGATATATATGGTTGACAGGGAGTTATACAGGGCATATGCCCAGGGTATATAGTAATGTCTAGATATACTCATAGTGGAAATAATTAAAAACAACAGCTGGGGGGATACTGGGCCCCTGGCCGGGGGGTCACTGTCGTGGACCCTGGGGGAGCAGCAGCAGTCCCCCAGGTGCAATCGCAAGAACCAGGAAGGAAGGAGGGCCCAACAGTGGGCTCCTGATACTAATGGCTATGCTTTTGAGCCTATACACCTGCAATAAGAATAAGGCCTAGAGTAGCACTGTGCCTGGGAGTTTCCTCCTGACAGCCTTCATGTTACTCAAATGTGGCCACTCTCACAGCCAAACTCAGCATGTAGATGCAGTGCATTTCCCCCAGTGTGGGACATGATACCCGGGGATGAGCCTCCCTGGCACCAAGGGATCACTACCACATACCAGCTGAAGATGCAACTAGAAAAGGACCTTGAATTAAAGGTTCAACACGGATCAGCAGAATATCCCTGTGTACATATAATAACATGACTTCAAAATGCTGTTTGACCTAATGTAAGGGGGAAATGGAAAGGAGAAATGAGAATATAAGGCTATGAGTCTCTAAAAAAGAGTCTGGAGGTTGTCAGAAGGAATGCCCTTATGCACAACTGAGCAGAGTCTGAGAGACAGATAAAGTAGATACAACCCCAGGTATTGGTTCTTTTGAGGAATAAAGAGACCCACGGGTTCTATGGTCATGGCAGATGGGGTTCACGGCCATGGCAGATGGCCCTTCTTTGGAGCTGGTGTTTCTGCATGTTGGAATTGGACTCAGAGGGGATCTCTTTTCACAAGACTTGCATGTTACTTTATTGGAATTGTAGTTGGTGCTGGGGTTTTAGATATATTTAGGGAATTTGAATCTCTGGACTGATAATATGACACCCAGGCCCAGAGCCTCAACAGACTTCAGCTCCTACACTTTGATTTATTGGACTTACCCCACTCAGCTAACATGGAGTTGAAGAAGGTCAACCACCACACTAGGGAGCCTAGAGTGTCTACAACTGAAAGCAGGAGGAGTGCATCCAGTATCCATGTGGATTCTAAGCCCCCCACTTGACATAGATGTGCAATGGACACAACCAATCCAATGTCCACAGAGAAAATGTGGAATGGGTGTGGGAAGGGTAGCCATGGTGGCTGCTGGGTTTGGGGAATGGGAGGAAGAGATGAGATGTGGAGGTGTTTTCGGGATGAGGAGATGTCCTGGGCGGTGCTTCACAGACAATTACAGGACATTGTAAATCCCCCCATTGCCCACTGGATGGAACGTGGGAGAGTGTGGTCTATGATGTGGACCATTGACTATGGGGTGCAGTGATGCTCAGAGATGTACTTACCAGGTGCAATGGATGTGTCACGATGATGGGAGAGAGTGTTGCTGTGGGGGGAGTGGGGGGTGGGGGCAGTGGGGTTGAATGGGACCTCATATTTTTTTAATGTAATTTTTAAAAATAAATATTTTTTTTAAAAAAATCATAATTACTAGAACAAAATCACAAGCCAGAAAACATACACATGTACACAGAAGCATATAGGTGCGATAAGTATATTTTTGAGTACTCCTGCCCTTTAACAATGTGATAATGAATTTAAGTAGCTTCCAGTGTTAAATACAATTAAGTTAAAATCAGCATCAAAAATAGAGCGCAATTAAGAAATCCAGTTTATATTTTATATTTATGAACTGCTTAAAATCAATTAAGCAATGGACTTTTCAACATAGCAGAAGACAGGTGAAAGTGCTTAGATGGCTTAGGCACCCCTCTGACTTGATGAGTATGGAAAGAATTGAAGAGCTGTATGGTGAAGAATGATGGGGAGATAGCGCTATCTCTTTGCAAAGGGAGATGTAGGCCATGCACACACAGAGAAATTCAGTTAAATCATATGAAAAGGAATTTCAGGTTTTGGTTACATTATTGCAATAAGTGCCTTTGCAGAATTTAAGATCTGGTTTAAGGTTTTATGAAGGAAACAATTTGGTTGAAAGGCAAGAATACTCTTTCATTTAAAATGATTTCAAATATTTATCATGATAAACACTTTGATTTTTAGCCCTATGTATTAAACACTGTTGTAAAGTACTTAATTATGTATTATTTCATTTAACCTTTACAACCACCCTAGTAAGAAGGGACTTCTTTTACAAATGAGAAAACTTAGGCTTACAGAGATGAAGTCGCTTGCCCAAGGTTAACAAGGGTCTGCCTGCCACACAGTGTATGTTCACAATCATTCCACCCAGACTGTCTCCCTACAATTAGTGTCCCTGATACCATGAGTACAATCTGCCTTTCCCCTTCTGAAGTGTTTTTCAACCATGGCATGTTGTAATACTTACCCTAAATCTATGCCACATATACCTTTCTTGGCCCTCATATTGATACACAGTCCTGCACAGTCCCCCACTCTAACAGGTTCTTGTGTTGAGCTACATTATTGAGTGGTAGTGAGGACTATAGTGCCTGGCACATGGAAAGCACCTAATAAGTGTTATTACTATTACAGTCATCATCATTATCCAGTTCCCACACCTGGAGTCCCTGAAGCTTTCCTGAACCAAAATGCTCTCTGGTTACAGTGCCTGTCTCTGTTCCAGATTAACAATGACTCTGATCCTTGGGATTCCACATAGTATATTTCCTTTACTGGCCTAAGTATCCCATCAACAAAACCACTTATTTGAGTCAGTGAGTGAGTCTCTGTTCCTTGTAACCCAAACAGTAAAAAAACATATAGATGGATAGTTTTGATAGGTGAATTTTTAAAAAGTCTCTAAAGTTACATTATTTTTTCAGTAATGAAAACATTTAGAATGAAAGTGTATTTAGTAAAAAATATATAGTTACAAATGCAGGTTTTATTAGGTTACTAAGAGGGAGAAATTTTATCATCACTGGAAGCATAGATATGGGTCTTTTTGTTTCCAGGTAGCTTACTCAGGAAAATCATAAAGGAAAAAAAACAATAAATTAGAATTCATCTGTGAAAATAATTATTGATGTCCTGAGACTTAAAACTTTACTCAAAAACTCCTCCTTTCTGAGACCTTTGTGTTTGCCATGACAACCATTTCATTTGCTTCCTCTTTCCTTATTAGTTATGCATGCAATTTTTATTATGTATTTTCTATATTTGATCATAAATTGGGTTATAATTGTTTTCCTTGAATGTCTTTATGTGTTTGTCCCATCTCACCTAGCAGAATATGAACTCCAGAAGAAAGGAATTTCTCTCTTCATAAAATGGCAGTGGGGTATAATGTAACAAGCAAGAAATGTGAAATAAGATGATACAGATGCTAGAGAGTCAAATCCTGATTCTCTCACACATTGATAAGTCACTAAATCTGTCTCAGACTCCATGGCATTTCTAGAAAGAGGAGATGCTCTCTATCTGGTTTCAAAGTCCACTGGGTTTTTTACTTTGCTTCTCTGACTCTGATGGATCAAATTCATGAAAAGATTTACAGTTAAATCCTCAGGTATATGCAGTACTGCTCATAGTCAAAACTAAAATAACTACATGGAGAGTGATGAAATGACTGGTAATGTCAAATGGCAAAGGCCACCTGATCTGAATTTCTGGAGGGCATTTACCTTCTGACAGTTTACCTTTAAGACAGTGGTTAGAATCAGATTCCAAGTCATGATATTTCATCACTTATCATGAACTAACACAGTCTACCCTCCAGCCTGCACCCCCAGCAAGTTCACTGGTCTAAAGTTAACTTGTCACCCTCACTGGCAGCAGACTCTGTGCTTTTACCTGACCACAGAATATTACAACTTGGTATTTATAGCTCTGACATTAATATAATTTTATGTAAAAATCTCATCTGACTGCACTTACAGATTACAGCTTAAATTCTGTCTTTTCTTTCTCCCCTCCTCCAATAATTTATGACTACATAAGAAGCATAAATTAAACAAACACTTTCAGTTCACATTTTTCCTCTCTTCTGCAGAATCGTATTAACAAAATAATAATAATGGTAGAAGTAATAATTTGTTTTCTATAAATTGTCCAAATAAAATATTCAGGACTCCAACTAGTGCATCTGAACAACAGCCTAGGATACTAAAGGAATGTGTTTTGTAAAGGTGCAGGGGCCACCTTAATCTGCATATTAAAGTGGAAGATCATAAAATAGGAAAGTAGTTTTTTGTGTTGCTGAAATAAAATACCTGGTAATTGACAACATCATAGTGGGGTTGTAGAAGTAAGAAGCAAGGTAAGTGTGTTTGATGTGTTATGCATTGCATTTGAAATATTTAGTAAGTATATGAAAATTAAGAGAAACCTCAGCAGGTTGCAGGATCAGACTCCTGCAGCAGCTGGCAATTGCTGGATAGAGGATGGAGACTATGTTGCAGTTTTAGACTCCTGCAGTGGCCAGCAATGACTAGATATGGCCAGATGTATAAGGGAACTTTCAAGTGTTCCATTGGTTTCAACAATTTATAATAATAACCTGTTGTTGCCTATGCCTCAAAGGATACACCCTAGGGAAAATGCGATCAGTTTCCACTAAGCCAGGGGTTGAAGGTTTATTTACCCCTGGGAGGAAGCAGCTGCTGAAATGACACAAAGTTACTTGTTCAGGGGACTGTGCTAGGCTACAGGGACACTGCTGCTGAGTCCCTAACAGTGAGCATAGGGCTTAATCCCCCAGGCAAGTCCCCTTTCAGGGAATGGCCCAGACCCACATTGCCCCCTGCTGGTGAACTGGCCAAACTCCACCAATGTTGAAAGAAGGAGAGCACAGCAGTTTATTCTGTCCTCAATTTAAGGCTGTCTTGAATTTGTGCATCAATTTAGAATATCAACAGAATAATAATGGTAGAAGTCATTTGTTTTCTATAAATTGTTCAAGTAAAATATTCAGGATTCCAACTAGAGCATCTGAACAACAGGCTAGGATACTAAAAGTATCAATGAATCAAAACCACTTACTTGATATTTATGATGCAACAGTGGCGTTCTCTTATAACTGGGGCTAAATCAGACTTCTTTACAGATACCAATGGATTCAGTTTTCTCATCTGTAATTTAAACAAAAAGCATGACACCTTAAAAAAATTCAAAAGAAGGAAAACACTACATGCATAAAGATATGTATTGCAGTTCTATACACTAAAAAATATAAATTACTTCAATGCTAAACAACTGGGAAGTGAATTAGTAAATCTTGATTCCTAAATAAGATGAAGCACCGGGAGCTGATGTGGCTAAAGCAGTTGAGCAACTTCTTCCCACAGGGGAGGATGCAGGTTTGATCCCTGGTGCCCTCAAAAAAAAAAAAAGGAAACAACAAGCAAATCAACAAAACAAATTAACTCAGGGAGCCGCTGTGGTTCAGTGGTTAAGCACCATCTTCCTATTTACATGTTCCCAGGTTCAATCCCTGGCCCCAAGCAAAACAAAACAGAAAAACAAACAAACAAATAAATAAGATAAAGTGCCATTTAACTCTTCAAAAATGGTCATTATCAAGACTGTAAAGCAGTAGAGGAAAATATTTGTAATCTAACATTGAATGAATTAGACAAATTATAAAGGTGACTGGATATAGCTACAAATATGTTGCATTGTATTTATGCATTTTACATGTATATATGCATTTTAGCCCAATATATATATGCTCAATTAGCAGAAGGAAAATAGCTGATGCAAAATAGCAGAAATTGGTTGTTTTTTATAAAGGGTATTTATTTGGGGTAGAAGCTTACAGTTACCAGGCCATAAAGTGCAAGCTACCTCCCTCACCAAAGTCTATTGCCACATGTTGGAGCAAGATGGCTGCTGATGCCAGCAAGGGGTCAGGATTCCTGGGTTCCTCTCTTCCTGAGGCTTGCTTCTCTCCAGGTTCAGCTGCTTTGCTCTCTCCACAAGACCACCTGGTGTGCCTTCCTAGGCCACACAGTAGGTGTGCCTCTCCTCTTCCGGGCAGCCTCCCCCACCCGCGTGCAAGATGCACTTCCTAGCGCCTTGGCTCTGGGTGGCTGGGGGTGTCACGTGACCCAATCCAGGTAAAGCGCTGAGCTCAAGGCCAGGGCTGCCATCGTGACGACGACGAAGCGCCTTCCCGCGGAGCCCGAACGGGTTTCTGAGTCCTCCCTCCCCTGAGACCCTGCAGCCCCGCAGAGAAGGCGCTTCACTGGCGTCCCAGGGCAGCCCGGGCACAGGAGGGGCGTCCTGCGGGCAGGGGGCCCCGGGAGCGGGGACGGGGCTGCACCTGGACAGCAGCTGGAACCCTGGCGACAGGCAGCGGTGAGCCCGGGGTCGGGGTGAGGAGCTCTGCGGAGGGACGTGCTGGGCGCAGAGGGCAGGAGGAGACGGCGAGCCCCCAGGATGCGGTCCAGAGGGGCCCCAGGCGGCCCAACGTGAGAAACGCCACCAGCACAAGAGGCACACTCTATATTGTTTTCCATTCTAACACCTTTTTTTCAATGTAGTGGATACACATAATTTTTTAAACACTTTTCATTTTTAAAATAATTTAAAACTTACCAAACTGTATCAAAAACAGTACAAGCCCCCTCACACAGAGAACTCCAACTTACCCCCCACCCAGACTTCCCACCCGCTTTTAGCATTTTCCCGCCTTTGCTGCAGCAGACTCCTCTTTACAGCAGCATTTACCTGGAATTCTCTTCCAGCTAAATTTAATGACGCACCGTGCAGGAAAGGTGGGTACACACGCGGTGGGAAATGAAAGCCCCCATCATCTGTAACTCACCACCCCAGGCAGCCTGGTCATCCTGTGGGGTCTCTTCTTCCAGTCTTGAAAAGAAAAGAATTCTTCCCCTGAAAGGGCAAAAAAAATTCTAAGTGCCTAAGAGATGATTGCCAGGGACGTCCCATGGCTGGGGAGGTCCAGGCAGACTTCTGGAGAGAAAGTGGGGTTCAGGATGGACCTCAGAGAGTGTGGGAAAGGGTGACGTTTAATTTCTACAAAGCAGAAGCCTGAGACGGCTCTGCCGCTGAGGAAGGAGGGAAGGGGCTTCCGGCGCTTTGGCGTGCCAGGAATTTGAAAAATGGCGCCAAAACGAGGGGGGCCAATGGTGCGTGCTGGGGGCGGGGCCAGAGCGAGAAGGGCCAATGGTGAGTGCTGGGGGCGGGGCCAGAGCGAGAAGGGCCAATGGTGAGAAGGGGTGGGGTCAACAGTGAAAACGGCGCCAAATTGGAAAAACCTCCAGGAGTGAAGGCGGAGCGCCCAGCCCGCGGGTGTGGAGAGGCCGGATCAGGGACTGAGGGCGGGACGCGGAGCTTAGTTAGACGACTCGGAGAGGCTGGAACCCCTGAAGGGCCCAGTCAGTGGGGACCAGGGAGGGACCTGCGTGCTAGGTGGAGGGTATAAATGGCAGCATTTCTTGCCGTTGGGTGCGCAGGCCATTTTATCCAGGTCGTGCACCCATTCTTGCAAGATCGTTAATAAAGTTCTTTTCTCCTCCACACTCGGGTGAGCTTTTGTTTTGCTATAGGTGCGGCTTTCTTTTTAACAGGAGGGGCAGGGGCTGAAAAGACCACAGGAAAAGAGAAGGAATCCCGGCTAAGGGGGTCCTCAGCGGAGGCTGGGAAGAGGAATCACTAAAACGGATGTGGCTGAGCGCACCCCGCGGCCAGCCCTGCTCCCGCGCCCGTGGCCCGCGCCTGCGCTTCATCCCCCAACGAACCCCGGGGGGAACACGGAGCGACCTCATTTAGGACGGGTCCCCGAGCCCACCCACACCGAACTGCTGTGAGGGGGCCGGGGAGACGGTGGGTCCCCGGAAACGCCAGCTGGTTGTGGGGGGTGCCAGCCGCGCCCAGCGCCCACCCGGGGGTCCTCGCGGGGCAGAAGGCGCTTAGAAGCCGCGCACAGCGGGGGAAAGGGAAGAGGAAGGGGCGGGCGGGCGCCTCGCGGGCGGGCCCCGAGCTGCGCGGGCCTCACCAGGGCGCCCCAGGCCCTGACACCCGCCGCGCCTCTGAGGGGGCCCTCGGGCACGCGCCTGCCGGCCTCGAGGAGGTCACCAGGCCCTGACTGCTGGTGGCCCAGCCCAAGCCCCTCCCCTGCTACCCGGTTAGGGAGGTGGGGAAGGGCAAGGCCTGGCGAGGAAACCAGCGACGACAATGTATTTAAACCTCTCCCGTGGGCGCGCGCCTGCCAGCTCCTGAAGCACTGGCGCTCCCGTCGGCAGTGTGGGGAGCAAGCCCACCTGGGCTTCCCGTCCCCAGACCACTCATTCCTGGCAGTGCTCACGCCTGGGCTTCCTCATCTGTAAAATGAAAGCAGGCAAGCGGATGTGACTCAAGCAGTTGAGCGCCTGCCTCCCACATACGAGGTCCCAAGTTCTATCTCAGGTACCTCCTAAAAACAAAAACAAAAACAGAAACAACTCAGGGGAGCCAGTGTAGCTCAGTGGTTAAGCAAAGGCTTCCCACATTCGAGGTCCAAGGTTCAATTCCTGACTCCAGTACCTCAAAAAAAAAAAAAAAAGCAGTAACGGCACCCATCCTTGTCCAAGCCTAGTGTCCCACCAACCTGTTGCCACCTTCCTGCTGGCCCTTTCCTTCCCCGTGCCTCCCCACCCCCTTCTCCAGGGGGTACCAACTCTGCGCTGCGCCAGGCACCCGGGCCTTTGCCAGCTCGGAGTTGAGTCAGACCTGGGTCCACCACTGCACCGCCGCCCGCTGAGCTCAGACAGCCAGAGGCTCCTTGTCTCGGCTCCCATCCAGGGTTCACCAGGTCCAGGGGACAGCGTGGGGAGGGGAGGAGGCGGGCAGAGGGAGGCCCAAGGCGAAGGCTCCGACTGTGCGGGTGCAGGATGCTGTGCTCTGGATTGCCAGGCCAGGGCAGGGGCTCTGCCAGCAGAAGACTGACCTCCAACAATGACGTTTCTCCCTGGGTGTTCCAGAAGGCACCAGCCGCCTTCTAATTCAAATCAGCAGGAGGAGGCGCCATAGGCTGAGTCTCAAAAAGGAGACAAGAACCCCCTGGAAGAGGTTCTGGTCAGGGGCCCCCTCCCCAGCCTCCTGAGCCCAGGCCCTGGGCGCATCCCCCATGGGGCAGAGCAGCCCCCCCACCCCCCGCCCAGTTCTGATCCTGCGCGGGGCTGTGGAGCCTGCGGTCACTGTGGGAGCTCAGGTTTTAGCTGGGCTTATGAGCACCCTCTGAATGTCAGCGTCTGTGCTAAGAACTGCATGTTCACCACCTCTCAAAACCACCCACTCTTTTCTTTTTTCTCCCTTAAACTTTTTATTTTGATATAATTTCAAACAGTACAGTTGCAAAAGTAATACAAAACCAACCCAGAGAACTCCAATATACTACTTTCCATGCACCCCATATCCAGAGCCACAATTTTAACATTTTGTTTCGTTCTCTTTATTCGTCTTTTTAGCTATCATCAATCCAACTATCTGTTTATTTTCTAAATATTTGAGAGGTTGTTACATCATGTTCCATGAACAGGTAACACTCCCATGTATGTTTCCTAACAGGAAGGATTACATAACCATTTCAAGTACAGATTTATCAAGCTCAAGAGCTTTAGCATCAATATAAAACTTCCAGTCTATATTCCCCAATATTTTCATACGTCCTTTAGGGCCTTTTCTCCTCCATTATTTCAACCACCTACTCTTTTTTAAAAGCTATAGTTTTATTAGAGAAGTTGTAAACTTGTACACATGTACATGTGTGGAATTCCCTTACAACAACCCTCCACCAGCACACTATATTGTTGTGGAACATTTGTTACAGATTACGAGATAATATCATCAGACTATTACCTTCAACTATGGTCTATGGCATACATTTGCCATATTTTTTCATACCCTCCTACTATTAACAGTACATCTTTGACACTGATGCAGGAATGTTGAAGTATTGCTGTTAATGATAGTCTATAGGTTACATTAACTGTATTTTCCCACTGCTTCTCCACATTCCCACCATCTTGCAATAGTGGTGTACATTTGTTCTACTTCATAAAAGGACATTCTTATATTTGTACTATTAACCACAATTATCCACCTCTGTGTTCAATATGTTATTCAGTCCCTAGATTATTCTCTAGCTTTCTTCCAATTGATGTTTACATCTCTAGATTACCCTTTTCAGTCACAATCCCATTTATAAACCAGCTGTGTTAATTCTACTCACTATAATGTGTTATCATCAACTCTATCCACTTCCACACTTTTACAGTCAAGTTTATTAAAATTTCTACATATATTAAACACTGGTATACCTTCTCAGCCTTCCTCTTATCTTCTAATAACCTATACTCTAGGTTTTAACTCCATGCATTTATTCTTCATATTTAATTCATATTAGCAGGACCACCCAATATTTGTCCTTTTGTGTCTGACTTATTTCACTCAGCATATTGTCTTCAAGGTTCCCCCATGTTATCACATGTGTCCCAATTTGGTTTCTTCTTACAGCATCATAGTATTCCATTGCATGTATATACCACATGTTTATCCATTCATCAGTTGGACACTTGTCAACCACCTACTCTTTCTTGTTTTTATTTGTTGTTTTTGTTTTTTCTTAAGTCACCTACCCTTACTGCATGCCACAGGAGAGAACGATGGGGCTGAGCAATGGGATAAAACCTTGCCCCAAGTCCCCTGAGCAGGGCTGGAAGAACTTGGCTTTCAGCCCTGTGTCTGCCTTGGGGATTGAGCTTCCCCCACCAGGTTTCACTTTCCAGTAAACAGAAAGTTTAAGGCTCACCACATGCCACCCACTAGAATGACTACATTAAAGAAAACTGATGATGAGTATTGGCAAGAAAGTGGAGAAACTGGAAGCCTCATCCACTTCTAGTGGGAATGTAAAGTGGTGCAGCTGCTTTGGAAGACAGTTTGGTGGTTCCTCAAACAATTCAACATAGTGTTACCATATGCTCTAGCAATTCCACTCCTCGGTATCTACCCAAGAGAAATAGACTACTTGTCTATACAAAACTAATGTTCCTAGTAGTCTCAGTCACAATAGTCAAGAGGTAGAAACAACACAAATGTACATCAACAGATGATGGATAAACAAAATGTGATATGCACATATGATGGAATATTATTCAGCCATAAAAAGGAATGAAAAACTGATACATGCTATGACATGTGTGGATCTGGAAAACATCACATAAGGTGAAAGAAACCAGACACAAAAAGGCAAATATTGTACAATTCCATTGATAAGAAAATCCAGAATAGGGAAATCTATAGAGACAAAAAGTGGATTCATGGCTGCCAGGAACTAGGGGAGGTTGGAAGGGTAAGGGGATGATAGCTAAGAGGTACAGAGTTTCTTTCTGAGGTAATGAAAATGTTCTAAAGCTGATTGTGATAAATATATGAAAACCATTAAATTGTACACTTTAAATGGGAGAATTGTATGGTAGGTGAATTATAGCTCAATAAGGCCGTTAAAAATTTAAAGGTTTAAGACTCAGCCTTTAAGGCACTCACAAGTCAGGGAAGGCCAAGAAGCAGATAGGCCCCAGCAGAGTGATGAGGGCCACAGCACCTGGAAGCACAGGCAGGGGTAGGGGTGGGAGAGGCAGCCTGGGGGCTTGGGGTTGGCCAAGGACATGTGCCTGAATCCGGTGTGAAAATAACATGTTTTCCAATAGAGGGCACACTGGTCTAGTGATTTGGGAATAGAGGGGAACACCTCTCAGCATAGGGAGTGAGTGGGGCCTAAGGGGAAGGCAATTCAGGAATGCTTCCTGGAGCAGGTGATACTGGGCCAAGTGAATCTGTGAATCTGGCAGAAAAGTGAGGGGCCAAAAAAGATGTCACAGAGGGGGCAAAGGCACACTCAGGGAATGTGTTGAGGGGCTGAGGGGTTGGATGGGAGCTGGTGGGAGGTTGAGAGGGACCTTTGGAGGGATGAGTGGTCTCTACCCATTCCAGTCTGACACTACCGCTCCTCTGTTCCCCAATGTGGGCCTTGGTTTCAGCAGCAACAGCAAAAGCCTTCCATCTCAGAGGCTGCAAGTCTCTGACTCAGCCACTAAAATGAGGGTGATACTGAGTTAAGAGGACAAACAAGAGACAGGGAGCGAGTGCTGGGGTAGCCACAACAGGAAATGAGGCCTCTCAGACACTAGATACCCACAGGCCACATCCCACCACCCCAGGAAACATCGGCGCCTGAGGAGAAGTTGAAATGGAAACCCAGACGTCTTTCCCTGGGCAGATTCCAGGAAAGAAAAGAAAGTGGCTTTGAGAGGGTATACCCCACCAGCTTTGCACCCACCAGCCACCAATCAAAAGATGAAATATAGTGGTTTCAAACTATTTTGTGAGATACTTTATTGCAGAACATTTATAGTAAAATGTTACTATATCCCATGTATATGAATGTGCATTTATATATTATCTATATTTGTAATTGCATTAATGCATTGTGTAGCTGGTAATATATAAACATAAATATTCAAAATAATTGCAACAAAATAAATTTAAATACAGGTTTTTTATATTTTCCATAAAAACAATTTTACCCTCAATAATTTATTCCCTGGTTTTGCACAAACTAATTTGGAGGCCAATGCCATAATGCAAATATACATATTTGCTTTTTATCTTTATAATTTAAAATATCAATTTGAAATATGCATCAAATTAGATGAAAACTTTATATATATAAATAACATGACAATATATGAAGCAAAACTAAGAGAACAAAAAGGACTAATGGAACAAGTGTACTGTATTCAAACAGTTTAATAGATGGTACACAAAAACTGATAAAATTCAGATAAAAATAAGAATACCTTTCATATTTGAACAACACAATTTACCAAGTTGACCCAGTTGATATTTGTAGAACCCTGAACCACAAAATTTCAAACTGTATTATTTTCAAAAGCACATTGAACATTTATCAAAGGGCCATGTATTGGGCTGCAAGTCCACAATATCCAAAAGACTGAACCCACACAGAATAGGATCTTTGACCTCAGGGAAGCGGACTTGGCCCAGTGGTTGGGGCATCCATCTACCACATGGAAGGTCTGCGGTTCAAACCCCAGGCCTCCTTGACCTGTGTGGAGCTGGCCCACGCGCAGTGCTGATGCGCGCAAGGAGTGCTGTGCCATGCAGGGGTGTCCCCACATAGAGGAGCCTCACACTCAAGGAGTGCACCCATAAGGAGAGCTGCCCAGCACGACAGAAAGTGCAGCCTGCCCAGGAATGGTGCCGCACACACGGAGAGCTGACACAACAAGATGATGCAACAAAAAGAAACACAGATTCCCGTGCCACTGACAACACAGAAGTGGGCAAAGAAGAACACACAGCACATAGACACAAGAGAACAGACAACTGGGGTGGTGGGGGAAGGGGAGAGAAATAAATAAATAAATCTTTTTTAAAAAAGAAGTTAATAGGTTAATAGCAAGAGGGAAGGGTTAAAATCTCTTGTTATAATTGTTCAGATGTCTCTTTCTCCTTTTAGTTCTATCAGTTTCCTTTACATATTTTGACGCTGTGTTATTTGCTAGAGAAGTGTTTCATATTTAGATGTTATCTTGTTTGACTGATTCATTAATCACTGTGGAATTAATTTCTTTATCTCTGAAAGGAATCTATGCTCTGAAGTCTACTTTATATTAGTGTTAATGGGTACATTTTTATTTATCTTTTATATATTTAACATATTTTTTTCTTTATGTTTAAAGTGCATTTTTGAAGGCAAGGTAAATTTGGGTATGGCATTTAATCTCATGAGAAAATCTCTGTGTTTTAATTGTGCTGTTTGACTATTTAGTTAATTGTAATTATAGATATGTTTAGGTTTAATTATATTATATTGTTACTTGTTTGGTCCCATTTGTTCCTTGTTCCATGTTTCCCCTGCTGGGCCTTCATTTTTTAATCAATTTTATTGGTACATACTAATAACTCTTACATTTCATCCAAAGTATACAATCAATGGTATTTGGTATAATCACATAGTTGTGCATTCATCACTTCAATCATTATTAAAGCATTTTCATTATTTTAAAAATAATAATAAAAAGACAAAAAAGAAAATTCCTAACCTCTCAATCTCTCTCTGTTTCCCCTACCGTACATAGCTCTACTTCTGGCTATTCTTGCACAATTATTTATTTGTTTAATAAGCAGTTTATTGAGATACCATATGATCTATCCAAAATGTATCATCAGTGGCTTTTAGTATAATCACAATGTTGTAGATTCATCATCTCAGAAATGTTAGAACAATTTTCACTACTCCAAAAAGACTCCACCTCTCTTATCATTCCTTCCCAAGCCCTACGTAACCTCTAATCTAATATCATCTTTATAAATTGATTTATAAGTATATTTTATATAAATGGAATCATACAATATGTAGTACTCTGTGTCTCGTCTCCTTCACTTAGAATAATGTGGATTTTTTTGGTCTGATATTAGGCCTTCATTTTTTTATTAAGTATGTCTCCTTTGTTGGATTGCTAGTTATAATTCTTTATCACAGCTCCTACGCTCTGATTTATTGGACTTACCCCACTCAGCTAACATGGAGTTGAAGAATGTCAACCAACATACCATGGAGCCTAGAGTGCCTACAACTGAAAGCAGGAGGATTGCATCCAGTATCCATGTGGAATCTAAGCCCCCTCTTGACATAGATGTGGAATGGACACAACCAATCCAAGGTCCACAGGAAGGAGGAATACAGTAAGGATTAGAGTGGACTTAATGATATTCTATTCATGAACTATTGTGGTTAATAATCGAGAAAATGTGGCATTGGTGTAGAAAAAGTGGACATGGTGGCTGCTGGGTGCAGGGAATGGGAGGAAGAGATGAGATGTGGAGGCATTTTCAGGACTTGGAGTTGTCCTGGGTGGTGCTGCAGGGACAATTGCCAGACATTGTATGTCCTCCCATGGCCCACTGGATGGAACGTGGGAGAGTGTGGGCTATGGTGTGGACAACAGGCCATGGGGTGCAGCGATGCCCAGAGATGTACTCACCAGATGCAATGGATGTGTCATGATGATGGGGGAGAGTGTTACTGTGGGGATGGTGGGGGTGAATGGGGACCTCATATTTTTTTAATGTAATATTCTTTTAAAAAATGAATAAATTGAGTAGAATTTGGAAAAAAATTCTTTATCAAATATTGGTTGCCATTTTACTGTAAGTATGCATGTATAACACATCATGGATTAACTTCACCTGATATATACAACTTGAGCTATAGTATAAGAATCTTCCAATAGTTTACTTTGAATAGTAATGTATCCATTTTCTACTTAATTAATAGGTATGTTAAAAAAACACAAATCAGAGTTGTATTTCTGTGCCAACAGTTGCTTAACTTTTGCAAAGATTTTAATAATTAGGAAACAATCTTATATAATTGTCCATCTAGTTATCATTTCTGATGCTTTTCAGTCCTTTGTGGAGACAAATATTTTCAGCACCTATCATCATGCTTCTCCTTAAAGGACTCCTTCAACATTTCTTGAAGTGTGGATATGGTGATAAGTCCTTTCAGGTGAGAGCAGAATGAGCAGCGGCAGGGGCGCTGGGGCAGAGGGAGATGTCTGAAGCTGCACTGCACAAGGGTCTGCCTGCTCCCCTGACCCTTTCCCCTCCCAAAGCCCCTCAGCCTGGCCCTGGCTAGCAGCTCATCAGGGGTAAGGAGCTCACCAATGCCCATGTGTTTGGATGTAACTTAGAGAACAGTATGGAGAGTATCTTCTCTCCCAAGGTGAAGATGACACTACTAGCATCAGGACATCTCTTAATGGGAGTAGTTCCAATCTATCACAGGAAAGCCAAATATCTCCTTGCAGACTGTAATGAGGCATTCATTAAGATAAAGATGGCTTTTCACCCAGCCAGCCAGCCAGATGTTGTCCACCTGCCTGAGGCAAATTGCAAAGCAACTTATAATGCCATTACCTTACCTCAAAAATTCCATGATTTAATGAACCATTTTCTCACTTAGATGACATCGATGTGTTCCAGCTGTTCAGCCTAAACCAGAGTAGAGTGGAAGAGATACACATGAGAGAGGAAGATGGGAACACCATTGTCCTACAAGATCTCACTCAGCTAAGATGGAGTTGAAGAAGGACAACCACCACACCATGGAGCCTAGAGTTCCTACAACTGAAAGCGGGAGGATTGCATCCAGTATCCATGTGGAATCTGAGCCCCCTCTTGACATAGATGTGGAATGGACACAACCAAGCCAAGGTCCACAGAGAAAAGGTGGCATTGGGGTGGGAAAAGTGGACATGGTGGCTAATGGGTATGGGGAATGGCAGGAAGAGACGAGATGTGGAGGCGTCTTTGGGACTTGGAGCTGCCCTGGATGGTGCTTCAGGGGCAATCACTGGACATTGTAAATCCTCATAGGGCCCACTGGATGGAATGGGGGAGAGTATGGGCCATGATGTGGACCATTGACCATGAGGTGCAGAGGTGCCCAGAGATGTACTTACCAAATGCAATGGATGTGTCATGATGATGGGAATGAGTGTTGCTGGGGGGGTGGGGGAGTGGTGGGGGGGGGTGAGGTTGAATGGGTCCTCATATTTTTTTTAATGTAATATTTTTACAGAATCAATAATTAAAAAAATAAATTAAAAAAAAAAAGAAAATGATTTTGGCAGTGTTGGAATGTATGACAATGAGATAATGAGAGAAGGCAGCGCTTTTGAGGATGACAAAAGGGAGAGATTTTCTAACCTCTTACTTGACCCTGAGCAGAGCACCAGCAATCAGAATGAGAAAATTAAACATCCAGACTATCAAGACCAAAATAAGAATGATGATTTAGGAGACAGAAATGATGGTTGTACATTAGGTGACAAATTTAGTAGTAATAATGATGGCAGTATCTTCCACAATCCCCCTGCAATCTCTGAGGCAGGGGTGATGTTGCCAGAGCAGCCTACACATGATGATATGGATGAAGATGATAATGTATTAATAGGTGGACCTGGTAGTCCTGATTCAATGGATCCTGTTGAACCAACGCCACCTGTGGCTGATCAAACAACACTTGCTCCAAATGAAGAAGCACTTGCTCTGGAAACTATTGATATCTCTGTCAAAGAAACAAGAGCCAAGAGGAAGAAGAATTATCAACAATGTCAAAGGATTGGATAGCCAAACAATTATAGCCCAAATTAGTGATTATTCTGATATTGTTACTACTTTGGATCTGACTCCACCCAGCAAGAAACTGATGTGTGGAAAGAGACTGGAGGAGTGGAAACACTTCTCTTTACCTGCTCAGCCTTCATGGACTAATAGACTACTCAAGCTCCTTACACACTGCCTTATACCTTGTATCAAAAGGCCTTACAAAAAGGAAAAGAGGAAAGGAGGAGAAGCTGATAATTTAGGTGAGTTCCTTAAAGAATTTGAAAATCCTGAGGCTCCCGGAGATAAGCAGGAACAGCAACATCAGCAACATGATGTTATTGATGAGCCCATATTGGACGAATGGAGCCACCTCCAGGGATCAGTTATGGAAACCAGCAGAACAAATATGGATGAGGCAACCATGCCCCGTACCACCACCTAAGAGAGTTAACTAAAGGCTGGGCAAGTTGATCCAGAGCTTGTGATGCCTCCTCAGCAAGCTGAGCAGATGTTAAGATTCCATGTGGAACTCCCTCCAGAAGATCCTCCAAATATCTGTCAGCTAATATCAGGGCTAGAACTTCTGCCAGAAAAGGAGAAGGAAAAGGAGAAAGAAGGTAGTGAAGATGCTTCTAGGGGTGATCAGGATCAAGAAGAAAGAAGATGGAACAAAGAAATCAACAGAAACTTCTTGGTCTTCAGTGAGCTCTTGCTAAAACTGGAGCTGAATCTATAAATTTGCTTGAGCTATGATGAAACACAAATGTAAAACAAGCTTCAGCAAAGTTCTACAGCTTCTGGGTTCTTAAAAAGCAGTAAACTATTGAGCTGATACAGGAAGAACCATACTGTGACATCATTGCCACACATGGACCAAGATTTCATATTATTTGAACTGGAAATTTTGTATTTGGAAACTATTATTCATCTCCAGTGACTCAACTTGAAAACCTCTTCCCCAGGGAAGCCCTCCCTCAGGGCTCTTCCTGCAGGTTCCTTTAGGAACTGCCTTGGGCTGGAGTGCACTGTTGCCTCTTTCACCCCAGCTGTGCTCACATGGGCCTGTATGGGACTAACTGGAGGGCTGATCTCCCCCCTCAGGGTTTCAGAGTGTAGGTCTGGGTGGGGCCATGAATTTGCTTTTCTAGGCAGCTGCCAGGTATCAATGATGCTGTTGGTCTTAGGAGTCACACTTTGAAACCCCTGACAGACTGAACGCCAGGAGGACAGTTGTCTCCCCAGCACCTGGCCCAGTGCCTGGCACACAAACAGTCTGAGGAACCAGCACTTTTTTCTTTTTGAGTGACATGCACTGGACCCCATCTCATGTCAATGCTCATTAACAGTACAGCACCCCAGACCTGTGGGAGGCACCGGCTGCAGCAGAGACCAGATAGACATGCCTGGGGTGGGGGTGGGAGGGACACAGACTGGACAAATTTCCCAGTGGAGCCGTAAGGAAGTGCAGGGTGCTGCATGTGACCACTGGTGTGACTGGGAGGTGGGTGTGAAGTTTAAGCTAAGGAGGTCCAGAGGATGCGTGGACCTTCCCTCTCCACTCCCTCACCTGTGAGGGTCCTTCCATCCAGAGAGTCTTGGATTCCAACTGGAGGTTAGTTGGTTTGACTTGGACTGCTCAGGAGTCAGAACAGATCTAGGTTGAATTCCCAGCTCCAACCCTGCCTGGCTGAGCTGCCTGGAGCACTTTTCTTGGCTAATTTTCTCATATTTCTTGCGTGTTCAGTGGATCCAATGGGAAAGTATGTGATGGTGATGGGTGTGATTCAGACATGCAAACCCAAGCCAAGACATCAGGCTGTGAAGAAGACAGGTCTTTCCAATAATTTCATCCATGAACACATGTGGGAACTGGAAGGGGAAGATTTAGGAATATTCCTTAGATGATGCTGAAGCATCAAGACAACTGAAATGCTGAAGCTGTTGAGGTTCTAAAACCATGTGATTTTCATGGACATCCTACATTGTATGTTTTGTAAAAGTTTCTCAGAGAGCTTTGGTTCATCAAGGTATCTGGACTGGATGATGGATTTTTTTAAAACCAGTAAACTTCAGCTACTCAACCTCCACTTGGTTGCCCCTTGCTTTGAATGTTTGCTAATAAAAAGCAGATGTTTTATTTTTTCTTTTGGGTTTGTGTGTGTTAACATTCTCTTTCTCTCTCTCTCTTATATGCATACACACAAACTTTTCATGTTGTTTTTTTCCAAATTTTACAAGTGTTGATAATTTTTTCCATTACTGCTGCGACCTTGCTTTATGGTACAAATTTGACTCTCAATCATTACCCACAGTGATTAAAGTGTGGTTAAGGGCAGGAAAATGGATTGTGTAAAAAGGAATGATGTCATGATGGCACCACTTCTTTTCCATCAACAACTTGACTTCCATATTCAGTTAGCAAGTCAAATGGAATTTTCTAAGTGCAGGCACAGAGGCTGTCTCAAGGTACAGCTCTTTCCACTTCCACTCAACCATCTAAGGTCACTTTCCTGCTAAATGTGGAAGACAATCCTTGCCATGCTAACTTTGCCAAGAGATGTTGAAACATGTTCAGAATTTCTTTGATGGAAGATGTCATGGCATTAAAATCAAGGCTGGGAATGGTTTTCAGGCCTTAACTAAATTTCTGTCTCCTAACTTTTTTGAGACACTGTGAGGATTTAGAATTCCTGGTTTAGAATTCTTTCATCTTTTTGCTGGAAGGGACTTTTGTGTTGTGGTTGTATTGAGTGGTAGAATTCTGTCCTCTGTATATTACCCAGGCCTCATTTTTCTTGAGCTTATGAATGTCAAAGGAGTTGAATTTTGTTCCAATGTTGCTATAGAGTTGTTTGGACTACTGATGCTCTACCACCAATAAATATTTTTATATGCCATTAAAAAAAACTAATGGCAATAGAGTACAAATTCATAACAGATCAAATAATCAGGTAAAATGCTACATGAAGTATGACTCATAGTGCTCTCTTTGGCAGAACATATACTAAAACTGGAATGATACAGAGAAGATTAGCATGGTCCCTGTGCAAGGATGACACACAAATTTGTGAAATGTTCCATATTTAAAATATATACATATATATATATGACTTACAATCCCCTTCGGCAAAAAAAAAAAAAAAAAAGAGCTCCCTAACTGTTCATAGAAAAACAAATAAAACCTAAGTAAACACCATGCCTTTTAAAAGGACACACTGATGGGAAATTATATGCCTGGATTACTTAACCTCTTTAAGCAGACAATGCTGTGAAAATTAATGACTTCCCTGATATGTATTATAGATTTTAGTACTGATCTCTTTTTCAGTGATGCGCTCTTCTGTGTTTGGAACTTTAAAAATCCTCTCTGGTTTCCTATAACTTATGTGAAGAAACAGACACACACACATGCACATCCAAATAATGGCTTTATTATTAACAGACTAGATAGCAAAGAAATTATGTTACTATTATTATTATTATCAAAAGTCTTAACTTTTTAGGGGAAAATTACACTAAATATCCTACCTTAAGTGTTGGCCCTTTGTGGGGAGGAAAAACTACTTTTGAAACTCAGACTTCGGTGTACATCCAATAAGCTTTAAATTATGTAGAATGTTTTAAATTTGTGAAGTCTTAAATACTGTTTTATTTTTATTTATTTATTTATTTATTTTTTATTTCTCTCCCCTTCTCCTCTCCACCCCCCCCCCCAGTTGTCTGCTCTCTGTGTCCATTTACTGCATTTTATTGTTTTTGTCTGCTTTTGTTGTTGTCAGCGGCATGGGAATCTATGTTTCCCTTTGTTGCGTCATCTTGCTGCATCAACTCTCCATGTGTGCGGCATCATTCCAAGGCAGGCTGAACTTTCTTTCACGCTGGGCAGCTCTCCTTACAGAGGTGCACTCCTTGCACATGGGGCTCCCCCACATGGGGGACAACACTCCATGGCAGGGCACTCCTTGTGCGCATCAGCAATGCATGTGGGCCAGCTCCACATGGGTCAAGGAGGCCTGGGATTTGAACCCATGGACCTCCCATGTGGTAGACAGATGCCCTATCCACTAGGCCAAGTTCACTTCCCTTAAATACTGTTTTAATGATTGAGTTTCTTGAGAACAGTAATTAAATGAAATTGCTTTTGCAGCTTTATTTGCAATAGAATATGTCTGAAACCATGGATTTCCCCTCTTTGTATAAAGACATAGTAGAAATGTAAACCATAATGTAAACCAAAAATTTATAAAATTGTGGAGTCTAAAATATAAATCATAATGTAAAGCAAAGGAGAACCATGATTAGTAGCTATGTTTCAGTATCAGTACTTCAGTTGTAACAAATGTAACATCCATATGTAAAAAGTTCATTATTGGGGAATGGGGAAAGGGTTTGATGTTGGGTATATGGGAGTCCCCTACATTCTATATGTGACTTTACTGTGACCTAAAACTTTTTTGAAGACATAATAAAAATTAAGAAAAAGGAAAGGATGTAGACACTAAGAAATGGAAGAGATTGCCTTGCCATTGTACGTACAGAGAAACACCTATTACAGTGATGACAGGCAAAACATCAAAAAAAAGTTTTATGATATTTTTCATTTTTTAATGCCCCAATCTATTTTTTACTTTAGTTTAGTTTGTCTAAATTATTATGTACTGATAACTCTGCTTATGAGCCTCCATGCTTGAAATTTCAACTAGGCCTAGAGCTTCAAGGTGCCTAAGAGTTACCTCCTGAGAGCCTTCATGTTGCTCAAATGTGACCACTCTCTAAGCTGAACTCAGCATGTAAATCCATTACCTTCCCCTCAGTGTGGGGCATGAGGGTTGGGGATGAGCCTCCCTGGCACCAAGGGATTGCTACTGAGCACCAGCTGGTGATGCAACTAGAAAAAGACCTTGAATAAAAGGGGGAAATGGTAAAGACAAATTAGATTATATGGCTAAGAGTCTTCAAAATGAGTTGAGAGGTCATCAGAGGGGTTGCACTTAAGCACGTCTCAGCAGGAGCCTAGAGACAGCTAAAGTGGATACAACCCCAGATAGTGATATTCCTGAGGGCTATGGAAACACACAGGGTTCTATGGTCATGGCAAATGGCTCTTAAGTTCAGTGTATTGCCAGTGGGCCCTACTTTGGAATTTATGCTCCTGAGTGTGATGGAGTTGGACTCAGATGTGACTTCTCTACATATGCCTCTTCTGTCACTGTTACTGAATCTGTGCTTGGTGCTGGGTTTGGTGTATGATCAGGAGACCTGATTCTCTAGACTGTCCATGTGCCAGCTGTGACTTGAGCCTCAGCAGAGTTGCAACACTTACTCTCCAGTTGGTTGGACTTACCCAGGTCAGCTAACAGTGAGGTAAGGATTGTCAATCACCACACCAGAAAACTTGAGAGAGTCTAAAACTGCAAGCAGGAGAACCCCATCCATCAGCCATGTGGGATCTAAGCTCCCTCTCAATTTAGAGGTGGAGTGGCCATCACCATCCTACAGTCCTCAGGATGGAGAAATAAAATACGGATTAGAGTGGACTTACTGGTATTCTATTATAGAATTATTATGACACTAGCAATGGAAGAAATTGTATCCTGATATGGAGACATTGACCAGGGGAGTTGCTGAGGGCAGGGAGAGGGGAGAAGAGGTGTGATATGGGAGCATTTTGGGGACTTGGAATTGCCCTGAATGATATTGCAGGGACAAATGTAAGACATTATATATCCTTCCATAACCCACTGAATGGACTGGGGGAGAGTGTAAACCACAATGTAAACTATAATCCATGCAGTGTAGCAGCGCTCCAAAATGTATTCATCAAATGCAATGAATGTGCCACACTGATGAAAGATGTTGATGTGGGAGGAGTGGGGGTGAGTGAGAAATGGGTATATGGAACCTCATATTATTTAACATAACATTATCTGTGATCTAGGTATCTTTTTAAAAAATACAATAAGGGGGGAGACAATTAGTTTCTTGTTACACATTTAGTCTGATTTTTGTTGCTTATCAGTTTTAATACTGTTCTTGAAAATGGTTGATGCTATGTTATGCATAACTTTTCTAATAAATGTATAAGCTTTAAAAAAGGAATTCTTCAGCTTTCATATATATCTGCAGAAAATTTTTTTGATCTCCATTTTTTAGTGTTAAATTTTATTGTATGTAATTCTTGTTTTAAAATTTTGTGTAGAAGTCACAGAGTTGCAGAAAATCATGTAAAGATACAGTTTCTCATAACCCCCGTATGGTGGACACTTTGCATTAGTATGGGAACTTTGTTAAACTGGTGTGAAAATATTAAAATTGTACTATTAGGGAAGTGGCTGTTGCTGAATCAGCTGGGCTCCTGTCTACCATACGGGATGCCCTGGGTTCTTGTCCTGGGGCCTCCTTGTGAAGGCATGCTCACCCACACACTGCAGAGAGCTGCTGGCCCACAAGCACTATAAAGAGCAACTCATCAAGGTAATGCAAAAAAAAAAAAGGGAAACAAGCAAACACACAGAAGAGCATGCAGTGAGTGCACACAGAGAATAAACAACAAGCAAGCCACAAGGGGGTGGGGAACACATTCATATATACGATTCAGTGTTGTTAATTTCACTCACAGTATTGTGCTATCTTCACTACCATCCATTTCCAAAGCTTTACAATGAACCCAATAGAAATTCTGTACAAATTAAGCATTAACTCTAACTATCCACCCCCAACATGGCCCCTGGTAGGATATGTTCTAGATTTCAACTCAATGAACTTGCTAATTCTAATGTATCATATCAGTGAGATTGTACAATATTTTTTCTTTTGCATCTGGCTTACACCACTGAATAATCATGTCTTCAAGGTTCATCCATGTTATCATATGAATCAGGATTTCATTCCTTCTTACAGCTGAATAATATTTCATTAAATGTATATATCACATTTTAAAAATCTACTCATTGGTTGATGGGTACATGTGTTGTTTCCATCTCGGGGCAAGTGTGAATAATGACAGTATGAAGATCAGTGAGGAAATATCTGTTTCAGACCATGCTTTCAAGTGTTTTGGGTATATACTTAGAAGAGGGATCACTGGATCATGTGATAATTCTATACCTAGATAACTGGAGGCCTGCCCAAGTGTCTTCCAACATTGCTGCACCATTTTGCGTTCCCTCTGGTAATGAATAAGTATTCCTATTTCACCACATACTCCCCAACACTTATAATTTTCTCTCTTTTAATAGTATTCATTCCACTGAGAGTGAAATATTAGATCACTGTGGTTTTTATTTGAATTTCCCTAATAACATGATATTGAGCATATTTTCATGTACTTGGAGCCATTTGTATAACCTCTTTGGAAGAATGTGTATCCAAGACTTTTGCACATTTATTAAAAAAATTCTCTCCTCCCCTCCCTCCCCACCCCGGTTGTCTGCTCTCTGTATTCATTTGCTGTGTGTTCTTCTGTGACCGCTTCTATCCTTATCAGTGGCACCAGGAACTTATGTTTCTTTTTGTTGTGTTATCTTGTGTCAGCTCTCCGTGTGTGTGGCACCATTATTGGGCAAGCTGCACTTTCTTTCATGCTGGGTGGCTCTCCTTATGGGGTGCACTCCTTGTGCATGGGGCTCCCCTACATGGGGGACACCCCTGCATGGCACAGCACTCCTTGCATGCATCAGCACTGCACATGCGCCAGCTCCACATGGGTCAAAGAGGCCCAGGGTTTGAACTGCAGACCTCCCATGTAATAGGTGGATGCCCTGTCCATTAGGCCAAGTCTGCTTCCCAATTTTGCACATTTTTAAATTGGGTTCTGTGACTTTTTATTGCTGAGTTTTAAGATTTCTTTATATATTCTTGATATTAAGCCTTTATCAGATATATATTTTCCATATTTTTTTCACATTGACTAGTAGTTCTTTCAGTTTTGTGATATGGTCCTTTGATGCATGAATGTTTTTAATTTGATGAGTTTCCATACTTACCTATTTTTACTTTATTCCTTGTGCTTTGGGTGTACAGTTTTAAAACCACGGACTAACACAAGACTTGAAGAAACTTCCCTTCTTTATCTTCTAAGAGTTTTATAGGCCTTGATCTTATATTTAATTCTTTGGACTATTTTGAGTTAATTTTTGTATATGCTATTCAATTGGTGTCCTCCTTAATTCTTTTGCATTTGGATGTTGAATTCTCTCAGCATCTGTTGTTGAAGAGACTACTCTTTTAGGATTCAGTGGTCATGGGAGCCTTGTCCAAAATCAATTTGCTATATACCCAGAAGAGCTGAGAGCAGTGACACAAATAGATATCTGCACAGTGATGTTCATAGCAGCTTTATTCAAATAGCCAAAAGGTGGAAACAACCCACGTATCCATCACCTGATGAATGGATAAACAAATTGTGGAGTATACACATGATGGAATATTAGGCAGGAGTAAGAATAAATGAAGTTGTGAAACATGACAATATGGATGAACCTGGAGGACATTATTTTTAGTGAAGCAACAAAAGGATAAATACTGAATTATTGTTCTATTATGAACTAAACATATTTGTGAAATATGAATATGGGTAGAATTGCATATATGGCTGTTTTTCTTTGAAGTTGAACAAATGTAAGTTAGTACTACAAAATGTTAATATGAGACCAATAAAAAACATTATACTAAGTGAAGGTGACCAGATACAGACTACTACATATTGTATGATTCCATTTATATAAAATCTAAATATAAATCAATATATAAAGGTGAAGGAGATTAGTGGTTATGTAGGTATGAGGAAGTAATGTCAAGGAGTGTGGAGTCTTGTTTTTTGGAGCAAAGAAATTATTCTAAATTTTTTGACATGATGGATATATAACACTGTGATTATATTAAAAGCCATCGATTATACACTTTGTATAGAAGTGCCAGAAATGGCAACTATATACGTTGGAGGAAACATAGAGAGATTGTGAGATGAGGAATGTTCTTGTCTGTTAGTTTGTTTTTTTTTATTATTGAAATAATGAAAATGCTCTAATAATGATTGACGTGATGAACACACAACTATGTGATTATAGCAAATATCGTTGTTTGTACACCTTGGATGAATTATATGTTTGTTAATATGTATCAATAGTATTGATTTGTAAAAAAAATCAATTTTAAATAGATGTGAGGGTCTATTTCTGAACTCTTAATTTGATTCCATTGGTCTATATATCTATCTTTGTGCCAGTACTATGCTGTTTTGAGTATTGTAGTTTTATAATAAGCTTTAAATTCAGGTAGTTTTAGTCCACCCACTTTGTTACTCTTTTTAAAGTTGATCTTCACTATTCATGACCCCTTACAATTCCAATAAATTTGATAATTAACTTTTCCATATGCAAAGTAGAATGTTGGAATTTTTATTGGGATAGCATTGAATCTTTAGATAATTTTGGGTTGAATTGATGTCTTAAAAATGTTTAGTGTTCCAATCCATGAATAAGAACTGTCCCTCCATCTATTTAGGCCTTTGATTTCTTTTAGCAATGCTTTGTACTTTTCTGTGTACAGGTCCTTTACATCCTTGGCTAAACTTTTCCCTACATATTTTATTCTTTTAGTGGCTATTGTAAATGTAAGGTTTTTTTTTTTTCTTTTCCTCCACAGACTGCTCATTACTAGTGTATAGAAATACTATAAATGTTTGAATGTTGATCACTTACTCCACCACTTTGCAGAGTTAATTAGTTCTGATAATTTTTTTGTCAATTATTGGGACTTCCTACATGTAGGATCATGTCACCTGCAAATAGTGAAAGTTTTATTTATTCCTTTCTAATTTGGATAACTTCTATTTATTTTTTTTGCCTAACTTTTCTGACTAGAATGTCCAATACATTGTTAAATATTATGTTAAATATTAGTGGTGGCATTGGGCAACATTATCTGTTCCAGATATTAGAGGGAAAACTTTCAGAACTTCACCAGTGAGTACAGTGTTATTGTGGGGTTTTCATACAGGTCTTTTATCATGTGGAGTAAATTTTTTCTATTCCTATCTTTTTTTGTTGCCATCAGGAAAGGATGCTAGATTATGTCAAATACCTTCTGTGCATCAACTGAGATGATCATGTATTTTTTCCCTTCATTGTGTTAATGGAATATATCATATAACCACCTTTGCATACCTGGGATAAAACCCATTTTATCATGTATTATTTTGAAAGAATTTTAATCACATATATTCAAGTTCTGTATTTTATATTTATGATGTACAGTTGGATTTGATTCACAAGTATTTTAAGGATTTTTCACATCTATATTCATAAAACAAATAGGTCTGTAATCTGCTTTCCTTGTATTATCTTTCTGTGACTTTGTTAAGAGGGAGAAGCTGGCCTTATAGAATATGTTAGGTAGTGTTCTCTCCTCTTCAGTTTTTTTTTAAAGAGTTTGAACAGAATTTTTCTTAATTATTCTTTGGCCAATTTGTAGAATTCTCCTGTGAAGCCATCAGGTCCTGGACCATTTTTTTTTCTTGTTGTGAGATTTTTGATGACTGAGTCTATCTCTTTATTTGTAATTGATCTTCCAGAGTTTGTGTTGATTACTTGTGTGTTTCAAGGAATTTGTCTATTTCTGATCTTTCTTCTTTTCCCAACCTTTCACTTTCAACTTATTATTGTCTCTGGGTCAATGGTCAGTCTATTGTTAACAAGAAATAGATGGCTCTTTTTTAAAAAGCCATTCTGCCAATCTGTGCCTTTTGATTGGGGAGTTTAAGATATTAACATTTAATGTTAGCATTGTAAAGGCAGTACTTACTTCAATCATTTTGTCCTTTGGTTTTTATATGTCACATCTGTCTTGTCTAATTATTTATCACATCTTTTTTGTTTATTTGAAATCATACAAAGTAAATTTTCTCACACAATGGAATGAAGTTGGAAATTAATAAGCAGCAGAGAACCAGAATAGGCACAAATTTATGGAAGTTAAACAACACAGTTGACCAATCATTAGGTCAAGGAGGAAATTGCAAAAGAAAACAGAAATTACCTTGAAAGAAATGAAAATGAGAACACAACATATCAAATTTATGGGAGGAAGCTAAAGCAGTCCTGAGAGGGAAATCTATAGCCATAAATACCTATATTTCAAAAAGGAAAAAGAGCTAAATTAAAAGACCTAACTGTACACATGGAAGAACTAGAAAAACAAACTAATTCCAAAGCAAGCAGAAAGAAAGAAATAACAAATATAAGAACAGAATTAAATAAAATTAAGAATAAAAAACAAACAGTAGAAAAATTGAACAAGCTCAAAATCTTGTTCTTTGAGAGGATTAATAAAATTGACAAACTCTTAGCTACAACAACAATGGAAAAAAGAGATGAAGCAAATAATGAAATTGAAACGTGAGAGAGGCTATCACCACTTAAAGAAATAGAGTATCACAAGAAGATACTTTGAAAAATTTAATACCAACAAGATGGATAACTTAGATGAAATGGGCACATTTCTAGAAACACACTAGCAACATACACTGAGAAAAGAAGAAATAGAAGAACTCAACAGACCATAACAAGTAGTGAGATTGAATTAGTCATCAAAAGCCTCCTAACATTGAAAAACCCTGGACCAGATGGCCTCACAGGTGAATTCTCCCATTCATTCCTGAAAAAACTAACACCAATACTGCTTACACACTTCCAAAAAATAAAAGAGGAGGGAGCATTTCCTATCTCATTTTATGATGCCATCTTCACCCTAATAACAAACCATATAAAGAAAAGCACTATATGTACATCAGTTTCAGTAAATATAATATGAATATGTAAAAAGAAAAAGAAAAAAGAAAAGCACCACAAAAAGAGGAAAAATACAGACTAGTCTCCCAATGAATGTAGATGCTAAAATCTTCAACAAAATGCTTGCTAATCACATTCAACAAGACACCAAACAAATTATACACCATGCTCAAGTGGGTTTTAGCCCACAGTTGCAAGAATTGTTCAATATAAGCAAATCAATCAATGCAATACACCATATTAACAGATCAAAAGAAAAAAATCACATGATTATCTCTACTGACATAGAAAAAGAATTAGACAAGATATGGCATTCTTTCTTGAAGAAAATACTTGGAAACATAAGAATAGAAGAAAATTTTGTCAACATTGTAAATGGCATATATGAAAAAATTACAGCTAAGATTCTCAATTCTCAGTTGTGAAGGGGCAAAAGCCAATTTTTACTTTTATTTGTAAAGATAAAGGGCCTCAAATAACCAAATAGATCTTGAACAAGAAAACCTGTACTGGAGGAATTGAACTACCTGACATTAAAGCACACTACAAAGTTACAGTGGTCAAATCTGCACAAGCAAAGAAATACTGACCAATGGAATCAAACTGAGAGTTCTGATGTAGAACTGCATATTTAGCCAAGTGATATTCAACAAGGACACCAAACCCACTCAAATGGGTCAGAATAGTCTCTTAACAAATGGGGCTTGGAGAACTGGATATCCATATCCAAAAAGAATTAAAGTGGATCACCATCTCATACACTATACAAAAATTAACTAAAGATGGATCAAAAACCTAAATATGAGTCAAGACTGTATAGCTCCTAGAAGATAACAGAAGGTAGCATACATGAGATCTTGTAGTATATGGTTTCATAAACTTTACACCAAAAACATGAGCAATGAATAAAAATAGATAAACCAGATCTCCCTGAAATTAAAATCTTTTGTACTTCAAAAGTGCTTGTTAAGAATTTGAAAAGGCAGCCAACTCAATGGGAGAAAACATTTGGAAGCCACTTATCCAACAAGGATCTAATATCCAGCATATATATAAAGAAATCCTACTTCTCAAAAATAAAGACAACCCATTTAAAAATGGGGAAGAGATTTGAATAGACACTTTTCCCAAAGAGGAAATACAAATGGCCAAAAATCTGTGAAAAGCGCTCATCATAACTCACTATAAGGAAATGCATATCAAAACTATAATGAGATGTAATCTTACCCCATTAGACAGGAGTAAGATGGAAACAAAAGAAAAGACAACTATGTGTTGGAGAGTATGTGAAGGAATGGGAACCCTCATTCACTGCTGGAGGGAATGTAGAATGGTGCAGCCTTTGTATAGGATAGTTTGGCAATTTCTTCTAAAGGTAACTATAGACTTGCCATATGATCCAGCAATCACACTACTAGGTATAAACCCAGAAGAATGGAAAGTAGGGACATGAGCAGTTATATGCACATCAATGTTATAATGGAATTATTCATTAGCCAAAAGTTGTAAGCAACCTAAGTGTTCATCAGCAGATGAATATATAAACAAAATATTGAAATACATATAATGGAACATTACTCAGCAGTGAGAAGGAATGTAGTTTTGACATGTGCAACAACATGGATGAATCTTGAATGTCTTATATTAAGTGAAGTAAGCCAGTCATTAAAGGATAAATATTGCAGGATTTACTGATATGACCTAAGTATATTGAGCAGACATAGAGATAGAGTCTTGAAGATAGATTACCAGAGAATGAGAAGGGAGTAGAGAGTGGTCAGCCAATGCGCAAACTGAACTGAAGTGAGTGTTTGACAGTGGAAGGGGTTGATGGTGGTGCAGGGATATGGGTGAGGTCAACAGAGCTGGAGTGTGAGGGTGAGATGTGTTGAAGTGTGGTTTCGACTATCATGGAAGTGTGGGTAGGGTGGGAAGAAGGAACAAGTGAACTCTAGGGAAGTGGAGGTCTGTGGTTGGAAGTAAAACTGGAAGAATGTTTTTTTGGCAGATATGGCTGAGGAAGGTCACTGATGTAAGGTTTAGGTGGTGGAGGTATGTTTGGCACAGGGTGCATCTAGGGCATGCTTCTATGGAATATGAATGTGTTCATCTTCTTATAGTGTTTTACCTCAGTGGGTGGAGACCCACACATTAAACAAGAAAATACTAAATTCCCATCTTGGGGAGTCCTGGGTCCTTCTCAAATATAGGGCAAGAATCTCTAGAGTACATAGGCAGTGCCTCATAAAAGAAAACAGACCAACATGTCAAGTCCTCAATATGAGTGCATGTAACTATGAACCTTATTCTTATAATATTGAAACTTAGCCTAATAATAACTATTGCTTAACAGTTACCACCTGAGAACCTCGTAGTTACTCAAATGTGGCATCTAAGCCAAACACAGCAAATAAATGCACTGCCTTCTCCCATCTCCTTCCTACATGAATATGACTCCCATGGATGAGCCTCTCTGGCACTGAGGGACCAATGCCAAGCACCAACGAGTGATGCATTAGGAAAAAGATCTTCACCAAAGGAGGAAAACATCAAATAGAAAAAACCTTTTTCTGGCTAAGAGATTTCAAAATGTGTCAGGAGGTCATTGCGGAGGTTACACTTATGCATGTCTCAGGAAGTTCTCACTGCCACTGTGAGCAAAGGCTCAAATAGGGGTGCTCCTGAGGGCTCTAGAGCCACCAGACACTATGGGCAAAGCACACAATCCCTTGAAAGCAGCACCCTGTTTGTGGGCCTTACCTTGGAGTATACGATAATGTATTTCCCCAATGTGGCAGAGTTAGACTCATATATAATTTCCCTACGCTTGATTCTTCTATCTCTCTTATATGAGCCTACAGTTAGCACTATATCCTTTAAATATATGTCTCAGAGACTTAAATCTCTGGTCTGTTCATATGCCAGTTGAGCCCTGAATCTCAGAAGAGTTGTGGCCAACACCTACTCTCCAGCTCTTCAGCCTTGCCCAGGACAACCAACAAGTGATGATGATGGACCTTCCCTTGCCAAGAAACAGAGAATATCTACAATTGCAAGTAAAACCACACCTTCTATCGGCTCCACAAGATCTAGGCCTCCTCTAAACCTGAGGCAGTTTGGACATCACAACACCCAAATTCTTGAGATTGAAGAAAGAGAAAAAAAGAAAATATAAAGGGATAATGCAACCATGGGAAAATTAAACATCAATATTGTAGTAATGAAATAGCATGTAACATTGTTATAAAGATAGTGGTTGTCAGGGGTCCTGAGGGGAAGGTAGGGAGTAATAGGTGGCAATAGGGTATTTATAGGGCATTGGGATTAAGTGTAAATCACCATGTAAACTATAGACCTTGGCTAGTAGCAATGCTTCAGCATTTTTTCCAACTGTAACAAATCTACCACACATTTGTAAGATACAATTTAGAGGAGAAGATGTGTGAGGTAGAAGGAGTGGGGTATATGGGAATCTCTCATACTTTTGATGCACTTTTTCTGTAGTCTAAAACTTATCTAAAAATAAAGTTTATTATCTTTAAAAAAAGGTATGGAGGAAAGATAGAGTGAAAGCTAGGTAGGAAAGCTGCCTGGCAGAGTTGTGAGCTTCATTTAGAGCGAGGTTCTTAACCATTTTTGTTCCATGGACCCCTTTGCCAGTTAGGTGAAAACCATGGACCTTTTAATAAGTCCACACTATACTGTGAATTTTTTAATAACCAAGTCCCCACAAGAATAATGTCTTTTTAAATTTAAATTAATATTAACTCTTTCTCAAACAGTTCATCATATGATGAGGATATTCAGATCTAAATTCACTTCAGCCAAATATGGATTTGGCCATTGAACACATCCACGAATAGTTATAAAGGATTATAAGGTATTCATCTTTTGAAATTTTCACATCTTGCCATACTGCAAAATTTTATTTTAAATTATTGAGTTTTTAAAATTATCTGTCTTGAAATTCTTTATACTTTAACATTAATTCATTCCCTATTTCAATTTTACTATCTACAAAGGTGTTGGGCTGTAATATATGAATTAGTCAAATATGTTGGTTTACAAATGAATTACATCATGTTTTATACAGATATTTAGCTATTCACAGCTAATTTTTTTAACTTTACCTGAATAATGAAATTAAAAACATTTCAAATATTAAATAGCATCTCAAAGTGTTCTTGATTTAAATTTATTTATTACAAGTACTTGTGGTTTCTGATTTTATTGTTTGTAATTATTAAAGAATTTTATGATTTTGTCTTTAAAAATGGCTCATAGAGAATTTTTTGCTAATTATAAGTGTTAATGCTTCCCCCATATTTTGTTTAGAATTGTTTAAAAACAGATTTTTCAATATGTAAGAAGTCTATATATTGCAATTATTTTAATTGGAAAATAAAAGAGTATGTACCATAAGTTTAAAAGTTGATTGAACTAATAAAAAAATAAGAAGAGATTGTGGAGATGAAATTCGACCACAAAGATTTGAAAATAAAATATAATGTAAAATTTCAAACAGATTATTGATGAAACTAAATATAAAATGAAAATAAAAATGAAAGCATTAATTTAAAATAGCTAATGAACTTAAAGATAAACATGAAAATTTACCCTAAAAACTGCAAAGAGAGGAAGGAAATAAAATGTCACACATGTATACTCATGTACACACACAAAAGAAATTTTAAGGAATATGGAGAATAAAGAAGAAATAAATAGAAGGTAAGAAGGCAGTTTTTAAATTGGAATGGCTGGCATTTCCCTAAACTATAAAGTATATGAATCAATGTGTTCAGGAAGAATAATTTATCCTAATCCAGTTATATAAAAAGTATCTGTAAATGGTGTGAAGGATAAATTTGTTTTCCCTTCTAGGTATGCTGTTTACCCTTCTCCAGCATGTTATTTTCCTTGGAGTCTGTACGGTTTTGGAATGCAACAAGGAGATCACTGTTGTTGGCTTCTGGTTGGATTTTCCAATTCTGGGAAATCAGAGAGAGGGAATTAATTGGTGTCCGGGATGTTTATTCTCAGCTCCCTTTTTTGTAGCACTCCCTGAGGCTGGTTGCTTTCTCTAATCAGGGGTTCTTAACAAGGGGTCCATGAGCTTGAATTGTCCAACATGTAATTAAAATTATTTTAAGACATCATTTAGTATAAATATTTAAATATCTAATATTGCAGAGTAAAAAACAAATGTTTCTGTCAAATTAGCATCTAGATTTCTTCTGTTTTAATTTAAATTAGGGAGAAAGCAATAGTGAGGATGCTTTGTTTTGACCAATCTTTTACTTTTTCTTCATATTCTTTTTACTACTTAATTACATCTAAAATGAATGGCAGTACATTATTTTGTTTTACACAAATGCAATGATTTTTCTCCTCAATGTGAGAAAATATATATTCTGCTATAACTTATCATTAAATTAAGCATTCCGACACAGAATATTTTACTTAACTATCCCTGCCCTATAAGTAACTAAATAACTGGAAGTAAGTGCAAATTTTACAAATGATGACATATTATAAATGCTATTGACCAAATATTTCTGTAATGATCAGAATGATGATATCCATTATTTTGCTTTTACTGTTATTAACTGGTTAATTTCTCTTATTTGCTGTCAAAATACTTTCCTTTTAATGATTTTTATAAGTTGTTATTAATTGCTTTGTAAATGAAGTTAAGGACTTTCACAATTATAATTAATTATTGTTGGCTTTTCTCTACAACATACGTATGTTTATACATTTTAAATGTAATAGAATTTCTATATCTCATGTGTATATGACGTTTTCACTCAAGTGTAATCTAAAACACTTACAATTGGAACATTATTATTCAGATGCTTTATTTACATCTACTTACTGAAGACATGCTGATAAAATCATGTGACAATTTCTGTCAATTCTTGGTTATCCATTACACAGATATACAGATATACAGATGCACAGATATTGATGACATTGGAACAGAAAACCATTAGCCTTTCAAACCTTGGGTGTATATTTAAAGGCACAATGTATGTCTCATGTGCCAACCATTTAATCTTAAGGTTTATATTATTTATTAAACTTGAATGACAAAGGAAAAAAAAATAAAGGTAATGGAAGAATTTGTTTGAACAGATTCCAAAGGTCCTATTTACAATGGGTTTACACCCACAGGAATAGATTAAGATCAAGAACATGCTTTTGTTGGGTGGGGAGTGATAATATAACCCACCACTTCCTTCCTGAATATTTCCAGAGAACAAGGATATTCTCTTATGTAACCACATTAAGCCCAATTATCAAGTTCAAGAACCTAATTTACATAATGCACATGGCTTATATTCCAATTTTTTCATAACTCAATGATGCTCTTTGGGCATTATGTTCTACATTATGAAATCTGGTCCAGGATCTATTTAATTTTCATTGTTTCATCTCTTTCTCCTTTTAAATTATGGTAACATATATACAATCCATCTCAACCATTCCCAATTTACAATTCTGTGTTCTAATCAAATTCACAATGTTGTCCTTCAGTCAAAACCATCCATTACTGAACCATTTTTATCAGTCCAAAGACTCTGCACCAATTGTTCATCAACTCCCTATTCCCCCTCCTGCCCACTCCAGTAACATATACTCTACTTTCTTCCTCTATGACTGTGCATAATTTTAGTTATTTCTTATAAATAGAATCACACACCATTTGTACTTTTATGTATGACTTATTGATGTTTGCTATTTCTCTTTCAAATACACACATGCACATCTACTAAAAGAAAAACCATATCCTTTTCACCTTGACTTGTTTATAAGAAAAATTTAATTTCACTACAAAATGACACTGCACTACCACATATTACATGGTTAATTATAGAATATTGACTTATCATTTATGCACATTAAACAAATGGGTTAATTTATTGCACACAGATCACTATGCAAAAAAATGATAATCCATCTAAGATTTTTATTAAAGTCCCTGAATCAAGGGAGACCATCACACTGGATAACACTCAGAAGGAGAAATTTATAAGTATATTTATAAAGTTTTGGATTCTGAGGTGAAACAATTTAAGACAGGATTTTAAATACTGTCAACTATATGGCATTGGGCAAAGTTTACTACCTAAGAGCTTAAAGATGTGGAAGAGGGAAATAGTAAGACAAGTATCTTGAAGTGATGTCTTAAGTGTATTGGGATCCATCCTGATGAGCTCATTCTTCTCTTCAAAAGAAGGCTCTCTGCTGAGATGAACAAGTATCTGCCCAGATACATTGGAACATTTTAATTTCCTAAAGGAACAGTGAAGTTATTTATTGGTCTGAGGTCTTACCTTCCTAAGGAGGGATTTACTGGAACATCGTTATGTTCATGCAGGAATTCTCAGTTCTCATAGTCACCTTGTGATTATTCTCCAGTCAGATCTGAAATGTACATTATTCTTTTCTATAGAAGTGATCAATTGAGATCCATGCCACTATTTTTTATACCATCATTGTATATCAAGTGTCTCTGTCATTGTCATATTGTTGTAGAGAAGTCAGGTGTATGCGGTATTGAAGGCCAGGACATAAGAACTCTGAGAAGGAATTTGATTTATTTCAACTGACTGGACTCGGTGGACTCCTGTCCTAATAAAAACTGAGCCCCAAATAGAATTTTGGTTTCCCTTTTATACAGAAAAGATATAAGGATTGGGAGTTAAATGGTGCCTTTTTGAAAGAAAGTGACTTTCCTTATTAGTTAAGTGTTTGTCTGAGTACTAGATAGGTTTTTAATTAAAGTACCCCCCACATTTCAGGTGAGCTTGAATTAGTATACCCCCCACATTTCAGGTGAGCTTGAATTAAGGACCCCCACATTCCATCTGGATGCAACTTTGAATACACATTCAGTCTTACATCCTTTCTGAACATTCAAAGACTGTAGGGCCTATATTACTTATTTGGATTTCTAGAGACTAGGTACAGTTGGAAACAATTTTGAATTTATGCACAGACTATATTAATATAAACCTTTGCAGATGTCAGGTTTTCCTCTATTTTTCATTAAATGATTGGTTAGATGGGAAAATAGCTGTAAAAAGCCTTTAACAATGTGGAGAATACACTTTAGAGTCCTGTAACAGAGGCACATGATAAGAAAATAATTAAGTTTACAGTTTTCATTTGACTAAACTTCTATCTAATCCAGATTCAAAATTTTCAAATCAGATTGAAAGAACAAACAAAATCAGATATTGCCTGTTTTTTAAAAAAATTACCTAATATCTTGATTTTAAAATGCCATTTCTTAGTTCATTTGGTAGTATTAAGAAAACAGAATGTTCTGTAGGAATATTAACAGAACGTTTTCCCTGAACTTGCACATGTGCTACCTTAAGAGCAGAATACTATATCTGTTGTTTTGTTGTTTCAAAGCAGCCCCTGCCTAATTTTATGTATTTATTTGGGGAAGAGGTTTTTGTTAATGATATTATGTACCTCACTTGGGAAATTTAAAATTGTGTCATGTGGGATTTTCCCCAATTATAATTGTGTAAATTTTGAATTTAAGAAGTTTGAAGGTAAGAGAAAATGGCATAAATTTCCCTTTTCAGTGATGTGGAAGATTACTCAGGGGGCCCATAAATGCATGTTCAAGTCCAAACACCCAGTCCTGGGGGCAAGAATTCATTTGTATGTGGTATTTTCAAAGATGTATTAAGATAAGTCTAAACTGTTTATATTGTAGGTCTTAATCCAGTATGACTGGAGTCCAAATAAGCAAAGGAAACTTGGAACTAGAGGTAGAAACCAGAGGAGGAGACAGAAAGAGACAGATTGCCGTGTTATAGAGGCAGAGATTGTGCAACCACCAGAATGCTGTGAAAACATGGCTTGACAATACCTAGATTTTGGACTCTTAGCCTCCAAAATTCTGAGACAAGGAACTGTTGTTTAAGCCAAAATTACAGAAACATTGGCAAACTAAGGCAGGTGGCCAAAGTATTGATTCTTAAATTGAGATCCATTAGATCACTTTTTAAATAGTCATTTCTTAATTTTGGTATCATTTGCCATTTGGAGAGGCTAATAATTGTTTTCAAAACCATCAAGTTGTGTCTCCATATGAACAGTCTTTCCTTCAACTTATTTTTCTCCTCTTGCTTTTTATATATGAATAAGAAAAAAATATGAGGTCCCCATGTACCTCCCACCCCCCTCACTCCACTCCTCCCACCCCCTTCACCTCACTTCTCCTATATCAACAACCTCTTTCATCATTGTGGCACATTCATTGCATTTGTGTGAATATATTTTGGAACACTGTTCTTTACATTGTAATTTACACTCTCCCCCAGTCCACCCAATGGACCATGGCAGGACATACAATGTCCAGCATCTGTCCCTGTAGTACTACCCAGGACAACTCCAAGTCCTGGAAATTCCCCCACATCATATTTCTCCTCTAGATTCTTTTTAGAGCCACCTGCCACACCTCCTTCCTGAAACAAAAACAAAATAACTCAGACTTTAAATACTTAATTTGTGTTTATATATATTTATATTTATTCATATTCAGAATATGGAAAGACATGTGATGCAATGAAAATAAGACACCTGTGATAGAAAGAAAATAAATGAAGTTACACCAAGTCACTGACTTGAGAAAATTTGCAGGCTGCAGCACAGGAAATGGAATACCAGTTGTAATTGAGGAGCTATAGGAATTGAGGAGATCGAGCTGAGATTCTGGGCAGAAAAAAGTGTTTAGAGTTTAGCATATAGTACAACAAAGGAGCCAACTACACAGAAAAATAAGCCTGGAGATCTTCAAAATCTCTTAAGCTTTCAGTAGATACTGTTTTGCACACATGTGAGGAAACTGTCCAACAGAAGGAAAATGCCAGTTGCTAAATATTGGCCAGGAATAGTGTGTATATTCTCAACAGTCTAAAGGAACACCTCATAATTGAGAAAAACTGGATAATCACAAGGGTCTTCTTGCCCTAGTAGTTGGGAAAAAATAACCTTGGAATAAACAGTAATTTGATTTATTTTTTTATTCAAATCTAAAAGGAGACATGAAAATATCAAAGCATTTCCACAAAACTGAACTAAGGACTTGAATAAATATTAAGTACATTTATAGGAATACAAAATACCCATCAGAAAAAGGAAAATTCAAATTATTTTACCAAACAATGATTACTAGGCAACTTAAAATGGGTGAAAATCCAACAGATGAGGAGATACCTAAAACAATTAAATTGACCACAAACTGAGGCAAATGTTACAAGTAGGAGGAAAATAACCAAAAGAGTTATTATAGTTGTGATATGTTTTGAAAAGTTAAGTAGAGATAGGGAGGCTATAAAAATTCATATGTAATTCAGAAACAAAAATTATGTGAGTTGAAAGTTATTTAGATTGGTATTAATGAGGGGATAGACATTTTAGAATAAATTAGTGAACTTGAGGATATAGCACTAGAAAATAAAATTGGAAAGAAAATGGAATTTCAAATTTGAAAATAGATTAATAATTTGGGGAAATCTTTAACAGAAACCTATGTAACTGGTGAATCTGAAAGAGGAAAGTTTTTAGGGGGAGTAAACATATTTGAAGTTCTAATGATGGAAACTTTTCAGTTTTGGGGAAAAAAAGTCAAACTTTAACATAACATATACAAGGAGTTCCACAAACCTCAATCACAAAGTTCATGAAGAAAACTCACCAGAGCACATTAAAAATTGCTGACAGTTAGTGATAATGAGAAAATCATAAAAGAAGCCAAAGTGGATAAACATTACATATAGAGGAACAAAGATAATAATGATAGCAGATTTTTCCCTGGAAACAATGTAAGAGAGAAAACATTGGAACAACAACTTTAAATTACCAAAAACAACAACAACAAAAAGCAACATAAAATTAGATGTACAATAAAAATAAATTTAAAAAGTAAAGATAAAATAGACATTTACAGACATTCCAAGTAGAAGAATTCATCACCAGAAGACCCATATTACAAAAGTGTGAAAGCAAGTCCCTTCAGGAATAAGGATAAATGGTATAAGTTGAAAATATGGATCTACAAAAATGATTTAAGAGCATCAGAAATATAGAGAGATTGAGAGGTGAAGAAATTTGTTTATTATTATTTTTATAGAAATAATGAAAATGCTCTAATAATGACTGAAATGATGAATTCAAAACTATGTGATTATAGCAAATACCACTGATTGTACACTTTGGATGAATTTCATGCTTTATTAATATGTATCAATAAAATCAATTTATTAGAAAAGGCAAATATGTGGCTAAATACATGAGCTTTTTTTATTAAGAATTATGTAAGAGATAACTGACTAGTTAAACCAAAAAGTAACAATGTATAACATATCTGTAAGTCAAATATATGACAAAATAGTCCAAGGGCCATGAGTGAATAACTGGAAATACACTATTGTAATATTTTTACAATGATGGTGATGTGTATTAAAATCAAATGAAGGTAGACTTATATGAGTTACACATGCATGCAATGTACTCTAAAGCAAAAACCATGATCAGAAACAAAGAATTACAATTAACAAGTTGATGGAGAAGATAAAATATGCTTGTTATCCAAATGAAAGCCAAAAAATTTAGTAAAAATAAATGATGCACAGTTTTAAATGAAAAAAAAAAGGCAATATAATTTAAGTAAACTTAAACATGTCAATAATTGTAATTCAAAGGAAAACATTCACAAAATTTAAAAACAAAGCTATATAATGCTAATACTGATTGAAAGAAAGCTGGGATGGCTAAATTACTATCAGATAAAGTAGACTTCAGAGCAAAACATTGACAGGGATCATTCATGCATGATTGGCACTCCAATGAAGGTTTTGATGAGTTCCCCAAGAGAAGCTGGCTGGCTGTGGTAGGGATGGAAATTCTCCCTTCTGTCTGTGGAAATCATCACTTCTCCTTGTAAGGCCTTAACTGATTGGATGAGACTTTTCTTATTGTTGAAGGCAATCACCTCGTTTGGTTATAGATGTAATCAGCCATAGATACATTCAAGTTCCTGATGATTTGATTTAAATCAGGGGTTCTTAACAAGAGGTCCAGAAGCTTGAATTGAAATTTTTTAAAAAAACATTATTGTGGTGGGGATGTGCTGGCACAGATGTGTTATTTTATTAAATAATCCACAGTGTAGTGTGGACTTAGTAAGGGGTCTATGGTTTTCACCTGACTGGCAAAGAGATTCATGGAACAAAGAAGTGAAGAACCCCTGATTTAAAACCAGAAAATATCCTCACAGTGAAAATCATGCCAGTGCTTGCTGGACCAAACAACTGAATACCATAATGTAGCCAACACGTGAACTTAGCTGTCACAGAGCTATACTTAAACTCTTTAATTATGTTAGTGTTTTTCCATTTCCTTTTATCTTTTTTCTTCTTTATTTTCTTTTAAATGTTACATTAAAAAAATATGAGGGTCCCCATATGCCCCACCCCTCCCACATCACAAACTCTTCCATCATTGTGGCACATCCACTGCACCCACCAAAAACATTCTGGAGAACCACTGCAGCACATGGAAGGTGGTCCACATTGTAGTCCACACTCTCCCCCAGTCCAACCAGTGGGCCACGACAGGACACAAAACGTCAAGCATCTGTCACTGCAGCACCACCTAGGATGACTCCAAATCCTGAAAATGCCCCCACACCAAACCTCTTCTTCCCTCTCCTCACCATCAGCAGCCCCGTGGCCACCCTCTCCATATCACTACTACAATTTCTTCCCTTACTAATCACAATATTTTCCCAGCAGAACACCAGCAAGTTCACTCTAATCCATACTCTATTCCTCTGTCTTGTGGACCTGAGGTGGCTATGTCCAGTCCCCCTCTACATCAAGAGGGGATTTAGATTCCACATGGATGATGGATGCAATTCTCCTGCTTGCAGCTGTGGGCACTCTTGGCTCCCTGGTGTGGTGGTTGACCCTCTTCAACTCCCTGTCAGTTGGCCAAGGTAAGTCCAAGAAACAAGAGGGTAGGAGCTGCAAGTCTGCTGAGGCCCAGGGCCTGGCTGGCACATGGACAGTTCAGAGTTTCAGGTCTCCTGAGTATACACCAACCCAAACACCAACCACAGGTCTGGTAAAAGACACGGAAGAGGCATGGGTAGAAAGGTTATATCTGAATCCAACTCCATCACTCAGGAACACAAACTCTAATGTAGGGCCAACTGACACATCCCTGAACTCTAGAGACATCTATCTTGACCATAGAACCTGTGGGTCACTGCAGCCCTCAGGAGAACCAGCACCTGGGTTTCTATCTACCTTGGCTGTCTTTGGTACCCTGCTGAGGCATGCATAAGCATCACCCCCTGATGACCTCCCAACTCTTTTTTGAAGACTCTTAGCCATATAAACTCACTTGGCCTTTCCATTTCCCCCTTTTTATCCAAAGTTCTAAAGCAGTTTTTAACACCTGATATTACATGTAGGCTGAGATATTCTGCTGGTCTGAGTTGACCTCTTTGTTCATGGTCTTTTTGTAGTTACATCATCAGCTGGTGCTTGGTAGTAATCCCTCGGTGCCGGGGAGGCTCATCCCTGGGAGTCATGTCCCATGTTGGGGGGAAGGCAATGCATCTACATGCTGACTTTGGCTTAGAGAGTGGCCACATTTGAGCAACATGGAGGCTCTCAGGAGGTAACACTTAGGCACCCCACAGCTATAGACCTAGTTTATATTTTAGGCACACAGGCTCATAATCGGAGCCATCATTATCAAGGACTCATTGTTGGACCTTCCATCTTTATTGGTTTTTGCCATTGCACTTGGGGGATTGCTGTTGTTCCACTGGGGAGTGTGAGAGAGCTCCCCTGGCCAGGAATTCAGCACTCTCTCATCTATCATTTCCAAGTGAAACCACTATGAAAATACCCAAAACTTTCAATGTACCCTGTATACATGTCCTGGAGATCTTCTTCCCAACCGTTTGCTCCCTACTAATGACACCCCACACAAGTGCTCCTCCCCCACCATAGTTGAACCTCTCTGTAGTCCAAAACTTCTTCAGAAAAGAAGCCAATATATTGCCAGGTTCCATTAATAGAAAAATGGAATATAGTGATGGGTTTAAAGGTTAGATATAGAATACATAGAAATTTAGAAATATTAAAGGAAAAATAAATTGAGGTATTAAAAATTGAAAAAATGAAAAAGCTTTGTTTTTGACATTTTGCCTTTCATCACTACTACAGGTGTTGCCCTGTATGTACAGTGGCAAGGCAATTTCTTCCATTTCTTCCCCAGGGTCTATCTCCTTTCTTTCTTTCTTTCTTTTTTCCCCCTGATTATTAAGTTTCTCTTGACATAAGTTTTAGGTCACAGTAATTCATGTATACAATATATGGTACTCTGACATATACAACATCAAACCCTTTGTCCCTTCCCCAACAGTGATCTTTTTACATGTTCATATTACATTTGCTGCAGCTAATGTACAGATATTGAAACGAGAGTTTTCAAACATGGTTCCATTTGGGTTTACATCATGTTTATATTTTAGACTATACAATTTTCTAAATTTTTAGTTATCTTATGTTTTACATTATGGTTTACATTTTAGCCTATAGGCTTTTACACATTTTTAGTGTAATTTAACATGACCTATATCCATTATGGCATGACCTTGTGGAACACTTCCATTGTCCCACAGTTACCCCGATTCCATGTATTTAACACCTCTTTCCCCTTCCCCTCAGGGCCCACCATGACAATCAATCTTCATTACTTGAAGGACCATATTCAGAGATACTTGCAAAAATGTTGAGGGCTTGACATACTTGACTGCCCTAACCTATTGGGAGCCACTGATTGTCTCAAGTGATACAATTCCCTCTGCTTGAGAACATCAGTCCTCCCCAGGATGTGGGCATACCTTCACTCTCATTATATGAGTCTCCACCCAATGATATAATCCACTATGACAAAATGAGCACTCACACACTCCCCAGAACCTTGCCCTGTGTCAGATGCCCTGCCTTAGGCATCCCAAACAGGCAACTTTCCATATTACATTCTCTAAAGAGCTTTCTCTGCACCACAATTTCAACCACATACCTGACAATCTCCCATGAACAAATGTTCCCCTCCCCCTCTCCCCAATTTCTTGGGCAATCTGACCCATCCTCCCATCCCTAGTGCCCCTAAAACCTACACACCCCCACCCAAAGTTATCCCTACACCCCATTTTATCCCTTCCCTTTACAAATATTTACCTCCAGCTTATCATAGATTTCACCCAAGTAGCTGTCAACTCACAACCTTCCTCTACCCTCCTACTACCTTAAAGTTTATCATCCAATCTCTAGCTCTCTGAGACAGCTTGGTTTACTTATCTCATTTCAGAGAGGTCATGTAGTATTTATCGTTCAATTCCTGGGTTGCTTCACTCAATATAAGGTTCTCAAGATTTCTCCATGTTATCACGTGTGTTTTTTACTGTATTTGTTCTTATAGCTGAATAGTATTCCATTGTATGTATATACCACATTTTATTTATCCATTCATCTGTTGATGGGCATTTGGGTTGATGCCAAGTCTTGTCAATAGTGAATAGTGCTGCTATGAACATTGGTGTGCATATATCAGTTTGTGTCCTTGTTTCAGATCTTCTGGGTATATACCTAGCAGTGGAATTGCTGGGTCATATGGCAAATCTCTAGCTAGTTTTTTGAGAAATCACCAAACTGTCCTCCAAAATGGCTGGATCCTTCTGCATTCCCACCAGCAGTGGATGAGGGTTCCCATTCCTCTAAATTCTCTCCAACAATTGTAGTCTTCTGACTTTTTGATAGCTGCCAGTCTTATGGGAGTAAAATGGTATCTCATTGTTGTTTTGATTTGCATTTCCCTAATAGCTAGGGATTTTGAGCATTTTTTCATGTTTTTTAGCCATTTGTATATTATCTTTGGAGAAGTTTCTGTTCAAATCTTTTTCCCATTTTTTAAATGGGCTGTTTTTCTTTTTATTTTCAAGATAGAGGAGTTCTTTATATATGCAAGATATAAGTCTCCTATCAGAAATATGGTTATCAAATATTTTTTCCCATTGTGTAGGCTCTCTTTTCACTTTCCTGACAAACTCTTTCGAGGGGCAGTAGGCTTTAATTTTTTTTTCTTTCATAATTGAGATTTGTATTGGTTGTTTTGAAGATCAGCACAGACACTATGAACAATTTTTACACAATTCTTATTGTACATAGCAAAACCCTAAAAAGCCATGTAGATGTTTTTCTAAAGTTATTCCAGTGACTTTCCAGCTTAAAATTTAGAGGCAAGTTTTCCTTAAGAGAATATCAAGTACCAATATTTTCAAATGTTGATAAACTGTTACATCTTTAAGTCCCACAAATTCACAATACCATACACACTACATACATTTCCAATCTTTTACTACACATTAACAAAATTATTAGAAAAACTGGGCGACCAAGACCAAGGATGTTACAGAGTTCTGAAAGGGAGAGCCAACATCAGGAAGTGGTTTTAAGAAACATGCTACTAAAAAACATGGGGATAAAAGTAATTTAAAATGTTCAACACATATTAAATGCATAACTTTGATTCTAAATCACCATTTAGTATGTGTTGTATTAAAGGGTATAAAATCTGCCACCCCCAGTGGAATGTTGACACCCAAGACAGTCAAAGCCTCCCATAATTCAATATCCCACTATATTCTGGTTGTACCAAAAAATAAACAGCCAGCAAATGATTTCCCCTCTTTAAAAAAAAAACATTTACACTTATAAAAGGGGGATGCGGTGGGATTCCAATCGCCTTCTTAAAATGTTTCTTTTAGATCTACTAAAAAACTTGCATTTACAGCTGATAAAAATATTCCTCTGGATTGTACAAGAAGGGAGAAACAGGGACCACTGATAAGACATGGTGTATGGTATTAACCATACTTGGCTTCTTTCTCTCCTGCATCATCAGAGGCTGGACTCTCCTCATTTTTAGTTTCTCCATTTTCTGCAGGTAAATCTTTAATTTCTTGGTTAGTCACTTCAGCTTGTTTTCCCTTTGCTCCCCTTTTTCCTTTTGGTTGCACTTTTTTGTCTGAAGATTTATCCTTTCCCGCTGCCTTTTTTGGCTTCTCTTCCACTTTCACAGGAGCGGGTTTGGCGGATAGCCTCATGGCCCTCCTCTTGTGCTCCTCCTTCCCCACCGCTTCAGCCAAGCTGAACTTCCTCTTGGGCATCTTGGCGGTGCTCTGGGACTTGGCATTCCGAGAGCCTTCACGAAGCTGGGCTACTGGCCACTACCACTCCTCCAGCTGCCCGAGTTGTGGGGACAACAGCGGGGTCCAGAAGGCTTTAATTTTGAGGAAGTCCCATTTATCTATTTGTTCTTTTGCTGCTCATGCTTTTGGTGTGAAGTTCATGAAGCCGTTTCCTATTACAAGGTCCTGTAGATGCTTCCCTACTTTGCTTTCCAAAGTCTTTACGGTCTTGGGTCTTATATTTAGGTCTTTGATCCATCTTGAGTTGATCTTTGTATAAACTGTAAGTTGATAATCCTCTTTCATTCTTTAACATATGGATATCCAGTTCACAAGGCACCATTCTTGAAGAGGCCATTCTCTCTCAGTTGAGAGGGTTTGGTGGCCTTGTCAAATCCCATATGGTTGTATACATGAGGATCTATATCAGAACTCTCAATTTGGTTCCATTGGTCAATGTGTCAATCCTTGTGCCAATACCATGCTGTTTTCACTACCATAGCTTTGTAGTATGTTTTGAAGCCACGTAGTGTGATTCCTCCAATTTCATTTTTCTTTTTCAATATGCCTTCAACTATTCAGGGCCTCTTTCCTTCCCAAATAAATTTCATAGTTTCTCTAGTTCATTAAAGAAAGATGTGTTGATTTTTTATGGGATTGCATTGAAACTGTAGATCAGTTTTGGTAGGATAGACATCTTAATAATATTTAGTCTTCCTATCCATGAACAGGGAATATTCTTCCCTTTATTTAGGTCTTCTTTGACTTCCTTGAACAGTGTTGTGTAGTTTTCTGTGTATAAGTCTTTTACCTCTTTAGTTAAATTTATTCCTAGGTATTTGATATTTTTATTTACTACTGTGAATGGTATTTGATTCCTGATTTCCTCCTCTGCTCATTATTGGTGTACTGAAATGGTACTGATTTTTGTGCATTTATCTTGTAACCTGAGACTTTACTGAACTCATTTATAAGTTCTAGAAGGTTTGTTGTAGACATCTCAGGGTTTTCTATGTATAGGATCATATCATCTGCAAATAGGGAAATTTTGACTTCTTCCTTTCCAATGTGGATGCCTTTTATGTCTGGTTCTTGCCTCAGTGTTTGAGTAAGTACTTCTAAGACTATGTTAAACAGAAAGGGTGATAGTGGGCACTCTTGTCTTGTTCCTGATCTTAGAGGGAAAGATTTTAGGATTTCACCATTGTAAATGATGTTAGCTGTAGGTTTTTCATATATACTCTTTATCATATTCAGAAAGTTTCCTTCTCTTCTGATCTTTTGCATTGTTTTTATCAAGAAAGTGTGCTGTATTTGTCAAATGCTTTTTCTGCATCTATAGATATAATCATGTGATTTTTTTCCCTTCAATCTGTTTATATGGTGTATTACATTGATTCACCTTCTTATGTTGAACCATCTTGCATACCCAGAATGAACCCCACTTGGTCATGGTGTATAATTTGTTTAATTGTGATGAATATGATTAGCAAGTATTTTGTTGAGGATTTTCATGTCAAGGTTCATTAGAGAGATTCATCTGTATTTTCCCTTTCTTGTGTTGCCTTTATTTGGCTTGATACTAGAGTAATGTTGGCATCACAGAATGAGTTAGGCAATGTTCCTCCTGTTTCAATTTTTTTGGAAGAGTTTAAGCAAGATTGGCATTAGTTCTTTCCAGAATGTTTTGTAGAATTCACCTGTGAAGCCATCTGGTCCAGGGCTTTTATTAGTTGCAAGGTTTTTAATGACTGATTCTATCTCTTGTGATTCATTTGTTGAGATCATCAACTTCTTCTTTTGTCAATGTAGGCTGCTCATGTGTTTCTAGAAATTTGTCCATTTCCTCTAAATTGTTGTTTTTGTTGGAATATAGTTTTCCAAAGTTTCCTCTTATGATAGTCTTTATTTCTGTGGGATCAGTGGTGATATCTCCTTTCTCATTTCTTATTTTGTGTATTTGCATCTTCTCTCTTCTTTGTTAATCTAGCTAAGGGTTTGTCAATTTTATGGATTTTCTCAAAGAACCAGCTTTTGGTTTTGTTTATTTTTTCAAGTGCTTTCTTGTTTTCTATTTCACTTAGTTCTGCTCTTATCTTTGTTGTTTCTTTCTTTCTTTCTTCTTCCTTCGGGGTTAGTTTGTTGTTTTTTACCTAATTCCTCCAAGTGTGCATTTAGTTCTTCAACTTTAGCTCTTTCTTCTTTTTTGATATATGAATTTATGGCTATAAATTTCCCTCTCAGTATTGCTTTTGCTGCATCCCATAAGTTTGGATATGTTGTGTTATCATTTTCATTAGTTTCAAGGTCGTTATTAATTTCTTTTGAGATTTCCTCCTTGACCCACTGTTTTCTAAGAGTGTGTTGTTTAACTTCCAAATCTTGGTGCCAAATCTGGGTACCTGCCCTTGCAGATTTCCAGGTTCATTCCACTGTGGTCAGAGAAATTATTTTGGATGATTTCTATCTTTCTGAATTCACTGAGACTTTTTCTGTGGCCTAGCAAGTGGTCTATATTGGAGAATGATCCATGTGCACTTGAGAAGAATGTATATCCTGTTATATTTGGATGTAATATTCTGTATATGTCTATTAGGTCCAGCTCCTCTAATATATTGTTCAAAGTCTTTGTTTCTTTAATGATTCTCTTCTGAGATGTTCTGTCCAAAGTTGATAGTGGTGTATTAAAGTCCCCCACTAAAATTGTAGAGGCATCTATTCCTTCACTTCAGTGTTTGCCTCACATATTTGGAGGCCCCCTTGTTAGGAGCATAAATGTTTATGATCATTCTTTCTTCTTGAAAGATTATCCCTTTCACTTCACTAATATGTAGCATCCATCTTTGTCTCTCACAACTGGTTTGCATTTAAAGTCTATATTGTCTGATATTAATATAACTACTCCTGCTCTTTTTTGGTTATTGTTTGCTTATAAGATTGTTTTCCAGCCATTCACTTTCAACCTCCTTCAGTCCCTGGGTCTAAGATGTGTTTCTTGAAGGCAGCATAGGGATGGATCATATTTCCTTATCCAGTCTTCCAGTCTGAGTCTCTTTAAAGGTGAGTTTAATCCACTGACATTCATTCAGTGTTATCACTTTCAAGGAATTACTTACACTAGCCATATTTTCTTGGGATTTGTGTTTGTCATTCTGTTTGATTTTCTTTTTCTGTTTTTGTCTTTTAGTTGCTCTTACACTCTCCTCCACCTCTGTCTCTCTTGTTTTTTTCTTTCTTCCTGCACAACTCCTTTAGTATTTCTTGAAGGGCAGGATTCTTGTTGGCATAGTCTCTTAATTTCTGTTTATCTATGAGTATTTTGAACTCTCCATCATTTTTGAATTCTCACTTTGCTGGATACAGTATTCTCGGTTGGAAATCTTTTTCTCTTAGTACCTTGACTACGTCATACCACTGTCTTCTTGTCTCCATGGTTTCAGATGAGAAATCAGCACTTAATCTTATGGAGCCTCCTTTGTATGTGATGGTTCTCTTTTCTCTTGCTGCTTCTAGTATTTTCTCTTTGTCTTGTGCATTGGATAACTTAACAAGTATATGTCTTTGGGTAGGCCTGTTGGGATTTATGCTGTTTGGGGTTCATTGTGCTTCCTGGACATGAACATGCATCTCCCTCAATATATTTGGGAAGTTTTCAGCCATTATTTCCTCCAACACTCTTTCCATCCCCTTTCGCTTCTCTTCTGCTTCTGGATGCCCATAATATGTATGTTTGCATATTTTGCATTGTCATTCAGGTCCCTTAGCTCCTGCTGGATTTTTTCTATCTTTTTATCGACCAGTTCTACTATCTGTTTGATTTCAGATGTACTGTCTTACACATCACTTAATCTCTCCTCTGCCTCTTCAAGTCTGCTGTTATTTGCTGAGAGTGTATTTTTTATTTCTTGAATTGTGCTGTTCTTCACCATCATATCCATTATATTTTTGAGTATGATTGTAATTTCTTTTGTATTCTCTCCAATTGTTTTCTTCATATTCTTAATCTCTTCCTTCACCTCATCAAATTTGTCCCCAATATATGTTTTGAGGTCTTTAATTATTTGCTCAATGTTCTGCTCTTCTTCCTGGTTTTTAGTTTGTTCATTGGATTAGGCCATGTTTTCCTGATTATTGGTTTGGTTTGTAGTTTTTTTGTTGCTGTCTGGTCATCATTTTATCTTGTTGGGTTTAGTCAGTTGCTTAGCTTCTTTGTCTAGTTTAGAGTTTAATTAGTTGTTTTTGTGTGCATGTTAAGTCTCCTCTTTGTCACTTTGTTCTTCTTATTCTATTTCCTTGTTGTTGGCTAGGTTCACTTGAAAGAAAATATTAGGGCCAGAGAAAGCAAAAGGAGTAAGAAAAGAAAATTAATAATAGTAGTATTGGTAGTAAATATTAACAGAGGAGCCATGTGAGATATAGGAGAATGAATATTAGACTTATGTAAGGTGTGTAGAGTTATAACAGTAAGAAAAGTAGAGTACATAAAAATCAAAATAAGGGGAGGAATACAGTGTGAATTAAAAGGCCTGTGTGTTCAGGAGAGAGGGAAAGAGAAAAGAGAGGACAATAATATAAAGAGTGAGTATATGGCAGAAAACAGAACAAAGATATTAGTAATAAAAATTTTAAAAATAGGGGGGCAAACAAAGAGAGGTATAATGTAAGAGAAACAATCAATGATGGAGGATAGAAAGATGTAGAGGAAAGGGAATAGTGTTGGTGGCCAAAACCAATACACACAGAAAAGAGTAAAGGGAGGATGAGGAAATACAGCAAATGTGAAACTCTCCCTGCAGCACCTAATGTAAGAAGAATAAGAAAGCAGAGAAAGAAAGAAAAAAGGGAAAAAGGGAGTGTGGAAGTAAGCAGGAAAAAGAAAAAGAGAAAAAAAAAAAGAAAAAAGAAAGAAAAAAGGGCCTTGGGGAGATAAAGAGGAAGGAAAAACAAGGGAAAACCAAGCAAATGCTAGGGAAAGTTTCAAGCAAGGAATTCTTTTTGTAGTTAAATAAAACGCTTAGGGATCTGATGTTCCCCCTGTTCTCCCTTCCTCACTTCCCTCTCTCCCAAGCAGCAGGAAAGTTGCCTGAGTGGTCTGGTAGAGAGTTCAAGTGGGTCCTTGTTGAATCAGCTCCACACAGAAAACAATGACTCTTAATTTCCAGAGAGAGAGCACCCACACCTCACCAGGAACCCCAAGTATGCTATTGGAGGCTTGGAAAGCAGCTCCTACAGTCCCTCTCCTTTAGGTGTGCTATGAGAGGGCTTGTTGACTTTCTGACTCCACCTTCTCCCAGGCCAAGTTTCCTATCCCAGGGTATTTAGGTGAATCCAGCTTTCTTAGCAGATTCACCACTCTTCTCTTCCCAGACTCTCCTCAAGCCAGCCGGTATGCTCCTCCAAGTGCAAGGAAAGAAAAAAAGAAAAGAAAAAAGGTGAGGGTAAACACCAGAAAATCGAACCCACACTAGTCAGACCCCCCCCCCCCCCACTTTGACCCCTACCGAATCTCTACCACCCACAGAGTCGGTCCAAATCTGGAGGGTTAAGGCAATCCCGGACCTCTGGGAGTGCTGGACTTGGGAAAGGGAAGTCCAGGACTCTGCAGACCCAGGGCACACAGGTTCATGGAACACAGGCTGTGGGGGTTTAGGGGACACTGACCTGGGGACCATGCATTTGGGGACCATGGGGTCCAGGAACACCACTGCACAATGAACAATTCCCAAGAAACACTGTGGCCACCAGCCCCAGGGGGACGGGTCCTGCCAGTCCACAGCTGCCTACCTCTGTACTTGTAATCTGCAATTCTACCTTTAGCAAGCACAACCTCTGCCACTGTCTCTACAAATTGGTGTCCACACACCCTCCACCCTGCAAGACTCCAAGACAGCCTGCTCCAGCAAGACTCCAACCCCATTTGGCTGCCTCTTTGCAGGAGAGACCATAAGGTGCACTCACTCAGATGCCATCTTGTACTGCCTCCTCCCATTTCCTTTTAGCTCTCTTGATTTTGCTTTATATATTGTGATTTTTATCTTATTATGCCCATAAAATGTCTATGGAATTCATTTCAATAAATATTTATAAACAAATTTTATAATGTGTCATCTTAAAGTTGACTATTTTTGTAAGGATTTGGTCTCCAGATTACATTGCACAAATGGGGTATTAATTGTTGTCTGAAGAGTAAAATATAAGAACCTCTGCTTAGCGTGAAATATGAACTAGGCCTAGAGCTGCAGGGTGCCTAAGAGTTACCTCCTGAGAGCCTCCATGTTGCTCAAATGTGACCACTCTCTAAGCCACACTCAACATATAAATGCATTTCCTTCCTCCCCAGCATGGGACATGACTCCTGGGGATGAGCCTCCCTGGTACCAAGGAACTACTTCCAAGCACCAGCTGATGATGTAACTAGAAAAAGGCTTTGAATAAAAGAGTCAACTCAGACTAGCAGAATATCTCAGGCTACAGGTAATATCAGGTGTTAAAACCTGCTCTTTTTTTAAGAGATTTATTTATTTTTTATTTTATTTCTCCCCCACCCTTCCCACCCCAGTTGTCTGCTCTCTGTGTCTATTTGCTACACGTTCTTCTTTCACCACTTCTGTTGTTGTCAGTGGCATGGAAATCTGTGTTTTCTTTCTGTTGTGTCATCTTGTTGCATCAGCTCTCCATGTGTGTGGTGCCATTCTTGGGCAGGCTGCACTTTCTTTCATGCTGTGTGGCTCTTCTTATGAGGTGCACAACTTGTGCATGGGGCTCCCCTATGCAGGGACAGCCCTGCATGGCATGGCACTCCTTGCACACACCAGCATTGTGTGTGGGCCAGCTCCACATGGGTCAAGGAGGCCCAGGGTTTGAACCACAGACTCCCATGTGGTAGACAGATGCCCCAACCACTGGGCCAAGTCCACTTCCCTTAAAAACTGCTTTTTGGCCTTGGATAAAAAAGGGGAAATGGAAAGGACAAATGAGTTCATAAGGTTATTTGTATCCAAAAAAAAGAGCCACATGGTCATCAGAGGGGTTGTGCTTATGCATGCCTCAGCAGGGTCGCAGAGATAGCCAAAGTTGATACAAGACCAGATACTGGTTCTCCTGAGGGCTACAAAGACCTACAGGATCTATGGTCATGGAAGATGACTCTGGAGTTCTGTGCCATGTCAGTTGGCCCTACTTTGTAGTTTGTGTTCCTGAGCATGAAGGAGTTGAACTCAGATGTGAACTTTCTACACATGCCTCTTCTGTCACTTTTACTGGACCTGTGGTTGATGCTGGGGTTGGTGTATACTCAGGAGACCCGAATCTCTGGACTGTCCATGTGACAGCCATGCCCTGAGCCTCAGCAGACTTGAAATTCCTATCCTCTGGTTTATTGAACTTACTCCTGTCAGCTAACAGGGATGTGAAGAAGGTCAACCACCACACCAGGGAACCAAGAGTGCCTACAATTGCAAGCAGGAGAATTGCATCCATATTCCACTTGGAATCTAAGCCCCTCCTTGATATAGAGGTGGAGTGGATATAACCACCCCATGGTCCACAGGATGGAGGAATAGAGTATGGGTTAGAGTGGACTTACTGGTATTCTACTCTGGATCTATTGTGATTAGTAATGGAAGAAATTGTAGCATTGATATGAGAAGGTGGCCACGGTAGCTGCTGAGGGTAGGGAGAGGGAAGAAGAGATATGATGTAGGGGCATTTTCAGGACTTGGAGTTGTCCTGGGTGGCACTGCAGGGACAGATGCTGGACATTGTATGTCCTGCCATGGGCCACCGGGTGGACTGGGGGAGAGTGTAAATTACAGTATAAACCATTATCCATGTGGTGCAGCAGTGCTACAAAAGATATTCACCAGATGCAATGAATGCGCCATGATGATGAAAGAGGTTGTTGATATGGGAGGAATGGGGGGGGATATACAGAGACCTCATGTTTTTTTAATGTAACATTTTTTTAAAATAGAGAAAAAAGAAACGTCTTCTTAATGTATTGTGCTGTCATTTTATAAAATAACAGCATTTACATTTCACTTGCTACATGTTTTCCTACAACACAATAATGTAAAAATGCATAGTCTCATATGTAGGAATATTCCATGGATGTTCATTTTTATTAATATATGATAACCAAACAGAATCTCAGGAGAGAAAGGAGGGTAGTATTTTTTCAGGGCATCAAGAATTTTATAATGAATTATTAAGTGTTGCCTGACCACCAGGTGGAAAATTATTTCAATTTTCATTTTACACAGTATGACTTTTGGTACTGATTTTATTTTAAAAGCAACATATAATTTCTCTGTAATCGTCACATTTTCACAGGTTATGTATATAATTTTTCCAACAACTAAGATATCCCCTTTTAATTTTTCCTTTTTATTGTTCAACTTGTCTTTGCCATTTTTAATAGATTCTTAGACACTTTCTGGTTTCATTGTTTATTCAGTAACCTAGATTAAATAATCAACCAAGTGATTTACAATACCACCACCTTTATTTTATTTATAATTTATTTTTTATATTATATATATATTACATACTGCAATTCTTATTGAAACTGGAAATTGGGAAGTTAATATAAGCAATACTAAAAGAGTAGGTAATTGAAAGGTCAATGACACGACCTTTAAAAATGTAAGTGTTCAATGTCAGATTTTTTGCCTCAGATAGTGCATTGCTGCATGGAGCATTTCCTCCAGCACAATACCTGATCATAATGAGATTCAGTTTCCCACCACCCCAATCCACACTACAAATTCAGGTTCAAAATTCACCACCACAATTGAGCTTTTTGAAGACCACATGATCCATGGGATACCATTTTCTGGGTCCTTTATTAAATCCTGATGATCCAAAAATAAAACAACTCTCCACTGATGTCCTACATATTCATTATTAGAGGGCCATGAGAACCTTTCAACACTATTCCACATTCCTCCATATTTTAATGTACTCAACAGTATATAATTAACACTATTCCACATTCCTCCATATTTTAATGTACTCAACAGTATATAATTAACTTCAAATAATTATTATTCACTGTGATCTGTGTTTCAACCTCTCTAGAAGTATAAAATATCTGTATTGCCCCAGTTTCTACTCAATGTCAGCATATACTTTGCATTAGTCAGGGTTCTCTAGGGAAACAGATCAACAAGAGGTATCTGTCAATACTATGCAATTTTATAAGGGCCTCTCACATGGCCATGGAGATCCACTAGTCCAGGTTCTACAGGCAGGCTGCAACCAGGGGCTCTGATGAAAGTCCAGTGAAGGTTCTTGATGAGTTCTGGGAGACATTGGCTGTCCAATGGCAAGCTGTGAAATTCTTATTCAATGCTGGAATCCCTTCCACTTTTAAGGCATTTAACTGATTAGATAAAGTGTCATCCATTGATGGCAATCTCCCTGATTGATATAATTTTAATCAGCTATCTATGATTTACCACAGCAGCAAAGTCAATGGCGATTTAAGTCCATAAATGCCCTTGTATTTCAGTTAGCCCATTGCTTGCTTTACCAAACAACCGGGCACAATTACCTGGTCCAGTTGACACATTAGCCTAACCATCACAGTCCATCCCTTGTCAACTTGGCAATCATACACTTTACCTTAAACCATAGTCTCTAAGTAAAAACAATAACAAAACATGCATATATATATCCACCTAAGAATGCTCAATCCTCCTGAGTACAACCAGAAATACATTAATTCTATAGAGAATAGGGTGCAAGATCTTGGGTAATATTCACCCTTAAACTTGACATCCTCAAATATTATGACATGAAACTGATCCAACTTGTTATATGATAAGGGAAAAGTTTGGGAAGAAGACAAAGAAATTCATGTTGTGTACATATACAATCATCATCACAATGAAACAAGGAAGAGTCTTAACCATTACAGTCCTCATTTCTGCAACTGTTCACATGGTCAAAGTTCATATTTATCACTACCTTCTTCCACTACCCATTCCATGTTCCCATTACTTTCAGCTAGCACTTCAGCTGCCCATTGTTCTTTGCCTGGTGAGGTGACCCATGGTGAGGCGACCCAAACTTTCATTCCTGAAGATTCTGGGCCATTGTTAGTTCTACTTAGATTGGATTGTTGCAATTTCCCATTGACTTTAATCATAGGGTATGGCAATAGTAGGAGATGTCCTAGAGGATCTCCTGTATTCCAGGCAAACTATTCTTTACCCCCATGTAGATGCAGTCCTATTTCCCCTTGATACTCAGGATCAATCACCCCAGTCAATACAGAAATTCCCTTCTTTACCTGTTGATTCAGAGGGAAGAGCCTAAAGTGGCCAGGTGGCAGTCTTAACTTCCAGTTCAATGGAATCACTGCTGTGTTCCCTGGTGGCAGCACTCCTCCTTTTGGGACTAAAACCTGTAGACCAACAGAACTTGACGTTGCAGAGATAGGAAGCAAAAATCTTCCTAGTGGGTCACTAGGGGTAATAGTGAGTGGTGTCACTCTCATTTCCACCCTTTGTTTCCTGTACCCACGGATCCTGGTTATAGCAGAAAGAGCACCATGGTGTGGATGCTGATTTAGAGCATACACAGCCTCCTGGAGAACATTAATTCAGCTCTGCAAGCTATTGTGACCTAGTTCATGCCATAATTGAGTCTCCAAAGCACATTTCACCTTTCTATCAATCCAGCTGCCTCGAGGTGATGGCGAATATTAAGACCAGTGAATTCCACTGGCATGTGTCCATTCCCACATATCATTTGCTGTGAAATGGGTTCCTTGATCAGAGACAATGCTGTGTAGAATGCCATGGGGGTAGATAAGACATTTAGTAAGTCCACAGATAGTAGTTTTGGAAGAAGCATTGCATACAGGAAATGCAAACCCATACCAGAGTATGTGTCTATTCCAGTTAAAGCAAATCACTGTCGCTTCCATAGTGGAAGTTGCCCAATGTAGTCAACCTGCCACCAAGTAGCAGACTGGTCATTTTGGTGCCATATGAGTGTGGGGCTCTGCTGCTGACAGACTGGCCACTAAGCAGTGGCTTTAGCTAAGTCAGCCTTGGTGAGGGGAAATCCATGTTGCTGAGCCCATGCATAACCTCCATCCCTACTTCCATATATACTTTGTTCATGAGTTCATTGGACAATGACAGAAGTGGCAGGGGAAAGAGGCTGAGCATTAGCCACAGAGCAGGTCATCGTATCCACTTGATTATTAAAAATTTTCCCCTGCTGAAATCACCCTCTGGTGAGCATTCATGTGGGACACTAATATTTTCATGTTTTTTGCCCACTCAAAAAGGTCTATCCACATAACTCTTCCCCAGTCTTCTTTGTCACCAATTTTCCAATCATGTTCCTTCTAAGTCCCTGACCATCCAACCAAACCATTGGCAATAGCCCATGAATCTGTACAAATGCACCTCTGGCCATTTCTTCTTCCAAGCAAAATGAACAACCAGATGCACTCCCAAAGTTCTGCCCAGTGGGAGGATTTGCCCTTACCATTATCCTTCAGGGATCTCCCAGAAAGAGGTTGCAGTGCTGCATCTGTCCACTTTAGCATTGTACCTGCATATCATGCTGACCCATCTATAAACCAGGTCAGATAAATCAAGGGGGAAATGGAAAGAACAAATGAGTTTATATGGCTATGAGTCTCAAAAAGCCAGGAGGTTATCAGAGGGATATCAGAGACAGATAAAGTAGATACAACCCCAGGTATTGGTTCTTCTCAGGGCTACAAAGACCCACAGGTTTTATGGTCATGGCAGATGGAGTTCACTGCCATGTCAGTTGGCACTTCTTTGGAGTTGGTGTTTCTGTGTGTTGGAGCTGGACTCAGATGTGATCACTTTTCACAAGCTTTTCCTGTTACTTTACCAGAATTGTAGTTGGTGCTGGGGCTTAAGATATACCCAGGGGATCTGAACATCTGGACTGACCATATGATAGCCAGACCCTGAGCCTCAACAGACTTCAGCTCCTACACTCTGATTTATTGTACTGACCCCACTCAACTAACGTGGAGTTGAAGAATGTCAACCACTACACCATGAAGCCAAGAGTGCCTATGACTGAAAGCAGGAGGATTGCATCCAGCATCCATGTGGAATCTAAACCCCCTCTTGACATAGTTGTGGAATGGACACAACCAATCCAAGGTCCACAGGATGGAGGAATAGAATATGGATTAGAGTGGACTTACTGGTATTCTATTCATGAACTATTGTGATTAGTAATCGAAGAAAATGTGGCATTGGTGTGGAGAAAGTGGCCATGGTGTCTGCTGGGTGTGGGGAATGGGAGAAAGAGATGAGATGTGGATGCATTTTTGGGACTTGGAATTGTCCTGGGTGGTGTTGCAGGGACAACTACTGGACACTGTAGGTCCTCCCATGGCCCACTGTATGGAATGTGGGAGAGTGTGGGCTATGATGTGGACTATTGACCATGAGGTGCAGTGATGCTCAGAGATGTATTCACCAAATGCAATGAGTGTGTCATGATGATGGAGGAGAATGTTGCTATGGGGGGAGTAGTGGGGTGAGCAGGGTGGGGGATATATGGGACCTCATATATTTTTAATGTAATATTTTAAAAAATGAATTAAAAAAAAAAAAACAGGTCAGATTTTTCTCATCACCAGTCAACTGGTTGTAAGGAACTTCCCAAGTAGCCAAAGCTGTGGGCTGGGAAAGAGAAGGTAACATAGCAGAGGTGGTCACCATGGGCATTTGGGCTACTTCCTCTTGTAACTTGTGCCTTCAGGAACCCCTCAAGCCCTATCTCATATATACCACTTTCACTTTATTATGGAGTGCTGCTGTGCATGCCCAACTTTATGGTTTAATGGATCACACAATACCCAGCTCATGATAGGCAATTCAGGTCTCAAGGTAACTTGATGGGACACAGTTAAGTATTCAGGCTCTACTAAGGCCCAGTAGCAGGCCAAAAGCTGTTTCTCAAAAGTGGAGTAGTTATCTGCTGACCTGGCCAACCCGCAGGTCAAATGAACTGGCATCTGAAAGAGGGAGTGGGAATTGGGGGACAAGAGGTGAGAGAAACAGAGACAAGACAGGATTCTGATCAAGTCTCCATTTATTGAGGGTAGAGCACCAGAATATATACTAAGGGGAGGGTATTAGCAGGGGGTGATAGGCTGATGAAGCAGCTCTTCCATATAAGGCAAGAAAATGCTGTTACATCACTTGCTATAGGTTGTGAGTCTTCAATGCTGCTCATGGCTTCAACATCTTGTTGCACAGGCATGACACTTTTTGCCCGGGAAACTTGGGAAAGGGGAAGAAAAAGGCAGAAGCACAGGGGTGGAGTAGGCATACTTATGAAAACCGCCATGTTGCTGGAGACCGCAAATGCACGTAGCTCCGGGCGGCTCCCCACAGGTCCCCCTTCTTTATTATATTTTATGAAGCACCCTGAGTTCGGGGGAAACTGTGCCTGTCTTAGGTCGGGGCATGCAAATGGTTAGGCAGATTGCCTTACCCGTTATGGAGAATGCAACAGCGGCAAAAGGCTGTGTCTCTGTCTTAGGTGGCTCTGCCATGGAACCGATCACACCCAGTTGCCCGTCATTGGCTATCCAGTTCATCACCTCAGAACCTGACAGGGTTCATATGTATTTGAGAACTGCTGCCAGCAGTCAGGGTGCTCCCATTTTGGTTATAATGTGTGGAGGCCAGAGGGAGGTGTGGTACACATGGCGTTCTCTTACTGCAGTTTCATAATGGAGGTTTGGGGAGGTGAAAGCAAGAGGAGGAGAGAGAAACATGAGGGAGCTGTAGAAAGGATGGGCTCTTCAGTCACAAGCAGCTGGTGCTGGCGGATGTGGTGTGCAGCGTTGGCCGATACACTTAGGTTGTACTAAAGACTCGGAGTGCCGGCGTCACAGAAGGATTCCAGGGGGGCTGTACAGCCGCATGGGTTTTAGCGTTGGTTGCTCTCCTGCAAGAAAGCAGAGTTCATCTCAGGGAGAGTTCTCTACCCTGGATAGGTTGTTATTATCTATTTGTTTTACCAAACATTCCGGCAGCCCCTGGCTGCATCTAGTTCTTTGGAATAGATGCAAACTGATCCTCTGCCCCATATTAGGACAGGATCGGGTCCATGCCAGGTATTATCCATTGGGTCTTTCCATAGGACTCTGGCATGTTTTGTGCTGGTATTAGGGTGCCAGAAGCAGTCAGCAGTAGAATGTCCTTTTTTATCTAAGCTTAAAAAATTTAGAATAAAGAGAGAGTGGGATAATAGATTTTTGGGAGATCCTTTGATGGGGTACCACTCCCCCTTTTTTATTTTTTCTATGATGTTTTTTAGAGACAGATGTGCTCTTTTGACTATACTTTGGCCTTGGGGGTTATATGGAATGCCTGTGATGTGTTTTATGTCCAGATGTTGGCAGAAGGTGGCAAACATGTGACTGGTATAACCAGGGCCATTATCTGTTTTTATTTGTTGTGGGATTCCTAATACTGACATGGCAGTTAACACATGTGCAATAACGTTTTTTCTTGCTTCCACTGTTTGTGGGGTGGTGAAAATAAAGCCGCTAAAAGTATCAATAGTAACATGCACATATTTTAGATTACCACGTTCAGGAATATGAGTTATGTCCATTTGCCAGAGGGCATTGGGTATGAGACCTCGAGGATTCACTCCTAAATGAGGTGTAGGTAAAAGGGTTACACAGGAAGGGCATCCTTTAACAATCTGATGAGCCTGTTCTCTGGTAATTTTGAACATAAGCCTTAAAGTATGTGCATTAATATGATGTAATTGGTGAGCTTTAACAGCCTTGTTAAGATTATCCGAGTTGTTATGCATGCCCTGGTTAACATAGCACAGTAGCTGAGTGGCTTGATCGGCTAAATGGTTTCCTAGGGCAAGGGGACCGGGAAGATTGGAATGAGCTCTAAGGTGACCAATAAAAAAGGGGTGATTTCTTTTTTTTTTTTATTTCTTTTTTGAATAAGAGATTGTGGTTGAGTAAATAAGGTTGTTGATTCTGAGACATTCTTTATTTGAGCGGCAGTTTCAAGCAAAGGGACTGACTGAGCTATATAAGCGCTATCTGTGAAGAGATTGAAAGAGGCATCTCGGAATGTAGAGAATACAGCTATGACAGCTTGTAGCTCTGTAAGCTGTGCAGATTTGGAGTGGGTTTGAAACCAGACAGTTTTGTTATTAAATACATAAGCAGCCATTCCCAAGGAGGACCTGTCGGTGAATACTGATAGGGCTCCAGTGATGGGTTGGAGAGAAGTGGTGAAGGGGAAAATGAAGTCATGCGTACACAAAAATTGTAGTAGCTTATCATTGGGGTAATGGTTATCTATTTGTCCAGCATAAGATGCACAAGCAATAGGCCAGCTGTCAGTTGTCTGCAACAGCCAGCTGATTTGTTCCTTAGTATAGGGCTGAATAATGGTATTGGGTTCCTTACCAGAATAACGTTTGCCTTGCTCTCTCCCTAGGCGGACAATATCTGTGACAGCTTGGTAGTAAGGATAAATTACTTTAGCGGGTGACGTGGGTAAGTGCACCCACATTATGGGGGCTGTTTGCCAGAATACTGCCATGGGAGTGAGAGAAGTTTTGCATATGACAAAAAACAAGGGTTGGCTATAGTCCATGGTAATGACAAATTGTGATTGTATAGCTTGCTCGACTATTTTAAGGGCTTGGCGTCCTTCCAGAGTAAGACTTCTAGGGGAGTTGGGGTTAGAGTCTCCTTGTAATATGTTAAATAGGGGTTTTAAGTCTCCTGTGGTTAATTTTAAGTAGGGACAGAGCCAATTTATGTTGCCTAAGAGCTTTTGGAAGTCGTTTAGGGCTTTTGGTCTATCTAGTCTGAGGTTGGCCTTCTGGGTGGTTATTTTATTTCCTGCCGTATGAAACCCCAGGTAGGTATAAGGGTCTTGTAATTGTACTTTATCAGGGGCAATTTGAAGTCCATGTGCCTTTAAGGCTGTTTTTATATCATGGTAACATGTTAGGACATCTCGTTCCTTTTTACCAGCCATTAAAATGTCATCCATGTAGTGAATAACATAAAGATCTTTCCACATTGACCTTATTTCTCTTATGGCAGCAGCCACAAATTTTTGACATAAGGTAGGGCTCTTTGTCCTGCCTTGTGGCAAAACCTTCCAGTGATATCTCCTCATAGTTCTTTGAAATTCACAGAGGGAAGGCTAAATGCAAAGTGTTTTTGATTAGCTGGGTGTAATGGGATAGTAAAGAAACAATCTTTTAGATCTATGATAATTTTATAATATCCAAGGGGGATGGCTACAGAGGTTGGAAAACCAGGCTGCAAGGCTCCCATAGGTATCATTGTTTTGTTTACTGTTCTTAAATCTTGCAATAATCTCCATTTTCCAATTTCTTTTTTTTTTTTTAAAGATTTATTTATTTATTTAATTTCCCCCCTCCCCTGGTTGTCTGTTCTTGGTGTCTATTTGCTGCGTCTTGTTTCTTTGTCCGCTTCTGTTGTCATCAGCGGCACGGGAAGTGTGGGCGGCACCATTCCTGGGCAGGCTGCTCTTTCTTTTCACGCTGGGTGGCTTTCCTCACGGGTGCACTCCTTGCGCGTGGGGCTCCCCCACGTGGGGGACACCCCTGCGTGGCCCAGCACTCCTTGCGTGCATCAGCACTGTGCATGGCCAGCTCCACACGGGTCAAGGAGGCCCGGGGTTTGAACCGCGGACCTCCCATATGGTAGACGGACGCCCTAACCACTGGGCCAAAGTCCGTTTCCATCCAATTTCTTTTTAATGACAAAAATAGGAGTATTCCAGGGAGAGTCATTTTCTGTAATATGTCCTGCCGCTAACTGTTCCTGCACTAACCGCTGGGAGGCCTGTAGCTTGTCTGAGGATAAAGACCATTGATCAACCCATACAGGTTCATCTGAAAGCCAGGTGATTTGGTCTGTGTGGGGTACAGGAAGATCAATGACCCCTAGGCTAAATTTCCCAGGCCTTTTTTGTGGGTGTGTCCTGTGGCCGGTATGGGTTGAGTAATGCCTGTCTCAAGCTTTCCTAAGCCTTTTCCTGGCTTAAATCCCTGGGAAAGCATTTGAGCTGTGACTATATCATTGGGGCTACCCATATAGAGTCCCATTTAGGTAAGTAAATCTCATCCCCACAGATTGACAGGGAGGCCTTGGAGGACATAGGGCTGTATAGTTCCTTGATTTCCCTCCCTACCTTTCCAAGTCAAGAGCTTGGAACTTCTTTCAGGTTTTGGGTTTGCCCAATGCCCTGTAAGTTGGTTAAGGAGGGAGAAAGGGGCCAGGTGGATGGCCAATCAGCCTTTTTTAAGATGGTAACATCTGCCCCTTATCTCTTAGGCCTTCGAATTGTTTACCGTCAAGCCAAAGAGACATAGTAGGTTTGTGGGTGGTGATGGGGTGTACCCAGTATGCATCAGAGGAGCCGAATGCTCTATCCCTGCAGTCACTATCAATGGCAGTGTTGTTGGTGGGTATTAGGGGGAGTATTAGTAGTTGAGTGACCTGCTGCCCGGCAGGACAGGAAATAATGCTTTTTGGAGCAGAAGCCATAATTTTTATTTCTCCGGTGAAATCACTATCCACAACTCCAGGGGAAATGTGGAGGCCATTAATAAGGGAGCTGCCTCGCCCAATGATGAGGCCAAAAGTGCCTTTTGGTAGTGGGCGAAACATGCCTGTAGGCAGGGCTTGAACTCCCATAGGCAGTGTTAGTATTGTGTGGGAGGAGGTACAGAGGTCCAATCCTGTGCTCCCTGAGGTGGCTCTACAGAGGTCAGAAATAGATTGCAGCTGGCGGGAACAAAGCTGATTGCCCCATAAGTCTGATTGCTTGTCAGGGCCTGGGGCTGGCCCCTCCTACTGTTTCCCTGATAAGGAGGGAGTGGGCAACCTGAAGAATCGGTTCTTGATTTACATTCATTAGCCCAGTGTCTGCCCCTCTGGCACTGGGGGCAGGAGTTGGGAAGGGGGGGAGGCTTTTGGCTAGCAGGGGGGCGGCAATGACAATATCTGGCTAGATGGCCAGGGTTGCCGCAAGAGAAATAGGCCCTAGGTGCACAGGGCACCAGGGATGGAAGCACTTCTCTCAAGGCCACGGTGAAGGCTTGGTCCTGTTCAGAGGTGGCCTCCCTTATGGTGGCAGCTATAGCCAGGCCCTGCTGCTTTGTGGGGCCTATGTCTGAGCAAAGCTTAATGTAGCCAGAGAGATTTTCCCTTTTTCTATAGGGCCGGATAGCCACTTGGCAGGCTGCATTAGCATTTTCAAAGGCTAGTTGTTTTACATAGTCAGCATCAGTATTTGCATCACCAAACATTCTCTCAGCTTTGGTGCAAAGTCTACCTACGAAGTGGGAGAATAGTTCCTCAGGGCCCTGATGGATAGAAGTTAAGGAGGTAAGGGATTGTCCCTTGGTAGGCAGTCTTTTCCAGGCCTTAAGGGCTGTGGCACGGACTTGTTCAAAAAGTCCAGCATCATAATGCAACCGATTTGAGTTCTGCTTAAAATCTCCTGCACCGAGAAGCATGTCCTCGGTCCACCCATTCTCAGTTCTGAGATTCCGCTGTGTGGTTTGCTTGCAAAACTCACAATATTCTGCCTTCCAGAGGAGATAATCTCCTGCACTGAGAGCGGAGTGGGCAAGGGTGTGCCAGTCATGGGGGTGAGCCACCCATCAGCAATGTGTTCTAACAGGGAGAGGGTGTATGGAGCAGTAGGGCCACAGGTGGTGACCGCAGACTTAAGTTCCTTCAAGGTTTTGAAAGGGAAAGGGTTATAGATGCGCTCAGGCTCAGGTTCAACAGCAACCTCACTCCCCTCACCAGCCTCATTAGGGCTCCCAGGCCTCTCAATAACAGGGAATGAAAAAAGGGGTGGTTAGCAGAATTTGGCAGTTAGGGGATTTTTTAGAGGAGGGGTTAAGTTGAGCTGATGCTGCAGAGTTGTGCACTGAGATTGCAGATCCTTTCTCTTTTAAAAGAGAAAGCCATAACTTTAGATCTGCATTGGGATCTAGGCTAGTGGGGGTGGAAGTGGGGGGTGCATATGGGGGTGAGTGGAAACCAACAGAGCGTTCTTCAGCCTCAGGGTTGGAGTTATTGGAATCCGTACACGGGGCGTTAGGGTTTGGATTACTAATAACTCTCCACCTCTGATTAGGGCCAGCTCTTCCCTTAGAGCAAGGGGAAGGGGGACTCTCATCATCGCTATCTATTTTAATAGACACCAAGTCTGAATGGGGGGGGGTGGTATTTAGCAGGAATTTTTTGCCGGGGGAGATTTAGACCTGTCCTGTGCTAGGAGTTCCTCGCCTTTAGCAACTACTTGTGCAGCCAATACGTTGGTGTGGTGGATCGCAAAGAGGTCATTGATAACATTCCAGTGGAAGAAAGCAGTTATGGGAACTCTCTCAGGGCCAAAGGTTTTATAAAAGTCTTATAGAGCGTCCCCAACTCTACTCCACCACCTTTCATTTATGGTCTCTTCCTGAGGAAGCCACTGAGAGACTTCTCTCAAAAATCTAAAGAATTCTATTAGCTCATTAAATTTAACCTTTATTCCTCTCACCTTTAATGCCTCTCTGAGGCTCTTAATAAAAAGTTCATGCTCACACATTGCTTGCCCCATATTCACCGATCACTTACCGAGGCTTCGCAACCAGGAGGCAGGTTCACTCGTGGTGTCCTCTTATTACTCTCTGATTCTCCTTTTTGATTTCTGGACATTACACTTGGTCTGGCCGGACTGTCTGTTGGCATTCCTCACTGGATCCCTCATTTTCAGGTCCCTGTGTTTGGGCACCAATCGACCCAGCCCACAGGTCAAATGAACTGGCACCTGAAAGGGGGAGTGGGAATTGGGGGACAAGAGGTGAGAGAAATGGAGACAAGACGGGATTCTGATCAAGCCTCCATTTATTGAGGGTAGAGCATCAGAATATATACTAAGGGGAGGGTATTAGCAGGGGATGATAGGCTGATGAAACAGCTCTTCCATATAAGGCAATAAAATGCTGTTACACCACTTGCTATAGGTTGTGAGTCTTCAATGCTGGTCATGGCTTCAACATCTTGTGCAGGCGTGACACTTTTTGCCCGGGAAACTGGGGAAAGGGGAAGAAGAAGGCAGAAGTACAGGGGTGGAGTAGGCATACTTATGAAAACCGCCATGTTGCTGGAGACCACAAATGCTTGTAGCTCCGGGCAGCTCCCCACAATCTGCAGAGGATGGCAGTGCTTAGGCCCAAAATCCTAAGGGTCAGCATTGTGATTCTCCTGTAGGGGTCTGCCAAATACTCCAGATAGAACCTCTGTTCGCCACTGAAACTTCCAGCACCATTGGATCTGTTGGATCATATGGCCTAAGTGATAGTGCAACTTAACAGCAGCCTGGACCTGTCACAGAACCTCCTTTTGTTCCAGACCCCAATCAAAACTAGCAGCTTTTCTGGTGGCCTGGTAAATGGGTCACAGTAGCACACCCAAATGAGGAATGTGTTGTTTCCAAAATTCTAAGACAAATGAGGTGGCAGACTTGGCCCAGTGATTAGGGCATCCATCTACCACATGGGAGGTCCAAGGTTCAAATCCTGGGCCTCTTTGACAGGTATGGACCTGACCCATGTGCAGTGCTGGTGCACACAAGGAGTGCCCTGCCACACAGAAGTGTCCCCTGCATAGGAGATCCCCATGCTCAAGGAGTGCACCCCATAAGGAGAGCTGCTCAGCATGAAAGAAAATGCAGCCTGCCCAGGAATGGTGCCACACACAGAGAGCTGACACAACAAGATGACGCAACAAAAAGAAACACAGATTACCATGCCACTGACAACAACAGAAGTGGACAAAGAAGAAGATGCAGCAAATAGACACAGAGAACAGACAACCAGGGTGGGAGGGGAGGGGAAATAAATAAATAATTTAAAAAATAGAGAAATGAAGCATTGTAGCTCTTTATTGGTCATAGGAGGGGCCAGTGCAATAGCTTATCCTCCACTTTAGCAGGGATTTCCCAACATGCCACACACCACTGGACACATAGAAATTTCATTGAGGTGGAAGTGTAGTGGAAGCAGAGAGGATTTAGTGATCACGTGTTGAAGGCTAGGATGCAGGAATTCTCTGAGAAGGAAGATTTATTATGACTGGCCAGGTCCGGAAGACTCCTACCCAAAAGCCAAGCCCAGAGTAGGGGCTTTAGGTTGTTTTTATACAAGAGACACATAGGGTGGGGCCAGGAGAGGTTTAGGGGTCAAAAAGACTTTCTTTGTTAGTTTTTTAGAGTTTAGGAAGCTTAATTAACATATCACCTACATTCCAGGTAAGCTTCAATTAACACATCACCCACATTCCAGTTATGCCTGGACTAACATATTGTCCACATTCCATCTGGATGTAACTTTGAATACACATTCAGTCTACATCTTTTCTGAGTATTCAAAGCCTATAGAGCCTAGAACAGTTAATTGGCTTTCTAGAAACTAGGTACACTTGGATACAGAATTAGATAAGTTTGAATTCATGCACAGGCTGTATTATATCCCCCCTTTGAAGCATTGCTTAAGTTTGTTAAGCTTTGGTATTACTATTTTTGGAGTTATGAGGTGGGTCGCTCTCTGTGTTCTTACTGCATTATTTATTAAAGTGTGTATTCTAGTTATTATTAAGGGGAGGAAGCAGGGAAGAATGATGAGACCATGGAAGTAGTTTCTCTTTTCAGTTAAGCTAAAAGAGATGAAAAGAGGCAAGGTTTTTAAAGGGAAGTCTGGTTTGCCCTTTTCCTAGCAATAGGTATTTGTGCTATAATTAGAGGATGATTTTGACATAAACACTGCTTAGCTTTGTCTTTTGAAGGGGTATCTTAGGCTGTCCAATAATTGGCACTCATGTGTTCTGTCAGGTGCTTCTGCTGAACTGGCACTCTCCTGGGTGGCTGGCTTTATTGAGGTTTAGTGTACCAAGCTGGACATTCCTTTAACTTTTTTTTTAAGATTTATTTTTTATTTCTCTCCCCTTCCCCCCCCCTCACAGTTGTCTGCTCTGTGTCCATTCTCTGTGTGTTCTTCTGTAACCACTTCTATCTTTATCAGTGGCACTGGGAATCTATGTTTCTTTTTGTTGCATCATCTTGTGTCAGCTCTAAATGTGTGCTGCACCATTCTTGGGCAGGCTGTACTTTCTTTTGTGCTGGATGGCTCTCCTTACAGGGCACACTCCTTGTATGTAGGGCTTCCCTATGTGGGGACACCCCTGTGTGGTATGGGCACTCCTTTGCATGCATCAGCACTGCACATGGGCCAGCTCCACATGGGTCAAGGGGGCCCAGGATTTGAACCTGTGGACTTCCCATGTGGTAGGCTGATGCCCTATCCATTGAGCCAAGTCCACTTTCCTCCTTTAACTTTAATATGTGTAGGAGTGATCAGAACTATAGAGTAAATTTTTTATATTTTGGTTCTAATTGAGCAACTCCTGTTAATTTTTTTTTACTGTTTTTACCAAACTTTGTCTTTTGAAAACCCATTTGGCTAATCTGGTTAGGGCATCCCTCCCCAGTTGAGTGCCTCGGTGAAATTCATGAAGAACTTTTCACTACACTGCTCCTGGCAGGTAGACTTGAGTATTTTTAACAAGCCACCCATCAATTTCCAGGGTGAACCCCAGTCTAGCTGCCATGGTTTGTTCACCCTGGGTATACTGTGGAACTTCAAGTACTGGTACAGGTGCTGAATAAGGAGTAGGAGGGAAACCTGGCTTTGTGCTGTTACTTTAGCAGCTGCATTGGCCTGAGCATTTCTTTTTGCTATAGCAGTGTTTAGGTTTCCTGATGCCCCAGATAATGCATAACTCCTATTTCCTGAGGTAACAGTGTGGCTTCTAAGTAAATCTAGGATTTTCACCTGTGTTTAAAAGGTGACCCACTGTTAGTAAGCAAGCCTTGTTCTCATTACACAGAGTTGAGCATGAAGGACAGGGAAAGCATACTTAGAGTCTGTGTAGATATTAGCCCACTTCCCACCTGCTGGCTTTAAACTTCAGGTAAGGGCAACTGGTTCTTCTTTCAGGGCTGAAATTTCAAGGGGAAGAGCTTTGGCCTCTGTGGTTTCAAATTGAGAAACCACTGCATAGCCTGCTTTTAAAACCCTCTCTTAATAAAACTGCTTTAATCTGTGAACCATTTAATGTTTGGGTTCACATGAGGTTCATCCTTTAGATCTGGCCTGCTTGAGTAGTTTTGGTAAAGAGTCACAAGGTAGGAGTGGAGAAGGCATTCTTTAGGATCTGACTTTGAACCCTCTACCAGTAGTAAGGTGGCTGGGTTGAGAGTTTGACATACTCTTATCTGCACCTCAGGGGTTTTTAGTAATTGAGCCTGGTATTAATTAACCAGCTACCTGTAAGCTACTGGTGGCCTTGGGCTCAAGCACATCCTTTACCTGGTGTGGGGTAGAGATTGTGAGATGTTGTTCCCAAGTTAATTGGTATTTGTTTGTTTTTCTATTTTTTAAAAGATTTATTTATTTATTTATTCCTCTCCCCTTCCCCCCCACCCCAACTGTCTGTTCTGTGTGTGTATTTGTTGCATGTTTTTCTTTGCCCATTTCTTGTCAGTGGCATGGGAATCTGTATTTCTTTTTGTTGCATCATCATTTTGCATCAGCTCTCCATGTGTGCAGCACCATTCTTGGGTAGGCTGCACTTTCTTTCACACTGGGTAGCTCTCCTATGGGGTGCACCCCTTGTGCTTGGGGCTCCCCTGCACAGGGGAAACCACTGCATGGCAGGGCACTTCTTGCATGCATCAGCACTAATGCATGAGCCAAATCCACATGGGTCAAGGAGGCCCAGTGTTTGAACAGTGGACTTCCCATGTGGTAGATGGATGCCCTAACCACTGGGCCAAGTCCACTTCCCTGTTGTTGTTGGTTTTTTTTAATTAAAAGAGCTGTGGCCTCACTGCTCCCAGGCAAGGTGGTCATTTTAAAAAATTTCACAGACATGTTTATTATTACTTAGAAAATGAAGTTGACCAGGACTTTTAACATGTTCAATGTCTTTCTGCATATGCTTTACTAGAAGTATTACTGTAATCATCAGACATATATTTAGAATAAGATATAGGTACAATATTTAATACTAATTAATGTACTACTCAATGCATAAGTTTCTCCTTGAGCCGCAATTAATAGCTTTAAGTTTCAAGTTTGTAATACCATACAGGTTATCTTTCCATGGGAGCAAGCTATAGTGTGAATTGTGTTTAGGTTCTACTCACAGTACTCTGGTATTCATTGCTCCACTTTATATGTTCTTCACAGAAGCTGCAGCACCATTTTCCCTAGAGAAGCTGGGAAAGTAGATTCCAGTATTTCACCAGTCTGGTGCATAGCACTCTTTGGCACTATAAAACAGTGCCAGTCTGGAGGCAATATCCATTGTACATTGGCTATACTGAGCCATTGTTGGTTGCTGGAGGAATTTGAAACTGCAGTGTAGCTCCAATCTACTTCAGGAGCATGATCAGAGATGTAGTACTTTTATTGTTTTAGGGATCAGTGGCCAACCTAGCCAATAACTCATATGCAGAAGTACTCTGCTGTGTATTGGATGTCTTGTTTGAATGCACAAGAGAGTTTGACAATGCTGAAGTACATCTCTTGATTTTCATATATCTTTTAAACATTTTTAATGCAATGTGTTATATATTAAATGAACTTTTAGTACTTTTACTTATGCACTTTTACCATGAAGACATTAATTACACAGGTATTTTACTTTAGCAGTAGAGGAAAAACTACTTTTTAAAATTTTTTAATGAAAACTGAAAATTCCCAATGGAATCAAGGTAACTTTTCATTACCACCACTTGAATACATACATTGAGGTGACTTCCAGACAGGTTTTATTGCTATGAAGTTACTTTTTACCATTAATTTTAATTTAGGTTTTTAATTAATAATGGCTTTTAGAACTAGCCATTCAAATGCTTCAATTTGGAAGATGCTCTTACAAACTTTTTATAATTAAACACGGCTACATAGACTGATTAATTTCCCTTAGATTACAATGGATTTTACTTTATGCATTTAAAAGAGGGCAATCTACATTTTCTTCTTTAGCTTAACTTCATTAAACATGAATTTACAGCCTTTATCATTTTAATGATTTAATACATATAATGTTAATTTATTAACTTGGTATTTTATAAACCAGAAAGATAACATCGAAGCTAAATAAGTTGAACTGTTATTGTTTATACAAAGAATTTTTTTTTCTTATCTTTACAGGGGGCTAAAACCTCTTATCTTTGATAAAATTCTAAAACTGTGAATAATTTTAAAAGCATATTGGCTTCTAGGCTCTGGAATATATTATAATTATTTAATTTGCTTTAATTATAATTTAGTAAGGATTTTTTCATAGCTTTCAATGACTTTTTCTTTACTTACTGAAATTTGTTAATAGGATTAGTAATTACCCTCATTTAAGACTGTTAAAAGGTTTAAAATGGGAACTACAGGGAAAACTGACTTTATTCCCTAGCCTAGAAGACAGAGTTTTAATCTGCCAAATGTGGCCCCTCCCTCAGTGCTTTTGCAAAGAGCTGGGCAGGTCAAAGGGCTCAGAAAAAATTTTTGTTTTCTTTTCCCAATAGTTTCTATATTCAGATTTCTATATGATCTTTTCATAATGTTTCACCTAATTTGGGTTTCAGGAATATTTATTACATATATAACTGCATATTTAATTTTTAACAATTTAAATAGAGATTTTTAAGAATTATTTGTTAATTTGATATTATTATCCTGATATATGAAGATATAAGCTGAGCAATAGGCAGACATGAATAGTTTGACACAGAAACACAACTTAGTTACTTAAACTTTCCTTTTTATTTTTTCCTTTTTTACAAAACAAATTCAATGTAAAACAACACTTAAAAGATCTCCCAGAAGCCTTTCCTTTGTGGGCATCTCCAGATTATGGTTTGTGGTTTCCCCCTTTCATGGCTTTCTTAATTAATGGCTTATAACCAAAATGTTTCCAATGCTATGATATAAATTCTCTTTGCTCTGGAACCATAAGGAAATGCAAGGCATGGGGCCAGACTTGTAGTAACCATAATCAAAGGCAAATTCAGTTTATAATTACCATCACAATAGTGGAAGTCTAGGGGTTAGGTGAAGTTAGTTATAAAATAGCCATAATTAAAGGTAAGTGTAAGTTATAATTACCATTACTATAGTAAGCACTAGATAGACAGGTAGTAGCCATAAACAAAGGTAAATTAGTTTAAGACTACCATTACAATAGCTGAAACTCATCAGTGCCTCTCCCACTGTAAATGCACCTTCACTATTTTAGTGAAGGCAAACCAGATGCCAACCCTCAATGAGCTAAAACCAAACTTCAGGCTTTTTTTTTCTTTTCAGACCTGGAGAAGATGGTTTCCCCCTGAACTTTTGGGAGTACTAGGGTCCTCTTGAGAGTTGGTCAGGACCCCCTTCTAACTTTCACAATTAGGCTTTTTTTAACTATGCCCCTGGGGGTCTGACCTGTCTGGCATTCAGAGCTTCTTTTTCATTCTCAGGATTTCCTTTAGACCATTTGGTGACTCCAGTTTTTTCATGGGAGGGCTCTAGCATAGCCCACAACCTCACTCTGGACTAAAAACAGTCCAGGGGTGCTCTGGGCTGGGGTTTGCCTGGGCCCTCCCTGTTTCCTCAGAGGCATGTGAGAGGGGCAACCAACTGTTGCAGTCTCTGACCTTCAGAACAATTCTTGATGAGCCCCCAGGAAATTTAATGGAAGCAGAGAGGATTCAGTGATCATGTATTGAAGACTAGGATGCAGGAATTTTCTGAGAGGGAAGATTTATGATGGCTGGCTGGGCCTCGCAGACTTCTGTCTAAAAAGCTGAGCCCAGAGTCAGGGCTTTAGGTTGTTTTTATACAAGAGACACATGGGGTGGGGACAGGAAAGGTTCACGGGTCAAAAAGACTTTGTTAAATTTTAGCATTTAGGGGTTTGTTTGAATACCACTTAGCTTAAATTAGTATATTGCCCACATTCCAGGTAAGCTTGAATTAACATATCACCCACATTCAAGATAAGCTTGAATTAACATATTGCCCACATTCCATCTGGATGCAACTTTGAATACACATTTGTTCTGCATCTTTTCTGCAGTTAAGTGATCAAAGCCTATAGGGCCTTTATCACTTAACTGGCTTCTAGAAACTAGGTACACTTGGAAACAGAATTAGATAAGTTTGAATTCATGCTCAGCCTATCTTAGAATGACCCTCTATTTTAGTCGAATTTATCTCCCATTCTCTCTCTTGCAAATGTCTTAACAATTAGTGTTTTGCTACTTCTTGCTCACTAGGTCCTATCAACATATCATTAGTACAATGGGCCAGTGTGATGCCTAGTGGGAGGAAGAGATGACCAAGATCCCTGTGGACAATATTATGACATAGGACTTGAGAGGTGATATACCCCTGAGGAAGGCAGTGAAGGAATACTGCTGGCCTTGCCAACTGAAAGCAAACTGTGATGGTCCTTACTATTGGGGGAAAAAAAGCATTTGCCAAATGAACAGCTACATACTAGATATCAGGGGATGTGTTGATTTGCTCAAGCAATGATACCACATCTGAGACAGCAGCTACAATTGGAGTCACCACCTGGTTAAGTTTAAAATAATCTACTGTCATCCTCCAAGACTCTATTTTCTGCACAAACCAAATAGAAGAACTGATGGAGATGTGGTGGGAATCACTGCTCCTGCATCCTTCAAATCCTTGATAGCACTAATTTCTGCAATCTCTTTGGGAATCTGGTATTGCTTTGGATTTACTATTTTGCTAGGTAGGGGAAATTCTAGTGGCTTCCACTTGGCTTTTCCAACCCTAACAGCCCTCACTCCACAAGGCAGGGATACAATGTGGGAATTCTGCATGTTACTGAGTATGTCTATTCTAATTATGCATTCTTGAACTGGGGAAATAACTGCAGAATGTGTCCATGGACTCACTGGACCAACTGTGAGATGGACCTGAGCTAAAACTCCATTAATCACCTGACTTCCATAAGCCCCTACTCTGACTTGTGGACCACAGTGATGTTTTGGTCTCTTGGAATTAATGTCACTTCTGAGATAGTGTCTAATAATCTCTGAAATGTCTGATCATTTCCTTTTCTCCAATGTACAGTTACTCAGGTAAAAGGCCCTAGGTCTCCTTGGGGAAAGGTGGGAGAAAGAATAACAGTATACATTTTTGGCAGTTTTACATTATCCTTTCTCAAGGGGACCTGGCCTTCTCCACATTCAAAGGGTTCCAGGGATGTAAACTGCCTCAAGTCTGGGAATTGATTAAGGGGCTGTGATTCTCTGCATCTCTAATTTGAATTAGGGTTTTGTTCACTTAACCTAGAACACTTCTGTTTATACAGATCCAGAAGAAATTTAGTAAACTGCTGGGTCTATTTCACTTCTAGGTACTCCAAGAATGTATTAGCCAATGCCATCATACTATGAGACTTGGACTATTTTGAGGACTGCTTTAAATCTGCCTTTCATTGCAGTATCCACACCCACCCTGCCTTTAGGAAATTAACTGATAATGCTTGACTTTTACCAGACAGAGATCCAATCATCCCCATGATGTTTAAGGATTCTAATTCCATTACAGCCTTCCCTACTGTAATATCTGGCCTACAGAGAAGAGCAACCACAGAGCTCTTCAGAGAAGATGGAGTTTTATAAATCTATTCCTCACAGTGCTGGTTAAAGGTGCACCCTGTGGGCAGCTCTCAAATGGCAAATCCATTCCAGCATTCCAATATCTCTAAGCCTTTGAATTCACTCTTCTGCTGTATGTCATGGCATATTGGGCATCTCAACCTCAGACATGCTAGGCCATCTTTTGGTCCATGTTACAATCAGCCACCCAAACAAATTGTGAGAGTTCTTTCTAACCCCTCGAGCTAGTGTTGAATCCAGAATTTCTGCTTAGTGAGATCATATCAATAAATTCACCCTGATCCTATTTATATTCCTTTCACTATTATCATATTCCCTTAGTATCCATTCCCACACATATTCCCCTGATTTCTGTCTATATAAGTTGGAAAACACATGCAGTTCTTTCCCATGCTTCTTCATGGGTCACACTTTGTATCTCACCTTTTGGGTGTTGTGGTGTTTTTGTCTAGAAATAGGTCTCAAAGACAAGAGGTGTGGTGGGAGTGGGTAAGGAGGAGTATTAGAAATTCCTTGCAAGCTACTGACCTCAGGACATTCATTTGCATTTTCTTCTGATGAGAAGGGATTAATCTCTTCAAGCAGGAGTTGGAAGACACAATCCTCAAGGGAGACTGAAGGCTGAATAGTGCTTACTGGAGTTTGGCTGGTGCCTATCTCAGGGCTGGGAGGAGGTCCAGACTGCTTGGGGGCTGGCCAGCGGATGAGCAGTTCCGGCTTCAGTTCAGCTGGTATTTCAGGGCTGAAGGAGTTCCAGTTTCCCTGAGGCAGGCTGGAGACTGGGTTATTCAAGGCTGATAAGGTGTGGGTCTCCATAGGGCAGGCCATCACAGGCTTATCTGGTAAAGTCTCAACAGAATTTAGGGTTCCAATATCTTCATCAATATTATCACCCCATATGTCTCCATCCCAATCCTCTGTGTTCCACTACTTTTCAATCAGTGCCTTCACTTTAACTGCAGAAACCCTGCAGCGTTGAGATTTAGTTCCCTGTGTAACTCCACTACTCATAAAATGAGTCTGTGTTTGATTCTCAGATATTTCAAGCCTGTGATTACAGGAGATGAGATTTTCTTTCAGAGCACACATAGAAAGTTTTGCATCATTCATGCAGTGTTTAATTTTGAAATTTGAAGAATTTAAGTCATCTCTTTCTTTTGTAACAGTATCCAAAGTATCTAGGAGTCAGCTAACATCATTACACCTTTTGGCTCCTCAAAACTCTGTTAAGGTGCTGAAAACATTCTCACCCAGATACTTGCTTCTTATAAGCTTGGAAATAGGGGAATCCATTGATGATATTTTGTGTATCTCCATTACCAACTCACACCATGGACTGTTAATGGCCTCACTGGGACCCTCAACCCCCTCCCACTAACTATCATTTCTCCACCTAAGAATGTACTATATACATTCAAATTCCCCCCTTCCAGGAGTGGGATGAAGTCTGTTCTTCAGACCCCCTCCATTGGGAGAGCTTCTTAATAAATACTTTTTCTGCCTGTGGTCATATTAGTCTCCATGTCCCAGTGAATGCCATTTTTCTCCAACAATGTGTCTCTTTCATAACCATGGGGATGAAGAAGTCCAGGTTCCACAGATGGGCTGAAAATGAGGGACTCTGATGAAAGTCCAATCAAGGTCCTTGATGAGTTTCAGGGAGAAGTTGACTGTCCAAAGACATTCTGGGAAATTCTCTCTGAATGCTGGAATCACTCCCCCTTTTAAGGCATTCAACTGATTGGATATAGCATCACTCATTGCTGATGGCAATCTCCCTAAATTTATGTAAATATAATCAGCTATCTATGCAGTAAAGTCACTGGTGACAAAAGTCCATAAATGTCCTTGTATTACAATTAGCTCAGTGCTTGCTTGACCTAAAAACTGGGCACAATTACCTGACCAAGTTGACACAATAGCCTAACCATCACAGGTATTTTGTCCATAAACACATTAGGTTTCCCTCAAAGGGCATTGTACTGCATAAAAATACCTATATGCTGCTATTTACAAACAGGACTTTTGAATTCATTTCTCAGTAAATTGATGCCTGTGTGCATATTATTCCTGAGAAAACCCAAGCTCTATGTAGATCATCCATTTGTCCAATCAGCAAAAGAAATTTTTTGATATCTTACTCAAGGAGAAAAACTGAGCTTCAATTTACTAATCAATAATTTAGTCAAAAGAATCTTGGAACTTTTCTTATCTTAAATCATCTTCACTTAAAACATTATAACCCAAGTGCAATGGCAAAGATCAACAAGGAAGGATGGTCCAATAACGAACCCTTGATACTGATGACTGTGTTTAGGAGCCTGTGTGCCTGAAATATGAACTAGGCTTAGAGCTTCAGGATGCCTAAAAGCTACCTCCTGAGAGCCTCCATGTTGCTCAAATGTGGCCACTCTTTAAGCCAAACTCAGCATGTAAATGCATTACCTTCCCCCCAGCCTGGGACATGACTTCTGGTGATGAGCCTCCCTGGTGCTGAGGGATTACTATCAACCACTACCTGGTGAAGCAACTAGAAAGAGACCTCATATAAAAGGGTCAACTCAGACCAGTAGAATACCACAGCCTACCTATTAGATCAAGTGTTAAAAACTGCTTTTTGACCTTGAATAAAAGGGGGAAATGACAAAGACAAATGAGTTTATATGGCTAAGATTCTTCCAAAAAGAGTCAGGGGCAGTGGTGCTCAGAGATGTATTCACCAAAGGCAATGAATGCCTCATGATAATTGAGGAGGTTGATGTTGTGGGGGTAGGAGAGGGATGAGGGGGGTGGGGTATATGGGAACCTCAAATTTTTTCAATGTAGCATTAAAAAAATAAATAAAGACAAAAAAAAGAGTCAGGAGGTCATCAGAGGGGTTGTGCTTATGCACACCTCAGCAGGACCCCAGAAAAAGCCAAAGTAGTTGCAACCCTAGGTATAGGTTCTCCTGAAGGCTATGGAGATCCACAGGGTATATGGTCATACAGATGGATTTGGAAATCTGTGCCATGGCAGAGGGCCCTACTTTGGAATTTGTGCTCCTGAGTGTGATGGAGCTGGACTCAGATGTGATTTTTCTACACATGTCTCTTCTGTCACTTTTTTAAAAAGATTTATTTATTTATTTTTCTCCCCTTCCCTTGCCCCACCCCAGTTGTCTGCTCTCTGTCTACTTGCTGCATCTTCTTCTTTGTCCACTTCTATTGTTGTCAGCATCATGGAAATCTGTGTGTTTTTTGTTGTTGTGTCATCTTGCTGTGTCAGCTCTCCATGTGGGTGGTGCCATTCTTAGGCAGGCTGCACTTTCTGTTGCACTTGGTGGCTCTCCTTATGGGGTGCACTCCTTGTGCGTGGGGCTCCCCTATGTGGCATGGCACTCCTTGCACGCATCAGCACTGCACATGGGCCAGCTTCATACAGGTCAAGGAGGCCTAGAATTTGAACTGTGGACCTCCCATGTGGTAGACAGATGTCCTAACCACTGGGCCAAGTCTGCTTCCCGTCTTTTGTCACTTTTACTAAACTGTGGTTGGTGCTAGGGATGGTGTATACTCAGGAGACTTCAATCTCTGAACTGCCCATGTGCCAGCTCGGTCCTGAACCTCAGCAGAGTGGTGCCTCCTACTCTCTGGTTCATTGGTCTTACCCAGGTCAGATTACAAGGAGTTGAAGATGGTCAACCACCACACCAGAGAATCAAGAGTGACTACAATTGCAAGCAGAGGAATTGCATCATCATCCATGTGGAATCTAAACCTCCACTTGATCTAGCAGTGGAGAGGGCATCACCATTCCAGGGCCCACAGAGTGAAGGAATAAAATATGGACAAGAGTGGACTTACTGACATTCTACTACAAAACTACTGTGACCAGTAATAGAAGAAATTTTATCATCAAGGTGGAAAAAGTGGCCACAGTATTTGCTGAGGGCAGGGAAAGGGAAGTAGAGATGTAACGTGGGGGCATTTTTTGGGATTTTGAGTTCTTTTAAATGATATTTCAGGGTCAAATTCTGGACTTTATATATCTTGCCATAACCCACTGAAGGTACTGGGAAACAGTGTGAACTACAGGGTAAACTAATATCCATGTAGTGTAGCAGTGCCCCAAAATGTGTTCACTGAATGCAGTGAGTGTGCCACAATGATGGGGGAGGTTGTTGGTGTGGGAGGAGTGGGGTGGGCGGTGGGGGGATATAATTTTAATGTAGCATTTTTTGTGTGATACATATATCTTCAAAAAACACAATTTACAAAAATGATGAGGTGGGGGTGGGGAGTGGGTTATGTGGGAACCTCTTATGTTTTTTTCTTTTTTAATGTTTTTTAATGTAACATTCCTTGTGATCTTTTAACTTTAATTAAAAAAAACAACATAGAAAAAAAGTTATAAAAGTCATAAGTGGAAAAAATCCTGCATGTTGTAGTTCAGAATTTGACAGGTGTTCTAGATAATGCTCTAACACCATAAAACTCTCCCTCAATAAGTACATGGAAATAGAGGTCCTGGTTTGAAACATCAAAACTCTAGATATAACTTGGCCTCTTATGTGGAACATGTGCAATCTTAGGGGGAAAACCTAATTACCTCACTGCAGAATTTCTTCGTTTCATCTATATTGACTGAGGTTATATTTCAGGTCAGGCTGGCTACACTGAAAACTGAATCTTCTGCATAAACATAACTACATGCCCCTGCAAATATTGACCAGGAAGTTAAGACTGGAAACAAATGAATAACTTCATTGTTTCCTACAGGAAATTCTCATGACTTAGTATATCTGTACATACACTATGTTCATCTGAGCAAACAGACATTTTTATGAAAAAAAGAGTTTGCTTATTAAGACTTTCCATTCTTGGGGTATGAGTTTTAAGGGTTTATCTCAACATATTTGACTCCTTTGTCCTCCAACATTAGCATATTATGTTGTCAATATTACCTAATCATAAACAAGTCTCTACTTTGAAAATCCTCTGTATATGTAATTTAACTCATTCATGAAAAAAATGAGGCATAGCAAATATACAAGGTAACATCTGTTTTTAGTTATGTTCCTTATATAATTGCCAAAAGAGAATGCTAATTGGTTGTCCATTATGTGAAAACAGCACATAGAATCTTTCAAATAATTTGAGCTTGGTGGGGGGTAAGGGATCACCCACAAACAGTTATGTTACTTGGTTGTAATAATTGTTGTTGTCAGATTTACTGTTCATGGAGCTTTGAAAGCTTCTGCACAACCACCATCATGGCAGTTCATGTGTCAGAAGTGTAGGGAGCCACCCGCTGTGAGACCTATTTACAGCCTCCCACAACATGGTGGATCTCACAACATGGTGGATCTCACAACATGGCGGAGTTCACAAATCTGCCCTGTCATTTCCTTATTCTTCTCCTCCCTGCTTCTTTGTTCTCCCCCTCCCACCTCTACTCAGGTGACCACAGCAACACACATGCGCAAGGCATGAAATTCCACAGACCCGGTGCGAACTGTCGGCCAATCCCCTCCTTGGACGTCTGCCACCCACAAGAGCAGCCTATTACCTATGTACATGTTCCCTTCCCTGTCTATATATCCCCGTGTTTTACCCCCAATAAATGAGACTTGATCAGAATCCTGTCTTGTCTCCATTCTTCTCTTGACTCCTGCCCCACCCTGCTTCTTCCCACAGGTCCCTGGGTTCGCCCCCACTGGACCAGAGCAAGTGGCGCCCATATTTAAGTTCATTTAATATGTTATAAGTTAAATAAAAGGTGTTTTACAGTGTTATAAAATTAACAAGCTTTTCTTCCCTTAAACCCTCTATTAATTAAAGTCATATGAATAGAAGTTTCCTATGAATGCTTAAAAGTGTATAAAGTTACCAATATTTCAGCATAATATTAAAGAGAAGTACAGTGTGGTTATTCATGGTTTTAATTATTATAAAAGAGTGTGTGTCACAGAAACAACCTCTTATCATAGATTAAAGTAACAACACTAGTATGCAGCAATCCCAAACACTGCTAGTTTGTTGCAAAAAGTTAAAGTCCAGCTGTATTGCTATCACTTTGTTTTAAAACTTGCTAAGACTTTCTTTAGTGTCTTCTTAGACAAATCAAGCCAGCTGCATTCCTCTATCTGTAAAAAACCCAACAATAAGCTTTTGCAGTGCTTTTCAGGGCTATGTGCTAGCCCAACCATCCTGTACAGTATTTACTGATAGTAATAGTAATGGAAAAGCAGCATATGTTACTTATCAAAAAGAACAGGCTTGGCAGACTCCATTCACATCTGCTCAGTGTACTGAACTTGCTGTCATCATTAAGGTGTTAACAATATTTAAGGAAACTTTGAATATTGTCTCTGACTCTAAATATGTAAGTCTTAATGTCAAGCATATTAAAACAGCTCATATCTTTGCTACCAATAAGTTATCTCAACTTTTCACTGACTTGCAACATCTCATCAGGTTAAAACAGCATCCTATTTACATTACTCACATACACTCTCATACCTCTTTGCCTAGTCCTATGACAGCAAATAATGCTCCAGCCGATTAATTAGTAGGGTGTTTACAAGGTGCTTGTGATTACCATGCTCTAACTCACATTAATGCTAAAGGCCTGCAAAATAAATATCAAAAGTTAATAAAACTACAGGTACAAAAAATTATTCATGCTTGTCCTACTTATGAACCACTAACAGTGGTGCCTTTTCAGGCTGAAACTAATCCCAGAGTGCGGCGGCTTGCTCGGTCGGTAGAGGTGGGGTCTGGCTGTGGACGAGGGGTCGGTCCAGCTCTGGACAAGGGGTCAGTCCCACTTGGGACGAGGGGTCGGTCCCACTTGGGATGAGAGGTCGGTCCGGCAGCAGACGTGGGATCGGTCTCACAAGGGGTTGCATGGTTCGGCTGACGGGGTCGCCTGGCGAAGCCGGCGACGAAGGGGTCACCCGGAGAAGCAGGCGACGAAGGGGTCGCCCGGAGAAGCAGGCGACGAAGGGGTCGCCCGGAGAAGCAGGCGACGAAGGGGTCGCCTGGAGAAGCAGGCGACGAACTGGGGACAAGGGAGGCCAGGCCCTTGTCGGGGGCTCTCAGGACTGGAGGGCGCACGGCAGAAGAACTACTGCGGAGACAAGGTAAACACGCAAGTCCTCTTTATTGAGGGAGAGGCAACAGTTTTATAGGGGCTGGGGAAGGCTGATTGGTCGAAGCCACGCCCTGTTCTGATTGGTTGCCGGCGAAAGGTCAGTGGGCGGTACTGGACGGGGGAGGGGTGGTGGTTAGGGATTGGCTGTCGCTGTTGCTGGGGGAAGGGGCAGGGTTTAGGGATTGGTGGCTGCTGTTGCTGGGGTGGAGGGCAGACTGGATTTTTCCGCCCACGCCTGGCTGTTGCTGCTGTCGGGGGAAGGGAAAAGGGCAGACTGGATTTTTCCGCCCACACCTGGCTGTTGCTGCTGTCGGGGGAGGGGGAAAGGGTAGACTGGATTTCTCCGCCCACGCCTGGCTGTTGCTGCTGTCGGGGGAGGGGAAAAGGGCAGACTGGAATTTTCCGCCCTGCGCCTGCGCAGGGAGAAAGAAGGCATCGTGTGGCGCTATCTGGGAGGAGGGGCGGCCGCGGAAGCATGGCTGCCGAGAAGGGGAGACCCGAGGGCACTCTGCGCCCATGCCGAGTTCCCTTCAGGGGTGGCGGTGAGTCCAACCAGCCACCCTATTATGGGGGCAGCAGCTTGGCCTGCCGCGGCTGCTCCCTCGCCAGGCCAGCAAACCAAACTTCAGCCCGAGGGGTGACCGCACCAGAGGCCTAACTCCTAATCAATTATGACAGATGGATGTTACTCACATACCATCCTTTGGTAAATTACAATATGTTCATGTTTATATTGACACTTATTCTCATTTTATGTACACTGCTGATCAAAGTAAGGAACAGTTGCACCATGTTCATTCACATCTATAGTCTGCTTTTGCTGTAATGGGATGCCCTCTAAAAATTAATAATACACCTTCTTACATTAGTAAATCTTTTGAATCTTTCATTTTAAAATATGGCATTCAATATGTTGCTAATATTCCTTATAATCCTATAGGTCAAGCCATAGTTGAATGCAGCCATCATACCCTAAAAACTATGCTTTTAAAACAGAAAGGGGGAGATAATGGTATTATGACACCAAAAGATTAATTAGCAAAAGCTTTATTTACTTTACATTTTCTTAATGTTTATAATTCATTGACACCTGTGGAATGTCACTTTGGAAAATGTCAAATATCTACAGTGGATGCAGGAAATGAAGATCAACCAATATTCTGGAAAGATATTTTAAGCAATGAATGGAAAAAAGGCAGGATTAAAGTAAGGGGACAAGGCTATGCTCTTATCATTTCAGAAAATGGAGAACAAATTTGGTTGCCTGCAAAGAGGATTAAACCCCAGAATGAAGAGATGGGGTCTCCTCCAACTTCTGATGATGGTGATCGTAAGTAATGAGGAAGCTGCCGGTAATTACACTTATTGGGCCTATATACCTAACCCCCCATTAATTAAAGTGTTAACCTGGAAAGATTAATTCTTTCATATATATCTGAATAAAACCCATATATTCCCTGGAACAATTGATGATTGATTGCCAATTAAACTCTATGAAGAAGGACAAAGAATCGATAATCTCATATTACCATTTGATTATCAACCCTTATGCATTAGTAACCATCCTTCCTGTATGTAGGTTAAAAATCAGGCCATAATTATCTTTAAAAATAATAATACTCAGTTTATTGTGACTTTATTTCCCTCTTACAATTTAATCATGACTAAAAATCCTACTTATGATTGTCCGCAAAAAGTCAGTAGGGATAAAGAAGGATGGCAAGAGCGCCATATAGGAAGAGGATCTGTCATTTTTTAATGATTCCTATGGAATAGTGTGGGAAAGTGCCCCTATGGGGAGTCCCATTGAATATAATGACAGATTTATTTGGCAGGGTCTCAATAGTAAAGGACAACAAAAAATAATTTTTACTAAAAATTATATTTGGAAACAGAAAGGGAAATGGATCCCTTCTCCATGGTGTAATATTACATCTATACATAAACAAAAGAATTTGTGGAAAGTTTTTCTAGGAATAGCTCCTACTATAGAATGGATTGGGAATAATAGTAAGAATGGTCAATATCTGCATTTAAATCAAATTTATCATCTTCAGGCATGTGTAAGAGATCCTTATATGTTTGTGGTTGGAAAATTAACTATAACCCAAAAATGCTCTATTCTATAAAAATGAGGCCTTGCATCCTAGTAGCCATTACCCCGCAACTAACATACTATGGAGAAGGCAAACTAAAAAATTTTACTATCCCCATCTGTGTCAAAGAGTGCCGCCTTCCTCCCTATATTGGTAAAAAATTAGCCTCACGGGTTCAGTCGCTGCAGCTGCCACAGCACGTGGTGCTCTTGGTCATGGCCTCATCAGCTTGCAATACTTTAAACAAAAATGACAAATTAGCCTAGAATCGAGTGCGCAGTCTCTTGACTCTCTGCAGTGGCAACTAACAACCCTTGCCCAAGTAGCCTTACAAAACCATAGAGCCTTAAACTTACTCACAGCTGAAAAGGGGGGAACCTGCCTCTTTCTCCAAGAGGAATGCTGCTACTATATAAATGAATCTGGTATTGTTGAGCAAAATGTTAAGATACTATGAGAATTGTGGGAAGGTATACTGCCCTCCCAATCTACCTCCTCCTTATCCGCCTGGCTCACTTCCCCTCTTGTGACCTGGCTAGGTCCCCTCCTCAGCCCCCTAATCACTCTCCTATTAATCTGTGCATTTGCACCTTGCCTCCTTAAATTTCCCCAAGAAAGGATGAAGCAAATCTCAGCCCACGTGATGTATCTTGCTGCTGTTCATCAGTACCAACCTATCTGGACTGAAGAACGAACAACCAATGTTTGAAAATGCAAATTTCTTATGTTGTTTCATTTGCTATCCTGTACCCTAATAGCATTTCTTTACCTGTTTTCCCCTTACAGTCACCATCTCCCTTATCACAGCTTAACCTTCTCTGTTTAATCTATATCACTGAATGGCTTCAGCTAAGATCCAGCAGCTCAAACAAGCTATGGGCACCCTAGCCTGACAAGACTGGGCCACAGACTATGGCCACACCCACCAATCTCAGTACATCATGCTTGTCATACACAGTCTATGAGGGCTCCCCATTATAGCTTGCTGTAATTGTAAGCCATCTGTCACTGAGGCACTGGACTGGTTAGCCAATGACAGGCAACTGGGCTGACCCATCAGTCAACCTAAGACAGGGACGTGGCCTTTTGCTGCCATGATTCCAAATAACGGGTAAGATTGATCGCATACCGGGTAAGACGAATCGCTTACCGGGTGCAGCCCTGACCTAAGACAGGCACAGCCCCCCTTTCAGCATGGGAGCACCTTGTAGCCACATGCCACTACTGAAAATAAGCCCTGCTCTATCATGAGCCATCACTGGCTGTTCATTTCTTCAATTCATAACTCATTAAACAGAAAAGGGGGACCTGTAGGGAGCCACCCGCTGTGAGACCTATTTATAGCCTTCCACAACATGGCGGATCTCACAACATGGTGGATCTCACAACATGGCAGAGTTCACAAATCTGCCCTGTCATTTCCTTATTCTCCTCCCTGCTTCTTTGTTCTCCCCCTCCCACCTCTACTCAGCAATACGCATGCACAAGGCATGAAATTCCGCAGACCTGGTGTGAACTGTCGGCCAATCCCTTCCTTGGACGTCTGCCACCCACAAGAGCAGCCTATCACCTATGTACACGTTCCCTTCCCTCTCTATATATCCCCGTGTTTTACCCCCAATAAATGAGACTTGATCAGAATCCTGTCTTGTCTCCATTCTTCTCTCAACTCCTGCCCCACCCTGCTTCTTCCCACAGGTCCCAGGATCCAACCCCGCCAGACCGGAGCAAGAAGTAGACTGAAAGTCTTGAAAAAAGCATAATAGAATCCCTTGAAAATGCCACTTGAAATCAAGATGGTAATATAGACCTGAATATCTAAAATTTACACTTGTTCTATGATGTCATCCTATTAACTCCTGAAAAGGGAAAATCAAGAGAATATTTATAAAGAAAAGAAATCCATATATTTAAGCACTTTTCTAAAAGATATAAAATCTGACCATTACTTTTCATCAGAAGTTCTAACCAACAGAAGCAAACAGAATTATGCCATTTGTGTAATCCAAGGATCCAAAACCATGAAGAGACTTACCTGATGGCTCCTTTGCTGAACAAAAACAATAGGACTTGTTCTAACCCACTGCGGATGAACCTCTGGATTCAATCCATTTTATCAAGGAAGGTGGTTAATTAGCATGATCTCCATGTATAACTCAGTTTGTTGACTCAAATATCTCAGAATTTTCTCTCCCATTAGCCATCACTCAGTAAATTTCTCCACTAGCAAGTGTTTCCTTGCCTGAGAATTCTCAAAATATATTCATGAAAAATTTATTTAAGCTATCTTTTAATTATTCCTAAATAAATTTATTGATTTTTCCTCATTTTTTATATGTTTATTGCATTGAGTGATAAAATTTATTTCTTTAAACTAGCATTTTTATGCACTTATTACTTTATATAAGTTGGTTTCTTTCTCATTTAATTTGTGATATGAAAATTTCATGTTTAACTGGATCATGAGCATATCTTTATCAAACTTGTTACAAATTATTTAGGTGTTAGAGGTTCCCTCTCACTAGGTTTGCAATAATTGACATGCTGTAACTCAGTTTCCTCTGACATGCCTTGAGAAAAGACAAGCCCCACCATAAGCCTACATGTCAGAGATGGAAACATTCACTACCTGCATATCAAAGGGAGATTTAAAAAACCTTCCCCACCTGCAGATCAAAAGCAAGCCTGCTCCTCCAGCATTCCAAGAAGACAACTCCCTAAACCATTATTCCCTAGCCATATCAGGGAAAATTTTCAACTCTTGGGCTTCCTATTTGTCCCTGCACCTCATTCAGACCCTCAACCCCCTCCCACTCTATCATTTCCCCATCTAGGAACGTACTGTATAAATTTAAATTCCCCCTTTCCAGAAGTGGTCTGAAGTCTCTCTTCAGACCCCCACCATGTCTGAGGTGGGGCTGAAGTCTGTTCTTTAGACCCCCTCTGTTAGGAGCTTCTCAATAAATTTTCTGCTTGTGGTCATATCAGTTTCCATGTCCCAGTGAGTGCTGATTTTCTCCAACATTAGGTAAAAATATATTCAAGTTAAAAAAATTTTTTTAGTGAAGAGCAGCCTTTTCAATCCAATGCACGGAAATATTTACACAAGTCTGTAGGTCACACATACAGTTATAATATATTAAATTAAAATAAAATAAAATATTGGCATGCATTGATATTTAGACCAGTATTTGAAGGATCAGATCTTCATTATGTCATGCATAACCTTTTATTTCTTAAAAATGTGTGAGAAATAACATGTTTGAAAAGGAAATAATGAAACATATAGCTGTACCCAGCACCAAGACTTCAATTTCTGAAAATGAATCATTCAACCTGTAATTTAAAAAATAATGACAAGCTCAGTCAAAAGAGTTATGAGACAGTTCGTCTCGAATAGAAAATTCCTTCACCATGCAAATAAGTAGGCTCACACAATTACTTTGTCACTTCTCATTTTTGTGAATGTATTTATTTATTTTTCTCACTTTCCATGAATTACAATAATAGTTTTGTTTCATCACTGGCTTAGATTACCATTTCTTTATATTTCATTTTTAATTTTTAAGTACTCAAATTGCTTTAGTTGATAACGTCCTCATTTTCCAGAGCTATTATGACAAACTCCACATGCTATTTGGCTTACAATCAGAATTTATCACCTCAGATATTGGAGGTTAGAGGATCAAAATCAAGGTTTTGAATGGCCATGTTTTCTCTCTGACATCTACAGAGTTTAAGTTTTGAACAGCTACAAACTTTGGGGATCCTTGGATAATAGCTCTGCTTCTATCACATGGTGACATCTCCCTTCTTGTGTAAGATCTTTGACTTTCCCCTGAATTCTGGCTTGTACTGACTTTGGCTTTTTTCTTCTAAGGATCCAGTGATATGGATTAAGTTTCACTCTGACTAATTTGCCTATTCTAAATGTGATCTTCAAAGATCCTGCTGATAAATGAGTTCACAACTTAAATAATGACAATAACCTCAAAAGCCCTATTTCCAACTGGGTTCACTACTACAGGAAAACAGTTGAAGGTTTGAATTTGTCTTCATGTGAAACATGACTCAATCCCAACTGTCTGTCTCTGGTTTCCAAAATGACATGTTCCCCAAAGCAAAGCATATTCACCTTGCCCCAATAGCCCAAGAAAACTATAGAGAAGGCTAAGCTGTGAGGAGGGGCCTGGGACCACCAGGTGGGAGGGCCTGGAATGACACATTGAGGTGCACATTGTGACCAGAATGACAAGAGGGAGACAACCCTGACCACAGTGTGGGAAGAGAGAGCCTGGGAAAAGCACAGAAGGAGAAGAGTCAGAACCAGAGGGAGTTTGGCCAGAGAGGAGGCTAGGAAGGCAGCTGCTGTGCACAGAACTTCAACTGAGGCTCAGCTGGAGGAGGAACTGCTTCCCAGGCCTGTTGTGTTGATCTGCATGATTCATATTAAATGGGAGATAGACCAAGAGGGAGAGTTCACTCATAGGGGAGAGTGGTGAATACAGAAAAGCATTTAGTGTAAGTCTTGGGGAGGGGGGCGGAGGGTGTCCTGACATTTAGCCATATTATTTTCTTTAGCAACAAATCACTAGGCCAGGACTCAGTCCAAGGGGAATTATCTGAGGCTGCTTGTACCTGGAAGCAGAGATGGCAGGAACCCAAGGCACAGGCAGCCCACCACAGAGGTTGAGAGGAGGCACTTGCATCTGAATCTAATTGCAGTGGGAAGAATCTGGAAGGATTCCTGGCACAGCAACAATGGCTGAATGTCATCTCATTTCAACCTCATCATGGTACAGAATGAGGCAGCAATCCAGGAGGGAAAGTGAGTTTCCTAAGCTCACAGAGCCCTACCCAGCCCTGTTTTGAATTTTATTGGATGTTAAATCCATCCCTGTTTATTCTATGTCTGTGTAATATCAACATGGGAAACAAGACTATGGGGTTTACAGTGGTCTCCCCACTTAGGCTTGATGATGTCCCCAGGAACCAGATACTAGAATGATTCCCACTGTCAGTGAAGAGACTGGGGAGACCTTGGTGACTAGTCTGGGGTCACAAAACTGAAAGGAAGGAGTAGCTGGCTCAGAAATGAGCTGGGTCTCATCATAGCTGGGGCCCAAGCAGCACACAGGCTGTCCAAGGCAGTTGTGGGGAGGGATGTGTTGGCAAAACTGTGTCCAGTTAACAACATGATCTGGGTGAGGATAGCCAGACACACATGTAGATGGACTTTTGTGGAGTTCATACAGTTGAGGGGGCCAGGTAAAGGGACCTAAGGAGGTGATTTCACTTCCTTGGTGAGAGGCCTCAACAGAACTTGGAACTCTGGTAACCAGGCACCCAGATTCCAAAGGCAGCCCCTTCCCAGCTCACTTGGCAGGAGACACCCAAGAGGGAACCATGTTCTCCTGCTGTGTTCCTAGTTCACGAGGCTCCAGACTCAACCAAACCAGGAATGAGTCCCTTTTCTACTGTTTTCAACTTTGGCTCAGGCCTCTGCCACAAATCCCTTGGCCATCATGTGGGAGATGCCCAAAGGTAACATGGGTGGCCCAAAGACAGGCAATTTAGCACATGCCACTATTCTGCTCCTATCTGGGGAGCTCCATGTCCCATCAACCTAGCAGTGAATGGGAGACATGAGCAGTGGAGTCACTTTGGGAAGGAGCAGGCTGTCAGGGATGGGACCCCAATAGGTCCTTCACTGTCACCTGCCAGTCATGGCTGGAAGGGTGGGAAGGCTCATCTTGGGTTGGCACCCATGTTTACCAGTGTTAACCTTGAGCTCTCAGTTGTCATCTCCTCTCCAGTGGGCCTAGAAAGGAAGGCAGGGACTCATATGGACCTGATCTAGGTCCCAGCCAAAACAAGGAGAAGCTTCCCTTGTAAAGTAGGGCAGTCCACTTGCTGATGCCACTTGGCCCAGCTGCTGGGCAGTCTTCTCAGGTGGAAGACAAGGAACTGGAGGATGGCCTCATCTACATCATCTCTCTGCAGAATGTTCAGGTCCATCATGGCCCCAGTCAGAGCCAGCACTGGTTCCAGGTGGGAGCAGGTGCCAATAGGGGTCCAGCAAGAGTGGGGGAGCACTCCAAGGCTGTATCCCACCCTGGCCTCTCCCCTGCTCCCTCTCCCCGGGCTTTCATCCCAGAGTGGCCAATATCCTGCTTCCTGAGGAACCTGGGTCCCCACCAATCACCCACCACACTGCCATTCCATAGACAGGGGAACAGGTCAATTCCCATGGTTAAAAGAAGAGCAGAGATGAGTCACTTGTCTGGGTTTCTTTCCCTTCAGGGTAGACTGAGGGGTGGGCTCAGTTCACATACATGTACTTTTAGCTGCTGTAGTTCTGTTTCCACTCCCAGCCCCATGAACCCAGGAAGCAGTCTTTGTGACTGTCCTTCCACACCTGCTCCAAGCCATACTACTCCTCTCACTTAGGAGGGTTTTGGCCATCTCCCATAGCCTTTCCCTTCACCTTCATAGGTGAGGAGCTGAGGCTTGACTCAGCTTCCCAATATTCCTGAAGGAAGGCAGCAGTGATTTGGCCTTTGGTGTTGCTGGACCTTGAATGGTCCTTCCCTGTGGCCCTGTCAGCACTGCTGCCCTGAACACGTCCCATGTGCCCTGAGGCACTGATCCTTCCTGCCCCTGGTAGAATCTCCAAGGAAAGGGATGACTGAACAGAGGACATGCAGATATCACTGTCAAGAGTGAGGGTCAGACACCTAAGGGTGGTGCAGTTCAGTAACCACCTGCTGCCTGTGTGGGTAGGAGTGTCCCTTCACCCTGCCTGAAACTAGTTCTTTTCATTTTCCTTCATTTACCTGATCTGGGGTCAGGGTGGCAAATGGCTTAGCCTTGTGGCTTTGGCCTCAGAGCAGTGGAGTCCTGAAAGTCAATTACTGACCAGGTGGGTCTGCTGATCCCTGAGGCATCTGTTCAGATCCTTAGCCCTGCAGGGGTCTTTCTCTCCCTAGGGACACTCCAGGTATCTGCCCTTGCTGGGTGTGCGGGTTTCCTCTTTCAAATATTTTCTCACCTCAAGTTCAGTTTTAAGGCTTAGGACCTTTCTCCGCTAGAGGCACACATGACCCCCTCAGCCTCAAGTCGCTGAGGGCTTGGGTGCAGAAGATCTTTCCACAGCCCAAGCCCCACCTAAGGGTCAACAGTTCTGCCTCTGACCACATGTGACTCCACTGACCCACCCTAGAGGAAGAACGACTAAGCCCTTGAGAGGGAGGAGAGCTGCATGGTATGGACAGTGAATGCAGACCTTTGGGAGAAGTTGGCAGAGCATCTGGTGCCCACCCTCCAGGAGGGTGACCTCATGTATGTCAACATCTTTCTCAGGACATACCAGGTGTTCACCACCACCAAGCAGTTTCTGAACCAGTTGTTCATAAGGTGAGCACCTATCCAATCCCTGGCCACTTGACTGCTCTGGCCCCAACTTGCTTGTGTCTCAGAAATGTCATTTCACCATTTCACCTCGGTTTCCTCCTTGGGAAAGGGGGTGGTAAGAGGACCAAACTTCAAGGTTGATTGTAAGGATTAACTGGAAGAAGCCATGGAAAGTGCTTCCCTGAGCCTGGCTCAGTGGACAGGGCCACTGGAGGGGCAGGGTTTTCCCAAGGCAGGACTTTCCTCTTCCCAGTGAAGAAGCTCTCTGTCTCACCCCCTTACTGATCCCAGTTTTCTCATTTCTAAAGGAGGTCTGAGATCTTTTTCAGTGCCTCCAACCTTGGTGTGGTCAGAGCAAGGATCACTGTAGGCCACCAGACAGGTGTGAGAAGTTGCTGCTTAGGACTCATTCCTTCACCAAGTATACATCAAGTGACTACTAGGCGCAGGCACTTTCTTAGACATGTAGCTTCAAACAGCGAACAAAGCAGATGAATGTCCCTGCTTTTTTGGATTCCATTTGAGTTGGGGCCACAGGCAGTAACATGCATCATCTTAACAGTAAATTAGCTGAGACACACTCACCATCTCCCCTAGATATGGAGGTAAACACCGTGGTAGTGGCAGTCATGACATATGCCATGAAATGAAAAAGTGAGTGCACTTTGGGAGAGGGGGAGGTGCTCATCTCACCTGAGACCAGTGTGGGGATTTGGGTGTTGGGTGGCAGGGAAGGGCTGGGCAGAACACTGGGCCCCATACATCCTATGACCCCTTGGAGGTTGAGTCCAGAGGGCTCACCCTCTAGTTGGGAAAGAGTCAAAACATGTTGTGGGGTCGAGGGCACTGACTGCAGAGGACCCTGGGTTTCATTGTTGGTCCCGGAGAGAGCCCTTCCCCACCACATCCCATCACAGCCTCAAGGCCCCCAAACATAATTTCATGCAGAACCATGACAAGAGGTGGTGAGCAGCCTACTCCAAATCTGCCATGGACTTCAGTCCTGTCTGCCTCCTTCAGGGATGGCAAGGCCAGCTGTGTCCCTGTCATTTGGGAAGGCAGTGTCAGTGGGAACAAGAGACACATGGCAGAAAATGAGTCAGCTTCTCAGGCCAGAATTTACTGCCTGGGGGCCAGGAGGGCCTGGGGCAGAAGGACAGACTCTGTCCGCCATCACTCACATATTGATGAAGCTCCTACTATGTGTCAGTGCCAGACTATGAACAGACCAATCAAAACTGTTCCCTGTCCTTATGGACTTAATGTTCCAATAGGAGGGTCCTTGGGGGGCAATATGGAAGAAAGGCCAGTTTCTGACTCCGCTGCCCACCCACCTGCCATCAGCATTCTCTCCTCCCTCCTGAGCAGCTTGTTGGACAGTACTCTGACTCTGAAGATTTCCTACAACAAGCAGACTCTCCCTGCATCAAGCTGCTGGTGGCCTATGCCCAGGTACATCTACCTGGCTCTGCCCTGGAGCACCATGCCATGGTTCTGCTTCCACAGATGAGGCACTCACAGCCCACTGTGGCAGACCCAAAAGGTGAGGCGGCCTCAGGGTGGTAGCATGTGAACTTATGGGGTGGTGACTGGGACTAGGCCACCTGCGGTCACCCCTCGGGCTGAAGTGTGGTTTGCTGTCCTGGCAGGGGAGCAGCCGCGGTAGGCCTAATTCCGATGCCCCCATAATAGGGTGGCTGGTCGGACTCACCGCCACCCCTGAAAGGAGCTCAGCATGGGCACAGAGTGCCCTCGGGTCTCCCCTTCTCGGCAGCCATGCTTCCGCGGCCGCCCCTCCTCCCGGATGGCGCCACATGATGCCTGTGGGGCAGCACCCTTCTTCTTCTTTCTCCCTGCGCAGGCATGGGCGGAAAAATCCAGCCCGCCCTTTTCCCTTCCCCCAACAGCAGCAACAGCCAGGCGTGGGCGGGAAACTCAAGTCTGCCCTCCACCCCAGCAACAGCAGCCACCAATCCCTAAACCCTGCCCCTTCCCCCAGCAACAGCGAAAGCCAATCCCTAACCACCACCCCTCCCCCATCCAGTACCGCCCACTGACCTTTCGTTGGCAACCAATCAGAACAGGGTGTGGCTTCGACCAATCAGCCTTCCCCAGCCCCTATAAAACTGTTGCCTCTCCCTCAGTAAAGTGGACTTGCGTGTTTACCTTGTCTCCACGGTAGTTCTTCTGCCGTGCGCCCTCCAGTCCTGAGAGCCCCCAACAAGGGCCTGGCCTCCCTTGTCCCCAGTTCGTCGCCTGCTTCTCTGGGTGACCCCTTCGTTGCCGGCTTCGCCGGGCGACCCTGTCAGCCGAACCATGCAACCCCTTGTGAGACCGATCCCTCGTCTGCTGCCAGACCGACCCCTCATCCCAAGTGGGACCGACCCCTCGTCCCAAGCGGGACCGACCCCTCGTCCAGAGCTGGACCGACCCCTTGTCCGCAGCCAGGTCCCACCTCTACCGATCGAGAAAGCCGCCACAGCTGGCGCCCAACGTGGGGCAAGGCAACTCCACCACAGCCTCACTCCATAACCTGGCGGCCCCCCCCTCCTTTCTTCTCACCTTGGGGCTTCTCTCGTGCAACATTGCTGCTACCTGAGCCTTGGCTACCTCATATGATCCACGGCGGTCTGGGAGAATCACTGGATGGCTTTCTCCTTCCATGTCGGGGGCTTATACCGACCCGCTATGATTAAGAGGAGCCTTGGATTTCTCGGGAGTGCGTGCCTGCATGTCTGAAGTAATCCTACCACAGCCCTATGCCCTCCTCTCTTCTCACCTTGGGACTTCTCTCATGCAACATTGCTGCTACCTGAGCCTTGGCTACCTCATACGATCCACGGCGGTCTGGGAGAATTGCTGGATGGCTTTCTCCTTCCATGTCGGGGGCTTATACCGACCCGCTATGATTAAGAGGAGCCTCGGATTTCTCGGGAGCGCGTGCTTGCACATCTGAAGTAACCCTACCATAGCCCTACACTCTCCTCTTTTCTCACCCCTATCTTTTCGCTCTGCATTGCTGCTCCTGAACCTTGGTGACCTCATATGATCCACGGCGGTCTGGGAGAATCGCTGGATGGCTTTCTCCTTCCATGTCGGGGGCTTATACCGACCCGCTATGATTAAGAGGCGCCAATAAAACTCTCAGGAGCACGTGCCTGAGCACCTCCACCCCTGCCTTCACCTCTGCCTCCTCCCCTCCGTGCTTGCTCCCATTTGCCTTGCTCCACTGCTCGTCGTTCCGCCCTCCCCTCGTCGGGGCCTTCTCTTGGCCCGCAACCACCGTCGGAGTCCCATCGGCTCTGACCCCTTGTCTCACCACGCACCTCGGCTCCCATCGCCGTGCTCTCAAGGTAAGGGCCCCTTTTCTTATCAGCTCCAAAAGGCCATTAGCAATGGGTAACATCCTATCTGCTAAGCAAGCCCCGCAAGTTCGGGCTCTCGCCAGTCTCCTAGATACTCACCGGTGTAAGATCTCTTTGAAACAGCTCCAAATATATTGGGACCTTCTTCTCCCCTTTAATCCGTGGCTTACCACGTGTCAGCTTTGGGACCCGGACACCTATACTTGCCTTATAGATAGGGTCACTTTTGCTGTGGAGCAGGAAGGTAAAAGATTCCCTCCTGGCTTATTACAGGCAACATGAAGTCCAGAAGAAATCTTGAAGGGTATAATCTATGATATGCTATATAAAAAAGGATTTAAAAGCAGCTATACCAAGAAAGTAAGAATTATGAGTCAACTGTAAATAAATTATATATTTCTGTTAATGTGTTGTAATTGTTCTGTGTTTGTCTGTCTGTTCGTTCAATGTCAACATATATTGTGATACCTCCAGATGGTAAATATAAATTACTAGAAATCTTTAAAAGAGCTCTATTCAAATGGCCAAAAATTAAATAAGTGCTTATATTAATACTTAAGTTTATTATATTAATACATAAGTTTAAATGTTAATAAGATATCTACAATTTTAAAAAAATTGTAAGTCTTAATTAACAAAATTAACTGTACGTCTTCATAAAAAGTTGTTCTTGCCTAGATTAAAATGAATAACTTATTTTTCTTCACAGGATAATATAAAGAATGTAAAACTTATATGAATATTAAAAAGGTTAAAAGTTTGTAAAAATGCTAACGGAAATGTAATAAGTTTTGCAAAAAGACGTATTTTGTCCTAAAGTAAGATGGCTAATTTTTCATAAACTCTTGAAACTTAATTTGCATGCGGCAAGTGTAAAAGGTATTGTGATAACTTTACATAAGGGAATGTGCTCTGTAGAGATAAAATTTATCTTCAATAGTTTACATTAAGGTATTAAATGGCTAATTCCAAAAGGTCATTCTTAAATATATATATATAAAACTGAATTGATGATAATAATAATAAAAGGTAATTTTATAACAGGAAAGATTAACAGCAACCAAGCTCCCCTGCCAACTTGCTTTTAGGAAACAGTTTCTAATATTGCATGCTACTAAGTATTTAAAGAAAAGTTATTCTTAAGGAAACAGAAGATGATTTTGTCTTTGCAGCCATTGTCTATTTAGCAACACCCCTCGCTATCGGCCTAGCCACTGTTGCGCCGGACGATTGGAACCTTAAACAAAGACTCCTCCTCACTGTCATCTTCCTATCTATCGTTACTATATTTACTGCCCTCATTCTCCTTTGTTTATAAAGCAGTCTCCTACAAACCACAAAGCTTCTGTCTTAAACATACCATTCTCAACCCTATCCTCTAAATGATCTTCTCACTTCCCCCACAGCCTTTAATACTCTATTTCTTCCTCATAACCTTTGCTTTCTTGATAATATTTTCCGCCATCTGTCTAGCCGCTACCACCCCAGAAGATTGTAACCACGGCCCCCCATGCCGCCATCGCTCTCAAGCAGCTCCAGCCCTGCTAAACGGCCCGCAACCCGCTTTCCCCGGCCCGCGGCCTGCTTTCTAGCATCCAATAACGCTTCTGCTCTTGCCTCCCCATACTTCTGCAGAGCTTCCTCCTGTCTCGACCTCACTCCTCTTCTCAGCCATCCAAAGCGTCCTTTCTCGTCCCCCGCCCCCCTCCTTTTTTCGCTTGAACCCCTACTGCCTTGCAGATTGGGCCACCCCATGTCAGCCCTCCCCATTAACATCGGCCTCTCTCGCACCCGTGAAGACTTTGGCCTTCTTATTGTCCTCGCCTACATCTCCACCACTCCCGACGCTGTCGCCACCACCGTCGCTGGTGCCCTGACGCGACTTGTCCTCACCGCTGTGATCCTCCAGACCATCACACAGTCTGCCTCTACCGCTCTTGGCCGCCAAGAAGAGATCAACTACCTGTAACACGCTGTCATCCTGGACTTTTAACAAGCAGATGGACCTTATAGCCACCGAGATCAACAAGAATTGGACATTTGCCACCCTTGCTTGCAACGGCAAGATACTGCCCCCCAAATTGTACATTTGTATCCCCATCATACTCACCTCCCTCTTCAGCCCCGCTTCCCTCATTGCTTACTGCCTCTTGGGCCTCGGCTACTTGTTGCTGCTGCCATCCTGGCCCTTATTTGAAAAGAAGGGGGAAATGCGGTCACCCCTCGGGCTGAAGTGTGGTTTGCTGGCCTGGCAGGGGAGTGGCTGTGGTAGGCCTAATTCCACTGCCCCATAATAGGGTGGTTGGTCGGGCCCTCCGCCACCCCTGAAGGAAGCTCGGCATGGGCGCAGAGTGCCCTCGGGTCTCCCCTTCTCGGCAGCCATGCTTCCGCGGCCGCCCCTCCTCCCAGATGGTGCCACCCGATGCCTTGTGGGGCGGCACCCTTCTTCTTCCTTCTCCCTGCGCAGGCACAGGGCAGAAAATTCCAGTCTGCCCTTTTCCCCTCCCCCAACAGCAGCAACAGCCAGGTGTGGGCGGAAAAATCCAGCCCGCCCTTTTCCTCTCCCCCGACAGCAGCAACAGCCAGGTGTGGGCGGAAAAATCCAGCCCACCCTTTTCCCTTCCCCCGACAGCAGCAACAACCAGGCGTGGGTGGGAAACTCAAGTCTGCCCTCCACCCCAGCAACAGCAGCCACCAATCCCTAAACCCTGCCCCTTCCCCCAGCAACAGCGACAGCCAATCCCTAACCACCACCCCTCCCCCGTCCAGTACCGCCCACTGACCTTTCGCCGGCAACCAATCAGAACAGGGCGTGGCTTCGACCAATCAGCCTTCCCCAGCCCCTATAAAACTGTTGCCTTTCCCTCAGTAAAGTGGACTTGCGTGTTTACCTTGTCTCCGCGATAGTTCTTCTGCCGTGCGCCCTCCAGTCCTGAGAGCCCCCGACAAGGGCCTGGCCTCCCTTGTCCCCAGTTTGTTGCCTGCTTCTCTGGGCGATCCCTTCGTCGCCTGCTTCTCCGGGTGACCCCTTCATCGCCGGCTTCACCGGGCAACCCCGTCAGCCGAACCGCGCAACCCCTTGTGAGACCGATCCCTCGTCTGCTGCCGGACCGACCCCTCGTCCCAAGTGGGACCGACCCCTCGTCCCAAGCGGGACTGACCCCTCGTCCAGAGCTGGACCAACCCCTCGTCCGCAGCCAGACCCCACCTCTACCGACCGAGCAAGCCGCCGCAGCCACCTAGGCAGGAACTACCAGAGGTTGATTTTGAACCAGGAGCAAAGAGGAGCCTCAGACAATTCACCTGGGAGACTGCAGTCTGGGAACACATTTTGGGCTGGAACTTCCCCTAGAGGTAGTGGGATCTTCTCTTTATTTGAAAGACACTTGGAGCCATTCATGGTACAGAATCTACTTCTTCCTCTCTTTCTCCTTTGTCAGCTCCAGAGCTGGAAATGCTTCCAATGTGACCTCTAGTACCAGTTCCACCACTGCAGCAGACACAGGGGCATTTCCAGAGCCTGAATCATCTCCATTTTCACCTATACTGCCAGCTACCAAGTCTACACCAGTGCTTGCTCTAGAAATAGAGCCTGATGTATTACCTGATGACTATAGTACAAGCTACAGAGCTGAAGGTGGCTCTAGAACTGCCACAACTCCAACCGACAGAGTTAGGTTCCATGCCTGTCCTGGAGCTTGTCCATCTTAATTCATCAGCCAGAGCAAGTCTGGCAACCCCACCAGAGCTTTCCTGCCCCTGGCCTGAGAACTCAGAGAACAGTCTGAATGGGGATTAGGCTAATCTCCTGGCTTTCTCTCCTGAGTTGGTGGCAGAACAGTTGACATGGATGCGGTGAGAAGCTGGACTTGGCCAGTGGAGCTGGATGGATTGTCCTCCCAGGATCTGCTGTCCCAACCTTGTCATAGCCTAATCCAGAATCTTATGATCTGGGTCCAAAGCCTGGGTCCACTCACAGCTTTGTCCTGGGTAAGTTTATTAATCCCCCAAGCCCACACTTGCCCCTTTTGGAAAGTAGATACAGTACACTATCTGTACCTATCACACTCACTCACTGTGATGATTACATGAGAGCAAAGAAATAAAAAGTCTGAAGGGGCTTAGCCATTGGGGGGGTTGGGATTGAAGGGAGCTTGATGAGGTTAACCGTCTCCAAAGGTGTTCCACTCTGTGCTGGGGCTCTTCACAATATCAACACTAATAAGACCCTAATGTGTACTGGATCCTTGGGCTAGCCCCCAAAATCTCTGATCCCAATAGGGACCATGCACCTGACCACCAGCAGGTCCAGGAGGCATTATCAGGAGGGAGGAAGGTGCCACCTGAGCCTATGAAGGCATGAAGCACCTCCCACGCTGGAGTTTGTGAGAGGGACTTGGAAGTGCAGCTCTCTCTTTTCCTCTAGGCTTGGCCCTGGGTTGCTCAAGTGCTAGGGCCCCTTAGCAGACAGAGAACACACCCTGTCCTCAACCTGCTGAGCTCCAGTTGAGATCATTGGACCCTGGCCTGGGTCTTGAGGTCTGTGGGATCTGTGCTGTATGGTTTTGGGGATGGCCAACATCTCCTTCTTTCCAGAAGCTGTTCAAGAAGGTGGTGCCCTGTCACTGTCTGGGCTCAATTTGGTTCCAGCACGACAAAAAGTGCAAGGAGCATGTGGCAACCTCTGTCCATGCCATCATCACTGAGTTAAACCATGTGCCCAGCTGCATCATCACAACCTGCCTCAGGGACCAGAGCATGAAGGCTCCAGACAGCTCCAGGGTGGTGGAGCACTGGACAAGGTGGCCAGGGTATGCTCAGAGGGCCCTCTCTGGAGTCCTGGAGCCCCTCTGTACTCTTATTTTCTCAGTCCTCCAGGCCCTCCCTGGCCTGTTGCACAGCCCTATACTATTCTCACCTCCCACCGAGGCTACTTACGCAGGTTGAGATTGGATATTCCTCTCTGGGTTCCCAGCATGCCCTCAGGGTCTCTCTGGGTGTCTATCTCATCCTAGAGGGGAGATGTCAGCTGAGGGGCTGAAGCTGGAGCAGGGGGGCACTCAGACCACACCTCATGGCTCATTATATCTTCCTCCCCAGGAGTGCTGGGTCCTCAAGGTCCTCATTCTATGCCGTGCTCTCTGCTCTCAAAAGCCACTCTATTCACCGTCTCAAGACATGGGAGGAAGTTTCCAGGTGGCCAGGCCTCTCTGCAAGGGACAGCAGGGACCAGGGACCCCATAGGTCTGGGCATTTCCCTTCAAGTAGCCTGGGAGGTAGCGGCTCCTGGGCAGGGGCTGGGGGGTGGGTGGAGCTCTAGGCCTCCATATAACCTGAGGCCGACTGTACTTCCTCAGCACTGGTTCCTTCCTCCTTCATTTAGAGAGTTGAACCAAATGAGAGAATGTCAAGTGTTTGCTTCTCAGCAACACATTCCATCCAGTTCAAATATACACATGTCAAAACCAGCTGCTCATGAAATTGGAATGGGGAAAGTGCCCACCTGAGAGCTCAGCTCCCAAGTCCCACGATGTCCTGTAGCACTCAGAGCTACCCAGTTTTAGCCCCACCCACCCAGACAGTCCATTTCTGAGGAGGATAAAATTAAGTAGATTAGCTCATACACCCTCCCACCTACACTCACCTTACTCCTTCCTTCTTGCCCTCCCTCAGGGACAGCTTTCACCTCTTTCAGATACTGTTTGAGATTTTCTCAAATGCAAACTACTCAGAGAGCAGTGTGTTGATCCTCAAGGTAAAGAGGGAGTTGGGGCGGTCAGGGTTAAGGAGGTGGGGCTGTTAGTTTTTCACTGAAAATTTCTTTAAAGACATCCAGTCTAGTCTTTTCTGGATGAAGATGAAGAGGGATATTTTTGTTTTAAAGGCAAGTGGGCAGGCAGTTGTAGGGCAGTAGGCTGTGGTGCTTGGGTTCAGTGGAGGTGGCTGGGATGTTCCAGGAGGAGATGATAACTGGCAGGATGATAAGTCTCCATGAGGCTCATACCTGTGCCTCATTACAAATGACATGTGTGCCAGAGAGCTATGAGAAATACATGGAGACAGGAAATCATGGTGGTCCTTCCTGACCATAAATAAAAGCTTCCACATTAAAGAGGAAGCCAAATTTCAATTTTCAGTACTCCTGGAAGCCCCCACTCTAACTCGATGTTCAGACCTAGCACCATAGAGACCCATTCCTGAGTGGATGCTAGGGCTTGTCTGCAGGCAGAATATCCTGAGTGCAACCCAGGGGAGGGGATGCCTTTGACATAACTTTGGGCAGGCATTGGGGTCTCCACTCCGGTTGAATGGGGCAGGCAGAAACTGCTCAACTAGGCCTCTAGAGATGCCTCAAGCTCCATGGCTGAGACAACACAAGGCCCCAATCCACACTCAGAAGATGGGAGAACCAGTCACCAGTTAGTGGTAGTGAGTGGTGGGGTGACATCAGCTCAGACAATGCTTCCATCTGAAGTGAGTAGCCTGTCCTTGATGCCCTCAATGAATCAGTTCAAGTCTATAATCACTTGGGCCTCTGTTTCCATGTGGAATGGAAGCATGACCATCTAGTGCTACCACCCTCACAGTGAAGTGGTGAAATTCAAGGGAGAAAAGAAATGTGGCTGAGCATTCCTGTGATTTCAAGGGGGAAAGTGCAATGGCCACAGCATCCATGCTGCTAGCATGCAACCTGAGACCTCTGGACTCTCAATGAGGATGGTCAGGTCTTTGTCCTCAAATGACAAATGATCAAACAGGCTCAAGGAGGCCAGTCCACTTGCACAAGTTCAGGCAGGGAGCACCAGGCATGTGATGGCCATAGATTTCCACCTGCCCAGTTGGTCCAGGTATTCAAGACCACTGGGGCAATAACTGAGGGATGGAGAACCTTACCACATCCTTAATCTTGGCAGGAGGGTATCTCCAAGTTCTCTACCCTGGAGATGAATCTCAAAAGAGCCCAGAAGAAGTAGCAGCAGCAAGAAAGGATGAGTGTGCCTGACACCAGGAGTGTTGGGGCATGGTGGCCTTCAAGCCAGCATGAGGTCCTCCTCGAACACATCCTTCCTGGGACACTAAGTCTGGGGAGTCTTGTCCCCTCTCCAGGAATCTTTAGGCAGTGAGATGTGGGAATCTTGGGGAACTAGTTGCAGCCAGTCAGAGCAAGAGCCTGGAAGACCTGAATTAGAGTGGACTGAATGGCAGAGGGGGATAAATTTGGTGATTTTAGAAAAGACAGTAGTGGGAGGAAACTGCAAGGGAGTGTGGCATCCTTGGAAACTGGATGGGTAACAGGGGTGACAGCTAAGTGTCCTTGGTCCTAGGAGTCTGAGACTGAGGAGAATTCAGGGAGGGGTCTTAGGGCCCCTGAGAGCCTGGGCTAATTCCCACCCTTCCCAATGCCACAGGATGATGTCCAGGGCATTGTCCCATGCCTGGGGATATTTCTCACCCAGTTTTTGATGGTTGACTATGCCATGCAGGAGAATCTAGAAGTAAGTGAGCCTGGGGGCAGGGGCAGAGTGGAAAAGAGTCCCTGAGGCTTGGGCTCTCACCAGTAGACATAACACATCTCCTGAAATCCTCACAACCTCTGGGAGTGGGGATGCCATGGCCTTCTTATAGATGAGTAAAAGGAGGCTGGGCCAAAGGGCCATTTCTCCATTGTTATCAGAGGCTAGGACTGGAAGTTTCCTCTGTCACCACTCCCAGTTGCCACTCCTGGTCCCAGAAGTCTGCCTAGGTCCATCCATGGTCTGGACAGCTCTGTGCATGTTGAAACCCACATCGTTCTGTATGACAGGGGCTCAGGGGCAGCGATGGGCAATGCAATGAATAGGGAGGGCCTTTATGATGGATGTGAACTCTCTGCCTTCTAGGGGAGGATGGTCAATTTTGACAAGAGGAAGATGAGCAGCTATGAGCATCACTGCAGGGGTAGGGTGGGAGATGGAAAACAGGGACCCTACTGTGCAGGACATACTTGTCCTCTTAGGTTGATGGGGAGAATTTGGGGAGAAAAGACAGGGCTGACCCTTCCCCCTGGAGGGTGGGGGTTATAATTGGGATGAAGAACATCTTCCTGGAGGATGAGCTATACGAACTCAGCCCCGAGGGCAGGTAGAGCCTTGAGGGGTGGGGAGGGGTGGGGGGGCCCACAGGGGAAACCCAAGCACTGGCCCCCATGCCACCCACCAAGCCCACCCAGGCCTCCACAGTAACTCTTCCTTCCCTCTGGCCCCAGGAATACCAGATGGTTGCTGAGCTCCAGCAGCTCCAGGAAGGCTGTTGCTATGACTCCTTTGTGCTCAATGAGCAATTTGGAACCTGGTTTGGGGTCATGGAGCCAGGCTGCTGGAAGGATGGGTGAGCTTGCCTTGAAGGCCTGCCATGGGATGCAACCAAATTTCTGCCTTGCTACCACCACACCGAGCTAAGATCTCAGTCCATCTAAAGGAGCCAGTCGGCTCGGGCTTCCTAAGAGGTCTTGCAACATCACCCGATTTCACAGAAGAGGAAACAGGCCCAGAGGTTGGGTGACTTTCCCCAGTCACAAGCTTGGTCGGGAGTGGAGCTCTAAACTGTCAGGCTCCCCAAGCCCATGCTTATCCTGAAGCTTCCCTGAGTCCTGAGCCAACCCACATTTGTCCACCCTGGATGGGGAACTCACTCTTCATTCCAAGACTTGATGCCTTCCAGGTAGTGTTTGTCCTTAAAGCTTTTACTGGCCGACTGAGATGGGGTTCCAGCTCATGGAACAGGTGGTAGCTACAGGTCAGGGTGGCTGCTGTGAGGCTACCAGGGGTCATACTTCAGGTCTCCCTCTCAATGTCCATACAGGAGTTGGCATTTGGGTGCCCCAACATATTTAGACAACTGGTCCTATGCTGGCTCAGGATCTACCAGGGTGATCCCACCCCTATAGTTGCCAGATCCAGTCCTGGCCTCATCTGTCATTATCACTGAGCTGCTCCATGACCCCAAACCAGGTTCCAAATTGCGGTGTGGACCTTGCTGACCAAACTGCATCCTGGAGCTCAGGGCAGTCCTGGTGTGCTGTCCAGCCCCTCCACCTTTCTGACATCTGGGCTCAGGATAGATGTTGTGTTCTCTGTCCTGGGGTTTCACTGCTACCTGGAGGTGTCCTGGAGGGGCAGGGACAGGGCAGGGACACTTCTTGAAGGCATTCCATCTCCCATGATTGGAAGACAGGGGGTGACAGAGAGAGGCTCAAATATCACTCCTAAGTTCCTGCCCTCTGCTGCATGGTCACCTTTTGACCCCAGGGCCCTGGGAGTTCACAGCAGTTGTGTAGGCTGAGGACCAGGGGAAAGGGTTTGGTCTATAGGGCAGGGGTTTGGATGCGCACTGGGTAACCACCTCAAGACAGAGATGAAGGTTCTTGCAGGAGATGGTGTGAGGAATGTTTGGAAAGACCCACCTCATTCCATGGAGTTGTCCCTGGGGGAGCAAGAGAAGACAGTGAGGCCCCAAAAGACTCAGCCTTGGTCAGAGGTGGCTCCATAGGGTCTCTGGCAGCTGTACTCTGGAGGAGCACCCTGAGGGCCTGTCTCTTGATCCACCTCAAGTGACTGACCAAGAAAGGGCTCCAGCTGTGATCCTCAAGGCCATGGAAGAACACAACCTGGATGGGGACAATCCAGAGGACTACAAGCTGGTGCAAATCATTTGAGAGGATCAAAGAGAGGCAGTGGTGGAGGGGGTAGGCTGAGCACCATGACCCCAGCCTGAAGGTCAGAGGCCTTCTGGCCCCAGTGTACCTGACAGCAGATGGAGTGGGCACCTTTCTACATACCAGGCTGCTTAGAGCAGCCCTTGGTACCCTCAGCCTCTTCTACCTTCCCCTTCTCCCTTGTGTACCCTTCCCTGTATGTGACCCAGGCATTGGGAAAACAAATTCAAAGCTAACAACATTGAGGTATCCAGAGAAAAGGTTTTTTACCTTGGATCATGAGAAAGATGGACAAGCAGAGGGGCTTAATCTAAAAGGCATCTCCGGATAGGAGGGGGTGACTGCACCTCCAAAATCTCTATGACTGGTGCACAAAAGCACCAAACAAGCTACAGGCCATGTCTTTATGATAGCAACGACAAGGCCAAATTGCCTTGATCCCCCTCACCCCCCAGTTGACTGTTGTCAGTGTCCATTCTCTGCTTGTGACCCCTTCTATCCTTATCAGTGGAACCGGGAGTCTGTGTTTCTTTTTGTTGTGTTATCTTGTTGTGTCAGCTCTCTGGTGTGCGGTGCCATTCCTGGGCAGGCTGCACTTTCTTTTGTGCTGGGTGGCTCTCCTACAGGGTGCACTCCTTGTGTGTGTGGCTCCCCTACGTGGGGACACCCCTGCATGGCACAGCACTCCTTGCACACATCAGCACTGCACATGGGCCAGCTCCACATGGGTCAAGGAGGCCCAGGGTTTGAACCATGGACCTCCCATGTGGTAGGTGGATGCCCTGTCCATTGGGCTAAGTCTGCTTCCCCCTTGATCCACTTTGGAATCTCCAGGGAGCTGACTCAGTATTATAGAAAGTGGGAAAGGGAAAGCATCCAGAAGAACAGTGCAGGCCCAGAGCCAGGCATCCTGGGCTCTGAACCCTTAGACAGTATTCTCAAGCACCTGGGCTGGCTTCTCATCCCTGAAGGGGAGAGAAAATTAACCAATTTATACATACATGGTAAGTCTGTGCACAATAAAGTTAGCTGGACACTTGTCAGTGTGCTGATCACCCTCTCCCAGTCATTAGCCCAAGCAAATTAAAGTGACTCCCACCATTCCTAGAAGTTTGTTCTAAATCTTCTCTTGTCTTTTGAATGGGAAATGGAAGCTGTGAGGTATGAAATTGGGCAGAAGGACCCATCTTACAGAACCTGAAGACCGAGGACTGGAGAGATTGAGAAAGGAGATGAGTAGCCACACCACTGAGGCTGGAGCAGTTTAGCCCAGTGTTTATGTCTCGCTGACCCTACACAAGGAAGACAAGAGGAAAATAGGATCAGTGTAAATATTTGCTGGGTGTCAGGTACTGTGTGGTCATGAAGGCCTTCAGGAACCCTGCTCAGGAGGCCAGGTCCCCGGTGCTGCTGATAAGGATAGAAGCAGTCACAGAAGAACACACAGTGAATGGACACAGAGAGCAGACAACTGGGGTTGGGGGGAAGGGGAGAGCAAAAAAATTATAGCTCAATGAAAAAGAAATGTTATGTTGATACTGGAAGTCCATAATATTGTTTGCCTTTAGTGGGACCTGGACAACTTGTGAAATAGACAAACACCTGCACATTCACTGATGGTCTTAAGAAAGCTCAGGGGCTTTCTGAGACTAGAGGAATTGGTGGGGGGCGGGGGTCAGGTGAGTTGCTGAATCCCAGACTCTGGCCTTTTCTTTTGACCAATTCTGTCCATATCCCCCATCCCACCCTGGCTGGCCTCCTGGGAATGGCATCTCCCTTTATGTATTTTGCAGGGGAGCTCAAAGGGAGTCTTTTCATTACCCTGAGCTTCTATACAAGTTGTTTGAAGTCCTGAGTCTGACACAGGTAGGAAAAAATCTTAGTGGAAACTTGTAAAGCAACAGGGTGCTGACACAACTCAAGCACTACTGTGCTGGTTGGTAAACTGGCATGGCCTTGAGTTGCCCAAGTGCTACTGCAGACTCCTTGGCCCTTTCTTTGGGGACCCAGGACCACCCCATGATCTGGAACCTAAAAGTTTCATGCTTCATGGCAGAAGGCCTCAGGACCACAACCAAGACTGGTTTTCTTTCTCTTGACCAAACTGCCAGCCTAGCTCCTCAGGTGCCCCTCCCTGCTCCTTCCGCCATCCTGACTACCTCAAAACTAATCTTGTAGTGGTGGGACTGCAAAGAAAATTCACTCCAAATACAGGAAAACAAAGGAAAAAAGATACTATTAGACCCTAACATTTCTAAATCTCACACCCCAATCTTCCCCATCAAGCTCCCCCTCACTCAAGGCTTTACGCTGCCCTGGGGCTGAGACGCCGCTCACCATGCAGTTCCTTCTCTGCCTCTTCCTCTCCTCCACCCTTCCAGGACTCCAGGAGGCCTTATCACAGCTCCTTGGCTGTCAGGGAAAAGGCAAGAGCACATGGCCCTAAGCTCCGTCTGCTGGCCAAAGCAGATCAGCCTTTCCTGCTCATTGTCTCTGAGCCACCAAGGCCTCCTGAGTTGATGGGTGGTTTTCTGCTGAAAGCCCCCAGAAGGGTCCTGTGTGGCCAAGAAAGGGAGGCAAGGTTACTTAGGAGGGGAACTTTCCTTGACCAGGTGGAAGAAAAAGCTGTATGTGTTGGAGATGGATTCAGTGGTTTATGGGGTAGGGTCAGTGACAGATGCCCCAAGACTTTTCAAGGGGCGTGGAAAGAAACAATGGGCACTTCCACTGTAAAAACATTTAAATGTAACATGTTTAAGCCCAAAAAGGAAGGGTAGGTCAAAGGAATATGGCCTGCTAGCTGAAGTGATGAGGGAGCAGAAGCTAGGAGTAAGCTGAGAAAGCCAGACAACACAGAGAGAGTAGAACTGAGGCCCAGAGGGAAAAGGCATAGGAAGAGAGATAGGGAGGAGAAGATTGGGACTGGGAGTGGGGAGAGAGGAGGTGAGCTGGGGTCCATGGAAGAGAGAGAAAGAGAGAGCAGCTAGGCACCAGTCCCCTTGTCCATTGTCATCTCCTCAATACTTACCCCATGGCTATAGAAATTAGTCTGCCTGGGCCCCTGCTTCTTGCAACCCAACTACTGAGCAACACAGAATTGGCCAAGAGCAGGTGCCCAGGGACTATTAGAACCGAGGCTAACAGGTTCATGGGCTTTCCAGGTGATCTTATCTGTGAGTGTCCAGAAAGCCATTGCTGACAATAACATCACAGTGGCTTCTGAGTTTCTGGAGTAGTGATCCAAGGTTTGCCTTCATCTTGGAGGTACCCAGGGTCTCTGCAACAGCCTTAGTTCCATGTCTGAACTTGGGTGAAAGAGGCATAAGCATGGGGCACAGAAGAACAGATACTCCTGGCTATCCACTTCCTGACATTTAGGCAGTTCTTTGAAATGTCTTCATGCTTGTCCTCATCTACTACATGTCTACCGTTGTCTGGATCCCTGGAAAACAGTGAGGTTGTTGGCACAGAGATGAACTTCCTCCTTGGTGAGTGTCCACCCTAATATGATCCTCTGATTACTGGAATCACTGAATGCCAGCATTGGAAGGATTGGCCTTGTCTTCTGTCCCTAATATGATCCTCAAACTCCCAGAGCCACTGATTGTCAGCACTGGAGTTTTCCCTTGTCCTTCCTCCATTGGGGGTAAGGAATGTCCCCCAGAACACCCTACTGAGCACAGCTCGCATGTCACCTCTTCTAGAAAATCTGCCCTGGTGTTTGCCAGGCAGAATAAATAGTTTCCTCCTCCAAGTTCCCATAGAATTTGTCAGGCCCATTTACTACACTTATGAACTTGACTCACAGATAGTTGTTTTCCTATTGTTCCCCTTCCTGTTAATTTCCAAGGGGCACTCATGTTTTATCCATTAAACCTCTCCTAGCCTAGGCACCAGCTGGGCTCTGGGATTCAGAGGTGAATGAGACTGGATCCTGTCCTTGCAGAACCTAGAAGACACCTGCGGAGAGATGCTAATGGATGATTGTAGCAAGAGCTCTGAGTGAGGCTTCTGCCACATGCTGGAGCAGGACCAGGTTTTGACAGTCATCCTGCATTGATGAAGAGCCTGCATGGAGCAGAAGCTCAGTCATCCCTCGCTGAGTGCATTTGAGGAGGTTTGACAGCCCTAGCTCTTGTTTAGGGAACCTGAGATGCAAGTTAGTGGCAGGGATCAGACTAGAATTCAGTGTTTCTGATCCTTGGTCTACTGGTTGTTTGACCATGATTTATATCAGTAAGTGAAGTTATGGCTAAACAACTCATTCATCATTCTCTCATTTCTTTATTCCTTCCAGGGGCCTACTATGTTACAGCCTGGAAATGGGGAGCAAAACCTAAGAGGGCACTTTCTCCATAGTGCTGATGGTTTAGAGAGTGGGAGGCTTTGATTGTATTATGGGAACATTTGGTTAGGTCTCTTGATTAGATCACTTTAGGGCCTTCACTTCAACCACCTCAGTGAGGTGTGACCCAGGTTGGTTGTACCTCCACCCTCTTGCCAGGGTCTTACCTAAAAAGAGAACTGGAAACAGAAACTCAGAAAAATGTGGATGCCATTTTCACATTGTTATGTGAAAGAGGACTCCAGGACCAGCTACAGCTGAAAGAGAGGCCAAGAGAAACCCCTGGAGGCTGAGAGAAATGCCAGATGCTGGAATCAATGGAGCAGACCTGAAGTGAGGAGAAGCTAAAATCTTGCTTTGCCATGTGGAGGGAGCCCAGGATTGACCAGCAGATGACCCTGATGAGAAAGCATCTCTGATGATGCCATGATTTGGACATTTTAGCAGCTTTGGAACTAATTGTAAGCTTTTATGCTAGTGAATCCCCATTATAAATTCCAAGAGACTTTTGGGGTTTTGTATGGGCTGCCTTGGCTTACTAAAACAAAAGGATTCCTAACAGTAAGTAAGAAATTAAAAGCTCATGAGATTCTTATGTTTTCTATGTTTCTGTGTTTTTATTTTTGACTCATGGCTGGAAAATTTTTAAACTGAAGTTCTAAACTCTATTTCCATCTGTCTGTATGTTTGAATATGATATTTTCCTTCCTCTGGATGTTAATAGCAAATTAACTTATAAAACCCCTTAAAAAGCTATATTCTAATTTTCTAGAAGAAAAATAATTGCTTATATATAAATTAATCATATAGCCTTAGAAATTAAAGAAAACAAACTTCTAATATTTCCAAAGAAAAATAGAATGTGTGCAAAACTAAACCAAAATTTAAAAACAAATCAAATCAATATAATCCAGATAAATCTTTCACAAATTAGCTCAGTAAATAAAATTAGCTATGTCTACTGTAATGGTATTTATAATACAAGCATACACTTTTTTCTACTTGGGTATGTTCTTCTTAAATTTATGTAGATTTACTGATCAAAGAAGCCAACATATCTATGAGCTCTTTAAGATAATGAAAAATGTAAATCTATGTTTACACAAATTGAGTTATTATGCTGACAAACTTTTTTTTGAGTGATTATGTTTTGTAAGCTGTTGATCTAAAGACAATTTCCAAGATATTTTTGGTAATTTATGTAAGGTATGTAGGATGCATTTTTTTAAGGGAAAAGAGAAGTTTTGTTCATGTAGAATGACTAGTGATTCCAGAGTGAGAAAAAGCAATGTAGGACAAAACCTGTATAGATATAGAAACCTGTAGAAGGTTTGTGGGAAAGGAATTTTATTTGTTACGGTCACGGTTGATTAAGATTTGATAGGTTTATGAGATTTTTTCAGAGTTCTTATAAGACTATATCCTAATACAAAATTAGAATTTGTTTCTACCTTTGTTAAAATGACAGTTTTCTTGGTTTGTTAGCCTGCCAAGAGGTTTAAAATTGTTACCTTAAACTTCTGAGTAATCTGCCTGGAAGGCAAATATTCTGAATCTAAACAAAATAATTCTCTGTGCTTTATATTGCCCATATAATAGTTACTTGTTTTAGAAAATATATCTTTTCACTTTTAAAAGAACCCAGTTTTTGAAACTTTGTTTACTGTGGCAGTTAGTGAGATCTGCCTGAGACCTGCATAAGTGTAACCTCTGCAATAACCTTTGAAATGTACTTTGAAATCTATTAGTCATAGAACTCTTTGGTATTTAATGTTTTCCACTTTTGGTCAAGGTCTTTTTCCAAATACATTACTGATGGCTCCTGGTAATCCCTTGGTGCCAGGGAGGCTCATCCCTGGGAGTCATGTTTCACATTGTTGGAATGGTAGTGAGTCCAGGCACTATATAGGCAAGGCCACAAGAAATCAACAGCCCTTGGCAGGTCCTATTTGGGGATTATGATAATCTATTTCCACCATATAACAAAGTTATAATCATTTATAGTTTTCTTACTCATGATAGTTTTACCCCTTTTATCTGAACCTATATTTATCACTATCCCCATTAAAGATATACCTCAGGGACTTAAATCTTCAGTCTGCTCCTGTGTTGTTTAAGCAGAGTTGTGGCCAACACTCCAGTTCCTGGACTTGCTGAGAGCAACTAAGAAAATGATGGTGAACAAGTCCCATTCCAAAAAAGAATGAATATCTACAACTGCAAGCAAAACAATTCCTTCCATCTGCCCCATAATAAATAAATCTCTCTCAACCTGTAACAGTAAGAATCCCAAATTATTCAAGATTCAGGGAGGGAAACACATAAGGAAGGAGTGAAAGCACAGAACAAAGATGTATTATTACTATTTTATTAACATGTGGTAATGAAAGAAATTTTAACCTTGATATAAACAGTGATTATCATGTTCTGAGGGGAGGGGAATGGATGAATAATTGGAACACAAGACATTTCCAGGACATTGGAATTTTTCCTTATGATGCTGGAATGACAAATACATGACACATACATTTGTCAAAGCCTATAAAACTGTACAGCATAAAGTGTAAACCATAATGTAATCTACAGACCTTGGTTAATAGCAATGATTCAATATTGGTTCATCATTTGTAACAAATGTCTCACACTAATGTAAGATGCTAATAATAGGAGAAATATCTGTGTGGGTGAAGGGGGTTATATGAGAATCTCATAATTTGATGTCATTTTTCTGTAATCTAAAATTTCTCTAAATATACAATTATTACAATTTTTTAAAAAAATTATGAAAAATATTTTTAGAAGAATGAAGTATTTTTCTTATAATAATGTTATAGCTTCTCTATTTAATTCTGAAATCTTTTACTCTCATTTTGTTTATAGAGAAAACTATTATTCAGCCAAAGGGATGCTGATGCAAAGTTCCAGAAATCTGCTGGCTTTTATAAAGTATTTAATTGGAGTAAAAGCTTAAAGTTACAAGACCCTAAAGAGTCCAACTGAAGGTTACTTCCTTAACAAGCTCTATTGCCACATGTTGAAGCAGGATGGCAGGCTTGCCATGAGGATTTAGTCTTAATCTTCCCTCTTCAGGCTCCATGGGTCCAGCTTCTTCTGATCTCAGCTGTAGGCTGGTATAGGGCCTTCTCTCTTTTCCCAGAACTTGCTTCTTTCCAGGCTCAGCTACTCTGTTCTCTTCACAGTGTCAGCTGTAAACTATCAGGAGAATGGATTGTCTGTCTTTCTGGGGTCTCTGTAGTGTCTATGAAGGTGTTTCTCTTCCTCTCTGTGTCTTCTCCTGTGTATCTACTTCTGTGTGAGAGTCTGTTCTATGGACCCACCAAGGAGCCAACACTCTACCCTGCACATCCTAATGATGTGTTTGAATCAAAGCCCTAATCTTGATTTAATAAAGTAAATCTAAAGCCTTTGAATTTAAATCAATCAAAGGGTATCATTCCCAGAAAAACAGACCAGTTTAAAAACATGATCATTATCTCTTTTCAAATTCATAAATACCAAACTGCTACAGTAACCAAATATCATTTCACAGTGTTCCATGATCATCTTTAACAAATTGTTTAAACCTGACCATTTTGAAATTTCATCTTTCCAATATCATACCATAGATGATATTTTCTTGATCTCAAATGTTTTTGGGAATTTCAAGAGGGCCTCTGGAAAATCATAATGGATTTGTTTTTTCATCTGATAAAAAAAGTGGTAAAAAAGTTGTTTCCTTGATATTTTAGGAAATGCATGGGAAGTGTCAAAATTTGAAAGGATTTTTTAACCTTCTATTGGTAAAGTCTGTATAGGTAAAATGCTATTAATATAAACACTTCAGAAATTGTATAAAGTTTTAGATATTTGTCAGTATCCTTGCATTCCATGAGTTGTCCTAGCAGTGATCTGCCTGATGTTAGACATCAGTAAAATTATTTGATATAATTTCAGTTATTCTTAAAATATTGTTTAATGAACTCTCAGCATAAAATTTATTTTTGCAAAAGAGCAACAATTTAACCATTTAATGTTTTGTCATCTGCAATTAATTTTTATTCTGATGTTTCTCTGAACAAATTTGTCATTAGCTACAGGCTAGATGGCTTCATATTCAACAGAAACAGTCTTAGTGACCCATAGAAAATATTTTGTCAAGTGCTTTCAGGCACAGGCTACTAATCATTTTGATAAACAACTTTTAGACCAAAACACTGGATTGGGTCAAGATTCCAGAACTCTAGTGAAGGGATTGATGTGTTCATGAGATTGCTAACACAAAATTCACTAGAAGAATGATTATTACAGACTGAAGTAAATGACAAAAGAATTATTATAGTTTTGCTTAGATTATTGCTGATATTTTAATGTTCTATTTTCTAGATACAAGGAATCCCTTACTCTCTTACATTAAGATATCCAATTTATTAAACATTTCTCTTTTCTCACTGCCTGACTTCTCCAGAATTTGGAAACTCTTATTAAACACTTTTATTTTTACAGCACTGTAATTATTTGCATAGCCTTATTCAGCATCTGTATTCCTTATTAGCAGGACATAATTGAAGTCATTGGTTATATTACCAAGGCTTTGACCAGAATGTCATGTTTGCAAATGATGCTCAATTGCTCACATATGACCAGAGACTTTTAAGAAACTACGGTTGACTTCTTGGAGCCAATGCTTACAAAACTACCTTGGAAAATCTGGTCTGGTACCTTACTCTTGGGTTCCCACCCTTATAGGTCAGTAAAGATGGTTACCTTCTGGCAAGTATTTGCTTATTTTCTCTGACTTTAAGAAAGAAGAATTCACCCAAATGCATTAGCAAAAGTGAAAGCTGGTGTTGAAATTTTGTCTTGGCTTCCTCACCTCAAGAGGCTTTTCAAAGTCCAATTGAAGGTTCCTTATGAAAACTTTTCAGGAGACCAGACTTAAAAAGGCCTTTATGGTAAGGTAAATCACTATCCTTGTTACACATATGTAAATACTCAGGCTAAATCTAATGAAACCAGCTTCATTTTATGAGCAAGAATAATCTTTTTGTTTTTCTCTTTTATCAAAAGGAGGGAGACTATCTAGAAAAACTTTGGATCTCAATAGAAAACTATAGCACATTCCTAAGGATTATCAGATTCTGCTCCTGTTTATTGTATGGGCTATTTTATATCCCCTTTGTAAACTGAAGATAACTGCATGCTTTTGTTATCTACCTATAAATTGGACTGGGTCCTGTCATCTTATATATCTTGTTCTACCCTAAATTTGTGTCAAAATGCTAACAGGATCTTTTGTATATTAGGCCTCCAACTGACAAAAGAGGGATGACAGCCCTAATTCTTTGGCCTATCTTACTACAGAGTCCCACTCTTTCATGTGCACCATCACATGTGCATTATTCCCTAAGAACATATGACCTGGAGTGAACAGCTATAAATTTACCTAAAGTTATGAGACAGCTTTAACACCATTGTCAAAGTACTGTTGTCTCTTCAGGCTGAAATTAACAACCTAACACCAGGGGGCTTGCTAAACAGGCTCCAGATACCCTGGTGGTCCATGAACAATGTTGCATTTCTGTTAATACTTCTGATAATAGATGTAAATAACCTATTTTGAAGAACCAAGTAAAGGTGCTTTATGATATCAGTCAGGCTCAAACTTTTCAATGGCCAGAACTTCCTGAACTAGGTTCTTTGTTTAATGGAACATGAAGACAACTAGTTTGATTTGGCTTTATGCTTTTAGTTGTGATTATTATCCTATATCAGTTTATTGTTGTATAAACTGTTTCATAATTTTCTTCAATTTCCTTATCCTTCTCAAGACAGATGTCTTTTCTTAAGATAGGCAATAAAAATGAAAACAAGATGGAAGTTGGACTCTCTCTAGTGGACCAAGATTAAAAATAAAATATAAAAATAATGGAGACAAAGGACAACCAGCAAGATGGCAGTGGAGTAAGGAGCTCCTAGAGTCAGGTCCTACTACAGGGCAGTTAGTAAATGCCCAGAGCAATTTGGAGCTAACTGAAGCACCTCTTTGGGAATTCCAGGAGACCAGAAGAGCATCCTGCCTCATACTTGAAGGAATGGAAGGAGGAGACTGTCCATCTGCAGAGAAGATTCATAAGTTGAGTGCTCTACACCACAGAGACCAGTACCCATCTTCTGCTGGAGGCACAAGCCTCCTCACTGGAAATGAAAGCTCCACTCTCCAAAAATGGGGGAGGAAGAGATTGTCAGGCACCAACTTCAGCTACTGATGGGTAAATTCATCAGGCTAACGTATAATCCTAAGAAAAGCAAAAGTTTGAGCCTGTCCAACACAGAAAGAGGCTGGTAGCCACCATCTTAACTCTGCACCTGTCACAAGGGGAAGCAGGGTGGACTGAAAATCACAGTTCTAGTGGGGACTGGCTTCTTTACATCCAGGTCAGATTACAGTTCTCTCCTAAGCCCCATCCCCACCTCTGGGAGGGAGGAAGCTGGAGGTACTTGTGCCAGTCTCTCTAGGAAATTACCAGCCAAACGGTGAGGCCAGTGATTGTCCTACTTTGGCAGTGCAAGCTGCCCTAGGAGCTATTCTGTGGCTAGAATTGGAATCCTCATTTCCCAAAAATAGGGGAGGAGGAAATGATTGGCCACTCATTTTTGGCTACTGATTAGTAGACCTAGGAACAGCTGGGGTATGAATCTGCCCAAGTTGGAAAGAGACAGGTAGCCACCATTTTGACTCCACCCCCCAGTCTGAGGAGAAGTTAGGACCAAAAATCACAGTGACAGCAGGAAACTGTTTCATGCACCCAGCTAGGCCGGAAGCCCTAGCCTAGGTGTTAGTCCCACCTCTGGCAGGGAAGAAGCTGGAGGGCCCTGCACCAGGCTATCCAGGAAACTGCAGGCACCTTTGGCTGGCAGACTGAATAACTGGAAGTCTACAGGGCAACAGCTGTCATCTTGGACCCGCACTGTTTAAATTGCTACCCACACCTGCAGCTCCATTCCTGCCCTAGGCAGGGGAGCAAGGGGTGTGAAGCTTCATCAGTCTCTCTGGGCAACTACAGTCTAAACCTGTACAACTTGGATTATTCCACACAGTAGTAACTCTGTCCTACCCATGGCAAAGGAGAAAGTTGAGAGAAGCTTCAGTGGTCCCTGAAGCAATGAGGGCATCTTGAGCCTCCACAGCTCATAACTCCAACTACCTCTTTTGCTTCTACTGCACAACCTGCAAGGGAGAAAGGGTAGGAAGGCCTCAACTAAAGAGAAACACTGTACCCAGAATAAATACTCTAGTAAGCCAGATGCCAAAACACCAGCCAAAAATTAAAATCCACACCAAGAAACAGGAAAATATGGCTCATTTAAAGAATCAGTATAAGCTTCCAGATGACATAAAGTAGTTTAGACAATAAATCATAGATGTTCAAGCAAATCTCCTCAATAAATTCAATGAGATAGCTAAAGAGATTAAGGATATTAAGAAGAAATTGGATAAGCACAATGAAGAATTTGAAAGTATAAATAGAAAAATAGCAGATCTTTAGGGAATGAAAGGCACAATAAATGAAATTTTTAAAAAATATTGGAATCACATAGTAGCAGATTTGAGGAAGCAGAAGAAAGAATTGGTGAGCTTGAAGAAATGACCTCCAAAAGTAACATACAAAAGAAGATGAAGGAATGGAAAAAATTGAATAAGCTCTCAGGTAACTTAAAGATAGCAAAAGATGTGCAAACATACATGTCATGGGTGTCCCAGAAGGAGAATAGTAGGTAAAAAGGGCAGAGGAGTAGTTGAAGAAATAATGGTAGAAAATTTCACAACTTTTGAAGGACATAGGTATCCATTTCCAAGAAGCACAATGTACTCACACCTGAAAAAATCTGAATAGACCAACTCCAAGACAGATATTCATTACAATGTCAAATGCCAAAGACAAAGAGAATTCCAAGAACAGCAAGACAAAAGCAATGCAAAACATATAAGGGATACCAAATAACGTTACGTGCTGATTTCTCAACAGAAACCATGAAGGCAGGAAGACAGTAGTATGATATATTTAAGATATTACAAGAGAAAAACTTCCAGCCAAGAATCTTTTATTTGGCAAGATTGTCTTTCAAAAATGAGGGTAAGGTTAGAATACTTACAGATAAACAAAAACTGAGAAAATTTCTAACCAAGGGACCAAATTTTCAGAAAATACTAAAGGGTGTGCTAGAACCTGAAACAAAAAGACAGGAGAGAAAGAACTAAAAGAGAATCTAGAAATGAAGATTATATCAATAAAAGTAACCAAATGTGTCAAAAGATGGGGAAAATAATATATGACAGACAAAACTCAAATAGGAATAAACTTAACCAATGATGTAGCGCACTTGTATTCACAAAACTGCAACTCAATGTTAAAAGAAATTTAAAAAGGCTTAAATACACTTGGAACACAAAACCAAACCAAAAAAAAAAAAGACTTAAATAACTGTAAGAACATTCCATGCACATGGATTGGAAGACTAAATATCATAAAGATGTCAATTCTACTCAAATTGATATACAGATAAAATGCAATCCCAATAAAAATTCCACCAGCATTTTTTAATTGAAAATACAATTATCAAATTTATTTGTAGGAGCAAGGGGTCCTGAATATCCAGAAACATCTTAAAAAGGAAAAGTGAACTCTCATCTCCAGACTTTAAATTATATTACTAAGTTATAGTGGTAAAAACAGCATGGTACTGGTATAAAGACAGACACATAGACCAATGGAACCAAACTGATGGTTCAGAATCAGACCCTCATATGTAAGGTTCAGTGATTTTTGACTAGCCTGTCAAGCCCACACAGCTTGGGCAAAACAGTCCTTTCAACAAATGGTGGTGAAAGCACTGGATTTCCATAGCCAAAAGAAGAAAAGAGGAATCTTATCTCACATTTTATCCACCTTTTAACTCAAAATGGATCAAAAACCTAAATATAAAATCAAGAACCATAAAGCTTCTAGAAGAAAGTGTAGGAAAATATTTTCAAGACCTGGTGGTAGGTGGTGGATTCTTAAAGGAGATAGGAGGGGGACTGTTTTGGACTACTGATGTTTAATGTATGTTGATGTTTTAGTTAGCTTTAATATAAAAGTATGGAAATGTATAGTGGATTGTACCAAACAGCTACTTTATAAATCAGAATGTGGCTGAAAATGGTGGTCTAGGGATGTAAATGTCAATTGGAAGAATGCTAGAGAATAATCTAGGAACTGAATAGCACAGTAAACCAAGAGGTGGATGAGAATTTTGGTTGATGGTACAGATGCAGGAGTGTTCTTTGTGAGCTATACCACATCATACACACATACATCATACACTACTGCAGCATGATGGGAATGTGGAGAAGTATGGGAAAAATACAACTGGAGTGACCTATGGACTGTGGTTAGCAGTGATAATGTATTATGCTCGCATCTATGCCAAAGATGTACTGTGTGGAGAATAGGGCAATATGGAGAATGTGTGCCAAATGCACAGTTTGGATATGTTAACAATCAGATGATATTATTTTATCTGTAACAAATGTTCCTCCACAGTGTGTGTTGATAGATGGGTGTTGTTTGGGAATTCTGCACATACGCAGAATAGGGTGGGTTGGGGGAAAATGCACCAAATGTGGGGTAAGGACTATAATTAGTAGGAAGATTTTGACAATATTCTTCCATAATCTGTAACAAATGTCTCATGACAATGCAAGGTGTTGGTGGAGGGTTGATGTATGGGATCCCTGTATAACGTTATGTATGTTTGCTTTGTAAGTTCACAACTTTTACTATACACTTATTGTTTACGTATGTTCATGCAAAAATGATATAAAGATAATAATAATAGGGTGGGTTGGGGGAAATACTTTGGTGAGTAGTAATATTTTGACAATGCTCTTTCTCGGGTTGCGACTCTGCAACCCGGTCCCCGGCCTCCCCTGCCCCCTCCTAGTCGCCCTGGGCGCTCGCCGCTCGCCCCTGCCGGCGCAGCTCGGCTGCCCACGCCCGCCACGTGCAGCGGAGTTTGGGGAATCTCTGTGGCGCCACGGAACCTCCCACCCTGAGTGGGAGCTGAGTGGGTGGAGAGAGAAGGGGAGGGAAAGACCGAGCGAGAACGCTGGAGAGGAGCAGAGACACCGCCGGCGGCGCTGGGTTTCGGGTCTACCGGGCCTGCGCTCTCACCACTCGGTGGCCCGGGAGCCCCGCGCTCCCCTCGCCGGCTTTCTGGCACTGGCGGTGCAGCCCGCTCCTGGGCTCGCTGGAAATCTTCCCGGGAAGCCGCGGGACGCGAGACGGCCCCTCTCGGTAGGCGGTAGGCGAGGCCGTCTCTCTTGCAGAGATGTGAGATTATGCGGGGCTGGAAATTTGCTGCACTTGGAGAATCGTCCTCGTAGGTCTTTTGGGTTCGCAGAGCTGGTTTCCCCAAGGTAACGCTGTTGGCAAACAGACCTTGCAAAGCCTTTTGTGTTGATGTGTTGAAGTCGAGTGGGAAGTAAGACTGCGAACGGCCTTTAAAACTAGGCTTCCCTTAAATCTCGGTGTCAAAGTGTTGTAGCAGTTGGGAGAGGTTCAATTATTTGCGTATAGAAAGGCCAGGACTCAGGAATGATTTTGAGAAGGAAAAAGTGGTTTATTGACTGGCGGCTGGACTTGGGTGCTTTCTGTTTCAAACCTGAGCCCCCAACAAGATTTTCAAGTTCTTTTTTACAGGATGGGGAGTCAAATGGTACTTTTATCAAAGAAAACTACTTTCTTTGTTAGTTAAGTCTTTGCGTGAGTACCAGGTAGGTTTTGAATTAACAATATCGCCCACACCTCAGGTGAGCTTGAATTAGCATCTCGCCCACATTCCATCTGGATGCACCTTGAATACACGTTCAGTCTTACATCCTTTCTGAACATTCAAAGCCCGTATCACTTAACTGGATTTCTAGAGACTAGGCACACTTGGATACAGAATTAGATGATTTTGAATTTATGCACAGGTTATATTATATTTCCCACTTGAGGCCAAGTCCAAGTTCCCTTAAGCTTTGGCATCACCACCATCAGTTTCCCTGGACTGATTGGTATGTATAGAGTTTGCATTGCTAAATTGCCTCCTGGGACTGGACTCATTGCCATGGTCACCAAGAGCAGGACTGCAGCCTCTTACCTTCCACACCCACGAGTCAGGACAGACAGTTTAGGTTAAAGTTATCTCTGAAGAGACAAAGAGCCTCCCACCCATAGCCCACATCAAACGTGGCAGGGCCGAGGATTAGCAGTCTCAAGGTAAAGGGCTGGTACAAAATTAGGCCCCTTCCCATTGGTGCCCACTGGAAAACAAAAACAAAAACTCCCATTTTAACTGGCAGTTTGTGACCTCTCAGGCCCAAGCAATTACCTGGGACCCAGGCCTCCATGCCAGGCATGCACAGTGACCTTGGATTATAAATCCTTTAAATTGATCCTTGGTCAACTCCGATCTTGCACTTCAGGAGATACATTTTAAATGGGTGCAGGGGAGAGATCTATTTTCCAACCAGCTAAGAAAATAATTGCAATTCTAAACCTGAGAAATATACCACTCTTTTTATTCCAATTTAATCACTTTAGTTTTCGAAGGATATTAAAATCAAACTGTCATGGGGTAGTGTAATTTTTAATCTCTTTTGTTGTGAGCATTATAGTTTACTAAAAAGCTAACTAAATGGGAAAGGAGTTTACAATTATGGATTAAAATAACAATTCATAAATTCTAAAATATTTTAGTGAAAACATAACCTGTTTTAGAGAGATTGCTCTGCATTACTCCTAGGTCATTAATAATAAAGCTGCTTTTTATCAGAAAAGCTCTCCATTTGGAGGAACTCCATCTAAAATCCAATACCAATAATATCAAGGAAACAAAGCACTTAAGCAAAAATAGACTGAAGAGTTTTGTTGATGCAACATAAAGTAAGCACGCAAAATTTCAATAATCTAACTTTCCCTAAAAATAAAATATCTACTTCATTTTTGGACTGTTTTACTTCACAAAACTACACAAACTATTCAGATGCTTTATTCCTTATATTAAGTATGTTTGTCTTCAAATGCTCCTATAGCATCAGTATTGTTTTTTAAAAAAGGTTTAAACATGGTAAAATCAAAACTATATTAAGTACTATTTTAATTTCCTGATATAATTACCCACTGCAAATTAATTTACTGGATAATCTCACCAGTTTAGTTTATTTACAGCATGTGTTCTTGTGCTGCTTATTTTTAAACTTTCCATTAAAGATGTTGTTCTGAATAACAAAGTAAATGGAAAAGGGAGAAATGTGAAAGGATTTGCAATTGTCATAACTATGTATTTTTCCTGCTTTGTTATTCTTAAGGCACTTGTCAGAAATTATTTTTAAGCAAGTTGTGCCTTGTGTTTGAGTGTGCTCCATTTGCTGTGCAGTGCTTTTTAGCATGCTCACAACATAAAACTCAAGTTGGTCAAAACAAGAGTGCCTGGCATATACATTCCAAACACAGAACTTCAGCTTTTGGGGTTAGGGAACAACTTCCCATCAGATAAAGTTGTGCATCTCAATCTGAGAGATCAATTAGCCATTGAAGACAGCCCAGAAGTCTGACAACTGAATTTGTCAGGCAAGATTTGTCTTGACAGGGCAAGTTTAAGGATTGGCAGGCAAGATTTGGAGTCTTCTTTTAAAAACTATCCCCCCCACCCCCAGTTATTTCCACTCAATTCATCTACTAGGCCTGGTCATTACTTGAGCATGATATGCAGGTCTCAGGGCTTATTTTGACATGTAGGTGTGAGCTAAGGAAGTCTCCTTGTCCTTTTCTGTCGCAGTGTGGGCTCACCCAGAGGGCCGCTGCAGGGGCGGTGAGGGCTCGGGCGGAGGGCTGCAACACACGGAGGGGCCTTCCAAGAAGGCGCTCCGGGGCCAGCAAGGTGCGGAGGACATGCGGTAGGAAGAAGACTACCGAGGAGACCAGGATCTGTGTGCAAGTCTGATTTATTCAGGAAGTACAGCGGTTAATATAGGGCAAAGATGGGGGTGGGGCAGGGGGCATGGCCTGGGGCGGCAGACGGCTGATAGGTTCATGCAGGGGTGCATCACTGGTTGCGGGCAGAAGACGGGGTAGCCAGGGTTCTCGGCGGCAGCGAGGCGGGGCTGTCATGGCACGGCGGTGGCCCTCGGGGGAGAGGCGGGGTTAGGCCACCGAGGGGGAAGCGGGTGCAGCTGGGCAGAGGGGCGGGCAGTACGCCCGAACCCCAAGCGGAGGGCCTTAAAGCCCGTTCCGCCACCCGGGTCCGACTCGCACCGGCGCCTGGAGACGAGCCGACCCTTGCTGTCGCCGCACTCCCACACAGTGCCACCCTACACTTTTCAATCCTTAGAGCCCAGCCCTCTGAGTTCTTGAAGATATGCTTTGTATTGCTTTCTTTGGTCTTCAGCAGTGAAGCACTGGGGTGTGGGGAGAATATGTAATAATTGACTGACTTTACACCCAGCGACCCCATATTTTTCTTTTACATATTTCATTCTTTTAAAAAATAAACATATTTTGCAGTTAAAAAATAACAAATGGGCTATATCAAAATTAAATATTCCTTTTCTTCATTAGACATCAGTAAGGTGGAAAGCGGTAATCCAAAATGTGGAAGAGTGTATAAAATCTCCTACCAAAAAAATGAGAACATGATAGGTGACCAAAATAAAAATTATTCAAAAGCTTGAATACATAATTCACAAAAGAGGATATACATGAGGCTAATAAACATACAAAAGTATGCTCTACATATCCAGGCATCGGAGAAATGCAAACAAGTTCACAATGAGACATTGTTAACCACTTACAAAACTGGCTAATGTTTACATGACATATAGCATCAATTGTTCCTTAAGATGTAAAGCAACAACAAATAAATACCTTGACAAGCAAAGTGTTTGGATGCATTATTGCAAGCACCTTGGAAATTTGGGGGTAATTCCAACAAAGACTGAACTTATTCTCAGTTTGCAAAAACCTGGCAATCCCCCCACATCAAGTTTATATTCCACAAGTTTACATATGCATTACCAAAAGATACATACTCATACTCATTTATATTTGCACAATTTAAAAGAAACAAACAAAAAACCAAACTATGCAAGCATCACCAAACCTAACATTGACAAATGCATTTTGAAATGTTCACACAATGAAATAAAATACAGGAAGTAGCATAAGTTAAATAGTTATGATAAAAGAGATAAATAGCACCAACATAACACTCTGTGATAGAAGGAGAGACAAAAAGAAGTAACAGTGAAAATAATATGTTCTGATGGGCATGGGGAAAATGGTTATCATTTGATATAGTATTAACTAGAGTGGGGCATGAGAGGGTCTCTGTGATTCTAGTACAATTCTTGATCTGGGTGCCAGTACACAAGTGTTCTTGATTTGCAAAAAATCATGATGTTGTAAAATTTGGGAGAGGTTCAATTATTTGAGTATAGAGAGGCCAGGACTCAGGAATGATTTTGAGAAGGAAAAATGGTTTATTGATGGCTGGCCAGACTCGGGAGTTTTCTGTTTCAATCCTGAGCCCCGAACAAGATTTTTTAGTCCCTTTTATACAGAGAGGAAAGGCCAAATGGTCCTTTTGTTTCAGTTCTCAATAGGCTTGAATTAGCATATATTTCCACATCTTAGGTAAACTTTTAGCATGGAGATCAGGCATTCGATAAGCCTTTAGCATATTTTGTTTGCATTTCCCCTGAATACCTAAAGTTTATAGACCTTGCATTGTTAAACTGTTTCCTGCTCACCAAGGGCAGGACTGCAGCCTTTTATCATCCCACACCCACAAGTCACAGATAGTTTAGGTTATCTCTGAAGAGACAAAGAGCCTCCCACCCATAGCCCACATCATTTCCCCCCTTTGCCAAAGATTAGATGCTTAGCTTTGGCATAATTATTGTTGGAGCTATGAGGTGGATGGCTGTTTGTTGTTTTGATGGATTATTTATCAATCTTTAGTGTAGCATCCAGGGCTGTTTTTAAAAGTTTAGATGTTTTCATTCTGGACAGCAGAATCCTGGGGTGGGGCCTCCTGCAGTCATCCTGTGGCCACCGGCACTCACGTGGATTTCCAGTCAGGTTCCAGATGCATCTATTAATTTTATTTTACCCTTGAAGAGTTTACACCTTTAATTTAAAAGGGGTGCTGAAGGGAGATGATCTCTTTTCTGTAACTGCTTCCTGCTGGCCATGAGTTGTAGTCATTGCCTAGTAAGGTGTAAAACTCTTAATTTATTTTAACTGGAGGAATATGGATCTGGCATTCTGTACGAAGTTGAAGTTTTCATATGGTTAATAAGATGTTCACTCTGAAAGAAACAAACTTAATTAAAAATTTGGAATACCCATTTTTAAAAGAGGACATTGGATTACAGAGGTAGACAAGGTTAGGTGCCTATAAAGATGGCACACCTTCTTAAAAGCTGGTGGGAACAGCATATATATTCTTTTTTAAGTTATTCATCTTTGAGAGAAATTGCAATAGACACTTAGCTTTGTCTGAAGACACTCCAAGCTGTTCAATGATTGGCACTCATTCGCTCTGTCAGATGCTCCTGGTCAACTGGCACTCCTTGGGCAACTGGCTTCATTCAGGATTAGAACACTAAGTTGGAAATTCTCTTAGTTTTCACCTGTGGGAGTGATCAGAACTACAGAATAAAAGTTTTTTCACACCTTGATTTTAATTGTACAATTTCTAGCAATTTTGACTTGTTCAATAGGTGACTCACCATCAGCAAGCAAGTCTCACCTTTGCTACACAGCAGAGCACAGTAGAATATAGTAAAGTTGACTGAGACTGGCTGAGACTGCCACCTTATTCTATAGACATGTTTATTAACTGTTTAGAAAATGATTTTACCAGGAATTTAACATGTCTAATATACTTCTGCACTTGATCCAAAATAGAAAAGATAACATTATAATTATTAGGTATATATTTAGTACAGGATAAAAGTACAGCACTTAATATTAACTAATGTATTACTTAATGCATAAGGATTCAGAGTTGCAATTATTAGTTTTAAGTTTCAGGTTTGTAATACTTTACATGTTATCTCTCCATGAGAGCAGGCCATAATGCCAATTGTGTTTAACTTTCACTACAGTATCCTGGTATCATGGCTCCACTCTGCATGTTCTTCAATGCAGTGAGCAAGTCACAGCATCCTTGATCTTAGAGAGATTTTCCAGTATTCTACTAGCCTGGTGCATAGTGCTTTCTGGCACTATGGAACAGTGCCAGTCTGGAGGCAATATCCATTGTACACTTGGCTGTAATGAGTCATTATTGGCTGCTGCAGGAGCTTGAAACTGCAACGTAGTTTCCATTGACTTCAGGAGCAGAACCAGAGGCTGATATAGCACATATTTTAATTGAGGGGTCAGTGACCAGCCTAGCCAATAACTCACATGGAGAGGCCACCTGTAATGTATTCAAGGCCTGGTTTGAATGCACAAGAGTTTGACAATGCTAAAGTTTATTCCTTGTTTTTATATATATTTTAAACAATTTAATGCAACACATATATCAAATGACTGTTTACTTACACAATTTTACTATGAAGATAACAGTAGGTACTTTACTTTAGTAATAGAGGAAAAATATTATTTTTCTTTGTTAAAATGAAAACAGAAGATTTCCAATAGAATCAAGATAACTTTTTATTACCATTTACTTAAATATGTACTTTGCAGCGGGCTTCAGACAGGTTTTATTATCATGAAGTTATTTCTGCTACTGATACCAATCTAAGTTTTTAGTTAACAATGACTTCTAGAACTAGAACTATTTAAACATTTTCAGTTTGGCAGATGTTTTACAAACTCCTTATAATTGACTATAACCACATTGACTAGCCACCTCATGTTTAAATAAACTTATTAAATTACAATTACCAACCAAAGAAATTTTCTCTATTTATTTAAGAGAGCATATCTACAATCTTTTTCCTTTAGCCTAATTTCACCAATGTGAACTTACAATTTTCATTACTCAAAAGATTTCATACATATAATATTAATTTAGTTTATAAATTAACTATGGGAGATTACACTCAAGTAAAATAAAATTGAAACCATTATAGTTTGTGCAAGGAATGTTCTCTTTTTTCCTTACAGGAAGCTAAAAACTTCTTTTCTTTGTTTAAGTTATGAAAATGAATAATTTAAAAGCATACTGACTACCAGTTTTTAAAACACATTACACAATTACTTAGTTTGTTTAATCATAACCCAGGAAAGATATCCCCATAGTTTTTAATGGGCTTTTCTTTACTTACTGAAATTTGTTAATAGAGCCACTAATTACCTTTATTTTGTTGGAAAGAAATCTTCTGGAAGTAAATAAGGCTCACCAGATTGTGGAGAAGAAAATAATTTATTCTCAATCTTGCAAGCAGCGGTGCAGACCCAGATATGGCTGGTGCCCCGAACAAAGAAAAATGACACAACTTATACCCCTAAGCCTAGCACACAAGCTCTTCCTCTGTTTTTCCATAGATTGGATACTTCAGAAGTTACAGCTTATCTGAAATCTAACTTTCCCATGCAAAAATTTGTGATTTAACTGCTTCCTCTATCACATTCCAACCATTTTAGTTTTTACCTGCTCCCCTTCATCAAATAAGGAATAGAATTTAGTGCTGAAATGGTACCAACTTAGCTCCTTCTTGGGCATCCTTCCACTGCCCATAGGACTGGCCTAAGCTGGTCTCCTCCACTACAGTCCAACCTGGGAGTGGGAGACTGAGGCAGCAGGTTACACCAATCAACATTTTCTTTTCCTTTTATGTGAAAACTAACCTAATCTTTGTGTTTTTTTTTTTGTTTGTTTGTTTTTTGTTTTACATTTTATGGCTGACAAAAGATTTAAACTGGGAAATTACCAGGCAAACTGATTCTTAATTCCCTAGCCTAGTAGGAAGGTTTAATCTCCCACACCTAGTCTTGCCTTTAAGTTCTTGCAAAGAGAAGGCCCTTTCCCAATTGTTTCTATAATCAGATTTTTATGTGACCTTTTCATCCTGCTTAGTTTAATTTTGGCTTTAAGAATATTTATTTACATATATAACTGCATATTTAATTTTTAACAATTTGAATAGAGCTCTTGAAAATTTTCATTTGTTAATTTGATATTATTCTGATGTATGAAGACATACACTGAGCAAATGGGCAGACACAAAGAATTAGACACAGAAACACAACTCATTGATGTTACTTATAATTTGCATTATTTTATATACTTTAGCTTAATTTGGGGTCCAGAAATATATATTACTTATATAACTGCATATTTAGCCTCAACAATTTGAGCAAATAGGCAGACATGAATAGTTTGACACAAAAACATACCTTTAGTTAAACTTCTAATTTTTACAAAACAAGTGTGACTGCAAAACATTTCAAAGACTCCTGAAACTTTTCTTAATTTGCACTATGACTGTGCAGTTTTACACTATGATCATGCAGTTTTACACAAGACTTTTCTTTCTTAATTAATGGATTGTAACCAAAATGTTCTCAATGCTTTAGCACCATTTTTTTCCAGAACTTTATATTTTGCTTTGAAATTAGCAGAATTTTGGATAAGCAACAAGTTAAACCTTATATATATTTACTGAGGCTATTTGAAGCCTCAGGGAGACAGACTGGTTTCTCTCATAAATTGCCACTCTTAGGAACACTGACCTTCAAGGCAGGAGACTTCTCCCCCTCCACCCCCCTTTTTGATTTTGGAGATAATAAAACTCCACTGGTTGTTTAACCTTATTCCATCAGGCAGCAATTTATTTAGTTTACACTTGAATTTATGAGAGAAAGGGTTAGTAATACCAGGACAGGAGACAGTGATGTCCCTGCTCTTTTCTGGCCTGTAGGGGCAGAAGCTATTATGAAATAACCATAGGAAAAGGGAAGGGGTGAGGTTAGGCTTGAAGAAACCATAAACAAAGGAAAGGTTGGTTTAGAATTTACACTTAAATAATAGTTTCAGTCTAAATTCACTCAGCTATAATTTCAGATATTATCTTTCCACTATTGTATAATATAAATGCATTTATAAATTATTTTAACTTAGTTACAGTTTATTAATTTTTAAAACCTGTTAATTTTATAACACCTTTATACACTTTTTATTCAATTTACAACATACTAAATGAACTTAACTATTACTTAAATTTTTCTTGTAAGGTAAAAGAATAAATCTCTTGCAGTTAGTTTGAAATAAAAAGCTACTTTTCAGGATTTGATTTCTAGAACATAATGTTCTTTTAAAAGAGGTAAGACTCTTCTTCAGACACTGAGGAATGATGACTTTAAAGCACAAGAAGCTATTTTGATGAAACGGATTTTCTTTGTATACTGATCTTACTCAATTTTAATCATAAAAATTTTCCTTCCACAAACCTACACTTTCAGTATTCCCTCAGGTTTTGTCCCACACTCTACTCTTTCCAATAATCAGTCATTTTATCTTAGGACAAAATCATCTTCTGTTTCCTTAATAAAAACACATTTCATATATCCCTCATACTAAGTTACCAGGCAAACTTCTTACAATATATAATTGCCATTAACACTAAACAAGCTTGTTAAAATAATGAACTTTTCTTCACTTTAAATACTTAGTAGCATGTAATACCAGAAACAGTTATTTTTGGAAGCAAGTTGGCAGGGGAGGCTGGCTACTGAGGAAAAGCTTTCTTGTTATAAAATTACCTTTTATTATTATTATTATCTATTCAGTTTTTGTTTAATAATACTTTCTGCAATTAGCCATTTAAATACCTTAATTTAAACAATGCTTTGTTAAACTTTTATAATTATTTATACCCTTAAGACAAATTTTACTTTCACAGAACACATTCTCTTACTTAAAGTTACTACAATACCTTCTAAGAACCTGGGCAGAATGCAAACATATTTTGGCTTTGACACCCTAGGGAGGGAACTTTACTGCCATTTATTTTGATTCTGCTTTTCACCCCCTTCACTCCCCCCCCCTTCCAGGCAGTTGGGGTGCACAACAACCCAACAGGAATGTGGCTTATGAATAGAAGGTGTGGACTCATTGGAAAGGGGCAAGCTGCTCCCCCCTTTCCAGCTTTCAGCCAAAATGGGCAGACAGAATCTATTCAAATTCGGCAACTCTCCCAGAGACCCAGCCACCCTGACTGGGGCAGCCCCAACAAACTCAGGTGAAGTGGTGCAGACACAGATGGCCTTCCAAGCCCTGGCAAAGGGACAGCAGAGCATGCACAAACATCTAGACTCCACAAACATCCAGACTCCTCAGTTTTGCCCCATAATCATTTCATCCCCTTGCCAATGGCAAGGGAGGGCTCCAGCTCAGCTCTAATTCTACTTTACATAAGGACACAACTCCAACACTAGCATTGAGCTGGTACAGACAGAAGCACAAAGGTCACTAATCTGACCCACAAGGTTATATATATATTTCCACCATGGCTGCCGCCACAGCCATCACAAACCTCAGAACATTTAACATTTGGTATAAAGTGAATTCATTCACAATTTAGCACCATAATAAAAGATTTCAGCTAGACTTTTTCCACTGTTTAACTTTACACCCAGACCAAGCTCCACTAGAAAAGCTGATCCATTTTCCTGTAACCAAGTTTTTTTTTTTTTAATCTAGACCAATCTCCAGGATGTTAGGACTTGAACCTATAAACAGTCCTTTTTATTAAAATCAAGCCTCCACTCCTTTAGTGGATATAAGACTAGTACCAGATTCTAACATGCAGTTAGACAAACCCAAAACACCAGGGCTTTTTTCCCGGTTTTCCTCCAGGACATTAGGACTCGAACCTATAAACAACCCTTCCTATTAAAATCAAGACTCCACTCCTTCAGTGGATGTGAGACCAGTACCAGATTCTAACATGCAGTTAGACAAACCTAAAGCACCAGGGGCTTTTCCCTGGTTTTTCTCCTTTTTCCATGCCTAGAGAGAACAGCTTCCCCCCAATTTTCTGGGGCTACTAGGGTTCTCTCAGGAGGTGATCAGCCTCCCCTTCCTAGCAATTAAAGCTATGGCTTTCCAGACTGTACTCACCCAGGGAGTCTTACCTTTTTCCATGTTCAGAGTTCTTTTTTGTTCCCAGAATCTTTCTCTTCAGACCTTCCATTGCCCTCGATTTTTGTCGGGAAGATTCTGGTGGAGCCCACATCTTTTCTGGATTAAATTTATTCCAGGGGCACCCAGATTTGGGGTTCACCTGAGTCCTCCCAGCTTCTTCGGGGATTTGGAAGGGGCAGCAAAATGCTACCATCTCTGACTTTCATTTGTTTTCCCTTCGTGGTCACCAAAAATGTTGTAGAATTTGAGAGAGGTTCAATTATTTGAGTATAGAGAGGCCAGGACTTAGGAATGATTTTGAGAAGGAAAAATGGTTTATTGACAGCTGGCCTCGGGAGCTTTCTGTTTCAATCCTGAGCCCTGAACAAGATTTTTGAGTCCCTTTTATACAGAGAGGAAAGGCCAAATGGTCCTATTGTTTCAGTTCTCAATAGGCTTGAATTAGCATATATTTCCACATTTTAGGTAAGCTTTTAGCATGGAGATCAGGCATTCGATAAGCCTTTAGCATATTTGGTTTGCATTTCCCCTGAATACCTAAAGTTTGTAGGCCTTGCATTGTTAAATTGTTTCCTGCTCACCAAGGGCAGGACTGCAGCCTTTTATCACCCCACACCCACAAGTCACAGATAGTTTAGGTTATCTCTGAAGAGACAAAGAGCCTCCCACCCATAGCCCACATCAATGAAGCTATCATTTTAATGAGAACATATTTTAGAATTTTAATAAACTCAATACAAGTGACATGAAGAATTTTACTACTATGTCAGTAATATCCAAAAGAAAAGCCCAGTTATAATGGTGAGAGGATTAATCATGAACTATCTGATCTCTTCCCTGCCAATTTAGCAGGAAAATTGTTGACAGCATCTGAGAAGACCTCCCAAAACACAATAATGGGATGGGTGGGTGGAGGTGAGCAAAACGTGGCCCAAATAAGATCTTCACCCTCTTTCCTCAATCCCAGCTTTTTGTTTACTCTTCTCACAGGACAGGATGCTGGGAAATGGCTTTTAAAAAAGAAAATTAGCTTGAAACCAAAGCTAATTTAGACTTGGTCAGTTTGGGGGCACTTCTGAAAAGAAAAAGCTTATGAGAAGGAGAAGGTGGCATAAAAATGGAACTTAGTCTCGAAAGAGTTTCAGTATAAAATTTTTCAGAAAGTCTCTCACATTATCATTTCAGTGGAAGCTAGTCTTGCCACCTGAGCCAACCAAATGTGCTGAATGTCATCTTTTCCTTAAAGAATGTGCACAAAAAAGCAGGCCCTTCTTGGTTGGATAGCAGATACAACCTTTCCAGAATCATAGAAAAGAATAAATAAAGTTTCCCAGCTTAAATATGGCAGAGCCAGGGCATAAAAATGATTTCTAATTTTGGAGATTTGATAACAAATAAATTGTTTCTTAATATAACCATTTCATGACATAATCATGCTCCCAGGTCATCCTCATAGAGATCTACTGAATTGAGTGGATGGATGCAGGCTCTGAATTGATATGGTCTAAGTTTTGGCAAGGTAGTCTGACATTACATTAAAAGATTATTTTAATAGTTTGGGTTTTTTACTTATTCACCAGAAAATATATTTACCTAATTCAATCTCCACGCCTTCTCTACAATTGTGGGAATTGGGGAAGTCTGAACAATTTTTTAAAAACATTTTAGTAGAGATGTGAACTTTCAGAACACTCATGCACATGTGTGGAATTGCTATACAATATCCTTCCACCAATGCATTACATTGTTGCAGAACACTTGTTACAGATTATGAGATAATATCATCAGGCTATTACCACTAACTATGGTCTAGAGCATGCTTTTGGCATATTTTCCTGCACATCCCTATTATTATCAGTACATCTTTACATTGATGCAAGAATATTACAGTATTGCTGTTAACTACAGTCCATAGGTTACATTCTCATGCTTCTCCACATTCTTACCACCTTGCAATTGGGAGGTACATCTGTTCTAGTTCATAGAAGGACATTCTTATATTTGTACTGTTAACCACAATTCTCATCCCCCTCTGGGTTCACTATGTTACTGATTCCCTAGATTATTCTCTAGCTTTCTTTCAATTGACATTTACATCCCTAGACTCCTTTTCAGCCACAATCCCACTTATGAACTAGCTGCATTAGTTCCACTCGCTATAATGTGTTACCCTTAACTTTACCCATTTCCACACTTTTATATTCAATTAAAACTTCTACATGTTTTAAGTATCAGTACCCCTTCTCAGCCCTCTTCTTGCAAAGTTTTTTTTGTCTATTTGTTTTTTTAATGTTACATTGAAAAAAATGAAGTCCCCATATACCCTCCACCCACCTCATCCCACTTCTCCCCCCATAACAACAACCTCCTCCATTATCCTGAGGCATTCATTGCATTTGGTGAATACATCTCTGAGCACCGCTGCACCTCATGGTCAGTGGTTCACACCACAGACCACACTCTCCCACAGTCCACCCAGTGGGCCATGGGAGGATGTACAATGCAAAATTTAATTAACAGATTAGTATGAAACATAACATCTGGAATGCAAATTATACATTTTATTTAATTTCTCTTATTATTTTGAGTTACTGAATTTTTATCACTACTAGATATTTGAGTCAAATTGGGGTTCAAGATTCAATAGTTTAACTTTCACAATATTGATTCTACAAAGAAGTTTACAGAGGAAAACATTTTCTTAGAAGTCAGAAACCTAATTCTAGATTGTCATGTATCTTCTATTGGCATGACTTATTTATGAAGTTGCATGGACTGTGAGAAAGTAAGCTAACTGCATAGAGGGAATAGTCCATATGATACCTCATTTAAAAAAAAAAATTGAAAGTTTGAGAGTCCCCAAGAGCACCATCAATGTTTCATGACTTGCTAGAAGGACTCCATGAACTCACTGAGAGCTGTTATATTCAGTTATAAGTTATATTCTATTAACTGGGATAAGATACAGATTAAAGTCAGTCAAGGGAAGCAACACATAGGGCAGAGTTCAGGAAAAGAACCAAATACAGAGCTTCCTGTTATCCTCTCCGCAAGGAGACAAGAGAGTGTTATTTCCATGCATTCATGTGTGACAACACATATTGCAGACAAATGGAAGTTCATGTGAGCCTTGGGGTCCATAGTTTATGGGGTTCCATCATATAAGCATGGCTGATCTCAACCTACATCCACCAGCCCCTTCAGAGGCTGACTAATACTATATAACCCAATGCCACTAACCTAAGTCACATTTTTATCCCCTCTCTGTATCAAGGTCCACAGGTCAACAAGGACACTTTTATCTGCCAAGATCCTAGGGCCTAGATAATACCTTGCAGAAGTCAAGAGCAAAACTCAGGCTTCTCTTTGGGTAAGGTTTAATTGTTTACTAACAGATGGCATGATATACAAAATCCTTTTTTGGTTAATTTCTTTTTTCATTGATATCCATTAGATAATATTAAGCACTGTGAACCTTACAACGTTTATATAAAGAATTAAAGGGTAACTATATATCAGTTCAACCATAAATAAAATATTTTTTCCTTATGTTTTGATGATGTGCAGAAATTTCAACAGGGCATAGTTGAAAATTGTTGGCAATATGGTGCTTATACATTTTAGATGTACCCCAAATTAGGGACAGACATACTAGTACATTTAGATCATATTTTGTTTATATTCACTTAGATTTAAAATGAGAAACATGTTGAATAGGAGGTAACATTCAAGAGAAGAAATTTCCCAGGAGAAGGTAGAAGGAAATAATGTCACAAAGATATTTTCAAATTAAACAAAAAGGAATTTAGAATACGTTCAGGAATAAAAGAACTAATATAATAAATATTGAGTTTTAAGAAATTTTCATTATGTTCTGAGACTCAGAATCTTACTTCACAATTTGGTCTGCAATGTTGAAAGGTACAAACGTTCATTTTGACTCCAGTTTTTATATCTCTTCCAAACATAATTGTACACAAACAACAAATAGAAACACATGCACAAAGTCACAAATACAGTACACAAGCTTGCCCTCTTTTTAAGTTGAAGAGCAACAACATAGTGGGCTTATAACTCATTTAGTTTATTTAATCAGTTAAACCATCTCAGACTGAAACGGTGTTTAAAGTCTAAGTCTAATGTTTAATGTTTAAACCTCTAAAAATTTTGTCTTATTATTAAGTGTGAGAATGTGACGATCTCTTTACATTTGGGAAGATTATCTTGTCATTACATGAGCTGAAAGTTTTTCACGATTAATCCTTAGGGAAATTAGCTTTCCTTCACTTTGTCTCCCCCTAACTACATTTCCATGGATATTTACATCTTGCCTATAGTAATAGATTTGTTTGCAGAATTGTTTAAATTAATATTTCCATGTATTGTCAACAACCAAACACAAATTTATTTTGAGAATTGCAACTAAACAGTTATAAAACTATAAGTTAGAATGTTTTAATTAGATGTTTACCTGATTGTGTTGCAAATTTTTCTCAGAATCAAGTTAGTTTCCAAAAGATTTTTAGCAGAGACTACACTAAACCTAATTCATAATTATGAATTCATCTCTGTTAACTCCATTACTGCTTTGGAAGTTGTGAAAGTAATACATTAGTGGCAATATATAAATACATTATTTGGGAAGAATTCTATGCAGTTTTTTAAGAGAGAAATTGTGGGTTTACAGACCAATTATACATAAAATACAGGATTCTCATACACCAGCCCACCACCAACACTAGCATTGGTATAGAACATTTGTTAGAATTGATGATAATATTCTTTAGTAATCATACTCTGTTTTTAAAAGATTTATTTATTTATGTAATTGCCCCCCCCCCCCCGAGCTGGGCCCTGGTTGTCTGTTCTCTGTGTCTATTTGCTACGTCATCTTCTTTGTCCGCTTCTATTGTTGTCAGCGGCACAGGAATCTGTGTTTCTTTTTGTTGCGTCATCTTGTGTCAGCTCTCCATGTGGGTGGCGCCATTCCTGGGCAGGCTGCACTTTGTTTCATGCTGGGCAGCTCTCCTTATGGGGTGCACTCTTTGCATGTGGGGCTCCGCTATGCGGGGACACCCCTGCGTGGCAGGGCACTCCCTGCGTGCATCAGCACTGCACATGGGCCAGCTCCATATGGGTCAAGGAGGCCCGGGGTTTGAACCACAGACCTCCCATGTGGTAGACGGATGCCCTAACCACTGGGCCAAGTCCGCTTAATTACCTCTGTTACAATTGATAAAACCTTATTAAAATAGTACTATTAGCTATGATCTATAGTTTATATTCAATAAATGTTTTTCCACATTCCACTTAATTTTAACATATTGTATTAGCATAATATCTTTGTTATAATTCATGAAAGAACAGTCTTTCAAACTTGTACTATTTACTATAATCCATCTCTACAAAAGGGTTCACTGTTACAAAGTCTTATGGTTTATCTTCAAATTATGATTCTAGAAATATATGTGACCTAAAGTTTTCCCTTTTTAAACTACATTCACCTATATAATTTGGTGGTTAATTACATTCAAGATAATGGGCTACCATTACCACCATCCATTTCCAAATTCTTTTAATAATCCTAAATACAATTTTCTTACAGATTAAGCATCAAGTCCCCATTCTCTAACCAAAATCTAACCCCTTATAGCCTATATTCTACATTCTAACTCTATGAGTTTGCTTATTATAATTGATTCATAACAAGAGAGATAATACAATATTTGTCCTTTTCTTTCTGGCTTTTTTTCAGTCAGCGTAATGTCCTCAAGGTTAATTCATGTTTAGCATGCTTTAGGATGTCATTCCTTGACTTGGCTGAATAATAATCCATTGTATATACATATTCCATATTTTGTTTATCCATTCATCTGTTGATGGACATGGAGTTTGTTTCCAACTTTTGGTAATTCTGCAATTATGAATAACCTCTCTATGAACATCAGTATGCAAATATCTGTTTGAGTTCCTAATTTCAATTCTTCTGAGTATATTCCTAGTAGTACAATTATCAGATCATGTGGTAATTCTCTATTTACCATCCTGAGGAATTATCAAACCCTGTTCCACAGCAGCCACACCATTTTATATTGCCACCAACAATGAATGAGTGTTCCTATTTCTCCACAACTTCTCTAAAACTTGTAGTTTCCCTTTTTATTCTACTAATTGCCATTCTAGTAGGTGTGAAATGATATCTCATTGTCACTTTTAATTTCATTTCCCTAGTAGCTAGTGATGTTGTGCATTTTTTCATGTGCTTTTTAGGGAAATATATATCCTCTTTGGAAAGATGTCTGTTGAAGTCTCTACCCTTTTTCTCTTTTTATTGTAGAGTTGTAGGATTTCTTTATGTATTCTGGATATTAAAACATTAATGGATAAGTGGTTTCCAAATATTCTCTCCCATTGAGTTTGTTTTTTCAATTTCATGACAAAGTCTTTTGATGCACAAAATTTTTAATTAAATTTCAGGAGGTTCCCCACTTTCTTTTTTTAATTTCTTTTCTTGCTTATGGTTTGGCTTTAAAGTTCAAGAAACCATTGCTCAATGCAAGATCCCAAAGATGCTCTACTGTATTTTCTTCTAGGAGATTTATTTTATAGTCCTGGATTTTACATTTATTTGTTTATATATTACTTTTTTATGTGGTATGAGATAGGGGTCCTCTTTCATATGTGATGGATCTTATGTGCTTTCAGAATTCTGTTTGAGCTTTTGCAATCTGATAAGTATGTGTCTCAGAATAGGTCTGCTAGGATTCATTGGGTTTTGAGTATATTGTGCTTTCTGGGCATGTATATCCATGTCCCTAATAAATTTCAGTGATTGTTAGGATACAATTACTGAATAATTTTCAATGGTTATTTCCTGATACACTCCTGCTGCCCCACTTTCCCTTCTCTTCTCCCTCTGGATTGCCCATAATAGATGTTTGTGGTTTAATTTTGTCAGTCAATTTCCTGAGTCCCTGCTGAAATTTTTCCAATATTTGTCTGTCTTTTCTATCAACACAATTCCAGGTGTCCCACTTTCGAAGTCACTATTTCTTTCCTTTTCCTGTTCAAATCTGCTGTTACATGCTTCTAGTGTATTTTTAATTTCTTGCATTATGTCTTTCATCACTGTGAGCTCTGTTATCTTTTTACATATGTTTACAAGTTCTTCTGTATGTTCCCCAAGGATTTTCTTGTTATCCTTTATCTCTTCCTTTATTTTACTGAGTTAATTAAGGACGTTTCTTTGAACATCCTTGATTAGTTGTTTCTACATTGTGTATTTCCTCCTGCTTTTTTTGAGAGAATTTATCAACAAGAATGATGTCCTTCAAGAAATACTAAAGTGGGGGAGCAGTTGTGGCTCAAACAGTTGAGTTCCTGCCTCCCACATCCTGGGTTAAGTTCCCAGGTCCTCCAAAAGAAAAAAAAAACAGACAATGGGCAGACAATGAGCAAGAACAACAAGCAAAACTAATGAATAAACAGATGAGAGAGTCATCTTGGGGGGAGGGGAGAAGAAATACTAAAGGCACTTCTACAGGTTGAAAGGAAGAAAAAAGAGATAGAGGGTTGCAGTAGAGTGTAGAAAGGAAGATGATTGGTTAGAGTAACTAAAAGGATAAAAAAATAAAGTAAAATATGACACATATAAGGCTAAAGAAAAAAATGACTAAATTAAGTACTACGTTTACAATAAAAACATTGTTAATGGATTAAGCTCTCCAATCAAATGAGACACAATTGCAGAATGGATAAGGAAATATGATCCATGTATATTCCGTTGAGAATAAACTCAAGTTAGACCCAGGGCACAAACAGGTTGCAGGTCAGTGGCTGGGAAATTAATTTACATGCAAACAGTAATCAAAATGGGCAGGTTGAGCTATGTAAGTACCAGACAAAATAGACTTTAAATGCAAAACTGTTGTAAGAGACAAAGAAAGACTCGAACTCAATGGGAGGCACTGCAGAATTTAAGAAAGAGACAGGAATAAAGATAAGATGGGAACAGGGGACTCAGCATAACAAGGACTAAGAGCTTTGACCCAAGCTTCTACATTGTATTTATTGAATATCTCAGGGGTGGGAGGATAGTTTCTTTTAGTATTCTTTTGGTAAAACATCATAGGTACAGTAATCCATTTAATCTATTATTTATGATTGGAAATAAAGTAAGTACATAGTATAGTAATCTCAAATTTACATTATCAAATTGTGGACTGTAAGCCTTAGTAGGACTGAGATTTCCCATGGTTGCAATGATTCTCAGACATTCCATTACTTGGATCTCATTCTCTTAAAGAATTCCTGGTACTTGGACAAGGTGTCCTTCAGTGCATTTTTCATGGATTCATTCTGTAGACTGAAGATGAAGGGATTCAGGAGAGGTGTGATGACACTGGAGAGGATAAAGAGGATCTTGTTCAGATGGAGGCTGCTCTTCTGTGAGGGACACATAAATGAAGATGGGATTCCATAGCCCATGGAGACCATGGTGAAATGAGAGGTCTGTGTGGCAAAGGCTTTGCATTGTCCTTGTCCTGAGGGAATCTTCAGAATGGTAGAGATGACATGAACTTTAGGAGACCACTGTGAGTGAGAGGGAGCTGATGAGCAGGACAAGGGAACTGAGGAAATCCATTAGCTCAATGGCACATATGTCAGCACAGGCCAAATGGAGGAGGGGAGCACTGTGGTCACAGAAAAAGTGATCAACCACATTGGGGCCACAATATGGCAGTGTTGCTTTAAGGATGGTGGGTGGGAAGATGAGGAAAAAACCACCAACCCAGGAAAAGATGACAAGATGGACAAAGAGTGAGCTGGTTGTAATCATAGGGTACTGAAGGGGACTGCAGATTGCCACATAGCAGTCATAGGACATGACAGCAAAAAGGATAAACTCACCGCATCCAGACAGGAAGTAGAAATAGGACTGGATGAAGCATTCACTAAATGAGATTCTATTCCTTTCTGAAAGGAATCCTGCCAGTATCTTGGGAACAGCACAGGTTGTGGTTAATATTTCACTGAAAGAGACATTGTTGAGGAAGAAATACATGAGTGAGTGGAGACTGTGATCCATAAAGATCAGTGTAATGAGGAGAGATTTTCCAAGGACAGTCACCAAATAAGCCAATAAAAAAAATCAAGAATAAGATGCCCCTTAGTGCTCTGGTGGTATGTATCCCAAAAAGAATAGCTTCTGTCACCATGGTCTAATTCCCTCTCTCCATGCTAGGTAGGGAATCCCTTTTCTTAAGAGAACCAAGAAAGAGAAAGAAGCATGACATGTCATTCATTTTAGCAGAATTTTCTAAGATAGAGGGAGTTGGGCAATTTTATTCCTTCTATCTCTAAGAAGTGACATGAATGAAAAATATAGTTATGTTTAATTTTCTTATCTCTTCCGGGTAAGAATATATGAAAATCAATGTTCTCAATAATGATATGTAAAAATCAATATACCTAACAGTTATTTTAAACCCCCACATCCTCATTTTTATCCCAAATGTAAAAAGTCAGTAAGTACAATGCACTTATTTTCAAGCACTCACACGCAGATATAGATACACTCACATGTAAATGTAAGACTTATTTTTTAAAGAATTTTTTAAAAAATTCTCTCCCCTTTCCCCCAGTTGTCTGCTTTCTGTGTCCATTCACTGTGTGTTCTTCTGTGATCTCTTCTATCCTTATCAGCAGCACAGGAATCTGTGTTTCTTTTTGTTGCATCATCTTGTTGTGTCAGCTCTCTGTGTGTGCGGCACCATCCCTGGGCAGGTTGCACTTTCATGCTGGGTGGCTCTCCTTATGGGCCCACTCTTTGTGCATGGGGCTTCCCTATGCAGGGTACACCCCTGCATGGCAGGGCACTTCTCGCGCACATCAGCACTGCACATGGGCCAGCACCACACAGGTCAAGGAGGCCCGGGGTTTGAATCATGGACCTCCCATGTGTTAGGCAGATACCCTATCCATTGGGCCAAGTACCCTACCCCTGTAAGACTTTTTGTTAAGTTGGAATGAAAGCAAAAAATATATTATTACTTAATTTTGTAGTTGATAATGCTTTCAAATGAACTGACTTGCACTAAATATTTCAGATATTATCCAGTTAAAACAAGGTGTCATTAAATCTACAAGGCACAGATTACTTGTGTGCTGCAGCTATTCCTCTATGTTTAATTATTTAGAGTGATCACTACATTGCAAAAAATGCTGGTTGCTGGAACATAGAAATCAAATTAATTCAGTTTTCATCATTCAGATACTGTAAGTGGACCCCAATATAAAATTTAATCTTGGGTAGTGGACTTGGCTCAGTGGTTAGGGCGTCTGTCTACCACATGGGAGGTCCCTGGTTCAAACCCTGGATCTCCTTGACCCGTGTGGAGCTGGCCCATGTGCAGTACTGATGTGCGCAAGGAGTGCTGTGACACGCTGGGGCGTCCCTGCGTAGGGGAGCCCTACGCGCAAGAGGTGTGCCCTGTAAGGAGAGCCACCCAGCATGAAAGAAAGTGCAGCCTGCCCAGGAATGATGCCGCACACACAGAGAGCTGACACAAGATGACGCAACAAAAAGAAACACAGATTCCCGTGCTGCTGACAACAACAGAAGTGGACAAAGAAGAACACACAGCAAATGGACACAGAGAACAGACAACTGGGGCAGGGGGTAGGGGGCGGGAAGGGGAGAGAAATAAATAAATAAACCTTTAAAACAAAGAATTTAATCTTCACTGTTTTAATTTTTATTGTAGTCAATGGAGGTTACTTTTTTAATCATAGAACTTTTAAATGACAAGTTAACAAATAGCAAAAAGGAACAGATATGAAGTGTATTAATCTTTAAATAATTAGAGGACTTCCAGAACAAATTATAAGAACCTACTAGCATTTTATTGATGCTTTGGAAGGTCTCTATAAATGTGTCCATGTGTATCAGGCATTAATCTCTAGCCTTAGCCAGAAATGTCTATGATGGCACTTCTCTACATACAGGTTAATGCAAAAATTGTTCTCACTTTATGTAATTAAAATAATTTGGTAGCATACACAGAGAAAATTCCAAATTTGAAGTTGACAATAACAGATTTGTCATTTTAAATGAAAATTTTAATAGAACGTGATTTTAACAGGCAGGAAAACATCAAAAGTGACCTCAAACCAAAAACAATAGAGGAAAATCAATAAGAAAGTTTCTGAAAAATAAGTAAACAAAAGTAAGAGCAAATAATTTTTGGAATAATGAATCACACAATTAAAAGCCAATATAGCAACACTATTTGCAAAAGTACTAACAGCTAGCTATACTTTTCAGAATGAAATATAAACAAAATTTTACTGTAGCAATTTGCATGAAACATGTAAATATCATCTATCAAAAAGTAAAAAAAGCATTGTATATGTCAGTGGACTTTAAAAAACATATAAGAAAAAAGTAAATGTTGCAATCTGGATAATAGGCACATTAGATATTGAGGCAAGAAAGAAGATAAAGAGGTTAAATGTATATTATGGTATAATAAATATCAGAAGGCAGAGATAAAGTGTATATTATTGAATATTAAATTTCAAAAGACAAAGAGGTCAAGCATATATTATTGAATAATAAATTTTCAGTAAACATACATGTATCTGTGAATTTATGAGGTAAGTGGGAGTATGTCACGCTTGTTGAGGAAGATAATAAAATGCAGGGAATAATAGAAAATAGTGAAATGAAATAATTTGACATACTCCATTTTTATTGATCAATAGAGCAGGAAGTGGACGATATTAAGAATGAAATTAATATAAATGAACTGAAGCATTTCTGATTAAATTATGGAAATATATGGAATGCTAAAGGTGAACATATAGAGAGAAGCAGTGTGGCTCAACTGATAGAGCATTGGTCTACTATATGGAGGGTCCAGGGTTCGATCCCCAGGGCCTCCTGCCCTGTGTGGTGAGCTGGCCCATGCACAGAGCTGCCACAAGCAAGGAGTGCCATGCTACACAGGGCCACCCCTGCATAGGGGCACCCCACACCCAAAGTGTGTGCCCCACAAGGAGAGCTGCCCCATGTGAAAAAAGTGCAGCCCACCCAGGAGTGGTGCGGCACACATGGAGAGCTGACACATCAATGATGCAACAAAAATAGACTCAGTTTCCCAATGCTGCCTGATAATGCAAGTGGAAGCAGAAGAACACATAGCAAATGGACACAGAGGGCAGAAATGGTGGGGGGGGGAAGGGGAGGGAAATAAATAAAATAAATCTTTAAAAAAAACAAACAGTGAACATACATACAGAAAGATTCTATTCCTGGATTTGAAATCAATATCTCAAAATTCACATTGATGCAAAATATATTGGTATATAAAATTCAATTACAATCAAGTATCAGTACAATTTTTATTTTTGAAATAGGTCAAAATATAGAAAACAAAATACTATAAAATAATACTGTTTTAAAATCTATCAGCTTTGATAACATACTATTCAACTACAGCAACTTAGGACAAATTTCCAAAAAATTATAAGGACACTTTTAATATTTTATTTTTATAGAAACTGAAAGAAATAAAAATTTAACTTATAGAAAATGAGGTTCCAGTGGAGCCTACCCTCCGTAAAGAAGCTGGATTAGGAGTCTGTGACATGGAGGTAATGTAAGAATATGTAAAATGGAAAGAAAAGATCAGGTCCTCAAATGGTAATATGCTCTCAAAAGTGTCATAACTATAATACTTCATTGTGTTACTCAGGAGTTTAGCAAGGGGGATGAAGAGAGATGAGATAGAGATAGGTAGAGCTGGTGGGGAGAGAGAGTCAGGGAGAGAGAGAGAAAGAGGGAGAGAGAGAGTGATCATTTAGGAAAGAGAATAAAAGCTGTAGTCATAATGTCTGAATGATGGTTAAAGAAAGAAGTGGTAAGAACTAGTGATTACTATAGAAACCAAAGTGTTAATGTTATAAAGCAAAATTTTCTGTCTGTTATTAAATCACTCATATAATTCCTTAAGACTTATTTACATTAAATATTTAAATAAATCTATTAGATTTGACAAGACTCTCCCTAGTATCTATTCTTCAAGTAATTCTCAGACATTTAATATGGATCAAGGCCATCTTTCATTCAGGCCTAACATCTAGGAGTAATTTGGTAAATATGCCCTGTAGGTTTTCAGTCTCATTTTCTAGGACATTTAATTTTTTCCTTAACAATCCCAAACCTTGCTTGACAACTTGTCACCCATGCCCAGTGTAAGGTCCTTTACTGAGGAAAAACGAAGAGGACGTCATGACTTTGATCCATTTTTCTTTCCTTGGAATCCGGCTTCAGAGCTAGAAGATGGGGTTTGTGCTGGAACTGTGGAGCCCAGATCCCTTTTTAGGTTGGACTACCATCAAACTACCACAGGGAATTTCCACAGCACAAACCTAGAAGAAAATCTCACTGAGACTAGCAAGACTTTAAAATCAGGCTAGACCATCACAGGAGCAACTTTACTCCTGGAATAAATGCAAATTTATTTCTTCTCACTCTTAAAATTTTCTTTGTAAGCTCATTAATAACTCTATTTTCTAGAGATAAAAATATGTGTTTAAAAAAACCACCCAATTTCCCAGGAGACTTTTTAAAAACACTTGACCAAGGAATTTCAAATAATGTAAAGATTTTTCTGACCTGTCTATACAGCCACAAAGAATATTCATGAACATTCAAATCTGTATTTATGTATTTGTATGTATGATCTATAATCACACAGGACTTCAGAGCTTCAGCTTGTTGCCCTTCCATGTTGGAGAGACTTGAACTCAGTTGCTGCTCATTTTCAGAGGGTGACTTTAATGAATGTAAAGGAGTAGTTCATACAAAGAAATGCATAAATATGAAGTCAGAAAATGCCAAATAGGTATAAAAATAGCAGAACTACATAAAATAAAACTTCAAGAACAAATTACTCATGATATTTAATTTTTAATTGTTTTGATTCCATACCAGTTAGCATTAAATTTTATATGTATACACATTTTATTTAGTAGTAATAATCGTGTACATTTGTATTCCCTGCTTTAAACCTTGATATTATGTCACATTTTCCATATGCATAACTATCTTATTGTAATTTACTCATTCATCTACTGACAACCACATAGAAGATGACAGAGATATTTTTAATCTTCAAGAACTTGTGTTATTATGCAAATCACTAAATAAAATATTGTCACATAAAGGAATACAAGACATCACTAGTAGATGTATAACCTAGTAGAAGTAGGGTCAAGTAATAAATATGGTGTTAGTGGCAATTCACGAGGATGTTGAAATATGTTTGCATTTTATCATGTGAAGATGGTGGGAGGGAAAGTTGTTTTGGCTGGAAAAAATAAGTAATTAAAATCCTGAGGTGATCAAAATATACTTAGAAAAAGAAACATATGTAAATAATGAAATGAGACAAAAATTAGTAAAAATTAATTATTTAGAGCTCTTTAAGGATAAACATGATATACACTTAAATATAATCAATATTGTGAATAAAAAATTAGTTTTATGTTCAATTGAAATCTGAGAAATTATAACTACTGTGCCTTAAAAGAGAATGCCTGTATAAATTTGTTGAACATGTGGCCTGGCTTGAGAAATGGACTTCTGACTTATTCCTCATTTATTCCCCTTATTATTCCACCACCAAATCCTCATTAGAAGTTTTCAAATACTATGCTAGAACCTTATTTCTCATAGGATGTTTCCAAATATACCAGTACCCACAAACTTCACTGTAAGTTCCAGATATTAGCAGTTTTGATGAGACTCAGTTTTCATCAAGTTTCCCAATATTATTCTATGGTCCACATAATTCATCAGAAGTTCCTCAATATTATTACCTACAGCCACCACTCCTCACAGGAAATTTACCAGTACTACACAGTGCTACCACTCCTCATAAGAAGATTGTTTTATTAATCCAGAGTCCCCGTTCCTTATCAGAACCATCCCATATTATATGTGACCCCAATCCTCATTTCCCAATGTAATACTAGGGGCTCAATTCCCCCAGGACGTTCTTAATATTTAACCAGCCCCATTCCTCATAAGAATCTTCCTAATAGTATATCAGTGCTCTGATTCCATTTTAGAAATTTCCCAGTATCATAGTACTGCTTCCAATCCCATTGCAACTTCATTAATATCATAACAGTGCCCCACATCCTATCAGTTCCCATGACTATCATCCCTCTCAGAATTGTTCCCATTCTTCACCAAAACTTCCTAACATGACTGTCGTGCTTCTATTACTCTATAGGACATTACTAACATTACTAATATTATGCCGAAAACCCCATTCCTCAACATATGCACCCCAATGCTGCCATTCCTCATAAAAAAATTCACAATGATATACTAGTTTCTCCATTCCTCTTTGAGATGTTGTGGGGATTAGTTCCACCACCTCGGCAGGGGCATGGTTAAATGATTTATTAAAGCTCATCTGTTCTTGCTTCAGAGCAAAAATAGCTCTGTCCTTGCTTTTCTCTGCACAAGCTATCTCCTTTCAGTTGAAGTTTGAAAATGGCTTCCTCTTGCCCTTTCTGCCACTGGATAGGATGTGAGTCTAGAGACAAGGTTTCTTGTTCCAAGACAAAACATCCTTGGGAAATTTAACTTTAACCACAGCCCTTGACGAAATCCAAAAATACGTGATATATAAGCAGGAGAGATAAATCAGATGGAGCCCTCCCTGCATATGAATTTTGGTACGAGTCTATCACTACCATGGCAAGATATTTTAATATTATATCAGTGTTTCTTTTCCTCTTTATAAATGTCTATATGTGATTACAGTTACTCCAAGTTTCATCAGCTGTTTCCCCATATTATTTCACTGCAGCCATTTTCATAAGATATTTCTGAATATGCTTTCAGTTCAGTTTCCCACTAAAGCTGTAGTGCTCCCATTCATCTTCAGAGTTCCTCATATCATACCTCTGCTCCCTGTCCTTGTCTACCATCCCCTCAACTTATACTATTATGTTTTCATCCATCCCCAGTAGTTCTGGATATAACTGCAGTGCTCTCATTCCTCACTGGAATTTTTACAATGTGATATTTCAGTATCAGAAATTCCTCTTTATAATACAGTTACATGGATTCCTCATTGGAGCTTCTTCTTATTTTATGTATATGGCCTCATTCTTCATCATGTTTTCCAGTATTTTACCATTACCTCCTTGATCAACTGAAGTGCTCCATATGATACCAGTACCCATATTCCTCTTCAGATATTTCTTAATATTATACCCCTTTCTCATCAAATCTTTCCTGTAATACTCTAATGCCTCCATTCCTCTTCAGAAGATTGCCAATGTTATACCAAGACTCCCATTCCTCATCAAACTTTCTGCATATTATACCAGTTCTTAGTCTGCATCAAAAGTGTCTTGTCTTCTGAACTCCCAATCCCAGGCAGAATTATACAGTCAGCACAACTTTACATCCATTTCTCATTAGAAGTTTTTTCATATTTACCATTTCCCAGATACTACTTAGATGTTTCTCCACATTAAGGCAGTCCACCATTTCCTTGATAGAAGATTCCAAATATTATACTGGTGTGCCCATTTCCTTAAGATTTTTGTCCATATGATACCAGTGTTCTTATTCATCTTCAGGAGCTTTCCAATGTATCATCTTTTCCCCATGACCATCAGAATTTTCTCATATTTTACCAGTATCCCCATTTCTTTGAGAAACTTCTTATTGAAAATTTCCCTGTACTATATGAATACCCCCATTCCTCATCAGGAGTTTCTCTATTTGTTAACAGTTCCATACTCCTCTTCAAAACTTGTCAAATATTGCAATATTTCCCCTTCCTCCATCAGAAGTTAACCCACATGCTATCAGTGCTGCCATTCCACTTCAAGTTTTCCTGGTATTATACCCATTCATCAATGTATTTATCCATATGATACCAGTGAATACATTCTCACTGAAATGTTTTGCAAGTGATATCAGAAATAACATTCCTAATGAAACTTTTCTGTTTTAAAAGGAAGCCTGTGTTCATCAGAATTTTCCCAATATTACTCCAGGTTGACCATTCCTCATATGAATTTTTCTCATCATATAATTGCCATATTTTCATCAGATGTTTTTAAATGTTGTGAGAATGTCTCCATCCTTAGTAAGTTTTTCATAGGGTTACAAGAATACAGTGATCTTATTTATTTTCAGAATATCCCTGATATTATAACAGTACAACCATTATTTTCAGATGTTTTGCCATATTATACCAGTGTCTCATATGGAAGTTCTTAATATTGTTTCAGTGTCCTGATTCATTATTAGGAGTTTCCCTGTGTTACAGCAGAATCTCAATTCTTCACTGGAAATTTACCATTTTATAAGTTTTTCTTCTTTATTAGGCATTTCAGAAATTTCTCCATATGTTACCAATATCACCATTCTTCAGAAGTTTCCTATGTTTTATTAGTGCCTGTATACCTCATAAAATTTTCCCAAAGTTACCATCCCCATTTGATTCCTTATATCCCATTTCCCATCAGATGTTTCCCATGAGAAGTTTCCCAATATTCATCATGAATTACCAAATATTAAAATGCCCCTCCTATCTTCATGGAATCTGTTCTATTATTATACCAGTGTCCCACAGTTTTCACAAGATGTTACCCAACATTATGCAAGAACTCCTATGTCTTATTAAATTTGTCCAAGATTGTATCAATTCTGGCCATTTATTTTGTGAGGATTCACTATATTATATCAGTACTCTAAACCCTCACTATAAATTTCCCAATATATTGATGCCTTCCTTCCTCATAATCAATATTATGCCATTACCTCCATTCCTTAGTAGTAGGTTCTCCTTTAGATACTAATGTTCCATTCTTTTTCAAAAGCCCCAGTATTTGTATCAAGGCTTCAAATTCTTTTTTTCCTTTTCCTTTTGTGAATTTGAAGTAAACTTGTTTATTAAACAAATGAAGTTCCTATATTTTTATGCAATATGTGTGTAATCTAAAGCATCTTTAAAAGTAAAAAAAAATAATAATAAAACCATAAAAATACTGACTTAAAGATTCACCTATGTTTTTGCCTATATGAATAGCTTATTCCTGATTTTTCAGACTGTATTAGAGATTGAACCAGGAATCTCATACATGGAAAACAAACATGCAACCACTGAGCTACTGCTCTCCCAGTTTATTCCTTTTTATTGCCTAGTAGTAGTATGTTCCACTGTTGGTTTGTGCTTTCTGATATTAAAGGTCACAGGAGTTGTTTGCAGGTTTTGGTGATTATAGAGTACTATAGAGTGACTATAAATATATAAATACTAGTCTGTACCTGAGCATAAATTTTCCTTGCTCTCATATAAATACCTAGAAGTGGACTCCTGGGTTCATATGATGGATTGATGTTATTAGAAACTGACAAAATTTCCTAATTAACAGCCTTGTGGGAGAGTTCCAGTTGTTACACATCCCTGTCATATTTTGGTATTGTCAAATTTATTTTAGCCATGGTTTCTCATGTTAGTTTAAACTTGCATTTCTATAATGGCTAGTGCTGCTGGACACCTTTTCATGTGCTTATTTGCAATCTTTTATCCTTTTGAAGAAGTGTCTGTACATTTTTTATTTTATTCCTCTGGCATTTTAAGAGTTCTGAATATGTTCTGGATACAAGTTCTTCATTAAATATATAATTTGTAAATATTTTTCCCCAATTTAAACCTTGTTCTTTTCTTTCAGTTTTTATTTTAATGACCACCAATGTATTATTTTTTCCTTCTTGTTTTTTTGCTGTTGGTATAATTTCTAAGATCACTTTGCTTAACCCTATTCACAAAGAATTTCTTCTTTGTTTTGTTCTAAAAATTTTATAGTTTTACAATCATGATTAGAGATTTTTTTGTGTACCGGTATTGTTTTAGGTAGAAGTTCTATTTTGGCTTATGGATGCCCAAACATTCTCACATCAGTTTTTCAAAAGTATCGTTCTTTTTCAATTGACTAGCCTTTATATCATTGTCAAACATCAAGTGGCCATGAGTGTACGGATTTGTAGAACTCTCTGCATAAATCCATTGAACTTTTTATCTGTCACTGTACCATAAAAGCATACCTTAGAGTAAGTCCTAATATAGTGTGATTCATCCATATTTGTTATTCATTTTGAAAATCATTTTGGCTACCTTAGTTTCTTGACTTGGCTATGTAAACTTTAAAACCAATTGGCTTATATTACAAAAAGACTGTTGGTGTTTTAACTGGGATTCTGGTGAATGCATAGGTTAATGTAAAAATTCACCTTTGGTATATTATTTCTTGCACTCCACAAATATACATATCTGAACTTAGATATTTGATACGTTCTGTCAAAAATATTTTAGTTTTCAACCTACAGATTCTGTTCCTATTGCATTTACATATTTATCTTTGTATTTCATTTGCCTTTAATAAAGTGTTTAATTGTAATATTTTAAAAAAGTTTTACCCTCATTTTTCCCTTGCTAGAACATTGAAATAAGTCTGATGATTGAGTGGTTTCACTGAATCCTGAGCACTTGCAAAAGTTATTTGTTCCAGAAGGCTATTTTTTGTGTAGATTCTTTGAGAAATTTATATCGAAATCATGTCCTATGTGAATGGGGATGTTTCTAGTTATTTTTACTATCTGTCAGGGTTTTATTGTGTTTTATGATTTTGCTCAATGACTAGGTGTGTTTGGACATCCTTTTCCTTAATTCCAAGCAGGCCTCCCCATTGGTCCTGGATAACCCCATACAAAAGGTCTCACCACTGGCCCTAACCTTAGTGGGGTAACCAATAAAAGCTGGGGCCCCTCCCATTAGCATTAACAAGGGGAGAAGTAATTAATAGTTTAATAACAGTAACTCCACAAGTCAAATCACTCTACCTAGAGGAACCTGCAAATCTTGCTGTGTACTTCTGTCCTCTCTACCAATTCACAACAAGATCTGTTCTCCCCTTCCCCCCCTCCCCATATCCCAATGTATTCTTTTTACTGGTTTAATTAAAGAGAAAAATTAGGGAAACGGACTTGGCCCAGTCGATAGGGCATCCGTCTACCACATGGGAGGTCCGCGGTTCAAACCCCGGGCCTCCTTGACCCATGTGGAGCTGGCCCATGCGCAGTGCTGATGCGCGCAAGGAGTGCCCTGCCACGCAGGGGTGTCCCCCACATAGGGGAACCCCACGCACAAGGAGTGCACCCCATAAGAAGAGCCGCCCAGCATGAAAGAAAGTGCAGCCTGCCCAGGAATGGCACCACCCACTGTGCCGTTGACAACAGAAGCGGACAAAGAAACAAGACGCAGCAGCAAATATACACAGAGAACAGACAACCGGGGGAGGGGGACGAATTAAATAAATAAATAAATCTTAAAAAATAAAAAGAAAAAGAAAAAAGAAAAATTAAAGTTCAATCTTTAAACATTAAATATGATTTTAGTTGTAAAAATTTTTGTAGATGATCTTTATTATTTTGAGGAAGTTTTCTTGTATTCCTAGTTTGCTGAAAGTTACTACAGGGAATTCATGTCAAATATCAATTACTATAATCTTATTAGTTTTTCTTATTTAGACAGTCAATATTAGGAAAACATTGATTTTCAAATAATGGCCCAGGAAAACATTGTATTTGTTACTGGATTCAAGTTATATTTAAGAATTTTTGTATGTATGTTTGTGAAAGATATTTTGGTAGTTTACTTTTCTACCCCTAGGGTTTGTTATTGGGGAATATTATCCTCAGGAAATGATTCTGTATAAAAGATTGTAGAGCACTGATGTCATTTCTTCTTTAAGTCTTTATGTATTTGTTAGAATCATCCAATGAATCTATCTTGGCCAGGAAAAATCCTTTCCTGAGGAACAGTAGCTACAAATTCAACTTCTTTACAGTTAGGAGCATCTTCATGCTATTTACCAGAAATCTGTTGGCTTTTATAAAGGTTATTTATTTGGGGTAGACGCTTAGCGTTATCAGGACATAAAGCATAAGTTACTTCCCTAACCCAAGCGTATTTCCATGTGTTGGGGCAAGACAGCTGCCAATGGCTGCCAGGGCTCAGGCTTCCTGGGTTCCTCTCTTCCTGGGTCTTGCTTCTCTCCAGGCTCTGCTCCTCTGTTATCTCCACCAGGTCAGCTTAGACTATCAGGTGAAAAGTTTGTTTCTCTTTCCTCATGACCAAGCTCCTCTGTGTGCTTAATGCCCATGGCTCCAGTTCAAAAACTCCAGCATCAAAACTCTAACATCAAAACTCTAACACTCTTTTTTTTTTCATGTCTTTTATCAGTGCCCTACTGATGTGGCCCGGTCAAAGCCCTAATTATAATTTAATTAAGTAAATGTGAAACTTCAGACAGACCAGTTCACAAACATAATCCAATATGACAAACTGGGGCACTAAACTGCCATGATAGCCACTATTTTGAAGTCACATTTGGCTAGGACATCACTTGACAAAAACATATTGCAAAGTGTTTCTGAAAAGCTGCACATGGGATGTAAAGTGGAAATGATGACACCTCTGGTGACCAGGCCAGGACATGTGTGCATCACCACGCAAACCTATATTTCCAGTCTCTCAGCAGGTACCTGAAACCTGTGGTGCAGATAACTCTTCAGGGTGTCCTTCACATTTACAAAAGGCAACACGGTCTTATGCCTTTGGGTTTGGAAGTATTTTGCACAGAAGATGATCTGTGTTCCGACATCCACCTGAAGTTCTGTGAACATCAAAATAGATATATCTCTATCTTTATATTGTCCCGAATCTAGAGCACCTCATGGCTGAGCACATTGCCATAGTTACATACTCCAGTGGCAGCAGATCTTCTTGCCAACTACCAGAACCTCCTGCACATCAACAACTTGGCTGACCCAGTACCTCCTGTACATCAACTTGGCTGACCAGAGCTGCAACAACCTCTCCTAGTATCCCATGTTTCCATGAATAATAAATAATAATTACAGTTCAGAATTAGATAGGTCAAATTCAGGAAACTTCTGTGATCTTAGTAAACCACTTGGGGCACCAAACATGGAAAGGCTGGGAAAATTACTGACAGGTACAGGGAAATGCCAGAGCCAAAATTCAGGTATGGAAGTTACTATTCTTCTCCAGGGTATGTGCTGTTTTATCTTGTTTGGATTGCATCTGAGTATATGCTATGCCTTCAGAATGGTAGATTTGATAGTGCAGATAGAACATTCAACAGTATTGCAGAAACTTGGAAAAACTGTTTGGATGGTGCAACTGATTTTAAAGAGTTGACTCCAAAATTCTATGGTGATGATGTTGGCTTTTTAGTCAATCGTCTGAAACTGGATTTTGGAAAGAGACCAGGAGGGAAAATGGTGGATGATGTAGAAGTTTCCCATTGGGCATCAAGTCCTGAGGATTTTCTCCAGAAGAGTAAAGAGGCATTGGAGAGCAATTATGTGTCTGAGCATCTCCATGAGTGGATCAATCTCATATTTGGCTGCAAACAAAAAGGAGTGATGCTGTTGGGGCCCCTGATGTATTTCACCCCCTGACCTATGAAGGAGGTGTGGACTTGAACAGCATGAAGGGTCCTGATGAGGAAGTAGCCATGCTGGCCCAAGTCTTGGAATTTGGGTAAACACCAAAACAGCTATTCATGACACCACATCCTCAAAGGATCAACCCAAAGTTTAAAAGTGTCTCAGACCTCCAGTAATAATGTTTCTGGAGCAGATTCCCCAGTCTCCCAGGTGAAGAGTGTTTTAAAGACCTGACTGAAAACTCACCTGGAGTAATATTACCAAACTGCAGTTACATAAGCACTGTAAAATCCATAAAGAGGTGGTTACTGGAATCACAGTCTCTTGCAATGGGTCTTCAGTCTTTAAAACATCACAAGACTCTACTTTGAAAACGTCTTCCAAAGAATCAAAAGTGCTACAAAGAAGTATATCATTTCTGAATATGGCTTTATCATCATGTTTACTTTTTTCAGGAGATAACATGCCATAAGTCTTCATGAGATAATAATGTCTATTTTATTCCATAGCATTTGGAAGATGCCAAGACACATTAATGGGCCATGATGATGCTGTTAGTAAGATCTGTTGGCATGACAACAGGTTATTTTCTGCATCGTGGGATTCTATAGTGAAGGTGTGGTCTAGTGTTCCTGTGGACATGCCAGGCACCAAAAGACACCAGTTTGACTTGCTGACTGAGATGGAACATGATGTCAGTATATATAAAATCAGTTTAAATGCTGCCAGCACACTGCTGGTTTCGGGCACCAGAGAAGATACAGTTAATATGTGGGATCTCATGACTGCACTGGATATAATGCTATTCAGGGACTGTACTGAATACTGCTTTCAGCCCAGACAGCCACCACATCCTCGGCACAGGAGAGGATGACTGAACATCAGGAACATGCAGACAGAGATGCTCATCTCTTTTCTGACATCAGAGGAGCCACAGAGATGCTTTATCTGGGACTGAAATAAAGTGTTACCAGAAGTCAGTCTGGTGAACTGCTCATTTGGGACCTCCTTGGAGCAAAAATCAGTGAGAGAATACAGGGTCATAAAGGTGCTCTGTCATTCACAGGGATGAATGAACAGTGGGCAGCAGCATCCCAGGAGGGGAAGACAGGCAAATTATGTCCTGGAAATTGCAGTATTAAGTGCCTTTTTTTCCTCCTAGAAATTAAAATGAACTCTATTTTTCAAAATAGACTTTTAAATGAACTGGTGAATGTGTAATCACAATTAGAACTTTACCACTAGGAAAACAGGTGTTTCTGAACTTCCTAAATCATGGTGTCTTCATTGAAAGCTATTAGATGCCATTTGTAAGGCAATAAAGCTATTGCAGTGTTAGGGGAAAAAACAGAGGATCATTCCCTAGGATGATGGTCATCAAAAGACAGCTTTGGGTGACAGAGATACTGAATAACTTCAAATTTCTAAGAGCATGCGCAGTATTTTGAATAATTTTTCTTGTCTTTCTAATCGACTCCAACTGCTGCCCCCTGGGCTTTTGGGTGTGTGCCTGTTTTCAAGGACAGGTTACTTACTACAATCTGTAGTTTCAGAGAGCCTGGGGAAGGATTAGCAGTTCTTAAATCAGTGCTTTCCAGGTATATGAACAGTTTGCATTTCAGTATAGCTCTTAGCACTCATCTTTTCTATATTAAAATTATTTAATGTAGAAAAGTCTAAATATACTATGTACATTTAAATTAATTTTGGAGGAGTGGAAGTGGCTCAAGAGTTTGGGAACTTGCTTCCCACATGGGAGGTCTGGGTTGAGTTCCTGGTGCCTCCTAAAGAAGAAGAGCAGACAGATGAGGACACCTCAGGGCAGGGAGGGAAAATTTTTAAAAAGATAAAATACTTTAAGAAAAATTACAGTGTATAAAATACGTAAATGCTTAATCCTGTATACTATGCATTATTGATTTGTAACCCACAACTTCTTTATTTTTTAAATTAAATTTAATTTATTTTATTTTATTTTTTATTTCTCTCCCTCCCCCCCCCAGTTGTCTTCTTTCTGTGTCCATTTGCTTCATGTTCTTCTTTGTCCACTTCTGTTGTTGTTAGCGGCACGGGAATCTGTGTATCTTTTTTGTTGCATCATCTTGTTGTGTCAGCGGCGCCATTCCTGGGCAGGCTGAACTCTCTTTCAAGCTGGGCGGCTCTTTGCACAGGGTGCACTCCCTGCACATGGGGCTCCCCCATGCGGGGAAACCCCTGCGTGGCAACCCCTGCATGGCACAGCACTCCCTGCACCCATCAGCACTGCACATGGACTAGTCCCACACAGGTCGAGGAAAGCCGGGGTCTGAACCGTGGACCTCCCATGTGGTAGATGGATGCCCCAACCACTGGGCCAAGTACACTTCCCTCACAACTTCTTTAATAAAATTAAAAAAATAAAACAAAGAACAGGACCAAAGAAAATAAAACAAAATATCCAATGCCTCAAATATCAGACCTTTTATAGTAAATAAAACTTATTTGTGAATGTGTGGTCAAGGAGATATTGCTGGAGTTGACTAGATAATTTTTCAATTACTTTTAAAATGGGGGAAGAATGTTGTCAAACATATGAATTAAATGTACCCAAATGAAAATTTGCTTTCTAATAAATGGATTTCCTTCCTGTGTATGAAAAAAGATGAGTATACCTACTCTCTTCAAGATCCAACTCCATCATTGCTTCTCAGTTTTTAAGGAACGTTAAATCCCAGCATGGCCAAGGGAGAGATTCATAGTGTCTCCCCCCAAGAAGAGAGTGTGCATGCTAGGGTAATTACCCAATTTTGTCTAGGTCTTTTTTTTTTTTTTTTTTTTTGTGGAACCGGGGTGTATACATGGGGTTTGATATTCAGAAGTTCAAGGGAAAAGATATACAAGGATCCTATTAAATATGTAGATATTGGTGCCATAGTTTGAGGTTCTTGATGTGATAAGTGCCCTAACGTTTTCAACATTTGGTTGATTAAAGGCTTTGCTAAATGATTCCTCATGCTGAGTGATGTCAAGATACCACAATTTGGGAAACGGACTTGGCCCAGTGGTTAGGGTGACTGTCTACCACATGGGAGGTCTGCGGTTCAAACCCCGGAACCCCTTGACCCATGTGGAGCTGGCCCATGTGCAGTGCTGATGCGTGCCAGGAGTGCCGCTGCCACGCAGGGGTGTCCCCCACGTAGGGGAGCCCACATGCAAGGAGTGCGCCCATAGGGGAGGCTACCCAGCTCGAAAGAAAGTGCAGCCTGCCCAGGAATGGCACCGCCCACACTTCTCAGGCCGCTGACGACAACAGAAGCGGACAAAGAAACAAGACTCAGCAAACAGACATGGAGAACAGACAAACAGGGGGGGTTTAAATAAATAAATAAATCTTAAAAAAAAAAAAAAGATACCACAATTTATCATGTGTAATGTGGGAGAAGGTATCCAAAGATTTTGGGAAATGGGATTGGTGGCATGTATTTATTTTATCCTCGTTCTCATATGCCTCTTTAGGATATCCCTGGGAATAGCTCCAAAAACACAATGCCAAGTTAAGGTAGAATGCACTAGTGACTAGGGTAGTAGGCTCCTTGACATGGTTTGTGGTGAGTGCCTCAGGTGTGAGACAACAGTAGGAGATACCAGATTTGAAATAGGCTGCTGAGGAAAAACTTGATTTGATTCACCAATGGAAGAAGTCACAGCCTTTCCCCCATTTTATAAGATAATTCTCAAATACAGAGCCCCCTGATTGAAGGAGAGACCTGCCAACTTGAGGGATTGCCCACATAAACTGCTCCAACTGCATTTCATGAATCTCCCACAAAACCTTTCTCAAATACATCAGAAGCCACTTACTAAGGTGACTGTACACTGGTGAAAGGGAAACATCCAAATGTTCTGGAATAATACTTTTTTTCTAAGTTTGTACTTAAATCTGGGGATACTAAATGTACCTATGGAAGTTAGGGAATTTAGACTAAATGGGGAACTTTTTATCTGCTTTTTCATTGAGGTGAAAATCACATAAAATACAATTAACCACAAAATGTAAATTTCAGTGGCAATTTGTATATGCACATTGTCCAATTGTCACACCTATCTAGTTCCAAAAACTGTTCATCACACCAAAACAATACCCTGAAACTATTCATCAGTCAATTCCCATTCACCACTACCCTTAGTCAATGGCAACGTCTAATCTACTACGTGTCTCCCTAGATCTACTATTGCAGATAGTTCATATAAGTGAAATTATAAAATGTCACTTTTTTCTGGCTGCGTTCACTTAGCATAAAGATTTTTAGAATTGTCCATGTTGTAGCATGTGTCAGTACCTCATTCATTTTTATGGCTGAATAGTATTCCATCATATGGCTATTCCATCTTTTTTTCATTATTCATCTATTGGTTGATGTTTGAGATATATGCATATCTTGTCTAATGTGAATAGTGTTGCTATGAATATCCAAGGACCAATATCTGAATACCTGTTTTCAATTCTTTGACATATATACCTGTGAGTGGAATGCTGGGCCACACAGTAATTTCATGTTTGATTTTTGAGGAATCCCTAGCCATTTTCTATAGTGACAGATCATTTAAATTCCCAGTTGACAAAGCATGAGGTTTCTAAATTCTCCACATCCTCAACACTTGTTAGTTTCTTTTTCTTTTTTAAATAATAGCCACACTACTGGTTGTGGATTGATATCTCATTATATTTTTTTATTTGGACTACTGTAATGATTGATAATGTCAAGCATATTTCCATGTGTTTATTGATCATGTGTAAACATTGGAGAAATGTTTAGTAAGCTCTTTGTCCATTTTTAAAAATATATTTTTATTACAGAAGTTGTGAACTTACAAAACAATCCTGCACATGTGTAGAATTCCCATATAATACAAATTCTCCAACGCAACACACTGTAGTGGAACATTTGTTATGGATTATGAGATAATAACATCAGACTATCACTAACTATGGTCCCTGATGTACATTTGACATTTTTTCCATATGGCTCTAAGATTAACATAGTATATCATTGCATTTTATGCATGAATATTATAGTATTGCTGCTAACTATAGTCCACAGGTTACACTAATTGTATTTCCCCATGCTTCTCTACATTCCCACCATTCTGCAATAGTGATGTACATCATTCTCTTCCACAGAAGGACATTCTTGCACTTGTACTAAACTGCAGTTCTCATCCACCTCTGGAACCATGGTGTTATTCAGTCCATAGATTATTCTCTTGCTTTCCTTCAGTTGGCATTTACATCCCTAGACTACCTTTTTCAGTCACAATCCCATTTTTAAATTGTGTTGTTTTTCTTTTTCTTTTTGATCATTTGTAGGAGTTCTTATATATTCTGGATCATAAAACCCTATTAGTGTTGCAAATATTTTCTCCCATTCTTCATCAGTAATAACATTTAATACCTAAAGGTTTTAATTTTCATGAAGACAAATTCATCATTTTTTTCTTTTGATATTCATGCTTTGTGTGTCATATCTAAGAATCCTTTATCAAATCAAACATCATGAAAAATTTCCCATTTTCTCCAAAGATTGTTATATTTTAACCTATATTTAGGTAATTGATATATTTTGAGTTGTTTGCAAGTAACGTGAATTAGAAATCTAACCTCATATTTTTGAATGTGAAAATTCAGTTTTCCCACCACTATTTGTTGCAGTGACTATCGTGTCACCATTGAATGGACTTAGCATCTTTGTAAAAATCAATTGGCCATCAATTTGTAGGTTTATTTCTGGACTATCCCATTTGTTTCTATACCAGTTCTTATGTCAGGACAACATTTATTTGATTATTGTAGCTTTTTGGTAATGGCCTGGGGGACAATGTAAACTACAATGTAAACTATAATCCATGTGCTTTAGCTGTGCTCCAAAATGTTTTCACCAAATGCAATGATTGTGCTTCACTGGTGAAAAAGATTGTTGATGTGGGAGGAGTGGGGGTAGGGTGGGGAGTGGGTTATATGGGAACGTCTTATATTTTTTAATGTAACATTTCATGTGATCTGTGTATTTTTTTAAAAAAGACAAAATTTGCTAAAAAAAACAAATGTTTTGAAATTGGAAGTGAGTCCTAATTTCTCTGTCCTACTTTTCCTGAACCATTGTTGCTTCAATTAGGTTAATCGCACTTAGTCAGGATGTATAATCATTTTATTATGCTTTTGAATGCCATTCCCTCCTATTTGTTGAGGATATTACATGTACATTCAGAAGGGATTTTGGTCTATGATTTTATTATCCTGTCCTTAGTTGGCTTTAGCATTAGAGTTGCTATGGCATCATACAAAGAGTGAGGAAGATTTCCCTTCTCAATTTTTTGGAAGATTTTGAGAAAGATTGGCATTAATTATTGAACTTTTTGGTAGAATTAATAAAAGAAACCATCTGATCCTGGATTTTCCTGGTTAGGAAGTATTTCCTTTATTGATTTACTGTCTTAACTTGGTATATGTCTGTTCACATTTTTTATTTCTTCTTGTTTAAATTTAAGTACTTTTTGTTTTAAGAATTTAATAGATGATTTAATAGATTGCTGTATATTTGTTAATAATATTCTTTTATAATCCTTTTTATTTTGATTAAGTCTGTAGTATTATCTCCACTTTCATTTCTGAAGTTAGTTATTTGCATCTTCTGTTTATTTGTCAGTATAACTAAAAGATGTCAATTTTATTAAGCTTTTCAAGGAACAAAATTTGTTTTTTCTCCTTTATCTATTCCCCTCTAAAGATACCTCCATTCCAATTTTTCTTATATCTTTCCCCCTATTAATTTGGATTTAGATTATTTTCATTATCTATTTCATCAAGTTATAAGTTTAGATTATTTGAGATTTGTCTTTTTTTCATGTACTCAATAGAATATATTTACCTCTGCACTGCATTCACTGAATTACTTAAGTTTTGATATGTTAGGTTTTGTTTTGCTTCTTAAGTACATTCTAATTTTCCTTGTGATTTCTTCTTTGACTCATTGACTGAGGATGTGTTGTTCAATTTCCCCATATTTTTGAATTATCCAAATTTCCTTCTTATTATTTTTGGATAGAGATAATACTTTGTATGATATCATTCTTTCTAAATTTATTGACATTCTAAATTTATGTTTTTGACATAACAAATGGTCTCTCCCAGAGAATGATATATGTGCCCTTGAGAAGATCATGGGGATGCAAATTAATGGTGTGAAAGCCAAGACTGCTCTTACTATATAAAAGACCACCATGCTGAAGGACTCTCCAAACAGGAGAGCTACAGGAGTGGATTAAGATCAAAGAAGAAATGGTAGGAAAAGGAGAAATGTGCCATTAGATCAGTGTGTAGGAGGGCATGGAGATAGGACACAATGCAGAGCCCATTAACCAGTTGTACGCAAAGGTGAGGGTACATTATGCTGGTGTAATGTAAAGGGTGTCAGGTCACCACATACCTAACATATGCCATCACACAGAGACAGAGGCTGACCATATTCACAAAAGAAATGAAGAACAGCTGGGTGAGACAGCATGAAAAATGAATGATCTGCATATCTTTCATGAGATTCATTACCATTTGAGGGAGTGAAGTTGAAGTATAACAGATATATACAAATTCCAAGTTTCTAAGGCAGAGATACATGGTGGAATGGATCTAAGAGCCACAAAACTGTCTGAGTCGTGGACCCGAAGGGTGTCGGGAATGAAAGACAAAGAGAGATTGGGATTAGGGTATCTGAGAGCATTGAATCCGCAAGCTCATCAGAAAAGTTTATTGATCTCAGGGGCCTCTTTATATACCCCAAGCATTCAGGAGAACAAGCAACTATCCTAGTTAGCTATTCCCATGATCTCAACCTGTGTAATACACAATGGATCAAAATCTACTATTATAATTCAAAGTACAGAATTTCAATGTTCTATTATATTGCTAAGAAAGCATACCCATGAATCTTGTTGCCCAGTTCACCTCGTACTTGTTCCACCTGAATGTACACATCTCCTTGCTTGATTCATGACCTGCATGTATAGCTATGGAGACAGCATGTCTCAGTGGTCAAGGAAGTAACTTGCTTCCATGGAAACAACATACCTTTGTTTCCCACACACAGCCAGTTGCCAAGATGATGACCATGTTCCCTGATATGTTAACAAAATGTGCAAGGAGGAAAAGCTGTGTTAGGATACTTTGCTGCACTACTGAGATGGAAAGTCTCAGAAGGACATAGCCACTGAGGACAGTTCATTTTCTTCTCTTCCCAGCAGATCTTGAAGAACAAATATTAAATTTGGAGACTATTAGTTTCAAATATTTCATTCATATGTGTGTATATGCGTATCGTAAAGTATGATCTGCATTCCTTGTTTCTTGGATGTGTTCTAATTACATTTTTTGTTTTTGGTATTCATATCTTATGTTTATGAATATTCACATAAACATTATGTTTGTACCAATCTGAATTTTTAAAGAAGAATCATTTAATCTAATTAAAATGCAAATTGCATGTTTAATGGCTGTTTTCCATTGCACCAATTATATTTATTTTTCTACAGTAGTCATAAATATTTGACTTCATAAATTTAAATAATTTATTTTTTAGATTCATTCTTTTTAATCTAACCCATTTGGAATATTATCTTCCTGATCAAAATTCTATATCCATATTTTTGGGGGTCCCTAATTCAGCTTTCTTTTACTTGTTTGAATAAATTTTGGCCACTGATAATCACAAATCTACCTTTCTTCCATGGGTTGAATATTGCTTCTTTGGTCTCATCATGGTCACCTGATATAAGATCTGGCAGTGTGTTTGCCCAAGTGGAGCCCAGTGCTTGTGGATTAAAGCTGAGATCTCTTCCCCAAAGCCACTCATACACATGGCCTTCTCTGTAGGAGATACCATATGATTCACTAAGAAAAATCTACGTGATTGACGATACATCATATTTCTGGGTACCAGGAAACAGTCTTAGCTAAAAAAAATATTATCTGTTACCCAAATGCTGATAACAACAAAAAATGGTTAATTCAAAGGCTCAAACTGATATTAATTTTCAGGAATAATATATCTCACTACTTATTAAATTAAAAATTTAGCAATATATTTACCCCTAATAAAATACATATGAAGTAGAAAAGTGAAAATGACATATACTCAACTAAATATATAAGAAAGTTATATTTGTTATTCAATATTATTCTGGATACATTGTTAAAATTAGATATGTGACAAAAATATGAGGTTTAAAAATTGAACAAAAGAGGAAAAATTGCCCTTTTCCCTCCATGATTATAATTGCATATGTGGAAAACTGAAGCAATCTATTACTGTAATAACATAATTCAATAATTGACTTATCAAAACTGTATGACCAAAGTGAACCAAATTATTGTAATTTATGTATAATTAAGGCTTTAATAACTATGCATTATATGGGAATAATTGATCCAAATAGGTAAATGAATAGTTAAAGCCATTGAAAAGAACTCAAGAAAATTTGTACAGTACTTTTCAGGAAAAAAGTACTCTGAGCGATTTACAGATAAAGCTTGGGAGCTTGAAAAAAAATAGAAGTTACATAAATGTTTTTAAAGAGCATGTCCCAAAATACCATAAAAGCAAGAAAATTTTCCCAAGATGACTCTGAAGCCTTAAGTACAGGGATAATATAGTTAACTAAATTTAATAAAATCTTGTGGGCAAAATATTACCCAAAATAAGTAAAAACATAACATTTTTATATATGATAAGAATGAACCATATATAAAATTTTTTAAATATGAGTTTATGAAATAAGAAGTAATGAAAATACTGAAAAATTATAATGGAAATTCCACATAAAATTAAGACAATGCCTCCCACACATTTTTCCCACTTATTTCTTTCTATAAAGAAGTTTAGGTTTATTAAACAATCATGTATAAAATACAGGATTTCTATACACCACCCCACTAACAGCAACTTGCATTAGTGTGGAACATTTGTAACAATTGATAGAAGCACTTTTTATAATTGTACTATTAACCAATATCCATTTTTTAACATAGTGTTCAGCGTTTGTGAAGAGTACCTACATGGATTTTTAAAATATATGTATTTATTCTGTTAATGTAAATCTAATCTAACATTTTTCCTTTTAATCATAATCATATAATTAGTGCTGTTAATTGCATTCATAATGCTGTGCTATCATCACCACCATCCGTTTCCAAAACACTTCCATCATTCCAAAATGGATCAATTTACATTTTAAGCCTTAACTTCTCATTTCCCTATCCCCACTACCATCAATGAAATCTTACAACATTTGTCCTTTTGTGTATGGCTTATTTCACTCAACAGGATGTCTTCCAGATCCATCCATGTTGTTGCATATATCAGGACTTTGTTTCTTTTGATGACTAAATAATATTTCATTGTATGATTATACAACATTTTATTTAGCCATTCATCAGTTGATGGATCCTGGAACTGCTTCCATCTTTTGTAATTTTAAATGATACCTCTGTGAACTTCAGTGTGCAAATATGTGTTTGAGTTTCTGCATTCAATTCTTTTGAGTAGAAATCTAGAATTAGGATTGCTGGATAGTTCTATACTTAGCTTTCTGAGGAACCACCAAGATATGCATCATTTTCCACAACCATGGGCAAAGAATGAGTATTCTTATTTCCCCACATCCTCTCCAACACTGCTAATTTTGCTCTTTTGTTTTTTATTAAAGAGCAACCATTCTAAAAGTCATGACATGGTTTTTTAATGTGATTTTATTTGTATTTCCCTGATGGGTACTGATGTTGAACATCATTTCATCTGTTTTCTGAAGACTCTAAAATTTACTTAGTTTTATTCCAAATTAGTTATATACACATCAAAATGATAGGGGATTTTATATCTTCACTCATAATATTATGGAAAGCTGGCCAGTTACGACTATGGAACAGACTGAGCTATTTGAAATTTCATTGCAACTCTGGAAATAAATTAGGATATTCCATTGATTATCTTTTTCTTCTGAAGAGAAATGTGCTGGTTAATTGGGTTCTATCCCCAGGGCATTTACTTACCCAACTTAAGGAGGAACACTTTAAAATAGGGAGGAATCATAAGCCAGCAATCCACAGCTCCTAGTCTATTCTGTCTGGAACAAGATTTTGTAGAAAATCATTTATTGCAGGCAAATGGATTTAAGATCTGACATTCCTTGATCTACACAAATTCTGCTACTTACTTTGGCTTTGCAACCCTAGACAGATGTCTTTCTTATCTTTAAAGTGGGGAAAACAGGTCTGGCTAGAAGACAAAACATATTCAACATCTCTGAGGTAAGAACACTCTTTTGCAGGCTATGTGGACACATTTTCAAAAGAATATTTAGTGAAAATTTTTGTTCTTATGCTGTGGTTCAGGGGATGTGCACTCCTAGACAAGATGAGCTACAGTGAGAAAGGTGGAGAGGTAAGGCTGGCACAGACAAGCACATTTTACTTTCTTCCCAATTTGGAATCAAATTTGGGAAAATTTATATACATACCCATGCATCTAGAATTTTTCATTCATTCAACAACACATTATAACTTTCCATGTGATCTCTATATCTTGTGTAAGGTGTATTTATATTTTGTCTTCTCTTTCCCTTTAATTCCTATTGGGACCATTTACGAAAGGCCATATTATAATAATTCATTGCTACACTGTTACAATAACATCATGACATATCTCTTTTCTCCTTTTTTTCTTTAAACCAATTAATGTTTCTTTCTTTCTAAAACCACTTAATATTTAGGAAATAGTGCCTTGATTATCCTATACACCTGTAGGTACCAAAGCAGCCTTGCTTTCAATGTAGACAGATAAAATCTAAAACTCTGAGTCTTCTACTTCTGCCATTCAACTCTTCTATTCCATTTACACATACCATGTTTGCAGACATTCACTAGAGTTTTCTACTTCTACCACTTTCGGGCTGCTGAGTTTACCTTTGTTCCCAATTATGAAATCCAGATTAAATGACCCTCTCTTTTGTTTTCATCTTCCAAAATCATACCCATTATTAAGTTAACTGTTTCCTTTGCCACATATTTACATAAAATCAACATTGATTCTCTCAGTATTTCTGAAGCATTTATTGCCTGTCCTAATATGGGATGAAATATCATCTTACATGGTTATTATAATTTTAAAATAAACACTATATTATAGTAGGAGAATAATATATTATTTTATTGAATATCGAACATGAAAGTGCAGGGTTTTTGAAGATAAAGGACTGGATCTTTAAATAATAGTTGGTATTGGGTTTCTGAATGATGAGGCTTTATTTTGATTGCTTAAATCTTCAAAGAGAGTTTAGAGATAGAAGAAAATATGGGGGAACACTCTAAGATAAAATTTAAAAAGTTGTCCCCGTAAAGTAGACAGAAATATTTTATGAATGATTTGATGCTAACCAGAATGTTCTAAGATATTGGTTGGCAAACTCTAGAGTGCCTCAGAATCACCTGGGGGCAATAAGTAAAACACAAGTGATGAAACATCTCCCAAAAGTTTCTGTTTCTGTAAGTCACAGTTGAGATCTGAGAATTTGCATTTCTTAAAAGTTTCCTGGACATGCTGATGCATTTGAGACTAGGACACATTTTGATAACCGTGATGCTAGGGAATTGGGAATAGAGTAGATACCAATAAAGAAAAAGCACTCATTTGTTGTAAAGACCCAAGGAGAGTTCACAGAGAAGGCCCATACTGATCCTGGATAATAGATGCTCATTTACAAACATCATTTTGTTTTTTGTTTGTTTGCTATTTGTCTGGCTTCATGAGAGAAAGGATCAGTGAGTTTATGGAGGCAATAGAATGGGAAGGTAGAAAGCATCAAATGCCCTTTCAACATGTATGAAGTGTATGGTGGGAGAAATTAGAATGGTACCCAGATAAAGGTAGTTTATATGAAAATAGTTTCTACAATAAGAACTGTGGTAGTTATTGCCCCAAATATTGATATTGAAAGTGTATATACTATTTATTTTCTAAATTCTCTGATTTCCATCTACTGCATTGTATTTTAGTTGATTTATGACCCTATCTAATGATTTCTAGTGGAATAAAGGCTGTCAGTATTTCTTCCACAGAATCTAAAATGTTATAAATAACCAACACCACCATTTTTGGTGAATCCATTTGTAATTAAAGAGGGTTAGTTTTTAAACTGCAGGAGAGAGAAAAAACGAGAGATGAAATTTTCAGATGAAAAAATTGTGTCACAAACAGGAAAAAATAGTTTAGCATGAGATCAGTGTGTGTTTCCAGCAGACATTAATGTACTACAAATTTATATAGAAGAGAGTCACTCTTCCTCCATGAAAGTGGGAAGGAATAGAAAAATGAGTGAGAAGAGAACAGATTGGTAGAGAACTATAGGGAGCATTTACTATTTCCAGCCACACTGATAATGGGGTAACTCACTGAGAATGGTGACAGCAGGGTGGTGAAGGCTAATGGCAGCTGGAGGAACACCAGGAGGGGATGGAAATCTGGCTAAGCAGGAAAGAACCCAAGAGTTTGCTACCTTAGATACATGAATTAAAACTTTTGATTCTAAGTTCCAGCCTCCTAAAAGCAATGGGAGCAATACTGGAGAATCCACTGAGAAGATAAAATCTTCTAATGCATAAGAAATGCATATAAATATTTTGTTACACAGTTCAAATAGCTCACTTTTACTTTGAAGGGACTACTAAAATTAAGGACAGTTTTTTTGGTCAAACAAAATATAACATAGCAAACTGACAAAGATTAACTGGTAGAATTCTGTTGTCTATGGCTCTACTGAATTGCTTAATATATTTATCTAAGCTGTTTGAAGCCTTTTCTTAATGGTTGAATCAAAGTATCAGTGATTATTCTGTGTTGGGTTTTAAAGGGCATACTTTTAAAGGATAAAACAATGACTTATACAAACAAACTCACACAAAAAATTTATTTGATTCATTAATGAATGAGTGTATTATCAAGATATTACAACTTGTTCAGAGGATAAATGAAATTATCACACATAAAAGGGCAGATAAAGAATGACAGAATTAATTTTCAAATAGATATAAAATACACCTGTCTACAGAGCAATAATCAATTGCATTAGATCAGAACAGAACTTATTTCCCTTTCACTGGAAAATGATGTTCATTCTTAACATTTTTTGCAATTTACAGTATTGTAAAATAGTTCAGAAAGTTTAAAACTTAAAATACTTCTGTGCACTAGACAGGAGTCTGTATTTTTTTGTGTAATTTCAAAGTTTTTCACAATTTCTCCTGTTACTGTCATAAAGAAGAAAAATGGGATAATTTCAATTTTTTCATGATATTTCCTGCTACTGTTATAAGGAGGAAAGATGGGATAGAAGAAATATCTGTATTCCATTTCTCCCCAAAAATGACAGACACTTTTATCTACATTATTAGTGTCAGAGTAATTATCCAAAGAACAAGTTCCCCGTGTAAACTGAGCAAACTGATGCTCAAAATTATTTTTCCATGGTCACAAAACTAGTAAATGGCTGAGCTGAAATGTGTGCTTTAACTAATTGCTCCAAAATTCACATCTTTTCTTACTACCTTCTGAAAGATAAAAAAGTGCAAATTTCTATTTATGTAAAATGTGCAATATGTCCTTAATCTAAATACAATTTTAAGGTGGAAGATTTGAGACTAATATCCCTTTATAGTCACACATCTAATGTAGAAAATTGGGGTTAAACTGCCACAGAAATAAATGTATGGTGCTGATCTTGTGTGTTCTCAATTTTTTTCATAAACAAATGGGTGAGTGTTAGGAAGTTTGCAATAATAATTCACTTCTGTCCATTTTCCAATTGCTCACTTTCTTTTTTAGAGTAATTGATTAAACATCCAAAGAAATGGACAACTTCACCTCAGTGACCACGTTCTTCCTCATGGGGTTTTCTGATTTTCGGGAGATCCAGATTTTACATGCTGTGCTGTTTTTGGTAGTTTACCTGGCAGCCCTACTAGGGAATCTTCTCATCATTCTTCTCATCACCAGGGATGCTCACCTGTGCACCCCCATGTACTACTTCCTGAGGAACTTGTCCTTTCTGGATCTGTTTCATTTCCATCACTGTCCCCAAATCCATTGCTAACTCTATGACTAATCACAATACCATTTCATTCCTTGGGTGTGTGTCACAAGTATTTTTCATATTCCTCTTGGCCACTACAGAAATAGTTCTCCTCACAGTGATGTCCTATGACCGTTACGTTGCCATCTGCCACCACTCCAATATGAAATCATCATGAACCATGGGGCCTGTGTGCAGATGGTGGCTTCTTCATGGATCAGTGGAGGCCTCAATGCAATTCTGCACACAGCTTCCACCTTCTCAGTACCCATGTGTGGGCCTCCTGATGTTCATCAGTTCTTCTGTGATGTCCCACAACTACTTTCCCTTGCCTGTTCTTATAACATGGGAGAACTATTAGTTATTGGGATCAGCTTTGTATTAGATATTGTCTGTTTTGTGTTTATTGGTATTTCTTACATTAACATTTTCTCCACTGTGCTGAGATTACCATCCAGAGCAGGCAGGTCCAAAGCTTTCTCCACATGTCTTCCTCACCTCTTTGTTGTGACTCTCTTTCTCTCTTCTGTTTTTTTTGACTATTCACACCCCCTTCCCAAATCTCCAACACCCTCAGACTTGCTAATTTCAATGTTTTATATAGTGGTGCCACCCACCATGAATCCCTTCATCTATACTCTCAAGAAATAAGGATATGTAGACAGCACTCAAGAAACTGCTAATGAACACACATTATCTATCAAATTAAAAAGTTAAAATCACTCATGTCATGATCTTTCACTCATGGACATAATTCTCTCAATCCAGTTGTATAGTCTGGAAATTATATTGACTATGTAAAATAAGATTATTATATAAAATACTTATGCACTCATTAAACTGAGGTTAAAAACCATACTCTAAGCCCAAATCAAATGTATGGCACTAAGAGTAGGGTTTCACTTTATTTGGGCAGATATATAGTGGTCTTATATTTATCTTCCTAATGGGACAACACCATCTGTTGTAAATCCTAAAATGGAGAGGATGCTAGGATATCAGGGATAGACATAGATTCACTAGGTAATTTAAATGTGTGGTTACTCTTAGCAAAGGGGGCTTATCAATGCTATGCCCTTGGGTGATATGCATAATCAATTCTCAAATTAAAAGGTACAATATATTGGACAATGTATTTTCTTTCCAGACATATTCTGTATCATTTTTCCTATATTCCATAACTGAGAGGCTGAAAGAAAAAACTGCCAGCAAAGAATTTTTTATAAAGCAAAATTACTCACAAATGAGGGAGAGTTCAAAATATTCACAGATAAATAGAAATTGAGAGAATTTGTCAATGAGTCCTGCACCTTAAGAAATACTAAAGGGAGTTCTGCAGATTGAAAGGAACAAAACAGGAGAGAGAGGATTGAAGGAGAGTGCAGAAAGGAAGATAATTGGTAAGAGTATCTAAAAGAATAAAAAATAAAAATAAAATATGGTATATAAAATCCTAAGGAAAAAATGGCTACAGTAAGGACTGTGTTTTCTGTTATAATCTTGAAAGATAATAGAATAAATCTCTAATCAAAAGACACTGACTGGCAGAATGGATAAGGAAATATGATCCATCTATATGCTGTCTACAAGAAATTCATTTTAGAATCAGGGACATAAACAGGTTGCAAGTGAAAGGTTGGAAAATCATTTCATGTCAAAACAGTGACCAAAAAAGGGTAAAATGAGCTACACTAATCACACAAAATAGACTTTAACTGCTAAATTGTTGCAATAGACAAAGAAAGACACTATATATTAATAAAATGGTACTCAAGCAATCACAAATATTTATGTACTTAACCAGGGGCTCCAAAATACAAGCAGCAAATACTGGCAAAACAGAGAAATAGCTACCTCTACAACTATAGTGGAAGACTTCACTGCATCATTTTCACCACTAGACTGATGATAGCAACAGAAGCTCAATAAAGAAACAGAAACCTTGAATAATATGTTAGAGGAACTAGACCTAATGGACTTATACAGAGCATTACATCCAAAAACTCTAGAAAGAATTAAAACCAAAAGCAGGTTCCTTGAGAAGATTAACAATAACTGACACTTAGCTAGAATAATAAAGAAAAAGAGACCAGATGCAAATAAATAAAATCAGAAATGAGAGTGGAGATATCACCACTGATTCCACAGAAATAAAGTATGATAAGAGGATACTTTGAAAAATTGTATGCCAAAAAATGGATAATTTAGATGAATTTCTAGCTACACACAACAACTTAAATTGAAGAAAGAAGAAATAACTCAACAGACTATTCACAATTAGTGAGATTGAACTAATCATCAATACATCACTCTCGTCATTGACTAGAATATCTTGACAGAGGGTCAATAAGGAAAGAGAGAGCTTTCGAACAATGTAATAAATGAACTACGCCCAGCAGACCGATATTGAACAATGCACTCTAAAACAGCAGATTATATATTCTTCTCAAGTGCTCACGGATCTTTCTCCAAGATAGACCATATATTGGCCCTCAATAAAGAAATAAATAAAGAGATCTCAATAAAGTTAAAAGGAATGAAATTATACAATGTGCTTTCTCTGATCATAATGGAATGAAGCTAGAAAACAATAATGGAGGGAACAAGGGAAAACTCACAAAAATATGGAAATTAAATAACACACTCAAGCAATCAGTTGGTCAAAGAAGAAATTGCAAGAGATATTTTAAAAATCTCAAGATGAATGAAAACAAGAATACAACATATCAAAACTGATGGGATGCAATGAAGTTACATAAGCTGAGAGAGAGGTTACAGTCCTCAATGCTTACATTAATAAATAAAGATCTAGAATCAAAGGCATAAAAGTACACCTGCAGAAGCTTAGGAAAAGATTGGCAAACTAATCCCAAAGCAGGCAGAAGGAAAAAAATAACAAAAATTTGAACAGGAATAATTGAAATGAGAACAACATATAAAAGAGAAAGAATCAACAAACCAAAAACTCATTTTACAAGTAAACCAAGGATATCAACAAACTTGGCTAGACTGACAAAAAAAAGAGAGAGGAGAAATAAATTTAAAAAATCAGAAATGAAGGGTCTATTACTACTGCCCCTACAGTTATAAAAGTTATTATGTGAGGATACCCTGAACAACTTTATGCCCAAGTAGTAGACACACATAGGTTAAATGTACAAATACCTAGACACAAAAGAATAAACTTCACTAATCCTAGAAGAAATAGAAGACCTCAACAAACCAGTTACAAGTAAAGAGGTATGAAACAGTAATAAAAATCCTCCAAAATATTGAAAGCCATGGACCAGATGGTTTCAAAGGTAAATTAGACCAACTATTTCAAAAAAGTTGTATTAACATTCTTGCTCAAATTCTTCCAAAAAATTGAAAAGGGTGGTGGACATGACTGAACTCATTCTATGGAGCCATTATCACTCTAATACCAAGCCCAGATGAAGATATTATTAAAAAAGAAAATTACAGACCAATTTCTCTAATGAATATAGATGCAAAAATCCTCAACAAAATACTTGTTAATTGACTCCACCAGCATATTAAATAAAGGAAGAAAAATCACATGATTATTTGGATTGACACAGAAAAGTTGCTTGACCAAATTCAGCATCTTTTCTTGATTAAAAAAAACTCTGAAATATACAGTACAACTAATAACATACTCATTAGTGATAGGCAAATCTTTCCTGGTGAGATAGGGAAAAAGACAAGGATGTCCACTATCACTACTATTATTCAACATTGTGTTACATGTTCTACCTAGAGAAATTAAGCAATAAAAGAAATAAAAGTCATACAAAAAGTAAAAGAAGTAAAACTTTGTTCACTAATGGCATGATTCAATAACTAGAAAATCTGAAAAAATTCACCACGAAGCTAATAAACAAGCTCAGCAAATTTGCAGGATACAAGATTAATATGCAAAAATCAGTAATGTTACTATATACTTCTAAGTGAGCAATCTGAGAAGGAAGTCCAGATAAGACCTCCATTTGAAATGATGACCAACAAAATCAAATATTTATAAATAAACTTAACTAGAGACATTAAGGACTTGTAAATTATAAATCATGCTTAAAGAAACCAAAAAAGACCTAAATAAATGTAAGGACATTTAATGCTCATGAATTGAGAGAATAAATAGAATTTTTATCATTTTTATAATAATAAACTATTTTTAGAGAAGTTTTTGATTACAGAAATGTTACATAGAAAGCATAGGGAATTCCCATATAGTGGGCTCTAAGGGAATACGTAAAATATCATTAAGATGTCAGTTTTACTCAAATTGATTTACAGATTCAACATAATCCCAATAAAAATTCCAACAGCCTTGTTTGCAGAAATGGAAAGGCCAATTATCAAATTTATTTGGAAGAGTAAGTGCCCTCCAATAGCCAAAAATATTCTTATAAAAGAAGAATGAATTTGGAGGAATTTCACTTCCTGACTTTAAATCATAGTACTTAAATAGAATGGTAAAACATGGTACTGTCATAAAAATAGAAATATTTACCAATGGAATAAAATTGAGAGTTCACAAGATGACCCTCACATTTATTGTCAAGTGATTTTTGAAAAGGCTATGATCCATATCCAAAAGAAAGAAGGAGGACCCCTATTTTAAACCTTAAAAACTTATCATTCCATGGATCCCACCTGCTCAAGATGATGAGCACATTGGAAGCCCAGCTGGCCCTATTGCATGCAAAAGGGACTGGACCCCTTAGGACACACCGAACAGTATGTTCCAGCCCTCAGCAAGGACCTAGTGATGGTTTAGCTAATGTGTCAGCTAGGCTGGGTAATAATATCCAGGTCTTTGGTCAAGCAAGGACTAGGCTAATTGCAATATCAGGGTATTTAATGGAATTTAATCATTGGTGAGTTGACTGCATAGATCACTGGTTACATCTATAATCAATGAGGGGACTGCGGTCATCAATGAGTCACCTGATAACAGAAGGCCTTAAAAGGAGAAGTGATTTCAACATTCAGGAAGAGAATTCCCATCTCTACTTCAGATAGCCAGCATATATTAGGGAACTCAAGGAGAACCTTCTATGGAGTCCCTGGTTTGAAGCCTGCTCTGCGGAATTTGGACTTGCATATCCCCATGGGGGTTTATAAACTCTCATACGATTTATAGCTATCTTTTTATCGTTCTGTTTTCCTAGAGAACTCTGACTACTACAGACCCCCATGGTGAGCTTATCACCCCAGGACCTCTTCCCCAGTGCCAGTCCAGCCAGCCTCAGAAGGAACTTTTGATAAGGAGCCCCTATAACAAGGGACAACCTGATCAGGAGAAATTGTCCCCAAAACTGCAGCTAGGGAAAATCTTTTGGGGCAATCAGCCAATGGACCCTCCGCAGGAGAGGCTTGGGTTTGGCCATGAAACCAAGGGTGGTTCTCACATTCTCAAGATGGGTGTGTCCTCAAAAATGTGACTGGTGCTAAAGTCTGGCCAGGGGCAGGGGTGTTTTAGTAAGTGAAGGGTGAAGGAAAACAAACTCCCAGAGAGCACTGCTGTCCAGAGAGACAGAAGTGCCTGGAGCACCAAAGCAAAGGTTGATTTCCTCCCCTCTTGTCCTACTACAGTCACAAATTAGTAAAGAAATTTATGCCTAACATTAAAAGGGCACTCTACCTCTAACTGGGATGAGTCAGGCAGGCAAAGGATGATCAATAGCTAGGGACCTAGTGTCCAAAAGAGCTGGGTTCAGATCCGAAATCTTCCTGGTCAAGTCGTGTAGCCTCAGGAAAGTTATTTAACCTCTCTGAGCTCCAGATTTATCTTCAGTAAAACAAGGACAATAATTACAATTAACAATGAACAAATAGCAATCACTCTCACAAGGGCTACTCCATGTTAAGTACTCTGCATTATGACTGGCACAGAATAAGTATTGTTATGCTCAATGCAATGAAGCAGAAACTGAGGCTTGGAGACGTGAAGGAGCTTGAGGATGGCGGAGTTTTATCTGTCAGTTTCCAAAGCCCCTGCTTTAAACTACTAGATCTGCACTGCCCAAATACAGTAGTCATCAGTCACATGTGACTACTGAGCACTAGAAAGGTGGTAAGTCACAATTAAGATATGCTCTAAGTGTGAAAGACATATATTTTCATATAAGAAAAAAATATTTCACTAGTAATTTTCACATTAATTGTATGTTGAAACATTATGTTGGATATATATTGAGCTAAATAAAGTCTTTCATTAAAAAAATAGTTACCATTCCAAAACTGAGCACGGAACTAAGTATAAAAGCTAGAATCATAAAATTACTAGAAGAAAATTGTAGGGAAACATCTTCAACATCTTGTAGCAGGTTGTGATATCTTAAACCTTAAACCTGTCACACAAGCAATGAAAGAAAAAATAGACAAACTGGATATCCTCAAAACTAAATACTTTTTTGATTCAGAGGACCTTGTCAAGAAGGTAAAAAGGCAACCTAATCAATGAGAGAAAATATTTGGAAACAATATCTGATAAGGGTTTGATTTCATGTTATATAAAGAGATCATACAATACAATGTTAAAAAGACAAGCAACTCCATTAAGAAATGGGCAAAAGTCTTGACTATACATTTTTCTTTCTTTTTTCCCTTTTTTCTCTTTAGGAAGCTTAGATTACATAAATGTTACATAAAAATATGGGGGGTTCCCATATGCTCCACTGCCTTCCCCTCTCACACTTTCTCACATATGTTTTCATCAATTGTATCATATGTACACTAATGACTATACGTTTTAAAAGGGAATGCACATGGCCAAAAAGCACATGAAAATATGTTCAACATCACAAGTTATTAGGGAAATGCAGATCAAAGCTGCAATGATATAATATTTCATACTCTATGCAAATGGCCATTTTTAAAAATAGAAAACTACAAGTGCCTCCCATGTATGAGGTCCTAGGTTCATTCCCCATTACAACCTTAAAAAAAGACCTACCATTTGGGTGATTCTAAATGTTGTTGTAAATGAACCCAGGACACTGTCTTGCCTGTGATTCTGACCCACTGAGAACACTGACAGCAGGGAGGGCCCCTGGCAACATGCATTAAAATAAAAGTAAAAAAAAAAAAAAGAGAAGATGTGGAGAAAGAGTTCACATAAACCACAGGGTTCTCTGTGTTATACAATCCCTCTTTGGTGGGAATGTAGAATGGTGCAGCCTCTGTGTATGATAGTTTGCCAGTTCTTCAGGTAGCAAAATATAGAACTGCCATATGATCTAGCAATTCTGCTACTAAGAACATACTGAAAAGATCTGAGAGCAAGGACACCAATTAGATTTGCATACACATGTACATATCATCATTATTCACAATTGCTACAGTGTGGAAACAACTTAAGTGTCCAACAACCATTGAAGGATAAATAAAATGCTGAATATACATTCAATGGAACACTATTCAACTTTAAGAATAAATGAAATTGAGATGCATATGAGAGCATGAATGAACCTTGAGGACATTATGTTGAGTGAAATATGCCAGCAACAAAATGGCAAATATTGTATTGTCTCACTAACATATCTAATATGATGAACAAACACATGGAGTTAAAATCTAGGGCATAGGTTACTAGGAGGTCAGAATGATTGTTGAGAAGGGGGAGCTGATGCTTAATACAGATACGAGTTTTAATAGGTTTGATTTTAAAAGTGTGGAAAAGGATAGGGTTGACATTAAAACATTGTAGTGAGTATAACTAACAGCACTGATTCATAAATGTGATTGTGACTGAATGGAATAGTCTAGGGAGGATAATGTCAATTGAAAGACAGCTAGAGGGTAAACTAAGGACTCTTAACATAGTAAACTTGGTGGTTGATAAGGATTGAGGTTCATAGTACAAATAAAATAATATTCTACTATGAGGTAAAACAAATATACTTCACTATTACAAAGTATTAAACATATGGCAATACTTTGGCAAATACAACTAATATAATTTATGGACTATAGTTAAGGTTAATATTGTAAGATATTTGTGTAAATGGAAAAAAGGTACGATATCAATGCCAAGGGTGAAAAATAGAGAGATATAAGGGCACATGGGTTTTTTTTTTTCTTTTGGAGTAATGAAAATGTTAGAAAATCGAATGAGGTGGATAGCACAACTCTGATGAAACTGAGAGATAATTAGTATACACATTGGATGGATTGTACAAGGCATCAAACTGTAGAACTGTGGTGGATGTGGACTGTGGTTAGCAGGGCAAATATGAGAATGTTTTCCCATGAACTATGGCAAATATACAATACATATACATGGTGTTAATAATTGGGTGTTGTTTTAGTTTGCCAAAGGGCTGCCAATGCAAAGTACCAGAAATGGGTTGGCTTTTTAAAAAGGGTATTTATTTGAGGTAAAAGCTTATAGTCAAAGACCACAAGAAGTCCAAGTCATAAAAGGTGCTTTCTCACCAAAATCAGCTGCCATGTGGTGATCAAGACGGCTGCCAATTTCTGCCAAGGTCTCCACCTTTCTACAGCTATAGAAAAACCGGGAACTGGGCTTACCTCTTACTACGCCTCCTCTCAGTCTCACTGGTTCTGCTTCTTTCCCAAGGTCTGCTGGAGGCTAGCAGGCATATGACTCATCACCTCCCAGCCTCAGTTCTTTGAGCCTCTCAGGGGCTTCTCTCCTTTAAGGTTTGCTGTGGTTGAAGCTGTTGTCCTTTCTCTCACATGGCAGGATCAAATATAGTTGCTTCCTTCATCTGTGTTTGTGTCTGTGTCTCTGCTAACATCAGACCCAACAAGGGAGGGGAGACTCAAGCTGGCTCGGTCCTCAGTGGCAGAGTCTAATCTAAAGTCCTAAATTGATCTTATCGAGTAGTGTAATCAAAGAAAACCCAGAAAAAAAAAAACACAATTTCAGAAAAATCACTGGTCTAGTGTCACTTATAATAGGCAGAAATAATTTATAACTATAATTCTAAATTACAAGGAAAAAATTTAAATGTTTTAATGTATTTTAAGAAAGTACAAATGCACTACACTTAATTAAAGTAAATCAAGTGTACCTCATGATGAGTTAAGCTTCAGTTACCTGGAATATTTACTTACAGGATATGTTCTCATCCCTTAGAATGCAAGAGAATTAGGAAGCCTGTGATAAAATAAAAGTTCCTTAATTTTCACTGAGAGAAAGAAAAATATGGAAGAAATGTAACTTTGAACTTTCTACCAACTTTACACAACATAAACCATGCTGAGATATAAAGCTTACATGTAACTTAGCAATTGTAATGCAGGCTGCTTAAGTTTGATGTGCTGACTTAAAGTTATCTGAGACTCAGGAATCTGGTGTTATTCAATATAAATATTCTAGAGTTTACTTTCAAAATTTAGATCATTTTGACAGTGTCCTACAAACCATATTAAAACAGACATTAAAAATCCTATTATCTTTGTATGCTAAGTTCTCAAATTCTTGAGAACATAGGCAGTGCCTAATAAAATAAAACAGACCTATATGTGAGGCCATTAATGTTAATCCATGTGAATATGAACCTTGTTCTTCAAAAATTGAAACTTATTGGTTACCATAGTTTCTAAGGGGAGGGGGACGGAAGAATGGAATAAATGGATCATGGGGCATTTTTAGGGCATTGGAATTGTTCTGTATTATCTTGCAATGATGGATACAGGTCATTAAAATTTCATCAAAACCTATAAAAGTGTACAGTACCACATGTAAATCATAATGAAAACCACTGGCCATGGTTAGTAACAATGCTTCAATATCTTTTCATCAAATGTAACAGATGCACCCTACTCATATAAGATGTTATTAATAGGGGAGAGTGTGAGAGAAGCGGGGTATATAGCAATCTCCTATATTTTCTATGTGACTTTTCTGTAACCTAAAGCTTCTTAGAAAGCAAAGAAGAAAATATGAGACACTGAGCAAACAGAGAAGAAATTGTCTCTGTACATATGGTGATTAAAGACAATGAATTTTTTATTTTTATATTTTGTTATTAATTATAGTTTTATTTGTAAATTATTTTTATTTACTTATCTTTGGCTTTGTTTTTGGGGAGGTTTCAGAATGCAAAAGATTTGCAGCAGGGGCAGGGGAGAATAACCAGTGAAGGGTGTTGGTGACGGGGGCATGTGTGGGGAGGGGTGTACCTGAAGGATGTCTCTATGCAATACGATTGTGTTCAAATGGTCATGGGGTATTGTCTTGGTAGGTGGCGACCCATGCAATAACTGAAAGAATATTGAATTTCCATCCTGGGAAGTTCTGCTACATTCTCTAATAGCTTGACAAGAATCTCTAGAGTATGTCAGCAGTGCATAGCAAAGGAAGACACACCAACACACCGGGACCTTGATATTGATAGTTGTACTATAAACCTTGTTCTTATAAAATTAAAACTTAGCCTAATATTGCCTGAGAATTACCTCCTGAAAGCCTCCTTGTTGCTCAGATCTGGACTTTAAGAAAAACTCGGTATATGAATGCAATAGCTTCCCACAGTATGGTTCATGACTCCTGGGGATCAACCTCCCTGACACTGAGGGATTATTACCAGGATCCAATGAGCAAAGCTTTTGGAAAAAGACCTAGACCAAAATGCAGAAATATTACATGCAAATGAGTTTTTATGGCTAAGAGATTTCAAAGTGTGGTGGCAGGTCATTCTAGAGGTTTCATGATGCACAGGAGGATATCATTGCCTCATTAAACAGTGCCTCAAGCATGGAGGCTCCTGAGGGCTCAATAACTGAGACACTAGGCAGGGTAGACAGCTTAGGAGTTTGGCACCCAGCCAATGAGTCCTACTTTGGAATTTATGCTCCAAGTGTAACAGAGTTGGACTCATTTGTGGTTTCCCTACGCATGGCTCTTCTTTTCTTTATATTTGAACCTATAGTTAGTGCTAGAGATGGTAGGTATATATCCAAAATATTTAAATCTTTGGGCTGTCCATGTGCCAGTTAGGCCCTGAATCTCAAAGGAGTTGGAACACCTACTCTCAACTTCATTGGATTCATGCTGGGCAACAAACGAGAAGATGATGATGGATAACACCCATCCCAAGGAACAGAGAAAGTCTGCAACTGCAAGGAAGATTGTTCCACCCATCTGCTCCCATGGGATCTAAGTGCTGTCTCAGAGGCAGAGTACCATCCCAGAATCCTCAAGAAAGGGGAATGAATGATGGTGTAGAGTAGACACTGTTATTCTACTATAGACTTATTGTTATTCTAGCAATGGAAGAAAATTTTTCATTGATGTGGAGGCAGTGGTCACTGAAAGAGGGAAAAACAGGTGTAATATGGGGACATTTTCAGGACATTGGATTTGTCCTGAATGACTTTGTAATGATGGATATAGGCTGTTATGTATTTTATCATAACTTACAAAATTTTTGCTTGGGACAGAGTGTAAACTATGATGTAAACTATAATCCATGCTTAGTGGCCATGCTTCTATATTCATCATTTGTGACAAATGTACCACACTAATGAAGGATATTGTTAAGGTAGGCAAGTGTGGAAGGGGTAGGGATTAAGGCATTTTGGAATCCCCTATATTTTTTCTGTAACATTTATGTAATTTAAAGTATTTAAATAATAAATTAAAAAATATTTAAGAAATAAAGGTGGCAAAAAATCCATGTTTAGGGAAATTATAAATGAGTCTAACTCTGTTACTTTGGGGAGGATATATTCTAAAGCAAGTCCCACTGACAGGGTGACAAATTCCTGAGCCTGTCTGCCTTGCCTAGAGTGTCTGGATATCCCTAGGGCCCTAAAGAGTCCCACAATGTTAGGCATTATTTACTGTGGCAGTCAATGAGATCCTGCTGACATGTGACTAAATATAACTTCTGGAATGACCTCCTGAGTCACTTTGAAATCTCTTAGCCATAAAAACTCATTTGTATTTAGTCTTCCCCCCTTTTGTCCAAGGTCTTTTTCCAGGTGTATTGCTAGTTGGCACTTGATAATAATTCCTCAGTGCCAGGGAGGCTTATACCTGGGAGTTATGTCCCATGTCAGGGTTGGGGGAAGGTAGTACACCTATATGCTGAGTTTGGCTTAGAGAGAGGCCACATTTAAGCAACAAGAGGGCCCTCAGGAGATAACTCTTAGGCGATATATAATAGTAGGTTAAGTTTTACTTTCAAAAGAGGAGATTCATAAGCACAGTCAGCACTATCACAAGGACCTGTCACAATGGTCCTTCCTTCATTAGGCATTCCTGTTCTACTCAGGGGATTCTTGCTGTCCCATTAGAGAATGTCTTCCATCTTTATCTGAACTTCTAATTAGCAATATACTCATTAACTATATGTCCCAGAGACTTAAATTTTCAGTCTGTTCATATGCCAGTTGAGCCATAAATCTCAGCAGAGTTCCAACTTACTCTCCAGTTCACTGGACTTGCTTAGGACAACTAACAAAAGGATAATGATGGAGAACACCAATCCCTAGAAACAGAGTATCTAGAATTGCAAACAAGACAGTTCCATCCATCTGCCTCATGGGATCTAAGACCCCTCTCAAACAAAAACAGCGTGGGCATTACCATCCCAAAATCTTCAACATTGAGGAAAGAAAAAATTTAAGGAGGGAATGTAACTATGAACTAAAGTAAACTTATTCTCAGTCTAGGAATAGAAGAACTTATAACATTTATATAAAGGCAGTGACCACCAGAAGTTCTTATAGGAGGGAAAGGGAAGAATAGGTGCAACATGGAACATTTGGGGGACTTTGGAGTTGACCTGCATGACATTGCAATGATGGATTCAGGCCATTATACATTTTATCAAAACCTGTAAAATTGTGTGGTACAATGTGTAATGTAAAAATGTACACTAGAGACCATAGTTAGCAGCAATGTTTCAATTTGTATCTATCAATGTAGCAAATGTACCACAAAAAGTAAAGATGTTGTTAATGGGGAAAAGTTATGGAGGGGCAGGTGGTGGGGTATATGGTGGGGAATATGGGAATATTATGAAGTAATATTTAAGTGATTAAAGTTTCTTTCAAAATAAAATTTACAAAACTACTATCTAAATTTTGTGTAAATTTATAAAGATATTACACATTTGAACAATTTGGGGCAAGAAACATGCTTGCAAAAGAGAATGGAATTACTCTATTATTTATTTATTTTTCTTTAAATTTATTTTTAAAATAAAATGTATTTAAAGATACATAAATGATAAAAAATGTTAGATTAAAAAATATCAGGCTTCCACATACCCCACTTCCCATCTCCTCAGTCCTCCCACATCAACAACCTCTTTCATCATTGTGGCATATTTATTACATTTGGTGAATACCTTTTGGAGCACTGATGCACCACATGGATAGTGGTTTACATGGTAGTTTACACTCTCCCCCAGTCCATTCAGTGGGTTATGGCAGGATATATAATGCCCAGCATCTGTCCCTGCAATACCATAGCTCCTCTGGCTAGGAACTCAGCAGTCTCTCAATTGTCATTTGTAACTGTAACTTCTATTAAAATACCCAACATGTATCTGAACATTTTTGTGTACCCTCTATACATGCCTTGGAGAAGTCCCTCCCAACCATGTGTCAAACATCAATAATACTCCAGACCAGTGTTCCTCCCCTGACACAGTTGAACCTCCCTGTAGTCCAAAACTTCTTCAATAATGAAGCCTACTATATTGCTAAATTCAATTAACAGGAAAATGAAATAGTAGTCATAGGTTTTAAGATTAGGAATAGAATACATACTAACTTATAAAAATGAAAATAAAGTAAAAATAAATTGGGGTATTAAAAATGGAAAAATATCATAAAATTTTGTTTTTGATTTTTGCCTTTAATCACTGTGATAGGGGTTGCCCTGTAAGTACAGTGGTAAGGCAATTTCTTTCATTTCTTCCTCAGTGTCTACATCCTTTCTTTATTTTTTTCTAATTTTTAATTTTGCCTTCAAAAAAGCTTTAGATCACAGTAATTCACATATACAATATATGGGACTCCCATATATCCAACATCAAACCCTTTTGCCTCTTCCCTAACAATGATCTTTTTTACATGTTCATGTTATATTTGCTGCAGCTGATGTACAGATATTCAAATACAGCTATCAACATTGTTCCATTTTGGTTTACATTATGGTTTATATTTTAGACTGTACAGTTTTCTAAATTTTTAGTTACTTTGTTTTACATTATGGTTTACATTTTAGCCTAAGACTTTTATACATTTTTGATGTAATTTAACACGTCCTATTTCCATCATTGCTCAGTCTTATGGAACACTTCCACTGTCCTCCAGTTACCCTGCTTCCATCTATTCTATTCCTCTCTCCCCCTCTGCTCAGGGCCCACCATGACAATCTTCACTACTTGAAGGACCAGATTCAATGATGCTTGCAACAATGCTGAGCACTTCACATACTAGACTGCCTCAACCCATTGGGAAACACCAATTCTCTCTCAAGAGAGACACAATTCCCTCTGTTTGAGAGCATCAGGTCTCTCTAGGATGTGAGCACACCTTCACATTCATTGTAAGGGTTTCCACCCAATGATATAACACACTATGACAAGATGAGCACTCACACACTCCCTAGAAGCCTGCCCCTGTGCCAGATGTCCCCCTTAAGCACCTTAAACAGGTAATCCTTCCTTATCATATTTTCTAAAGAGTTTTCTCAACATTATAGTTTCAACCACATACCCAACAATCTCCCATGTTCAACTGTTTCTCCCATCCCTCCCCCCAACTCCTTAGACCATCTGACCCATACTGCCAACCCTAACCCCCCTCAAGCCTGCAAAGCCCCACCCAAGGTATCCCTATGTCCCCATCTTATCCCTTTCCTGTACAAATACTTACCTCTAGCTTATAGATTTCACCCATGTGTCAGCATGCAACCTTCCTCTCCTCCCAAATTTCCTATAGCCTATCATCCAGTCTCTAGCTCTCTGAGACAGCTTGGTTTGCTTATTTTATATGAGAGAAGTCATGTAGTATTTGTCCTTCAATGCTTGGCTTGCTTCACTCAACATAAGATCCTCAAGATTCACCCATGTTATCCCATGTGTTAGTACTGTATTCCTTCTTATAGCTGAGTAGTATTCCACTGTAGATTTATCCCATATTGTATTTACCCATTCATCTTTTGATAGGCATTTTGGTTGATTCCAACTTTTGGCAATAGTGAATAATGTTGCTATGAACACTGGTGTGCAAAAATTGATTCATGTCTTTGTTTTCAGTTCTTCTGGTTATATACCCTGCATTGGAATTGCTGGATCATAAGGCAAAGCTATAGCTAGCCTTTTGAGAAACCGCCATACTGACCTACAGAATGGTTGGATCCCTCAGCATTCCCACCAGCAGTGGATGAGCATTCCCATTCCTCCTCATTCTCTTCAGCACTTGTAGTCTTCTGTTTTTTGATAGCTGCCAGTCTTATGGGAATAAGATGGTATCTCATTGTAGTTTTGATTTGCATTTCTGTAATAGCTAGTGATTTTGAGCATGTTTCCATGTGCTTTTTAGCCATTTGTATTTCTTCTTTGAAGAAGCATCTGTTCAAATCTCTTGCCCATTTTTAAAATGGGTTGTCTTTTTATTTTTCAGATAGAGGAGTTCTTTATAAATGCAGGGTTTTAGTCTCCTATCAGATGTTTGGCTACCAAGTATTTTCTCCCATTGGGTAGGCTGACTATTCATTTCCTTGACTAGCTCCTTGGAGGTACAAAAGTCTTCAAATTTGAGGAAGTCTCATTTATCTAGTTGTTCTTTTGCTGCTGGTGCTTTGGGTGTGAAGCTAATCAAGGCATTTCCTATTGCAAGCTCCTGTGGATGCTTCCCTACATTGTTTTCCAAGGTCTTTATGTCTTGGCTCTTATATTAGGTCTTTGATCCATCTTGAGTTGATTTTTGTAGAAGATGTCAGTTGGTAATCCTCTTTCATTCTTTTACATATGGATATCCAATTCTCCAGGCACCTTTTGTTGAAGAGGTCCTTCTCTCCCAGTTGAATGGGCTTGGTGGCCTTGTTGAATATTAGATGAGTGTGTATGTGAGGATCTATACCAGAACTCTCAGTTCAGTTCCATTGGTCAGTATGCCTATCCTAGTGCCAATATCATGCTTTTTTGATGACTGTACCTTTGTAATATGTTTTAAAGTCAGGTAGTATGATTCATCTGATTTCATCTTTTTTTATATGTCTTTGTCTATTTGGGAGCTCTTTCCATTACAAATAAATTTCATAGTCAGTTTTGCCAATTTATTAACAAACTGTGTTGATTCTCATTGGGATTGCATTAAATCTGCAGATGAGTTTGGGAAGAATAGACATCTTAATGATATTTAGTCTTCCCAGCCATGCACAGGGAATATTCTTCCATTTATTTAAGTCTTATTTGATTTCCTTTAACAGTGTTTGTAGTTTTCTGTGTATAAGTCTTTTACATCTTTAAATTTGTTTCTAGGAATTTTACTTTTTTACATACTCTTGTAAATGATATTCTTTCTTTCTTTTTTTTTTTAAGATATATTTCTCTCCCCTTCCCCACCCACCCAGCCCCAGTTGTCTGTTCTCTGTGTCTATTTGCTGTGTGTTCTTTGTTCACTTCTGTTTTTGTCAGTGGCGTGGGAATCTGTGTTTCTTTTTGTTGCATCATCTTGGGTCAATTCTCCATGTGTGTGGCACCATTCCTGGGCAGGCTGCACTTTCCTTTGTGCTGGGTGGCTCTCCTTACAGGGTGCACTCCTTGCGCATGGGTTCCCCTACATGGGGAACACCCCTGCATGGCAGGGCACTCCTTGTGCACATCAGCACTGCACATAGGCCAGCTCCACATGCCACATGCTTCAAGGAGGCCTGGGGTTTGAACCACGGACCTCCCATGTGGTAGATGGATGCCCTAACCACTGGGTCAAGTCTGCTTCCCAGTATTTTTTTCTTGATTTCCCCTCAGAATGCTCAGTATTGGTGTACAGAATTGCTAATGATTTATATGCATTGGTCTTATAACCTGTGACTTTACTGAAGAACTCATTCATACTTTAAGACTCATTCATAAGTTCTAGAAGCTTTGTTGTAGATTTCTCAGGGTTTTCTACATATAGGATTATGTCATCTTCAAGTAGTGAAATTTTGACTTCTTCCTTTCCAATTTGGATGCCTTTTATATCTGCTTCTTGCCTCAGTGCTCAAGCAACTACTTCTAACACAATATTAAATAGGAGGGCTGATAGTGGGCATCCTTTTCTTGTTCCTGAACTTAGAGAGAAAGATTTTAGGATTTCATCATTGTAAATGTTCTTAGCTGTGGGTTTTTCATATATACCCTTGATCATGTTCAGAAAGTTTCTTTCTATTCCTAATTTTTGCAATGTTTTTTTAATCATAAAAAGGTGCTGCATTTTGTCAAATGCTTTTTCTGCATCTATAGATATTATCCTGTGATTTTCTTTCATCTGTTTATGTGGTGTATTACATTGATTGATTTTCTTAATTCCTCCCAGTGTGCAGTTAGGTCTTTAATTTAAGCTCTTTCTTCTTTTTTGATGTATGATTTTATGGCTTTGAATTTCCCTCTCTGTACAGCTTTTGCTGCATCCCTTAAGTTTTGATATGTTGTGTTGTCATTTCCATTAGTTTCAAGGTAGTTACTGCTTTCTTTTGAGATTTCCTCCTTGACCCACTGTTTGTCTAAGAGTGTGTTGCTCAACTTCCATATCTTTGGGGCTAATCTGGTTCTCCTGCCCTTGCAGATTTCTAGCTTCATTCAACTGTGGCCAGAGAAATTATTTTCCATGATTTCAATCTTGCTGAATTCATCGAGACTTTCTCTATGGCTTAGCATATGGTCTATCTTGGAGAACAGTCCCTGCGCATTTGAGAAGATTGTATATCCTGCTATATTTGGGTGTAGTGTTCTGTTTATGTCTATTAGATCAAGATCCTCTAATATATTACTCAAACTTTTTGTTTCTTTATTGATTCTCTTTTGAGATGTTTTGAGTAACAGTGATAGCAGTGTATTAAAGTCTGACACTATAATTGTAGATGAATCTATTTCTCCACTTAGTTTTTCCAGTGTTCACCTCATGCATTTTGAGGTGCCCTGGTTAGGTCCATAAATGTTTATGATTGTTATTTCTTCTTGAAAGATTGTCCCTTTTAGTAATATGTAGAGTCCATCTTTGTCCCTCACAATTGTTTTGCATTTTAAAGTCTATTTTGTCTGATATTAGTATAGCTACTTCTGCCGTTTTTTGGTTATTGTTTGCTTGTAAGATTGTTTTCCAGCTTTCACTTTCAACCTCCTTGAATTCCTGGGTCTACTAAGATGGGTTTCTTGAAGACAGCATATAGATGGGTCATATTTTTCTTATCCATTTTGCCAACCTGTGTCTCTTGAAAGGTGCATTCAATCCATTGACATTCAGTGTTATTGCTCTCAAGCAATTACTTACATTAGTCATATTTTCTTTGGGTTTTTGTATTTCATAGATTGTTTTTATTTCTCTTTTCATTATTTTAGTTGTTCTTACACTCTCCTCCAACTGTCTCTCCTTTTTTTTTTCTTCCCTCCTGTAGAATTCCATTTAATATTTCTTGAAGGACAAGCCCTTTAATGGCATACTCTCAGTTTACATTTATCTGTGAATATTTTGAACACTCCATCATTTTAAATGACTGCCTTGCTGAAGAGTACTCTTGGCTGGAAATTTTTTTTCTTTTACTACCTTGAGAATGTCATACCAGTGCCTTCTTGCCCGCATGGTTTTAGATGAAAAATCAGCACTTAATCTTATTGAGCTTCCCTTAATATATGTGATGGTTCTCTTTCCTTTTGCTGCATTCAGTATTTTCTTTTGGTCTTGAGCACTGAGTAACTTGACAAGTATACATCTTGAGGTAGGTCTGTTGTGATTTATAGTGTTTGGGGTGTACTGCACTTCCTGGACATGTACATTCATCTCCGTCAATAGGTGTGGGAGCCATTATTTCCTCCATTACCTCTGTCCCCTTTCCCTTATCTTCTCCTTCTGGAATGCCTATAATGCATAGGTTTGTGCATTTTGTGTTGTCATTCAAATCCCTAAGTCCCTGCTGGATTTTTTCTATCTTTTTATCTATCAATTCTGCTCTGTTTGATTTCAGATGTACTGTTTACCACATCACTAATTCTTTTCTCTGCCTCTTCAAAACTGCTATTATTTGCTGAGAGTGTATTTTTGAATTTTTAGATTTTGCCATTCATCACCATCATATCCATTATCTTTTTGTATATGTTTACATTTTCTTCTGTATGCTGTCCAAGTGTTTTCTTAATATCCTTAATCTCTTCCTTCACTTCATTAAGTTTGCCCATGATATTTGTTTGGAGGGCTTTAATTAGTTGTTTGATGTTCTTCTCTTCCTGGCTTTAGGTTTGGTCATTGGATTGGGCCATGTCTTCCTTATTATATGGTTTGAGTTTTTTTGTCGCTGTCTGGTCATCATGTTTTTTTAATTTTTGAAACAAAGTCTCAGTGGCCTTGCAGGAAGAGACGTGCTGTTTCCACGGCTATGCTTTTAACAGAGGAATGCAGCAATTAAGCCTTTCCGGTTAACAGGACAAAGCTGTCCAGGGCAGGGAGAAATATGAGCAAACACACTTTGCAGTTTGAAAGGAATACTAAATCTTTGTACTCTAAGTTCTTTAATTTATGAGTATTGTTAATGTGTAGCTTCACTGCTTGTTATCATGATAGCTTGAGTATATATAATGCCACTTGTAGATAATAAAGTTGTCTGAAGAGTCTCTACTCGGAGACCCCATGATCCCAGTTCTCTTTGTTTCATTCTCTCTTTCTCTCTGTTTCATTCCCGATACCCTTTGGGCCCAAATCTCCAACACTTGATAGGTTTGTTCAGTTGATTAGCTTCTCTGTCTAGCCCCAGATTTTATTTAGGTGCTGTTTGTGTGTTTTCTTTCTGACACTTTGTTCTTCTTGTAGTATTTCACTGTTGTCTACATTCCCATGAAGGAAAAAGAATAGAGCCAGGGTAAGCAAAAGAAAAGAAAAAGTATAATAGTAGTATTGATAGTAAATCTTAGCAGTTGACCCATATAAGACCTAGAGAATGTATATTAAACTCATGTAAGCAATGTAGAGTTATAAGAATATAAAAATTGGGTACCTAGAATGAAATGGAAACTGAATATGGAGAAGAATATGGTATGAATTAAAAGACCTGCATGATCAAGAGAGAGGGAAAGAAAAAGGAAAGGACAATAACATAAAGAGCTAATAAAAGAAAACAGAAGTGTTAGAAATAAGAAGAAAAATTGGGGGCTAAGCAAAGAGGTGGAATGTAATAGCAACAACAGAAAGTGATAGAAAGATGTAGGAATAAAAAGAGAGCATTGGTAGCCAAAATGAGTACACAAAGAAAAGAGGAAATCAAGGAGGAGGCACAGCAAACAAGAAACAAGCCAGCAGGGAGGGAGGGAGGAGGGGAGTAAAATGACAAAGGAAAGACAAGAAAACAAAACTAAACAAAGAAATCCAAACAAGCCCTCAAGCAAGGAGTCTATTAAACATTAAAAAATAACCCCTGTGGGTCTTCTCAGGCTGTTGGTGTTCACCAATCACCCTGAAGCTTTCTCACTGCAGACGTTGAAGTGGTTTTTATTGAGTAAACCAAGCCAAATTTTGTAACAGAAGTAATCTCTCTTTTTTTTTTGCAAAAATAAGAGACCCAAGGGAAGCTAATACAAGGTTAATGTTTATGTTTTCCCTGTCTCAAAGTATCACCAGATGTTTTTTTTTTTTTTATTAATGATATTCACATTTATTGTGCTGTCATCACCAATATCCATTACCCAAAGCTTTTAATCATCTCTAATAGAAAACCCTCACCCACTAAAAAATAATTCCCTTTCTCCTTCTCATCCTCTGGGCCCTGTAACTTGTAATGTTTAATTGTTTTAACTTTTTTTTTTTTTAATTTTTTTATTTTTTATTGACTTTGTAATAATATTACATTAAAAATATATATGTGAGGTCCCATTCAACCCCACCCCCCCACCCCCCCTCTCCCCCCCCCCCCCCAACAACACTCGTTCCCATCATCATGACACATCCATTGCATTTGGTAAGTACATCTTTGGGCACCTCTGCACCTCATATACATTGGTTCACATCATGGCCCATACTCTCCTCTATTCCATCATGTAGGCCCTGTGAGGATTTACAATGTCCGGTGATTACCTCTGAAGCACCATCCAGGGCAGCTCCATGTCCCGAAGACTCCTCCACCTCTCATCTCTTCCTGCCTTTCCCCATACCCTTTGTCCATTATGTCCACTTTTCCCAATCCAATGCCACCTCTTCTATGTGGACACTGGATTGGTTGTGTCCATTGCACCTTTATGTCAAGAGGAGGCTCAGATTCCACCTGGATGCTGGATGCAATCCTCCCATTTTCAGTTGTAATCACTCTAGGCTCCATGGTGTGGTGGTTGTCCTTCTTCACCTCCATCTTAGCTGAGTGTGGTAAGTCCAATAAATCAGATTGTAGGTGCTGGAGTCTGTTGAGGCTCAGGGTCTGGCTATCACATTGTCAGTCCAGAGATTCAAATCCCCTAAATATATCTTAAACCCCAACATTAACTGCACCTCCAGCACATTAGCATGAAAGTCTTATGAAGGGAGATCCCATCTGAGTCCAGATTCATCACACATAAACACCATTTCCAAAGAGGGGCCATCTGCCCTGGTAGTTAACCCCATCGGCCATGACCATAACTCCCATGGGTCTCTTTAGCCCTCAAAGGAACCAATATCTGGGGGTTGTATCTGCTTTATCTGTCTCTCTGACTCTGCTCAGTTGTGCATGAGGGCAAACCTTCTGCCAGCCTCCAGACTCTTTTTTAGAAACTCATAGCCATATAAACTCATTTCTCCTTTCCATTTCCCCCTTACTTTAGGTCAAACAGCATTTTAAAGTCATGGTATTTTATGTAGACATGGATATTCTGCTGATCCGCATTGAACCTTCTGTATAAGGTCATTTTCCAGTTGCATCATCAGTTGGTAGTTGATAGTGGTCCCTCGTTGCCAGGGAGGCTCATCCCCGGGTGTCATGTCCCACGCTGGGGGGAAGGCATTGCATTTACATGCTGAGTTTGGCTTCGAGACTCACCAGATGTTTAATATCCCAGTGGGTCACTACACTAAGAGGAGCCAGGACCTGAACCAGAGACCTTGCACATCAAGGCTGAAACTCCTCCACTGAGCCAAACCCTCCTTCTGGGTGGACCTACTCCTCAAAAAGAGTCCCCTTCCAGGGGCAGGATTGACTCTTTGCAATTGAACAAACTGATTAGGAATCTGCCCATGTCCCTTTCTCCCCTCCTCACTTCCCTCTCTCCCAGGGCAGCAGGAAGCCCACATGAGAGTTTCCCTTTGAGACTCAAATGGGACCCTGGTGAACCAACTCACCACAGAAAATAGTGACTTTCAGTCAGTTTGAGAGAGAGCAGTCACCCTTGCTGGGAACCCTAAATATGCTCTTGGAGGCCTACCAAGCACTTCCTACTGTCCCCTTACCCCAAGTGGGTTGCACAGAGCTAGTTAATTGCCTGACTCCACCTTCTCCCAGTTCAGTTTTTTCTATCCCAGGGAGTTTAGGTATATCAGGTTGCCTCAGAAAATTTGCTTCTCACCTCTTCCTAGCTTCCCCTCAAGCCAGCTGGCATGCTCCTCAAAGCTCAAAAATGGGGGTCCAGACAATTGAATCCACACTTGTTGAGCTCCTCTGCACCCTTCATCGGAACCCTCCCACTCTCAGAGTTTGTTTGAGACCCACAGGGTTTTGGGATTTAGGGAATGCCAAGTTCTCAGAACATGGGTTCAGGGAACATGTAGCTCAGAGAATGTGGGTTCGGTGATCACGGCTTCAGGGAACATGGGTTCAGGAAATATGGGGCTTGGGGAATGCGGGTTCGGGGACTGTGGGGTTCAAGGAATGTGGGTTCAGGGATTGTGGATTTGGGGAATACTGCCATGTGACTAACGGGGTTTGGGGAACACTGTGGCTACCTGCCCTAAGGGAGGGGCTTAGCCTTCCCACAGCTCTACAAGCTCCAGAAACCTGGGGTTTTACCTTGAGCAACCATTCTCCTTGCCTCATTCTCTCAGATCAATGTCCAGAAGCCTCCTGCTCTGTGTGTTTCAAAACAGCTCACTCAGGCAGAACTTTGTCCCCACTCAACCGCTCTCTGGTAGGAGAGATGATGTGAGTGCATTTACTCTTATACCATCTTGCCCCACCTCCTCCAGAATTATTCTCTTTTCACACTATACAACAGAAAACCATAATTAACCTTTAACTGAAATGTTGGGGGAAACAAAATAAATCACAATAATGACAATTGGTTGTATAATAAAACTGCAATATCAAAAAAAGTTCTGAAAATTAAATACAAGTGGGACCTTGGGTTTAGATCATTAGTCTTTTTGTGTCAAAAGAACATTCTCTGACAGTTTTTGTAAAAAGTTTATGTCACAATTCTACTTTCACAGGTTAGTAATCCTTTTAGTAAAGTTCAAAATCAGAAGGCTTCATTGTAATATTTGGTACTATGGTTTCAATTTTATTGTGGATGTGAAATAATGTAGGTTTAACAATTTAACTAATGTCATACTTGCTTTATATATTATTACATCATATAGATGATTAATGCACCTCAGAAACTGAAGTGCGTAGCATATTTTCATTTCAAAAGCATCTACAAATGAAAAATTACATCAATTTAAATGAAATCAAATTATGTAGTTAGCCCTGTGAAACTTATACCAGACTTCTGCCAGAATTAGAAACAATAAATCTGTTTCAATCCAATATTTGTAGTAAGTTGTTACAACATTAGGAAACTTATTGTGAGAAGAGTATGCATGAATTGATTTTACACAAATAATCCCAATTCTCAACTCAGCCCAGCCCAAATAACAATTCCTATAATGTAAAACTCCTTGATGGCTATGCATCCCATATTTTTTAGTCTGTATTTGTGATCTGATTTTGAGAATTAATAAAAAAATTTAAATACTAGTAATGTGAAGTAAAGATATGATTCAATATAGATCAAAGATATGTACTTACACATTTTAGAGTTAAGGAATATAGTGATACATTTTAGTTGCAGAACATTTGTGTGCAAATGCTTATTTCCAATTCCTTTTCATTTGCAGTAGAAACTTTTTCTGTTTACAGTTTATTTAAATTTGCAGATGGAGATATTTTATCCAGGTTCAGGAGGAGAATTTTTTTAATACCGTATGCAGATCTCTAATTTAATGTGATTTAATATGATTTAATATAATTTAATGTAATCTAACACCCTTAGCATTAAACAATTTTGGCTTACACTTTTTCTCCTCTCACTCTTCCTTCTCCTCCTCCTCTACTTCCTTCTTCTTTTCCCCCTCTCTGTCTTGTGCTCTTTCTCTTTACTCTCTCTCCTTGGCTTCACTTACTAAATGGCAATTTTTATCCCTGTCTCAGAGTTTATTCTGCTTGGATTCAGAGGTGCCCAGGAAGTCATACAATGCTATTTCTAATCTTTTTATGTAGTGCATAATAGCTGTGATTGGGAATTTTAAAAAATCATATTTATCAGGGCATATGCCCACCTCCATACTCCCATGCATGCCTTCCTCCAAAGTTTTCCTTGTTGCACATTTCCTAATCTTCCACAATTGGACAAAGGGTTCTGGTGATCTTCATGAAAGTAGACCACACAGTTCCCTTTGGAGAGTGTGCTACTCAAGTGTTTTCTTTATCTATGGCATATGATTGTTTCATTGCCTTATGTAACTCTCTTCTAACTCTATAGGCATGTCTCACAAGTTCTGTATAGTATTAAAGTTGGAAACTACTTCTGAGGTGTAGTGAATACCATCACTCAACAACGACTTTCTTTAGGTTGTCCTTCGGTCATTCAAATGAATGATTTTTTTTCTGTGATGTTCCACCACTCTTGTCCCTCTTGTGTTCAGATACCTTTATAAACCTATTGATTATTCTTGGTTTATATGGCTCCTTTATTGTCAGTATATTCTTTATTGCATTGGTCTCATATTTCTATATCACCTCAACAATCATGAGGAGAGCTATGGTGCAAGGATGCCAGAAAGTTTTTTCCACCTGTGCCTCCCACATGACTAGTTGTCTTTTGTTTTCTTCATGTATGCACAACACAGTGTCCTCCATGGAGAAAAGTAAAGTAGTATCCATCTTTTAAAGCATTGTCATCCCCTTTTTAACTAATCACTTTTTGATACATATTAATAAAGAATAAATCCATCCAAAGGGTACAAAAGTGGTATTTGGCATAATAACATAGGTGTACATTCATCACTTCAATCATTATTTGAGCATTTTCATTATTCCCGTAGTAATAATTATAAACAGAAAACTCATCATCTTTCATTCTTTATATGCTTCCCCTGTTGTAAAAATGCTGCTATTTTGTTTACATCTCTCTAGTTCATTTGAACTTATATTTTGTAAAAACAGACTTATATAGGCAATAGCATCCATGTTAGTATTTCACATGAGGTCAAACTATGTTAAACAGTCCCATGCTACATTCTTTAGCTTTTCTTCTGGTAATATACACATTAGAATATTCCTTTCAACTACTCTCATACCCATATAATAGTTCTTCTAGTTATAAAAACTATGGTGTGCATTTACCATTTCTATTAATTTTCAAAGATTTACAAACAATTGTTTAACCAATTCTGCACAGAATAACCCTCAGCTTTCAATCCTCTACATGCATTGTCTATTAGTGTGACCTATATTCTAATTATTAACCATGAATTTATACAATATATTTAGTTCATAATAGCACAATTATACAGTATTTGTCCTTTTATGTCTGGCTTGCTTCACTCAACATAATTTCTTCCAGGTTCATCCATGTTGTCATATGCTTCACCACTTCATTTCTTCCTGCACCTGCACAATATTCCATCGTGTGCAGACATTACAAATTGTTTATCCATTCTTTAGTTATGGACACCTGTGTTGTTTCCATTTTTGGCAATCATGAATAATACCACTATGTGACCCAACATGGGTCTAATCTGGATTAGTATCAATGAGAACCTATATACTGCTGTTTTGGGGTGCAATACTCTTTAAATGTTTGCTAGGTCTAGTTCATTTATTATATTATTCAAGTTCTCTTTATCCTCTGTCCAGATGTTCTATCCAATACTGACAATGAGGTATTGAAGTCGCCAACTATTATTGTAATGACATTTATTTCTCCCTTCTGTTTTGCCAGAGTGTACCTCATGTATCTTGGGGCACCCAGGTTAGGTGCATAAATATTTATTATAGTTATTCTTCTTGGTGAATTACCCATTTTATTAATATATAATGATCTTCTTCATGTCTAATAGTTTTACTTTTAAAACATGTTTTGTCTGATATTTTTATCACTACTCCAGCCCATTTTTGGTTACCATTTGCATGAAGTATCTTATTTCAACCTTTCATTTATAACTTGATTGTGTCCTTATATCTGAGTTGAGTCTCCTGTGTAGAGCATATAGATGGCTCATTTTTTTATAAGTTCATTCTATCAGTCTATGTTATTTGATTGGGGAGTTCAAATCATTAACATTCAATGTTACTACTGTAAAAACATTACTTTCTTCATCCATTTTGCCCTTTAGCTTTCTGTTGTCATATCTTGGTATTGTCTGTCTTTTTACCTTCAATTTGCAATTTCTAATATGCTTCATTTATTCATTTTTCTCCAAATCTCTTGACCTTGTTTTGGTTTTGTTTTGTTTTTAATTTCAGGCTGCAGCACTCCCTTTAGCATGTCTCTTAATTCTTGTGTTTGATAGCATATGCTCTCAGTTTTTGTCTGTGGAGACTTTAAAGTCACCCTCATTTTTGAAGGACAGTTTTGCCAGATAAAAAATTCTTAGTGGGTGGCTTTTCTCTTCCAATACCTTAAAGACATCCTAGCAATTTCTTCTTGCTTCCATGGTTTCTGAGGAGAGTTGAGTAATCTTATTGAGGTTTCCTTTTGTGTGTTGGGTCGCTTTGCTCTTGCTGCATTTCAGAATCATCTCTTTATCTCAGATATTTTGTCATTCTGAGTAGTGGGTCTATTTAGATTTTTCTGTTTGGGGTGCATTGTCCTTCTTGGATATTCATATTTATGTCTTTCATATGTACTATTTCTGTCCCTTTTCTATTCTCTTCTCCATTCAGGACACTGATAAAGCATATGTTTGTGTGTTCCACATTTTCATTCAATTTTCTGAGACCCTGTTCAATTTTTTCAATTCTTTTCTCTTTCTATTTTCCTGTCTTTTTCAGTTTGGATGTTCTGTACTTGATATCACTAATTCTGTATTTGATCAATACAAATCTGCTCCAATGTTCCTCTAATGTATGTATGCATATATTAAAAAAATAAATTTATTTAATAGAGGATTTATGAAAAAAATCTCTAGGCAAGAAAGAAATTTACAATGAGAGTAAATTCATAAACATATTCTGATGGCTTGACATCAGCAAAATGTCATACAGGACAACTCCAAGTCTTGAAAATGCCCCATATCACATCTCTTCCTCCCCACCCTCAGGAACTCCTGTGGCATCTGTCTCCACATTAGTGACAGAATTTCTTCCATTGCTAGAGTCACAGGAGTTCTATAGTAGAAAACCAGCAAGTCCACTTGAATCCACACTATATTCCTCCATCATGTGGACCCTTGGATGGCAATGTCCAATCCACCTCTAAATCAAGAGGGGACTTAGATCCCACATGACTGATGGATGCAATTCTCTTGCTTGCAGTTGTAGATACTCTTGGTTCCCTGGTGTGGGGGTTGGCCATTCTCACCTTCCCATCAGCTGACCTGGGTACATCGAACAACCTGGAGAGTAGGTGTTGCAACTCTGCTGAGGCTCAAGTCACAGCTGGTGCATAGACAGTCCAGAGATTCAAGTCTCCTGAACATACGCAAACCACAGCACCAATCACAGGTTCAGTAAAAGTGAAAAAAGAGGCATGTGTAGAGAGGTCACATCTGAGTCCTACTCCATCATAATCAGGAGCACAAATTCCAAAGTAGGGCCCACTGGCAAGGCAGTGAACTCCAGAGCCATGGTCATGACTATAGAACCTGGGTATCTACATAGCACTCAGGAGCACCAATACCTGGGATTGTATCTACTTTGGCTGTCTCTGGAATCCTGATGAGACGAGCAACTCATTTTGCAACTGGTGACATCCCAACTCATTTTGAAGTCTCTTAGCCATATAAACATTTGTCTTTATGATTTCCCCCTTTTATTCAAGGTCTTTTTCTAGTTGCATCACCAGCTGATGATGGTAGTATCCTTTGGCACCAGGGAAGCTCATTCCCAGGAGTCACATCCCACACTGCAGGGAAGGTAATGCATTTACATGCTGAGTTTGGCTTACAGAGTAGGTCACATTTGAGCAACATGGAGGATCTCAGGAGGTAATTCTTAGGAACCCTGCAGCTCTAGGTCTAGTTGAAATTTCAAGTTCATTCAGGTTCATAAGCATAGTCATTAGTATCAAGTGCCCATCATTAGAACATCCTTCTTCACCAGTCTTTTTTTCTTGCACTTGGGGGATTGTTGCTGTTCCATTGGGGAATGTGACAGAGCTCCCCAAGATGGGAACTCAGCACTCCCTCAGTTGTCACGTGTAACTCTATCCACTATGACAATACTCAACAAACATCTGAACATATCTATATACCCTATATGCATGCCCTGAAGAACTCCCTCCCACTCATGTATTCCCCATCAGTGACACCCCACTCCTCCAATGCCCTAGTTGAAACCCTCTGTGATAAAAAACTTATTCAAAAATGAAGTCTAATATATTGCCAAATTCAATTAGTAGGAAAATGAGACAGTATTGGAATACATAATAATTTAGAAAAACTAAAATAAAGTAATAAATAATTTGGTGTATTAAAAATGAAAAATATCATAAAACTTTGTTTTTGATGTTTTGTCTTTCATCACAGTAATATGTCTTGCCCTGCATGTACAGTGGCAAGGTAATCTCTTCCATTCTTCCTCGGTGTCTACATTATTTTTTTTAAATTTTCTCTTCTAAAAAGTTTTAGATCACAGTAAAGTCACATATACAATATAGGGGACTTCCATATGCCCAACATCAAATCCTTTTCCCACTTCGCCATCAATGATCTTTTTACATGTAGATGTTATATCTGCTACAGCTAATGTACAGATATTGAAACATATCTACCAACAGTGGCTCCATTATGGCTTACATTATGGTTTATATTTTAGACTGTACACTTTTCTAAATTTTTGGTTACATTATGATTTACATTTAAGACTGCACACTTTTATAATTTTTTGGTGAAATTTAACATGACTTATATCCATTGTTGCATGAATTTGTGGAACACATCCATTGTCCCCCAGTTATCTCTACTTTCATCCATTCCATTCATCTCTCCTCATCCCCTCAAGGCGCACACTGACTGACAAGTTTCACTGCTTAAAAGACAAAATCATAGAATCTTCCAACAATGCTGAGGCTTGACACTCTAGTCTATCCTTCCCAATTGGGAAGCACCCATGTTCTTGAGAGACACCATTTCCTTTGTTTGAAAACATGGGTCTGCCCCAGAATGGGGGTACAACATTTCCTGCTCATTGTTTGTGTCTCCACCCACTGATATAACACAATATGACAAGATGAGCCCTCACATGTTCCATAGAAGCCTGCCCCAGGTGCATCCTGTGCAAGTTTTCCCCTGTCAAACACACAAAACAAGTAACCCTTATATTTTCTAAAGAGTTTTCTCAACATCTGACCCATCCTCCCAAACTTAGACCCCCTCAAGCCTGCAAAGCCCAACCCAATAGTATCTCTTATGACCCCGTCTTATTCTTAGACTGGACAACTACTTACCTCCACTTTATCATAGATTTCACCCATGTAGGCATCAGCTCACAACATTCCTCTGCCCCTGCCCCCTATTTTCTGTAAGCCTATCATCCAGTCTCTAGCTCTCTGAGACAGCTTGGCTTACTTATTTCATAGCAGAGAGGTCGTGTAGTATTTGTCTTTCAATGCCTGGCTTGCTTCACGCAACATAAGGTCCTCAAGTTTCATCCATGTTACCCCATGTGTTACTACTGTATTCCTTCTTACAGCTGAGTAGTATTCCATTATGTGTATATACCACATTTTGTTTATCCATTCATCTATTGATGGTCATTTGAGTTGATTCCAACTTTTGGCAATAGTGTAAAATGTTGTTATGAACATTGGTGTGCATATTTCTGTTTGTGTCCTTGTTTTCAGTTCTTCTGGGTGTATACCCAGCAGTGAAAATGCTAGGTCATATGGCAAATATATAGCTAGTTATTTGAGGAACCGCCAAACTATCATCTAGAATGACTGGATCCTTCTGCATTCCTGCCAGAAGTGGTTGAGTTTCTCCATCCTCTCCACTACTTGTAGTCCTCTGTGTTTTTCACAGCCGCAGGTCTAATAGGTGTAAGATGACATCTCATTTTAGTTTGATTTGCATTTCCCTAATAGCTAGTGATGTTGAGCAAATTTACTTGTGATTTTTAGCCATTTGTATTTCTTCCTCGGAGAAGGGTCTGTTCAAATCTCTTGCCCATTTTTTGAATGGGCTGTTTTTCTCTTTATTTGTGAGATATAGGATTTCTTTATATATGTTGGATATTAGGCTTCTATCAGATATATATTTACCAAATATTTTCTCCCATTGGGTAAGCTGTCTTTTCACTTTCTTGATAAACTCCTTTGAGGTGCAAAACGCTTTAATTTTGAGGATGTCCCATTTTTCTATTTTTTCTTTCACTACTTGTGTTTTGGGTGTGAAGTTCATGAAGCCATTTCTTATTACAAGGTCCTGTAGATGCTTTCCTACATTGTCTTCCAAGGCCTTTATGATCTTGGCTCTTATATTAAGATCTTTGATTGATCTTGAGTTGATTTTTGTATAAGGTATGAGATGGTAATCCTCTCTCTTTCTTTTCCATATGGCTATCTGGTTCTCCAAGCACCGTTTGTTGAAGAAGCCATTCTTCACACAAAGTGAACTTTCTTGCCTTGTCAAATATTGGATGACTCTATATGCAAGTATCTATATCTAAGCTCTCAATTCGGTTCCATTAGTCAGTGTTTCTCTCTTTATATCAATGCCATGCCTTTTTGACCAAGATAGATTTGTAGTGTGTTTTAAAGTCAGGTAGTGTGATTCCTCCAATTTCATTTTTTTCTTTTTCAATATGTCTTTGGCTATTTGGGGACTCTTTCCCTACCAAATAAATTTCATAGTTTTTCCAGTTTAGTAAAAAATGCTGTGTTGATTTTTATTGGGATTGCATGAAACCTGTAGAACAATTTCAGTAAGATAAACATCTAAATGACATTTAGTCTGTTCCTATACATGTACAGGGAATATTCTTCCATTTATTTAAGTCTTCTTCAACTTTCTTTAACAGCATCGTGTAGTTTTCTGTGTATAAGTCTTTCATATCTTTAGTTAAATTTATTTGAAGATATTTGATTTTTATATTTACTATTGTAAATGGTCTTTTTTTTTCTTGATTTCCTCCTCAGATTGCTCATTATTGGTGTACAGAAATGCTACTGATTTTTGCACACTGGTCTTATAATCTGCAATTTTACTGAACTCATTTATATGTAATAGAAGCATTATTGTAGATTTCTCAGGGCTTTCTATGTGCAGGCTCACGTTGTCTGCAAATAGTGAAATTTTGGCTTCTTCCTTTCCAATTTTGATGCCTTGAATACCTGTTTCTTGCCTCAGGGCTCAAGCAAGTACTTCTAACACAATGTTAAATAAGAGTGGTGATAGTAGGCATTCTTTTCTTGTTCCTAATCTTTGAGGGAAAGATTTTAGGATTTCACCATTGTAAATGTTTTTAGCTGTGGGTTTTCATATATACCCTTGATCGTGTTCAGAAAGTTTCATTCTATTCCTATCTTTTGCAGTCTTTTTATCAGGAAAACGGTGCTGAGTTTGTCAAATGCTTTTTCTGCATCTATAGATAAGATAATGTGATTTTTTTTTCATTTGATCTGTTTATGGGGTGTATTACATTGATTTATTTTCTTATGTTGAGCCACCCTTGCACACCAGGGAGGAAAACCACTTGGTCATGTATGTAATTCATTTGATGTATTGTAGAATACAATTAGCAAGTATTTTGTTGAGGATTTTAGCATCTAGATTCATTAGAGATATTGGTCTATAGTTTTCCTTTCTTATGTTCTCTTTGTTTGGCTTTGGTGTTAGGGTAAATTTGGCATCATAGAATCAGTTAGATAATGTTCCTTCTATTTTGCTTTTTTGGAAGAGTTTAAGCAAGACTGGTGGTAGTTCTTTCTGGAACATTTTGTAGAATTCACCTCTGAATCCATCTGGCCCAGGGCTCTTCCTAGTTGGGAAGTTTTTAATGACTTTCTATCTCTTTACTTTTGATTGGTTTATTGAGATAATCAAACTCTTCTTTCACCAATGTAGCCTATTTATGTGTTTTGAGGAAGTTGTCTATTTCCTTTATATTGTCCTTCTTGTTGTCATAAAGTTTCTGTAAGCATCTTATTATGATAGTCTTTATTTCTGTGTGGTCAGTGGTGATATCCCCTTTCTCATTTCTTATTTACATATTTGTGTCTTCTCTCTTTTTTCTTTGTTAGTCTAGATACTGGTTTGTCCATTTTATTGATCTTTTCAAAGAACCAACTCTTCGTATTGTGTATTTTTTCTAGTGCTTTCTTATTTTCTATTTCATTTAATTCTATTCTGATCTTTGTTACTTCTTTCTTTCTTCTTCTTTTGGGGTTAGTTTTTTTTTCTTTTCTTTTTAGACATTTTTCTTTTCTTTTTAGTAATTCCTCCCAGTGTGCAGGTAGGTCTTTGATTTTAGCTCTTTCTTTGTTTCTGATGTATGAATTTATGGCTTTGAATTTCCCTCTCTGTACAGCTTTTGCTGCATCCTTAAGTTTTTATATGTGTGTTATCATTTTCATTAGTTTCAAGGTAGTTATTACTTTCTTTTGAGATTTCCTCCTTGATCCACTGTTTGTCTAAGAGTGTGTTGCTCAACCTCCATATCTTTGGGGATAATCTGGTTCTCTGGGCCTTGCAGATTTCCAGCTTCATTCTAGTGTGACCAGAGAAATTACTTTCCATGATTTCAATCTTCCTCAATTCACTGAGGCTTTCTCTATGGTTTAGCATGTGGTCTATCTTGGAGAATGATCCCTGCACATTTGAGAAGATTGTATATCCTGCTGTATTTTGTTGTAGTGTTCTGTATATGTCAATTAGATCCAGATCTTCTAATATATTATTCAAACTCTTTGTTTCTTTATTGATTCTCTTCTGAGATGTTCTGAGTAATGGGGATAATGGTGTATTAAAGTCCCCCACTGATTAGGTGCATTAATATTTATGATTGTTCTTTCTTCTTTAAAGATTACCCCTTTTAATAACATGTAGTGTCCATTTTTATGTCTCAAAATAGTTTTGCATTTAAAGTCTATTTTGTCCAATATTAGTTTAGCTACTCCTGCCCTTTTTTGGTTATTGTTTGCTTGTATGATAGTTTCCTAGCTGTTCACTTTCAATCTTCTTGAATCCCTGGGTCTAACGTGGATTCTTATAGTGTATAGACGTGTTATATTTCCTTATCCATTCTGCCAATCCATGTCTCTTGACAGGTGACTTAATCCATTAACATTCTGTACTATTACTTGCAAGGAATTTCTTATATTAGCCATAATTTCTTTGGGTTTGTGTATGTCATATGTTGCTTTTATTTCTCTTTTTCTGTTTTTGGTTGTTCTTACACTCTCCTCCAACTGTCTCTCTCCTGCTTTTCTCTTTCCTCCTGCAGAACTCCATTTACTATTTCTTTTCCCCCCCAAATTCTACTCAATTTATTCATTTTATTGAAAGATATTATGTTAAAAAAATGAGGTCCCCATTCGCCCCCACCACCCCCACTCCTGCACTCCCCCCCCCCCACAATAACACTCTCCCCCATCATCATGTCACATCCATTGCATCTGGTGAGTACATCTCCGGGAATTGCTGTACCCCATGTCCCGTGTTCCACACCATAGCCCACACTTTACCACATTCCATCCAGTGGGCCATGGAAGGATATACATCTGGAAATTGTCCCTGGGGCACCACCCAGGACAACTCCAAGACCCGAGAATGCCTCCACATCTCTTCTCTTCCTCCCATTCCCCGCACCCAGCAACCACCATGGACACTTTTTTCATATCAATTCCACATTTTCTCAATTAACCACAATAGTTCATGAATAGAATATCATTAATTCCACTCTAATCCTTACTGTATTCCTCCTTCCTGTGGAACTTGGCTTGGTTGTGTCCATTCCACATCTATGTCAAGATGTGATTCTACATGTATATTGGGTACAATCCTCCTGCTTTCAGTTGTAGGCACTCTAGGCTCCATGGTGTGGTGGTTGACATTCTTCAAATCCATGTTAGCTGAGTGGAGTAAGTCCAATAAATCAGAGTGTAGGAGCTGAAGTCTGTTGAGGCTCAGGGCTTGGCTATCATATTGTCAGTCCAGAGATTCAAATCCCCTAGATATATCTTAAGCCCCAGCACCAACTACAATTCCAGTAAAGTAGCATGAAAGGCTTGTGAAAAGAGATCCCATCTGAGTCGAGCTCCATCATGCAGAAACACCAGCACCAAAGAAGAGCCAACTGGCATGTCAGTGAACCCCATCTGCCATGACCATAGAACCTGTGGGTCTCTTTAGCCCTGAAAAGGACCAATACCTGGGGTTGTATCTATTTTATCTGTCTCTGAGACTCTGCTCAGGTGTGCATAAGGGCAATCCTTCTGACAACCTCCAGACTCTTTTTTAGAAACTCATAGCCATATGAAGTCATTTGTCTTTTCCATTTCCCCCTTACTTTAGGTCAAACAGCATTTTTAATTCCTGTTATTATATGCAGACAGGGATATTCTGCTGGTCCACATTGAACCTTTCATTTAAGGTCATTTTCTAGTTATGTCATCAGCTGGTACTTGGTAGTGATCCCTCAGTGCCAGGGAGGCTCACCCCTGGGTGTCATGTCCCACACCGGGGGGCAGGCATTGCATTTACATGCTGAGTTTGGCTTCGAGACTGGCCACATTTGAGTAACACAGAGGCTGTCAGGAGGGAACTCTTAGGCACAGTGCTGCTCTAGGCCTTGTTCTTATTTCAGGTGTATAGGCTCACAAGCATAGTCATTTGTATCAGGGGCTCACTGTTGGAACCTCATTCCTTCCTGGTCCTTACTGTTGCACCTGGGGGACTGCCACTGCTCCCCTAGGGACCACGACAGAGCTGCCCCATGTACAGGAACTGTTGTTTTTAATTGTTTCCACTATGTGTATATTCAAATATTTCCATGCACCCTGGACACATGCCTGTATAACTCCCTGTCAACCATATATCGCCTGTCAGTAACATCCCATACCAGCATTCCTCCGCTGCCATTGTTGAACCACCCTGTGATCCAAAACTTCCTGAAAAGTGAAGCCCAATATAATGTCAGGTTCCCTTACTAGTAAAATGGAATATAGCGATGAGTTTAAAGGTTATAGAATACTTATTGATTTGGAAAAATTTCTACAACCTATCTTTTTCTTTTCTTTTTCCTAATTATTGAGCTTCTCTTCACAAGAGCCTTAGATCACAGTAATTCATATATACAATATACAGTACTCCCACACATCCACCTAAAACCTTTACACTTCCACAGCGATAATCTTTTAAGTTTTTCATATCATATTTACTGAAACTGATGTACAGACTCCGAGACAATAGCTTTCAAACAAGGTGACATCTGTGCTTGCATTGTGGTCCATACTTTAGGATATACAGTTTTCTAAATTTTTTAGTTATCCTATGTTTTACATTATGGTTTACATTATTAGTCTGTCACCCCCTGTATGTTTTTGGTGTAATATTACATGTTTTATATACATCCTTGTGTACTCTCGTGAAACTCCTCTCTTGCCCCCACATTTACCTTGGTTCCATCCATTCAACATCCATTTTCCCCTCCCCTTGGGGCCCACAGTGACAGCCAATCTCCATTTCCTGAGGAGCCACATCCAGAGATACTTGCAACAGTGTTCAGGGCCTGACTTTCTCAACTGCCCTAATGCCCTGGGAGCCACCCTTTCTCTCGAGAGATACAGTTCCCTCTATTTGATGGCATTAGTCCTCCCCAGGATGTGGGTCCACCCCCACTCTCACTACTTGGGTCTCTACCCAATGGTACAACCCACCCTGGCAAAATGAGCATTCAGACATTCCCCAGGAGTCCGTCCCGCATCAGACCATCCCCTCCGAGCATCCTAAACTGGTAACTCTCTTAATTATATTTTGATACTGTTTTCTCAGCATTTTACTCTCAACCAACACCTGACACTCTCTCCCCGCAATTTTTTTGGCAATATTACCCATCCGCCCATCCCCAATCCCCCTCAAAACCTGCAAAGCCCCACGCAAAGGCAACCCCTTGCCCCCATTTTATCTCTTCTTTGTGCTCATACTTACCGCCAGTTCATCATAGATTGCACCCCTGCAGACGTCAGCTCACATCCTTCCTCCACCCCCTGATTTCCTGTAAGCCTATCTGCCAGTCTCTAGCTCCCTGTGGCAGCTTGCTTATTTCATATCATTGAGGTTATGTAGTATTTGTCCTTCAATGCCTGGGTTGCTTCACTCAACATAAGGTTCTCAAGATTCATCCATGTTATCACGTGTGTTTGTAGTGTATTTGTTCTTAAAGCTGAATAGTTTTCCATTGTATGTATATACCACATTTTATTGATCCACTCATCTGTTGATGGGCATTTGGGTTGATTCCAACTTTAGGCGATAGTGAACAATGCTGCTATGAACACTGGTGTGCATGTATCGGTTTGTGTCCTTGTTTTCAGATCTGCTGGGTATATACCCAGCAGTGGTATTGCTAGGTCATATGGCAAATCTATGGCTAGTTTTTTGAGAAACCGCCAAACTGTCCTCCAGAATGGTTGGATCCTTCTGCATTCCCACCAGCAGTGGATGAGTGTTCCCATTTCTGCACATCCTCTCCAGCATTTGTATTCTGTGTTTTCTCACAGCTGCCAATCTTATGGGAGTAAGATGGTATCTCATTGTAGTTTTGATTTGCATTTCCCTGATAGCTAGAGATTTGGAACATTTCTTCATATGCTTTTTAGCCACTTGTATTTCTTCTTTCGAGAAGTGTCTGTTTAAATCTTTTCCCTATTTTTTAAATGAGCTGTTTATCTTTTTATTTTCAAGATATAGGAATTCTTTATATATGCAAGTTATAAGTCTCTTACCAGATATATGGTTGCCAAATATTTTCTCCCATTGTGTAGGTTCCCTTTTTACTTTCTTGATAAACTCCTTTGAGGTGCAGAAGGTTTTAATTTTGAGGAAGTCCCATTTATCTATTTGTTCTTTTGCCACTCGTGCTTTTGGTGTGATATTCATGAAGTCATTTCCTATTACAAGGTCTTTTAGATGTTTCCCTACACTGCTTTCCAAGGTCTTTATGGTCTTGGCTCTTATATTTAGGTCTTTAATCCATCTTGAGTTGAGCTTTGTATAAGGTGTGAGATGGTAATCCTCTTTCATTCTTCTACATATGGAGATACAGTTCTCCAGGCACCATTTGTTGAATAGGCCATTCTCTCCCAGTTGATATTTGGTGGCTTTATTGAATATTATATGGTGATATATATGAGGTTCTATATCAGAAATTTCAATTAAATTCCATTGGTCTGTGTGTCTCTCCTTATGCCAATACCATGCTGTTTTCACTACTGTAGCTTTGTAGTATGTTTTGAAGTCAGGTAGTGTGATTCCTCCAATTTCATTTTTCTTTTTCAATATGTCTTTGGCTATTCGGGGCCTCTTTCCTTTCCAAATAAATTTCATAGTTAGTTTTTCTAGTTCCTTAAAGAAGTCAGTGTTGATTTTTATTGGGATTGCATTGCATGTGTAGATCAGTTTTGGTAGGATAGACATCTTAATAATATTTAGTCTTCCTATCCATGAACAGGGAATATTCTTCCATTTATTTAGGTCTTCTTTGATTTCCTTGAACAACCTTGTATAGTTCTCAGTGTATACATTTTTTACATCTTTAGTTAAATTTATCCCTAAATACTTGATTTTTTTACTATTGTGAATGGTATTTGTTTAATTTCCTCCTGATCTTGCTCATTATTGGTGTACAGAAATGCTACTGATTTTTGCACATTGATCTTACAACCTGCAACTTTATTAAATTCATTTATGAGTTCTAGAAGCTTTGTTGTAGACCTATCAGGGTTTTCTATGTATAGGATCATGTCATCTGCAAATAATGAAATTTTGACTTCTTCCTTTCCAATCTGAATGCCTTCTTTATCTGGTTCTTGCCTCAGTGCTCGAGCAAGTACTTCTGAAACAATGTTAAATAGAAGGGGAGACAGTGGGCATCCTTGTCTTGTTCCTGACTTTAGTGGGAAGGATTTTAGGATTTCTCCATTGTAAACAATGTTGACTGTGGGAGTTTCATATATACTCTTTATCATGTTCAAAAATTTTCCTTGTATTCTGATCTTTTGGAGTGTTTTTATCAAGAAAGGGTGCTGTATTTTGTCAAATGCTTTTTCTGCATCTATAGATACAATCATGAGATTTTTTTCCTTCAGTCTGTTTATATGGTGTATTACATTGATTGGTGTTCTTATGTTGAGCCATCCTTGCATACCTGGAATGAATCCCACTTGGCCATGGTGTATAATTCATTTAACGTGTTGTTGACTACAATTAGCAAGTATTTTGTTAAGTATTTTTGCATCTAGGTTCCTTAGAGAAATTGACCTGTAATTTTCCTTTCTTGTGGTGTCTTTGGCTTTGGTACTAGGGTAATGTTGGCATCATAGAATGAGTTAGGCAATGTTCCTTCTGTTTTGATTTTTTGGAATAATTTCAGCGGGATTGGTGTTAGTTCTTTCCAGAATGTTTTGTAGAATTCACCTGTGAAGCCGTCTGGCTCTGGGCTCTTCTTAGTTGGGAGGTTTTTATGACCAATTCTATCTCTTTACTTGTGAATGGTTTGTTGAGATCATCAATTTCTTCTTTCGTCAATATAGGCTGCTTATGTGTTTCTATGGAAATGGAATTTGTCCATTTCCTCTGAATTGTCATTTTTGTTGCAATATAGTTTTTCAAACTATCCTCTTATGGTAGTCTTTATTTCTGTGGGTCAGTGGTGATATCTCCTTTCTCATTTCTTATTTTGCGTATTTGCATCTTCTCTTTTTTTTTCTTTGTTAATCTCACTAAAGGTTTGTCAATTTTATTGATCCTCTCAAAAAACCAGCTCTTGGTCATGTTTATCTTTTCAAGTGCTTTTTTATTTTTTATTTCATTTAGTTCTGCTCTTGTCTTTGTTATTTCCTTCATTCTTCCTGTTGGATTACTTTGTTGTTTTTATTCTAATTCTTCCACATGTACAGTTAGTTCTTCAATTTTTGTTCTTTCTTCTTTTTTGATATATGAATTTATGGCTATAAATTTCCCTCTCAGTACTGCTTTTGCTGCATCCCATAAATTTTGGTATGTTGTTTTACCATTATCATTTGTGTCAAGGTAGTCACTGATTTCTTTTGAGATTTCCTTTTGACCCACTCTTTCTCCAAGAGTGTACTGTTTAATTTCCAAATCTGGGTGTGAAATCTGGGCCTCTGGCCCTTGCAAATTTTTAGCATCACTCCACTGTGGTCAGAGATATTATTCTGCATGATTTGGATCTTTCTGAATTCAATAAGCCTTTCTTTGTGGCCTAGCATATGGTCAATCTTGGAGAATGTTCCATGTGTGTTTGAGAAAAATGTATATCCTGCTGTGTTTGGGTGTAATGATCTATATATGTCTATTAGATCCAGCTCTTCTAATATACTGTTCAAATGTTTTGTTTCTTTAGTGATTCTCTTTTGAGATGTTCTGTCCAGAGTTGATAGTGGTGTATTAAAATCCCCTCTATAATTGTAGATGCATCTATTCTTTCACTTAGTTTTTCCAGTGCTTGCCTCACATATTTAGAGGTGCCCTTGTTAGGAGCATAAATATTTATGATTATTCATTCTTCTTGACAGATTGTCTCTTTCACTAAATTGCAGTATCCTTCTTTGTCTCTCACAACTGTTTCACATTTAAAGTCTATTTTGTCTGATGTTAATATAGCTACTCCTGCTATTTTTTGGTTATTGTTTGCTTATAAGATTGTTTTCCAACCATTCACTTTCAGCCTCCATGAGTCTCTGCATCTAAGATATGTCTCTTGTAGACAGCATATAGATGGGTCATATTTCCTTATCCAGTGTCCCAGTCTGAATCTTTTGATAGATGAGTTTAATCCAATGTCATTCAGTGTTACATTCAAGGAATTATTTATGTTAGCCATATTTTGATTGGATTTGTGTTTGTCATATTTTGTTTTTTTCCCTTCTCTTTTTGTCTTTTTTGTTGCTCTTACACTCTCCTCCAACTCTGTCTGTCCTGGTTTTTCCTTTCTTCCTACAGAACTCCCTTTAGAATTTCTTGAAGGGGAGGTTTCTTGTTGGCATACTCTTTCAGTTTCTGTTTATCTGTGAATATTTTGAACTCTCCATCATTTTTGAATGCTGGTTTAGCTGCATAGAGTATTCTTGGTTTAAAGTTTTTTTCTTTTAGTACCTTGACTATATCATAGCACTGCCTTCTTGCCTCCATGGTTTCAGATGGAAAATCAGCACTTAATCTTATGGCGCTTCCCTTGTATGTCATGGTTTTCTTTTTTCTTGCTGCTTTTAGAATTTTCTCTTTGTCTTGAGCATTGGATAATTTGACAAGTATATGGCTTGGGGTGGGCCTGTTGGGGTTTATGATGATTGGGGTGTGGTGTGCTTCTTGGATATGTACATCTGTCTCTTTCAGTAGATTTGGGAAGTTTTCAGCCATTATTTCCTGCAACACTCCTTCTGACCCCTTTCCCTTCTCTTTTCCTTCTGGGATGCCTATAATACATATGTTTGAGCATTTTGCATTGTAATTCAGGTCCCTAAGTCCTAGCTGGATTTTTTCTATCTTTTTATTGACCAATTTTACTATCTGTTTGATTTCCGATGTACTGTCTTCCACATCACTAATTCTCTGCTCTGCCTCTTCTAGTCTGCGGATATTTGCTGTGAGTGTATTTTTGATTTCTTGAACTGTGGTGTTCATTCCCTTCATATCTGTTATCTTTTTGTGTATGTCTGCAATTTCCCCTCCAATTGTTTGTCTTCATGTTGTTAACATCTTCCCTTACTTCATTAAATTTGTCAGTGATATATGTTCTGAGATCTTTAATTACTTGTGTGAAGATTTCCCCCCTTTCCTGGTTTTTAGTTTGTTCATTGGATTCAGCCATGTTTTCCTGATTACTGGTTTGGTTTGTAGATTTTTATTGCTGTCTGGTCATCATTTTATCTTGATGGGTTTAATCAGTTCCTTAGCTTCTTTGTCTAGTCTTGGGGATTAATTAGCTGTTGTTTTTGCGTAAGTGGTATATCTTCTCTTTTCACTTTGTTCCTCTTATTCTAATTTCTTATTGCTGGTTGAGTTCACTTTAAAGGAAAGTATTAGGGCCAGGGAAAAGCTATTATGTAAGCAAGGAAAAAGTGTAAAGTAGTATTGGTGATAAATGTTAACAGAGCAACAATATGAGATCTGGGAGGATGGATATTAGATTCATGTAAGTTGTGTAGAGTTATAGCAGTAGGTAGAGTACCTATAATGAGGTAGTTGACTGAATATGGGAGGAATATGTTTTGAATTAAGAAGCTAGTGTTTTTGTGAGAGTGGGAAGGAGTAAAGAAAGCCAATAGTTTCAATAGTGGATAAAAGAGATAACAAAACATAGGTATTATAAATAAAGAGTTAGACACTTTGGGGATCAAAGAAAGGGAGGTGGAATATAGGAGAGACAGTAAATGATGAAGGATAGCAAGATGTAGGGGAAAGTGGATAGTATAGGTAGCCAAAATCAATTCACACAGAAATGAGGTAGTGGAGGATGAGGAAACCCAGCAAACGTGAGGTGTTCCCTGCAGCACCTATTGTATAATTAAGATAAAATAAAATAAGAAGAAAATGAGAGACAAGAGAAAGAGAGAAAAAAAAAGAGAAGAAAGAAAGAAAGAAAAAGGGGGTGGGTAAAGGGAGGGGAACAAATAGGGAAAAGCAAAAAAAGATATAGAACAACAACAATAGCAACAACAACAAAAAAAAAACCAAATAACTGGAAAAAAAACACTTTGGGGGATACGCTGGGAGAAAAGACTAGGAGATAATGCAATGTTAGCAATCAGGGCATTAAAAAATAAAAAAAAATAAAATAAACATAAAATCAAAACAAAATGAAACAAAAAAGAAAAAAATGCAAACATTGAGGGCTAGGACATTCAAGGACCTCAGAAGGACCTCAGGGCGTGATGGATTCAGGATGGAAAGTCTATGATATTGAAGACTCAGGAAGAGTGAGTCTCTGGGGTGTGGGCCACCAGGGTTTAGGGGACTCAGACCTGGCAACCTCAAATCTGGTTAACAGGGAGCCTGGGTGCTCTGTAGTGCAACACAGCCTTCAGGGTTCCCCACAGCTGGGTGCCAGCCCTATGGGAGAGGTCACATCAGCAAACTCTAACCTATGTGTCTGAACCCTGCAATTCACTCACTCGGGTCTATTCTGTGGCTGTATCACCAATTCGACTTCAGGACAACTCCCACCATGTAAGCCCCGGGAACAGCCACCTGAGGGTGCCTCTACACTGCAGCCAATTTAATGACACAGATCAGTAGCCAGGCCTGGGCATGTGGCTCCAGCTGGAAATGCTGATAACAGAGTCCAAAAACAAAATTCCCATGCTTCACAAAATATTCCCCTAATCGGCTTCCAGACATCTCCCACCCTGCAGGCCCTGAAACAGTCTCCTGGTGATGTCTCTTTATTGTGAACAATTTAAGCCTGCTTCAGATCAGCAGCCAGTCTTTGGGGGGCAGGGCCCTAGGTGGAAGTGCTATTATTTGTGTCCATAATCAAAAATTCCCCGCTTCACAATAAAACTTCTGTTTGTCTCGCCAAATTGGTCTGTGAAGGCCTCATGTCCTGTTAGCCCCTCAATAGCCTGCTCAGGGCTTATGAATTCCCCAATGCTGCAGAGCCTCCAGAAATCACTGCTGTAGCACCAGTGCCATGGCTCTGCCCACCCCAGGAGGGAGCATCCCATGTGCAGCTCCCACCTCCGTGTAAATAGAGCCTCAATTTTATCTTATACACAAATTTTCTCTGTTACTTTCCCACCAAATTGATGTCCAGACACCTCATAACCTGCAAAATCCTGAAACAGCCTGGTCCCAAAGAATTTCCAATGCTGCCCAGCTGCTTCTTTGCAGGAGAGAATCTCGGGTGCACTCACTCAGCCACCATCTTGCCCCGCCCCTTCTATTTCTTAAAGGGCAGGTTTCTTATGGGCTTACTTTCTAGTTTCTGTTTATCTGTGAATATTTTGAAGTCTCTGTCATTTTTGAATGTCAGCTTTGCTGGATAGAGTATTCTAGGCTGGATTTTTTTTTTCTTTTAATGCCTTGACTTTATGCCTCCATGGTTTCAGATGTGAATTCAGCACTATATCTCTTTGAGCATCCCTTATATGTGATGGATCTTTTTATTCTTGCTGCATTCAGTATTTACTCTTTGTCATCGACCTTGGATAATTTGATGAGTATATGTCTTCAGGTAGGCCTGTTGGAATTTATACCGTTTGGGGTGCACTGCATGTCCTGGACTTGTATATCCATCTTCTTCAAAAGGTTTGGGAAGTTTTCAGCCATTATTTCTTCTGACATCCCTTTTGTCCCCTTTCCCTTCTCTTCTCCTTCTGGGATGCCTATAATGTGTATGTTTGTGCAATTTTGTTTTGTCATTCAAATCCCTAAACCCCTGCTGGATTTTTTCTATCTTTTTATCTATCAGTTCTACTGTTTGATTTCAGATGTACTGTCTTCCACATCACTAATTCTTTCCTCTGCGTCTTCAAATCTGCTTTTATTTGCTGAGATTGTATTTTTGATTTCTTGAATGGTGCCATTCATCACCATCATATCTGTTATCTTTTTGAGTATGTTTACAACTTCTTCAGTATGCTCACCAACTGTTTTCTTAATATCCTTAATCTCTTCCTTCACTTCATTAAGTTGGTCCATGATATTTTTTTGGAGAGCTTTGATTAGTTTTTTGATGTTCTGCTCCTCTTTCTGGTTTTTAGTTTGTTCTTTGGACTGGGCCACGTCTTCCTGATTATCAGTTTGGTTTGAACTTTTTTGTTGCTGTCTGGTCATCATTTTATATTGGTGGGTTCATTCAGTTGATTAACTTCTCCTTCTAGTCTCATGGCCTTTTAGGTGCTATTTTTGTGTGTGTGTGTGTGTTAAGTTTCTTTGTCACTTCATTCTTCTTATTCTATTGCCTTGTTGTTTAAGTTACCATGAATGAAAATGATTAGGCTCAGGGAAAACAAAAGAGGTAAGAAAAGAAAAATTATAATAGTATTACTCATAGTAAATGTCAGCAGATGAGTCATATAAGACCTAAGAGAATAAATACTAAACTCATGTAAGCAATGTATAGTTATAGGAATAAGAAAGTGGAGTACCTACAAGGAAATGGGAAACTGAATATGGAGAGGAATGAAGTATGGTTAGCATGATCAGGAGACAGGGAAAGAGAAAAGAGAAGAAAATAAGAAAAGAGTTAATATAAGATAGAAAACAGAATAGAAGTGTTAGAAATAAAAGCCAGAAAAATTGGGGGCTAAACAAAGGGAGGGAAATGTAAGAGCAACAGCAGAAGGTGGAATGTGGAAAGATGTAGGAATGAAAATTGATAGTGTTGTTAGCCAAAATCAGTACACACAGAAAATAGGAGGTTGAAGGTGAGGAAGCAGAGCAAACAATAAACAAGCCGGCAGCATCTAATGGAAAAATGGAAAAAAATAGAAAAAGAAAAAAGGAAATTAAAAAAAGGGTGGGAGGATAAAAAGGAAGGAAAGACAAGATAACAAAACAAAAAGAAAAACACAAGCCCTCAAGCAAGGGGTCAACCAAACAATAAAATAAAACAGATTTCCCTCTTTTTTTTTTTTTTTTAAATAATATTATTAGGGAATTTATTCCGGTGGGATTTTAAAAAAATTAAACTCCAGGCTTTATTCAGATTTCACCACTTTTCCCACAAGCATTAGATTTTGTTCCAGGATCCCATCCAGGACACCTAGTTGCATGGAGTCATCCTGTCTCCTTATTCTCCTCCAGTCTGGACAGTGTCTCAGTCTCTCAGTCTTTCTTTCTTTCGTTTTTCCATGGCCTTGAAGCTCTGTAAAGTTCAGGTATTTTTTTTTAATATTTATTTATTATTATTATTTTTAATTACATTAAAAAAATATATGAGGTCCCATTCAACCCCACCACCCCTGCCCCCCACTCCCCCCACAGCAACACTCTCTCCCATCATCGTGATACATCCATTGCACCTGGTAAGTTCATCTTTGAGCATCACTGCACCCCATAGTCAATGGTCCACATCATAGCCCAGACTCTCTCACGTTCCATCCAGTGGGCCCTGGGGGGATCTACAGTGTCCCGTAATTGTCCGTGAAGCACTATCCAGGACAACTCCATATCCCGAAAACGCCTCCACATCTCATCTCTTCCTCCCGTTCCCCACACCCAGCAGCCCCCATGGCTACCATTCCCACACCCATTCCACATTTTCTCTGTGGACATTGGATTGGTTGTGTCCATTGCACACCTATGTCAAGTGAGGGCTTAGATTGCACATGGGTACTGGATGCACTCTTCCCGCTTCTAGTTGTAGACACTCTAGGCTCCATGTTGTGGTGGTTGACCTTCTTCAACTCCATGTTAGCTGAGTGGAGTAAGTCCAATAAGTCAAAGTGTAGGAGCTGAAGTCTGTTGAGGCTCTGGGCCTGGGTGTCATATTATCAGTCCAGAGATTCAAATCCCCTACATATATCTTAAACCCAGCACCAACTACAATTCCAATAAAGTAGCATGCAAGTCTTGTGAAAAGAGATCTCCTCTGAGTCCATTTCCATCATGCAGAAACACCAGCTCCAAAGAAGGGCCATCTGTCATGGCAGTGAACCCCTTCTGCCATGACCATAGAATCCGTGGGTCTCTTTATCCCTCAAAAGAACCAATACCTGGGGTTGTATCTACCTTATCTGTCTCTTAGACTCTGTTCAGTTGTACATAGGGGTATTCCTTCTGACAACCTCCAGACTCTTTTTTAGAGACTCACAGCCTTATAATCTCATTTCTCCTTTCCATTTCCCCCTTACATTAGGTCAAACCGCTTCCCGAAGTCATGTTATTATATGTAGACAGGTATATTCTGCTGTTCCGCATTGAATCTTTAATTCAAGGTCATTTTCTATTTGCTTCTTCAGCTGGTATGTGGTAGTGATCCCTCGGTGCCAGGGAGGCTCATCCCCGGGTGTCGTGTCCCACGCTGGGGGGAATGCATCACATCTACACGCTGAGTTTGGCTGTGAGAGTGGCCACATTTGAGTAACATGAAGGCTGTCAGGAGGAAACCCCCAGGCACTATGCTACTCTAGGCCTTGTTCTTATTGCAGGTGCATAGGCTCAAAAGTGTAGCCATTAGTATCAAGAGCCCACTGTTGGGCCCTCCTTCCTTCCTGGTTCTTGCCGTTGCACCTGGAGGATTGCCGCTGCTCTCCCAGGGCCCACAACAGTGACCCCCCGGCCAGGAGCCCAGTACCCCCCAAGCTGTTGTTTTTAATTGTTTCCACTATGAGTATATATAGACATTACCATATACCTTGGGCATATGCCCTGTATAACTCCCTGTCAACCATATATATCCTGTCAATAACATCCCATATCAGTATTCCTCCGCTGCCATTGTTGAACCACTCTGTGATCCAAAACTTCCCGTAAAGTGAATCCCAACATAATGTCAGCTTCAGAAGAGTCTTAGATCACCAAAATTCATATATACAATATACAGTATTTCCCCAGATCCACCATAAAACCTTTTCCCTTCCACAGCAATAATCTTTTAACTTATTCATATCATATTTCCTGAAACTGATGTACAGATTCTGAAACTATAGTTTTCAAACAAGGTAACATTTGTGCTTACTATGTGGTCCATACTTTAGGTTGTACAGTTTTCTAAATTTTTTAGTTATCCTATGTTTTGTCTTATGGTTTTCATTATTAGTCTGTCGTCCTCTATATGTTTTTGGTGTAATATTAGCTGTTTTATATTCATCCTCGTGTACTCTCACATAACTCCTCTTTTGCCCCCTTATTTACCTTTGTTCCATCCATTGCACGTCCATTTTCCCCTCCCCTTAGGGCCCACAACGCCTGCCAATCTAATGCCCTGGGAGCCGTCCTTTCTCACGAGAGATACAGTTCTCTCTATTCGACGGCATTAGTCTTCCCCAGGATATGGGTCCACCCCACCCAATGGTAGAACCTACCTTGGCAAAATGAGCCTTCAGCTATTCCCTCCGGAGTCTGTCCCGCATCAGACCATACCCCCTGAGCGTCCTAACCAGGTAACCCTCCTACTTATACTTTGATACGTTTTACTCAACATTTAGTTCTCAATGAACTTCTGGCACTCTCCCATGTTTGTATGTTGCCCCTCCCTCCCACCTATTTCTTGGACCATATTACCCCTCTTCCCATCCCCAGCCCCCCTCAAACCCAGAAAACCCCACCCGAAGGTAACCCCTTGCCCCCATTTTGTCCCTTCTTTGTGCTCATACTTACCCCCAGCTCATCACAGATTCCTCCCCTACAGACATTATCTCACAGCCTTCCTCCACCCCCTGATTTCCTGTAAGCCACTTTTCCAGACTCTAGCTCTCTGAGGCAGTTAACTTATTTCATATCATTGAGGTCAGATAGTATTTGTCCTTCAATGCCTGGGTTGCTTCACTCAACATAAGATTCTCAAGGTTCATCCATGTTATCACGTGCGATTGTAGTGTATTGGTTCTTACAGCTGAGTAGTATTCCATTGTGTGTATATACCACATTTTATTGATCCACTCATCTGTTGATGGACTTTTGGATTGATTCCAACTTTTGGCGATGGTGAACAATGCTGCTATGAACATTGGTGTACATATATCGGTTTGTGTCCTTGTTTTCAGATCTGATGGGTATATATCCAGCAGTGGTATTGCTGGGTCATATGGCAAATCTATGGATAATTTTTTGAGAAACTACTAAACTGTCCTCCAGAATGGTTGGATCCTTCTGCATTCCCACCAGCAATGGATGAGTGTTCCCCTTTCTTCACATCCTCTCCAGCATTTGTATTCTACTGTTTTTTTCATGGCTGCCAATCTTATGGGAGTAAGATGGTATCTCATTGTAGTTTTGATTTGCATTTCCCTGATAGCTAGGGATTTGGAGCATTTTTTCATGTGCTTTTTAGCCATTTGTATTTCTTCTTTGGAGAAGTGTCTGTTTAAATCTTTTTCCCATTTTTTAAATGGGTTGTTTATCTTTTTGTTTTCGAGATATGAGTTCTTTATATATGCAAGTTATAAGTCCCTTATCAGATATATGGTTGCCAAATATTTTCTCCCATTGTGTGGGTTCCCTTTTTACTTTCTTGACAAACTCCTTTGAGGTGCAGAAGGCTTTAATTTTGAGGTAGTCCCATTTATCTATTTGTTCTTTTGCTGCTCGTGCTTTTGGTGTGATATTCATGAAGCCATTTACTATTACGAGGTCCTGTAGATGTTTCCCTACACTGCTTTCTAAGGTTTTTATGGTCTTGGCTCTTATATTTAGGTCTTTGATCCATCTTGAGTTGAGCTTTGTATAAGGTGTGAGATGGTAATCCTCTTTCATTCTTCTACATATGGCTATCCAGTTCTCCAGGCACCATTTGTTGAATAGGCCATTCTCTCCCAGTTGTGAGGGTTTGGTGGCTTTATGGAATATTATATGGCTGTATACATGAGGTTCTATATCTGAACTTTCAATTCGATTCCATTGGTCTGTGTGTCTCTCCTTATGCCAGTACCATGCTGTTTTCACTACTGTAGCTTTGTAGTATGTTTTGAAGTCAGGAAGTGTGATTCCTCCTATTTCGTTTTTCTTTTTCAATATGTCTTTGGCTATTCGGGGCCTCTTTTTATTCCAAATAAATTTTATAGTTAGTTTTTCTAGTTCCTTATAGAAGGCTGTGTTGATTTTTATTGGGATTGCATTGAATGTGTAGATCAGTTTTGGTAGGATAGACATCTTAATAATATTCAGTCTTCCTATCCATGAACAGGGAATATTCTTCCATTTATTTAGGTCTTCTTTGATTTCCTTGAACAATCTTGTATAGTTCTCGATGTATAAGTTTTTTACCTCTTTAGTTAAATTTATTCCTAAGTATTTGATTTTTTTATTTACTATTGTGAATGGTATTTGTTTCTTGATTTCCTCCTGATCTTGCTCATTATTGGTGTATAGAAATGCTACTGATTTTTGCGCATTGATCTTATAACCTGTGACTTTGCTAAACTCATTTATGAATTCCAGGAGCTTTGTTGTAGATCTCTCAGGGTTTTCTATATATAGGATCATGTCATCTGCAAATAATGAAATTTTGACTTCTTCCCTTCCAATTTGAATGCCTTTTATATCTGGTTCTTGTCTCAGTGCTCGAGCCAGTACTTCCAACACAATGTTAAATAGGAGCAGAGACAATGGTCATCCTTGTCTTGTTCCTGATTTTAGAGGGAAGGATTTCAGGACTTCGCCATTGTAAACAATGTTGGCTTTAGGTTTTTCATATATACTCTTTATCCTGTTCAAAAAGTTTCCTTGTATTCTGATCTTTTGGAGTGTTTTTATCAGGAAGGGGTGCTGTATTTTGTCAAATGCCTTTTCTGCATCTATAGATATAATCATGTGGTTTTTTTCTCTCAATCTGTTTATATGGTGTATTACATTGATTGATTTTCTTATGTTGAACCATCCTTGCATACCTGGAATAAATCCCACTTGGTCATGGTGTATAATTCGTTTAATGTGTTGTTGAATACGATTAGCAAGTATTTTGTTAAGTATTTTTGCGTCTAGGTTCATTAGAGAAATTGGTCTGTAATTTTCCTTTCTTGTGGTGTCTTTGTTTGGCTTTGGTACTAGGGTAATGTTGGCATCATAGAAGGAATTAGGCAGTGTTCCTTTTGTTTCGATTTTTTGGAATAGTTTCAACAGGATTGGTGTTAGTTCTTTCCGGAATGTTTTGTAGAATTCACCTGTGAAGCCGTCTGGCCCTGGGCTCTTCTTAGTTGGGAGATTTTTAATGACTGATTCTATCTCTTTGCTTGTGATTGGTTTGTTAAGATCATCAATTTCTTCTTTCGTCAGTATGGGCTACTTATGTATTTCTAGGAATTTGTCCATTTCCTCTAAATTGTCATTTTTGTTGGAATATAGTTTTTCAAAGTATCCTCTTATGATAGTCTTTATTTCTGTGGGGTCAGTGGTGATATCACCTTTCTCATTTCTTATTTTGTGTATTTGTATCTTTTCTCTTTTTTTCTTTGTTAGTCTCGCTAAAGGTTTGTCAATTTTGTTGATCTTCTCAAAAAACCAGCTCTTGGTCTTATTTATTTTTTCAAGTGCTTTCTTATTTTCTATTTCATTTAGTTCTGCTCTTATCTTTGTTATTTCCTTCCTTCTTCTTCCTGTTGGGTTACTTTGTTGTTGTTTTTCTAATTCCTTCAAATGTGCAGTTAATTCTTCAAATTCTGCTCTTTCTTCTTTTTTGATATATGAATTTATGGCTATAAATTTCCCTCTCAGTACCGCTTTTGCTGCATCCCATAAATTTTGGTATGTTGTGTTATCATTATCATTTGTTTCAAGGTAGTCATTGATTTCTTTTGAGATTTCCTCTTTGACCCACTGTTTTTCTAAGAGTGTGCTGTTTAATTTCCAAATTGTCGTGTGAAGTCTGGGTCTCTGTCCCTTGCAAATTTCCAGCTTGACTCCACTGTGGTCAGAGATATTGTTTTGTATGATTTTGATCTTTCTGAATTCATTAAGCCTTTCTTTGTGGCCTAGCATATGATCAATCTTGGAGAATGTTCCATGTGTGTTTGAGAAAAATGTATATCCTGCTGTGTTTGGGTGTAATGATCTATATATGTCTATTAGATCCAGCTCTTCTAATATACTGTTCAAATGTTTTGTTTCTTTAGTGATTCTCTTTTGAGATGTTCTGTCCAGAGTTGATAGTGGTGTATTAAAATCCCCCACTATAATTGTAGATGCATCTATTCTTTCACTTAGTTTTTCCAGCGTTTGCCTCACATATTTAGAGGCGCCCTTGTTAGGAGCATAAATATTTATGATTGTTCGATCTTCTTGACAAATTGTCCCTTTCACTAAAATATAGTATCCTTCTTTGTCTCTCACAATTGTTTTGCATTTAAAGTCTATTTTGTCTGATATTAATATAGCTACTCCTGCCTTTTTTTGGTTGTTGTTTGCGTGTATGATTGTTTTCCAGCCATTCACTTTCAACCTCCATGAGTCTCTGGGTCTAAGATGTGTCTCTTGTAGGCAGTATATAGATGGGTCGTATTTCCTTATCCAGTGTCCCAGTCTGAATCTTTTGATAGGTGAGTTTAACCCGTTGACATTCAGTGTTATTATGTTTAGAGAGTTATTTATGGTAGCCATATTTTGGTTGGATTTGTGTTTGTTATATTTTGTTTGTATTATTTTATTTTCCCCTTCTATTTTTGTCTTTCTTGTTGCTTTTACACTCTCCTCCATCTCTGACTGTCCTGTTTTTTCCTTTCTTCCTGCAGAATTCCCTTAAGAATTTCTTGAAGGGGAGGTTTCTTGTTGATATACTCTTTCAGTTTCTGTTTATCTGTGAATATTTTGAACTCTCCATCATTTTTGAATGCTAGTTTAGCTGGATAGAGTATTCTTGGTTGGAAATTTTCCTTTAGTACCTTGACTATATCATACCACTGCCTTCTTGCCTCCATCGTTTCAGATGAGAAATCAGCACTTAATCTTATGGAGTTTCCCTTGTATGTGATGGTTTTCTTTTCTCTTGCTGCTTTTAGAATTTTTTCTTTGTCTTGAGCATTGGACAATTTGACAAGTATATGTCTTGGGGTGGGCCTGTTGGGGTTTATGACCAGTGGAGTGCGCTGTGCTTCTTGGATATGTACATCTGTCTCTTTCAGTAGATTTGGGAAGTTTTCATTCATTATTTCCTGCAACACTCCTTCTGACCCCTTTCCCTTCTCTTCTCCTTCTGGAATGCCTATAATACGTATGTTTGAGCGTTTTGCATTATCATTCAGGTCCCTAAGTCCTATCTGGATTTTTTCTACCTTTTTATTGACCACTTCTACTATCTGTTTGATTTCCAATGCACTGTCTTCCACATCACTAATTCTCTGCTCTGCCTCTTCTAGTCTGCTGATATTTGCTGCAAGTGTATTTTTGATTTCTTGAATTGTGTTCATTTCCATCATATCTGTTATTTTTTTGCGCATGTCTGCAATTTCCCCTCCAAGTGTTGTCTTCACGCTGTTAACCTCTTTCATTACTTCATCAAATTTGTCAGTGATAAATGTTCTGAGATCTTTCATTGCTTGTGCGAAGTCCTGCCCCCCTTCCTGATTTTCAGTTTGTTGATTGGATTCAGCCATGTTTTCCTGATTACTGGTTTGGTTTGTAGATTTTTGTTGCTGTCTTGTCAACATTTTTTCTTGACGGGTTTAATCAGTTCCTTAGCTTCTTTGTCTAGTCTTGGAGATTAATTAGCTGTTGTTTTTGCATAAGTGTTATATCTTCTCTTTGTCACTTTGTTCTTCTTATTCCAATTTCTTATTGCTAGTTAAGCTCACTTTAAAGGAAAGTATTAGTGGTGGGGAAAGTCAATTGTGTAAGGATGGAAAAAGTGTGAAGTAGTATTGGTGATATATGTTTACAAAGCAACAATATGAGTTCTGGGAGGATGGAGGTTAGATCATGTAAATTGTGTAGAGTTATAGTAGTAGGAAAGTACCTATAATGAGGTAGACGACTGAATATGGGAGGAATGTGGTACGTACTGAGAGGCTATTGTTTTCGTGAGAGAGGGAAAGAGAAAAGAAAGGTAATAGTTTCAGGGACAAATACCAGATGGAAAACTAAACAAAGGTATTAGAAATTAAGAGTTAGACATTTTGTGGATCAAAGAAAGGGAGATGGAATATAGGAGAGATAGCAGATGGTCGAGGATATCAAGTTGTAGGGGAAAGGGGATAGTGTAGATAGGCTAAATCTATTCACAGAGAAATGAGGCAGTGGAGGGTGAGGAAACCCAGCAAATGTGAGGTATTTCCTGTAGGACCTATTGTATTGTTAAGGTAAAATAGTATAAGAAGAATATTGGGGACAAGAAAGAGAGGATTGAAGAAAAAAAAAAAGAACAACAAGAACAACAACAACAACAAAAAATAAAAAATAAAAAAAAATAAAAAAAAACCAAAGAACAGAAACCCTGCCGCCAGGCTCGGCTGGGCTCAGCTGGGCTCCGGTCCCCCGCCCGCCACCCGCCGCGGCTCGGCTGGGCTCGGCTGGGCTCGGCTTTCCCGCCCGCCGCCCGGAGCGGTGCAGCGCGGGTCGGCTCTCCCGCTCGCCGCCCGGCGCGGCGCGGCTGGGCTCAGCCGAGCTCAGCTGGGCTCCGCCCCTCCGCCCGCCGCGGCTCAGCCGGGCTCGGCCGGACTCGGCTACCCTGGCCGCTGCCCTCCGGAGCTCCGCGCGGTGCTAGCTGCCTCGGCTCCACCTACCCAAGGAGGGAATCCTCCACACGTAGCTGGGATCTCCGTGTATATTTCACAGATGGATCCTCTCTGTTACCTTCCCTCCAAATCGATGTCCAGACACCTCCGGACCAGGAAAAATCCTGAAACAGCCGGTCCCAAAGAGTCTCCGACGCCTCCCAGCCAATTCCCCCCAGGAGCTAGTAACCGGGAAGTTCACTCAGCCGCCATCTTGCCTCCCCCTCCTGAAAAGTCCCAATTTATATCTTATAGACCAGTCCTTTCCGTTACCTTCCCACCAAATCGATGTCCAGACACTTCCTGCCCTGAAAAAATCCTGAAAAAGCCTGGTCCTGGAGAACCTCCAGCAGTGCCCAGCTGCCTCTTCCCAGGAGAGACAGCAAGGCAAGCTCACTCAGCCACCATCTTGCCAGAAGTTCAGATTTCCCTCTTAAATATGAGACCCAGGGGAAGGTAATACAAGGATATTTTCTACATTTTCCCTGTCTCAAAGTATCAGCTAGTATCCCAGTGGATCACTTCCCTAAGAGAAGCTGTAAACTAAACCAGAGACCTTGCACATTCAAGGCTGAAACTCTCCACTGAAACAAAGTCTCCTTTGGGGTCCACAAGCTCCTCAAAAATGTCCCCTTCCAGGGGCAGGATAGACTCTTTACAATTGAATAAACTAATTGGGAACCTGTCCTTTCCCCTTTCTCCCTTTCTTTCTTCCCTCCCTTCCCAAGGTAGCAGGAAGCCCATGTGAGAGCTCCCCTCTGAAATTCACATGGATCTCTGGTGAACCAAATCACCATAGAAAACAATGACTCTCAGTCTCTTTGAGAGAGAGCATGCACACCTTGTGGGGAACCCTAAATATGCTCTTGGAAGCCTCCCAAGCACTTCCTACTGTCCCTGTTCCTTAGGGGTGTTGCACAGGGTTAGTTAATTGCCTGTTTCGACCTTCTCCCAAACATAAACCACAGAGTTTAGATATTAGTGTTAATTTCAGCTCTTCTGTCTCTTATTATTATTATTCTTATTCTTTAGGATAGTACTTCATATAAGCTAGAATAAATGAAATACATTATTAAAATCCTATAACAACACACACATACAGAAATATATACAAACTACTAGAAAAGATAGAAAATGATGATGATAGATATAGATAGATGATAGATGATAGATAGATATTGAATGTGTATATACCAAGGGTAATGTTTTATAGATAGCTTTATACAGTTAGAGTGGTTGGAACTTGACAGAGCATGAAATTGTATTTTACTGTTTAAATGAATGCATACATAATTTTAAAATCAGTACTATAGAGTATAAAAAGTAGGATAAACATAAATATGCAGAAATTTGTAAAACATACATAATTTTTCCAAATGAGTGTCAATATTTATTTAATATTAGAAAGACAAATATTAATAGGCACTTTTAATTTTATAATTAGAATGTACATGATCATTTGGTATATATTTAAATAAAATGCTAATTTTTATCTTTTATTTTGCATTTATTTACAAAATTTAAATCATTCTCTACTTCAGAAATATTGTTATATATTTTACAAACCAATTAGTGATTTTTAAAGTTTTGAATGAGATTACTGTGTGAATATGGCCATCTCCCTATTTTCAAGCTAATGTTTTAGAATATTTCATTTTCATGTTACCTTTATGAAATTAGCACCATTTTATCAATATTCTGATAAAATATCTCATATATTTTTATATGAATGCATTATCCAAGAATTTAAAATGACATTATCAAATGACAAATTTGACAAATGATTATGCATCTTTCAAGGAAAATTACTTTAATGGCTTTTATAATTTGTGGCAGTGTAGAAAGCATTCACTTTAAATTTATATCTTTCTTTTACTTCAAAACACATTTTACTTCCAAAGCTATATTTATTATTTCCTTTAAGATAACAATAGTGGGGGCAGCAGACTTGGCCCAGTGGTTAGAGCATCCGTCTACCACATGGGAGATCCGTGGTTCAAACCCCAGGCCTCCTTGACCCATGTGGACCTGACCCATGTGCAGTGCTGATGCACGCAAGGAGTGCCTTGCCACGCAGGGGTGTTCCCAGGCAAGGGAGCCCCACACGCAAGGAGTGTGCCCCTTAAGGAGAGCCACCCAGAGCAAAAGAAAGTGCAGCCTGCCCAGGAATGGCATCGCACACATGGAGAGCTGACATAGCAAGATGACACAATGCGGCGGCTTGCTCGGTAGGTAGAGGTGGGGTCTGGCTGAAGACGAGGGGTCGGTCCAGCTCTGGATGAGGGGTCGGTCCCGCTTGGGACGAGGGTTCGGTCCCACTTGGGACGAGGGGTCGGTCCGGCAGCAGACGAGGGATCGGTCTAACAAGGGGTTGCGCGGTTCGGCTGACGGGGTCGCCCGGTGAAGCCGGCGACGAAGGGGTCGCCCGGAGAAGCCGGCGACGAAGGGGTTGCCCGGAGAAGCCGGCGATGAAGGGGTCGCCCGGAGAAGCAGGCGACGAACTGGGGACAAGGGAGGCGAGGCCCTTGTCAGGGGCTCTCAGGACTGGAGGGCGCATGACAGGAGAACTACCGCGGAGACAAGGTAAACATGCAAGTCCACTTTATTGAGGGAGAGGCAACAGTTTTATAGGGGCTGGGGAAGGCTGATTGGTCGAAGCCATGCCCTGTTCTGATTGGTTGCCAGAGAAAGGTCAGTGGGCGGTACTGGATGGGGGAGGGGTGGTGGTTAGGGATTGGCTGTCGCTGTTGCTGGGGGAAGGGGCAGGGTTTAGGGATTGGTGGCTGCTGTTGCTGGGGTGGAGGGCAGACTTGAGTTTCCCACCCACGCCTGGCTGTTGCTGCTGTCAGGGGAAGGGAAAAGGGCAGACTGGATTTTTCCGCCCACGCCTGGCTGTTGCTGCTGTCGGGGGAGGGGAAAGGGCAGACTGGAATTTTCCACCCTGCGCTTGCGCAGGGAGAAAGAAGAAGAAGGGTGCCGCCCTACAGGCATCATGTGGCGCCATCCGGGAGGAGGGGCGGCCGCGGAAGCATGGCCGCTGAGAAGGGGAGACCCGAGGGCACTCTGTGCCCATGCCGAGCTCCCTTCAGGGGTGGCGGTGAGTCCGACCAGCCACCCTATTATGGGGGCAGCGGCTTGGCCTGCCGCAGCCGCTCCCCCGCCATGCCAGCAAACCACACTTCAGCCCGAGGGGTGACCGCATTTCCCCCTTCCTTTCAAATAAGGACCAGGATGGCAGCAGCAACAAGTAGCCGAGGCCCAAGAGGCAGTAAGCAATGAGGGAAGCGGGGCTGAAGAGGGAGGTGAGTATGACGGGGATATAAATGTACAATTTAGGGGGCGGTATCCTGCTGCTGCAAGCAAGGGTGGCCAATGTCCAATTCTTGTTGATCTCGGTGGCTATAAGATCCATCTGTTGTTAAAAGTCATGGATGACAGCGCGTTGCAGGTAGTTGATCTCTCCTTGGCAGCGAAGACATTGTAGGAGAGGATTACTTTTTCCTGCCAGAGGCTTACTGTCCAATTAAAAGGCTGATGGCTGGGGTTGGTGAGTGCAATGGGGAGTGTGAGGAAAAGAAGGGTGACGGTTTTGGACAAGAGGAGGCTTGGTGAAGTCATTATGGGAGGAAGATAAGGAGTAAAGCATAAAAGAGGATAATAAACAAAAGGCGATGGAGAGTAGAATTCGTTGGCCGAGGTTCCAATCTTCTGGTGCAGTAGCGGCTAGACAGATGGCGGAAAATATTATCAAGAAAGCAAAGGTTATGAGGAAGAAATAAAGTATTAAAGGCTGTGGGGGAAGTGAGAAGATCATTTAGAGGATAGGGTTGAGAATGGTATGTTTAAGACAGAAGCTTTGTGGTTTGTAGGAGACTGCTTTATAAACGAAGGAGAATGAGGGCAGTAAATATAGTAACGATAGATAGGAAGATGACAGTGAGGAGGAGTCTTTGTTTAAGGTTCCAATCGTCCGGCGCAACAGTGGCTAGGCCGATAGCGAGGGGTGTTGCTAAATAGACAATGGCTGCAAAGACAAAATCATCTTCTGTTTCCTTAAGAATAACTTTTCTTTAAATACTTAGTAGCATGCAATATTAGAAACCGTTTCCTAAAAGCAAGTTGGCAGGGGAGCTTGGTTGCTGTTAATCTTTCCTGTTATAAAATTACCTTTTATTATTATTATCATCAATTCAGTTTTATATATATATATTTAAGAATGCCCTTTTGGAATTAGCCATTTAATACCTTAATGTAAACTATTGAAGATAAATTTTATCTTTACAGAACACATTCCCCCACGTAAAGTTATCACAATACCTTTTACACTTGCCGCATGCAAATTAAATTTCAAGAGTTTATGAAAAATTAGCCATCTTACTTTAAGACAAAATACGTCTTTTTGCAAAACTTATTACATTTCCGTTAGCATTTTTACAAACTTTTTTTTTTGAAGGTTTTTAAAGTAACATTTATTTTTTTTCAAACTTTTAATTGTGCAATATAGAAAACTGAAAAGCACAAGAAGCAAAGAACACAAAAGTCATCCAGAATCACAAGCAGTTTAGTTTGACATAACCTTTAGGTCCTGTGTGTGTATAGACACAACGGAGCATACATTTTTATCTAGTCAAGATCTCACAGAATGTATCATGCTTTATCACACATCATGAATATTTACCAACTCACAGCCCCAAATCCATGAGCCACTTTTAACCTTTTTAATATTCATATAAGTTTTACATTCTTTATATTATCCTGTGAAGAAAAATGAGTTATTCATTTTAATCTAGGCAATAACAATTTTTTATGAAGACCTACAGTTAATTTTGTTAATTAAGACTTACAATTTTTTTAATTGTAGATATCTTATTAACATTTAAACTTATGTATTAATATAATAAACTTAAGTATTAATATAAGCGCTTATTTAATTTTTGGCCATTTGAATAGAGCTCTTTTAAAGATTTCTAGTAATTTATATTTACCATCCGGAGGTATCACAATATATGTTGACATTGAACGAACAGACAGACAAACACAGAACAATTACAACACATTAACAGAAATATATAATTTATTTACAGTTGACTCATAATTCTTACTTTCTTGGTATAGCTGCTTTTAAATCCTTTTTTATATAGCATATCATAGATTATACCCTTCAAGATTTCTTCTGGACTTCATGTTGCCTTGAGAGCACGGCGATGGGAGCCAAGGTGCGCGGTGAGTCGAGGGGTCGGAGCCGATGGGACTCCGACGGTGGTTGCGGGCCAAGAGAAGGCCCTGACGAGGGGAGGGCAGGACAACGAGCAGTGGAGCAAGGCAAAGGGTAGCAAGCACGGAGGGGAGGAGGCAGAGGTGAAGGCAGGGGTGGAGGTGCTCAGGCACGCGCTCCTGAAAGTTTTATTGGCGCCTCTTAATCATAGCGGGTCGGTATAAGCCCCCAACATGGAAGGAGAAAGCCATCCAGTGATTCTCCCAGACCGCCGTGGATCATATGAGGTCACCAAGGTTCAGGAGCAGCAATGCAGAGCGAAAAGATAGGGGTGAGAAGAGAGGAGGGCGTAGGACTGTGGTAGGGTTACTTCAGACGTGCAAGCATGCACTCCCGAGAAATCCAAGGCTCCTCTTAATCATAGCAGGTCAGTATAAGCCCCCGACATGGAAGGAGAAAGCCATCCAGCAATTCTCCCAGACCGCTGTGGATCATATGAGGTAGCCAAGGCTCAGGTAGCAGCAATGTTGCACGAGAGAAGTCTCAAGGTGAGAAGAGAGGAGGGGGGGCCACCAGGTTATGGAGTGAGGCTGTGGTGGGGTTGCCTTGCCCCACGTTGTGCTGTGGTGGGGTTGCTTTGCCCCACGTTGGGCGCCAGCTGCGACGGTTTGCTCGGTCGGTAGAGGTGGGGTCTGGCTGCGGATGAGGGGTCGGTCCAGCTCTGGATGAGGGGTCGGTCCCGCTTGGGACGAGGGGTCATTCCCACTTGGGATGAGGGGTCGGTCCGGCAGCAGACGAGGGATCGGTCTCACAAGGGGTTGCGCGGTTTGGCTGATGGGGTCGCCCGACGAAGCCGGCGACGAAGGGGTCGCCCGGTGAAGCCGGCGATGAAGGGGTCGCCCGGAGAAGCCGGCGATGAAGGGGTTGCCCGGAGAAGCAGGCGATGAACTGGGGACAAGGGAGGCCAGGCCCTTGTCGGGGGCTCTCAGGACTGGAGGGCGCACGGCAGAAGAACTACCGCGGAGACAAGGTAAACACGCAAGTCCACTTTATTGAGGGAGAGGCAACAGTTTTATAGGGGCTGGGGAAGGCTGATTGGTTGAAGCCACGCCCTGTTCTGATTGGTTGCCAGAGAAAGGTCAGTGGGCGGTACCGGATGGGGGAGGGGTGGTGGTTAGGGATTGGCTGTCGCTGTTGCTGGGGGAAGGGGCAGGGTTTAGGGATTGGTGGCTGCTGTTGCTGGGGTGGAGGGCAGACTTGAGTTTTCCGCCCACGCCTGGCTGTTGCCGCTGTTGGGGGAAGGGAAAAGGGCAGACTGGATTTTTTCGCCCACGCCTGGCTGTTGCTGCTGTCGGGGGAGGGGAAAGGGCAGACTGGAATTTTCCGCCCTGTGCCTGCACAGGAAGAAAGAAGAAGAAGGATGCCGCCCTACAGGCATCGTGTGGCGCCATCCGGGAGGAGGGGCGGCCGCGGAAGCATGGCCGCTGAGAAGGGGAGACCCGAGGGCACTCTGCGCCCATGCTGAGCTCCCTTCAGGGGTGGCGGTGAGTCCGACCAGCCACCCTATTATGGGGGCAGTGGCTTGGCCTGCCGCGGCCGCTCCCCCGCCATGCCAGCAAACCACACTTCAGCCCGACGGGTGACCGCAACACAACAAAAAGAAACACAGATTCCCATGCAGCTGACAACAACAGTAGTGGACAAAGAAGATGCAGCAAATAGCCACAGAGAACAGACAACCCAGATGGAGGGTGGGGGGTGGGGGGGGAAGGGGAGAGAAATAAATAAATAAAATCTTAAAAAAAAGAGATAACAATAGTAAAATGTTCTCAAATATTACATTTTTCTGTTGTGAGATCCAGTTCCATTCTACATGTTTTGTTACACAGAATTCTTCTCTTTTTATACTTTAATATAGCATTTAAAAATTTAATTGATGAGTTGTAAATCCCTTTCATTAAAAATTTTAGATATAGTAAATATGAAAGAATTGCTCTTTGAAACACCTACATGTTCATTTTGCTCTGAAGGTTCTATAACATATTAATATTTGTTCATGTATCCATCCTACCTTCCATCAATGCAATCAGTCTTTTTATTCTATTTTAACTTATCATATAAAATTATGTTGCAAATGTAAGTAATCCTCATCCATAAACACATCCTGATACATATAATAAAATGAATATAATTGTTTTAATATATTTTTCTTTTTGTTTCTGACATATTTTACAAAAATGTAAAAGTATGAAACTTAAATTGATATTATTCAATGAAATTTGAAAATCTCTGTAACTCATATCCTTAAAATGGAATGACAAACTAACATCAGCAAATATCTTTCCCTTGACTCTTGGCATATTTGCTGTTCTAAATTCTTTTTATAATCACTCTTTCAAGGCATTTTCATACTGAAATTATTTTGAGATTCTTCCATGTACTTGCATGTATCAGTACTGCTGTTCTTTAAATTGAGAAATATTATATTATAAATATAAATATTACACTTCCTAAATGTAACACTTTGTTAATCATGGTCCCTTGATGAACAGCTGTGCTTTATCCAATTTTTAGTTGTTATGAATAAAGCTGGGAGGACAATTTTGTACAAGTATATCTGGATATTAGGTTTTTTTCACATCAGATAAGTAATGAAGTGCAAATTCTCAGGTCCATAGGTTTGATAATTACTTTTATAAGAAACTGGTTGACATTTGCAAGAAGTTCATGACATCTCACTCTATAAAATTCATGAGAGGTAGGGTTGTGCAGTATCATCATTGTGTCATGATTTTGTCATAATTGTTAATTTAAACATTTTAGAAGCATTTAATAAAATGTCATTGTGGGTTTTTTTGTACCATTCCCCTTGAGAATATACCAAAATGGATGATATATGGAACCATTACACAAGACTCCATGATTTTAGAAGTTCTTTGCACTATGTTCTATGACCACAATGGAATTAAAGTAGATTTCAACACCATCCAATATTCTGTATATTAAACAACAAATATTTGAACAGACTGTGATTAAAAAAATAACTCAGAAGGAAATTTTAAAATACATTCAATTGAACAATGATGAAATTGCAATATATAATATTTGGTGGAAGAAAAATAAAACACTGTGATAAGAAAATTTTAAAATTTTGAGTACTGGTCATGGAAAGGAAAATGGTCTAAAGACAATTGCTAATATTTAAAACTCAAGAAACCAGGAAAAGAAGAGCAAAAGGATCATCCATGATGTAGAAAGAAGAAAATAGTAAAGGTAAAGGGTAGAAAACATTGATAAACAGATGAACCACAAGAAAATGTAAAGAAAGGAAAAAAAATATTTCAAAACATCATACAAGCTAACTCCAACCTAGAGCTATCAAGTATCAAAGAGAATATAAACAAATTTCCAATATAGGAATGAAATGTGGGTTATTAGTGATGGAATCAGTATCTAGACTAGGGTGAGATATAGCAGTAAATGATATTAGGGTTTTCCTTTAGTGCACCAGATATTGTTTATACTATGTGTTTTAGTTTCCTTGGCAGCTCAAGCAAATAATATGCAATGTGTTTGCTCAAAAAATAAGATTAACTTACAATTTTGAGATTAGGAAAAAGTATAAATCAAGGCATCATCAAAGCAATGCTTTCTAACTTGAAATCTGTGTTCTGCAGCTCGCTTCCAATAATCCTTGATCCCAGGTTCCTATGTCACATGTCAATGGACACAATTGCTTTTCCTTTCCTACACCTACAACTTACTGGTTCTGTTGACCTTCAATTCTTGCTTCCTAGGGTTTTTCCTTTATCTGTCTGAATTTCATTCTCCTTATATAGGACTCCTGTAATATGATTGTCTTTTCCTGATTGGGTTGGGCCACACCTTCACTGAATAACATCATCAAGAGATTCTGCTTACAACTGATTCATACCGACAGGAATTGATTGCTTAAGAACATGCTTTTCTGTGTGGTACATAGCTTCAAACCATCATACTATGCTATGCACTTTCCCCAGAAATATGACATAAAAAAAAATCCTTTTATAAATAGAAGGAATTTTATTATTCTTACCCAAAGGAAGAATCCTGAATTTATGCATGATTGTCTGTCAACCCAAAACATTTCTAATGAAGAAAAATATAAAAAAATAAAATAAAAATAAATAGAAAATGAGACCATTGAAAATCTTTGTATCTTTCTGCCTGGGAGATGCCTTGCTGTTGCTATTTTCTATAGTATTATCTGAGCACATAATTGACAATGAAGCCCCTAAGGCTTCAATTCACAAAAGCTGCCTTGAGTTTCCCCCTGACAATATACTCATATTCTCGTTTAATATAGAAGACCCTTCAGATATTTTAAATCTGCTAATAGCTGACTGCTGACTGTTCCTGACATTAACAGGACAAGGCTAAAACAGAATATTTATCAAACTCTAAAGCATTATACCTGTTTTCTGAGTTACATAATCTTTCCCACTCTCACAGTCTCTTTTTTCCCCTTATTTTTAAGGTGATCAACATCAACCCCTCTTTCTACTTCCAGATGTAATATTGGCCTAAGTCTTCTTTACCCATTCTATAGGCAGTATTTTTTATATGTTCTCTTCCAAAATTATTAATTCATAAGTACCTTATCATTGTCTTTATCACAGATGTTTATAAGTTTTTTATTGTATGTATAGTTATTTTACTATTTCATTTTCAGAATAAGTGGGGTATAGTATTGATCATGGATGAAAACACAACTGAATATTTTAAGGAAAGGTATTAAATGAAAATGCTTGTATTATGTGTTTGAACATATAAGAAAATAGGAGAAATGTGGTGGGATAGCAGTCATTTGATTCTCAAAACCCCCAAGGCTTCATACTTGTCCTGAAGTATTTATTTTCCATTTTTTCCCTTCATTAACATATTACAGTCATGGCTTCAGCGTTGGTTGATCTCCATGTTCCAGGTTAGAAATATGACCCTACCCATCCTTCTAGAAACTATGAAATATAGGATATAAATTTGTCAGAGCTATAAGCCAAAAAATATACTGGTGATCTAGTGGATAGATAAAACTCTGTTATAAGGTCAATTACAACCCTTTAGCCACTATTTATGCTATGAATGGGTATTAATTCCTTAGTAGGACCAAGAGCTCACATGGAGCTTCTTCTCAAATACTGAGAAGTTGAGAAACAAGACCTTGTTCCAGAAGCATAGCAATGATGCAAGTTTATTCTACAGGATACAGAAAATAAAGCTATAATTTTAGAAATGTAAATAGATGGAGTGAGCCCCTTGTAAGGGAGTAAGTAGAATATTTAGCAGTAACATTTTCCCTTTTGTTATAGGTGTTGCAACAATTTGTGACCACTAATATCAATGGTGAAGAACAGCAAACATTTGTTTGTTACTAACAATTCATACCTATTGTGTGTTGCCTATACACATCTTAATTTTTTAACCAAGTATCCTTAGGTTGTTTTTATTAATCTTAATATGTTAATCTTCTTTCTTATATGAGATAAATAATGGTCTATCACTGCATTGACATAAAGCTTCTAACAGACAAAAACAAGAGAAATGACGATGGAAGGAAACAGAATTTAAGAGCTAGAACAAGTTTGCTACAGTCTGTTTTCTATTTGACATTTGGGTTGTTGCTCTGCCTACTTGAGTACAGAGTGAAGAGATGTACTGAATACATAATTGACATGAATCCTAAGTGATAAGTACATCTACATTGAAAATTGGGGATTCACTTGAGTATAGCATAGCCTCAGCCAAATAATGCAATGAGGTGTTTTGTAACTTATGTAAGAAATATTTGTCTACCCTGAGGTCATGAGAACATGCTACAATCAAATCACATAAATTCATGGAGTTTTAATATAAATTATATAGCAATTTGATATTATTTATGAATTCCAAAAATAGACATTGAATTGTGTTTGTAAACTTGTCTATTCCTCTGGGTGTGTTAGACTGAATTAGACTCAGAGGTTTCACTTCTATTTTATTAATCAAAGTTAGGGCTTTTATTGATCACATCATTAGGGCAACTCAGTTTGATTCCCTACTTACAGCCAGCCTACAGCTATGGGCTATATAAACAAATGCTCAGTCAAAGACAGGGAAGTAAATATACAGAGAAGAACACAGAAGGAGAGAGACAGCTCATTAGACATAACAAAGGTCACATGAAGAGAGATGAGCCTCATAGTCTAAGTTGACCTTGTGAAGAGACATAGCAGCTAAGCCTGATTAAAAAAACAGCCCAGAGGAGAGAGACAAGCCTTATGCCAGCCTACAGCTGAGATAAGAAGAAGCTGAGATCATGGAGTCTTAAGAGGAAGAAGGAAGGCTGATCCCTCACAGATATCACCTGCCATCTTGTTTCAACACATGGCCAATGACTGGGTGAGAAAGTACATCTTATGGTACCTTGAGTTGGACTCTTTAGGGCCTTGTGACTGTAAGCTTCTAACCCAAATAAATACCCTTTGTAAAAGCCAACGGAGTTCTGGTACTTCACATCAGCACTCCTTTGGCTGACTAATACAAATTGTATTTGTAGGGAAGCAGACTTGGCCCAGTGCATAGGGCATCCATCTACCACATGGGAGGTCCGCAGTTCAAACCCTGGGCCTCCTTGACACGTGTGGAGCTGGCCCATGTGCAGTGCTGATGCATGCAAGGAGTTGCCATGCCACACAGGGGTGCCCCCTGCATTGAGGAGCCCCACGTGCAAGGAGTGCACCCTATAAGGAGAGCTGCCCAGTGCCAAAGAAAGTGCAGCTTGCCCAGGAATGGCACTGCCCACACGGAGAGCTGATGCAACAACAACAAAAACACAGATTCCCTTGCTGCTGACAACAGAAGCAGACAAAAAGAACATGCAGCAAATGGACACAGAGAACAGACAACCGGGGTGGGGGCGGGAAAGGGAGAGAAATAAATAAAATAAATCTTTAAAAAAAACAAATTGTATTTGTAAAAATGATAATTAAAATGGAAATCATTTTATTTTCTTCATGACTAAAAGTCTTCTAGGAAAGCACAAAGAAATTGTTTAAGATGTGGATTTTTTAAAGTAGATATTTTTTTCTTCAAAACGGATAGATCTTGTAGATAAATAAGACAAGACAGAATTTTATAAATAATATTACTTAATTATGTGGAATGAAGATTTTATAGCAGTAAATACCAAAAGGCACATTTGACTTAGAAACTGTGTATTTACTGAAGTGGTACGTTATAAGTCGTGACTGTTTTGTATGAATTTTTAACTAGAGAAATGTTGCACTTTTGTGATAATGAACATTTATGTAGTTAGAATCAATATATTTGAGAAATCATGGCCAAATATAACTCAGTTGTTTGACAATAATCTCAAGGAAATATAAATTGATGGATATTTTGTTGAACAAAGCTTTATATACCAAATGGATATTATTAATTGCAAAAAAAAAAGAATCTACTATATTCAAAACCACACTTAGTGCTTAACACATAATTAGACAATTTAACTTAATGAAAATGCCCCAGAATCCTAGAAGTTGAACTGTTCCTCTTCTTTTCTTAATCTTTTCTTCCACCTTACAGGTAATATCACTCTCACTGGAAATGCAACGTCATAGCATGAATGCCGAAATTAAATACTTAAAGTCTTATTGATAAAATTATTCAGAACATTACCTACCTGTTCTGAAGTTCTCCTCTCTGCAATATCCTTCCCTTTTTTTTCTTTCTTTTTTTAAGAAGATACATAGATTACATAAATGTTCCATAAAAAATATAAGGGATTTCCATAGACTTGCTCCCATACCTCCCACATTTTCCCACATTAACAACATCCTGCATTAGTGTGGTAGATTCATTGCAAATGAGGAACACATTTTGCAACATTGCCACCAAGAATGGATTAAAGTTTACATTGTAGTTAACACTCTCTCATGCACAATTTTGTCGGTTATGGCAAGATATATAAAGGCCTGTATCTATCATTGGAACTGCACTCAGGACAAATCCCAAGTTCCAAAAATGCTCCTATATTACACCTATATTTTGCTTTCCCTGTCCTCAGAACCTCCAGTGGTCATTGCCTCCACATCAATGATATTATTTCTTCCATTGCTAAAATCACAGTGTCTATAGTGGAATACAAGTAAGTCTACCCCATTTCCCAATCCTGAGGATACTGGGATGGTGATGTTCACTTAAACTTTAAGTGAGAGGCGGCTGTGATTCCAAAGGGCTGGTGGAGAAACTCTCCTGCTTAAAATTGTAGATACTTTTGGCTCCTTGGTATGGTAGTTGTCCTGGGTGAGAACAATGAACTGAAAAGTAAGTGCGGCAACTACACTGAGAGCCAGGGCCCAGCTGGCACATGGACAGCACAAAGATTCAAGTCCCCTGGACTTACACTTAACAAGTGCAGTACTGATTTTAGGCTCAAATAGAAGGACAGAAGAACCATGTGTAGGGAAACCACAACTGAGTCCAACTCTGTCACACTGGGGAACACAAACTTCAATGTAGGTTCCACTGGCTATCTGCCCTGACTATAGTGTCTGGATGTTTCTAGAGCCCTTAGGAGACTCCTATTTGTGTTACTATCTGCTTTGGCAATGAGATCCTGCTGAGAGATGCACAAGTTCAACCTCTGGAATAACCTCCTGACTCACCCTGAAGTCTACCAGCCATATAAACTAATCTGTTCCTACTTTTCCCCTTTTTGGTCAAGATCCTTCCCCAGTTGCATCACCAGTTGGTACCTGGTGGCAATCCCTCAGTGCCAGGGAGTCTCATGTCCCATGCTAAGGGGAAGGCAATGCATTCATATATTGAGTTTTGCCTAGAGACCACACTTAAGCAACAAGGAATCTCCCAGGAGACAACTCTCAGGCAGCCTCTAATACTAGGCTAAGTTTCAATTCCAAAAACAAACATTCATAACCACAGTCATCAATATCAAGGACCAATCAATGAACCACCACCTCACCAGTCATTGTCTCTGTACTTTGAAGACACCCACTGCTCCATCAGAGAATATGAGATGTCCAATTCCCATCAGAGCTCCCCAGGATGGGAATTGGACATTTCCTTGACTTATTGTATGACTTTCCAACAACATGACAGTGTCCCATGAACACGTGAACACATATACATGCCTTATATGTATTCCCATCTGAGCTTCCTCCCATGCATCCTCCAACAATGACACCCTGCACCCCCACCACAGCCACACTACCTCTGTGATCCAAAACCTTCTCAAAAATGAAGTCAATAATACACCCAAATATAATTAAAAATAAAATAAAATAATTATTTTAAAAATAAGGAATAAAATACAAAAATTTTTTGAATAAAAATTTAAAAATTTGGGATAATAAAACATGAAAAAGTATTTTAATTTTTTTCACATTTTGCCTTTCATCAGTGTAAGATCAGTTGTTCTATATGTACAGTGACATTTTCTTCCATTTATTCCTCCAGTGTCTTACTTTTTCCATTCTGTCCTCAAAGAAGTTTCAGGCCACAGAAAAGCTATGCATCAAATACAGGGGACTCCCATATACCCAACATCCTCCCCTTTTATCCCCAATCAATAACATCTTATATGTGAATGGCATGTTTGCCACCACCAATGCACAAATATTGACACATAGTCACCAACCATAGTCAATGGTCCACATTATGGTCTACACTCTGGACCATATAATTATGGATACCATAAAGTATCCATCATAGCAAGACCATGTAGAATACTTCCATCACCCCCAACATGTCCCCATTCCATCTGTTCTACTCCTCCTTCACTCTCCCCCTGGGACCCATGGCAATCACCAAACTTCACTACCTGAAGGACAAAATTCAGTTACTTGCAACAACACTTAGGGCTTGACATATTGTTCTGACCTCCTCTATTAGGCACCATGCATGCTCCCAAGAGACTCCCACCCTTCCATTTGAGAACATAGCAGGCCTTCTAATAAGGGCTTTTGTGTCCCAATTCATTAATAACAAACCTGACCAGATGACATTCTTTTGACAATAAAATGTGAGTAAAACTTAGGAGTGTGGGTTTAAGATCTAATATATGTGTATTTGTTTAGCATATATATTTATTATAGCATGAAAAAAGAACCATCCCATAAACAGGGAGCTTCAACAGCCTGGTTATAGAAGGAATGGAGAAAAGCCATAGTCAAAACAAAAGGGATGTATGTCATAATTTTTAAATTATCTGTGTCACTCTCAACTCCAAAACTTTATTTCTGGTTACTGCATTTTGACCTGTTTTTTGTTTTCAATTGATATAATACCATTTTGTCAAATCAGTTCTACATACTTGTACATACACACACCAGTGATACATAAGCATTTCCCTTGCCATTTTCATGAACATTTGAGGAATCCAGACTTAAATTTTCCAATCTACTGACCCAGACAACTTTCTAGCAAACAGAAGACATGGAAGAGACCATCATTTACTAGTCCTCTTCAACACCTAGAGTTAATTATGTGTACAATTTGGAAAAATTTTCTGCTTTCCCTGAAATGACACAGCATGGCAGCTTTCTGAATGTTCTCATCAAGTACAGCTCTGCTTATTGTGTCACTAGATTAGTGCTGAGTAGCTGAATATTCCTGGTGAATAAATGGATTCCCTGGTGAATTTTTCATCACCATATTAATGTCATTTTAGGTAATGACCTTAAATGGGTAAAATGGAGCACATATAAGAGAGAGAATAAATTGCAAAAGTTTCAGAAAACTAAGAATTAAGTAGGAAAATAAGAAACAAAGTATTTATATTAAAACAGATTATTAACTGTGGCACTTTGAGATAATTTTATGAATACCAAAGAAAGAAAGGTTATGTTCAGAAACTAATCTGTTCACTGGGCATGAGACCCTTTGTTTGAATTAAATTCAAGTTAAGGGGCCTTTGATTAGAATGCCTGTTAAGATTAGAGCTTTTTGGTTCAACCAGGTCAGTAAGGCATGACTCAGGTTGAGGCCCTGGCCTTTTGCTGCGTCTTATATAAAAGGACACTCATTCAAGAAGACACATGGAAGAGAGAATTTTTCAGCCATGTGACAGAAAGGAGAAAGCTGAAACAGCTAAAAAGATGAACGATTTTTCCTGATATTTTCAGCTGGCCTTGGGAAGAGCTGAGTCTTATATAGGAAGCCCTGAGAGCAAGCTCTATGCCAGCCTGCAGCTGAAATCTGGAGGAAGCAGAGTCTCAAAAGAAAGAGGAAGCCCAGAGGGGAAGGCAGAGACCAGCCAGAGATGGACAACCATCACGTTTCAGCACATGGCAGCTGACTTTGGTGAGAAAACAACTTTGGTCAGTTGGGCTTTTTATGGCTTTGTAATGTAAGCCTTTTACCACAAATAAATACCCTTTATAAATATGGAACATTTTCTGGTACTTTGCATCAACAGCCCATTAGCAGACTAATATAGTTTTCAGTTTTGTTGTAAAAATGATTTTCAGCAGGAAAGTACTTCTTTAGATGATGTTTTAACCAATGATGGTGTTTGTTTCTAGAACATGCACTTTAGAAGAACTCACTATCCAGTTGTGACCCTTGATGGCCTTTAGTAAATCACAGCTTCTTGACTGTATTGAGATCTAATGGCTTTTAAGCTAAAAAAAAAACTGTCCTTATTACCAACAATGAAGCACTACAGGAGGCAACGGTGGCACAGTGTTTGAATGTTACAAAAGTGTCACTCAGATACATTTTCAAATGTAATGTTATATGAGATGATCATATGATGTGTACAAACTATAGTGAAATGTACCAGTGGTAGTTATAGTGTAAAGTCTTTAATTCACAACATGTATAACAAAAGAATCAAATACCTAGGAATAAACTTAATTAAAGATGTAAAGGACTTGTACACAGAAAACTACACATTGTTAGAGGAAATCAAAGAAGACACAAATGAATGGAAGAATATTTCTTGTTCATTAATTGGAAGACTAAACAATATTGAATCTGCCCCACCCAAATTGATTTACAGATTGAATGCAATCCCTATAAAAATTACAACATTTCTTTTCAATGAATTGGAAAAGCTAGATATGAAATTTATTTGGAAGGGAAAGGATTCCTGAATATTCAAAAAAGCTATTGTGAAAGAAAAAACAAAATTGGAGGAATCAAGCTACCTGAATTAAAACACACTATGGTCAACTACCATACCAGGGAACTGAGAGCGTCTACAACTGCAAGCAGAAGAATCCCATCCATCAGCCATGTGGGATCTAAGCCCACTCTTGATTTAGAGGTGGAGTGGATATTGCCATTCCAGGGTCCTCAGGATGGAGGAATAAAATATGGATTAGAGTGGACTTACTGGTATTCTACTATAGAATTATTGTGACTCTAGCAGTGGAAGAAACTGTATCATTGATATGAAGACAGTGGCCATGGGAGTTGCTGAGGGCAGGGAGAGGGAAGAAGAAATGTGATGTGCGGATATTTCTGGGACTTGGAGTTGAAATGAAATATGATTCAGTATTCCCACTTCAGGGTATATACCCAGAAGAATTGAAAGCAGGGACATGAACAGATATGAGTTCACCAATTGTTCATAGTGTCATTATTCACTATTGCCAAGAGTTGGAAGCAACCCAAGTGTCCATCATCAGATGACTAGCTAAGCAAATTGTGGTTTATGCATACAATGAAATATTACTTTCATGTAAGAAATAATGACAACATCAATGAATCTTGAAGACCTTAGGTTGAGTGAAATAAGTCAGTCTGCTAAAAGAAACTGAAGAAGTTTTAAAGAAATGAAAGGTTGGACATTCACTGTTCATGGACTGGAAGACTAAATATCATTAAAATGTCAATTCTACCCAAACTGATTTACAGATTCAAAGCAATCCCAACAAAAATCCCATCAGTCTTTTTTTTCCCAGAAATCAAAAAGCCAATGAACAAATTTATTTGGTAGATTAAGGGCCACCAGATAGCCAAAATGAAAAAGAAGAACAAAGTTGGAGGACTCTCACTTCCTGACTTTAAAGCATATTACTTAACTACAGTGGTAAAAAACAAACAAAACAACAACAGCATGATACTACTGTAAGGAAAGACAGAATGACCAATGAAGCTGAAGTGAGAACTCAGAGACTGACCTTCACATCTACAGCCAAGTGATTTTTGACAAGGCTGTTAAGTCCAACCAGCTCAGCCAGAACAGTCTATTCAAAATGGTGCTGGGAGACCTGGACACCCATATCCAAAAAAAAAAAAAAAAAAAAAAAAAAAAAAAAGACCCCTATCTCACACCTTATAAAATAATTAACTAAAATGGATCAAAGACCTAAATATAAAAACACTTTTAAAAACTCTGAGAAAATGGAAGTAAACATCTTCAAGATCTTGTGGTAGGCAGTAGTTTCTTAAACCTTATGAGCAACAAAAGAAAAAAAAATAGATAAATGAGACCTCCTCAAAATTCAACACTTTTGCATCTCAAAGGACTTTGTGCAAAGGATGAAAATGCAGCTGACTCAATGGGAAAAAAGGTTTGCAATCACATATCTGATAAGGGGCCAATATTCATGATATATAAAGAGATCATACAACTCAACAATAAAAAGACAAACTATGTGATTAAAAAATGGGCAAAAGACTTGAAAACTACTGGGAAGCAGACTTGGTCTGGTGGTTAGGGCATCCATCTACCACATGGGAGGTCAAACCCCGGGCCTCCTTGACCTGCATGGAGTTGGCCCATGCACAGTGCTGATGCACGCAAGGAGTGCTGTGCCACGCAGGGGTGTCCCCACATAGGGGAGCCCCATGTGCAAGGAGTGTGCCCCATAAGGAGAGCTGCCCAGCATGAAAGAAAGTGCAGCCTGCCCAGGAATGGCACCACCCACATGGAGAGCTGACACAACAAGATTATGCAACAAAAAGAAACACAGATTCCTGTGCCACTGACAACAACAGACACGGACAAAGAAGACACAGCAAATAGACACATAGAACAGACAACCAGGTTGGGGGGGGGAAGGGAGAGAAATAAATAAATCTTTAAAAAAAAGACTTGAAAACTGTTCAAAGAAGAAATTCAAATGGTGCAGAAACACGTGAAATTTGTATAATTTTCAAAAGATAATTTTCAAAAGTGGAAATGGGCAGGGAAATGGAAGAGGTGTGGTATGGGGGCATTTTTGGAACTTGGAGTTGTCCTGAATGATATTGCAGGGATGGATGTAGGACATTATATATCCTGCCATAACCCACTGAATGGAGTGGGAGAGAGTGTAAACTACAATGTAAGCAATAATCTATGCTGTGTAGCAGTGGTCCAAAATATATTCATCAAATGTAATGAATGTGTCACACTGATAAAAGAGGTTGTTGATGTGGAAGAGTGGGGATGAATGCAGAGTGGGGGTATATGGCAACCTCTTATATTTTTAACATAAAATTTTGTGTGATATATGTATCTTTAAAAAAATAATTAAAAAATGTTATTGTAAAAAAAAGTGCCTGATAAAATGATCAGCATCACTAGCATTAGGGAAATGAAAATCAAGATGATATCACCGAGATAACATCTTAAAACTACAGATGGTCAACTATTAAAAAAGTAAATAAAAGAGAACTTCAACTGTTGGAGAGGATGCAGAGGAGAGGAAAAACTCACACTGCTTGTGGGAATGTAGAATGTGCAGTTATTGTGGAGGACAGTTTGATAGTTCCTCAGGAAGCTAACTATAGAAATGTTATGTGATCCAGCAGTCCTACTGCTGGGTACATATCCAGAAGAATTGAAAGCAAGGATATGAACAGTTACATACACACCAATGTTCATAGGACAGTTATTCACTGTTGCTAAAAGTTGGAATTAACTCAAGTGTCCATCAACAGAAGAATGGATAAGCAAATTGTGGTACATACATAAAATGGAATACTGCTCAGCCATAAGAAGGAATGCAGGATTAACACATGAGACAAATGGATGAATCTTCAAGGCCTTATGTTGAGTGAAATGAGTCACTCACTGAAGGACAAATATTACATGACCTCAATGAGTGATTTAAGCAAATTTAGCAGACTCACAGAGCTAGAGTCTGGAAGATAGTTTATCAGGAGACAGAAAGGTAGAAGTGTGTGGTGAGCTGATGCTCAATAAGGGTGAATGTTACAGTAAAGTGGAATGGAGAGTTTGGGCAGTGGGTTAGGGGTGATATTGGTGCAGTGATGTGAAGGAGGTTGACAGTGCTGAAAAGTGAGGGGGAGGACAGTAGGTGTTTGAGTTGTTCTAGTCAAGAAATTATGGAAGGCTGGAGGAAGGAACAGGTGAATGCTGGGGCTATGTATGTCTGTGGTTAAAACTGAAATGGTGTGAATGTTCTTTTGCTAATTATGGCAGCAGAGGGTCAATACTGCTGGTTGTTGGAGCTGTGGCATATATGGGATAGGGCCCACCTGGCATATGCTTCTGTGGAATATGAAAATGTTCATTTTATTATAGTATGTTATCTCAGTGGGTGGAGAACTACAAAATAAACAAAAAATTATTAAACTGGGAATGCTGCTATGTTCTCAATTAGAGGGGAAAGAACATCTTAAGAATATAGGCAGCACCAAAAAAAAAGAATAGACAAATAATCAAGTCATCGATATTAATGCATGCAGCTATGAACATTATTCTTCAAATACTGAAACTTAGTTTATGAACTAAGTTTTAAATTTTGAAGGTAGGGTGAAAGAAGAATAGAATAGATGGAACATATGCCATTTTTATTGCATTGGAATTGTTCTGCATGATCTGTCATTGATGGATTCAGGTCATTATAACTTTTGTCAAAACCTATAAAAGTGTACAGAAGAAAATGTAATCCATAATGCAAATCATTGGCCATGGTTAGTAGCAAAGCTTCAATATTTGTTCATCAATTTTAATAAATGTATGGTACTCATGTAAGATGTTATCAATAGGGGAAAATGTGAAAAGGGGAGAAGGTTGAGTATAGGGGAATTATCTACGTATTCTGGTTGACTTTTCTGTAACTTAAAGCTTCTTTGAAAATAAAGGCAAAAAATTACAGAGGGAACATACAGAAAAAATTGTCACTATACATGAAATATATCTTCAGGTGATGAAAACACAATGAAAAATTATTTTTATATTATTTTATTTTTGTGTTTTATTGGTTTTATTACTATTATTTATTATTATTTTTATTCATTTAATTTTGACTTTGTAATTGGGTGCTTTTGCAATGCAGAAAGGTCACAACTGTGGCAGTGGATTATCACTGCTGTGGGGAGTCATTGATGGGGGAATGTGTGGGAAAGGTGCACCTGGGGCATGCTGTTATGGGATAAGAATATATTCAAGTGGTCATGGGGTGTTGTCTCAGTGGATGGAGACCCAATAAATAACCAAAAGCAAATTGAATTCCCATCCAAGGAAGTCCTGATACATTCTCTAATAGAGTGGCAAGAATCCCTAGAGTACATGGGCAGTACCGAGCAAAGGAGGAGAGGCCAATATACCAGGTTTTTGGTACTGACACTTACACTTATGAATCTCATTATTTTAAAATTGAATCTGAACCTAGTATTATATAATGCCTGAGTTACCTCCTGAAAGCCTCCTTATTGCTGAAATGTAGCCAAGTATAACACCCTTTCTTAATAAAGACATATGTAAGATAGGAATAGAAAGAAGCTTTCTCAGTGTGGGCAAATGCCTGTATGAAAAATCTACAGCTACCTTTGTACTCAATGGTGAAAGTCAGAAAGCTTTCCTGCCAAGATCAGGAACAAGACAATGATGTCCACTGTCACCACAGTTATTCAATATTGTGCTAGAAATTCTAGTTTGAATAATTAGGCTACATAAAGAAATAAAAAGCACCCAAAGAAGGATGGAAGTGTGTGATCACCGCTCGGGCTGAAGTGTGGTTTGCTGGCCTGGCAGGGGAGCGGCCGCGGTAGGCCTAATTCCGCTGCCCCCATAATAGGGTGGTTGGTCAGGCCCACCGCCACCCCTGAAGGAAGCTCGGCATGGGCGCAGAGTGCCCTCGGGTCTCCCCTTCTCAGCAGCCATGCTTCCGCAGCCGCCCCTCCTCCCAGATGGCGCCACCCGATGCCTTGTGGGGTGGCACCCTTCTTCTTCCTTCTCCCTGCGCAGGCGCAGGGCAGAAAATTCCAGTCTGCCCTTTTCCCCTCCCCCGATAGCAGCAACAGCCAGGCGTGGGCGGAAAAGTCCAGTCTGCCCTTTTCCCTCCCCCCGACAGCAGCAACAGCCAGGCGTGGGCGGGAAACTCAAGTCTGCCCTCTACCCCAGCAACAGCAGCCACCAATCACTAAACCCTGCCACTTCCCCCAGCAACAGCAGCCACTAATCACTAAACCCTGCCACTTTCCCCAGCAACAGCAACAGCCAATCCCTAATCACCACCCCTCCCCCATCCAGTACCGCCCACTGACCTTTCTCCGGCAACCAATCAGAACAGGGCATGGCTTCGACCAATCAGCCTTCCCCAGCCCCTATAAAACTGTTGCCTCTCCCTCAATAAAGTGGACTTGCGTGTTTACCTTGTCTCCATGGTAGTTCTTCTGCTGTGCGCCCTCCAGTCCTGAGAGCCCCCGTCAAGGGCCTGGCCTCCCTTGTCCCCAGTTCGTCGCCTGCTTCTCCGGGTGACCCCTTCATCGCCAGCTTCTCCGGGCGACCCCTTTGTCGCCGTCTTCGTCGGGCGACCCCGTCAGCCGAACCGCGCAACCCCTTGTGAGACCAATCCCTCGTCTGCTGCCGGACCGACCCCTAGTCCCAAGTGGGACCGACCCCTCGTCCCAAGCGGGACCGACCCCTCATCCAGAGCTGGACCGACCCCTCGTCCGCAGCCAGACCCCACCTCTACTGACCGAGCAAGCCGCCACAGTTGGCGCCCAACGTGGGGCAAGGCAACTCCACCACAGCCTACCTCCATAACCTGGCGGCCCCCCCCTCCTCTCTTCTCACCATGGGGCTTCTCTCGTGCAACATTGCTGCTACCTGAGCCTTGGCTACCTCATATGATCCACGGCAGTCTGGGAGAATCGCTGGATGGCTTTCTCCTTCCATGTCGGGGGCTTATACCGACCCGCTATGATTAAGAGGAGCCTTGGATTTCTCGGGAGCGCGCGCTTGCACATCTGAAGTGGAAAACTTGCAGTATTCTCTGATGATTTGACCCTTTAGCTAAAAAATCCAGAAAAATACACAGCAAAGCTACAAGAACAAATATGTGTGTTCAGCAAATGACAGAATACAAGATTTTAAAAATATATACATATTAAAATTTTAAAGAAATTTTAGATTACATAAATGTTGCATTAAAAAATAAAGGGAATCCCCATATGCCCCACTCCCTCCCCCTCCAACACTTTTCCACATCAACAGTATCCTTCATTAGTATGGAACATCTGTGTTACAATTGAAAACATATTGAAGCATTGTCACTTACTACAGGTTGTATGTTACATTATAGTTTATACTCTGTCCTGGGCAATTTTGTAAGTTTTGATAAAATATATAATGCCCTGTATCCACCATTACAATATCAAGTAGGACAATTCTAATGTCATGGAAATTCCCCCATATTACACCTATTTTTTCCTCTCCTTCCCCTCAGAACCTCCAATGGCCACTGCCTCCATATCAATGATAAAAGTTCTTCCATTGCTAGAATAAAAATAGGTCTATAGTAGAATAATAAGGCTATTTTAGTTCTTTGTTCATTCCTCAATTCTGAGGATTTAATTGAGAGGGGACTTAGATCCTAGGGGGCAGATGGATGGAAATATATTGCTTGCAGTTACATACTCTCTCTATTCCTTAGGATGGAAATTGTTTATCATCATTATCTTGTTAATTGTTCTGGGTGAGTCCAATGAACTGAAGAGTAAGTATCATAAATCTGCTAAGACTCAGGGCCCAAGTGGCTCAAGGATGGATCAAAGATTTAAGTCTCTTGGGCAGGCACCTATCAACTATAGTACTAACTATTGTTTAAAATAGAAGGGGTAGAAGAGCCAGATATAGGGAACACACAATGAGTCTAACGCTGCCACACTGGGGACCATAAATTCCAAGGTAAGGCCCACTGGCAGGTTGCCAAACTCCTGAGCTGTCTGCCCTGCCTATAGTGTCTGGATGTCTCTAGAGCCCACAGAAGCCCCAATATTGGAGGCAATATTTACTGTGGCAGTCAATGAGAGCCTGAGACTTGCATAAGCATAAACCGAATAATGTTAATAAGAAAATGAAATATTAATGGTTTTAAAAATAAAAAGTGAAATATAGAAGCAAAAAAATTTGAAAGGATATAATTTTTTAGACAGTTTGTATCTTTCATTACTGTGAGGTCTCTTGTAAGTACAGTGACATATTCTCCCAGTGTCTTATTTTTTCATTTTATCTTCAAAGATGCTTTAGTTTACAGAAAAGTTACATAGAAAATATAGATAATTCCCCTATACCCAATACCCTCCCCCTTTTCCACTCTCCCCTATTAATAACATTTACATGCAGATGGTTCATTTTTTACAACTGATGTACAAACATTGAATCATAGCTTCTAACCATGATCAATGGTTTATATTATAGTTTGTATTTTCAACTTTACAATTTTTATAGGTTTTGATGAAATTTAAAATGACCTATATCCATTATGGCAAGCTCATGCAGAACAATTCCAAAATCCTAAAAATGCTCTATGTTCCATCTATTCTATTCTTCCCTCCACTTGCCCTTGGGACATATGGTAAACACTAAGTTTGACTTTTTGAAGAATAACATTCATAGTTACTTGCGATAATATTGAGGGCTTGACCAGTTTGTTCATTTTCATTTATTAGGCACTGCCTATGTTCTCAAAAGACTCTTGCCCCTCTGTCTGAGGATGTAGCACAACTCCCCAGGATGGGAGTTCAATCTTTTCCATTTCATTTTATGAACCTCAACCCACTGATATAAAACACTATGACAAGATGAACACTTACATATTCTGTAGAAGCTTGCCCCAGGTGCACACTATCAAATCCCCCTCCCTGACATCCAACACACTACAGTAGTGATTCTCCCATTACATTTGCCAAAAGAGTATTGCCAACATTGTAGTTTTAACCTCAGACCTGCAAATCCCAAGTTCACCTGTTTCTTCCCCCAACCCTCCTCACATTTTCATGGATAGTCCACCTCAATCCCCCCAGTCTGCTCATAGACCAGCACTGCTGAACCCAATAGCACCACTAAACTACTGTTACACCCACTCATTGTAGATTTACAAACTTCTACCTTATCATAGATTTTGCCTATATTGGCATTGGTTCACAACCCTCTACTCCCTTGTTGTCTCCAGTTAACCCATTTTCCAGACTGTGTGTCTGTCCAGCTTGCTTAATTCACATCAGTGAGGTCATGTAATATTTTCCCTCCAGTGTCTGGCTTAATTCACTCAACATAAGATTTTCAAGATTCATCCGTTTAGTTCCATGTGTCAATACTGCTTTCCTTCTTACAGATGAGTAATATTCCATTTTATGTATATGCCACAGTTTGTTTATCCATACATCTGTTGATGGACATTTGGATTGCTTTCAACTTTTTGCAGTAGTGAATAAAGCTGCTGTGAACATTGATGTGCATACATCTGTTAGGGTCCCTGCTTTCAATTCTTCTCCATATATACCAGTAGTGGGATTGCTGGATCATATGACATTTCTATAGTTAGCTTCCTGAGGAACTGCCAAACTGTTCTCCACATTTGCTGCACCATTCTACATTCTCACCAGCAATGAATAAGTGTTCTCTTTCCTCCACATCCTCTCCAACACTTGCAGACCTCTCTTTTCTAAATAGCCTCCAGGCTAATGGATGTAAAATGATATCTCATTTTAGTTTTGATTTGCATTACCCTAATAGCTAGTGATGTTGAGCGCCTTTCATGGGCTTTTCAGTCATTTGTGTTTCAACTTTGGAAAAGTGTCTATTCAAATCACTTTCCCACTTTTTAAGTGGGTGTTTTGTCTTTTTTTTTTTTTCCAGCATGTAAGATTTCTTCATATTTGTTGGATATTAGGCCCTAATCAGACAGCTGTTCCTAAGTATTTTCTCCCATTGAGCAGGCCACATTTTCATTTCTTGAAAAAATTCCTTTCAAGTGCAAAAGTTTTTTACTTTTTAGGAGCTTCCATTTATCTATTTTTATTTTGTTGCCCATGCAATTGGTGGTAACGTTTATGAAACCATCTTCTACTACAAGTTCTTGTAGCTGTTTCCCTACATAATCTTCCAGGATCTTTATGGTCTTGGCTCTTATATTTAGATATTTGACCCACCTTGAGTTAATTTTTGTATAAGGCATGAAATGGTGATCATGTCCCATTCTTCTGGATATGGATACCCAGTTCTCCAAGTACCATTTGTTGAAGAGGCCATTTTGTCCCAGTTCAGTGGGCTTGGTGGCCTTTTCAAATATCACTTGACTGTTCATATGAGGATCTGAATCAGAACCCCCATTTCTATTCCATTGGTCATTATATCTATCCTTGTGCCAATATCTTGCAGTTTTGACCATTGTAGCTTTGCAGTATATTTTAAAGTTAGGTAATATGATTATTCTAATTTCATTTTACTTTCTCAATATGTCTTTGGTGATTAAGGTACCTTTTCTCTTCCAAATAAATTTCATAGTTAGCTTTTCCAAACCACTGAAAAATGCTGTGGTAAATTTTTTTTGGGATTGCATTAACACTGTAAGTCAGAATGGGTAAGATAGACTTTTTAATGATGTTTAATCTTCCAACCCATGAACAGGGAATGTTTTTCATTTATTCAGGTCTACTTTGCCTTCCTTTAACCATGTTGTGTCATTTTCTGCAAACCAAGTCCTTAACACCTTTAGATAAGTTTATTCCTAAGTATTTGATACTTTTCATTCTATTGTCATAGAATTTTTTCTTGAATTCCTCCTTAGATGGCTCATTATTGAGATACAGAAATGATACGATTTTTGTGCATTTTCTTATATCCTTCTACTTTATTGAACTCATTTATAAGTTCTAGAAACTTTGCTGTAGATTTCTCAAGGTTTTCTACATAGGGGATCATGTCATCTGCAAATAGTGAAATTTTTACTTCTTCCTTGCCAATGTGAATGCCTTTTATATCTTTTTCTTGCTTAAGTGCTTGAGCAAGTACTTCTAACACAATATTAAATAAGAGCAGTGACAGTGGGTATCCTTATGTTGTTCCAGTTCTTAGAAGGATAACTTTTAGGATTTCAACATTGAATATGATGTTAGTTGTGTGTTTTTCATATATACAGTTTATCATGTTGAGGAACTTTCCTGCTCCTAGCATTTAAAGTGTTTTTATCAGGAAAAGATGTGGTATTTTGTTGAGTGCTTTTTCTGCATCAATAGAGGTGATCATGTGATATTTTTTTCCTTTGATCTGTTAATGTGGTGTGTCATATTGATTGATTTACTTATGTGAGCCATCTTTGCATACCAGGGATGAAACCCACTTGGTCATGGTGTATAATTCACTTGATGTGTTGTGGAATACAATTAGCATGTGTTTTGTTGAAGACTTTTGTAGCTAGGTATGTTAGAGAGATTGGTCTATAATTTTCCTTTTTGTGTTGTCTTGTGTGTTGGAAACTGAGGCATAGTGGTCTCACAAATAGAGATGTGCAGTTTCCATGGCTACACTTTTAACATAGGAATGCAACAATTAAGACTTTCAAGTCAACAGGATAAAGCTGTCTGGGGCAGGGAGAAATACAAGCAAACACTTTGTAGTTTGAAAGAAATACTGAATCTTTGTACTCTGAGATAAGTTCTTTAATTTATGAGTATTGTTAATGTGTAGTTACACTGCTTGTTATCTCTATAGTTTGAGTATATATAATGCCACATGTAGAAAATAAAGTTGTCTGAAGAGTCATTACTTGCAGACCCCCTGATCCCAGCTTGTTTGTTCTTTCTCTTTGTTTCCTCCCCCCTTTTCTTTTCTTTCATTCCTGATACCCTTCAGGCCAAAATCTCCAACATCTGGCACCCAATGTGGCACCCAAAGAAGTCAGTGAGTCTTTCAAATCAGTATTGGGAACCATGGAAAAGACCTCATCGAGGGTCATGTGTGACATCCAAAGCAGTGTGACTCAAGTCTTCTTTTAGGTAAGTAACATTTCTGCCAAGTGTTCAGGGTAATGGGTAATTGAACTGGACATGTAGAAGAACATTCACATGTGTTAAAAAACCTTTTTGAAAGCTAGTGGGGTGCCAGTAAAAAGTTGTGAGTTAAAAGAATTGTTTGCTTTAATACAAAAGCATTGTGATTGGTTTCAGCCTCAGAGGCATAATGTTTTATATTCAAAACAGTGCAAACATGTAAAGAAAGCTTTATGAAGAGCATATTAGAAAGGGGAATCCATTCCTTTATCTGCATGGGCTTTGTGCCAGCAAATTGCTGCCACCTTAGATCTTTACAATCAGAGGAAGATGATGAAGAAGAAATTATTATATTTTCAAAACCCATAGACAAACAGAAAATGGAGGGCCATTTGAAAGAACTAAATTCTGAGCCAAAAGGTGGAGGAGAATCTCCGGCTTTATGTCTAATCCTAGTACTAATCCTTTTGTAGATAAAAAGACACCTGTCTGCTCTAATGAAATATCCAATCTACATATGTCTTATCTAGGCACTTATCCTAGCTTATATTCTGTTCAACCTACTGCACCTAATGAGCTGCTGTTTATGGCTGCCCCAACCTCAGCACCTGGAATTTTTTCAGATATAGCAGACACTTTACCCTGCGTTAAAAAGATACTTGTTTCCAGCCCCATTCCTCAAAAAACCTTAATGCACTGTTTATTGCAAAGATCTCATCAAGGGGATACTGAGGCCATGCAATTTTTATCAGCTTTTCTGGTTATATCATGGCCAACTCCATCAGATGCTAATATTCCCCAAGGAGGTGCTGAGTTCCATCATGAACCAATACCTTTAAACTATTGAAAGATTTAAAACAGGCTTGCATACAATATGGGGTTAATTCTCCATAGACATTTGACTTTTTTTTTTATTGAATTTGTAATAATATTACATTGAAAATATATATATGAGGTCCCATTCAACCCCACTCCCCCACCCCCACTCTCCCCGCCCAACAACACTCGTTCCCATCATCATGACACATCCATTGGATTTGGTAAGTACATCTTTGGGCACCTCTGCACCTCATAGACAATGGTTCACATCATGGCCCATACTCTCCTCCATTCCATCCAGTGGGCCCTGTGAGGATTTACAATGTCCGGTGATTACCTCTGAAGCACCATCCAGGGCAGCTCCATGTCCCAAAGACGCCTCCACCTCTCATCTCTTCCTGCCTTTCCCCATACCCATCGTCCACCATGTCCACTTTTCCCAATCCAATGCCACCTCTTCTATGTGGACATTGGATTGGTTGTGTCCATTGCACCTCTATGTCAAGAGGAGGCTCAGATTCCACATGGATGCTGGATGCAATCCTCCCATTTTCAGTTGTAATCACTCTAGGCTCCACGGTGTGGTGGTTGTCCTTCTTCAACTCCATCTTAGCTGAGTGTGGTAAGTCCAATAGATCAGATTGTAGGTGCTGGAGTCTGTTGAGGCTCAGGACCTGGCTATCACATTGTCAGTCCAGAGATTCAAATCCCCTAAATATATCTTAAACCCCAACATTAATTGCACCTCCAGCATCTTAGCATGAAAGTCTTATGAAGGGAGATCCCATCTGAGTCCAGATTCATCACACATAAACACCATTTCCAAAGAGGGGCCATCTGCCCTGGTAGTTAACCCCATCGGCCATGACCATAACTCCCATGGGTCTCTTTAGCCCTCAAAGGAACCAATATCTGGGGGTTGTATCTGCTTTATCTGTCTCTCTGACTCTGCTCAGTTGTGCATGAAGGCAATCCTTCTGCCAGCCTCCAGACTCTTTTTTAGAAACTCGTAGCCATATAGACTCATTTCTCCTTTCCATTTCCCCCTTACTTTAGGTCAAACAGCATTTTAAAGTCATGGTATTTTATGTAGACATGGATATTCTGCTGATCCGCATTGAACCTTCCGTATAAGGTCATTTTCCCGTTGCATCATCAGTTGGTAGTTGATAGTGGTCCCTCGTTGCCAGGGAGGCTCATCCCCGGGTGTCATGTCCCACGCTGGGGGGAAGGCATTGCATTTACATGCTGAGTTTGGCTTCGAGAGTGGCCACATTTGAGTAACATGAAGGCTGACAGGAGGAAATTCCCAGGCACAATGTTGCTCTAGGCCTTGTTCTTATTTTAGGTTTATCAGCTCACAAGCATACTCATTAGCATCAGGGGCTCACTGTTGAACCCTCACTCCCTCCCGGTCCCTGCCACTGTACCTGGGAGACTGTTGCTGCTCCCCTAGGGACCACGACAGAGCACCACTGGCCAGGAACCCAGTACCCCCCCTACTGTGGTTTTTAATTGTTGCCACTATGAGTATATCCAAACATTACCATGCACCCTGGACATATGTTCTGTACAGCTCCCTGTCAGCCATATATCACCTGTCATTGGCATCCCATACCAGTATCCCTCCATTGCCATTGTTGAAACACTCTGTGATCCAGAACTCCCCGAAATTTGAAGCCCAATATAATGTCATGGTCCCTTACTAGGGAATAGCATATAGCGATGGGTTTAAAGGATAGATAAAGAACTTGGATAAAGTTAGATAAAGAACTTAGATAAAGAATGTTGACTTGAAAAAATTCCACATCCTATCTTTTTCTTTTTTTTTTTCTCCCCCCCCCCCCCCTAATTATTCAGCTTTTCTTCACAGGAGTCCTAGACCACAGCAATGTATATATATAATATACAGCACTCCCACACATCCACCAGAAAACCTTTTCCCTTCCACAGTGATCCTCTTAAGCCCTATTCATATCATATTTACTTAAAGTGATGTACAGAGTCTGAGACATTAGCTTTCTAACAAGGTGACATCTGTGCTTACATTATGGTGCATACTTTAGGATACACAGTTCTTTACATTTTTAGTTATCCTATGTTTTACATTATGGTTTACATTATCAGTCTGTCATCTCCTATATGTTATGGTGTAATATTACATGTTTTATATCCATCCTTGTGTACTCTCAAGAAACTCCTCTCTTACCCCCTATTTACTTTGGTTCCACACATTTAACGTCCATTTTCCCTTCCACCTTGGTGCCCACAGTGACAGCCAACCTCCGTTTCCTGAGGAGCCACTTCCAGAGATAGATGGAATAGTGTTCAGGGCCTAACTTGCTCAACTGCCCCAATGCCCTGGGAGCCACCCTTTCTCTCGAGGGATACAGTTCCCTCTATTTGATGGCATTAGTCCTCCCCAGGATGTGGGTCCACCCCCTCTCTCACTATTTGGGTTTCTACCCCATGGTGTCACCCACTCTGGCAGAATGAGCATTTAGACATTCCCCAGGAGCCCGTCCTGCATCAGACCCTCCCCTCCGAGCATTCTAAACAGGTAACCCTCTTTATTATATTTTGATATGATTTTCTCGGCATTTTACTCTCCACCAACACCTGACCCTCTCCTGTGTTCGTATGCTACCCCTCCCTCCCCCCACTTTTGGGCAACGTTACCCATCCGTCCCTCCCCAGCCACCCTCAAACCCGCAAAGCCCCAACCAAAGGCAACCCCTTGCCCCCCTTTTATCTCTTCTTTGTGTTCATACTTACCACCATCTCGTCTTAAATTCCACCCCTGCAGACATCGGCTCATATCCTTCCTCCACCCTCCAATTTCCTGTAAGCCTATCATTCAGTCTCTTGCTATCTAGGGCAGCTTGTTTATTTCATATCATTGAGGTCATGTAGTATTTGTCCTTCAATGTCTGGGTTGCTTCACTCAACATAAGGTTCTCAAGATACATCTATGTTATCACATGTGTTTGTAGTGTGTTTGTTCTTACAGCCGAGTAGTATTCCATTGTGTGTATATACCACATTATATTGATCCACTCATCTGTTGATGGGCATTTGGGTTGATTCCAACTTTTGGCAATAGTAACAATGCTGCTATGAACATTGGTGTACATATATCGGTTTGTGTCCTTGTTTTCAGTTCTGCTGGGTATATACCCAGCAGTGGTATTGCTGGGTCATATGGCAAATCTATGGCTAGTTTTTTGAGAAACCTCCATACTGTCCTCCAGAATGGTTGGATCCTTCTGCATTCCCACCAGCAGTGGATGAGTGTTCCCCTTCCTTCACATCCTCTCCAGCACTTGTATTTTTCTGTTTTTTTCATAGCTGCCAATCTTATGGGTGTAAGATGGTATCTCATTGTAGTTTTGATTTGCATTTCCCTGATAGCTAGAGATTTGGAACATTTTTTCATGTGCTTTCTTGCCATTTGTATTTCTTCTTCGGAGAAGTGTCTGTTTAAGTCTTTTTCCCATTTTTTAAATGGGTTGTTTATCTTTTTATTTTCAAGATATAGGAGTTCTTTATATATGCAAGTTATAAGTTTCTTATCAGATATATGATTGCCAAATATTTTCTCCCACTGTGTGGGCTCCCTTTTTACTTTCTTGACAAACTCCTTTGAGGTGCAGAAGGCTTTAATTTTGAGGAAGTCCCATTTATCTATTAGTTCTTTTGCTGCTCGTGCTTTTGGTGAGATATTCATAAATCCATTTCCTATTACGAGGTCCTGTAGATGTTTCCCTACACTGCTTTCTAAGGTTTTTATGGTCTTGGCTCTTATATTTAGGTCTTTGATCCATCTTGAGTTGATCTTTGTATAAGGTGTGAGATGGTAATCCTCTTTCATTCTTCTACATATGGCTATCCAGTTCTCCAGACACCATTTGTTGAATAGGCCACTCTCTCCCAGTTGAGAGGGTTTGGTGGCTTTATCAAATATTATGTGGTTGTATATGTGAGGTTCTATATCACAGCTTTCAATTCGATTCCATTGGTCTATGTATCTCTCCTTATGCCAATACCATGCTGTTTTCACGACCATAGCTTTATAGTATGTTTTGAAGTCAGGTAGTGTGATTCCTCCAATTTCGTTTTTCTTTTTCAGTATGTCTTTGGCTATTCGGGGTCTCTTTCCTTTCCAAATAAATTTCATAGTTAGTTTTTCTAGTTCCTTAAAGAAGGCTGCGTTGATTTATATTGGGATTGCATTGAATGTGTAGATCAGTTTTGGTAGGATAGACATCTTAATAATGTTCAGTCTTCCTATCCATGAACAAGGAATAGTCTTCCATTTATTTAGGTCTTCTTTGATTTCCTTGAACAATCTTGTATAGTTCTCAGTGTATAAGTTCTTTACCTCTTTAGTTAAATTTATTCCTAAGTATTTGATTTTTTTATTTACTATTGTGAATGGTATTTGTTTCTTGATTTCCTCCTGATCTTGCTCATTATTGATGTACAGAAATGCTACTGATTTTTGCGCATTGATCTTATAACCTGCGACTTTACTAAACTCATTTATGAGTTCTAGAATCTTCGTTGTAGATCTCTCAGGGTTTTCTATGTATAGGATCATGTCATCTGCAAATAATGAAATTTTGACTTCTTCCTTTCCAATTTGAATGCCTTTTATTTCTGGTTCTTGCCTCAGTGCTCGAGCAAGTACTTCTAAGGCAATGTTAAATAGGAGCGGAGACAGTGGGCATCCTTGTCTTGTTCCTGAGTTTAGAGGGAAGGAGTCTAGGATTTCTCCATTGTAAACAATATTGGCTTTAGGTTTTTCATATATACTCTTTATCATGTTCAAAAAATCCCCTTGTATTCCAATCTTTTGGAGTGTTTTTATCAAGAAAGGGTGCTGTATTTTGTCAAATGCTTTTTCTGCATCAATAGATATAATCATGTGATTTTTTTCCTTCAATCTGTTTATATGGTGTATTACGTTGATTGATTTTCTTATGTTGAACCATCCTTGCATACCTGGGATGAATCCCACTTGGTCGTGGTGTATAATACGTTTAATGTGTTGTTGAATACGATTAGCAAGTATTTTGTTAAGTATTTTTGTGTCTAGGTTCATTAGAGAAATTGGTCTGTAATTTTCCTTTCTTGTGATGTCTTTGTTTGGCTTTGGTACTAGGGTAATGTTGGCATCATAGAAGGAGTTGGGTAATGTTCTTTCTGTTTGGATGTTTTGGAATAGTTTCAGCAGGATTGGTGTCAGTTCTTTCCGGAATGTTTTGTAGAATTCACCTGTGATGCCATCTGGCCCTGGGCTCTTCTTAGTTGGGAGATTTTTAATAACTGATTCTATCTCTCTGCTTGTGATTGGTTTGTTAAGATCATCAATTTCTTCTTTTGTCAATATGGGCTGCTTATGTGTTTCTAGGAATTTGTCCATTTCCTCTAGATTGTCATTTTTGTTGGAATATAGTTTTTCAAAATATCCTCTTATGATAGTCTTTATTTCTGTGGGATCAGTGGTCATATCTCCTTTCTCATTTCTTATTTTGTGTATTTGCATCTTCTCTCTTTTTTTCTTTGTTAGTGTTGCTAAAGGTTTGTCAATTTTGTTAATCTTCTCAAAAAACCAGCTCTTGGTCTTGTTTATCTGTTCAAGTGCTTTCTTATTTTCTATTTCATTTAGTTCTGCTCTTATCTTTGTTATTTCCTTCCTTCTTCTTCCTATTGGGTTACTTTGTTGTTGTTTTTCTAATTCCTTCAAATGTGTAGTTAGTTCTTCAATTTTTGCACTTTCTTCTTTTTTGATATATGAATTTATGGCTATAAACTTCCCTCTCAGTACTGCTTTTGCTGCATCCCATAAATTTTGGTATGTTGTGTTATCATTATCATTTGTTTCAAGGTAGTCATTGATTTCTTTTGAGATTTCCTCTTTGACCCACTGTTTTTCTAAGAGTGTGCTGTTTAATTTCCAAATCGTGGTGTGAAATCTGGGCTTCTGTCCCTTGCAAATCTCCAGCTTGACTCCACTGTGGTCAGAGATAATGTTTTGTATGATTTCAATCTTTCTGAATTCGTTCAGCCTTTCTTTGTGGCCTAGCATATGATCTATCTTGGAGAATGATCCATGTGCGCTTGAGAAAAATGTATATCCTGCTGTGTTTGGGTGTAGCGATCTATATATGTCTATTAGATCCAGCTCCTCTAATATACTATTCAGATGTTTTGTTTCTTTGGTGATTCTCTTTTGAGATGTTCTGTCCAGAGTTGATAGTGGTGTATTAAAATCCCCCACTATAATTGTAGATGTATCTATTCTTTCACTTAGTTTTTCCAGCGTTTGCCTGACGTATTTAGAGGCACCCTTGTTAGGGACATAGATATTTATGATTGTTCGATCTTCTTGACAGATTTTCCCTTTGACTAAAATGTAGTATCCTTCTTTGTCTCTCACAATTGTGTCACATTTAAAGTCTATTTTGTCTGATATTAATATAGCTACTCCTGCCTTTTTTTGGTTATTGTTAGCTTGTATGATTGTTTTCCAGCCATTCACTTTCAATCTCCATGCGTCTCTGGGTTTAAGATGTGTCTCTTGTAGACAGCATATGGATGGGTCATATTTCCTTATCCAATGTCCCAGTCTGAATCTTTTGATAGGTGAGTTTAATCCGTTGACATTCAGTGTTATTACTATCAAGGAATTATTTGTGTTAGCCATATTTTGATTGGATTTGTGTTTGTCATATTTTGTTTGTATATTTTTTTTGTCTTTTTTGTTGTTGTTGTTGGTCTTATACTCTCCTCCAACTTTGCCTTTCCTGTTTTTTCCTTTCTTCCTGCAGAACTCCCTTTAGAATTTCTTGAAGGGGAGGTTTCTTGTTGGTATACTCTTTCAGTTTCTGTTTGTCTGCGAATATTTTGAACTCTCCATCATGTTTGGATGCTAGTTTAGCTGGATAGAGTATTCTTGGTTGGAAATTTTTTTCCTTTAGTACCTTGACTATATCATACCACTGCCTTCTTGCCTCCATGGTTTCAGAAGAGAAATCAGCACTTAATTTAATTGAGCTTCCCTTGTATGTGATGGTTTTCTTTTCTCTTGCTGCTTTTAGGATTTTCTCTTTGTCTTGAGCATTGGATAATTTGACAAGTATATGTCTTGGGGTGGGCCTGTTGGGGTTTATGCCTTGTGGAGTGTGCTGTGCTTCTTGGATATGTATATTTGTCTCTTTCAGTAGATTTGGGAAGTTTTCAGCCATTATTTCCTGCAACACTCCTTCTGACCCCTTTCCCTTCTCTTCACCTTCTGGAATGCCTATAATACGTATGTTTGAGCGTTTTGCATTGTCATTCAGGTCCCTAAATCCTAATTGGATTTTTTCTATCTTCTTATTGACCCCTTCTACTATCTGTTTGATTTCTGATGTACTGTCTTACACATCACTAATTCTCTGCTCTGTCTCTTCTAGTCTGCTGATATTTGCTGTAAGTGTATTTTTTATTTCTTGAACTGTGGTGTTCATTCCCATCATATCTGTTATGTTTTTGCATATGTCTGCAATTTCCCCTTCAAGTGATGTCTTCATGTTGTTAACCTCTTTCATTACTGCATCAAATTTGTCGGTGATAAATATTCTGAGATCTTTCATTGCTTGTGCCAAGTTTTGCTCCCCTTCGTGATTATTGGTTTGTTGATTGGATTCAGCCATGTTTTCCTGATTATTGGTTTGGTTTGTAGATTTTTGTTGCTTTCTGGTCATCTCTTTATTTTGATGAATTTAATCAGTTTCTTAGCTTCTTTGTCTGCTCTTGGAGGTTAATTAGTTGTTATTTTTGCATAGGTGTTATATCTTCTCTTTGTCACTTTTTTCTTCTTATTCTAGTTACTTGTTGTTGGTTAAGTTCACTTTAGAGGAAAGTATTAGTGTTGGGGAAAGGCAATTGTGTAAGCAAGGGAAAAGTGTAAAGTAGTATTGGTGATGTATGTTAACAAAGCAAGAATATGAGATCTGGGAGGATGGAGATTAGATTCATGTAGATTGTATAGAGTTATAGCTGTAGGTAGAGTACCTTTTATGAAGTAGATGACTGAATATGGGAGGAATATGGTATGAACTACAAAGCTATTGTTTTCGTGAGAGAGGGAAAAAGAAAAGAAAGGTAATAGTTTCAAGAGTGGATAACAGACAGAAAACAGAACAAAGGTATTAGAAATTAAGAGTTAGACACTTTGTGGATCAAAGAACGGGAGGTGGGGGGTGGAATATAGGAGAGACAGGAGATGATAGTGGATATCAAGATGCAGGGGAAGGGGGATAGTGTAGGTAGCCTAAATCAGTTCACACAGAAATGAGGCAGTGGAGGATGGGAAAACCCAGCAAATGTGAGGTGTTCCCTGTAGCACCTATTGTATACTTCCCTCCAAATCGATGTCCAGACACCTCCGGACCAGCAAAAATCCTGAAACAATCCGGTCCCAAAGAGTCTCCAACGCCACCCAGCTGATTCCCTGCAGAAGACCCTAACAGGGATGTTCACTCAGCCGCCATCTTGCCCTATCCTCTCTAGACATTTGACTTAGTTCAGGGCATGGCTTAGGTAGATTGATTCCTTGGAACTGGGAAATGTTAGCCCATACTGTTCTTAGTCCTGCTGAATTTCTGCAATTTAAAACTTTGTGGACAAATGAGGCTAATATGACTACCTGGTGAAATGCTAATCAAGACCCTCCAGTGCTTATATCGGCAGAACAGCTATTGGGAATAGGAGCTTGGGCAGGAGTTGGCAGACAAATGCAGTGTGATGATGTAGCAATAGTTCAAGTTAGAATGTCCTGCTTAGCAGCTTGGAGAAAAATTTCAGCCCCTGGGAAACCTGTACAATCCTTTGCTAAAGTTATACAAGGAATAAATGAGACAAATGAGTTTGTAGCTAGGCTATCAGATATTATTCAAAAACCTATAGTAATTCTGGATGCTAGAGACTTGATTTTATTAACTCTTGCATTTGATCAAGCAAACAATGAATGCAAAAAAGCTATTAAAGTTAAGGCAGTGGGAGGGTCAATACAAGACTGTTTTAAAGCTTGCCAGGACATAGGTTCCACCACCCACCAGATGGCCTTATTAGCTGCAGCAATAAGGGGGGGGGCAATCAGAGACCCCTGACTAAAAGAGGAAGTTGTTTTAAATGTTGAAAATCTTGTCATTTTCAAAAGGATTGCAGGGCAAATTTTGCTTAGACACAAAATAATGGGGAAGGAAAAACCCCTTCTAAACTATGCCCTATATGTCAAAAGGGCTTTCATTGGGCTAATGAATGTAAGACTAGATTTCATAAAAATGGCTCTCTCATTTCACTGTCAGGAAACTGCTTTGTGGACCTAGCTCAAGGCCCTCAGACAAACAATATGAGCCTACAGGAAAGATACTGAGTAAGCACTGGCCAGCAGCATGCATCCCAGTTTCTGAATTAAGGTCAGCTACTCCAGGGAGTGCTGCTGTTGATTTACCTTCTACAGAAACTAAATTTATTATTCCTGCTATGGGTATGCAAACTATACTTACAAGCATAAAAGGCCCATTACTGCCTGAAACTGTTGACCTAATTGTAGGTAGGAGTAGTTTAACTATGAAAGGATTGCTAGTACAAATTGGCATTATAGATAGTGATTATAAAAAGAAATTAAGGTTATGGTGCAAGCTGTTAGTCAAGTGCAAGTTACTTTGGGGCAACATATAGCTCAGTTACTACCTGCCCTATCACAAACCTCGCACTCTTCCTTTTGCTAGAAATGGGGAATTTGGGTCTACGGGGAATGAAATTTATTGGCAAACTTTTGTAGGTGATGATTGGCCTGAAGTTACTATTACTATTAATGGAAAAGTGATTTTGGGATTAATAGACACAGGAGCTGATGTGTCCATCATTACTAAATGATATTGGCCTCAATCATGGACATCACAAAAAATCACAACAGTCTTTACTGGCATTGGCACTATGACAGATATTTATCAGAGTACCTCTATTTTTGATATATTAGGACCTGATGGGCAAAAATTTATGCTACAACCTTATGTGGCTGATGTTGGACTTAATTTATGGGACCATGATTTATTTAGTCAGTGGGGAGCTTTTGTTCACATTCCTACATTATCTGAGCAGGCAAAAGCTTTATTTTTGGATATGCAATATAACCCTAACATACATCAAAAAGGGGATTGTAGAGGACTTGGTTCTGTTACACTAAGACAGGATTCAGAGATGCAAAATTTAACATAGGGCCATTGCAATAAAGGGCATTACTATTCCCATAACCTGGCTTACAGAGGCACCAGTGTGGGTTGATCAATAGCCCCTGCCTGTGGAAAAACTCAATGCCCTTCATAGTTTAGTAAAAGAACAATTATCTCAGAAACGTATTGAGACCTCAAATGGTCCTTGGAATTCTCCAGTGTTTGTAATAAAAAAGAAATCTGGAAAATGATGAATGGTAACTGATCTAAGAGGTGTTAATAAGGTTATGAGCCCTATGGGGGCACTGCAACCAGGGATTCCACAGCCCTCTATGATTCCTAAGAATTGGTCTTTGATTATTATAGATTTGAAAGATTGTTTTCTTTACTATTCTTTTGAATCCTTCTGATAAAGAGAAATTCACCTTTTCTGTTCCTGCTAAATAATCAGTCCCCTATTTAGAGATATCAGTGGTGTGTGTTGCCTCAGCGCATGATGAACAGTCCTACCATGTGTCAATTATTCATTCATCAACCTCTACAGGTGCTAAGAAAAAGGTTTCCAAAAGCCATGATTATTCATTATATGGATGATATATTATTTGCATATTCTTCAGACGACAAGTTACAGCAACTGTTTCAGTATGCTGAAAAGGTGTTTCCTGAGTATGGGTTAGAGATTGCCCCATAAAAAGTTCAGTGGAATGCCCCCTATTGTTATCTAGGTATGCAATTGGCGAATGGATGCATATGCCCACAGAAAATACAATTGAGATATGATAAATTTAAAATCTTAAATGACTTTCAAAAACTTCTGGGGGAAGTTAATTGGATTCATCCTACTCTAGGCATTCCTAACTACATGTTGCAGAAACTTTTTCAAACTTTAGAGGGTAATCCTGCCCTCTTGAGTCTGAGGAAATTATCCTCAGAGGTAGAAAAAGAATTAAATCTCATTGAAGAATGAATTTCATAGGGACAATTGACTCAAATAGATCCAGACAAAACCATAGACTTGGTGATTTTTTCTACCCAGCAATCTCCTACAGCCTTGTTCTGGCAAGATGGCTTATTAGAATGGGTATTTATCACCAATAATAAACAAAAAAGATTGCAAAGATATTTACAATAACTTATTTCTACTATTGCTAAAGATCGATTACTGCTCATGCAACTTAAAGGGACTGATCCTGATTGAATAATATGTAGTCTAATGATGGAATTAAACATCTTTATGCTACAAATACACAATGGCAAGTTGCTATTAGTGATTTCCAGGGAATTATTGATAACCATTACCCCGCTTCTAAGCTGTTAACATTCTCACAGAGAACAACTTGGATTTTACCAAAAATAGTTAAGTCATTTCCAAATGAAAATGCACTTACCATTTTCACAGATGGTAGTAGCAATGATAAACCAGCTTATGTCACTTCTTTTACAGAAAAGGTTTGGCAAACACTGCATACTTCTGTACAGCATACAGAATTATCAGCTGTTCTCATGGTTCTACAAACGTTTAAAGAGCCTCTCAATATTATTTCTGATTCTGAATATGTTTGCTTAACTGTTGCTCAAATTGAAACTGCTAATATCTCTGTAACTGATGAGCTTTCTCAATTATTCCTACAATTGCAGGCACTCATTCATCAATGAGTAAATTCTCTATACATTACCCATATTCAATCACATTCTACTTTACCTGGCCCCTTATCTGCACATAATGCACAAGCTGATATTCTGGTAGGGTCTATACAGGATGCTGCCAAATATCATGCTTAACTCATATCAATACTAAGGGAATGCAACATGAATTTCCATCTTTAACAAAATTACAAGCACAAAATATTATAAAACATTGTTCTACCTGTGGCCCTCTCATGTCAACACCATTTGATAAGGCACTAATCCCCGAGGGCTGGCTCCAAATAAAATCTGGCAAATGGATGACACACATGTTCCAACTTTTGGTAAATTGCAATATGTTTTTGTTTGTATTGATACTTATTCTCACTTTCTCTGGGCTACAGCACATAGTGGGGAAAGATTTTGTCATGTTTGTTCACATTTCTGGTCTGCCTTTCCAGTTATGGGATGCCCTGCAGAAATCGAAATTGATAATAGTCCAGTTTATTCTGACAAAGAGTTTGCAACATTTTGCTCTAAATATTCCATTGCTCATGTCACAGGCATTCCTTATAATCCTACAGGTCAAGCCATAGTTGAACAGTCACATCATACTCTTAAGCAAATGTTACTAAAACAAAAAGGGGGAGATGATGGCATTATAGTACCAAAGGACCAATTGGCAAAAACTTTATTCACTTTAAATTTCCTTAATGTATATGATTCAATAATGCCTGCTGAATGGCATTATGCACTAAGAATAAAGAAAAGGTATTGTGTGACTCAGCTGAATATCAGTCAATATATTGGAAAGATGTACTAACTAACACTTGGCAAAAGGGAAAGGTTAAAGTATGGGGGCGAGGATATGCTCTTGTCATTACAGAAGATGGGGAACAAATCTGGCTGCCAGCTTGATGGATTAAACTGCAGATAGAGAAGAAAGATAATTTTGATGATGATTTCTCCTCTCCTGATCATGTTAATGGTAACTCTGGGTCATGCAGGTGAAAATCATACTTATTGGGCATATATTCCTAACCCACCTCTAGTACATGCTCTAACATGGACAGACCCATCATTTCCTGTATTTTTAATAAAACACATGTGTTTCCTGGGCCTATAGATGACAGACTACCCTTAAAATCTCATGAAGAAGGGGAGGAAATATATAATCTTACCATTCCTTTTGATCATAGACCACTATGTATTGGAAAAAGTCCCCCTTGCATTGCAGACAAATAATTGGACTGTGCTTATCATGAAAAGTAATGGTACCAAATTATTAATAATTTTGTTTCCCTCATATAATTCTTTCATAACTAAAAAATGAAATTATAATTGCCCACCCTGAGAACCTGAAGAGAAGGAGGGATGGAAGGAATGCCATTGAGGAAGAGTATCTGTCATTTTTAATGATTCCAATGGAATAGTGTGGGAAAGTGCTTCTATAGAGACCCCAAAGAATATAATGGCAGATTTATATGGTATGGACTTAACAACAGGGTCAATGACATAGTAATATGCAATATCCTTTTTCAAAATCTCTATTCTTGGGTGAATGAGTGGTATATACTAACAATTTTACTATTTGGAAATGTAAAGGAAAATGATTACCAACCCCTTGTATTAATGACACCTATAATCTTAATATACATAAAAACTTGTGGAAAGTATTTCTTGGAATTGCCCCTACTTATGAATTGATTGGTAATTACAACCAAACAGGTGAATATCTACAATTAAATCAAATCTATCAATTGAAAGCATGTGTCAGGGATCCTTTTGTATTTGTTACTGGAAAAATAACTATAAAAGATAATGCCTTGGGAAACGGACTTTGGCCCAGTGGTTAGGGCGTCCGTCTACCATATGGGAGGTCCGCTGTTCAAACCCCGGGCCTCCTCGACCCGTGTGGAGCTGGCCATGTGCAGTGCTGATGCGCGCAAGGAGTGCTGTGCCACACAGGGGTGTCCCCACGTGGGGGAGCCCCACGTGCAAGGAGTGCGCCCGTGAGGAAAGCCACCCAGCGTGAAAAGAAAGTGCAGCCTGCCCAGGAATGGCACCGCCCACACTTCCCATGCCGCTGATGACAACAGAAGCGGACAAAGAAACAAGATGCAGCAAATAGACACCAAGAACAGACAACCAGGGGAGGGGGGGGGGAATTAAATAAATAAATCTTTAAAAAAAAAAAGATAATGCCTTGTTTTATAAAAATGGTGCCTTGTATACATGTCTGTCAGAAAGTGTGTTGCAGGATGAAGACACCATCACAATAGCCAGAAGATGATGCGGTATATGGATTCCTGTCCAAATGAACCAAACATGTCAGTCATAACCTGAAAGTCAGCTATTGTTTCACATGGTACAAGAAATCCTGAAATGGACAAAAATATTTATTGGACTCCTAATAATTAGTATAATGGGACTAATTGGAATCATCACAGCTGCTGCAACCACTGCTGTTGCTTTGCATGGGACTGTTCAGACTCAACAATATGTGCATGATTGGCATAAAAATGCTAGTGATTTGTGGCATAGCCAAAGCACATTGATGAACAGTTAAATAATTGGGTTAATGATTTAGAATTGGCTGTTTTGCATATTTGAGATCAATTGTATAATTTAAGCTTGTTAAGGGGATTGAAATGTGATTGGAATGAAAGCAACTTTACTCCTCTTGCCTATAATTCATCTGATATAGAATGGAGAAAAATTAAAAATCATTTGCTAGGCCATAAAAGTAATATCTCTCTGGAAATTGAATTACAGAGGACAATATTAGAAATGTCTCAAAATCAAATTCATGTAAACAATGATAAGGATATTTTCTCAGATATGATTTCATATATTACAAAATTTAACCCAATTAATTGGTGGAAATCACAGCATTTCCTGTCAGCTTTAGGAATATGGCTAATCATATTTGTTCTGTTGCTCATGATTTTCACCTGTGCCGGATAGTAGTTTGAAGAAAATTGCAAAGCTTAACAGCCATGGGACATGCAAATAATCTGGTGCTAGCAAAAGCACTTCAATAACTTCCCCTAGTTGAAGAGCTTGGCGGGTAGTCATTGATGGGTAAGACTCTCAGAGGAGGGCAACCTAAGACAGGCATGGTCACCTCGACTAAAACAAAAAGGGGGAAATGTTGGAAACTGAGGCATAGTGGTCTCACAAAGAGAGACATGCTGTTTCCATGGCTACACTTTTAACATAGGAATGCAGCAATTAAGACTTTCAAGTCAACAGGATAAAGCTGTCTGGGGCATGGAGAAATACGAGCAAACACACTTTGTAGCTTGAAAAGGATACTGAATCTTTGTACTCTGAGATATTTCTTTAATTTATGAGTATTGTTAATGTGTAGTTACACTGCTTGTTATCTCTATATATATCTCTGTAGAAAATAAAGTTGTCTGAGGAGTCATTACTTGCAGACTCCCTGATCCAAGCTCATTAGTTCTTTCTCTTTGTTTCCTCCCCCCTTTTCTTTTCTTTCATTCCCAATAACCTTTGGGTCCAAATCTCCAACATTTGTGTGGCTTTGTTAAAATATTAGGGTGCTTTTAGCTCCAGAATGAATTAGGCAATGTTCCCTCCACTTCTATTTTTTGAAAGAATTTAAGGAGGATTGGTGGTCATTCTTTCCTGAATGTTTGGTTCAATTCCACTATGAAGCCATCTGTTCCTGGGCTCTTCTTAGTTGAGAGGTTTTTGATGATTAATTCATTCTCCTTGGTTATGATTGGTAGTTGAAGTCACAACTTTCTTCTTTCATCAATGTAGACTAATTTTGTGTTTCTAGGAATTGGTCTGATTCATCTACGTTATCCATCTTTTTGGCATATAATTTTTCAAAACATCCTTTTTATGATACCTTTTATTTCTGTGGGGTCAGTGGTGATATTCCCTTCCTAGTTTCTTGTTTTATGTATTTGCATCTCTCTTTTGTTCTTTTTTAGTCAACCTAAGCATTTTTCAATTTTATTAATTTCTCAAGAACCAGATTTTGGTTTTGTTTTGTTATTTCTTTTTCATTTAGCTCTGCACTAATCTTTATTATTTCCTTCTTTCTACTTGCTTTGGGATTAGTCTGTTGTTCTTTTACTAATTCCTCCAGGTATGCAGTTAGGTCTTTGAGTGTAGTGCATTCTTCTTTTTAAATATAGGTTATATTTAATTTATGGTTATAAATTTCCATCTCAGACCTGCTTTTGTTGCATCACATTGATTTTGATGCATTGTATTGTCATTTTCATTATTATTTTCAAGGTAGTTACTGATTTTTTCCAAATTTCCTCCCTGACCCACTGATAGCATAAGAGTGTGTTGTTTAACTTCCATATCTTGGTGCCTAAACTGGTTCTCTGCCCTTTACTGATTTCCAGCTTCATTCCATTGTGGCCAGAGAAATTAATTTGTAAAATTTTAATCTTTCTAAATCCATTGAGAGTTCTGAGGCCTAGCCTGTGGTTTATCCTGGAGAATGAGCCATGTGCATTCAAGAATGTATATCCTGCTGTGTTTGGGTGTAATGTGCTGTATAGGTCTACCAGGTCTAGATCCTTGAATATATTATTCAAGGTTTGTTTTTTCTTTATTGATCTTCTGTTGAAATGTTCTGTCTAATGGTGACAATGGTGGACTACAATCTTCCACTATAATTGTAGAGCCATCTATTTCTCCACTTAGGTTTTCCAAAGTTTGCCTCATATTTTTGAGGTTCCCTGGGTAGGTGCATAAATGTTTATGATTGTTCTTTCTTCTTAATAACACTTAATATATAGTGTCCTTCTTTGTCTCACAGTAGTTTTACATTTAAAGCCTAGTTTACCCAGTATTATTATAGCTACCCTTGCCCTTTTATGGTTATTGTTTGCATGTAAAATTGCTTTCCAATCATTCATTTTCAACCCTCTTGCATCCCTGGGTCTATGCTGAGCTTCTTGTAGGTTGCATATAGACAGCTCATATTTCCTTATCCATTCTGCCTATTTTGTGTTTCTTGATTGGAGAGTTTAAGCCATTAAAAGATAATGATATTCCTGTCAAGGAGCTACTTATATTAGCCATATTTTCTTTAAGTTTATGTCATAAGCTGTTTTTATTTCTCCTTTTATCTCTTAGTTGTTCTTACTGATAATATTATTTTATACACTTTCCTCTAAGGCTCATGTCCTGTTTCTTTCCTTTCAAACTGCAGAATTTCCTTTAATATTTTTTGAAGTGCAGTTTTCTTGCTGATGAACTTCTGATTTCTATTTATCTGTTACTGTTTTTAATTCCCCCTCATTTTTCAGAAAAAAATATTTATTTATTTATTTATTTATTTATTTATTTATTTATTTATTTATTCCTCCTGTGCTGCTTGCATTCACTGTCTGCTCTCTGTTTCCATTCACTGCATATTCTTCTATATATCTGTGAATATTTTCAACTCTCACACATTTTTGAATGCCTGCTTTGATGGATAGAGAATTCTTGACTGGAATCATTTTTTAAAAAATCTCCTTAACTTGTCATGCCACTGTCTTCTTGCCTCTGTAGTTTCAGATGAGAAATCATCACTTAATCTTATTGATCTTCCCTTGTATATGATTGATCATTTTCTCTTGCTGCTTTCAGTATTCTCTCTTTGACTTGAAGATTAGACAATTTGACATAAATATATCTTGGTGTAGGCTTACTAGGATTTATATTGTTTTGGGTGTGCTTCCCTTCCTGAGCATGTACACCCATGTCCTTCAAAAGAGTCAGGAAAATTTCAGCCATAATTTCCTCCAACACAACTTATATCCCCTTTTCCTTCTCTTCTCCCTCTGTTATACTTAAAATGTATATATTTGTGTGTTTCATGTTGTCATTAAAATCCCTAAGCCTATATTGGATTTTTTTCTTTTTAGCTATCTGTTCTGCTTGATTTCAGATTTACTGTCTTCAGCATGACATCACTAGTTCTTTCTTTTGACTGTTCAAATCTGCTGTTATGTTCTTCCAGTGTATTTTTGAACTTGCATTGTGCCTTTCATCACCATTAGGTCTGTTATCATTTTATGTATGTTTGTAATTTCTTCAGTACATTTCCCCAGTATCTTCTAAAAAACCTTAATCTCTTCCTTCACTTCATTAAGTTGCTTCATGAAATTTGTTTGGATATCCCTGATTATTTTTTTTCACTTATTCTGTTCATTAGACTGGGCCATGTCTTCCTGTTTCTTAGTATGGCTTGTGCATGTTTTTGATGTCTAGGCATCTGTTTATCTTGATGGGCTTATTTGGGTGGTTGCCTTATTTTTCTAACCTAGGGTTTTATTTTGTTCTTTTTTATTGTGTGTGGCATAAAGTTCCTTTTGACTCTTGGTTCCTCTTACTCTATATCCTTGAATTTTTCTGTGCTCCTTAAAAAATATTAGAGCCAGAGAAAAGGAAAGAGATAGGAAGAGAAAAAGAATAATAGTAAAAATATCTTTTAAAAAGATGGAAGAGGAATTGTACAAGAGCTATGAAAATAAATAGTATGAATAAAAAATTGAAATATTGCAAAGCAATAAGAATGAAAAAGAAGGAATAGTAAAACTGAAGCAAGGAACAAAGTAGAGGAAAAAATAGAATGAATAGGACAATGATGAGAAGAGATGAAAAGAGGTAAAAAGAAAAAAGAGAATATTTAAAAAATGAAGGCTAAGAAAAAAGAGGTGGAATGAAAGGAAAACAAAAGATAGAAAACAAGATAGAAAACCAAGGAAAGAAAAGAAATAAAAATGTAGAAAATATGTTTAAAAACAGAAAGGAAACAAAGAAAGGGGAAGACAAACAAGAAACAAGACAACAACAAAAGAAACAAAACAAAACAAAAATTAAAAGCAACCTTCATTCCTAAGCCCCTAAGGAATATCTCAGGCTTCAGGTGCTCATCAATCAATCAGCCTTCAGCCTGCCCCCCACAGGTGATGTAACAAGTTTTAGTGAATAAAATAAAGGGAAAAATGTAGTTACCAATAAAAAATGAAAAATAACAGATCAAAGACAACCTAAAACCAAAAAAAAAAAAAATCTGCCTGTATGTTCCCTGTCATAAGGCACCACCTGGGTGTCTGATAACCAGGGGATCACTCTTTGGATCATTAATCTAAGGAGACCTGGGAATCAAACCAAGGACCTCATATGCACAAAACAGGAATTTTTACACTGAGCTACTCTTTCTTCACAGTTCAAGGAGTCTTCTGTAAGTGTATCTGACTCTTCCTTCCTCTGTTCCCTCAGGCAATTTAGACTTCAGTTTGCCAAGCTGGGCTATTTAAGCACCTGTCTCTGCCCCCTCTCTACCTTAATTCCTCTTTCTCCCAAGGTCTTCTGGGTGTGATAGCCTACCTGATCAGATCTCCCCTCCCCACTACCCAAGATTGCCCCAGTGTCAGTTGGGGTACACTCCAATATTCAAATGGGGTTCAACTGGCCAAACTCACTAAAAAGAAACCACTCTCCACACTTTGCCAGGACACCTTCCCCTTCCAGGCAATGCTCCCTCTCATTCAGTTGGTTGCAGTGAATCAGGGGCTTTACTGAGGCTATTAGCCTTGAGAGTGGTGTATATTTGCCATCTCCAGCCATGGGGGTAACTCATGGTTTTCCTTTGGTTCCATTATCTCCCTCCTGGATGATGCATAGCACTTTCCAATTCTATCTATCTCCAAAACAGCTCTTTCCAATAGGTTTTTCCATTTCTCTGTTCTTTTTTTGTAAAAGAGCTGGACTCTGCCTACCTTCTTATGCCACTTTTCAGTATGTATTCAAGATACACTATTAATATGCAAAAATCCATATTAATAAAAATGGGAAAATTATATTCATAATAGCAACTAAAAGAATCAAATATTTAGGTATAAACTTATCCAAGGACATAAAGGACCTGTATTTAGAAAACTAAAGAACATTGCTAAAAGAAACTGAATAAGACTGAAAGAAATGGAGGGACATTCCATCTTCATGGAATGGAAGATTAAATATTATTAAGATGTTAATTCTGCTCAGATTGATTTACAGATTCAACACAATCCCAATACAAGTCCCAACAGCCTTTTTTGCAGAAATGGTAAAGCCAATTATCCAATTTATTTGGAAGGGCCAGTAGTCCCAAATAGTCAAATATGTTTTAAAAATAGGAAGAAAGAATTTTGAAGACTCTTACTTCCTGACTTTAAATCATATTACGTAGCTACAGTGGTATAAACAACATAGTCCTGGCATAATGACTGACTGACCAATGGAACCAAATTAAGAACTCAGAAATGACTCTCACACCCTATACAAAAATTAATTAAAAATGTATCATGGACCTAAATATAAAAGTGATAACCATAAAACTCTTAGAAGGTGTGGGAAAATATCTTCAGAATCTTGAGGTGGGCAGTAGTTTCTTAGCTCTTACACCCAGGGCTCAAGCAATGAGGTAAGGAATGAAAAAATGGCATCTCCTCTGAGTTGAACACTTTTACACCTCAAAGAACTTTGTAAAGGGGTTAAGGCATAGCTGACCTAATTTGAGAAAATGTTTGACAATCACATGTCTGATGGGGGTTTGGTGTCCATTATATATAAAGAAGTCAATTTTTATTTTTGTAATTTATTATTATTATTTTTTAGTTTTCTTACTCTTTGTTTATTTAATAGTTTTGTTTTTTGGAAGTATTGGATTGCAGAAGGGTCACAACTCTGGCAGAGGATCACTGTTGCAGGGTGTCAGTGATGGAGGGATGTGTGGGGAGTGGTAAACCTGAGTCATGTCTCTATTGAATATAAATATGTTCAGGTTGTCATGGGGCATTTTCTTAGGAGGTGGGGACCTATGCAATAACCAAAAGAATACTGAATTCCCCTTCTTGGGAAATCTGCTAAATTCTCTAATAGACCAGGAAGAATACCCCTGGAACATGGGCAGGGCCTAGCATTGGAGGACAGACATTGGAGGACACCAGAACCTTGATATTGATGATTGTTCTTATGAACCTTTTCTATTGAAATTGAAACTTAGTCTAGTATTATATATTGCCTAAAAGTTACCTCCTGAAGCCCTCTTGTTGCTCAAATGTGGCCTTTTTTCTAAGTCAAATTTGGCATATAAATATGCTACATTCCCCCTAGTGTGGACATGACCCCCAGGTATGAACCACCCTAGCACCAAGGGATTATTACCAAGCACAGACTAGTTGAGAATTTGAAAAACAGACCTTGACCAAAAGGAGTTAATATCAAATATGAATGAGTTATTTGTACTTAATATTAAATACAAATGAAGTTAATTCTGGAGTTTATCCTTATGTTTATACCAGCATGTCAGTAGGATCTCAATGACTGCCACATTAAATGGTACCTCAAACAGTGGGGCTCCTGAGGGCTCTAGAGACATCTAAACAGTATAGGAACAGCAGAAAATCTCAGGAATTTGGCTTTCCTTTGGAATATATGCTCCCCAATGTGACAGTGTAATACTCAATTATACTTTCCCTATACATGGCTCTTCTGCCCTTTATTTGAACCTATTATTAGCTGTATATTTGCTAATTATATGTCCCAAAGACTTAAATCTTTAGTCTATTCATATGCAATTTGAGCCTTGAATCTCAACAAAGTTGTACCATCTATACACCAGTTCTTTGAACTTACCAGGACAACTAATAAAAGGATGATAATGAACAATGACAATCCTAGGAATCTGAAAGTATCTGAAACTGCAAGTAATATAGTTACACCTATCAGACACATGGAATTTAATCCCCCTCCAAATCAGAGGCAAGGTGGGCATCACTATCCCAAAGTCCTCAAGATTGTGAATGAACAAACATAAGTTTGTGAAAGAAAATATGTACTAAAGTAGACTTATTATTGTTCAATTAATGGATGAACTTGCATCATTGATATAAAGGTGGTGGTCATTATCAGTTCTGAGGGGAGGGAGAGGGTAGAATAAGTGCAAAATTGGGCATTTTTGGGATGTTGGAATTGTCTTGATGACACTGCAATGATGGAAATAGGCCATTATACATTTTGTCAAAACTCTTCAGGCAAAAAGATTTTCAGCACAAAGTTAAACTATAATGTAAACTATAGTCCTTGGTTGGCACAATACTTCAATATATATTCATCAACTGTAACAAATGTACCACACTAAAGAAGATGGTGGTAATGTGGGAAAGTGGGGAAGAGGGAAGGGTTAGGGTATATGGGAATCCTCTATTATTTTTGACATAACATTTATGTAATCTAAAACTTCTTCTTACAAAAGGCAGTTTGGAAATAAAAAAGATATCATGCAGCTCAACAATAAAAAGACAAGCTACCCAATTAAAAAGTGGGCAAAATAGTTGTGGAGACAATTGTCCAGAGAAGAGATACAAGTGGTGAAGAGCCACATGAAAAAATGCTGAGCACCACTGTCAATTGGGGAAATACAGGTCAGAACCACAATGGAAAATCATTGCATACCTTTTACAGTGGCCACTATTAAAAAATTGGAAAACCGTAAGTGTTGGAGATGATGTGGAGAGATAGGAACACTTATTCACTATTGATGGGAATGTGGAATGGTGGAGCCACTGTGGAGGCCTCTTTGGCAGTTCCTATGACATTTGTATATAGAATTACTATGTGACCTGGCAATACCATTACAAGGTATATACCCCAAATAACTTAGAGCAGTGACATGATCAGACATTTGCACACCACTGTTCATAGCAGCATTTTTCATAAATGCCAAAGAATGAAGAAACACTGGTATCCATCAAATGAAAAATGGATTAAAAAATTGTGGTATATGCACAAGATGGAATATTATGCAGTGCTAAGAAGAAATGAAGTTATGAAGCATATGACAACAAGGATGAAAATGAAGGACCTTATGTTGAATGGGGAAAGCCAGAGAGAGAAAGACAAATACTTTATGATTGTGCTATTATGAAATAAAAATATTGTGTGAACTTATGGAGCTAAGAATGTAGGTCAGCTGAAAATAGAATGCATGTAAAGAATGGAAAGCTGAGGATTAATCTGTGCAAAATGGGAAAAACTTTGTAAATTTTTAAAAATGAATAACAATGGTAAAAACATACCATAGTGTTTTTAACTAGCAGATCTATTATACGATATGACAGTGGTTGAAAGGGTAAGTCTAAGGTCATGTATATTACTAGAAGGAAAGCTAAAAAATATAACATGGGACTATATAACATAGTGAAATTCTTGTAAAATATGAATATGGGTGTCATTGCATATATGTCTGTTTTCAAAAAATATAAATTCAAATAAACTAGTGTTGTGGGAAACTGACTTACCTATTTGTTGCTTCCTGTTATTGTAGATGATGTTGCAATTGCTTCCTGTTATTGTAAATGTTACCTTATTGTCAATGATGCAGTTGCTTCCTGTTTTGTAGATGTTGCAGTTACTTCCTTGTGACGGTTTGCTCGGTCGGTAGAGGTGGGGTCTGGCTGCGGACGAGGGGTCGGTCCCACTTGGGATGAGGGGTCAGTCCCGCTTGGGACGAGGGGTCGATCCCACTTGGGACGAGGGGTTGGTCCGGCAGCAGATGAGGGGTCGGTCTCACAGGGGTTGCGCGGTTCTGCTCACGGGGTCACCCGGTGAAGCTGGCGGTGAAGGGGTCGCCTGGAGAAGCAGGTGATGAACTGGGGACAAGGGAGGCCAGGCCCTTGTTGGGGGCTCTCAGGACTGGAGGGCGCATGGCAGAAGAACTACCGCGGAGACAATGTAAACACACAAGTCCACTTTATTGAGGGAGAGGCAACAGTTTTATAGGGGCTGGGGAAGGCTGATTGGTCGAAGCCACGCCCTGTTCTGATTGGTTGCCGGAGAAAGGTCAGTGGGCGGTACTGGATGGGGGAGGGGTGGTGATTAGGGATTGGCTGTCACTGTTGCTGGGGGAAGGGGCAGGGTTTAGTGATTGGTGGCTGCTGTTGCTGGGGTAGAGGGCAGACTTGAGTTTCCCGCCCATGCCTGGCTGTTGCTGCTGTCGGGGGGGAGGGAAAGGGGCAGACTGGATTTTTCCGCCCACACCTGGCTGTTGCTGCTGTCGGGGGAGGGGAAAAGGGCAGACTGGAATTTTCTGCCCTGCGCATGCGCAGGGAGAAGAAGAAGAAGGGTGCCGCCCCACGGGCATTGTGTGGTGCCATCCAGGAGGAGGGGCGGCTGTGGAAGCATGGCTGCCAAGAAGGGGAGACCCGAGGGCACTCTGCGCCCATGCCGAGCTTCCTTCAGGGGTGGCGGTGGGCCCGACCAACCACCCTATTATGGGGGCAGTGGAATTAGGCCTACCGTGGCCGCTCCCCTCGCCAGGCCAGCAAACCACACTTCAGCCCGAGGGGTGACCGCACTTCCTGTTGTTGTTGATGATGTAGCAGATCTGATAGCAATCAGCTGATTGTTAGTTTCTAAATAAATAGATGTGGAAAGTATGATTGAGTCTTTCAGTTCCAGAAGCTGTGAGTCCCCTGCTCCCATCTTTACCTCCTCTCTTGTATCTCTCTCTCTGTCTTTTATTTCATAAAGTTATATGTTGCCTTCCCTTTGTGCAGACCTATTGTAAGCAGACAATGCAGCAACTGGTGCCCAACATGGGGCTCAAAGGGAAATTCAGCAACTGGCACCTGAACAGGGACCTGAAGGGAAGAAGGATTGCCTTGAGCAAAACTAAAGTTGGTGTGATGGCATAAAGCCTGAGTGATTTGGAAAGCCTTTGAAGTCCTCAAGGGTTTGCTTGTATTTCCACAGGATATGGAGAACATGCTGTGTGAGTGCCACAGGTGGATGGAGCCAGGCCATGGATCCCAAGAGATGACAAAATTTCCTGAGGAAGCCAGACCTCTGGTCATGCAAATGGAGAGACAGATGCTGGAAACTGCATGACTGGATCTCATTCTGAAGACTAGAATGGCTTCTCATCAAAGTGTCTAAACTACAGAACTTGCTTAAGCATGGAATCATAAAGCAAGTGTGACTTAGGGACAGAAAGAGATAAAGAAAGAAATTGAGAGGAGGAAAACTGGAAAAGAATGTAGGATTATAAAAGAAACCAAGAAGAAAAGTTAACAAAAGGAATGTTAGAGGAAAGAAACAGAAAAGGCAGAAGACAGGGCAGCTTGAGTGCATATAAAATGTCGTTAAAATCAATGAAGAAATTCTAGGTTAGTAGATTTGGAACTGTTTTTGTGTTTGTCTGTGCCATGTCAGTGTGTGTGTTGTAATTGTTTCAGTATATGTTAAAAAGAAAAAGAGAAAGGCAGGTGCCCAGAGAAAGGCAAGTGCCAAGATAAGGGCAAATGTTCAGAGAAGGGTGAGTGTCCAGAGAAGCGCAGGCACCCAGAGAAGGGTGAGTGCCCAGAAAGAGAATGAGAAGGAAGAAAAAGAAAAAGAAAGAGAAAGAAAGAAAAAGGAAAAGAGAGAGAGAGAGAGAGAGAGAGAGAGAGAGAGAGAAAGGAAGGATAAAATGAAAGATGTAAAAGATAAGTGAATATTTAAAAAGGTTAAAAAAAGTTTGTGGGAATGCTAACTAAAATGCTATAAGGTGTATTTTGCCCTAAAATGAAACGATTAGTTTTGTAAAGTCAGGAAATGGAGATATGCGGGACAGAACTAGTATGCAGATAGCAAGTTGTAAAAGTATTGTGGCAGCATTCAATGAGTTAATGTGTTTTGTAAAAAGAAAATGAACATGAATAAATACCAAAAGTACAAAACCTGTGTGAAAAGTCAGCAATGGACTTTTGCAGTTCTTCCTCAAGTCTTTCTGCCCTGGCCTGATGGCAATCAATCAGGCTGCATAGAAGAAAACTGTGGCAGTGACCCTATTAAGAATCATCAGAGACATTGGTATCTTAAGGGCCTGGAATAGGTAAACAATTGGGACAAGCTGTAAGGTCCCTGCTACTCTATCACATTATTAAATGGTGTTTGGTTGGATAAGACAAAACTAAACTCTGTTGTAATTGATAAAGTACAATGTTTTCTTATGATTAATAGAATTTGTAATATTGTTGAAATACTAAAAATCTTTTATCCCTCACTAAGATGTGCTAATTAGGAAAGGCCTTTCATGGGAGCAGGAGGACCTTCAGCAGGCTGCTTTTAAAAATAGTAAGAGTGAGAAGGTGGATATTGACTTAGCCTGTGAATTAGATGTGACCCCAGGTCCAGTGAAGATGCTAAGAGCACTATACAAACTGGGAAAAATGAGGTCATTTTAAAATTGAGTACTGGCCTATATAGCTTTCCTGGTAGGAAATCTTAAGACCATGAGAAGTAAGTCTCTGCTAGTTGGAAGTCTGTATAATCTGCTGTAGTTATGGATATGTGTAAAATGCTGTTCTCTGATATGACACTGTTACTTAAATGATAAGCATGCAACCAGCCCTTCAGGGTATGAGGCAGTAAGAAATCACCTAATCTGCCTTCATTGCTTTATGAAAAAAAAAGGGGTTATATTGTGGGAAAATGGCTTATCTATTTGTTGCTTCCTGTTATTGTAGATAATGTTGCAATTGCTTTCTGTTTTGTAAATGTTACCTTATTGTAGATGTTGCAGTTGCTTCCTGTTATTGTAAATGTTGCAGTTGATTCCTGTTTTGTAGATGTTGTAGTTACTTCCTGTTAATTGTAGATGATGTTGCAGTTCTGACAGCAAACAGCTGATTGTTAGTTTTTAAATAAATACAATGTGGAAACTAGGGTTGAGCTTCTCAGTTCCAGAAGCTGTGAGTCCCCTGATCCCATCTTTACCTCCTCTCTTGTGTCTCTCTCTATCCTTTATTTCTTTATTTAAGGTTTCTTTCACCTTCCCTTCATGCAGACCTATTGTGAGCTGACTAAATGCAGCAAACTAGAGATACAGAAACAGAATAGCAGTAGGGGAAGGAAAGAGAGACAGAGGGGCAATGAATTTTTTACTTGCTTTTATTATTATTATTGCAATAATGAATATGGTCTAAAATGATTGAAATAATGAATACACAATTATGTGATTATATTGAATACTGCATACTGTATATGATGGAGCTATTTTTGCTTCATTAATATCTATAAATATAATTGATTAGTTAAAAAAATTCAGGCATTGAACTCATTAATGGGGCAAAATATTTTCTCCAAGGGGTGGGCTTAAAGAGAAACATAAAGGCAGTTTTTCTTCTTGAAATTTCATGGCAAGCCAGCAGATGGCCCTTGTTGGAAAACCTTTCTATGGATTTGTTTCTGTCATCCTCCACTTTCCTGTATTTCTGGTCTGGGCAGATCCCAGGTTCAAAGTGGGCTCTGCTGGCTGAATTCACTGAACAGAAGCCCTCTGACTCACTCTCCCTCTTCCCTTGTAACAAATGATGAGGAAGATGTCTGCTACCATTTCACTCAGCTCCTGTGAGCCAGGGTTTATAGTCAGGTTTGAGGGTGGGGATGGGTGCCCTTCCCAGTTGCCATGAGGATTTAGTAACTCATGGATTTTTTGGGGGAGGGTTTCATCTCTTTGTCCCTTGCATTCATAGGATTTGGACAGTACTGTCCTGGTTTGCTAACTCCTAAAGCATGTCCCTTGGACAGCATCTGGCCCTTTGTCCATTGTTTTTATGAGAGAGTTGAGTCCTGCCTGCCTACTCTGATGTCATCTTCCCAAAAGTCCTTCTCCCCTTGAGCTTTTGAACATTCTTCAATATTTAAGATTCAGCATGCTGACAACTATAGTTCAACTGGATTAATGATCATGATTGGGAGGGCATGAGGAGGCACACTTACTTGAAGCTTTTGGGAGACAAATTTTACAATATGGTTAAGTGTCATAGTTCTGAAAAGGAAAAATAAGAGTATAAGAGTGTAGGACCTGATTAAAAAGGATAACCATGAATGTTTTAGATGATAATTTTTTACAGTTGTCCAGAGGTCATTGACCAAGGGCTTGTGAAAACCATGAAGCCAGGAGACTTGAGTTTTAATTTTTCTTATGTTTAGTTCTATTTGTCCAGAGGCATTTGCCCATGAACAAAAAAAAAGACATTGCGTATAGTACAGACTCCTTATTCAGCTAGTAGAAAGTCTAGAGCCATCCAGTCATCTAGAATAACCCCTGCTAAGAATTCTAGGGAGAATTGAATTTGCTCTAATATATCTGTAGTAGCTACAGCTACATGTTCTATTTGGGAAGGCAAGTGCCAAAGCAGTTAATAGTATTTCTTTGATTGTGTGATATGACTGATAACATTTGAAAGCCCAATATAAGGGTTCATTGGCTTTTCCTTTAAGGAAACATACAAAGGTTTAGCTGTAACATACTTAAAGGAAACATGCTTAAAGGGAACATACAAAGGTTTAGCTGTAAGTCCAAAATTGTGGCTCCAGATATTGCAGAACACAGCCATTCTCATTAAACACCAGTGCTGTTTCCTGGTTCTTGGCACATCTATGCTAACCAATGACTCTCTTCTATCTTGTAAAACATTTCTTTGCCATTCTGATCATTCAAATCCTACATGTCTTACAAGGGGCTGAAGATTTGGTCCTTTTTCTTGGAAACCTTTGATCATTGTTCTGCTAGAAGTTCAGAGTTGGGATGGTATTTTATCTGAATCTTCCTTTGGTATTACTGGTGGTTAAGATGCTATCTATGTATTGTAGTATAATATTACTCCTCCTTATAGTTGTAATTCCCTCAAATGTTTAGATAGTAATTCTATAAGTAAGAGTGAGGACATTTGCAAATCCTTGTTGAAGGACAGTCCAGTAATGTTGTTTTCCATTGGCTTTAGGATCCTTACACTGAAAAGCAAGCCATTCTTGAGAATCTGGACTCAGAGGTATATAGTAAGAGTTATCTTTCAGGTTAAATGCCATAAACAAATAGAGGTTTCTGGATAAAGTGGTGAGTAATGTGTAGGGATTTCATACCACCAGGTGAATGGCTTCCACTATCTGATTAATGACCCTGAAGTCCTCTACAAAGCAGTACTTGGTGCCAGTTTTCTGAATAGGCAAGATTGGAGCATTTTAGGGAGATTGGCAAGGCTCTATGCCTTTCTGGCTTTTTCCTGGCCTTTATTTTTAAGAGATATTTTTTAGATGGGGGATTTTGACATGAGGGTAAATTTTACCTTAATTGGTTAGCAGTTTTATCTCTTCCCAGCATCCCATAAGTCCATACTTCTTATTTCACTTTCAGGAGAATATCTTCTGGGATTTCTATTTGGATTTCTCCTTCCATTTGTAATAAGGCAGCTTGAAGTGTGCATGCATGAATGGGAAAAATTCAATATTTACTCTTTCTGGACAGAAAGTTACCTGAAAATTTAGTGTGGTTAATAAATCCCATTCAAGAAATGGCACAGGAATTCAGGCATATAAAAGTAGTATTACATGTTTATTTGTGATTGAATGCAAAATCATTCCACATAATATCCTACTAAAAACAAGGACCACTGGGTGATGTCCTTTCTGGGAAAGCTAAGATGCATCCTTATGATCTGGTCATTCTTGGACAAGTTGAGTGGTGTAAAAATTTTGAAAACACATGTTGTGTGATACAGTAGGAAATATTTACCTCCAGTTTAGTTGAGGGAAAAAGTTAAAGCACTAAAGAGTGTCAATTGTTCCATGGTTTACTCATAAACTGCAATATAGGAAAAATAAGGACAATCACAGAAGAGAAACTATCGTAGCCACTTGGTGATGATTTTCCTCCAGGAAAAGTATTTTCTCAAATAACCTAGTTGTCCCTGACTTAGCCCTTTCTAAATATTTCCCTCATGTGTCAATCAAGTCTGATTTTGAAATTATAATTTGCAAAACAATCTCTTGTTAAGGCACGGTACCTGACAAATTGTGTTTTATGTTGGGTTGTCAGCTATATCTATGTCCTAGCACTCCACACTTCATGTTTCCTGATCCTACAGCTCACTGAAGAATTTGTTCAATATAGGTAAATTTCATTTTCTTGTTGGGAGATTGGGGACACAGTTTGCTAAAATAAAGAGCATCATCAGAGAAGATGATTTTTCCCTTTGTACAGGGACTGATCACATACATTTCCTATCACTACAGCCAGCCTTATACATAACCCGTTAGTCTCAGCTTCTATAATTGGGTCTCAACCACTGTCTGAGTTATAAGTGTTGGTAACAATTGGTTGGTATGATAGTAGGCAGCTATAATTACTTGGCTTAATGAGACAGGGAAGAAACCAATATACTCTTCTGGCACATTATTCATAGTGTTGGCATCAGAAAGTTCCTATATGGAGCCAACTTAACTTTGTCATTCAGGGGATCCACAGTAAGAGGTTGGGTGGAAGAAGTACTAGATTTTCCCTGGCTTTACTATAACAACTCCCAGGGTCTCACAGATGCAGATTAATTGTACATTTCCTCAGGTTTATTAAGCTGCTCACTGCTGAGACCAGCTCAGCAATAGGTTTTGCATGAAGGAAAGGCAACACAGAACTGATGAAATAAAAGGACAGAAAGAAAGACACAAGAGAGAAATTAAAGATGGGACCACGGGACTCAACAGATTCTGGAACTGAGAGCCTCAACCCTAGTTTCCCTATTGTATTTATTAGAAATTACAAAGCAGTAATTATCCATGTTTATTTTCAAGCCTGCTTATTATTAAAGCTGTAGCACCAGCAATGCTAGGGAGCAGGCCATAACAAAGTTCAAATGTCTCCACATGCAAACAATTTTTGTGCTGACCAGTGTTCTGTCTAGTTAAACCTGGTGTTCCTAAATCCATTCTTCTTATCTACATTATGGACATGTTTCAACTTCAATCCAGGTTTCCACATTCAAATTCAAGGTATTTTCCCACAGCTCACCATGAATTATGAGTTAACATCTGAGAATAAAGGCCTTTCCTGAACCACGTTGCATCCCAGTCCTCCTTCTGTTCCCTTTCTTTCAGGTGTACTTGCATGAATAATTGCTCTCCCAGCCTGACCCCCTCCTCACTAAAGTGCACAAGATTTATTCAAAACACTGGGATGTACTATATTTCCCTAACAAATTTCCTAAAAGCTATAGTCACTGAATGACAGGAAACAACACATTATAACTTAGTGAACTTCTGTACATCTACATAAGTGGGGCCAGCTGCCCCATCTAAAATATTCTTGCATCTTATAGCATAAAATAATATTTCTAGATCCATAATTTTGAGCATATAATATTCAGTGTATTGATTTTAATAACCAAAATCAGGACTGGGGCAGGAAAGAGGTTTGCAAGTAACAAAAAAATTTTAAGTCAGAAGGAAGAAAATATTTTGCTGACTCAGAGAAACCTGCAAGAGTTTCAGAAAGCAAAACACAGGCCTCCATGTTGAACAGCACTCAGATCAGATGACTGTTCTCTGCCTTTATCTGCTATTGGCTCCTTTCTATCTAGGAAAAATGTTTTCCATTTTTAAGGAGGAATACAGGTAGTGATGGATTTGTCATTAACCTCTGGCCACTGTACCAAGCAAACTAACTTGATTCCATGTTCCACTTTGGAAAGGGTCAGTTAAGTAATCTATCCATCTAGCTTTTGTGAATTGTCCTTCCCTGCATAAAATATCTGGATCCAAAATAGGTGACCACCTAAAATCATATTAGGAAACAGGCTTAAATTTAAGATGAACACAGTCTTCTTACCTGAAACAATTTGGAAAAGGAAAGGATGTGCAGTTAATGGTTATTTTGGAATAATAGATATATAAATTGTACCATGCTGTGTTGAGTGAGGAGTTTACTACCTTAGAATAACATGAGACACCATATTCTTACCTTAATCCCATATTAGAAACAAATACTACTCTCTCATTTCTCTGTTATTTACATTTTTTTACTTTCTTTAATTTTGTCTCATTAAATTAAGTAAACCTCCTTTTGTCATATAGTGACAATAGTGAATTTCTAGTGCCTATTATGAAAATTCAAGTTTACTTTATTAACAAATGGAGCATGCATTTTAATTTTTAAAATGATAACTCTTACTATTACTCCAACTGTAATGTCATTTCTTTCCTTCCCCTCCCCATATAGTCCATGACATTTTCTGCCATCTTCTATTCCCTGGAAGATGAACTATTTGAATTTCATCTTTCAGGGTCCTTTCCCCCTGGTTTCCTTTTTGGTTTGGATTAGCAGGCATAACAGGCACTGGTAGGGTAAATGAGGAAAGAAGAGAGAAATTACAGCATGAATCTGGCTTGTTCCATTCTTGCTTTGGAGGCCTATGGCATTTCTATGTAAACCCTCAATGATCAGATACACAAAATGACCAAACCAGTGAATGTTATTCAATTCCTCTTCACTGAAGCACTAGTCCTTGTTCAATGAGCCCACTGAAATGTAGACAAGGGGCAGTGATAAAAGACATATATGTAATCAACAATAATTTCTCTCTCTATTACCAGTTTAGTACTTAATGAGTCTACAGAAAAGGCCAATGTTGAACCACTGAAATGGATCCATTCTCTGGGTGTACCAGTCATCCTCAAAGACAATGGTTTTTCCTTATGGGCAACTAACTTTTATTATCTTTAGAAAACTAACAAGTAGGCATGACACACATTACTTTTGACAAAGGAACTAATTTTGTGGTAATGAAAGCATGGGAATGGTCTCACACCATTGTGTTCACACTTTCTGTCATTTTTTTCTGACAGCAACCAGGCTAGCAGAATGGTGGAATTAAGGCTTAGCTGTAATTCTAGGTGGTGTAAATCACACTGTAATGCTGGGGTGATATACAGAGCTCAGTAGGTACTTTAAAACAGAGGTTAAGTTATACAACTATTTCCCCAGGGTCAGGTTATATAAATCCAGAAAATAATGGATGGGAGTGAAAGGGCTACTCTCAATATTAAATGTACTTACTCACTTACAAAGACCAGGAGATGGTAATGGCCAGGGGGCTTGATGATGATTATAATGGAAAATTGCATTGATGTTATGCAATAAAGGAAAGGGAGAAGTGTCTAGAACCAGGAGATTTGCTGGACAGCAACCAACCAATTAGTGTTCACACAATATCTATATATTGAAAATGTAAATGTCTGATATGGAAACAAACAAATTAAAACAGAAAAAAAAAAAACAACCACGGATATGGATTCTGTGAGAATGTAAATTTGTTATACCATAATAATGTAGATAATGAGGCTATCCTGCTAGACAAGGGAAGGAATAGGTGGCAGAGGAGGGTTATCTGTTAAGAAATCAAAACATATTTCAGAATTGGGACTCTACTACCCTGTTGTAAGTTGTATTTCCTACTTTTCCTTCAACTCACATAAGAAGCACATTGATATAACAAAGTTACAATTAAGGGTCTGGGACTTATCTTACTAATATGATAAGGTTGAATTTTAAGTTTCCCCTATATTTGGACATAAAAAAGACAAAAGGAAATAATGGATTTGGACCTGCAAAAATGAATCAATGATTTCTCCCCATTTAATTCATGATTAAATGATACTACAGAACAGTCAGAAGTAGGTCAGTTCTTTATGTGAATTACATTTTGAAAAGCACTTTCTCTGTATTTCATAGTTATCAGTTTATTTCTATATTTTCATATTTTTGATGATTTTTATAGAGTTTGGACACTATAAAAACATACAAAATATAGTTTTTAAGCAAGAGCTAACTAGAAATTGGAAATATTTAAAATTATTAGCCATTATCTTTCTATATCAGTAATGACACAGTCTCCCTTTCCTCTTTTTTCTGAGACATTTTACTGTTACCATTTTGCTCATGTACTTTTCTGTTTTTTTCATTGTTTCCTCATCTTGCTTCATTGAATAATTTCTTCTGACTAAATATTGCAATATCTCCTAAGCTGTTAAAACTGTTGAAATTTTTAAAAATCTACTGTATTTTTCTCAAGTAGTAAATTCCATTTACCCTTTTACAACAATTTTCAGTTCTTCATCAAAAATCTCAGATACTTTTGTTTCCTTGAACACTTTATATATGATTGTTCTTAATCTCTGTCTGCCAGTTTCATTATCTGTGTCCTCCATAGTTACTGTTTGTTTTTAATCTTGGATTTTTTCATATTTTATTCTTCCCCTTATTGCTGGTTTTGTGTATATGCATGTTGTATATTGTGCATAAAATATTTAGGAGACACTTTAAAATATAGCAAAATGTTCCCTTTTACTTAGAAGGATACTTGAGGAAGGTAGAATATTACTATGCTGAGTAAACTAATTGGGTTGTGAACATTCAAAAGTGTACCTAAATCTTGGAAGAACAGATATATTTCTGTTTGATGGCTAAGACTAGAGTATGTCCCTTCAAGTCTCAATCTACCCTTATGTATTTTACATTCCACTATTTGGTTCTCAAGCTCTTTGTGTCAGGTGAAATGCTTTAGTGGTTTCTCCTCAACTCCATTTCCTCTTCCACATAGGTTGATACTTATGGGAGCAAAGATTCCAATTCCAGGTTCAAGTTCCTGAGTATCCTTATGATTCCAGATTTGATCACATCTGTTTTCAATAACACTTTTGCTCTGTGAAGGCCTCACAAGCATGTTTTTGGTATTTTGTCCAGACTTTCCCTTTGTTTTTGGTGGGAATTTTTGACTGAATCATCTAAATCCTTGTTACTGGAAAACTATTTCCCCAACATCATTTTTTCATCAGATTTTATTTCTACTACTTAGTCTACTCCCTTTCTGAATCACTTTCATGAGTCCTCTTTTTTCCCCCAAGCTCTGACCTGGAAATATCCTGTATTTCAATGCTTTAACATCCAATTTTATTTATCTAGGTTTTATACCATCTGTTTGTTAATATGTGTGCCCTACTCATATATATTCTTAACTGTAATTCACTCAGTTATTAAAATCCTTCAAATGATTTCCCAACAACTGAGAAATATCATTAAAAAAGCAGATATTGGCAACTATATGTTCAAGATACCTTAATTTCAAGGTATAATTAGTTTGAAAGTTAAAGAATACAAAAATAATACACTGTGTAAATAGTAACCACAGAGAGAGCTACACTAATTTCAGGTAAAATGGACTTTAATTCAAAAGCAATTACAATGGATGAAGATGATCATTATGAGTTTAGGTTCATATGTCAACTTGGCCAGGTAATGCTGCCCATTTGTTTGGCCAAGCAAGCACTGGCTTAATTGTAACTGTGAGGGCATTATAGCTGATTATATCTATAATCAACTGAGAAGATTGCCTTCAGCAATGAGAGACACCTCATCCAATCAGTTGAAGGCTTTAAAAGGAGAAGTGGAGCTTTCAGCTGTCAGAAGAGAGAATTTCTATCTCTACTTCAGTCACCCTGCTTCTTCTGGGGAACTCATTCAGGACCTTCATCTGAGTTCTTGCCTTGCAGCCCATCTAATGTAATTTGGACTTATGCATTCCCACATTCATGTGAAAAAATTTATAATTAAAAACCTCCAAACAGATAGGCCCAGGACCAGATTGCATCACAGGTGAATTCTACCAAACATTCTACAAAGACATCTCCACAAAGACTGTTCAAACTCTTTCAAAAAATTGAAGAAAAGTGAAGACTCCTTGGTTCATTCTTTGAGCCCAACATCAACCTCATACCAAAGTCAGAAAAAGATACCACAAGGAAAGAAAACTGCAGACCAATATTTCTTATGAATATAATACAAAAAATCCTCAACAAGATACTAGCAAACTGAATCCTACAACACATTAAAATTATTATAATCACATGGGATTTATCTCTGGTATGCAATGTTGTTTCAACATAAGAAAATCTATTAATACACCACATTAGTAGAATGAGACAATAAAGAAAAACAAATGATCATCAAAATTGATGCAGAAAAACTTATGACAAAATGCAGCATGCCATCTTCACAAAAACACATAGAACACTAGAAATAGATGGAAATTTCCTCAACATGAAAAGGACATATATGAGAAGCCAATAGCTAACATCCTACTTAATGGTGAAAGATTGAAATCTTTCCCTCTAGTGTCAGGAACAAGACAAGGATGCCCACTGTCACCACTGCTTTGTACTGGAAGTTCTTACCAGAACAATTAAGCAAGAAAGAGAAACAAAAGGCAACCAAATTGGAAACAAAGGGGGAAGACATTCCCTATTTACAGATTACATGACCAAATATACAGAAAATCCTGAAAAATTGGAATGAAAACTCCTAGACCAATAAATGAATTTATCAAAGTGGCAAGGAGTGAGATAAACAGCCAAATCACAAGAGTTTCATAAAACATGCAATAAACAATTAGAAGTAGGAAACAAGAAATAAGTCCATTTACAATAGCTTATAAGAGTATCAAATATATAGAAATTAATCTAACTTGAGAATGCAAAGACTTGAACAAAGAATACTAAAACAAAGCTCATCACATTTGGATTTTCATTTTGTTTGAATAAACTAGTGACACTCAAGTATTTAACATAGTAGTTGTTAAAATAACAGTATTTGATCCATTTTCATATCAACTGTGTTATACCTTGGCATTGTTCATGTTTATCAAAGATATTTTATTGGGAAGAAAATAAATATATGAAATAAATGTGTGACATTAATGTGCAATGTTGGCTCTGAACAAAATTTTGAAAACTTATTTGACAAAATTACTTTCACCTGGAAAAAAGCTTGACTTTTGAAATCTCTGACTGCCTTAGTCCTTAGTATTATTATTCTTTATTGAATTTATTTGTTATTAAAATATTTTTTTAAATATATGTTTCTGACAGTATTATGTAATTTGTTTAGAGTGTGTAGAAGGGATTGCCACTTACATACTACCATGAAGTGGACCTGTACTTTATGAATTCTTATTGTCTTAGTACTTTCATGCTATACATGTACCATTACCAACCTATTGATTATGAGAAACTATAGACTTCTACTATAGACTTTTTATGATTCTAGGAATGGAAGAAATTGTATTATTGATGCGGAGGCAGTGGTCACTGAAGGTTCTGAGGGCAGAAAGGGAAAAACAGGTGTAATATAGGAGCATTTTCAGGACTTGGAAATTGTCCCAAATGACACTGCAATGACAGATGAAGGCCATTATATATCTTGCCATAACCTACAGAATTAGGTGGCACAGAATATAAAGTACAATGTAAACTTTAATCCATGCTTAGTGGCAATGCTCCAAAATGTGTTTCTCAATTGCAATGAATGTATCACACTAATAAGGGATTTTGTTAATGTGGGAAATTGTCAGAAATGTGGGGAGTGGGGATGTGGGAATCCCCTATATTTTTTGTGTAACAATTATGTAATCTAAGAATATTTAAAAAATAAAATTAAAAAGAAAAACTCCAAAAAACCAAACAAAATAACAAAGAAGCTGTGAAAGTAGATGTAGCACAAGTGGTTAAGTGCCTACTACCCATATACAAGACCCCAGTTTGATTCTGAGTACCTCCTAAAGAACAAATGAAAAAAAAATCTCACTGAGATGCAGATGTAGCTCAGTGATTGAGGGCCTGTTTCCCATGTTCTGGATTGAACTCAGAACATCATTCAAACCCCAGTACCTTCTAAAGAAATAGCTGTTGGTTATCAATGCAGTTGCTCAGCCACAAACACTTCAAGAAGGATCATCACTGGCAGCCCTCATCCATTTGGGTCCAGGAAATAAGGATATGAACTATTTACTTAGGGGGTCAGTATACAACAAAGGGAGTGATTAGCACATTCTTTTGTCCTAAAGTGATGTCAGTACATAGTAGTTGATCTCTCAGCCATTGCAAATACAAACTAGTGTCAACACAATTTTCTAAGTTGCTTTTAAAAGTCCAATTCTCATACCTCACTCAGAATGTACAGGGGCTAGGTCATTCATATTTTTAGCAAGCTCCCTTGCTGTTAACAGATATCTGTCCTTCTTTAGATGATCTTCCCACATCTTTAGATTCCCTCTGCTCTTATTTCATGCTTATCATTAGAGCTTATGATTTATATCTGAATGCCAATGCCCTAAAGAAAGAAATCATCTCTTCACAAGGGAAAATGATTTCAGTCTCCAATACAACTGCATTTCTTATAATAAATTGATGATTGCCATTCTGGCTTATCCAGAATATACTGTGAGCTGAATTAACATATCTACTACAATCCATTGGCCAAATAAAGTTTCTGCACTCCTCAATTCTTAAGATCAATACTTCCAGAAGAGGACTATTAAATTGTGAATCCTCTTAGAAATTACATAACCTGTAGTACCTTCATTTCAAAGATCAGAGATAATAATATAGTATTATCAATATAATAATTTCTTGTCCTGTATTTATGTACATACATCATGATATTAGTTAGTGTTAGTATTTGCTGAATACAGGAATAGTATACAGGAATGACCCACTCATTCTGTGACAGGCTTCCTTCAAAAGGTATCATCAGGAAAATTTCAGGAATGTAGGCTCTTAAGTAAATATTACAGGATTTGCTGTTTTCTCTTTGTACCCAAAGTAGTCTTTGTTGTGTCATAGCAGTCAGCTGAGAAGTGAAACTTTATTCCAGAGGGTTAGCTTTTTTGCATCAGGTCTTCGTGATCTGGTCAGAGTCTCCAGAGGTGGTTCTCCCTACTTAAGATAAAAAAAGGAATTCTATGTGTAACATGGGAGCATTTCTGGGACTTTGGAATTGTCTAGAATGACATTGCAATGATGATACAAGCCATTATACATTTTTTCATAACCTGTAACATTTTGTGGTGCAGACTGTAAACTATAATGTAAGCTATAGTTCACAGATAGTAGCAATGCCTCAAAATGTGTTCACTAATTTAATAAATGCACCACACTAAAAAATAAAAAAAATAAAATTCCAACAACCTTCTTTGCAGAAATGGAAAAGCCAATCATCAAATTTATATGAAGGTTAAATGGCCACAAATAGGCAAAACCTCTTGAAAACAGAAGTTGAAGGATTCACACTTCCCAAACTTAAAATTTACAAAGCCATTTTAACCAAAACAGCATGGTACTGGTACCGGTGTATCACAACCATTAGAATCACTGCTATTAAAGAAAACAGTTACAAGTGTTGGAAAGGATGTAGGGAAAATTTTTTTAAAATGTTACATTAAAAAAATATAAGGTCCCCATATGCCCCCACCCCCTTGCCCCACTAATCCCACATCAACAGCCTCTTTCATCATCATGGGACGTTCATTGCATTTGGTGAATACATTTTGGAGCACGGCTGCACCACATGGATAGTGGTTTACATTGTAGTTTACACTCTCCCCCAGTCCAACCAGTGGGCCATGGCAGGATATACAGTGTCCAGCATCTGTCCCTGAAGTACCACTCAGGACAACTCCAAGTCCTGAAAATGCCCCCACATCATATCTCTTCTTCCCTCTCCCTACCCTCAGCAGCTACCGTGGCCACTTTCTCCATATCAATGCTACAATTTCTTCCCTTACTAATCACAAAAGTTCCATACTAGAATATCAATAAGTCCACTCTAATCCATACTCTATTCCTCCAACCTGTGGACCCTGGGATGGTTATTCCACTCCCCCTCTATATCAAGAGGAAGTTTAGATTCCACATGGATGATGGATGCAATTCTCCTGCTTGTAGTTGTAGGCACCCTTGGCTATCCAGTGTGGTGGGTGATCTTCTTCACCTCACTGTTAGCTGGCCAGAATAAGTCCAATAAACCAGAGGGTAGGAGTTGCAACCCTACTGAGGCTCAGGGCCTGGCTGTCACATGGACAGTCCAGATTCAGATTTCCTGAGTATACACCAACCCAAGCATCAACCACAGATCTGGTAAAACTAACAGAAGAAGCATGAGTAGAAAGGTCACATCTGAATCCACCTCCATCACACTCAGGAACACAAACTCCAAAGTAGGGCCAACTGACACAGCACTGAACTCCAGGGTTCACCTGCCATGACCATAGATCTGGTGGGTCTCTCTAGCCCTCAGGAGAACCAGTACCTGTGTTTGTATCTACTTTTGCTCTCTCTGGGACCCTGGTGTGGCATGCATAAGCTTTACCTTTCTCATGACCTCCTGACTCTTTTTTGGAGACTCATAGCCATATAAACTCATTTGTCCTTTCCATTTCCCCTTTTTATCCAATGTCAAAAAGCAGGTTTAAACACCTGATATTACATATAGGCTGAGACATTCTGCTGGGCTGAGTTTACCTTTTTATTCAAGGTCTTTTTCTAGTTACATCATCAGCTGGTTCTTGGTAGTAATCCCTCAGCACTAGAAAGGCTCATCCCTGGGAGTCATGTCCCACACTGGGGGGAAGGTAATGCATTTACATGCTGAATTTGGCTTAGGGAGTGGCAACATGGAGCAACATGGAGGCTCTCAGGAGGTAATTCTTAGGCACCCTGCAGCTCTAGGCCTAGTTCATATTTCAGGCACACAGGTTCATAATCATAGCCATCAGTATCAAGAGCTCATTGTTGGGCCATCCATTTTATTGATCTTTACCATTGCACTTGGGGGACTGTTGCTATTCCATTGGGGAATGTGATAGAGCTCCCTTGGTTAGGAACTCAAAATTCCCTCAGTTGTTATTTTTAACTGAAACCACTATGAAAATATCCAAATATTTTTTATGCACCCTGTACACATGCCCTGGAGAAGTACCTCCCAACCATGTGCCCACTATCAATAACACCCCACACCAGTGTTCTTCCCCTGCCATAGTTGATCCTATCTGTGGCCTGAAACTTCTTTAAAAATGAAGCCTGATATATTGCCAGGTTCCATTAATAGTAAAATGGAATACAGTGATGGGTTTAAAGGTTAGATATAGAATACAAGCTAATTTGGAAAAAATTAAATAAAGTAAAAATAAATAGGGGTATCAAAAAATGAAAAAATTAAAAAGCTTTGTTTTTGATGTTTTGCCTTTCAATACTGCTATATGTATGTATAGTGGCAAGTCAATTTCTTCCATTTCTTCCTCAGTGTCTACATCCTTTCTTTTTTTTAATTACTAATTTTGTCTTCACAAATATTTTTGATCACAATAATTCACATATACATTAAACAGTACTCCCACATATTCAACTTCAAGCACTTTGTCCCTTCCCCAGCAATGATCTTTTTACATGTTCATATTTTATTTGCTGCAGCTGATGTACAGATATTGAAACAATAGCTTTCAAACATGGTTCCATTTGTGTTTACATTACGGTTTATATTTTAGACTACACAATTTTCCAAATTTTTAGTTATCTTATGTTTTACATTATGGTTTACATTTTAGCCTATAGATTTTATACATTTTTGATGTAATTTAACATGCCCTATATCCATCATTGCATGATCTTGTGGAACACTTCCATTGCCCCACAGTTACCCTGATTCCATGTATTCAACACCTCTTTCCCCCTCCCCTCAGGGCCCACAGTGACAATCAATCTTCATTACTTGAAGGACCATATTCAGAGATACTTGCCACAATGTTGAGGGCTTGACATACTTGACTGCCCTAACTCATTGGGAGTCACCAGTTCTCTGGAGAGATACAATATCCTCTGAAAACATCAGTTCTCCCCTGGATGTGGGTATATCTTCACTATTTTATGGGTCTCCATTCAATGATATAACACACTATGACAAAATGAGCACTCACACCCTCCCTGGAAGCCTGCCCTGTATTAGATGCCCCTGCTTAAGCATCTTTAACAGGTAACCTTCCTTATTATATTTTCAAAAGAATTTTCTCAACATTATAGATTCATCCAAATACCTGACAATCTCCTATGTGCAAATGTTACCCCCACCTTTCCCCCAATTTCTTGGGCCAGCTGACCTATTCTCCCATCCCTAGCCCCTCCCCCCAAGCCCACAGAGCCCCACCCAAGGGATCTCTATGCCCCCATTTTTTCCCTTCCCTGTACATTTACCTCCAGCTTACCATAGATTTCACCCATGTAGGTGTCAGCGTGCAACATTCCTCTACCCGCAAACTTCCTTTAAGCCTGCCATCCAGTCTCTAGCTCTCTGAGACAGCTTGGCTTACTTATTTCATAACATTGAGGTCATGTAGTATTTGTCCTTCAACCTGGCTTGCTTTAATCAACATAAGGTTCTCAAGATTCAACCACGTTATCACATGTGTTTCTGCTGTATTGGTTCTTATAGCTCAGTAGGATTCCATCGTATGTATATACCACATTTTATTTGTCTATTCATCTGCTGATGGTTATTTGGGTGGATTCCAATTTTTGGCAGTAGAGTATAGTGCTGCTATGAGCATTGGTGTGCATATATTGGATTGTGTCCTTGTTTTCAGTTCTACTGGGTATATACCCAGCAGTGGAATTGCTGGGTCATATGGCAAATCTATAGCTAGTTTTTTGAGAAACCACCGGACTGTCCTCCAGAATGACTGGATCCTTCTGCATTCCTACCAAGAGAGGATGAGTGTTCCCATTCTTCCACATCCTCTCCAGCACTTGTAGTCTTCTGATTATTTTTATAGCTTCTGGTGTTATGGGAGTAAGATGGTATCTCATTGTTGTTTTGATTTGCATTTCCCTAATAGCTAGTGATTTTGAGCATTTTGTCATGTGCTTTTTAGCCATTTGTATCTCTTCTTTGGAGTAGTGTCTGTTCAAATCATTTTCCCATTGTTTAAATGGGTTGTCTTTTTATTTTCAAGATATAGGGGTTCTTTATATATGAAGGATATAAGTCTTATCAGATACATAGTACCAAATATTTTCTCCCATTGTGTAGGCTCTCTTTTCACTTTCTTCACAAACTCCTCTGAGGTGCAGAAGGTTTTAATTTTGAGGAAGTCCCATTTATCTATTTGTTCTTCTGCTGCTTGTGCTTTTGATGTGAAGTGCATGAAGCCATTTCCTATTACAAGGTCCTGTAGATACTTCCCTACATTGTTTTGCAAAGTCTTTATGGTCTTGGCTCTTATATTTAGGCCTTGGATTCATCTTGAATTGATTTTTGTATAAGGTGTGAGTTGGTAATCCTCTTTCATTCTTTTACATATGGATATCCAGTTCTGCAGGCACCATTTATTGAAGAGGCCATTCTCTCCCAGTAGAGAGGGTTTGGTGGTCTTGTCAAATACCATATAGCTGTATATATGAGGATCCTTATCAGAACTCTCAATTCAGTTCCACTGGTCAGTGTGTCTATCTTTGTTCCAATAACATGTTGTTTTCACTACAGTAGCTTTGTAGTATGTTTTGAAGTAAAGTACTGTGATTCCACCTATTTCATTTTTCTTTTTCAATATATCTTTGGCTATTTCATGGTCTCTTTCTTTTCAAATGAATTTCATACTTAGTTTCTCTAGTTCATTAAAGAACACTATGTTGATTTTTGTTGGGATTGCATTGAATCTGTAGATAAGTTTTGGTAGAATAGACATCTTAATAATATTTAGTTTTCCTTTCCATGAACAAGGAATATTCTTCCATTTATTTAATCTTCTTTGATTTCCTTGATCAGTGTTGTGTAGTCTTCTGCGTATAAGTCTTTTATATCTTTAATTAAATTTAATCCTAGGTATTTGAAAATTTTATTTACTATCATAAATGGTATTTGTTTTCTGATTTCCCCCTCAGATTGCTCATTATTGGTGTAAAGAAATGTTGCTGATTTTTGCACATTGATCCTGTAAACTGTCACTTTATTGAACTCATTTATAGTTCTAGAAGCTTCGTTGTAGAGTTCTAAGGGTTTTCTATGTATAGGATCAAATCATCAACAAATAGTGAAATTTTGACTTCTCTTTTCCAATTTGGATGGGTTTTATGTCTGGCTCTTGCCTCAGGGCTTGAGCAAGCACTTCTGATACAATATTAAATGGAAGGAGTGACAGTGAGCATCCTTGTCTTTTTCCTGGTCTCAGAGGGAAAGATTTTAGGATTTCACCATTTTAAATGATGTTAGCTGTGGGTTTTTCATATATATTCTTTATCATGTTCAGAAAGTTTCACTCTATTCTGATCTTTTGCAGTGTTTTCATCAAGAAATGGTGTTGTACTTTGTCAAATGCTTTTTCTGCATCTATAGATATGATCATGTGATTTATTTCCTTCATTCTGTTTATGTGGTATATTACATTAATTGATTTTCTTATGTTGAACCATCTTTGCATACCAGGAATGAATCCCAATTGGTCATGGTGTATAATTCATCCAATGTGTTGTTGAATACAATTAGCAAGTATTTTATTGAGGATTTTTGCATCTAGGTTCATTAGAGAGATTGGTCTGTAATTTTCCTTTCTTATGGGGTCTATGTTTGGCTTTGGTACTATAGTAACATTGACATCATAGAATGAGTTAGGCAATGTTCCTTCTGTTTCATGTTTTGGAAGAGCTTAAGCAAGATTGGTGTTAGTTCTTTCTGGAATGTTTGGTAGAATTCACCTGTGAAGCCATCTGGCCCAGAGCACTTCTTAGTTGGGAGTTTTTTAATGACTGATTCTATCTCTTTACTTGTGATTGCTTTGTTGAGATCATCAATTTCTTGTTTCACCAATGTAGGCTGCTTATGTATTTCTAGGAATTTGTCCATTTCCTCTAAATTGCCTTTCTTGTTGGCATATAGTTTAACAAAGTATCCTCTTATGATGATCCTTATTTCTGTGGTGTCAGTGGTGATATCTCCTTTCTCATTTCTTATTTTGTGTATTTGCATCTTCTCTCTTTTTTCTTTGTTAATTTTAGCGAAAGTTTTGTTGATTTTATTGATCTTCTCAAAGAACCAGGTCTTGGTTTTATTTTTTCAAATGCTTTCTTATTTTCTCTTTCATTTAGTTCTTCTTCCTTGGTTATTTTTTGTTTTGTTTTGTTTTGTTTTTACAAATTCATCCAACTGTGCAGTTAGTTCTTCAATTTTAACTTTTTCTCTTTTTTGGATGTATGAATTTATGGCTATAAATTTCCCTCTCTGTACTGCTTTTGCTGCATCCCATAAGTTTTGATATATTGTGTTATCATTTTCATTAGTTTCAAGGTAGTTGTTAATTTCTTTTGAGATTTTTCTCCTTGTCCCACTGTTTTCCTAAGAGTGAGTTGTTTAGCTCCTATACCTTGTTGCCAAATCTTGGTCTCTAACCCTTGCAAATTTTCAGCTTCATTCCACTAAGTCAGAGAAATTATTTTGTATGATTTCTATCTGTCTGAATTCATTGACACTTTTTCTGTGACCTAGTGCATGGTCTACTTTGGAGAATGATCCATGTGCACTTGAGAAGAATGTATATCCTGCTGTATTTGGGTGTAATGTTCTGTATATGTGTTATATCCAGCTCCTCTAATATATTGCTCAAAGTCTTTGTTTCTTTATCAATTCTCTTTTGAGATGTTCTGTCTGAAGTTGATAGTGGTGTATTAAAGACCCCCACTATAACTGTAGAGGCATCTATTCCTTCACTTAGTTTTTCCAGTGTTTGCCTCATGTATTTGGAGGTGCCCTTGTTAGGGCATGTACATTTATGATTCTTCTTTCTTCTTGAAAGATTATCCCCTCCACTAATATGTAGCATCCGTCTTTGTCTCTCACAATTGTTTTGCATTTAAAGGCTATTTTGGGGAGGTGGGGCAAGATGGCACCTGAGTGAGTGCACCTCATAATCTTTCCTGCAAAGAAGTGGCTGAGTAGGGTTGGAGACCTACTGGAGCAGGCTGTTTTGGGTGCTTGCAGGGCAGGAGGTGTCTGGACATAGATTTGGTGAGACAGTGACAGAAGAGATTCTTGCAAGAGGTAGAATTTTGGGTCTCTTACATTGAGGTCAGAAGTTGTGGGTGGGACCCTTCCCCCTAGGGCTGGTGGCCCGGCTGCAGTGATTCCTAAAATCTTTGTTTTGCTGCAGTATTCTCAAACCCTGAGTGGGCTGTTTTGTGGACTTTCAGGGAAAAAGATGTCTGGATGTCAAATTGGTGAGACAGTGAAATAAGATATTCTTGTGAGAGGTGGAATTTTGGGTTTCTGACATGGATGTCAGAAGTTGTGAGTGGGACCGCTCCTTCTAGGACTGGCAGCCTGGCTGTGGCAATCCCTAAAGACTTTGTTGTGCTGTGGTGTTCCCAAACTGCAGGTTAACTGGATGTGTGGTTCTGAGAACTGTATCCCCTAAACCCTGGTAGACCATGCTCCAGAGACTTACACACCTTGAGTCTACAATATCATGGACTTCCCATTCCCAAATTCATCATGCCCAGAAGTCCATCAGAGGTACTTGATTACTGCTCTGCATTTTTTGTTGCTGTTTTTTTTCTCCATGAGCTTGGAAGAGTGTACCAGCTGACTTGGGGAGAGTCTGGAAAGAAAGGAGAGGTGAATCTGGTGAGGAAGCCCAATTTACCTAAACGTCCTGGGATAGGAAAATTGATCTGGGAGAAGGTGGAGTCAGAAAATCAATTAGACCTCCCCTAGCACACCTAAGGGGGAGGGACTGTAGGAGGTATTATTCAAGCTTCCAATAGCATATTTGGGGTATCTGGTGAGGTGTAGGTGCTCTCACACTGGAAATAAAGACTCATAGTCTTCTGTGTTGAGTAGGTTCAACAAGGAACCACTTGGATCTCCTACTGGACCTCTCAGGCAGCTTTCCTGCTGCCCTGGAGAGAAAGAAGTGAGAAAGGGAGAAAGGGGGAAGGCCAGATCCCCAAGCATTTTATTTAACTGCAAAGAGGATTCCTAGCTTGAAACGCTGGGTTTCTTTCTTTCTTTCTTTCTTTCTTTCTTTCTTTCTTTCTTTCTTTCTTTCTTTCTTTCTTTCTTTCTTTCTTTCTTTCTTTCTTTCTTTCTTTCTTTTTATTTTTTTTTTGGTTGCTAATATTGCATTGTCTCCTGGTCTTTTCTCCCATTTTATTCCCCAGGGTCCTTTTTCATTTATTTAGTTTTTCCTCTTTTTCTTGCTCCCCCCCCCTTTTCTTTGTCCCCTCTTTTCTCTTCTCTTTTTTTCCTTTTCTCTCTTTTACTTCTTTTTTCTTTTCTTTTCTTTATATAATAGATGCTGCAGGGAGTGCCTCACATTTGCTATGTTTCCTTATCCTCCATTTCCTCTTTTATGTGTGTCTTGATTTTGGCCACCTACACGATCCCCTTTCCCCTACATCTTTCTATCCTCCATCATCTACTGTTTCTATTACATTCTACCTCCCTTTCTTTGGTCCCCAAATTGTCTTACTTTTTATTTCTAATACCTTAGTTCTGTTTTCTGTCTTTTAACCACTCTTAATATTATTTTCTTTCTTTTCCTTTCCCTCTCTCATGAAGACATTGGCCTATTAATTCATACTATATTCCTCCCCATTTACAGTTGAATGTATCATTATAGGTTCTCTACTTATTGCTATAACTCTACACAAATTACGAGTCTAATATCTATTCTCCTAGATCTCACATTGTTGCTCTGTTAACATTTATTACCAATACTACTTTACACATACTCTTTTCTTACTCATTTTGCTTTCCCTAGCCCTAATATTTTCCTTCAAAGTGAACTTAGCCAACAACAAGAAAATAAAGTAAGAAGAACAAAGTGACAAAGAGAAGACATAACACTTACACATGAACAACAACTAATTAATCCCCCATGACTAGACAAAGAAGCTAAGGAACTGATTAAAACCATCAAGATAAAATGATGACCAGACAGCAACAAAAAACTACAAACCAAACCTATAATCAGGAAAACATGCCTGAATCCAATGAACAAACTAAAAACCTGGAAGAGGAGCAGAACATTGGACAAATAATTAAAGATCTCAAAACATATATTAGAGACCAACTTAATGAAGTAAAGTAAGAGATTAACAATATAAAGAAAACACTTGGAGAGAATACAGAGGAAATTGCAGACATATGCAAAAAGATAATGGATATGATGGTGATAAACACCACAGTTCAAGAAATCAAAAATACACTCTCAGCAAATAGCAGCAGCTTAGAAGAGGCAGAGGAAAGAATTAGCAATGTGGAAGACAGTACATTGGAAATCAAGCAGGGAAACAGACTTTGGCCCAGTGGTTAGGGAGTCCATCTACCACATAGGAAGCCCACAGTTCAAGCACTGGGCCTCCTTGACCCACGTGGAGCTGGCCCATGCACAGTGCTGATGCGCACAAGGAGTGCCATGCCACACAGGGGTGTCCCCCGCATAGGGGAGCCCCACGTGCAAGGAATGCACCCCTAAGGAGAGCCGCTCAGTGTGAAGGAGGCAGCAGCCTGCCAAGGAACAGCACCGCCCACACTTCCCGTGCTGCTGACAACAACAGAAGCAGACAAAGAAACAAGACGCAGCAAAAAGACACAGAAAACAGACAACCAGTGGAGGGGAGGGGAATTAAATAAATAAAAATAAATCTTTAAAAAAAAAAAAGGAAATCAAGCAGATAGTAGAATTGATCAATAAAAAGAAAAATCCAGCTGGGACTTAGGGACATGAATGACAATGCAAAACACACAAACATACATATTATATGCATCCTAGAAGGAGAAAAGAAGGGAAAGGGGACAGAAGGGGTGTTGCAGGAAATAATGGTTGAAATCTTCTGAAATCTACTGAGAGAGATGGATGTACATGTCCAGGAAGCACAATGCACCCAAACACCATAAATCCCAACAGGCCTACAACATTACATATGCTTGTCAAATTATACAATGCTCAAGACAAAGAGAAAATTCTAAAAGCAGCAAGAGAAAACAGAACCATCACATATAAGGGAGGCTCCATAAGATTAAGTGCTGATTTCTCATCTGAAACCATGGAGGCAAGAAGGCAGTGGTATGATATAGTCAAGGTACTAAAAGAAAAAAAATTCCAACCAAGAATACTCTACCCAGCTAAGTTAGCATTCAGAAATGATTGAGAGTTCAAAATATTCACAGATAAACAGAAATTAAAAGAGAATAACAACAAGAACCCTGCCCTTCCAGAAATACTAAAGGGAGTTCTGCAGGAAGAAAGAAAAAAACAGGAGAGGCAGAGTTGGAGGAAAGTGTAAGAGCAACAAAACAAGACAAAAAAGAGAAGGAAAAATACAAACAAAATATGATGAACACAAGTCCAAACAAAATATGGCTAACATAAATAATTCCTTGAAAGTAATAACACTGAATGTCAATGCATTAAACTCACCTGTAAAAAGATTCAGATTGGAAGACAGGATAAGGAAATATGACCCATCAATATGCTGTCTACAAAAACACATCTTAGACCCAGGGATTCAAGGAGGTTGAAAGTGAATGGCTGGAAAAAATCTTACAAGCAAACAGTAACCAAAAAAAGGCCGGAGTAGCTATATTAATATCAGACAAAATAGACTTTAAATGTGAAACAATTCTGAGAGACAAAGATGGATACTATATATTGGTGAAAGGAATAACCTTTCAAGAGGAACAAACAATCATAAATATTTATGCTTCTAAGAAGGGTGCCTCCAAATACATGAGGCAAACACCGGAAAAACTAAATGAAAGACTAGATGCCTCTACAATTATAGTGGGGGACTTTAATACACCACTAGAGACATTGGACAGAACATCTCAAAAGAGAATCAATAAAGAAACAAAAACTTTGAACAGTATATTAGAGGAACTTGACCTAATAGACATATACAGATCATTACCCCCAAATACAGCAGAATATGCATTTTTCTCAAGTGCACATGGATCATTCTTCAAGATGGACCATATGCTAAGCCACAAAGAAAGGCTCAATGAATTCAGAAAGATTGAAATCATACAAAATAATGTCTCTTACCACAGTGGAGTGAAGCTGGAAATCTGCAAGGGCCAGAGGCCCAGATTTCACACCAAGATATGGAAATTAAACAGCACAGTCTTAGAAAAACAGTGGGTCAAAGAGGAAATCTCAAAAGAAATTAATAACTACCTTGAAACTAATGAAAATGATAACACAACATACCAAAACTTATGGGAAGCAGCAAAAGCAGTCCAGAAAGGGAAATTTATAGCCATAAATTCATACATCAAAAAAGAAGGAAGAGCAAAAATTGAAGAACTGCACAGTTGGAGGAATTAGTAAAAAAAAAAAAAAACCATCAAGGTAACTCCCCAGGGAAGCAGACTTGACCCAGTGGTTAGGGCATCTGTCTACCACATGGGAGGTCCCTAGTTCAAACCCTGGGCCTCCTTGACCCATGTGGAGCTGGCCCATGCACAGTGCTGATGCACACAGGGAGTGCCGTGCCACAAAAGGGTGTCCCTCACATAGGGGAGCCCCATGTGCAAGGTGTGTGCCCTGTAAGGAGAGCCACCTAGTGTGAAAGAAAGTGCAGCCTGTTTAAGAATGGTGCCATCCACATGGAGAGCTGACACAACAAGATGATGCAACAGAAAGAAACACAGATTCCCATGCCACTGACAAAAACAGAAGTGGACAAAGAAGACATAGCAAATAGACACAGAGAACAGACAACTGAGGTGGGGGGGAGGGAGAGAAATAAAAAATAAATAAATAAATCTTTAAAAAAATGTAACTCCTCAGGAAGAAGAAAGAACATAGATAACAGCAGAACTAAAAGAAATAGAAAATAAGAAAGCACTTGAAAAGATGAACAAAATCAAGAGCTGGTTCTTTGAGAGGATCAATAAAATTGACAATCCCTTAGGTAGAATAACAAAGAAAATAGAGAGAAGATGCAAATACACAAAATAAGAAATGAGAAAGGAGATATCACCACTGACCCACAGAAATAAAGGCTATCATAAGAGGATGCTTTGAAAAGATATATTAAAAAAAAAAAAGACAATTCAGAGGAAACGGACAAATTCCTAGAAACACATAAGCAGCCTACATTGATGAAAGAAGAAATTGATGATCTCAACAAACCAATCACAAGTAAAGGGATAGAATCAGTCATTAAAAAACTCCCAACTAAGAAGACCCCTGGGCCAGAAAAGTTTCACAGGTGAATTCTACAAAACTTTCCAGAAAGAACTAATGCCAATCTTGCTGAAACTCTTCCAAAAAATCAAAACAGAAGGAACATTACCTATCTCATTCTATGATGCCAACATTACCCAAGTACAAAACTCAAAGACACCACAAGAAAGGAAAATTACAGGCCAATTTCTCTAATGAACCTACATGCAAAAATCCTCAACAAAATACTTGCTAACTGTATTCAACAACACATTAAATGAATTATACATCATGACCGATTGAGAGTCATTCTGGGTATGCAAGGACGGTTCAACATAAGAAACTCAACCAATGCAATACACCATATAAGCAGATTGAAGGAAAAAAATCTCATGATTATATCTATAGATTCAGTAAAAGCATTGACAAAATACAGCACACTTTCTTGTTAAAAACACTGCAAAAGATTAGAGTACAAGGAAATTTTTTTGAACATGATAGAGTATATATGAAAAACCCTCAGCCAACATCATTTACAATGGTGAAATCCTAAAATCTTTCCCTCTAAGATCAGGAAGAAGACAAGGATGCCCACTATCATCTCTTCTATTTAACATTGTCTTAGAAGTACTTGCTCAAGCACTGAGGCAAGAACCAGATATAAAAGGCATTCAAAAGGAAAAGGAAAAGGAAGAAGTCAAAATTTCATTATTTGCAGATGACATGATCCTATATCTAGAAAACCCTGAGAGGTCTACAACAAAGCTTCTAGAACTCATAAATGAGTTTGCAAAATCTCAGGTTATAAGATCAATGTGCAAAAATCAGTAGCATTTCTGTACACCAATACTGAACAAGTTCAGGAGGAAATCAAGAAACAAATACCATTTTCAATAGTAAATTAAAAAAATCAAATACCTAGGAATAAATTTACCTAAAAATGTAAAAAAAACTTACACACAGAGAACTACACAACACTGTTCAAGGAAATCAAAGAAGACCTAAATAAATGGAAGAATATTCCCATTCATGGATAGGAAGACTAAATATTATTAAGATGTCTATCCTACCAAAACTGGTCTACACATTCAATGCAATCCCAAAAAAATTCAACACAGCATTCTTTAATGAACTAGAAAAATTAGCTATAAAATTTATTTGGAAAGGAAAGAGGCCTCAAATAGCCAAAGACATATTGAAAAAGAAATACTAAATTGGAGGAATTACACAACCTGATTTCAAAACATACTTCAAAGCTACAGTAGTGAAAACAGCATGGTATTGGCACAAGGAGAGACACACAGACCAAAGGATCAGAATTGAGAGTTCTGATATAGATCCTCATATATATAGCCATATAATATTTGATAAAGCCACCAAATCCTCTCAACTGGGAGAGAATGGCCTATTCAACAAATGGTACTGGGAGAACTGGATATCCATGTGTAAAAGAATGAAAGAGGATTACTAACTCACACCTTATACAAAAACCAACTCAAGATGGATCAAAGGTCCAAATATAAGAGCCAAGACCATAAAGACTTTGGAAAGCAGCATAGGGAAGCATCTAGAGGACCTTGTAATAGGAAAGGGCTTCATGAACTTCACACCAAAAGCATGAGCAGCTAAAGAACAAATAGATAAATGGGACTTCCTCAAAATTAAAGCCTTCTGCTCCTCAAAGGAGTTTGTCAAGAAAGTGAAAAGAGAGCCTACACAATCGGAGAAAATATTTGGCAATCATATATCTAATAGGAGACTTATAACATGCATATATAAAGAACTCCTATATCTCGAAAATAAAAAAGACAACCAACCCATTTTAAAAATGGGGAAAAGATTTAAAATGCCTAAAAAGCACATGAAAAAATGCTCTGAATCTCTAGCTATTAGGGAAATGCAAATCAAAACTAAAATGAGGGGTGGCAGACATGGTCCAGTGGTTAGAACATTCGTCGACCACATGGGAGGACTGTGGTTCAAACCCTGGGACTCCTTGACCCGTTTGGAACTGGCCCATGCTCAATGCTGATGCGTGCAAGGAGTGCCATGCCATGCAGGGGTGTCCCCAAGTATGGGAGCCACACACACAAGGAGTGTGCCCCATAAGGGGAGCTGCCCAGCATGAAAGAAAGTGCAGCCTGCCCAGGAATGGCATCACACATGGAGAGCTGACACAGCAAGATGATGCAACAAAAAGAATCACAGATTCCCATGCCACTGACAACAACTGAAGCAGACAAAGAAGATGCAGCAAATGGACACAGAGAGCAGACAACCGGGGTGGCGAGGGGGAAGGGGAGAGAAATAAATAAATCTTTTAAAAAAAACCATAACGAGATACCATCTTATTCCCATAAGATTGGCAGCTATGAAAAAAACAGAAGACTACAAATGCTGGAGAGGATGCGGAGGAATGAGAACACTCATCCACTGCTAATGGGAATGCAGAAGGATCCAGGCATTCTGGAGAACAGTTTGGTGGTTTCCCAAAAAACTTGCTATAGATTTGCCATATGACCCAGCAATTCCACTGCTGGGTATATACCCAGTAGAACTGAAAACAAGGACACAAACCAATATATGCACACCAACGTTCATAACAACATTGTTCACTATTGCCAAAAGTTGGAATCAACCCAAATGCCCATCAACTGATGAATGGATAAATAAAATGTGGTATATACATACAATGGAATCCTACTCGGCTTTAAGAATGAATACACTTCAAACACATGTGGTAACATGGATGAATCTTGAGAACCTTATGTTGAGTGAAGCAACCCAGGCATTGAAGGACAAATACTACATGAACTCAATGATATGAAATAAGTAAACCAAGCTGCCTCAGAGAGCTAGAGACTGAATGATAGGCTTAAAGGAATTCGGGGGGTAGAGGAAGGATGTAAGCTGACACCTACATGGGTGTAATCTATGATAAACTGGAGGCAAGTATTTGTACAAGGAAGGGCTAAATTGGGAGCATAGGGTGATCTTTGGTGGGGCTTTGTGGGCTTGAGAGGGGCTAGGGATGAGAGGATGGGTACTATTGCCCAAGAAATTGGGGGGAGGGTGGGGCAACATATGAATATAGGAGATTGTCAGGTATTTGGTTGAGAGTATAATGCTTAGAAAACTTTTTCAAAAATATAATAAGGAAGGTTACCTATTTAAGATGCTTAAAAGGGATAATCTGATGCAGGACAGGCTCCAAGGGAGGGTGTGGGCGCTCATTTTGCCAGAGTGGGTTATATCATTTGATAGAGAACTATATAGTGAGTGTGAAGATATAACCACATCCTGGAGAGGACTGATGTTCTCAAATAGAGGAAATTGTATCTCTTGAGAGAAATGGTGGCTTCCAATGCATTAGGGCAGTTGAGCATGTTAATCCCTCAACACTGTTGCAGGTATCTCTGAATATGGCCCTTCAAGCTTTGAAGATTGACTGTTACTGTGGGCCCTTAAGGGGAGTGGGAAGGAAGTATTGAATAGATGGAATCAATGTAACTGTGTGGGCAATAGAAGTGTTCCACAAGATTATGCAAGGATGAATATAAAACATGTAAAATTACACCAAAAATATGTACATTTAGCTGATAGGCTAAAATGTAAATCATAATGTAAAACATAACTAAAAATTTAGAAAATTGTATAGTCTAAAATATAAACCACAATGTAAACCCAAATATTACCTTGTTTGAAAGCTATTGTCTCAATATCTGTACATCAGTTTCAGTAAATATTGTATGAATATGTAAAAAGATTATTGCTGTGGATGGGAAAAGGGTTTTATGTTGGATATGTGGGAGTACTGTATATTGTATATACGAATTACTGTGAGCTAAAACTTTTGTGAAGAAAAGCTTAATATTAAGAGAAAAAAAAGGATGTAGACACTGAGGAAAAGATAGAAGAAGTTGCCTTGCCAATTTGCATACAGGGCAACACTTATTGCAGTGATGAAAGGCAAAACATAAAAAAACTTTTGTATTTTTAAATTTTTTGATACCCCTATTTATTTTTACCTTAATTTTTCTAAATTAATATGTATTCTATATTTAACCTTTAAACCCATCACTATATTCCCTTTTACTATTAATGAACCTGGCACTATATTGGGCTTCATTTTTAAGAAGTTTTGAATCACAGAGAGGTTCAACAATGGCAGGGGAGGAATACTGGTGTGGGATGTTATTGAGAGGGGACACATGGTTGGTAGGGAGTACTCCAGGGCATATATCCAGGGTACATAAAAATGTTAGGATATTTTCATACTGGTTACAATTAAAAACAACAACTGAGGGAGTGCTGAGTTCCTAGCCAAGGGAGCTCTATCACACTCCCTAAAGGAATAGCAACAATCCTCCAAGTGCAATGGCAAAGACCAAAAAATAATGAAGGTCCAACAATGAGCCCTTGATACTAATGACTATGCTTGTGAGCCTGTGCACCTGAAATAAGAACAAGGTCTAGAGGAGGTCAGAATTACCTCCTGAGAGCCTCCGTGTTGCTCAAATGTGGCCAGTCTCAAAGCAAAACTCAGCATGTAAATGTGTTGCCTTCCCCCCAGGGTGGGACATGACTCCCAGGGATGAGCCTCCTTGGCACTGAAGGATTACTACCAAATACCAGCTGATGACGTAACTAGAAAATGACCTTCAATAAAAGGGTCAACTTGGACCAGCAGAATATCTCAGTCTACATATAATACCAGGAGTTAAAAATGCTTTTTTTACCTGAAGAAAAGGGGGAAATGGAAAGGACAAATGAGTTTATATGGCTATGAGTCTCCAAAAATAGCTGGGATGTTATCAGAGAGGTTGCCCTTATGCACACCTCAGCAGGGCCCCAGAGACAGTAAAGTAGATACAACCCCAGGTATTGGTTCTTCTGAGGACTACAGAGACCCACAGGTTCTATGGTCATGGCAGATGGAGTTCAGTGCCCTGTCAGTTGGCCCTACTTTGGAGTTTGTGTTTCTGTGTGATGGAGCTGGATTCAGGTGTGATCTTTGTCCACAAGCCTCTCCTATTACTTTTACCAGATCTGTAGTTGGTGCTGGGGTTTAGTGTATACCCAGGGGACCTGAATCTCTAGACTGACCATGTGATAGCCAGGCCCTGAGCCTCAACAAACTTGCAACTCCTACACTCTGGTTTATTGGACTTACCCCACTCAGCTAACATGGAGTTGAAGAAGGTCAACCACCACACCAGGGATCCAAGAGTGCCTACAACTGAAAGCAGGAGAATTGCATCCAGCATCCATGTGGAATCTAAGCCCCCTCTTGATACAGATGTGGAGTGGACACAACCATTCTAAGGTCCACAGGATGGAGGAATAGAGTATGGATTAGAGTGGACTTACTGATATTCTATTCATGAACTATTGTGATTAGTAACTGAAGAAAATGTGGCATTGGTGTGGAGAAAGTGGCCATGGTGGCTGCTGCAGGTAGGGAGTGGGAGGAAGAGATGTGATGTGGAGGCATTTTCTAGACTTGGAGTTGTCCTGGGTGGTGCTGTGGGGACATTTACTAGACATTGTATTCCTCCCATGACCCACTGGGTGGACTGCAGGAGAGTGTGGGCTATGGTGTGGACCACTGACCATGAGGTGCAGTGGTGCTCCGAGATGTATTCACCAAGTGCAATGAATGTCTCATGATGATGGAGGAAGTTGCTGTTGGGGGGGGGAGAAGTTGGATGAAGGTGTGGGGAGTATATGGGGACCTCCTATTTTTTAAATGTAATATTAAAAAATAAAGACAAAAAAAGAAATGGAAAAAAATCAAATGGTAGAAAAATGGTAAACAGGTATAAAAATGTAAATGAGTGAAAAAATAAACTGGAAAATATAATTAGACAAAGTAAAAGGCCAGATAAGTTACGAGAAGAAAAATGAAAATCCAGAAAGGAAGGAAAAATAAGAGAATAATTAAAAAATAAAAGGTGGAAGGAAAGAGCAAAATTGAGAAATGTATGTAAAATAATAAATAAAACATAAGGGAGGGAAAAAGAAAACCAAAAAATTAAATCAGATGAAAATGGGAAAAGAAGAAAGAAAAGAAGAAAATCAGGAGAAGAAAGAATGAAAATAAGGAAGTAGAGAAGAAGCATTCAAAACAAATAGGAAAGGAAACAAAAATCTGGCACTGCCTCTTAGACCATGAAAATAGGTTAGGATAATCTTCTTAGGTTGCCTGTTTTGGCCAATCAATCATCTCTCTGACAATAAAATAATAAATTTTAAAAAATTTAAAAGGCTTCAATACAAATGTTTCAAAAGATAGGATTTGACAGAAAGTTACCCAATTTGATAAAGGACATACATGAGAAACCTACTGCTAACCTCACACTTGATGGTGAAAGGCTAATATTTTCCTTTTAAGAGTTGGAACAAGTCAAGGAAGCCCACTATCATCACTCTCATTTAATATTGTATTAGTAGGACTTGCTCAAACACTTAAGTTAGAAAAATATATAAAAGCAGTCCACAAAGGAAAGAAAGAAGTAAAACTCACTATTTGCAGATGATGTGAAAGTACCAAAAAAACTTCAACAAAACTTCCAGAGCTGAAGAATGAGTCCAGTAGAGTGTTGGGATATAAGTTCAACATTTAAAAATCATAAACATGTCTGTATACTAATAACGAGCTATCCAAAGAGAAAATAAGGGGGAAAAGTTCCATTTATGAGAGCAATAATTCATTCCCCAAAAGGTTCCCATTTGCAGGGAAATTATTTGCTTACCAATTTATAGTTCACCGACTATGAATTAACCTCTGAATTAATTCAATGATTAAAAAAATTAAATTGTCACTAATATTATTTAGCTTTGGTGTTTCTGAGAAGAAAGATAGTACACAGAACACATTTAAAAGATACTTGCACGTAGAAATAAGTACTCTGATGAACAATATTATGGAGACAGAGCAGGAAAGAGACAGAGATATAGATGGAAGGGTTATTGGTTGGAAGAGAATGAGAAATTAACTATAATGAAAACTTTGACTATCACTGATGATGTGATATTTTAAAAAATATGCTAAAATCATATATGTTAAATCAAAATATCCTAAAATCATAATGGGAAAAAATATATTTCCCACAGAATTGGATTATTTGAAGACTGCATGGCTCAGTACTGCTTTCCATTCATAGAAATTGTGATGATAAAATAATCTGACCTAGATAACTGATAATGACATACAAAATGTACAAATACCCTTACTATTACTTGACAAATATTAATCTCTAGTATGCAACTTTCTATGTGATATTCATTCATATAAAGAACAACTATACATTAACAATAAAGTTTAAAATAGGAAATAAATGTGTTGACACAATTGGTGTCGTATATTTTTTTTATAATTTGGTAGAACCATGTTGGAAAAATGTTGGGCAGAATCTCCAAAGATGTATATATCCAGTTTCTGTTACTCTGCACAAAAATATCACCAACAGAATTGTGTACAAGTGTTCACAAAGAAACATTTTAATTTGTTGACAGCACCCAGAGTCTTAAGACCTTCCATGCTGGAAATTAACAAAATGCTCAAGAGGAGATTGTTAACACATAGCTATAAGTATTCTCCAATAACAGCTCACAACAAAAAGAAGGAATCAGAAAACACTGAGGTTGAGCTAAATGCAAGGCTGCCCATACTATGTGATTCCAACCTGGTGCAGTGGGGGATTGTGTTTAGGGATCCACATTTGGGCGTGCACCTTCTACTTATCTCCCATGGTAATCCTTCAATTCCTGCATATATGTACTCGAATTCATGTAAGTAGAATGTGCTGGTGTGAGACACAGAAACTGTTGTTTCTGAGTGTAACAGGCTCAATCTGACTTTGGTTCCCTTTTCTCAGTTCTGCACCCTGACAGCAGTTTAGTAGCATTTCCCATTTCTTTTCTTTGAATATCTGATAGTATTTATGGAGAAAAGTTGGAAGAGTGTGCACTTTCCCCCATAATTGAATTCCTCATTGTCTCACTGTGTCTCTCCAGTACCACTTATTCTCCACCAATTTGCTAATCACCCAAGCTGAAATCTTCTTTGGGAGATATTTTTGTCTTTTCATTCCATAGGTTTTGGACCAGTTGTTTGTCCTCAGAACTCAAGACCCCAATAGGTTCCAGAATATGTGTATGGGATATTTATCACACTATTTTCTCTTATCAGTTTAAGAACAATGTTCTTTCAAGATATCCTGAGGGGATCCTGAGTTATCTAGTTTTCATGCCTATACCTAAAGGGAAGAGTTGCCAGATTTTATCTAGGTTCTTGGCTTTGCTTCAGAAATGAATTTCAGGAGAAGTTGGGTGAATTAGGCCAGTAATTTATTCAGGCAGGGAGGGATTAGAAATGATAAAAAACAGGGGTTGAAAAGTGCTGAAGTGGGCAGATTTACAGACTACAGTTCTCCATTGTATGTTATAAATCTTCAGGTTTACTACATGTCCACATGGCACAGGAAAAATTATGAGAACAGTGTGCAGATGACAGGATGGGTCCACAGGCAAGACAGTGCATGAAAGAGAGCTTTGGCCCTGTGCCTGCCATTTTGAACTGTTGATTATCCCACCCTTTTGCTCATGACAGGGAAGGAGTTCCAGCTGTTTACCATTTTGATTGCTTATTCTCCTATCAAACTCCCAGGAGGGGCCAATGATAAATTCCTTGGGGAATATCCAGGGTTTCTTCTGGCTTCTGGAGGAATTCTTCATCTGATTGGCAGAAATTTCAGAATGGTTTTACAGCGGCCATCTTGGGGTTATTGATGTCTATGTAGACTCTCTGCCAGGTTCCAGATCCATGTATCGATTCCCTATTTTACTAGCCTGCTTCATTCCCTGCTCAATAAATTTTACACCTTTAATCTAAAAGAGGTGCTTAAGGGAGATGATCATTCTTCTATAGCTACTTCCTGTAGGTTAGGACAAAATGTAAAACTCTGGCTTTTGTATCTCAGTTGGAGGAAGATGGATCTGGCATCCTGAAACAGGATGAAGTTCCCATATGGCTAACATGATGTTGATTCAGGAAGAAATAGACTTGATTAGAATTCTGAAAATGTGTGTTCCCACTAAGAGGATACTGGACCACAGAAGTAGAAAAGGCTAGGTGCCTGCAAAGTCTGCATTTTCCCAAAGTTGGTGGGAAACACAATTTTTCCTTCAGTTATTTTATGCTATTGGTTAACTCTAGAGAGAAATTGCAATAGACAACTGGGTTAGGTATAAATTGCCAATCCCAGTTTTATGGTAGGAGAGAGAAATGAGAAGAGGCATTGCCTTTTTAGTTAAGTTAAAGGAGATGAAGCCAGACAATATTTTTAAAAGGGATGTCTTCTTTGCACTCCCCCTAGCTATAGGCATTTGAGCTAGAGTTCAAGGGAACAGCTGACTTTGACATAGACACTACTTAGCTTTTTTCCTTAAAGAGGTATTTCAGGCTGTCCAAGACTGGCATTTGTACATCCTGTCAGGTGTTTCTGGTGAGCTGGCACTTTCTTAGGCAGCTGGCTTCACTCAGGGTTAGTGTACCAAGCTGGAAATTCCTTTAACTTTAAGAGCTGTGGGAGTGATAAGAACTCAAAGTAAAGTTTCTTACATTTTGGCTCTAATTGAGAACAAGGATTGTTTTCTAGACAAGTTTTGATCAGAACCTGGTTTGCAGGTCTTGGGTAAGGAAAGATTGTCCATGGACCATTTCAAAGGGGCTAAGCTGAAGTGGGTCTTAGCCACCCCATTTGCTGTTTCCCTTCTGGAGGGAAAATCTTAGACCTGATACAATGGCATGTGGGTCTTCCAGTCCGCCCCAGGGTATAAGTATGACAGGTTCTGGACTAAGGGCTTGGAAAGAGACCTGGCCTAAGCATGTTCATTAACTACTTAGAAAATTAAGTTTACCAGGAATTTTAAATGAAGGTAAGTTCAGTTTTAAATTTTGTACTTGTAATAGTGGGTTTAGGTTATAGCTAGCCAGATAAAATTTCAGTTATTATCTTTCTGTTTCATTACATAAAGGCATCTATAAATGATCTTAACTTTTAGCTAGTTCCTAGGAAGTTTTTCCCTCTAGGTGAACTGGGTACCTTTATTAACTAAGCCACAAGAATTTTATTAGTAACAACTGTGAAGTTTCTCTGCTTTTCCAGCAATTAAACAAAGTCCACTTGTGATTTATGCATTAAATCTGCTAATAAGACAATATTGACATTTAAAGACTCATTTTTAGGTTACCTTTCACTGTTATCCAGTTCATTACAGGTGAATGCCAAATCTGATCTCCTAGGCACAAGCAAACTGACAAAATTTAACACAAATTTCAAAGTTTAACACAAAGTTATGCACAAGTTAAAACAGGAGAGAATTTTATACCTTTAGCATTTCTAATAACTCTTTAATCTTAATTGATGGCACATCAGGCTTTTTTTTTTTTCCTTGATCACTATTCACACTTTTTATAGGCACAACTGAGTTTAAAGTGAGAAGTTTGAAGTTTATTTCCTCAGCTTTAAGCAGAAATGAAAGGAGGTTTCTGGACCTCAGATTTATCTGTTCTCTTTTCTTACACTGGTTTAACTGTATAAGGTGGATCCTACACAGAGGCTGCTCTCAGGTACACTGTGACCATGTGGACCAGCAGTAGGCAGAATTTCTGATTCCTGAGAAGAGACTCCTATAGGGAGTGTGCTGGCATGCTAGAGGCTGCAACCATTATTCTAGGAAGAATGAAGAAGAACCTATTTGGTCGGGCAATCCCAAGTCCTACTCTGACTAAAATGTTCACCACTCCACATAATTTGGAGATGATAATCTGTTCCAGCATCCTGAGATTTTCAATTTTCAGAGCCTGCCTGGCCAACAGGCATCCTGGGGGATATCTGATGCTTCTTCCTGTGATCAGATCAATGCACCCAAGCCGAATTGGTGGGAAATTGAGCCATTGCCCCAAATCAAAGCACCTGAGATGTCAGTTTTGGTGGATATTTGGCTGCTCTCTGAATGGATGCGCTCAAGGAATGGGGACCATTCAGTTTACTGCTCTGGTTCTTGGCACCCCCAATCATTACAAGTCTGAGACCAACTACATGGTTACACAAACAGAAGTTTCTGAATTAAATTTGAGGAAAAGTTTGGCTGCTCTGTGATTCCCACCATCCCAGGGAATAATATAGCCCTTGCTGCCAGGCAATCCTGGGGCTGTTCTGGACTTGGAAGACAGACTGAATAGATTTCAACCTGATGTTGTCAAGCTGAATAGTGCTTCTTCCTCGAATACTGCTCCATCTTTTGAGAAGGGACAAAAAGCTTCTTCCTATTCTTACTGAGGTTCTTAAAGCCATCCTAGTTTTATGACTTTACTGTCTGAAAGTTTCCCAGTTAAACCAGCCATCAAAAGGCCACTAAATGATTGCTCTAGCTAACAGGCTTTGGGGCCCTGAGGCAATAGGTTCCTTGATAAAATAGGTATTTCCATTTTCACAGTTTTTAAGACATTCCAAAGCATTCTAAGACAAACCTGTAAAGAAAAATTCAATATCAAGAACTAGGAAAACAAAACATGGGTAAATGTTAACTATGATCAGGGGTAACCTGGTCTATGACACCCTTGGAGAAGGGAACTCCCATGGCATCCATTTTAGTACTGCTTGCTGCCTTCCAAGCTCATCCCCCAAGTAGCTGGGTATGATTGTATAGGAAAGCTGTTTGCATTGCATGGACCCACTGGGGTCCATGGGCAAGCACCAGGGTTTTCTGTCATTGCCATGTTGCCTCTGAGGGTAGAGGGCTGGAAAAGGCAACAGTGAGCAGACCCAGGAACAAAGATTCTGGCTTCTAAAAGGGTTGGAAAAAGAAGCTTTGCAGAGCCTGGCACTCTGATGGGGAACCTCTGTCTTGGCAGGGCTATGATTTAAGCCATTACCCTATCACCCAGCCATCCTGGCTAAGGTCAGATCTTACAAGCCTGGGTGTATGGTTTGGATTCAGAGAATTCACAAGCCCTGCCCCTTCCCTTATAGGATTACCTGTGGGGGCTTGTAGATTAACCCATTTGAAATGGAGAACAAAAGCAAGTCATTAAACAAGCTGTAGGCCATAGTTTTACTCACAAATGAACTCCTGCACTGGGTTACCAAATATGTTACCAGATTTTATCTAGGTTCTTGAATTTGCTACAGAAATGAATTTCAAGAGCAAGTGAGATGAGTTAGGCCAGTAATTTATTCAGGCAGGGAGGGATGAGAAATGGGAGAAAATAACAGATCTTGGGTCTCAGGTAGAGAGGAAGGGGTTGAAAGTGATAAAGTGGGCTGATTTACAGACTACAATTCTCCACTATAGGTTATAAATTCCCAGGTTTACTTGTGTGACCACATGGCAGAGGAAAAATGGTGAGAGTGGTGTACAGAAGGCAGGATGTGTCCACAGGCAAGACAGCACATGAAAGAGAGAGCTTAGACCCTGTGCCTTCCTTTCTGAACTGTTGATTATCCCCCCTTTTGCTAATGGCAAGGGAGGAGTTCCAGCTTTTTACCTTTTTGATTGCTTATTTCCCCTATCAATCTCTCAGGAGGGCCCAATGATAAAGTCCTTGGATGATATCCAGGGTTTCTCCTGGCTTATGGAGGAAATCTTCTGAGTGGCAGAATCTTGGGGAGGGTCTTCAAGCAGCCATCTTGGGGTTATCAATGTCCATGTTGACCCTCTGCTAGGTTCCAGATCCAGTTACTGTTTTCCTATTTTACTAGCCTCCTTCAGAAGGATTCACAATTTATTTAGGTGTATCAGATATGATTATGCATTTTAACAAATATTTTTACAATCTGGTTTAAGGAGCATAATTAAAATTTATGGGCAACTTAGGGAAATATTATATAACATTCTAATCTTCCAAGAAAAAAATGGAAGAAAATTACAGCATATAGTTTGCTAATTGAAATTTTTTTCTGAAAAATATTTTATAGTTTAATTTTTGAGGACTAAATATGTAAAAATATATAAAACATTAGGAAAAATTCTGGCATGTAGTAGATAGTACATAATTGTTTGCTCCTATTATTTAATTTTCCTATATATTTATTATTTTGGTACATTTAAGTCAGCTTCACATCTATGATTTTTTATATGACCTTTTATAATTGTTCACATATATTAAATTGATCTGTGAAACTCTTACAGCTGTAAAGAAAAGTTCTTATACTTGAATTGTTTCAGAGTATTATCTTTTTTTTATGCTTGTTGATTTTATTATTATCATCAAATTTTGGTGGGTAATGCATGGGTGATTAGATCTAGGCTATATACTTGGTTTCATCCAAATGTAGTGTATAAAAACTAGTTTAGAACTGACATAAAGATAAATATATAGAAAGACCATTTTAATAGAACTGAATGTCCAGAAAGAACTCATTTATCTATTGACCTCTTGACATATGGGAAGGCTGCTAAGAGAACAGAATGGGGAAAATATTACTCCTAAACAAATATTGCTGGAAAATAACATTTCCCTTACTTAAAAATTAAGTTAGCCCCTTCATCACACCATATACTAATATTTAATCAAAGGATCAAGGTACTAAATATAACTACAACCATGAATTGCCTAGAAGAAAACTTTTCAATAAACATCATGAAGTTGGACCAGTTGATGAATTCTTTGATATGACAACAAAAACATGGGCAACAAAAGAAAAACAGAAAAATTCAAATTCATCTCACTTGAAACATTAGTACACTAAAGGGTCTCATGAAGAAAAAGAAAAGATAATTTAAATAATGGAAGAAAATAAATTCAAATATATATTTGGTAAAGGCTTAATATGAAGAATATTAAAGAAATCCTTCCACTCAATAACACAAAGATAAACAACTCTGTTTATTAAAAAATTGGGCAAAAGGATACAAAAAATGGTTCTTACAAGTTATATCTACAAATGATAAACACACACACACAAAAGTTTACCATTATAAGCCATTAGATAAATGTATGCCAAAACCACCTGAGACACCACTTCATACCAAAAGGATGACACTTATTAAAATTGTGGAAACAATAAGTGGTAGAGAGAGGTAAAAATTTCCCACCCTTGTACATGTTTGGACTGTGGTTCTAAAAAAAGTTGAAGATAGAAAACCCATAAGGCACAGCTCTCTTACTGTTCTGCTAAGGAAGAGGCAGACACCCTAAATGCTATGCAGAGGCATTTTTATTAAATGTTTTCCTAAGGAAAGGCAAAACTCTAAAAGCTATGCAAATGTACTTTTATTCTATCAGGTGACTTGGTGATTATATCAAATGATTATAACAATTGAGCAATCACAAGATAAAAGAATCAATTAAAGACATAGGAAGAATGAACATATAATACAATCACTCACCAAATCAGGGGAAAACTCAACAACTGAAGTCTCATGTGGCTAGGGAGCCACTTTGCAGTTGATTAGGAGCACAATTGGAAAAACTGTTCCAGCCAATTTCCTTTCCAAGGTTCCAAATGGCAGCTTAGAGATCATCCTTTTTAAGGGGTTCTAAACCTCAGAACTCCAAAGAGTCTTGCAAAACATGAGGAATGACCACATTGAAAGTAACCAAATCCATCCAGAGTGGGGCTTGCCAGCCCTCAACAGATGAGATGCGGTGTCTCAAGGGATCTTTCTTCTATTCTAGGTAAGGTACTCTATGTTCATAGAGGTCTTAAAATTTTAGTTTTACAGGAGATTCAAACAGGATGTGTACATATCATGCTTGAGGACTTTCCTTCTTTTAAACATTTGTTTTTGGGTAATGGATGATGGGGTTGCCTGCATAACTGCATTATAACATTCCAAAGGACAAAGAACAAGTCAACCATTCACAATTATAGGCTATAGGAGCAGAGACTACAGATTTAAAAACTTAAGAATTCACAATTCTTAATAATAATTTTATTATAGAACATCAGCCACTCATTGGTATATACCCCAAACAATGAAAATCAGGGACTCAAATGGGAACTTGTATTCCTCTGTTCATAGCAGCATTATACACATAAGCCAAAAGTGGTAACAACTCATGTGTCTACAACAAATGAATGGATAAACAAATTGAGGAAGGTGGGGCAAGATGGCGTCCAAATGAGTGCACCCTTGTAATCTCTCCTGCAGAGGACCAGTTGGATGGGGTCAGAACATTGCTGGAGCAGGCTGTTTCAGGAACCTACAAAGCAGGAGGTGTCTGCACATCAATCTGGAGAGACTGTGACTAACGTAGTGCTTCCACAAGGTAAAACGGTGGGTTTCTAACACTGACATCAGAAATTGTGGGAAGGCAAATCTGTTCCCCCTAATGCTGAAGGCTGCAGCATTCACTGAAGACTGCCAGTTGTGCAGTGTCATTCCCAAGCCCTGTGTTCCCCAAACACTTGATTCCCAAGCCTGAGTTCCCTGAACTCCTGTAACCCACTTTTCACATACTAGCATACCTTGAGTCTGCAATATCCCGGGCTTCTGTTTCCCAAATCCAGTGCCCCTGAAAATTTGGGATTCCCCTACCCTAGCCCTCCAGTCTCATACTAACTCCAGGAGTGGGAGGGTTTGATGAGAGGTGCAGAGGGACTGGGGAGCATGGGTTCAATTCTCTGGTCCCCCCCTTTTTGTTTTTTGAGGTTTATTTTTTGAGCTTGGAAGAGCATGCCAGCTGGCTTGAGGGGAACTTAGGAAGAAGGGAGGGGCAAATCTGCTGAGAAAGTCCAGTTTACCTGGATGCCCTGGGATGGGAAACTTGGTCTGGGAGAAGATGGAGTCAAAAAATTAACTAGCCCTCCCATGGCACATTTAAGGGAGAGGGACAGTGGGACATGCTTTTCAGGTTTCCAACAGCATATTTATGGTTCCTGGCAAGGTGTGTGTGCACTCTCTCAAAAAATTAAGAGTCATTATTTTCTGTGGTGAGTTGGTTCACCAGGATCCCATTTGAATCTCCTACAGAACCCCTCACATGGTCTTCCTGCTGTCCTGGGAGAGAGGGAAGTGAGGAAGTGAGGAAGTGAGAAAGGGCGGGGTTCAGGTTCCTAAGCAGTTTATTAAACTACAGAGAAGATTCCTTGCTTGAAGCCTTGTCTGGTGTTTTTTGTTGGTTTGTTCTCTTGGTTTTCCTTCCTCTTTATCTCCCCATGACCCTTTTTTTTCCCTCCTTTTTTTCTCTTCTTTTTTCTTTTCTTTTTTTATGTTAGGTGCTTCAGGCAGCATTTCTTATTTGCTGTGTTTCCTCATCCTCAATTTCCTCTTTTCTGTGTGTAATGATTTTGGCTACTAAATGCTATTCCCTGTCCTTTACATCTTTTTATGCTCCATCATTTATTGTTTCTCTTACATTCCACTCTCTTTGTTTAGCCCCCAATTTTTCTGCCTTTTTATTTCTAATATCGCTGTTCTGTTTTCTATCTTTTATGCACTTTTTATTTTATTGTCCTTTCCTTTCTCTTTCCCTCTCTCCTGACCACATTGGCCTTTTTATTCATACTATATTCCTCCCATATTCAGTTTACAATCTCATTATAGCTACTCAACTTTTCTTACTGTTATAACTCTACACAGCTCACATGAGTTTAATATCATTTCTCCTATATTTCACATGGTTCCACTAACATTTACTATCAATACTACTATTACACTTTTTCTTTTCTTAACCCTTGTGCTTTTTCTGGCTCTAATATTTTCCTTCAAGGGAACACAGCTAACAACAAGGAAATAGAATAAGAACAAAGTGACAAAGAGAAGACTTAACACATATGCAAAAAATACTACTTAAACCCTGATACGAGATGAAGAAGTTAATTAACTGAATAAACCCATCAAGATAAAATGATGACAAGATAGCAAGAAAATACTACAAACCAAACCAATAATCAGGAAAACATGGCCTAATCCAATGAACAAACTAAAAACATGGAAGAAGAGCAGAACAATGACAATTAATCAAAGGTCTCAAAACATATATCAGGGACCATTTTAATGAAGTAAAGGAAGAGATTAAGGATATAAAGAAAATACTTTGAATGCATAAAGAAGAACTTGTAATCATACACAAAAAGATAATGAATGTGATGGTGATAAACAGCAAAATTCAAGAAATCAAAAATACATTCTCAGCAAATAATAGCAGATTTGAAGAGGCAGAGGAAAGAATTAGTGATGTGGAAGACAGAGCAGCTGAAATAAAACAGATAGTAGAATTGATTAATAAAAAGATTTTTTTAAAAACCCAGAAGGGACTTAGGGACCTGAGTGATGATGCAAAGTGCACAAATATGTGCATCGTAGGCATCCCAGATGGAAAAGAGAGGGGAAAGGGGACAGAAGGGGTGATGGAGGAAATAATAGCTGAAAACTTCCCGAACCTATTGAGGGAGATGGATGTATATGTCCAGGAAGCACAATGCACTCCAAACAGCATATATCCCAACAGGCTTACCCTAAGACATAAACCTTTCAAATTATCCAATGCTCAAGACAAAGAGAAAATACTAAAAGCAGCAAGGGAAAAGAGAACCATCACATACAAAAGAGGCTCCATAAGATTAATTGCTGATTTATCATCTGAAATCATAGAGGCAAGAAGGCAGTGGTATGATATAGTCAAGACACTAAAAGAAAAATATTTCCAAACAACAACACTCTATCAAGCAAAGCTAGCATTCCAAAATGATGGAGAGTTCAAAATATTCACAGATAAACAGAAATGAAGAGAGTATGCCAACAAGAAATGTGCCCTTCAAGAAATACTGAAAGAAGTTCTGCAGGAGAAAATGAAAAAACAGGAGAGACAGAGTTGGAGGAGAGTGTAAGAACAACTAAGAAGACAAAAAGAGAAAAAAATCAAACAAAATATGACAACACAAATCCAGAGAAAATATGGCTAGTATAATTAATTCCTTGAAAGTAATAACGTTGAATTACTTTCAACGTTAATCCATTAATGGATTAAACTCACCTGTTAAGAGACACAGATTGGAAGCTTGGATTAGGAAATATGACCCATCTATATGCTGTCTACAAGAAACACATCTTAGACCCAGGGATTCAAGGAGGGTGAAAGTGTATGGCTGGAAAACACTCTTAGAAGCAAACAATAACCAAAAAAAGGGCTGGAGTAGCTATATTAATATCAGGCAAAATAGACTTTAAATGCAAAACAATTGAGAGACAAAGATAGACACTACATATTAGTGAAAGGGATAATCTTTCAAGAAAGAACAATCACAAACAGTTATGCTTCTAACAAATACATGAGGCAAACACTGGAAAAACTAAGTGAAGGAATAGATGCCTCTACAATTATAGTGGGGGACTTTAACACACCGCTATTACCATTGGACAGAACATCTCAAAAGAGAATCAATAAAGAAACAAAGACTTTGAGCAATATATTACAGGACCTGAACCTAATAGACACATACAGAATAATACACCCAAATACAGCAGAATATATATTCTCCTCAAGTGTACATGGAACATTCTCTGAGATAGACCACATGCTAGGTCACAAAGAAAGTCTCAATGAATTCAGAAAGATTGAAATCATACAAAATAATTTCTCTGATCATAGTGGAATGAAGCTGGAAATCTACAAGGTCCAGAGACCCAGACTTGGCACCAAGATATGGAAGTTGAAGAACACAGTCTTAGAAAAACAGTGGTATTTTGATGTGTGAAAGGAGTGCCGTGCCATGCAGGGGTGTCTTCCATGTAGGGGAGCCCCATACACAATGAGTGCACCCCATAAGGAGAGCCACCCAGCATGAAAAAAGTGCAGCCTGCTCAGGTGTGGTGCCACACACATGGAGAGCTGATGCAGCAAGATGACACAACAAAAGGAGACACAGATTCCCAGTGCCACTGACAAGAATACAAGTGGACACAAGAACACACAGTGAGTAGACACAGAGAGGAGAGAACTGGGGGGGAGGCAGGGAAGGGGAGAGAAATTTTTAAAAAAAGAAAGAAGAAAAACAGTGAGTCAAGGAGGAAATCTCAACAGAAACCAATAACTACCTTGAAAATAATGAAAATGATACAACATATCAAAGCATATGGGATGCAGCAAAAGCTTTACTGAGAGGGAAATTTATAGCCATAAATCCATATATCAAAAAAGAAGAAAGAACTAAAATTGAAGAACTAAATGAACACTTGGAGGAATTAGCAAGAAATAAAATAAACCCAAAAGAAGAAGGAAGAAAAAATAACAAAGAAAGATCAGAGCAGAACTAAAAGAAATAGAAAATAAGAAAGCACTCAAAAAATACCATAAAATCAAGAGTTGGTTCTTGAGAAGATCAATAAAATTGACAAACCCTTAGCCAGACTAACAAAGAAAAAGAGAGAAGATGCAAATACACAAATAAGAAAAGAAAAAGGGGATACCACCACTGCTGCCAAAGAAATAAAGACTATCATAAGAGGATACTTTGAAAAATGATATTTCAACAAAAATGACAATTTAGAGAAAATGGACAAATTCCTAGAAACACATAAACAGCCTACACTGAAGAAAGAAGAAACTGATGATCTCAACACACCAGTCATAAGTAAAGAGACAGAGTCAGTCATTAAAAACCTCCCAACGAAGAAGAGTCCTGGGCCAGATGGCTTCACAGGTGAATTCTACCAAACATTCTGGAAAGAACTAACACCAATCTTGCTTAAACTCTTCCAAAAAAATCAAAACAAAAGGAACATTGATAATTCATTCTATGATGCCAACATTACCCTAATACCAAAACCAAACAAAGACACCACAAGAAAGTAAAATTACAGACCAATCTCTCTAATGAATGTAGATGCAAAAATCCTCAACAAACGACTTGCTATTCAATTTAAATAACACAATAAATTAATTATACACCATTACCAAGTGGGATTCATTCCTGGTCGGCAAGGATGGTTCAAAAGAAGAAAATCAATTATGTAATACACGACATAAACAGAATGAAGGAAAAAAATCCCATGATCATATCTATAGATGCAGAAAAATCATTTGACAAAATACAGCACCTTCTCTTGATAAAAACACTGCAAAAGATAGGAATACAAGGAAACTTTCTGAATATGATAAAGGGTATATATGAAAAACCCACAACTAACTTCATTTACAATGGTGAAATCCTAAAATCTTTCCCTCTGAGATCAGGAACAAGACAAGCATGCCCAGTATCACTCCTTCTATTTAATATAATCTCAGAAGTACTTGCTCGTGCACTGAGGCAAAAACCAGACATAAAACGCATCCAATTTGGAAAAGAAGTCAAAATTTCACTATCTGCAGATGACATGATCCTATGCATAGAAAACTCTGAGAAGTCTACAAGAAAGCTTCTGGAAATTATAAATGAGTTCAGTAAAGTTACAGGTTATAACATTAAAGGGTAAAACTCAGTCATATTTCTGTACACCAATAATGCACAATCTGAGGAGGAAATCAAGAAACAAATATCATCTTTACAATAGTAAATAAAAATATAAAATACCTAGGAATAAATTTAATTAAAGATGTAAAAGATTTATACACAGAGAACTACACAACACTGTTCAAGGAAATGAAAGAAGACCTAAATAAATGGAAGAATAGTCCTTGTACATGGATAGGAAGACTAAATATTATTAAGATGTCTATCCTACCAAAACTGGTCTACAGATTTAATGCAATCTGAATAAAAATCAACACAGCATTTTTTAATGAACTAGAAAACTAACTACCAAATTTATTTAAAAATGAAAGAGGCCCTAAATAGCCAAAGCCTCATTGAAAAAGAAAAATGAAATTGGAGGAATCACACTACCTTACTTTAAATCATACTGCAAAGCTACAGTAGTGAAAATGGCATGATATTGGCACAAGGATAGAAACACTGACAAATGGAACTGAATTGAGAGTTCTGATTTAGATCCACATATGGTATTTGCCAAGGCCAAACTAACTCACTCAACTGGGATAGAACAGTCTCTTCAAAAAATGGTGCCTGGAGACCCGGATATCCATATGTAAAAGAATGAAAGAGGATTACCACCTCACACCTTACACAAAAATCAACTCAAGATAACTCATAGACCTAAATATAAGAGCCAAGACTATAAAGACCTTGGAAAAAAATGTAGGAAAGCATCTACAGGACCTTTTAATAGGAAATGGTTCATGAACTTCACACACAAAGCATGAGAAGCAAAATAACAAATATTTAATGGGACTTCCTCAAAATTAAAACTTTTTGCACCTCAAGGAGTTTGTCAAGAAAGTGAAAAGACAGCCCACCCAATGGGAGAAAATATTTGGTAACCATATATCTGATAAGAGACTACTATCCTGCATATATAAAGAATTCCTCCATCTCAAAAATAAAAAGACAAACAACCCATTTAAAAAAATGGGCAAGAGATTTGAACAGATGCTTCTCCAAAGAAGAAGTACAAATGGCTAAAAGCACATGAAAAAATGCTCAAAATCCCTAGCTATTGGGGAAATGCAAATCAAAACTACAATGAGATAACATCTTACTCCCATGAAACTGTCAGCTATCAAAAAAACAGAAGACTACAAGTGCTGGAGAGGATGTGGAGTAATGGGAACTCTCATCCACTGCTGGTGGGAATGCACAAGGAACCAGCCTTTATGGAGGACAAGGGGCAGTTGCTCAAATATCTAGATAGAGATTTGCAATATGAACCAGCAATTCCACTCCTGGGAGAACTGAACACAGAAGAACTGAAAACAAGGACACAAACTGATATATGCACACCAACGTTCATAGCAGCATTATTCACTACCGCCAAAAGTTGAAATCAACCCAAATGTCCATCAAGAGATGAATGCATAAATAAAAAATATAGTGTATACACACAATAGAATACTACTCAGCTATAAGAAGGAATATAGGACAAACACATGGGATAACATGGATGAATCTTGAGAACCTTATGTTGAGTGACGCAAGGTAGGTGTTGAAGGATAAATACTACATAACCTCTCTGATACGAAATAAGTAAAGCAAACTGTCTCAGAGAGCTAGAGACTGAATATTAGGCTTAAAGGAGATTTGGGGAAAAGGAAGGTTGCAAGCTGACACCTACTGGGAGAAATCTATGATAAGCTGGAGGTAAGTATTTGTACAGAGATGGGATGAGATGTGGGCATAGAGATACCTTTGGGTGGGGTTTTGTGGGCTTGAAGGGGGCTAAGGTTGGGAGGATGGGTCAGATAGCCCAAGGAATTGAGGGGAGGGCTGGAGGGAGCATTTGAAAATGAGAGATTGTCATGTATGCAGTTTAAACTATAATGTCGAGAGAACTCTTTAGAAAATACAATAAGGAAGGATTATCTGTTTAAGGTGTTTAAGGTGGGGGGGGCATCTGGCCCTCGGGCAGGCTTTTAGGGAGTGTGTGAGTGCTCATTTTGTCATAGTGTGTTATATCATTGGCTAGAGACCCAGATAATGAATGGGAAGCTGTAACCACATCCTGGGGAGGCCCGATGTTCTCGAACAGAGAAAATTGTGTCTCTCAAGAGAATCAGTGGCTCCAAATGGGTTAGGGCAGTCTAGTATGTCAAGTGCTCAGCATTGTTGCAAGAATCTGTGAATCTGGTCCTTCAAGTAATGAAGATTGTCACTGTGGGCCCTGAGGGGCGGCAGAGAGAGGTATAGAATAGATGGAATCAGGGTAACTTGGGGGCAATGGAAATGCTCCACAAGATCATGCAATGATGACTATAGGACATGTTAAATTACCCCAAAAATGTGTAAAAGTCTATGGGCTAAAATGTACACCATAATGTAAAACATAAAATAACAAAAAATTAGAAAATTGTACAGTCTAAAATATAAACCATAATGTAAACCAAAATGGAACCATGTTTGAAAGCTATGTTTCAATATCTGTACATCAGCTGCATCAAATATAACATGAATATGTAAAAATATCATTGCTTGGGAAGGGGGAAGAGGATTTGATGTTCAATATATGGGAGTCCCCTATATTGCATATGTGAATTACTGTGATCTAAAACTTTTGTGAAGACCAAATTAAAAATTAGAAGAAAAAAAAAAGAAAGAATGTAGACACTGAGGAAGAAATGAAAGAAATTACATTGCCACTGTACATACAGGTCAAAAACTACTGCAATGATGAAAGGTAAAACATCAAAAACAAAAATTTATGATATTTTTTATCTTTTAATACCCCAATTTGTTTTTACTTTATTTTAGTTTTTCTAAATTAGTATGTATTCTCCTTCTAATCTTTAAACCCATCACTATATTTCATTTTCCTTGATTGAATTTGGCAATATATTAGGCTTCATTTTTAAAGAAGATTTGGACCACAGGGAGGTCCAACTATGGCAGGAGAGGAACACTGGTGTGGGGTGTTATTGATGGGGGATACATGGTTGGGAGGGAGTTCTCCAGGACATATATATAGGGTACATAAAAATGTTTGGATATATGTTGGGTATTTTCATAGTAGTTACAGTTACAAACAACGGAGGGAGTGCTGAGTTCCTACCCAGGGGAGATCTATCACATTCCCCAATGCAACAGCAACAGTTCCCCATGGGCAATGTTGACCCAACAGTTGATCCAATGGTCAACCTGTGGTTGGTGCTAGGGTTGGTGTATACTCAGGAGACTTGAATCTCTGGACTGGCCATGTACCAGCTGGGCCCTAATCCTCAGCAGAGTTGCAACTCCTACCCTCTGGTTTGTTGAACTTACCCAGGTCAGCTAACAGGAGGTGAACCACCACACCAGGGAACCGAAAGTGCCTATAAATGCAAGCAGGAGAATTGCATACATCATCCATGTCAAATCTAAGCCTCCTCTCAATATAGAGATGGAGTGGACATCACCATTCCAAGGTCAAATGATGGAGGAATAAATTATGGATTAGAGTCAACTTGCTGATATTCTACTGTTGAAATGTTGCAGCTAGTAATGGAAGAAATTGTGACATTGATGTGGAGAGAGAGGCCATGGGAGTTTCTGAGGTAGGGAGAGGAAGGAAGAGATGTGATGTGGGTGCATTTTCAGGACTTGGAGTTGTCCTAAATGATATTGCAGGTACAGAAGCTGGACATTATATATCCAGCCATAACCCACTGAATGTATTGGGGGAGAGTGTAAACTACAATGTAAACTATTATCCATGTGGTGCAGCAGTGTTCCGAAATGTATTCATCAAATGCAATGAATGTGCTACAATGATGAAAGAGGTTGTTGATGTGGGAGTAGTGGGGGAAGGGGAGTGGGGGTTTATGGGAACCTATTATATTTTTTGAATGTTACATTAAAAAGAAAAGATAAAAAAAACAAAAAAACAAGTTGCGTTACATACAATGGTATATTATTCAGTCATAAAATGAATAAATTTCTGATGCATGCTAAATAGAGATGGACTTGAAAATATTGTAATGAATGTCACAGAATGACAAATACGCAATGATTATTCTCATATGAAATATCCTGGGATACAAAAATCACAGAAATAGACATTACTAGAAGCAGTGAATAGAGGATAAATTTTAGAAACTTAGGAATAATTGCATAAATCAATTATATATGTCTGGAATTAGGGCAAATAAAATGAGAATAAAAACAAAAAAACAATACCCAGAGATTGAACATCAGTAGAGAATTTATATTGATGAATTAAGACCTAATGACAAGAAAAATTTCAAATATATTATAAATATTAAATTAAAACTTTAAAAACTTGATCTAAAGTATTAAGAAAATAGGAAAAATGCAAGTATAACTTAGATTTATGAAAAATATGATTTTATATTCTATCAGTCACTTTAAAAATATAGAAAAAAATTGTGACAAATATTTCGTGATAGCCATTTATCTGAGGTATATTTCTATTTGTGAGTCTTTGTCTAAGGGTAGTTGTATACATGGACTCTTAAAAAAAAAGAAGTCAGCATCATCAGTACCCAGACATAAATAGTGTACAAAAAATAGTAAAATCTAATCCTATTGACCTTCAATTATGGGGAACTGTATCACCAACCAAGGAAGTAATGAAATATAATTGTGTCTGAGATGAAACAGAGCCCAAATAAACTTATTCCCTTTGATATCTTGTCCCAAGATTTTCTTTCCTAAAATATAACAACTCTTTGAGTATTGTAAAATAATAGCAATAATAATAATAATAATGACCAGGATACTTGTGTCAAATAAAGATGGAAAGCAGTTTCCACTATTTTGTAATATCAAGATGCAAAATTCAGGGAAGTTTGTTGCTCCAAAGCCTGAAAATATGATGTCAGGGAACTTGGCTTTATTGAAGGTGTCAGGGAGGTTCTGGCCAAAAAAGCTAAAATGAAGCTTCCCAGGGCCAATGAGCCCAGGTAGTCCAGGACACAGTAGAAGGCAGGCACAGAGCCCTTGTTGCACTCAATGATGATGCTTCTGGGCTCAGAGTGTGTGTCTATGTCAATGAAAGGAGGAGAAGTTCCCAGCCAGATTCCACAGATCATCACTTGGATCAAGGTGCAGACGGGAATGACAGTTAGAAACCCTGATGTCAGCAGCCATCTCATTGTTCTTCTGGGTTTTATGTCTTTGAATGCCAGAATCACAGTGATGGTTTTGGCCAATACAGTGGAAACAGCCACAGTGAACACAACTGCAAAGGTGACTTGACGAAGAATGCTGTGTTGGGATGGCCAATGAAGAGTAAGGAGCAGAGGAAACACAGGAGAAGGGAGAAGAGCAGGATGTAGCTGAGAGCTCGGTTATTCATCTTCCCAATGGGAAGATACTTCATATAGACCCACAGAACTGCAGCTGTGACAAGAGAGAGGCAAAGAGCTGTGCAGGCTAGAGGCACACCCAATGTATCCTGAAATGACAGGAAGGAGTTAAAGAGTTCCTTTTTCACAATCACACTGAGTGAGGAAAAGTAGATTTAATTATTTCTCTGGGATATCTTAACCTTTATCACTACCTTAATTTCCACTGATTACTGTTTTTTACATGTATATATCTTAACATATGTTAGAGAAAGTCACTTAGCATTCAGTTTTCATTTATTTTACTACTTTTGCAAAGTATTTTTTCGAGGTTATTTGGATGCTGTTTGGAAGATTATTACTCTTATAAGTTTATTTCTGGGGGCTTTTAAATTTTTATCATTTTATTGAAGAATGAGGTACAATTTTAAATTATGATTCATTGAATTCTAAATGCAAGGTTTGGTAAATATTTTTTACAGTTTTGAGATTGTAATTTTAGGTAATCATTTAGCATATATTTGATCTCCATGCAGGCAATAGTTTCTCTATTTCAACTATGTAATTCTGTTTTTTGTAGCACAGATAGTATGGATATTGTAGCAATAATCATTTCAGAAATAATTTATCATGTCATTGTGTCAATAAGCCATATTTTGTGACTTCTGATTTAAAGTTCTTCATTCATTTTTTAGAGGAGATATTCATGAAATAGTAGAAAAGTGTAAAACAATCAGTTAATTCTCTCTCAACTATGTTTCTCAGATACCCATTCATTCCTTTTTGATTCAGTGACTGTCTTTGGATTCTGCCTTTATTCTTTAAGAGACTTGCTCTGCACACATAAGCATGTGCATGTCGGTTGGGTGTCCAGTATTGTTGCTTTTCTTCTATTTCTCCTTCTTGAGTTACATCCTTATTTGTTATTGCAAATCCTTTATGAGAAAAGTAAGTAATTGTTTTAGTTTGTTCATTTCCAAAGATATCTATTCATTCTCTCCCAAGTGATTGAAACTAAAAGGTTCTTAATGCTAATATGGTCGTGATTATATGGTTGGAATTGTATACCATTTATGGATAAATTCAAATCATTACAGTACTTGACTTTGTATTTTGAAAAATTTAGTCTAATTAACCATTCCATATTTTACACATATTTCACAATGCATGTTTTACTTTTATATCTCCTATATGAGATCTATGTATATTTGTCTATTTGAGATCTATGTACATGTTGCAGCCCCAATTGAGTGTGCCAAATTATAACTTTTATTAGGATCTTGTGACCTCACTTCAAATACATATATATATGTATGTGTATAAAAATATATATATATATATTTGCATATATTATACACTTCCTGAGGGCTGTTGATGCTTTAATTAATTGAACATTTATTTATAAATTGATACACTCATTTATTACAAGTACATTTCATTCTTTTCAAGAGAGGATAAATAAAGTAATAAAATTCTCCCAAAAATGTATATGAACCAGCTCTGTCCTTATCACATGAAAAATTGCATAACTAAAATCTTCAAGGTACTCACAAGTGCCCTGATGATCCTTACCTTCTAGATGTTAGTATGATCCACCATGGATCATTGACTAAGGCTGTATCACAAAGCACTGGACTGAAAGAAAAAATGCTTATTCAAATCTGTGCCACAGTTAAGCCTAATTGAATGAGCAGAGCCATAAGAGACCTTAACCAACATGAGTAACCCTGGTGATTATAACATGGATATGTGAAAATTATCAGTGACTGCATAAACTGAGAACAATGGTGTCTTAGGACCCTATGGAATATTCTTTTGTTTCCTTTATATTGACTATGTCTCAGGTATTTTTATAGATTGGTTACATATTTTCATACCTGTCTGATTGGAAATGCCTCCCTCTGGGCTAAAACACAAGTAAAGCAGCACACAGGCCTTCCTTCTTGTGGAAGTTTCTTGAACCCTGAATGGCATCTCTGGCTACATACAGATTGAGGAGTCTGTAGAAGAAAGAGACAATTATTGGTCATATTATTGAACATATTACCAATAAAGAGGAAACATCTATATTCATCTCCTAATAAGAGAAAACAATTTCTCATCTATTTTGTAAACAAGTTTCATTCCAATCTCTAACATGTTGATATTACATGGACATTAACTTTATACAAAAATCAAACAATGTACTAATGTATCAGAATACTTATATTTCACCTATCATGGGTAACATCACCTTGGTTTTACTCTCCTATAATTTAAGCGCATGATGAAAAAGACTTTCAAGCAAGGCTTTTTATAATGGTGGTACTAGGGCGTTGTAAGCCTAATAAAATTGCCTTGTCATAAGTGTCTGAATAGAAAATGTTAATTTCTAGAGAGGAAAACACAATTACAAAAGTGATCTCATTAATAAAATGAATTGTATAAAATATATAGATCAGGTAGAGAAAAACAATATGAATGTGATTAATCCCGTTCTGGGTTTTTATTTCCCAGTATGCCACCAATTTGCAGAAACTCAACTGGACTTTAAAGACAAAAGCTCTTTTGTTTAACAAATCACCTCCAAAATTCCCTTTGCTTTTTCAACTTTGGAAAGACTAGATGAAAGTCATGGCCTGTTAGGACAAATGAACTTTGGTACTGAGTGGTATTGAAATGACCACAGGAAAATGTGAATTGTGGATATGAGTTGACATTTTAATTGTGTATTCTATTAATGTTTATAATGCCTCTAATAAGGATCATCCATACATGATTTAGTCTTCTCAAGACCCCAGAGGAAATTACTAGGTTAATTAATGTAGCCTGGCAGTGTATGCACTCAAATGCTGCATTGTACTTTAATTCCAAATGAAAGATTATAAATTATATACTTGATACTTTAAAGGCAAGTTCTCAAAATATCTGTGTGATTGCATAATATGAAGTCAAGAAATTGATTTTAATTTACAAATTTAGTCCCGAGATCAAGGGGTGAAAATTTAATCTAATATGAAGAGAGTGTTGAGATAACTGTATAATAAATAAACCCTACATTGATATGGTGTCATACCTCTTTAAATCCAACAGGCCACTCGATCATCTCTTCATGGAAGCTCAAACCTTGATGATGTGAAATATTGGAGACAAATTCTCCCACTTTAATGAGGAGGGCAAGACCAGCAGGGAAATTTATGGTGTTCACGATATCATACTTCACCATAAAATTTCTTTCCTCATCTAAGGACACATGATCACCAGCACTGTTTATAAATCGGATTTTCCTCAGAAGTGGGTGAAGCTGGAAGGAAGTCATAATTTTGAAATGTCAAGTGGATTCAAATTACAGACTGAAGGTCATACCCATGAAGCAAACCTTCTTTTCTTGATCCCTACTTTTAAGTAGTCATTTTGGTAGAGACTACATTTTTTTTAGGTGTTCACTATTTCATGGATTTAGGTAAGACATTCTTCCTCTCCATGTGAGAGCAATGGAAGAGTACTTGAATAAATGCATGATGCACCTCAGGATATGGTTATAATGTGCTCAGGGGCAACCCTGAATAAACAGTTCCTTTGCATTCCAATAATTTTATTTTTCCCCTGTAATTTACTGAAGCAAATTTCCAAGTTATACATTTTCAGACCTTTATTACTTTTTGTAGTTGAATAATGTTCCATTTTGTGTTTGTGTGTTTGTATCATGTGTCTTTAATCTATTAAAATACTGCTTCCTCCTTGACTTGATGTCAATTTTCTCACAGTTTTTATTTGGCTTCTTTGTCTCTCAAGCCGTCTCCCTCTTGGATGATGCACAGCATTTCCTGGTCTGCAGATCCCTAGAGTAGATCTGCATTTTGCCCTTCTTTCTCTGTGTGAGAACACTGAGCATTGTCTACCTACTCTGATGCCATCTTTCCAGATCTCTTTCCCTAAATTTTGAAAGAAAAATCTCACCAGATGTAAAAGCCATGGCTGACGCTTTTAGTACTTTGCTCACTAACATTTTGCCTCCATTATTTTTGATGAGAAATCAGCACTCAGTCTAATTGAAAGTACCTTATACATAGGACTAGCTTTACATCTTGCAACTATCACAACTGTCTCATTTTCCTTTGCATTTGAAAGTGTGGTAACTATATGATGGAGTATATTGGTCTTCAAGTGTATCTTCTCTGGAGTTCCTTGAGCTTCTGGATGTGCATATTCATGTCTTTTCTAAGTCTGGAATGTTCTTTCATTATTCCTTAAATATTCCATTTTTTCCCTTTTTCTCTTTCATCTCCTACTTGGACTCTCTTAATGTATATATTGACATTTTTGGAGTTTCCCAATATGTATATTAGACTATTTTTTTTGCCTTTAATTATTCCTTTATATTTCTACTCCTCAGTTTGAAACATTTCAAATGTTTTGTCATCAAGTTCATTGATCCTTTTCTCTATCACTTCCAATCTACTCTTGAACACCTCTTGGAATTCTTTCAAGTATTGTGGACCTCAACTCCAGTAGTTGTCTTTGTTTCCTTTTTAAAATTTCCATCTTTATATTATGACTCTCATATTGATCACTCACTTTTTTCCTGACCCTTTAGATATTGTTTTTAGTTTTCTAATCTCCTTGATCATTTGTAAGATAATTATTAAAGCTTTTACTCAGTTTCTCCACATTCTTATTGTCTTCATGGTGTTTTCTATAATTTTTCATCTTCCTTTGGACCCACCATCTGTTCCTTTTTCTTTGTTTTTCTTTATTTTTCTGTTGAACACTGTACATTTTAATATAAATTTCCATTTAATGATTACACCAAAGTATCTAAGCCCCCTCTCAATCAGAAACAAAGTGGGCATTCCCATCCCAAATTCTTCAATATTGAGGAATGAACAAACATAAGGGGGGTATGCAATTATGGACAAAAGTAGACTTATTATTCTTCTAGCAATAAAGAACTTGTGTCATTCAGATAAAGGAAGTGGCCACTGGAAGTTCTGAGGGGAGGGAGAGGGAAGAAATGCTGTAACATGGAACTTTGGAATTGTCCTGCATAACATTGCAATATCTATACAGGCCATCAAACATTTTGTTAACAACTATAAAATTGTGTGGTGCAAAGTGTGAAATTGTGAACTGCTGATCTGGTTAGTACCAATGTTGCAATTGTGCTCTTCAGTGGTAACGAAAGTGTGATAATAATGAAACACGTTGTTAATAGGGGAAATTCAGGGAAGAGTAGGGGGTATATGGGATTCCCATATATTTTTTATGGAAAATTTATGTAATCAAATGTTCCTTTAAAAATAAAGAAAATAAGCCTATTTTTGGAGTCATTGTTCTGTTTGATGGAAAAATGTATATATTCCACAGAATAATTTAAAATTCTGCACTTTTTGGCCTCCTTATATTTTGTGATAAGTTAATAGTGGATAATTTACAGGGTTTCATCTAATATTGAGAATAAATTTTCTAATACAATTTCTAATTAAATGATCTGAAATTAACAGTACTATCTAGAGAATTCTCAAAATATATGTGAAAATTACAGGTAAAGGTAGAATCTGGGGGAAAAAAAATGAATATTTCATTTCCTTTTCCTGGTTTCCTAATAGAAAAATATCATCATTTTCCATATCAACAAAATATTTTAACCTCTCCTCATAGGTTGATATCTTTCAACAGGGTGAAAGATATTTACCTCCCATGGATGTAGCATAGGTTGGTCTGTGCTTTCTGTAGATACCATTTCTAATTTCACCAAAAGTGTTTCATGAATGGAATGAGCCACAGCATATGCAGCATTATAAATGAAATAGCTATAATCAGATATAGTAATCATATCAATATTTCCTGTCATGACCTGTAAGGAAGCATTTGGTGTACACTTTCCAATTGTTCCACATAGTGACCCTTCAAGTGAGCAACCAAAACTGTTAAGCCAGAATTTGCAGAAATAAAAGTCTTCTGGATATTTTGATGGATTGTCTTGAGAAAGTGTTTGAAACCAGGAATATCCCTCTTCTGGTGGGAAAATGAGAGACTTCCATGGAAAGAGTGCAGCATATGGTTCATCATATCTGAAGTATTATCTCAATTTGATATCATAATCCACACCTTACTAGATGTTAATTAATATTTTCCTAAATATCCCAGTACTATGAGAATCTGCATCTCACCCCACATAATATGTACATTTGCAGATGAATTGCCAATCTTGGAAATGGACATTAAATAATTATTAAAATGCTTACTTTTAGTGGTAGGGATCTTTTTTGTAAAGGCTATACAGATATCATTCTTTACCATTTCTGCTTTCAAGTTCCAAGAGTACTGCTCCCCTTTCATATCATCTGAAACAAAGAGTGCCACCCAAGTCCAACTGAAATACAACAATAACCAGATCACTCCATGAACCAGAGAGCTGTCCTTCATGGCCATTTGATACAGTGATGCAAAATTCCCTTTGTCACATAGGAATGGGTCAAAAGTGCCATATGTGACCTGAATAAGAAAATAAAGTATCATAATTTTACATTTAGTGAAATTCATCTCGTTATCCTTAAACAGAACTTCAAAGAATTCACTATGTTAGAGGTAGAATTAATGGAATATTTGGTGAAAGAGAGACTACAAAGGTCATCATATATTTCTCTTAACATTCTGGGAACACAAAAGATCATATTTTCCCAAACTTTCAACCTTTCAGTAGGGATATATCATTAATTCCACCCAGTGGTGTCATATGCAAGCAAATCCTAATTTGGAATGATTGGAAAGAATAAATTCTTCATATGTTCACCTCTCGTGGCAGCACACAAAGCATGAGATTCAGACGGAAGACAAACATGTTTGTGTCTACCTCAGCTTTCTATGAGGGACTTTTGAAACAGGAGATCCTCCCAGACCCTGCCAACATTGTTGGTTGTGAACTTTGAGAAAGAAATCAATCTTTATTTTGTTAAACAACATTTGAACTTACTAATACATCATAAAATAAATTGTACTGGAAAATATAATCATCTACCTTCACATATTTTCAAAAAATTTTCATAGACAATTCTCTATAGCTAATAAATCTGGCAGTATGATTTCCTAATTCCTGATCATGTTAGATCAGGCCCCTGGAAAAATGACTTTGAGACAGGGAGTTGACTATGGGAATTACACTGGAAGATCAAAATATGCACCTGTGGTGAATTTATGGAGGTTAACATGAAACAGACAGTATTTCCAATAAACAGTATGAATTGATTCTTCTTCTTTCCTGTGGTAAGTTGATGTCATTTTCAAGTCATAGTAAATTTATTTCATACATTAAATTGATTCATTTAAGGTACTGAACTGATTCTTAAAGAATCCTTGAAAAGTACAGGAACAAGGTTGAAACTTGAGCATCTTGCATGCTAGACAAGGTACAAAGTCCCTAAATCTGCATACTAGCCGTCATTGGTCTTAGGCAATCCCTCAACCAGATAAGGGTCATAACCTCCGGTGATAGTCCTCTATACTGCAGAGATTTGCTAAGTAGTAGGGGTCAGTAAGTTGTCAGCAGTCAGTATTCCCTTCTGCTGTATGAAGGATGCATTGATGCTAAGCATGACTGTGGGGAGAATCTTAACATATTCACTTAACTTTCCTTCGTCCCCTTCACCCAAGTTATTACTCGTGCAATCACAGGAAATTCATACTATTTGCTTATAACTCTCATGACATATGTATGCCCAGCTTCAAACGTCCCCCTTGACCAAATGTGAGGGAATGGCATAGGGACAGATGAGATTCTCTCCCTCTAGAACTCACGACCATCATACCTGTCGGGTTTTGTAGCGCTCCAGCAGTGTTCCGATCTCTGCTGAAAATGATGATTCGGTGCCTGCAAAAACGGCCATAGATTTACTTTTTTGGGGGCAATTGTAGTTAGGGAGAGTCGGACTCCCGCCATAAAGCAATGACAGGGTGCTCTCCAAGGTCCTGTGGTTACTGGGAAAAGCATTGTAGAGCTCAAAACCCAGGGACATGTTGGGGAAGAGAAAGAAATCTTTGTTGATCTCCTCGATGGCAAAGAGAAAAGCGAGAACATATTGGTAGTTCTTCCAGTACCATCTAGGCAGAGGGGACCGCATTAAGGAAAATTGTAAAGTTATGTATTTCAGGAGTAACTCAAAAGCTTCCCTTTAAATGAGAAAATTCTGTACAGACAATAGAGAATTGTGCAGGGCATTATGAGAGGGTTAAGAAATACTTTAGTATTATGATATCACAGTCAGCTGGAGAGATTTATCGTCTTGATCCTATAAACGGGAAATACATCTATGACAATATGGAAAGATGTTCTTAGTTCATCCTGGCTAAGGAGTGCACAAAACCATCTTAGAAACTCATCTGAAGGACTTGAGAGAATCTCAGATTTGATAATTGTTTCATCTAGAGCTGGAAACTAGATGGAATCTTCCCTTTTTGCCCATGTATGCTGGAATATTTAAAATAGCAACTGGCCTATCACTTCTTAAAACAGTTGAATAAATTGCTCTCTGACACCATATTGCCCTGAGGCATTTATAAGAACCTTTCTTTGTTATTTTCTGCACTATTCAATATATCAGGTCTTATTTTCCCTCACCACCCCCTCACCCACCCTGCTGTTTTTGTTATCTGTGCCCATTTGCTGTGTGATCTTCTGTATCTTTTTATCTTTTTTTGGACTTCTCATTTTTTTTCTCTAGGATTCACTGGGATTTGATCCTGGGGACCTCTGATAGGAGAATGGGTCCCTGTCACTTGCACCACCTCAATTCCTGGTTTCTCTTGTGCCACGCCTTGACTTTCCCTTCATCTCTCCCTTGTTGCATCATCATCTCTGTGCATGACTCACTTGCTAGCCTCGTCGTTCCCCGGCTCACCATCCAGGCTCTCTTGTGTGTACTCAGATTACCACACGGGCACTCCGTAGACTGCTAGAGCCCTTGTGCGTGCATATGGCTCACCGCACAGGCACTTGGTTTGCCCTTTGGGCACACTTTTATTCTTTTACCGGAAGGCCCCAGGGGTTGACCCTGGATCATCCCATATGTTAAGTGGAAGAGCAATCACTTGAGCCATGTCCACACCCTTGTATCAGTTCTTATAACGACAGTTTTCTTAAATTGTATTAACCTTGACTAGTGACCTGGTAAGTTATATTTTATACCTTATGATCATATACTGCAGCAAATTCTTATTCATAATTCCTTGTTGTCCTTCCTTGACAATTCTCTTTTATTTCTCATTTTATATTGGATCTAACTTATTTTATACAAAGTACAATAAAGTTAGTTTCTTGTGTATTTTAAGGAACTCTAAAAGTTTTATATTTCCATCTGAAGTAATATTTCCTTTTCTCTTTACCAATCACCCTCTCTACATTTGTTGGAATTTTTTTTCCCTTAAGTTTGTAAATTTCCAGGTTAATTTAAACATTTTGAAATTGAATACATATATATATTTTTTAAATTAATAAAGATTTTCACAAACAGTAATTTGACTGTTTTCCAGGGACTCTTCACTATTTTTAATTTCCTATATCAAGAGAAATTTTTCTTATTACTAAGTCTGTAAACATATATTTAAGAGGTAGATTTAAACAGTTATAAACAGTTAGAGATTAATATTAAACACTCTTATTCAATTGTTCTCATATAATATTTTCTACATTTTTTCTTCTCTTAAAATTTTTCTGTTATTGTCTAAATGAATGGCCCAATTTTTATCTCTTTAAACCTAAAAAGAAAGCTTTCGGAGATTTTATACACAAGACACTGTGATTAACATAAAGAGTTCCATAGCAAAAATTATCGTTTTAGAAGTCCTTGTCCTTAATCATACCTAGTTAAGCTGTCGTAAATTTAGAGAGGAAATTTAAAATTGTTATTATGTTTAATTTTTATGGCATTATATCAACATTTAAGTTAACTTTTTTTATTATGATTTTCCAAATATTTAAAATTTTCAGATGTTAAGTTTATCATAATAAATACATTTGGTAGAAAATCTGGCAAGATAGTACACATCAGTGACATTAGATTTATAATTTTATTTACAACAAACCACTTAAAGCCTCAGGTAAATATTGGTTTACAAGGGTTCTTCAATAAACTTTAGAATGCACACAGATTTTAACTTATAAAACCTGTACCAGGAAATAAAATGGGGGACTCTCCAATCAACTTGAGGCTGGAATAACTGAAATTTATTTCAATAATGAGACAATGATTTTTGCCCCATTCCTCTAATAAAAATAGAAGTGATCATTCTACAAAACATGTTTGCTAACAAAGGTTACCAAGTTATTATGAGTTTACATTATAAAATGAATTAAGATGTACTCAAGGATCCAAAGTCTGGAAGTATAATAATCTAAAATTACTTCAGGGGTGAGTTCTGCCAAATAATTATTGGATATCATATTGGTTTCACACACACACACACACACACACACACACAACCTTCTAGAAAGTGAAAGATTTTCATTATTGCCAACTCTTTCTTTGCAGCTAGAATTCATCTGATAGCAGTGCTAGTTAAATATCTTGCATGGCAAGAAGTATTTCAGATCAATGTATATCAGGAACTAAGATGCAAAAATTCTTAGCAACATTTTAGCAAATCAATCCAGAATTATATAAAAGAGATAATACATTCTAATCCAATAGATTTTATTTCAAGTGTTCAGGTTTTACTAAGCTTCAAAAATTTAAATAAATTAATATATTGGCAAAATACAAATGAAACATATAATAACTTTAATAAATACAAGTGAGATAAATCAACATCTTAAACAATCAATTCTCAAAGGAAACAAAAAATAAAAAGAACTTTCTCAAATTTGTGAAAAGTAACTACAAAACATACTATTGTCACAGGGAATGTTTGAATGCTTTCCAACAAACATCAAGAACAACAAAAGATGCTCATTTTTAACTCCTTATGTTTCACATTTCTTCTGTTTTCAAGCATGTGTAGTATGCAGGAAAAATATTGAGAAGGAAGAGAAATATGTAAAGTTCTCTAAAGACTCAAATGACATAGATCTCTGACTACAAAATCCACTGAGTCTATAAAATAATGCAATGTTAAGTGAATTTAGCAAGCTTTTGGCATAAAAGTGCAACATGTGAAAATAAAAATTCAATGGTATTTCTATATACAGACAATGGACCATTATTAAAAATATTTAAAACCCTGCTATTTATAATAATTAAACAATCGTGGTTCTAAGGTTTGAGTTTATCAAAGATGTGTAAGAATTTTTCACCAAAAGCTATGAAGTATTACTAAGATAATTATAAGGAGATCTTAATAAGCTATATTCATTTATTGGAAGATACAGTATAGATAAGATGCAAATTTTCCCCAAATTTATAATGAATTCAATAAAATTTTTACTAGAGACCTAACCATTTTTTCGAAGGGGGCATTGGTAATTTCGTTCTAGAATTCATATAAAAACACAAAGGACCAAGAACAGACTAAACATTGAAAAAGAATACTTTTGGATTCTTACTATGTAGCTACAATAGTCAATATAGTGTTTTTTTTTAACATAGGGAAATAAATCAATGGAAGAGAATAACAAATCCAGACACACACAACTGATTGCTGAGAAATGTGAACAGCAAATCAAAGACAGAATAGTCTTTCACAGCAATGGTGCTGAAACAATTGTCTGTATGCAAAAGAAAATGAACTTCGACCCATTCCTCACATCATATCCAAATAATAATGCAAAGTTTATAATAAAACTAAAGGAAAAATGAAAATAAAATATTTAGAGGAAAACCTATCAAAAATAACTATAACTCTAGATTATGAGAAAATTTCTTTAATATGACATGAAAAACACAATTGATAATTTTTTAAAAATAAAATGAACATCAGATTTCATGTTTTGAAAGACATTTTCAGGAGAATGAAAGAACAAGCTACAGATTGGATGAAATTATGTGTAAAGCACATAACTGATAAATTCCTTGTATACAGAATATATAAATAACTCTCAAAACTGAATAAGAAAGCAAACAATTTTAAAAATGGGCCAAAATCTTTGACCTAAAGACTCACCATTATGAGATAAAAAAGATTTCAAATAGTATTAAAAAACATGTTCAATGTCTTGGCATACATATCTGTAATGCAAATTTAAAATACATAGGTGTACAAAAATGTATGTATTAGAATGGGAAGATCAAAAGATGGTCAATTTCAAATGCTATCATAACTGTGGGAAAACTATGGTGAAAATGACTGATCAACTAACTTTTTTGCTATCACCCAATGCTTGCAAAATGACCAAATTATTGTTGGTATGTCCCCATGAAATGAAACTTTGTAGTCACTAAAACAATAACATCAATGTACATTTGTTTAAAAGAAATTATGTCCCTGAAATATATTAAGTATGGGCAGTTTTTTTTGCAAAATATAACTGACAGTGTGTGCCCTTTTGTAATCCACACAGTCTTGAAAGGAGGTTGACTGAGATTTCTCTGGCTGGAGAACAAAAGCAGAGTACAAAGTTAGACCTCCAGGCAGTGATCTGAACAAAATGCCATGATCAGCAAGAAAAATTCTCACTTTCTCCACAGTATACTTGAAATCAGAAATTCATTAAACCCTGTCTTTCAATTCCTGATAACCGAATAGTAGTAGAGGGAGGACAATCAATAGCTGCCATCAACCGAGCAATGGATATGCAGAAAATAATTGTCATATTCCATTCCGTATGTTGCCTTCTAATAAGAAAAAGTCCAAGAGGAAAGAAAATTTGAAATGGAACAGCTAGAAAGGACCAGGATTAGTCAGGTTGAGGTCATCAAGAAGATGAGATAAAACAAGGATGCAATTCCAGTGAAAATATGAGCAAACTACCTATCACCTCCCTCCAATGCAAAGTGAGCTGCTGAAATGACAAGCATTAACTCTAAAGGGAATTGAAAAGGACCAGAGACATTCCATGGAAACAGAATGGATATTACCTACTATTCTATTGTGGATGTGGGCATGTTTATAAATTGAATTTTTGAGCTTAACATAAACTGTTTTTCTACCTACAAATCACTAATAAAACAAACTATATTTTAGTTAAGTTGTAAAACTACATTTAAGCTCAATATTATTACCAACCATTAGACAGATAAGTCACACAATCAGCTATAGTTCAGATTTCATGCTCTTAGAATTTCCTGGAGAAGTTAGTAACAAGATCAAAGAGAAGGTTATTAACAACTTTTGAAAAATTACCTACTTTTCTTTTTTGTCTTAGAGGAAATCAGTCTGGAATGCATCATTCCTAATAGGATTAAATTATTATATCATGGTACATGTGCTGTGTAGGGTGGTGGTACTCAAAGGCCCCTGGCTTCTTGAGAAGTCACATTTCAACAATGCCCTTGCCACCACTTGATACTCAGTCTGAGCTGCTTAGCTGCTTATCCTAACACTGACCAGAGGACAAGGAGTTGAGTGACCTTTTGGATCAAGTAGGAGAAGGAAATGGGATCCCTCTGGTCTCATTCATTCTAAGTCTTCCAGGCAATGAACATGGGGATCAGGTCAAGGGTGTGTACCACAAAACATGTTGATTACTTTCCTCTGTCTTGAGGCAAATGTAGAGAAAAAGATAATATGAATGTAATAATATGAAAAAAAAAGACCATTAAAATACTTCAGTGTTCATTTCTCCCACATAATTGTCCTGGGTAGTACACACACACTCACATACACATGGGCAGGTACATGCAAGGACTTACATATTATCTTTCAATCCTTCGCTTGGCTTGACCAGAAAAGATAACTTGGAAATATCTGGCTCAACCATCAAGCTGTAGAATGGGAAAAATCCTGTCAGAATCAGATCCCCATCTCTGCAGACACTTGGCTTCAGGTACCATAAATAATCTTCATAAGTCATACTGCACATATTGGGTGAAGGCTGAAAAGTAGGAAGAAACAGCATCCCTGGAACATAGAGCCAATGACCTGCATCTCTGCTGAGCCACAGAAAAGCTGGAGTTGAAGCTAGAATGCAAGTCCAGACTCAGCTGGGAAAATGTCCAAAAATTTTCTGCCTCTTGACCATGGACAAAGAAAATGTCCAAAAATTTTCTGCCTCTTGACCATGTGCTAAGGAAGAAAGATAGACAAAGGCAGAGCTAGATAAATAAAGGAGGTATTTATAAAGGAGTCAGAGTGTTGAGACAACACCCTGAGTTTCCCTATCATCAGAGCCACTCTGGCTTCCACTGCTTTTCACAGCTTCACTCGAGTCCCACGAGGTAGCACTCAGCATTCCTGTGCCCTGGGGCTCTGCACCTGTCAGCCACCAAGCTGGTGAAAAACAATCAGGGGAAACATGTTTTCCCTACCTCTATGATTTCATCATGTTCTTTGACCTTTAATCTTCAGGGACCACTTCATTCTGATATAAAGCATTCTTTAATCTTAAATCCATGATCAATGCAATGGGAGGCGATTCAGTGGTTGATTCAGAGTACTGCTCTGAGTGAATTATCACTTAGAAGGGCCTTTTGCTGAATCAACAAAAGGTTTTCTAGCACAATTTTATCTGAAGCTTTAACCAGAAGGAAAAGTTCATCAATCATTTATTTATGCCTGTGCAACCCAGACGTCTTTTCATTATCAAGCATTAGCATCACTCCCAGATTTGAAATAACCTCCAGAAAGAAAGTATGCCATGATTTACAAAGCACTAGGCTACATCCAGGGAAGATTTAAAGTTAAATTCCTTCCCAACAATTGGTCTGGTAGCCCCATTGCTGTTGTTCTCTACTCAGTCAATTGATAATTCTGGTACCAAATCCTCCTCATTACATGGTTCAATACCTTACAAATAAAAAGAACTCTGCTCTTAACATTGGATTTTTCTCCTGATGTTATAGAATGTTTTAACATTTTTCAGTGCAAAACTTCTAAAAAAGAATTTTCTAAACACTTCATTCTTTTCTCCCACTCTCTTGAACATGCTTGCTTATGTTTTTGTCCCTGACCCCACCACTCTATTTTAAAAAGTATATTTTCACAATGCTCAAATATCTCTTCTTTTATGTATGTTTGCTGTCCATCAAGCCAACCCCAAACTTACTTGTTAAACAAGACTTGTTTATTACATCATGAAACTGGTGGCCGATAGTATGATCTGATTCAGTTGTGTCATTCATATGAAGGGTTTGTCTTACTCATAGAGTTGCAGACAACTGGTAGTACCTGGATCTTTATGGTCTAGATGGACCATCTAAGTAGTAGTATTGATAGGCTAACAGCCTGAGTTGCTCCAGCACAATAGCTCTGAGTTGTTCATGTGGGGACAGCTTTCCAAGAGTATAAAACAGATGCTGCAGGATCCTTTAAGATCTGGGTTCAGATGATCTACAATGTGCCATATAATAATGGTGAACCAAGTCACAAAGTCACACTGGATTCAAATGATTGGAAATAAGATTCCACCTCATTGTGGAAGTTGGTCCTTGTAATAAACAAATATGCTATATGTATATATACCCTTTTCTCACTTGACCATTGAGCTTATCATGACTCAGTAAGCCACTTCTACTTCTTCCTTAAAACAGCTTTATTAATGAACCATTGACATACAATAAATTTCATATAACATGTACCCTTTACAGGCATTCACCTTTAAAATATCATCAGAATAAATATTTCTATATTCATCATGCTGAAAAGTTTCCTATTGAGCCCCTTGGCCTTCCATGTTCCTCCTCATCACTAGGAAACCCTTGATCTAGTTAATGACATTCTAGATTGCTTTGCATTTTCTAGGAATTCATAAAAACTGGATGGTATAATTTGGACATGTTTGTCTCTTTGATCTCAGCATAATTATTTGGTATTTATCTATGTACTCATGTCTATCAATATATGGTTGTTGAGTTTTATAAGCACCATTGCCACAATTCATTAATCCTGATACTCACTGATGGATATTTATGTTCATTTGTGGGTATTACAAATGATGATGGAATGAAATTTCATTTACAATTTCCTGTATATATCTTTTATAATAGCTTTATTGAGCTATGATGCATACATCACATAATACACCATTTTAAATGAATGATATTTCTTTTAAAAAGTTATATTTTCTTAATTTACTCACATATTCAAGTATCAACACAGCTAATTTTATTTTATTTGTTTTTTAAAGATTTATTTATTTATTTATTTCTCTCCCCTTCTCCTCCACCCCCCCACCCCCACCCCACCCCCACCCCACCCCGGTTGTCTGTTCTCTGTCTATTTGCTGCATGTTCTTCTTTGTCCGCTTCTGATGTTGTCAGTGGCATGGGAATCTGTGTTTCTTTTTGTTGTGTCATCTTGCGGTGTCAGCTATCTGTGTGTGTGGCTCCATTCCTGGGCACGCTGCACTTTCTTTCATGCCGGGTGGCTCTCCCTACGGGGCACACTCCTTGCACATGGGCTCCCCTACGCGGGGGACACCGCTGCATGGCAGGGCACTCCTTGCGCGCATCAGCACTATGCGTGGGCCAGCTCCCATGGGTCAAGGAGTCACGGGTTTGAACCGCGACCTCCCATGTGGTAGACAGACGCCCTAACCACTGGGCCAAGTCCACCACCAACACAGTTAATTTTAGAAACTTCACATCAAAATCAAATTATTTTCTTGTTTCCATTCATACACATATTCACTCTCACAACAAAAAGCAAAGCAAACAGTAAACTAGTTTCCAATTCTCTAGGTTTATTTGTACTATATATTTCAATAAAGTGGATTCAAAGAACATAATGTCATTGAGGCTTCTTTCTCTTACTATATTTCTGAGTATAACATTTTTAACATATCAATATTATTAATACATATTAATAAAGAGAAAATCCATCCACAGTGTACAATCAAAGGTATCTGATACAGTCACACAGGTGTGCATTCACCACTACAATCATATTAGGGCATTATTATTATTAATAATAATAACAAACAAAACCCAACCAAACAGACAAATCTTATCACCTGTCAATCTGTATTTTACCTGCCCTACACAGTTGCTATTCTCGTTCCTTCTTTCTAGTATATTGGTATTTATATTTTGTAAAATTTGCTTTATATAGGTAATATCACTAACATTCATATTTTACATGAGGGTTAGCTATGTTATACAGTTGCATGCTAAATTTTTAGCTTTCATTCTAGTAATACACATGGTTTAGACTTTCCCTTTCAACCACTCTTATACCTATATAAGAGCTTTTCAAATCACAAAAACCATAATAAGCTCTCACCATTTACATTCATTTACAAAGATTTACAAATAAACTTTTTACCAATTAGGCACAGTTTTCCATTCTCTATCCACACCTATTTTCTGGTGACCTATATTCTATCTATTAACCCCATGACACTACATGATATATTAATTCATAATAGTGCAATCATACATTATTTGTTCTTTAGTGTCTGGATTGATTCATTCAACATAATTTTCTGAAGCTTTATCCATGACTTTGTTTTTTCATTTCTTTTTACTACTACATAAAATTCCATTATGTGTATATCCTACAAATTGTTTATCCATTTATTGTTTGAGGGACACCTGGGTATTTTACAACTTTTGGCAATCATGAATAATGCCACTAAGTACATCTGTGTGCAGGTAACTATCTCAATTCACTCAGCACTTCTGGGTATATAACTAGTATTGATATTCCTTGTTTACATGGAAAGTCTATATTTATCTTCCTTAGGAACTACAAAAGTCCTCCACCATGGTTGTTCCATTCTATAGTCCCACCAACATTGAATAAGCATTCCTATCTCTCTATATCCTTTCCAAAATTTACATTTTTTTCTGATATTTTAATAGTGCCTGACTAAAAGTTGTGAAATGATACCTTTTCATAGTTTTGAAAAGTATTTTCCTAATTGCAAGTAATGTTGAACATTTTATCATGTGTTTCCTCACTATTTGTATTTCTTCTTGGACAATTGTCATTTCAAATCTTTTACCCAATTTTAGTCATGTAGTTTTTATTTTTATTGTTGAGTATAGTATTTCTTTATATGTCATGGATATTAAACCCTTATCAGATATGTGATTGCCAAATATTTTGTCCCATGGTATTGGCTGCATTTTCACGATATTTGCTGAATTCTTCTGCCATTTCATCTTAAAAGCCACTGATTATCTAAGAATGCATTCTTTAATTTCCATATATTTGCGAATTTTCCCTTGTTCTCCCCACTATTAATTTACAACTTTTTTATCATATGATCTAAGAATGTGTTTTGTATAATTTCAATCTTCTAAAATTCAGTGAGTCTAGTACTGTGATGTAACATATGTTCTAACTTGGAGAATTATCCATGAGTACTTAAAAAGAATTATATCCTGTTATTTTGTGATATAGTACTCTGTAGATGTCAGTTAAGTCTACTTCATTTATTATATAACTCAACCTCTCTACTTCTTTATTTACCAACTAACCAGATGTTCTCTCCATTATTGAGCATGTTGTATTGAAATCTCCAACAATTATGGTAGAAACATCAATTTCTCCCTTCATTTTTGCCAGTGTTTGCCTCAAGAATTTTGGGGTTCTCAGATTAGCTTCATAAATATTTGTTATAGTTATTTCTTCTTGATAAATTTTCCATTTTATTAATGTACAAAAACCTTCTTCATCCCTTATGACATATTTTCACTTGAAATCTATTTTATCCAATTTCAGGGCCACTACTACATCCATTTTTTGATTACTATTCACATGGAATACCTTTTTTCTAACTTTTCACATTTGTCATAGTTATTTCCTTCCAATGGTGTGACACTTTATTAGACAAGATATAGAAGACTCATATATTTTGTAACAATTTTTGTTTGTCTCTGAAGATTCTGAGCTCACTGTAATTTTTGAAGTTGAGCTTTGTTGGATACAGAATTCTCAGCTGGCAGGTTTTCTCTTTTGGTACCCTTAATACATCATACCACTTTCTTCTTTCCTGCCAGGTTTTTGATGAGACATTGGCACTTAATCTAATTGAGGTTTCCTTATATGTAATGCTTTGTTTTTCTCTTGCTTCTTTCAGAATCCTCTTTTATTTCTGTAATTGTCATTCAGAATGTCAATATCTCAGTGTAGGTCTAATAGGATTTATTCTGTTTGGGATGTGTTGTCCTTCTTAAATATTGATATTTATATGTTTCATAAGGGTTTGAAGTGTTTTGTCCTTATTTCCTCAAATATTCTTTCTGCCCCTTTTCAATTCTCTTCTCCTTCTGGGATGCCAGTAATGTATGTATTTTGTGTTATCATTCAATTCCCTGAGAAATTGTTCCATTTTTTTCAATTCTCTTCTCTTTCTCTTTTCCTATCTTATCCATTTCAAATAATCTCTCTAAAATAACTAATTCTGACTTCAAGCAATTCAAATCTGCTATTATGTTTCTTTAATATAGTTTAAACTCATCCATTGAATTAGCCAGCCAAAGGAGTGCTGATGCAAAATACCAGAAGACTGTTGGCTCCTATAAAGGACTTTTATTTGGGGTATGATCTTACAGATATCAGGCCTTAAAGTATAAGTTACTTCTCTTATCAAATTCTATTTTCACTTGTTGGAGAATGATGGCTGCTGATGTCTTCAATGGTTCAGGTATTGTGGGTTCCTCTCTTCCTGGTTCTTGCTTCTCTCTAGGCTCAGGGTTGCTCTCTTCCCTTGTGTGCTTATGTACTGGGGTTCCAGCTTAAGAATTCAGCATCAAACTCCAAATCAAAACTCAAACATTAAAAACCTCCAGCATTAAAAAGTTCCAATTCTAGCCTTTGCCATGGCTTTTATCTGTGAGTCCTCACCCCCAAGGGGTAGGGACTCAACACAGTACTGACATGGCCCAATGAAAGCCCTAATCATAAATTAATCATGCCCAGAAACAGAATGGTTTACAAACATAATCCAATATCATGTCTTTTGTTCCCATAATGTCAGTTAATTTTCTTTGTGGGCTTTCAAATTGTTCTTTATGTTCACCTTGTGTCTTCTCTATATACTTGACCACTTCAGTAATAAGTTCTGTCAATTATTTTAATTGATTCTGGAGAGCTGTGTGATACTCATTGATTATTGTCTCAAATCCAGCATCTCTTCAGAATAGTTGTTCATCATTCTATTGGCTTAGCCATTGGTTCCTGTTTCCAAATATGACTTGAAATTTTTTGCTGATGTCTAGGCATCTGATTATCATGGTGGTTATACTCTGATGGGCAATTTCTCTCTGTTGCTTAATAGTTTGTTTGCTTTTTTCCTCTGCTCTTCTTTGATATTTGGTTCAACTTATTTTAAGTCTTTAAATTTGCCCAGCTTAAGCTATCAAAATTGGGTGAGAAATCACTAAGAAGACACAGGTTTTCCATGAGGGATTAGGGAATCAAAAGACCCAAAATCATTTTTTGCTTAAAGATTCCAGACATTGCAGCAGATGGCATTCTTCAGTGCACCTTATGACAGAATCCTTTGTGTCCATTTTGCTATTGTTTGTTCTGGTTAGAACCAAGGCTCAAAGAGGGATCTGCTGGCTGAATTCACTGAAGAGATGACCCCTGACTCCAACTCCCTTTTCCCAAGTAACAGTTGTCAGGGAGGAAGATGTTTTCTCCCCTGTCAGTTAGCTGCTGTAACCAAGGACTTTTATCCAACTTATTATCTTTGGGGTAGATGAAAGGAGCCCTTCCCAGCTGCCACAGTTTTGGTAACTCCTATTTGATGGTTTGGGTTCTTCATCTCTCTGAACCTCTCCCTTTTGTAAGTTGTGTAGCACTGCCCTGTATTGCTGACCTCCAAAGCATTTTCTGAGATAGCTTTTCAGCTTTCTCCATTGTTTCTGTGAGGAAGTTGAGCCCTGCCTTGATGCTCCAAAGCCATCTTCCTGGAACTCCTCTTTTAACAAAATATTCCCTTGTTTCCTTTTACAGTTCACTTTGTTTTGTTTTACTTATTAGAGATTTTTGTAGGCTTTTAGAACCAACATATATACAGTCTAAATATAAATGATAATGTAAACCATAATGGAACCATGGTTGGTAGCTATGTTTCAATATCTAGACATCAGTCACAGCAAATGTAACATCCACATGTAAAAAGATCTTTGCTGGTGAAGGGGGAAAAGGGTTTGATGTTGGGTACATTGGAATTCCCTATAATCTATGTGTGACTTTATTGTGACCTAAAACTTTTTTGAAGGCACATATTTTAAAAAAAGGATATAGACCCTGGAAGAAATGAAAGAGATTTGCCTTGTTACTGTATTTACATTACAACACCTGTTACAGTGATGAAAGGTAAAACATCAAAAATAATTTTTTATATTTTTATTTTTGATATCCCAATTTATTTAATACTTTATTTTAGTTTTTCTAAATTATTATGTATTCTATTTCTAATCCTAAAACCTATCATTGTTATTTCATTTTCTGGTTAATTGAATTTTGCAATATATTAGACTTCATTTTTGAAGAAGTTTTGGATCACAGAGAGCTTCAACTATGGTGGGGAGGTGTCCTGATGTTTGGTGTCATTGTTGGGGGATGCATGAGTGTGAAGGAGTTCTCCAGGACAAGCATATTGAGTGTATAGATATGTTTGTATGTTCATTGGGTGTTGGCATGGGGGTAAAGTTTCACACCTCAACTGAGGGACTGTTGAGTTCCCATTAAGGGAAACCCTGTTGCATTCCCCAATGAAGCAATCCACCAAGTAAAAGGGAAAAGACTAGTGAAGAAAGATGGTCCAATGATGTGCCATTGATATTGATGCCTATGCTTATAAGCCTGTGCACTTGAAATTTCAACTAGGCCTAGAGCTGCAGGGTGCCTAAGAGTTACCTCCTGAGAACCTCCATGTTCAAGTGTGGCCATTCTCTAAGTCAAACACAGCATATATATTCCTCCCAGCATGATACATTCCTCCCAGGGTTGAGCCTCCCTGGCCCGGATGGATTACTACCAAGCACAAGCTGGTGATGAATGAGAAAAAGGCCTTGAATAAAAGGGGGATATGGTAAAGACAAATGAGTGTTTATGGCTGAGATTTCAAAATGTATCAGGAGGTTATTGGAGAATTCACACTTATGCACACGTCACCAGGATCTCAGAGACAGTCAAAGTAGATAAAACTGCAGGTAGGGGTGATCCTGAGGGCTATGGAGACACGCAGGTGTGGCAGTTGTGACCAATGGCTCTGAAGTTTAATGCCTTGTCAGTGGGCCCTACTTTGGAATTTGTGCTCCTGAGTGTGAAAGAGTTGGACTCAGCTATGTGCTCTCTTTGCATCTCCTTTTGTCACCTTTACTAAACCTGTGGTTTGGTGCTGGGGTTCATGTATGCTCATGAGGCTTGAATTTCTGGATTGTCTATGTGCCAGCTGGGCCCTGAGCCTCAGCAGAGTAGCAACACCTCTCTCCAGTTCATTAGACTTACCCAGGTCAGCTATAAGTGAGGTGACGATGGTCAAACAACACACTAGGGAACTGAGAGAGTCTACAGGTGCCAACAGTAGAATTCCATCCAACAGCCATGTGGACCTAAGCCCATGGAGTAGACATAACAATCCAAGGGTCTTAGAATGGAGGCATAAAATATGGATTAGAGGAGTCTTATTTATATTCTACTATGGAATTATTGTGACTCTAGCAATGGAAGAAATTATATCATTGATCTTGAGACAGTGGCCATGGGAGTTGCTGAAGGAAGGGAAAGGGAAAAAGAGTTGTGATATTGGGGTATTTGGAAACTTGGATTTGTCCTGAATGATATTGAAGATGCAGGATCTTATATATCCTGCCATAACTCACTGAATGAACTGGGAGAGAATGTAAACTACAGCATAAATTATAACCCATGCTGTGTAGCAATGATTCAAAATATATTCATCAAGTGCAATGAATTTACCACACACACACACACAGAAAACATGACAGCACATTTTTACAATTTTTCAATTAAATTCAGACCATGGTTTAATTCTATAGTTGCCTGTGTATTGTAGCTCCATAAATTTATTTTAAAATTTTTAAAAATTCTGTTACCACATAAAAATCTAACAATTTTTCTTTCATTCATATTCAAATGAATATTTGAGTGTTGCTTATTATTTTAAAATAGTATTCTAAAACCATCATTCATTAAAAAACATTTTCATTATTCCAAATGAGATCCCTGTACATTGGAAGCCATCAAGTACCATTCCCTCTACCCATTTCTTCCCTTGGTAATCTATATTCCAGTATTTGATTTTAAGTGTTTGCTTATTCTATTTATTTCAAACCATGAGATACTACATTTTTTGTTCTTTTGTGCCTGGCTTATTTCACGCAAAAGTATGTCTTCAAGAATCATCCATTGTATCAGTCAGCCAAAGGGGTGCTGATGCAAAATACCAGAAATCTGCTGGGCTTATAAAGGGTGTTTATTTGGGTTAGGCACTTACAGATACCAGGCCTTAACCATAAGTTACTTCCCTCACCAAAGTCTATTTGGAGCAAGATGGCTTCAAAGTCTGCAAGGGTTCAGGCTTCCAGGGTTCCTATGTTCCTGGGGCTTGCTTTTCTCTGCATTCAAGGTTCCTTCCTTCCTGCGGCTGGCTTTTCTTTCCTCTGCAAGCTTACTTCCCAGAGCTCCAGCTTAATTTTAGAGCATGAAACTCCAACATCAAAACTTCAACATCAGAAACCCTCAACTTTATTCTTTGCCATGCCTTTTATCTGTGAGTCCCCACCCACCAAGGGGTGGGGACTGGGTGGGGACTCAATGCCCTAATCATAACTCAACCATGCCCAAGTGTACAGATCAGATTATAAGCATAATCCAATATTTCGTTTTGGAATTCATCGGTTATATCAAACTGCTACATCATGTTGTCTCATGTATCAGAATTTCATTCTTTTTATTGCTGGATAATATTTCTTTACATATAGATGCAAAATTTTATTTATTCATTCATCAGTTGATGGACATTAGTGTTGCTTCCACCTACTGGCAGTTGTAAGCAACGCTGCTATGAACATTGGTGTGTAAATATCTATTTTGTTTCCTGCATTCAGTTCTTTTAGGTATTTATCTACAATGGGATATCTGGATCACATGATTTCTATGTTCAGCTTGATGGGGAACCACCAAAGTGTCTTCCAACATAGCTGCAACAGTTAACACTGCAAGCAGAAATGAATTAGTGTTGCTATTTATCACAAACTTTCTTTTTTTGCTCTTCACATTTTATTTTTTAATTATCTTTTTTAAATTAATAAATCACACAAAATGTTACATTAAAAAACATAAGAAGTTCCCATATACCCCACTCCCCACCTCCACCTGATCATTTTTTATTTGTATTTTTTAAAATATACACAGATGACAAAAAAAAAAATGGTACATTAAAAATACAAGAGGTTCCCATATACCACACAAACCCCGACAACCCATTCCTCCCACATCAACCACCTCTTTCATCATTGTGGCACACTCATTGCATTTGGTGAATACATTTTGGAACACTGCTGCTCCACAAGGATAATAGTTTCCCTTGTAGTTTACACTCTCCCCAAGTCTATTTAGTGGGTTATGGCAGGATATATAATATCCAGTATCTCTCCCTGCAATATCATTTAGGACAACTCCAAGTCCCAAAAATGCCCCCATATCACATCACTTTTTCCCTCTCCCTCCCCTCAGAAATACCATGGCCACTTTCTCCACATCAATGCTACAATTTCTTCCATTACTAGTCACAATAGTGCTGTAGTACATTATCAGTAAATCCACTCTAATTCATATTTTATTCCTCCATCCTGTGGACCTAGATGGTGATGTCCACTCCATCTCTGTATTGAGAGGGGGCTTAGATCCCACATAGATGGTGGATGTAATTCTCCTGCTTGCAGTTGTAGGCAATCTCAGCTAACTGGTGTGGTGGTTGACCATCTTCACCTCCTTGTTAACTGAACTGTGTAAGTCCAACGAACCAGAAAGTAGGAGCTGCAACTCTGCTGAGGCTCAGGGCCCAGCTGGCACATGGATGGCCCAGAGATTCAAGTCTACTGAGTATATACCAACTCTAATGCCAAGACTAGGGAAGAAGGATGGTCCAATGATGAGCCCTTGATACTGATGACTATGCTTATGAGTCTGTGTGCCTGAAATATGAACTAGGTCTAGAGCTGTAGAGTGCCTAAGATTTACCTCCTGAGAGCCCCTATGTTGCTCAAATGTGGCCACTCTCTAAGCCAAACTCAGCATGTAAATGCATTACCTCCCCTCTCTCCCCAGCATGGACATGACTCCTGGGGATGAACCTCCATGTTGCCAAGGGATTAGTACCAATCACTAACTGCTGATGTAACTAGAAAGAGATCTTGAATAAAAAGGTCAACTTAGACTGGCAGAATATCTCAGACTACATGTTGGATTATCTGTTAAAAACTGCTTTTTGACTTTGAATAAAAGGGGGAAATGGCAAAGACAAATGAGTTTATATGTCTAAGAGTCTTCAAAAAAGAGTTGGGAGGTCATCAGAAGGGTCGTGCCTACACACACCTCAGCAGGACCCCACAGACAGCCAAAGTAGATACACACCCAGGTACTGGTTCTCCTGAGGCTACAGAGATCCACAACCTTTCAATCACATATATTTTCCCATTTATTTTAGTAACAGACATTCCAATTGGTGTGAAATTATAGCACCTTCTGGATTTGATTTGTATTTCCTCAATGGCTAGTGATGATGGACATCTTTTCATGTGCTTTCTGTCCATTTGTTATCTCTTCATTGGAGAGATACAATATGGTCTGAAGATTTGCCTAAAGAGCAAACCTTCTGCTGCTCTTTTAAGTAATACTATATCTATCATGTGAACAAGTCCAGACAATCCTGCTTCAGCATGGGCAGACATGGAACAAATGTCATGTATCGCCACCAAACCACTTCAGCTGAGATGTTGCCAACCTAGCTTCTTATATTGAAATATCCCAGTCAAGACCAACAGAAACTTACTAACTGTTATCCTAATGATGACATATTCTTGAGATCTAGCAAAGAGCAAAACAAAGCACAACATAGACTCTTATGCAGTAATGAAACCATTTATATTTGGACAGCTTATTATTCAGCTATAGATAACTTATATTGTACTCAATTTGGAAATAATTGAGGAAGTTCAGAGTAATCAGCTGGTTTTTCCCTCCAGTCTTTAAAATATGTGAAAATATCATTCAAGACACTCTGTTATTCAAGTCTACTTCAGGTAACTGTATTTTTGAAGCAATTTTATTGAGATATAGTCACAATAAAAATCTATCCATAATTTCTCCAAAATGTACATTCAATGGGCATTAACATAATCACAGTATTTTACATTCATTACCATAAAAATTACAGCAATTTCATTGCTTGAAAGATAAAAACTCCATTCTCATTACCAGTCACCTCTCAATCCCTCTATCCTTCCCAAACTGTCCATAACAACTAATTTAATTCTATCCTTATAAATTAATTTATCTTTAAATTTTATATAAATGGAATCATACAATATGCATGTGTTGTGGGGCTTTTTTCCTGAGAAAACAGCTCAACAAGTTCTCATTGACTGCTATAGTAAAATGTGCCTCAAACTACAGGACTCCTGAGGGCTCAAGAGACACCTACATACTATAAGCTGGGCAGACAAACTCATGAATAAAAAAACACACATGACACCCGGAGGTAAGACTCTCTGTCACTGAGGAATTATTACCAACCACCAACTAGTGATGTATTTGGAAAAAGACCTGAACAAAAGAGAGAAATATTAAATACAAATGACTCTTTTTTTTTTACAAATGACTCTTTATGGCAAAGATATTTCAAAGTAAGTCTGGAGGTCATTCTGCACAATATTTTGTCAACACCTATAAAATTGTGCAGTGTAGAGTTTAAACTACAATGTAATCTATTATCTCTATTCTCATTTAAAGTTTCCCTACAGGTGGTTCTTCTGCCCCTTTTAGTTGAATGTATAACTAGCACTATTTATGTTAAATGCATTTTCAAGAAACATAAATCTTTAGTGTGTTCATTTGCTATTTGAGCCCTGACTTGCAGCAAAGCTGCAACACTTACTTTCCTGTTCATGGGACTTGTCCAGGAAAAGTACCAAGGACATGATGCTGAACAATGCCCATCCCAATGAACAGAGATTGTCTGCAACTCTAATCAAGATAGTTCTATCCATCTGCCCCATGGGAAATAAACCCCCTCTCCATTAGAAAAAGTGTGGGCATCACCATTCGAGAATAGGCAATGAACAATGAAAAAAGTCTTATTATTGTTCTAGATGTTTTATTATTCTAGCAATTGAATAACTTTTATCATTGATGTGAAGGCACATCAAGATAGATAGGGAGAGTGAATAATAGTTGTTCCATAGGGGCATTTTCACAACAGTGCAGTTGTCCTGTATGTCATTGAAATGATGGATACTGGACATTATGTATTTATTAGCACGTAACATTTGTTGCAGTTAATGAACACATACTGAGGCATTGCTTCTAAGCATGGTCTTAGTTTAGATTATAGTTTACCCATGCACCACACAATTTTAAAGCTTTTGACAAAATGTGTCATCGACTATCTGTCATTGTATTAACATGTAGAACAACCTCAATTTCCTCAAAATGCCCCATAATACACCTATTATTCTCTCTCCATTCCCTCATTACCTCTTCACTCTCTTATATCAATGTTACTAGTTTTTTCATTGCTAGAATAATAATAAGTCTACTTTAGACCTAGATGCATTACTTCCTTGTGTTTGTTCATTCCTCAGTCTTGAGGATTTGAGGATAATGAGGCCCACTCTGTTTCCACTTAACAGGTGGCTTAGATCTCATGCATCAGATAATGGAATTGTCTGCTGTGCACATGTAGTAATAGATTCTCTCAGTCCTTGTAATGGTTGTTCCCCATCATCATCCATTTCTTAATTTTCTTAGGCGAGTCTGATGAATGGGAGAATAGGTGTTAATTGCAACTATGCTGAGTTTCAAATCTTAACTGGAAAATAAAAATTCAGAAGATTTAATCTTTGGGACATATACTTAATAGATATAGTGCTAATTATAGGTTCAAATAAATGGGACAGAAGAACAATGTGTAGGAAAATTGTAAATGATTCTCAATCTGATACATTGGGGAGCTAGGATATCATATACTGCATGGTAAGGCCCACTGAAAGGATGCCAATTTCTTAGGGTTGTCTGCCCACCGAAAGTACCTGGAAGCCTCTACACTGTTACACTGTTTACTGTAGTAGTCAGTGAGGTCGTCCTGAGACATGCATAAAGGTAACATATTGGGTGAAGTCCTTACTCATTTTGGAGTCTCTTGACTTTGAAATTCATTTTTATTTAATATTTCCCCATTTGGCCAAGGTCTTTTTCCAAATGCATCATTAATGGTGCTTAGTAATATTCCCTCAATGGCAGGGAGTCACATTCCTGGGAGTCATAGACACATGTCCAGTAAATTTATTTGCTGTGTTTGACAGAGAGATGCCAAATTTGAGCAACAAAGAGCCTTCAGGAGGTAACTCTTAGGCAATATATATTCCTAGGTTTAGTTTCAACTGCCAAGAAAAACTTCATAAATATAATCATCAAAATCAAGGGCTTGGGGTGTTGGTCTTTCATCCTTCACTTGATAATGCCCATGTACGCAAGAGATTCTTTCCACTCTATGAGAGAATGTATTAGAACTCCCAAGGATGGAAATTTAAATTTCCATCAGTTATTCTGCATGTATCTACCTACCCACTGAGACAACACACATGCCTTCATGAACACATTCACATTCATAGGGTACACACCTTGTGCACTTCTTCCCATACACCCCACAATGCTGATGTCCTGCACCAATGATCCACCCTGTCAGAGTTGCAACCCTTCTGTAATGCATAATCTCCCCCAAAACAAAGCAAACCCAAAACATAAATTAATACATACATACATAATTTTTTTGTTTCTGCCTCTCATTGCTCCTGATCTGTTATCTTTTCATATATTGACAATTTATTCTGTATGTTCTCTTAGGGTCTTATTTATTTCACTTATTTTCCAAAACTTTTTGGTTACAGAAAAGTCACATAGAAAATATAGGGGATTCCTATATACAACCCTGCTACCCCACAACCTCCCATACCAATAATATCTTGCATGAATAAATTTCAATTATTACATTTGATGAACAGTTATTGAAATATTGCTACTAACCATGGTAATTGACTTACATTGTGGTTTAATTTTCCTTTTTAGATTCTGACAATATGTATAATGGCCTGTATCTGTCTTGGCAAGATCATATAGATCAATTCCATTGCCACCAAAATGCCCTATATTCCACCCATTCTTCTACCTAATCTCCTCAGAACCTATATAAACCATTATTTTTTCAATTTTTGAAGAATTAGATTCATAGTTGCATGAATTAATATTGAGGGCTTGACTTGCAGGTCTGTTTTCTATTATTAGATGCTACCTAAGTTCTCAAGAGATTCTTGCTCCTCTATATGAATCTGTAACAGTACTACCTAGGATGGGAGTTTAATATATTCTAGTTTATGGCATGGATCTTCACCCATAGAGATAACATAATACACATTGAACACATTCATAAATCATAGAATCTTGCCCTACTGCACTTTTATTCACACACACCCTCCACTGATGTCCTGCAATAGTGGCCATCCTATGCCATATTTTTTCAAAATATAAAATATTCCTACCATTGTAGTTTCACCCACGGATCTATAGATCAACAGAGTTCATGTGTTCCTTCCTCCAATCCTCCCATCATTTTCATGGTTAATTCATTCCAATACCCCCATACCTGCTCATCTTCACATTCCTGCAATATCAACCCCACTCACATTCCTGCACCACAATCACTCACTTCCACTTCCCCCTTACATCTTACCATGGTTTTTCCCATATTGAGAATCATCTGAACACACTCCACCAACTTTCTTTCTCCTGACAACCTATCTTTCAGACTCTACCTCTGTAAGTCTGTTCAGTAGGCTTAGGTCATATCAGTGAAATCATGCAATATATGTCCTTCAGTGACTGGCTTACTTCACTCAACATAGACCTTCAAGATTCATCCACGTTGTTGCATGTGTCCATATTTCATTCTGTCTTGCAACTGAGTAATATTCCACTGAATGTATATACCATATTTTGCTTATCCATTCATTGGTTGTTGGACATTTCTGCTGCTTCCAAATTTTGGCAATAGTGAATATTGTTGCAATGAACATTAGCATGTGCATATCTTTTCATGTTTCTGCTCTCAATAATTCCATGTATATACCCAGGAGCAGGATTGCTGTGTCATATGGCTGTTCTATAGTTAGCTTCTAGGAGGAACTGCCAATTCTCATCCACAATTGTGGCACCATTCTACATTCACACTAACAGTATGTGTGTATTCTCATTCCTCCTCAACCTCTCCAAACTGTAGTTCTCAGTTTTTAATAGCTACCAGTCTAATAGATGTAAAATGAAACCACATTGTAGTTTGGATTTGCATTTCCTGAATATCTAGTAATGTTAAGCTTTTTTTCCTGAGGATGCTTTTAATATATTTTATTTTTTAAAAGACAGAGATTACAAAAATGTTACCTATAAAATATAGGGGATTTCCATATGCCCTGCTCCCTAGCCCTCCACATTTTCTTATATCAACATATTTCATTAGTATGGTACATTTGCCACAATTGTAGAACAGCTCTTTCAGCATTGCCACTAAGTGAGGACTATAGATTATACTGTAGTTTACACTCTTTCCTGCACATTTTTGTAAGTAGTAACAAGGTACACAATGACCTGTATCTGGTATTGCAATGTCATTCTGGACAATTCCTCAGTCCTAAAAATGTTCCAAAATTACACTTCTTTTTCCTTCACCCTCCCCTTAGAACCTCCAATGACCACTGCCACCATATCAGTGATAAGAGTTCTTCCACTGCTAGGATCACAATAAGTTCATAAAAGAATTACAGTAAGCCTATTTTAGTCCATTGCTCATCCCACAATCCTGATGATTCTGGTATGATGATGCCCACTCCAACTCTAACTGAGAGGGGGCTTAGATCCCAGTGGCAGACGGATGGGACTGTCTTGCTTGCAGTTGCAGACTCTCTGTTTCTTGAGATGGTCATTTGAATCATCATCTCTTTGTTAGTTATCCTGAGTGATTCCAATATACTGGAGAGTAGATCTTGCAAACCTGTTGAGATTCTGAATCCAACTGGTATGTGGACAACACAAAGATTTAAGTCCCTTCATCAAAATTCTATCAACTCTAGTATTATCAGTTCAAACAGAAGGAGCAAAAGAGGTATAGTTAGGGAAGCCACCACTGAGTCCAACTTAGCCATGTGTATTTCCTCTTTGGAAATGTGTCTGTTCAAATCTTTTGTCCATTCTTTAAATGGTTTGTTTGTCTTTCTGTTTTTTAGATGTAGGGTTTTTTAAATATGTACTTGATAATGGGACCTTAATGGCTAAGTGGATCCCAAATATTTTCTCCAATTGGGAAGGCTACTTTTTCCCTTCCTTGACAAACTCCTTAGAAGCACAAAAGTGTTAATTTTTTGGAAGTTCCATTTATTTATTTTTTCTTTTGTTACTTGTTTGGGTGTAAAGTTTGTGAAAGTTTATGAAATCATTTCCTACTACTAGATCTCATAGATGTTTCCCTACATTATCTTCTAGTAGTCTTGTGATCTTGTTTTACATTTAGGTCTTTGATCCATCTTGAGTTAGCTTTTGTTTACTGCATAAGACAATGTGTCAATTTTTTTTTGTTTTGGATATGCCTATCCAGTTCTCCCCACACCATTTGTTGATAAGGTCATTCTGTCCCAGTTCAGTGAGCTTGGTAGCCTGGTCAAGTATCAGTTCATTTTCTAAGTGAGGATATATATCAGAACTTCCAATTTGGTTTCATTTGTCAGAGATCTATCTTTGCAGATTTAATCACTGTAGCTTTGTGGTATGGTTTAAATTCAGGGAGTGTGATTCCTCCAATTTTGTTTTGCTTTTTTTTTTTTTCAATATATTTTTGGCCCTTCAGGTTCCCTTGCCCATCCAAATAAATTAGCTTTAAGAATTCCATGAAAAGTTTTGTTGCAATTTTCATGGGATTGCATTATGTCTTTAAAAAAAAATGTGTGATAGATATCTTAATGGTGTTTCATCTTCTAATGCATGAATATGAAACATTCTTCCATTTATTTAGATCTTTGATTTCCTTTAAAAATTTTGTGAAGTTGTCTTTGTACAACTCCTTTATGTTATTAGTAAAATTAATCCCTGACAATTTGATTCTTCTATTACTATTGTAAATTGAATTTTTTTCTTGATTTATTCCTCAGATTGCTAATTGTGAGTGCACAGAAAAGCTGCACATTTTTGCCTGTTGATCTTATATCCTGCCAATTGTCTGAACTCATTTATCATCTCTAGAAGCTTTATTGTTGATTTTTCAGGCCTTTCTATGCAGAGGACCATGTTATCTGCAAATGGTGAAAATTTTACTTCTTCCTTACCAATTTGGATGGCTTTTATTTCTTTTTCTTGTTTAAGTGCTCAAACTAGTAATTCTAATACAATGTAACATAAGAGAAATGACAATGGGCTTCTGTGTCTTATTTCATATCTTAGAGGGAAATTCTTTAGCCTTTCACTATTGAGTATTATGTTAGCTGTGGGCTTTTCATTTATAAACTTTAATATGTTGAGGATGCTTTATTTTTTGATTGGGGAATTTAATCCATTCACATTGAATGACATTACAGTAAACCCATTACTTACTTCCATGATTTTATTCTTTGATTTTATTATGTCATATCTTCTCTGAGTCCAAGTTTCTTCTCTTGTAGTTATCCTTTCCAGCCTTTTACACTCTTCTGCAATACTCTTTCCCTCACTTCAATAATCCCTGCAAAGGCAGATTCTTTTTTATGAACTCTCCTAGTTTCAGTTTATATGTTAATATTTTAAAATCTCCTTCATATTTAAAATGCAATTTTGCCCAAAAATGAATTCCTGGTTGTCAATGTTTCTCTTTGAGTATCCTAATAATATTCTACTGCCTTCTTGTCTCCATGATTCCTGATGAGAAATATGCACTAAGCATTTATCGGACATCAATTATGTATGATGTTTTGCTTCTCTCCTGTTATTCTTAGAATTTTATCTTTGAAGTTTGAGTAGTACATGTCTTGGAGTAGGTCTATTCTGTTGGGATGCACTGTGCTTCTTAGACATTTATTTAATGAGAGTTGGGAAATTTTCAGCCATTATTTCCTCAAATACTCCAACTGCTCTTGTCCTTTTCCTTCTCCTTCTGGAACCCCCTTGAAAATTATTTGTTGTGCTTATGTTATAATTTTACTCCCTGAGCCCTTGCTCATTTTTTCCCATTCTGTTCTCTATTTGCCTTCAATTTCAGCTGATCTGTATTCTTTTTTCCATCATTTTGAGTCAACAGTTGTATGCTTTTAACATGTTTTTTACCTCACCTGTAATGTCTTTCATCCCAAGAGGTCTGTTAATTTTCCATTAAGTTTTTCTTCTTTAAACTCACTCAGTGCCCTCCTAATATCCTTTATCTCTCTACTCATATTGTCTTTCAACTCATAAAATTGATTTTGTAAACTTGTATGAATCACATTCATTAGTTGTCTCAAATCCTTTGTCTCTCATGGGATTTTAGTATATTCATTTGTGTGGGCCATTTCTTCCATTTCGTTTTTATGGCTTTTAATTTTTTGCCTATGTCTAGACATCTGATTGTGGTGGTAAGTTTACTGTAATGCTCAATTTTTCTCTTTTCTTGGTATTTAATGGTGGGACGCTCTGTGTTACTGCCTTTCTTTCATTCCTGTTTCAATTCCTGTTGTAGGTCTCTATTATCTCTGTTAGCTCCTCATTTCTGGGCCATGGGCCCACTGATTGGTTGCAGATCCATTTCTAATGGCCTTGTGGTAGGATGTTTTAAAGGCTGGAAAAAGCCTCTCTCAATTATTTACTTTGAATTTGCTAACATGTGCTTCCATGTTACACCAGCAGATTTTGCTTTTCTATAACCTTCTCAGTTCAAAGGCTGTTTGCTCCTTATATCACAGACTGCAACAATGTTACAGAGGAACCTACCTGGAGACTCTTCGGAGCCTTGAAAATCATACTTTGTTCTCAGAGTCTACCTTTGCTGATAGTTCCTTCTATTTCCTAGGGTAGTAATAATTATACTATCCTCTGCATGCTAAACAACCAGCCCCAGTCAGTAAGGAGGGTGATTGAGAGTGTTGGATCTCTTTAGTCCTGTGCAAGAATCCAGGACAAACAAAGATGTGGCCCTCACACCCTGGAGGTGTTCATTGGACACAAGAAACCAAACCTGTTAGCCAAAAACTGATTTAGCCTTAGGCTGCATCCCTCTCTTTCCTATTTCCTGGAGGGGTAAATTGCTGTATCCTCTTGTGTTTGTTGCCACTGGCCTGAGGCTGGATAATTAAAAATTGTCTGCTCTTAGGGTAGAGAAAGAGCACCAGAAACTGCAGCTGCTGCTTCTACTCATTGTCTTTCATTTGAGAATTTTCCTGTGCCCCTCTTTTCTGAGTGTTGTCCAGCCTTTCCTTCATGACCTAAACACTGGAACTCTTTTTATAGACCATTTCTAATAGTCTTCTAGTCATTTTTCTGGGAGAGAACTGTCTTGTGTCTTCTATTCCATCATTTTCCAGGAAGTTTAGGTGATATTTTTAGCTGTCTGAAGGAAGGGATTCATCCCTTCTGCTGTACTTTTTTTAAAACATTATATTTAGAAAAACCTTTATTTATAATTGCTTTTTATGCATTTGCATTTTAGCAGTTGTAGGAAGCAAGAAGTGGAGATACACACCAAACAATACAATACAATACAATACAATACAATACAATACAATACAATACATTTACAGTTACCAAATGGTTACTTTTACTGCAGATCATTGTTTTTTAGTCTGCTTTGAAGCACTTTCAGTGTACTTTCATTTCATTCTGAAAACCTCCCATTAGCATTACTTGTGAGGCAGGTCTAATGATGAATTCCTTCAGCTTTTGTTTAATTGAGAATGTGTTCATTTCTCCCTCAATTTTGAAAGACTCACTATATATATTTTTTTGGCTGATATTTGTTTTCCTTTGGCACTTTAAGTATTTCAACCTTCTGCCCTCTAGCCTCCATTAAGTTCTGATGAGAAATCAATCAGCACTCAATTTAATTGGGACTCACTTGTATGTAAAACGTTGCTTCTTTCTTGAAGCATTCATAATTCTCTCATTATCCTTTGCATTTAGTAATGTAATCAATAAGTGGAGGGGTATATTTTTTCATGGTTATGCCATTTGTTGATCTCTGAGCTTCTTGGATTTGCATATTCACGCTTTCTTATAAGTCTGTTTTTTCTTTGAATATCCCTTCTGGCCCTTTATATCTTTCTTTTCCATCTGACAGACTTATAATGTGTATATTGGTATGTAATTGATGTTTTAGGCTATTTTCACTTTAAATGTTTATTTTCCTTTTCTGCTTCTCAACGTATTTCAAATGTTTTTATTCAAGATCACTGTCAGCTCCAGTCTGCTCTCGAATCCCTCCTTTTTCATACCAGTTATTGTGGCCTTTAACTCCAGGCCTATTGGTTAGATGCTTTTAAAATTTTCTCTTTACTTTGACTCTCATACTGTTTATTTATTATTCTTGTGATATCATTTTGTCCTTTACCTGTATTTTCTTTTTCTTCCTTCTATATTTCTTTAAAATGTTACATTTAAAAAATTTGAGGTCCCCATATAGCCCCACCCCCTCATCCCACTCCTCCCACATTAACAACCTCTTTCATCATCGTGGCACATTCACTGCATTTGCTGAATACATTTTGGAGCAGCTGCTGAGGGGACGGGGAAGAAGTGATATGATGTGGGGGCATTTGCAGGACTTGAGAGTTGTCCTGAATGGTACTGCAGGTACAGATGCTGGACATTGTACGTCCTACCATGTCCCACTGGGTGGACTGGGGGAGAGTGTAGAATACAATGTAAACGACTATCCATGTGTTTCAGCAGTGCTCCAAAATGTATTCACCAAATGCAGTGAATGTGCCGTGATGATGAAAGAGGTTGTTAATGTACTTATTTTTAGTTATTTTACTTCCCTTCTCTTTCTGTAATTGCTACTACATGCATTCTGTTTGTTGATATGGATTAAAAGTATAATAATATAAATAAAAATCCATATAAAAACATATATGCCATATATATCTTATATATTGTATATCCTATATCATATATCATGTTTTATAAATATATTGGATATAAATATAGACTACATAGTCCATATATTATACATTTATAATTTAAATATATAGTGACTATAAGATAAAATTATACTGTGCATTTTTATATAATGTTTGTAATATAGAATTTAATATATAATGCAAAATTAGCATTGAAATATATTACAAAATATTTCTATATTTTTAATATGTACATATGTATATGTGCATATATATATATATATATTTGTTCATCATTCTATATTTGTTCTTATGTTTCCATGGATGGGAGATTTGTGGTGGGTAGTGAATGAAGGAAATCTCTCCTCAGGTATTTTTGTGACAGTAGAGACTATGCTGCAGTCAAGCTCAGCATCCCCACGTTGCACAGGGATATAAAGTTTAGGGTCATCAGCCCAACTCCTGCAGAAGACACCAAACCTGTGCTTGTCTGCTCTCTGTTCTCCAGGAAAAAGAACCTCCGGGATCTGACAGTTTTATAGAAGAGTTGACATTGAAGAACAGAGAAGTATCTAATTGGCTAAGATCAAATGAAATAAACTTTAAGGAGTATATGAAAACATCAAGTACTAAAAATTTATATTCACACATATGTATATATTTGTATATATGTATTCTACATTCACTTTCTTGCTTTTATATACTATTCTATAATCAGTTTTCTTTCATAATATTATACCATGAACACATTTATATCACCAGTATTATTTATTATCAACAAATATCAGTTTCATACTTGCATCTGGTATATGCACATACTCATATATATATATATAAATGTTATACATGATGACTATCCTAATGATGGATATTTAAGTGGGTTCTGATTTTTGATACTCCAAACATGATAACATTTAACCTCCTTACACATCATTTATACACATATGATAAATTAAGTTAACCTAGTTTTGTGAAATATTGCCAGAATGAATCCCAGATATTTTGACATGGTACCTTATTGCATTTTTCACTGTAATTCTTTCATCATTGCTAAATTGGTTTTCATGTGAATTTTCATGAGACATGAAAGGATATTTTACCATTTATTTTTTTAAAAAAAAATATTACTAGGTATCTTTATTATTTTTTTAAGTTCTGTTTGTGTGAGTTACATGCTCACACCTTTTGTTATTTTCTGCATGATGTTATATTTTACTTATTTATTCAAAAGTGTTCTTTAAATAAAGTAAATCTCTAAAATGTGAAATATAATACAAATATATTTTATTCTACAACTTATACTTTATATTTACTTATCTGATTTCACAGAGGATAACTCCCCAACTTTTTTGTTATTAAATAAAACACCATTTTTGATATTTGTTTAAATGCTTAATCTGCTCTGTGAATACACATACACCAATATTAATATCTGTTAGTTATATTGTTTATTTTCACCTATGCTATAAAGTCTTCTGAAACTTGTATTGTTGTAATTGTGAGATAGAAATTTAATTTTTAACTTGCCTACTATGAAAGAACATATATAGATACTGCCTTTTTCTAGAATGATATGATATTTTGCTACAATTTTGATATCAAACACACATTAAATTCAATGAGTTTTAAAAGGACAATGTACACTGGTCATTGCTGGAAGAAGTAGAGGTATACACACATACATATATATATATATGTAGCATCAGAGTGGCATTTTATGATTATAATTGCTTCTGTCTTCCCCCTTTCCATCACTTGCTTCATTCTAGCCCTATATAATTTCTATAGTATGAGCAGTACAATGTTGAATAGAAGTGAGGATATGGGGCATCATTATTTGCTTGAAGTTCAATGGATAGTTATCAAAATTTTCTGTTATTCTTAATGGTCTTTTTTTTGTTTTTGTTTTTCTTTGATTACATAATAAATAGCCATTTAATTCTTGAATTATTTTTGTATCTATTGAGATAATCATGATTTTATACTTTTATTCCATTAGGGTTAGGGTTAGGGTTAGGGTTAGGGTTAGGGTTAGGGTTAGGGTTAGGGATTCCCATATACCCCACCCCAACCCCCTTCAGTCTTCCCATATCAACAACCTCATTCATCATTGTGGCACATTCATTGCATTTGGTGAATACATTTTCAAGCACTACTACATCATGTGGATTATAGCTTACATTGTAGTTTACACTCTCCCCCAGTCAATTCAGTGGGTTATGGCAGAATATATGATGTCCTGCATCTGGCCCTGCAATATCATTCAGGACAACTCCAAATCCTGAAAATGCCCCCACATCACACTTCCTTTTCCCTCTTACCCTCAGCAATTCCTGTGGCCACTGTCTCCACATCAATGTTAAAATTTCTTCCCTTGCTAGAGTCACAATAGTTCTATAGTAGAATACCAGTTAGTCTGCTCTAATCCATATTTTATTCCTCCATCCTGGGGACCCTGGGATGGCAATGTCCTCTCCACCACTAAATCAAGAGGGGATTTAGATCCCTCATGACTGAGGATATAATTCTCCTGCTTGCAGGACTCTCTTGATTCCCTCAATTGGAAGTTGACCATGTTTTTTCATCTTCCTGTTAGCTGACCTGGGTAAGTCCAATGAACCAAAGAGAAAGTTTTGCAACTCTGCTAAGACTCAGGGCCCAGGTGGTATATGGCCAGTCTAGAGATTGAAGTCTCCTGAGTATACATCAACTACAGCACCAACCACAGTTTCTGTAAAAGTGAAAGAAGACGCATGTGTAGTAAGGTCACTACTGAGTCCAACTCCATCCCATTCATGGGCACAAATTCCAAAGTAGTATCCACTGGAAAGACACTGTACTCCAGAGCTATCTGCCATGACCATAAACCCTGTGTGTCTCCATAGATCTCAGGAGCACCAGTAGCTGAGGTTGTGTGTACTTTGACTGTCTCTGGGATACTACTGAGTTGTGCCTAAGTGCAACCCCTCTGCTGACCTCTCAACTAATTTGTCTTTACAATTCCCCCCTTTAATTCATGGATTTTTTCTAGTTGCATCACCAGCTGGTGTTTGATAGTAATTCCATGGCACTAGGGAGGCTCAACCTTGGGAGTCAAATGTTCCTTTTTTCAATTTAACATACTTTACCAATGAAAACCTGGTTCAAAAACTGCAGGAAAGGCTACAGGGTAATTGACTGATGAACCCCATAGTCTGAGAAAGTCCTTAGTGTCCTAATAGTGGAGGCTGTTTTTTCGTGGATTTTGTTTACTTGTTTACTTGTTCTTTTTTCCCATTTTTATTCCCTTTCTTCCCCCTTTTGTTGTTAATTAGTTGCTGTTCATTTGTTGTTCTTGCTGTACCTTTGTTTCCCTGTTTTTGTTTACAAATTTTGTTTACCTACACTATTTCTTTTCCTTCTTTCATCTATCTTCTACTTTCTATCATTGTTCTTTCATTACATTTTTTATCAGTCTTCATTTTTTTCTTGTTTTTATTTCCTTCCCCTTTTTCCTCTTTTTTTTTTTTAACATTTTTAACTTTTTATCTCCTTTCTTTTCTCTTTCCCCCTTTCCTCATCATTCTGGCCTTTAATTAATTCTATATATTTTTTTCTATTTGATTTTTCATTTCATTTTTCACTCTACCTTTTTGCTCTTATTCCTCTGCACTTCTTACTTGAGTTAAATACTCATTTTCCTAGGTCTTATAGGGTTCCTCTTCTACCTTTTACTATTATTATTACTATTATACTTTTTCTTGTCATACTTCTTTCTTTTCTTCAGGCCCTAATTTTTATAAGGGAAGATAGAAAACAAGATAAACTAGAATAAGAGAAATGAAGTGTCAAAATGAAAACTGATGAAAAACAAGAACACAAAAGATAAAAAAGAAGAATAAAAAGTAAAAGATAAAAAAGAAGATAAAAAATTTAACAAACACATCAAGATAAACCAATGCCTAGACAGCACCAAAAATTACAACCCTTACTAAGAAACAGGAAGATATGGCTGAGTCCAACAAAACAATTAAAAAACAGGAGGAGATGTAGAACATGGAAAAACTAATCAGAGATGTCAAAAAACATATCATGAATCAATCTAATGAAGTGCAGGAGATTAAGGATATAAGAAGACACTGGGGAACACAATGAAGAAATGTAAGCACACATAAAAAGATAAAGGATATGATGGTGATGAATGGCACAATATAAGAATCAAAAATGCAATGGAAACACATAAAAGATTTGAACATGGAAAGAATTAGTGATGTGGAAGACTATACAGCTGAAATCAAAGAGATAGCAAGATAGATTGATAAAAAGATACAAAAAATCCAGGAGGGACTCAGAGATTTCAATGACAAAAGGAAACACACACATATTGATAATGGCATCCCTGAGGAATGAAAGAAGGGAAAGGAGATAGAAGGTATGTTGGAAGAAATAATAGCTGGAAACTTCCCAACCCTATTGAAGGACATGGGCATCAGAAAGTGCAGCATACCACAAACAGTATAAATCCTAACAGATCTACACCAAGACATATACTGGTCAAATTGTCCAATATTCAAGACAAAGAAAGAATACTGAAAGCAGCAAAAGAAAATAGAACTCTCACATACAAGGGAAGCTGGGAGTGTGTGCATGTGTTCATCTGGCCATAGTGTCTTATATAATTGGGTGGAGAGCCACATGAGTGGCAAGGTGGTGAATTCCTATCCTAGGGAGGACTACTATTTTCTCAAATAGAAGGATTAGAGTCTCCAAGAGCATGGGCAGTGCCTAATATGGGAGAACAGGCCAATGTGTCAAACCATCAGGGCTGTTGCAATTAACTATGAATCTTGCCCTTCATGGAGTGAAGCCTGGTGATTGCCATGGATCCCAAGTGGAGAGGGTGGTAGGAATAGAATAGATGGAAAAGGGGGCAATTTGTAGCCAATGGATGTGTTCTACATGATTTTGCTATAATGAATACAGGTCATGTTAAATTGCATCAAAATTTATACGCATATGGTCCAAAATGTAAACCATAATGTAAACCACTGATCATGGTTTTAAGGTATACATCAATATTTGTACATCAGTTGTAACAAACTTACCATCCACATATAAAATGTTACTTGTAGGGTGGTGCCGTGTGGGAGCGCGGTGACAGCAAGGGTCGGCTCGTCTCCAGGCGCCGGTGCGAGTCGGACCTGGGTGGTGGGAATGGGCGTTAAGGCCCTCCACTTGGGGTCCGGGCGTACTGCCCGCCCCTCTGCCCAGCTGCACCCACTTCCCCCTCGGTGGCCTAACCCTGCCTCTCCCCTGAGGGCCACCACCGTGCCGTGACAGCCCCGCCTCACTGCCGCCAAGAACCCTGGCTACCCCATCTTCTGCCTGCAACCAGTGATGCACCCCTGCATGATCCTATCAGCCGTCTGCCACCCCCCGGCCACACCCCCTGCCCCTCCCCCATCTTCGCCCTATATTAACCACTGTACTTCCTGAATAAATCAGACTTGCGCACAGATCCTGGTCTCCTCGGTAGTCTTCTTCCTACCGCGCGTCCTCAGCACCTTGCCGGCCCTGGAGCGCCTTCTCGGGAGGCCCCTCCATGTGTTGCAGCCCTCCACCCGAGCCCACACCGCCCCTGCAGCGGCCCTCCGGGTGAGCCCACACTGCGCCATTTGGCGTCCAATGTGGGGGCAACAACTTCCCGGCCAGACCCCCACCCGCCTTGCCCACAAGGTAAGGACCCCCGTCTTCGCTAGGCCCCACTGTTGGCGCCATGGGCAGCCATCTTTCCTCCTGCCAGGTGCCTCAGGTTAGGGCCCTTGCCAGCCTTTTAGACACCAATCATATGGATGTCTCAGTAAAGCAGCTCCAAACATACTGGGACCTTTTGCTGCCTTTCAACCCCTGGCTCTCCACTTGCCAGCTGTGGGACCCGGACATGTACACTAACCTCATTGACCACGTCACGGCGGCTGTGGAGTATGAGAACAAGCGTTTTCCCTCCAGCCTTCTCCCCACGCTCATCGCCATTCGCTCGTGCCTCCAGGGCACCCCTGTCAATCAGGATGCTTTCCACTGCACCTGTGGTAAGAGCAAGGGAGAGGGGTCTCAGTCAGACAGTGATTCCGACACCAAGTCCTTGTCCAGCTGCCTCAACAATGCCCTGGACTCTTGCCCACCCAAACCGGACGCGCCTACCTTGCCCCAAGATGGCGAACTCCTGCCTTCTTCTTGGGAGGATAAAGGGAAGTCCCTCCCCCTATACCCACCCCCTCCGGCCACGGCGCCATCTTGGTCCCCGCCAGAAGAGGAGTGGCCGCCATCTTACAAGCCGCCTACCCCCTGGGGCAGTCCGCCATCTTGTGAGGTGCCACCATCTTGGGATGAGCCACGTTCTTGCCCCACCCCCTGGGTACCCCCTGCCGTGGATCCCTCATCTGCCAGAGGGCCCATGGGTACTTGGCCCCCATGGGCAGAGGCCCCCGTGCATCAGACACCGCTCTTATACCCACTGAATGCCGCCCCCTCGCGGCACCATCCGCAGGATTGGTACCCCTTTACAGCCGATGAAATAAAAAACCTCCGCAAGGCTGTTAAAGAGGATGGCCTCGGTAGCCCGTACGCCCAACATTTGCTTGAGGAGCTTAGCACTCAGCTCGCGGTTCCATATGACTGGGTTTCCCTCGCTCGGGCCATTCTAACCCCCAGCCAATTCATCGACTGGCGTGCTCACTTTACATCAGAGGCAGAAAAGCAAGTGGCACACAACGCCCATGTCGGGGCCCCGGACGCTTACACAGGCACGGGGCAATTCGCCAATCCAGCCCAATATCACAACACCCCCCCCCCGAGTTCTGGCTCCAACTTCGCGAGCTGGCTTTCCGCGCTTTCCGCAGCTGCTCCGCCACCAGACCTGAGCCACTTGCCAAGCTAGTCCAACGAAAAGACGAAGACTTCGCCGACTTCGTATCCCGGGTTCAGGAGGCCTGCAAGCACAAGGTCCCTGGCAAGCATGCACAACAAGCCCTTGCCTGGGAACTCATTCTGGAAGGGGCCACCAATGCCTGCCGACAAGCCATCTTACCAATGAAGGAAAGGGGAGTACACGACTGGATCCTGGCCTGCTCCCACATAGGCCCACAGGCCACCGCACTGGCTCAGGCCATAGCCACGGCCATGTCCCTCTCCTCTGACTGCTTCAAATGTGGAGAAACCGGACATTTTGCCTGCAAATGCCCTCATGCCGCCTGACCACGACCATCCACGAACACGCCTCGAGACACCGGAGGAGCCAGACCACGCGCGCCTCCCACCCCATGTCCCTGCTGCGGCAAAGGATACCATTGGGCCCATGACTGCCGCACCGCCAACAGCCAACGGCAGCCTTTAAACACGAGAGGGGGCAGGCCTCAGCCCCGCCAGCAAGAGGCCACTCATCCACGCCACCACCCCCTGCCATAATGTGGACCGTTCCACTGGGACCCAAGAAACCAATAATGGAGTTAGAGGTTGAAGGCCAATGGTTCAGGGAATCCTTGACACCGGGGCAGAAATATCCTGCTTCCCAGAAACAGCCACACACAACTGGGGTGTGCTCCCGGCCCCTGTGTCATTGGAGACACCGGAACAGCTCCCTCATTCCAAACCAGCCGAGATCTTATTTGGAAGGACAAGGAAGGCCGCCAAGGCACCTTCCGCCCCCTTGTCCTGCCCGGCATCGACAATATCCTCTGGGGCCGGGATGTCCTCTCGAACTGCGGAGCCATTCTATCCACGGCTCCCCCCCAATGATATACGCCACTGCTCGCATTACACCTCCAGCACCCACTCCTCTTGAATGGGATACTGAGGAAGCCCATTTGGGTGGAGCAGTGGCCCATCTCATCCCAGAAACTGTTAGTTCTCTGAGCTCTTGTCTATGACCAGCTCGACGCAGGACACATTGAGCCATCCACCAGTCCGTACAACTCACCTGTCTTCATCATTTAGAAGAAGTCAGGCAAGTACCAGCTCCTCCATGACCTGCGTGAGATCAACAAGCACATCCACCCAATGGGCTTCCCCCAAACGGGGTGCCCCCACCCCACGGCTATACCTAGACACTGGTGCGCTGCCACCATCGACATCAAGGACTGTTTCTTCTCCATTCCACTGCACCCAAAAGACCGTCCAAAATTCGCCTTCACGCTCCCGTGCACCAATCACCAAGAAGGAGCTGAGTGTTACCAATGGCGAGTCCTCCCACAAGGAATGCAAAACAGCCCGGCCATCTGCCAGCTTTATGTCAATAAGGCAATTCAGCCATTAAAGAACTTTGCATACATTGTTCATTACATGGACGACCTTCTCGTGGCGCATGAAACCCCCGGAGGCCTCCAAGCCATCGTCACGGCATTACTGCGCCATCTCAACAACCTTGGCCTACAAGTCCAACAAGATAAAGTACGCATGGAGCTCCCCTTCACCTTTCTAGGCTTCAACATCCACAACACCATCACGCCTGCAGCCCCCCAACTGGCCATTCTGCAGAAGCTATCTCTGACAGAGCTACAGCAAATCTGTGGGCACATCAATTGGCTCCATTCGGCTCTCCTGATCACCACCGCTCAACTACAACCCCTCTTCACCCTCCTGCAAACCGACCAGGACCCTCCGCAGGCCGTAGCAAAGAAAATCGCTATTACCTCGGCTGCGCAGGAGGCCATCCGAGCTGTCAATGATGCCCTGCGAGAATGCCAACTGCAGAGTCACGACCCCAACCGAGCCATCTTGGCGCTGATCCTGCCTACCACTGGTACGCCCACCGGGCTCCTCTGGTAGAAGGGCCCCTTCTCTGGCTCCATACCGCCAAAAACAAGCTCAGAAAAATCGGCCTGCAAGTCACCCTCTGGATCTCCTTGGCCATTGACCTCGTCTGGCAATGCACCCACACATATGGTACTCCCCCTGACACCATTGTGTGGCCGCTTGATGCCAAGAAAACCACCGCGCTGCTTCTGTCCAGTCCAGACATGCAAGTCCTTGCAGAACTCTTCCATGGTGAATTTGACAACCACTACCCCAGCCATCGGCTGCTTCAGGGCATCTCCCAGTTATCCTTCATCCCTCCACCGCACCACCCCTTCCTGTCTCGCCGCCCCTACCCACATGCCACCACCGCCTTCACTGACACCTCCAAGCACAAGTTCGCAGCTGTCATCTACTCGCCTGGTACGTCAGAGCCTCAACTACTCATCCACATCAACGTGAACTCTGTCCAGGTAGGAGAGCTCCAGGCCATCGTCCTAGCTCTCCGCACCTGTCCCGACAGACCCCTCAACATCTTCACCAACAGCCTGTACACCTTGCAAGTCTGCCAAGTCTTGGCTTTTGCCACGTTTTTTCCTGCCAAAAGACCTATCGACCAAGCACTCCTAACTCTCCAGAGTCTCTTGGAAAACCGCACGGCGCCCTGGTACATCGCTCATGTGAGGAGCCATTCTGGCCTTCCTGGACCTATCGCCGCTGGCAATAACCTCGCTGATCAAGCCATCCAAGCCCTCCCAGCCTCAGTAGAGTGCTCAGGAGGCCAACTGCCCGCCCCTCCACCTGGCGACCTCCTCAACCAAGCCAAGCTACTCCACTCTCAATTTCACTTCTCTGCCAGGAGCCTTCACAAGTTGTTCCCAGAACTTTCCATCCAGGCCTGCAAGCACATGGTCAGATGCTGCCAAACCTGTGCACCCCTTCTGCCCCTTGGGCCGCTACAGCCACAAGGAGTTAATCCGCACAGGCTACGCCCCAATGCCCGATGGCAAATGGACGTCACCCACGTGCCCCAGTTCGGCAGGCTCAAGTATCTCCATGTGGCCATCGACACCCTCTCCCACCTGTGCTATGCCGTTCCCCTCCCAGGAGAAACAGCCAAGCACTGCATTCAGGCCCTCAGACAAGCCATCCTCTTCATGGGAGTCCCATGGGACCTGAAAACCGACAATGGACCAGCATATCGCAGCTCTTCCTTCACCGTGTTCCTGAGGCTATACAACATCACTCATCACTTTGGAATTCCGTTCAATCCCCAAGGTCAAGGCATGGTTGAACGCACTCATCTCTTCCTCAAGCATCTTATTCAAAAGGAAAGGAGCAACCATCCCCGCCACACACCTGGAGAAATTGTCACCTCTGCCTTAATCCACCACAACCTCCTCTGCTTTGATGAGGATGGCCTTTCCCCAGTACATGCTCATTGGGGCCCATCCTACCAGCCCACACAGGCCCCCCTTGTTCAGTGGAAAGACCCCAAGACTAACATCTGGTCAGGGCCTGCCCCCCTCCTTGCCCAGGGAAGGGGTTTTGCTTGTGTCTTTCCAGACGATGCCGCCCAGCCCATCTGGATCCCAGGATGCCTCATCCGGCCTGCCACCGCCGAACCGCCTGACCCAGAGAGAGAAACATCGCCAGTGACTCCTCGCCCCTTGGATGGCCATGATGACCCTGAATGCTGAGCCAGGCCCTCTCTGCCAACAAGTTCTGCGGCTACTCCACCTAGCCCAAGCTGAAAGGGCCCAGCGGCCACTGCCACCCACCTTCACCCCCCCCCCGCAAGACAGGCTTCTCGAACGCGCTGCCTGGCGAGGCTCCCCCCAACAAAATGAGCACTGGCCCTTCCTCTTCCACCTTCTTCAGTGCTTAATAAAAGAAAAGGGGGAAATGTAGGGTGGCACCGTGTGGGAGCGCAGCAACAGCAAGGGTCGGCTCGTCTCCAGGCACTGGTGTGAGTCCGACCCGGGTGGTGGGAATGGGCATTAAGGCCCTCTGCTTGGGGTCCAGGCATACTGCCCACCCCTCTGCCCAGCTGCACCCGCTTCCCCCTCGGTGGCCTAACCCTGCCTCTCCCCCGAGGGCCACCGCTGCGCCATGACAGCCCCGTCTCACTGCCGCCGAGAACCCTGGCTACCCCGTTTTCTGCCTGCAACCAGTGATGCACCCCTGCACGAACCTATCAGCCATCTGCCGCACCCCAGCCACACCCCCTGCACCTCCCCCATCTTCGCCCTATATTAACTGCTGTACTTCCTGAATAAATCAGATGCGCACAGATCCTGGTCTCGGTAGTCTTCTTCCTACTGCGCGTCCTCCGCACCTTGCTGGCCCTGGAGCACCTTCTTGGGAGGCCCCTCCATGTGTTGCAGCCCTCCACCTGAGCCCACACCGCCCCTGCAGCGGCCCTCCAGGTGAGCCCACACTGCGACAGTTACTAATATGGGAAAGGGGCAAAGGGGGAGGATGTTGGGCATATGGCAGTCCCTAGTTTTCAGTATATGACTTTTCTGCAACCTAAAACTTCTTTGAAGACAAAATGAGAAAAGTAGGATACTGAGGGAATAAACAGAAAAAAGTCACTGTACATATAGGACAGCAGATCTTAAAGTAATGTAAGGCAAAATGTCAAAAAGGTCTTTTTTCATAATTTTTCTTTAGTTACTATTACCCAATTTCTTAATTTTTAAAAGTTTTAAAATTTTATTTCTTTTTAAAAATACCATTATTATTTCATTTTCTTACTAATTATATTTGGATATTTCATTGGCTTCTATTTTGAACATGTTTTGGAACACAGAAGTGTTACAACTGTGGCAAGGGAGGATCATTAGTGCAGGGTGTCAGTTTTGGGGGATAAATGGGAGGAAGCTATACCTATAAGCCATATAAATGTGTTCAAGTGTTCATAGGGGATTATCATGGTGGGTGGACATTCACACAATAACCAAAAGAATATCAAATTCCCATCCTAGAGATCTCTGTCACATTCCTAATTGAACACCAAGAATCTTCCAAGTACAGGAGCAATGATTAGTGAACGAGGATATTACATTGATGACCCTTGATATTGATGACTGTTCTTATGAACCATTTCTCTTGAAATGAAAAGTTAGCCTATTATTATAGTGTGCCTAAAAGTTGCCTCCTGGCAACCTTCTTGCTGCTCAAATATGGGCTCTCTCTAAGCCAAACTCAGTATATACATACACTACCAACCCACAGTGTGGGATATGACTTCCAGGGATGAGCCTTCTTGGCATTAATTAGCAATGAAACTGGAAAAAGACCTTGACCAAATGGGGGAAAAGTAAAGATAAATATACTTATATTGCTAAGAAACTTCAAAGTGAGTTGGGAGTTCATTCCAGAAGTTATGCTTATACAGGTCTCAGTAGGATCTCATTGACTGCAAAAGTAGATACTATCCCAAATAGTGGGGGGGGGGGGTGGGTGGGGGGGCTCCTGAAGGCTCTGGCACATCCAGACAATAGACAGGCAGATAGCTCAGGACCTTGGTGGCTTGAAAATGGACCCGACTCTGGAATTTATGCTCACCAGGGTCACAAAGATGGACTCAGTTGGGTTTTTCCTGCAATTGGCTCTTCTGTTTTTCTATTTGAACCTATTGTTATTAATAGTGCTGGTAGGTGTACATCTAAGAGTCTACAACTGCTAGCAAGAGAATCTCATACATCAGCAATATGGGATCAAGGCCCCCTCTCATTTTGAGGTGGAGTGGACAACATCATCCCAGAATCCTCAGGATTGGGTAATGAACTGCGGATTAAAATGGACTTGCTGGTATTCAACTATAGACTTATTGTGATTCTAACAATGGAAGAAATTATATCATTGATGTGGACACAGTTGCCACTGGAGGTTCTGAGGGCAGGGAGAGGGGAAAATAGGTGTAATATGGAGGCATTTTTTTGAACTTGGGAATTGTTCAGGAAGTTGTTGCAGTGATGGATATAAGCCAATAGATATCTGGCCATAATTTACATAATTGGTGAGAAAGATTTTAAACTCTACTGTAAACTATAATCCACACTTAATGTCAATGCTCCAAAATGCATTTATCAATTGCAGTGAATGAACCACACTAATGAAGGATGTTGTTAATAATGAAAAATATGAGAGGGGTGCAGATTGGAGCTTTGGGAATCCTCTATTTTTTATGTAACAATTCTGTATTCTAAATATATTTAGAAATTAAAATAAATAAAATAAAATAAAAAATATAAAAAGAAGAAAAAGGAAACATAAAAAAATAAATTCACAAAACCAAATTAAACATGATTGTTATAGTTTTAAGCCCATGGCAACCATAAAGTACATAAGTGAAAAGTAAAAACAAAAGTAAATGATATGGATACAAAATGGGTCACTAAAAACAACTCAGTAAGTATGCAATTAAGCAGTAAAGGAAGAACTGAGTAACAAAAATGTTTTAAGATTCACAAATACCAATTAACAAGATGGCAGAATAAAGTATGGGAATTTCAATCATTTCCTTAATGTTATATAGATTAAATCTTCCAACCAAAAGACAGATACTGGAAGTATGAGCTAAAAAAAGGTGTCATGCAACTATGTTTTGTTTACAAAATTCTCATCTTAAAATAAAAGACACAATTGGGTCAAAAATGAAGTATGGACAAAATTTTCCATGTAAATAATAGCCAAAATAGTGTTGGCACAGAAATACTAACAGAAAATAAAATAGGTTTTAAGTCAAAATGGTTTCATAGAACAAAAAAGTGATGATGTATAAAGCACTCACCACAAAAAATAAAATATTTAAATATATATTCACCTAAAGCCAGATTCAGAAAGTTTTTGAGGCAAATTTTGATGGATTTAAAGGAGAAATAGAAGTTTGCACATTAATAAGAGAAAACATAAATGTAGCACTTTCAATAATTAATAGTACATCTACAGCAAAGATTGAGAAGGAAATCAAAGACTGGAAAGCTATAGTAAACCAATGAGACTTAGTTATATTATATATTAAATCTGAAATAAAAATTATATATTATACATTGTATTTTATATATTAATTATATATTGTATATATTATATTATATTATATTATATTATATATTACACATGTATATATGAACATTTACCCAACAGCAGCAGAATACCCACTTTCTTTAATTCTTTTTAGTGTACTTGAATTAGTCTCCATGTTATACCATATTTTACATCACAAAAAACAAGTTTCTTTCCATTTTAAAATACTGAAAGCATGCAATTTATCTTCTCTGAACACAATGGAATTAAGGTAGAAATCAATTATGGGTGGATAACTAGAAAGCAAACAACTATGTGTAAATTTAAAAACACACTCTTAAATGAACAAATCTCCTAAGAAAAACTCATAAGGAAAATTAGAAAATATCTGGAAGCAAATGAAAATACAGCATACCAAAAGTTAAGGGATGTAACAAATGCAGTTGAGAGAGGGTAATGTTTAGCTCTAAATGCTTACACTAAAAAAGAAGATATCAAATAAGAGGTCAAACTCCACAGCTGGAGGAAGTAGAAAATAAGAATAAACAAATCCCAAATGAGCTGATAAAGTAACAAATTTTAAATTAAATGGAAAATCAAGAAACCATCAATATTAATGAAACCAAAGTTGCTTATTTGAAAAGGCAAGTAAATCAACAAAACTTTTCCTAAACTGACAAAAAAATTAAGAGGATACATTAAATAAAATGAATGAAAGGAGGGAAATACTACTGAGTCCACAGAAATAAAATAGATATTGCAAGATACTATGAGCAATTGTGTTCTGGTGCATTAGATAAATGAGATGAAAATGATAAACTTCTTGAAATGGAAGGGAAAAATCTACACTGACTCTAGAAAAATTAGATGTTCTTTAGAAACCAATGACAAATAAAAAGATTGAATCACCAAGCAAAATCCTCCCAACAAAGAAAATCCAAGAACCACATCAATTCAAGGTGAATTTTATGAAATGTACACAAAAGAATTGACAACAATACTGCTCAAATACTTGCAAAATTTTGAAGAAGGGAGAACAAATCCTAACTCATTCTATGAGGCTAGCATCACCCTAATCCTAAAACAAGATAAAGATAAGAAAAAAACAAACAAACCAATATCATTCATGAATATAGATTCACAAGCACTCAACAAAACACTGGCACATTAAAAAAGGTACACATCATAATCAAGTGAAATATATCATTGGAATACAAGTGTGTTTCAACAAAAGATAACCAATTATTGTAATAAGGCACACTAATAGAAAAAGGGTTAAAAAAAAACCATGATTACTTCATTTGATACAGAAAAGATATTTGACAGAGTATTAGTTAGTCAAAGGGATGCTGATGCAAAATACCAGAAATGTGTCAGTTTTTATAAAGGGTATTTATTTGGGGTAGGAGCTTACAGATGCCAGGCCATAAAGCATGAGTTACTTCCCTCACCAAAGTCTTCCATGTGTTGGAGCTAGATGACTGCCTATGCTGTTAGTGTTCAGACTTCCTGGGTTCCTCCCTTCCAGGTTCTTCCTTCTTTCTGGATTCACGGTTACTCTCTTCCTGAGAATTGTTTCTCTTTCCTCTGTGTGCTTACTTCCCAGGGCTCCAGCTTAAGACTTCAGCATCAAACTCTGCGGCGGCTTGCTCGGTCGGTAGAGGTGGGGTCTGGCTGCGGACAAGGGGTCGGTCCAGCTCTGGACAATGGGTTGGTCCCGCTTGGGATGAGGGGTCAGTCCCACTTGGGATGAGGGGTCGGTCCGGCAGCAGACGAGGGATCGGTCTCACAAGGGGTTGTGCGGTTCGGTTGACGGGGTCGCCCGGCGAAGCCGGCGATGAAGGGGTCGCCTGGAGAAGCAGGCGACAAAGGGGTCGCCCGGAGAAGCAGGCGACGAAGGGGTCACCCGGAGAAGCAGGCAACGAACTGGGGACAAGGGAGGCCAGGCCCTTGTTGGGGGCTCTCAGGACTGGAGGGCGCACGGCAGAAGAACTACTGTGGAGACAAGGTAAACAGGCAAGTCCACTTTACTGAGGGAGAGGCAACAGTTTTATAGGGGCTGGGGAAGGCTGATTGGTCGAAGCCATGCCCTGTTCTGATTGGTTGCCGGCAAAAGGTCAGTGGGTGGTACTGGATGGGGGAGGGGTGGTGGTTAGGGATTGGCTGTCGCTGTTGCTGGGGGAAGGGGCAGGGTTTAGGGATTGGTGGCTGCTGTTGCTGGGGTGGAGGGCAGACTGGATTTTTCCACCCACGCCTGGCTGTTGCTGCTGTCAGGGGAAGGGAAAAGGGCAGACTGGATTTTTCCACCCACGCCTGGCTGTTGCTGCTGTCAGGGGAGGGGAAAAGGGCAGACTGGATTTCTCTGCCCACGCCTGGCTGTTGCTGCTGTCGGGGGAGGGGAAAAGGGCAGACTGGAATTTTCCGCCCTGCGCCTGCGCAGGGAGAAAGAAGAAGAAGGGTGCCACCCCACAAGGCATCGGTTGGCGCCATCCGGGAGGAAGGGTGGCCGCGGAAGCATGGCTGCCAAGAAGGGGAGACCCGAGGGCACTCTGCGCCCATGCCGAGCTTCCTTCAGGGGTGGTGGTGAGTTCGACCAGCCACCCTAGTATGGGGGCAGCAGCTTGGCCTACCGCGGCCGCTTCCCCGCCGGGCCAGCAAACCACTCTTAAGCCCGAGGGGTAACCGCAAAACTCCAACATCAAAACTCCAACATTAAGAAGTCCTCAGATCTATTCTTTGCCATGCCTATTATCTGTGAGTCCCCATCCAAGAAGGGGTGGGTACTCAACATCCTAAAACATGGTTCAATCAAAGCCCTAATCAAAACTTAATCACACCCAGGTGTGCACCAGATTACAAACATAATCCAATATCTATTTTTGGAATGCATAACTATTTCAAACTGCTACAGACAGTAATCAAATAGTAACTTACACTAGGGCAAATCTTCAGTTCAATAGAAAAAATTGAGAGTTTAGAAATCAACCATCACATCTATGGCCAATTGTTTTATGAAATGGGTGCTAAGTCCAGTCAATGGGAAAAGAACATTCTCTTCAACAAATGTTGAGAAAACCAGATATCCATATGCAAATGTATGAAGGTGGAACTCTCCTCATTCTATATTCAATATAGATAAAAATCCTTAATATAAAAACCCAAACTATAAAACTCTTAGAAGAAAACCTATGAAGTAATTAGAATATGCAAATTCATAAATTCAGAAATAAGTACAGTTTACCAGGGGCCAGCTGGCTGTGTGAAATGGTAAGTTCATTCTTAAATGGTATGGGAGAAGATTGTTTGATGTTATTAAAGTATTTTGATAATGGATAGTGGTGATGGTGGGACATTTTCAGTTTAATTAACAGCACTGAATTATATAATTAAAGGATATAAAATGGGAAATTCTAGTGTATGTTACCAGAATAAATTTTTTAAAAAACTGTACAACATTGTGTTGGACCTTAATGTAAGCTATCCTACACTATTATTGCACAAACACTGTTTTATCAATTGCTTCAGAGGTACCACACTGTATTAGTCAGGGTTCTGGAATCATCAAGAGATATCTGTCAATAGTATGTGATTCTATAAGAGTCTCTCATGCAGCCATGGGGATGCACAAGTCCAGGTTATGCAGGCAGGCTCAAACCAGGGGCTGTGATAAAAGTGCAAAGAAGGTTCTTGACAAATTCTGGGAGATATTCGCTGTCTAAGGATGAGCTGGGAAAATCTCTCTCAATGCTGGAATCAGTCCCCCTTTTAAGGGATTCAGCTGATTGGATAAAGCATCCCTCATTGCTGATGGCAATCTCCCTGACTGATGTAATTATAACGAGCTATCTAGGATTTACCACAGCAGTAAAGTCAATGGTGACTAAAGTTCATAGATGCTCTTGTATTACAGTCGGTCCAGTGCTTGCTTGAGCAAACTACTGGGCACAATTACCTGACCAAGCTGACACAATACCCTAACCACCACAGTCCACCCCTTGTGTACTCGGCAACCACACACATTTTCTTAAACCATACTTAGTCTCTAAGTAAAAACAATAAGAGATATGCATATATATATATATATATTTTTCCACCTAACAATGTTCAACTCTCCTGCATACAACAGAAATGCATTAATTCCATACAAAATAGGGTGCAAGTACTTGGACAATATTCATTCTCAAACTTGACATCCTAAAACATTATGACATGAAATGGATACAACTTGTTATATGATAAGGGGAAATTTGGGGGTAGAAGACAAAGAAATTCGTTTTGTGTACTTATACAATCATTATCATAATGAAACAAGGAAGAAAGATTCATAACCATTATCATCCTCATTTCTGTATCTGGTCATGTGGTTGAAGTTCATATTTATCACTGCCTTCTTCCACTACACATTTCATGTTTCCATGACTGTCAGCAAACACTTCTGCTGGCCATGTTTCTTTGCCTGGTGGGGTGACCCAAACTTTCATTCCTGAAGATTCTTGGCCATTGTTAGTCCTGCTTGGATTGGGGTGTTGCAATTTTCCACTGACTTTAATCATAGGACATGGTAGTACTAGGAGATGCCCCAGAGAATCTCCTGTATTCCAGGCAAACTATTCTTTACCCCCATTATGTAGATGCAGTCCTATTTCCCCTTAAGAGTAAGGATCAATCACCCCAGCCAGTACAGTAATTCCTTTCTTTTACTGTTGATTCATAGGTAAGAGTAGCCCACAGTGGCCAGATGGCATATTTAATTTCCAGTTCAATGGAATCATTGTTGTATTCATTGGTGACCGTACTACTCCTTTTGGGACTAAATCCTGTAGATTAGCAGAGGTTGCAGGGACAGGAAGCAAAAATTTTCCTAGGGGTCACTAGGGGTAATAGTGAGTGGTGCCGCTCCCATTTCTACCCCTTGATTCCTGGACCCATGGATCCTGGTTATGGGAGAAACAGCATCATAGAGTGGATACTGATTTAAAGCATACACCAGCCTCATGGAGAGCATTGCCCCAGGCCTGCAAGGTATTGCCACCTAGTTTGTACCTTAATTGAGCCTTCAAAAGGCAATTCCACTGTTCTATCAATTCAGCTGCTACAGTGTGATGGAGAACATGGTAAGACAAGTGAATTCCATGCACTTGTGTCCATTCCCACACATCATTTGCTGTGAAATGGGTTCCTTGGTCAGAAACAATACTGTGTGAAATGCCATGGCAGTAGATAAGACATTCTGTAAGTCCATGGATGGCAGTTTTGGAAGAAACATTGGATGCAGGAAATGCAAACCCATACCCACAGCATGTATCTATTCTATGGTGGAAGTTGTTCAATGTAGTCAACCTGCCACCAGGTAGCAGGCTTGTCACCTCAAGGAATGGTGCCATATGGGGGCTGAGTGTGGGTCTCTGCTGCTGGCAGACTGGACACACAGCAGTGGCTGTAGCCATGTAAACCCCGGTAAGGGGAAGTTCATGTTGCTGAGCCCATGTGTAACCTCCATCTCTACCTTCATGGCCACTTTTTTCATGAGCCCACTGGGCAATGACAGGAGTGACTGGGGAAAGAAGCTGAGTATTCATCACAGAGTGCATCATCTTATCCACTTGATTACTAAAATCTTCCTTTGCTGAAGTTACCCTCTGGTGAGCATTCATGCGGGACACAAAAATTTTTATGTTTTTTGCCCACTCAAAAAGGTCAATTCACATACCTCTTCCCTAGAACTCTTTGTCACCAATTTTCCAATCATGTTCCTTCCAAGTCCCTGACCATCCAGCCAAACCATTGGCAACAACCCATGAATCAGTGTACAAATGCACCCCTGCCCATTTTTTCTTCCATGTAAAATGAACAACCATGTGCACTGTTTGAAGTTCTGGCCACTGGGAGGATTTGCCCTCACCACTGTCCTTCAGGGATGTCCCAGAATGGTACTGCAGTGCTGCAGCTGTCCACTTTTGGGTAGTACCTACATATTGTGCAGTACCGTCTGTAAACCAGGCATGAGTTTTCTCTTCCTCAGTCAACCGACTGTAAGGGACTCCCCAAGATGCCAAAGCTGTGGGCTGGGAAAGAGAAGGTAACATGGCAGTAGTGGTGACCAAAAACATTTGGGCTACTTCCTCATGTAATTTTCTCATGCCTTCAGGGTCAGCTTGAGCACTACCTCATATATACCACTCCCAATTTATTATGTAGTGCTGCTGTGAATGCCCAACTTTATGGTTTGGTTGGTCAGACAATACCCAGCTCATGATAGGCAACTCAGTTCTCATGGTAAATTGATGGCCCATGTTAAGCATTCAATCTCCACTAAGGACCAGTAACAGCCCAAAAGCTGTTTCTCAAAATGGGAGTAGTTATCTGCAGAGGATGGGAGGGCTTTGCTCCAAAATCCTAAGGGTCTGCATTTTGATTCTCCTATAACAGCCTGCCAAAGGCTCCAGACAGCTTCTTTATTTGCAGCTGAAACTTCCAGCGCCATTGGATCTGCTGGATTATATGGCCCAAGTGGTAGTGCAGCTTGCAGAGCAGCCTGGACCTGATGCAGAGCCTCTCTTTGTTCTGGTCCCCAATCAAAATTAGCAGCTTTTCTGGTCACCTGGTAAATGGGCCAGAGTAGCACACTCAAATAAGGAGTGTATTGTCTCCAAAATCCAAAGAGACCAACTAAGTATTGTGCCTCTTTTTAAGTTGTAGGAGGACCCAGATGCAACAGCTTATCCTTCACTTTAGAAGGCATATCTATCACACACACTAATGTAAATTGTTAATAGGAAAATCTGTGTGTGTGAGTGGAAAGTAGGCTATATGAGGACTATATATTTTCTGCATAATTTTTCTGTAAAGTGACAACTATTCTAATATTTTATTTACATTAAAAATTAAGTAGGATTCATAAGGATAAAAGTAGCAGTTTATCTAGAATTTAAATTCTAAACTTATAGGCACTTACCATACTAGAAAATTGTATACAGGTAATTGTCAGAATTTCAAAAAGAAAATATTAGGCCCAAACAAAAATATAAATTTTAATATATATCCCTCATTGATCCCTAACACACTTTTTTTAATTTATTTTATTTTATTTATTTATTTATTATTTTAAAAGATCCTTAGATTACACAAAAAGATACCTGAAAAAAAAAAACAGATTCCCATATGCCCACTCCCCATACCCTCACTCCTCCCTATATTAGTAACTTCTTTCATTAGTGTGGTACATTCATTGCAAATGGTGAACATATTTGGAGCACTGCCATTAGGTATGGATTATAATTTATATTGTAGTTTACTCTCTCTCCCACTCAATTCTGTAGGTTATGGCAAGATATATAATGGCCTGTATCTGTTATTGCAATGTCATTCAGGACAATTCCCAAGTCCTGAAATTCTTCCCATATTACACCAGTTTTCCCCTCTCCCTTCCTCCAGAACCTCCAGTGTCTTCACCTTGGTGATATAATTTCTTCCATTACTAAAATCACAATGTCTATAGTAGAATATCATTAAGCCAACTCTAGTCCATATTTTATTCTCCAATCCTGAGGATTCTGGGATGGTGATACCCACTTCACCTCTAATTTAGAGGGTGCCTTGATCCCATATTGCTGATGGATGGAATTCTCTTCCTTGCAGTTTAGACTCTATTCTTTGGTATGGTGTTTTCCATCCTTACCTCATTGCAAGTCATCCTGAGTCAGTACAATGAACTTGAAAATGCCTAACTCACTATTTGAAATAAAATACTTTTGAGTACTCAGATGGAGATTTCTGTTTCAGATAATTGTACAGATTTTTTCAATTTTAAATGTTAAATTATTATTTTACCATGTTTATATAATATAGAGTTTGAGCTCACCTTAGGTATAAAATAAATACATTATATAACCATCAAGATGATCACAGAGACTGGAACTATTCAACTCTAATTAAACCCTCCTTTTAGCATGAGCCAGCAACAGAAAAATAAAAGAATCAGGGAATAAATATTGAGTGTTCTGCATTGCCTTGAATAAATATGAATGGTTATGGTATACAAAGTGCATATAATACATTTTCATTAAAAAAAAACATTCATGGTGGGCTGCAGGGAAGATGGTGATGGAATAAGGAAGCAGGCTCAAATCGCTTACAAAAACACTGGAGGTAGGGCTAAAAGCTGTCCAAGGGAGCTGTTTTGGGGTTCTGCAGATCAGAAGAGGGCTATACATCTTCCAGGAGGGAGAATATAGAGAAATGAAAAAGACTGAAACAAAACTGTGAGGTTCTAGCCCACATGGTGGTGAATGGCACACATCCCCAACTTTAATGCAAACAACTTGGGTACAACTCTTGGCTCATTGTGGCCCACTGAGAGGTGAGTGGACATCATCCTCCCTGGGATTAAAGAGGAGAGTAGTTTGTCTTTGATGAGTTTGGCTGGTGAAGCCCATTATAAATGTCATCTGTGGCCAGGCCATAATCATCAATGAGTGAATTTTGAGAGAGAAACTACTCAAAGTTTCACATAGGAGCAATATCTGCTGCCAGGCCAGGAAACTGCAATAAGTTAGAAACCTTATTGGTGTCTCTCATGTCAAGGTGCTCTTGTATCTGGCTACCACTGCCAAAATGGTCCCTGGGCTACATTTGATAAATTAACAGTCAATCTTAAAGATTTAGGATAAGTTCAACTAAAAATCAATAAATAGTTTGAAAGAAAGGCAATAGGCAAAGAGGGAAATTGACAGAGTAAATTTACTAACATAATCAGATGCCTAGACATCTGTGAAAAAATGCAAGCCATACTAAAAAACAGGAGGAGAAGGCACAGCCTAAGGAACAAACCACTGACATGACATAGTATTTAAGACAACTAATGATGAGCACACACTATTACTAATAAAATCATGGAGCTGAATGAAAGTATGGCTATAGAAATAAAGAACATAAAGAAGACACAAGGTGAACATAAAGAACTGACCCTCTGAAAAGAAAAGTAACAGAGCTTATGGGAATGAAAGATGCAGTAGATAAGATTAAAAATGCATTAGAGCCAAGTAACAGCAGATTTAAATTGATGGAGGATAGAATTTGTTGGGGGACAGAACATCTGAACTTGAAAAGACAGGAGAACAGATAGAGAAAATAATGGAAAAAATGTAACAGGACCTCAGGGTTTTGAATGGTAATTCAAAACACACACAAAAAAAGCATTTTATGTGTCCCAGAAGGAGAACAGAAAAGTGGCAGAAAGTATGTTTGAGTAAATAATGACCCAATATTTCCCAACCCTTATGAAAGCCATAAATATCAATAACCAGGGAGGACTGCACACCAAAACAGAGTAATGCAGAATAGAACTATACTGTGACACTTACTACTCAGAATGTCAAATGACAGGGATAAGAAATGATTCTGAAAACTGCAATGGAAAAGCAATGTATCACATCTATGGAAAACTCAATAAGAATGAACACCATTCTTACAACCCTGAAACATGAAAGCAAGCAGAAAATGATATATTTAAAGTTATGAAAAAGAAAAAGTGTCAAACAAGAATTTTTTATATAGCAGAACTGGCCTTCAAAATGAGAATGAATTTAAAACTTTCAAAGACAAAGAAAAACAATTTGTTACAAGAGCACCAGATTTAGGATGGGTACTCAGAGAAGTTTTCATATGGAAAGGAAAGAAAACAGTGAAAGATTTGGAGAAGCATATAGAAATGATGACTATTAGTAATGTTAACTAAAAAGGCAATGAAATCAACACTCCCTCAGTTGTTTTAATTGTAATCATTATGAAAATATGTAAATATTTTTATGTACCCTATATACATGCTCTGGAGAGTTCCCTCCCAACCTATCAATAACACCCCCCACCAGTGTTCCTCCCCTGCCTTAGTTGAATCTCTCTGTGGTCTGAAACTTCTTTAAAACTGAAGCCTAATATATTGCCAGGTTCCATTAATAGTAAAATGGAATATAGTGATGGGTTTAAAGGTTATAGAATACATATTAATTTAGAAAAATTAAAGTAAAAATAAATTGGGGTATCAAAAAATGAAAAAATGAAAAAGCTTTGTTTTTGATGTTTTGCCTTTCATCACTGCTATAGGTGTTGCCCTATATATACAGTGGCAAGGCAATTTCTTCCATTTCTTCCTCAGTGTTTACATCCTTTTTCTTTTTTTTCTAATTATTAAGTTTGTCTTCACAAAAGCTTTAGAACACAGTAATTCACATATACAATATACGGTACTCTCACATGAATAAAAGGGGGACATGAAAAGGACAAGTGAGTTTATATGCCTATGAGTCTCCAAAAAAGAGTCAGGAGGTCATCAGAGGGGTCACACTTATGCATGCCTCAGCAGGGTCCCAGAGACAAAGTAGATACAAGCCCAGGTACTGGTTCTCCTGAGGGCTACAGAGACCCACAGGTTCTATGGTCATGGCAGATGGTTCTGGAGTTCAGTACCATGTCAGTTGGCCTTACTTTGAAGTTTGTATTCCTGAGTGTGATGGAGTTGGATTCAGATCTGAGCTTTCTACACATGCCTCTTCTGTTACTTTTACCAGACATGTGGTTGGTGCTGGGGTTGGTGTATGCTCACGAGACCTGAATCTCTGGACTGTCCATGTGACAGCCAGGCCCTGAGCCTTAGCAAACTTGCAACTCCTAGCCTCTTGTTTATTGGACCTACCCTGGCCAGCAAACGGGAAAGTGAAGAAGGCCAACCACCATGCCAGGGAGGCAAGAATGCCTACAACTGCAAGCAGGAGAATTACATCCATCATCCAGATGGAATCTAAGCCCCCTCTTGATATAGAGGTGGAGTGGACATAACCTTCCCAGGGTCCACAGGTAGAGGAATAGAGTATGAATTAAAGTGGACTTACTGATATTCTACTATGGAACTATTGTGATTAGTAATGGAAGAAATTGTAGCATTGATGTGGAGAAAGTGGCCATGGTAGCTGCTGAGGGTAGGGAAAGGGAAGAAGAGATATGATGTGGGGACATTTTCAGGACTTGGAGTTGTCCTGGGTGGTACTGGAGGGACAGATGCTGGACATTGAATGTCCTGCCATGACCCACCAGGTGGACTCGGGGAGAGTGTAAACTACCATGTTAACCATTATCCATGTGGTGCAGCAGTACTCCAAAATGTATTCACCAAATGTAATGAATGTCCCATGATGATGAAAGAGGTTGTTGATGTGGGAAGACTGGGGTGAGTGCGGTGGCCGGTATATGGGGACCTCATATATTTTTTAATGTAACATTTTAAAAAAAATAAAGAGAGAAAAAAAATTTTAAAGCCAATGAAATAGACAATAGGAACATATGACAATGGAAAGCCTAAAATGAGAAGGAAGAAGCAATTAATATCTTTATACTAATAATGTTCCATTAATAAATTGAATTCCTCAATCAAAATTCATAGACGGACAAAATGGATGAAAAAATATAACCCACTTATGTTGACTACAAGAGGCTCACCTTATAAGCAATGGCACAGTCAGTCTGGAATTCAAAGGTTGGAAGAAAATGCCACATAAATAATAAGCAAAAAACATCTGGAGTAGCCAAAGTAATATTGGACAAAATAGGATTTAAATAAAAACATTATAAGAGATGACGAAGGTCATTGTGATGGTTAGGCTAATATGTCAACTCAGTCGTATAGTTGTGCCCAATTCTTTGATCTAGCAAGCACTGGGATACTTGTAATACAAGGACATTTATGGACTTTAGTCACCAGTAATTTTAATGCATAGATGACTGATTAGATCTAATCAACCAGGGACATGGCCATCAGCAATGAGTGATGTTTTATGCAATCAGTTGAATGCCTCAAAAAGGGAAGTGGTTTTAGCACTCAGAGAGAATTTCCAAACTTGACTTTAGACAACTGATGTCTCCCAGAAACTCATCAAGGGACTTCACTGGATCTTCATCAGGGCCCCTGATTTGCAGGCTGCCTGAGAAATCTGGACTTTTGCATCCCCACTGAATTTTATAAAATCTCATACTCTTTACAGATATCTCCTGTTGATTCCATTTCCCTGAAAAACTCTGACTAATACATTTGATATCAGTAGTGGTTCCTGAGGACTGAACCTTAAACATGAGATTTCTCAAGTGGTTCAGAAAGTTTTATAATAGGCAGTCTACTCTAATTGGACTAAAGTGTACTAATCAGTACCTTTCCAATAATGAATAGACCACCAACAGTCCACAGCATGAGTTAGCATGGAGTTACACAAAATACCACCACTGGATTCCCATACTTCCAAGTTTATAAGAAGCAAGGATCTGGATGAGAGTGTTTCCAACAGCTTAACAGAGATTTGTAGAGTGAAAAGATACAATGATGTTGGCTGAATACTCCTAGATACAATATTTACAGTTATAAAAGAAAGTGATGAGCTAAAGCCTTCACATTTGCAACTTAAATGTCACATGAATGATGTGAAAATTTCTTTGTGTTCTCCGAAAGAAAATTTTGTTTCCTGCAGCCTCAGCATTGAGATTTCTGAAAACCAGACATTGACACTCATTGTAGTAGTAAAGTTGCAAAGGAAACAAAAATCTCAACCTCACAGGGTGTCTTCTGCTAAAATGAAGGCTTCGATTGGGAAGGAGTGGAACCCTGAGGATTAAGAAGGAGACACATGGGATGATGATGATATAGGTTTGCTCATTGGGATATGGAACTCTAAATTCTGCTGAGACATTACCACATAAATCTGTTATGGCCAGCCTTTGCCAACCTTGTATCACCCAAGTTCCAGCATTCCCAAGGAAGTCTCTCAGTTCTGAGGTAGGCAACAGCCCAAATTCAGCATGCACTGCCCAACCCTCACTTCACCTTCAAGAATCTACCTTCCAGCCACTACCTGAAGAGATTAATTCTTTCTGACCTGATAAAAATGTGAAGGAATTCCCTGAGGTCAAATCTTCTTAACAACACCCAACACACCTATTATCTTTGAGACTTAACCAGAATAAAATCACAACAAGCCCCAAAGGTAAAATACAATGCGTCACCCATGAGGATGCATTCTACACTGTAAAAGAACTTCTTGAGATTTTCAATTTATATAGTCAAATCAGGAGAATATATGTGGGAATGGATACTAAGGCTGTGGGATAATGGTGGAAGGATATAAGGTTGTATCTGGATGAAATTATTGATATGGGCCCACTAAGCAGAAATTTTTGTTTGAACACTGTAGCTAAATGAGCTAGAAAGAGCTCAGATGGTTTGTTCATATGGCTGCCTAAAACATGGACCAAAAGATGGCCTAGCATGTCTGAGGTTGAGATGCCTGATTTGTCATGGTAAACAGTATGAGGGAATTTAAAAGCTTAAAGAAATTGGAATGCTAGAATCAATTTGCAACTTTAGACCTCCCCACCCACCCCAGGATTTTCCAGAGGACACACCTTTAACCAGGAGTGTGAGAAATAAATTTGTAAGAATATCTCCATCTTCCAAGAAGAAATCTATGGTTGCTCTTCTTTGTAGTCCAGATATTCCTGTAGGAAGGGCTGTTAAGGAATTAGAATCCCTAAATATTATGGTGATGATCAGATCTTGGACTTGTAAAAGTCAAATATTGGTAGTAAACTCCAAAGACAATGTGGGCATGGTTAACACTATGAAAGACATACTCAAAGCAACAATCAAAAGAGTTTGAGTTGCATAGAGTTATGGCATTGGCTAATAAGTCATGGGTTACTTAGAAGTGAAATAGATGGGCAGTCTTCTAAATTTTTACTGGATCTGTATAATCAGAAGAGTTCTGGGTTGAATGAACAAAACCATAACTTGAAATCCAGACACAAATAATCATGGCCCCTTAATCAATTCCCAGATTTGAGAGAGTACAGACACAGAGCCCCTTGAATGAGAAGTAGGCAAGGTCCAATTGGGGAAGTATCCTGTTAAACTGCCCAAAAATTTATACTGTTCATCTTCCTCCCAGCTTTCCCCAAGGAGACCTAAGGACTTTTACAAGAGTAACTGTTCATTGGGGAAAAGGATATGATCAGACATTTTGGGAATTATTAGACTCTGGCACTGAAGTGACATTCCAGGAAACCCGAAACATCACTGTTGCCCAACAGTCACTGCAAGCGCTTGCGAATGTCAGGTGATAGATGGGGTCGATGCTTGGATCTGTGTAACAGTGGGTCCAGTGGGTTCCCTGACCCACTGTATAGTTATTTCCCCAGTTCCAGAATGCATAATTGGAATAGACATACTCAATAACTAGCAGAATCCCTTCATTGGATCACTGACTTGTGGAGTGAGGGCTATTATGGTAGGAAAGGCCAAATGGAAGCCACTAGAACTGCCCCTACCAGGCAAAATAGTAAATTAAGAGCAATACTGGATTCCAGGAGATACTGCAGAGATTAGTGCTACCATCAAGGATATGAAGGATGAAGGGGTGGTGATTGCCATCACATCTCCATTCAACTTTTCTGTTTCACCAGTGCAGAAAACAGATGATCTTAGAAGACAACCATAGAGTATGTAAAACTTAACCAGGTGATGACTCCAATTCAGCTGTTACCACAGATGTGGAATTATTGCTTGATCAAATAAACATATATCTGGTATCTGGTATGCACCTACTGATTTAGAAAAATCTTTTTTCTCAATTGCCTTTAGTAAGGACCTCCAGAAACAGTTTGCTTTCAGTTGGCAAGGCCACCAATATATCATCATTGTCCTCCTTCAGGTATACTTCAACTCTCTAACACAAGTTTAATGTCATAATACTGTATTCAGGAACACCAATCATCTCCTTCCCAGAACACATCACACTGGTTCATTATGTTGATGATATCATGTTGATAAGACCTAATGAACAAGAAGTAGCAAAGACTCTGGACTTGTTGGTATGGCATTTGTGTGAGAAGGGATAGGAGATAAACCCAACAAAAATACAGGTTCCTTTTACCTTGATGAAATTTCTAGTTGTCCAGTGGTGTGGAGCATGTCAAGATATCCCTTTGTAAGTGAAGAATAAGCTGTTGTAACTGCCCCCTCCTGTGCCCAAAAAAAAAATCACAACACTTAGTTGGTCTCTTCCGATTTTAGAGACAACAAATTCCTCATTTGTGTGTACTTACAGTGAGGCAAGAAAAGCTACAAATTTTGATTGGGGACTATAACAAGAGAAGGCCTGTGACAGGTCCAGGATACTATGCAAGCTGTACTTGTGTACCAAGTGGTCTTGGGGCATATGATCCAGCAGATTGAATGGTGCTTGGAGTTTCAGTGTTATTAATAAATAGAGATGTTGTCTGAAGCCTGTTTTGGCTTCTTTAGGAGAATTACAATGTAGACCATTAGGATTTTGGAAAAAAGTTTCATCATTTTCTGCAGATAACTACCTTCCTTTTGAGAAACAGCTTTTGGTTGAATGCTGAGACTTAGAATAGACCCAACACTTAACCACCTGCCATCAAGTTACCATGACACACTTAACCATGGGCCATCAAATTACCCTGAAGCCTGTATTATCTTTCATGATCTGGGTATTTTCTGACCAACCAAACTATAAAGTTGTACATCACAGCAGCACTTCCTAATAAAGTGGAGGTGGTTTACATGAGATAGAACTTAAGTGGGCCTTGAAGGCACAAGTAAGTAACATGATGAAGTAACACAAATATGCATGGTCACCACCAGTGCCACAATATCTTCTTTTTTATAGGCCACAGTTTGGCCTCTTGCAGAGTCCCTTACAATCAGTTGACTCAGGAAGAGAAAACTCAGCCCTGGTTTAAAGACAGTTCCTCATGTTTTGCAGTACCTCCCCAAAATGGACAGCTGAAGCACAGAAGTCCCTTTCTGGGATACCCCTGAAGGACAGCAGTGAGGACAAATCCTTCCAGTGGACAGAATTTTGAGCAGTGAATGTGATTGTTCATTTTGCTTGTAGGAAGAAGTGACCAGAGGGGTATTTGTACACTGATACATGGGCTATTGCCAATGGTTTGGCTGGATGGACAGGGACTTAGAGGAATCATAATTGGAAAATTGGTGACAAAGAGGTCTGAGGAAGAGGTATGTAGATAGACATTTCTGAGTGGGCAAAAACATGTCCCACATAGATGCTCAGAGGGTGATTCAGCAGAGGAAGATTTTAATTATCAATTGGATAAGATGACCCATTCCCTGAATAATGCTCTGCTCTTTCCCCAACCACTCCCGTCATTGCCCAATGGGCTCATGAACAAAGTAGTAATGGAAGTAGATATGAAAGTTATGCATGAGCTCAGGAACATGGACTTCCCTCACCAAGGCTCATTTGGCTACATTCACTGCTGAGTGCCCAATCTGCCAGCAGCAGAGACCCATATTCAGCCCTTGATATGGCAACATTCCCAAAAGCAAACAGCCTTTATCCTGGTTTCAAGTTAGTTACACTGGACCTCTTCGTTCATGGAAGGGGAAGTGATTTGCTTAACCTAGAATAGATACCTACTCTGGATATAGGTTTGCACCCCCCAAATGCAATGCTTTTTCCAGAACTATCTGTGACTTATTAAATGACATAACTATCACAATGGCATTCCACTCAACATTGTTTCTGTTCAAGAAACCTATTTCAAAGCAAATTATGTGCAGGAATGGGCACATGCCCATGGAACTCATGTTGTCCATCATACTGAGGCAGCTGGATTATTAGAACCATGGAATGACCTTCTGAAGCCTCAATTACAGTGCCAACTAGGTGTCAATACCTTGCAGGGTTGGCACAATGTTCCTCAGGAGGCTGTGTATGCTCTAAATCAGCATCTATTCTATGGTGTTGTTTTTCCCATAACCAGGATTCATGAGTCCAGGAATCAAGGAGTGGAAATGAGAATGGCACCACTCTCTATTACCCTTATTCACCTACTAGTAAATGCCTGTTCCTGCAACCTTAAGCACTACAGGTATACAGGTCTTAGTTCTAAAAGAAGGAATGTTGCCACCAGGAAAGACACCAATGATCCCATTCATCTGGAAGTTAATGGGGCTCCTCTTACCTCTGAATCAACAGGCAAACAAGGTAATTGCTGTACTGGTTGTGGTGATTATCTTGACTATCAAGGAGAAGTAAGATTGCTTCTACATGATGGGGTAAAGAAGTTTCTGCTGGAATGCAGGAGAATCTCTAGGGTGTCTCTTAGTACTTCCATGCTCTGTGATTAAAGTCAATGGAAAATTGTCATTACCCAACTCAAGCAGGACTAACTATGGCCTAGAATCTTCAGGAATGACGGTTTGGCCACTCCACCAGTTAAAGAACAAAGCCATCTGAAGTGTTTGCTGAAGGTAATGGGAACATGGAGTGGGTAGTGGAAAAAGGTAGTAATAGAACTTCAACCAGATGACGAGTTACAGAAATGAGGACTATAATAGTCATGAATCTATCTTCCTTGTTTGGTTAAGAGTATGGTTGTATGTGTATATAAAATGAATATCTTTGTCCTCTTCCCTGATTCCCTTTTCATATGACAATTTCTATTATTTTCATGTCATAATATTTAAGGATGTCAACTTTAAGAGTATTACCCTAGACTTGTGCCCTATCCTGGAGGGAATGAATACATTTCTGTTTTTACACAAGAGAGTTGAACATTGTTAGGTGGAGATGCACACACATACACACACACACATATATAAATGTTTGTTATTGTTTTAACTTAGGGACTAAGTATGCTTTAAAGTAATGTGTATGGTTGATAAATTGCCAAGTGGTGAACTCTTATAGTTAGGTTAATGTGTCAACTTGGTCTAATAGTGCCCTTTTTTTTTTTTTTTTTTTTTTGGTAGCAAACACTGGGCTAATTGTACTGCAAGGACATTTATGGAATTCTGTCATCAGTGAGTTTACTCTGCATAGATGACTGATTACATCTATGATCAGTTAGGGATATGCCTGTCAGCAGTGACTGACATTTTATCCTATCAGTTAAATGCCCTTAAAGAGGAACTGATTTCAGTATTCATGGAGAATTTCCCAGTTCATCTTTGGACAGCAAACATCTACCAGAAACTCATCAAGTACTTTCATCAGACCTTCATCAGGGCTTCTGGTTTGTAGCCTGGCTGCAAAATCTGGACTTGTGCATCCCCACAGTCATATGAGAGCATTTTATAAAATCATACTCAATTTATAGATATCTCCCATTGTTTTTGTTTCACTGGAGAACTCTGACTGATAGTCATTATATTTTACTAAAAGGGACAATTTATCAAAAATAAATAATAAATATAAATATTTATATACTTAAATTGACTGGCCCAAGATACATGAGACACACACAGTCAAAATTAAAGAGCATAATAGACATATCTATAATAATAGTTGGAGAATTCAATACACCACTCTCTGTATTAGATAGAACATTTGGACACAGGAAAAAAAGGCATCAGAGAGCTATAATAATATGATAAAAGAAATAGAGCTAACAGACATTTATGGAGCATTATTCCCCTAAACAGAAAAATATACATTCTTCTCAAAGACTTAGTGATCCTTCTCTAGGATAGACCATACGTTCAGTCACAAGACAAGATTCAATTAATATAAGAAAATTAAATTTTTGGAAAGCAACTTCTCTGATCATAATGGAATGACCTGGTATATCAATAGTGGATGTAAAAAGGGAAAATTCACACACACACACACACACATATATATATATATATATGAAGATTACATAACACCCTCTTAATTAATCAGTGGTCAAAGAGAAATTCCAAGAGAAATCAGTAAATATCTTGAGATAAATAAAAATGAGGGCATAGCTTATCAAAACCCATGGGTTACAGGAAATGTAGTGCTGAGAGGGAAATTCATAGCCCTCAATGCTTATGTTTAAAAATAATAGAATTGGTATCAAAGACAATACTGCACACCTGGGTAAACTAGAAAAAGTACAAAAACTACAGCCATAGCAAGTAGAAGAAAAGAAATAACAAAGATTAGAATACAAATAAATTGAATTGGGAACAAAAAGCATTAGAGAGAATCAACAAAATCAGTAGTTGGTTCTTGGACCACACCAGAAACCTCCTAAAGATGAAAATCCCAGGATCAGATATGCAAGGGTGGTTCAACATGAAAAACCAATTAATGTAATAAACCACATTGATAAATTGAAGAAGAAATATCAAAGTATCAGCTCAATTGAAGCAGAAAAGTTATTTGACAAAATAAATAATCCTTTCTTGATAAAAACCATCCAAAAGATATAAATAGAAGGAAATCTTCTGAGCATGATAAATTGCATATACAAAAACCCCACAGCAGGCATTGTACTCATTGTTGAAAGACTGAAAGTTTTCCAACCGGTATTGGAAGGAAGACAACATGCCTTCTATTGCCATGAAACACTGATTCATTATCTATGTTCAAGTGATTTTTGAAAAGGCTATTAAGCCAACTCATCTGTGTCTAAACAGTCTATTCAACATATGGTGCTGGGAGAACTGGATCACCATGGCCAAAAGAAAGGAGGAACACTATTTCACACCCTATACAAATATTAACCAAAAAAATTTAAGGACTAATATAAAAGCTATAACTATAGAAATCCTCCAAGAAAATGCTGGGAAAGTTCTTCAAGATCTTGTGGTAGGTGGTGGCTTCTTAAACTTTACACTCAAAAAATGAGCATGAAAGAAAAATAGATAAATACAATCTCCTAACAATGAAATAGGCTTGTGCTTCAAATGATTTGTTTAGAAGGTGAAAACACAGCCTAATCATTCGGATATAATTTTTGGGAACCACATATATACTCAGGGTTTGTTTTGCACTTACTATAAAGTGATCATAAAAGTTAATGATAAAAGGACAAGTAACCAAATTTAAAAATGGGAAAAATACTTGGATATTTTACCAAAGAAACACAAATTGGCAAAAGACACAGGTAAAAATGCTTGACATAAATATTTGAGAAATGGCAATCAAAACTACAATGAAATATAATTACATATCTTACAGAATGGATCTTATTTTTAAAAAATAAAACTACAATTGCTGAAGAGAATATGGAGAAATAATAACACTCCTGGTCATCTAATACCAACATATATCTCAGGCCTATCATAATTGTCAGTGTTAAAAATTTTCCTCTTGGTTACTTATTTTTTGTCATGCTCTCACCCACACACTGCTCCATGTTTCCTTGGTCCAGACCCATTTTCTTATTTTTTGCCAACCCCAAAAAATTTATGGAGCCTTTTAAATTACCTTTAACATTTTTAATGAAATTTCCACTCAGATCCTTTATTTTCATGAACATTGATTCTTTCTTATAAATCCCATTTCCCCTAAATCCATCTTAAGTGAGAGCCTTTCTTCTAATGCATTCTATGTACTTTGAAATCTGGGTCTCTTTATTTTGAAAGTTGTAGAATAGCTAGTTCTAGAATAATAGAATAATCATATGACCCTGCAAGCAAACTTCTTCATGTATGCTATAAGAGTTTGATATATTTATGAATTTAAAAAAATAGAGATTGTATTATGTTTGTAAACTGGTCTGTACCTGAATATGATTAAATTATGATTAGGGCTTTGATTGGGCAACATGAGTAGGGTGTATATTCCCAACTCACATGGCAAAGAACAGATTTAGTGCATTTTGATGTTGGAGTTTTAATGCTACTTTTTGTCACTGAAGTTTTGAACTGGAGCCCAGGAAGTGAACTATCAGGAGAAGAACACAGAAGAATAAAGACAGTTCCGTAGACATAGCAAAAGTCCTAGAGAGAGACAGAGCCATTTGACTGAAAGTCTACAGCTAGCCCTGTGGAGAGGCATTACCTAGAGAGTCTCATAGACTACAGATGAACTTTTGGAGATAACAGAGTAACTGAGTCTGGAAAGAGGCAAGCTCTGAGTAGAGAGGAACACAGGAAGCCTGGACATTGGCAAATGTTGGCAGCCATGTTGCACCAACATGTGGCAAAATACTTTGGTGAGGGAAGGAATTTATGCTTTATGTCCTGGTACCTAAGCTTCTAACCAAAATAAATATCCTTTATGAGGGCCAACAGACTTCTGGTATTTTGCATCAGCACCTTTGTCTGAATAATACAGAAGTGGGAAGTGGGGAAGTTCTTTCTCAAGTACTAAAAACTGGAATCATTTTTTAAATGGGTAGAAGGATTTTTTGGAAGAATTGTGAAATGCTTAATGGAAGAGTCCTAGATCACTTTAAAGAGACAGTTGAGCACTGCTGCACCACATTTGTGTATCTTCAAAAAAATACAATTTACAAAAATGATGGGCGTGAGGGGTGGGGAGTAGGTTATATGGGAACCTCTTTTTTTTAATGTAACATTTTGTGTGATCTATTAACTTTAATAAAAAATGTTTAGGGAAGCAGACTTGGCCCAATGGATAGGGCATCCAGCTACCACATGGGAGGTCCACAGTTCAAACCCCGGGCCTCCTTGACCAGTGTGGAGCTGGTCCATGTGCAGCACTGATGCACACAAGGAGTGCCATGCCACCCAGTGGTGTCTGCTGCATAGGACAGCCCCATGCACAAGGAGTGCACCCCATAAGGAGAGCTGCCCAGCATGAAAGAAAGTACAGTCTGCCCAAAAATGGCACCACATACATGAAGAGCTGACACAACAAGATGATGCAAAAAAAAGAAACACAGATTCTCAGTGCTGCTGATAAGGTAGAAGTGGTCATAGAAGAACACAGTGAATGGATACAGAGAACAGATAACTGGGGTGGGGGAAGTGGAGAGAAATTAATAAAAAATAAATAAATAAAATAAAAAATGTTTAAATAAAGAGACTGTTGATAGCAATATGGATGCTAAAGAGGCTTTTTTATGATGCCTTAGAAGTAAATAATGAAAGTATTATTGGAAATTGGAGGAAAGGCAATCTGTTTTTTAAAGTTGCAGAAAACTTAGCAAGATTAACTCCTGGTGTTTTATGGAAGACTGTCTTTGAAAATGGAGAGCCTGGGAACTTAGATGAAAACTTTCCAAAGTAAACTCATAGAATGCAGCTAGGCTTCTCCTTGCAGCTTATTGCAAACTACTAGATAAGTGAGATAACCTGAGAAATGAATTGTTGGGCACAAAGAAAACAGAAACTGATTCTGGAAAGTCCAAGCCTCTGGAAATCAAACTGCCAAATGATAGTGCCCAATTGGAGGACTAACCTAAACTTGGAACTTGTAAATCAGGATTGAAAATACAGTTATCTCAGAAATACTTGTCGAAAGACATACTGTCTGAAGGCTTGGACCCCTGCTTCTTGCATGCTAAACCAACAAGGTTTTTGAAAGAACTGTATGAACAAAACTACTGTCAGTTGGGCTAAAAGGGACGTGGAAAGGAGAGATTGAAGGAAAAACAGCTTTAAGAGGAAAACCAAGAGAGTTAAGATCTGGAATAGGACATTGCCTTGGGCCAAGAGAGGAAACCCACCCATGTGCACAGAGAGGGTGACTTTGCACCAGTTGTTGAAGAGGGTAGATGTCCCCACCTGATGTTCAGGGAGTTTAGCCATGCCAGGGTACAAAGAGGGTGGCACACACTCCTCAAGGACTTGGGTGATTAAGTTCAGCACCACATAGGTCTGAGAAGGGTACACCTGTTCCCCGTAGATGAGGAATGGCCAGGTGGTCAACACATTGCTCTGATAGAGTGGAGCCTATATGCCAAAGGTTAAGGAGGATGTTACCTTCACATGCCTGTACTAGGGGCATTAAGTCTCCAGCCCAAAGATTTGGTTATGTGTGACAATCACCCCAATGCACTTTGAGAGGGAAAACTGAAGCTTGATTGACACCTATATGTTTGATGAAGGTAGAAACAAGAAAATAGTCATTGGGCAAGCCTGTGGAAAGGGTGATTTCCCATAAGGTCCCATGGAGAAGAAACCATCATCTTAAGAATGACTCTCAGTTTGAAATCGAATGGAGAATGCCCTGCAGGTTTACTGAAATCTAGAGTATGCTTAACTCATGTTTCTCTCCCAATTTCTCCTTATTGTAATGAAAATGGTAATCCTTTTAATGCCCATTTGTATATTGGAGGAAGATAAATGGTTTTGTAAGTTTCAGGGACCTACAGCAGATGGGAATTTGCCCCAAGACAAACTGTATTTCTTTAAATAGATTGTCATATAATTTAGCAATCTATTTAAATGGTTACAGATTTAAGGTGTTTTTAGAAAATATTGTAATGTCATTTTGGAATGCAGAGGTGGAGTGTAACAGTTTGATATAGTTATGAATTCTAAAAATAGATATTGAGTTGTTAGAAACTGAGGCACAGTGGCCTCACAAGGAGAGACGTACTGTCTCCATGCTAGTGCTGTCTCCATGGCTACACTTGCAACCTAAGGAATGTGGTAATTAAGAGTTCCTGGCAAATGGGATGAAGCTGTTAAAGGCTGAAAGAAAGAAAAGATGAGCACATACCTTTTGTAGTGAATAGAACACTTATATTTTGCACCTTCAGATAAGATGATTTTTTTAAATTTCTTAAACTATGGGTAATGCTGATAGTTAATACGTGTTGCTGCTTGATGACAGGTAGGCTATGTGTTCCTGCTTATTGGCACATAGGCTATGTATTCCTGCTTGTTCTTATGTACACTGGTGTATATAGAGAGCCCCTTGTAAACAATAAAGTTGTCTGAGGAGTTATTACTCACAGACCCCCTGATCCCAGCTCTCTTGCTTGTTCCTTCTGTCTTTTCTCTTTCTTTCATTCCTGATACCCTTCAGGTCCAAATCTCCAACATTGGATTATGTATGTAAACTGGCCTGTATCTGGGCATGATTAAATTATGATTAGGACTTTGATTGGGCCACATCAGTAGGATGTTGACTCACAGTGGGTGGAGACTCACAGATAAAATACATGGCAAATGACAGATTTGGTGGGTTTTGATGCTGGTTTTTCTTGTGGGAGTTTTGAGTTGGAGTGCAAGAAGTGAACACACAGGATAAGAACACAGATGAATAGAGACCACTCCTTACACATGACAGAAGCCCCATAGAGAGAGAGGCTTTCATTTGCCTGAAAGTCTACAGCTAGCCTTCTGGAGGGGCGATACCCAGATAACCTTATAGACTACAGCTTAACCTGTGGAGATAATAGAGCAATTGAGACTGGAAAGAGGCAAACCTTGGGAAGAAGCCTGAAACCTGGCAAATGTTGAAAAATATCTTGCTCCAACGTGTGGCAAAACACTTTAGTGAGGGAAGGAGCTTATGTTTTGTGGCCTGGTAACAGTTAGCTTCTACCCCAAATAAATGCCTTTTACGAAGGCAAACAGACTTCTGGTATTTTTCTTCAGGGTCCCTTGGGCTGATAAATACATATACACAGAAGAAACAAAAGCAAGAACTCAAAACATATGCTCATAACACTGAGGAAGAGATGGAAGAAGTTGCCTTGCCAATGTGCATACAGGGCAACGCTTATTGCAGTAATGGAAGGCAAAACATCAAAAATGAAGCTTTTTAATTTTTTAACTTTTTGATACCCCAATTTATTTTTACTTTTTCTAAATTATTATGTATTCTATAGCCAACCTTTAAACCCATCACTATATTCCATTCTACTATTAATGGAACCTGGCAATATATTAGGCTTCATTTTTGAAAAATTTTGGACCACAGAGAGGTTGAAACAATGGCAGAGGAGGAATACTGGTGTGTGGTGTTATTGATAAGGGGTACATAGTTGGGAGGGAGTTCTCCAGGGCCTATATACAGGGTACATAAAGATGTTTGGATATTTTCATAGTGGTTACAGTTAAAAATGACAACTGAGGGAGTGCTGAGTTCCTAGCCAGAGGAGCTCTATCACATTCCCTAATAGAACAGGAACAATTCCCCAAGTGCAATGGCTAAGACCAATAAAGAAGGATGGTCTGACAATGAGCCCTTGATAATAATGACTAGGTTTGTGAGCCTGAAATAAGAACTAGGCCTTGAGCTGCAGAGTGCTTAAGAGTCACCTCCTGAGAGCCTCCATGTTGCTCAAATGTGGCCAGCCTCAAAACCAAACCAGCATGTAAATGCATTGCCTTCCCCCCACCATGGGACATGACTCCCAGGGATAAGCCTTCCTGGTGCCAAGGGATTACTACCAAGTACCAGCTGATGATGTAACTAGAAAACCTTGAATAAAAGGGTCAACTCAGAGCAGCAGAATATCTCAGCCTACATGTAATATCAGGAGTTAAAAATGCTTTTTGACTTTAAATAAAAGGGGGAAGTGGAAAGGACAAATGAGTTTATATGGCTGTGAGTCTCAAAAAAGAGCCAGGAGGTCATCAGAGGGGTCACCCTTATGCACACCTCAGCAGAGCCCCAGAGACAGCTAAAATAGATACAACACCAGGTATTGGTTCTTCTGAGGACTACAGAGACCCACAGGTTCTATGGTCATGGCAGATAGAGTTCAGTGCCATGTCAGTTGGCCCTACTTTGGAGTTTGTGTTCCTGAGTGTGATGGAGTTGGACTCAGATGTGATCTTTGTTCACAAGCCTCTTCTGTTACTTTTACTGGACCTGTGGTTGGCACTGGGGTTTAGTGTATACTCAGGGGACCTGAATCTCTTGACTGTCCATGTGATGGCCAGGCCCTGAGCCTCAACAGACTTGCAACTCCTACCCTCTGGTTTATTGGACTTACCCCAGCCAGCTAATAGGGAGGTGAAGAAGGTCAACCGCCACACCAGGAAGCCAAGAGTGCCTACAACTGCAAGCAGGAGAATTGCATCCATCATCCAACTGGAATCTAAGCCCCCTCTTGATATAGAGGTCAAGTGGACATAACTATCCCAGGGCCCACAGAATGGAGGAATTGAGTATGGATTAGAGTGGACTTACTGATATTCTATTCTGGAACTATTGTGATTAGTAATGGAAGTAAATGTAGCACTGATGTGGAGAAAGTGGCCATGGTAGCTGCTGAGGGTAGAGAGTGGGAAGAAGAGGTGTGATGCGAGGCATTTTCAGGACTTGGAGTTGTCCTGGGTAGTACTGCAGGGACAGATGCTGGACATTGTATGTCTTGCCATGGCCCACTGGGCGGACTGGGGGAGAGTGTAAACTGTAATGTGGACCATTGACCATGTGGTGCGGCAGTGCTCAGAGATGTATCACCAAGTGTACTGAATGTCCCATGATGATGGAGGAGGTTGTTTTTATGGGAAGAGTGGGGTGAGGGGGTGGGGAGGTATATGGGGACCGCATATTTTTTAATGTAACATTAAAAAAATAAAGACCAAAAAACAAAACAACAACAACAAAAAAGCACATATGCTTGTACACCAACATTCTTAGCTCCAATATTCACAATGGCTAAAATATAGAAGCAATCCATGGTTTGCTTTCAGTGGATGAATACGTAAAATGTGCTATCTACACAAAATGGACTATCATTAAGTCACAAAACAAGGGGGATTAACCATGAAATTCAGCATACTCTTTATTTATCAATGCTATATCCAGACAATTGCTACTTTACATAGGTTGCAGCCATCCTGCTACAGCTCTATCCTCTTTTATCCTTCCTTATGCTTGGCATTTCCTGGTTGCTGAATGGATCACTTTCATAATTTTAAGATTTAAATGCCTTCTTCAACTTCTGCCATCCTCTTGGATAACTTTATTAATTAATTAATTTATGTATTTTTATTATTATGAATATAGCATTTTTTATTATACAACTTGTGTAGAAATCATGCACATGTATAGAATTTCTATACAACAGTCCTTTACCAACACGCCACACCATTGTGGAACATTTCTTACAAATTATGAGATAATACATGCAGACTATTACTACTATGCTCCATAGCATACATTTGGCATATATTTCCCATACCCCCTATTATTATCACAGTACCTCTTTGGAAATGATGCAAGAATACTACAATATTGCTATTAACCAGAGTCCATAGGTTACATAATTTTTATTATTTTTTTCCTCTGTGAAGACTTTTAACTCCCCTTCATTTCTTGTCTTTATTTTTCATTTTTATTGTCTTATTTTAAAAATAAATAGATCACACAAAATGTTACATTCAAAAACATAAGAGGCTCCCATATATCCCAATTCCGACTTCCCCCACTTCTCCCACATCAACATCCCCTTTCATCAGTAAGACACATTCAGTGCATTTGGTGAAAACACCCTGGAGCACTGCCGCACCGCATGGACCCTAGTTTACATTGTAGTTCACACTCTCCCCCAGTCCACCCATTGGGTTATGGCATGATATACAATGACTTGCATCTGTCCCTGAAATATCATTCAGGACAACTCCAAGTCCTGAAATGCCCCATTTCATAACTCTTCCTTCCTCACCCTGCCCTCAGCAACTCCTGTGGCCATCATCTCCACATTGATGATACAAATTTTTCCATTGCTAGAGTCACAACAGTTCTATAGTAGAATACCAGCAAGATCAATCCAAGTTACATCACTCCATCTTGTGGACCCTTGGATGGCAATGTCCACTCCACCTGTAAATCAAGAATGGGCTTAGATCCCACACGGCTGATGGATGTGATTCTCCTGCTTGCAGTTGTAGACACTCTTGGTTTCCTGGTGTAGTGGTTGACCATTCCGACCTCCCTGTCAGCTGACCTGGGTAAGCCCAATGAACCAGAGATTAGTTATTGCAAATCTGCTGAGGCTCAGGGCTCTTGGATGACTTTGATGTCCATTAGCTTGTTTTATGGATTTATATTTTAAATTTAGTTTATTTTATTTTTAAAGAAGCTTTAGAATACAGGAACCGTACATTAGGGGGGGTGGGGGGGGTGGGGATGAATGGGACCTCACATATATATTTTTAATGTAACATTATTACAAAGTCAATAAAAAAAAATTAATTAAAAAAATATATATATATTGGGATTTCCATGTACCCCACCCCCTCCTATACTTTTGACCATTAGCAGTATCTATCATTTATGACACATCTGTTACAGTTGATGAAAACATATTGCAACATTGCTAATAACCATGGTAAAAATTTATATTGTTCTTTATACTTTGCACCACACATATTTATAGGTTTTGAAAAAATATATATAATGGCCTGCATCCGTCATTTAAATGTCATTCAGAACGATTCCAATGTCCCAAAAATGCCCCATCTTACACATATAATTCCTTCATCCTCCTTTCAGAAGCTCCAGTGACCAATGCCCATATAGCAATGTTATAAGTTCTTTCTTGCTAGAATAACATCTCCTTTAGTCCTTAATTGCATTCCCATGGACATGATGGATTTCTTGACCTTTATACCAACAATGTTCCTCATCTCACTTTGATATAAATTTACATGGCCATACTTATTTCTATGGCCACATTTGGACACCCATTTCTGTGGCCACACTCCTCCAGATATTATTTTCTAAAAATATCCTTTCCAGGTTTTTTCAAAAATGCTATTACTCCAAACCTTGCTTTGATTCTTCTACTTTCTCCTTTTTAGCCTATGCCTCAGTGCATTCTCTTTCTTATCTATTTTCACCTCAATTTATATTACTCCAATTGCACTTTACCATTACACTCATCTCCCATGTTCTTTTATCCCCAAATTCCCAAGTGGAAAAACTTCTACAACTAGACAGATATACTCTAATAGAGAAGATGTGAATTTCTGCTTCCTTTTTTTAAATTGGAATACAGGCTAGGAACGAATATGAAAGGTCTTTTATGATTTATAACTAAATGTTATGAAGTTGCATTAAAATTCTTCAACACGTTTCCAATACCCTCAAAAGGAAACATCATATTTGTGTGTTCTCTATCCTGTTCTCTTAGAATTTCCAAGGGTGTGCCATCTGTTATGCATGGTTTTTGGGCTCATCCCTGTCATAATTTAAACCTCTGTGAATGTAAGTTACACCATTGAATTTGACATATGAAAGGGGTTAAAATACAAAGTTTTTGGTTGTATACAAGGGACCAAAAAGCAAATTTTAAAAAGGCATAGAAATGATAACACAATATATCAAAACTTATGGGATACAGCAAAAGCTGTACTGAGAGCGAACTTCATAGACATATATTCATACATCAATAAAGAAGAGCTAAAATTGAAGAACAAACTGCACACTTGGAGGAATTAGTAAAAAAACAACTAACCCCAAATGAAGAAGAAAGAAAGAAATAACAAAGATCAGAGCAGAACTAAATTAAATATAAAATAAGAAAGAACTAGAAAAAATAAACAAAACAAAGGTAGTTCTTTGAGAAGATCAATAAAATTGACAAACCCTCAGCTAGACTAAGAAAGAATAAAAGGAGATACAAATACACAAAATAAGAAATGAGAAAGGGAATATCACCACTGATCCCACAGAAATAAAGACTATCTATCATAAGAGGATACTTTGAAAAACTATATTACAAAAGGAGGACAATTAAGAGGAGATGGGCAAATTCCTAGAAACCCATAAGCAACCTACACTGACAAAAGAAGAAATTTACAATCTCAACAAGCCAATCACAAGCAAAGAGAGAAAATCAGTCATTAAAAACCTCCCAAATAAGAAGAGCCCAGGGCCAGATGGCTTCACAGGTGAATTTTACCAAACATTCCAGAAAGAACTAACACCAATCTGGCTTAAACTTTTTCAAAAAAACTGAAATAGAAGGAACATTGCTCAACTCATGCTATGATAACAACATTGTCCTAATACCAAAGCCAAACAAAGACACTGGAAACAAGGAAAATCACAGACCAATCTCTCTAATGAACCTAGATGTAAAAATCCTCAAAAAAATGTTTGCTAATTGTATTCAACAACAAATTAAATGAATTATACAACATGACCAAGTGGGATACATTCCTGGTAGACAAGAATGATACAAAAGAAGAAAACCAATTATGTAATACACCACATAAAGAGACTGAAGGAAAAAAATCACATGATCATATCTATAGATGCAGAAAAAGCACTTGAAAAAATACAACACAATTTCTTGATAAAAACGCTGCAAAAGATAGGAATAGAAGGAAACTTTCTGAATATGATAAATAGTGTATATGAAAAATCCACAGCTAGCATCATTTACAATGGTGAAATCCTAAAATCTTTCCCTCTAAGATCAGGAACAAGACAAGGATGCCCACCATCACCCCTTCTATTTAACATTGTGTTAGAAGTACTTGCTGGAGCAATGAGGCAAGAACCAGATATAAAAGGCATCCAAATTGGAAAGGAAGAAGTCAAAATTTCAGTATTTACAGATAACGTCATCCTATGCATAGTAAGCCCTGAGACATCTACAACAAAGCTTCTAGAACTTTAAATGTGTTCAGTGAAATCGCAGGTTATAAGATCAATGCAAAAAAATCAGTACCTTTCTGTACACCAATGAGCTATCTGAGGAGGAAATCAAGAAACAAATACCATTTACAATAGTAAATTAAAAAATAAAATACCTAAGAATAAATTTAACTAAAGATGTAAAAGACTTATACAGAGAAAACTACACAGCAATGCTCAAAGAAATCAAAGTAGACCTAAATAAATGGAGGGATATTCCTGTTCATGCATAGGAAGACTAAATATTATTAAGATGTCTATCTTACTAAAACTGATCTAGAGATTCAATCAATCTCAATAAAAATCAGCACAGTATATTTTAATGAAGTATAAAAACTAAGAATGAAATTTATTTAGAAAGAAAACAGGCCCCGAATAGCCAAAGACATATTGAAAAAGAAAAATGAAATCAGAGGAATCACACTACCTGACCTCAAAACATAATACAAAGCTTCAGTAGTGAAAACAGCATGGTATTTGCACAAGGATAGACACACTGACCAAAGAAACCGAATTGAGAGTTCTGATATAGATCCTCATATGTACAGTTATCTGATATTCAACAAGGCCACCAAGCCCACTCAACTGGGAGAGAATGGCCCCTTCAACAGATGGTGCCTGGAAACCTGTATATCCATATACAACAGAATGAAAGAGGATTACCATCTCACACCTTATACAAAAATCAACTCAAGATGGATCAAAGACCCAGATATAAGTGCCAAGACTATAAAGACCTTGGAAAAAAATTTAGGGAAGCATCTACAGGATCTTGTAATAGGAAATGACTTAATGAACTTCGCACTCAAAGCACAAGCAGCAAAAGAACAAATAGATAAATGGGACTTTCTCAAAATTAAAGCCTTTTGCACCTTAAAGGAGTTTGTCAAAAAAGTAAAAAGACAGCCTACTCAATAGAGAAAATATTTGGTAACCATATACTTGATAGGAGACTAATATCCTGCACATATAAAGAACTCCTATATCTTGAAAATAAAAAGACAACCCATTTACAAAATGAGCAAGTGATTTGAAAAGACTTTTCTCCAAAGTAAAAATAGAAATGGATAAAAAGCACATGAAAAAGTGTTCAAAATCACTAGCTATTAGGGAAATGCAAATCAAAACTACAATGTGATACCATCATACTCCAATAAGACTGGTGGCTATCAAAAACAGAAGACTACAACTGCTGGAGAGGATGTGGAGGAATGGGAACACTCTTCCACTGCTGATGGGAATGCAGAAGGATCCAACCATTCTGAAGGATAGTTTGGCAGTTTCTCAAAAAATTAGCTATACACCAACCCCAGTGCCAATCATAGGTTCAGTAAAAGTGACAGAAGAGGCATGTGTAGAAGGTCACATCTGAGTCCAACTCCATCACACTCAGGAACACAAACTCCAAAGTAGGGTCAACTGACATGGCACTGAACTCCAGAGCCATTTTCCATGACCATAAAATCTGTTCCTGAATGTGATGGAGTTGGACTCAGGTGTGAACTTTCTACACGTGCCTCTTCTGTCACTTTTACTGAACATGTGGTTGGCACTGTGATTGGTGTATACTCAGGAGATCTGAATCTTTCGTCTGTCCATATGACAGCCAGGCACTGAGACTCAGCAGACTTATAACTCCTACCCTCTGGTTTATTGGACTTACCCTGGCCAGCTAACAGGGAGGTGAAGAAGTTCAACCACCACACCAGGGAGCCAAGCATGCCTGTAACTGCAAGCAGGAGAATTTTATCCATCATCCATGTGGAATCAAAGTCACCTCTCAATAGAGAGGTGGAATGGACATAAACTTTCCAGGGTCCACAGGATGGAGGAATAGAGTATGGATTAGAGTGGACTTACTGATATTCTACTATGGAACTACTGTGATTAGTAATGGAAGAAATTGTAGCATTGATGTGGAGAAAGTGGCTATGGTAGCTGCTGAGGGTAGAAAGAGGGAAGAGATATGATGTGGGGACATTTTCAGGACTTGGAGTTGTCCTGGATGTCACTGCAGGGACAGATGCTGGGCATTGTATGTCCTGCCTTGGCCCACCAGGTGGACTGCGGGAGAGTGTAAACTATTATGTAAACCATTATCCATGTGGTGCAGCAGTGCTCCAAAATGTATTCACCAAGTGCAATGAATGTGCCATGTTGATGAGAGGTTGTTGGTGTGGGAGGAGTGGGGTGAGGGGTTTGGGGAGTATATGGGGACCTCTTATAGTTTTTTAATATAACATTTAAAATATAATAAAGAGAGAGAAAAAAATAAAACTAGCTACAGCTTTGCCATATAACCCAGCAATCCCACTGCTGGGTGTATACCCAGAACTGAAAACAAGGGGACAATCCTTTATATGTACACCAATGTTTATAGTGGCATTATTCACTATTGCCAAAAGTTGGAATCAAAACAAATGCCCATCAACAGAAGAGTGAATAAACAAAATGTGGTATACACATACAATGGAATATTACTCAGCTGTAAGAAGGAATACAGTATAAACACATGGGATAACATGGATGAATCTTGAGGACCTTATGTTGAGTGAAGCAAGCCAGGCATTGAAGGACAAATACTACATGACTTCTTTGATATGAAATAAGCAAGCCAGACATTGAAGGAGAAATACTACAAGAACTCTCTGATATGAAAAAAGCAAACCAAGCTGTCTCAGAGAGCTAGAGATTGGATGATAGGCTTACAGGAAAACTGGGGGGAGAGGAAGGTTGTGAGCTGACACCTACATGGATGAAATCTATGGTAAAGTGGAGGTAAATAGTTGTACAGGGAAGGGATAAGATAGGGGCATATGAATACTATTAGCTGGGGCTTTGCAGGCTTGAGGAGACCTAGGGTTGGGAGGAGGGGTCAGATAGCCCAGGGAATTAAGGGGAGGGTTGGGGGGGCAGATGAACATGGGAGATTGTCAAGTGTGTGGTTGAAACTATAATGTTGAGAAAACTCTTTAGAAAATATAAGGAAAGGTTACTTGTTTAGGGTGCTTAATAGGGGCATCTGTCACAGGGCAGGCTTCTAGGGAGTGTGTGAGTGCTCATGTTGATATGGTGTGTTATATCATTGGGTGGAGACCCATCCTGGGGAGGCTTGATGTTCTCAAACATAGGGAAGAGTATTTCTCAAGACCAAACAAATTTAATAATTGGTTTATCCATTTCTTCAAAAAAAGGCTGACATGATTTTTTATTGGGATTGCATTGAGTATGTAAATCAACTTGAGTGGAATTGCATCTTGATGATATTTAGTCTTCCAATCCAGGAACAAAGAATGTCCATTTATTTGAGTCTTCTTTTGTTTCTTTTAGCAATGTATTGTAGTTTTCTGAAATGGGCTCTTTATGTCTTTAGTTAAATTTATTCCTAAATATTTTGTTTTAGTTACTATTATAAATGGAATTTTTAAATTTCCTTCTTAGACTGCACACCAGTAATGTATAGAAGTGCTATTCAGTTTTGCATATTAATCTCATATCCTGCCACGTTGGTGAACTTGTCTATTAGGTCTATGAGCTTTGTTATGGATTTTTCAGGAGATTCTAGGTGTACAGTCCTATCATCAGTGAATAGTGGAAGTTTTACTTTTTCCTTATTTGGGTGCTTTTACCTCTTTTTCTAGCCTAATTGTTCTAGCTTGAACTTATAGTATAATATTGAATAACAACAGTGACAGTGGGCATCCTTGTCTTATTCCTGATATCAGCAGGAAAGCTTTCCACTTTCACCATTGATTACCATGCTAGCAGTAGGTTTTTCATATATGTATTTTGCCCTACTGAAAAAGCTTCCTTCTATTCTTATCTTTTGGATGTTTTTAATCAAGAAAGGGCACTGCATTTTGTCAAATGCCTTTTCTGCATCAATCGAGAAGATCATGTGATTTTTCTTCTTCAATTTATCAATGTGGTTTAATGTCCTAGTTGATTTTCTTGTGTTGAACCACCCTTGCATATCTTGGATAAAACTGACTTGATTGTGGTAAATAATTCTCTTAATGTGATTTTGGATTTGGTTTGCAAGTATTTTGCTGAAGATTTTTTGCATCTATATTCATCAAAGATATTGGTCTGTAATTTTCATTTTTGTGGTATCATTATCTGGTTTTGATATTCAGGTGATGTTGGCATCATAGAATCAGTTTGGTAGCATTCTTTCCTGTTCAGTTTTTTTTTGGAAAAGCTTGAGCAAGATTGGTATTAGATCATCTTTCAATGATTGGAAGAATTTACCTGTGAAGCCATCTGGTCCCAGGCTTTTTCATCTTTAGGAGGTTTTTGATGACTGTTTCAATCTTTTTACTTGTGGTTGGTTTGTTGAGGTCTTCTATTTCTTCTGGGGTCAGTGGAGGTCAGGGGCTCTTATCCTTTTTTGTTCCAAGGACCCCTTTGTCAGTCAGGTGAAAACCAAGAATGCTTTCTCAGAATGTAGCAGCAGAATTTTATGATGCTCTACATTGGCATGTCTTTAAAATAAATTTTAGGATTATTCAAAATTCATTCAAGCTTATGGACCCTGTGTAATCTTCCCACAGACCCTTGGGGTGGGGTGTGGGACCCTGGCTCAGAATCCCTGTGTGCTTTCTTTTTTAAGTCTGTGTGCTTTCTAAGAATTTGCCCATTCCATCTACACTGTCTGGTTTTTTGCACACAGTAGTTCATAGCATCCTTTTTTGATCTCTCTTATTTCTGCAGGGTCAATAGTAATGTGGCCCTCTCATTTCTGATTTTATATAATTGCATTTTTTTCATATTTTCTTTATCAATATAGCTAAAAATTTGTCAAATTTATTGAATTTCTCAAAGAAACAGGTTTTTTAAAAATCCCCCCCCTTGTGTCTTTTTGCATGCTGTCTGCTCTCTGTGTCCATTCACTGCACACTCTTATGTGTTTTTGCTCATCTCCCTTTTTGTTGCATCACCTTGCTGAGCTGACTCTCTGCAGCACTTGCGGGCCAGGTGGCACTCCATGGTGACTAGGCTGGCGGTTCTCCATGGGGTGTGGTCGAGCCTGCCTTCACAAGGAGGACCTGGGATGGGAACCCAGGGCCTCCCATTTGGTAGACGGGATCCCAAATTGTTGAGACACAGCTGCTTACTGAACTTTATTTTTATGAGCATTTTATAAATTGTTTATTTTGAAGATACATAGATCACAAAAATGTTACATTAAAAAATATGAGGTTCCCACATATCCCACACCCTAACCCCCACTTCTTCCACATCAAAACCCCCTTCATCATTGCAGCACATCGGTTGCATTTGGTGAATACATCTTGGAGCACTGCTGCACTGCACAGATTATAGTTTACATTGTAGTTTACACTCTCCCCCAGTACATTCACTGGGCTATGGCAGAATATATAATGTCCAACATCTGTCCCTGCAATATAATTTAAGACAACTCCAAGGCCTGAAAATGTCCCCAAATGACATCACTCTTCCCTCTCCCTGCCCTCAGCAAAACCATGACTTTCTCCACATCAATGCTACAGTTTCTTCCATTACTAGTCACAGTAGTTCTATAGTAGAACACCAGTAAGTCCACTCTAATCTATATTTATTCCTCATACTGTGGACCCTAGGATGGTGATGCCCACTCCACCTTTATAATGAGAGGGCTAAGATTCCACATGGTTGATACATGAGATTCTTCAGCTTGAAATTGTAAGCATTCTCGGTTCCCTGTTGTGGTGGTTGGCCATCTTCACCTCCCTATTAGTTGACCTGGATAAGTCCAACAAACTGGAGGGTAGGAGTTGCAACTCTGCTGAGGCTCAGGGCCCAGCTGGCACATGAACAGTCCAGAAATTCAAGTCTCCTGGGTATACACCAACCCCACTGGGAAACTGCATCTCTTTTTTCTTGCATCATCTTGCTTTGTCAGCTCTCCGTGTGTGTGGTGCCACTCCTGGATGGGCTGTGCTCTTTCACATGGGGCAGCTCTCCTTGTGGGGCACACTCCTTACATGTGGGGCACCACTACACAGGGGAATTTGTGTGGCAGGGCATTTCTTTTTCATGACAGCACTGTACATGGGCCAGCTCACCCAAGCACTCAGAAGGTGCTTAGTATCAAACGGCAATGTTGATGGAGGAATTAACTTTGGTGGTCCTAGAACTACAGGAAGAGAGATCCAAATGTTCCAAACAAGAAAAGAGGTGAGGAAGATGCCGAAAGCACTGGAGTCTCAAGAAGAGGTCATGAGAACCACCAGAGCACCAGGCACTTTTCCAAATTCAGTGTATTTGGAATCCCTTCTACTCCCTGATGGTCCCTCCTCCAGCAGTGGGCCTGGGTCACTCTTAAAGCAGCACTGAGCTTCTGCTCCACTCTGGCCTGCAAAGCCACCAGGCAGGAATGACCCTCTCCAATTCCATCTGAGAGTCTTTGAGACCTGCGGATCAACAGAATTTCTTCCATGGGTTGGAGATCCTCTATCTTCACCTCCTGAACATATGAGTGATTTCCTCTTTTGTCAATTCCTCCTTCAAGCACACATAGTTTGAACTTGAGGAACGTTCCAGAAATATGAGACTTTCTTATTATAGACTCTCAACATGAAAGTAGCTACTACAACTGACAAGATGGCTAATATACTTAAGAGACTATTTAAGAGACTTAGTTCTTTGTTTATATATGTTCATTTGCATGTTTAGTAACCTGATCATTTTTATAATTTAGATTGTTGTTGCTCTTATAAGTGTAAACTTCCTTTTATTTGTTCTCAATTACAATATATCTATTTAATAAATTAAATACATGCAGTTCATTTATGAGATTTTTAAAATACAAAGGCAATATCAACTTGCAAGAATTTGCTCCCAAGAAAACAAAATTATAATTCAATGAAAATTTTACATAAATATGTAATAGGTAAAAAATAAAAATAGAAATAGTTTTCTCTTTTGAGGGGAAGGTAAACAGCATATTTACAAAGAACATTATATAATTCAATGGAATATTAAAAAAATAATAAAGAATAAAATTAAAAGTGATATCTTCATATGGAGATATTTTTATCCCCATTCAAGAGTGCTGCAGTATGGGTTCTCTGAGCAGGAAGAAGTCCCTCCTGGACAACATCAGAAAATCTACACTCCCTATCCCACACCCATCTCTCACTCCTGCTTTCCATTTAAATGACACACATCAAAAGAAAGCTGTGGGAGCAGCAAGGAGCTCCTTTCCCAGGGAAGCAGCTGACATCCCTAAGATAATAATTCTAGTCACATATAATAATGCTACGAGAGACTGTGAGGAAAAACTGCAGATTTCTAATGACTACCAAGGAAAGCAGCAAGTGACTTTCTGAGCATTTGAGTCATCCACATGACATAAAAGAATGAATAAAGCACCATGATTTCTCCCCAAAATAAAGAAAACTGGACTTGGTTGTGGGGTTAGATTGGTGAAGTTAATAAAGTCATTGTCACTGTGAAGTTGATAATTTAGGAATCAAAGATCTGAAAAGAAATTAAAGAGAACCCATGGCTTGTGAGGAGATAGGGGAGTATAGATTTTGAGGCAAAAAAAAGTGGCTCATTGAAATAGACAAGAGGCAAGCTCTACCTGAGGAGGGGATATCTGAGCAGTGAGGGAACCTGGCACAAGCATTGAAGGATGAGGGGCCAGAGCATGTGAGAGCACTCAGTAGATGTGATGAGCACGGGGGTTATGAGGACCAGGCAGGGTCCAGAAGGGCTGGAACACAGTAAGTCACATGCACACACAGAGATGGGGCTAAAGGTTGACATGGGCCAGATGACTGAGGGCACTGTCACTATTGTGACATAAGAATTTTAATTCAAATTGTAGACATAAGAATTTTAATTCAAAATGACAGTGACTTCAATGTAGAGGAAATGATAAAACAGAGAGACAGATTTGGTACTTGGACCATGACTTTATGCTGAGCATGGTGAGGGCAAGACCCCAGCAGGAACCGTGTAGATGAAGACACAGTGCCAAGGTCAGACCTGGGACATGAGTCTTGATAACTGTGGATACAAGAACAATAGGAGATAGGAGGTTACCACTGAGAGTTTGAGCTGAGCATCTGAATGAGGGTGGCATCCTCTAAAAACAGGGGTGGCTGGCAAAGGAATGTATCTGTTGGGATATTGGACTGAGATCATTTGTGAGGGGGGAGCTTTCATAGTCTCCTTAGTCATCACATTGCAAATAACAGGTGCTCAGTATCACAACAGCAAATTAGACACAGAGAGGTCATCACATGTGCAGTAGTAAAGTTAATGGATCATCAGTGAGAGCTGAGAGTTTAACAGAGAAGTTTTCCAAGTTATAGGAAGATTCCAAAGGGTAAACTGGTGTGTCTCCTTATGGCCACATCCCTGCTTAGCATTCTCTGTCATCAACGTCACAAGCTGCCTCACCAGTGGACTGCCCCAGCCTGTTATCCCAGGTAATGGCTTGGGTTTTGCAGAATCCCTCACCAGTCACTGTCCCTACCATGGGCAGTAAAAGCTTAGGCAGTCATGAAGCCCAGAAGAGAGCTAGAGAATTGGCCTGAGCCTCTCACATACTCATGGTATAGGAAGGAGGGGCAGTTCTTGTCCTTTGGCTAATAAAAGGTCATGCCAACCAAGGTGTTACCTGGATACTATCTCTGCCTGGGATTTGACTTTTCTCTCTGGAGGTCTGACTTCATGACCAAGTGCTCCTCACTACTGAGATACTTGCCAAGTCCTCATGCTTCTGAAAGTCATTCTCAGAATTTTAACCCTATTTCACATTGAATACCTTCTTCTTCCACCCAACTCTCCAAGCCAGCAGTCCAAAATACTTAAGCTAGAATTTCTCAGCCCATCCAATTGGAATGGATTCCTAGGGCCTGCCTGGAACTTAGCCTGAGAGTGCTTAAGGGAATCCTGAGAAGAAATTCAAAGCTAGACTTATTATTAGTATTAAGTCACCCATCCCTCATGAAGAGAATTCAAGGTTGTAAATGTTTTTCCAGGTCACTCCTCACTGACTCCTCAGAAGTAATAACTTGGTGGGACTAGAAATCCCGTGGTCGCTGTGGGAGCCAGAGTAGCAGGAGAACCCATGCTGCTGGCTGTGCTGATTGTGTACTTCCCTGAATCCATCTGTTCAGGGGGGCAATGTTGGTTAGAGATGTCATTTCTAGTGGAAATTTATTTTTTTAGTTTTCTGAAAATTGGTGGGAGCACTATACCAGAAATGGGTTGGCTTTTCTTATGGGAAGTTGCTGGACTAAAAGCTTACATCAGAAGCTGTGAAAATGTCCAAATCAAGGCATCATCTGAGATGCTGTCTTCCTGAATGTTGGCTGCTGGTGATCCTGGACTCCTGATACATAACAAGACACAGTGGCATCTCTGCCAATTTGAATTGCAGGCTTCTCTTCCAGGTTCTCTTTCTAGCTCATAAGTGGGCAGTCAGGTCAACGGCATATTTCCTCCCTCTCCTTGGACCTCTCAGCCTCCTCTTATGGTAGTTGTGTGTGCACTGCTGATCTTACCCTCCAGCCACTGGAACCTCTCTCATCCAGTTTATCTGCTGCTGCAACTTTTTTCTGTGTTTCCACTGCTTTTATTCCACCATTTAAAAAGGAGTCAAATAGGAGGATTAAGACCCACCCTGTGTCTGTCATCTAATTAAAGGACCTGAACAGCAGTAATTTTATCAAGAGTTGCCACCTCCAATGCACAGGAAGGGATTAACTGCATGGACATGACCTGTTCTGAGATCCACAGATAGCTTCAAACTGTCACAGTTGCTTTCATGCTGCCCTTTCTAGGGATCAGAAAATATGCCATTCCTGTAGAAAGTCCTGCAGAGGTGGGTGTAGGGGCTCCCCCTTCTGCTAAAACAGGAGAGCCATGTCATGAATGGCAAAGGCCTGTTGGTGAGGTCTGTGTAGTGGTGCATGCACTAACCACTACATGCATATGGATATGGACATGGACATGTATATGTACATACAAGTGCATACATATGAACTATACATGCATATCCTTTAATTTATAACCCTAATCCCCTCATCTCATTGTCAGCAATACTATATTTTCCCAATGTCCACCATAATTTTTTTCTCTTTTCATCACTCTCTTTTTTAGTATGCATGTTTTGATCTCCATATTTCCTACTACAAATCTCCTCAAATATCCAATGTTCCTGATTTGCTTACTCACACTTAGCTACTAGGAGTATACACCTGTATAAAAAACTCTGTGTGTTTAGGTGGTGCCCGTGTCTTTTCGTGTATTTCTATGGGTTGATGTAGGTTTTTATAGCAATTTTATTGATATTATCATACATAGAGTCCATCCAAAGTGTGTAATCAATGGCTTTCAATATAATTAGGGCTGTGGAGCCATCACCACAATCAATTTTAAGACAATTTTATCATTCCAAATGGAAAAGTGCATGACCAACAGCAGCTACCTCTCAATTCCTCTGTCCTTCCACCACCCTACATAACAACTAATAATGATTCTGTGTCTATAGGTTTATTTATAATTTCATTTTAAACAAATAGGCCTCTACCATTTGTAGTACTTTGTGTCTGGTTTATAGGAAAATGATTTTTATTGTGGTGATTTTCTAATTAGAGGAGTTGTATGTTTATATAAATTCATGAAAAATATATAATCCCATATCACCCCCTCTGCACTGGTGTGAGACCTCTAGGGCAATGGAGAAACAATATTAAAATATTACTGCTAAGTAAAGCCTGTAGTTTTCCTTACATTTCCTCCTATTCCACCCTATTGTTAGTACCTGTAATAGTGATGTGCATTTGCTATAGCTCCTGAAAGACCATTCTTATATTTGTACTTTTAACCATGATCATCCTCCACATATGGTTCACTTTGTTATAGCCATGTTCTGCCCTCTAGCTTTCCTTCTAGTGATATACATGACCAAAACCTTCCCCTTTAAAGACATGTACATGTGTAAATCAGTGCTGTCAATTACACTCACAATAATGTGCTCCCATCACCTCTATCCATTTCCAAAGATTTGCAATCAACCTGATGAAAAGTTCTGCACAATTCAGTGTTAGTTCCCCATTTTTACACTCCTTCCATCTCCAGGTAACCTATAGTGTAGATTATAACCCCATGAATTAGTATTTCATAATTAGTTGATATGAGTGAAATCATATTATAATTTTCTTTTTGTGCCTGGCTTATTTCACAAAACCCCATTATGTGACATGAATATGGTCTTCACTCTTTCTTACATCCAAATTGCATTCATATATATATATGTGTGTGTGTGTGTGTAAACATACATATGTATGTACATACGTGTACATCACATTTTGTTTATCCATTCATTAGTTGATGGACTTGTCTCCATCCTTTGATAACTGTGAATAAAGCCTCTATGAAAATCAGTGAGCAAATGTCTGTTCATGTCCCATCTCTCAGTTCCTCTGATTATGAACCTAGTAGCATCATTGCTCAATCATATAACAAGTCTATACTTAGGTTCCCCAGGAACTGCTAAAGTGTCTTCTATAGTGGCTACCCCATTTTACATTGCACAAGCAGTGTATGATTGTTCATCTTCCCCCACATCCTTTCCAACAATTGCAGGTTTCTAGTTGTTTTTTATACTGGCCATTGTAGTAGGTATGAAATGAAATCAATCTCATTGTGGTTTTTATTTTTTAATTATTTATTTATTTTTAAAAATTACATTAAAAAAATATGAGGTCCCATTCAACCCTACCGCCCCCACCCCCCAATCCCCCCACAGCAACACTCTCTCCCATCATCATGACACATCCATTGCACCTGGTAAGTACATCTCTGAGCATCACTGCACCCCATAGTCAATGGTCCACATCATAGCACACACTCTCCCACGTTCCGTCCAGTGGGCCCTGGGGGGACCTACAATGTCCCGTAATTGTCCGTGAAGCACCACCCAGGACATCTCCTCATCCCGAAAACGCCTCCACATCTCATCTCTTCCTCCCATTCCCCAAACCCAGCAGCCACCATGGCTACCCTTCCCACACCCATTCCACATTTTCTCTGTGGACCTTGGATTGGTTGTGTCCATTGCACATCTATGTCAAGTGGGGGCTTAGATTCCACATGGATACTGGATGCACTCCTCCTGCTTTCAGTTGTAGACACTCAAGGCTCCATGGTGTGGTGGTTGACCTTCTTCAACTCGATGTTAGCTGAGTGGGGTAAGTCCAATAAATCAAAGTGTAGGAGCTGAAGTCTGTTGAGGCTCTGGGCCTGGGTGTCATATTATCAGTCCAGAGATTCAAATCCCCTAAATATATCTAAAACCCCAGCACCAACTACAATTCCAATAAAGTAGCATGCAAGTCTTGTGAAAAGAGATCCCTTCTGAGTCCAATTCCATCACGCAGAAACACCAGCTCCAAAGAAGGGCTATCTGCCATGGCAGTGAACCCCATCTGCCATGACCATAGAACCCGTGGGTCTCTTTATTCCTCAAAAGAACCAATACCTGGGGTTGTATCTACTTTATCTGTCTCTCAGACTCTGCTCAGTTGTGCATAAGGGCATTCCTGCTGACAACCTCCAGACTCTTTTTAGAGACTCATAGCCTTATATTATCATTTCTCCTTTCCATTTCCCCCTTTCATTAGGTCAAACAGCATTTTGAAGTCATGTTATTATATGAAGACAGGGATATTCTGCTGATCCGTGTTGAACCTTTAATTCAAGGTCCTTTTCTAGTTGCATCTCCAGCTGATATGTGGTAGTGATCCCACGGTGCCAGGGAGGTTCATCCCCAGGTGTCATGTCCCATGCTGGGGGGAATGTACTGCATCTACATGCTGAGTTTGGCTGTGAGAGTGGCCACATTTGAGTAACATGAAGGCTGTCAGGAGGAAACTCCCAGGCACAGTGCTACTATAGGCCTTATTCTTATTGCAGGTGTATAGGCTCAAAAGCATGGCCATTAGTATCAGGAGCCCACTGTTGGGCCCTCCTTCCTTCCTGGTTCTTGCCATTGCACCTGGGGGACTGCCGCTTCTCCCCCACAGTCCACGACAGTGACCCCTCGGCCAGGGGTCCAGTACCCCCCCAGCTGTTGTTTTTAATTGTTTCCACTATGAGTATATCTAGACATTTCTATATACCCTGGGCATATGCCCTATATAACTCCCTGTCAACCATATATATCCTGTCAATAACATCCTATATCAGTATTCCTCCACTGCCATTGTTGAACCACTCTGTGATCCAAAACTTCCTGTAAAGTGAATCCCAACATAATGTCAGCTTCACAAGAGTCTTAGATCACCGAAATTCATATATACAATATACAGTACTTCCCCACATTCACCATAAAACCTTTTCCCTTCCACAGCGATAGTCTTTTAACTTGTTCATATCATATTTCCTGAAACTGATGTTCAGATTCCGAGACAATAGCTTTCAAACAAGATGACATCTGTGCTTACTATGTGGTCCATACTTTAGGTTGTACAGTTTTCTAAATTTTTTAGTTATCCTATGTTTTGCCTTATGGTTTACATTATTAGTCTGTCATCCCCTATATGTTTTTGGTGTAATATTACATGTTTTATATTCATCTTCATGTACTCTCACAAAACTCCTCTCTTGCCCCCATATTTACCTTGGTTCCATCCATTCCACATCCATTTTCCCCTCCCCTTGGGGCCCACAACGCCAGCCAATCTCCATTTCCCAAGAAGCCATGTCCAGAGATACTTGCAGCAGTATTCAGGGCCTGACTTTCTCAACTGCTCTAATGCCCTGGGAGCCATCCTTTCTCACTAGAGATACAGTTCTCTCTATTTGATGGCATTAGTCCTCCCCAGGATGTGGGTCCACCCCAACTCTCACTTCTTGGGTCTCTTCCCAATGGTACAACCCACCTTGGCAAAATGAGCCTTCAGCTATTCGCCCAGAGTCCGTCCCACATCAGACCATACCCCCTGAGCATCCTAAACAGGTAACCCTCCTACTTATACTTTGATACGATTTTCTCAACATTTTGTTCTCAACGAACACCTGACACTCTCCCATTTTCGTATGTTGCCCCTCCCTCCCCCCAATTTTTGGACAATATTACCCCTCTGCCCATCCCCAGTCCCCCTCAAACCCACAAAACCGCACCCGAAGGTAACCCCTTGCCCCCATTTTGTCCTTCTTTGTGCTCATACTTACCGCCAGCTCATCACAGATTCCACCCCTACAGACGTTAACTCACATCCTTCCTCCACCTCCCAATTTCCTGTAAGCCTCTTTTCCACACTCTAGCTCTCTGAGGCAGTTTGCTTATTTCATATCATTGAGGTCATGTAGTATTTGTCCTTCAATGCCTGGGTTGCTTCACTCAACATAAGATTCTCAAGGTTCATCCATGTTATCACGTGTGATTGTAGTGTATTTGTTCTAACAGCCGAGTAGTATTCCATTGTGTGTATATACCACATTTTATTGATCCACTCATCTGTTGATGGACATTTGGATTGATTTCAACTTTTGGTGATAGTAAACAGTGCTGCTATGAACATTGGTGTACATATATCTGTTTGTGTCCTTGTTTTCAGTTCTGATGGGTATATACCCAGCAGTGGTATTGCTGGGTCATATGGCAAATCTATGGTTAGTTTTTTGAGAAACTGCCAAACTGTCCTCCAGAATGGTTGGATCCTTCTGCATTCCCACCAGCAGGGGATGAGTGTTTCCCTTTCTTCACATCCTCTCCAGAATTTGTATTCTTCTGTTTTTTTTCATAGCTGCCAATCTTATGGGAGTAAGATGGTATCTCATTGTAATTTTGATTTGCATTTCCCTGATAGCTAGAGATTTGGAGCATATTTTCATGTGATTTTTAGCCATTTGTATTTCTTCTTTGGAGAAGTGTCTGTTTAAATCTTTTTCCCATTTTTTAAATGGGTTGTTTATCTTTTTGTTTTCAAGATTTATGAGTTCTTTATATATGCGAGTTATAAGTCTCTTATCAGATATATGGTTGTCAAATATTTTCTCCCATTGTGTGGGTTCCCTTTTTCCTTTCTTGACAATCTCCTTTGAGGTGCAGAAGGCTTTAATTTTGAGGAAGTCCCATTTATCTATTTGTTCTTTTGCTGCTCGTGCTTTTGGTGTGATATTCATGAAGCCATTTCCTATTACAAGGTCCTGTAGATGTTTCCCTACACTGCTTTCCAAGATCTTTATGGTCTTGGCTCTTATATTTAGGTCTTTGATCCATCTTGAGTTGATCTTTGTATAAGGTGTGAGATGGTAATCCTCTTTCATTCTTCTACATATGGCTATCCAGTTCTCCAGGCACCATTTGTTGAATAGGCCATTTTCTCCCAGTTGGGAGGGTTTGGTGGCTTTATCGAATATTATATGGCTATATACATGAGGTTCTATATCTGAACTTTCAATTCGATTCCATTGGTCTGTGTGTCTCCCCTTATGCCAATACCATGCAGTTTTCACTACTGTAGCTTTGTAGTATGTTTTGAAGACAGGAAGTGTGATTCCTCCTATTTCGTTTTTCTTTTTCAATATGTCTTTGGCTATTCAGGGCCTCTCCTTTCCAAATAAATTTCATAGTTAGTTTTTCTAGTTCTTTAAAGAAGGCTGTGTTGATTTTTATTGGGATTGCATTGAATGTGTAGATCAGTTTTGGTAGGATAGACATCTTAATAATATTCAGTCTTCCTATCCATGAACAAGGAATATTCTTCCATTTATTTAGGTCTTCTTTGATTTATTTGAACAGTCTTGTATAGTTCTTGGTGTATAAGTTTTTTACCTCTTTAGTTAAATTTATTCCTAAGTATTTGATTTTTTTAATTTACTATTGTGAATGGTATTTGTTTCTTGATTTCCTCCTGATCTTGCTCATTATTGATGTACAGAAATGCTACTGATTTTTGCGCATTGATCTTATAACCTGCAACTTTGCTGAACTCAGTTATGAGTTCTAGAAGCTTTGTTGTAGATCTCTCAGGGTTTTTTATGTATAGGATCATGTCATCTGCAAATAATGAAATTTTGACTTCTTCCCTTCCAATTTGAATGCCTTTTATATCTGGTTCTTGCCTCAGTGCTCGTGCAAGTACTTCCAAGACAATGTTAAATAGGAGCGGAGACAATGGGCATCCTTGACTTGTTCCTGAGTTTAAAGGAAAGGATTTCAGGATTTCACCATTGTAAACAACGTTGGCTGTAGGTTTTTCATATATACTCTTTATCATGTTCAAAAATTTTTCTTGTATTCCGATCTTTTTGAGTGTTTTTATAAAGAAGGGGTGCTGTATTTTGTCAAATGCCTTTTCTGCATCTATAGATATAATCATGTGATTTTTTTCCTTCAATCTGTTTATATGGTGTATCACAATAATTGATTTTCTTATGTTGAAACATCCTTGCATACCTGGAATAAATCCCACTTGGTCATGGTGTATAATTCATTTAATGTGTTGTTGAATACGATTAGCAAGTATTTTGTTAAGTACTTTTACATCTAGGTTCATTAGAGAAATTGGTCTATAATTTTCCTTTCTTGTGGTGTCTTTGTTTGGCTTTGGTACTAGGATAATGTTGGCCTCATAGAAGGAGTTTGGCAGTGTTCCTTCTGTTTCAATTTTTTGGAATAGTTTCAACAGTATTGGTGTTAGTTCTTTCCAGAATGTTTTGTAGAACTCACCTGTGAAGCCGTCTGACCCTGGGCTCTTCTTAGTTGGGAGATTTTTAATGACTGATTCTATCTCTTTGCTTATGATTGCTTTATTAAGATCCTCAATTCCTTCTTTCATCAATATGGGCTGCTTATGTGTTTCTAGGAATTTGTCCATTTCCTCTAAATTGTTATTTCTGTTGGAATATAGTTTTTCAAAGTATCCTCTTATGATAGTCTTTATTTCTGTGGGGTCAGTGGTGATATCACCTTTCACATTTCTTTCTTTGTGTATTTGCATCTTTTCTCTTTTTTTCTTTGTTAGTCTCACTAAAGGTTTGTCAATTTTGTTGATCTTCTCAAAAACCAACTCTTGTTCTTGTTTATTTTTTCAAGTGCTCTCTTATTTTCTATTTCATTTAGTTCTGCTCTTACCTTTGTTATTTCGTTCCTTCTTCTTCCTGTTGGGTTACTTTGTTGTTGTTTTTCTAATTCCGTCAAAAGTGCAGTTAGTTCTTCAATTTTTGCTCTTTCTTCTTTTTTGATATGTGAATTTATGGCTATAAATTTCCCTCTCAGTACTGCTTTTGCTGCATCCCATAATTTTGGTATGTTGTGTTATCATTATCATTTGATTCAAGGTAGTTATTGATTTCTTTTGAGATTTCCTCTTTGACCCACTGTTTTTCTAAGAGTGTGCTGTTTAATTTCCAAATTGTGGTGTGAAGTCTGGGCCTCTGTCCCTTGCAAATTTCCAGCTTCACTCCACTGTGATCAGAGATATTGTTTTGTATGATTTTGATCTTTCTGAATTCATTAAGCCTTTCTTTGTGGCCTAGCATATGGTCTATCTTGGAGAATGTTCCATGTGCGCTTGAGAAAAATGTATATCCTGCTGTGTTTGGGTGTAATGATCTATATATGTCTATTAGATCCATCTCTTCTAGTATACTGTTCAAATGTTTTGTTTCTTTATTGATTCTCTTTTGAGATGTTCTGTCAAGAATTGTTTGTGGTGTATTAAAATCCCCCACTATAATTGTAGATGCATCTATTTTTTCACTTAGTTTTTCCAGCGTTTTTCTCACGTATTTAGAGGCACCCTTGTTAGGAGCATAAATATTTATGATCATTCGATCTTCTTGACAGATTGTCCCTTTCACTAAAATGTAGTATCCTTCTTTGTCTCTCACAATTGTTTTCCATTTAAAGTCTATTTTGTCTGATATTAATATAGCTACTCCTGCCTTTTTTTTGGTTGTTGTTTGCTTGTATGATTGTTTTCCAGGCATTCACTTTCAACTCCATGAGTCTCTGGGTCTAAGATGTGTCTCTTGTAGACAGCATATAGATGGGTCATATTTCCTTATCCAGTGTCCCAGTCTGAATCTTTTGATAGGTGAGTTTAATCCGTTGACATTCAGTGTTATTACATTCAGAGAATTATTTGTGGTAGCCATATTTTGGTTGGGTTTGTGTTTGTTATATTTTGTTTGTAATATTTTATTTTCCCCTTCTATTTTTGTCTCTTTTGTTGCTCTTACACTCTCGTCCATCTCTGACTGTCCTGTTTTTTTCCTTTCTTCCTGCAGAACTCCCTTAAGAATTTCTTGAAGTGGAGGTTTCTTGTTGGCATACTCTTTCAGTTTCTTTTTATCTATGAATATTTTGAACTCTCCATCATTTTTGAATGCTAGTTTAGCTGAATAGAGTATTCTTGGTTGGAAATTTTTTTCCTTTAGTACCTTGACTATATCATACCGCTCCCTTCTTGCCTCCATTGTTTCAGATGAGAAATCAGTACTTAATCTTATGGAGCTTCCCTTGTATGTGATGGTTTTCTTTTCTCTTGCTGCTTTTAGGATTTTCTCTTTGTCTTGAGCATTGGATAATTTGACAAGTATATGTCTTGGGGTGGGCCTGTTGGGGTTTATGACCAGTGGAGTGCGCTGTGCTTCTTGGATATGTACATCTCTCTCTTTCAGTAGATTTGGGAAGTTTTCAGTCATTATCCCTGCAACACTCCTTCTGACCCCTTTCCCTTCTATTCTCCTTCTGGAATGCCTATAATACGTATGTTTGAGCGTTTTGCATTATCATTCAGGTCCCTAAGTCCTATCCGGATTTTTTCTACCTTTTTATTGACCACTTCTACTATCTGTTTGATTTCCAATGTACTGTCTTCCACATCACTAATTCTCTGCTCTGCCTCTTCTAGTCTGCTGATATTTGCTGCAAGTTTATTTTTGATTTCTTGAATTGTGGTGTTCATTTCCATCATATCTGTTATTTTTTTGTGCATGTCTGCAATTTCCCCTCCAAGTGTTGTCTTCATGTTGTTAACCTCTTTCATTACTTCATCAAATTTGTCAGTGATAAATGTTCTGAGATCTTTCATAGCTTGTGTGAAGATCTGCTCCCCTTCCTGATTTTTAGTTTGTTGATTGGATTCAGCCATGTTTTCCTGATTACTGGTTTGGTTTGTAGATTTTTGTTGCTGTATTGTCATCATTTTTTCTTGACGGGTTTAATCAGTTCCTTATCTTCTTTGTCTAGTCTTGGAGATTAATTAGTTGTTGTTTTTGTGTAAGTGTTATATCTTCTCTTTGTCCCTTTGTTCTTCTTATTCCAATTTCTTATTGCTGGTTAAGTTCACTTTAAAGGAAAGTATTAGTGCTGGGGAAAGGCAATTGTGTAAGGAAGGAAAAAGTGTAAAGTAGTATTGGTGATATATGTTAACAAAGCAACAATATAAGTTCTGGGAGGATGGAGGTTAGATCGTGTAAATTGTGTAGAGGGATAGTAGTAGGAAAGTACCTATAATGAGGTAAACAACTGAATATGGGAGGAATATGGTACGTACTAAGAAGCTATTGTTTTCGTAAGAGAGGGAAAGAGAAAAGAGAGGTAATAGTTTCAAGGGCGGATACCAGATGGAAAACTAAACAAAGGTATTAGAAATTAAGAGTTAGACACTTTGTGGAAGGAAGAAAGGGAGGTGGAATATAGGAGAGATAGCAGATGGTGGAGGATATCAAGTTGTAGGGGAAAAGGGATAGTGTAGATAGCCTAAATCTATTCACAGAGAAATGAGGCAGTGGAGGATGAGGAAACCCAGCAAATGTGAGGTGTTTCCTGCAGCACCTATTGTATTGTTAATATAAAATAGAATAAGAAGATCAGGGACAAGAAAGAGAGGATAAAAAATAAAAAATAAATAAATAAAAAAGAGACTTTGGGGGATACGCTGGGAGAAAAGACTAGGGGATAATGCAATGCCAGGAATCAGAACATTAAAAAACTAGAATAAAAAATAGAAATAGAATGAAAATAAGAACAAAACAAAATAAAACAAAGAAGAAAAAATGCAAATGTTGAGGGCTAGGACATTCAAGGGCCTCAGATGAACCTCAGGGCGTGGTGGATTCAGGGATGGACAGTCTGAGGTATTGAGGCATCAAGAGGTGTGAGTCTCTGGCATGTGGGCCACCAGAGTCCAGGGAACTCAGACCTGGCAACCTTGAGTCCAGTTAACAGGAACCCTGGGAGCACCACAGTGCATCACTGCCTTCAGGGATCCCCACAGCTGGGTGCCAGCCCTATGGGTGAGGTCTCCTCCACAAGCTCTATACTGTGTTGTGTTCTACAATTTGCTTACTTACTAGGGTCTATTGTGTGGATATATCACCAATTGACTTCAGGAACCCTCCCACCCTGTGGTCCCCAGGAACGTCCACCGGGGGGCTCCTCTAGGCTGCAGCCAATTTAATGACTTAGTTCAATATCCAGTTCCAGGGGAGGGGCTCCAGCCAGAAACGCTAATAACAGAGTCCAAACCCAAAATTCCCACACTTCACAAAATATTCCCCTAATCAGCTTCCAAACGTCTGCCACCCCATGAGACCCTGGTAGCATCTCTTTGTTGCTATCCCTTTGAGACTGCTATAGGTCAGCAACCGGGCTTGGGGTGGGGCGTGGCTCTAGGCAGAAATGTTATTGTTTGTGTCCACAATCAAAAATTGCCCCAACTTTGTCCTAAAATCCCCGTCTGTCTGCCCAAATGGGTCCACAAGCACCTCCCTTCCCACCAACCCCCAATAGGCTGCCCAGGGCCCACGAACTCCTCAGTACTGCAGAGCCTCCAAAAAAAAAAAAAAAAAAAAACAAAGAACAGAAATCCCACCGCCGGGCTCAGCCTGGCTCCCCTGGCCACCGCCACTCAGCACTCAGCCTGTCTTGGCCCCCTGGCTGCTGCTGCCCAGCCTGGCTCCCCCCACCATTGTGGTGCCAGATGCCTTGGCTCCACCTACCCAGGGAGGGAATCCTCCACACGAAGCTGGAATGTCCGCATATATTTCACAGATGGATCCTCTCTGTTACCATCCCTCCAAATCGATGTCCAGACACCTCCGTACCAGCAAAAATCCCGAAACAGCCCGGTCCCAAAGAGTCTCCAATGCCCCCCAGCCAATTCCCCGCAGGAGCTAGTAACTGGGAAGTTCACTTAGCTGCCATCTTGCTCGCCTCCTCATTGTGGTTTTGATTTGCATTTCTCTAATAGGCTAGTGATGGAAAGCAATTTTGATCCATTATGTAGGCTGCTTTCTTGATCAGGTCCTTTTGGCAGAAATGATTTGATTGTGAGGAGGTTTCATTTATCTCTTTTTCTTTCATTGTTAAGTGTTTGAGTGTAAAGTCTACAAAATATTTCCCAGCACAAGGTCTGAAGATTCTTCCCCACGTTTTCTTCAATGAGTTATGGTCCTGGTTCTTATCTTTATATCACTGATCATTTTCAGTTCATTTTTGTTTAAGTATAAGGTAGGGCTAAGGTCTGTAATGGTGGAAAGGCAGCTGGTTAATGGGAGTAAATACTTGGAAATCACAGATCTGACAAGGGCTTAATATCCAAGATCTATAAAGAGATTCTACAACTTAACACTTAAACAACAAATGACCCAATTAAAAAATGAGCAAAAGACGTGTTTGAACAAAAGATCAAAGTTCCCACACACATGCACAGTGTTTATAATAAACAGGGAAGAAGTGGATATGGGTGGTTACATTATAGAGTATTCTATTTCCTGAATGATTTTTCAGTAAACCTTAAAACTTTTCTAGTTAAAATGATGAATTCTGGAAAGAGATAACAAATAATGTTAACTTTAAATTCAAGAAGGCAAAGAAAAACGTCTTTCATATATAACTACTAAAAGAATGTAAAAACAGTGCATATCTTCTAAAGAAATAGAAAAGACATGATTGAGTAAAGACTATCATTCCAAAGAAGATATTCAGGTGAAAAATAACAAAAATAACAATATTCAACAATGAGAATAAAGAAAAATTATATGGAAGGAAGGAAGATTAAATTTAAACTTGAATAGGAATTATAGTCATATAAGCATTCCGCCTAATCAAAATTTTCAAAAGGATTTTTTAAGAACTCTATGTGTTGCATTTTAAAACCCAGGGCCTCTGATGCACGTGGTGAGCTGGCCCATGTGCAGTGCTGAAGCCCCAAGGAGTGCCGTGCTATGCAGGGGTGTCCCCACATAGGGGAACCCCAAGCACAAGTAGTACACCCCATAAGAGAGCCACCCCACATGAGAAAAGCACAGCCTGCCCAGGAGTGGCACCGCACACACAGAGAGCTGATACAGCAAGATAATGCAACAAAAAGAGATATAGATTCCCAGTGCCAATGACGAGAATATAAGCAGACACAGAACACACAGTGAATGGACACAGAGAGCAGACAATGGGGGGTGGGGTAAGGACAGGAAGGGGAGAGAAATAAATGAAAAAAAACATTCTATATATATATAAAAAAATCTAAGGGGGAGCAGATGTAATGCAAGTTGTTGAGTGCCTGCTACCCATGTTCAGTCCCAGGTACCTTCTGAAAAAAATCAAAGATAAACAGGTTGGGCAGTAAAATATGTAATTTATATAATCACAGATAAACACAAATATAAGTAAATCTTGTGTCAGTATGGCAACAGGAAATACAAAATCATTAAGGAAACTACCAGAATTGTAGGGTCTTAGATCATTAAAAGGTTTGAATTCTGAGAAAAAATAGCAAATTAAAATTGAAGTGCACCTATTTGCAAGCTTTTGCAAATTGACAGAATTTCAACATGTAAGAGCCTAACCCAAATCCCAATAGGAGATTTTGGAACAACTCTCTCAGCAAGAGATGGAATAGGAAGAAAAATTATCAACAAGGATAAGAGACTACTTCATTATCATGAATAATATACCTTACTTAATGCACACTTTTCCTTAAGCCATCTATATAAAACATGACAAAGAGAAAAATACACTTCTTTTTCATGAACTTTAGGCACTAAAGGGCTGAGGGAGGAGAAGGAGGGTATGTAGGAGGCAACCATGGTCATTCTGTCAGCAGTAAAGCAGGCTCTAACAAGACAAAGAGGAGGCAAAGTAGAAGGGGCCAGATGAACACAGGAAGTGAAGGATGGATGTGACATGGAAAGACAGAAGTCAAGAAAGGCCACAAAGCTTTGGCCTGAACACATATCAGGAGGGAACTGCTGGCTATGGAAAAGGGAAAGATCAAGAAGGAGGAGTTTGAGGGAGGAGTCTAGAGTTTGGCGTTGGCACATTATACACAGAAGTGGGATGTCCTGGATACAACTCTGTGTAAATCTTGACTGTGTGAAAAAATTGGATTAGATAAATAGGGTTAGTACTCATGCCAGGACAGATGGAACTTAAAGCCAAGGGTGATCATATGACCCACAAGTAAATCAATTTCTGAAGAAGGAAAGACATCCAAGTAGGGAGCCCTGAGGGGAAAAAAAACTAAAGCTGAGGAATTTTTGGAAGAAAACACAAACCAGCAGAGGGGACAGACACAGAAAGACTAGAGAGTCCAGATGACAAAAAGAAAAAGGAGAATGTGGTGAAACAGAAATAAGTGATGGGAGCACTTGAAGAAGTACAGAGGAACCAACTGTGTCAAATGCAGCTGATGCAACAATTAGTGGGATGTGAAGGGTCTTTTGGGAGTAAGCTTTCCTTTTCTATCACCCAGAAGAGAGGAAAACATGTCCTTATATGAAGGATACCTATAACACCTGTAGGTCATAATACCTTAAACTTGAAGGGTCCAAATATCCACACCAAAAGGAATAAGAATTTTTAAATAATCATTCAATTTCAAAGGATTCAATAAAATAAAATAAAATAAAACCCAGGTAACTATTGATCCACCAAACAAGAAGAATGAATCTCAAAACAGTTACTTTGAGCAAACAATGCAGGCCCCAAAATGTAATTCCAATTTATTTCATTTTTATGAATTTCAAGATGTAGCAAAATGAATGTATGAGGATAGAAAATAAGAACAACAGTGAATATGTTGGGAGGTGGTTATTGATTGATGCATATAGGGATTATTTTCCAGATTATTGGAAATGATTCTTATCTTTATATGGCAAGCGGATACTGTAGGGGAAGGATGGCAAGCAGATACTGTAGGGAAGGAGATGAAAGGTTTGAAAATTTTGACATTCAATTAAGAACAAAACATTTAACTATATTTAAATTTTACATCACTTTTAAACAAGCAATAAGAGAGAAAGAGAGAAGACTGCTCATAAGAGTACAATGGAGATAAGCACATTTTATTTTCAGTATCTTTCCCCCACTGACCACCCCACTGATGAGAAACCAGGCTATCAGTTGCTTGCAGGTTCCAGGCAGAATGTTGGGGAGTTCTCTGGAGTTTGTTGTGGATACAGAGTTACTGGGCAGAGTCCTGTGGTGGCATCAGTGCCAAGGAGGGCCTGTGAGGCTTGTCATTTGGATGATCCTTGGGAAGCTTTGAGAGGTGTTGATGGAGTGCAATGACACTACTCCATACCTTATATTCCACAGGTTCCAGGGAGACTCGGGAAAATTTCAATCTTTCTTCAGCATTCTGGTGGTTCTCCTCTTGTTCAGACTTGAGCACTTTGTTAGAGGCCAACTTTATATAAAACATGAAAAGCAGTTTTGGACACACTAGCTACACTGTCAAGAAATGTCAACTTCTTGATAAGATGAGTGCTGTGAACAGGAGGTTTGTGGAGACTAAGTCATCTTTAGAGGAAGCTAGGCTAGAGAAAGTGACTTTAAAAATGCCCAGTCTTATTGACACCTACAGAAAGGATAAGGGAACAACAGCAATGTTGATGGAGGAATTAATTTTGGTGGTTCTAGAACTACAGAAAGAGAGATCCAGATGTTCCAAACAAGGAGAAGAGATGAAGAAGATGCTGAAAATACTGGAGTCCCAAGAAGAAGTCATGAGAACCATCACAGAACCAGGTGCTTTTCCATACTCAGTATGTTTGGAATCCCTTCCACTCTCTGATGGTCCCTCCTCCAGCAGGGGGCCTGGGTTGGTCTTAAAGCAGCACTGAACTTCTGCTCCCCTCAGGCCTGCAGGGTCACCAGGCAGAAATCACCCTCTCCAAGTCTTCCATCAGGGAGTTTGTGAGGGCAGTGGACCAATGGAATTTCATCCATGGGCTAGAGATCCTCTGACTTCACCTCCTGAGCACACAAATGATTTCTTCCATAGTCAATTCCTCCTTCAATCACACAGAGTTTCAACTTGAGGAACACACCAGAAATATGGGACTTTCTCTTTACAGAAACTCAACATGAAATAAAATATTACTACTACTGATGAGATTGCTCATATACTTAAGAGACTACTAAAGAGACTTATATGTATATGTTTATATATGCTTGTTATTTATTAATCTTTATTATTTATTTTTATATTTATATTACAATTTTTGTGTTGATCTTATAAGTATAAACTTTATTTTATTGTTATCTGTATAATATGTATTACATATGTAATTGTAAGTTGAACATATATGCAGTTCAGTCGTGAGTTTTTTAAAGACAAGATCATTATAACTTCCTGTTGGAAATTGAGCCACAGTGATCATGCAAGGAGAGATTTGCTGTTTTCAAGGCTACTCTTGCAACCTAAGGAATGTGGTAATTAAGAGTTCCCAGCAAACAAGATAAAGCTATGAAAGGCTGAAAGAAAAGATGAGCAGATAACATTTGTGTAGTAAACAGAACACTTAAACTTTGTACCTTGAGATAAGATTTTTTGAATTCCTTAGGCTATGAGTAATGTTGATGGTTCACTGCATGTTGCTGCTTCTACCCACATGGACTGGGGTATATATAGAGCCCTTTGTGAAAAATAAAGTTGTCTGATGAGTCTCTACTCACAGACCCCCTGACCCCAGCTCTTTCTTTCTCTCTCTTTCTCTTTCTTTCTCTCTCTCTTTCTCTTTCTTTCTTTCTTTCTTTCTTTCTTTCTTTCTTTCTTTCTTTCTTTCTTTCTTTCTTTCTTTCTTTCTTTCTTTCTTTCTTTCTTTCTTTCTTTCTTTCTCTTTCTTTCTCTTTATTACACTCTCCTTTTCCTCTTTCTTTTATTCCTGATATCCTTTGGGTCCAAATCTTCAACACCTGGTGCCCAACGTGGGGCCTGAAGTCAGTGAGTTTTCCAAATCAGTATCTGGAACCACTGAAAAGACCTCATGGATAATTGTGTGTGATGTCCAAAGCAGTGTGACTCAAGTCTTCTTTTAGGTAAGTAACATTTTCTGCAAAGTCATCAGGGTAATGGGTAATCGACCTGGATGTGTGGAACACATTTGCAAAGTGTTTAAAACCTTGTTGAAAGCTAGTGGGGTGCCTATAAAAAGTTGTGAGTTAATAAAATCCTTTGCTTTAATACAAAAGCATTGTAGTTGGTTTCAGCCTCAGGGAGTAATGTCTTAAATTCAAAACAGTGGAAATGTGTAAAGAAAGCTTTACAAAGAGCATATCAAAATGGGGAATCCATTCCTTTTTCTGCATGGGCTTTGTGCCAGCAAATTGCTGCCACCTTAGATCCCTTACAACAGAGGAAGATGATGAAGAAATTATATTTTCAAAACCCATAGATGAATAGAAAGTGGAGGGTCATTTGAAAGAACTAAAATCTGAGCCAAAAGGTGGAGAAGAATCTCCTAGCTTTATACCTAATCCTAGTACTAATCCTTTTGTAGATAAAAAGAAAACTGTCTGCTCTAATGAAATATCCAATCTCCATATATCTCACCCAAACACTTATCCTAGCTTACATCCAGTTCAACCTACTGTGCCTGATGAGCCACCGCTTATGGCTGCCCCAACCTCAGCAGATATGGCAGATGCTTTACCCTATGTTAAAAATATAGTTGTTTCCAACCTCACTCCTCAAACACCCTTAATGTGCTATTTATTGCAAGGATCTCAACAAGGGGATCTGGAGGCCATGCAATTCTCAATCAGCTTTTCTGGTTGTATCACGACCAATCCCATCAAATGCTAATAATCCTCAGGGAGGTGCTGAATTCCATCATGAACCAATACTTTTTAAACTATTGAAAGATTTAAAACAAGCTTGCATGCAATATGGGGTTAATTCTCCATACACGTTTGGCTTAGTTCAGGGCATGGCTCAGGTAAATAGATTAATTCCTTGCGACTGGGAAATGTTAGCCTGTACTGTTCTTACCCCTGCTGAATTTCTGCAATTTAAAACTTGGTGGACTGATGAGGCTAGTATGAATGCCCAGCAAAATGCTAATCAAGACTCTCCAGTGCTTATATTGGCAGAGCAACTATTGGGAATAGGAGCTTGGGCAGGAGTTGGCAGACAAATGCAATATGATGATGTAGCAGTAGTTCAAGTTAGAATGTCCTGTTTAGCAGCTTGGAGAAAAATTTCAGCCCCTGGTAAACCTGTACAATCCTTTGCTAAAGTTATCCAAGGAGTAAATGAGCCATATGTAGAGTTTGTAGACAGGTCAAGCCACAGTTGAACAGTCACATCACACCCTTAAGCAAATTTATTAAAACAAAAAGGGGGACATGATGGCATTATAGTACCAAAGGATCAATTGGCAAAAGCTTTATTCACTTTAAATTTCCTTAATATATTTGATTCAATAATGCCTGCTGAACTGCATTATGCATTGAATAAGAATAAAGAAAAGGTATTGTGTGACTCAGCTGAATATCAGCCAATATATTGGAAAGATGTACTAACTAACACTTGGCAAAAAGTAAAGGTTAAAGTATGGGGCAAGGATATGCTCTTGTCATTGCAGAAGATGGGGAAAAATTTGGCTTCCAGCTTGATGGATTAAACTGCAGATAGAGAGGAAAGAGAATTTTGACGATGATTTCTTCTCTCTTGATCATATTAATGGTAACTCTGGGTCATGCAGGTGAAAATCATACTCATTGGGCATATATTTCTAACCCACCTCTAGTACATGCTCTAGCAGGGAGAGACCCATCATTTCCTGTATTTTTAAATAAAACACATGTGTTTCCAGGGCCTATAGATGACAAACTACCCTTAAAACCTGGTGAAGAAGGGAAAAAAATATATAATCTTACCCTTCCTTTTGATCATAGACCATTATGTATTGGAAAAAGTCCCCCTTGCATGCAAACAAAAAATCAGACTATTGTTATCCTGAAAAGTAATGGTACCAAATTATTAATTACTTTGTTTCCCTCATATAACTGTCTCATAACTAAAAAGCAAAATTATAATTGTCCACCCTGAAAACCTGAAAAGAAAGAGGGATGGCAGGAATGCCATATAGGAAGTAGATCTGTCATTTTTAATGATTCCTATGGAATAGTGTGGGAAAGTGCTCCTGTGGAGAACCCCAAAGAATATAATGGCAGATTTATATGGTATGGACTTACCCCAGCAAGAGTAAATGAGTTAGTAATATGCAATATCCTTTTGTCAGAATCTCTATTATTGGATGAACAAGTGGTGTATACTAATGATTTTACTATTTGGAAATGTAAAGGAAAATGGTTACCATCCCCATAGATTAATGACAACTATAATCTTAATATACATAAAAACTTATGGAAAGTATTTCTTGGAATTGCCCCTACTTATGAATGGATTGGTAATTACAGTCAAACAGGTGAATATCTACAATTAAATCAAACCTATCAATTGAAAGCATATGTCAGGGATCCTTTTGTATTGGTTACTGGAAAAATAACTGTAAAAGATAATGCCTTGTTTTATAAAAAATGGTGCCTTGTATATATGTCTGTCAGAAAGTGTGTTGCAGGATGGAGACCCCATCACAATAGCCAGAAGATGATGAGGTATATGGATTACTGCTCAAATGAACTGAATATGGCAGTCATCACCTGAAAGTCAGCTATTCCTTAACATGGTGCAAAAAATCCTGAAATAGACAAAAAGATTTGTTAGATTCCTCATAATTAGTATAATGGGACTAACTGGAATCATAACAGCTGCTGCAACCACTGCTGTCACTTTGCATGAGACTATTCAGACTCAACAATACATACTTGATTGGCATAAAAATACTAGTGATTTGTGGAATAGCCAGGGGAACATTGGTGAACAGTTGAATAATTGGATTAATGATTTAGAATCAGCTGTTTTGCATATTGGAGATCAATAGTATAATTTAAGTTTGTAAGGGGATTGAAATGTGATTGGAATGAAAGCAACTTTTGTATTACTCCTCTTGCCTACAATTCATCCAATATAGAATGGAAAAAAATTAAGAATCATTTGCTAGGCCATAAAAGTAATATCTCTCTGGAAATAATTGAATTACAGAGGAAAATATTAGAGATGTCTCAAAATCAAATTCATGTAAACAATGATAAGGATATTTTCTCAGATATGATTTCAAATATTACAAAATTTAACCCAGTTAATTGGTGGAAATCACAGCATTTCCTGTCAGCTTTAGGAATAGGGCTAATCATTTTTGTTCTGTTGCTCATGATTCTCACCTGTGCTGGACAGTGCTTTTGAAGAAAATTACAAAGTGTAACAGCCATGGGACATGCAAATAATCTGGTGCTAGCAAAAGCCCTTCAATAACTTCTTCAAGTCGAAGAGCTTGGCCAGTAGTCAATGACAGGTAGGACTCTCAGAGAAGGGCAACCTAAGACAGGCATGGTCACCTTGACTAAAACAAAAAGGGGACAATATTGGAAACTGAGGCACTGTGATCTCACAAGAGAGATTTGCTGTTTCCATGGCTAAACTTGCAACCTAATAAGAGTTCTGAGCAAAGAGGATAAAGCTGTGAAAGGCTGAAAGAAAAGATGAGCATATAATGTTTGTGTAGTAAATAGAACACTTAAACTTTGTACTTTGAGATAAGATATTTTGAATTCCTTAGACTATGAGTACTGTTGATAGTTAACTGCATGTTGCTGCTTCCACCCCTTGTGAACAATAAAGTTGTCTGATGAGTCTCTACTCACAGACCACCTGATCCCAGCTCTTTTCTTTCTTTTTCTTTCTTTCTTTCTTTCTCTCTTTATTTCACTCTCCTTTTCCTCTTTCATTCCCGATACCCTTCAGGTCCAAGTCTCCAAAAACTTGCAAGAGTATATTGCCAAGAAAGCTACGTTATAAGTAAAAGTAAATTTTACTTAAAATTTTAATAGATGTAAAATAAAAATAAAATGAGAATTTTCATCTTTCATGGGAAGTATGTAAACAGTATTTTACATAATTTTACATAATTCAATGATCTATTTGAAAAGAATAAAGAATAAAAATTTTAAAGTGATATCTTCACATGGAACAGTTTTTATTCCCATGCAAGAGTGCTGCAGTATGACTTCTCAAAGCAGGAAGAAATCCTTCTTGGACAAGATCAGAAAATCTACACTCCCCATCCCATACCCATCTCTCACTCCTGCTTTCCATTTAAATGACACACCCTCAAGGTGTGGGACCTTGGAAGGATCTCCTTTCCCAGGGAAACAACTGACACCATTAAGAAAACCTAGTCATATATAATGATGCTAGTCATGAAGCCCTGAAGAGAGCACAGGAATTGGCCTGAGCCTCCCACACATTCATGATATAGGAAGGAAGGGTTGTGCTTGCCCTTTGGCTAATAAAAGTTCACACCAACCAAGGGATATTACCTCTGCCTGGGACTGGGCTTTTATCTCTGCAGATCTGACTGCAGGACCATGTGATCCTCACTCTTGAGGTAACCTGCCAAGTCCTCATGCTTCTGAAAGTTATTCCCAGAATTCATACCATTTTTTGTATTGAATTCCTTCTTCTTCCACCCCAATCTCTAAGCCAGGGGTTCAAAATACTTAAACTAGAATTTCTCAACCCAGTCAATCAGAATGCTTTCCTAGGATCTGCCTGGAAGCCTGAGAGGGCTTAAGGAATCCTGAGGAGAAATTGAAAGCTAGACTTATTATTAGTATTAAGTCATTCATCCCTCATGAAGAGAGTTCAAAGTTGCAAATGTTATTCCTGGTTCACCACTTTTGAATGAAAGGTTCAGTGTCTCTCAGAAGTAATAGCTCAGTGGGATAAGGAAGCCCATGTTCACCATGGGAGGCAGAGTACCAGGAGAAACAGTGCTGACAGTTGTACCCTTAGTTTGCATACTTACCTTTTCTCCATATTCCACCCTATTGTTACTACCTGTAATAATGTGCATTTCTTGTATTTGTACTATTAAAAATAGTTACCATCCACTAGATGGTTCAATGTGCTATACACATATTTTATCCTGTAGCTTTCCTTCTATTACCGTATATGACCCAAACCTTCCCCTTTAAACACATTTACTCACATAATTGACTGCTGTCAATTAAATTATACTCACAATAATATGCTACCATCACCTCTACCCATTTCCAAACATTTGTAGTCAAAATAATGAAAAATTCTTCACAAATTAAGTGTCAGCTCCTCATTTTTCCACTGCTTCCATCTCTGGGTAACCTATATTATAGATTATAACCCTATGAGGTAGCTTTTATAATTAGTGGTTATTAGTGAAATCATAATATATTTCTTTCTGTGCATGGATTATTACACAAAATTCCATAATGTGATGTGAATAAGGTCTTCATTCTTTCCTACATCCCAGTTGGTTTCCTTCATATGTATATATCACATTTTGCTCATCCATTCATTGGTTGATGGCCATCTTTTGGTAATTGTGAATAAAGTCAGTATCAACATCGGTAAGCAAAGGTCTGTTCAAGTCCCATCTTTTAGTTCCCCTGAGTATTAACCTAGTAGCCTGATTGCCAGATCATATACCAATTCCATGGATAGCTTCCTAGGAAATGCTAAACTGTCTTCCACAGTGGCTACCCCATTTTCCATTGCCACCTCAGTGAATGACTCTTCCTCCTTCTCCACATCCTTTCCTGCAATTACAGTTTTCTGGTTGTTGTTTTCTTATAGTGGCCATTCCAGTAGATGTGTTATGATATCTCATTGTGGTTTTGACTTGCATTTCCCTAATAGCTAGCTGTGGAAAGCATATTTTCATGTGCTTTTAAGCCATTTGTGTTTGCTCTTTGGAAAAATATCTTCTCAAGTCTTTTGCCCATTTTGCCATTTTGTTTGTCTTTTCATTCTTGAGTTGTGGTTTTGCTTTATATATTTTGGAGAGTAAACCCTTATTAGGTATATGGTTTCCAAGTATTTTCTTCCACTGTGTAGGCTACTTTCTTGGGCCAATCTTTTCAAGCACAAATGATTTGATTGTGAGGAGTTTCCATTTATTTATTTTTTCTTTCATTGCAAGTGCTTCCAGTGTAAATAAGAAACCTTTGCTCAGCCCAAGCCTTTGCTTAGCCCAAGGTCTAAAGATACTTCCTGACATTTTCTTCTGTGAGTTTAATGGTCCTGGCACTTTTCTTTAGGTCTTTGATCATTTTCAGTTAATTTTTGTTTAAGGTATGAGGTAGGGGTAAGGTCTTGAAAGTGTGAAAAGGCAGCTGGTTTGAAGGGAGAAAGTATTTGGATGTCTCAAATCTGATAGGGTTTACTAACCATGATTTATAAATAGATTCTACAACTCAACACTAAAGCAACAAATGACCCAATTAAAAATGGGCAAAAGACTTTATTGAACAAATCATCAAAGTTTCCACAAACATTCACAGTGTTGATAATGGGGAAGCAGTGTGTATATGGGTGATTATATTGGAACTCTCTATTTCCTACATGATTTTTCAGTAAACCTTAATAAGTTCTCTACAAAAAATGATGTATCATCCTTGAAATGCATAACAGATTATGTTAACTTTAGATTTGATAAGGCAATGAAAAATGTTGTCTTTTCATATGTAACTACAAAAAGAATATAAAAATAATGTATATCTTCTAAATAACAGACATACAAAGCCAAGAGAGTTCAGATGATTAAAAAAAAAAAATAGGAGAATGTGGTGAATCAGGAATAAGAGATGGGAGCACTTCAAGAAGTAGAGAGGAACCAACTGTGCCAAATCAGCTAAAGAAGCAATGAGTGTGATGTGAAGGATCTTTTGGGATAAAGCATTCCTTTCTATCACTCCGAAGAAAGGAAAACATGTCCTTACATAACGGATACTCATATCTTTACCTCATAACCCAAACTTGAAGGAACCAAACATCCACCAAGAGGAAGATGAATAAATATTTTGTAATACTGTCGTTTAATTTCAAATGAGTAGATGATAAAAAATGATGGAACTGCTGATACACCAAACAATGAGAATGAATCTCCAAACAATATTTTGAGTAAAGGATGCAGGTACCAAAATGTTAATTCCAAGTTATTTCATTTTTATGAATTTCAAGATGTGGCAAAATGAATGTATGAGGATATAAAATGAGAATGAGGTGAATATGTTGGGAGGTAGTTATTGATTGAAGTGAATAGAGATTATTTTTCCAGATTATTGGAAATGATTCATATCTTGATAGAGTAATTAGCTACTGTAGAGGAAGATGATAGAAGTTTTGAAAAATTTGACATCACTCAGTTAAGATCAATATATTTAACTGTATTTAAATTTTACATCAATTTTAAACAAAAAATTAGAAGAAGAGAGAAGCCTGCTCATAAGAACCAAGAGTGCCTACAATTGGAAGCAGGAGAATTGCATCCATCAACCATGTGGAATCCAAGCCCCTCTTGATGTAGAGGTGGAGGGGACATCACCATCCCAGGGTCCACAGAATGAAGGAATAAAATATGGATTAGAGTGGACTTACTGATATTCTACTATAAAATTATTGTGACTAGTAACATAAGAAATTGTATCACTTATGTGGAGAAAGTGGCCACAGTAGTTGCTGAGGGCAGGGAGAGGGTAGAAGAGATGTGATGAGGGGGCATTTTTAGGACTTGGAGTTGTCCTAAATGATATTGCAGGGTCAGATGCTGGACATTATACATCCTTCAATATACCAGTGAATGTATCAGGGGAGAGTGTGAACTACAAGGTGAACTATTATCCATGTGATGCAGCAGTGCTCCAAAATGTGTTCACTGAGTGTGATGACTGTGACACAATGATGGGGAAGGTTGTTGGTGTGGGAGGAGTGGGTGGGGGCATGGAGGGTATATGGGAACCTCATGTTTTTTATAATGTAATCTTTTATGTAATGTATGTATCTTCAAAAAATATAATTTACAAAAATGATGGGGTGGGGGTGGGGAGTGGGTTATGTGGGAACCTCTTATTTTTTTTACTGTAACATTCTATGTGATGTATTAACTTTAATTAAAAAAGAGTTAAAGAAAAAGAGTAAAACGGAGGAGGAGGGCAAGTTGGCATCATACTAAGTGCACCCACATCATCTCTCCTACAAAAGAAATGACTGAGTGGGGACAAAATCCTGTGTGAGCGAGCTGTTTTGGAAACCCATAATACAGAGGCTTCAGGGCATCAATCTGTAGAATGTGTGAAAAAAAGAGTGTTCAAGGTAAAATCATGAGTGTCTGATGCTTGAGGTTAAAGCTGTGGGATGGCTAATCCCCTCCCTCAGGGCAGGAAGACACAGAGTTCCCTGACCCTTGCCAGTCACCCAGCTGGAGGACAGAAACTCCAAAAGTGGGAGGGTTCTGGTGAAGGGTGGAGAGGGGTCCCCCAAGTATGGGTTCAATTCTCTGGACCCTCTTTTTTGAGCTTTGAGGAGCATACCAGCTGGCTTGAGGAGAAACCAGGAAGAAGGGAGAGGTCAATCTGCTGAGGCAGCCTGATTTACCTAACCTCCCTGGGATAGGGAAAGTTGGTCTAGGCAAAGGTGGAGTCAAGCAATTAACTAGTCCTGTGCAACTCACCTAAGGGAGGCAGACAGTAGGAAGTGCTTAGTAGGCTTCCAAGACATATTTAGGGTTCCTGGCAAGGTGTGGGTACTCTCTTTCAAAGAGACTGAGAGTCATTTTTTCCTGTGGTGAGTTAATTCACCAGGGTCACATTTGAATTTCAAAAGGGAACTCTCTCAGGCTATTGCTTCCTACTGCCCTGGGAGAGTAAGCAGTTAGAAAAAAAAAGGGTGTGTGTGTGGGAGGGAGAACAGATTCCTAGTCAGCAGTTTATTCAATTGCAAAGAGTCAATCCTGCTCCAGGGAACAGGACTCTTTCTGAAGAGCTAATCAACCCAACAAGAAAGTTTAGCTCAGTGGAGGAGTTACAGGCTTGAGTGTACAAGGTCTCTAGCTTGATTCTTGGCTCCTCTTAGAATAGTGACTCACTGGAATATTAAACATCTAGTTGATAACCTTAGGACAGGGAAAACATAGACATTAGCTTCCCTTGGGTCTCTTATTTTTCATTGAAGAAAAAGGTGGTTTTAAAATGTAACTTAAATTAATTTACTCACTAAAAGCCACTGCAAAATCTGTAGTGAGAAAGCTGCAGGGTAACTGATTAACACTGGAAGCCTGACAAGCTCCACATGGGCTTAAGAGAGAAATCTGTTTTTTCTTAGTGTTTGGTTGACTCCTTCCTTGTGGGTTAGTTGTTTTTGTTTTCTTGTCCTTCCTTTTTATCCCACCCCCCTTTTTAAATTAGATGTTGCTGGCTTGTTTCTTGTTTGCTATGTTTCCTCTTCTACGGTCACCCCTCGGGCTGAAGTGTGGTTTGCTGGCCTGGCGGGGGAGCAGCCGCAGCAGGCCAAGCCACTGCCCCCATAATAGGGTGGCTGGTCGGACTCACCGCCACCCCTGAAGGGAGCTCAGCATGGGCGCAGAGTGCCCTCGGGTCTCCCCTTCTCAGCAGCCATGCTTCCACGGCCACCCCTCCTCCCGGATGGAGCCACACGATGCCTGTGGGGCGGCACCCTTCTTCTTCTTTCTCCCTGGGCAGGTGCAGGGGGGAAAATTCCAGTCTGCCCTTTTCCCCTCCCCCGACAACAGCAACAGCCAGGCATGGGCGGAAAAATCCAGTCAGTCCTTTTCCCTTCCCCTGACAGCAGCAACAGCCAGGCGTGGGCAGAAAACTCAAGTCTGCCCTCCGCCCCAGCAACAGCAGCCACCAATCCCTAAACCCTGCCCCTTCCCCCAGCAACAGCGACAGCCAATCCCTAACCACCACCCCTCCCCCATCCAGTACCGCCCACTGACCTTTCACTGGCAACCAATCAGAACAGGGCATGGCTTCGACCAATCAGCCTTCCCCAGCCCCTATAAAACTGTTGCCTTTCCCTCATTAAAGTGGACTTGAGTGTTTACCTTGTCTCTGCGGTAGTTCTTCTGCCATGCGCCCTCCAGTCCTAGAGCCCCCGACAAGGGCCTGGCCTCCCTTGTCCCCAGTTTGTCACCTGCTTCTCTGGGCGACCCCCTCATTGCCGGCTTCGCCGGGTGACCCCGTCAGCCGAACCGCGCAACCCCTGTGACACCGACCCCTCCTCTGCTGCCGGACCGACCCCTCGTCCCAAGCGGGACTGATCCCTCATCCCAAGCAGGACCGACCCCTCATCCAGAGCTGGACCGACCCCTCATCTGCAGCCAGACCCCACCTCTACCAACTGAGCAAACTGCCACACTCTTCCTCCATTTCCTCTTTTCTGTGTGTACTGATTATGGCTACCAAGACTACCTCTTTTTTTCCTTCCTGCATCTTTCTATCTTCTGCCTTCTGATGTTGCTCTTATATTCCACCTTTCTTTGGTTAGCCACCAATTTTTTGGGTTTTTTATTTCTAACACTTCTGTTTTTTATCTTTTATTAACACTTTCTGTTTTTTCCATTCTTTTCTCTTTCCCTCTCTGCTCATCATGGTGGCCTTTTAATTCACACTATACTCTTCTCCCTATTAAATTTCCCATTTCATTATTGGTACTCCAGTTTTTCATTCCTGTAACTCTACACTGCTTATACAAGCTTAATATTCATTCTCCTAGGTCCTAAATATAGTTCTGCTAAAGTTTGTTATCAATATTACTATTATACTTTTTCTTTTCTTACATCTTTTACTTTCCCTGGCCCTAATCTGTTTCCTTCATGGGAACTTATACAACATTAAGGAAATAGAATAAGAAGAACAAAATGTTAAGGAGAAACCATAACACACACATGAAAAATAGCAACTAAATACCATAGGCTACACAGAGAAAATAATCAACTGAACAAACCCATTAAGATAAAATAATGACCAGACAACAACAAAAAATTACAGACCATACCAATAATCAGGAAGGCATGGCCCAGTCCAATAAACAAACTAAAAACCAGGTAGAGGAGAACATCAAACAACTAATAAAGCTGTCTAAAAAAATATCGTGGGTCAACTCAATGAAGTGAAGGAAGAGATTAAAGATATTAAGAAAACACTTGGAGAGCACACTAAAGAAATTGTAAACACACACAAAAGATAATGGATATGGTGGATTCTTGGCACAATCCAAGAAATTAAGAAAACGCTCTCAGCAAATAACAGGAGATTTGAATAGGCAGAGGAAAGAATTAGTGATGTGGAAGATGTATACATTTAAAATCAAACAGCTAGTAGAATTGAGAGATAAAAGGACAGAAAAAAGCCCAGCAGAGTTTTAAGGTTTAGAATGACAATGCAAAATGTGCAAACATACGCACTATAGGCATCCCAGAAGAAGTGAAGGGAAAGAGGGCGGAAGGGGTGCTGGAGGAAATAATGGCTGAAAACATCACAAACCTATTAAGGGAGTTGCATGTATATTTCCAGGAAGCAGAGTGCATCCCAAACATTATAAACCCCAACAGGCCTACTTCAAGACATATACTTGTCAAATTATCCAATTCTCAAGACAAAGAGAAAATACTGAAGGCAGCAAGAGAAAAGAGAACCATCACATATAAGGGAAACTCAATAAGATTAAGTGCTGATTTCTCATCTGAAACCATGGTGGCAAGAAGGCAGTGGTATGACATAGTCAAGATATGAAAAGAAAAAACTTGGATGGTGGCTGAGTGAGCTTACCTGATGGTCTCTCCTGCAAAGAAGTGGCTGGGCAGCATTGGAGGTTCTCCAGGACCAGGCTGTTTTGGGATTTTTGCAGGGCAGGAAGTGTCTGGACATCAATTTGGTGGGAAGGTAACGGAGAGGATTAGTCTTTAAGATATAATTGAAATTCTATTGTACGGAGGTGAGAGCTGTGCGTAGGTTGCTCCCTCCTTGGGGGAGTGGAGCCGTGGAACCGGCACTGCAGTCACGCTTTCTGGAGGCTCTGCAGTACTGGGGAATTCATGAGCCCTGGGTGGGCTGTTAGGGTGTTGACAGGACGGGATGCTTTTGCAGACCAATTTAGGGAGACAAACGGGGTTTTGTTGTGAAGCGGGGAATTTTTGATTGTGGAAACAAGTAATAGCGCTCTGCCTGGAGCCCCACACCCACAAGCCTGGCTGTTGATCTGCAGTGGAATGAGATTGCTGGCAGTAAAGGGACATAATTGGGAGGTTGTTATAGGATGTGGCAAGGGGGGGGGGACATGTCTGGAAGCCGATTGGGGAATATTTTGTGAAGGTTGGGAATTCCGGTTTTGGACTCTGTTGTCAGGCATTTCTGGCTGGAGCCCCACCCACGGACCTGGCTTCTGATCTGCATCATTAAATTGGCTGCAGTGTAGAGTTGCCCTCAGGTGGCCATTCTGGGGGCTTACAGAGTAGGAGCTGTCCTGAAGCTGAATTGATGATACATCCACAGAATAGACCCCAGTGAGTGAGTGAATTGCAGGTTTTAGACATAAGATAGAGTTTGCAGATCTGACTTCCCCCATAGGGCTGGCACCCAGCTGTGGGGATCCCTGAAGTCTGTGTTACACTGCAGTGCTCCCAAGCTCCCTGTTGACCAGATTTGAGGTTGCCAGGTCTGAGTCCCCTAAACCCTGGTGGCCCACACCCCAGAGACTCACACCTCTTGAGTCTCCAATATCTCAGACTTTCCATCCCTGAATTCATCATGCCTTGAGGTCCATCTGAGGTCGTTGATTGCCCTACCTAGCCCTCAACATTTGCATTTTTTCTTTTTTGTTTCATTTTGTTTTCTTTTTATTTTCATTTTATCTTATTTTTTACTTTTTTTAATGTCCTGATTGCAAACATTGCAATCCCGTAGTCTTTTCTCCCAGCGTATCCCCCAAAGTCTTTTTTTTTTCCAGTTATTTAGGGGTTTTTTTTTTGTTGTTGGTGGTGGTGTTGCAGTTGTGGTTGGTGTATACCTTTTTTTTTCTTTCCCCTACCTGTTCCCCGCTGTTTACCCACCCCATTTTTTTTTCTTCCTTTCTTCTCTTTTTTGTCTTTCTGTTTTTTCTCTCTCTCATCCCTCATTTTCTTCTTATTTTATTTTATCTTAATTACACAATAGGTGCTGCAGGGAACACCTCACATTTGCTGGGTTTTCTCATCCTCCACTGCCTCATTTCTGTGTGAATTGATTTTGGCTATCTACACTATCCCCTTTCCCCTACATCTTGATATCCTCCATCATCTACTGTCTCTCCAATATTCCATCTCCCTTTCTTTGATCCACAAAGTGTCTAACTCTTAATTTCTAATACTTTTGTTTTGTTTTCTGTCTGTTATCCACTATTGAAACTACTACATTTCTTTTCTCTTTCCCACTCTCACAAAAATACTAGCTTTTTAATTCATACCATATTCCTCCCATATTCAGTTGACTACCTCATTATACATACTATACCTACTGCTATAACTCTACACAACTTAGGTGAATCTAATATCCATCCTCCCAGATCTCATATTGTTGCTCTGTTAACATTTATCACCAATACTACTTTACACTTTTTCCTTGTTTACACAATTGCTTTTCCCCAGCCCTAATACATTCCTTTAAAGTGAACTCAACCAGCAATAAGAAATTAGAATAAGAACAAAGCGACAAAGAGAAGATATAACACTTACACAAAAACAACATCTAATTAATCCCCAAGACTAGACAAAGAAGCTAAAGAACTGATTAAACCCATGAAGATAAAATGATGACCACAGCAACAAAAATCTACAAACCAAACCAGTAATCAGGAAAACATGGCTGAATCCAATGAACAAACTAAAAATCAGGAAGGGGAGCAGAACTTCATACAAGAAATGAAAAATCTCAGAACATTTATGACCGACAAATTTAATGAAGTAAAGGAAGAGGTTAACAACATGAAGACAACACTTGGAGGGGAAATTGCAGACATACACAAAAAGATAACAGATATGGGAATGAACACCACAGTTCAAGAAATCAAAAATAAACTTGCAGCAAATATCAGCAGACTAGAAGAGGAAGAGCAGAAAATTAGTGCTGTGGAAGACAGTACATTGGAAACCAAACAGATAGTAGAATTGGTCGATAAAAAGAGAGAAAAAATCCAGCTAGGACTTAGGGACCTGAATGACAATGCAAAATGCTCAAACATACGTATTATAGGTATTCCAGAAGGAGAAGAGAAGGGAAAGGGGTCAGAAGGAGTGTTGCAGGAAATAATGGCTGAAAACTTCATAAATCTACTGAAAGAGACAGATGTACATATCCAAGAAGCACAGTGCACTCCAATTGTCATAAACCCCAACAGGTCCACCCCAAGACATATACTTGTCAAATTATACAATGCTCAAGACAAAGAGAAAATTCTAAAAGCAGCAAGAGAAAAGAAAAACCATCACATACAAGGGAAGCTCCATAAGATTAAGTACTGATTTCTCATCTGAAACGATGGAGGCAAGAAGGCAGTGGTATGATATAGTCAAGGTACTAAAGGAAAAAAATTTCCAACCAAGAATACTCTATCCAGCTAAACTAGAATTTAAAATGATGGAGAGTTCAAAATATTCACAGATAAACAGAAACTGAAAGATTATGCCAACAAGAAACCTCCCCTTCAAGAAATTCTTGAGGGAGTTCTGCAGGAAGAAAGGAAAAAAACAGGACAGTCAGAGATGGAGGAGAGTGTAAGAACAACAAAAAAGGCAAAAAGAGAAGGGGAAAAAAAGCAAAGAAAATATGAAAAACACAACTCCAATCAAAATATGGCTAACACAAATAATTCCCTGAAAGTAATAACACTGAATGCCAATGGATTAAACTCACCTATCAAAAGAATCAGACTGGGACATTGGATAAGGAAATATGACCCATCTATATGCTGTCTACAAGAGACACATCTTAGACCCAGAGACTCATGGAGGTTGAAAGTGAAAGGATGGAAAACAATCATACAAGCAAACAATAACCAAAAAAAGGCAGGAGTAGATATATTAATATCAGACAAAATAGACTTTAAGTGTAAAACAATTGTGAGAGACAAAGAAGGATGCTACATTTTAGTAAAAGGGACAATCTGTCAAGAAGATTGAACAATCATAAGTATTTATACTCCTAACAAGGGTGCCTCTAAATACATGAGGCAAACACTGGAAAAACTAAGTGAAAGAATAGATGCATCTACAATTATAGTGGGGGATTTTAATACACCTCTATCAACTCTAGACAGAACATCTCAAAAGAGAATCAATAAAGAAACAAAACATTTGAACCGTATATTAGAGGACCCGGATCTAATAGACATATATAGATCATTACACCCAAACACAGCAGGATATACATTTTTCTCAAGCTCACATGGATCATTCTCCAAGATAGACCATATGCTAGGCCACAAAGAAAGGCTTAATGAATTCAGAAAGATTGAAATCATACAAAATAACATTTCTGACCACAGTGGAGTGAAGATGGAAATTTGCAAGGGTCAGAGGCCCAGGTTTCATGCCAAGATTGGAAATTAAACAGCACACTCTTAGAAAAACAGTAGAACAAAGAGGAAAACTCAAAAGAAATCAATGACTACCTTGAAACAAATGATAATGATAGCACAACATACCAAAATTTATGGGATGCAGCAAAAGCAGTACTGAGAGGGAAATTTATAGCCATAAATTCATATATCAAAAAAGAAGAAAGAGCAAAAATTGAAGAACTAACTGCACATTTGGAGGAATTAGAAAAAAAAACCAAAAAGCAAAGTAATCCAACAGGAAGAGGAAGGAAGGAAATAACAAAGATAAGAGCAGAACTAAATGAAATAGAAAATAAGAAAGCACTTGAAAAGATAAACGAGACCAAGAGCTGTTTTCTTGAGATCAAGTTGACAAACCTTTAGCGAGACTAACAAAGAAAAAAAAGACAGAAGATGCAAATATACAAAATGAGAAATGAGAAAGGAGATATCACCACTGACCCCACAGAAATAAAGACTATCATAAGAGGATACTTTGAAAAAATATATTCCAACAAAAATGACAATTCAGAAGAAATGGACAAATTCCTAGAAACACATAAGCAGCCCATATTGATGAAAGAAGAAATTGATGATCTCAACAACCAATCAAAAGTAAAGAGATAGAATCTGTCATGAAAAACCTCCCAACTAAGCAGACCCCAGGGCCAGGTGGCTTCACAGGTGAATTCTACAAAACATTCCAGAAAGAACTAACACCAATCCTGCTGAAACTATTCCAAAAAATTGAAACAGAAGGAACATTGCCGAACTCCTTCTATGATGCCAACATTACACTAGTACCAAAGCCAAACAAAGACACCACAAGAAAGGGAAATTTCAGACAAATTTCTCTAATGAACCTAGATGCAAAAATACTTAACAAACCCTTCTAATCATATTCAACAACACATTAAATGAATTATACAACATGACCAAGTGGAATTCATTCTGGGTATGCAAGTATGGTTCAACATAAGAAAATCAATCAATGTAATACACCATATAAACAGATTGAAGGAAAAAAATCATGATTATATCTCTAGATGCAGAAAAAGCATTTGACAAAATACAGAACCCTTTCATGAAAAAAACATTCCAAAAGATTGGAATACAAGGAAATTTTTTGAACATGGTAAAAAGTACATATGAAAAACCTACAGCCAACAGTGTTTACAATGGAGAAATCCTGAAATCCTTCCCTCTAAAGTCAGGAACAAGACAAGGATGCCCATTGGCTCCCCTTCTATTTAACATTGTGTTAGAAGTACTTGCTCGAGCACTGAGGCAAGAACCAGATATAAAAGGCATTCAAATTGGAAAGGAAGAAGTTAAAATTTCATTATTTGCAGATGACATGATCCTATACATAGAAAACCCTGAGAGATCTACAACAAAGCTTCTAGAACTCATAAATGAGTTTAGTAAATTTGCAGGTTATAAGATCAATGCACAAAAATCAGTAGCATTTCTGTACACCAATAATGAACAAGATCAGGAGGAAATCAAGAAACAAAACCATTCACAATAGTAAATTAAAAATCAAATATTTAGGAATAAATTTAACTAAAGATGTAAAAAACTTATACACTGAGAACTATACAAGACTGTTCAAGGAAATCAAAGAAGACCTAAATAAATGGAAGAATATTCCTTGTTCATGGATAAGAAGACTAAATATTATTAAGATGTCTATCCTACCAAAACTGACCTACACATTCAATGCAATCACAATAAAAATCAACACAGCCTTCTTTAAGGAACTAGAAAAACTAACTATGAAATTTATTTGGAAAGGAAAGAGGCCCCGAATAGCCAAAGACATATTGAAAAAGAAAAATGAAATTTGAGGAATCACACTACCTGACTTCAAAATATACTACAAAGCTACAGTGTGAAAACAGCATGGTATTGGCATGAGGAGAGACACACAGACCAATGGAATTGAACTGAAAGTTCTGATACAGAACCTCATATGTATAGCCATATAATATTCAATAAAGCCACCAAACCCTCTCAATTGGGAGAGAATGGCCTATTCAACAAATGGTGCCTGGAGAACTGGATAACCATATGTAGAAGAATGAAAAAGGATTACCTTCTCACACCTTATACAAAGATCAACTCAAGATGAATCAAAGATCTAAATATAAGAGCCAAGACCATAAAGACCTTGGAAAGCAGTGTAGGGAAACATCTACAGGACCTTGTAATAGGAAATGGCTTCATGAACATCACACCAAAAGCACAAGCAGCAAAAGAACAAATAGATAAATGGGACTTCCTCAAAATTAAACCCTTCTGCACCTCAAAGGAGGTTGTCAAGAAAGTAAAAAGGGAGCCTGAGGGATGAAACGGGGTCCCTGTTATGGGACGAGCAGGGTCCCTGTTGCGGGATGAGTGGGGTCCCGTTGTGGGACGAGAGGGGTCCCTGGCGTGGGGAAGAAAGCCTCGTATGGCCGCTGAGGCTTCGCTTGGGGGCTCCGAAGGCGTGGAGGGCGCACGACCCAGGAAGGAGTCACAGAGACAGGCTGATGGCACAAGTCTGGTTTATTGTGGAAGGGGATGCAGATTTATAGGATTGGGGAGTGGTGTGGTGGGTTCTTATTGGCTAGGGGAAATGCTGTTTCCATATAAGGCAATGTTCTGGCATTGGGCTAGTGATTGGCCAGTAGAGTATGTGCTAACTCTTGATAGGCTGACACCATTACTAAGCTGATAGGTGGTTGTAAACTGTTGCTGGGCAAACAGTGTACTAAGAGATTAGGTTTAAGGGAGGGGGGAGGGGAAGTGAGAGCTGGGCTAGGCGGGAGATAGGAAGGGGGAGGGCAGTGTCAGCTAGCCATTAGCAGCAAAGGCCTAGTCAGGCATGGTCACCTTGTCTAGGCCCAGTGGGCAGAGGCGGTGTCACCTCTTGCCACACTGTTTGCCACTGAGGCAAGCCGGGTGCCCCTCCTCCCACAGGAGCCCACACAGTGGGAGAAAATATTTGGCAACCATATATCCAGTAAGAGACTTATAACTTGCATATATAAAGAACACCTATATCTTGAAAATAAAAAGATAAACAGCCCATTTAAAAAAGGGGGAAAAGATTTAAACAGACACTTCTCCAAAGAAGAAATACAAATGCCTAAAAAGCACATGAGGAAATGCTCCAAATCTTTAGCTATCAGGGAAATGCAAATCAAAACTACAATGAGATACCCTCTTACTCCCTGACAATCTCCTGAGATTGGCAGCTATGAAAAAAACAGAAGAATACAAATGCTGGAGAGGATGTGAAGAAATGGGAACACTCATCCACTGCTGGTGGGAATGCAGAAGTATACAACCATTCTGGAGGACAGTTTGGCAGTTTCTCAAAAAACTAACCATAGTTTTGCCATATGACCCAGCAATTCCACTCCTGGGTATATACCCAGCAGAACTGAAAACAAAGACACAAACTGATATATGCACACCAATATTTATAGCAATTGTTCACTATCGCCAAAAGTTGGAATGAACCCAAATGCCCATCAACAGATGAGTGGATCAATAAAATGTGGTATATACATACAATGGAATACTACTCAGCTTTAAGAACAAATACACTACAAACACACGTGATAACATGGATGAATCTTGAGAACCTAATGTTGAGCGAAGCAACGCAGGCATTGAAGGAGAAATACTACATGACCTCAATGATATGAAATAAGCAAGCTGCCTCAGACAACTAGAGACTGGAAGATAGGCTTACAGGAAATCGGGGGGTAGAGGAAGGATGTAAGCTGACATCTACATGGGTGAAATCTATGATAAGCTGGAGGTAAGTATGTGTACAAGGAAGGAATAAAATGGGGGCATAGGGTTACCTTTGTGTGGGGCTTTGTGGGTTTGAGGGGGGCTAGGGATGGGCGGATGGGTAATATTTCCCAAGAAATTGGGGGGAGGGTGGGGCAACATACGAACATAGGAGATTGTCAGGTGTTGGTTGAGAGTAGAATGCTGAGAAAACCTTCTCAAAATATAATTAGGAAAGTTACCTGTTTAAAATACTCAGAGGGGATAATCTGACACAGAACAGACTCCTAGGGAATATCTGAATGCTCAGAGTGTGTTATACCATTGGGTAGAGACCCATATAATGAGAGTGAATGTAGACCCACATCCTGGGGAGGACTAATGCCATGAAATAGAGGGAACTGTATCTCTCAAGAGAAAGGGTGGCTCCCAGGGCATTAGGGCAGTTGAGCAAGTCAAGCCCTCAACACTGTTGCAAGTATCTCTGAACATGGCTCCTCAAGAAATGAAGATTGGCTGTCACTGTGGGCGCCAAGGGGAGGGGGAAACAGATATTGAATAGATGGAACCAAAGTAAATGTGAGGGCAAAAGAAGTGTTTCACAAGAGTACAGAAGGGTGGATATAAAACATGTAATATTACACCAAAAACATATAGGGGATGACAGACTAATAATGCAAACCATAATGTAAAACATAGGATAACTAAAAAATTTAGAAAACTGTATAGCCTAAAGTATAAAATACAATGTAAACACAAATGTTATCTTGTTTGAATGCTGTTGTCTCAATATCTGTACATCAGTTTCAGTAAATATGATATGAATAAGTTAAAAGACTATCGCTGTGCAAGGGAAAAGGTTTTATAATGGATATGTGGGAGTACTGTATATTGTATATATGAATTACTGTGACTTATGGCTCTTGTGAAGAGAAGCTCAATAATTAGGAAAAAAGAAAAGGAAAAGATAGGATGTAGAATTTTTCCAAATCAATATCTGTTCTATATCTAACCTTTAAACTCATTGCTATATTACATTTTACTATTAAGGGAATGTGGCATTATATTGGGCTTCACTTTTCAGGAAGTTTTGGATCACAGAGTGGTTCAACAATGTCAGCAGAGGAATACTGGTATGGGATATTATTGACAGGGGACATATGGTTGCCAGGGAGTTATACAGAGCATGTGTCCAAGGTGCAAGGAAACGTTTGGATATACTCATAGTGGAAACAATTAAAGACAACAGCTGGGCGGGTACTGGGTTCCTGGCTGGGAGGGGCTCTATTGTGGTCCCTAGGGGAGCAACAGCAGTCCCCTGGGTGTAACGGCAAGACCAGGAAGGAATGAGGGTCCAATAGTGACCCCCTGATACTAATGACTATGCTTGTGAGCCTATACACCTGAAATAAGAACAAGGCCTATAGCAGCACTGTGCCTAAGAGTTCCCTCCTGACAGCCTCTGAGTTACTCAAATATGGCCAGTCTTGAAGCCAAACTCAGCATGTAAATACACTACCTTCCCACCAGCATGGGACATGACACCGGGAATGAGCTTCCCTGGCACCAAGGGATCACTAGCAAGTACCATCTTATGATATAACTAGAAAATGACCTTGAATTAAATGTTCAACGTGGACAAGCAGAATATCCCTGTCTACATATGATAACAGGAATTAAAAATGCTGTTTATCTAAAGTAAGGGGGAAATGGAAAGGACAAATGAGTTTACATGGCTATGAGTCTCTAAAAAAGAGTCTGGAGGTTGTCAGAAGGATTGCCCTTATACACACCTGAGCAGAGTCTCAGAGACAGATAAAGTAAATACAACCCCAGGCAGTGGTTCTTTTGAGGGCTAAAGAGACCTACAGGTTCTATGGTCATGGCAGATGGAGTTCACTGCCATGTCAGTTGGCCCTTCTTTGGAGCTGGTGTTTCTTCATGATGTAGCCAGACTCAGATGGGATCTCTTTTCACAAATCTTTCATGCTACTTTAATGGAATTGTAGTTGGTGCTGGGGTTTAAGATATATCTAGGGGATTTGAATCTCTGGACTGACAATATTCAGCTCCTACACTGATTTATTGGACTTACCCCACTCAGCTAACATGGAGTTGAAGAATGTCAACCACCACACCATGGAATGTAGAGTGCCTACAACTGAAAGCAGGAGGAATGTATCCAGTTTCCACATGGAATCTAAGCCCCCTCTTGCCATAGAGGTGGAATGGACACAACCAAGCCAAGGTCCATAGGAAGGAGGAATACAGAAAGGATTAGAGTGGACTTAATGATATTCTATTCATGAACTTTTGTGGTTAATAATCGAGAAAATGTGGCATTGGTGTGGAAAAAGTGGCCATGGTGGAAAAAATGGCCATGGAAGGAAGAGATGAGATGTGGAGGCATTTTTGGGACTTGGAGTTGTCCTGGGTGGTGCTCAGGGACAATTGCTGGACATTGTATGTCCTCCCATGGCCCACTGGATGGAACATGGGAGAGTGTGGGCTATGGTGTGGACCACTGGCCATGGGGTGCAGCGATGCCCAGAGATGTACTCACCAGATACAGTGGATGTGTCATGATGATGGGGGAGAGTGTTATTGTGGGGGGAGTGGTGGGGTGGGAGCAGTGGGGGTGAATGGGGACTTCATATTGTTTGAATGTAATTTTTTTAAAAAATGAATTAATAAAATAAAATTTAAAAAACACAACAAACCCCAAAGGAAGAAGAGAGAAATAACAAAGATCAGAGCAGACGTAAATGAAATAGATAATAAGAAAGCACTAGAAAAAATAAAGAAAACAAAGAGGTAGTTGAGACAATAAAATTGATAAACCCTTAGCTAGACTAACCAAGAAAAAAAGAAGATACAAATACACAAAATTGGAAATGAGAAAGGGGATATCACCATTGACCATAGAGAATTAAAGACTATTATAAAAGGACACTTTGAAAAACTCTATGTCAATAAGAAGGACAATATAGATGAAATGAACAAATTCCCAGAAACACATAAGCAGCCTACACTGATAAAAGAAGAAACTGATGCTCTCAACTCACCATTCACAAGTAAAGAGATACAATCAGTCATTAAAAACCTCCCAACCAAGAAGAGCCCAGGGCCAGAAAATTAACAGAGCATTTTTAAATGAATTGGAAGGGAGAGAGGTGAGAGAATGGCCTCTTCAACAAATGGTGCTTGGAGAACTGGATATTCCTATGCAAAAGAATGAAAGAGGTTTCCCATCTCACACCTTATATAAAAATCAACTCACGATGGATCTAAGATCTTAATACAAGAGCCAAGACCATAAAGACCTGGGAAGACAATGTAGGGAAGCATCTACAGGACCTTGCAATAGGAAATTACTTCAGGAATTCCACACTCAAAGCATGAGCAGTGAAAGAAAAATAGATAAATGAGACCCCCTGAAAATTAAAATCTTTTGTACCTCAAAGGAGTTTATCAAGTAAGTGAAAAGACAGGCCATCCAATGGGAGAAAATATTTGGTAACCGTATATCTGATAGGAGTCTAATTTCTGGCACATATAAGAAATCCTAGATCTCAAAAATGAAAAGACAAACCATTGAAAAAATGGGCAAGAGATTTGAACAGATGCTTCTCCAAAGAAGAAACCCAAATGGCTAAAAAGCACATGAAAAGATGCTCACCATTATTATCTATTAGGGAAATGCAAATGAAAACTACAATGAGATACCACCTTACAACCATTGGACTGGTGGCTGTTAAAAAGAGAGGACTATCAGTGTTGGAAAGGGTGTGGAGGAATGGGAACCCCATCCATTGCTGGTGGGAATGTAGAAGGATCCAACCATTGTGGAGGATGGTTTGATGGTTCCTCCAAAAACTAGCTATATTATGATCCAGCAGTTCCACTGCTGGAAATATACCCAGAAGAACTGAAAACAAGGACACCATCCGATATAGGCACAGCAATGTTCATAGTAGCATTATTCACTACTGCCAAAACTTAGAATCAACCCAAATGCCCATCAACAGAAGAGTGAATAAACAAAATGTGGTATACACACTATGGAATACTACTCAGCTGTAAGAAGGAATATGATACTAACACATGGGTTAACATGGTTGAATCTTGAGGACCTTATGTTGAGTGAAACAAGTCAGGATTCAAGGACAAATACTACATGACCTCTCTGATATATACTGAGCAAATCAAGCTGTCTCAGAGAGATATAGACTGGACCATAGGCTTACAGGAAATAGGGGGGGAGAGGAAGGTTGTAGGCCAACGCCCACTTGGGCAAAATCTATGACAAGGTGGAGATAAGTACTTGTGCAGTGAAGGAATAAGATGGAGTATAGGGATAGTATTGGGTTGGGATTCACAAGCTTGAGGGAGGCTAGGGTTGGGAGGATGGGTCAGATGGTCCATGGAATTTGGAAGAAGGTTGGGAGGAGCAGGTGAACATGAGGGATTGTCAGGTACATGGTTGAAACTATAATGTTGAGAAAACTCTTTAGAAAATTTAATAAGGAAGGGTTACTGGTTTAAGATACTTGATGGGGGGTATCTGGCACAGGGTGCTCCTAGGGCAGACTTCTAGGGAGTGTGTGAGTGTTCATTTGTCATAGTGTGTTATATCAGTGGGTCGAGACACATACAATGAGTGGGAAGGCATTGTACCCCCATCCTGAGGAGGCCTGATGTTATCAAACAGAGGGAAGTGTGTCTCTCGTGAGTATGGGTGACTCCCTGTGGTAGGAGAGACTTGTGTGTCAAGCCCTCAGCATTGTTGCATCTATGGATCTTGTTCTTGGAGCAGTGCAACTTGGGTGTCAATGTGGGCTCTGAAGGGAGGAAGAGATTGGAATAGAATAGCCAGAAGAGGATGTAACTGGGGCAATGGAAGTGTTATGCATGAATATGCAATGATGGATACAGGCCATGTCCAATTTCAACAAAAATGTATAAAAATGTATAGTCTAAAATGTAAACCATAATGTAAAACATAACATAACCATGGTTAGTAGCTGTGTTTCCTTATTTGTACATCAGTTGTGGCAAATGTAACATCCACATGTCAAAAGGTCTTTGCTGGGGAATGGGGAAAACGGGAGGGTGCTGGGTATACGGGAGTCCCCTATATTCTATATGTGCTTACTGTTACTTAAAACTATTTTTGAGAGAAGTGGATGTGGCTCAAATGATAGCGTGCCTGTCTACCATATGGAGGGGCCAGGGTTTGATCCCCAGGGCCTCCTAACCTGTGTGGTAAGCTGGCCCATGCGCAGTGCTGCTGTGCATAAAGAGTGCCGCACCATGCAGGGGTGCCCCTGTGAAGGGGTGCCCCATGCACAAGAAGTGCACCCGGCAAGGAGAACTGCCACGCATGAAAAAAGCGTAGCCATCCCTGGAGTGCTGCCACGTACATGGAGAGCTGATGCAGCAAGATGATGCAACAAAAAAGAGATGCAGTTTCCCAGTGCCACCAGATAACACAAGTGGATGCAGAAGAACACAGCAAATGGATGGTCACAGAGAGCAGAAAACGGCGAGGAATGGGACAGAAATAAATAAAATCAATAAATCTTTTTTTAAAAGTTCTGAAGATATTATATAAAGCTAAGATAAAAATTAAAAAGATGTAAGACACTGAGGAAGAAATGGATGAGATTGCCTTGCCTCTGTACATACAGGACAATGGCTATTATAGTAATGAAAGGCACAACCTCAAAAAATTTTATGACATTTTTCATTTTTTAATATTCCAATTTATTTTTTACTTATTTTAATTTTTCTCAATTATTATGTATTTTACTTCTAATCTTTAAACCTATCATTACTATTTCATTTTCCTATTAACACAAATTGGTAATATATTAGGCTTCATTTCTGAAAAAATTTTGGATCACAGAGTTTTGGATCAACTATGGCAGGGAAGGAGCATTGGAGTGGGGTGTCATTGAATTGGGATGCATGGGTAGGAGGGAGTTCACTTAGGCATACATATAGGGTATATAGATATGTTCAGATTTTTGTTGGGTGTTGAAATAGTGGGGTAGAGTTTCATACAACAGTTGAGGGAATGCTGAGTTTCCATCCTGGGGAGCTCTGTCGTATTCCCAATGCAAGAGCAACAATCCCCCAAGTGCAAGGGCAAAGACCAATGAAGAAGGATGGTGTAGTGATGGGTCCTTGATACTGACAACTATGCTTATGAGCCTGTGCATTTCAAATTTCAATTTGGCCTAGAGCTGCATGATGCCTAAGAGTTACCTCCTGAGAGGCTTCATGTGGCTCAAATGTGGCCACTCTCTAAGCCAAACTCAGCATTTAAATGCATTACCTTCTCCCCAGTGTGGGACATGACTCCCAGGGATGAGCCTCACTGGGACCAAGGGATTACTACCAAGCACCACCTGGAGATGCAACTAGAAAAAGACCTTGAATAAAAGGGGAAAATTGTAAAGACAAATGACTTTATATGGCTAAAAGACTCCAAAATAAGTCAGGAGGTCATTGGAGGCATCCTGCTTATGCATATCTCAGCAGGACCTCAGAGCAAGCCAAAGTAGATAAAGCCCCAGGTAGTGGTGCTCTTGAGGGGTATGGAGACACCAGGTCATACACTCATGGCTGATGACTCTGGAGTAGTTCAGTGCCTTGCCAGTGGACCCTACATCAGAATTTGTGCTCCTGAGTGTAATGGAGTTAGACTCAGATGTGACTTCTCTACACATGCCTCTTCTGTTACTTTTACTGAACCTGCGGTTGGCAATGGGGTTGGTGAATGCCCAGGAGACTTGAATCTCTGGACTTTCTATGTACCAGCTGGGCCCTGAGCCTCAGAAGAGTTGTAAAACTTACTCTCCAGTTTGTTGGACTTACCTAGGTCAGCTAACAAGGAGGTGAGGATGATCAACCACCACACCAAGGAACTGAGAGACTCTACAGCTGCAATCAGGAGAATCCCATCGATCAGCCATGTTGGGGATCTAAGCCCCCTCTCAATTTGCATGTGGAGTGGGCATCACCATCCCAGGGTCCTGAGGATGGAAGAATAAAATAAGGATTAGAGTGGATTTACTGGTATTCTAATATAGAATTATTGTGACTCTAGCAATGGGAGAAACTATATCATTGATGTGGAGACAGTGGCCACGGTTTTTGCTGAGGGGAGGGAGAGGGTAGAAGAGGTGTGATATGGGGGCATTTTTGGAACTTGGAGCTGTTCTGAATGATATTGCAGGCACAGATGCAGGATATTATATATCATGCCGTAAACCATTGAATGAAGTGGGAGAAAGTATAATCCACAATGTAAACTATAATCTATGCTTTGTAGCAGTGCTCCAAAATGTACTCTTCAAATGGAATGAATGTGTCACACTAATGAAAGAAGTTGCTGATATGTGAGGAGTAGGGGGAATGACGTATATAGAAACCTTTCATAATTTTTAATGTAACATTTTATGTGATGTATGTATCTTTAAAAATAAATAAATAAAATGGTAAGAAAAAAAGAATCCACTTTGCAGCAAATATTAAAGGAAGTCTTAGAGCCTGAAAGACAAAGACAAGAGAGTGGCATGCAGCAGAGTATAGAAGAAAGAGTAGCAGAAAGAATAATCAAAAGAGTTAAAAAATAGATGAAAATATGATATGACACATGAAAACTGAAGAGTAAAATGGTGGAAATAAATAATGCATTTACATTAATATCATTGAATGTGAGTGGATTAAACTCCCCAATTAAAAGGTGTTGGTTGACAAAATGGATAAAAATATATAAACCATCCATGTTCTGCTTACAAGAGACTCACCTTAGACCCGGGGACAAAAACTGCCTGAAATCGAAAGGTTGGAAGAAGATACTCCATGCAAATTGTAACCAAAAAAGATCAGGATTGGCTCTACTAATATCAGACAAAACAGACTTTAAATGCAAAAGAGTTATAAGAGATACAGAAGTCCATTAAACATTACTAAAAGATATGTCTTCATAAATATCTAGGCACCTAGCCAGGGTGTCCCAAAATATATGACAGAAACTCTGGCAACCTGAAGGAAGAAACAGATATCTTTACAATAATCACTGGAGACTTCAACACACCACTCACATCATTAGATAGAACAACTAGACAGAAGATCAACAAGGAAACAGAAAATTTCAACAATAAGATTATCGCATTAGGCCTAACAGACATATACAGAATGTTGCATCCAAGCTCAGTGGGTTATACATTCTTCTCAAGGGACCATGAATTACTTTCCAGTGTAGACCACCATGTTAGGGCCCAAAGCAGCTCTAAATAAGTAAAAACATTGAAATTATACAAAGCAACTTCCCATATCATAATGGAATGAAACTAGAAATCAAAGATAGATAGGACTGATGTAAATTCTCAAACACGTGGAGACTAAATATCATGCTCTTAAATAATCTGTGTGTTAAAGAAGCAATTGCCAGGAAAATCAATAAATATATTGAGACAAATGAAAATGAGAACACAACTTAAACAACTTATGGGATGCAGCACAGGTGGTCTTGAGAGGGTAATTTATAGTCCTAAATGACTATACTAAAAAAGAAGAAAGAGTTAAAACCAAAGATTTATCTGAGGGAGTGGATGTGGCTCAAGTGGTTTAGCTCCTGCATCCCACAGGGAGGCCCTGGGTTCAGTTCCCAGTGACTCCTGAAAAAAAAAAGAAAAGAAAAGAAAACAAGCAAACAATTGAAAAAAACAACTCTGGGAAGCCAATTGGGTTCAGTGACTGAGCCCAGCTCTCAGTGTCCATTCACTGTGTGTTCTTCTGTGTCTGTTTGTGTTGTCATTAGGTCACTGTGGGAATTGATCTTGGGACCTTCTGGAATGAGATAGTGGCAATCATTCTCTTGCATCACCTCAGGTCCCTGATTGTTTCATCTCTTATTATGTCTCCTCTGTGTCTTGTTTTGTTGCATCATCTTGCTGCACCAGCTCTCTGAGTGGACTAGCACTCCTGCACTGTGTCACATTCTGTGTGGGGCAACATTCCTGTGCAGGGTAGTACTCTGTGCAGGCCAGCACTCTGTGCAGTCCAGGACTCCATGTGGGCCTGCACTCAACATGGGCCCGCACTCTGCATGGGCCACCTTGTCACATGGGCCAGCCTGCCTTCACCAGGAGGACCTGGGCATCAAACTCTGAATGTCCTATATAGTAGATGGAAGCAAAATTGCTTGAGCCATGTCTGCTTCCCCCTTTAGTATTTCTTGAAGGGCAGGTTGCTTATTAGCATCCTCTCTTAGTTTCTGTTTATCTGTGAATATTTTGAAATCTCCATCGTAATTGAACGCCAGCTTTTCTGGATAGCATATTCTTGGGTGGAAATTTTTTTCTCTTTGGCCCTTGACTATGTCATAGCACACCTTTTTGCCTGCATGATTTCAGATGAGAAATCAGCACTTAATCTTGTTGAGTTTCCCTTGTATGAGATGGTTCTCTTCTCCTGCTGCCTTCGGTATTTTCTCTCTGTCTTAAGCTTTGGATAATTTGACAATTATATGTCTTGAAATAGGCCTGTTCAGTTTATAATGTTTGGGGTGCACTCTGCTTCCTGGACATATACATACAACTCCCTCAATAGGTTTGGGACGTTTTCAGCATTATTTACTACAGTACCCCTTCTGTCCCCTTTCTCTTCTCTTCTTCTGGGATGCCTACAATGCATATTTTTCACATTTTTCATTGTCACTCTAAACCCAAAACTCAGCTGCACTTTTTCTATCTTTCTATGTCTCAATTTTACTAGCCATTTGATTTGAAATTTACCATCTTCCACATCACTAATTCTTTCCTCTGCCTGTCCCAACTCCCCTGTTATTTGCTGAGTGTGTATTTTTGATTTCTTGGATTGTGCCATTCACCACCATCATATCTGTTATCTTTTTGTGTGTTTACAATTTCTTCAGTATGCTCTCCAAGTGTTTTCTTAATATCTTTAATCTCTTCCTTCACTTCACTGAGTTCATCCATGATCCTAGTTTGGGGAGCTTTGATTAGTTGTTTGATGTTCTGTTACTCTTCCTGATTTTAATTTGTTTATTGGACTGGGCCATGTCTTCATAATTATTGGTATGGTCTGTGTCTGTAATTTTTAGTTGTTGTTTGGTCATCATTTTATCTTGATGGGTTTGTTCAGTTGATTAGCTTCTCTGTGTAGACTCTGGTATTATTTAGTTGCTGTTGTGTGTGTGTGTGTTACGTTTTCTCTTTAACACTTTGTTCTTCTTCTATTTCCTTGATGTTGTCTAAGGTCCCTTGAAGGAAACAGATTAGGGCCAGGGAAAGTAAAATATGTAAGAAAAGACAAAGTATAATAGTAATAGTGATAGTAAAGTTTAGAAGAAGAACCATATAGGACCTAGGAGAATGAATATTAAACTTGTGCAAGCAGTGTAGAGGTATAGGAATAAAAAACTGGAGCACATATAATGAAATGGGAAACTTAATATAGAGAAGAATATAGTATGAATTAAAAGCCCAGCATGATGAGGAGAGAGGGAACTAGAAAAGAATAGAAAAAACAAAGTGTTAATAAAAGATAAAAAACAGAAGTGTTAGAAATAAAAAGCCAGAAAAATTGGGGGCTACACAAGGTCAGGTTGAATGTAAGAGCAACAACAGAAGGTGGAAGATAGAAAGATGTAGGAAGGAAAAGAGAGTGTTGGTAGCCAAAATCAGTACATACAGAAAAAAGGAAATGAAGGAAGAGGAAACACAGCAAGCAAGAAACAAGCTGGCAGCACCTAATTAAAAAGGAGGGATGGGGATGAAGAGGAAGGAAGGACAAGAAAAGAAAAATGACAAACTCACAAGCAAGGAGTCAACCAAACACTAAGAAAAAACGGACTTCTCTCTTAAGCCAATGTGGAGCTTGTCAGGCTGCTGGTGTCAATAAGTTACCTTGTAGCCTTCTCCTGGCAGATTTTGCAGTGGGTTTTAGTGAGTGAACTAAGTTATATAACAAAAAAATTTTTTCAGTGAAAAACAACCGACTGTAGGGAAGATAATACAAGGATAATGTCTATGTTTTCCCTGTCCTAAAGTATCAACTAGATGTTTAAAATCCCAGTGGGTCACTACTCTAAGAGGAGCTAAGGGTCAAACTACAGACCTTGTATACCCAAGGCTGAAACTCCTCCACTGATCTAAACTTTCTTGTTGGGTTCATTAGCTCTTCACAAAGAATCCCTTTCTCTGGGGCAGGATTGATTCTGCTATTGGGTAAACTGCTGACTAGTAATCTGTCCTCCCTCCTTCCCCCCTCCAATTTTTTTTTCTAACTGATTTTTCTCCCAGGACAGCAGGAAACAGTAGCCTGTGAGAGTTCCCTTTTGAAATTCAAATGTGACCCTGGTGAATTAATTCACCACAGAAGAAAACGACTCTCAGTCTCTTTGAGAGAGCACCCACACCTGGCCAGGAACCCTGAATATGTCTTGGAAGCCTTTTAAGCACTTTCTGCTGTCCCCCTGTCTTAGGTGAGTTGCATAGGACTAGTTAATTGATGATTCCACCTTTGCCCAGACCAATTTTCCCTATCTGAGGAAGTTTAGGTAAATCAGGCTGCCTCATCAGATTCACCTCTCCCCTCTTCCTGGTTTCTCCTCAAGCCAGCTAGTATGCTCCTCAAAGCTGAAAAAAGAGGGTCCAGACAATTGAACCTGCACTTGGGGGACCCCTCTCCACCCTTCAGCAAAACCCTCCCACTTTTGGAGTTTGTGTCCTCCAGCTGGGTGACTGGCAAGAGTCAGGGAACACCATGGTCTCCTGCCCTGAGGGAGGGGCTCAGCCATCCCACAGCTCCAGCCTCCACAGCTCCAGCCTCAAGCATAAGAAACTCATGGTTTTACCTTGCACAAACACTCTTTTTGTTGGGGCTTCTTCAGATTGATGCCCTGAAACCTCTGCATTGTGGGTTCCCAAACAGTTCACTCAGGCAGGATTTTGTCCCACTCAGCCATTTGTTTTGTAGGAAAGATGATGTGGGTGCACTTAGTCTGATGCCATCTTGCCTTCCTCCTCCATTTTGCTTTTCTTAACTTTTTAAATTAAAGTTATAATAGATAATATAGAAAGTTACATTACAAAAAAAAACATAAGAGGCTCCCATAAAACCTCTTGTAAATTCATTTTTTTGAAGATGCATACATCACAGATAAGGTTATATTATAAAAAACATAAGAGGTTCCCATATACCCCCCACTCCCCCACCCCACTCCTCCCACACCAACAACTTCCCCCATCATTGTGGCACACTCATCGCACTCAGTGAATACATTTTTGGAGCACTGCTGAACCACATGGATAATAGTTTATCCAGTCGTTCACATTCTTCCCCAGCATATTTAGTGGGTTATGGAAGGATATGTAATGTCCAGCATCTGGCCCTGCAATATCATTTAGGAGAACTCCAAGTCCCAAAAATTCCCCCGCATCATGTCTCTTCTTCCTTCTCCTGGTCCTCAGCAACTACTGTGGCCACTTTCTCCATGTCAATGATACAATTTCTTATGTTACTAGTCACAATAGTTTTATAGTAGAATATCAGTAAGTCCACTCTAATCCATATTTTATTCCTCCATTCTGTGGACCCTGGGATGGTAATGTTCATGCCACCTCTAGATCAAGAGGGGCTTAGATTCCACCTGGATGATGGATGCAATTCTCCTGCTTCCAGTTGTAGGCACTCTTGGTTCTTATGAGCAGTCTTCTCTCTTCCTCTGTTTGTTTGTTTAAAATTGATGTAAAATTTAAATACAGTTAAATATATTGATCTTAACTGAGTGATGTCAAATTTTTCAAACCTTTTATCACCTTTCTCTACAGTATCTAATTACCCTATCAAGATATGAATCATTTCCAATAATCTGGAAAAATAATCCCTATTCACTTCAATCAATAACCACCTCCCTGCCACATCTTGAAATTCATAAAAATGAAATAAATTGGAATTAACATTTTGGTGCCTGCATCCTTTGCTCACAATATTGTTTTGAGATTCATTCTTGTTGTTTGGTGTATTGGCAGTTCCCTCATTTTTTATCATTTACTCCTTTGAAACTGAATGACCGTATTACAAAATATTCATTCACATTCCTCTTGGTGGATGACTGTGTCCTTCAAGTTTGGGTTATAAGCTAAAAATATTATGAGTATCCATTATATAAGGACATGTTTTCCTTTCCTCTGAGTGATAGAAAAGGAAAGCTCAATCCTAAAGGATGCTTTGCATCCCACTAATTGCTTCATCAGCTGCTTTTGGCACAGTTGGTTCCTCTGTGCTTCTTAAAGCGCTCCCATCACTTATTCCTGGTTCACCACATTCTCCTTTTTCTTTTATCATCTTGACTGTCTTGGCTTTCCCTGTCTGTTATTTAGAAGATATACATTATTTTTATATTCTTTTAGTAGTTATATATGAAAAGACAACATTTTTCATTGCCTTATCAAATCTAATGTTAACATAATCTGTTATGCATTTCCAGGATGATATATCATTTTACTTAGAGAACTCATAAGATTTACTGAAAAATCATGCATAATTTTCCCAATATAATCACCCATATACACACTGCTTCCCTACTATCAGCACTGTGTGTTTGTGTGGGAACTTTGATGATTTGTTCAGTGGAGTTTTTTTGCCCATTTTTAATTGGGTCATTTGTTGCTTTAGTGTTGAGCTGTAGAATCTATTTATAAATCATGGATAGTAAACCCTATCAGATTTGTGACATCCAAATACTTTCTCCCTTTAAGCCAGCTCCTTTTCACCCTTTCAGACCTTACCTTAACATTACCCTTACATTACCTTACCTTACCTTAACATTAACATACCTTAACATTAACATACCTTAAACATTAACTGAAAATGATAAAAGACCTAAAGAAAAGTGCCAGGACCATTCAACTTACAGAAGACAATGTCAGGAAGTTGCCTTAGACCTTGGGCAGAGCAAAGGTTTCTTATGTACAATGGAAGCACTTGCCATGAAAGAAAAAAAATAAATGGAAACTCCTCACAATCAAATCATTTGTGCTTGAAAAGACTGGTCAAGAAAGCAGCCTACACAATGGAAAAAGATACTTATAAGCCATATACCTAATAAGGGCTTACTCTCCAAAATATATAAAGCAAAACCACAACTCAAGAATGAAAAGACAAACAAAATGGCAAAATGGGCAAAAGACTTAAGACATTTTTCCAAAGAGCAAGCACAAATGAGTTAAAAGCACATGAAAAGGTGCTTTCCACAGCTAGCTATTAGGGAAATGGAAATCAAACCACAATGAGATATCATAACACACCTACTACAATGGCCACTATGAAAAAACAACCAGAAAACTGCAATTGTGGGAAAGGATGTGGAGAAGGAGGAACAGTCATTCACTGCTGGTGGCAATGGAAAATGGGGTAGCCACTGTGGAAAACAGTTTAGCATTTCCTAGGAAGCTAAACATGGAATTGGTATATGATCTGGCAATCACGCTACTAGGTTCATACTCAGGGGAACTGAAAGATGGAAGGTGAATAGACCTTTGCTCACCAATATTCATAAGTGTCCATCAACCAATGAATGGATGAGTGAAATGTGATATATACATAGAAAGGAAACCATCTTCGATGTAAGAAAGAAGGAAGACCTTCTTTATGTCACATTATGGACTTTTAAAAATAATCCGTGCACAGAAAGACAAATATATTGTGATTTCACTAATATCCACTAATTACAAAAGCTAACTCATAGGGTAATAATCTATAAAATAGGTTACCCAGAGATGGAAGCCGTGTGAAAATGGGGAGCTGACACTTACTTCGTGAAGAATTTTTCATTATGTTGATTGCAAATGTTTGGAAATGGGTAGACGTGATGTCACATATTATTGTGAGAATAATTTAATTGACAGCAGTGAATTATGTGAGTAAATGTGTTTAAAGGGGGAGTTTTGGGTCATGTATGGTAATAGAAGGAAAGCTATAGGATAAAACGTATATAGCACAATGAACCATCTAGTGGATGGTGACTATGGTTAATAGTAGAAATACAAGAAATGCACATTATTACAAGTACTAACAATAGGGTGGAATATGGGGGAAAGATAAGTATGCAAACTAAGGGTACAATTGTCAGCAGTGTTTCTCCTGGCACTCTGGCTCCCATGGTGAAAACGGGCTTCCTTATCCCACTGAGCTATTACTTCTGAGGAGACACTAAGGATTGAACCTTTCATTCCAAAGTGGTGAACCTGTAATAACATTTACAAACTCGAACTCTCTTCATAAGGGATGAATGACTTAATACTAATAATAAGTCTAACTTTGAATTTCTTCTCAGGATTCCCTTAATCCTCTCAGGCTAAGTTACAAACAGGCCCTATGAATCCATTCTGATTGGATGGGCTGAGAAATTCTAGCTTAAGCATTTTGGTCTCCTGGCTTGGAGACTGGGGTGGAATAAGAAGGTATTCAATGTGAAATAGGGTAAAAATTCTCAGAATGACTTTCCAAAGTGTGAGGATTTGGCAGGTTACCCCAACAGTGAGGATCACATGGTTCTGAAGTCAGATCTCCAGAAATAAAAGCCGAATCCCAGGCATAGAGAGTATCCCAGATAATACCGTGGTTGGCATGAACTTTTATGAGCCAAAGGAGAAGCACAGTCCTTGCTTCCTCTACCATGAATATGTGCAATGGATCAGGCCAGTTCCTGAGCTCTCTTCAGGGCTTCATGTCTAGCATCATTATATATGACTAGAATTATTATCTTAGTGATGTCATCTGTCTCCATGGGAGAGGAGCTCCTTGCTACTCCCTCAGCTTTCCTTGGGGGTGTGTCATTTAAATGGAAAGCAGGAGTGCCAGATGGGAATGGGATGGGGAATGTAGATTTTGTGATGTTATCCAAGAGGGATTTCTTCCTGCTTATACAATTCATGCTGCAGCACTCTTGTATGGGAATAAAAACTCCTCCATGTAAAGATATAACTTTTAAATTTTTATTCTTTATTATTTTCAAATAGACCATTGAATTTTGTAAAATTCTTTGTAAGTATATTATTTGCCTTCTTCCCAAGAAAGATGATAATCTCATTTTTATTTTACATCTATTAAAATTTTAAAATTTACATCTATTAAGTTTTACTTATAACTTAGGTTTCTTGGCAATGTACTCTTGGAAGTTATAATGCTTTTTTCATTAAAAAAACTCATGACAACTGCAAATATGATCAACTTACAATTACATATGTAATACATATTATAAAGATAAGAATAAAAGAAGGTTTATACTTATAAGATCAACACAAAAATTGTAACATAAATATAAGAACAGATTAATAAATAATGAATATATACATAAGTCTCAAGTATGTGAACAATTTTGTCAGTCATAGTATTTTCTTTCATGTTGAGTTTTTGTCAAGAGAAAGTCCCATAATTCTGGCGTGTTCCTCCAGTTGAAACTCTGTGTGATTGAAGGAGGAATTGACTATGGAGGAAATCACTTGGATATCCAGAAGGTGAAAGTAGAAGATCTCAAGCCCATGAAGCAAGTTCTGTTGATCCACTGCTCTCAAAAACTCTCCGATGCAAGAATTGGAGAGGGTCATTCCTGCCTGGTGGCTCTGTAGGCCTGAGGGGAGCAGAAGTTCAGTGCTGCTTTAAGACTGACCCAAGCCCACTGCTGCAGGAGGGACCATCAGGGAGGGGAAGGGATTCCAAACACACTGAGTATGGAAAAGCGCCTGGTCCTGCGGTGGTCCTTATGATGTCTTCTTGTGCCGTCAATGTTTTCAGCATCTTCTTCATCTCATCTTCTTGTTTGGAACATCTGGATCTCTCTTCCTGTAGTTCTAGGACCACTGAAGTTAATTCCTCCATCAACACTGCTGTTGTTCCCTTAGCCTTTCTGTAGGTGTCAGTAAGGCTGGGTATTTTTAGTCACATTTTCTAGCCTAGCTTCCCCTAAAGATGACTTAGTCTCTACATACCTCCTGTTAACAGCACTCATCTTATCAAGAAGTTGACATTTCTTGACTATCAGTGTAGCTAGTGTGTCCGCAAGCTGTTTTTCATGTTTTATATAAAGTTGGCTTCTAACAGACTGCTCAAGTCTAAACAAGAGGAGACACACCAGAAGGCTGGAGAAAGATTGAAATGCCCCCGAGTGCCCCAGGAGGCTGTGGAATGTGAGGTGTGGAGTAGTGCCATTGCACTCCATCACCACCTCTCAAAGTTTCCCAAGGATCTTCCAATAGACAAGCTCTACAGGTGCTGCTGGCCCTCCGTGGCACTGATGCGACCAAAGGACTCTACCCAGTAACCCTGTATCCACAACAAACCCCAGAGAACTCCCTAACTTTCTGCCTGGAACCCACAAGCAACTGACAGCCTGGCTGCTCATCAGTGAGGTGGTCAGTGGGGGAAAGATACTGAAAATAAAATGTGCTTTTCTCCATTGTACTCTTATGAGCCATCTTCTCTCTCTCTCTTATTGCTTGTTTCAAAGTGATGTAAAATTTATATGTATTGTTAACTGTTTTTCTCTTAACTGAATGACATCAAAATTTTCAAACCTTTCATCTCCTTCACCTACAGTATCCACCTGCCCTATCAAGATATGAATCATTTCCAAGGATCTGGAAAATAATCCCTATACATGTCAATCAATCACCACCTCCCAACATATTCACTCTCGTTCTTATTTTCTATCCTCTTAACATTTGTTTTGCTACATCTTGAAATTCATAATAATGAAACAAACTGGAATTTACATTTTGGTGCCTGCATCGTTTGCTCAAAATAACTGTTTGAGGTTCATTCTTGTTGTTTGGTGGATCAATAGTTCCCTGTTTGTTTTTTTCATTGAATCCTTTTAAATTAAATGGCTATTACAAAATTCTTGTTCCTTTTGGTGTGGATATTTGGACCTTTCAAGTTTAGGGTATTATGACCTAGAGGTATTATAGGTATCCTTCATATAAGGACATGTTTTCCTCTCTTCTGGGTGATAGAAAAGGAAAGTTTACTCCCAAAAGATCCTTCACATCGCACTAATTGCTGCATCAGCTGCATTTGGCACAGTTGTTCCTCTAAAATTCCTCAAGGGCTCCCCTCACTTATTTCTGTTTCACCACATTCTCCTTTTTCTTTTTATCATCTGGACTCTCTAGTCCTTCCATGTCTGTCTCCTCTGCTGGTGTGTGTTTTCTTCCAAAAATTCCTCAGCTTTAGTTTTGTTTTCCCCCAGGGCTCTGTACTTGGACCTCTTTCCTTCTTCAGAAATCGGTTCACTTGCTGGTCATGTGATCTCGGCCTTAAGTTCCATCTATCCTGGCATGAGTATTAACCCTTTTTATTTAACCCAATTTTTCCATACAGTCCAGATTTACACAGAGTTGTATCCAGGACATTCCACTTTTGTGTGTAATGTGCCAATGCCAAACTCTAGACTTCTTCCCCAAACTCCTCCTTCTTGGTCTCTTTTCCATAGTCAGCATTTCCCTCCTGATAAGTGATCAGGCCAAAGCTTTGTGGCCTTTTTTTACTTTTCTCTTTCCATGTGACTTCCATCCTTCACTTCCTGTGTTCATCCGGTGCCTTCTCCTTTGCCTCCTCTTTCTCTCTTGTTTGAGCCTCCTTCTTTGCTGACAGGATGACCATGGTTGCCTCCTACATATCCTTCTCCTGCCTCAGCCCTTCAGTTCCTTAAGTTCATGAAAAGTGTATTTTTCTCTTTGCCATGATTTATATAGATGGCTTATGGAAAAGTGTGCATTAAGTCAAGTATATTATTCATGATAATGAAGTAGTCTCTTATCCTTGTTGATAATTTTTCTTCTATTCCATCCCTTGCTGAGAGAGTCATCCCTGAATCTCCTATTGGGATTTGGGTTTGGCTGTTACTTGGCTCTTACATGCTGTAATTCTGTCAATTTGCAAAAGCTTGCAAATAGGTGTACTTCAATTTTAATTTGCTATTTTTTTCTTGGAATTTAAACCTTGTAATGATATGATAAGTCCCTACAATTCTGTTACTTTTTCCTTAATGATTGTGTATTTGCTGTTGCCATACTGACACAAGATTTACTTATATTTGTGTTTATCTGTGATTATGTAAAATCCATATTTTACTGCCAAACATGCTGTTGATGTTTGATTTTTTCCAGAAGGTACCTGGGATTCAACATGGGAAGCAGGTGCTCAACAACTTGCATTACATCTGCTCCCCCTTAGATGGGTTTTGTTTTTTTACATATGGAATTTTTTTTTCATTTATTTGTCTCCCTTTCCTGTCCCCCACCCCCTAGTTGTCTGTTCTCTGTGTCCATTCTCTGTGTATTCTTCTGTGTCTGCTTCTATCCTTGTCAATGGCATGGGAAATCTGTATCTCTTTTTGTTGTGTCATCTTACTGCATCAGCTCTCCATGTGTGTGGTGCCATTCCTGGGCAGGCTGTGCTTTTCTCTTCTCTCATGGGGTGGCTCTCTTATGGGGTGCACTCCTTCAGCATGGGGCTCCCCTATGTGGGGGACACCCCTGCATGGCACAGCACTCCTTGGGGCATCAGCCAGGTGGGCACGGGCCATCTCACCACAAAGGTCAGGAGGGTCTCCTTTTTAAAATGAAACACATAGAGTTCTTAAAATATCCTTTTGAAAATTTTGACTAGGTGGAACACTTATATGACTATAATTACTTTTCGAGTTTAAATTTATTCTTCCTTCATTATAAGTTTTCTGATTCTCACTGTTCAATATTATTGTTTTTCTCCTGACTATCTTCTTTGGAATCATAGTCTTTATTCAATCTTATCTTTTCTATTTCTTTAGAAGATATACACTATTTTTATATTCTTTTAGTAGTTATGTATGAAAGACATTTTTCTTTGCCTTCTCAGATTTAAAGTTAACATAATTTGCTTTCTATTTCCAGATAACTCATCATTTTAACTAGAAATGATTTAAGGTTTACTTAAGAGTCATTCAGGAAATACAACACTCTAATGTAACCACCCATGTCCACTGCTTCCCTATTATGAACACTGTGCATGTGTGTGGAAACTTTGATCATTTGTTCAAAAAGTCTGTTGCTCATTTTTAAATTGTGTCATTTGTTGTTTAAGTGTTAAGTTGTAGAATCTCTTTATAGATCATGGATATGAAGCGCTGTTCAGACCTGTGATTTCCAAGTATTTCTTCCCAATAACCAGCTGCTTTGCCACCATTTCAGACCTTACCCTTACCTCATACTTAAAAAAAAAATTAACCAAAAATGGTCAGTGATAAAAAGATAAGAACCAGGAGCATAAAACTCATAGAAAAAATGTGGGGAAGAATCTTCAGACATTGCACTTGGCAACTTTTTTACAATTTACACTCAAAGACTTACAATGAAGGAAAAAGAGATAAATGGAACCTCCTCTCAATAAAATCATTTCTGTCTAAAGAACCTGGTCAAGAAAGCAGCCTACATAATGGATCAAAAGTGCTTTCCACCACTACCCCATTAGAGAAATTCAAATCAAACCATAACGAGATTTCATATCACACTTACTAGAATGGGCAGTGTAAAAAACAACCAGAAAGCTTGCAATTATTGGATAGGATGTGGAGGAAGACAAATGGTCATACACTTCTTATGCAATGTGAAATGGGGTAGCCACTATGGAAGATACTTTAGCAGTTCCTCAGAAAGCTAAGGATAGACTTGTTATATGATTGAGCAATCATGCTACTGGGTTCATAATCAGAGGAACTGAAAGACAGTACACGAACAGACATTTGCTCACCGATGTTCATAGTGGCTTTATTCACAGTTACCAAAGGGTGGAGACAAGTGTCTGTCAACTGATGAATGGATAAACAAAATGTGATATATATATATATATATATATATATATATATATATATATATATAAATGAAATTTGGATGTAAGAAAGAATAAAGACCATATTCATGTCACATTATGGAGTTTTGTGAAATAAGCCAGGCACAAAAAGAAAAATAAAATATGATTTCACACATATCAACTAATTACAAAACACTAGCTTACAGGGTTATAATCTACACTATAGGTTACCTGGAGGTGGAAGGAGTGTAAAAATGGGGAACTAACACTTAATTTTGCAGAATTTTTCATCAGTTTGATTGTAAATCTTTGGAAGTGGATAGAGGTGATGGGAGCACATTACTGTTAGTGTAATTGACAGCACTGAATTACACGTATATATGTGTTTAAAGGGGAAGTTTTTGGTCATGTGTATCACTAGAAGGAAAGCTAGAGGACAGAACATGGGTATAACACAGTGAACCATATGTGGAGGATGACTGTGGTTAATAGTACAAATATACGAATGTTCTTTCAGGAGATATAGCGAATGCACATCACTATTACAGGTACTAACAATAGGGTGGAGTAGGGGGAAATAGAACTAATGAAGACTACAGGCTTTACTTAGCAGTAATGTTTTAATATTGTTCCTCCATCGCACTAGAGGTAGCACACCAATGCAAAGAGTCAAAAAGAGTGGGCGATATGGGACTGTTATATTTTTCATGAGTTTATGTAAACCTAGAACACCTCTAATTAGAAAATCACCAAAATAAAAACCATTTTCCTATGTGAAGAAAACCAGACACAAAGTACTACAAATGGTAGAGGTCTTTTCTGTTTAAAACATAGTCAATAAACCTATAGATACAGAATGGTTATTAATGGTTATGTAGGGCAGGGGAAGGACAAGGGAATTGAGAGGTAGCTGCTGTTGGTTATGGGGTTTTCCATTCCAAATTATGGAAATGTCTTAAAATTGATTGTGGTGATGGTTCCACAACACTGATTATATTGAGAGCCATTGGTTGCACACTTTGGATTGACTCTGTGATAATATCTCAGTAAAATTGCTATAAAAACCTAGACTCCATCAAGCCACAGAAATACACTAAAAGACACAGACCCCACCTAAACACAGAGTTTCTTAGACAGGTGTATACCCCCAATAGCCAAGTGTAAGTTAGCAACCGGGAACCTGGATATTTGCGGAGATTTGTAGTAGGAAATATGGAGATTAAACATGCATACTAAAAAAGGGAGTGATGAAAAGAGAAAATATTATAGAAAACTTTGGGAAAAATATATTATTGTCAACAGTGAGATAAGGGAATATGGGTTATAAATGAAAGTATATGCATATATAAATTCATATGTACATATTTTATGTACATATACATGTCCATGTCCATATGTATGTAGTGGTTACTGCATGCACCATTACATGTTCAACCTCACCAACAGCCCTTTGCCATTCATGGCATGGCTCTCCTGAAAACTAGCAGAAGGGGGAGCCCCTACACCCACCTCAGCAGGACTTGCTACAGAAACATCATATTTTCTGATCCCTAGAAAGGGCAGCATGAAAGCAACTGTGACAGTTTGAAGCTATCTGTGGATCTCAGAACAGGTCATGTCCATGCAGTTAATCCCTTCCTGTGCATTGGAGGTGGCAACTCTATTAAATTACACCTGTTCAGGTTCTTTAATTAGATAGCAAGAGACAGGGTGGACCTTAATCCTCCTATTTGACTCTTTTTTAAATGGTGTAATAAAAGCATCGGAAATGCAGAAAAAAGTTGCAGATAAACCCCAAGAACCTGGATGAGAGAGTCCCAGTGGCTGGAGGGTGAGATCAGCAGTGCACACACAGCTACCAAAAGAGGATGCTGAGAAGTCTGAGGAGAGGGAAGAAATATGCCATTGACCTGAATGCCCACATGTCAGCTAGAATGAGAGCCTGGAGGAGAAGCCAGTGACTCAAATTGGCAGAGATGTAACTGTGTCTTGTCAGGTATCAGGAGTCCAGGATCACCAGCAGTCAACCTAGATCAACCATCTAGGATGATGCCTCGATTTGGACATTTCACAGCTTCTGGTGTAAGCTTTTAGCCTGACAAGTTCCCATAAGAAAAGCCAACCCATTTTTGGTATAGTGCTCCCACCAATTTTCAGAACTAAAAAATACACTTCACTACAAATGATATCTCTAACCAACATTGCCCCCCTGAACAGATGGATTCAAAGAAGTACACACTCAGCACAGCTGGCAGCATGGGTTCTCCTGCTACTCTGGCTCCCATGGTGACCATGGGATTTCTAGTCCCACCAAGTTATTACTTCTGAGGAGTCAGTGAGGAGTGACCCTTCCATTCCAAAGTGGTGAGCCTGGAAAAACATTTACAACCTTGAATTCTCTTCATGAGGGATGGATAACTTAATACTAATAATAAGTCTAGCTTTGAATTTCTTCTCAGGATTCCCTTAAGCACTCTCAGGCTAAGTTCCAGGCAGGCCCTAGGAATCCATTCCAATTGGATGGGCTGAGAAATTCTAGCTTAAGTATTTTGGACTGCTGGCTTGGAGAGTTGGGTGGAAGAAGAAGGTATTCAATGTGAAATAGGGTTAAAATTCTGAGAATGACTTTCAGAAGCATGAGGACTTGGCAAGTATCTCAGTAGTGAGGAGCACTTGGTCATGAAGTCAGACCTCCAGAGAGAAAAGTCAAATCCCAGGCAGAGATAGTATCCAGGTAACACCTTGGTTGGCATGACCTTTTATTAGCCAAAGGACAAGAACTGCCCCTCCTTCCTATACCATGAGTATGTGAGAGGCTCAGGCCAATTCTCTAGCTCTCTTCTGGGCTTCATGACTGCCTAAGCTTTTACTGCCCATGGTAGGGACAGTGACTGGTGAGGGATTCTGCAAAACCCAAGCCATTACCTGGGATAAAAGGCTGGGGCAGTCCACTGGTGAGGCAGCTTGTGACGTTGATGACAGAGAATGCTAAGCAGGGATGTGGCCATAAGGAGACACACCAGTTTACCCTTTGGAATCTTCCTATAACTTGGAAAACCTCTCTGTTAAACTCTCAGCTCTCACTGATGATCCATTAACTTTACTACTGCACATGTGATGACCTCTCTGTGTCTAATTTGCTGTTGTGATACTGAGCACCTGTTATTTGCAATGTGATGACTAAGGAGACTATGAAAGCTCCCCCCTCACAAATGATCTCAGTCCAATATCCCAACAGATACATTCCTCTGCCAGCCACCCCTGTTTTTAGAGGATGCCACCCTCATTCAGATGCTCAGCTCAAACTCTCAGTGGTAACCTCCTATCCCCTATTTTTCTTGCTTCCACAATCATCAAGACTCAAGTCCTGGATCTGACCTTGTCACTGTGTCTCCATCTACATGGTTCCTGCCAGGTTCTCACCCTCACAATGCTCAGCATAAAGTCATGGTCAGACTGTCTGTAAAGACATGTCTGTTTTATCTTTTCCTCTACATTGCCATCACTGTCATTGTGAATTAAAATTCTTTCCTCTACCATAGTGACAGTGTCCTCAGTCCTCTGGCCCATGTCAATTTTAGCCCCCTCACCCTGCATGTGACTCACTGTGTTCCAGCTCCTCTGGACCCTGGCTGGTCCTCACAATCCTCATGCTCATCACACCTACTGAGTGCTCTCACCTGCTCTGGCCCCTCATCCTTCAATTCTTGTGCCAGGAACCCATACTGCTCAGATAGAGCTTGCCTCATGTCTATTTCCATGAGCCTCTGTTGGAAACTGAGGCATAGTGGTCTCACAAAGGGAGACATGCTGTTTCCATGGCTACACTTTTAACATAGGAATGTAGAAATTAAGCCTTTTGAGACAACAGGATAGAGCTGTCTGGGGCAGGGAGAAATACGAGCAAACACACTTTGTAGTTTGAAAGGAATACTGAATCTTTGTACTCTGAGATAAGTTCTTTAATTTATGAGTCTTGTTAGTGTGGTTACACTGCTTGTTATCTCAATAGTTTGAGTATATATAATGTCGCATGTAGAAAATAAAATTGTCTGCAGAGTCATTACTCACAGATTTCCTGATCCCAGCTTGTTAGTCTTTTATCTTTGTTTCCTCCCCCCTTTTCTCTTTCTTTAATTCCTGATACCCTTCAGGTCCAAATCTCCAACATCTGGTGCCCAACGTGGGGCCTGAAGAAGTCAGTGATTCTTCCAAATCAATATCGGGACCCGCAGAAAAGACCTTGTCGGGGGTCATGTGTGACGTCCAAAGCAGAGTGACTCAAGTCTTCAAGATAAAGTAAGTAACATTTCCAAGAAGTCATCAGGGTAATGGGTAATTGAACTGGACATGTGGAAGAACATTTGCAAGTGTTAAAAACCTTGTTGACAGCTACTGGGGTGCCTGTAAAAAGTCGTGAGTTAATAGAACGGTTTGCTTTAATACAAAAGCATTGTTGTTGGTTTCAGCCTCAGGGGCATATTGTCTTAAATTTAGAACAGTGGAAATGTGTAAGGAAAGCTTCATGAACAGCATATCAGAAAGGGAAATCCATTCCTTTATGTGCATGGGCTTTGTGTCAGCAAATTCCTGTCACCTTAGATCCTTTACAATCAGAGGAAGATGAGGAAGAAGAAATTATTATATTTTCAAAACCCATAGACAAACAGAAAATGGAGAGCCATTTGAAAGAACTAAATTCTGAGCCAAAAGGCAGAGGAGAATCTCCTGGCATTATGCCTAACCCTAGTACTAATCCTTTTATAGATAAAAAGACAACTGTCTGCTCTAGTGAAATATCCAATCTCCATATACTCACCCAGGTGTTTATCCTGGCTTATATCCAGTTCAACCTACTGTGCCTGATGAGCCACTGCTTATGGCTGCCCTGAACTCAGCACCTGAATTTTTTTCAGATACGGCAGATGCTTTACCCTGTACTAAAAAGATATTTGTTTCCAACCCCACTCCTCAAACACCCTTGATGCGCTGTTTATTGCAAGGATCTTGACAAGGGGATCTGGAGGCCATGCAATTCTTATCAGCTTTTCCAGTTATATCAGGACCAACTCTATCAGATGCTAATAATCCTCAGGGAGGTGCTGAGTTCCATCATGAACCAATACCTTTTAAGCTACTGAAAGATTTAAAACAGCTTGCATGCAATATGGGTTATTTCTCCATAGATGTTTGGCTTAGTTCAGGGCATGGCTCAGGCAGATAGATTGATTCCTTGGGACTGGGAAATGTTAGCCAATACTGTTCTTATCCCTGCTGAATTTCTGCAGTTTAAAACTTGGTGGACCAATGAGGCTAATATGACTCCCTGACGAAATGCTAATCAAGACCCTCTGGTGCTTATATTGGCAGAGCAACTACTGGGAATAGGAACTTGGGCAGGAGTTGACAGACAAATGCAATATAATGATGTAGCAATAGTTCAAGTTAGAATGTCCTGCTTAGCAGCTTGGAGAAAAATTTCAGCCCTTGGGAAACCTGTACAATCCTTTGCTAAAGTTATCCAAGGCATAAGTGAGCCATATGTTGAGTTTGTAACTAGGCTATCAGATATTATTCAAAAAACTATAGAAATTCTGGATGCTAGAGACTTGATTTTATTAACTCTTGCATTTGATCAAGCAAATAGTGAATGCAAAAAAGCTTAGACCCATTAAGGCAGTGGGAGGTCAATACAAGACTGTATTAAAGCTTGCCAGGACATAGGTTCCACCACCCACCAGATGGCCTTACTAGCTGCGGCAATAAGGGGTGATCAAAGACCCCAGACTAAAAGAGGAAATTGTTTTAAATGTGGGAAATTTGGTCACTTTCAAAAGGATTTCAGAGCAAAGTTTGCTCAGCCACATAATAATGGGGGAGGGAAAACCCCTTCTAAACTGTGCCCTATATGTCAAAAGGGCTTTCATTGGGCTAATAAATGTAAGTCTAGATTTCATAAAAATGGCTTTCCCACTTCACCGTCAGGAAACTGCTTTGCAGGCCTAGCTCAAGGCCCTCAAACAAACAATATGAGCCTACAGGAAGATACCCAGTCAGCAATGGCCAGCAGCATGCATCCCAGTTTCTGAATTAAGGGCAGCTACTCGAGGGAGTGCTGCTGTTGATTTACATTCTACAGAAACTAAACTTATCACTACTGCTATGGGTATGCAAACTATATTTATGGGCATAAAAGGCTCATTACCTCCTGAAACTGTTGGCTTAACTGTATGTAGGAGTAGTTTAACTATGAAAGGGCTGCTAGTACAAATTGGCATTTTGATAGTGATTATAAGGAAGAAATTAAGGTTATGGTGCAAGCTGTTGTTATCAAGTACAAGTTACTTTAGGGCAATGTATAGCTCAATTATTACTCCTGCCCTATCACAAACCTTGCACTCTTCCTTTTTCTAGAAATGGGGAATTTGGGTCTACGGGGAATGAAATTTATTGGCAAACTTTTGTAGGCAATGATCAGCCTGAAGTTACTATTACTATTAATGGAAAAGTGTTTTGGGGATTAATAGACACAGGAGCTGATGTGTCCATCATTGCTAAACAATATTGGCCTCAATCATAGACATTACAAAAAATCCCAACAGTCTTTACTGGCATGATATGACAGATATTTATCAGAGTACCTCTATTTTTGATGTATTGGGACCTGATGGGTAAAAATCTATGCTACAACCTTAATTGGCTGATGTTGGACTTAATTTATGAGGCCATGATTTAGTCAGTGGGGAGCTTTTGTTCACATTCCTACTTTGTCTGAGCAGGCAAAAGCTTTATTTATGGATATGCAGTATAATCCTAACATAAGTCAACAAGGGGATCATAAAGGACTTGGTTCTGTTATACTGAGACAGGATTCAGAGATGCAAAATTTAACATAGGGCCATTGCAATAAAGGGCATTACCATTCCATTAACCTGGCTTACAGAAGCAACAGTGTGAGTTGGTCAATGGTGTCTGCCTGTGGAAAAACTCAATGCCCTTCATAGTTTAGTAAAAGAACAATTATCTCACAAATATATTAAGCCCTCAAATAGTCCTTGGAATTCTCCATTGTTTGTAATAAAAAAGAAATCTGGAAAATGGCAAATACTAACTGATCTAAGAGATGTTAATAAGGTTATGAGCCTTATGGGAACACTACAACAAGGGGTTCCACAGCCCTCTATGATTCCTAAGAATTGGTCTTTGATTATTATAGATTTGAAAGGTTGTTTCTTTACTATTTCTTTGCATCCCTCTAATAAAGAGAAATTTGCTTTTTCTGTTCCTGTTATAAATAATCAATCCCCTATGCAGAGATATCAGTGGTGTGTGCTGCCTCAGGGCATGATGAAGAGTCCTACCATGTGTCAATTATTCATTCATCAACCTCTACAGGTGCTAAGAAAAAGGTTTCCAAAAGCCATGATTATTCATTATATGGATGATATATTATTTGCACATTCTTCAGACAGCAAGCTACAGCAATTGTTTCAGTATGCTGAAAAGGTGTTTCCTGAGTATGGGTTACAGATTGCCCCTGAAAAAGTTCAGCTGAATGCCCTCTGTTGTTTTCTAGGTATGCAATTGACAAACGGATGCATACACCCACAGAAGTACAATTGAGATGTAATAAATTAAAAACCTTAAATGACTTTCAAAAACTTCTGGGGGATATTAATTGGATTTGTCCTACTCTAGGCATTCCTAACTACATGTTGCAGCACTTATTTCAAACTTTAGAGGGAGAGCCTGCCCTCTTGAGTCCAAGAAAATTATCCTCAGAGGCAGAAAAAGAATTAAATCTCATTGAAGAACGAATTTCACAGGGACAATTGACTCAAATAGTTCCTGACAAAACCATAGACTTAGTGATTTTCTCTACCCCACAATCTCCTACAGCCCTGTTCTGGCAAGATGGCATTTGAGAATGGGTATTTATCCCCAATAATAAACAAAAAAGATTACAAACATATTTACATAAACAGATCTATTATTGCTAAAGGTCGATTACGGCTCATGCAACTTAAAGGGAGTGATCCTGATTGAATAATATTGTAGACTGTCTAATGATGAAATTGAACATCTTTATGCTACAAATACATAATGGCAAGTTGCTATTAGTGATTTCCAGGGAATTATTGATAACCATTACCCCACTTCTAAGCTGTTAACATTCTTATGGAGAACAACTTGAATTTTACCAAAATAGTTGTCATTTTCAATTGAAAACACGCTTATCATTTTCACAGACGGTAGTAGGAATGGTAAAGCAGCTTATGTCACTCCTTTTACAGAAAAGGTTTAGTAAACACCGCATACTTCTGCACAACATACAGAATTATCAGCTGTTCTCATGGTCCTACAAACTTTTAAAGAGACTCTCAATATTATTTCTGATTCTGAATATGGTTGCTTAACTGTTGCTCAAATTGAAACTGCTAATATCTCTGTAAATGATGAGCTTTCTCAAATGTTCCTACAATTGCAGGCACTCATTTGTCAATGAGTAAATTCTCTGTACATTACCCATATTCAATCACATTCTGCTTTACCTGGCCCCTTATCTTCACATAATGTGCAAGCTGATATTCTGGTAGGGTCTATACAGGATGCTGCCAAATATCCTGCTCTAACTCATATCAATACAAAGGGATTGTGACATAAATATCCATCTTTAACAAAATTGCAAGCACAAGATATTATAAAACATTGTTCTACCTGTGGCCCTCTTGTGTCAGCACCATTTGATAAAGGCACTAATCTCTGAGGGCTGGCTGCAAATCAGATCTAGCAAATGGATGTCACACATGTTCCAACTTTTGGGAAATTGCAATATGTTCATGTTTGTATTGATACTTGTTCTCACTTTCTCTGGGCTGCAGTGCACAGTGGGGAAAGATTTTGTCATATTCATTCACATTTGTGGTCTGCCTTTGTAGTAATGGGATGGCCTGCAGAAATCAAAACTGATGATGGTCCAGCTTATTCTGGCAAACAGTTTGCAACATTTTGTTCTAAATATTCCATTGCTCATGTTACAGGAATTCCTTATAATCCTACAGGTCAGGCCATAGTTGAATGTTCACATCATACCCTTAAGCAAATGTTATTAAAACAAAAAGGGAGAGATGATGGCATTATAGTACCAAAGGACCAATTGGCAAAAGCTTTATTCACTTTAAATTTTCTTAATGTATATGATTCAATAACACCTGCTGAATGGCATTATGCATTGAATAAGAAAAAGAAAATGTATTGTGTGACTCAGCTGAATATTAGCCAATATATTGGAAAGATGTACTTACTAACCCTTGGCAAAAAGTAAAGGTTAAAGTATGGGGGCGAGGATATGCTCTTGTCACTACAGAAGATGGAGAACAAATTTGGCTGCCAGCTCGATGGATTAAATCATGGATAGAGAAGAAGAGAGAGAATTTTGACAATGATTTCTTCTTTCCTGATCATATTAATGATAACTCTGGATCATGCTGGTGAAATTCATACTTAGTGGGCATATATTCCTAACCCACCTCTAGTACATGCTCTAACATGGAGAGACCCATATTTCCTGTATTTTTGAATAAAACACATGTGTTTCCTGGGCCTATAGATGACAGACTACCCTTAAAACCTGATGAAGAAGGGAAGGAAATATATAATCTTACCCTTCCTTTTGATTATAGACCATTATGTATTGGAAAAAGTCCCCCTTGCATGCAGACAAAAAATCGGACTGTGGGTATCATGAAAAGTAATGGTATAAATTATTAATAACTTTGTTTCCCTCATATAATTCTTTCATAACTAAAAAACAAAATTATAATTGTCCACCCCAAGAATGTGGAGAGAAGGAGGGATGGCAGGAATGCCATACAGGAAGAGGATCTGTCATTTTTAATGATTCCTATGGAATAGTGTGGGAAAGTGCTCCTATGGAGACCCCCAAAGAATATCATGGCAGATTTATATGGTATGGACTTAACAAGGGTCAAGAGTTAGTAATATGCAATATCCTTTTTCAGAATCTCTATTCTTGGGTTAACAAGTGGTATATACTAACAATTTTACTATTTGGAAATGTAAAGGAAAATGGTTACCAACCTCTTGGATTAATGATAACTATAATCTTAATATACATAAAAACTTATGGAAAGTATTTCTTGGAATTGCCCCTACTTATGAATGGATTGGTAATTACAGTCAAACAGGTGAATATCTACAATTAAATCAAACCTATCAATTGAAAGCATATGTCAGGGATCCTTTTGTATTTGTTACTGGAAAAATTATAAAAGATAATGCCTTGTTTTATAAAAATGGTGCCTTGTGTACATGTCTGTCAGAAAGTGTGTTGCAGGATGGAGACCCCATCACAATAGCCAGAAGATGATGAGGTATATGGATTCTCATCCAAATGAACCAAATATGGCAGTCATCACCTGAACATTAGCTATTGCTCCACATGGTGCAAGAAATCCTGAAATGGACAAAAAATTTGTTGGACTCCTAATAATTAGTATAACGGGACTAATTGGAATCATCACAGCTGCTGCAACCACTGCTGTCACTTTGCGTGAGACAGTTCAGACTCAATACATACATGATTAGCATGAAAATGCTAGTGATTTGTGACATAGCCAAGAGCACATTGATGAACAGTTAAATAATTGGGTTAATGATTTAGAATCGGCTCCTTTGCATATTGGAGATCAATTGTATAATTTAAAGTTGTTAAGGGGATTGAGATGTGATTGGAATGAAAGCAACTTTTGTATTACTCTTCTTGCCTATAATTCATCCAATACAGAATGGAGAAAAATTAAGAATCATTTGCTAGGCCATAAAAGTAATATCTCTCTGGAAATAATTGAATTACAAAGAAAAATATTAAAAATGTCTCAAAATCAAATTCATGTAGCCAATGATAAGGATATTTTCTCAGATATAATTTCACATATTACAAAATTTAACCCAGTTAATTTGTGGAAATCACAACATTTCCTATCAGCATTAGGAATAGGGCTAATCATATTTGTTCTGTTGCTCATGATTTTCACCTCTGCTGGACAGTGCTTTTGAAGAAAATTACAAAGCGTAACAGCCATGGGACATGTGAATAATCTGGTGCTAGCAAAAGCACTTCAATAACTTCCCCAAGTCAAAGAGCTTGGCCAGTAGTCAATGAGGGGTAAGACTCTCAAAAGGAGGGCAACCTAAGACAGGCACAGTCACCTCGACTAAAACAAAAAGGGGGAAATGTTGAAAACTGAGGCATAGTGGCCTCACAAAGGGAGATGTGCTGTTTCCATGGCTATGCTTTCAACATAGGAATGCGGCAATTAAGCCTTTTGAGACAACAGGATAGAGCTGTCTGGGGCAGGAAGAAATACCAGGAAACACACTTTATAGTTTGAAAGGAATACTGAATCTTTGTACTCTGAGATAAGTTCTTTAATTTATGAGTCTTGTTAATGTGTAGTTACACTACTTGTTATCTCAATAGTGTGAGTATATATAATGCCACATATAGAAAATAAAGTTGTCTGAGGAGTCCTTACTCACAGACCCCTGATCTCAGCTGATTAGTTCTTTATCTTTGTTTCCTCACACCTTTTCTCTTTCTTTCATTCCTGATAACCATTGGGTCCAAATCTTCAACAAGCCCCTTTTTTGTCCGAAAATCTACACTCTCTACCTTCTCTGCTTATGCTTCTCCAACACCCTAACATCTCCTGTTATGCCATGGATTCTCTTTAATTTCTTTAAAAATTTTCCATTCCTAAATTATCAGCTCCATAGTGACAATAGTTTATTGACTTCACTGATCTAACCCCACAATGAAGCCCAGTTTTCTTTCTCTATTTTGGGGAGAAGTCATGGTGCTTTATTTGTTCATTTATGTCATGTGGTTGCCTCAAATTTTCACAATGTCACTTGCTGCTTTCTGTGATGGTCATTAGAAACCTCCAGTTTTTTCTCATAGTCTCTCATAGCACCATTATATGTGACTAGAATTATTGTCTTAGGGATGCCAGCTGCTTCCCTGATAAAGGAGCTGCTTGCTGCACCCTCAGCTTTCCTTTGAGGTGTGTCATTTAAATGGAAAGCAGGAGTGAGAGATGAGTGTGGGATGGGGAGTGTAGATTTTCTGTTGTTGTCCAGGAGGGATTTCTTCCTGCTCAGAGAACAAACACTGCAGCAGTCTCGAATGGGAATAAAAATATCTCCATGTGAAGATATCACAATAATTTTTATTCTTTATTATTTTTTATTATTCCATTGAATTTTTATAATGTTCTTTGTAAGTATGCTGCTTACCTTCCCCCCAAGAGAGAAAACTACTTCTATTTTTATTTTTTACCTATTACATATTTAGATAAAATTTTCATTGAATTATAACTTTCTTTTCTTGGGAACAAACTCTTACAAGTTGATATTTCTTTTGTATTTTAAAAATCTCATTAATGAACTGCATGTGTTTAATATATTAAATATATATAATGTAAATGAGAACAAATAAAAGAAAGCATATACTTATAAGAGCAACAATAATTTTAATTATAAATATAAGGTTAATAAACACACAAGTGATCATATATAAACAGAATTGTCTCTTAAATAGTCTCTTAACTATATTAACCATCTCGTCAGTCATAGTTCCTTTCATGTTCAGATTCTATGATGAGAAAGTCCCATATTTCTAGTGTGTTCCTCAAGTTCAAAATACATGGCCTTAAAGGAGAAATTGACTAAGGAGGAAATCACATGTATATCCAGGAGGTGAAGGTAGATGATCTCCAGCCCATGGAAGAAGTTCTTTTGATCCACTTGCCTCAGATGTAATTTGAGAAAGTCATTCCTGTCTGTTGGCTCTGGAGGCCTGAGTGGGTCAGAAGTTCAGTGCTGCTTTAAGACCAACCCAGGGAGTGGAAGGGATTCAAAACACACTGAATTTTGAAAAGTGCCTGGTGCTCTGGGGGTTCTCATGACCTCTTCTTGAGACTCCAGTGCTTTCAGCATCTTCTTCATCTCTTCTTCTTTTTTGGAACATCTGGATCTCTCTTCCTGTAGTTCTGGACCCCCTGAATTTAATTCCTCCATCAACATTGCTGTTGTTCTCTTAGCCTTTCTATAGATGTCAATAAGGCTGACCATTTTTTAAAGTCACTTTCTCGGGAAGCAGACATGGCTCAATTGATAGAGTGTCCATTTACCTTGTGGAAGGTCCAGGGTTCGATACCCTGCACCTCCTGGCCTATGTAGTGAGCTGGCCCACATGCACTACTGCCTCACACAAGAAATGCCCTGCCAACAGGGGTTCCCCCATGTAGTGGTGCCCCATATGCAAGGAGTGTGCCCTGCAAAGAGAGCTGCCCCATGTGAAAAAAGTGCAGACCACTCAGGAGTGGCATCACATACATAGAGAGTGGACACAACAAAAAAGAGATGCAGTTTCCCAGTGCCACATGTCAAGAATGCAAGTGGACATAGATGAATACACAGTGAATGGACACAGAGAGCAGACAATGGGGGGGGCAGGGAAGAAAATAAAATAAATCTCTAAAAAAATAAATAAAGTTGTTTCTCTAGCTTAGCATCCCCTAAAGATCACTTACTCTCTGCTTACCTCTTGTGAACAGCACTCATATTATCAAGAAGTTGACATTGCTTGTCAGTCATTGTAGCTAGTTTGTCTGTCTGCAAGCTGCTCTCCATGTCTTATAACAAGTTGGCTTATAACAGACTGCACAAGTCTGAACAAAAATATGAAACACAACAGAATGCTGGTGAATATTGACACATGCCCCAGTCCCCTGGAGGCTGTGGAATGTGAGATCTGGACTAGTATCATTGGGATCCTTCCTCTCCTCTCACAGATTCCCAAGGATCAATCAAAAGACACTTTCTGTTCATTGGGATGGACATTATCCATCATCATCTCCTGGTTAGTTGTCCTGGGTGAGTCCAATGAATTGGAGAGTAGGTGTTGCAATGCTTCTATAATTCAGGGCTCACCTGACACAAGGATGGACCAAAGGTTTAAGTCTCTGGGACATATATTTATCAAGTATAAAGCTAAATAAAGGTTCAAATAAAGGGGCAGAAGAGCCATGTGTAGAGATCCTATAAATGAGTGTAACTGTATATTCTTATGAACATTTTTCTCTCTCTCATTGTTTTTTAAAATTGATGTAAAAATTTTATTTATTTTTATCCCCTTCCTGCCCATTTTCTGCTCTCTGTGTCCATTCACTGTGTGTTTGTTCGTGTCTGCTTGCATTGTGGCACTGGGAAACTGCATCTCTTTTTTGTTGCTTCATCTTGCTCTGTGAGCTCTCCGTGTGTGCAGTGCCACTCCTGGGTGGGCTGTGCTTTTATCACGCGGGACTGTTCTTCTTGTGGGGTGCACACCTTGTGCATGGGGTACTCCTACACACGTGCTCTCCTGCATGGCACTGCACTCCTTGCATGCAGCAGCACTGCACATGGGCCAGCTCCAAACGGGTCAGGAGACCCTCAGGATCAAACCCAGGACCTTCCATATGGTAGACAGTCTATCAGTTGAGCCATGTCTCCTTCCCTTGTCTTTTATTTTGGCATGCATTTAGGAGTACTCTAGTATTTAGAGTAAAATTTATGGCCCTTTGGAATTGTTGAATAGCTTGAGAGACCATAGTGGATCAAGATCCTTCCTGTACTATTGACCATACAGAGGGAGTAAAGATACGAGAGAGACAATGAACCAGGAGTATTTGGATGTCCCAAAGAGAGTGCAGTTCAGAAGGTCTTATTCCCCTGGATTAGTGAATGTGTTCAGTACATCATCTCAGGAGCCCATGATGTGTGCTGCTGAACTGTCTGTATGGTGAACACCTGGGTTATGTAGAGTTGAGAGCATCAGCATCTATTGATCATGAGTTTTGTATGATTCCTGTTTAGTTCAGCACAATGTTGGACTTTTCTGTATGGTTCTCTGCCATTATAATGAGTAATAGATTTCTGAGTTATGTTTAGATTGGAAGCCCTTTACACATTAGCTCATTGGATCTTTTTTTTTAAGGTTTATGTTTTATTTATTCTCTCCCCATTATCCCTCTTCCCCCACAGTTGTCTGCTCCCTGTGTCCATTCGCTGTGTTCTTTTGTGACCGTTTCTATTCTTATCAGCAGCTCTGGGAATCTGTTTTTGTGTGTGTGTGTGTCATCTTGTGTCAGCTCTGTGTGTGCAGTGCCATTCTTGGGCAGGCTGCACTTTCTTGTGCCCTGGGCAGCTCTCCTTATGAGGTGCAATACTTGTGCATGGGGCTCCCATACATGGGGGCCATCCCTGCGTGGGACAGCACTCCTTACGCACATCAGCACTGTGCATGGGCCAGCCCCACGCAGGTCAAGGAGGTCTGGGGTTTGAACTGCGGACCTCCCATGTGGTAGACAGATGCCCCATCCACTGGGCCAAGTCCTCTTCCCAACAACATCCTTAATTAGTGTGGTACATTTGTTACAATTGATGAACATATATTGGAGCATTGCCACTAAGTATGGATTCTACTTTTCAATATAGTTTAAGCTCCCTCCCACACATTTTTGTAATTTATGACAAAATATGTAATGGCCTGTATCCTTCACTGCAGCATCATTTAGGATGATTCCAGTGTCTAGAAAATGCCACCATATTACACCTATTTTTTAAAAATAGATTACATAAACTTTACATAAATATGATATTCTTATATAATGGAGTTTTAATTCAATGTGTCTGTGTGTCTCTGGGTGTGAAAAGCAGATGACCATTCAGCAATGAGAATGATCTGGCTTGAAACTCAAAGTCAATATAAGATTTCTGAAAAGTCGCCACTTTCTCATTGTGTCCTCTCAAACATCCTTCTCTGCCCTCTCTGAATCCTTATGTCCGTGATGTTTTTAGGAGTTAGTGAACTTGAAAGATGTAATTATATACTTCACTCAAGAAGAATGGGCCTTGCTGGACACATCCCAGAGAAAGTTGTTCAGAGATGTGATACTGGAGAATATCAGTCATCTGATCTCAATGGGTGAGTCTCTCAAATGTACCTATCTATATCAGTTTCTTTTATTTTCTTAAGAAGTTCCTAGAACTGCTTGTCCATATTGTTTTGCATATTATTTTATATTTTAATTTTAAACTTTATATACAAAATATATTTCACTATTTTATAACATGCACAAATACCTAAAATAAATTTGTTTCTTATTACATCTAGTTTTTCACACAACTAGATTGTAATCATCTTCCACACAAATATCATGTCTTTCTTCTACTCAATGTCCAATGCTCAGAGCAGTGCTGGGAATTCAATTATTATTTTCTTACAGAATATGTGTGTTAAATATATCTTAATATTTTACTCAAGGGATTTAGTGTGGATTCAGATTATATTCATAAAAACAACATGCATTTCCTTTTACACATTGTTCTAGGGAACTTATGTTATAGTGTTCTTTTTAAAAATAATAATGAACCATTGTAGAAACCTAGAATTTCTCCTTGCTTGAAAATATAAAGAGTTCTCAAGGGTATCTTTGAACTTGGGCATCAATAACCGAAAGTCCTCACTGTATTTGGGTAGTAGGTTAAGATTAAGAGTTAATCCTTTAATGGTGAAAATTGTCAATGTTCTTTATTGCAGGTTCTTTTCCCTTGACTGATCTTCAATGTTTATCTTATTTTTCTACAGTCACTGAAGTGGTTTAAAGCTGTTCATACCACGAAAAACGTGTTCTTAAATTGAATGCATTCCTCTTCATATGAACATTGTATATAAAATCTTCTGATGAGGTTATTTCAGTTAAGGTGTGTCCCAACTCTATCAAGATGAGTATTAATCCTGAGTCCTTTATAAGAGAATGACATCCAGACAGAGAGAAAGCTGAGGGAAGTAACAGACTGAAATCAATACAACCCAGAGGAGAAGAAGTAGATGAAGAGATGCCATGTGCCTGGCCAAATGACCACCTCAGGACATGTTGTTGCCAGCAAACAATGAATAATCCCACCGTCTTGGGGAAAAAGCCTTGCCTTGATGATGCCTGGATTTGGCCATCTTCCCACCCTCAGAACCATAATGTGATACATTTCCATTTTTTTCAGCCAACCTATCTCAGGTTACTTGCTTAAGCAGGCTTGGAAACTAAAACAAAATTTTGAACCACAAGTGTGAGATGCTCCTGTTGCAAATATCAAAAATGTGGAAAGAGCTTTTGAATTAGTTAATGGGTAGAGGCTTGAAGAAGTGCAAGTGCTTTTTTAGAAAAGGCCTAAATTGCTTTGAAGAGATCATTGGTAGAAGTATGGATGTTAAAGATTCTCCCAGTGAAGACTGAGAAGGAAGTAATGAATTGGAAGCTTTAGGAAATGAGATATTTGTTTTAAAGGGACAGAGAAGTTGACACAATTGAGTTTTGAAGTCAGATGGAATGCAGACTTTTAAAGTGGTGAAGTTTTAGATTTTGCTGACGCTTTTTCCAAACTAAATGTGAAAAGAGTAGTCTAGTTTCTCTTTGTTGCATATAGTAAAATGTCAGAGGAATGGGATATGGTTTGGAAAATTCCAAGATTCTGGGACTTGAGTCCTCAGAGAAGAGTGCTGTATGTGAGGGTGTAACTGAACATGGAATAAATCATCAATTTCTGTGTAATTCAGTATTAAAAGAGCAGTCATCTAGGAAAGATCTGTGGGAAGTTTCCTCTAAGATGGTTTGGATCTCTGCATACCATATACAAAACGGACAAGTTTTTTGCGAGATGTGTATGAATGGAACCACTGTGAGCTGATATTAAAATGGACAGAAAAGGGACCTGTTGAAGGAAAAATCACTTCAAGGTCAGAACTATGGAAGCTGCAGTCTGGACTGTAGACATGTTATCAGAGCAAGAGAGCAGGCCCACCCATTTATGTGGAAAGGGTGAGTCTGACCATGCTCAGAGTTGGCCAGCTCTCTGTCCTATTGTTCATGAAGACTGCTGCCACCCTTATGTTCTGGATGGCTGGAACCTGTGCTCGTGGAATTGTGGAGTTTGGCCACTACCCACTGTTCTGAGAGGGTTGTGCCTTTTCCCTAGGAATTCAGAGTCTGGCTACCATGCCGGTGCTAACAGAGAGTGGGACCTTCACACCATGGTTTGGAGAGAACATGGCTGCTGCACAAGCACTTTGAAGCGGTGAGGCTGCATCTTCAACAGTCCTGGAGATTAAAATATTGTCCAGAGCTGAACCTCACACTTTGAAATCTAATGAAACATGCCTTGCAGGGTTTCAGAATTCTTTGGGACCTGGGACTTCTGTTTTCAGTTTTTCCCTATTGGAGTGGAAATATTTGTCTTTGGCTTATCCCTCCATTGTATGTTGGAAGAAGATAACTTGTTCTGTAGACTGCACACAACCACAGATGGGAATTCTGCCCCAGGATTGACCACACCCATCATCAATTTTGATTGTACTTTGTACTTCACATGGTCTCTGAAATGACTTAAGTCTTTTGGGACATTGTGATGGGTTGAAAGTATTTTGCATCTAGAAAGAACCTGTCATTTTTAGGGTTAGAGGGTGATGCGCGGTGGTTTGTTTTATGTACTCCATAAAAACGTACTTAAATAGAATCAATACTTGTAGGCATATACCCATTGTTAGTAGGGCCCTTTGGTGAGATTACTTCAGTTATAGTGTGCCTCACCTCATTCATGAAGGGACTGAATCCTGATGCAAGAGTCCTTCATAAGAGAATAAAATTCAGACAGACAAAAAGACATTAGAAATAATCTGAAATCAGTGACACCAGAAGAGAATAAAGTGATCAGGAGATATTTCCATGTGCCTTGCCATGTGACAAGGACCAAGGGTCACCAGCACCCATTCTGAGAATTTCACAGTCTTGGAGGGAATGCATTGCCTTGATGGTGCCTTGGTGGTGCTTTGATTTCAACATTTTCCTGGTCTCAAAACCATAATAAGTTGCCTTTGTTTAATCCAAGCTATTCATGGTATTTGCTTAAGAAGTCTAAGAAAGTAAAACAGTCACCTTCCCTGGATTTGATGGTAATGCACTGTTAATGGCACAGAATTCAAAATTTCATTTATTTTTTACCACTACCCGGATATCAGGTCTGCAAATCACATGTACTTTCCCAGTTGGAGCAAGGAGAGGAACTGTGGAGAGAAGGAAATGGATTTCTCCAAAGTGAGAATTCAGGTAAGCTCTCAGATGCTGTGCTTCATGCTAATGAGGAATCTGTTGACTGGTACATAGGTTACTGAAAATAACTGTAGATTTCCTTAAGTGAGTTAAATTTTCTGAAATGCAGTTGTCAATATTGGGAAAATTTTTCTTTGTATGTTGTTATGATTCCACTGAATTATCAATCTCTACTGTAGTGTAATAGTACATAGTACATTGTACATAATATATATGTTTATACTGTAAAGATTTACCATTCCTTTAATGGACATTTTCTTTTTTTCCTCTTGGATGGTTATTCTTTTTACCTCCCCAACATACCAGCTTTTTAATAATTTTTCTTATATTTCAATTTTGAAAATATTTTCTATTTGTCAATGTGGTATAAAGGTTTCTTCTGCATAGAATATTGCTTAATTTGATATTATTTGCCATGTAAGTGTCATATTTGAAACAAATATAGAATAATGTGACTTCAACATTTTAATTTCCCTAATCCTAGTCTACCAACATTTTTTTACTGTTGTTTTTTTCCAGTTCTTTCAGGCAGAGAAAGTTGTCTAAAAAACTAAGGCTCTCCATGCAGCATATCTGCAGGAAAGACACATCTACCATCATGTCATTGGTAAGCTTCACAGGTATAAACCCCTGTCTTCCAAATAGACACTTGGGAGTAGAATGAATTAGGAATTCAGTACAGCCACTTAACTGTAGGTATGTTGATCTTAAGTGTTAATCAAGAGTAAGTGGGTGATAGTTTGCAGTTAGGAAAAAATTAACTCAAACACAAATGTATAAACTGGGTTTTCATATAGATATAATTGCATAAACTCACCTCTTATGATTAATATTTGAAACATTATAAAGTCTTCCAAAGTTGGTTAGATAGTTCTGCAATTGGGGTGCAAAAAAAGAGAAGATCTCTGTGCATGCAGGAGAATAACTTGATATTTCAACTAACATAAGGAAGATGTTATTTGGAGGCTGTCACTAAATGATTAGTCTAGGATTCATATGTATATGAATGGATTTTTGTAAAATATGTGGTCTCTTATCTACTTCCCTGAAGCAGATTCTTATACTCAATAGAAGGGCATTACATGTAATGAATTGCCAGATTTTACTCACAAATCCAGAGTGAATAAACATATGTCTTTTACTCAAAAGGTCAAAAACTCTACTTCAGCAGTCTATTTGGAAAATCTCTCAGTGACAAGTCATCTTCTAATCTACAAAAGCAAAATCACTGAAGAAGAAAATGATATGAATTTCATCTATATGGGAAAGCCTTCCATAGATGTTTTGGCCTGAGGCAGCATAAGAGGGCTCACACTGGAGAGAAACCCTACAAATGCTATGTATGTGGGAAATCCTATGCTTACTTGTCTGATCTGAGACAACATGAGAGGACTCACATTGGAGAGAAACCGTATGAATGTCTTATATGTGAAAAAGCCTTCACCATTTCTTCTGTCCTGAGAAAACATAAGAGGACTCACACTGGTGAGAAACCCTATGAATGTCATATATGTGGAAAAGCCTTCACCTCTTATGTCTTCAGAAGACAAGAGAGTACTCACAGTAGAGACAAACCACATAACTGTCTCTCATGTAGGAAAGCCTTCTGTTATCGTTCTGGCCTGAAAGAACACAAGAGAAGTCATGATAGAGAGAAACACTATGAATGTCATACATGTGGGAAAGCCTTCAACTCATTTACTTTCCTGAGAAACATGAAAGGTCACACAGAGAGAAACCAAGTGAATGTCATGTATGTGGGAAAGCCTTCACCTATTTTTCTGCCCAGAGAAAATGAGAGGGCTCACACTAGAGAGAAACCATATGAATGTCACCTATGTGGGAAAGGTTTCCATCATTGTTTTTCCCTGAAAGAACATGAGAGATCTCACACTGGAGAAAAATCATATGAATGTCTTATATGTGGGAAAGCTTTCACTTGGTCTACTGTCTTGAGAAGACATGAAAGAACTCACACAGGAGAAAAACCCTATGAATGTCTTGCATGTAGGAAAGCCTTTACTCATTCTTCTCCCTTAGACGACATGAGAAATATCACACTGGAAAAATACTGTAGGAATAGCATCTGTTTGGGGAAATTTAGGGTAATTTTGAACCTTAGACAACATGAGAGAACTGAAACTAGAGAGGAATTCTATGACAGCCATACACCTGAAAGGCTTTGGTCAGTGTTCTAATCTTACATTACAAGAGAGAACTCATACATTAGATGTTTTGATTATGGAAGGTAGTGCAGTCTTCTACTTAACCTTCAAACATACTAAAGAGCTCAAATACAGAAGAAACTGTGTTTATGATCAGTCTTTCAGAGCCTTTAGTCATTCTGCCTACTCCCTCAATTTAAGTCAGTTCATCCTGGAGCAAACTGATAGAAATGCCACCTTTGCAGGAAATCTTGTAGAAAATATTGTGTGGACATACAACACTAGACAACTCATAAATGTAATGAAATTGGAGGAGTCTTAATCCACTGCTCCAACTCATAGAGTGAAACCCCTTGATTGAGTGCCAGATAATTTATGGTGAAGATGGTATTCATGAAAACCACACAAAATCATTTATTCATACATTAACATATGAGGGCAAGTGAGAATTCACACTGTATACAACTCTTACCAGTGCCACAAGTGAAGACATGCCTTCAGTGATCAGTCATTCCTGAACATTAATATTCTTATGCTGAGGTAACAATCCTGAAGTCATTTAGGAAAATCTTCAGCTGGATTTCCCATCAGAACATTCAGTGGAAAGTAAAGTGCTTTATATAGACCTTTTAGCATACAATTCAGAAAATAGTCAAGAGCTTGAACAAGTCTCAATATTTAAATTAAGTAGGATAACAATATAGAACTGTGAAATGACAAAGGTATACTGAATGATGGATATAAAGTGAGATTGATTCAAGGGATCAATATATGCATATATCCAAGCAAGAGATCTTGTTGCTGAAAATCCTTTATGTTAGGTTACATTTTACTTTTGTCTTTCTGCAGTTCTAAACACAAAAGACTTGCATCAAGCAGAAAATCACTTTGAATGTTAAACATTTAGAATACAAATTTATGATTTTTATCTATTACCTTAGTATTCTAAGATGTGCTTTTGAAAAAGTTAAAAACAGTCATGGATAAACACTTTCGAAGTAGTGTCTATGGTATATGCATACTCCTTTTGAAGTGTCATTTACTATTGCCCTCACACTTTAAAAAGGAATTGTAAATGAAACTAAATAAAATGAAACATGTCAGTCATGGTGAATTGTGGGCTCATTGGTTAGAGAAGTCCCCAGAAAGCAGAATCTGTTAGTGTGTCATTCCATGCATTAGTATTTTATTATAAAAAGGCTTTCCAACAAGAACATAAAGATAACATCAAGCAAGCACATGAAATTACATTGAAGACATAGGGAGTGCCCCATTTTCAGAATGTGCAGTTTTCAGGATGGCATCTGTATCATCTCCAGTTTAAATTAGTTGGCCTGTAAATACCACTTTAGCCCAGAGCAGAAACCACCCCTGGGGAGTGCTTTGGGGAGTGCATTCCATTCGAGAAGTAGAAAGCAGTTGGCTATATTGCGATTGAGTTTTGTCTTTGCAGCTTCAAGAGAAAACTTCCTAGTTCTCCATTCCTTCAAAGCTGTGCATTCCCCAACATACTTTCCAATGCCTTGTTTTCCTTACACCTCACTGTTCAGTGCCCTGATACATTTAGATGGGGTCACTGCCCAGTTATTCTCCCAGATGGTCTTCATGTTGTTCTTTGAATTCTCCATTTCATCGTCCTCTCACCCCATTTCTGTTGGGGGGGGAATGTTCCTATTGGGCCTTTTTTTTTGCTATAGTGAGGTATCTAGGTCTGCCTGGAATCCATTCAGATATCTGAACATTTTGCAGAAGTGTCTCTACAATCAACATTATGCATGAGAATTGCTGTGCCATATCCAGATTATCTACAAAGGTTTTCTCTATGACAACACTCATCTCGTTTTAGTTTTACAAGTTTCCTCCATGAACCAAGCCATACCATCAGTAGGAATGATTTTTTGTCAGCCATTATATTGACTTCACTGCAGACACCTGGATTTTTTTTTTATTTTTTATTTTTTATTTTTTGCCATTTGAGCACCCGTATGTTAAGAGACTGATGGAAGTGTGCACACCTCCTTTCCCCATCCATCCTATGCCAATAAAGGACTTACAAACCCTAGGAGGATCCTGGAATCCCTAGCTCCATCCCTAAGCATTCTTTTTAAAGAGAGTAAGAGCAGGGCATGAGTGATGTGAGAGTCCTTCCTATCTGACTCATTAGAGTCAGAAGTGTCTTCCTCATTGACCTGTACCATGTAGAAGGAAGCCTTAGCAACCTGTATGTTCCTGTTTTCTGGGGTGCATCAAGGGCTCATTGGGCAACTCTGCAAAACTCTATGCTTTTCCAGTTCTGAGAGTGCTGAGATCAGCTCAGTGATAGGATGCCTCAAAGGGAAGGTGGCATAAAACTGAAAGAAATAAAGGACAAAGAAAGACACAAGATAGGAAATAAAGATGGAACCAGGGGACTCACAGCTTCTGGAACTGAGAACCTTGACCCTAGATTCCACATCCTATTGTTTCGGAACTAGGGAGCAGCTGTTTGCTATCAGAACTGCAACATCATCTACAATAGGGAATAACTGCAACATCTGCAATAAGGCAACATCTACAATAGAACAGGTGAAACTCTTTTTCCCACATTTCCCCATTTTTGTTTTTGCTAAGTCTATGCAAATGATGTTTTTCTGATGAACAGAGCTTTCTGTATATTTTCACTTTTACATTTGAACAATACTCATTAAATTTTTTCTCAATACATTCAGCAAGGTACATTTATGTATCACAGTTTGTCAAATCACCTAAGTACAAAATGTGTTTCATTATTAAATTTGATTACTATGAAATTATTAAATTTCTGATTAAATCAAGCGTTTTATACATAATCCATAACTGCAACAATGAACAATAAGACTTCAACTGAGAAGACATTTAATGACTAGACTTTCATTACTCATGGGCTTAATATTCCCCACCAGCACGGCCATATAGGTCAGTACTTGATCAAAAACATCTCATCTTCCCCAGTTTGTATAGTGCTGTTAGCATCTTCACTGGACCTGGGGCCACATCCAATTCACAGGCTAAGTCAATATCCACCTTCTCCCTCTATTTTTTGAAGCAGCCTGCGAGGTCCTCCTGATCCCATGAAGTACCTTTCCTAATTAACATGTCTTAGGGATAAGATTTTTTAGTATTCCAACAATATTAAAAATTCTATTAACATAAGAAAACATTGTACTCTATCAATTACAGCAGAGAGTATACTTTTATCTTATCCAACATTTAAGAATTTGATAGAGTAGCAGGGACCCTACAGCTTGTCTCAATTTTTTTTGCCTATTCCAGGCCCTTAAGGTACCATTGTCTCTGATGTTAGTAGGGTCTCTGCCATAGGTTTCTTCTATGCAGCCAGTTTGATTGCCAACAGGCCAGGGCAAAAAGCCTTGAAGAACTGCAAAAGTCCATTGCTGACCCTTTTGCACAGTTTTTGCACTTTTTGTATTCATTCAGGCATGTTTTAATTTTGCAAAACACATTATCTCACTGAATGCTACCACAATACTTTTACAATTTCCTCTATGCATACTACTTCTGTCCCACATATCTCCATAATAACCATTTTATTTTAGGGAAAAAATACACACAACATTTTAGTTAGCATTCCCACAAACTTTTTACCATTTGCAATATTCACTTAACTTTTATATCTTTTATTTTATCCTTCCTTTTGCTTTTTCTCTTTAACTTTTTCTTTTTTCTTCCTTTCCTTTCTTGTTCTTTCTTCCTTTTTCTCTTCTTTCCTTCCTTTTTCTTTTCTTTCTTGTTTTTCCTTCCTTTTCTTTCTTTTTCTTTTTCCTTTCTCATTTTTCTTTTTTCTTTTTTTACCTCTTTTTCTTTTTTGAACAATTACACACACTGAAACATACAACACACACACTGACATCAAACAAACAAAAGCAGTTCCAAATCTATTAATCTTCAATTTCTTCATTGCTTCCTTTTTTAGTTAAACATTTCTTTTCCAGTTTTCCTCCTCTCAAGTTTCTTCTTAATCTCTTTCTGTCCCAAGGTATACTTGCTTTATGATGCCATGCTTGAACAAGTTCTATAGTTTAAATACTTTGATGTAGAGCCTTTCTAGTCTTCAGAATGAGACCCAGCCATGGAGTTTCCAGTATCCATCTCTCCATCTGCATGACCGAAGGTTCTGGATTCCACAGGAACTTTTGTCATCTCTTGGCATTCATGGCATGGCTCCATCCGTGTATCTGGCACCCACACAGGATGCTCTCTGTCTCTTGGGGATATACAAGCAAACCCTTGAGGACTTTGAAGGCTTTCCAAATCACTCGGGGCTCTGTGCCATTACACTAACTTTTATTTCACTTGAGGCAATCCTTCCCTTTGGGTCCCTGTTTGGCACCAGTTGCTGTAAGCCTTCTTCCCTTCATGTCCCATGTTGGGTGCCAGTTGCTGAGATCAGCTCAGCAATTGGTTGACTCAAAGGGAAGGTGGAATAAAACAAAGAAATAAAAGGGAAAGACAAGAGAGGAGATAAAGATGGACCCAGGGAACTCACAGCTTCTGGAACTGAGAGCTCAACCCTAGTTTTCACATCATATTGTTTGGAAACTACTAAGCAGCTGTTTGCTGTCAGAACTGCAACATCATCTACAATAGGGAATAACTGCAACATCTGCAATAAGGCAACATCTACAATGGAACAGGTGAAACTTTTTCCCACATGAGAGCCCTCTTTCTCTTCTTTGGCTTTTAGTAAGGCATTACTCTCTTAATTAAGGGGGCCACCTTCTGTCCCTAACAGCCGTTTTTCTTTAGGGATCACATCTTCTGATTTGTCTCCACACTGCTTTGCTTTGATAAAGCCACATTGCTCTCCTTAATGGGCCAGCCCTGCCCCCTCAGTTTTCTTCTCTTGGTAGTTCTTTGTGTTCCCTCTTTGGCCCTTCTGGCACAGTTTCCCATTCTCTCCTTCTGGGCCACTTCAGTGAAAATGGCAGATGCTGGGCTGATTCCAGCCCAAAACAGAACATTGTTGTGGATATTTTCTACCATTTCGCCCATTATTCTCACTGAAATTTAGGTACAAGTCTATGTCCCAGGACAGGCCTTGTTTCATTCATGCCTCCAATGCCCTCCAAGGCAGGACCACCTCATCCACATCCTGACCATGAGTGGGATGGTGTAACCAGTTGTTTTTCCTTTACCTAAAATGAATTTATTGCCTCCTGAACACTCTTTCAGGGTTTTTTCTTTTTTGGACATTTGCTACAGTTAGAATTATCATTTTCATGCTCTCAGCCTCTGACACTGAGTAGATGCATTTGTCTTCATCTCTTTTTTTTTTTTTTTTTTTTGGTTGTCCTGCTATAAGCATATCTCTCTTCCATTTCAACTGTTTTGTCTGCTGTATCACTTATTCTATCATTTCAAGACTGCCATTGTATGCCTCTTATGTGGCTTTGATATCACTATGTCTTTCCCATGAGCTCTGTTACTTTTCCGGTTTTCACATTCTTTGTTCTTGCTTTCTTCTTAATGTCTTTTACCTCTTTGGTCATATTCACTTTCATCTTATTACTTTGATTTTGGGAATTTGTGTGCATCTCATTGGCTGGTTGTCTGAATTCCTGCATCTCCTCTGGGCCTTTGATATATTCCTTTTCTTGGGTCATTTTTTCCATTTTCTTAGTATGCCTTTTAATTTTTTCCTGGTGTCTAGGCATCTGATTAGGATGGTGAATGTACTTGTATGCTCAATTTCTCTTTCGTAGAGATTAGAAAGAGACTTGCATCTTGCCATTCTTTGATTCTTCATTCAACAAATAGATAAGTAGGACTTTCTCAAAATTAAGCGCTTGCATGTCAAGGAACTTTGTGAAAAGGCTGAAAAGTCAGCTGACTACATTCCATGAAAACATTTGATAATCACATATCCAGTAAGGGTTTAATATCCATGATATGTGAAGAGCTCATACAACTCAACAATAAAAGACAAACTACCCAATTAAAAAATGTGTTCAACGTTTGAAAAGGCAACTGTCCATAGATGTTCAAGTTGTGAAAAAACACATGAAACAGTTTTCAACCTCACAAGCAATTATGAAAATTCAAATGAAAAAGTACAATGTAATATCATTTCACTTATTAGTTTGGCTACTCTTTTAAAAATTGGAAAACTGTGAATGTTGGAGAGGATGTGGAGAGATAGAAATGCTTATTCACTGTTGGTGGGATTGTAGAATGGTATAGCCACTGTGGAGGAATGGCATGTCCTAACAAATTTGGATATAGACTTGGCCATATTACCCAACAATGTCATTACTACATATATATCCCACTAGAATTGAGAACAGTGACGTGAACAGACATCAGCACACTGCTGTTCATAGTGGCATTATTAATGATTGCCAAAGTTTGGAAACAACCCAGATGTCCATCAGCTATGCTATATACACATGATGGAATATTATGTAGCTGTAAAAACAAAGTCAAAGCATATAACAACATGCATGAACTTGGAGTATATTATGTTAGTGATGCAAACCAGATACAAAAGGCCAAATACTACATGAATGTACTATGGTGAACAATATATCATGTAATCTTGTGGATTTAGTAACTTGAATATGGGTTACCAGAAAATAGAAGGAGTTAGAGAATGAAAAGCTGAGGATTAACTTGTACAGAATTTTTAAGAAGGATGTATGTGAATTGGAGATGAATAGAAAAGTTTGAAGCCCAATATAATGTTTGTAACTAGCAGTACTATTATGTGGGGTATGAAAGTGGTTTAAAGGGAACATTTAAAGTCATATGTATGACTAAAAGGAAAGCTAAAAATATAGAACATGGGACTGTATAGCATAGGAAAGCAACATGTGAAATAGGATGTGGGTAAAATTACATATATGGGTCAGAGGAGACAAGATGGTAGCTGAGTGAACTTGCCTTTGTGGTCTGTCCCGGGAAGAGACGGCTGGGCGCGGCGGCAGGTTCTCCAAGGCCGGACTTCGGATCTGTACTAGTAAAGTGGCTGCGGTGTAGAGGCGCCCTCTAGTGGTAGTGGTTTGGAATCACAGGACGGGAGCTGTCCAAAAGCTGAAGTGAAAGATAACGTACCAATGAGTCCAGCAAATTTATTTTAACTCAATTATACAATAGGTGCGGCAGGAAACACCTCACATTCGCTGGGTTTTCTCATCCTTCACTGCCTCATTTCTGTGTGAACTGATTTAGGGTACCTACACTATCCTCTTTCCCCTACATCTTGATATCCATCACCATCTACTGGCTCTCCTATATTCCACCTCCCACCTCCCTTTCTTCGATCCACGAAGGGTCTAAGTCTTAATTTCTAATACCTATGTTTTGTTTTCTGTCTGTTATCCACTCTTGAAACTATTACCTTACTTTTCTCTTTCCCTCTCTCATGAAATCAATAGCTTTTTAGCTCATACCATATTCCTCCCATATTCAATCATCTACCTCATAATAGGTACTCTACCTACTGCTATAACTCTACACAATTTACATGAATCTAACCTCCATCCTCCCAGATCTCATATTCTTGCTTTGTTAACATATATCACCAATACTACTTTACACTTTTCCCTTGCTTACACAATTGCCTTTCCCCAACACTAATACTTTCCTTTAAAGTGAACTTAACCAACAACAAGTAACTAGAATAAGAAGAAAAAAGTGACAAAGAGAAGATATAACACCTATGCAAAAATAACAGCTAATTAACCTCCAAGAGCAGACAAAGAAGCTAAGGAACTGATTAAATCCGTCAAGATAAAGAGATGACCAGAAAGCAACAAAAATCTACAAACCAAACCAGTAATCAGGAAAACATGGCTGAATCCAATCAACAAACCAATAATCACGAAGGGGAGCAAAACTTGGCACAAGCAATGAAAGATCTCAGAACATTTATCACCGACAAATTTGACGAAGTAATGAAAGAGGTTAACAACATGAAGACATCACTTGGAGGGGAAATTGCAGACATACGCAAAAACATAACAGATATGATGGGAATGAACACCACAGTTCAAGAAATCAAAAATACACTTGCAGCAAATATCAGCAGACTAGAAGAGACAGAGCAGAGAATTAGTGATGTGGAAGACAGTACATCAGAAATCAAACAGATAGTAGAAGGGGTCAATAAGAAGATAGAAAATATCCAATTAGGACTTAGGGACCTGAATGACAATGCAAAACGCTCAAACATACGTATTATAGGCATTCCAGAAGGTGAAGAGAAGGGAAAGGGGTCAGAAAGAGTGTTGCAGGCAATAATGGCTGAAAACTTCCCAAATCTACTGAAAGAGACAGATGTACATATCCAAGAAGCACAGCGCACTCCACTAGTCATAAACCCCAACAGGCCCACCCCAAGACATATACTTGTCAAATTATCCAATGCTCAAGACAAAGAGAAAATCCTAAAAGCAGCAAGAGAAAAGAAAACCATCACATACAAGGGAAGCTCAATTAGATTAAGTGCTGATTTCTCTTCTGAAACCATGGAGGCAAGAAGGCAGTGGTATGATATAGTCAAGGTACTAAAGGAAAAAAAAATCCAACCAAGAATACTCTATCCAGCTAAACTAGCATTCAAACATGATGGAGAGTTCAAAATATTCGCAGACAAACAGAAACTGAAAGAGTATACCAACAAGAAACCTCCCCTTCAAGAAATTCTAAAGGGAGTTCTGCAGGAAGAAAGGAAAAAACAGGAAAGGCAGAGTTGGAGGAGAGTATAAGACCAACAACAACAACAAAAAAGACAAAAAAAAATACAAACAAAATATGACAAACACAAATCCAATCAAAATATGGCTAACACAAATAATTCCTTGAAAGTAATAACACTGAATGTCAACGGAATAAACTCACCTCTCAAAAGATTCAGACTGGGACATTGGATAAGGAAATATGACCCATCCGTATGCTGTCTACAAGAGACACATCTTAGACCCAGAGACGCATGGAGATTGAAAGTAAATGGCTGGAAAACAATCATACAAGCTAACAATAACCAAAAAGGGCAGGAGTAGCTATATTAATATCAGACAACATAGACTTTAAATGTGAAACAATTGTGAGAGACAAAGAAGGATACTACATTTTAGTGAAAGGGAAAATCTGTCAAGAAGATCGAACAATCATAAATATTTATGCCCCTAACAAGGGTGCCTCTAAATACGTGAGGCAAATGCTGGAAAAACTAAGTGAAACAATAGATACAGCTACAATTATAGTGGGGGATTTTAATACACCACTATCAACTCTGAACAGAACATCTCAAAAGAGAATCACCAAAGAAACAAAACATCTGAACAGTATATTAGAGGAGCTGGATCTAATAGACATATATAGATCGCTACACCCAAACACAGCAGGATATACATTTTTCTCAAGCGCACATGGATCATTCTCCAAGATAGATCATATGCTAGACCACAAAGAAAGGCTGAATGAATTCAGAAAGATTGAAATCATACAAAACAATATCTCTGACCACAGTGGAGTCAAGCTGGAAATTTGCAAGGGACAGAAGTCCAGATTTCACACCACGATTTGGAAATTAAACACCGCACTCTTAGAAAAAGAGTGGGTCAAAGAGGAAATCTCAAAAGAAATCAACGACTACCTTGAATCAAATGATAATGATAACACAACATACCAAAATTTATGGGATGCAGCAAAAGCAGTACGGAGAGGAAAATTTATAGACATAAATGCATATATCAAAAAAAGAAGAAAGAGCAAAAATTGAAGAACTAACTGCACATTTGAAGGAATTAGAAAAACAACAACAAAGTAACCCAGCAGGAAGAAAAAGGAAGGAAATAACAAAGATAAGAGCAGAACTAAATGAAATAGAAAATAAGAAAGCACTTGAAAAGATAAACAAGACCAAGAGCTGGTTTTCTGAGAAGATCAACCAAATTGACAAACCTTTAGCGAGACTAACAAAGAAAAAAAGAGAGAAGATGCAAATACACAAAATAAGAAATGAGAAAGGCAATATCACCACTGACCCCACAGAAATAAAGACTATCATAAGAGGATATTTTGAAAAACTATATTCCAACAAAAATGACAATCTAGAGGAAATGGACAAATTCCTAGAAACACATAAGCAGCCCATATTGACAAAAGAAGAAATTGATGATCTTAACAAACCAATCACCAGCAGAGAGATAGAATCAGTTATTAAAAATCTCCCAACTAAGAAGAGCCCAGGGCCAGATGGCTTCACAGGTGAATTCTACAAAACATTCCAGAAAGAACTGACACCAATCCTGCTGAAACTATTCCAAAAAATCAAAACAGAAAGAACATTACCCAACTCCTTCTATGATGCCAACATTACCCTAGTACCAAAGCCAAACAAAGACATCACAAGAAAGGAAAATTACAGACCAATTTCTCTAATGAACCTAGATGCAAAAATACTTAACAAAATACTTGCTAATCATATTCAATAACACATTAAAAGAATTATACACCACGCGCAAGTGGGATTCATCCCAGGTATGCAAGGATGGTTCAACATAAGAAAATCAATCAACGTAATACACCATATAAACAGATTGAAGGAAAAAAATCACAATTATATCTATTGATGCAGAAAAAGCATTTGACAAAATACAGCATCCTTTCTTGATAAAAACACTCCAAAAGATTGGAATACAAGGAAATTTTTTGAACATGATAAAGAGTATATATGAAAAACCTAAAGCCAACATTGTTTACAATGGAGAAGTCCTAGACTCCTTCCCTCTAAACTCAGGAACAAGACAAGGATGCCCACTGTCTCTGCTCCTATTTAACATTGTCTTAGAAGTACTTGCTCGAGCACTGAGGCAAGAACCAGAAATAAAAGGCATTCAAATTGGAAAGGAAGAAGTCAAAATTTCATTATTTGCAGATGACATGATCCTATACATAGAAAACCCTGAGAGATCTACAACAAAGATTCTAGAACTCATAAATGAGTTTAGTAAAGTCGCAGGTTATAAGATCAATGCGCAAAAATCAGTAGCATTTCTGTACACCAATAATGAGCAAGATCAGGAGGAAATCAAGAAACAAATACCATTCATAATAGTAAATAAAAAAATCAAATACTTAGGAATAAATTTAACTAAAGAGATAAAGAACTTATACACCGAGAACTATACAAGATTGTTCAAGGAAATCAAAGAAGACCTGAATAAATGGAAGACTATTCCTTGTTCATGGATAGGAAGACTGAATATTATTAAGATGTCTATCCTACCAAAATTGATCTACACATTCAATGCAATCCCAATAAAAATCAACGCAGCCTTCTTTAAGGAACTAGAAAAACTAACTATGAAATTTATTTGGAAAGGAAAGAGACCCCGAATAGCCAAAGACATACTGAAAAAGAAAAACGAAATTGGAGGAATCACACTACCTGACTTCAAAACATACTACAAAGCTATGGTGGTGAAAACAGCATGGTATTGGCATAAGGAGAGACACACAGACCAATGGAATCGAATTGAAAGCTCTGATATAGAACCTCACATATACAGCCACATAATATTCGATAAAGCCACCAAACCCTCTCAACTGGGAGAGAGTGGCCTATTCAACAAATGGTGTCTGGAGAACTGGATAGCCATATGTAGAAGAATTAAAGAGGATTACCATCTCACACCTTATACAAAGATCAACTCAAGATGGATCAAAGACCTAAATATAAGAGCCAAGACCATAAAAACCTTAGAAAGCAGTGTAGGGAAACATCGACAAGACCTTGTAATAGGAAATGGATTTATGAATATCTCACCAAAAGCACGAGCAGCAAAAGAACAAATAGATAAATGGGACTTCCTCAAAATTAAAGCCTTCTGCACCTCAAAGGAGTTTGTCAAGAAAGTAAAAAGGGAGCCCACACAATGGGAGAAAATATTTGGCAACCATATATCTGATAAGAGACTTATAACTTGCATATATAAAGAACTCCTATATCTTGAAAATAAACAGATAAACAACCCATTTAAAAAATGGGAAAAAGACTTAAACAGACACTTCTCCAAAGAAGAAATACAAATGGCAAAAAAGCACATGAAAAAATGTTCCAAATCTCTAGCTATCAGGGAAATGCAAATCAAAACTACAATGAGATACCATCTTACACCCATAAGATTGGCAGCTATGAAAAAAACAGAAGAATACAAGTGCTGGAGAGGATGTGAAGGAAGGGGAACACTCATCCACTGCTGGTGGGAATGCAGAAGGATCCAACCATTCTGGAGGACAGTATGGCGGTTTCTCAAAAAACTAGCCATAGATTTGCCATATGACCCAGCAATACCATTGCTGGATATATACCCAGCAGAACTGAAAACAAGGACACAAACAGATATATGTACACCAATGTTCATAGCAGCATTGTTCACTATCGCCAAAAGTTGGAATCTACCCAAATGCCCATCAACAGATGAGTGGATCAATAAAATGTGGTATATACACACAATGGAATACTACTTGGCTGTAAGAACAAACACACTACAACACATGTGATAACATGGATGAATCTTGAGAACCTTATGTTGAGTGAAGCAACCCAGACATTGAAGGACAAATACTACATGACCTCAATGATATGAAATAACCAAGCTGCCCTAGATAGCAAGAGACTGAACGATAGGCTTACAAGAAATCGGAAGGTGGAGGAAGGATGTGAGCCGATGTCTGCAGGGGTGGAATTTAAGATGAGATGGTGGTAAGTATGAACACAAAGAAGAGATAAAATGGGGGCAAGGGGTTGCCTTTGGTTGGGGCTTTGCGGATTTGAGGGTGGCTGGGGAGGGACGGATGGGTAACATGATGCTGTACATCATGTTAAGTAAATATCATGTGAATAGGGTGTAAGGGTATCGCTCTGGAAGGGAAAAGGTATTGTGGTGGATGTATGGGAGTGCTGTATATTATATATATGCATTGCTGTGGTCTAGGGCTCCTGTGAAGAGAAGCTGAATAATTAGGGAGAAAAAAAAAAAAAGAAAAAGATAGGATGTAGAATTTTTTCCAAGTAAACACGTGTTCTTTATCTAACCGTTAAACCCATCGCTATATGCCATTCCCTAGTAAGGGACCCTGACATTATATTGGGCTTCAAATTTTGGGGAGTTCTGGAACACAGAGTGTTTCAACAATGGCAATGGAGGGATACTGGTATGTGATGCCATTGACAGGTGATATATGGCTGACAGGGAGCTGTACAGAACATATGCCCAGGGTGCATGGTAATGTTTGGATATACTCATAGTGGTAACAATTAAAAAACACAGCAGGGGGGGTACTGGGTTCCTGGCCAGTGGTGCTCTGTCGTGGTCCCTAGGGGAGCAGCGACAGTCTCCCAGGTGCAGCAGCGGGAACCGGGAGGGAGTGAGGGTTCAACAGTGAGCCCCTGATGCTAATGACTATGCTTGTGAGCTGATAAGACTAAAATAAGAACAAGGCCTAGAGCAACATTGTGCCTGGGAATTTCCTCCTGTCAGCCTTCATGTTACTCAAATGTGGCCAGTCTCGAAGCCAAACTCAGCATGTAAATGCAATGCCTTCCCCCCAGCGTGGGACATGACACCCGGGGATGAACCTCCCTGGCACCAAGGGACCACTATCAACTACCAACTGATGATGCAACTGGAAAATGACCTTATACGGAAGGTTCAATGCGGATCAGCAGAATATCCCTGTCTACATAAAATAACATGACTTTAAAATGCTGTTTGACCTAAAGTAAGGGGGAAATGGAAAGGAGAAATGAGTTTATATGGCTACAAGTTTCTAAAAAAGAGTCTGGAGGCTGGCAGAAGGATTGCCCTTATGCACAACTGAGCAGAGTCAGAGAGACAGATAAAGCAGATACAACCCCCAGATATTGGTTCCTTTGAGGGCTAAAGAGACCCATGGGAGTTATGGTCATGGCCGATGGGGTTAACTACCAGGTCAGATGGCCCCTCTTTGGAAATGGTGTTTATGTGTGATGAATCTGGACTCAGATGGGATCTCCCTTCATAAGACTTTCATGCTAATGTGCTGGAGGTGCAGTTAATGTTGGGGTTTAAGATATATTTAGGGGATTTGAATCTCTGGACTGACAATGTGATAGCCAGACCCTGAGCCTCAACAGACTCCAGCACCTACAATCTGATTTATTGGACTTACCACACTCAGCTAAGATGGAGGTGAAGAAGGACAACCACCACACCATGGAGCCTAGAGTGATTACAACTGAAAATGGGAGGATTGCATCCAGCATCCAGGTGGAATCTGAGCCTCCTCTTGACATAAAGGTGCAATGGACACAACCAATCCAGTGTCCACATAGAAGAGGTGGCATTGGATTGGGAAAAGTGGACATAATGGACAAAGGGTATGGGGAAAGGCAGGAAGAGATGAGAGGTGGAGGAGTCTTCGGGACATGGAGCTGCCCTGGATGGTGCTTCAGAGGCAATCATCAGACATTGTATATCCTCACAGGGCCCACTGGATGGAATGGGGGAGAGTATGGGCCATGATGTGGACCATTGACTATGAGGTGCAGAGGTGCCCAAAGATGTACTTACCAAATCCAATGGATGTGTCATGATGATGGGAGGGAGTGTTGCTGGGGGGGGGGGGAGAGGTGGGGTGGGGGGGTGGGGTTGAATTGGACCTCACATATATATTTTTAATGTAATATTATTACAAAGTCAATAAAAAAAATTACATATATGGGGCCGTACTTCTCTGAAACTGAACAAATAAATGTTATTTTTGTTTCTTTTTATTTCTTTCTTTTACAAATGTAAATACTCAAGATGTTACTAGCAGGGGGAAAATGTATGCTAAGTGAAAGAAAACTGACACAAAGTATTACATGTTGTATTGGTCTGTTTCTATAAAGCATAAGTATAAATCAATTTGTAAGGCTGAAATTAGATTAGTATTTTCACAGGCCTGGGGAAGAATGGTTAAAGGGGAGGGGGTTTTCTTCCTGGAATCATGAATTTATTCTAAAAATTTTTTTGGTGATGAATGCACAAAATTTGATTATACTAAAATCCATTTGGATAGATCATGTTATTTAAATATGTCAAGAAAACTGCATAATAAATAATTGCACATGAATAACCATAAGTAGCAGCTATGTACAGCTGGTGAAACAGATTGAGAGGTAAAGAAATTTCTTGCTTTTTTCTCTTTTTGTGTTTATTATAATTGAACTAAAGAAAATGCTCTGATAACGATTGAAGTGATGAATGTACAACTGTATGTATCAAATACCATTGATTGTGTACTTTGGATAAACTGTATGCTTTATTAATATGTATCAATGACACTGATTTGTTTAAAAGATAGTTTGCACCAGGAGCTCAGTGGTTAGCTTCCACAGGAGACAACTGAATCTATAATGCCCCCCTCTTTGAATAGATACATTAACCAAGCCATGTGAAGCTCCCCTGTCTTTTGCCCATATCTTGTCTTTTAATTAATGTATTTCACTTTCAGGAAAATACCTCATTTTGAAAGTTCCATTTTAACCAATGACAGGGTGATTCTATATTAAACCTAACTTTTGACCTGAAAACAGCCTGGACTTGGTGCAGCTCCCACAAAGGGTTTGAAACTCCCCCGGGCAGTCATTTCAAACACTTGAGACACGGTGGAGCAGGTGGCATGGGTGTGTACAGGAGGCTAGCAGCCAGGGTAGTTTCCTTGCTCTTCCTAGGATCCACCTACTCATCTCCACCCATCCCCCACAGCATTTTCTCATTGTTGACATAGAGGTTGCTTGCATCTCAGTTGTACTCGTGCATCTACAGGTAGGCAAGCATCTTACTCCATTACACCCTAGATAGTTGGCAACTCCCTGGGATGACTGCTGATAAATTACTATGCCTCTACCATGCTGTGGAGTGCTTTGTTGACACACAGAGTGTTGGGGCAAGATATCTATTACCATGTATAGCATTCTGATATAGTTATGAATTCCAAAAATAGATATTGGATTATGCTTATAATCTGATCTGTACCTGAGCATAATTGAGTTATGATTAGTGCATTCAGTCCCCACCCCTTGGTGCGTGGGGCTCACAGATAAAAGGCATGGCAAGGGACAGAGGGTTTTTGAGGTTGGCGTTTCATGCCGAAGTATTAAGCTGGAGCCCCAGGAAGTAAGCTCACAGAGGCAAGAGAAGCCAGACCCAGGAAGAAAGAAATCTTGAACCCAGAGAAAAGCAAGACCCAGGAATGTAGGAAGCCAGGAAGCCTGAACCCTCGCAGATGTCAGCAACCATCTTGCTCCAAATAGATTTTGGTGAGGGAAGTAACTATGCTTTATGGCCTGGTATCTGTAAGCTCCTACCCCAAATAAATACCCTTTATAAAAATCAACCAGTTTCTGGTATTTTGAAACTTTGACTGACGAATACACCACCTATATGGAAGGAGACTCACCACATGGAATATAACAAGAGTTCATGCAGTTATTGGGGTGGGGTCACCAAGAAAACACATGACTTTCTCAGGCATTGGATGGATGGCCAGTTTCTTCCAATGTGAAGAAACAGCAGGTTCAGCTTAGTGGGAATTGGTCCCCTATCGCCAGTGAGTCCCACTCCAAAGCTGATGCAGGGAAATGGTCTTGTGTATAGTGTGTATAGTCAGCAATAGACCTTGCTCCCTCCCCACCAGGAACAGATGTAACCCCAAGGGTACAGCAGGTGTTATAAAGTAATGCATATACTCAGCCAAGCAGTCTCCAGTGAATGTTGACAGAATGCTCTATGCAAATAGGGAATGAATATTTCATCAGTCCACCATTTGCTAGGGAATCTCTTTTATCTCTAGGAACTCCTCACAAGTCCATATTTATAACCCAACCCCAGGAGCCAGGCTACTACATCTCCTAAGCACAGGGTTTATTGGTGGGTCTCAGGGAAAGGTGACAGTTCTCATTCAAACTGTCCCATTTCACATTATATACATATATACATACATACATATACATATATACACACACATATATATATATTTTTTCCCCAAAGCAGAAGTTGTTTCTTGGATAGACTGTCAGTGGGATGTGGCCATCAGCCAGCAAACTCATCAAAATATATAATATAGTTTAAAAATGTGGACTTTAGATTAGTTGTAATAAATCCTTTCTATTTGATCCACAACTTCTGATCAAATATGAAGGGTAAAACCCAGAACGGGGGAAAAAAAAAAAAAGCGCCAAGTATTCTTTAGTTAGGATTTGTATCCTAAAAGTCAAATTCCTAATGTGGGATGTGTATAGAAAAGGATAAAAATGGGACAGGAAACTTGAAGTAGTTATGAACACCCCGAGGTTAAAGCTTAGCTTCACGTAACATGGTGTAATTGAAACATCACTAGACTGGTGACGAAATAACCTAGACTCCATTTCTGTCTGCTATAACTTGGGCTACTAACACCCTACATTTTTATTTCTACAAGAACCTTACAAAACTAGGTTTTGTAACCTTACTTAACACATAGTGTCAAGTGAAACCTTACAACACACAAAAACAACAAATAAAACCCTAGAGTAGAAAGAAAAGCTAACCAATCAAACCCGTCCAGATAAACAGATGCCTAGATGCAAAAAATTACAAGCTATACTGAGAAACAGGAAGACATGACCCAATCTAATGAACAAACTAAAACAAACTAGACATGGCCAGGCTAATGAACAAAATAAGGAGATGCAGAAGATGGAACAACTAATAAAAGATGTCCAAACAAATATCATGAATCAACCTCACTGAAGGAAGAGATTATGGATAATAAGAAATAGGGAAAAAATACTGAAGAAACTATAAACACACATTAAAAGATATGATAGTGATGAGTGACACAATCCAAGAAATAAAAGATACACTGGAAATGTGTAACAGATTTGAACAAACAGAGGACTCAGCAATGTGGAAGACAGTACAGCTAAAATCAGACACATAGAACAGACAGATAAAAAGATAGAAAAAGTCCAGCAGGGACTTAGGAATTTCAATGACAACAGAAAATGCATATGCATTGTAGGCATCCCAGAGAGAGCAGAGAAGGGGAAGGGGACAAAAGGAGTGTTGGAGGAAATAATGGCTGAAAATTTCCCAACTCTATTGAGGAAAATGGATGTATATGTCCAGCAAGTGCATTGCACCACAAACCATAAAAATCCTAACATACCTACCCCAAGACTTATACTTGTCAAATTGTCCAATGCTCAAGACAGAGAATGGAGAAAAGAGAAAGAGAAAAAAGATCTATCACATTCAAAGGAAGCTTGATAAGATTAAGTGCCGATTTCTCATCTGGCATTCAAAAATGAAGGAAAGTTTAAAATACAAATAAATTAGGAGAGTTTGTCATTATAAGAAACCACCCTTCACGAAATACTGAAAGGCATTCTGCAGGTTGAAAGGAAAAAAATAGGAGAGACTGTTGGAGGAGAGTGTAAGAAAAACTAAAAATGTAAAAATACAAATAAAACATGACATACATGAATTTAAAGAAAATATGACTAATATAAGTAATTCCTTGACAGTAATAACACTGAATGTTGAGGCTTAAATTCTCCAATGAAGAGAAACTGTTTGGCAGAATGGATAATGATATATGACTGATCTTTATGCTGACTACAAAAAAACCCCTCAGATCCAGGAACACAAGTAGGCTATAATTGAATGGTTGGAAAGCAAATTTACATGCAAACAATAACCAAAAAAGGGCAGGAGTAGCCATACTTATGTTGGACAAAATAGACTTTGAATGCAAAACTATTTTAAGAGATAAAGAAGGGCACTAGATATTAAAAAAGAATAATATCAAGGAGAAATAACAGTCATAACCATTTATGCAACTAATCAGGGTGCCTCAAAAGACATAAGGCAAAGTTGGAAAAACTAGAAAACGAGATGTCTCTACATCATTGTGGCGGATTTTAATACACCATTCTCACCATTAGAACATCTTGACAGGAATCAATTACCTTGAGTGATCATTAGGAGAGCTAGACCTAATATTTATACCGAGGGTAGCAAATTTGGCTCAACTGATATAGTGTCCACCTACATCATGGGAAGTCCAGGATTCAAACCCAGGACCTCCTGGCTGGTGTGGTGAGCTGGCCCACATGCAGTGCTGATGCAAGCAAGGAGCGTCATGCCACACAGGGGTGTCCCCCATGTAGGGAAGCCCCATGAACAAGGAGTGCACCCTGTAAGGAGAGCTGCCGCACGTGAAAAAGTGCAACCTGCCCAGGAGTGGTGCCACACACATGGAGAACTGAGTGCAGCAAGATGACACAACAAAAAGAGACACAGATTCCTGGTGCCACAGACAAGAATACAAGCAGATACAGAAGAACACACAGTGAATGAACACAGACAGCAGACAACTGGGGGGAGGAAGGGGAGAGAAATAATATATATATGTATATACACACACACACACAGAGCATTACAACCAAATACAGCAGAATATACATTCTTCTCGAGTGCACATGAATCATTCTCCAGGATAGACAACATGCTAGTACACAGAGCATCTCTCACTGAATTCAGAAAGATTAAAATTATACAAAGTAATTCCTCTGATCACAATGGAAGAAAGCTGGAAATAGTAAGGGGCAGAAAATCAGATTAGGCTAAAAGCTATGGAACTGAAATAGCACACTTGTAGACAATCAATAGGTCAAGAATAAAATTGCGGATGAAATCATTTACTACCTCGAAATGAATGAAAATGACAACACAAAGTCTCAAAACCTAGAGGGTGCACTGAAAGCTTTACAGAGAGGGAAATTCATAGCCACAAATATTTATATTTAAAAAGAAGAGCTAAAATTAAAGACCTATCTGAACTCCTGGAGGAACTAGAAAAAGAACAAAAAACTAACCCCAAATAGAAGGAAATAACAAAGATTAGAGATGAACCAAATGAAAAGAAAAAGAAGAAAGCACAAGAAAAAATAAAACCAAAAGCTGGTTCTTTGACAAGATTAATAAAATTAAACTCTTTGCTAGACTAACAAAGAAAAAGAGAAGATGCAAATACATAAAATAAGAAAGGAGGAAGGGGATATCACTCTTGACCTCACAGAAATAAAGAGTATCATAATAGGATACTCTGAAACATTGTATGTCAACCAGATGTATAATTTAGAGGAAATGGACAAATTCTGAGAAACATGCAAGCACCCTAATTGTCAAAAAAAGAAACTGATTAACTCAAAGACTATCTCAATTATGATCTTGAATTTATCAAAAGCCTCTAAACTAAGAAGAGACCAGGATCAGATGGCTTCATAGGTGAATTCTAACAAACATTCTGAAAACAACTAACACCAATCCTACTTAAACTCTTGCAAAAAAATAGAAGTTGAGGGAACATTGCCTAACAGATTCTGTGATGCCAACATCACCTTAAAACCAAAGCTAATAAATCCAATGATGCCATGAGAAAAGAAAACTACAGACCAATGTCTCTAATGAACCTCAATGTAAAATCAACAAAATACTTGCTAATTGTACTCAACAACACATCAAAAGAATTACATACCATGACCAGGTGAGCTTCATCCCTAGAAGGCAAGGATGGTTCAGCATAAGAACATCAGTCAGTGTAATACACCACATAAACAGATCACAAGTAAAGGTCACACAATAAATCTGTATAGTTGCAGAAAAAGCACTTGACAAAATACAGTACCCTTTCCTGATAAAAGTAATTCAAATGGTAGAAATAGAAGGAAACTTCCTAAACATTAAAAACCCACAGATATCATCATATTCATTGTGAAGTCCTAGAAGTTTTCCCAATAAGATCTGGAACACGATAAGGATGCTCACTCTCACTATTCTTATTTAACTTTGTGTTAGAAGTTCTTGCTTTAGCACTTAGGGGGGAAAAAAGAATCCAAATTGGAAAGGAAGAAATAAAAATTTCACTATTTGCAGATAACATGTTCCTATACGTCAAAAGCCCTGAGAATCTAAGGTTCTAGAGTATATATAAAGGGTTCCATAAAGTCTCAGAGTATAAGATAAATGTGAAAAAAAAGTGCAAATATCAGTAACATTTCTGTACACCAACAATGAGCAATCTGAGGAGGAAATCAAGAAAAAATCCCATTTACAATAGCAACTAAAAGAATAAAATTCCTGGAATAAACTTATCTGAAGATGTAAATGACAGAAACACAGAAAACTACACAACACTGTTAAAGAAAATCAAAGAAAACCTAAGCAAACAGAAGAATATTTCTTGCCCATGGATAGGAAGACTAAACTTCATTCACATGTTTATCCAACGCCAACTGATTTACAGATTTAATGCAATCCTAGTAAAAATTACCAGAGAATTTTTTACTGAATTGGAAAAGCTAACTATGAAATTCATTTGGAAAGACAAGGGACCCCAAATAGGCAAAGCTATATTGAAAAAGAAAAACCAAATCAGAGGAATCACACTACCTGACTTTAAAACATACTACCAAGCTACAGTGGTCAAAACTGTATGATACTGGCCCAAGGACAAGCATACTGACCAATGGAACTGAATCAAGAGTTCTGATATTGACCCTTACATATAAAATTGACTGATATTTGACAATGTCACCAATCCAAGACAATTCAACACAGTGAGAACGGCTTCTTCAAAAAATAGGGATTGCAGAACTGGATATCCATATGCAAAAGAATGAGGGAGGAACACCATCTCACAACTTATACAAAAGTTAACTCAAGAAGGATGAAAGATCTAAATATAAGAGCCAAGACCATAAAGATCTTAGAAGATAATGTACAGAAGCATTTTAACAGGATTTTGTATTAGGAAATGGTTTCATGAACTTTACACCCAAAGCATTAACAATGAAAGAAAAAATAGATCAATGGAGCCTCCTCAAAATTAAAAACCTTTGCACCTCAAAGGAGTTCATTGAGAAATAAAAAAGGCAGCATTCTCAATGAGAGAAAATATTTAGGAAACACATATCTGATAGGCATAATATTCAGCATATATAAAGAAATCCTACCCCTTAAACATAAAAAGCCAACCCATTTAAATAATGGGCAACAGATTTAAATAGACACTTTTCCAAAGAAGAAATACAAATATCTAAAAAGCACATGAAGGAAAGCAGATTTGACTCGATGGGTAGGGCATCCACCTACCACATGGGATGTCCAAGGTTCAAACCCAGGGTCTCCTGACCCATGTGATGAGCTGGCCCATGCACAGTACTGATGTAAGCAAAGAGCGCCATGCCATGCAGGACTGTCCACCATGTAAGGGAGCCCCAAGTGCAAGGAGTGTGCCCCATAAAGAGAGCCACCCAGCATAAGAAAAAGTGCAGCCAGCCGAGGAATGGCACTGCATGCATGGAGAGCTGACACAGCAAGATGATGCAACAAAATGAAACACAGATTCTGGGTGCCAATGACCAGAATACAAGCAGACACAGAAAAACACACAGTGAATGGACACAGAGCAGACAACTGAGGGGGTGGGGAAGGGGAGAGAAATAAATAATTTTAAAAATAAAAAGCACATGAAAAGATGATCAACATCATTAGCAACTTGGGAAATAAAAATCAAAACTACATTGAGATAACATCTTAAACCATTAGACTGGCTGCTATTAAAAATACAGAGAATAAAAATGTTGGAGAGGATACATGGGAAATGGGAACCTTTGTGCACTGCTGGTGGGAAGGCAGAATGCTGCAGCCATTGTGGAGGACAGATTGGTGGTTCCTCAGAAAGCTAACTATGGAACTGCCATATGGTCCAGCAATCCCACTGGTGGGTATATACAAGAAGAATTGACATGGAGGTGAAGAAGGTCAACCACCACACCAAGGAGCCAAGAGTGCCTACAACTGAAAGCAGGAGAATTGCCTCCAGCATCTATGTGGAATCTAAGCCCCCTCTTGATATAGATGTGGAGTGGACACAACCATTCTAAGGTCCACAGGATGGAGGAATAGAGTATGGATTAGAGTCAATTTACTGATATTCAATTCATGAACTATTGTGATTAGTATTCAAAGAAAATGTGGCATTGGTGTGGAGAAAGTGGCCATGATGGCTGCTAGGGGTATGAAGAGGGAGGAAGAGATGTGATGTGGGGGTGTTTTTGAGACTTGGGGTTGTCCTGGGTGGTGCTGCAGGGACAGTTACCGGACACTGTATGTCCTCCCAAGGCCCCTTGGGTGGACTGTGGGAGAGCGTGGGCTATGATGTGGACCATTGACCATAAGGTGCAGCAGTGCTCAGAGATGTATTCACCAAATGAAATGAATGTCTCATGATGATGGAGGAGGTTGTTATGGGGGGAGAAGTGGGGTGAGGGAGGTGGGGGGTATATGAGGACCTCATATTTTTTTAAGGTAACATTAAAAAAATAAAGACAAAAAAATAATTGAAAGCAGGGACATGAACAGATATGTGCACACCAATGTTCATAGCGGCATTATTTAGTATTGTTCAAAGTTGGAAAGAACCCAAATGTCCAACAACAGATACGCGGATAAACAAATGGTTGTATATACCTACAATGGAACATTACTCAGCTGTAAGAAAGAAAGCATCATTAATATTTGGGATGACCTGGATGAATCTGGAAGACCTTATGTTGAATGAAGCAACTCTGGCATTAAAGGACAAATATTACATTACCTCAGTGATATGAATTAAGCAAATTTAGATTTACAGAGCTAGATTGTAGAAGGTAATTTTACAGGAGACAGAAATGAGAAGATTGTGAGCCAATGCCCTTATAAGCAAAATCTCTCATAAGGTGGAAATGTGTAGTTGTGCAGTGGATGGGCATGACAGTAGTGCATGATGCTACTGGGTTGGGCGGTGCTGGTTTGTTGGGGAGGATGTTGGCGAGGGTGGGTTGGACTGTCCATGGAAGTGGGGGAGGGACCACGTGAACGCTGAGGCTTTGCAGTATGTGGTTGAAACTACAATGTTGGGCATATTTTTGGGAGTGTGGCAGGGGAGCATTACTGGTTTAGAGTGTTGTGTTTCTGGGGCATTCAGGACAGGGCACACCTGGGGCAGGCTTCTAGGGAGTGTGTGTGTTCATCTTGTCACAGTGTGTTTTATCAGTGGTTGGAGGTCCACATAATAAGTGGGCAGGTGCTGGGCTCCCATCCTGGGTAGTCCTGCTGTGTTCTCAAATTGAGGGGTAAGAATCTCTTGAGAGCATAGGCAGTGTCTAATGGGGGAGGGGAGGGGAACAGGCCAGTATGAAAAACCCTCAAATTTCTTGCAAGTAACTATGAATCTTGTTCTTCAAGAGTGAAGCTTCATTGTTGCCCAGTTCCCAAGGGGAGGGGGGGAGGAACAGAATAGATGGAATATTGGGCATTTGGGGAGTGATGGAAGTGTTCTACATGATCTTACAATGATGGATACAGGCCATGTTAAATTTCACAAAAATTTACAAAGGGAATGGTCCAAAATGTAAACCACAATGTAAATCATTGACCATGTTTAGTAGCAATATTTCCATATTTATATATCTTTTGAAAAGAATGTACCATACACTTATATTATTAACAGGGAAAAGGGGAAAAGGTGAAGGATATATCAGAATCCCCTATATTCTGCACATGGCTTTTCTGTAAACTAAAACTTCTTTGAAGACAAAATGAAAAAAAAAGACACTGAGTAATAAACAGAAGAAAATGTCATTGTATATACAGGATAACAGATCTTATAGTAATGAAAGACATAATGTTAAAAAAATTTTTTACAATGGAAGAAACGAAATCATTGATGTGGAGACAATTGCCACTAGAGGAGCTGAAGTCAGGGAGGAGGACAAAGAAGTTAAAATGGGAGCATTTTCAGGACTTGGAATTGTCCTGAGTGATATTAAATGACAGGTATGGGCCAATATATATATGGCCATAACCTACAGAATTGAGTGAGATGGAGAGTATACTACAAAGTAAACTGCAATCCATGCTTAGTGGCAGTGCTCCAAAATGTGTTTATCAATGGCAATTAATGTACCACACTAATGGAAGAAGTTGTTATTGTGGGGAAGCATGGGAGGTGTGGGGAGTTGTGCATAGGGAAATACCTTATTTTTTTTATGTAACATTTTATATAATCTAAGTATCTTTTAGAAATAAATAAATAGTAGATATTAAAAAAATTTAAAATGTGGGGAATAAAATGTGCCCCCCAAAAAATCAGGCTAAGTTCATAAATTTTTTTCTAATTTTATACTTTTAATTATTTTTTATTATTCCAAATTTTTTGTTAATTTTTTAAAGATTTTTTATTTATTTCTCTCCCCTTCCACCTCCCTCCACCCCGGTTGTCTGCTCTCTGTGTCCATTTGCTGTGTGTTCTTCTGTGACCACTTCTATCCTTATCAGTGCCACTGGGAATCTGTTTCTTTTTATTGCATCATCTTGTGTCACCTCTCTGTGTGGCACCATTCTTGGACGGGCTGCACTTTCTTTCATGCTGGGCAATTCTTCTTATGGTGTGCACTCCTTGTGCATGGGGCTCCCCTATATGGGGGACACCCCTGCATGGCATGGCACTCCTTGCATGCATCATCACTGCACATGATCCAGCTCCACATGGGTCAAGGAGGCCAGGGTTTGAACCGTAGACTTCCCATGTGGTAGGTGGACACCCTATCCATTGGGCCAAGTCTGCTGCCCAACTTTTTGTATTTTGTTTTTTTTCAAACCATCATTTCATTTTCTTAGCAATTGTATTTGCTTATTTTCTTAGTTTCATTTCTGAAGAAGTTTTGGATCACAGAAGGGTTAGAACTGTGGCAAGGAGGATCACTGGTGTAGGGAGTTGGTGATGGGTGATGTACGGAAGGTGGTTTACCTGGGGCAAACCTTTATAAAAGGCACATAAATTTGTTCAAGTGTTCATAGGGCATTGTCATGGTGGGTGGAGAGTCACACAATAACTGAAAGAATATCAAATTCCCATCCTAGGAAACTCTGCCACATTCTCTAATGTATTTTTTTTTAAAGACTTATTTATTTATTTCTCTCCCCTTCCTCCCCCCCATCCCGGTTGTCTGTTCTCTGTGTCTATTTGCTGCATCTTCTTTGTCCGCTTCTGCTGTTGTCAGTGGCATGGGAATTTGGGTTTCTTTTTGTTGTGTCATCTTGTGTCAGTTCTCCGTGTTTGTGGCACCATTCCTGGGCAGGCTGCACCTCCTTTGCACTGGGCAGCTCTCCTTATGGAGTGCACTTCTTGCATGTGGGGCTCCGCTCCGCGGGGGGCACCCCTGCATGGCACGGCATGGCACGGCACTCCTTGCATGCATCAGCACTGCACATGGACCAGCCCCACATGGGTCAAGGAGGCCTGGAGTTTAAACCGTGGACCTCCCATGTGGTAGAAGGATGCCCTAACCACTGGGCCAAGTCCACTGTCCCCACATTCTCTAATGTGATAGCAAGAATCCCCCTAATACAGGGGCAGCAACTAGTGAAGGAGGAAGGAATATTGATGGGCCCTTCATATTGATGGATAACTTATGAACCTTTAATTTTGAAATTGAAACTTAGCCTTGTATTATAGAGTGCCTAAGGGTTACCTCCTGAGAGCCTCCTTGTTGCTTAAATGTGGCCTCTCTCCAAGTGGAATGCAGCATATAAATGTTTTTCCCACAGCATGGGACATGGCTCCTGGAGATGATCCTCCCTGGCACTGAGGGATTACTACCAGGCTCCAACTGGCAATGCAACTGGAAAAAGACATGGACTGAAAGGGCAAAAGGGTAAAGACATATGAGTTTATATGACTAAGAGACTTCAAAGTGAGTCAGGGTGTCATTCCAGAGGTTATGCTTATGCACAACTCAGCAGGATCTCATTGACTGCCAAATTAGATATTGCCTCAAAGAGTGGAGGCATTCAGACACTACAGGTAGGGCAAACAGCTCAGGAGTTTGGTGCACTGCCAGTGGGCCCTACCTGGGTACTTATGCTCCTGAGTGTGACAGAGTTGGACTCAGTTTGGTTTCCTTATACATGGCTCTTCTGCTCCTTCTATTTGAACCTATATTTAGTGCTAGAGTTGATGGTGTATGTCCAAGAGACTTAAATCTTTGGTCTGTCCATGTGCCAGCACAGCCCTGAATCTCTTTGGAGCTGCAACCCCTACTCTCTAGCTCATTAGGGTCCCCAAGGACAACTAACAAGGAGATGATGATGGACAACAAGCATCCCAAAGAACATAGAGTCTGCAACTGCAAGAAAGATAGTCTTATCCATCTGCACCATAGGATCTAAGCCCCCTCTCAAATAGAGGTGGAGTAGGCATCACCATGCCAGATTCCTTAGGATTGGGGAATGAATGATGGACAAGAGTAGACTTTTTGGTATTCTAGTATAGTCTTATTGTGATTCTAACAATGGAAGTACTTTTATCATTGATGTGGAGGCAGTGACTACTGGAGGTTCTGAGGGGAGGGAGAGGGAAAACCAGGTGTAATATGGGGACATTTTCAGACCTTGGGTATTGTCCTGAATGATGCTGCAATGACAGATACAAGTCATTATATATCTTGTCAAACTTACAAAATTGTGCAGGAGAGAGTGTAAGCTACAATAGAAACTATAATCCATTCTTAGTGACAGTGCTCCAAAATGTGTTCATCACCATGTCTCAAGGGTTTGAAATGACTGCCCAGGGGAGTTTCAGACCCTTTTTGGGAGCTGTACCAAGTCCAGGTGGTTTTTAGGTCAAAAGTTAGGTTTAACATGGAATCACGAAAGACAGGGTTAAAATGGAACTTTTGAAATGAGGTATTTTCCTGAAAGCAAAATACATTAATTAAAAGACAAGATATGAGCAAAAGACAGGGGAGCTTCACATGGCTTGGTTAATGTATCTATTCAAAGAGGCAGGCATTATAGATTCAGTTGTCTACTGTGGAAGCTAACCACTGAGTTCCTGGTTGCAAACTATCTTTTTAAACAAGTCAATTTTATTGATACATATTAATAAAGCATACAGTTTATCCAAGTACACACTCAATGGTGTTTGATACAATCACTCAGTTGTACATTCATCACTTCAATCATTATTAGAGCATTTTCATTAGTTCAATTATAATAATAAACAGTAAAAAGCAAGAAAATTCTTTCCCTCTCAATCTGTTTCCCCAGCTATGTACTTAGGGTTATTCATGCACAATTATTATGCAGCTTTCTTGATATATTTAAATACCATATGATCTATCCAAATGGATTTTAGAATAATCAAAATTTTGTTCATTCATTACCAAAAAAAAAAAAATAGCAGAACAATTTCATTATTCCAGGAAGAAAAACCTCTCCCCTTTTGCAAGTTCTTCCCCAGGCCTGCAAAAACACTAACCTAATTTCAGCCCTACAAATTGATTTATATTTATGTTTTATAGAAATAGAACCCTATAATATGTAATACATTGTGTCAGGTTTCTTTCACTTAGCATACATTTCCCCCCCACAATTAACATCTTGTATTATTAACATACATTTGTAAAAGAAATAAAAAGAAACAAACATAACATACATTTGTTCAGTTTCAGAAGTACAGCCCCATATATGTAATTTTACCCATATCCTATTTCCCATGTGATTTTGCTATGCCATACAGTCCCATGTTCTATATTTTTTAGCTTTCCTTTTAGTAATATATATGACCTTAAATGTTCCCTTTAAACCACTTTCATACCCTACATAATAGTACTGCTAGTTATAAACATTATATTGGGCTTTGAACATTTCTATTCATCTCCAGTTAATATACATCCTTCTTAACAATTCTGTACAAGTTAATCCTCAGCTTTTCATTCTCTAACTTCCTTTTATTTCCTGGTGACCCATATTCAAGTTATGAAATCCACAAGATTACATGATATATTGTTCATCATAGTGCATTCATATAGTATTTGGCCATTTGTATCTGGCTTGCATCACTAACAAAATAAACTCCAAAATCATCCATGTTGTTATATGCTTTGTGACTTTGTTTTTACAGCTACATAGTATTCTACCATGTGTGTATAGCACATCTAGGTTGTTTCCAAACTTTGGCAATCATTATTAATGCTGCTATGAACAGCAGTGTGCTGATGTCTGTTCACTTCAGTGTTCTCAGCTCTTGTGGGTATATATGTAGTAATGACACTGTTGGGTAACATGGCCAAGTCTATATCCAAATTTGTTAGGAAATGCCATTCCTTCACAGTGGCTATACCATTCTACAATCCCACCAACAGTGAAGAAGTATTCCTATCTCTTCACATCCTCTCCAACATTCACAGTTTTCCAATTTTTAAAAGAGTGGTCAAACTAATAAGTGAAATGACATTTCATTGTAATTTTCATTTGAATTTTCATAATTGCTTGTGAGGCTGAAAACTTTTTCATGTGTTTTTTCACCATTTGAACATCTTTGGAGAGTGCCTTTTCAAATGATTAACACATTTTTTAATTGGGTAGTTTGTCTTTTTATTATTGAGTTGTATGACCTCTTTACATATCATGGGTATTAAACCCTTATTGGATATGTGATTATCAACTGTTAATGAGTCAGCTGACTTTTCACCCTTTTGACAAAGTCCCTTGACATGCAAGTGTTTAATTTTGAGAAGTCCTATGTACCTATTTGTTAATTCAAGAATCAAAGAATGGCAAGATGAAAGTCTTCTAATCTCTACAAATGAGAAATTGAGCATACAAGTAAACTCACCATCTTAATCAGATGCCTAGACATCAAGAAAAAATAACAAGGCATACTAAGAAAATGGAAAAAATGACCCAAGAAAAGGAATATATCAAAGGCCCCGAGGAGACAAAGGAATTCAGACAACTAATCAGTGAGATGCACACAAATTTCCAAAATCAAATTAATAAGATGAAAGCTAATATGAGTAAAAAGATAAAAGACATCAAGAAGAAAGCGAGAACAAAGAATATGAATACCTGAAAAGTAAGACAGTTCATGGGAAAGACATAAGTGTTATCAAAGCTACATTAAAGCCATACAACAGCAGTCTTGAAATGATAGAATAAGTAATACAGCAGACAGAAGAGCTGAAATGGAAGAGACAAATGCTTATAGCTGGACAACTTTAAAAAAGAGATGAAGACAAATACATCTACTCTGTATCAGAGGCTGAGAGCATGAAAATGATAATCCTAACCATAGCAAATGTCCAAAAAAGAAAAAAAAAACCCTGAAAGATTGTTCATGAGGCAATAAACTCACTTTAGGTAAATGAAAAACAACTGGCTACACCATCAAACTCATAGGATATGGATGAGGTGGTCCTGCCTTGGAGGGCATTGGAGGCATTCATGAAACAAGGCCTTCCCTGGGACATAGCCCTCTACATAAATTTCAGTGAGAGTAATAGGCAAAATAGTAGAAAATACCCACAACAATGTTCTGTTTTGGGCTGGAGTCAGAAGCCCAGCATCTGCCATTTTCACTGAAGTGGCCCAGAAGGAGAGAATGGGAAACTGTGCCAGAAGGGCCAAAGAGGGAACACAAAGAACTACCAAGAGAAGAAAACTGAGGGGCAGGGCTGGCCCACCTAGGAGGGCAATATGGCTTTATCAAAGCAAGGCAGAGTGGAGACAAATCAGAAACAGATGTTATCCCTACAGAAAAACTGCTGTTATGGGGCAGAAGGTGACCCCTTTAATAAAGAGAGCAAGGCAGTACTAAAAGCCAAAAAAGAGAAAGAGGGCTCTCATGTGGGAAAAAGAGTTTCCCCTGTTCTAATGTACATGTTGTCTTATTGCAGATGTTGCAGTTATTCCCTATTGTAGATGATGTTGCAGTTCTGATAGCAAACAGCTGCTTGGTAGTTTCCAAACAATGCAATGTGAAAACTAGGGTTGAGGCTCTCAGTTCCAGAAGGTGTGAATCTCCTAGCCCCATCTTTATCTCCTCTCATCTTTCTCTTTTAAGTTTTATGCCATGTTCCCTTTGAGCCAACCTATCACTGAGCTGATCTCAGCAACTGGCACCCAACATGGGGCATGAAGGGAAAAAGGCTTGCAGCAACTGGTGCTGAACAGGGACCTGAAGGGAAGAAGGACCGTCTTGAGTGAAATAGAAGTTAGCATAATAGTGCAGAGCCCTGAGTAGTTTGGAAAGCCTTTGAAGTCCCCAAGGGTTTGCTTGTATTTCCCCAAGAGACAGAGAGCATCCTGTGTGGGTGCCAGATTCACAGATGGAGCTGTGCCATGAATGCCGAGATGACAAAATATCCTGTGGAATCCAGAACCTTCAGTCATGCAGATAGAGAGATGGATGCTGGAAACTGCATGGCAGGGACTCATTCTGTAGACTAGAATGGCTTTACATCAAATTATTTTAAACTATAGAACTTCTTCAAGCATGGCATAAATCAAGTATAGCTTGGGGACAGAAAGAGATTAAGAAAGAAATTTAGATGAGTAAAACTGGAAAAGAAATGTTGAATTATAAAAGGAAGCAATGAAGAAATTCTAGATTAATAGATTTGAAACTCCTTTTGTGTTTGTTTGATGTCAGTGTGTGTGTTGTAATTGTTTCAGTGTGTGTAAATGTTCAAAAAAGAAAGAAAAATGAGAAAGGTAGTAAAAAAGAAAAAGGAAGGAAAAAAGAAAGAAAAGCAAAGAAAAGGAAGGAAAAACCAAAAAGAGAAGGAATGGGGAAAAAAGAGAAAAAGAAAGAATAAGAAAGGAAAAGGAAGAAAAAAGAGAAAAAGGGAAAGAGAGTAAGAGAAAGAAAGGATAAAATGAAAGGTGTAAAAGTTAAGTGAATATTGAAAAAGATAAAAAGTTTGTGGGAATGCTAACTGAAATGTTATAAGGTGTATTTTTTTCCTAAAATAAAATGGTTAATATGGAGATATGTGAGACAGAACTAGAATGCATAGAGGAAGTTGTGAAAGTATTTATGTAGCATTCAGTGAGACAACGTGTTTTGCAAAATTAAAACAAGGGAAGTAGACTTGACCCAGTGGTTAGGGCATCCACCTACCAAATGGGAGATGTGTGGTTCAAACCCCAGGTCTCCTTGACCCGTGTGGAGCTGGCCCATGTGCAGTTCTGATGTGTACAAGGAGTGTTGTGCCATGCAGGGTTGTCCCTGCACAGGGGAGCCCCATGCACAAGGAGTGTGCCCCATAAGAAGAGCTGGCAAGTGCAAAAGAAAGTTCAGCCTGCCCAAAAGTGGTGCCAGAGAGCTGACACCAGATGAGGCAACAAAAAGAAACACAGATTCCTGTGCCGCTGACAACAAAAGTGGACAAAGAACATACAGCAAATAGAACACAGAGAACAGACAACTGGGGGGGTATAAATAATAAATAAATCTTTAAAAAAATTAATCTTTTTTCATTGTGGTCTCAAAAAAAAAAATTAAAACAAGATGGAATGAATACAAAAAGTGCAAACACTGTGTGAAAAGGTCAACAATGGATTTTTGCAGTTCTTCAAGGCTTTTTGCCCTGGCCTGATGGCAATCATTTGGCTGCATAGAAGAAACCTGTGTCAGTGACCCTACTAACATCAGAGACAATGGAATCTTCAGGGTCTGGAATAGGCAAAAAATTGGGACAAGCTGTAAGGTTCTATCAAATTCTTAAGTGTTGGGTAAGATAAAACTATACTCTCTGCTGTAATTGATAAAGTATAATGTTTTCTCATATTAATAGAATTTGTAATATTGTTGGAATACTAAAAAATCTTCTCCCTCAGTAAGACGTGTTAATTAGGAAAGGCCCTTCATGGGAGTAGGAGGACCTCCACAGGCTGCTTCAAAAAATAGAGGGAGAAGGTGGATATTGACTTAGTCTGTGAATTGGATGTGGCCCCAGGTCCAGTGAAGATGCTAACAGCACTATACAAACTTGTGAAAATGAGAGATTTTTGATCAAGTACTGGACTATACAGCCTTGCTGGTTGGGAATATTAAGCCCATGAGAAATGAAAGTCTAGTCATTAAATGTCTGCTGGGTGGAAGTCTTATTGTTTGTTGTTGCAGTTATGGATTATGTATAAAATGCTTGAATAATTTAATAGTGAAACATTTTGTACTTGGGTGATTTCATGAACTGTGTTATATAAATGTACCTTGTTGAATGTATTGAGGAAAATTTTAATGAGTATTGTTCACATGTAAAAGTGAAAATATCATGCAGGAAGCTCTGTTAATCAGCAAAAGGTCATTTGCATAGACTTAGCAAAAAACAAAAAGGGGGAATGTGGGAAAAAGTTTCACCTGTTCTATTGTACATGTTACCTTATTGCAGATGTTGCAGTTATTCCCTATTGTAGATGACGTTACACTTCTGATAGCAAAACATCTGCTTGGTAGTTTCCAAACAATATGATGTTGAAACTAGGATCGAGGCTCTCAGTTCCAGAAGCTGTGAGTCCCCTGGTTCCATGTTTATCTCCTCTCTTGTGTCTTTCTCTTTCATTTAAGTTTTATGCCACCTTCCCTTTGAGCCAACCTATCACTGAGCTGATGTCAGCACTCTCAGAACTGGAAAAGCATAGAATTCTGCAGAGTTGCCCAATGAGCCCCTGACACACTGCAGAAAAGAGAACATACAGGTTGCTAAGGCTTCCTTGTACATGGTATAAGTCAGTGAGGAAGACACTTCTGACTCTAATGAGTCAGATAGGAAGGATGCTTCCATCATTAATACCCTCCTCCTACTCTCTGTAAAAAGAGCACTTAGGGGTGGAGCTAAGGATTCCAGGATCCCGCTAGGGATCATAAGTCCTTTATTGCCATTAGTATTGATGGGGAAAGGAGAGGTGCATGTCTTCATCAGTCTCTTAAGATATGGGTGCTCAAATGGCAAAAACAATCCAGGTGTCTGCAGAGAAGTCAATACAGTGGATGACACAAGTCATTCCTACTGATGGTATGGCTTGGTTCATAGAGGAAACTTGTAAAACTAAAATGAGATGAGTTTTGTCACAGAAAAAAACCATTGTAGATAATCTGGATATGGCACAGAAATTCTCATGCATGTTGATTGTAGAGAAACACTTCTGCAAAATGTTCAGATATCTGGATTCCAGGCAGACCTAGGTAGCTCAGTGTAGCAAAAAACGACCCAATAGGAATACTCCCCCCAACAACAATGGAGTGAGAGGATGATGAAATGGAGAACTCAAAGAACAACAACATGAAGGCCATCTGGAAGAATAACTGGGCAGTGACCCCATCTAAAGGTATCGGGGCACTGAACAGTGCAGTGTAAGGAAAACAAGGCATTGGAAAGTATGTTGGGGAATGCACAGCTTTGAAGGAATGGAGAACTAGGAAGTTCTCTTGAAGCTACAAAGACAAAATCCAATCACAATAAAGCCAACTGCTTTCTACTTCTTGAATGGAATGCACTCCCCAAAGCACTCCCCAGGGGTGGTTTCTGGTCTGGGCTAATGTGGTATTAACAGGCCACCTAATTTAAACTGGAGATGATACAAATGCCATCCTCCTGAAAACTGTACGTTCTGAAAATGGGACACTCCCTATGTCTTCAATGTAATTTCATGTGCTTGCCTGATGTTATCTCTATGTTCTTGTTAGAAAAGCCTTTTTATAATAAAATAATAATGCGTGGAATGACACACTAACAGATTCTGGTTTCTGGGGAATTCTCTAACCAATGAATCCACAATTCACCATGACTGGCATGATTCATTTTATTTAGTTTTATTTATAATTCCTTTTTAAAGTGTGAGGGCAATATTAAGTGATACCTGAAAAGGAGTATGTATATACCATAGACACTACTTCTAAAGTGTTTATCCATGACTGTTTTTAACCTTGCCAAAAGCATATGTTGGAATACTAAGTAACAGATTAAAATCATAAATTTGTGTTCTACATGAGTAACATTCAAATTGATTTTCTCCTTGATTCAAGTCTTTTGTGTTTAGAACTGCATAAAAACAAAAGTAAAATGTAACCTAACATAAAAGATTTTCAGCAACAAGATCTCTTGCTTAGATATATGCATATACAGATCCCTTGAATCAATCTCTTTATAGTACTTCTGGAAAATTCCATCATTCAGTATACCTTTGTGACTTCACAGTTCTATACTTTTATCCCACTTAATTTAAATATTAACACTTGATCAGGCTCTTGCCTATTTTCTGAATTGTATACTAAATGGTCTATATAAAGCACTTTACTTTCCACTGAATGTTCTGATGGGAAATCCAGCTGAAGATTTTCCTAAATGACTTCAGGATTGTTACCTCAGCCTAAGAATATTAATGCTAAGGATGACTGATCACTGAAGGCATGTCTTCACTCATGGCACTGGTTAGAGTTGTATACAGTGTGAATTTTCTCTTGCCCTCAAATGTTAATGTATGAATAAATGATTTTGTGTGGTTTTTCATGAATAACATCTCCAGCATGAATGATGAATGATGGTCCTCCATCAAGGGGTTTCATTTTCTTATAAAAAATGTTTCTCTATGAGTTGAAGACGTGGATGAAGACTCCTCCAATTTCATTACATTAATGAGTTCTGTAGTGTTGTATGTCAGCACAATAACTCCTACAAGCTTTGCTACAGAGGTGGCATTTCTATCAATTTGCTCCAGGATAAACTGGCTTAAACTGATGGGAGTAGCCAGAATGACTAAAGGCTCTGACAGATTGATCATAAACACAGTTTCTTCAATATTTGAGTTCATTAATATGTTTAAAGGTTACATCAAAGACTGAATTATCTTCCATAATCAAAACATCTAATGTATGAGTTCTCTCTTGTAATGTAACATTAGAACACTGACCTAAGCCTTTCATGTGTATGGCAGTCATAGGGTTCTTCTCTAGTTTCAGTTCTCCTGTTGTCTAAGGTTACAAAATTACCGTAAAGTTTCTCCAAACAGATGCTATTCCTACAGTATTTCTACAGTGTGATATTTCTCATGTTGTCTAAGGGCAGAAGAACGAGTGAAGGCTTTCCTACATACAAGACATTCATAGGGTTTCTCTCCAGTGTGAGTTCTTTCATGTCTTCTCAAGACAGAAGACCAAGTGAAAGCTTTCCCACATACAAGACATTCATATGGTTTTTCTCCAGTGTGAGATCTCTCATGCTCTTTCCAGAAAAAACAATGATGAAAGGCTTCCCCAAATAGGTGACATTCATATGGTATCTCTCCAGTGTGAGTCTTCTCATGTTTTCTCATGTAGGAAACAAAGGTGAAGGCTTTTCCACATAGATGATATTCTTTGGGTTTCTCTCCAGTATGAGTTCTCTCACGTTCTTTCAGGGCAGAACAAAAACAAAAAGCTTTTCCACATACATGACATTCATAGGGTTTCTCTGCAGTTGAGTCCTCTCTTGTTTCTCTGGGCAGAAAAAGAGGTGAAGGCTTTCCCACATACATGACATTCAATGGGTTTCTCTGCGAGCGACTGCTCATGTTTTCTCAGGAAAGTAAATGAGGTGAAGGCTTTCCCGCATGTATGACATTCATAGTGTTTCAAGTGTGAGTTCTCTCATGTTTCTTCAGGCCAGAATGATAATAAAAGGCTTTCCCACATAAGAGACACTCATGTTGTTTGTCTCTAGTGTGAGTCCTCTCATGTCTTCTGAGGACATGAAAAGAGGTGAAGGCTTTTCCACATATATGACATTCACAAGGTTTCTCACCAGTATGAGTCCTCTTATGTTTTCTCAGGACAGAAGAGATGGTGAAGGCTTTTCCACATAAATGACATTCATAGGGTTTCTCTCCAGTGTGCGTCCTCTCATGTTATCTCAGACCAAATAAGGAAGCATAGGATTTCCCACATACATGGCATTTGTAGGGTTTCTCTCCAGTGTGATCCCTTTTATGCTGCCTCAGGCCAAAACATCTATGGAAGGTTTTCCCAGAAAGATGATATTCATATGATTTTCTTCTTTGGAGATTTTGCTTTTGTTGATTAAAAGATGACTTGTCACTGAAAGATTTTCCAAATAGATTGCTGAAGTACAGTGTCTTGACCTTTTGAGTAAAAGACATATGTTGATTCACTCTGGATTTGTGAGTAAAATCTTCTGGCAATTCACTACATGTAATGCCATTCTTTTGAGTATAAGATTTCTGCTTCATGGAAGTAGATAAGAGACCACAGATTTTACAAAAATCCATTCATATACATATGAATCCTAGACTAATCATTTAGTGACAGTCTCCAAATAACATCTTCCTTATGTTACTTGGAATACGAAGTTATTCTCCTGCATGCACAGAGATCTTCTCTTCTTTTGCGTCCCAACTTCAGAACTACCTAATCAACTTGGGAAGACTTTATAATGTTTCAAAGATTAATCATACGAGGTGTATTTATGCAATTATATTTATATAAAAACCCAGTTTATATATTTGTGTTTAATTTTTCCCTAACTGCAAACTATCACCCACTTTTTCTAGATTAACATTTAAGATCAACATACCTACAGTTAAGTGGCTGTACTGAATTTCTCATTCATTCTACTCCCAGGTATCTATTTGGAAGACAAGGGTTCACACCTGTGAAGCTTACTAATGACATGATGGTAGATGTGTCTTTCTTGCAGGTACTCTGCATGGAGAGCATTAGTTTTTTAAGACAACTTTCTCTATCTGAAAGAATTGGAAAAAAAAATAGTAAAAAAAAGTGTTGGTAGACTAGGATAAGGGAAATTAAAATGTTGAAGTCCCACATTATTCTATATTTGTTTCAAATACGACACTTATATGGCAAATAAAATCAAACTAAGCAATATTCTACACTGGAGAAACCATTATAGCACATTGACAATTAGAAAATATTTTCAAAATTGAAATATAAAAAAAATTATTAAAAAGCTTGTATGTTGGGGAGGTAAAAAGAATAACTATCCAAGAGGAAGACAAGAAAAAAGTCTATTAAGTGAATGTTAAATCTTTACAATATAAACATATCCATTATGTACAATATACTATGTACTATTACACTTCAGTAGAGATTGATAAGTAAATGGAATCATGACAACATCGAAGGAAAATTTTCCCAATACTGACAACTGCATTTCAGAAAATATAACTCACTTAAGGAAATCTACAGTTGATATTTTCAGCAACCTACTTACCAGTCAACAGATTCCTCATTACCATGAAGCACAGCTTCTGAGAGCTTACCTGAATTCTCACTTTGGAGAAATCCATTTCCTTCTCTCCACAGTTCCTCTCCTTGCTCCAACTGGGAAAGTACATGTGATTTGCAGACCTGATATCTGGGTAGTGGTAAAAAATAAATGAAATTTTGAATTCTGTGCTATTAACAGTGCATTACCATCAAATCCAGGGAAGGTGACTGTTTTACTTTCCTAGACTTCTTAAGCAAATACCATGAATGGCTTGGGTTAAACAAAGGCAATTTATTATGCTTTTGAAGACAGGAAAATGTTGAAATCAAGGCACCATCAAGGCAACGCATTCTCCCCAAGACTGTGAGATTCTTGGAATGGCTGCTGGTGACCCTTGGTCGTTACATGGCAAGGCACATGGAAATATCTCCTGATCACTTTATTCTCTTCTGGTGTCACTGATTTCAGATTACTTCTAATGGCTTTTTGTCTGAATTTTATTCTCTCATAAAGGACTCTTGCATCAGGATTCAGTCCCTTCATGAATGAGGTGAGGCACACTATAACTGAAGTAATCTCATCAAAGGGCCCTACTAACAATGGGTATATGCATACAAGAATTGATTATATTTAAGTACATTTTTATGGAGTACATAAAATATCAAACCACCACACACCACCCTCTAACCCTAAAAATGACAGGTTCTTTCTAGATGCAAAATACTTTCAACCCATCACAATATCCCAAAAGACTTAAGTCATTTCAGAAACCATGTGAAGTACAAAGTACAATCAAAATTGATGATGGGTGTGGTCAATCCTGGGGCACAATTCCCATCTGTGGTTGTGTGCAGTCTACAGAACAAGTTATCTTCTTCCAACATACAATGGAGGGATAAGCCAAAGACAAATATTTCCACTCCAATAGGGAAAAACTGAAAACAGAAGTCCCAGGTCCCAAAGAATTCTGAAACCCTGCAAGGCATGTTTCATTAGATTTCAAAGTGTGAGGTTCAGCTCTGGACAATATTTTAATCTCCAGGACTGTTGAAGATGCAGCCTCACCGCTTCAAAGTGCTTGTGCAGCAGCCATGTTCTCTCCAAACCATGGTGTGAAGGTCCCACTCTCTGTTAGCACCGGCATGGTGGCCAGACTCTAAATTCCCAGGGAAAAGGCACAACCCTCTCAGAACATTGGGGTAGTGGCCAAATTCCACAATTCCACGAGCACAGGTTCCAGCCATCCAGAACATTAGGGTGGCAGCAGTCTTCATGAACAACAGGACAGAGAGCTGGCCAACTCTGAGCATGGGTCAGACTCACCCTTTCCACATAAATGGGTGGGCCTTCTCTCTTGCCCTGATAACATGTCTACAGTCCAGACTGCAGCTTCCATGGTTCTGACCTTGAAGTGATTTTTCCTTCAACAGGTCCCTTTTCTGTCCATTTTAATATCAGCTCACAGTGGTTCCATTCATACACATCTCACAAAAACTTATGTTCTGTATATGGTATGTAGAGATCCAAACCTTCTTAGAGGAAACTTCCTACAGATCCTTCCGAGATGACTGCTCTTCTAATACTGAGTTACACAGAAATTGATGATTTATTCCATGTTCAGTTAAACTCTCACATAGAGCACTCTTCTCTGAGGACTCAAGTCCCAGAATCTCAGAATTTTCCAAACCATATCCCATTCCTCTGACGTTTTCCTATAAGCCACAAGGACAAACCAGGTTACTTTTTTCACATTTAGTTTGGAAATAGCCTCAGCGAAATGTAAAACTTCACCACTCTAAATGTCTGCCTTCCATCTGACTTCAAAAATCTATTATGCCAACTTCTCTGCCCCTTTAAAACAAATATCTCATTTCCTAAAACTTCCAATAATATATTCATTATTTCCTTCTAAGCCTTCATTGGGAGAATCTTTAGTATCCATACTTCTACCAATGATCTCTTCAAAGCAATCTAGGCCTTTTCTAAAAAAGCACTTGCACTTCTTCCAACCTCTACCCATTCTAATTCCAAAGCTCTATCCATATTTTTGATATTTGCAACAGTAACATCTCACAATTGTGGTTCAAAATTTTGTTTTAGATTTCTAGGCTGCTTAAGGAAATAAACTGTGATGGGTTGGCTGACAAAATGGAAATGTATCCCATTATGGTTTTAAGGGTGGGAAGATGGCCAAATCCAGGCATCATCAAGGCAAGATTTTTTTCCACGGCCCATGGCATTCTTGGTTGCCCTGGCAACAACTGGTCCTGAGGTGGTCATTTGGCAAGGCACATGGCATCTCTTGGTCTACTTCTTCTCCTCTGGGTTTTGTTGATTTCAGCCTCTTACTTCTCTCAGCTTTCTCTCTCTCTGTCTCAATTGTCATTCTCCTATAAAGAACTCAGGATTAATACTCATCTTGATAGAGTTGGAACACAACTTAACTGAAATAACCTCATCAGAAGATCCTACATACAATGTTCATATGAAAAGGGATGCATTCAATTTAAGAACATGTTTTTGGTAGTATGAACAGCTTTAGACCACTTTAGTGACCAAAGAAAAATAAGGTAAACATTGAAGGTCAGTCAAGGGAAAAGTACCTGCAATAGAGAACATTGACAATTTTCACCATTAAAGCATTTACTCTTAATCTTAACCTACTATCCAAATACAGTGTGGAATTTTGGTCATTGATGCCCAAGTTCAAAGACACCCTGGAGAAATCTTTATATTTTCAAGCAAGGAGAAATTCTAGGTTTCTACAATGTTTCATTATTTTCAAAAAGAACACTATAACGTAAGTTCCCTAGATAATGTCTAAAAGGAAATGCCTCCTGTTTTTATGACTATAATCCAAATCCATGCTAAATCCCTTGAGTAGAATATTAAGATACATATTTTAACACACATATGCTTTAAGAAAATAATCACTGACTTCCCAGCACTGCTCTGAGCATTAAATATTGAGTATAAGAAACACATGATATTTGTGTTGAAGATGATTACAATCTAGTTGCATGAAAAACTAGAATAAGAAACAAATCTCTTTTAGGTGCATGTTTTTGTGCATGTTATAAAATAGCAAAACATATTATGTATAGAAAGTTTAAAATTAAAATATAAAATAATATACAAAACAATATGGACAAGCAGTTCTAGGAACTTCTTGAGAAAATAAAAGAAACTGATATAGATAGATACATTTGAGAGACTCACCCACTGAGATCAGATGACTGATATTCTCCACCATCACATCTCTGAACAACTTTCTCTGGGATGTGTCCAGCAAGGCCCATTTTTCCTGAGTCTATAATTACATCTTTCAAGTTCACTAAGTCCTAAAAACATCATGGGCATAAGGATTCAAAGAGGGCAGAGTAGGATGTTTGAGAGGACACAGTGAGAAAGTGGCAACTTTTCAGAAATCTCATATTGACTTTGAGTTTCAAGTCAGATCATTCTCATTGCTGAATGGTCACCTGCTTTTCACACCCATAGACATATAGACACATTGAATCAAAATTTTATTAAAGAAGAATATCACATTTATGTAACATTTATGTAACCTATTTTTTAAAAAGCCTGTGTAATGTGGAGGCATTTTCTAGACATTGGAATCATCCTAAATGATGCTGCAGTGAAGGATACAGGCCATTACATATCTTGTCATAAATTACAAAAATGTGTGGGAGGGAGCTTAAACTATAATGAAAATTATAATCCATAAACAGTGGCAATGCTCCAATATGTATTCATCAATTACAACAAATGTACCACACTAAGGATGTTGTTAATGTGGGAAAGTTTGGAAGGGGTAGGAAGCAGGGCATTTAGAAATTCCCTACATTTTTATATAACATTTATATAATCTAGTATCTTTTTAAAAAGTTAAACAAAAAAAATCACAAAACATGTGGCATAATATAAAGTGAAAATTTTCCAATAAACTGGTCATTATAACTTTCAGGTGGTGCTATAAAATTTTTAACTCAGCATTCACAACTACAACACCTTTCCATCAATTTCAAGTAAATGCAGACTCATCATAAAGTAAGCAATATCCATGATTCACCAGTTTTCTATCACAACCATAATTAGAGTATTCCCTCAGATGACCAAGTTCCACTCATCTATGTAATCATTTCACAACCCAAAACAAGTTTTGAAAGATCCAATGAAGGAAGTGGACTTGGCCCAATGGATAGGGAGTCCGCCTACCACACAGGAGGTCCAAGGTTCAAACCCAGGCCTCATTGACCCGTGTGGAGCTGGCCCATGTGCAGTGCTGATGTGCACAAGGAGTGCCCTGTCATGCAGGGATATCCCCTATGTAGGGGAGCCCTATGCTCAAGGGTTGCGACCCACAAGGAGAGCCACCCAAGGTGAAAGAAAGTGCAGCCTGCCCAAGAATGGCACTGCACACATGGAGAGCTGACACAACAAGATGACACAACAAAACAAACAGATTGCCAGTGCTGCTGATAAGGATGGAAGTGGTCACAAAAGAATACACAGCGAATGGACACAGAGAACAGACAACTGCGGGGGTGGGGGGATGGGGAGAGAAAAAAATAAAATATAAATCTTAAAAAAAAATCCAATGAGTTAATGTGTAAAGGGCTTCCAATCTAAACATAAGTCAGAAATCTATTATTCATTATAATGGCAGAGAACCTTACAGCAAAGTCCAACATTCTGCTCAACTAAACAGGTATCATACAAAACTCTGGATCAACAGATGCTGACTCACTCAACTCTACATAACCCAGGTGTTCACCATACAGACAGTTCAGCAGCACACATCACGGACTCCTGAGATGATTTACTGAACAACAAATTCACCAATCTGGGGGAATAAGACCTTCTGACCTGCGGTCTCTTTGGGACCTCCAAATACCCCTATTCATTGTCTCTCTCATATCTTTACTCCTTCTGTATGGTCAACAGTACAGGAAGTATCTTGACCCACTATGGTCTCTCAAGTTCTTCAAGAATTTATAAAGGGCCATAAATTTTACTCTGGATACTAGAGTACTCCTAAATGCATACCAAAATAAAAGACAAGGGAAGCAGACATGGCTCAACTGATAGTCTGTCTGTCTACCATATGGAGGGTCCTGGGTTTGATCCCCAGGGCCTCCTGACCTGTGATGAGCTGGCCCATGTGCAGTGCTGCCCCCCACACAAGGTGTGTGCCCCACAAGGAGAACCATCCCATGTGAAAAAAGCACCACCCACCCAGGAGGCACTGCACACATGGAGAGCTGACACAGCAAGATGAAGCAACAAAAAAGAGATGCAGTTTCCCAGTGCTGCAATACAAGCAGACACGGAAGAACACACAGTGAAAGGACACAGAGAGCAGACAATGAGTGGGAAGGGGATAAAAATAAATAAGTCTTTAAAAAAAACTAAATTAAAGAAAAATAAATACAAGACAATGTTTCATATAATTACATCAATAACGTTTGAAGAACAATTATCTACAAAAGTGGAATTTGGGCCTTTTTTGGACACATGGGTAAGGAGAATTTAAATGATCTTTAAATTTTCAAAATGTGCAAATAAATATCAATACATTAAGAAATTAGAAACTGGGAGAAATGAATTATTTCTCTTCCACTGTCTAACCCTAACTTTCACTCTTCTCAATAATACACAGCCCTTCACCTGCACACCTGTAGCAATATGCTGTTTGAACTCACCTGCTGAAATGTCAGTCATCCTACTGACTGCAAACTCCTGATCTTACTCATCTCTATCAGCTATATATATCAACTACTAATACATGCAAAAGCCAAATGCAGGGATTAAAATGATCAATGAGTGCACTATTTCTCCAATGAGGAAATGGGCTGGCTGAGAAAAAATTTCTCGCATCTCTCCAGTAAATACAGAAACTTAATGGAGTCTGGAACAAATCTGTTTAATGCTGGAAATGAAATTACCTACTGAAGAATCTGTAACCTATCACCACTGTCACTGAGACTTAGGCAAAGTAACTGCAGCTCTGATCCTTAAATATCTCCTAAATAAGCTTAGAATATCCATGCTAATATGATAAACCTACTGATCTGCTGATAACACAGGGGTAATATCAGAAGAATATCCTACTCACCAGTGGTTACATTGTAAATAGTTCAATTGATAACTGACTGCCTCTGGGTTTTCACTCAACCAAATAAGCCCTAAGTGAACAAAGCTGACAATGGAAAAAGAAGCTATGAAAATCTTGTCTTGTCCCCAATTTCCAGTCTCACCTGTCATGAATCCCAACCCTTCACTTGGAAGTAACCCCATCCCCATCAATAGGAAAATGAAGTGTGCTCCAAGAGGAATAGGGAGAGGACCGTCCTCTCCCCAAGCCAAGAGTAAGAAGGCCTTGGCTACTCTGGAGAAAGTATGAATACCTAGATTCACTGTACAGAAAAGAACATGAAAATAATTGAGTTTTATATATTCATTATACAATGGTGTTCAGAGATTTCCAATTCCCTCCCTGAGTCTTAAAATGTTGGATCTCCACTGTCAGAGAAACCAAACTAGAATTTCTCATATAGAATTCCTGGCTTATGAAACATCCATCCCAGTTTCCTGGACTTTCACACCTTTTCTGCTTTACTTTGTATCTATCCTTGAGTATACTTGCCCTAAATCATCTTGGTTCTTCCACAGAGGTGTCTAATAATATCACTTATCAACACTGAGTTCTATTTCTTATCCCACTGGACTTGGATATCACCCAAGATACTGAAGAATGTATTTCATTATGAGGTTGATCAATTCAAGGTTTGTTCCATTTGGAGACATCAATAGCTCCCATCATGCAATTTGGCCCTTAGAATTCCCTGCATCAGAAAGAAGTAGAAGTATATGCCCTCAATCATCATTAGAGCACTTTCATATTTGGTTATGTCATCCTGAAAGTAACCCTGCTGAGTAAGTCTAAATTATCCATTCAACAAATGAAACAAACAGAAGTTCAGAAATCTTTAGTAATGTTTAAAATTACATGACTAGAAAAAGACAGCCAGAATTTCCATTTTTTCCACCTGTCTCACAGTTCAAATCCCTGAAGTGTTCCAATGAGGATTTACCTGGAATATCACCTTTCATTTTGATCATCAAAGTTCCCAACTTATTGCCCAAACCTCTTCTTCATATAGTTTATTCACACATTTATAACCCCTGTCTAGGTTCTCCTACCATATAGGAACTGATTCTACTATCCAAACATTAGTGTCTAACTCACCTGATGTTCATTGTCCAATATGTTTGACACTTACTCATTTCAAGAGACACCTATTCAAAACATGTCTCATGCCCTTCAGTGTATTTACATGTCTCCAGTCACATGACTTGTCCATGATTCATGGACAAAGAATATGGAATAATATGCTGATCGAGGACTAAATATAGTTTATTTCCTTCATTTCACTCATGTAATTTGTCAGTATACATTTATTTCTTTGTCTATCCTTTACTGGTGCAATTACATAAAACAAATCCCTGAAAGATTTTAAGGAAATTTCACTTTAAGAAATACAAATGAATCATGAATTCTGAAAAACTGCATGTCCACAATAACATCACCTGACCTCAGACTGCCTGGGTCTAAGTGCCTGGAGTCAAATCCAACAATTACAGTTCAAATAACAAAATCATTTACAAAATAAGTAAGGACTGTCCCTTCTGGTTAAAATTCTTTTCATTCCTCACCAGAATCCAAGCAGATCAAACATGCAAGGAAAACAAGACACTGATGAGGCTTTCACCCTCAGTCCAGTACTAAGAGTTCCTTTCTCACTGTAGAAAAAGGACCGTTTTCATGAAGGACTCTTGTTGTATGCAGTTGATTGTGTCGCCAGTCCTGTAACCAAGAAGACAGACAATGATTAATTCAGATGACAATGAGGATACTTTTAATCAAGTCATGCCTTCTTTACATAATCATTATGCTCAAATTAGTGAAATCATGCAGACACAATTAAGGAAAACAGACTGTACCCTTTAATTCCTCCTCAAAGTCTCTGCATCAGTTTTCATATCATTCCCCACAGGTTTTGTGGATTTTGTCCTAGGCAAGGATTCTACAGTAGTCACAGGAAGAACATCTCTACTACTCTTCATTTCTAAGAGGACTTGTCATCAACCAACATTCAAAGGATGTGGGCATCAAGGTAGTCTATATAAATACCTGTGTTGAAAATACATATTCAAAGAAAAACTTTTCATTTTGAAAAGTGTGCATATATTACTACTAAACATAGGAAATATTAGTCCATGTCCCTTCATGTCAAATTTTGTTGCTCTTCTAACAACTGTAAACCCTACAAACTTTAAAACATTAGAGATTTCCAGAGTAAATTAATCTAGTTTCATTATTGATTTTCCACGAATAGGATGTGCAATACTTTTTTATTATTAGATCCATCCCAGGATCATGTATTGCATTAATTAACTAATTTCCTTTAATTTTTTCCCCTCCCCCCCTCGAGCTGTCTGCTTTCTGTATCCATTCCCTGTGGGTTCTTCTCTGTCCACTTGTATTCTTGTCAGTGGTACCAGGAATCTGTGTCTCTTTTTGTTGTGTCATCTTGCTGCATCAGCTCTCTGTGTGTGGTCCCACTCCTCGGTAGGCTGCAGTTTTTTTTGCATGGGTGGCAACTCTTTGAGTGTGGGGCGCCGCTACACTGGGTCACCAATGTATGGCACAGCACTCCTGGTACACATAAACAGTGCACATGGGGCAGCTTACCACATGGGTCAGGAGGCCATGGGTTTGAACCTTGGACCTCCCATGAGGTAGGAGGATGATCTATCCATTGAGCCAAATATGCTTCCCATGTATTGCATTTAACTGTCACTCTCTCTACTTACTCTTTTTATAAATTGTGGAAGCATGTATGCAACAAACTTTCCAATCTCAACCATGTCAAAGCACACAATCGAGTGGAATTAATCACATGCAAAATGCTGTGCTTGCCTCACCAACATTCATTACCAGAACTTTCTAATTATCTCAAACAAAATCCTAAAACCAGTATTCAATATTTTTTAAAACTGAAAGTATGAAAGTTTTCAGGCATATCGACATATGGAACAAAAACTATTTCAAATGTGAAATCAAGCAATGGATTTTCATTTTAGGTATGGATACTTGATCCCAAAATAATATTTTCTATTTTCTTTTTAAATTCACAGTTCTGAAATTTAAAAAGTATATTCTGTTTAATTTTAATGTTATGCCATTTAAGTAATCAATAACATCATTTTCATGATTTTCTGATAAAATCCTATGAAATGACAGCATTCCTGAGGCAAGTGATAATTTCTTTTTGTCAGAATTTTGTCTATGCTGTAGGTCAATGCTGAGCTAGGCTTGCCCAAGTGCATGAAGTTATATGAGCAATTAAAATAGGTTGGAACTGAGGAATTTAGGAATATAGAGCCACATTAGAAGAGATCATTTAAAGGAAAAAATGCAAGGATGCTCTATTTGTCAGCCAAAGGAGTGCTAATGCAAAGCTTGCTACCAGCAGAGTGGGGTATTTCCTGATGCAATTACCAAAAATGCTGGAATGGTTTTATAAATGGTTAAGGGGTATTTTTTTAGAGGAACTGTGAGATGCTTGAGAAAAGGCCCAGATCACTTTGAATAGAATGTTGGTAGGAATGTGCAGCCTAAAGTTATTTACAATAAGGCCTTAGAAGGAAATAATGAAACTATTATTGGAAACTGGAGGAAAGGTGATCCATGTTTTAAAGTTGCACAGAACTTAGCAAGATTGAGTCCTAACATTATTTGGAAAGCAGAATTTTAAAATGATGAGACTGGACACTTACCCACTGAGATTTCCAAACTAAATGTGGAAAATGCAGCCTGCTTTCTCCCTGCAACTTATAAAAAAATGCTGGATGAAAGAGATAAGCTGATAAATTCTTCAGCACAAAGGAACCAGAAACTGATTCCAGAAATTCCAAGCCATTCTTCTTTGTTGGTCTTTGCTGATGCACTTGGGGGACTGTTGCTGTTCCATTCGAGAATGAAATAAAGCTCCCTGGCTAGGAACTCAGCACTCCCTCAGTTGTCTTTTGTAACTGTAACTACTATGAAAATACCCAAAATATATCCAAACATTTTTATGTACTCTATGTACAAGTCCTGGAGAACTCCATCCCAACCAAGTGCCCCATCAATAACTCCCCACACCAGTGTTCCTCCCCTGCCATAGTTGAACCTCTCTGTGGTCCAAAACTTCTTCAAAAATGAAGCCTAATATATTGCCAAATTCAATTAACCAGAAAATGAAATATAGCAATGGGTTTAAAGATTAGAAATAGAATACATACTAATTTAGAATAACTAAAATAAAGTAAAATGAATTGGGGTATTAAAAAATGAAAAATATTATAAAGCTTTGCCTTCGATGTTTTGCCTTTCATCACTGCAATAGGTGTTGCCCTATATGTACAGTGGCAAGGAAATGTCTTTCATTCGTTTCTCAGTGTCTACATCCTTTTTCTTTCTTCTAATTTTTAGCTTTGTCTTCACAAAAGCTTTAGATCACTGTAATTCACATTTACAAAATAGGGGACTCCTAAATATACAACATCAAACCCTTTTACCCCTTTCCCAGCAATGATCTTTTTAAATGTTCATGTTATATTGGCTGCAGCTGATGAACAGATATTGAAACATAGCTTTCAAATATAGTTCCATTTTGGTTTACATTATGATTTATATTTTAGACTATATAATTTTCTAATTTTTAGTTACCTTAAGTTTTACATTATGGTTTACATTTTAGTCTGTACACTTTTACACATTTTTGGTGTAATTTAACAAGTTCTATATCCATGATCTTGTGGAACACATCCATTCCTCCCCAGTTACCCTGATTCCATCTATTCTAAATCTCTCTCCTCCTTCCCTCAGGGCCCACAGTGACAATCAACCTTCATTATTTGAAGGACCAGATTCACAGATACTTGCAACAATGCTGAGGGCTTGATATTTTAGACTGCCTTAACCCATTGGGAGCCATGAATTCTCTCAAGAGACACAATTCCCTCTGTTTGAGAACATCAGTTCATCCGAGAATGTGGGTACACCTTCACACTCATTGTATGGGTCTCCATTCAATGATACAATACACTATGACAACATGAGCACTCACACACTCCATAGAAGCTTGTCTCTGTGCCAGATACTCCCCCTTAAGAATCTTAAAAAGGCAATCCTTCATCATATTTTCTAAAGAGTTTTCTCAACATTATAGTCACCCACATATTTGACAATCTTCCATGTTCAAATGTTCCCCCAAGCCCTCCCCCAGTTCTTTGGGCCATCTGACCCTCCTCCCAACCCTAGTCCCCCTCAAGCCCACAAAACCCACCCAAAGGTATCCCTATGTCCCCATCTTATCCTTTCCCTGTACAAATACTTACCTCCAGCTGATGATAGATTTCATCCATGTAGGCATCCGTTCCCAACCTTCCCCCCACCCCAACTTCCTTAAGCCTGTCATCCAGTCTCTAACTCTCTGAGGCAGCTCGGTTTACTTATTTCATATCACAGAGGTCAGGTAGTATTTGTTCTTCAATGCCTGGCTTGCTTTATTGAACATAAGGTCCTTGAGATTCATCCATGTTATCCCATGTGTTTGTATTCCCACTTATAGCTGATTAGTATTCCACTGTATGTACATACCACATTTTACTTATACATTCATCTGTTGATGGGCATTTGGGCTGATTCCAACCTTTTTTTATTTTAAGATTTACTTATTTCTTTCTCTCCCCTTCCCCTCCCCACCACCCGGGTTGTCTGTTCTCTGTGTCTATTTGCTGCATCTTCTTTGTCCACTTCTGTTGTTGTCAGTGGCACAGGAATCTGTTTCTCTTTGTTGCATCATCTTGTTGTGTCATCTCTCCGTGTGTGTGGCACCATTTGTGGGCAGGCTGCACTTTCTTTCACACTGGGAGGCTCTCCTTACGGGGCACACTGCTTGCACGTGGTGTTCCCCTATGCGAGGGACACCCTGCATGGCACTCCTTGTGCGCATCAGCACTGTGCATGGGCCAGCTCCACACGGGCCAAGGAGGCCTGGGGTTTGAACCATGGACCTCCCATGTGGTAGACGGATGCCCTAACCACTGGGCCAAGTCCCCCACCTGATTCCAACTTTTGGCAATAGCGAATAATACTGCTATGAACACTAGTGTACATATATCAGTTTGTGTACTTGTTTTCAGTTCTTCTGTGTATATAACCAGCAGTGCAATTGCTGGGTCATATGGCAAATCTAGATTAGTTTTTTGAGAAACCACCAAACTGTCCTCTGGAATGGCTGGACCCTACTCCATTCCCATCAGCAGTGGATGAGTGTTCCCATTCCTCCATATCTTCTCCAACACTTGTAGTCTTCTGTTTTATTGATAGCCACCAGTCTCATGGGAGTAAGATGGTATCTCATTGTAGTTTTGATTTGCATTTCCCTAATAGCTAGTAATTTTGAGCATTTTTTCATGTGCTTTTTAGATATGTGTATTCCTTCTTTGGAGAAGTGTCTGCTCAAATCTCTTGCCCATTTTATAAATGGGTTGTTTGTCTCTTTATTTTCGAGATGTAGGAGTTCTAGAAAGTCATTATTAAACAGAAGCTGAATTCATGATTAACCTCATAACAGAAAAACCTGTCAAGTCATCTCAATATGCATATTAAAGTTATGATAGAAAAAAGATAATTTTGATTCCATTGTGAATCATAGGTTTTCATAAAATAATTGGGAAAGTAGTTTTTCCTGCACTGCTAAAATAAAACACCTGTTAATTAATGTAATCATGATAATTGCATGCTGTAAGAAATTTGCTTTGAGACAGTTCCCAAAATCATTTTAGTGACTTTTGTATGTAGGGTGTATAGAAAGTGCTACACCCTATTGCTAAGGAAAAAAACAGTAATTTTGTCCAAAGATAAAACAACTGGTTATCAAGAAAAGTTAAAATATAAAACAAAACCTGAATGAATACAGAAAGTGCAGAAGACTTATGAAAAAGAAATTTTTGTAGTTAAAGCTGAGCAAAATTTATTCAGTCTATCTGTGAAATTTTAAAAGCTGTAATATCAAATAGTATACTAGTGGTCTGTTTTAGCTAAAAGTTTGCAAAAACTTTTTCTCCTGACTAATCAGTATACAAAAGAAAAATCTCTTTTTATCAAAACAGCTTCATATACTTTAAACCTACCATTTCGTTGGCTGTTAAAAATAATAATATAAATTTTATCACTTTTAAAAGAACGTAATGTTCAAACCTGTCTTCCCAGTCAAGTCCTGAAAAATATCTTTTGCCTTGGGAAAAAGTGAAATAATAGAATACTTGAGTTCAATTGATATAAGTTGAATGGAAAGTGTTTAAAAGTGTTACTGGGAAGTGGACTTGGTCAATGGATAGGGCATCCACCTACCACATGAGAGGTCCACAGTTTAAACCCAGGGCCTCCTGGACCTGTGTGGAGCTGGCACATGCACAGTGCTGATGTGTGCAAGGAGTGCTGTGCCATGAAGGGGTGTCCCTCATGTAGGGAAGCCCCACATGCAAGGAGTATACCCCATAAGGAGAGTCACCCAGCACAAAAGAAAGTTCAGCCTGCCCAGGAGTTGTGCCACACACAAGGAGAGCTAATGCAGCAAGATGACACAACAAGAATAGATCCAGATTCCTGGAGCTGCTGACAATACAACAATAGAAGTGGACCCAGAAGAAAACACAGCAAATGGACAGAGAGCAGACAACTGGGGCAGGGGGGTGAGGGGAGAGAAATAAATAAATAAAATAAATTTAAAAACATTAAAAAAAATGAAACTGTTATGAAATTAAAAGGGATTCTTTAACCCTCTGTTAATCAAAGTAGTATCAGTAAAATGTTCACTTCAAATGAGTGCAAAAAATTCCTCAAAATCTAAAAAATATTTTGGCACAATATTAAAGTATAATGTTGTTAATCACGGCTTTATTATTATTTTTTAAGATTTATTCTTTATTTCTCTCCCCATCTCCCCACCCCAGTTGTCTGCTCTCTGTCCATTTGCTATGTGTTCCATGTCTGCTTCTATTCTTGTCAGAGGCACCAGGAATCTGTGTCTGTTTTTGTTGCATCATCTTGCTGCATCAGCTCTCCATGTGTGGAGTACCACTCTTAGGCAGGCTGAACATTTTTTCATGCTGGGTGGCTTTCCTTATGGGGTGCATTCCTTGAATGTGGGGCTTCCCTATATGGGGGACACACCTGCATGGCACAGAACTTCTTGCATGCATCAGCAATGTGTGTGGGCCAGCTCCACATGGGTCAAGGAGGCTCTGGGTTTGAACCATGGCCCTCCCATGTGGTAGGCAGATGCTCTATTCATTGAACCAAGTCCACTTCTCTAATTATTTTTAATTGGTTGTCACATAAACAACCTCTCCATCTAGAAATCAAGAGACATGCTTTAGCTCATGTTCAACTGATTTGCCCCACCTCCACTAAAGAAGCACCTCCATGGCTGCAGAAAAAGAGTGACCTTTGAGGGTCGTCAGGTTGGTGCATAACAGTAGATTATCACGAGTTAAAGTAATGCCACTACTGTCTGTATCAGTCCTAAATATTGCAAGTGTGTTACAAAAATTAATATCCAGTTATGGCACTGTCACTGTTTAAGACTTGTTAAAGCTTCCTTTAGTATCTCCTTAGGCAAATCAATCCAGCCTGCATTCACCTTCATGTGAGAAGGCCAACTGAGGATTTTGCAGTGCTTCCCCAAGGCTATGTGCATAGCCAAATCACTTGTCCTGGTGGCAAAATTCTGGCTGTGTGGGAAAAAAAAACAAAACAGTGGCTGTAACCTTCTTGGTGATATTATGCCAACCAGTAATCTTTTGTGGGTTTTTTTGGAATTAAAAGAAACATCGAAGACAATTGTATCTTAAGAGCATAAGATAGGCAAATATTTAGGACATGCTGCACAATCCTGACTGTCAAATTCTTAAAAGGTGTTTAAGAAAGTAAGACAAAAAACCGTATCCTCCATTGTAACTGATAAAGTACATTTTCTCATATTAATAATTTTTATAATATTTTTTGGATCCTGAAAACCCTTCATCCCTCAATTAGCTCAGATATTAAAATCTATCATATGTGTTAATCAGAAAAGGTTGTTCAGGGAAATGAGAACCCCATCCCCCACTGCCCCCAGCAGGTGCTTTTGAAACAATAACACAGGCTCAAGCGGTAAGGGAGTAGTTCTTAACTTGTCCTGTGTATTGGGATATAGCCAGTACCAATATTGGCTTTGGGTGGGGTGTGTGGTAGAGGCAACTTTCTGAACAAATATCACTTCAGTTTTAGTCACAATTCCTAGAAGAGACCAAAGCGAAAGACAGGAACAATGAACTGTTGTGGGCTGCTCTCTGTGGGGAAGAGAATTCTGTGGAAGAACATCTGGAACAACTGCCAGCAGTGAGAGGTAACAGTCTCTCACGGTCCTGCTCCCTCCTCTAACATCTCTCTTGAGATTGTTGAGGCAGATGCCCTTGAGAAGATCCAGAGCCATCCCACTGAGACCCAAAGGCAGCAGAGTGGCTCCACCAAAAAAGCAAACACCGTGGATACCAGACCTGGTGGTGTCTAGTCTAGTAGTTCCAAGTGTCTGTCACTCACCAGCAGCTCAGGAACATCACCCCCAAATGTCCATCGTGCTCACCCAATGACTGACCATTACCTCACTGAATGACACACTGGCTAAGCAGAGACTCCAGGAGCATGATGGCAAGTGGATTACATCGGCCCCTCCCTCTATCTGAAGGGGCAAGGTATGCTTTCAGTGCTGTAGATACTGCAACCAGACTCTTTAACTTTGTACCTGGATCCTTCAGCAAAGGACTAAGTCTAAATTACAAGTTAAAGTGCCAGCTGCCCCAAGCCCAAAAGGGCAAGTAGTAATACATTGTTGTTGCCTATGCTTCAAACTCTCTAAACTGGGAAAACGTGGTCATTTTGATCACCGTCCTGGTCTATGCAGCTCTGCTGGATGGGAATCCTAAATCCATGAACAATAAAAAATCACTCAAAAGCACTTTTGAAACCACAGTTAGTAATCTAAAGCACTAGGCCCCATCCTTAGCCACCATAACAGCTATGACATGCAGAAGCTCCAAGTTTATTAACTTGCCCTAATGTGGAAGTGTGACCAGTTGTTTACTCAGAAGGAGCCATGTCCAGTGATATAGAACAGCCCTCCATCCTGAGCCTATGTGTCCTGATACAGTTCATTTCCTCAAAAGAATAGACAAAGAAGCTACATGATCCCACCAACCCTCCCACACCCCTAGAATTCACTGCCCCTTGCCCACCACCCCTAGCCAACCTATAGGTCCTCAGGTCTTACCTAATCCCAAATCCACTGTCTAAGCTTACTCCCACCTACAGATGTACTGGATAAATTCAAGACTGCCTCTGCCACAGGTGGGCTGAAGCTTATTCTTCAGACCCCCTCCATTGGGGGAGCTGCCCAATAAATCCTTGCCTGCAATCACTGGTCTCTGCATCCCAATTCTCTCACCCCAATATCTAACATATGTTGCTGGAAACCTGGGACCTGGGAAGAGGAGACCCCCACCACCACACCTTGCAACCTGGGAAGCAGTGGGCAGCAGAAGCTCACCCAGGGTTACTCCTTATTCTGATCATGCAACTCTAGGTCCTATCCTCCTTTTCACACTCACCTGGAACTCCTCAGAGTGAACCTCAGAGACAGTGCAAGCTCCAGAGACACTTGAGATTGTGTTGAGACCAGCATATTGGTGAGAGAACTACCCTTCCTGCTGCTGTAGCTCCATCCAACACCGGACTCCCATCACCAGCTGGGGAAGTTAAAGGAATTCTCCTCTGGAGGATCCTGCTCTTTCTCCTGTTGTTTAGACAACTCCACAGATCCTAGCTAGGTCAGTGATTCTCTTCATTTCTGGGGACCACGGCAGATGCCTGACCTGCATCCCCAGAAGCCCCTCAGGAGTCAGAGACATCTGGTCCTGGGTGTGGATTTCCTGCTGTTAAGGTTCTCTGACTACCTTGGGATGCCTGAGGTGCTCAGTCAACCCTGGAAAGTCCCTGACCTCATCCCAGCTTCCAAAAATGGGAAAACTCCTTCAGCTACTCTATTACTCCACAACAATTTGGCCTCAGTACAAATTAGAACACGAAAGTCAATGGCTGGAACACGGTACCTTTGACACAGATCCTTAGGGATCTGGAAAAGTTCATCTAGCGCAATGCCAAGTGGTTAGAGGTCCTTACATTCAGGTCTCCCTATTTCTCTGAAACTGTCTTTCTCTCATCAGTCGTGTTTCTCTTACCAAATCCTATTGCTCCATCAGAAATTTCCATCTCCCTCTCACCCACCTCCCAAATCTCCTGAAAATCTCAACGTTGATCTGGCAAGCCAAGTTCCTCTTGCACCCCTCCTTGTGGGTCTCCAACTTTGCCTCCATCCTCATCCTCACCACCACCTTCCGCCCCTCAGCCCTCTGCTGTGCCTTCTGCCCCTCCGTTCTTCCCTCTTCATACTAGTTCACGAGGACTACATCCTTCCCGCTCCCCACTGTCCACCTCCACTTCTGTAAGCACAAAGGTTAACCCCTCTCCACCTCTTAATTCTACACAAATACCAATACTCCTCTCAGAAAAACAAGGAGTTAAAATACACATTCCCTTCTTACTCTACATATAGTATTTCATAACAAATTCTTCTATCATCCCCATGGAAAAAAGCTGCATTTGGGCTGCAGCCACTGCCTTTGCCAATTCCCTATATACACAGGGCCCTCCCTGACCTGCCCCTTGCACTGATGCAGTTTCTGAAACCTCCCTCCTTGGGAATATCAGGCAGATTCCAGAGATTTAGACAGCGAGGCTCACTTCCTAATCTGCATAATAGAAGGCATGAAAATGGCAGCCATCAAAGCAGTAAATTAGGACAAAATCAAAGAAATTTCCCCCAAATCAGATGAAAACCCTGCTGCCTTTATGAATAAATTAAATGAATCATTCATCAAATATACTAATTTTGACCTGGATTCTGAATCCAGACGACTACACTCACATAGCCACTTTATCACTAAAACATACCCAGATATTAGGAAAAAGAAAACTGCAGAAATTACAGGAGGCCCCTCAAACCCCTCAGAAAGACCTAATTAAAGCAGCCTTCAAGGTCTTTAACAATAGAGAGGAGGAAGCCAAATTAGAAAAGCACAAACAAGATCAAGCTGAAACCTCCCTCCTTGATGCTGTCATCAGAGTTGATTTCCAAAAACCCCATCCCTTTTCTTTCCTGAGGCTGCCACCTGGACCCTGTGTTAGGTGTAGGAAGGAAGGACACTGGGCTCATGCACTCCTGAATCTAGGACCCCGCCGGGGCTTGTCCAGTGTGCTGACTTAGAAACCATTGGAAATCGGATTGTCCCGAAAACCCAGTTTCTGGGAAAGTCCCTCCAACACATTACTGGTCTAGATCATCTTCCCTTCCTGACCTACTAAGAATAACAGCAGAAGACTGACTGGTCTGGGTTCGGAGAGGCCCCTCATCTCCATCAGTAAGTCGGAACCAAGGGTTATCATCAAGGTTGGAGGTAAGCTGAGCTCCTTTTTAACTGACACAGGGGCCACATACTTGGTCCTTTCAGAACATTCAGGATATTTAACATCTTCCTCAACCTCTACAGTGGTTACACACCCCCTTGATTACACAGCCCCTCCCTTGTACTACAGAAAATCTCACATTCTCACACCAATTCCTAGTTATACCATCGCGTCCCTCCCCACTCTTAGGAGAAGACATTCTATCCAAACTGCACTCCTCTAGCTCCTTTTCACTACTCTCCCCCCAAGCTAGCTTTCTTCTCCTTTTGTCTCTAGCCCCAGCCTTAACTCCTACTTTCCCTCCTACTGACATCTCTTTTATCTTACAACAGGAAGTAAACCCCCCAGTCTGGACCACTGACTCCCTCAATAGCCTCACACTCCTTGTAAGAATCACCCTAAAAGACAGCCCTTCTTTCATCAACATTCCTCAATATCCTTCTCTCCTTCAGTGCCAAGTGTGGACTTAAACCCACCATTGACAAACTGTGCTTATGAAAAAACAACAGCTAAATAATCCCCAAGACAAGACAAAGAAACTAAGGAACTGATTAAACCTGTCAAGATAAAATGATGACAAGAGAGCAAGGAAAATCTACAAACCAAACCAGTAATCAGGAAAACATGGCTGAATCCAGTGAACAAACTAAAAACCAGGAAGGGGAGCAGAATTTCACACAAGTAATTAAAGATCTCAATACATATATCAGAGACAAATTTAATGAAGTAAAGGAAGAGGTTAACAATATGAAGACAACACTTGGAGAGGAAATTGCAGACATATGCAAAAAGGTAACAGATATGATGGGAATGAACACCACAGTTCAAGAAATCAAAACCACACTTGCAGCAAATAGCAGCAGATTACAAGAGGCAGAGCAGAGAATTAGCGATGTGGAAGACAATACATTGGAAATCAGATAGTAGACTTGATTGATAAAAAGGTAGAAAAAATCCAGCTAGGACTTAGGGACCTGAATGACAATGCAAAACACACAAACATACGTATTATAGGCATCCGAGAAGGAGAAGAGAAGGGAAAGGGATCAGAAGGAGTGTTGCAGGAAATAATGGCTGAAAACTTCCCAAATCTACTGAAAGAGACAGATGTACATATCGAAGAAGCACAACGTGATACCTGAAATATCATAAACCCTTACAGGCCAACCCAAGACATATACTTGTCAAATTATCCAACACTCAAGACAAAGAGAAAATTCTAAAAGCAGCAAGACAAAAGAAAACTATCACGTGTAAGGGAAGCTGCATAAGATTAAGTGCTGATTTCTCATCTGAAACAATGGAGGCAGGAAGACACTGGTATGATATAGTCAAGGTAGTAAAAGAAAAAATGTCCAACCAAGAATACCCTATCCAGTTGAACCAGCATACAAAAATGATGGAGAATTCAAAATATTCACAGATAAACAGAAATTAAAAGAGTATGCTAACAAGAAACCTCCCCTTCAAGAAATTCTAAAGGGAATTCTGCAGGAAGAAAGGAAAAAACAGGACAGGCAGAGTTGGAGGAGAGTGTAAGAGCTACAAAAAAGACAAAAAGAGAAGAAAAAAACAAACAAACAAAATATGACAAACACAAGTCCAATCAAAATATGGCTAACATAAATCATTCCTTGAAAGTAATAACACTGAATGTCAATGGATTAAAATCACCTATCAAGAAATTGAGACTGGCACATTGGATAAGGAAATATGACCCATCTATATACAGTCTACAAGAGACACATCTTAGACCCAGAGAGTCATGGAGGCTGAAAGTGAATGGTTGGAAAACAATCTTACAAGCAAACAATAACCAAAAAAAGGCAGGAGTGGCTATATTAACATCAGACAAAATAGACTTTAAATGCAAAACAATTGTGAGAGACAAAGAAGGATATGACATATTAGTGAAAGGAACAATCTCTCAAGAAGAAGAAACAATCATAAATATTTATGCTCCTAACAAGGGCGCCTCTAAATACATGAGGCAAACACTGGAAAAAATAAATGAAAGAATAGATGCATCTACAATTATAGTGGGGGATTTTAATACACCACTATCAACTCTGGACGGATAGGAGAATCACTAAAGAAACAAAATATTTCAGCAGTATATTAGAGGAACTGGATCTAATAGACATATACAGATCATTACACCCAAACACAGCAGGATATACATTTTTCTTAAGTGCACATGGATCATTCTCCAAGATAGACCATATGCTAGGCCACAAAGAAAGGCTTAATGAATTCAGAAAGAACGAAATCATAGAAAATAATATCTCTGACCACAGTGAAGTGAAGCTGGAAATCTGCAAGGGCCAGAGTCCCAGATCTCACACCAAGATATGGAAATTAAACCAGACACTCTTAGAAAAACAGTGGGTCAAGAGGAAATCTCAAAAGAAATCAATGACTACCTTGAAACTAATGATAATGATAACACAACATACCAAAATTTATGGGATGCAGCAAAAGCAGTACTGAGAGAGAAATGTATAGTCATAAATTCATACATCAAAAAAGAAGAAAGAGCAAAAATTGAAGAACAGCTCATTTGGAGGAATTAGTAAAAAAACAACAAAGTAATCCCACAGGAAGAAGAAGGAAGGAAATAACAAAGATAAGAGCAGAACTAAATGAAATAGAAAATAAGCACTTGGAAAGATAAACAAGACCAAGAGCTGGATTTTGAAAAGATCAATATAATTGACAAGCCTTTAGCGAAACTAACAAAAAAAAAAAAAAAGAGAGAAGATGCAAATACAGAAAATAAGAAATGAGAAAGGAGATATCACCACTGACCCCACAGAAATAAAGACTATCATAAGAGGATACTTTGAAAAAATATATTCTAACCAAAATGACAATTCAGAGGAAATGGACAAATTCCTAGAAACACATAAGCAGCCTATATTGATGAAAGAAGAAATTGATGATCTCAACAAACCAATCACAGGTAAAGAGATAGAATCGGTCATTAAAAACCTCCCAACTAAGAAGAGCCCAGGGCCAGATGACTTCACAGGTGAATTCTACAAAACATTCTGGAAAGAGCTAACACCAATGCTGCTGAAACTCTTCCAAAAAATTGAAACAGAAGAAACATTGCCTAACTCATTCTATGATGCCAACATTAGCCTAGTACCAAAGCCAAACAAAGACACCACAAGAAAGGAAAATTACAGACCAAATTCTCTAATGAAACTAGATGCAAAAGTCCTCAACAAAATACTGGCTAACCATATTCAACAACACATTAAATGAATTATACACCATAACCAAGTGGGATTCATTCCAGGTATGCAAGGATGGTTCAACATAAGAAAATCACTCAATGTAATACACCATATAAACAGACTGAAGGAAAAAAATCACATGATTATATCTCTAGATGCAAAAAAAGCATTTGAAAATACAGCGCCCTTTCTTGATAAAAAACACTCCAAAAGATCGGAATACAAGGAAAAATTTTGAACATGATGAAGAGTATATATGAAAAACCCACAGCCAACATCGTTTACAATGAAGAAATTCTAAAATCCTTCCCTCTAAAGTCAGGAACAAGACAAGGATGCCCACTGTCTCCTCTTCTATTTAACATTGTCTTAGAAGTACTTGCTTGAGCACTGAGGCAAGAACCAGATATAAAAGGCATTCAAATTGGAAAGGAAGAACATGGGAGAGTGTGGACCATAGGCCATGGGGTGCAGCAATGCCCAGAGATGTACTCACCAGATGCAATGGTTGTGTCATGATGATGGGGGAGAGTGTTTCTGTGGGAGGAATGGTGGGGTGGGGGAGGTGGGGGTGAATGGGGACCTCATATTTTTTAATGTGATATATTTTTTTAAAATGAATAAATAAAATAAAATATTAATAGCCCATAATCTCCCACGTTCCATCCAGTGGGCCTTGGGAGGATATACAATGCCCAGTAATTATCCCTGTAGCACCACCCAGGACAACTCCAAGTCCCAAAAATGCCTCGACATCTCATCTCTTCCTCCCATTCCCTGCACCCAGCAGCCACCATGGCCACTTTTTCCACACCAATGCCACATTATCTCAATTACTAACCACAGTAGTTCATGAATAGAATATCAGTAAGTCCATTCTAATCCTTTCTGTATTCCTCCTTCCTGTGGACATTGGCTTGGTTGTGTCCATTCCACATCTATGTCAAGAGGGGGTTTAGATTCCACATGGATATTGGATGCAATCTTCCTGCTTTCAGTTCTAGGCACTCTAGGCTCCATGCTGTGGTGGTTGACATTCTTCAACTCCATGTTAGCTGAGTGGAGTAAGTCCAATAAAGCAGAGTGTAGGAGCTGAAGTCTGTTGAGGCTCAGGGCCTGGCTATCATATTGTCAGTCCAGAGATTCAGACCCCTTAGATATATTTTAAACCCCAGCACCAACTACAATTCCAGTAAAGTAGCAGGAAAGGCTTATGAAAAGAGATCACATCTGAGTCCAGCTCCATCATGCAGAAACACCAACTCCAGAGAAGGGCCAACCGACATGGCAGTGAACTCCATCTGCCATGACCACAGAACCTGTGGGTCTCTTTAGCCCTCAAAAGAACCAATACCTGGGGTTGTATCTACTTTATCTGTCTCTGAGACTCTGCTCAGGTGTGCATAAGGGCAATCCTTCTGACAACCTCAAGACTCTTTTATAGAGACTCATAGCCATATAAACTCATTTGTCCTTTCCATTTCCCACTTACTTTAGGTCAAACAGCATTTTTAACTCCTGTTATTATATGTAGACAGGGATATTCTGTTGGTCTGCGTTGAGCCTTTAATTCAAGGTCATTTTCTAATTACGTCATCAGCTGGTACTTTGTAGTGATCCCTTGGCACCAGGGAGGCTCATTCCCGGGTGTCATGTCCCATGCTGGGGGGAAGGCAGTGCATTTACATGCTGAGATTGGCTTTGAGACAGGCCACATTTGAGTAACATGGAGGCTGTCAGGAGGGAACCCTTAGGCACAGTGCTGCTCTAGGCCTTGTTCTTATTTCAGGTGTATAGGCTCACAAGCATAGTCATTAGTATCAGGGGCTCACTATTGGACCCTCATTCCTTCCTGGTCCTTGCCATTGGACCGGGGGACTGCTGCTGTTCCCCTAGGGACCATGACAGAGCCCCCCCCAGACAGGAAGCTAGTACCCCCCCAGCTGTTGTTTTTAATTGTTTCCACTATGAGTATATCCAAATATTCCCATGCACCTTGTACACATGCCCTGTATAACTCCCTGTCAACCATATGTCCCCTGTCAATAACATCCCTTACCAGTATTCCTCCACTGCCATTGTTGAACCACTCTGTGATCCAAACCTTCCTGAACAGTGAAGCCCAATATAATGCCGGTTCCCTTAATAGTAAAATGGAATATAGCGATGCATTTAAAGGTTAGATATAGAATGCATATTCGTTTGGAAAAATTCTACATCCTATCTTTCTCTTTTCTTTTATCCTAATTATTGAGCTTCTCTTCACAAGAGCCATAGATCACAGTAATTCATATATACAATATACAGTACTCCCACATAACCAATATAAAACCTTTTCCCTTCCACAGTGATAATCTTTTAACTTATTCATATCATATATACTGAAACTGATATACGATATTGAGACAATAGCTTTCAAACAAGGTAACATTTGTGTTTACATTGTGTTTTATACTTTATGCTATATAGTTTTCTAAATTTTTTAGTTATCCTATGTTTTACATTATGGTTTACATTATTAGTCCTTTGGCCCCTATATATGTTTTTGGTGTAATATTACATGTCTTATATCCATCCTTTTGTACTCTTGTAAAACACTTCTATTGCCTGCACAGTTATGTTGGTTCTATCTATTCAATGTCTATTTCCTCCTCCCCTTGGGGGCCACAGCGACAGTCAATCTTCATTTCTTGAGGAGCCATGTTCAGAGATACTTACAACAGTGTTGAGGGCTTGACTTGCTCAACTGCCCTAATGCCCTGTGAGCCACCCTTTCTCTTGAGAGATACAGTTCCCTCTATTTGATTTCATTAGTCCTCCTCAGGATGTGGGTCTACCTTCACTCTCATCATATGTGTCTCTACCCAATGGTATAACCCACTCTGGCAAAATGAGCATTCAGATATTCCCTAGGAGTCTGTCCTGCATCAGATTATCCCCTTTGAGTATCTTAAACAGGTAACTTTCGTAATTATATTTTGAAAAGGTTTTCTCAGCATTCTACTCTCAGCCAACACCTGACAATCTCCTATGTTCATATGTTGCCCCATGCTCCCCCCAATTTCTTGGGCAATATTACCCATCCACCCAACCCTAGCCCCCCTCAAACCCACAAAGCCTCATGCAAAGGTAACCCTATGCCCCCATTTTATCCCTTCCTTGTACATATACTTACCTCCAGCTTATCATAGATTTCACCCATGTAGATGTCAGCTTACATCCTTCCTCTACCCCCCAATTTCCTGTAAGCCTATCTTCCAGGCTCTAGCTCTCTGAGGCAGCTTGGGTTACTTATTTCATATCATTAAGGTCATGTAGTATTTGTCCCTCAATGCCTGGGTTGCTTCACTCAACATTAGGTTCTCAAGATTCATCCATGTTATCACGTGTGTTTGTAGTGTATTTGTTCTTAAAGCCGAGTAGTATTCCACTGTATGTATATACCACATTTTATTAACCCACTCATCTGTTGATGGGCATTTCGGTTGATTCCAATGTTTGGCGATCGAGAACAATGCTGCTATGAACATTGGTGTGCATATATTGGTTTGTGTCCTTGTTTTCAGTTCACCTGGGTATATACCAAACAGTGGAATTGCTGGGTCATATGGCAAATCTATGGTTCGTTTTTTGAGAAACCGCCAGACTGTCCTCCAGAATGGTTGTATCCTTCCGGATTCCCACCAGCAGTGGATGAGTGTTCCCATTTCTTCACATCCTCGCCAGCATTTGTATTCTTCTGTTTTTTTTTTTTTTCATAGCTGCCAATCTTATGGGAGTAAGATGGTATCTCATTGAAGTTTTGATTTGCTTTTCCCTGATAGCTAATGATTTGGAGCATTTTTTCATGTGCTTTTTAGCCATTTGTATTTCTTCTTTGGAGAAGTGTTTGTTTAAATCTTTTTCCCACTTTATAAATTAGTTGTTTATCTTTTTATTTCAAGATATAGGAGTTCTTTATATATGCAAGTTATAAGGCTCTTATCAGATATATGGTTGCCCAATATTTTCTCCCATTGTGTAGGCTCCCTTTTTACTTTCTTGACAAACTCCTTTGAGGTGCAGAAGGCTTTAATTTTGAAGAAGTACCATTTATCTGCTTGTTCTTTTGCTGCTCGTGGTTTTGGTGTGAAGTTCATGGATCCATTTCCTATGACAAGGTCTTGTAGATGTATCCCTACACTGCTTTCCAAAGTCTTTATGGTCTTGGCTATTATATTTAGGTTTTGATTTATCTTGAATTGATCTTTGTATAAGGTGTGAGATGGTAATCCTCTTTCATTCTTCTACATATGGATATCCAGTTCTCCAGGCACCATTTGTGGAATAGGCCATTCTCTCCCAGTTGAGAGGGTTTGGTGGCTTTATCGAATTTTATATATATGAGGTTCTATATCAGAACTTTCAATTCGATTCCATTGGTCTGTGTGTCTCTCCTCATGCCAATACCATGCTGTTTTCCCTACTATAGCTTTGTAGTATGTTTTGAAGACAGGTAGTGTGATTCCTCCAATTTCATTTTTCTTTTTCAATATGTCTTTGGCTATTTGGGGCCTCTTTCCTTTCCAAATAACTTTCATAGTTAGTTTTTTTTGTTCCTTAAAGAAGTCTTTGTTGATTTTTATTGGGATTGCATTGAATGTGTAGATCACTTTTGGTAGGATAGACATCTTAATAATATTTAGTCTTCCTATCCATGAACAGGGAATATTTTTCCATTTATTTAGGTCTTCTTTGATTCCCTTGAACAGTCTTGCATAGTTTTTGGTGTATAATGTTTTACATCTTTAGTTAAATTTATCCCTAAATATTTGATTTTTTAATTTACTATTGTGAATGGTATTTGTTTCTTTATTTCCTCCTGATCTTGCTCATTATTGGTGTACAGAAATGCTACTGATTTTTGCACATTGATCTTATAACCTGCGACTTTACTAAACTCATTTATGATTTCTAGAAGCTTTGTTGTAGACATCTCAGGGTTCTTTATGTATAGTATCATATCATCTGCAAATAATGAATATTTGACTTCTTCCTTTCCAATTTGAATGCCTTTTATATCTGGTTCTTGCCTCAGTGCTCAAGCAAGTACTTCTAAGACAATGTTAAATGGAAGGGGAGAGAGTGGGCATCTTTGTCTTGTTCCTGACTTTAGAGGGAAGGATTTTAGGATTTCTCCATTGTAAATGATGTTGGCTGTGGGTTTTTCATATACACTCTATCATGTTCAAAAAATTTCTTTGTATTCCGATCTTTTGGATGTTTTTTTCAAGAAAGGCTTCTGTATTTTGTCAAATGCTTTTTCTGCATCTAGAGATATAATCATGTGATTTTTTCCCTTCAATCTGTTTATATGGTGTATTGCATTGATTGATTTTCTTATGTTGAACCATCCTTGCATACCTGGAATGAATCCCACTTGGTCATGGTGTATAATTTGTTTAATGTGTTTTTGAATACTATTAGCCAGTATTTTGTTAAGTATTTTCGCATCTAGGTTCATTAGAGAAATTGGTCTGTAATTTTCCTTTCTTGTGGTGTCTTTGTTTGGCTTTTGTACTAGGCTAATGTTGGCATCATAGAATGAGTTAGGCAATGTTCCTTCTGTTTCAATTTTTTGGAAGAGTTTCAGCAGCATTGGTGTTAGTTCTTTCTGGAATGTTTTGTTGAATTCACCTGTGAAGCCATGTGGCCCTGGGCTCTTCTTAGTTGGGAGATTTTTAATGACTGATTCTATCTCTTTACCTGTGATTGGTTTGTTGAGATCATCATTTTCTTCCTTCATCAATATGGCTGCTTATGTGCTTTCTAGGAATTTTTCCATTTCCTCTGAATTGTCATTTTTGTTGGAATATAGCTTTTCATAGTATCCTCTTATGATAGTCTTTATTTCTGTGGGGTCAGTGGTAATATCTCCTTTCTCATTTCTTATTTTGTGTTTTTGCATCTTCTCTCTTTTTTTGTTAGTCTCGCTAAAAGGTTGTCAATTTTATTGATCTCAGAAAACCAGCTCTTGGTCTTGTTTATCTTTTCAAGTGCTTTCTTATTTCCTATTTCATTTAGTTCTGCTCTTGTCTTTCTTATTTCTGTCTTTCTTCTTCCTGTGGGATTATTTTGTTGTTTTTTTACTAATTGCTCCAAATGTGCAGGGAGTTCTTCAATTTTTTCTCTTTCTTCTTTTTTGATATATGAATTTATGGCTATAAATTTCCCTCTCAGTACTGCTTTTGCTGCATCCCATAAATTTTGGTATGTTGTGTAATCATTATCATTAGTTTCAAGGTAGTTATTGATTTCTTTTGAGATTTCCTCTTTGACCCACTGTTTTTTTAGGAGTATGCTGTTGAATTTCCATATGTGTGAGATCTGGGCCTCTGGCTCTTGTAGATTTCCTGCTTCACTCCACTGTGGTCAGAGATATTATTTTCTATGATTTCATTCTTTCTAAATTCATTAAGACTTCCTTTGTGGCCTAGCATATGGTCTATCTTGGAGAATGATCCATGTGCGCTTGAGAAAAATGTATATCCTGCTGTGTTTGGGTGTAATGATCTGTATATGTCTATTAGATCCAGCTCCTCTAATATACTGTTCAAATATTTTGTTTCTGTACATATTCTCCTTTGAGATGTTCTGTCCAAGTTGATAGTGATGTATTAAAATCCCCCCCTATAATTGTAGATGTATCGATTCTTTCACTTATTTTTTCCAGTGTTTGCCTCATGTATTTAGAGGCGCCCTTGTTAGGAGCATAAATATTTATGATTGTTTCTTCTTCTTGAGAGATTGTTCCTTTCACTAATATGTCATATCCTTCTTTGTCTCTCACAATTGTTTTGCATTTAAAGTCTATTTTGTCTGATGTTAATATAGCCACTCCTGCCTTTTTTTGGTTATTGTTTGCTTGTAAGATTGTTTTCCAACCATTCACTTTCAGCCTCCATGACTCTCTGGGTCTAAGATGTGTCTCTTGTAGACAGCATATAGATGGGTCATATTTCCTTATCCAGTGTCCCAGTCTGAATCTTTTGATAGGTGATTTTAATCCATTGACATTCAGTGTTATTACTTTCAAGGAATGATTTATGTTAGCCATATTTTGATTGGACTTGTGTTTGTCATATTTTATTTTTTCTTCTCTTTTTGTCTTTTTTGTTGCTTTTACACTCTCCTCCAACTCTGCCTGTCCTGTTTTTTTCCTTTCTTCCTGCAGAACTCCCTTTTATAATTTCTTGAAGGGGAGGTTTCTTGTTGGCATACTCTTTCAATTTCTGTTTATCTGTGAATATTTTGAACTCTCCATCATTTTTCAATGCTAGTTTCACTGGATAGAGTATTCTTGTTTGGAAATTTTTTTATTTTAGTACCTTGACTATATCATACCAGTGTCTTCTTGCCTCCATGGTGTCAGATGAGAAATCAGCACTTAATCTTATGGAGCTTTCCTTGTATGTGATGGTTTTTTCTCTTGCTGCTTTTAGAATTTTCTCTTTGTCTTGAGTGTTGGATAATTTGACAAGTATATGTCTTGGGGTGGGCCTGTTGGGGTTTATGACGTTTGGGGTGTGTTGTGCTTCTTGGATATGTACATCTGTCTCTTTCAGTTGATTTCAGCCATTATTTCCTGCAACACCCCTCTGACCCCTTTCCCTTTTCTTCTCCTTCTGGGATGCCTATAATACGTATGTTTGTGTGTTTTGCATTGTAATTCAGGTCCCTAAGTCCTAGCTGGATTTTTTCTATCTTTTTATCGATCAATTCTACTATCTGTTTGATTTCTGATGCACTGTCTTCCACATCGCTAATTTTCTCCTCTGCCTCTTCTAATCTGCTGTGGGTGTATTTTTGTTTTCTTGAACTGTGGTGTTCATTCCCATCATATCTGTTATCTTTTTGCATATGTCTGCAATTTCCTCTCCAAGTGTTTTCTTCATATTGTTAAACTTTTTCTTTACCTCATTAAGTTTGTCTCTGATATATGTTCTGAGATATTTATTACTTGTGCGAAGTTCTGCTTCCCTTACTGCTTTTTAGTTTGTTCATTGGATTCAGCCATGTTTTCCTGATTACTGATTTCATTTGTAGTTTTTTGTTACTGTCTGGTCATTATTTTATCCTGATGGGTTTAATCAGTTCCTTAGTATGTTTTTCTAGTCTTGGGGATTAGCTAGCTGTTATTCTTGTGTAAGTGTTATATCTTCTCTTTTTCACTTTGTTCTTCTTATTCTAATTTCTTGTGGCTGGCTGAGTTCACTTTGAAGGAAAATATTAGGGCCAGGAAAAGGCAATTGTGTAAAAAAGGAAAATGTGTAAAGTAGTATTGGTAATAAATGTTAACAGAGCAACAGTATGAGATCTGGGAGGATGGATATTAGGTTCATGTAAGTTATGTAGAGTTATAGCGGTAAGTAGAGTACCTAAAATGAGGTAGTCAACTGAATATGGGAGGAATATAGTATGAATTAAAAAGCTAGAGTTTTCATGAGAGAGGGTAATAGAGAAGAAAGACAATAGTATCAAGAGTGGATAAAAGACAAAAAAAAACAAAGGTATTAGAAATTAAAAGTTAGACAAGTTGGGGATCAAAGAAATGGAGGTGGAATATAGGAGAGACAATAGATGATGGAGGAAATCAAGATGTGGGGGAAAGGGGATAGTGTAGGTGGTCAAAATCAATTCACACAGAAATGAGGTAATGGAGGAAGAGGAAACCCAGCAAATGTGAGATGTTCCATGCAGGACTTATTGTATAATTAACATAAAATAAAATAAGATGAAAAAGAGGGAAAATAGAAAAAGAAAAGAAAAGAAAGAAAGAGAAAAAGCGGGTGGTGGGTAAAGAAAAGGGAGAGAAACAAGTAAGGAAAAGAAAAGAAGAAAGAGAGCAACAACAACAGAAACAAAAAACCCCTAAATAAATGAAAAAAAAGCTTGGGGGATACAATGGTAGAAAAGACTAGGAGATAATACAATGTTAGCAACCAGGAGAATAAAAAATAAATAAATTTAAAAAAAGAAAAAAGAGAAAAAGGAAAGAGGAAAAACACAAACATTGAGGACTAGGACATCAAGGACCTCAGATGGGCCTCAGGGCGTGGTGGATTCAGGGATGGAAAGTCTGTGATATTGCAGACTCAAGAGGTGTGTGTCTCTGGTTTGTTGGACATCCAGGGTTTAGGGGACACAGACCTGGCAACCCCAAATCTGGTTAACAGAGAGCCTGGGAGCACCGCAGTGCAACACAGCCTTCATGGATCCCTGCAGCTGGGTGCCAGCCCTATGGTGGGAGGGGTCACATCTGCAAACTCTGACCTCTGTGTCAGAAACCCAAAATTCCCCCTCTCACTACAGTCTCTTCTGTCTCTGTATCACCAATTTGCCTTCAGGACACTTCCCGCACTGCCATCCCAGAAACCGCCTGCTGGGGGCACCTCTATATTGCAGCCAATTTAAGGGTGCTGCAGATCAGCCAGGCCTAGGGGGCAGGGCTCTAGCCAGAAGCACTGATATCAGTGTCAGAAACCCAAAATCCCATGCCTCGAAAAGATTCCACCTAATTGGCTTCCAGACGCCTCCCACCCTGCAAGCCCCTGAAACAGTTTCCTGGTGATGCCTCCTCATTGTGAGCGATTTAAGGATGCTGCAGATTGGTAGCCAGGCCTAGGGAGTAGGGCTCTAGCCAGAAGCACTGATATTCATGTCAATCCAAAATTCCATGCCTTGCAAAAAACTCCATCTGTCTCACCAAATCGGTTTCTGAAGGCCTCCTGCCCTGCAAGCCCCTGAATAGCCGGCTCAGGGCTTATGAATCCCCCAGCACTGAGGAGCCTCCAGGAATCACCACCATGGTGCCATGGTGCCACCCACCCCAAAGGGGAGCATCCTGCATGCAGGCCCTATCTCCATTTAAGAGAGCCTCAATTTTAACTTTTGCATGAATCTTCTCTGTTACCGTCCCACCAATTTGATGTCCAGAAACCTCCTGCCCTGCAAAATCCTGAAACAGCCTGGTCCTGAAGAATTTCCAACACTGCCCAGCCACTTCTTTGCAGGAGAGACTATAAGGCGCACTCACTCAGTAAGTCCACTCTAATCCCTATTTTATTCTTCCATCCTCAGGACCTTGGGATGGCGATGCCCACTCTATGTGCAAATTGAGAGGGGGCTTATATTCCACATGGCTGATCAATGGGATTCTCCTGATTGCAGTTGTAGACTCTCTCAGTTCCTTGGTGTGGAGGTTGACCATCCTCACCTCCTTGTTAGCTGACCTGGGTAAGTCCAACAAACTGGAGAGTATGTTTTACAACTCTGCTGAGGCTCAGGGCCCAGCTGGTACATAGAAAGTGCAGAGATTCAAATCTCCTGGGCATACACCAACCCCATTGCCAACCACAGGTTCAGTAAAAGTAACAGAAGAGGCATGTGTAGAGAAGTAACATCTGAGCCAACTCCATTACACTCAGGAGCACAGATTCTGAAGTAGGTCCACTGTCAAGGCACTGAACTACTCCAGAGCCATCAGCCATGACTGTAGGACCTGGTGTCTCCATAACCCTCAGGAGTACCACTACCTGGGGCTTTATCAACTTTGGCTCTCTCTGAGATCATGCTGAGATGTGCATAAGCATGATGCCTCTGATGACCTCCTAATTTTGGAGTCTTTTAGCCATATAAAGTCATTTGTCTTTACAATTTTCTCCTTTTATTCAAAGCCTTTTTCTAGTTTTATCAGCAGCTGGTGCTTGGTAGTAATCCCTTGGTGCCAGGGGGGCTCATTCCTGGGAGTCATGTCCCACAGTGGGGAGAAGGTAATGCATTTAAATGCTGAGTTTGGCTTAAAGAGTGGCCACATTTGAGCAGCATGAAGGCTCTCAGGAGGTAACTCTTAGGCATCATGCAGCTCTAGGCCAAATTGAAAATTCAATTGCACAGGCTAATAAGCATAGTTCTCAGTATCAAGGACCCATCACTGCACCATTCTTCTTCACTGGTCTTTGCTCTTGCACTTGGGGGATTGTTGCTGTTCCATTGGGAATGTGACAGGGCTCCCCAGGATGGAAACTCAGCATTCCCTCAATTGTTGTGTGAAACTCTACCCCACTATTTCAACACCCAACAAAAATCCAAACATATCTATATACCCTATATGCATGCCCGAGTGAATTCCCTCCACCCTTACATCCCCTTCAATGACACCCCACACCAGTGCTTCTCTCCACACCTCCTCTGTGATCCAAAATGTCTTCAGAAATGAAGCCTAATATATTACCAAATTGTGTTAATAGGAAAATGAAATATTAATGATAGGTTTAAAGATTAGAAGTAAAATACATAATAATTGAGAAAAATTAAAATGAGTAAAAAATAAATTGGGGTATTAAAAATGAAAAACATCATAAAAATTTTTTGAGGTTGTGCCTTTCACTACTGTAATAGCTGTTGTATTATATGTATGGAGGCAAGGCATTTTCATCCATTTCTTCCTCAGTGTCTTACATCTTTTTATTTTTTATCTTAGTTTTGTATAAAATCTTCAGAAAAGTTTTTTTAAAAGATTTATTTTATTTCTCTCCCATTCCCCCCATTTTCTTCTCTCTGTCTGTCCATTCACTGTGTTCTTCTGCATCTGCTTGTGTTATCTGTTGGCATTGGGAAACTGCATCTCTTTTCTGTTGCAATATCTTGCTGCATCAGCTCTCCACATATGCAGCGCCACTCCAGGGATGGCTACACTTTTTTCATGTGTGGCAACTCTCCTTGCGGGATGCACTCCTTGCACATGGGGCACCCCTTCACAGGGGTGCCCCTGCATGGCATGACACTCTTTGTGTGCAGCAGCACTGCGCATGGGCCAGCTTACCACACAGGACAGTAGGCCCTGGGGATCAAACCCTGGACCGTATGTTAGATGGACAATCAGTTGAGCCATGTCCAGTTCTCTCAAAAAAACTTTTAAGTCACAGTAAAGCACATATAGAATATAGGGGACTCCCATATACTCAACATCCTCCCCGTTTTCCCCATTCCCCAGCAATGATCTTTTTACATGTGGATGTTACATTTGCTACTACTGATGTATAAATAAGAAAACATAGCTACTAATCATGGTTATGTTATGGTTTATATTATGGTTTACATTTTAGACTATACATTTTTATTCATTTTTGTTGAAATTTAACATGGCCTGTATCCATCATTGCACATTCATGCAGACCACTTCCATTGCTCCCAGTTACACCCTCTTCTATCTATTCTATTCCAAACTCTCCCTCCCTTCAGAGCCCATAGTGATGCCCAACTTGCACTGCTTAAAGAACAAGATTCATAGATACTTGCAACAATGCTGAGGACTTGACACACTAGTCTCTCCTACCACATTGGCAGTCACCCATACTCATGAAAATACCCTTCCCTCTGTTTGAGAACACCAGGTCTCCCCAGGATGGGGGCACAATACCTTCCCACTCATTGTATGTGTCTCCACCCACTGATATAACACACTATGACAAATGAACACTCACACACCCCCTTGAAGCCTGCCCAGGAGCACCCTGTGCCAGATGCCCCCCATCAAACATCTTAAACCAGTAACACTTCCTTATTAAATTTTCTAAAGAGTTTTCTCAACATTATAGTTTCAACCATGTACCTGAAAATCTTTCATGTTCACCTGCTCCTCCCAACTGGTTCCCAATTCTATGGACCATCTGACCCATCCTCCCAACCGTAGCCTCCCTCAAGCTTGTGAATCCCAACCCAATACTATCACTATACCCCATCTTATTCATTCACTGCACAAGTACTTACCTCCATCTTATCATAGATTTTGCCCAAATTGGTGTTGGCTCACAACCTTCCTCTTCCCCCCTATATCCTGTAAGCCTACCATCCAGTCTCTAGTTTTCTGAGCAACTTGATTTGCTCGGTGCTTATCAGAGAGGTCATGTATTTGTCCTTGAATCATGACTCGTTTCACTCAACATAAGGTCCTCAAGATTCAACCTTGTTATCCCATGTGTTAGTATTGTATTCCTTCTTACAACTGAGTAGTATTCCATAGTGTGTGTATACCACACTTTGTTTATTCACTCTTCTGTTGATGGACATTTGGGTTGATTCCAAGTTTTGGCAGTACTGAATAATGCTGCTATGAACATTGTTGTGCCTATATCAGTTGTTGTCCTTGTTTTCAGTTCTTCTTGGTATATACCCAGCAGTGGAATTGCTGGGTCATATATAGCTAGTTTTTGGAGGAACCATCAAAACTTCCTCCACAAAGGTTGGATCCTTCTACATTCCCACCAACAGTGAATGAGGTTTCCCATTCCTCCACACCTTCTCCAACACTGGTAGTCCTCTGTTTTTTTTAACAGCCACCAGTCCAATGAGTGTAAGATGGTATCTCATTGCAGTTTTCATTTGCATTTCCCTAACAGATACTAATGTTGAGCATATTTTCATGTGCTTTTTTAGCCATTTGTGTTTCTTCTTTGGAGAAGCATCTGTTCAAATCTCTCGCCCATTTTTTCAATGGTTTGTTTGTCTTTTTATTTTTGAGATATAAGAATTCTTAATATATGCTAGAAATTAGGCTCCTATCAGATATATGGTTACCAAATATTTTCTCCTATTGGGTAGCCTGTCTTTTCACTTTCTTGATCAATTCCTTTGAGGTACAAAAGATTTTAATTTTCAGGGGGTCTCATTTATCTATTTTTTCTTTCATTGCTCATGCTTTGGGTATGAAATTCCTGAAGTACTTTCCTATTATAAGGGCCTCTAGATGCTTCCTTACATTGTCTTCCCAGGTCTTTATGGTCTTGGCTCCTATATTAAGATATTTGATCCATCTTGAGTTGATTTTTATATAAGGTGTGAGATGGGAATCCTCTTTCATTCTTATTCATAGGAATATCCAGTTCTCCAAGCACCATTTGTTGAAGAGGCCATTCTCTTGCCTCTTTACCTTCTGAAGAAATTTCGTAGTTACTTTTTCAGGCTCATTTTAAAATGCTGTGTTCATTTTCTGGCCCAGGGCTTTTCTTGATTGGGAGATTTTTCATGACTGATTCTATCTCTTTACTTGTGACTGGTGAGTTGAGACCATCAATTTCTTCATTCATCAGTGTAGGCTGCTTATGTGTTTCTAGGAATTTGTTCATTTCCTCTAAATTGTCCTTATTGGCATATAGTTTTTCAAAGTATCCTTTTATGATAGTCTTTAATTCTCTATGTTCAATGGTAATATCCCCTTTCTCATTTCCTATTTTGTGTATTTGTATCTTGTTTTTTACTTTGTTAGTCTAACTAAGGGTTTACCAATTTTATTGACCACCTCAACTACCTCTTTGTTTTCTTTATTTTTTCTAGTGTTTTTTTATTATCTATTTCATTTAGGTCTGCTCTGATCTTTGTTATTTCTTTCTTTCTTCTTCCTTTGAGGTTTAGTTTGTTGTTTTTTTCCTAATTCCTCCAAGTGTGCAGTTAGGTCTTCAATTTTAGCTCTTTATTCTTTTTTGATATATGAATTTATGGCTGTGAATTTACCTCTCAGTTCAGCTTTTGCTGCATCCCATAAGTTTTGATATGATGTGTTGTCATTTTCATTAGTTTTGAGGTAATTACTGATTTCTTTTGAGATTTCCTCCTTGACCCACAGTTTGTCTAATAGTGTGTTGCTTAACTTCCATGTATTTCTGCCCTTGCTTGTTCTCTGGCTCTTGTGTATTTCCAGGTTCATTCCATTGTGGTCAGAGAAATTATTTTGTATGATTTCAGTCCTTTTGAATTAATTGAGACTTTGTCTGTGGCCTAGCATGTGGCCTATCTAGGAGAATGATCCATGTGTGCTTGAGAAGAATGTATATCCTGCTGTATTTGGGTGTAGTGTTCTGTCTGTGTTTATTAGGTCCAGATCCTCTAATATATTATTCAAAGTCTTTGTTTCTTCATTAATTCTCTTTTCAGATGTTCTATCTAAGGGTAATAATGGTGTATGAAAGTCCCCCATTATAATTGTACAGGCATCTATTCCTCCCCATAGTTTTTGCAGTGTTTGCCTCATATATCTTAAAGCACCGTGGTAAGGGTCATAACTATTTATGATTGTTTTTTATTCTTGAAACCTCACCCCTTTTATTAATATGTATTGTCCATCTTTGTCTCTCACAATCATTTTTCACTTGAAATCTATTTTGTTGAATATTAGTATAGCTACTCCTGCCCTTTTTTGTTTTTTGTTTTTTGTTTTTTGTTTTTGCTAGTAAGATTATTTTCCAGCCATTTACTTTCAACCTCCTTGAATCCCTGGGTGTAAGTTGAGTTTCTTGTAGACAGTATATAGATGGGCCATACTTCCTTCTCCATTCTGCCAATCTGTGTCTCTTGACTGGTGAGTTTAATCCATTAACATTCAGTGTTATTACTTGCAAGGAATTACTTACATTAGCCATATGTTCTTTGGATTTATATATGTTATATGTTGTTTTATTTCTTTTTGTCTTTTTAGTTGTTCTTATACTCTCCTCAAACTCTATCTCTTCTGTATTTTTCTTTCAACCTGAAGAACTCCCTTTTGTATTTCTTTTTTTAAAGATTTATTTATTTGTTTCTTCCTCTTTCCCCACCCCTCTTGCTCTCATTGTCCTATCACTGTGTGTTCTTCTGTATCTGTTTGTATTCTTATTAGGTCACTCTGGGAATTGATCCTGGGACCTTCCAGAGTGGGATAGTGGCAATCATTCTCTTGCACCACCTCAGGTCTCTGATCGCTTCATCTCTTTTTATGTCTCCTCTGTGTCTTGTTTTATTGCATCATCTTGCTGCACCAGCTCTCCGTGTGGACTAGCACTCCTGTACTGTGCCACATTTCTGTGTGGGGCAGCACTCCTGTGTGGGGTAGTGCTCTGTGCAGGCCAGCACTCTGTGCACTCCAGGACTCCATGTGGGCCTGCATTCAACATGGGCCTGCACTCAGCATGGGCCACCTTGTCACACGGGCCAGACTGCCTTCACCAGGAGGACCTGGGCATCAAACTCTAAATGTCCTATATAGTAGATGGAAGCCCAATGACTTGAGCCATGTCTATTTCCCCCTTTAGTATTTCTTGAAGGGCAGGTTGCTTATTAGCATCCTCTCTTAGTTTCTGTTTATCTGTGAATATTTTGAAATCTCCATCATATTTGAATGCCAGCTTTTCTGGATAGAGTATTCTTGGGTGGAAATTCTTTTCTATTTATACCTTGACTATGTCATAGCACTCCCTTTTTGCCTCCATGGTTTCAGATGAGAAATCAGCACTTAATCATATTAAGTTTCCCTTGTATGTGATAGTTCTCTTTTCTCTTGCTGCTTTCAGTATTTTCTCTTTGTCTTGAGCATTGGATAATTCCAGAAGTGTATGTCTTGAAGTAGGCCTGTTGGGGTTTATAATGTTTGGGGTGCACTGTACTTCCTGGACATAAAAATATAACTCCTCAATAGCTTTGGGAAGTTTTCAGCCATTATTTACTACAACATCCCTTCTGTCCCCTTTTCCCTCTCTTCCCCTTCTGGGATGCCTATAATGCATATGTTTGCACATTTTGCATTGTCATTCTAAACCCTAAAATTCTGCTGCACTTTTTCTATCATCTTATCTCTCAATTTTTCTAGCTGTTTGATTTTAAATTTACCATCTTCCACATCTCTGATTCTTTCCTCTGCCCATTCAAATCTCCTGTTTTTTGCTAAGAGTGTATTTTTGATTTCTTGGATTGTGCCATTCATCACCATCATATGTTATCTTTTGTGTGTGTTTACAATTTCTTCAGTATGCTCTCCAAGTGTTTTCTTAATATCTTTAATCTCTTCCTTCACTTCATTGAGTTGGTCCATGGTATTAGTTGGGACAGCTTTGATTAGTTGTTTGATGTTCTGCTTCTCTTCCTGGTTTTTAGTTTGTTTATTGGACTGGGCCATGTCTGTAATTATTGGTATGGTCTGTAATTTTTTGTTGTTGTCTGGTCATTATTTTACCTTGATGGGTTTGTTCAGTTGATTAGCTTCTCTGTGTAGCCTCTGGTATTATTTAGTTGCTGTTTTGTGTGTGTGTATGTTAATTTTTCTCTTTAACACTTTGTTCTTCTTATTCTATTTCTTTGATATTGTCTAAGTTCCCTTGAAGGAAACAGATTAGGGCTAGGGAAAGTAAAAGACATAAGAAAAGAAAAAGTATAATAGTAACATTGATAGTAAAGCTTAGCAGAAGAACCATATAGGACCTAGGGGAATGAACATTAAACTTATGTAAGCAGTGTAGAGGTATAGGAATAAAAACTGGAGCACCTATAATGAAATGGGAAACTTACAATGGAGAAGAATATAGTATGAATTAAAAGGCCAGCATGATGAGAAGAGAGGGAAAGAGAAAAGAATGGAAAATACAGAAAGTGTTAATGAAAGATAAAAAACAGAAGTGTTAGAAATAAAAGCCAGAAAAAAAATCAGAAAAATTGGGGGCTAAACAAAGTGAGGTGGAATGTAAGAACAACAACAGGTGGAAGATACAGAGATGTAGGAAGGAAAAGAGATAGTGTTCATTGCCAAAATCAGTACACACAGAAAGGAGGAAATGGAGGAAGAGAAAACAGAGCAAACAAGAAACAAGCCAGCAGCACCTAATTAAAAGGGCATGGGGGGAGGATGAAGAAGAAGAAAGGAAAGAAAAGAAAAGCAACAGACAAATCCACAAGCAAGAAATCAACCAAACACTAAGAAAAAACAGACCTCTCTCTTAAGCCCATGTGGAGTTTGTCAGGCTGCCGGTGTTAATAAATTACCTTCCAGTTTCCTCATGGCAGGTTTTGCAGTGGGTTTTCATGAGTAAACTAAGTTAAATTATATAACAAAAAAATAACCTTTTTTTCAATGACAAATAAGAGACCCAAGGGAAGCTAATACAAGGATAATGTCAATGTTTTCCCTGTCCTAAAGTATCAGCTAGGTGTTTAATATCCCAGTGGGTCACTACTCCCAAGAAGAGTCAAGAATCAACTAGAGACCTTGTATACTTAAGGCTAAAACTCCTGCTCTGAGCTAAACTTTCTGATTGGGTTCATCAGCTCTTCATAAAGAGTCCCTTTTCCCGGGGGCAGAATTGACTCTGCAATTGGATAAGCTGCTGACTAGGAATCTGTCCTTCCTCCCCACCCATGCTTTTTTTTTCTAACTGCTTTTCCTCCCAGGGCAGCAGAAGGCATAAATCCTGTGAGAGTTCCCATTTGAAATTCAAATGTGACCCTGGTGAATTATTAACTCACTACAGAAAAAAATGACTCTCAGTCTCTTTGAGAGAGAGCACCCACACCTGGCCAGGAACCCTAAATATGTCTTGTAAGCCTTTTAAGCACTTCCTACTGTCCTCCTGCCTTAGGTGAGTTGCACAGGACTAGTTAATTGCCTGAGTCCACCTTCACCCAGACCAATTTCCCTATCCCAGGGAAGTTAGGTAAATCAGGCTGCCTCATCAGATTTGCCTCCCCCCTTTTCCTGGTTTTCCTCCAGCCAACTGGTATGCTCTTCAAAGCTCAAAAAAGAGGGTCCAAACAATTGAACCTGCATTTGGGGGACCCCTCTCCATCCTTCACCAGAATCCTCCCAATTTCAGAGTTTGTGTCCTCCAGCTGGGTGACTGGCAAGGTTTAGGGAATGCCTTGGCTTCCTGTCCTGCGGGAGGGGCTTAGCGGTCCCACAGCTCCAGCCTCCAGCATAAGAAACTCAGGATCTTACCTTGAACAAACACTCTTTTTGTCTGACTCTCTCCAGATTGATGCCTCTGCATTGTGAATTCCCAAATAGCTCACTCAGGCAGGATTTTGTCCCCACTCAGCCATTTATTTTGTAGGAGAGATGATGTGGGTACATTTAGTCTGATGCCATCTTGCCCTCCTCCTCCATTTTACTCTTTTTTTAACACTTTTTTAAATTAAAGTTAATAGGTCCCATAGAACGTTAAATTAAAAAAAAAATAAGAGGTTCCCATATAACCCACCCACCATTTTTGTAAATTGTATATTTTGAAGATACATACATCACAGAAAAGGTTATATTATAAAAAACATAAGAGGTTCCCGTATACCCCCCACTCCCCCACCCCACTCCTCCCACACCAAAACTTCCCCCATCATTGTGGCACACTTATCGCACTCAGCGAACACATTTTAGAGCAGTGCTGCACCACATGGATAATAAATAGTTTATCCTGTCATTCACACTCTCCCCCAGTACATTTAGTGGGTTATGGAAGGATATATAATGTCCAACATCTGTCCCTGCAATATCATTTAGGACAACTCCAAGTCCCAAAAATACCCCCTCATTACATCTCTTCTTCCCTCTCCCTGTTCTCAGCAACAACTGTGGCCACTTTCCCCACACCAATGATACAATTTATGTTACTAGTCACAATAGTTTTATAGTAGAATGTCAGTAAGTCCCCTCTAATCCATATTTTATTCCTCCATTCTGTGGGCCCTTTGATTTTAATGTCCACTCCACCTCTAGATCAAGAGGGGCTTAGATTCCACATGCATGATGGATGCAGTTCTCCTGCTTCCAGTTCTAGGCACTTTTGGTTCTTATGAGCAGTTTTCTCTCTTCCTCTAATTGTTTAAAATTGATGTAAAATTTAAATACAGTTAAATACGTCAAAATTTTCAAACCTTTTATCACCTTCCTCTACAATATCTAATTAGCCTATGAATATATGAATCTTTTCCAATAATCTGAATAAATAATCCCTATTTGCTTCAATCAATAACCATCTCCCAACATATTCACCCTCATTCTCATTTTCTTTCTTCATACATTCATTTTGCCACATCTTGAAATTCATAAAAATGAAATAAATTGGAATTAACATTTTGGTGCCTGCATCTGTTGTTCACAATATTGTTTTGAGATTCATTCTTGTTGTTTGATGTATCGGCAGTTCCCTCATTTTTTATCATTTGCAGCTTTGAAATTGAATGACCGTATTACAAAATATTTATTCACGTTCCTCTTGGTGGATGTTTGGGTCCTTCAAGTTTGGGTTATAAGCTAAAGATATTATGAGTATCCATTATAGAAGGACATGTTTTCCTTTCCTCTGAGTGATAGAAAAGGAAAGCTCAATCCCAGAAGATCCTTCACATCCCTAATTGCTTCATCAGCTGCTTTTGGCACAAATGGTTCCTTTGGACTTCTTGAAGCATTCCCATCACTTATTCCTGGTTCATCACATTCTTCTTTTTCTTATTATCATCTGGACTCTCTTGGCTTTGCATGTTTGTTATTTAGAAGATATACATTATTTTCATATTTTTTTAGTAATTATATATGAAAAGACATTTTTCATTGCCTTATCAAATCTAACGTTAACATAATCTGTTTTGCATTTCCAGGATGATACATCATTTTACTTAGAGAACTTGTAAGGTTTACTGAAAAACCATGCATGATTTTTCCAATATAATCACCCATATACACACTTCCCTACTATCAGCACTGTGCATGTGTGTGGGAACTTTGATGATTTGTTCAATAAAGTCTTTTGACCATTTTTAATTGGGTCACTTCTTGCTTTAGTGTTGAGTTATAGAATCTATTTATAAATCATGGATAGTAAACCCTATCAGATTTGCGACATCCAAATACTTTCTCCCTTTAAGTCATCTGCCTTTTCACCCTTTCAGACCTTACCCCTACCTCATACCTTAAACAAAAATTAACTGAAAATGATCAAAGACCTAAAGAAAAGTGCCAGGACCATTAAACTCACAGAAGACAATGTCAGGAAGTATCTTTAGACCTTGGGCAGAGCAAACGTTTCTTATTCACAATGGAAGCACCTACAATGGTAGAAAAATAAAGGAAACTCCTCACAATCAAATCATTTGTGCTTGAAAAGATTGGTCAAGAAAGCAGACTACCCAATGGAAGAAATACTTGTAAACCATATGCCTCATAAGGGTTTACTCTCCAAAATATATAAAGCAAAACCACAATTCAAGAAGGAAAAGACAAACAAAATGGCAAAATGGGCAAAAGACTTAAGACATTTTTCCAAAGAGCAAGCGCAAATTACTTAAAAGCACATGAAAAGGTGCTTTCCACAGCTAGCTATTGGGGAAATGGAATTCAAACCACAGTGAGATATCATAACACACCTACTACAATGGCCACTATGAAAAAACAACAACCAGAAAATTGCAATTGCAGGAAAGGTTGTGGAGAAGGAGAAACAGTCATACACTGCTGGTCACAATGGAAAATGGGGTAGCCATTGTGGAAGACAGTTTAGCATTTCCTAGGAAGCTAAGCATGGAATTGGTATATGATCCAGCAATCATGCTACTAGCTTCATACTAAGGGTAACTGAAAGCTGGAACGTGAATAGACCTTTGCTCACCGATATTCATAAGTGTCCATCCACCAATGAGTTGATGAGTGAAATGCGATATATACATACAAAGGAAATCAACTTGGATGTAAGAAAGAAGGAAGGCCTTATTCATGTCACATTATGTACTTTTTGAAATAATCCATGCACAGAAAGACAAATGTATTATGATTTCACTAATACCCACTAATTATAAAGCTAACTCATAGGGTTGTAATCTATAATATAGATTACCCAGAGATGGAAACAGTGTAAAAATGGGGAGCTGGCACTTACTTTGTGAAGAATTTTTCATTTTTCATTATGTTGATTACAAATGCTTGGAAATGGGGAAGCAGACTTGGCCCAGTGGTTATAGTGTCTGTCTACCACATGGGAGGTCTGTGGTTCAAATCCCAGGCCTCCTTGACCCTTGTGGAACTGGCCCACGTGCAGTGCTGATGCATGCAAGGAGTGCAGTGCCATGAAGGGGTGTCCCCCACATATGGGAGCCCCACACACAAGGAGTGAGTCCTGTAAGGAGAGCTGCCAGTGGAAAAGAAAGTACAGCCTGCCCAAGAATGGCCCCCCACACACGGAGAGCTGACACAACAAGATGATGCAGCTAAAAGAAATACAGATTCCCATGCTGCTGACAACAACAGAAGCAGACAAAGAACACACAGCAAATAGACACAGAGAACAGACAACAGAGGCTGGGGGGGAAGGGGAGAGAAATAAATAAATAAATCTTTTTTAAAAGTTTGGAAATCGGTAGAGGTGATGTAGCATATTATTCTGAGTATAATTTAATTAACAGCAGTCAATTATGTGTGTAAATGTGTTTAAAGGGAAAGTTTTGGGTCATACATGGTAATAGAAGTAAAGCTACAGGATAAAACATGTATATAGCACGTGCTATAACATGTATATACCACAAACATGTATATAGCACATCTAGTGCATAGTGACTATTGTTAATTGTAGAAATACAAGAAATGCACATTATTACAGGTAGTAACAATAGGGTGAAATATGGGGAAAAGATAAGTATGCAAACTAAGGGTACTACTCTCAGCACTGTTTCTCCTGGCACTCTGGCTCCCATGGTGAACACGGGCCTCCTTATCCCACTGAGCTATTACTTCTGAGGAGACACTGAGGATTGAACCTTTCATTCCAAAGTGGTGAACCAGGAATAACATTTACAAACTTGAACTCTCTTCATGTGGATTGGATGACTTAATACTAATAATAAGTCTAGCTTTGAATTTCTTCTCAGGATTCCCTTAATCCTCTCAGGCTAAGTTCCAGGCAGGCCCTACGAATCCATTCTCATTGGATGGGCTGAGAAATTCTAGCTTAAGCATTTGGGACCCCTGGCTTGGAGAGTTGGGTGGAAGAAGAAGGTATTCAGTGTGAAATAGGGTAAAAATTCTCAGAATGACTTTCAGAAGCATGAGGATTTGGTAAGTTACCTTAATAGTGAGGATCACATGGTCCGAAGTCAGATCTCCAGAAATAAAAGCCCAATCCCAGGCAGAGAGAGTATCCCAGTGGTTAGCATGAACTTTTATTAGCCAAAGGGCAAGCACAGCCCTTCCTTCTTATACCATGAATATGTGTGATGGATCAGGCCAATTCCTGAGCTCTCTTCAGGGCTTCATGACTAGCATCATTATATATGACTAGAATTGTTATCTTAGTGATGTCAGCTGTTTCCCCAGGAAAGGAGCTCTTTGCTGCTCCCTCAGCTTTCCTTGGAGGTGTGTCATTTAAATAGAAAGCAGGAGTGAGATATGGGTATGGGATGGGGAGTGTAGATTTTCTGATCTTGTCCAAGAGGGGTTCTTCCTGAAACAGAACTCACACTGCAGCACTCTTGCATGGGAATAAAAACTGTTCCATGTAAAGATATAACTTGTAAGTTTTTATTCTTTATTATTTTCAAATAGACCATTGAATTATGTAAAATTCTTTGCAAGTATACTGTTTACCTTCTTCCCAAGATGAAAATCTAATTTTATTGTTATTTTATATCTATTAAAATTTTAAGTAAAATTTACTTTTACTTATAACTTAGATTTCCTGGCAATATACTCTTGCAAGTTATCATGGTTTTGTCTTTAAAAAAAAACTCATAACTGAACTGCATATATGTTCAACTTACAATTACATATGTAATACATATTACACAGATAAGAACAATAAAAGAAAGTTTATACTTACAAGACCAACACAAAAATTGTAACATAAATAAATGAACAGTTTAAGAAATAATGAACATAAATGAACATATATGTAAGTCTCTTATGGATATGAACAATCTTGTCAGTAGCAGTATTTTCTTTCATGTTGAGTTTCTGAAAGAGAAAGTTCCATATTTCTGGTGTGTTCCTCAAGTTGAAACTCTGTGTGATTGAAGGAGGAATTGACTATGGATGAAATCACTTGTTTGTTCAGAAAGGGAAGGTAAAGGATCTCCAGCCCATGGAGCAAGTTCCGATGTTCCACTGCCCTCAAAAACTCTCGGAAGGAAGAATTGGAGAGGGTGATTCCTACCTGGTGGCTCTGCAGGACTGAGGGGAGCAGAAGCTCGGTGCTGCTTTAAGACCAACCCAGGCCCACTGCTGGAGGAGGGACCATCAGGGAGGGGAAGGGATTCCAAACACACTGAATTTGGAAAAATGCCTGGTGATGCAGTGGTCCTCATGATCTCTTCTTGTGCCTTCAGTGTTTTCAGCATCTTCTTCATCTCCTTGTTTGGAACATCTGGATCTCTGCTCCTATAGTTCTAGGACCACTGAAGTTAATTCCTCCATCAACATTGCTGTTGTTCCCTTAGCCTTTCTGTAGGTGTCAATGAGGCTGGCCATTTTTAAAGTAACTTTCTGTAGCCTAGCTTCCCCTAAAGATGACTTAGTCTCTGCATACCTCCTGTTAGCAGCACTCATCTTATCAAGAAGTTGACATTTCTTGACAATCAGTGTAGCTAGTGTGTCTGCAAGCTGTTTTTCATGTTTTATATAAAGTCGGCTTCTAACAGACTGCTCAAGTTTGACCAAGAGAAGACACACCAGAAGGCTGAAGAAGGATTGAAATACCCCTGAGTCCCCCAGGAGGCTGTGGAATGTGAAGTATGGAGTAATGCCACTCTGCTCCATCACCACCTCTCAAAGCTTTCCTAGGATTATCCAAATGACAAGCCCCACAGAGCACTACAGGCCCTCCATGGCACTGATGCCACCACAGAACTCTTCCCAGTAACCCTGAATCCACAACAAACACCATTGAACTGCCCAACATTCTGCCTGGAACCCACAAGCAACTGACAGCCTGGCTGCTCATCAGCGAGGTGGTCAGTGGGGGAGAGATACTGAAAATGAAATGTGCTTATCTCCATTGTACTCTTATGAGCAGTCTTCTCTCTCTCTCATTGCTTGTTTAAAAGTGATGTAAAATTTAAATATAGTTAAATGATTTGTTCTTAACTGAATGACGTCAAATTTTTCAAACCTTTCATCTCCTTCACCTACAGTATCCACTTGCCCTATCAGGATAAGAATCATTTCCAAGAATCTGGAAAATAATCCCTATAAATGTCAATCAATAACCACCTCCCAACATATTCAATCTCGGTCTTACTTTCTATCCTCAAACATTTGTTTTGCAACATCTTGAAATTCAAAAAAATGAAATAAATTGGAATTTACGTTTTGGTGCCTGCATCATTTGCTCAAAATAACTGTTTTGAGATTCATTCTTCTTGTTTGGTGGATCAATAGTTCCCTGTTTGTTTTTTATCATTCAATCCTTTGAAATTGAATGACTATTACAAAATTCTTGTTCCTTTTGGTGTGGATATTTGGACCTTTCAAGTTTAGGGTATTGTGACCTAAAGGTATTATAGGTATCCTTCATATAAGGACATGTTTTCCTTTCTTCTGGGTGATAGAAAAGGAAAGCTTACTCCCAAAATATCCTTCGCATCCCACTAATTGTTGTATCAGCTGCATTTGGCACAGTTGGTTCCTCTGTACTTCTTCAAGTGCTCCCATCACTTATTTCTGTTTCACCACATTCTCCTTTCTCTTTTTATCATCTGGACTCTCTAGTCTTTCCATGTCTATCTCCTCTGCTGGTTTGTGTTTTCTTCTAAAAAATCCTCAGCTGTAGTTCCCCCAACCCCCCAGGGCTCAATCCTTGGACCTTTTTCCTTCTTCAGAAATCAATTCTCTTGCTTGTCATGTGATTTGGGCTTTAAGTTCCTTCTATCCTGGCATGAGTACTTACCCTATTTTATCTAACCCAATTTTTCACACAGTCCAGATTTACACAGAGTTGTATACAGGACATCCCACTTCTGTGTGTAATGTTACATACCAAACTCTAAAATCCTTCCCCAAACTCCTCCTTCTTGGTCTGTCCCTTTTCCATAGTCAGCATTTCCCTCCTGATATGTGTTCAGGCCAAAACTTTGTGGCATTTCTTGACTTCTCTCTTTCTATGTTACTTCCATCCTTCACTTCCTGTGTTATTTGGCCCCTTCTACTTTGCCTCCTCTTTGTCTTGTTAGAGCCTGCTTCGTTGCTGGCAGGATGACCATGGTTGCCTCCTACATACTCTCCTCCTGCCTCAGCCCTTCAGTTCCTTAAGTTCATGAAAGAGAAGTGTATTTTTCTCTTTGCCATGTTTTATATAGATGGCTTAAGGAAAAGTGTGCATTAAGTAAAATATATTATTCATGATAATGAAGTATTCTCTTATACTTGTTGATAATTTTTCTTCTATTCCATCCCTTGCTGAGAGAATCATCCCATAATCTCCTATTGAGATTTGGGTTTGTCTCTTACATGTTGTAATTCTGTCAATTTGCAAAAGTTTTCAAATAGGTGCACTTCAATTTTAATTTGCTATTTTTTTTTCTTGGAATTTAAACCTTTTAATGATAATATAAGACCCTACAATTCTGGTACTCTTTCCTTAATGATTTTGTATTTGTTGTTGCCATACTGACACAAGATTTACTTATATTTGTGTTTATCTGGGATTATATAAAATCCGTATTTTATTGCCAAATATGCTGTTTATCTTTGATTTTTTTCAGAAGGTACCTGGGATTGAACATGCGAAGCAGGTGCTCAACAACTTGCATTCCATCTGCTCCCCCTTCAATGGGTTTTGTTTTCTTTACATAGAATTATTTTTTTATTTCTCTCCCCTTCCTGTCCCCCCACCCCCTAGTTGTCTGTTCTCTGTGTCCATTCACTGTGTGTTCTTCTGTGTCTGCTTATATTCTTGTCAGCAAGATGGGAAATCTGTATCTCTCTCTTTTTTTAAAGATTTGTTTTATTTATTTTTCTCCTCTCCCCCTGCCCCCAGTTGTCTGTTCTGTGTCCTTTTGCTGCATGTTGTTGTTTTTGTCCACTTCTGTTGTTGTAGTGGCACAGAAATCTGTTTTTCTTTTTGTTGCATCATCTTCCTGCATCAACTCTCTGTGTGTGTGGCGCCATTCCTGGGCAGCCTGTGCTTTTCTCTTCTCTTATGGGATGCCTCTCTTATGGGGTGCACTCCTTGAGCATGGGGTTGCCCTATGCAGGGACACCCCTGCGTGGTAAGGCACTCCGTGGGACATCAGCACTGCACATGGGTGGGCTCCCACATGGGTCAGGAGGGCCTGGGTTTTAAAATGAAACACATAGAGTTCTTAAAAAATCCTTTTGAAAATTTCAATTAGGTCGAACACTTATATGACCATAATTACTTTTCAAGTTTAAATTTAATCTTCCTTCCTTCATTATAATTTTTCTTTATTCTCACTGTTCAATATTATTTTTCTCCTGAATATCTTTTTTGGAATCATAGTCTTTATTCAATCTTATCTTTTCTATTTCTTTAGAAGTTCTACACTATATTTTTACATTCTTTTAGTAGTTACATATGAAAGATGTTTGTCTTTGCCATCTCAGATTTAAAGTTGACATAATTTGTCATCTATTACCAGATAACTTATCATTTTAAGTAGAAAAGTTTTAAGGTTTACTGAAAAATCATTCAGGAAATAGAAGACTCTAATGTAACCACCCACATCCACTGCTTCCCTATTGTCAATACTGTACATGTGTTTGGGAACTTTGATCATTTGTTCAAACAACTCTGTTGCTCATTTTTTAATTGTGTCATTTGTTGTTTAAGTGTTAAGTTGTAGAATCTCTTTATAGATCATGGATATTAAGCACTGTTCAGATCTGTGATTTCCAAGTATTTTCTCCCAATAACCAGCTGCCTTTCCACCATGTCAAACCTTACCCCTACCTCATACCTTAAACAAAAATTAACCAAAAATGATCAATGATATAAAGATAAGAAGCAGGACCATAAAACTCATAGAAAAACATGTGGGGAAGAATCTTCAGACATTGCACTGGGCAACGTTTTTTAGACTTTACACTCAAACACTTACAATGAAGGAGAAAGAGATAAATGGAACCTCCTCACAATCAAATCATTTCTGCCAAAAGGACCTGGTCAAGAAAGCAACCAACACAATGGATCAAACGTGCTTTCCACCACTACCCTATTAGAGAAATGCAAACCAAAGCCACAATGAGATTTCATATCACACCTACTAGAATGGGCAGTATAAAAAACAACCAGAAAACTTGCAATTGTTGGAAAGGATGTGGAGGAAGACAAACACTCATACACTGGTTATGCATTGTAAAATGGGGTAGCTACAATGGAAGACACCTTAGCAGTTCCTCAGGAAGCTGAGGATAGACTTGTTATATGATCGAGCAATCATGCTACTGGGTTCATAATCAGAGGAACTGTAAGGTGGGACATGAGCAGACATTTGTTCACCGATGTTCATAGTGGCCCTATTCACAATTACCAAAGGATGGAGACAAGTGTCCATCAACCGATAAATGGATAAACAAAAGGTAATATACATATTTATACATATAGGAATGCAATTTGGATGTAAGAAAGAATGAAGACCATATTCATGTCACATTATGGAGTTTCTTTTGTGTAAGCCAGGCACAAAAAGATATGATTGCACTCATATAAATTAATTACAAAACAGTAGCTCATAGGGTTATAATCTGTACTTATATATAGGTTAACCGGAGATGGAAAGAGTGTAAAAATGGAGAACTAACACTTAATTCTGCAGAAATATTCATCAGGTTCATTGCAAATCTTTGGAAATGGATAGAGGTGATGGGAGCACAGTATCGTGTTATTGACTGCACTGAATTACACATGTACATGTGTTTAAAGGGGTAGTTTTTGGTCATGTGTATTACTGGAAGGAAAGATAGAGGGTAAAATATGGGTATAACATAGTGTATCATATGTGGAGGATGATGTGGATAAAAGTACAAATATAAGAATGTTCTTTCAGGAGCTATAGCAAATGCATATCACTATTACAGGTACTAACAATAGGGTGGAATAGGGGGAAATATAACTAATGAAAACTACAGGCTTTACTTAGCAGTAATACTTTAATATTGTTCCTCCATCGCACTAGAGGTCGCACACCAATGCAAAGTGTCAACAAGAGGGGGCAATATGGGAATATTGTATTTTTCATGAATTTTTATAAATCTACACCTCTAATTAGAAAATCATCACAATAAAAACCATTTTCCTATATGAAGAAAACCAGACACAAAGGACTACAAATGGTAGAGGTCTTTTTTGTTTAAAATGTAGTAATAAATAAACTTATAAACAGAGATTGGTTATTAGTGGTTATGGAGGGAGGAGGAAGGAAAGAGGAATTGAGACGTAACTGCTGTTGGTTATGGGGTTTTCCATTTAGAATGGTAAAAATATCCTAATATTGCTTGTGGTGATGGTTCCACAACCCTAATTATATTGAGAGTCATTGGTTGCACACTTTGGATGGACTGTATATGTGATAATATCTCAATTAAATTGTTATAAAAAACTACTCCATTAACCAACAGAAATACACTAAAAGACACAGGCCCCACCTAAACACACAGCGTTTCTTAGACAGGTGTATACCCCTAATAGCTAAGTGTGAGTAATCAACCAGGAACACTAGATATTTGAGGAGATTTGTAGTAGGAAACATAGAGATCAAACATGCATACTAAAAAAGGGAGTGATGGAAAGAGAAAAAGTTATAGAGGACTTTGGGAAAAAATATTATTGCCATCAGTGAGATAAGGGGATATGGGTCATAATGAAAGGATATTCATATATGACTTCATTTGTGTGTATTTGTATGTACATATAGATGTCCGTGCCCATATGCACATAGTGGTTACTGCATGCACCATTACACAGACAACCTCACAGCCTTTGCCACTCATGACATGGCTCTCTTGAAAACTAGCAGTAGGCAGGGCCCCTACCCCCACCTCTGCAGGACTTGCTACAGGAACAGCATATTTTCTGATCCCTAGAAAGGGCAGCATGAACCCAACTGTGACAGTTTGGAGCTATCTGTGGATCTCAGAACAGGTCATGTCCACGGAGGCAATTCCTAAATATAATGTAAATGAGAACAAATAAAAGAAAATTTACACTTAAAAGCAACAAAAATTTAAATTATAAATATAAGGTTAATAACATGCAAATGATCATGTATGAACAAAGAGCTAAGTCTCTTGAATAGTTTCTTAATTATATTAACCATCTCATTAGTCGTACTAGGTCCTTTCATGTTGAGATTCTATAATGAGAAAATCACAGATTTCTGGTGTGTTCCTCAAGTTCAAACTATGTGTGCTTGAAGGAGGAATTGACAAGGAGGAAATCACGTGTGTGTCCAGGAGGTAAAGGTAGAGGATCTCCAGCCCATGGAAGACGTTCTGTTGATCCACTGGCCTCAAAGACTTTCAGATGGAATTGGAGAGGGTCACTCCTGCCTGGTGGCTCTGCAGGCCTGAGTGGAGCAGAAGCTCAGTGCTAGTTAAAGAACAATCCAGGCCCACTGCTGGAGGAGGGAACATCAGGGAGTGGAAAGGATTCCAAACAAATTTAATTTGGAAAAGTGTCTGGTGCTCTGGTGGTTCTCATTTCCTCTTCTTGAGACTTCAGTGTTTTCTGATTCTTCTTCATCTCTTCTTGTTTGGAACATTTGGATCCTCTTCCTGTAATTCAGGACCACCAAAGTTAATTCCTCCATCAACATTGCTGTTGTTCCCTTAGCCTTCCTGTAGGTGTCAATAACACTGGACATTTTTAAAGTCACTTTCTTGTGAAGAAGATGTGGCTCAACTGATAGAGCATCCACATACCACATGAAAGGTCCAGCACCTCCTGGCCCATGTGATGAACTGGCTCATGTGCAGTTCTGCCGTGCACAAGAAATGCCCTGCCACACAGGGGTTCCCCTGCTTAGTGGTGTTCCACACACAAGGAGTGTGCCCTGCAAAGAGAGCTGTCCCACGTGAAAAAAACACAGACTGCCCAGGAGTGGCACCACACACATGCAGAGCTGACACAGCAAGATGATGCAAAAAAAAAGAGACACACTTTCCCGGTCCTGCCTGTCAAGAATGCAAGTGGACACAGAAGAACATGCAGCAAATGGACACAGAAAACAGACAATGGGGGGGGAGGGGAGATAAATAAATAAATAAAGTTGCTTTCTCTAGCCTACCATCCCCTAAAGATAACTTACTCTCTGCTTACCTTTGGTGAGCAGCACTCATCTTATCAAGAAGTTGACATTGCTTGTCAATCAGTGTAGCTAGTGTGTCTGTCTGCAAGCTGCTCTTCATGTCTTATAAAAAGTTGGCTTATAATAGACTGCACAAGTCTGAACAAAAATATGAAACACATATTGACACATGCCTCAGTCCCCCTGGAAGCTGTGGAATGTGAGGTCTGCATAGTGTCATTGGGCTCCTACCCCACCTCATAGATTCCCAAGTTCATTCAAAAGACACTTTCTGTTCATTCGGATGGACATTATCCATCATCATCTCCTGGTTAGTTGGGTGAGTCCATTGATTTGGAGAATAGGTGTTGCAATGCTTCTGTAATTCAGGGCTCAACTGACACATGGATGGGCCAAAGGTTGAAGTCTTTTGGACATATATTTATCAAGTATAGTGCTAAATATTGGTACAAATAAAGGGGCTGAAGAGCCATGTGTAGAGATCCTATAAATGAAAGTAATTGTGCATATTCTTATTAATTTTTTTCTCTCTATCTCCCTCAGTTTTTTAAAAATTGATGTAAAAATTTTAAATAGTGAAATACACTGATCTTAATTGCATGGTTTGTCATATTTTTTAAAATTTCATCCCCTGTCCCTGCAGTACTAATGACCCTATCAGGATATGAATCATTTCCATTCATCTGGAAAATAATCCCTATACCCTTCACTCATTACATACCCCCCAACATATTCACCCATGTTCTGATTTTCTATTATCATAAATCAGTTTTGTCACATCTTGAAATTCATAAAAATGAAATAAATTGGAATTTACATTTTGGTGCATGCATCTTTTGCCCAAAACATTGTTTCAGAGTCATTCATATTTGGTAGATCAGCAAGTTCTCTCATTTTTTATCATTGTGCCCTTTGACTCTGAATGACTATATTACAAAATGTCTATTCATGCTCTTCTTGGTGGATATTTTGGTCCTTCGAGTTTGAGATATTATGACCATCCATGTATATGTCTTTTATATCAGGACATGTTTTTCTTTCTCCTGGGTGATAGAAAGGAAAGCTTAATCCCAAGAGATCCTTCACATCTTAACTAATTTCTTCCCTATTATCAACACTTTGTATGTGAATAGGAACTTTGTTAAGTTGGTTAAATTCTTTTGCCCATTTTTAACTTGGGTGATTTGTCATTTTAGTCTTGAACTGTAGAATCTCTTTACATATCATGGATATTAAACTTTTATTCGATATGTGATTTCCAAAAATGTTTTCCATTCAGTCAGTTCTTTTTCACCTTCTCACACCTTACCCCTATCTAACAGCTTAAACAAAAATTAATTGAAAATGAACAAAAACCTGAAGATATGAACCAGGACCATAAAACTCACAGAAGAAAATGTGGGGAAGGATCTTCAGATATTGTGCTGGGCAACTGTTTCTTAGACTTACACTCAAAGCACATGCAATGAAAGCAAAAATAGATAAAGGGAACATCCTCATAATCAAGTCATTTGTGCTTAAGAGGACCTGGTCAGTAAAGAAGCCTACACAATGAAAGAAAATATTTGGAAGTTGTATGAAAATGAGAACAAAACATATCAAAACCTGTGGGACAACACAAAGACACTGCTAAGAGAGAAATTTATAACCCACAATGCTTATATTAAAGAAGAAGAAATAAAAAGCAGTTGTAGCTGAAGTGATTGTGCACCTGCTTCCCACATATAAGGTACAGGGGTCAATCTCCAGCTCTGGTACCTAAAAACAAACAAACAAAAAATCAGAGCTAAAATTGAACTAACTGCACATCTGGAGTTACTAGAAAAAGAACAACAAACTAATCCTAAACCAAGCTGAAGAAAAGAAATAGTAAAGATCAGAGCAGAAATAAATGAAATCAAGAACAAAAAACCCATACAGAATGGGAAGCAGCTGTGGTTCAATCAGTTGGGCTCCCACCTACCATATGGGGTGCTCTGGGTTCGCATTCTGGGGCCTCCTTATGAAGGCAGGCTCCCCTGTACTCTGTGATGAGCCGCCGGCCCTGGCACTGCAGAGGGCTGCCGAGCCTGCAAGCACCGTGGAGTGCTGCTGCCCCCAATGCCACGGAGATCTGACACAGCAAGGTGACGCAACATAAAAGGGAGACAAGAAACAAACAAACACAGGAGAGCACGCAGTGAATGGACACAGATACCAGAAAACAAACAAGCCACAAAGAGGGTGGGGGAATAAATACAAAATAAATACAGACACAGAAGACCACACAGTGAATGGACACAGAGAGCAGACAGCAAGCAAATTGCAAGGGGTGGGGGATATGAAATGAATGAACAAATGAATGAGTGAATGAATGAATGAAAATTAAATAAATGAATGTATGCAATAGGGAGAATCAACAAAATGAAAAATGAAAAGTTGGTTCTTTGAGAATTTCAACAAATTTGACAAAGCCTTATGGAGAGTAGTAATCAAAAAAGATGCAAATATATAAATTCAGAAATGAGAGGGACACATTACCACTGGCCCTGCAGAAATGAGAGCTCAAAAAGGGATGCTATGAACTACCGTGTGCAAAAAAACTAGACAATGTAGATGACATGGACAAATTCCTAGAAAATGCACAAACTTATACTAGGGGTTCTGAACAAGGGTTCAACACCCCCCCCAAGGGTCTGTGGGAAGATTACAAGGGGTCTAGAAGCTTGAAGGAATTTTGAATAATCCTAAATTTTAATTTAAAGACATGCCAATGTTAAGTGTCAAAAACTCTGCTGCTACATTCTGAGAAAACACTCGTGGTTTTCACCTGACTAGCAAAGGGGTCCGTGGACCAAAAAAGGATAAGAACCCCTGACCTCCACTGACTGTAGAGGAAATAGGAGATCTCAACAAACCAACCACAAGTAAAAAGATTGAAATAGTCATTAAAAACCTCCCAAAGGGAAGCAAATTTGGCTCAACTGATACAGGGTCTGCCTACCATATGGGAGGCCCAGGGTTCAAACCCAGGGTCTCCTGACCTATGTGGTGAGCTGGCTCACATGCAGTGCTGATGGGCCCAAGGAGTGCCATGCCACACAAGGGTGTCCCCAGCATAGGGGAGCTCCATGCACAAGGAGTGCACCCCATAAGGAGAGCTGCCTGTACAGAAAAATACAGCCTGCCCAGAAGTGGTGTCACACACACAGAGAGGTAATGCAACGAGATGATGCAACAAAGAGAGACTCAGATTCCCAGTGCCACTGACAAGAATACAAGCAGACCCAGAAGAATACACAGTAAATGGACACAGAGAGCAGACAACTGGGGGGGGGGGGGAGGGAAGGGTGGAAATAAATAATAAATCTTAAAAAAAAAAAAAAAAAAACCTTCCCAAAGATGAAAAGTTCAGGAACAGATGGCTTCACAGGTGAATTCTTCCAGTCATTCAAAGATGATCTAATACCAAACTTGCTCAAGCTTTTTCAAAAAAAATTGAACACGAAAGAATGCTACTAAACTGATTCTATGAAGCCAACATCACCTGAATATCAAAACCAGATAAAGATATGACAGAAAAGAAAATTACATTCCAATATCTCTAATGAATGTAAATGCAAAAAAAGTCTTCAAAAAAATACTTGCAAACCAAATAAAAAATCACATTAAGAGAATTATCGCCACAGTCAAGTCGGTTTTATCCCAGGTATGCAAGGGTGGTTCAACACAAGAAAATCAATTAGTGTAATAAACCACATCGATAAATTGAAGAGGAAAAACCACATGATCTTCTTGACTGATGCAGAAAAGGCATTTGTCAAAATACAGCACCTTTTCTTGATAAAAACACCCAAAAGATAAGAATAGAAGGAAGCTTTCCCAGTATGGTAAAATGTATATAGGAAAACCCTACAGCTAGCATGGTGCTCAATGGTGAAAGGTAAAATGTTGTGGGCAACTGGCTTACCTATTTGTTACTTCCTGTTATTATACATGATGTTGCAATTTCTTCCTGTTATTGTGAATGTTACCTTATTGTAGATGTTACAGATTCTTCCTATTGTGAGCTGATTGCAGCAATAGAAAGCTTTCCTGCTGAGATCAGGAACAAGACAAGGATGCCCACTCTCACTACTGTTATTCAATATTGTACTAGAAATTCAAGCTAGAACAATTAGGCTAGATAAAGAAATAAAAGGCATCCATATAAGAAAGGAAGAAGTAAGACGTCCACTATTCACTGAGGATATAACTGTATACCTAGAATCTCCTGAAAAACCCATAACAAAGCTATTAGACCTAATAGACAAGTTTGGCAAAGTGGTAGGATACAAGGTTAATATGCAAAAATGAATAGTGCTTCTATACATTACTGGTGTGCAATCTGAGAAGGATATCAGAAAAAAAGTTCATTTATAATAGTAATTAAAATAAAATATTTAGGAATAAAATTAAGCAAAGATATAAAGGGCCCATATTCAGAAAACTCCAACACATTGCTAAAAGAAACCAAAGAAGGCTTAAATAAATAGACAGCCTTTGTTCCTGGACTGGAAGGCTAAATATCATTAAGATGTCAATTCTGCCCAAACAGATTTACATATTCAATGCCATCCCAATAAAAGTCCTGTCACCCTTTTTTTGTAGAGATGGAAAAACCAATTATCACATTTGTTGGAAGGGAAAGTGTCCCTGAATAATTAAAAATGCCTTTAAAAAGAACAAGGTTGGAGGACTCTCACTTCTGGACTTTAAAGGCTATTATCAAGGGAAGCGGATTTGGCTCAACTGATGGAGTGTTCACCTACCATATGGGTGGTCCTGTGTTTAAACCCAGTGCCTCCTGACCCATGAAGTGAGCTGGCCCACACGCAGTGCTGCTGTGCGCAAGGAGCGCCATGCCATGCAGGGGTGTGCCCCATGTAGGGAAGTGCCACATGCAAGGAGTGCATCCTCTAAGGAAAGTTGCCCCCACATGTAAAAAAAGCACAGCCCACCCAGGACTGACACCACACATGTGGAGAGCTGATGCAGCAAGATGACACAATGAAAAGAGACACAGATTCCCAGTGTCGCTCACAAGAATGCAAGTGAACACAGAAGAACACACAGCAAATGACACAGAGAGCAGGAAGGGGAGAGAAATAAATAAATAAATAAATAGATCATTTTAAAAAATAGAAAAATAAAGGATATTACCAAGCTAGTGGTAAAAACAGCATGGTACTGGCATAAAGACAAATTAACTGAAGGAAACAAATTAAGAATTCAGAAGTAGACCCTCACATCTATGGTCAAGTATTTTTGATAAGCCTGTCAAGTCTTCTGAGCTGGACTAGAACAGTCTACTCCCTCGGTGCAGGGAAAAATTGATATCCATAGCCAAAAGAAAGAGGACACCTATCTCAAAACTTACACAAAATTTCAAAATGGGTCAAGACCTAAATATAAAAGAGACAACCATAAAAGTGCTAATAGAAAATGCAGGAAAACATCTTTGACATCTTGTGACCAGTGGTAGTTTCTTAAACTTTACACCCAAAGCATGAGCAACAAAAGATAAAATAAATAAATGGGACTGCCTCAAAATTAAACACTTTTGCACCTCAAAGGATCTTGCCAACGTTACCCAACCGTCCCTCCCCAGCCACCCTCAAACCCGTAAAGCCCCAACCAAAGGCAACCCCTTGCCCCCATTTTATCTCTTCTTTGTGTTCATACTTACCACCATCTCATCTTAAATTCCACCCCTGTAGACATCGTCTCATATCCTTCCTCCATTCTCTGATTTCCTGTAAGCCTATCATTCAGTCTCTTGCTATCTAGGGCAGCTTGTTTATTTCATATCATTGAGGTCATGTAGTATTTGTCCTTCAATGTCTGGGTTGCTTCACTCAACATAAGGTTCTCAAGATTCATCCATGTTATCACATGTGATTGTAGTGTGTTTGTTCTTACAGCCGAGTAGTATTCCATTGTGTGTATATACCACATTTTATTGATCCACTCGTCTGTTGATGGGCATTTGGGTTGATTCCAACTTTTGGCAATAGTGAACAATGCTGCTATGAACATTGGTGTACATATATCGGTTTGTGTCCTTGTTTTCAGTTCTGCTGGGTATATACCCAGCAGTGGTATTGCTGGGTCATATGGCAAATCTATGGCTAGATTTTTGAGAAACCTCCATACTGTCCTCCAGAACGGTTGGATCCTTCTGCATTCCCACCAGCAGTGGATGAGTGTTCCCCTTCCTTCACATCCTCTCCAGCATTTGTATTCTTCTGTTTTTTTCATAGCTGCCAATCTTATGGGTGTAAGATGGTATCTCATTGTAGTTTTGATTTGCATTTCCCTGATAGCTAGAGATTTGGAACATTTTTTCATGTGCTTTCTTGCCATTTGTATTTCTTCTTCGGAGAAGTGTCTGTTTAAGTCTTTTTCCCATTTTTTAAATGGGTTGTTTATCTTTTTATTTTCAAGATATAGAAGTTCTTTATATATGCAAGTTATAAGTTTCTTATCAGATATATGAGTGGGGGGAGGGAGGGGTAGCATACCAACATAGGAGAGGGACAGGAGGTGGTGGAGAGTAAAATACCGAGAAATCATAACAAAATGTAATAAAGAGGGTTACCTGTTTAGAATGCGCGGAGAGGAGGGTCTGATGCAGGACGGGCTCCTGGGGAATGTCTAAATGCTCATTCTGCCAGAGTGGGTGACACCATGGGGTAGAATCCTAAGTAGTGAGAGTTGGGGTGGACCCACATCCTGGGGAGGACTAATGCCACCAAATAGAGGGAACTCTATCCCTCGAGAGAAAGGGTGGCTCCCGGGGCATTGGGGCAGTTGAGCAAATTAGGCCCTGAACACTATTCCATCTATCTCTGGAAGTGGCTCCTCAGGAAAAGGAGGTTGGCTGTCACTGTGGGCACCAAGGTGGAAGGGAAAATGGACGTTAAATGTGTGGAACCAAAGTAAATGGGGGGAAAGAGAGGAGTTTCTTGAGAGTACACAAGGACGGATATAAAACATGTAATATTACACCATAACATATAGGAGATGACAGACTGATAATGTAAACCATAATGTAAAACATAGGATAACTAAAAATGTAAAGAACTGTATATCCTAAAGTATGCACCATAATGTAAGCACAGATATTACCTTGTTAGAAATCTAATATCTCAGACTCTGTACATCACCTTAAGTAAATATGATATGAATAGGGTGTAAGAGTATCGATGTGGAAGGAAAAAGGTTATATGGTGGATGTATGGGAATGCTGTATATTATATATATGCATTGCAGTGGTCTAGGACTCCTATGAAGAAATGCTGAATAATTGGGGGGGGGGGGGAAAGGATAGGATGTGGAATTTTTTCAAGTCAACATTCTTTAAGTTCTTTATCTAACTTTATCCAAGTTCTTTATCTATCCTTTAAACCCATCGCTATATGCCATTCCCTAGTAAGGGACCACGACATTATATTGGGCCTCAAATTTCGGGGAGTTCTGGATCACAGAGTGTTTCAACAATGGCAATGGAGAGATACTGGTATGGGATACCAATGACAAGTGATATATGGCTGACAGGGAGCTGTACAGAACATATGTCCAGGGTGCATGGCAATGATTGGATATACTCATAGTGGCAACAATTAAAAACCACAGCAGGGGGGGTACTGGGTTTCTGGCCAGTGGTGCTCTGTCGTGGTCCCCAGGGGAACAGCGACAGTCTCCCAGGTACAGTGGAGGGGACTGGGAGGGAGTGAGGGTTCAACAGTGAGCCCCTGATGCTAATGATTATGTTTGTGAGATGATAAACCTAAAATAAGAACAAGGCATAGAGGAACATTGTGCCTGGGAATTTCCTCCTGTCAGCCTTCATGTTACTCAAATGTGGCCAGTCTCGAAGCCAAACTCAGCATGTAAATGCAATGCCTTCCCTCCAGCGTGGGACATGACACCCGGGGATGAGCCTCCCTGGCAACGAGGGACCACTATCAACTACCAACTGATGATGCAACTGGAAAAGGACCTTATATGGAAGATTCAATGCGGATCAGCAGAATATCCATGTCTACATAAAATAACATGACTTTAAAATGCTGTTTGACCTAAAGTAAGGGGGAAATGGAAAGGAGAAATGAGTTTATATGGCTACGAGTTTCTAAAAAAGAGTCTGGAGGCTGGCAGAAGGATTGCCCTCATGCACAACTGAGCAGAGTCAGAGAGACAGACAAAGCAGATACAACCCCCAGATATTGGTTCCTATGAAGGCTAAAGAGACCCATGAGAGTTATGGTCATGGCCGATGGGGTTGACTACCAGGGCAGATGGCCCCTCTTTGGAAATGGTGTTTATGTGTGAGGAATCTGGACTCAGATGGGATCTCCCTTCATAAGACTTTCATGCTAATGTGCTAGAGGTGCAGTTAACGTTAGGGTTTAAGATAGATTTAGGGGATTTGAATCTCTGGACCGACAATGTGATAACCAGGTCCTGAGCCTCAACAGACTCCAGCACCTACAATCTGATTTATTGGACTTACCACACTCAGCTAAGATGGAGTTGAAGGAGGACAATCACCACACCATGGAGCCTAGAGTGATTACAACCAAAAATGGGAGGATTGCATCCAGCATCCATGTGGAATCTGAGCCTCCTCTTGACATAGAGGTGCAATGGACACTACCAATCCAATGTCCACAAAGAAGAGGTGGCATTGGATTGGGAAAAGTGGACATGGTGGACGATGGGTGTGGGGAAAGGCAGGAAGAGATGAGAGGTGGAGGCGTCTTTGGGTCATGGAGCTGCCCTGGATGGTGCCTCAGAGGTAATCACCGGACATTGTAAATCCTCACAGGGCCCACTGGATGGAATGGAGGCGAGTATGGACCATGATGTGGACCATTGTCTATGAGGTGCAGAGGTGCCCAAAGATGTACTTACCAAATCCGATGGATATGTCATGACGATGGGAACGAGTGTTGTTGGGGGGGGAGAGGGGGGTGGGGGGGTGGGGTTGAATGGGACCTCACATATATATTTTTAATGTAATATTATTACAAAGTCAATAAAAAATATAAAAAATAAAAAAAAAAGAAAAGAAGTTTTTAGCTTCCTGTAAGGGAAAAAGAGAATATTCCTTGCATAAACTATTATGGTTTCAATTTTATTTAACTTGAGTGTAATCTCCCATAGTTAATTTATAAACTGAATTAACATTATGTACGAAATCTTTAGAGTAATGAAAATTGTAAGTTCACATTGGTGAAATTAGGCTAAAGGAAAAAGATTGTAGATATGCTCTCTTAAATAAAGAGTAAATTTCTTTCATTGGTAATTGTAATTTAGTAAGTTTATTTAAACATGAGGTGTCTAGTCAATGCGGTTATAGTCAATTATAAAGAGTTTGTAAAACATCTTCCAAACTGAAAATGTTTAAATAGTTCTAGTTGTAGAAGTCATTGTTAACTAAAGAAACTTAGATTGGTATTGGTAGTAGAAATAACTTCATGATAATAAACCTGTCTGAAGGCCACTGCAAAATACACATTTAAGTAAATGGTAATAAAAAGTTGTCTTGATTCTATTGGAAAAAAAAAAAAAAAAAAAAAGGATCTTGCCAATTCAATGGGAGAAATCTTTGTCAATCACTTATCCAGGCTAGTGGAAGTGTTTTGGGCCTGGAATCCCTACACTACCTGGTGGCTTTAACACAATGAGCTCTCTCAGCACTGGGTATGACCTGTCAGCCACTACATTCCCTCCTGATGGGAGAGTTTTTCAAGTTGAATATGCTATGAAGGCTGTGGAAGATAGTAGTACAGCTATTGGAATCAGATGTAAAGATGGTGTTGTCTTCGGAGTAGAAAAATTAGTCCTTTCTAAACTTTATAAAGAAGGTTCCAACAAATGGCTTTTTAATGTTGATTGGCATATGGGAATGGTGGGAGCAGGTTTGTTGGCAGATGCTCATTCTTTAGCAGACATAGCAAGATAAGAAGCTTCCAACTTCAGATCTAGCTTTGGCTGTAACATTCCACTCAAATATCTTGCAGACAGAGTGGCCATGTATGTTCATGCCTATACACTTTACAGTACTGTTAGACCTTTTGGATGCAGTTTCATGTTAGGGTCTTACATTGTGAAGGATGGTGCACAACCCCACATGATTGATCCATTGGGTGTTTCATATGGTAATGGGGCTGTGCCATTGGTAAAGCCAGGCAAGCTGCAGAGAGAGAATTGAAAAGCTTCAGATGAAAGAAATGACCTGCTGTGACGTTGTTAAAGAAATTGCAAAAATAATTTACACAGTACATGATCAAATTCAAGATAAAGCATTTGAACTAGAGCTCAGCTGGGTTTGTGAATTAACTAAAGGAAGACATGAAATTGTTCCAAAAGATATAAGGGAAGAAGCAGAGAAACATGCCAAGGAATCTTTGAAGGAAGAAGATGAATCTGATGATGATAATATGTAACACTTACATCTGCTTCTGTTTTAAATTTCTATATAGTTCTATGTAAACTATTTAGCCCAATGAATTATTATATACCCAGTAACAAATTGTCATTAAATTTTTGTCTTATAATCATTGATGTTTGCTTAATATCTGTTTAACAAAATTAGTGTGGGCAATTGAAAACCCAGTACTCGGAATTAAAATGCCTGCTTAAACATGCCTTAGAGGCTGTTGGATCATATGAATTTAAAACGCCAGTCCACTAATGTAGAAGCGAAAAATAACCTTCTGGGCTGTTGTTGCCCAGAGTCGTATTTAAATGATTGTTGGTTATCCTCCTCTATTAAACTTTAAGTGTAATTTAGAAAAACAGATCCTACAACAACATGTGAATCAAGATTGTTTCTCTTTTCCTTTATTGTCATAAGGAGGAGTGGATTTAAGAATTAAAGATCCTAATCTGTCACTTTAAAAAAATTGCATATCTAGTAAGGGTTTAATATCAAAGATATACAAAGAAATTATACAACTCAGGAGTGAAATGACAAACTTCTTGATTTAAAAATGGGCAAAAAACTTGAAAAGAAAATTGTCCAAAGAAGAAATACGAATAGTGAAGAAACACATGAAAAAAATGTTTCTCATTAGCAATTAGGGAAATACAAATCAGAACTACATGAGATATCATTTCATACCTATTACACAGGCCACTCTTAAAGTTGGAAACCTAAATGTTGGAGAGCATATGGAGAGATGGAGACACTTATTCACTGTTAGTGGGAATACAGGATGGTACAGCCATTGTGGAGGAATGACTAGCACCTCCTAAGGAAGTTGAATATCAACCTAGCATGTTACCTGGCAATATCCTTACTATGTATGTGCTTGGAATAACTGAGAGCAGAGACACCAACAGACATCCGGACATTGAAATTCACAGTGGCATAATGGCCAAAAGTTAGAAACAACCTGGGTATCCATCAACTGATGAATGGATAAACAAACTGTGTTGTATACACATAATGGAATATTATGCAGCTGTAAGAAGAAATGAAGTTGCGAAGCATATGACAACATGAATGAACCTAGAGGACATTATGTTGAATGAAGTAAGCTGGACACAAAAAGACAAATACTGTATGATTGTGCTACTTTGAAGTACATACAAAATGTAAACTCATGAAGTTAATAATTAGAATATAGGTCACCAGAAAAGAAAATGAGGGTAGAGAATGGAAAACTGAGGGTTAATTTGTACATAACTGGTAAAAAGGTTATTTGTAAATCTTTGGAAATGAATAGAAGCACATCATGGTCTTTGCAATTAGCTGAGCTCTATATGGGTATGACAGTGGTTGAAAGGGCAAGTCTAAGGTCATGTACATTATTAGAAGGAAAGCTAAAAACTGTACCATGAGACTTCATAAGACAGTGAAACCTCATGTAAAGCATGAATGTGGGTGATATTGCATATATAAGACCATTTTTGCAAAGTAAAAATACAAATATACTAGAGAGAAAGAAAAAAGAATAGCAGCTTTGTATAGCAGGGGAAGCATAGAGAGACTTAGAGGGAATGAGGGTTTTTTTTGTTTTATTTATTATTATTATCAGAATAATGGAAGTGCTCTAAAATGACTGAAGTAATGAATGCACAAATATGTGATTAAATGGAATACCATTGATCAGTTTGGAAAAATTTATGCTTTATTAATATGTGTCAATAAAATTAATTTGTTTAAAACAGTGCTAAAATAAAAGAAAAAATAAGGAATTTTAGTCTTCAAAAGACAATATGGAAAATGCAAGTAAAGCCAAATAGTGGGAAAATACTTTTGCAATCCATATATCCAAGAAAGGACACATAGCCTTAATATAGAAATAACATTTATAAATTAATAAGAAAGGCAAAGAGCCCAGTAGAAAGATGGAGAAAACACTTGAAAGGCCCTTCATAAAACTGTATTAACAAGTGGCCAATTAATGTATGAAATAAAGAATCTTCTTCAGTCAAAAGGCTTGCTCTTTGTCTTTGGTTTTTGGGGACACCAGGAACCGAACCTGGGATCTCCTTGTGGGAAGCAGGTGCTCAATTGCTTGAGCCACATAACTCCCCCTCCCTTTTTTAAAAATTATGTATTTCCTCCAGGGGATTCTAGCTTTTTCTCCATAGAAATCCAGTGTGTCTGGGTCCCTACTTAAGCTCGAGGATCCAGAAATTTCCTGGTACAAAGATTTCAGTCAAAAAGTATTTATTGAATTAATAAAGGATACCAAATGTTTGCAAAATTTTATGAGATTTTAAAATTTTAATTGTATGATAAATTCAATCAAAGTGAACAGTGCGCGTCCCACAGAATATAGCCTGGCCAGCTTTAGCAGCTGTGTAATCAGGGTGTGTCCCTTGAAATGTAATTCTGATTTGGTTTGTGAACAGTTTCTCCCTGTATAAAGGGAAGAGAAGTAGAGGAGATTTTTAACCAGAACAGAACAAGATGAAGAGTACAGGACTTTAGTAGAAAAGCCAAGTGCTGTTTTCCTGTGGAACCTACCTTGGAATCTAATTGGTTCATTCCTATGGTTTCAGTTCTGGTTATTTTTCCATCTATTTTCTTTTTTTAAAGATTTATTTATTTATTTATTTATTTATCTCCCCTTCCCCCCACCCCACACCAGTTGTCTGTTCTCTGTGTCTATTTGCTGCATCTTCTTTGCTGATGCTGTCAGCGTCATGGGAATCTGTGTTTCTTTTTGTTGTGTCATCTTGTTGTGTCAGCTCTCCATATGTATGGTGACATTCCTGGCAGGCTTCACTTTCTTTCATGCTGGGCAGCTCTCCTTATGGGGTGCACTCCTTGCTTGTGGGACTCCCCTATGTGGGGACACCCCTGCATAGGCATCGCACTCCTTGTGCACGTCAGCACTGTGCAAGGGCCAACTCCACATGGGCCAAGGAGGCCAGGGGTTTGAACTGCAGACCTCCCATGTGGTAGATGGATGCCGTAACCACTGGGCCAAGTCTGCCACCATATTTTTCCATCTAATTATTATGAGCCAGCTCAACTCCATTCCCATTTAATAAGTCCTGTCAATTTCCAGCCTTCTAAAAAAATCAAAACAATATTTCAAAATCTTTCAATTTATTATTGTCTACTTTTATTATACATTATTTTATCTCTCTTATGCATTTCTGCCAACCTTCTGCATGGAACAGCATTTACAGTTTCTATCTCTTGCTGCACAAAACTGAGTCCTTGTCCAGTGTCAATGAGAGTCAATTAAGTAACACTGGGATTTCTGAGAAAAGAAAAACGTTCTTTAACAAAGAGAGGAGGACAGTCCCCAAATCTGTCTCTCTGAACTGGAGAAAACTTCAGTGTTCTATAACATTAAAACAAAGACAGGCAGATTTAGATAATGAGGTTAGAGATAGTTTAATCTCTACTAGGTGCAGCTTGACTGCATACTTAGCTCATTTGAAGTTTAAGGTTTAGGCTATTGTATATATTAGGCACAGGCCAACTTTGATCAGAACTCACTTGATCAGTTCTGGGCTGAATTGTATTTCTTCATTAATAAATATTGAAGTCTGAGTCAGGAGTATCAGACTCCAGGGTTGCAGAAAAAGATAAGGGCATACATGCTGGGCCCATCACAAGATATCCTGTTACTTTCTTATTAAAGGGAAAAGATTATTCAGTTATAAAACACAGAATCATCATCAAAGAAACCAGTCATAAGGGGTAAAGTTCAGTGAGTTACAACAGCTCCAAATCATTTCTTCTGGCTATGTTACAATATATCAGAAAGTTAAGGAGAGGGGGCAAGATGGCGGCTGAGTGAACATCCCTGTTAGGGTCTTCTGCAGGGAATCGGCTGGGCGGCGTTGGAGACTCTTTGGGACCGGATTGTTTCAGGATTTTTGCTGGTCCGGAGGTGTCTGGACATCGATTTGGAGGGAAGGTAACAGAGAGGATTCGTCTGTGAAATATACACGGAGATCCCAGCTACCTGTAGAGGATTCCCTCCTTGGGTAGGCGGAGACGAGGCATCTAGCCCCGCTCGGTGGGGCTGAGCCAGGCTGGGCCGCAGCGGCGGACGCCGGAGCCAGGCCGGGCTGCGCCGGCAGCGAGCGGGATCGGGCGGGGCCGAGTCAGGCCGAGCCGGGCCGCGGTAGCATTTGGAGCCGGGCGGGGCCGGTTCAGGCCCCGGCTGCGGGCCGCGGTAGCGTTTGGAGCCGGGCGGGGCCAGTTCAGGCCCCGGCTGCGGGCCGCGGCAGCATTTGGAGCCGGGCGGGGCCGAGTCAGGCCGCGGCGGGTACGGACCCGGGCAGGGCCGGTCCAGGCCGCGGTGGCGGGAGGTGGACGCCGGAGCCGGCTGGGCAGCTGTAGCGAGCGGAGCTGGGCGGAGCCAGGCCAGGCCAAGGCGGCGTGAGGAGCCGGGCAGAGCCGGTCCAAGCCTCCGCGCGGAGCCGGGCCTGCAGAGGGGTTTCTGTTTTTTTTTTTTTTTTTTTTTTGAGCATCTGCAGTACTGGGGAGTTCGTGGGCCCTGGGCGGCCTATTGGGGGTTTGTGGAAAGGGAGGTGCTTGCAGACCCATTTGGGCAGACAGATGGGGTTTTTAGGGCAAAGCGGGGGGAAGTTGTTGTTTTAGATAGTGTTGCAATTGTGACACGTGTGTACCTGTATCTCTCTTCTCCCTATCCGTTCCCCACCGTTTGCCCATCCTCTTTTTCTTTCTTCCTTTCTTCTTGCCTTTCTTTTTTCTTTATTATAATTAGTTTTTTTTTTTTTCGGTTTTCTCTTTCCCTCTTGTCCCTCATCTTCCACTTATTTTTACTTTAATTCAAGTATACAATAGGTGCTACAGGGAACACCTCACATTTGCTGGGTTTTCCCATCCTCCACTGCCTCATTTCTGTGTGAACTGATTTAGGCTACCTACACTATCCCCCTTCCCCTGCATCTTGATATCCACTATCATCTACTGTCTCTCCTATATTCCACCCCCCACCTCCCGTTCTTTGATCCACAAAGTGTCTAACTCTTAATTTCTAATACCTTTGTTCTGTTTTCTGTCTATTATCCACTCTTGAAACTATTACCTTTCTTTTCTTTTTCCCTCTCTCATGAAAACAATAGCTGTGTAGTTCATACCATATTCCTCCCAAATTCAATCATCTACCTCATAATAGGTACTCTACCTACTGCTATAACTCTACACAATTTACATGAATCTAACCTCCATCCTTCCAGATCTCATATTCTTGCTTTATTAACATACATCACCAATACAACTTTACACTCTTCCCTTGCTTACACAATTGCCTTTCCCCAACACTAATACTTTCCTCTAAAGTGAACTTAACCAACAACAAGTAACTAGAATAAGAAGAAAAAAGTGACAAAGAGAAGATATAACACCTGTGCAAAAATAACAACTAATTAACCTCCAAAAGCAGACGAAGAAGCTAAGGAACTGATTAAATTCGTCAAAATAAAGAGATGACCAGAAAGCAACAAAAATCTACGAACCAAACCAATAATCAGGAAAACATGGCTGAATCCAATCAACAAACCAATAATCACGAAGGGGAGCAAAACTTGGCACAAGCAATGAAAGATGTCAGAACATTTATCACCGACAAATTTGATGCAGTAATGAAAGAGGTTAACAACATGAAGACATCACCTGGAGGGGAAATTGCAGACATACGCAAAAACATAACAGATATGATGGGAATGAACACCACAGTTCAAGAAATCAAAAATACACTTGCAGCAAATATCAGCAGACTAGAAGAGACAGAGCAGAGAATTAGTGATGTGGAAGACAGTACATCAGAAATCAAACAGATAGTAGAAAGGGTCAATAAGAAGATAGAAAAAATCCAATTAGGATTTAGGGACCTGAATGACAATGCAAAACGCTCAAACATACGTATTATAGGCATTCCAGAAGGTGAAGAGAAGGGAAAGGGGTCAGAAAGAGTGTTGCAGGAAATAATGGCTGAAAACTTCCCAAATCTACTGAAAGAGACAGATGTACATATCCAAGAAGCACAGCGCACTCCACAAGTCATAAACCCCAACAGGCCCACCCCAAGACATATACTTGTCAAATTATCCAATGCTCAAGACAAAGAGAAAATCCTAAAAGCAGCAAGAGAAAAGAAAACCATCACATACAAGGGAAGCTCAATTAGATTAAGTGCTGATTTCTCTTCTGAAACCATGGAGGCAAGAAAACAGTGGTATGATATAGTCAAGGTACTAAGGGAAAGAAATTTCCAACCAAGAATACTTTATCCAGCTAAACTAGCATTCAAATATGATGGAGAGTTCAAAATATTTGCAGACAAACAGAAACTGAAAGAGTATACCAACAAGAAACCTCCCCTTCAAGAAATTCTAAAGGGAGTGCTGCAGGAAGAAAGGAAAAAACAGGAAAGGCAAAGTTGGAGGAGAGTATAAGACCAACAATAACAACAAAAAAGACAAAAAAAAATATACAAACAAAATATGACAAACACAAATCCAATCAAAGTATGGCTAACACAAATAATTCCTTGATAGTAATAACACTGAATGTCAATGGATTAAACTCACCTATCAAAAGATTCAGACTGGGACATTGGATAAGGAAATATGACCCATCCGTATGCTGTCTACAAGAGACACATCTTAGACCCAGAGACGCATGGAGATTGAAAGTGAAAGGCTGGAAAACAATCATACAAGCTAACAATAACCAAAAAAAGGCAGGAGTAGCTATATTAATATCAGACAAAATAGACTTTAAATGTGAAACAATTGTGAGAGACAAAGAAGGATACTACATTTTAGTCCAAGGGAAAATCTGTCAAGAAGATCGAACAATCATAAATATCTATGCCCCTAACAAGGGTGCCTCTAAATACGTCAGGCAAATGCTGGAAAAACTAAGTGAAAGAATAGATACATCTACAATTATAGTGGGGGATTTTAATACACCACTATCAACTCTGGACAGAACATCTCAAAAGAGAATCACCAAAGAAACAAAACATCTGAATAGTATATTAGAGGAGCTCGATCTAATAGACATATATAGATCGCTACACCCAAACACAGCAGGATATACATTTTTCTCAAGCGCACATGGATCATTCTCCAAGATAGATCATATGCTAGGCCACAAAGAAAGGCTGAACGAATTCAGAAAGATTGAAATCATACAAAACATTATCTCTGACCACAGTGGAGTCAAGCTGGAGATTTGCAAGGGAAAGAAGCCCAGATTTCACACCACGATTTGGAAATTAAACAACACACTCTTAGAAAAACAGTGGGTCAAAGAGGAAATCTCAAAAGAAATCAATGACTACCTTGAAGCAAATGATAATGATAACACAACATACCAAAATTTATGGGATGCAGCAAAAGCAGTACTGAGAGGGAAGTTTATAGCCATAAATTCATATATCAAAAAAGAAGAAAGAGCAAAAATTGAAGAACTAACTGCACATTTGAAGGAATTAGAAAAACAACAACAAAGTAACCCAACAGGAAGAAGAAGGAAGGAAATAACAAAGATAAGAGCAGAACTAAACGAAATAGAAAATAAGAAAGCACTTGAACAGATAAACAAGACCAAGAGCTGGTTTTTTGAGAAGATTAACAAAATTGACAAACCTTTAGCAACACTAACAAAGAAAAAAAGAGAGAAGATGCAAATACACAAAATAAGAAATGAGAAAGGCGATATCACCACTGACCCCACAGAAATAAAGACTATCATAAGAGGATATTTTGAAAAACTATATTCCAACAAAAATGACAATCTAGAGGAAATGGACAAATTCCTAGAAACACATAAACAGCCCATATTGACAAAAGAAGAAATTGATGATCTTAACAAACCAATCACAAGCAGAGAGATAGAATCAGTTATTAAAAATCTCCCAACTAAGAAGAGCCCAGGGCCAGATGGCTTCACAGGTGAATTCTACAAAACATTCCAGAAAGAACTGACACCAATCCTGCTGAAACTATTCCAAACCATCGAAACAGAAAGAACATTACCCAACTCCTTCTATGATGCCAACATTACCCTAGTACCAAAGCCAAACAAAGACATCACAAGAAAGGAAAATTACAGACCAATTTCTCTAATGAACCTAGACGCAAAAATACTTAACAAAATACTTGCTAATCGTATTCAACAACACATTAAATGAATTATACACCACGACTAAGTGGGATTCATCCCAGGTATGCAAGGATGGTTCAACATAAGAAAATCAATCAACGTAATACACCATATAAACAGATTGAAGGAAAAAAATCACATGATTATATCTATTGATGCAGAAAAAGCATTTGACAAAATACAGCACCCTTTCTTGATAAAAACACTCCAAATGATTGGAATACAAGGAAATTTTTTGAACATGATAAAGAGTATATATGAAAAACCTAAAGCCAATATTGTTTACAATGGAGAAATCCTAGACTCCTTCCCTCTAAACTCAGGAACAAGACAAGGATGCCCACTGTCGCCGCTCCTATTTAACATTGTCTTAGAAGTACTTGCTTGAGCACTGAGGCAAGAACCAGAAATAAAAGGCATTCAAATTGTAAAGGAAGAAGTCAAAATTTCATTATTTGCAGATGACATGATCCTATACATAGAAAACCCTGAGAGATCTACAACGAAGATTCTAGAACTCATAAATGAGTTTAGTAAAGTCGCAGGTTATAAGATCAATGTGCAAAAATCAGTAGCATTTCTGTACACCAATAATGAGCAAGATCAGGAGGAAATCAAGAAACAAATACCATTCACAATAGTAAATAAAAAAATCAAATACTTAGGAATAAATTTAACTAAAGAGGTAAAGAACTTATACACTGAGAACTATACAAGATTGTTCAAGGAAATCAAAGAAGACCTAAATAAATGGAAGACTATTCCTTGTTCATGGATAGGAAGACTGAACATTATTAAGATGTCTATCCTACCAAAAGTGATCTACACATTCAATGCAATCCCAATAAAAATCAATGCAGCCTTCTTTAAGGAACTAGAAAAACTATGAAATTTATTTGGAAAGGAAAGAGACCCCGAATAGCCAAAGACATACTGAAAAAGAAAAACGAAATTGGAGGAATCACACTACCTGACTTCAAAACATACTATAAAGCTACGGTGGTGAAAACAGCATGGTATTGGCATAAGGAGAGACATATAGACCAATGGAATCGAATTGAAAGCTCTGATATAGAACCTCACATATACAGCCACATAATATTCGATAAAGCCACCAAACCCTCTCAACTGGGAGAGAGTGGCCTATTCAACAAATGGTGTCTGGAGAACTGGATAGCCATATGTAGAAGAATGAAAGAGGATTACCATCTCACACCTTATACAAAGATTAACTCAAGATGGATCAAAGACCTAAATATAAGAGCCAAGACCATAAAAACCTTAGAAAGCAGTGTAGGGAAACATCTACAGGACCTTGTAATAGGTAATGGATTTATGAATATCTCACCAAAAGCACGAGCAGCAAAAGAACTAATAGATAAATGGGACTTCCTCAAAATTAAAGCCTTCTGCACCTCAAAGGAGTTTGTCAAGAAAGTAAAAAGGGAGCCCACACAGTGGGAGAAAATATTTGGCAATCATATAACTGATAAGAAACTTATAACTTGCATATATAAAGAACTCCTATATCTTGAAAATAAAAAGATAAACAACCCATTTAAAAAATGGGAAAAAGACTTAAACAGACACTTCTCCGAAGAAGAAATACAAATGGCAAGAAAGCACATGAAAAAATGTTCCAAATCTCTAGCTATAAGGGAAATGCAAATCAAAACCACAATGAGATACCATCTTACACCCATAAGATTGGCAGCTATGAAAAAAACAGAAGAATACAAGTGCTGGAGAGGATGTGAAGGAAGGGGAACACTCATCCACTGCTGGTGGGAATGCAGAAGGATCCAACCATTCTGGAGAACAGTATGGCGGTTTCTCAAAAAACTAGCCATAGATTTGCCATATGACCCAGCAATACCACTGCTGGGAATATACCCAGCAGAACTGAAAACAAGAACACAAACCAATATATGTACACCAATGTTCATAGCAGCATTGTTCACTATTGCCAAAAGTTGGAATCAACCCAAATGCCCATCAACAGACGAGTGGATCAATAAAATGTGGTATATACACACAATGGAATACTACTCGGCTGTAAGAACAAACACACTACAAACACATGTGATAACATGGATGAATCTTGAGAACCTTATGTTGAGTGAAGCAACCCAGACATTGAAGGACAAATACTACATGACCTCAATGATATGAAATAAACAAGCTGCCCTAGAGAGCAAGAGACTGAACGATAGGCTTGCAGGAAATCGGAGGGTGGAGGAAGGATATGAGCCGATGTCTGCAGGGGTGGAATTTAAGACAAGATGGTGGTAAGTATGAACACAAAGAAGAGATAAAAGGGGGATAAGGGGTTGCCTTTGCTTGGGGCTTTGCGGGTTTGAGGGTGGCTGGGGAGGGACGGATGGGTAACGTTGCCCAAAAGTGGGGGGAGGGAGGGGTAGCATACGAACCAGGAGAGGGTCAGGTGTTGGTGGAGAGTAAAATGCCGAGAAAATCATATCAAAATATAATAAAGAGGGTTACCTGTTTAGAATGCTTGGAGGGGAGGGTCTGATGCAGGACGGGCTCCTGGGGAATGTCTAAATGCTCATTCTGCCAGAGTGGGTGACACCATGGGGTAGAAACCCAAGTAGTGAGAGTGGGGGTGGACCCACATCATGGGGAGGACTAATGCCATCCAATAGAGGGAACTGTATCCCTCGAGAGAAAGGGTGGCTCCCAGGGCATTGGGGCAGTTGAGCAAGTTAGGCCCTGAACACTATTCCATCTATCTCTGGAAGTGGCTCCTCAGGAAACGGAGGTTGGCTATCACTGAGGGCACCAAGGTGGAAGGGAAAATGGACGTTAAATGTGTGGAACCAAAGTAAATGGGGGGTAAGAGAGGAGTTTCTTGAGAGTACACAAAGATGATATAAAACATGTAATATTACACCATAACATATAGGAGATGACAGACTGATAATGTAAACCATAATGTAAAACATAGGATAACTAAAAATGTAAAGAACTGTGTATCCTAAAGTATGCACCATAATGTAAGCACAGATGTCACCTTGTTAGAAAGCTAATGTCTCAGACTCTGTACATCACTTTAAGTAAATATGATATGAATAGGGCGTAAGAGTATCACTGTGGAAGGGAAAAGGTTTTCTGGTGGATGTGTGGGAGTGCTGTATATTATATATATACATTGCTGTGGTCTAGGACTCCTGTGAAGAAAAGCTGAATAATTAGGGGGGGGGGGGGAAGAAAAAAAAGAAAAAAATAGGATGTGGAATTTTCTCAAGTCAACATTCTTTATCTAAGTTCTTTAACTTTATCCAAGTTCTTTATCTATCCTTGAAACTCATCGCTATATGCCATTTCCCTAGTAAGGGACCATGACATTATATTGGGCTTCAAATTTCGGGGAGTTCTGGATCACAGAGTGTTTCAACAATGGCAATGGAGGGATACTGGTATGGGATACCAATGACAGGTGATATATGACTGACAGGGAGCTGTACAGAACATATGTCCAGGGTGCATGGTAATGTTTGGATATACTCATAGTGGCAACAATTAAAAACCACAGTAGGGGGGGTACTGGGTTCCTGGCCAGTGGTGCTCTGTCGTGGTCCCTAGGGGAGCAGCGACAGTCTCCCAGGTACAGTGGCGGGGACCGGGAGGTAGTGAGGGTTCAACAGTGAGCCCCTGATGCTAATGACTATGCTTGTGAGCTGATAAACCCAAAATAAGAACAAGGCCTAGAGCAACTTTGTGCCTGGGAATTTCCTTCTGTCAGCCTTCATGTTACTCAAATGTGGCCAGTCTCAAAGCCAAACTCAGCATGTAAATGCAATGCCTTCCCCCCAGCGTGGGACATGACACCCGGGGATGAGCCTCCCTGGCAACGAGGGACCACTATCAACTACCAACTGATGATGCAACTGGAAAATGACCTTATACGGAAGGTTCAATGCGGATCAGCAGAATATCCATGTCTACATAAAATACCATGACTTTAAAATGCTGTTTGACCTAAAGTAAGGGGGAAATGGAAAGGAGAAATGAGTTTATATGGCTATGAGTTTCTAAAAAAGAGTCTGGAGGCTGGCAGAAGGTTTGCCCTCATGCACAACTGAGCAGAGTCAGAGAGACAGATAAAGCAGATACAACCCCCAGATATTGGTTCCTTTGAGGGCTAAAGAGACCCATGGGAGTTATGGTCATGGCCGATGGGGTTAACTACCAGGGCAGATGGCCCCTCTTTGGAAATGGTGTTTATGTGTGATGAATCTGGACTCAGATGGGATCTCCCTTCATAAGACTTTCATGCTAAAGTGCTGGAGGTGCAGTTAATGTTGGGGTTTAAGATATATTTAGGGGATTTGAATCTCTGGACTGACAATGTGATAGCCAGATCCTGAGCCTCAACACACTCCAGCACCTACAATCTGATTTTTTGGACTTACCACACTCAGCTAAGATGGAGTTGAAGGAGGACAATCACCACACCATGGAGCCTAGAGTGATTACAACTGAAAATGGGAGGATTACATCCAGCATCCAGGTGGAATGAGCCTCCTCTTGACATAGAGGTGCAATGGACACTACCAATCCAATGTCCACATAGAAGAGGTGGCATTGGATTGGGAAAAGTGGACATAATGGACAAAGGGTATGGGGAAAGGCAGGAAGAGATGAGAGGTGGAGGCATCTTCGGGACATGGAGCTGCCCTGGATGGTGCTTCAGAGGTAATCACCAGACATTGTAAATCCTCACAGGGCCCACTTGATGGAATAGAGGAGAGTATGGGCCATGATGTGAACCAATGTATATGAGGTGCAGAGGTGCCCAAAGATGTACTTACCAAATCCAATGGATGTGTCATGATGATGGGAACGAGTGTTGTTGGGGGGGGGGGGGGAGAGGGGGGGGGGTTGAATGGGACCTCACATATATATTTTTAATGTAATATTATTACAAAGTCAATAAAAATAAAAAAATTAAAAAATAAAAATAAAAAAATAAAAATAAAAAAAAAGAAAGTTAAAAAGCATTTAAAGAATGACTCAGCAACTATAATAATATTTGTTAGCTTGTGATTACAATTCCCCCCTTTTCTTTGTCCATTCCTCAATCTTGAGGGATATGTGGGCAATGAATGCTTGAACTTCTTCATGATGAAAAGGGGCATTGATATTATGGGCTAGAGGAATGAAACTGCTTTGCTTACAGATGGGTATATTCCTGAGTTTCAGGTTCTCATTCTTGGAGGGACTGGAACCCCTGGGTTTCAGGACTAAGCTGGAACAAGAACAATCCAAGGCTTTAAGTCTTTGAGAAGTAATTAATAAATTGAAAAATAGAGGTTTAAATTAAAAAGTAGGATTATGATCAGGGGATTTATATGTGAATATAACAAGGTCTGTGGGGGTGTTGATTTCATATGATTTTGTGGCTTGATTATGGTGTTTGGTATCCCAACAGCCCTTAAGAGCACTTCTGTTTGAGGCTTTGCATACTGTGGCAGTTTGTGATACTTATATCTGACTGAGACCTCCAGAATGACCTCCTGACACTACTTGAAATATCTTAGCTATAGAAACTTTTTCTTTTCTTTTCTCCATTTTGTTCAAGATCATTCTCTGAAAGCATTTCTGATCCCAAGGTGCCAGGGAGGCTTATTCCTGGGAGTCATGTCCCACATAGGAGGGAAGGTAGTGAGTTTATCTGCAGAGTTTGGCTTAGGGCTAGGCCACATTGAGTAACAAGGAGGTTTCCTGGCTGTGTCCTTTAGGCATCAATTCGAATTAAGCCTAGTTTTTTGGTTTTTTTTTTTTTTAAGGTAGTACTAGGGATTGAACCCAGGATTTATACCTGGGTAGCAGGTGCTCAACTACTGAATTATACCTGCTCCCTAGTCTTAGTTTTGTCTTTACAAAAATAAGGTTTATAATCGCAGCTTCAAGACTGAGGTCTTGGCTCATTAGCATATTTTCCTTTATGAGACAATGTTCATCACTGTTAGACATTTTTCCCACAGGTTTCCCTGTTATAAGTTTAAATGAGGATAATCTTCTTACTAACAGGAGTGGATATTAGATTTGGATCTTTTAAAGGTGTTTTTTTTTTTTTTAACTTACAGTTTCAGTAAGATTGAGAGAATAGCAGGAATTCCTCAGATGGGGACGTTTATAGTTCTATGCTTTCCCTTTCTAGTCCCCTAAGGGATTTCAAAAATACTTTTTCATTTTATCCCTAAAGCACTTTGAAATGCATCATGGTATTACAGACCTGTACAGAATACTAAGATCTCATCTCTTATTTTACATTCTATGTCAAATAAAACTGAGTTAGGCTATCTAAATAAACTGACTTGATGGGTTAAATCAGATATTGTGCAATAGAAAGTTTAGATTTTTGATAAAATAGCTCTTCCCTCCTTGGTCTCATATAGAAATTAAAGTTCCAATACGTAGATAATATCACCTTTTACACTGAATTTTTACTCAGTTTAATCTTTAACCATATCAGCCCCATTCACGTCTTTGATTGAACTTGGATCCTTTCTGTAGCTTCTTTAAGAGTTGTATGGAGGTGACTTTTGAGAATTAATGCTGCTTTTTCAGCACCTTCAGAGATAGATAATTTTAGACTGAGTCTCAGGTGTCACACAGACACCTAAAGTTTTAGGGAACTTCAAATTATGCACAAAAAACAAAGCATCTCAGAATATGAAAATAACAAAGTCCAGAAACAAATATGATTGCTGTAAGAGAATACAATCTAGGTTTTAATTTACTTATTTTTAAAATATAATAAACTTTATTTTAAAAGAGGCTTTAGATTACAGAAAAGTTACATCAGAAGTATAAGGGATTCTTATATATGCTACCCTTTTCCCTTCCCCATCTTCCCCTATTTAAAATATCTTACAATTTGGTCATAGTTTTGTTAAAATTAATGAGTAAATATTGAAGCATTGTATATTAGGGTTCTCTAGGGAAACAAAACTGACAGGAAATATCTGTAAATAGTATGAAATTTTATAATATTGTCTCACATGACTACGGGAATGCAAAAGTCCAAATTCCATAGGGCAGGCTGCAAACCAGGGGCTCCAATGGAAGTCCTTGAAGAGTTCCCAGGAGACACTGTCTGAAGTAGAGATGGTATTTCTGTCTCTAAATCCTGAAATCACTTCCCCTTTCAAGGTCTTCAACTGATTGGACGACACATCACTCATTGCTGATGGCAGTCTACTCATTGATGGTAGATATAACCAGCCATCTATGCAAAACTTACTGATGATTAAAGTCCATGAAATATTCTTCTCTTACAATTAGCCCAGTGCTTGCTTGACCAAACAACTCAGCACAATTACCTGGCTGAATTCATACATTAGCCTATCACACATGGCTACTTACTAAAGTCTATAGTTTACATTGTGGTTTTCATTTAATTCCTATGTCCCCCAAATGCTCTATGTTCCACCTATTATTCCCTCTCCCTCCCTTCAGAACCTCTGGTAACCATTATCTTTATATCAATGTTACATGTTCCTCCATTGCTACAATATTAATAGTTTACTTTTTTATGGTTGCCTTCCTTCCTAATGTATGTTCACCCTTGAGGACTTTGAGATATGATGCTGGCTCTGCCACAGATTGAGAGGAGGCTTAGATCTTATGAGGCAGATGGAGGGAACTGTTTTGCTTTCAGTTCTAGATAGTCACTGTTTTTCTGGGATGGGGGTTGTTCAACATTATCATTGTGGGTTGTCCTGAGTGAATCTGATGGACTGGAGAGTAGGTGTTGCTGCCATTCTGCTCAGTTTCAGATCTCAACTGGAATATGAACAGACCAAACATTTAAGTCTCTGAGACATAATATTTAATGGGTATAGTGCTAATTACCAGTTCAAATAAAATGATAGAAGGATCTTGTGTAGGACAATTATAAATGAGTCTAACTTTGTTACATTGGGGAAATATGTTCTCATATTCCAAGATAAGGCCCAACAACATGATAATGATTTCAAGAGATTCTGTCCTTGCCTATACTATCCAGAGGGTTCTAGAGCCCTCAGTAGCACCCCTATTTGAGGCTTTGTTTACAGTGGCAGTTAGTGCAGTCTGCCTGAGACATACATGAGTGTAACCACTGGAATGACACCCCCCAACTCAATATAAAAGCTCTTAGCCAAAGAAACTCTTGTGTATTTCATGTTTCTCCCCTTTTGTCAAGGTCTTTTTCCAAATGCATCACTGGTTGGTTCTTGGTATTAATCCCTTGGTGCCACAGAGGCTCATCCATGGGAGTTATGTCCCATTCTAGGGGTGGAGAATGTACTGTGTTTATTTGCTCAGTTTGGTTTAGAGAGAAGCCACATTTAAGTAAAAAAGAGGTTTTCAATAGATACCTCAACCAATAATTACATAGAAACAGGAACAAAATATTCCTACAATTGTATTTTCAACTAGAGACCTGCACCTCCCCAGCGATCAACTGTTCCTTCCTAAGCCCTCCCCTAAGTTCCATTATAGCCCAACCCACCCCTCCAACCATGCTCTCTCTTAAATTCCTGTACCACCATCACTCCCATCCACTGCCAAACCACCACCTTTCACCTTATCATAGGTTCTTCTCAGATTGAGGATTGGCTCCCCACTCTCTATTCCCTTTATGTCTCCTGGGAACCTGTCTGTGAGTCTGTTCAATATGTTTGGTCATATCAGTGAGGTCATGGAATACTTATCATTTAGTGACTAGTTTACTTCACTCAATATAACATCTTCAACATTCATTCTTATTGTTGTGTGTGTCAATACTTCTTTCCTTCTTCCAGCCGATTAATATTCCATTGTATGTACCATATTTTTCTCATCTATCCATCTGTTTAGGAATACTTGGGTTGCTTCCAACTTTGGGCAGTAGTGAATAATTCTGCTATAAACATTACTGTACATGTATCTGTTCATGTCTCTGCTTTCAATTCCTCTGGGTATATACCTAGTAGTTCGATTGCTGGATCATATAGCAAATCTATAGTTAGCTTCTTGAGAAACTGCCAGTCTCCTTCACAATGCCTGCACTATTCTACATTCCTAAAACAGTGGATGAGTGTTCCCATTCCTCCACATCCTCTCCAACATTGTAGTTTTCTGTATTTTGGGGTTTTTTTTATAGCAGCCAGTCTAATAGGTTTAATATCATATCTCATTATAGTTTTGATTTGCAATTCCCTAATAGCTAGTGATGCTGAGCATCTTTTCATGTACTTTTTAGCCAGTTGTATTTCCTCTTTTGTAAAGTGCCTATTCAAGTCTCTTGCCTATTTTTTAAATGGGTTGTCTTTTTCTTTTCAAGATGTAGAATTTCTTTATATACAGTGGATATTAGATTATTAGCTACGTGGTTCCCAAATATTTTTTCCATTGAGTAGCCTGCCTTTTCACTTTCTTCACAAACTCCTCTATAGGACAGTACTTTTTAATTTTGAGGACTTCCTATTTTTCTTTCAATGCTTGGTTTTGGGTGTGAAGTTTGTGAATCCATTTCCTACTACAAGATCTTGTAGATTCTTCCCTACATTATCTTGTAGGTGCTTTGTGTTCTTCACTCTTATATTTAGATCTTTCATCCATCTTGAGTTAATTTTTGTATAGGGCATGACATAGCGATCCTCTCTCATTCTCTTGGATATGGATATCCATTTCTCCCAGCATCATTCTGTACCAGTAGGGTGGGCTTGGTGGCCTTGCTGAATATCAGTTGGGCGTACATTTGTGGATGTGTATCAGAACTCTCTGTTCAGTTCCAGTGGTCAGTATTTCTATCCTTGTGCCAATACCATGCAATTTTGACCACTGAAGATTTCTAGTATGCTTTAAAGTCATGTAGTGTGATCCCTCCAATTTTGCTTCATTTTTTTTCTATACGTTTTTGGCTTTTGGGGGCCACTTGACTTTCCAAACAAATGTCATCATTGGCTTTTCCAGTTCAATAAAAAATGCTGTTGTAATTTTTATTGGGATTGTGTTAAATCTGTAAATCAGTTTGGGTAGGATAGACATCATAATGATATTTAGTGTTCCAATCCATGAAAATGGAAGTCTTCCATTTATTTAGTTCTTCTTAGATTTCCTTTTTTAAAAAAATGTGCACAGGTCATTTACATCCTTAAATTTATTGCTAGATATTTGATTCTTTTAGTTATTATTGTAAGAGGAATATTTCCATTTACAGACTGCTAAATATTAGTGTAGAGAAATTCTGATTTTGCATGTTGATCTTATATCCTTCCACTTTGCTGAACTCATCTATCAACTCTATAAGTTTTGTTGTGTATTTTGGGGCACTTTCTACATATAAGATTGTATCATCTGCAAATAGTGAAAGTTTTATTGCTTCCTTTTCAATTTGGATTCTATATTTATTTTTCTTCTGGCTCTAACTCCCTTATGAGAATTTTCTAAATGAAGGTAGTTTTAGAAATCAAAACTTTTGATAATTAATTTGTATTGAGGACATCAACTACAGACCATAACAGAAGTTTTGTTCTGTTTCACCTTTACACTTTGTGTTGATGATGAACCTTTGACATGTACGTGACTGCTTGTGCTTTCAGAGAAACATCAGAGTAAAACAATGTAACTGATAAGAAAATTTGTTTTTCTTTTTCTGTGACATATATCTTTAAAATAACTAAAACCATGACTAACAATACCATACTCTTGTCTTTTATCATGAAGATCATTATCATGACATAGCATGAACAGTGAGTTGTTAAGTCTCTAGGAATTTTATACAAACTTTATTTATATTAATATTTTACCCTAACAAATTTAACCAATGAAGGGTTAAAAATCTGTTTTAAAATTTGTCATACTTCCTAAACACCTCCCATGTAATTCATAACATATTAAATGAACTTTATTTTTAGCACCTCACTTTTTGGAAGGTGAAAGAAAAAATTAGTTGCAATGATTTGAAATAAAAAGATATTCCATAGGGTTTGACATTGAAAAAGCAAAATGTCAAAGATTGTCAGCATTAAATATTATGTTAAAGAGGAAAATGGGTTATTGTGAAGAAATATTTGTTTTTTTGCTTAACTAAAGTAAAGAATGACTTAGTTCATTAAAATGTGAGACTATTTTTCTTAACCATGGGCATGAAAAGGTTAACATAAAGTAGTTATTTTAATAAGACACAGACTTTCTGCCTTTTACACTGATTATTGAGAAAAAAACTCTTTATAACATCTTCCTAAAACAGACCAACAGTGGAACTGATGTTGCTCAAGTGGTTGAGCACCTGCTTGCCATGTGTGGGTTCCCAGGATCCATCCCTGGTAGCTTCCAAAAACAAAACCATAACAAACAAGCAAACAAGGGAAAAAAAACAACTCAGGGGAGGTGGTGTGGCTCAGTGGTTGAGTGCCAGCTTCCCCATAGGAGTTCTGAGTGTCAGTTCTGAAACTGAGTACTAAAACAAACAAACAAAAACAGGCCAATAAACCTAGAAATAATGTCACCTTAATAGAGGGAAAACCAAGTTTCAGTTTTTCATCAGTATATTATTTGATAGTAAGATTTTTAAAATTTTTATGGATAGACCCATTAAATCTTTCCCAACTTTGACCATAATTTCCTATCCCATGAACCTTCTATCACTTTCTATATCTATTGAGGTTTTGTCCTACATTTTCTTCTTTCTCATTCCATAGCAACCAGTCATTTTACTTTAGGAAAAACTGCTTTATTTTTCCTTAAAAGAAAATACATACTTAAGTTACTAAATTGGTTTTGGAAACTGTCTTCAAGTAAACATATTACAATGAAAAATTTCCATCAAAATTGAACTTGACAGAATAATACTAAATACTTAAAACACCTCAGTTAAAGCACTTTGAAACAGTAACATACAATCATTTAGCAAACGTTAATAGGTATTACACTGTTTCACCAAAATGTATCATATATGATTTAATTTTATATGAATTTTGAAATCTATAAGGATATTTTGCCTCTACAATTTTGTTAAATGCTTGGAATTAGTTATAAATACAATTTAATTCATTGGAAGCTTGGAGAGAAATTTTCTGTTAAATGAATTACTTCTATTTACTTAAAATGCAGTGTAATGGAAGACACTGCTTTCTTAGAGGTAGAGTGCAGGTCGGGTGCTGTTATTTTCGGTATTGTCCAGGTTGTTTACAGTAACACAAGTATTAGTGCCCAGAAATCTTGTGCCCTAGGGTATGTTGGAGTTTATTTAGCTGCTGTTTTAGCTTGAGAGAATTTTTTCCTCCATTCTTTTTCTTTTAAAATAGTTTTATCTGTGTAGATCTACTGACTTTCCCCAGCAGTTCTGTAAATCAATTGGCAAAAGTCTGAGTAATCAGGCTTATAAATCTAAATAAGATTAAAATATTTGCAAGACACACTGGGTCTTCAATAAGATTTAGGAAATCCAATGAATAAAGACAAAAATAAAATAAAATAACTTTTTAAATAAAAACAAAAAATAAGATTTAGGAAATCTTATTTCAGAAGGGGAGTTAGGCTGTGTCAGGACATAGAGAGATAAGACAGGAGGATTTCGAAGAGCATCAAAAGCTTGGCTTCCCCAATCTCTAGGATTCCAGGAGTTCTTTTTTTTCTTTTTGGAGCTATAAAAATATTCTAAAATTGATTGTGGTGATGAAATCACAGCTCTGTGGTTATACTGGGAACCATTGATTATACACTTTGGATAAATTGGATGGTGTGTGAATAAAAACAATTTGAAGTAAAAAAAAAAAAGGGAATAAATTATATCCATGCAAAATACCTGCAGGAAGGATTCATCTACCATCCTGTGAAAGGTAGACCTCAGGAGTATGAACCTGGTCATTCAATATCAAATCTAGAGTAGGTTAAGTTAGGAGATCAACACAATCACCTGAGTATAATTAAAGTTGAGGTTAAGCACTCCCCAAGCAAAAGGCTTTGGGAAATTTTTGATTTAGGAAAAAATTAATCTGACCTCAAAAATATAGTCTGAGGTCTTATAAAAGGATAACTTCAGGGAGCAGATGTGGCCCCAGAGGTTTGGTGCCTGCTTCCCACATGGGAGGCCCCAGGTTCAGTCTCTGATGCCTTCTAAAACAAAACAAAAAAACAAACAAATGAAAAGATGAACTCATGGGAGCTGATGTGGCTTAGTGTTTGAGTGCTGGCTTCCCATGTATGGGGAATCCTCCACCCCAGTACTTGAAAAAAAGGGATAATTTCATAAAGATGGATCATAGTCATAATCTTTGAAACATAATGAAGTTTTCAAAATCAATTCAGTAGTGAGAGATAAAATGCTACAAAAGACAAAATCTTTGCATGAGAGAGTAACATCGTGTGTATGTAACATAAAGGAATCTCTCTGGAGTCCCACTGAATGATTAGAATTCTATATAGAAAATTGACTTAATGAATATATTCAAGCAAATATTTTATCATCTCTTCTTCTTCCCAACAAAAGATTTTTCTCATTGGATAGAATCCATTTTTATCAATTATTTGGGAGAAGGTTTCCATCACAACTTCAAATTGACTCAATATGTGCCAACACACATGGAGAAGCAGCCCTATGTCAGCCCAGTTGTGTTTTTTTCCAATGTCCCAGACAGTGAACTTAATTTTTTTTAATTTAATTATATTTTTTGGATGATACATGGATCACAAATAATGTTACATTGAAAAATATGAGGTTACCAAATACCCCACTCCCCACCCCCCAATCCTCCAACAACCTCTTTCATCATTGTGGCACCTTCATTGCATTTGGTGAATACATTTTGGAGCACTGCTGCACAGCATGGATTATATTTTACATCGTAGTTTACACTCTCCCCTAGTCCATTCAGTGGGTTATGGCAGGATATATAATGTTCAGCATCTGTCCCTGCAATATCATTTGGAACAACTCCAAGTTAAAAAACCCTCAGTGAACAGTGATCTGTAATGAACATAAAAGCGAAGTCACACAATAGTTCAATTTTATGACTATTGTCTTTGTGATGAAGCCTTCAGAAGAACTTGTGTCCTTTAGATAAAATTAGAGAATTCACACTGGAGAGAAATTATATGCCTGCCATCTATGTGGGAAAGCATTCAGCCAACTTTCCAATCTACTAAGAAACCTGAGAGAACTCACACTTGAGAGAAACCCTATGAATATCATTTATATGGGGAACTTTCACTTATCCTTCTATATTAGATAACATGAGGACTCACATTGGAAAGAAACAATATGAATGCCAGATATGTGAAAATACTCCAGCAATTGTTCTAACCTTAGATAACAATAGAGAGAAACCATATGAATGTCATGTATGTGTGAATGCATTCTGTCAATAAATTGCCCATAGATGACATGATAAAATTCACACTAAAAATGTTACAAATATGGAAGATTCTCCAGCCTCAACCCTAACCTTCAAACAAATGAAAGAATCCTCAGATGAGTGTAATCCAATGTCAGTGTAATCAATGTGATACAGAATTCCCAACAATGTGTTCTATGAGTAGAAGCCAGTACCCCATTTATGCCAATGCTCATGTCATAGGTATTGAGGCTCCACCTTCATCCTCTATCACAAGGTAAGTAGAGCTTCCAGACAGACATAATAGGGGAGCAAAGCCAAAGGGATGGGCAAGGAATCCTGATTCTTCCTAGGCCATCCCTGGTGCAGAAGCCAGGTCAGAGGAGACATACAGGGCCACCTTGTAGAGCAATGTGCTTCCAGCTCCTCACACTCAGCAGCAAACCCTAGGATACAAGCTTTGAGCTGGAAGTCATCCACCATTTTTATTCTTAGTTGGAGAGCCTTGTCCCAACTCCTGCCCTGAGAGGACGTCATCTTACAGTTGCAGGGGCACACAAGTGGAGTATGAGGGCAGGAGAGAAAGGGGCTGGACCTGACACTCTTCTGAGGGGAAATGGCTTTCCTCTGACCTTTGGTAGGCAGCTATCCCACAGACAGGCTCATGAGGGAAGAATTGTATTTGGGTGGTATGGCTGGCAGGGTACAGCATGTTTGTCTGACATGAAACTGTGTTTACAGAACAGGCATGAAAAGCACTGATCCCACTCAGACTCTGTGTTTACAGGAGCATTGTATATATTGATGGGCATGAATGCCTTCTCCCAACCACCCCTACAGTGTGGCTAGTTAATAAGAGGCAGAAGGTGCTCCTGTGACCAGCTTCCTGACTGAAGGGAAACATGTTTTATCTCAGAACATATTGGAGAATGAGATAAGGAGAGAGTGGGCACTGTCTGAACTTTAATCAATCCCAGATTCTCATCAAATCTTGTAGTGATTAATGGCTGGTATCAGAACCTAACAGGATACAGGTCTGGATTTAAACCTTCTAGGATTCTAGCAAGATTGGTGGGTGGTTGGGAGGTGGGATGCTTTGACCCTGGAAATAGACTGAAATGGAGGGGGATTCCTCCAGGTACAGATTGAGATGCCTGGATGTGCAGTACCCACAAAACACTTTTTCTCCTCTTCCCCTTTACAAGCTTTCATACTGGCATAAGCATTGGGGTAACGTTCCCAAATCCATTGCTCTAACAAAGGGATGTTTGTTGGGGTTGGGCAGAAAGCAAGAACTTGAAAATTGGCCAAAGCATTGTGAAGTGACAAAGAACAATGTAAATTATAATCCAGGCAGTGCAGCAGTGCTCCAAGATGTATTTACCAAATGCAATAAATGTGCCACACTGATGAAAGAGGTTGTTGATGTGGGAGGAGTGGGGGGGTGGGGTACGGGGTATACGGGGATTGCTTATATTTTTTAATGTAACATTTTTTGTGATATATGTATCTTTAAAAAAATACAATTAAAATTTTAAATAAATAAACAGAAGAAACCACAGGGACTGGAGGAAGGTGATCTCTGCTCTTGTTACCAGAGGGGGTTGTGGACCCAGCCTCACCACCTGGAGAAGGAACAAGGGCAGCCAGACTGTGCCAGACTGGAAAGTGGGGAATGGGCTGGAGGCAGAGGAGGAGGAAGGACAATCCTATTTGCACAATGGTCTTGGACCTGGAATCCTTCCTCAGAGATCTGGAACCTCTCTTTTCATTTATTTGTGTGTCTCCCACTCTGTCATTCATCATCTTATTTTCCCTGTTGCTTTCCAGTTCTACACTCAGCCTATCATGGGCATCTTTTCTTTTTAACCAGGCAACACTTATGGGAGGAAGCATAAGTAAACAAGGATCCTTTCAGAGTGAGGACTGCAAACAGTGGCCATGACATGGATTTGGAATAGTGGACAAGATCACATGAGCATTTGGCCCATCAATATCACCCTTTCCAGCTTACCTTAAGCAAAACCACAACACCAAAGCAAAGTCCTCAGAGGATATATCCTGTAATCTCACAGAAACAAAAACACACCAGGGTGACGGTTGTATGGCCCCTGATTAACAACTAAAATATTATACTAAAGGAAAAACAGAAAACAAAGTTCTGAGTTCAGCAGAAGATAATTTAATATTTGACAAAGAGATGCATGGAGTCATGAAACCATTTAATTTGCAATTTTTTCAACAATGTAACTATTGTTACATTGTTGTTACATTGTTTATACCAGATAAAGTTCTAATTTTTAAATTCACTAATAGTCTTTAACTTCTATATCACCTTCTGCAGCAAAAGGCTCTCCACACACATGCACACACATATCTAATCAGATCACTCCATCACTTTCATACTTCAATATTTTCCAATAATCAGACATTGGATTTACCATGGTCTTCAGGCTTGTAGCCAACTAGCCTGCCCTCCTCTCCAGGCCAGGCTATCACATTCAGCTGCCATCCAGGTGCTCTCAATTCCTGCGGCACAGCAGGATCTCAGTTGTTTCAGGAGTTCACACGTTCCCTCAGAATGAAAACAACAACCTATAAACCCATTATTATTTCCACCAAAAATTTTAGAACTTTCCCCTGTGAAAGCTTTATGGTTAAAGTTTCTTTAATTTCCAAGAAGACTTTATCACCACAAATTAAGTATATATGGCTAGGTGTCTAAAGTATATCACTCATTTTTCTTTAAATTATCTCTTCCAAACTAAACAGCATGTGTCACATGGGCAGCTGATCTGTTTTGCCAGTGTAATTCCCCTCCCTTTCCCAGGTCTGAATCCTAGTAATCATGCAACCAACATTCACTTCTGACAAAAAGAGTACCACACTTGCCTTAAGATTGTTGCAGTGTAACTAGGCTGTAAAAGTATAGAAACATATCAAGAAACATAAAATTGAATATTTGATTATGAAAAATGTTTGCTTCAAAAATAACAAAAAGTACATATTTTTAAGTTCTCAAGTAAGTATTAACCAAGTCAAAATATTCCTTTTGGAAATAATTACTTTACAGAAAATCAAAATATTTTGCTTGAGTTTTCTTCACAAATAATTTTTCTTCTTTCTCTCAGGAGATATCCAAAGAAATTCAAATGTTTGATTTTATATGAAAATAGTTGAAACATACCCTATGTATAGTCAAATCAATAATGGAGATGAACAATTCCTGGCACTTGTAATATTTTAGTCTTCCTAAAAAAAGTCTTTTCTTGAAAGTTAGGGTCTCACATTATATTTGTCAGGGCTCTCTAGGGAACAGAATCAAAAAGAGATATCTGTCAATAGTAAGAGATTTTATCAGAGTCCCTCACGTGACTGTGGGGATGCACAAGTCCAGGTTCTGCAGAAAGGTTACAACCAGGGGCTCCAATGAAAGTCCACTGAAGGTTCTTTTTATTTTTTTAATTCTAAAATGTTTTAACATTTTTAATTTAAAGTTAATAAATCACATAGAATGTTACATTTAAAAAAATGAGGTTCCCATATAACCCCCCACCCCCATCATTTATTTTATTTTATTTTTTTGAAGATACATACATCACAAAAAAGGTTACATTATAAAAAACATAAGAGGCTCCCCTATACCCCCATTCCCCACACCACTCTTCCAACACTAGCAATCTCCCCCATCATTGTGGCACACTCACCGCACACAGTGAACACATTTTGGAGCACTGCTGCACCACGTGGATAAGAGTTTACTCTGTAGTTCACACTCTCCAACAGTATATTCAGTGGGTTATGGCAGGATATATAATGCCCAGCATCTGACCCAGCAATATCATTTAGGAAAACTCCAAAGTCCCAAAAAAAGTCCCCTCATCACATCTCTTCTTCCCACTAGGGAGTGGGAAGTTGCCCTCAGCAACTACTGTGGTCACTCTGTCCCTGTCAATGACACAATTTCTTTTATTAGTAGTCACAAAAGTTTTATAGTAGAATATCAGTAAGTCCACTCTAATCCATATTTTATTCCTCCATTCTGTGGACCCTGGGATAGTGATGTCTGCTCTACCGCTATACTGAGAGGAAGCTTAGATTCCACTTGGATGATGGATGCAATTCTCCTGCTTGCAGGTGTAGGCACTCTCCATTCCCTGGTATGGTGACTGACCATCTTCACCTCCCTGTTAGCTGACCTGCATAAGTCCAGTGAGCCAGAGAGTAGGAATTGGCAACTCTGCTGAGGCTCAGGGCCCTGCTGGCACTTGGACAGTCCAGAGATTCAAGTCCGCTGACATATACCAATGCTAGCACCAACCAAAGGTTCAGTAAAAGTGAAGAGGCATGTCACATGTGAGTCCAACTCCATCACACTGAGGAATACAAATTCCAAAGTAGGGCCCACTGACATGGTACTGAACTCCAGAGCTATCTGCCATGACCATGTCCCTGTGGACCTCTGTAGCGCTCAGGAGAACCAGTACCTGGGGTTGTATCCACTTTGGCTGTTTCTGGGGTCCTTCTGAGGAGTGCATAATCATAACCCCTCTGATGACCTCCTCTTTTTTGAAGACTCTTTGCCATATAAACTCATTTGTCTTTGCCATTTCCCCATTTTATTCAAGGACAAAAAGCAGTTTTTAACACATGATTCTAAATGTGGGCTGAGATATTCTGCTGGTCTGAGTTGACCCTTTCATTCCAGGTCTTTTTCTATGTACATCACCAGCTGGTGCTTGGTAGTAATGCCTCAGCTCCAGGGAGGTTCATCTCCCGGAGTCATCTCCCACACTGGGGGGAATGTAATGCATTTACATGCTGAGTTTGGCTTAGAGAGTGACCACATTTGAGTAACATGGAGACTCTCAGGAGTTAACTCTTAGGCACCCTGCATCTCTAAGCCTAGTTCATATTTTAGGCACACAGACTCGTAAGCATAGTCATCAGTATTAAGGGCTCATTGTTGGAAAATCCTTCTTTGTTTGGTCTTTGCCATTGCACTTGGGGGATTGTTGCTGTGCCATTGGTGGAATGTGATAGAGCTCCCCTGGCTAGGAACTCAGCACTCCCTCAGTTGTGGTTTGTAACTGTTATCCAAACATTTTTATGTCCCCTATATACATGCCCTGGAGAACTCCTTCCCAACAATGTGCCCCCCATTAATAACAGCCCACACCAGTGTTCCTCCCTGCCATAGTTGAACCTCTCTTCCACTGAAGGTTCTTGATGAGTTCTGGGAATCAATAGCTGTCCATAGATGAGTTGGGAAATTCTTACTCAATGCTGGATTCACTTCCCCTTTTAAGGTATTCAACTGATTGGATAAAGTGTCACTTGTTGCTGATGGCAATCTCCCTGACTGATGTAATTGTAATCAGCTATCTATGATTACCAGTGCAGTAAAGTCAATGGTGACTAAAGCTCATAAATGCCCTTGCATTACACTTAACCCAGTTCTTGCTTGACCAAACAACTGGGCCCAATTACCTCATTCAGTTGACACAATAGCCTAACCATCACTCATACTTTTTTATGTGGTTCATGAATCAGGAAGCATTCAATTCAGAAAATAGAAGGGTGCTCTGGAGAGGAAGTGGAAAAGGGAAAATCATACAAGGAGGAGGTGGAAGGAAATGAAGAAATGTTGTTTTTGGCTGATGTTGCTTCAGTTTTCATAGGGGATGTCTTACAATGTGGGGAGCAGATATACTTTGAATAGTATGGTTTGCTTGTCTATTCTGCTAAGCTATCTCTATGGGACCAAAGGAATTTTTATCACCAAGTATTGCTTATCTGCAGCTCTCTAGGATGTGTTCCATTTTCTCAGAAAGTCCCTGGAGGACAATTGTTTCGACTTCTGGAAAACCCTTCTGGGAAAGGTGGTCCATTCCCAGCAATGCCCAGTGAAAGCAGCCATTTTATTTTACTCAATTGGCTTATAGGATTTTACATCCTTTAGGACATCAGGTAAGTCTGAATTGAAGAGACATGTATTGTGTGGTACTTTTCTTGTTTAGTAAACGATGACATACAAAAGCATGAAAAAATATATTTGCATTGACTAGGTATTGGCAGCATAACTATTATACTTGTAAAGAGCAACACTGATGCTCCAGCATGAGAGACTTGGTTGTTTTACACATCTCCCTGGAAATAAAAAGCAGCACTGATTTTCTTTCTGAAAGCCTTGCACATCACTGCCCCAAACCCTGAATCCACAAGACTGAGTCCTCTGGATAGAGATGTGAATATTGCTTTGGTCATATGAATTACAGAATGACAGAATATAATCTATTTTCATTAACTATATCTGCCTCTTTTATATAATTAGAGGGAAATATTTGTTTTTTGGCATAATTTGATTACATTTTTTCTTCATTGGCACTGACACAGAATATGTCCTGTCTCACATGCTTAATGAGGTTATTAGCAGCATGAATAGTAACCATCACAAATGATTTTTCTAGAGCAAGAAAGAAGCTTTGAGCCTGGAATGTACTGACAGCATCTTCAATAAGGACCCAGGGTCCCTTGATTTTCCTTATATTTTGGCTCTGGTGAGTACCTGAAAGAAGTTTCCTCAGGAGTGATGGACCTCCTTTACTGTGTAAATATTGATCTGAATGTAGATATTTGGGTTCAGGCTATCAGGGAGCCAGTGAGGTTATTGTAGAAAAGGAATTACTCTGGAATTTAATTCATATGTAATGGTTGTATGGGAATCTGCATTATATTAGGATTCTGAGGTCCATTTTGCTGCAATGAGTCCCAAGAGGGAAAGACAAAACATTGGGAAAAACACAAATAAATATAGATGAGAAATGTCATCACCAGATGAATGGACATGGAAAGACTAACATAGTGCCAGGTGAGAGCCAGAGAAGAGAGGAATTCTGAAGGCTTGACATTTAAACTGACACTGCAGAAAAATGAGTCAGTGGTACATGGGATTGGGAGGTGGTAAATGATGATAGTGCACAGTGCAGAGAGAATAACGATGCTTAATTGTGTTTGCGTGGTGCTGAAGCTATTGCTTGACTAAGTTCTGACCGAAGTAACCTTTCTTACTGATTTCCTATGGAATTTTCTATTTTCTTGGTTTAAAAACACCACCCCCTTTATGTATATTGGTAGGAAACTTTTCTCATCTTATATTTAGTAAGGAGATGATTAGATGACCTAATCCAAGATCCAGAATATACCTTGATTTTGTCTTGCACTTTATAACTGGAATAAACTGGTTCTGTCAGCAGGAACATGTGCACTTAAGAGAAGCTTGACTTGAAAGTTAACTTTCCTTCATTAAACTAGTAAAAAACACATACAACAGCCATTGCACCTCCATTTTCTTACATGCAACATATGACCAAGTATGTTTTTTTAATATAATTTCAAATCATATCTTAACATATATTTTGAGAATATAAATAGATTCCCAATGCAAACACAAAACATTGAGAAAATTAAACTTAGAAATAGGGGAAAATACACTATCAGAATGAAAGTCTTTCACACACTCTTCTTAATTTAATACAATGAATGAGTTGAACAGATTTTCCAATTCAGTATGTTTTAAATAGCATATGCCTAGCTAAGACCTCCTCCTACCTCACCCAGTCTCATTCAATCAGTCTCAATATACTAAACCAGCCCCACAAAATCACTTAATGCTCAGCCCAGCTTTCAGCTTGAGGAGACTGATTTGAGTAAATTAATGTCCTCAGGTGTGCAATGGGCTGGCCTTTGCTAATAAACTATTTTCTTGACATCCTTGTGTCACTGAATTCGAATTATGCACACCAGTCAAAAGGACTCTGTCAAGCAATTTCAGTGCTGACAGGGAATTTCAACGATTAATTCCTGAGTGCCTGAAGGAGCCATTATTTAAGATTATAACGAGAAATGAGGTCATTTTCTCTTGTTATATTTTAATTTAGTACGGTAACTATTGGGGAAAAAGAAATAAGAATAAAATAATCTCTCAACCCAGAAAACCTGTCCACAAAAGTAGAAGAGAAAGAAAAACAATTTTATTATTGAATAAAGCATTACATAAATTGAATAAAACATTGAATAAAGCATTAAACCAGAACAGGATGCATCACAGGCAATCCACAAGAGTTTGCAAAGACAGAAAGAAACCTCATGGTTTGTGTGTAGCTAAGCAGATACAATCCATTACATACACATTCTCAAGGTATTTCTTTATCTTCAGGTGAGAGGTAGGTTCACAATTTGGAAATAGGAACAGTCCCCACCACTACCTCCAGGATTTATACTCCTCCTTTACCATGAAAATGGGAGATATTTTTATTGCATTTTATTCAAATGGCTTCCTTCCTTGAGGAGACCCTGTGTTGTGGGGAAATTTGCTTTATATACATGTCTAAAGGACAAAGAAGGAGGCACGGCTTACAAGTGTTGGTTTTCTAAAGTAAATACTAAGATGGGAGTCTGAAGGTAGTTTCTTCCCTTGAGTTCAATGGAGGAGAGTTTTGTATGTTTAAATTTGTACTTTTATAACATATAGGGACACAGAGATAAAATTTCAGAAATGAACTCCAGATGATAGTTGTAGAGATGGAAATGATGGAAATGTCATCAAAAGAAAAAAAAATGGGTCAGAGAGTGGTAAAGTGTTTCAAAAGAGGAGATAGGAAGTGTTGTTTTAGTGTGCTAATGGGTACCAATGCAAAAATACCAGAAATGGTTTGGCATTTGTAATGGGAATTTATTAGGTTAAAATCTTACAGTTCCAAAGCTGTGAAAATGTCCAGATCAAGTCATCATCAGAGATGCCATCTCCCAAAAAGTTAGCTGCTAGCAGATCCAGGACTCCTGCCACATGTCAGGGCTAAGTGGCCACTGGACTCTGCTTTCTTCTCCAGGTTCAGGTTCTCCCCAGCTCAGCTGGGGCAACCAGGCATATGGGTCATCTATGCTGGGCTATAGCTCTTTATTCCAGGCTGCTCTACTGAGTCCAGCCTCAGCCTCTCTCTCAGACTCTTGTGGTTTCTGTGTCTTTCTGGGCTTAGGAGATCCTGGAGTCCTCTCTCACATGACAGAGTAAATGGAAGATGTGTTTCCATCTTTGCATGTTTCTTCCATATATAAAAGACTCCAGCAGGAGGGCCTAGATGCACCCTGCTTAAGACTCACTGAAGAACTCCAGTCGAAGACCCTCCAGTGGGAAGCAGAGTTGGCTCAACAGATAGAGCATCTGCCTACCACATGGGAGGTCCAGGGTTTGAACCCAGGGCCTCCTGACCCATGTGGCATGCTGACCCATGTGCAGTGCTGATGCATGCAAGGTGTGCCGTGCCACACAGGAATGTCCCCCATGTAGTGGGAGCCCCACTCCCACAAGGAGTGTGCCCTGCATGGAGAGCTGCCCCATGTGAAAAAAAGTGCACCCTGCCTAGGAGTGGCACCACACACACAGAAAGCCAATGCAGCAAGATGACACAGCAATAAAAGAGACACAGATTCCTAGTGCACTGATGAGAATACAAACAAATACAGAAGAACACACAGCAAGTGGACACAGAAAGCAGACAACTGTGGGGGAGGGAAGGGGAGATAAATAAATAAATCTTAAAAACAACAACAACAACAAAGACCCCCAGGAGAATCCAGTCCAATCAAAGTGTTCTGCACCCACAGGAATGGATTAGTTCTAAGAACATAATCTTTTATGGGGACTCACAAAAAACCTTCAAACTGTCACAAGCTTAGAACAGATCACTGAGATGTTTCAAAAATATATGTAAGAAGTACCTTTAGGAGAATTTGGGAAAAAGTGATCAGAATAACTTGAATACTGAAATGTCAGAGAATTCTTGGAAAAAGTTCCTCATAGGAAGTCAAGGTCCAATTCTTCTTAGTTCCATATAAAAGCAAACACACTCTTTGAATATATTTATGGGGAACTCATTAATGATGTTAAAAGATTTATTTATGGGTAAAAGTGTTGAATTTTGTACAAGAAAAACAGGAGTAAATGAGGAATGGAAACGACTTCAGTTTGATTGTGAAGGGAGGAAAAGCAGGGCAGGAAGTAGAATGAAGAGAGGATCAGAGGAGGTTTGATGGCTTAATTTTTCTTCTTCATATTTAGCTGCCTAGGGGATTAACAAACTGAGTGAAACCCAAGTAAGATAGCTGGCACTTGAGTTCTTGACAATGCAGCCACGGGTCAGTAGGGAAATGCACTTTCTTCTGAAATGACAACTCTATTGTCTCTGGAAGAGAAGGTTTCTCACATTGTTCTGGCTCTTTGTGCTAATGGTCCTTCTCTGCTGTGAAAAAGTGAAAGCACAGGATCCACAGGGGACCTCTCTGTCCATTTATACAACTGTGCATCCCTTGGTTCCCTGTTGAATTATGATCAAGGTTGTACTTATTTTGTAATTCCTGAGTTTGGAGCCAGTGAAGGGTAAAGCATTCTAACAACCAAGAATCCAATATAAAACTAGGATTTTGGGAAGCAAGGATGGAAAAACTAAAACTGGGATTTCCAATCCTATTCACAGCCAGTCTGCCCCTTTAAGAAGGGAAAAGCCAGGAAAATAAAATTTACAAAGCTGAAAATTTTTATTTGCTCTATCTGTTTAGTCAGTAGAATGGCACCATGGTCCCTGCTGATCCGGACCAAGATTAACTTGATCAGTGCTATCTCCCCACATGAAGCAGGATGTGTTAGTGAAGTCACAGACCCTTCTTCAGAGTCCAATAATAATCTAGGGCTATGCATCATCTAACACCCTGGCCTCTAAACAGCAATGGGATTCAGGCAAGACATCCAGTCCCTGGTATTCTGTTTAATTTATTGGGATAATTCTTAGACATGGCCACCTGTTTTTCTTTTAATTTCTCTGTAATAGTCCATACATCTATTACTCATCTCCTCCCCAGATCAGTGATGCTAGGGGTCTTAGTGTCAGAGGGACTATTATGACAGCTCATTTGTGGCACTGGAGAGTTTTCACTAGTGAGGATTTCGGGGGCTATTGCTTGAGGGTAATGCATCTTAGTATATATCTATTGTATTGCAATTTTCACCAAACCCAAGTATAGGAAATATTGTCCAGGGTAGAACCTGAGTAAGACTTTTGTGGGGGAAGTCTTTTTATTCCCTTACAAACCAGCCTGGCTCCCTCTGCTGCCAATAATCTCCATGTACCTATGAAATTCAGTTTGAAAGGTTTAATGAAATTCCAGGTAGTGTTAAAGCAATGATATAAATTTATAATTGCAAAATTGGAACAATAAATGATTTTACTAGCCATCTTGATTTATTGAGCTTCCATGTTATCCAGGGAGTTATAAAGAAGAAATGGAGGTTAACTGAAGTGAGCTGGCATACCGATAATCCTATGGAATACTGATAAAATCCCCAGCCCTACCCTAAGAAGAAGAAGTCAAGCTGACACCAGCAAGGCTTGATGATCTTCACCAGAGAGCCACAATCTTACTTCAGTATCCTGCTTGCTGATTATCACACGGCCCCAAGGACACCCTTTTCAAAGAGCCCCACAGCCTTGTAATGTACAGGAAGCATGGAAAGCATGGACAGCACATACAAGAGTAAATCATGCTCCCCTTATCTCTTGCCAACCCCTACACTTTGCCTTTTTCTCAAGCAGACATATAAGCTGCTCCCACAACTCGAACTTTTTAGCAGAAACCTCTTAGTGCTGCTCCTGCATTAATACAGTAACTAGCTCTGCACTCCTTTTATAAACCTATTTTATTTTCAGCACAACATAAGCAAGTTTACTTATCATGTCTTATATTTGGCTGTTGGAAACTGAAGCACAGTGATCTCACAAGGAGAGATGTACTGTTTCCATGCTAGTGCTCTCTCCATGACTACGCTTGCAACCTAAGGAATGCGGTAATTAAGAATTCTCAGCAAATGGGATGAAGCTGTTAAAGGCTGAAAGAAAAGGTGATCAAATACCTTTTCTAGTGAATAGAACACTTAGGCTTTGTACCTTTAGATAAGATTTTTAAAAAATTCCTTAGACTATGGGTAATGCTGATAGTTAATACATGTTGCTGCTTATTGTCACATACACTATGTTTGGGCTTATTGACACATAGGCTACATATGCCTGCTTCTTAGCACATACACTGGGGTATATAAAGAGCCCCTTGTAAACAATAAAGTTGTCTGAGGAATTATTGCTCGTAGATCCCCTGATCCCAGCTCTTTCATTCTGTTTCTCTCACTCTTTCTTTGTCTTTGTTTCCTTCTCCCTTTTCTCTTTCTTTCATTCCCAATACCCTTCGGGTCCAAATCTCCAACATCTGGAGCCCAACAGGGGGCCCAAAGAAGTTAGTGAGTCTTCCAAATCAGTATTGGGAACCACGGAAAAGACCTCATTGAGGATCTTGTGATGTCCAAAGCAGTGTGACTTGAGTCTTCAAGATTAAGTAAGTAACATTTTCTGCAAAGTCATCAGGGTAATGGGTAATCAAATGGGACATGTGGAAGCATATTCACTCACATTAGGAACTTTACTGAAAGTTAATGGGGTGCCTGTAAAAAGGTATGAATTACTAGAATTGTTAGCTTTAATATACAAAAGCATTGATGCTGGCTTCAGCCTCAGGGGGTAATGTGTTAAATTTGAAAAAGTGGAGATGTGTAATGAAAGTTTATGAAGAGCATATCAAAAAAGGGAATTCATTCCATTATCAGTATGGGCCTTATGCCACCAGATAGTGGCAGCTTTAGATCCTTTACAGTCTGAAGAAGGAGAGAAAGATGAAATTACTATATTTTCTAAACCCATAAGTAAATTTGAAATGAAAGAAAGTAAATTGGAACAAGAACAGGAGTTTGAGGTGCTCAGTATAGTCTTACAGAGTAGTAATCCAAAAATGTGTGTTAATGGTCTGTGTAAACTGCTAAATAAGAGCTTAGCTACATTGATGCTGCTCAAGTTATCTTAACTGATTGCTGATAACTAATAAAAATGTTTCCAAGCACAAGCTTGCATGTTACAGGCAACATGGATTCCAGAGGAAATCTTAAAAAGTACAATCTAAGATGTGATATAATGGAGAACTTTAAAGCAACTATACCAAGAAAGTAAGAGTTATGAGTCAATTATAAACTGTATGTTTCTGTTAATGTGTTGTAATTGTTTTGTGTTTGTCTGTTTCTTCAATGTCAGTGTATATTTTAATAGCTCTGGATGGTAACATAAATTAATAAGTAAATATTTTTAAAAGAGCTCTATTCAAATAGCCAAAAATTAAATAAGTACTTATATTAATACATAAGTTTAAATGTTAATAAGATCTCTACAATTATAAAAATTGTAAGTCTTGATTAACAAAATCACTATAAGTCTTTTCATAAAAAATAGTTCTTACCTAGATTGAAATGAAAATTTATTTTTCTTCACAGGATAAAATGAAGGATGTAAAATTTAAATGAATATTTAAAAAGGTTAAAAGTTTGTGGGAATGCTGACTGAAATTTAATAAGTTTTTTCTAAAAGGTGTGTTTTGTCCTAAAGTAGGATGGCTAATTTTCATAAACTCTTGGAACCTAAATGCATGTGGCAAGTTATAGAAGGTATTGTGGTAACTTTAAGTAAGGGAATGTGTTCTGTGAAGGTAAAATTTGTCTTAAAATAATATAATTATAGTCTACATGGTTATAAATAATTATAAGAAGTTTAATGAAGCATTGTTTAAATTAAGGTATTTAAATGACTAATTCCAAAAAAGTCATTATTAAACAAAAACTGTATTGATAATAATAATAATAAAAGGTAATTTTATAACAGGAAAACTTGTTGGTGGTCAGCCTGCCCTGCCAACTTGCTTCTAAAAGACTGTTTCTGGTATTGCATATTACTGGGTATTTTAAGTGAAGAAAAGTTCATTATTTTAACAATCTTGTTTAGTGTTAATGGCAGTTATATGTTGTAAGAAGTTTGCTTGGTAACTTCGTATGTATGATATATGGAATATGTTCTTATTGTTAAGGAAACAGGAGATGATTTTGTCCTAAAATAAAATAATTGGTTACTAAGAATATATAAAGTGTGGGACTAAACCTGAATAAATATAGAAAGTGCAAAAGGTTTGTGGAAAAGAAATTTTTATGGTAAAAGTTAAGTAAGATTTGATGGGTCTGTCTATAAATTTTTAAAAGGTTTAGTATCAAGTGGTATACTAATGCAAAGTTAAAAAATTTGTCCTCTTTCAAAGTCTCTCAAATCATTAGTCTGTTTTGGTAAAAGTTTATGAAAAGTTTTTATCCTGAATAATCAGTATACAAAGAAAGTCTGTTTTATCAAAATAGCTTCTTGTGCTTTAACCTCATCATTTCCTCAGAGTTTGAAGAAGAAAGGGTCTTATGTCTTTTAAAGGAACATAATGTTCTAACATGCTTTCTAAAAATCAAATCCTGAAAAGTAGCTTTTTATTCCAAACTAATTACAAGATATTTTTTTCTTTTACTATGAAAGAAAATTTAAAGTAATAGTTGAGATCATCTAATATAGGTAGAGAGTGTTTAAAAGTGCTATAAAATTAACAGGATTTTTTTAACCCTCTGTTAAAGTTGTATGAGTAAAAAGTTCAAATGAATAGTTAAGAGTGTATAAATTTACCAATATTTCAACATAATGTTAAACAGAAGTACAATGTGGTTAATTATGGTTTTAATTATTATAAAAAGATATGTGTCACAGAAACAACCTCTTATCATAAAATAACAACATTGTAGTATGCAGCAGTCACAAATATTGCTACTTTGTTGCAAGAAGTTAATATCCAACTGTGTCACTATCACTTTGTTTTAAAATGTGCTAAGACTGTCTTTAGTATTTCCTTAGGCAAGTCAAGCCAGCCTGCATTCTCCTACCTGTAGAAAAGTCAACAATGGACTTTTGCAGTGCTTCCCCAAGGCTGTGTGCATAGCCCAATCATCTGTCCTGGTATTGTTGAAGTACTGAAAATCTTTCATCTCTCAGTCTCAAATATTAAAACCATTGTATGTATTGAGAAAAGCCCTTCATGGAAGTAGGAAAACCTCCAGCAAGCTGCGTTTAATAATAATGAAAGGAAGGTAAATTGTGGACATCAACTTAGCCTATGAATTGGATGTAGCAAGCACACATATTGGCTTTGGGTAGATTTGTGGCAAAGGCAATATTCTAAACAAGTAACCCCTGGGTTTTAATCACAATTCTGGAAGGAGGTCAAAAGTACAATATAAAAAAGTAGTTGTGTGGACCATGGGAGGTCCTGCTAAAAGTGAAAGATTTAACCCAATAATGTTTGGTCATTCTAAAGACTGCCATCCCTATCCAGGGGTAGATTGCAAATACTAAAAGCAAGACAGAAATGATGAACTATTGTAAATCACCCTCAAATTATGAAAAAACATCTGGGATACCTGCTAGTAGTAACAGGTGACTGTCATGTCCCAGCCCACGCCACTAACAACCCTTTTAGTACTGTTGATGCAGATGCCTTTGTGAAGATCCAAGGCCCTACCACTGAAGCCTGAGAAAAGACAAAAGTGGCTGCACTGAAAAGGTGAACATCAATGAGCCATGGCCAGACAAAGAAAATGCATCTGGATACCAGTGAGAATGATGCAGATTTGGCAGTCATCTTCTGAAAGTCAATTATTGCTACATGAAAATTCTTTTTTTAATTATTTATTTATTATTATTTTTTAATTACATTAAAAAAAATATGAGGTCCCATTCAACCCCACCGCCCCTGCCCCCCACTCCCCCCACAGCAACACTCTCTCCCATCATCATGACACATCCATTGCACCTGGTAAGTTCATCTCTGAGCATCACTGCACCCCATAGTCAATGGTCCACATCATAGCCCAGACTCTCCACTTTCCATCCAGTGGGCCCTGGGGGGATCTACAATGTCCCGTAATTGTCCGTGAAGCACTATCCAGGAATTCTTGAAATGGACTAAATGCTTTATTGGACTGCTTATTTTAAGTATTTTGGAATACTTACAGCTGATTGGAATCATTACAGCTGCTGCTACTGCTGTGGTAGCTTTACATAATCAGGTTAATGATTTGAATCAGCTGTTTTGCATATTGGAGATCAATTGTATAATTTAAACTTAAGGGGATTGAAATGTGATTAATGAAAGCAACTTTTGTCTTACTCCTTTTGCATATAATTCATCAGATATAGTATAGAAAAAATTAAGAATCACTTATTAGGCCATAAAGGTAATATCCCTCTGGAAATAATTGAATTACAAAGGAAAATATTAGAAATGTCTCAAAATCAAATCCTTGAGCCAATGATAAGGATATTTTCTCAGATATTATTTTACATATTACAAAATTTAACCCAGTTAATTGTTGGAAATCACAGCATTTCCTCTCAGCTTTAGGAATAGGGCTAATCATATTTGTTCTGTTGCTCATGATTCTCACTATGCCGGACAGTGTGCTCAAAGAAAATTGCAAAGCATAACAGCCATGGGAGACACGTGAATAATCTGGTGCTAGCAAAACCACTTCAATAATTTCCCCAAGTCGAAGAGCTTGGCTGGTAGTCAATGACAGGTAAGACTCTCAGAGGAGGGCAACCTAAGACAGGCATAGTCACCTTGACTAAAACAAAAAGGGGTAGATGTTGGAAACTGAGGCACAGTGGCCTCACAAGGAGAGATGTGCTGTCTCCATGCTAGTGCTTTCTCCATGGTTATGCTTGCAACCTAAGGAATGTGGTAATTAAGAGTTCCCGGCAAATGGGATGAAGCTGTTAAAGGCTGAAAGAAAAGGTGAGCACATACTTTTTGTAGTGAATAGAACACCTAGACTTTGTACCTTGAGATAATTTTTTTAAAAAAATTCCTTAGACTATGTTTAATGCTGATAGTTAATGCATGTTGCTGCTTAATTTCACAGTATGCTATGTTTGTGCTTATTGGCATGTAGGCTATGTATGACTGCTTCTTGGTATGTAACCTGGGGTATATAAAGAGACCCTTGTAAACAATAAAGTTGTCTAAGGACTTATTACTCACAGACCCCCTGATCCCAGCTCTCTCATTCTTTTTCTCTCACTCTTTCTTTGTCTTTGTTTCCTTCTCCCTTTTCTCTTTCTTTCATTCCTGATACCCTTCAGGTCCAAATCTCCAACATTTGGCACCTTGGTCAAATAAATTTCTTATGGGGTAATTCCACAAAGTGCCTACAGCCATTGTCTTTTTCCAGGAAGTTACTAATGAGTGAGGTGGAACATTGCAATAATGGGAAAAGGATGTTCTTGGGAGGAACAAACAGGAGACAAAGATCAATAAAAATTCATCCATTGCAAGATATTTTTGCCTATTCTGGACCCCTTACCTTTCCAATAAATTCACTTATTGGCTTTTTGATTTCCTCAAAAAACAGTGTTGGGATTCTTATTGGGATTGTGTTGAATCTGTAAATCAGTTTGGGTAGAATTGACACGCTAATGATATTTAGTCTTCCATGCCATGAATACAGAATGTCCTGCCATTTATTTAATTCTTGTTTCATTTCTTTTAGTAATGTTTTGTAGCTTTCTGAGTACTTGGTTAAGTTTATTCCTAAATATTTGATTGTTTTCGTTGCTATAATAAATGTTTTTTTCTGGTTTTCTCCTCAGATATCACAGAAGTAGAGTAAGGAAATGCTATTGATTTTCACATATTAATCTTGTATACTGCCACTTTGATACCTTCTCTATTAATTATTTGTCTGCTCTCTTTGTCCATTTGCTGTGTGTTCTTCTGTGTCTGCTTCCATTCTTGTCAGTGGCACTGGGAATCTGTCTCTTTTTGTTGCATCATCTTGCTGCATCAGCTCTCCATGTGTGTGGTGCCACTCCTGGGCAAGCTGCACTTTTTTTTTGCATGGGGCAGCTCTCCTTACAGGGTGCACTTCTTCCACATGGGGACCTCCTACCCAAGGGACACCCCTGTTTGGCACGGCACTCCTTGCACACATCAGCACTGCACATGGGCCAGCTCCAGACACAGGTCAGGAGACCAGAGATTTTAATCCTGGACCTCCCATGTGGTAGGCAAATGCACAATCAGCTGAGTCAAGTCTACTTCCATATTCTAGTAGCTTTTTGGGGATTTTTATCCCTCTCTTTGTGCATACAAGGCACACATATATATGCATATATTTTTATTTGTTTATTTATATGCAATACAAACATCTATATATACTCATATAATATAAATATATATGTACTTTCCCTACATAATTGTTTAGTGTCATTTCTAACTAATGCTCTATAAAATGGGTTTTAAAGTGTAATTATCAAGAACAGTCCTGAGCCTTCATACTTTGAGGAGGACCACAGAGTTAGTCACTGGGTCAACCTCACAAGTGGCTCAGCACTAAGAGGAGCAGTGGAATTTTAATGCTCATTCATGTACATTCCTTGTACCCTGTATATTATGGTGTAGGCAGATGCTCCTGTTGTGGAACACACAAGTATATTTGGAATAATAGCCCTTCTTTATTTCTGTCCCATTCTTTAAAAACTCCAGATATTTGTGGATCTAGAATCCTAGCTGGCATCCTACTTTCCCTTTCCTCTGGCCTGGGGACCTGCAGACTTCATGGTTTTCCCACCATCTCTCTGGCTTCTTTTAGGGGGCTTGCAGGCTCCCAGAGTTCAGAAAAAGGACTTTCTGTTTTTGCCCTTTCTTTTCTTTTTCCCTCTCTCCTCATCATGGTGGCTTTACAATTCATACTATATTCTTCTCCATATTCACTTTCCCATTTCACTATAGGCACTCCACTTTTTTATTCCAATAAGTCTACATACTTACATGAGTTTACTACTGAGTCTCCTTGGTTTTATACAGTTATTCTGCTAACTTTTACTATCAATATTACTATTATACATTTTCCTTTCTTACATCTTTTACTTTCCCTGAACCTAATCTATTTCCTTTGAGAGAACTTGAACAACAAGGAAATAGAAAAAGAACAACAAAGTGTCAGAGAAAACTTGACAAAGATACAAAAATAGAAACGGAATAAAACCTAAGACTAGAGTGAAATACCAATCACCTTAACAACCCCATCAAGATAAAATGATGAGCAGAGAGCAAGAAAAAATTACAAAACATAACCAATAATCAGGAAAACATGGCCCAGTCCAATGAACAAACTAAAAACCAGGAAGAGGAGCAGAACACTGAACAACTAATCAAAGCCCACCAAACGAATATCATGGAACAAACTAATGAAGTGAAGGAAGAGATTAAGGATATTAAGAAAACACTTGGAGAGCATACTGAAGAAACTGTAAGCATACACAAAAGATAACACATATGATGGTGATGAATGGCACACTCCAAGAAATCAAAAATACACTCTCTGCAGACAATAGATTTGAAGAGGCAGAGGAAAGAATTAGTGATGTGGACAACAGTAAATCTGAAATCAAACAGATACCAGAATTGATAGATAAAAAGATAGAAAAAAATCCAGCAGGGACTTAGGGATTTGAATGACAACACAAAACACACAAACATATGCATTATAGGCATCCCAGAAGGAGAAGAAAAGGAAAAGGGGACATAAGGGGTATTGAAGGAAACAATAGGTGAAAACTTCCCAAACCTATTGAGGGAAATGGATGCACATGTCCAGGAAGTGCAGCACACCCCAAACATTATAAATCCCAACAGGCCTACTCCAAGACATATAAGTCTCCAATTACCCAATACTCAAGACAGAAAATACTGACGTCCACAAAAGAAAAGAGAACATCACATACAAGGTTAACTCAATAAAATTGAATGCTGATTTCACATCTGACACGATGGAGGCAAGACGGCAGTGGTATGACATAGTGAAGGTATGAACAGAAAAAATTTCCAACCAAGAATACTCTATCCAGCAAAGCCAGCATTCAAAAATGATGAAGAGTTCAAAGTGTTCACACATAAACAGAAGCTAAGAGAGTACACCAATAAGAAGCCTGCCCTTCAAGAAATATTAAAAGGAGATCTACAGGTTAAAAGAAAAAAAAATAGTAGAGACATGGTTGGAGGAGAACATAAGAACAACTAAAAAGACACAGAGAAATAAAAGTAACACATGACATAAATCCAAAGAAAATATGGCTAATGTAAGTAATTCCTTGAGAGTAATAACACTAAATGTTACTGGATTAAATTCATCAGTCAATAGATATAGATTTGCAAAATGGATAAGGAAATATAACCCATCCATATACTGTCTACAAGAATCCCTTCTTAGACCCAAAGATTCAAGGAGGTTGAAAGTGAATTGTTAGAAAACAATCCCACAAGCAAACAATAACAAAAAAAGATCAGGAGTAGCTATACTAATATTGGACAAAATAGACTTCAAAGGCAAAATGATTATGAGAGACAAAGATAGACATTAGATATTAGTAAAAGGGGTAATCATTCAAGGAGAAAGAACAATCATAAACATTTATGCACCTAAGCAGGGCACCTCAAAATACATGAGACAAACACTGGAAAAACTAAGGGGAGGAACAGATGCCTGTACAATTATAATGGGTGACTTTTATACACCATTATCACCATTAGAAGATCTCAACAGAGGATCAATGAAGAAACAAAGACTTTGAATAATATATTAGAGGATCTGGACCTAGACATAGACAGAACAATACACCCAAATACAGCAGGATATACATTCTCCTCAAGCACACATGGATCATTCTCCAACTCAAACAACTTGTTGGTGAAAGAGAATGCTTTAATGAATTCAGAAAGACTGAAATCATACAAAGCAATTTCTCTGACCACAATAGAATGAACCTGAAAATCTTCAAGGACCAGAGAACCAGATCATGCACAAAGACATGGAGGTTAAGCAACACACTCTTAGATATACATTGAGCCAAGGATGAAATCTCTAAAGAAATCAGTAACTGCCTTACAACTAATGAAAATGACAACACAACATATCAAAATTTATGTGATGCAGAAAAGGTGTACTGAGTGGGATATTGTCGCCATAAATTCATATATCAAAAAAGGAGAAAGAACTGAAATGGAAGACCTAAATTCACAGGTGGAGGAATTAGTGAAAAAAAAAAAAAAACTAACCCCAAAGGAAGAAGAAAGAAAGAAATAATAAAGATCAGAGCAGAAATAAATGAACTAGATAATAAGAAAGCTCTAGAAAAAATAAAACAAAGAGCTGGTTCTTTGAGAAGATCAATAAATTTGACAAACCCTTAGCTAGACTAACAAAGAAAAAAAGAGAGAAGATGTAAACACTCAAAATAAGAAATGAGAAAGGGGATATCACCACTGATCTCACGGAAATAAAGAGTACCATAAGCACATACTTTGAAAAACTGTATGCCAATAAGAAGGACAATTTGGAGGAAATGGCCAAATTCCTAGAAACATATAAGTAGTGTACATTGACAAAGAAGAAATTGATGATCTCAACTAACCAATCACAAATAAAGAGATAGAATGTCATAAAAAAATCCTAAGAAGAGCCCAGGGCTAGATGACTTCACAGGTGAATTTTACCAAACATACCAGAAAGAATTAACCCAAACTTGCTTACACTCTTCCAAAAAATTTAAGTAGAAGGAACATTGTCTGATTCTATGATGCCAACATTACCCTGATACCAAAGCCAAACAAAGACACCACAACATTTTGTTGTGCACATTACAGACGAATCTCTCTAATGAATGTAGATGCTAAATCCTCAACAAAATACTTGCTAATTGTATTCAACAACACATCAAATGAAGTGTATATACACCATGACCAAGTGGGTTTCATCCCTAGTATGCAAGATGGTTCAACATAAGAAAATCAATCAATGTAACACACCACATAAACAGATCAAAAGGAAAAAAATCACATGATCATATCTAGAGATGCAGAAAAAGCACCCTTTGCTGATAAAAACTCTTCAAAATATAGGAATACAAGGAAAGTTTCTGAACATGATAAAGGCCATATATGAACCTACAGCTAACATCACACACAATGGTGAAATCCTAAAATCTTTCCCTCTAAGATCAGGAACAAGACAAGGAGGCCCACTATCACCCCTTCTGTTTAACATTGTGTTAGAGGTACTTGCTTGAGCACTGAGGCAAGAAACAGATATAAAAGGCATCCAAACTGGAAAGGAAGAAGTCAAAATTTCATTATTTACAGACAACATGATCCTATACATAGAAAGCCCTGAGAAATTTCCAACAAAGCTTTTAGAACTTATAAATGTGTTTAGTAAAGTCACAGGTTATAAGATCAAAGCACGAAAATTGGGAGCATTTCTGTACACCAGTAATGTACACAATCTGAGGAGGAAATCAAGGGGGAAAAAAGCATTTACAAGAGTAAATAAAAAGCCAAATACCTAGGAACAAATTTAACTAAAGATGTAAAAGACTTATACACAGAAAACTACACCAAACTGTTAAAGGAAATCAAAGACATAAATAAATGGAAGAATACTCCCTATTCATGAATAGGAAGACTAAATATAATTTAGGTGTCTATTCTACCCAAACTGACCTACATATTTAATGCAATCCCAATAAAAATCAACACAGCATTTTTTAATGAACTGGCAAGAGTAAGTAGGAAAGGTCTTTGGAAGGGAAAGATTCCCCAAATAGCCAAAGACATATTGAAAGGGAAAATGAAATCATAGAAATCACACTACCTGATGTTAAGACATACTGCATGGTTGATGAATGTGATTCTCCTGTTTGGCGTTGTAGGCACCCTTGGTTCCCTGTTGTGGTGGTTGAGCATCTTCAACTCCCTGTTAGCTGACCTGGGTAAGTCCAACAAACCAAAGAGTAGGAGTTTCAACACTGCTGAAGGTCTAATCCCAGCTGGAACATGTCCAGTCCAGAGACTGAAGTCTCCTGGGTATACAGCAACCCCAGTGCCAACCACAGGTTTAGTAAAAATGACAGAAGAGGCATGTGTAGAAAGGTCACATCTGAGGGAAGCAGACTTGGCCCAATGGATAGGCATCTGCCTACCACATGGGAGGTCCACGGTTCAAACCCAGGGCCTCCTTGATCCATGTGGAGCTGGCCCATGCACTGTGCTGGTGTGCACAAGAGTGCTGTGCCATGCAGGGGTGTCCCCCGTGTAGGGGAGCCCCACGTGCAAGGAGTATGCCCCATTAGGAGAGCTGCCCAGTGTGAAAGAAAGTGCAGCCTGCTCAGGAGTGGTGCTGCACACATGGAGAACTGACACAACAAGATGACACAACAAAAAGAAACACAGTTTCCTGATGCCACTGATAAGGATTGAAGCAGTCACAGAAGAACACAGTGTGAATGAACATAGAGAGCAGACAATGGGGGGGTGGACTGAAGGGGACAGAAATAATAAATTTAAAAAAAAAGGTCACATCTGAGTACAGCTCCATCACAATCAGGAACACAAATTCCAAAGTAAGGCCCACTGGCAAGGCATTGAATTGCAGAGCCAACTGCCATGACCATAGAACCCATGTGTCTCTATAGCCCTCAGGAGCACTAGTTCCTGGAGTTTTATCAACTTTGGCTGTCTCTGGAATCCTGCTGAGGTATGCATGAGTGTCACCACTCTGATGACTTCCCAATTCTTTTTTGAAGATGCTTAGCCACATAAACTCATTTGTCTTTACCATTTTCCCCTTTTATTCAAGGTCTTTTTCTTGTTGCATCACCAGTTAGTGATTGGCAGCAATCCTTCATCACCAAGGATACTCATCCATGGGAGTCATGTCCCACAGTAGGAGAAAGGTAATGCATTTACATGCTGAGTTTGGCTTAGAGAGTGGCCACATTTGAGCAGTACAGAGGCTTTAAGGAGGTAACTCTCAGGTTCACTCCAGCTCTAAGTCTAGGTGAAATTTCAGGCACACAAGCTCATAAGCATAGTCTTCAGTATCAAGAGGTCATCATTGGACCATCCTTCTTCACTGGTCTTTGCCCTTGCACTTGTGGGATTGTTGCTGTCCCATTGGGGAATGTGATAGAGCTTCCCTGGCTAGGAACTCAGCACTCTGTCAGTTGTCATTTGTAACTGTAACTACTTTGAAAATACCCAATGAATATCCAAACATTTTTGTATACCTCATATACATGCCCTAGCGAACTCCCTCACAATCATATGTCCCACATCAATAACTCCCACACCAGCCTTCCTCTGCTGCCATAATTGAACCCCTCTGTGATCCAAAACGTCTTCAAAAATGAAGGCTGTTATATCGCTAAATTGAATTAATAGGAAAATGAAATAGTAATGTTAGGTTTAAAGAATAGAAATAGAATACATACTAATTTAGAAAAATTAAAGTAAAAATAAATTGGGGTTTTAAAAAATGAAAACTATCAAAAAACTTTGTTTTTGACATTTTGCCTTTCATCACTGTAATAAGTGTTGCCCTGTATGTACAGAGGCAAGGCAGTTTCTTTCATTTCTTTCTCAGTGTGTACATCCTTTTTTTTTTCTAATTTTTTATGTGGCTTCAAAAAAGCTTTAGATCACAGTAAAGTCATACATATAATATAGAGGGCTCCCATATATCCAACATCAAATCCTTTCCCCCTTCCCCAGGAATGACCTTTTTACATGTTAATGTTGTATTTGCTGCAGCTTATGTACAGATATTGAAACACAGCTATCAAACAAGGTTCTCTTTTGGTTTACATTATGATTTATATTTTAGACTGTCAATTTTCCAAATTTTTAGTTACATTGTTGTTTACATTATAGCATATATAGACTTTTATACCTATTTCGTGAAATTTAACATGTCCTATATCCATCATTGCACTATATGTGGAACACTTCCATTGCCCCTCAGCTACCCTGCTTCCATCTATTCTATTCATCTCTTCACCTCCCCTCAGGGCCCACAGTGACAACCAAGCTTCACTGCTTGAAGGACCAGATTCACAGATACTCAACCATGTGGGATCTAAGCCCCTCTCAATATAGAGGTGGAGTGGACATGACCATCCCAGAGTCCACCGAATGGAGAAATAAAATATGGATTAGAGTGGACTTACTGGTACTCTACTATAGAACTATTGTGACTAGTAATGGAAGAGACTGTAGTATTGATGTGGAGAAAGTGGCCATGGTAGTTGCTGAGGGCAGTGAGAGGGAAAAAGATGTGATATGGGGGCATTTTCAGGACTTGGAGTTGTCCTAAATGATATTGCAGGAACAGATGCTGGACATTATATATCCTGCTATAACTCACTGAATGTACTGGGGGAGAGTGTAAACTACAATATGAATTATAATCCATGCGGTGCAGCAGTGCTCCAAGGCATATTCACCAAATATAGTGGATGTGCTGCAATGATGAAAGAGTTGTTGATGTGGGAGGAGTGAGGTGGGGTGGGGTGGGGCATGTGAGAACCTCTTCTATTTTTTAGTGCAAACATTCTTTGTGATTTATGTATCTTAAGAAATAATAATAAATGCTTATTTTAAAAAAATGTATTCACCAAATGAAATGAATGTTCCTCAATGATGAAAGAGGTTGTTGATGTGGGAAGAGTGGGGGAGTGGGGTATGGGGTATATGGGAACCTCATATTTTTAAATGCTAATATTTTTTGTGATCTATGTATCTTTTAAAAAAACTATTAAATACTTTAAAAAAAATTTTTAAACTACAAAGCTCTAGTTGTCAAAACAGCATGGTATTGGCACAAGGATAAACAATGGAACCCAAATAAGAGTTCTGATATTGATCCTCACATATACAGAAATCTGATATTCAACAAGGCCATGAAGACCCTCAGTTGGGAGAGAATGGCCTCATCAACAACTAGTGCTGTGAGAACTGGATATCCATATGCAAAAGAATAAGGGAGTAATACTATCTCACATCATATACAAAAATCAACTCATGATGGATCTAAGATCTAAAGATAAGAGCCATGACCATAAGAACCTTGGAAGACAATGTAGGGAAGCATCTATAGGACCTTGCAATAGTAAAAGGCTCCAGGAACTTCATACCCAAAGCATGAGCAGTGAAAGAAAAAGGTAAATCGGATCTGTTCAAAATTAAAACCTTTTGCACCTCAAAGAAGTTAATCAAGAAAGTGAAAAGACAGCCTACCCAATGGGAGAAAATATTTGATGACCATCTATCTGATAGGAGCCTAATATCCAGCATATATAAAGAAATCCTATATCTCAAAAATAAAGAGGCAAACAACTCATTTAAAAACTCAGAAAGAGATTTGACCAGATCCTTCTCCAAAGAAGAAATACAAATGGCTAGAAAGCACATGAAAAGATGTTCAACATCACTAGCTATTAGGGAAATGCAAATCAAAACTACAATGAGATACCATCTTTCACCCATTAGACTGGCAGCTATTAAAAAAAAAACAGAAGGCTACAAGTGTTGGAGAGGATGTGGAGGAATGGGAGCCTTCATCCACTGGTGGTGGGAATGTAGGAGCCAGCCCTTGTGGAGGATGGTTTGGTGTTTCCTCAACAAACTAGCTTTAGATTTCCCATATGACCCAGGAATACCACTGCTGGATTTATACCCAGAAGAACTGTAAACAAGGACACAAACAGATATATGCACACCAATGTTCATAGCAGCATTATTCACTATTGCCAAAAGTTGGAATCTCCCCAAATGCCTATCAGCAGATCAATGGACAAACAAAATGTGGTATATACACATAAGGAATACTACTCATCTGTAAGAAGGAATATAGTACTAACACATGGGATCACATGGATGAATCTTGAGGCCCTTATGTTCAGTGAAGCAAGCCAGGCATTAAAGGACAAATACTACATGACCTCTCAGATATTAATTAAGCAAATCAAGCTGCCTCAGAGAGCTAGAGACTGGAACATAGGCCATGGGATTTGCTGAAGGCAGGGAGAGGGGAAAAAGAGGTGGAGGTGTGGTATGGGGGCATAATTGGGACTTGGAGTTGTCCTGCAGGAACAGATGCAGGACATTACTTATCCACTGAATGGACTGGGTGAGAGTGTACACTACAGTGTACACTATAATCTGTGCTGTGTAGCAGTACTCCAAAATGTATTCATCAAATGCAATGAATGAACCACAGTAATGAAAGAAGTTGCTGATGTGGGAGGAGTGGGGGTATGGGGGTTGGGGTATATGGGAACCTCATATTTTTTATGGTAACATTTTGTGTGATTTATGTATCTTTTTAAAAAGATTTTTTTTTTCATATTATTTGTAGACATTTTATTCATTCACCTCAGTTCCAGGGATCAGGATACACACTATCTGATAGAAGGCAGTGCTGCCTTTCAGGAGGGAATTTAAAAAGATTTTTTTTAATGATTCTTTTTAGAAAAGTAAAAAGCTCAACCTGAAGATAATATATTTATATGGGTACAGAAATTTGATTTTAATTAGTCATGTTCTGAATTTTAGATTGTAGATGTTTTGTAGACATTTTCCTTCACTTTGCAATTGAGACGAGAAACACTGAAAACCTGGGTCAGCAGAGGCCATGGGAAACTTACTCCTTGATCAGAAGTGCTTGTCTCTGAGTAAAAGTCTTTCTTTGAGATGATTCACAGAGGGGCAATGTTTTACTCACCTTTTCACTGTAGGGAAACAGCATGTCTTTGTTTTTAAACTTTGTTTCCCATATTGTTTTTAATATTTTGTTTATAACTTAGAAATTGTGAGAAGCTGTATTTGATTTTGAAAATAAGTAAAGATAAATCTGATTTAACACGTATGTAATGTCAGTTCTCTAAGAGGAAAACTGTCATTCTCTTATTTTTTCAATGTAACATTGTGTCTGATCTATGTATCTTTTTAAAAAAGAAAGATAATAGAAAATGTACTTTAAAAAATAATATAATGGAGATGAGCACATTTTATTTTCAGTATCTTTCCCCCACTCACTACAACGCTGATGAGCAGCCGGGCTGTCAGTTGCTTATGGGTCCCAGGCAGAATGTTGGGGAGTTCTCTGGGGTTTGTTGTGGATACAGGATTACTGGGCAGAGTCCTGTGGTGGCATCAGTGCCCTGGAGGGACTGTAGTGCTTGGTGGAGCTTGCCTTTTGGACGATCCTTGGGAAGGTTTGAGAGGTAGTGATGGAGCACAGTGGCACTACTCCATACCTCACATTCCACAGACTCCAGGGGGACATGGGGGCATTTTGATCCTTCTTCAGCATTCTGGTGTGTCTCCTCTTGTTCAGACTTGAGCAGTCTGTTACAAGCCAACTTTATATAAAACATGAAAAACAGCTTGCAGACACACTAGCTACACTTATTGTCAAGAAATGTCAGCTTCTTGATAAGATGAGTGTTGCTAACAGGAGGTATGCAGAGACTAAGTCATCTTTAGGGGAAGCTATGCTACAGAAAGTGACTTTAAAAATGACCAGCCTAATTGACACCTACAGAAAGGCTAAGGGAAAAACAGTGATGTTGATGGAGGAATTAACTTCAGTGGTCCTAGAACTACAGGAAGAAGATCCAGATATTCCAAACAAGAAGATGATATGAGGAAGATGCTGAAAACACTGGAGTCCCAAGAAGAGATCATGAGGACCACCGCAGCACCAGGCGCTTTTCCATACACAGTGTGTTTGGGATCCCTTCCCATCCCTGATGGTCCCTCCTGCAACAGAGGGACTTGGTTGGTCTTAAAGCAGCACTGAGTTTCTACTCCCCTCAGGCCTGCAGAGACACCAGGCAGGAATGACCCTCTCCAATTCTTCCATTGGAGAGTTTTTGAGAGCATGGTTCAACGGAACTTCCTCCATAGGCTGGAGTTTCTCTTTTCACCTCCTGGACACACAAATGATTTCTTCCACAGTCAATTCCTCCTTCAGTCACACAGAGATTGGACTTGAGGGGTACAGGAATTATGGGCTTTCTCTTGACAGAAACTCAACATGAAAGAAGCTACTCTACTGAAGAGATTCTTAATGTACTGAAGAGACTGCTTAAGAGATTTCTGTATATGTTTATGTATGTTCATTTATTTCTTTATTAATGTGTTCATATATTTACATTATAATTTTTGTGGTGATCTTATGAGTATAAACTTTCTTTTATTTTTCTTATCTATATAATATATACTTATACATAAGTTGAGCATATATGTAGTTCAGTAATGACCCTTTTAACAATATAAACTTATAAGAGTATTTAACAAGAAACCTAAGTTATAAGTAAATGTAAATTTTCCTTAAATTTTTAATAGATGTAAAATAAAAATAAAAGAATTTTCTTCCTTGGGAAGAAGCTATACAGTATACTTACAAAGAATGTTGTATAATTCAATAGTATATTTGAAAAGAATAAAGAATAAAAATTTAAAAGTGATATCTTCACATGGAGAGGTTTTTATTCCCTTCTGAGAGTGCTGCAGTATGGGTTCTCTGAGCAGGAAGAAATCCCTCTTGGACAATATCAGAAAATCTCCACTCTGCATCCCAAACCTATCTCTCATTCCCACTTTCCATTTAAATGACACATCTCAAAGGAATGCTGAGGGAGCAGCATGGATCTCCTCTCCCAGAGAAACAGCTGGCATCCCTAAGGTAATAGTTCTAGTCATATCTAATCATGCTGTGGGAGACAGTGGGCAAAAAACTGGAGGTTTATAATGACTACTGAGGAAAGCAGTGAGTGGCACTCCACAGTTTTTTCTTTATTTTTTTAATGTTGCATTCAAAAAATGAGGTCCCCATATACCCCCCACTCCCCTCACCCCACTCCTCCCCCATAACAACAACCTTCTCCATCATTATGAGACATTTATTGCACTTGGTGAAAACATCTCTGAGCACCACTGCACTTCATGGTCAATGGTCCACACCATAGCACACTCTCCCACAGTCTACCCAGTGAGCCATGGGAGGATATATAATGTCTGGTAACAGACCCTACAACTCCACTCAGGACAAGTCCAGCCCCCAAATATGCCCTCACATTACATTTCTTCCTCCCACTCCCAACCCCCAGCAGCCACCAAGGCCACTTTCTCCACACAATGTCACATTTTCTTGGATTAATAAGCACAATAGTTCATGAATAGAATATCAGTAAGTCCACTCTAATCCTTACTGTATCCCTTCATCCTGTGGACCTTGGCTTGGTTGTATCCATTCCACATCTCTACAAGAGGGGGCTTAGATTCCACATGGATGCTGGATGGAATCCTCCTGCTTTCAGTTGTAGGCACTCTTGGCTCCCCAGTGTGGTGGTTGTCCTTCTTCACCTCCATGTTAGCTGAGTGGGGTAAGTCCAATAAACCAGAGTGTAGGAGTTGCACATCTGTTGCAGGGCCTGGCTATCACATGGTTGGTCTAGAGATTCAGGTCCTCTGGGTATACACTAAACCCCAGCACCAACTACAGATCTGGTAAAAGTAACAGGAGAGGCTTGTGGACAAAGATCACATCTGAGTCCAGCTCCATCAATCAGAAACACAAACTCCAAAGTAGGGCCAAATGACATGGCACTGAACTCCATGTGCCATGACCATAGAACCTGTGGGTCTCTGTAGCCCCAAGAACCAATACCTAGGGTTGTATCTACTTTAGCTGACACTCAGCATTTGAGGCATCCACATGACATAAATGAACAGATAGTTTTCTCTATTTCTTCCCAAAATACAGAAAACTGGGGTTGTTGTGGGGATAGATCTCTGATGATAGGAAAACCCTTGTTACTGTGGAGCTGATAATTTAGGAAAGAATGGAAGATTCAACAGGAAACTGAAGAGGATACATGGCATGTCAGGAAATGTTAAGGGTGATGGAAAAGCATAAGTAGGGAAATTGGGGAGTGAAGTTTTGGGAGAAAAGGGGGCTCATGGAGGTGGACAACAGGCAAGCTCTGAGGAGCAGGTATTTGAGTAGTGAGGGAAACTGGCAGAGGCATTGGAGGATGAGGAGCATAATGAATAATGCTGCTATGAACATTGGTGTGTCTCTCTGTGTCACTGCTCTCAGGGCTTTTTGGCATATACTCAGTAGTTGTATTGCAGGCTTATTGGAGTCACGGACCTGAAGCGTATTGGGAATGAAAGACAAAGAGAAATTGGGATCAGGGGATCTGAGAGCATTGAAGCCTCAAGCTCATAAGACAAGTTTATTAATCTCAGGGGCTTTTTTATATATGCCAAGCAATCACGAGAACCAGCAACTATTCTAGCTAACTATTCCCATTACCTCATTCTTAATAACACAGTGGATAAGATAGTAACCAAAACTCACAATGTTCTGTTCTGTTATTGAAACAAATATACTCGAAAATCTTGTTGTCCAGTTTGTTCCGTTCTATCAAGTCCTAGTTCTGCTGGAATGTTATGTCTATTTCCACCAGAATGTTACATCTTCCTGAGAGATTAGTGACCTGTACGTATATCTCTAGGGACAGCATGACCCAGTGGTCAGGGAATAATTTGCTATGATGGAAACAACATGCTTTTGTTTCCCACATTTCCCCCTTTCTGTTTTAGTCAGGATGGCTGTGCCTGTCTTAGGTTGCCCTCCTCTGAGAGTCTTACCCATCATTGCCTACCAACCAAGCACTCTGACCATGGGGAACTATATTAGGTTTTTTGCAAGTACCAAATTATTAGCTTGTCCCATTGCAGCAGCATGGTGCAGTCTTTGGCATACTTTTCATCCCAGGCAAGCAACAATGAGCAACAAGATTAACACACAAAGTCCTATTCCTAATGCTGATAAAAAATGTTGAGACTTCCACCAATTTACTGGGTAAAACTTATTGAAATGAGAAATCAAATCATCAAAGATATTCTTATCATCAGTTACATGAATTTGACTTTGAGACATTTCTAATATTTTTCTTTGTAATTCAATTATTTCCAAAGAGATATTATTTTTATGGCCTAATAAATGATTCTAAAGAAGAGAGAAGGACAAGGAAAAGAATTGGGATGGCAAAACTGAGTTAAAACCACCAGCTGCTCCTGCGGGCACCCTGCACCCACTAAAGACACTTTAGAATTCTCAGGCCTCTGGGTTGCTCCAAACAAAGGAGGCTCCAGGGGTCCACCTCCCCAGGAAAGGGAAGAGAGAGGGACACAGCCTAAGGCTGACTCAGCTTTTGACCCACAAATTTGGACTGTTGGGCCCTAAAAAAACCTTCCAGACTGAGTGGGGCTGCACCATCCTTTGCCTTGGGAGCCGACTAGGGACTAAAGAGATGTGACCCTCTCAATCTCCCTCTTTACTAAATGGGTCTGACTGTGGAGGACTCACCTCCCCAGGAAGGGGCAGAGAGAGGGCAAAGCCTAAGACTAACAATCTTTGACCCACAAATCTGGTCTGCTCTGTCCCACAAGCCCTTGCAGGGCAGGTGTGGCCGTCCCATTGTTTGCCTTGAAAGCAAGCCCAGGACAAAAGAGATCCTGGACTAAAGGAGCCGACCCTCCCAATCTCCTTCTCTACTAACTGGAAATGGTTGTTGAGGACACAGAGGGGAGTGGAAATATTTCCTACTCAGGAAAAGTAAGGGGGCTTCCAGCAAAGGCTGGAGAATGTCTCTGAGAAAGTTTGAATTACAAGGTTCTTAGGCTCCAGGCAGGAACCTCTAAACACATTGGTACATGTTAACAGCAAACACACTTTAACCTGGCTTTGAACTGAGAGCACTGCAAAGAGTGCCATCTGCTGGTAGATAAAGTAAGTGCATGTGAAAATCATTGTCAAAGTAAATATTCCTGGGAATAAATAGCAGGGCTCCTGAGAGCTCTGGAGACATCCAGACACTGTAGGCAGGGCAGTCAGCTCAGGAGTTTGGTGTCCTGCCAGTGGGCCCTACTTTGGAATTTATGCTCCCCAGTGTGACAGCTAGACTCCACTGTGGTTCCCTACACATGGCTCTTCTGCCCCTTCTATTTGAACCTATAATTTGTACTACAGTTGATAGGTATATGTCCAAATGTTACTGGATTTTATCTAGGTTCTTGGCTATGCTACAGATATAAATTTCAAGAGCACTCCAGGTGAGTTAGGTCAGTAATTTATTCAGGTAGGGAGGGCAGAAAAATGGAAAAAATAACAGAGCATGGGTCCCAGGTAGAGTGGGAGGGGTGAAAAGGGATAAAGAGGGCTGATTTACAAACTATAATTACCCTTTACAGATTATAATCCCCAGGTTTACTTGCATGGCCACATGGCAGAGGAAAAATGGTGAGAGTGGCTTGCAGAGGGCAGGAACGTGTCCAGAGGTAAGAGAGCAGGGCGAGAGCACTCAGGCCTCATGGTCTGCTTTATGAACTATTAACTAATCCACCCCTTTGCTAATGGCAGGGGAGGGGTGCCAGCTGTTTGCTATTTGACTGCTCACCCACCCATCAATCCCTTAGTGAGGACCCAATGATCAAGCCCCAGGGAATATACAGGGATTTTCCTTGCATCCAGAAGAAGTCTTTGTTCTGGATAGAAGAATCCTGGGGCTAGGGGCCTTCCAGCAGCTATCTTGAGGGTTACTCATGTCTACGTGGACTCTCTGCCAGGTTACAGATCTGTCTATTAATTCCCTGTCTTACTAGTCTGCTTCACAAGAGACTTAAGTCTCTGGACTGTCCATTTTCCAGTTGTGCCCTCAAACTCAACAGCATTACAACATCTACTCTCCAGTTCATTGGACTCACCCAGTTCAACTAACAAGATGATGATTGAGGGGAGACAGACTTGGCCCAGTGGTAAGGGCACCCATCTACCACATGGGAGGTCTGCGGTTCAAACCCCGGGCCTCCTGACCCATGTGGAGATGGCCCATGTGCAGTGCTGATGCACACAAGGAGTGCCGTGACATGCAGGGGTGTCCCCCGCATAGGAGAGCCCCATGTGCAAGGAGCGCACCCCTTAAGGAGAGCCACCCAGTGGAAAAGAAAGTGCAGCCTGCCCAGGAATGGCACCGCACACATGAGGAATTGACACAGCAAGATGACACAAAAAAAGAAACACAGATTCTGGTGCCACTGAAAACAGAAGTGGACAAAGAAGATGCAGCAAATAGACACAGAGAACAGACAACTGGGGTTGGGGGAAAGGGGAGAGAAATAAACAAACATAAATAAATCTTAAAAAAAAAAGATGACGATTGACAACAACTATCTCAAGGAACAGAGAGAGTCTGCAACTGCAAGGAAGATAGACCCATGGGATCTAAGCCCCCTCTCAACTAGAGGCAGAGTGGGTATCACCTTCCCAGAATCGTCAGGATTTGGAAATGAATGATGGACTAGAGTAGACTTACTTTTATTCTACTGTAGTCTTATTTTTATCCTAATAATGGAAGAACTCTTGTCATAGTCTTATTTTTATCCTAATAATGGAAGAATTCTTGTCATTAACATGGAGGCAGTGATCACTGGAGGTTCTGAAGTGAGGGAAGGGGAAAAATAGGTGTAATACAGGGGCATTATCAGGCCTGGGGAATTGTCCCGAATGACACCGCAATGACAGTTACAGGCCGTGGTATGGCCATTTATAACAATTTCCAAAAATGTGTGGGAGAGAGGGTTAACTACAATGTAAACTATAATCTAAGCTTAATGGCAATGCTCCAAGATGTGTTCATCAGTTGTGGCAAATGTAACACACTAATGAAAAATGGGGTGGGGGAGGAGGGGGTGAATGGGGACCTCATATTTTTTTAATGTAATATTTTCTTTAAAAAATGAATAAATAAAATAAAATTTAAAAAAAGATTGTTTCTACTATTGCATGGTACTAAGTATTTAAAGTGAAGAGATGTTATATTTGCATATAAAGCAAACTGAATCAATATTTTAACAAGTTTGTTTAGTTTTGAAAGTAATTGTAGGTTTTAAGAAGTTTGCTTGGGGACAGTTTCCAAAATTATTTTGGTAATTTATGTAAGATGTATAAGACAAAATGATTGGTTTTTAAGAAAGAGTAAAATGTGGGACAAAACATGAGTGAATACAGAAAGTGCAGAAGGTTTGTGGAAAAGGAATTTTTATGGTTAAAGTTGAGTAAGATTTGATGGGTCTCTCTATAACGTTTTAAAAGCTTTAATAGTATACTAATACAAAGTTAAATTTTGTTATTTCTCAAAGTTTCTGAAGTCATTAATCTGTTTTCATAAAAGTTTTTAAAGAGTTTTTCTCCTGAATAATCAGTACACAAAAAGTCTTTTTTATCAAAATAGCTTCTTGTAATTTAATCTTATCATTTCCTTTGTTTTCTAAGAAAAAGCAAGTGGTCTCACTTTTGGAGGAATGTAGTGTTCAAACCCACTTTCTTGAAGTCAAATCCTGAAAAGTATCTTTTTATTTCAAACTATTGAAGAAGATTTGTTCTTTTACCTTGAAAAAATAAAATAATAAAATAGTTAAAAAAAAAAAAAAGAAAAATGTTGATGTGGGAAAATATGGGAGGGCTAGGAGTGGGGGCATATGAGAATCTCCTATACTTTTTATGTAAAATTTATGTAATCTAAGTTTCTTTTAAAAAGTAAAAGAGTACATTTTTCTAAAAGTAAATAAATAAGAAAGGCTTTATCTGGATTTTATGTCCTCTCTCCCCAAGTCCCTAGGAAGGGAGTCTCCCACCCATAACTGGGTCCAGCGACCAGTTTTGAGCAGTTAACATTAGGGACAATCCTAATGATCTAGGATGAACTGAGAATCAGAGAGCAGCAGTAACACACAACCTTTAGCCACTAAATCTCTATGAAAGAGAAAGAAATTAAGCATCTGTGTAAACTACCATCAAAATCAGAAGTTGTATTAGTCAGGACTCTCTATGAAAATAGAATAAATAAGAAGTATCTGTCAAAAGTAAGAGATTTTATCAGTCTCTCACACAACTGTGGGGATGCACAAGTCCAGGTTCTGCAGGCAGGCTGCAACCAGGGGCTCCAATGAAAGTCCAATGAAGGTCCGTGATGAGCTCTGGGAGATGCTGCCTGCCCAAAGAGGAGCTGGGAAATTCTCTCTCACTTCCCCTTTTGAGGCATTCAACTGATTGGATAAAGCATCACTCATTGCTGATGACAATCTCCCTGACTGATGTAATTGTAATCAGCTATCTATGATTTACCACTGCAGCAAACTCAGTGGTGACTAAAGTCCATAAATGCCCTTGTATTACAGGTAGCCCAGTGCTTACTTGCCCAAACAACCGAGCACAATTACCTCGCCCAGTTAACACATTAGCCTAAACATCACAGATGTCTAGACATAAGCAAAAAATTATGAGCAATGCTAAGAAAATGGAACTCTCATGAAAGAATGAACTTGTATGTCCAAGAAGCACACTGGGCCTCAATCAAAATAAACCTGCATAGACCTGTTCCAAGAAACATACTACTCAGAATGTAAAACATTAAAGATAAAAAGAAAATTCTGAGAGCAGCAAGAGAGAAGCAAACCTTCACAGACAAGGGATGCCCAGTAAGACTTAACTGTGGATATCTCAGCAGAAACCATGGAGGTGAGAAGACAGTGGTATGATATAATTAGGATATTGAAAGAGAATACCTGCCAGCTGAGAATGCTTTATCCAGCAAAATTGTCTGTAGCAGTTTGATACAGATGTGAATTCGAAAAACAGATATTGGATTATGTTTGTAAACTGGTCTGCACCTGGGCATGATTACATTATGATTAGGGCTTTGATTGGGCCATATCAGTAAGGTATTGAGTACCTGCCCTTGGTAGGTGTGGACCTACAGATAAAAGGCATGGCAAAGGACAGAGTTGGAGCTTTTTGATGCTGGAGGTTTTTGATATTGAAGTTCTGACGTTGGAGTTTGATGCTGAAGTCTTCAGCTGGAGCCCAGGGAAGTAAACACACAGAGGAAAGGGAAGTAAGCCCTGGGAAGGGAGGAACCCTGAGCCCAAAGAGAAGCAAGCCATGGGAAGAGAAGAACCCTATGCTTGGAGAGAACCAAGACTCAGGAAGAGAGGAACCCAGGAAGCTTGAACCCTCACAAATGTAACCAGCCATCTTGCACCAACATGTGAAAATAGATTTTGGTGAGGGAAGTAACTTACAATTTTTGGCCTGGTATCTGCAGGTTCCTACCCCAAATAAATACCCCCTATGAGAGCCAACAGACTTCTGGTATTTTGCATTGGCACCCCTTTCACTGACTAATACATTGTCCTTCAAATATTGAAGTGAGTATAAAATATTCACAAACAGAAACTAAGAGAGTTGGTAAAAGAAAGAATCCACTTTGCAGCAAATATTAAAGGAAGCCTTAAAGATTGAAAGAAAAAGACAGGAGAGAAGGGCATGGAGGAGAGTAAAGAAGAAAGAATAGCAGAAAGGATATCCAAAAGAGTAAAAAGATAGATGTAAATATAATGTGACATATGAAAACCAAAGAATAAAATGGTGGAAATAAATAATGCATTTACAGTAATATCATTGAAGGTGAATGGATTAAATTCCCCAATCAAAATATACAGGCTGACCAAATGGATAAAAATACAAGAGCCATCCATATTCTGCTTACAAGAGACTCACCTTAGACCCAGAAATACAAACTGGCTGAAAGTGAAGGGTTCGAAGAAGATACACCACTCAAATTTTAACCAAAAAAGAGCAGGTGCAGCTACACTAATATCAGATAAAACAGACTTTAAATGCAAAAAAGTTACGAGATACAGAAGTCCACTATATATTACTACAAAGGACAATCCATCAGGAAGATAGAGCAGTCACAAATATCTATGCACCAAACCAGGTTGCCCAAAAATACATCGGAGAATCTGGTAAAGAGAAATGGACATCTTCATAATAATCATTGGAGACTTCAACACACCACTCACATCATTAGATAGAACAACTAGACAGAAGATGAGTAAGGAAACAGAGAACTTGAACAATAAGATAAACATGTTAGACCTAACAGACATATACAGAATGTTGCATCCAAACTCCGTGGGTTTTGCATTCTTCTCAAGAGCCCATGGATCATTTTCCAGGATAGACCACATGTTAGGGCCAATGCAGCTCTCAGTAAGTGTAAGAAGATTGAAATTATACAAAGCAACTTCTCTCTATCATAATGGAATGAAACTAGAAATCAATGATAGGCAGGAAATAGATAAATTCAGAAATGTGTGCAGGCTAAACACCACACCCCCAAATAATCAGTGGGTCAAAAAAAGAAATTGCAAGTGAAATCAGTAAATATTTTGAGACAAATGAAAATAAGAACACAAATACAAAACTTATGGGATCCAGCAAAGGGAATCTTGAGAGGGAAATTTATAACACTGAAACCTATATTTAAAAAGAAGAAAGAACTAAACTCAAAGATTTAACTGAATGACCAGATGTGGCTCAAGCGGTTGAACTCCAGGTTCCACATGGGAAGTCTTGGATTCAGTTCTCAGTGCCTCCTGAAAAAAAAACAAAACAAACAGAAAAACAAATAAAAAACCAACTCTGGGAAACTGATGTGGCTCAGTGCTTGTGCATCAGCTTCTGACATACAAGGTCATGGATTCAATCCCTGGCCCTCTGTACTTCAAAAAGAAAAAGAGAAGATTTAACTGAAAAACGGGGGAAGCTAGGAAAAGAAGAGCAAGCCCATTCCAAAGCAAGCAGAGAGAAAGAAATAATAAAGATTAGAGGAGAAATAAATTAAATTGAGGACAAAACAAAAAACAAAATCAACAAAATCAAAAGCTTAGGGAGCAGATGTGGCTCAAGCAGTTGAGTGCCTGCTTTGCACATGGGTGGTCCAAGTTTCCGTTCCCAGTACCTCCTCAAAACAAACAAAAAACAACAGGCAAACAAACAAAAAAACCAACCCAGGGGAGCTGATGTGGCTCAATGGTTGAGCTCCAGCTTCCCACATATGAGGTACTATGTTCTATCCTTAGTCCCAGTACCTTTTAAAGAAAACAAAAAACAAAAAAACAAAAACACAAAACAACAACATAAAAAAGTAAAAGCCACCAAAAGTTGGTTCTTAGAAAAGATCGATATAATTGACAATAATCCATTTAGACTGACAAAGAAAAAAGACAGAAGATGCAAATAAATACAATGCAAAATGAAAGGGGATGTTATGACTGACTCCACAGAAATAAAAAGGTTCAAAAGAGACCATTATGAGGAACTGTATGCCAACAAACTAGGCAACTTAGATGAAATGGACACATTCCTAGAAATGCACAAACAACCTACACTGGCACTACAAGAAATAAATGAACTTAAGCTAATCATATTTACATATGTACGTATATATGTATTTAAATTTATCCCCTTCCCTGATGTTTCTCTTTGCCTGCTCATTGTTTGCTTGCCTTCTCCAGGAGGCACCAGGAACCAAATCTGGGGTTTCCCACATGGGAGATGAATGCCCAAAGGCCTGAGCTACACCCACTTCCCATGGGCTGTGGTGTCTGCCAATCTGTGGCATCTGCTGGTTTAGAAGTCTGATCACTGCAGCAAGGTGCCACATCTAGTTCTTGCAGCTGCAGGTGTGGGTCCAGCTCTCATTGCAGCAGGTGTGGGCATCTAGCTCTTGTTCAGTGGGTGCAGGCATCTGCTTGTCTTTTTTAGGAGGTACCAGGACCCAAACCCAGGACCTCCCATGTGGTAGGGGGATGCTCAACTGGTTCAGCCACATCTGCTTCCCACCAATCACATTTAAAGAGATTGAATCAGTCATCAATAATATCCCAACAAGGAAAACTCTAGAGCCAGATGGCTTCATAGGTGAATTCTCCCAAGTAGTTCAAAAAGAATCAACACCAATCCTGTTCAAAGTTTTCCAAAACACTGAAGAGGAGGGAAAATTACCCAACACATCTTATGATGCCATCACCCTAATAGCAAAGCCACATAAACACACTATAAGAAAGGAAAATTACAAAACAATCACTCTAATGATCATAGTTGCAAAAATTATCAAGAAAATAGCTGTAAATCAAATCCAATAGTATATCAAAAGACATACAGCACGACCAAGTGGTATTTATTCCTGGAATGAGAGACTGGTTCAACATAAAAACAGTCAACATAATATACCACATTAACAAATTGAAGGAAAAACCCACATGAACATCTCAATCAATGCAGAAAGGGTATTTGACAAAATCCAGCTTCCTTTCTTTACAAAAAGACTTCAAAAGATAGGAATAGGAGGAAAATGCTTCAATATGATAAAAGGCATATATGAAAACAAACAGCCTTCATTGTACTCAATGGGAAAAGTTTGAAAGATCAGGAACAAGACAAGGATGCCCACTATTACCATTGTTATTGGACATTGTATTAGAAGTTCTAGGTAAAGCAGTGAGACAAGAAAAAAATTAAAGACTTATGTATTATTTTTGGAATTTATAACCATATCAAACTGTTACACTCCACACTCTGAATTCCAAAAATATATTACAATATTCAAATAAACCTTAAAACAGTAACAATGCAAGTAATAAATCATATCACAATCAATTTTAAGAAATACAATTTGTCTTGGGGCAAAGTCCTGTCTGCAATAGACCTCTGAAACTTACAAAACAATTTATCTGTTTCCAAAATACACATATAGACAGACAATGGATAAACATTTTCATTACAAGAAGGAGAAACTGGGGGTGAAACATGCCTCACGAGTCCTCCACATTTCATAAACCTGCAGGACATCCTCCATTCCATTTCAGTCTGAGAGTCATTCTTAAGATAATGGTTTCTTCTCCTTGGTGTCTTATGGGAATGCACCCTTTCCACAGGTTTGCCCAAAGGCCATTTTCTTGGTTCCTCCCATCAAGTATCTGGGTGTCGACCAAGCTCCAGAACTCTCCCTCCAAGAATGTTGGGGTGATTGTCACATCTTATCCAATCTTTGGGTTAGAGTCTTAACCTCCCTAGCACAGGGATGTGAAGACAACATTCTCCCTAACCTTTGGCACACAGGCTCAACCCTCTCAGAGCAATGAGTCGACCACCTGGTCTTCCCTAAACTTTGGGGGACAGGTACACCCCTTATAGATGTATGGGGTGCTGACCTTAATCGCCCTAATCCTTGGGGAATGTGCTCCACCCTAATCATAACTTAATCATGCCCAGGTAGAGATCAAATTACAAACATAATCCAATATGTATTTTTGGAATTCACAACCATATCAAATTGCTACAGCATCCAAATAGGAAAAGAATACGTAAAACTCTCACTCTTTGCAGATTTCATGATCCTATATTTAGAAAATTCTGAAAGGTCTATGAAAAACTACTTGAGCAAATAAATGAGTTCAGCAAAGTAGCAGGATACAAGACACTGCAAAAATTCTGTAAGGTTTTTGTACTCTAGCATTGAAAAATATGAAGGAAATTAGGGGAAAAAAATTCCATTTATGAAAGCAACAAAAAGATTCAACTATCTAGGAATCAATTTGTCCAAAGAAGTACAGAACCTATTTGGACAAAACGATAAAACAATGCTAAAAGAAAGCAATGAAGACCTAAACAAATGGCATTTTGTGTTCATGGATTGGAAGACTAAATATCGTGAAGATGTCAACCCTTCCCAAACTGATTCATAGATTCAGTGCAATGCAAATCAAAATTCCAACAGCCTATTTTTCTAAAATAGAAAAGGCAATTGTTAAATTCATTTGGAAAGGAAAGTTCGCCTGGATAGTAAAACCATGCTAAAAAAGAAGAGCAACATGGGAGGAATTTCATTGCCTGACCTTGAAACATATTACAAAGCTACAGTGGTCAAAACAGCACAGTACTTACTATGGACATAAAGATAGACCAATTAATCAGTAAAATAGAATTGAGAGTCCAGAAATAAACTTTCATGTTTACGTCAACTGATTTTTTTCTTAAGATTTATTTTATTTATCTCTCCCATTCCCCACCTCCCCCCACTGTGAGCTCTCTTGTGTCCATTCACTGTATGTTCTTCTATGTCCACTTGCATTCTCAGCATCACTACGAATCTGTCTCTTTATGTTGCGTCATCTTGCTGCGTCAGCTCTCTGTGTGCTGCGTCCACTCCTGGATGGGCTGTGTTCTTTTTCATGAGGGGAGCCCCACACACAAGGAGTGCACCCGGCATGGACAGTCACCCCATGCAAAAAACGTGCAGCCTGCGCTCATACACACGAAGAGCTGACGCAGCAAGATGGTGTAACTAAAAGAGACACTGACAAGAATACAAGCAGACACAGAAGAACACACAGAAAATGGACACGAAGAGCAGACAATGCGGGGGGGGTGGAGAAAGAAAGAAATATATATTTTTTAATTTAAATAAATAAATAAATAAGAAAGGCAGGACCATAAAATTTCTAGGAGGAAATATACAAAAACATCTTAAAGACCTTGTGGTATGTGGTGGTTTCTTGGACCTTATGCTGAAAACATATACAACAACAAGAACAAAAATAAATAAATGGGACCTCCCCATAATTAAACACTTTTGCATCAAATAGGACTTCATCAAAAGATTGAAATAGCAGCCAACTCAGTGGAAGAAACTATTTTGAAATCACTATCTGAGAAGTGTTTAATATCCATGATATATGAAGTGAAGTTACAACTCAACAATAAAAAGCCAAACGACCCAATTTAAAAATGGGCAAAAGATTTGAATAGACATTTGTGCAAAGAGGAAATACAAATGGCAAAAAAGCACGTAAAAAAATATTCAACATAACAAATGAATAGGGAATTGCAAATTAAAACTACAATGAGGGAAGCAGATTTGGCCCAATGTATAGGGCATCCACCTAACACATGGGAGATCCAAGATTCAATTCCAGGGCCTCCTGACCCATGTGATGAGCTGGCCCACTAGCAGCACTGATGCAAGCAAGGAGTGCCATGCCATGCAGAGGGGTCCCCGGTGTAGGGGAGCTCCACGTGCAAGGAAGGCACCCATAAGGAGAGCCGCCCAGTGCAAAAAAAGTGCAGCCTGCCCACAAATGGCACCGCACACATGGAGAGCTGATGCATCAAGATAATACAACAAAAAGAGACACAGATTCCGGGTACCACTGACAAGAATCCACATGGACACAGAACACACAGTGAATGGACACAGAGAGCAGACAACTGGGGAGGTGGGTGGGGAAGGGGAGAGAAATTTTTTAAAAAACTACAATGAGATATCATTTCAGAATGGCCACTATTAGAAAGACAGAAAATATAAGTGTTGGAGAGGATGTGGAGAGATGGAAACAGTTATTCACTATTGGTGAATGTGCAGAATGGTGTAGCCACTGTGGAGGACTGTTTGGCAATTCCTAAAAGAATTTGCTTAAAGATTTGCCACGTGACCCTGCAATATCACCACTGGATATATACCTAGAAGAACTGAAAGTAGTGATGCAAACAAACATCAGCACACCAATGTTCAAAGCAGTGTTATTCAAGATCGTGAAAAGATGGAAATGACCCAGGTGTACATCAACCAATGAATGGATCAACAAACTGTGGTGTATGCACATGATGGAATATTATGCAGCTATAAGAAGAAGAAATGTAGTCAAATAGCATATGACAACATGGGTGAACATCAAGGACATTAGGTTGAGTGAAGCAAGCCAGACACAAAAGGATAAATACTGTATAATTTCATTACTATGAACTACATATATTGTGTAACATATTTTAAGATCCCACATCAAAAGACAAATAGAAAGAAACTCATAGAGATGCAATTAGATTAGTGGTTAATTGGGGTTAGGGAAGACATATTAAGGGGTTGGAGTTTTTTCCTTGGAGTAATGAAATAAATCTAAAATTTTTTATGATGATGATTGCACAATATTGTAATTCTACTAAAAGACACTGATTATACACTTTAGATAGATCATATGGTATGTGAATATATCTCATTAAAACTGCTTAATAAATAAATAAATAATTGTTGAAGAACAGCCAGGAATTGCAGCTAGGTACAGGAAGAGAAACAGAGAGAGATTGAGAAGTGAAGAATTTGTTGGTTTGCTTTTTTTTAATTATTATTAAAATAATGAAAAAACTCTAATAATGATTGGAGTGGTGAATGCAGAAGAAAAAAAAAGAATACGGAAGGATTTTTACTTCAACATATGGGTGACTGACCTGCTGAGACCAGGTTTTATGTTGGATATTCCCTAGGAAACTTCTGAGTTCAGAAGGAAGGTAGTAAACCAGGGCAGGCCCCCGCTGGGCTTCTGTGCACCCACATCTCCCTGCACCCTGGGCTGGTGCACTGTTCTGGGCCTGCCAAGCTTCCAGGTGGCAGAGAGCTCCTGGACCAGCAAACTGTGGCTGTCTCCTAACTGTACAGACCAGGGGTTGGTGCCGTGGAAGTAGGAAGACTCTGGCTAAGCGGAGTGATGTGGAAAGTCACATGCAGGCTTTGTGCTGCACCAGGAGCTTTCTCCTGAGATCCTCCACGGGGCGGGGATAAAAGCCTGGGTCCAGGACTGCTGTGGCCCCGGGAGTCTGGGCTTGGGCTGGAGGGTCCCGGATTCTGCTCCTTCTGGGGTCCTTCCCCCTGAAGCTTCAGGGTCACTGCGCTGAGGAGTCCACTTCACCAGGCTCCGCGGAGACTGGCCCTGAACGCTCCCAACACCGTCTTAGAGATGAAGGCGCAGGGCAGGCAGGCGAGGGGCATATTTTCACCACCCAGCTGGACCGGTGCTTCCTGCGCTGTGGCCCGCCTGCCTGCAGGGGGCGCGCACCCGCCTTTTCTGAGGAAACGCCCTGGAAACGCCCCCACATTCCTGCGGGAGCGGAACAGCCGGGGCGGGAGGTGGAAGGACTCGTTCCCCCGGGACCGCTCGGCGGTGGGCGTGAGGAGAGAGCCCCTCTCCCCGCGTGGTGGCGCAGGGCTGCGTGGTGGTGCTTCGAGGGCTTTCTTCCCTAACGTGAGCGGAGGACTTCCGGTTCCTGCGCTGCCCGCGTTAGTTCATCGTCTCCTCTCAGGGGACGTTCAGGAGACGTGTTTGCCCAGAGCCCCCGCTCACTGAGGCTGCCAGCGCTGTGGGTTCAGGACTCTTGCTGGAGACAATCCTGAGGGAGCTTCAGAGAGGAAAGACGTCTACAGCCCTGAAAGGGGTAGGAAAGTATTGCAGCTTCCCGTGGAGAGGTCGGGGCGGCGGGCGTGGCCGAGCCCTGGGCTGAGGGGAAGGGGCGCTCCTCGTGCGCGGCGCCCTCGGTGGTCACAGAGGGGCGCACTGTTCCTGCACCGCTGACAGAGCTGAAGGAAATGTTGACAGACTTACACGTAGGGGCAGTGCAGCTCCCAGCATTACCTTTAAGTGTTAGTAACCCCAAATTCCAACATTTATAATAATTTTATATTTCCTACTTCAATTAAAGCAAACTTTTGAGTAAATTTTTTATTTAAGGTACCAGGGCCAGGGAGTGAACACGGGACCTTGTGTGTGGGAAGCTGGCAGTACACCACTGAGCCACTTTGGTTCCCCAGTGGTGGTTTTTTTGTTTGTTTTGTTTTAAGGAGGCACCGGAACCAAACTGGGACCTCACATGTGGGAAGCGGGTGCTCAACCCCTGGGCCCATATAAGTTCCCTAAGTTTATTAAATATTACTTTTAATTTATCTTGTTTTCCAGGACAAAACTGCCATGTTGTACAATTTCTCATGAAAAAGTGAGAGTTTTCTATTACGTTTAAGTTTAGCTTGCTGACATGTCCTTCTTTGCAGTGTGACTGTTATTATTTAAAAAATACATAGAGGTGATACTTGCGCAACATGAGACTGTAATAAATGTCCCGGGATTGTACACTTTAAATTGGTTCGTTGTTTGTTATGTGGATTTTACAAGATACTTTGCCTTCAAGTTGGAATAAGTTGCACTAAGTAAAATTTATGCATCAAGAGAAATCAGTTTTTGAAGTTCAAAACCCGATTGTGGTTTCAGTACCTACTATTGCATACTGCCAAAAAGTACTTAAATTGAAATATGTCCAGGACTTAAGTTATCAATTTAAGAGCTATGTCAGAAACTGTTGTTTTGTAAGTCATGTATTGAGTGAAGGTAAATTTCTCCTGTAGAAAATACAAGATCTGACTTTAATTTTGTATATTTCCATGGAAAGGTGAAATCAGTATGTCTACTTTCTCATTTTGTACATGCCTATCTTTTGTAGGCGTGTATCTGAAACAATATTTCTGGCTTTTTAATTGCCAAACAGTGTATTCATGTGGTAGAGCAATATACAGACAACTAATAGAAATTTGAAAATCTCAATATATTCCATTTCCTAAATTAAGAAATTACTGTTGTTGCTTGGAAAATATACTTCACTTTTCATCTCAAATTTACTTGAAATGCACACAGATAATTCTGTTACTTCTTGAATAGATAGGTTTCACACAGTTTTCAATTAATGTTGAAAAAGATACTTGGTAATTTAAATCACAATTAATGACTGACTTTATTTATTCAGTCATTCAGTAATATAGGTGACTTACAGACCTATGCAAGGAATGATCTGATAATAATTTGCTGTGTAATTCTACCCTGTGGTAAAACTTAAGCCAGGAATCTGATATATGTCTTGTTCAGTTGTGGTACATTTCCATGTGATTTGACCAATAATAAAATATTAACACAATGTCAGGATGTTTTCCATTTTCTTTTTTTTTTTTTTTTTTTTTTGTTTCCCCACCTTTTTTTTTTACAAATCAATTTTATTATTACATATTAATAAAGCATACAATTCATCCAAACTATACAATCAATGGTATTTGGTATAATCACATAGGTGTGCATTTATCACTTCAATCATTATGAGACCATTTTCTTTATGTCAATAATAATAATAATAAAAAACAACAGAAAAAGAAACTGTAAACAAGAAAACTCTTAAGTTCTCCATATCTCTATGTTTCCTCTGCTGTACATAATGCTATTTCTGGCTATTCTTGCTTATTTATTTAATTATTTAATTAGTAGTTTTATTTTTTTTTTTTTAATTTTTTTATTTTTTATTGACTTTGTAATATTACATTAAAAATATATATGTGAGGTCCCATTCAACCCCAGCTAATGATTTCGGGGGTGAGAGCCTTAGGAGAAAAGTACAAATGGCCTTTAACACCAATGCCAGTATATGGTTACAACTAAGGATATTACTAATTCTTGTGCTACTTAATCACTTTTCTTTCGAACATAAATCAAAGCCATTAACTTGAACTTGAGATATATACACAATACATATACAATCTTATGAAAAATATTTCTCATAAGAATCATTACACTTTTAAAATATTGGAAACTGAGTATTCTGATTTGTATTTTGATGTAGAACAAGAAGAGAACATGCAATTAGGGAGGTTTTACTGATAGTAAAGTTCTTCAAGTTAATGGTCTTCCTTTCTCTTTATACTTAGCACAGACTACCCAGTGTCCTGAGAGGATTTATTGTGAAGGATGTTGAATATATCCGAATTCCCTATGTTCTGTACATGAGCTTACTGTAAACTAAAACTTCTTTAAAGACAAAATGAAAAAAAAAAGACACTGGGTAATAAATAGAAGAAAATGTCACTGTATATACAAGATAACAGACCTTACAGTGATGAAAGACATAATGTCAATAAAAATTTTTTACATTGGAAGAAGCTAAATCATTGATGTGGAGACAATGGCCACTGGAGGTTCTGAAGTCAGGGAGGAGGACAAAGAAGTGTAATATGGGGGCATTTTCAGGAATTGTCCTGAGTGATATTACAATGACAGATATGAACCAATATATATATGGCCATAATCTACAGAATTGAGTGAGATGGAGAGTAAACTGTAATCCATGCTTAGTGGCAATGCCCCAAAATGTGTTTATCAATTGCAGTGAATGTACCACACTAATGAAAAAAGTTATTGTGGGGAAGTCTGGGAGCTGTGGGGAGTGGTGCATAGGGGAATCCCTTATATTTTTTATCTAACATCAGATATAATCTAAGTATCTTTTTAAAATAAATAAAAAGTAGATATTTTAAAAAAAAAGGCAGTGGGGAATAAAATGCACCCCCCAAAAATCACACTAAGTTCATTAAAAATTTTTCTAATTTTTTATGTTTTTAATTATTTTTTATTATTCCAAATTTTTTTAAGTTTTTGTATTTTTAATTTTTCAAACCATCATTTCATTTCCTTAGCAACTGTATTTGCTTATTTTCTTAGCTTCATTACTGAAGAAGTTTTGGATCACAGAAGGATTAAAACTGTATCAGGGAGGATCACTGGTATGGGGAGTCGGTGACAGGGGATGTATAGAAGTTGGTTCACCTGGGGCACACCTTCATAAAGGCACATAAATTTGTTCAAGTGTTCTTGGGCATTGTCACAGTGGGTGGAGATTTACACAATAACTGAAAGAATATTCCCATCCTGGGAAGCTCTGCCACATTCTCTAATATGATAGCAAGAATCCCCCAAATACAGGGGCAGTGACTGGTGAAGGAGGAAGGAATATTGATGGGCCCTTTATATTGATGGATAACTTATGAACCTTTAATTTTGAAATTGAAACTTAGCCTAGTATTATACGGTGCCTAAGAGTTACCTCCTGAGAGCCTCCTTGTTCTTAAATGTGGCCTCTCTCTAAGTGGAACTCAGCATATAAATGTTTTCCCCACAGCATGGGACATGACTCCTGGAGATGAGCTTCCCTGGCACCAAGGGATTACTACCAGGCACCAACTAGTAAGGCAACTGGAAAAAGACATGGACTGAAAGGGCAAAAGTGTAAAGACAAATGAGTTTATATGGCTAAGAGACTTCAATTTGAGTCAGGGTGTCATTCCAGAGGTTGTGCTTATGCACACCTCAGCAGGATCTCATTGACTGCCAAATAGTGGAGGCAACCAGACACTACAGGTAGGGCAGACAGCTCAGGAGTTTGGTGCCCTGCCAGTGGGCCCTACCTGGGAACTTATGCCCTGAAGTGTGACAGAGTTGGACTCAGTTTTGGTTTCCTTACCCATGGCCCTTCTGCCCCTTCTATTTGACCCTATATTTAGTGCTAGAGTTGATGGTATATGTCGAAGAGCCTTAAATCTTTGGCAATGGAAGTACTTTTATCATTGGTGTGGAAGCAATGGCCACTGGAGGTTCTGAGGGGAGTGAGAGGGAAAACTAGGTGTAATATGGGGACATTTAAAGACCTTGGGAATTGTCCTTAATGATACTGCAATGACAGATATAAGCCATTATATATCTTGTCAAACTTACAAAATTGTGCAGGAGTGTAAGCTACAATGTAAACTATAATCCATTCTTAGTGACAATGCTCCAAAATGTGTTCATCAGTTATATCAGATGTACTACACTAATGAAGGATGTCAATGTGGACAAATGTGGGAGGGGTTGGGAGAAGGGCATATGGGAATCCCTTATATTTTATATGTAACATTTATGTAATCCAAGTATCTTTTTAAAAAATTAAAAACTGTATTTTAAAAAACCTAAAGGGTATTTGTTTAGAAAGATGTCTTTGCCACAAATGTCACCCAAAGTCAATATTGGTGCTAGCCACATCCAATTCATGGGGTAAGTAAGTCAAGGCCCACACCCTTTACTTCTTGAGACTGTATTACTGCCCCCTTCTTAAAAAGCAGCCCACTTGGGAGATTTTCTCATTTCCATATATAACCCTTCCTGATTAGCACATACATTGGTTTTTAATATCTGAGCTAAATGAGGAATGAAGGGTTTCCATTACCTCAACAACCACAAAAAGACCATTAATTGTTTTGGTTTGTGGTGTGGGAAAACATTGTACTTTAACAATACTTAAGAGTTTACTTGCAGCAGGGACCATGCAAATTTGTCCCAATTGTTTGCCCATTCCAGGCTCTTAAGATAAGATACCATTGTTTCTGAGGCTTCTTTTAATTCTGAAAAAGAATTACTAGTTAAAATAATATCATCAGTATAATGAAATAGGGTTACAGCCACAACTTTCTTCTGCACAGCTGGATCCTTTGCCACCAGGCCAGGACAGATGGTGTGGGCTATGCACATGGCCTTGGTGATGTAGTGCAAGATCCACCACTGGTCCCCCACATGAAGGTGAATGCAAGCTGGCTTGACTTGCCTAAGGAGATAGTAAAGAAAGCCTTAGATCTAAAGCAAAGTGATAGTGACATAACTGATATTTTCCAGCAAAGCAACAATATTTGGAGCTTCTGTATACAGCAGTGATGTTACTTTAATTTATGATAACCTAGTGTTATGTGTCATTCTTGGCAACCCCCAATGTCCATTCTCTACAGCCAAAGAACTGCTTCTTCAGTGGAGGTGGGGCAAATCAGATGAATACAAGCCCAAGCGTCTGACTTTGATGACAAGGTGGAGAGGTGGATTCTGTGACACAAACCATTTTTTAAAATAATTAAAACCATGATTAACAACATTATGCCTTTATTTAGTATTTTGCAGAATGCATTGTTTAATTTGGGGAAATTTTATACAATCTTTAAATATTCATATGAACATTTTATCAAACAACTTTGGTTAACAGAATAACAATTTCTAAACACTTTTCATTCAGCCATTTAAAGTCACTGTATCTTCTAACAGTAGATTCCTTTAGCTTGAAAATAGGAAGATTTGTCTTGACTCTGATTTTGTAGGTGGTGAAGCAGCCCCGGCCGACCCCCACCGACTGCTGGTCGTTCACATGGATCTCTATGAAGTTGCTCCGCGGCCCGTAGGCATCATTCAGGTTCTGTGGCTTGGTGATCAGCCGCCGCGTCTCGTCTCCGCCATTTCGCTGTTGCAGCTGCCGTGGCTTCCGCGGACTCTCTCCACCTGTGACAATTTCTAAACACTTTTCATTCAACTTGTAGCATATCAAATGGTCTTAACTATTTTATTACTTTACTTTTTGCTTTTACACCTTTACCATGATTACATTAATTAACTGACTGGTATTTTATTTTAGCAGTACAGGAAAAACTACTTTCTTCATTATTTTATGAAAACCTAAAATTCCCAGTGGAATCAAGATTATCTTCTTCCTACCACCACTTTCACATGCAGATTGAAATGGTCTCTGACAGGTTTTCCTGTTATGAAGTTACTTTTTTTATAAATACCAATTCACTTTCTATTTAATAACAGCTTCCTGGATATGTCCATTTAAACAATGCTTTTATAAATGTCTTATAACAATCCATGATCACATAGACTGGTTACTTCATCTCAAGACAAATTTCACCTTCACAGAACACATTCCCTTAGTCCTACCTCCTACATTGTCTTCTACAATTTGTCATATGCATTCAAAATTTGTCTTACATACTTCCATCCTGATTTTATGAAAATCAGCCATCTTATGTTAGGACAAAACACACTCCCTTAAGTAAACATCAAATTTTAGTCAGCACTTCCACAAACCTTTACTTCTTTCTATATCCATTTAAGTCATATCCCTCATTCTGTTCTGTGAAGCAAACATATCCATTTCAATTTAGGCAAACCCAATTTTTTAAAAAGAGAGTTACAATAATTTTATTAGTCAAAACTTAAAATTTTCATCATTTCAAAATTTAACATATATAATGTTCATTTATCTTATTAGTATCCATACTTAATTTTCAATATAAGCACTTAGTAATTTTTTGGTCATTTGAATAGCACTCTTTTTAAGAATCGTCATTTGTTAATTGAATATTACCATCTTGATGAATCAAAATATGCACTGAACAGAGAAATGCAAAAAGATTTAAAACACACCAGCAAAAACACCAGCAAAAAGCTCACTAATTTGACTCATTATTCTTACTCCTTTGCTATGTCTGTTACCAAGCTCTCTGTGATTTCACATAGTTGCTTTTAAGATCTCTTCTGGAATGCATGTTGCCTGTAGCATGCAAGCTCATTCCTGGAAATACTTTTATTAGTAATGAGCAACCAGTTAGGAATACTCATGCAGTATAACTATACTTAAGCACTAATACAGCAGTTTAGACTGACAGATATTTAACACATATATTCTGGGTTACTCTTCAGTAGTACAGTTTTGACAGATTTGTAATTCAGGAGTAAGCTATTGATTTAAAACTGAAAGCTCTTTTTAACACCTTGATAAAAATTCTGATCAAAATAAAATGTGACTAAAATTAAAATATTGTTAACGTTTTAACTTTCTTTCAGTTTGTAATATATTTTAATTGCAGGCTTACAAAAGCTGCTAACATTTTTTATTTACCTATTTCTTTAGGGTTTCCTAGTTCAAAAGTTACTAAACTTTGACAGCACTCATTTTGTCAATGTGGCTCTCCTGGCCCAATTAGAATTATTGTGGAAACAAAACAGAGAACATTAATGTTGCTATTTTTTCCTACTTTTCAAGCAGTTTAATTCTGTCAGCCCTCACTAACCCACAGACACAACATTCAGGTGGCAGGGAGTTTGCAGAGTTGCTGTAGGAATGTTTTCCTTTTGTTAGTTAACTCCTTAGCAGAACGTTTTCTTACAAGCATGTTTCAGTGAAAAGCGCTTTCTTTTGCACTTCTACTTGTGTGATATTTTGTGTCTGTGATTTAGCCTTCCCTTGCACAAGTGGTTTAGCATGATTTAAAGGTTCTTCTATAGTTTCTACATATGAATCAATATCTCCTTCTTACCTGGTTGCTCAGAGAGACCTGTCACTAAGGCAGAGGTGAAAGTCTGCAAATTCCTTTCTAGTTGTAATTCTTCTTTCCTCTAGCCTGAGCATAGATTGACCGTTGTTTGCACCTCTTCTTGTGATTCCTCTGATTTCTTAAATTCTCCTTTTGATTGCATTATCAGTTGGAGATTTCATTCCAACTTTTAAGTCCTCCTCCAGTCACCTTGCCTTTGCTTCAGCTGCTGCTTGTTAGTAGTATCACACCAGGCAAGGAGGAAGGGCCATGCAGTGGCTGCAGCCACTGCACATTGCTCATTTTTCTTAATAAAAGTTCCCTCTACTCTCTTCTCTAACTGCACTAACCCAGCAGGAGTGTATGGGGCATCCCCCAGCTCCCTCCTAGGCCCTCAAGTGTTTATCAGCTGGGCAAGCTCATAACACATAGATGTGTATGGCTAACCCAGGATTTCCCCCACAAATTCCCTGTGTACTTCAGGGTCTACTCTACAGTATCTGGTATGGCTGACATGCTTTCACCTGCCTTATCCCCAATGGGTTTCTCTGGAATATCCTGCCAACTATGCCAATTGTAATGCAGGAAGTTTGAGCCCAGGAAGGCTGACAGAATCCTTTGATATTCCAAAGAAACCACATGGGGAGCTCAGCAGCACTCACACTATTTACTCACATGTCCCAATATTGGTGATCAGGCAGCAACCATGCTGTACAATAGAGAAACAAAGATTATATAGGGCTAGACAGCACAAAGAGGGCCTCTAGCTAATGCACAGAGTAACTCAAGGGTGCAGGTAGCTTAGTAAGTAATTAACAGTGAGTGCATACATATGAGGGTAATTGTGTGGGTTCCCAGAACAGTGAGGGTCAGCACATAGGAAGGTTAATGATTACAAGGACTAGGATCCTGTATGTGCTGTAGCAGAAAATTCCAGGATGGATTGCAGGTGAGTTCCACCCCCATACTTTCTAACAATCTACAGAAATAACTAGTGGGAGGGAGAGGTGGGTATTTCATGCCCCTACATTGAGATTAGTGCATAGCCATATTTGAGGGCTGTTATTTCGGTCTACTACCCACCAAACTAAAAGCTCATACACATATTCTATTATTTTTAAAATGGAATATTCTTTGAACTCCAGACATATGGAAGTGAAAATAGATATATTGATCAGAATCATTCTGAATGGAAAACTTAATGCCTCAAATGAGCTTAGGTGACATATTTCTAGTTTTTATAATACTTTATGTCTGTTTTCTAAATTTTTGGCTAAATTTTTTATAATCTTTTAACACTAACTGCTACAGTTGGTCAAGTATCACTTCATATGCAATCTTAATGACAAATAGCTTACTAAATTTTAATATAGTTTTTTTCCAAAGATTTATTTACCCCCTTCTTCTCCTCCTGACCTTCTGTTTTTGCTGTCTGTGTTGTCTTCTCTTCTCATTTTCTGTCCTCTAGGATTCATCAGGATTTGATCCTGGAGACTGCCAATGGGGAGAGAGTTTCCCTGTCAATTGCACCACCTCAGTTCCTGGTCTCTGCTGCACTTCACCTTGAGTCTCCCCTTTGTCTCTCTTTTGATGCATCATCATTTTGCTGTGTGACTCACTTGCGCAGTCACTGACTCACCACATGGGCACTCATGTGGTCATGGGCTCACCACAGGGGCACACTTTCTCTTCTTTTTCACCAGGAGGCTCCAGAGATCCTCCAGTATGGTAGGTGGATGTTCTATTACTTGAGGCACATCCACTTCCCAAATCTTAATACATTGTTGGGAAGCATAATGACATTTTATGAATCTTTTTTATGGCAAAATAAGGTTCAATGAAAGCAATGACAATACTTAAGTGCAGATGTACTAAAAATGAATGTCAACTCTTATCCAATGAGGAGATGCATTAGTGGAAACATCATTTGATTTTATGCTATATGTGCAAATCTCTCTTCATCAATACAAAGAGAATTATATCCTATAATTTCTGAATGTTCCATTTATATTTAGTTGGTTTCTCTTCTCTGTCCTGGACTCAGCTCCCCTATCTTGTCCTCCTCCTATCATGAACCTTTCCTCAGTTCTTGTGCACTGTGTGCCCCAGTTAGTCATGGCCCCTCACAGCTCCCACCATGCTGGCCCTGTCAGCTCTTCCCCAAAACTTACATCAGTTCACTCCAGGCACCTTGCTTTGTCCCATCAGTCACCTCATTTTCTACTCCTTCCCAGGCAGGCTTACCCCAATCCCTCTCTTTATGAAATCCCTCTTTCCGGCCTCTCACCTTAGACCTCAGACCCATCCCGCAAGGATCCCTCAGCCTGGCCTGCATTCCTTAGTTTATGTCCTTTATTCAGCTCCCACCTCCCTTCCCTGATCCTGGCCAGGACCCTGCTCCTCCCCTGCCTCGGTTTACCCTTGTAGGCTCCCTCCTCTGTGGATTGACCCCACCACTAGAGCCCCATTCACTACTCTTCAGCTCCCCATGGCTCTTTTAATTGCCCCATCCTCCTAGGCCCTCTAACTTTTCTGATTCTGCCTCACCCAGTTCATCTGCCCCTCAGCCACTGATCTCTTCCAGCTCCACCTTTGAACCCTGCCCACCACAAATATGCAGAGAGGCCTCATATCCTCACCAGAATTCTCTTCTCCTTCTCTCTTGCCCCTCTCCCCAAACTGGCCCCAAGTCCCATGCTTCAGGTCACCACAGCTCTCCTTTCTCACGGGTCATGCCACTTTCTATGAAGACCCTTAGACCTCTCACCTTCCTGAAATGCTGTGACCTGCCCCCAGCTCCATGCCTCCATGTTCCACACACTGCTGTTCCCCTCATTTACCCTGAAATCCATATTCTTCCCATCAGCTGTGTCAGTTTACCTGATGGTCTACATGGGTCTAATCACATAGCCTGATGCCTTGTCTCTCTGGACATGCCTCTGCCTTTTCCCACCCTTCAGTTCCCCATCATTTTCCCAGTGCTCCCTTCCCTAGCTATGTGCCTTCTAGTCACTACCTGTCCCAGTCCCCAGGGAAGCCACTCCCAGACCCTCTTCTCACTGTCTCCCCTGCCTTCTCCCCTGGCTCCTTTCAGTTCCAAAGGCACTCAAACCCCTGCCCTCTGTTCACTGTTTCTGCCCTCTTCTTTCTCCTCCCTCATCTTGAATCAGTTTCCCTCTGCTAGCTGCCCCAGTGTATCTGCTTGGCCTAGTTATCCTTATCTCATCCATCTCCTTCTACCTGTCTGCCTACCCTTTCCTCAAGGGGCCTAGACCCCATTATGGAGATACTTAGTCTCAGGGTTCCCTGCCCTTTCTCCACATTCTGCCTCTAAGATGGGTTTAGAGAGGGCAGAAGTTCACCCTGTGACCTCCACACACCCTATTCTAAGCTGGTCATGAAGGATGCTCCAAACAAGTTCCTTGCAGAGGCCCACATCTTAGGTCCCATGTTAGGCCTTTGGGGATAACCAAAGATGTAGAGGAAAAAAATTAACAAGAGAGTTGGGCAGAACTTACATTTGTTATGACTGCAGACAGGATTCAAGGTTAGTGTAAAGCAACTCAGACCTGACTCCCCATGTGGTAGTTTTATTCTTCTTTAAATACCTGTTACTACTTAATATTTGCTTTGATTATGCATTAGCTTTTATGCATCTGGATGAACATACATAGCTAGTTATATAATTGTATGATTAGTATGGTCAGGAAATCATGCTTGCATGATCAAAAATGGGGCGGATAACTCCACCCCCAGGTGGGAATTTTATTATGTTAATTAAGCAAGTTGGAGTGAGGACAGCCAGGGGTTTCTTCTGTGCAGGTCTAACCAACTGGTTGAAGCTGGTTTTTCATACTGCATTGCTTCAACAGGATATTCTGGACCACAAGAAATGGAATTTGGGACCAAGAGAGGGTTGCATCTCATTACCTTCTAATTTACATATAATTCTTTCCTTTCTCTCCTAGCAACAGGAAGAGAAACAAGTTACTTTCAGATATTTGGTCATCCTACATCCATCAACATCAGACCACTGTCCTCATTATCATAACCAGGCCTCTACCAAAATGTTATCAGACCCTCATAATCTCTTCAGTTTAAGCAAAGGCTTTGAATCTCCTGTTTCCTGCTCCAGCTGTTCTGTAATAAAGCTCTTTCTTTGAAATCTGGTGTCACAGGATACATTTTTTTGTGCACCTTGGGCTGTGAGCCCATTTTGGCAACAGCAATAGGACAAAGAGCTCTCAGGCAATCCCAATCCTGTGGACAGGGAAGAAACAAATCCTGGGCACTGTACCTGAGAACTGCTGAGCCTGATGTTCCCAAAGCACAAAGAGGCCATGGCTCCCATGACCTCCAGGTGGAACAGTTAGTTGTGTGTTCAAATCCTGTGTGATGGAAGTCGTTCTTATCTCTGATTTCTAGGTTTGGATTTTTTCCTGATTTCAATTTAGCTCAAGTCAACAATAGACTTTAAACTGGAAGCCTTTTAGGGCAAGTGCAACCTTGACAAGTATATGGACAGAAAGGAAAGGTACAATTTTAGGATATAATGCAACCATAAAATTTTCTTCAATCTAAGATTTTTTAAAATCTGAGAAGATTTGCATTCTACCTGTGTTCAAAACTGAGGAAATTCACAGGTAGTAGATTTTCTGTTTCATATACAGGGTTTGGGGATTCTAGACACAATAGGCACAAAGATGTCAAGATTGTAAGATAATTTGGCAACTGCATCCATCAGTGTTGCTCTGATATCACATCTAGAGAGTGTGTGCCCCACCTACCTGCTTACAGTAGGATCATTTTCCTTCCAAAGTAAATAAATGACAATGTCTCTTTCTGACCTGAATGATTGTTTTGCTTTGAGGACTATGTTGGCACATCAGCCAATAAAATATTTCATATTATGTGATAAAATCTGCATTTCTTAAAAAGATTAAAGGTAAAAGTAGTATAATATGGCATGCATCGTTAAGTAGTGTAATTTTTTTAAGATTTATTTTTTATTTATTTCTCTCCCCTTCCCCACCACCTGAAGTGTCTGCTTTCTGTGTCCACTCACTGTGTGTTCTGCTGTGTCCACTTGTATTTTTGTCAGTGGTACCAGGAGTCTGTGTCTGTGTTTTTGGTTGCATTATCTTTTTGCATCAGCTCTCTGGTTGTGTCGTGCCACTGCTGGGCAGGTTGCACTTTTTTCATGCAGGGGAGCTCTCCTTACAGGGTGCACTCTTTGCGCATGTGGCTCCCCTACATGGGAGAAACCCCTGCTTCACACAGCATTCCTTGTGTGCATTAGCACTGCATGTGGGTCAGCTCACCACATGGGTCAGGAGGCCCTGGCTTTGAACCATGGACCTCCCATGTGGTAGGCAGATGCTATATCCATTGAGCCAAATCCACTTCCCAAAATAATATAATCTTGATTGAAATTATTTTCAAAATCAACAGAAAACCTCATTACAGTTCACCTCATAGGTCATCTATATTTTATTTAAGAGAAATGAGCACTAGGATATGCCCAGAAATATACAATTTCTGACTTCCATTTATCCCCTACATTCAAATCTCAGAGTTTGATTCTCCCATACTATTGAGCATTTATTTCTCAAAATTGCAGTGTTTTGTTCCTTACTAAAAATTCCTATCAGCTTCACATTAGACATGGTTACTAAAAGATAATAAAGAGGAGGGAAAAACAGTGGGAGAACTATATTTGCTTCTGGGATACATGTAACAATGATAAGAAATGCTCAGGTAGAAATAAATGTTGGAAATCTTGATTTTTATATGCTTCTTAGGGACATACATTTACTTTAAACTCTTATTAAGCAATTTCTCTCTTTCAGCAACTAGACAGATGAGGCAATATAGACATTATTCTTAGATTCTTATTCTTAGATTCTCTATTCTTAATTTATAGAGAAGTGGACAAAACAGTCTTCACCCTGCTATTATAAAGCTTAAAATTTAGTACAAGAAAATTACATCAAATATGTACACTGAAAAATTCACATATGTGATGTTAAGGAAAATCATTGTGTGGAAGTGTTTTTTTGAAGTTTTAATATTTATGCCTTAAAGCCTTAAAGAATGAGAACCATATAGCAGTCAGAAGAAGGGAGATGAAAAATGCTCTGGTCAAAGTTGATTAAACATGGGAAGAGGCCTTGGGAACATGGCTGACGGATTAGACAGATAAGGTTCACCTCTCACTAAAAGGAGAAAGAGCCAGAGGCTAACTTGGGGACCTGCTTTGGGGTATAGACTAGGAAACTGCTTCACAACAGCCAGGAGAGTGAGGGACAGAGATGAAGAAGCTCAAACAACCAGATGCAAGTTATTAAACCACCTAGCTGCTGAGAAGGGCTTCCGTCCCCAACCCCAGAGATATTAAGTGAGGATAAAACTCCTAGAGAACTTTATATAACTTACCAGAGAGCAGACATGTTCCACCCTGCCAGCTCCTTTGGATGTATGGAGAAGAGGAAGGTGCTCTGAGTCATCTAGGAGGGAACTGGACAGGAAGGGAAGCCAGGGGGAGACGGTGGGTTGCTTGCCCCAGTGGCTGGAAGCAGCACATGTATCCTGCCCTCAGTGAGGAAAGACTATTGGAGCTCTGGGCTCCCTAATCCAAATGGAGTGTAGTAGCAGATTCCCTGGAAGGAAGAGGAATCTGGGAGGGTGGAGAATTTTTTTTGTGGTAAATTTAGCCAGCTGGGCCCCTCTAGAACATGGGAAGGGACCATGACTCAACAGGGAGAGGGGAGGATCTCCTCAGGCAGGTTCTCATGCCCAGCTGCCCAGGTAAAGAGAGGAATTACTTCAGAGAGGAGGCAGAGACAGGCAGCTGATCAGCAGGGAGATTGCAGGGAATCTGACCTGCTCAAGGGAAGATGAGTGGACAGCCTTCTGAAAGGCTAACTAACCTAAGGATACAGATTACCTCGGTGGAAGAATTCCTGCCTAGCATATACAAGGTCCCTGGTTAGAGCCCCAGTCTTTAAGAAGTGATCCACTGAGTTATCAAGCATCCAGCTGCAACTTTTTGACAGGGAACATATAGATATTCTGTTTGTATTAGCTATTCTTGGATCTCTCTCTTTATTGAAGGTTCCTTTTAAAATTCTTTCCTTATTTTACTCCATAAAAGCCTGTTCAAAACCTGCAGAGGGCAGGCTGCAGGGTGATTGAACATCAGCAGCATGAGGAGATCCTTAAGAGCCTAAGACACAAGGCTGCTTTTCAATGTTTATTTTTGTTTTTCTATCTTTTCCTTCTTCCTCCTCTCTAAAAATGAATCACTTCTCTCTTTTTTCTTGTTTGTTGTGTTTCCTTTCCTTCATCTCTGTTTTTTCTTCATTTACCATTTTTTCTCTACCTACCCTATTTCCTTACTCTCCATCTTTATTCCACCTTTTTTCTTTGGTCTCTAATTTTTATTGTTTACATTTCTATCTCCTTTTCTGCTTTCTTTCTTTTTTACATATTTCTTTCTTTTCTTTCCCCTTCTTCTCACCATTCCAGCCTTTTAATTTATTCTATATATTTTTTATCTATTCTGTTTCTTGTTTCAGTGCTTCTATTCTACTACCTCATATTATTCCTCTGTCCTTCTTACTCAAGTTAATCTTTCAATTTCCTAGGTCTGGTACAGTTCCTCTCCCACATTTTACTATTATTATTTTTTTTTAAAGATTTATTTGTTTAATTCCCCCCCACCCCAGTTGTCTGTTCTCTGTGTCTATTTGCTGCATCTTGTTTCTTTGTCCACTTCTGTTGTCGTCAGTGGCACAGGAAGTGTGTGCAGCACCATTCCTGGGCAGGCTGCACTTTCTTTCACACTGGGCGGCTCTCCTTACAGGGTGCACTCCTTGCACATGGGGCTCCCCTACATGGGGACACCCCTGCATGGCAAGGCACTCCTTGTGCGCATCAGCACTGTGCATGGGCCAGCTCCACATGGGTCAAGGAGGCCTGGGGTTTGAACAGCAGACCTCCCATGTGGTAGACGGACACCGTAACCACAGGGCCAAGTCCATTTCCCACTATTATTATTACTATTATTCTTTTTATGTTCCTCTTTCCTTTTCTCTGGCCCAATTTTTTTTTCAAGGGAACACAGACAACAATAAGGAACTAGAATAAAAGGATTGTAGTGTCAAAGTGAAATCTCACCATGAACAGAAAAGCAATAATAAAATAAAACCATAGACTAGAGAAGCTAATCAACTGAATAAACCCACAAAGACAAACAGATACCTAAACACCAACAAAAAGTTAGAGGCCATATTAAGAAACATGAAGACATGGTTCAGTTCAATGAAGAAACTAAAAACTAGGAGGAGATGCAGAACATGGAACAACTAATCAGAGATGTCCAAACACCTAACATGAATCAACTTAATGAACTGAAGGAAGAGATTAAGGGTATTAAGAAGATGCTGGGAGAACATACTGAAGAAATTGTAAACATACAAAAAAATGATATACAGATATGATGGTGATGGATGGCACAGTCCAAGAAATAAAAAATACATGGGAAGCATACAACAGCAGATTTGAACAGACAGAGGAATCAGTGATGTGGAAGCCAGTACATCACAAATCAATCAGATAGTAGGACAGATGGATAAAAAGAATAGAAAAAAATCCAGCAGGGATGTATAAATTTGAATGAAAATATGGAATGCACAAACATACACATAATAATCATTCCAGGGGGAAAAGAAAAGGGAAAGGGAGCAGAAGGAGTGTTGAAAGAAATAATGGCTGAAAACTTCCCTACCCTACTGAGGGAAATGGGGGTACCTGTCCAGGAAGTGCAACACACCTCAAAAAGAATAAATCCTAACAGAACAACTCAAAGACATATACTAGTCAAACTGTTCAATGCTCAAGACAAAGAAAGAATACTGAAAGCAGCAACAGAAAGAGAACCATCACATAAAAGGGAAGCTTGATAGGATTAAGGGATGATTTCACATCTGAAAGTGTAGAGGCAAGAAGGCCATGGTATGACAGGGTTACAGAGCTAAAACACAGAAAACTTCCAGCCAAGACTTCTTGGCAAAAAAATTCTAGGCAAAAATTCCAGCAAAGCTGGAATTCAAAAATTAGGGAGACTCAACATTGTTGCAAGTATCTGTGAATCTGGTCCTTCAAGCAGTGAAGCTTGGTTGTCACTGTGGGCTCTGAGGGGAGGAGGAGAGAGGAATAGTATAGATAGAAGCAGGGTAACTGTGAGTAATGTAAGTGTTCCACAAGATCATGCAATGATGGATATAGGATATGTTAAATTTCACCAAAAATATATAAAAGCCTATAGGCTAAAATGTAAACCATAATGTAAACCATAAGGTAAATAAAAATTTAGAACATTGTATAGTCTAAAATACACAGCATAATATAAACCAAAATGGAGCCATGTTTGATAGATATTTTTCAATATCTGTATCTCAGATGCAGCAAATATTGCTAGGGAAGGGGGAAAGTGTTTGATGATGGATATATCGGAGTCACCAATATTGTATATGTGACTTTCCTGTGATCTAAAACTTTTTTGAAGACAAAATTAAAAATTCGAAAAAAGAAAGGATATAGACACTGAGGAAGAAATGAAAGAAATTGCCTTGGCACTGTATATATAAGACAGCACTGAGGTTGGGGTGAGATGGTCATTGAGTAAATGCACCTGATACCCTCTCTTACAAAGAAGCAGCTGGGCAACATTAGAAATTCTTCAGGACAAGGCTGTTTCAGGATTTTGCAGGGCAGGAGGTGTCTGGACATCGATTTTGTGGGTAGGTAACAGAGAAAATTTGCATTAAAGATAAAATTGAGGCTATCTTACACAGAGTTAGGGGCTGCACGTGGGACACTCCCCCCTGGGGCGTGTGGAATCGCAGCAGCAGCACCGCAGCAGTGATTCCTGGAGGCTCTGTGATACTGGGGAATTCATAAACCATGAGTGGGCTATTAAGGAGCTAACAGGGCAGGAGGCCTTCACAAACCAATTTGGTGAGACAGATGGGAGTTATTTGTGAGGTGGGGAATTTTTTATTTCTCACCCGAATAATAGCACTTCTGGCTAGAGCCCTGCCCCAAAGGCCAGCTGCTGATCTGCCTTAAATTGCTTGCAGTAAAGAGATGTCACCAGGAAGCTATTTCAGGGGATTGCAGGGTGGGAGGTGGCTTGAAGCCGATTAGGGGAATCTTTTGCAAGGTATGGGATTTTTGGTTTCTGACACTGATACAGCGCTTCCGGCTGGAGCCCTGCCCCCTAGGCCTGGCTGTGGATCTGCAGTGTCCTTAAATTGGCTGCAATATAGAGGCATCCCCAACTGGCAGTTTCGGGGGCTTGCAGGGCGGGAGGTCTCCTGAAGTCAAATTGGTGATACAGCCACAGAAGAGACCCTAGAGAAAGGGGGAATTGCGGGTTTTGGACACATAGGTCAGAGTGTGTGGATGTGACCTCTCCCATAGGGCTGGCACCCAGCTGCATGGATCCCTGAAGGCTGTGTTGCACTGTGGTGCTCCCAGGCTCCCTTTTAAATGGATTTGAGTTTGCCAGGTCTGTGTCCCCTAAACCCTGGTGGCTCACACCCCAGAGATCACACCTCTTGAGTCTGCAATATCACAGACTTTCCATCCCTGAATCCACCATGCCCTGAAGCCAATCTGAGGTCCTTGATAGTCCTAGCACTCAACATTTGCATTTTTTTAAATTTAAATTTAAATGTTTAATTTTTAATTTTTTATTGTCCTGGTTGCAAACATTGCATTATTTCCTAGTCTTTTCTCCCATTGTATCCCCCAAGGTCTTTTTTTATTTTCATTTATTCAGGGTTTTTTTGTTGTTGCTATTGTTGGTGTTCTCTATCTTCTTTTCTTTTCCTTACTTCTTGCCTCCCTTTTCTTTACCCATCCCCCTTTTTCTTTCTTTCTTTCTTCTCTCTCTTTTTTTCCTCTTTTCTCTTGTCCCTCATTTTCTCCTTATTTTATTTTATCTTAATTATACAATAGGTGCTGCAGGGAACACCTCACATTTGCTGGGTTTCCTCATCTTCCATTGCCTCATTTCTGTGTGAATTGATTTTGGCTACCTACACTATCTCCTTTCTCCCGCATCTTGATATCCTCCATCATCTACTGTCTCTCCTATATTCCATATCCCTTTCTTTGATCCACAAAATGTCTAACTCTTAATTTCTAATACCTTTGTTTTGTTTTCTGTCTTTTATCCACTCTTGAAACTATTGCCTTTCCTTTCTCTTTCCCTCTCTCACAAAAACACTAGCATTTTAATTCATACTATATTCCTCCCACATTCAGGTGACTACCTCATTATAGGTTCTCTACCTAGTGCTATAACTCTACACAACTTACATGAATCTAATATCCATCCTCCCAGATCTCATACTGTTGCTCTGTTAACATTTATTACAAATACTACTTTACACATTTTCCTTTCTTACAAAATCACCTTTCCCTGGCCCTAATACTTTCCTTCAAAGTAAACTCAACCAGCCATAAGAAATTAGAATAAGAAGAACAAAGTGACAAAGAGAAGATATAACACCTACACAAAAACAGCTAATTAATCCCCAAGACTAGACAAAGAAGCTAAGGCACTGATTAAACCCATCAAGATAAAATGATGACCAGAGAACAATAAAAATCTACAAACCAAACCAGTAATCAGGAAAACATGGCTGAATCCAATGAACAAATTAAAAGCCAGAAAGGGGAGCAGAACTTTGGACAAGTAATTAAAGATCTCAGAACATATATCAGACACAAATTTAATGAAGTAAAGATGATGTTAACAATATGAAGACAACACTAGGAGGGGAAATTGCAGACATACACAAAAAGATAACAGATATGATGGGAATGAACACCACAGTTTAAGAAATCAAAAATACACTTGCAGCAGATAGCAGCAGATTAGAAGAGGCAGAGGAGAAAAGTAGTGATGTGGAAGACAGTACATCGGAAATCAAACAGATAGTAGAATTGATCGATAAAAAGAGAGAAAAAATCCAGCTAGGACTTAGGGACCTGAATGACAATGCAAAATGCACAAATGTATGTATTATAGGCATCCCAGGAGAAGAAGCAAAGGGAAAGGAATAAGAAGGAGTGTTGCAGGAAATAATGGCTGAAAACTTCCCAAATCTACTGAAAGAGACAGATGTACATATCCAAGAAACTCAGTGCACCCCAAACATCATAAACCCCAACAGGCCCACCACAAGGCATATACTTGTCAAATTATCCAATGCTCAAGACAAAGAGAAAATTCTAAAAGCAGCAACAGAAAAGAAAACCATCACATACAAGGGAAGCTCCATAAGATTAAGAGTTGATCGAAGCCAAACTCAGCATATAAATGCAATGCCTTCCCCCCAGCATGGGACATGACACCCGGGGATGAGCCTCCCTGGCACTGAGGGACCACTATCAACTACCAACTGATGATGCAACTGGAAAATGACCTTATACAGAAGGTTCAATGCAGATCAGCAGAATATCCCTGTCTACATAAAATAACATGACTTTAAAATGCTGTTTCACCTAATGTAAGGGGGAAATGGAAAGGAGAAATGAGTTTATATGGCTATGAGTCTCTAAAAAAGAGTCTGGAGGCTGTCAGAAGGATTGCCCTTATGCACAACTGAGCAGAGTCTGAGAGACAGATAAAGCAGACACAACCCCCAGGTATTGGTTCCTCTGAGGGCTAAAGAGACCCATGGGAGTTATGGTTATGGCAGATGGGGCTAACTACCAGGTCAGATGGCCCCTCTTTGGAACTGGTGTTTATGTGTGATGAATCTGGACTCAGATGGGATCTCTCTTCATAAGACTTTCATGCTAATGTGCTGGAGTTGCAGTTAGTGTTGGGGTTTAAGATATATTTAGGGGATTTGAATCTCTGGACTGACAATGTGATAGCCAGGTCCTGAGCCTCAACAGACTCCAGCACCTACAATCTGATTTATTGGACTCACCACACTCAGCTAAGATGGAGTTGAAGAAGGACAACCACCACACCATGGAGCCTAGAGTGATTACAACTGAAAGTGGGAGGATTGCATCCAGCATCCATGTGGAATCTGAGCCTCCTCTTGACATAGAGATGCAATGGACACAACCAATCCAATGTCCACATAGAAGAGGTGGCATTGGATTGGGAAAAGTGGACATGGTGGCTGATGGGTATGGGAAAAGGCAGGAAGAGATGAGAGGTGGAGGCGTCTTTGGGACATGGAGCTGCCCTGGATGGTGCTTCAGGGGCAATCACCAGACATTGTAAATCCTCACAGGGCCCACTGGATGGAATGGGGGAGAGTATGGGCCATGATGTGGACCATTGACCATGAGGTGCAGAGGTGCCCAAAGATGTACTTACCAAATGCAATGGATGTGTCATGATGATGGGAATGAGTGTTGCTGGGGGGGGGGAAGAGGTGGGGTGGGGGTGGTGGGGTTGAATGGGACCTCATATATATATTTTTAATGTAATATTATTACAAAGTCAATTTAAAAAAAGATTAAGAGTTGATTTCTCATCTGACACCATGGAGGCAAGAAGGCAGTAGTATGATATAGTGAAGGTACTAAAAAAAAATTTCCAACCAAGAATATTCTATCCAGCTAAACTAGCATTCAAAAATGAGGGAGAGTTCAAAATATTCACAGATAAACAGAAATTGAAAGAGTATGCCAACAAGAAACCTCCCCTTCAAGAAATTCTAAAGGGAGTTCTGCAGGAAGAAAGGAAAAAACAGGACAGGCAGAGTTGGAGGAGAGTGTAAGAGCAACAAAAAGACAAAAATAGAAGAAAAAACAAACAAACAAAAATGACAAACACAAATCCAATCAAAATATGGCTAACATAAATAATTCCTTGAGAGTAATAACACTGAGTGTCAATGGATTAAAATCACCTATCAAAAAATTCAGACTCAGACATTGGATAAGGAATTATGACCCATCTATATGCTGCCTACAAGAGACACATCTTAGATGCAGAGATTCATGGAGGCTGAAAGTGAATGGTTGGAAAACAATCTTACAAGCAAACAAAAACCAAAAAAAGGAAGGAGTCGCTATATTAATATCAGACAAAATAGACTTTAAATGTGAAACAACTGAGAGAGACAAAGAAGGATACTACATATTAGTGAGAGGGACACTCTCTCAAGAAGAATGAACAATCATAAATATTTATGCTCCTAACAAGGGTGTCTCTAGATATGTGAGGCAAACACTGGAAAAACTAAGTGAAAGAATAGATGCATCTACATTTATGGTGGGGGATTTTAATACACCACTATCAACTGTGGACAGAACATCTCAAAAGAGAATCACTAAAGAAACAAAATATTTGAACACTGTATTAGAGGAGCTGGATCTAATAGACATATACAGATCATTACACCCAAACACAGCAGGATATACATTTTTCTCAGGTGCACATGGATCATTCTCCAAGTTAGACCATATGCTAGGCCACAAAGAAAGGCTTAATGAATTCAGAAAGATCAAAATCATACACAATATCTCTGACCACAGTGGAGTGAAGCTGGAAATCTGCAAAGGCCAGAGGCCCAGATTCCACACCAAGATATGGAAATTAAACAGCACACTCTTAGAAAAACTGTGGGTCAAAGAGGAAATCTCAAAAGAAATCCATGACTACCTTGAAACTAATGATAATGATAACACAACATACCAAAACTTACAGGATTCAGCAAAAGCATTATTGAAAGGGATATAAATAGCCATAAATTCATACACCAAAAAAGAAGACAGAGCAAAAATTGAAGAACTAACTGCACATTTGGAGGAATTAGAAAAAAACAACAACAAAGTAATCCCACAGGAAGAAGAAGGAAGGACATAAAAATAAGTGCAGAACTAAATGAAATAGAAAATAAGAAAGCACTTGAAAAGATAAACACGACCAAGAGCTGGTTTTTTGAGGAGATCAATAAAATTGACAAACCTTTAGAGAGAGTAACAAAGAAAAAGAGAGAGAAGATGCAAATACACAAAATAAGAAATGAGAAAGGAGATATCACCACTGACCCCACAGAAATAAAGACTATCAGAAGAGGATACTTGGAAAAACTATATTCCAACAAAAACGAAAATTCAGAGGAAATGGACAAATTCCTAGAAACACATAGCAGCCTATATTGATGAAAGAAGAAATTGAAGATCTCAACAAAACAATCACAAATAAAGAGAAAGAATTAGTCATTAAAAACCTCCCAACTAGGCAGAGCCCAGGGCCACATGGCTTCACAGGTGAATTCTACAAAACATTCCAGAAAGAACTAACACCAATCCTGCTGAAACTCTTCCAAAACATTGAAACAGAAGGAACATTGCCTAACTCCTTCTATGATGCCAACATTACCCTAGTACCAAAGCCAAACAAAGACACCACAGGAAAGGAAAATTACAGACCAATTTCTCTAATGAAACTAGATGCAAAAATACTTAACAAAATACTTGCTAATCGTATTCAACAACACATTAAATGAATTATACACCACAACCAAGTGGGATTCATTCCAGGTATGCAAGGATGGTTCAACATAAGAAAATCAATCAATGTAATACATCATATAAACAGATTGAAGGAAAAAATGACATGATTATATCTTTAGATGCCAAAAAAGCATTTGACAAGATACAGCACCCTTTCTTGATAAAAACACTCCAAAACATCAGAATAAAAGGAAATTTTTTGAACATGATAATGAGTATATATGAAAAACCCACAGCCAACATCATTTACGATGGAGAAATCCTAAAATCCATCCTTCTAAAGTCAAGAACAAGACAAGGATACCCACTCTCTCCCCTTCTATTTAACATTTTCTTAGAAGTACTTGCTCAAGCACTGAGGCAAGAACCAGATATAAAAGGCATTCAAATTGGAAAGGAAGAAGTCAAAATTTAATGATTTGCAGATGACATGATCCTATACATAGAATACCCTGAGAGGTCTACAACAAAGTTTCTAGAACTCATAAATGAGTTTAGTAAAATCGCAGGTTATAAGATCAATGCGAAAAAATAAGTAGTATTTCTGTACACCAATAATGAGCAAGATCAGGAGGAAATCAAGAAACAAAGACCATTCAAAATAGTAAATAAAAAGATCAAATATTTAGGAATAAATTTAACTAAAGATGTAAAAAACTTATACACTGAAAACTATACAAGACTGTTCAAGGAAATCAAAGAAGACCTGAATAAATGGAAGAATATTCCCTGTTCATGCATAGGAAGACTAGATATTATTAAGATGTCTATCCTACCAAAACTGATCTACACATTGAATGCAATCCCAATAAAAATCAACACAGCCTTCTTTAAAGAACTAGAAAAACTATGAAATTTATTTGGAAAGGAAAGTGGTCCTGAATAGCCAAAGAAATATTGAAAATGAAAAACGAAATTGGAGGAATCCCACTACCTGACTTCAAAACATACTACAAAGCTACAGTAGTGAAAACAGTATGGTATTGGCATAAGGAGAGACATACAGACAAAAGGAATTGAATTGAAAGTTCTGATATAGAACCTCATATAGATAGCCATATAATATTTGATAAAGCCACCAAACCCTCTCAACTGGGAGAGAATGGCCTATTCAACAATGGTGCCTGGAGAACTGGATAACCATAAGTAGAAGAATGAAACAGGATTACCATCTCACACCTTATACAAAGATCAACTCAAGATGGATCAAAGACCAACATATAAGAGCCAGGACCATAAAGACCTTGGAAAGCAGTGTAGAGAAAGATCTACAAGACCTTGTAATAGGAAATGGCTTCATGAACATCACACCAAAACACAAACAGCAAAAGAACAAATAGATAAATGGGACTTCTTCAAAATTAAAGCCCCCTACACCTCAAAGGAGTTTCTCAAGAAAGTAAAAAGGGAACGTACACAATGGGAGAAAATATTTGGCAACCATATATCTGATAAGAGACTTATAACTTGCATATATAAAGAACTTCTATATCTTGAAAATAAAAACATAAACAACCCATTTAAAAAATGGGAAAAAGATTTAAACAGACACTTCTCCAAAGAAGAAATACAAATGGCTAAAAGGAACATGAGGAAATTCTCCAAATCTTTAACTATCAGGGAAATGCAAATCAAAACTACAATGAGATACCATCTTACTCCCATAAGATTGGCAGCTATGGGGAAAAAAAACAGAAGACTACAAATGCTGGAGAGGATGTGAAGAAATGGGAACACTCATCCACTGCTGGTGGGAATCCGGAAGGATCCAACCATTCTGAAGGACACTTTGGCGGTTTCTCAAAAAACTAAACACAGATTTGCCATATGACCCAGCAATTCCACTACTGGGTATATACCCAGCAGAACTGAAGGCAGGGACACAAACCGATATATGCACACCAATGTTCATAGCAGCATTGTTCACTATCACCAAAAGTTGGAATCGACCCAAATGCCCATCAATAGATGAGTGGATCAATAAAATGTGGTATATACATACAATGGAATACTACTCGGCTTTAAGAACAAATACACTACAAACACACGTGGTAACATGGATGAATCTTGAGAACCTTATGTTGAGTGAAGCAACCCAGGCATTGAAGGAGAAATACTAAATGACCTCAATGATATGAAATAAGCAAGTTGCCTCAGAGTGCTAGAGACTGGAAGATAGGCTTACAGGAAATTGGGGAGTAGAGGAAGGATGTAAGCTGACATCTACATGGGTGAAATCTATGATAAGCTGGAGGTAAGTATGTGCACAAGGAAGAGATAAAATGGGGGCATAGGATTACCTTTGGGTGGGGCTTTGGGGTTTTGAGGAGGGGGCTAGGGATGGGCAGATGGGTAATATTGCCCACGAAATTGGGGGGAGGGTGGGGCAACATGCGAACATAGGAGATTGTCAGGTATTGGTTGAGAGTATAATGCTGAGAAAACTTTTTCAAAACATAATTACGATAGTTACCTATTTAAGATACTCAAAGGGGATAATCTGATGCAGGACAGACTCCTAGGGAATATCTGAATGCTCATTTTGCCAGAGTGGGTTATACCATTGGGTAGAGACCCATATAATGAGACTGAAGAGAGATACACAACCTGGGGAGGGCTAACGCCATCAAATAGAGGGAACTGTATCTCTCAAGAGAAATGGCAGCTCCCAGGGCATTAGGGCAGTTGAGCTTGTCAAGCCCTCAACACTGTTGCAAGTATCTCTGAACATGGCTCAAGAAATGTAGATTGACTGTCACTGTGGGCCCCAAGGGGAGGGGGAAATAGATATTGAATAGAAGGAACCAAAGTAACTGTGAGGGCAAAAGAAGTGTTTCACAGGAGTACACAAGAATGGATATGAAACATGTAATATTACACCAAAAACATACAGGGGATAACAGACTAATAATGTAAACCATAATATAAAACATAGGATAACTAAAAAATTTATAAAACTGTTTAGCCTAAAGTATAAACGACAATGTAAACACAAATATTATCTTGTTTGAAAGCTATTGTCTCAATATCTGTACATCAGTTTCAGTAAATATTATATGAATAAGTGAAAAGATTATCACTGTGGAAGGGAAAAGGTTTTATAATGGATATGTGGGAGTACTGTATATTGCATATATGAATTATTGTGATCTATGGCTCTTGTGAAGAGGAGCTCAATAATTAGGAAAAAAGAAAAGAAAAAGATAGGATGTAGAATTTTTCCAAATCAATATGTATCCTATATCTAACCTTTAAACTCATCGCTATATTCAATTTTACTATTAAGGGAACCTGGCATTATATTGGGCTTCACTTTTCAGGAAGTTCTGGATCACAGAGTGGTTCAATAATGGCAGCGGAGGAATACTGGTATGGGATGTTATTGAGAGGGGACATATGGTTGACAGGGAGTTATACAGGGCATGTGTCCAGGACACATGGAAATGTTTGGATATACTCATAGTGGAAACAATTAAAAACAACAGCTGGGGGGGTACTGTGTTCCTGGCCGGGGGGGGGGTCTGCCACAGTCCCTAGGGGAGCAGCAGCAGTCCCCTGGGTGCAAAGGCAAGGACCAGGAAGGAGTGAGGGTCCAACAGTGAGCCCCTGATACTAATGACTATGCTTGTGAATCTATACACCAGAAATAAGAACAAAACCTAGAGCAGCACTGTGCCTAGGAGTTCCCTCCTGACAGCCTCTGTGTTACTCAAATGTAGTCAGTCTCAAAGTCAAACTCAGCATATAAATGCAATGCCTTCCCCCCAGTGTGGCACATGACACCAAGGGATGAGCCTCCCTGGCACCGAGGGATCACTACCAAGTACCAGCTGATGATGCAACTAGAAAATAACCTTGAATTAAAGGTTCAACGCGGACCAGCAGAATATCTCTGTCTACATATAATAAGAGGAGTTAAAAATGCTGTTTGACCTAAAGTAAGGGGGAAATGGAAAGGACAAATGAGTTTATATGGCTATGAGTCTCTAAAAAAGAGTCTGGAGGTTGTCAGAAGGATTGCCCTTATGCACACCTGAGCAGAGTCTCAGAGACAGATAAAGTAGATACAACCCCAGGTATTGGTCCTTTTGAGGGCTAAAGAGACCTACAGGTTCTATGGTCATGGCAGATGGGGTTCATTGCCATGTCAGTTGGCCCTTCTTTGGAGTTGGTGTTTCTGTGTGATGGAGGCGGACTCAGATGGGATCTCTTTTCACAAGCCTTTCCTGCTACTTTACTGGAATTCTAGTTGGTGCTGGGGTTTAAGATATAATTAGGGGATTTGAATCTCTGGACTGACAATATGATAGCCAGGTCCTGAGCCTCAATAAACTTCAGCTCCTACACTCTGATTTATTGGACTTACCCCACTCAGCTAACATGGAGTTGAAGAATGTCAACCACCACACCATGGAGCCTAGAGTGACTGCAACTGAAAGCAGGATTTCATCCAGTATCCATGTGGAATCTAAGCCCTCTCTTGCCATAGATGTGGAATAGACACAACCAAACCAAGGTCCACAAGAAGGAGGAATACAGTAAAGATTAGAGTGGACTTAATGATATTCTATCCATGAACTATTGTGGTTAATAATTGAGAAAATGTGGTATTGGTGTGGAAAAAGTGGCCATGGTGGCTGCTGGGTGCAGGGAATGGGAGCAAGAGATGAGATGTGGAGGCATTTTTGGGACTTGGAGGTGTCCTGAGTGGTGCTGCAGGGGCAATTTCTGGACACTGTATTTCCTCCCATGGCCCACTGGATGGAACGTGGGAGAGTGTAGGCTATGGTGTGAGTCACAGGCCATGGGGAGCAGCGATGCCCAGAGATGTACTCACCAGATGCAATGGATGTGTCACAATGATGGGCGAGAGTATTACTGTGGGGGGAGTGGTGGGGTGGGGGCGATGGGGGTGAATGGGGACCTCATATTTTTTGAATGTAATATTTTTTTAAATGAATAAATAAAATTAAAAAAAAGAGCACCTATTATAGTGATGAAAGGCAAAATGTCAAAAAATGTTTTATGATATTTTTCATTTATAGTACCCCAATTTATTTTTACTTTATTTCCACTTTTCTAAATTAGTCTATATTCTGTTTCTCATCTTTAAGCCTATCATTACTATTTCATTTTTCTATTATTTTAATATGACAATATAATAGGCTTCAGTTTTGAAGACGTTTTGGACCACAGATGGTTTCAGCTATGGAAGGGGATCAATGCTGATGTGGTGTGTTATTGAAGGGGGACTCGTGGTTTGGAGGGAGTTCTCCAGAATACATATATAGGGTATATAAAAATATTCAAATATTCATTGTGTATTATCATAGTAGCTACAGCTACAAATGAGAACTGATGGAGTGCTGAGTTCCTAAGCAGGGGAACTCTATCAAACTGCCTAATGGAACAGCAATGATCCCCTACGTGCAATAGCAAAGACATGGGAAGAAGGATGGTCCAAAAATGAGCCCTTGATACTGATGGCTTTACTTATGAGCTTTGTGCACTTGAAATTTCAACTTGACCTAGAACTGCAGTGTGCATAAGTTACCTCCTGAGAGCCTCCATGTTGCTCAAATTGGCCACTCTCTAAGCCAACCTCAGCATGTAAATGTATTTCCATCCCTCCAGCTTGAGATATGACTCCCAGTGATGAGCCTCCTTGGTACTGATGAATTACTACCAAGTACCAGGTGGTGATGCAACTAGAGAAAGACCTTGAATAAAAAGGGGAAATGGTAAACAGAAATGAGTTTATATGGCTAAGAGACTTCAAAATGAGCAAGGAGGTCATCAGATGGGTCATGCTTATGCACATTTCAGCATGATATCAGACACAATCAAGTAGATACCCTAGGTATGGGTGCACCTGAGGGCTACGGAGATGAGATACCCAGGGCCTACAGTCATAACAGATGGTTATGGAGTTCAGTGCCTTGCCAGTGGGACAGGCTTTAGAATTTGTGCTCATGAATGTGATGAAGTTGGACTCAGATATGACCTCTACAGATGCCTCATCTGTCACTTTTATTGAACCTGTGGTTGGCACTGGGGTTGGTGTATACTCCAGTGGTGAGACTTAGATCTCTAGACTATGTGCCAACTGTTCTCTGAGGCTCAACAGAGATGCAACATCTACTCTCTGGTTACTTGGGCTTACTCAGGTCAGCTACCAGGGAAGTGAGGATGGTCAACAACCACACCAAGGAACCAAAAGTCTACAAGTGCAAGCAGGAGAATTCCATCCCTCGGCCATGTGGGAACTAAACCCCCTCTTGATTTAGAAGTGGAGTGGACATCACCATTCCAGGGTCCTCAGGATGGAGCAATAGAATATGGATTAGAATGGACTTACTCTATTCTATTATTCAATTATTGTGACTTGAGCAATGGACTAAATTATAACCTTAATTTTGAGACAGTGGCAATGGGAGTTGCTGAAGGCAGGGAGAGGGAAAAGGTGTGATATGGCATTTTCAGGACTTGGAATTGCCTTGAATGATATTGCAGGGACACATGCAGGACATTATATAATCTGTCATAACCCAGTGAATGGACCAGGAGAGAGTGTAAACTACAATGTAAACTATAATCCATGCTGTATAGCAGTCCTCCAAAATGTATTCATCAAATGCAATGAATGTACCACACTTGTGAAAGAAGTTGCTTTGGGCAAAGTGGGAGATGTGGACAGAGGGGTATAGGGGAATCTCCTGTATTTTTTAATGTAACATTTTGTGTGATCTATGTATCTTTAAAAAATAAAAACATTTAAAAACACATTAGAGGCATATAGCAGTAGACTCAAAATGATAGAAGGATAAGTGATACAGAAGACACAACAACTGAAAGTGAAGAGAGAAATGCTGTGTATTTTTACATGTATGGAGCAGGACAACTAACAGAAGGATGGAGGTAAGCCCATGTCACTCACTCTGGCAGGCTGAAACACGGGAGTGATGTTCCCAACTGTGGTGGACTTCTCAAAAAAGTAAAATCCCCTGCAAGACTGTGCATGGGGTCATGAATGCCCTTTAGGTAAAGGAAAGACAACTAGCTACAACCTACCACTCTTTCACAGGATGTGGAGGACATGGTCTTGTGTTGGACAGCATAAGAGGCATTAATGAAACAAAAGCTTGTCCAGGGGAAGACCCATATCCTTTCTGTTGATCATGGTGATAGTAGTGGTTAAAGTGGTAGAAAGATCAACAATGTTCTGCTTTGGGTTGGAATCAGAAGTACAGAATCAGCCATTTTCACTGAAGTGGCCCAGAAGAAGAAAAGTCCAGCAATGGGAGGCCATGCCAATAGGGACATAAAGGAAGCATAAAGAACTACCACACCGCGGCGGACTTGGCCCAGTGATTAGGGCATCCGTGTACCACATGGGAGGTCTGCGTTTCAAATCCTGGGTCTCCTTGACCCGTGTGGAGCTGTCCCATGCACAGTGCTGATGCAAGCAAGGAGTGCCCTGCCACGCAGAGTTGTCCCCCACGTAGGGTTGCCCCACTCGCAAAGAGAGCGCCCTGTAAGGAGAGCTACCCAGCATGAAAGAAAGTGCAGCCTGCCCAGGAACAGTGCTGCACATGTGGAGAGCTGCCACAACAAGATGACACAACAAAAAGAAACACAAATTCCGGTGTCACTGACAACAACATAAGCAGACAAAGAAGATGCAGCAAATAGACACAGAGAACGGACAACTGGGATGGGAAGGGATGGGGTGGGAAGGGGAGAAAAGTAAATAAATTTAAAAAAATAAAAGAACTACCACAGGAAGAAAGAGGAGGAGGCAGGGCTGGCCCACCAAGAAAGGCAAGGTGGCTTTACTTATCAAAGCAAGGGAGAGACAATGCAGAAATGGATGTGATTCCTACAGACAGAAAATCTGCCAAAGTGATGTGGCAGAAGATGGTCCCTTTAATTAAGATATTACGGCCATATTACAAACCATAAAAGAGGAGGAGAAAGGGGCTCTCAGAACTGAAAAGCCTTAAAATTCTGCAGAGCTGCCCAATAAGCCCCAGTTGTACCCCAGAAAAGAGGAACATACTGGATGCTAAGTTTACCATGTCCACAGACTAGGGCAGTGAGGAAGACACTTCTGACTGTGACTCATGAGTCAGAGAGGAAGGATGCTCCCATCATCTGTATTCTGATCTTACTTCCTTTAAAAATAATAATGTTGGAGAAGAGATGCAGCTAAGTGTTTGAGTGCCTGCTTCCCATTTTTGAAGTCCCAAGTTCTATCCCTAGCACCTCCTAAAAACAATACAGCAACAGACAGGTGAAAAAAATCAAGTCAGAAGAGACAGTGCAGCTCAGCAAGTGAACACCATCTTCCCACATGCATTTTCCTGGGTTCTATCCCTGACCCTAGTAGCTCAAAGAACACACAAAAAAGAATGCCTAGGGATAGAGCTAAGGATCCCAGGTCCCCACTGTGGGTCATATGCCCTGTATCTCCATTAGGGTTGATGGGGAATGAGAGGGGTGCACACTTTCAACAGTCTTTTAGATACAGGTGCCAAAGTGCCACACACAAAAAAATCCACACCTCTGCAGAGTAGTTAACATAGTGAATGACAAAATCATTGCTAATGATGGTATGGCTTGGCTTAAGGAGGAAACTACAAATTAAAAGGAGATGAGTTTTATTGTAGAAAAAAAACCATGGTAGATCTATACTCTGTATATGGTACAGCAATTCTCATGCAAAATGTGACTGTGGAGAAACACTTTTGCAAAGTGCTCAGATACCTGAATGGACTTCAGGCAGATGTAGGTACCTCATGACAACACAAATGCCCTACTCATAAGCACATTCCTAAACAATAGCAATGGGGTAAGACACTGGAATGGAGAACTTATCTACATAAATTCCATCTGGAAGAACTAACGGGGTGGTGACTCCATCTAAATGTACTTGGGAACTGAACACTGCAGGGAACTGAACACTGAACAAGGCAGTGGAATATATGTTGGGCAACAATCAGCTTTGAGGGAGTGGAGGACCAGCACGTATCCTGTTTATGCTACAAATGCAAAATCTCAGCCTCAGCATGCCTGATTGCTTTCTATTTCCCCACTGGAGTGCACTCCACAAGGCACTTCCCAGGGGTAGTTTGTGGTCTGGACTGCAGTTTTAACATAAAGGACCCATAATTCCAAACTGGAGAAGAGGGTTCCTTCCTTCTGAAAATTGGACATTTTGAAATTTGGACACTGCGTAGGCCTTCAATGTACTTTAATGTCCTTGCTTGATGTTATCATTATGTCCTTGATTGCAAAAAACTTCCTGTAATAATACTAATGCATGGCATGACACACTGACAGATTCTGGATTCTGGGGAATCCTCTATCCAATGAACCCACAATTGTTCATGACTAATGTGTGCGGTCACCCCTCGGGCTGAAGTGTGGTTTGCTGGCCTGGCGGGGGAGCGGCTGCGGCAGGCCAAGCCGCTGCCCCCATAATAGGGTGGCTGGTCGGACTCACTGCCACCCCTGAAGGGAGCTCGGCATGGGCACAGAGTGCCCTCAGGTCTCCCCTTCTCGGCAGCCATGCTTCCGCGGCCACCCCTCCTCCCGGATGGCGCCACACGATGCCTTGTGGGGCGGCACCCTTCTTCTTCTTTCTCCCTGAGCAGGCGCAGGGTGGAAAATTCCAGTCTGCCCTTTTCCCCTCCCCCGACAGCAGCAACAGCCAGGTGTGGGCGGAGAAATCCAGTCTGCCCTTTTCCCCTCCCCTGACAGCAGCAACAGCCAGGTGTGGGCGGAGAAAACCAGTCTGCCCTTTTCCCTCCCCCCGACAGCAGAAACAGCCAGGCGTGGGTGGGAAACTCAAGTCTGCCCTCCACCCCAGCAACAGCAGCCACCAATCCCTAAACCCTGCCCCTTCCCCCAGCAACAGCGACAGCCAATCCCTAACCACCACCCCTCCCCCATCCAGTACCGCCCACTGACCTTTCGCCGGCAACCAATCAGAACAGGGCGTGGCTTTGACCAATCAGCCTTCCCCAGCCCCTATAAAACTGTTGCCTCTCCCTCAATAAAGTGGACCTGCGTGTTTACCTCGTCTCCACGGTAGTTCTTCTGCCATGCGCCCTCCAGTCCTGAGAGCCCCCGACAAGGGCCTGGCCTCCCTTTTCCCCAGTTCATCGCCTGCTTCTCTGGGCGACCCCCTCATCGCCGGCTTTGCCGGACGACCCCGTCAGCCGAACCGCTCAACCCCTGTGAGACCGATCATTCCTCTGCTGCCGGACCGACCGCTCGTCCCAAGCGGGACCGACCCCTCGTCCAGAGCTGGACCAACCCCTCGTCCGCAGCCAGACCCCACCTCTACCGACCGAGCAAGCCGCCGCAGTTGGCTCCCAACGTGGGACAAGGCAACTCCACCACAGCCTCACTCCATAACCTGGCAACACCCCCCCTCCTCTCTTCTCACCTTGGGACTTCTCTCGTGCAACATTGCTGCTACCTGAGCCTTGGCTACCTCATACAATCCACGGCAGTCTGGGAGAATCGCTGGATGGCTTTCTCCTTCCATGTCGGGGGCTTATACCGACCCGCTATGATTAAGAGGAGCCTTGGATTTCTCGGGAGTGCACGCTTGCACGTCTGAAGTAATCCTACCACAGCCCTACGCCCTCCTCTCTTCTCACCTTGGGACTTCTCTCGTGCAACATTGCTGCTACCTGAGCCTTGGCTACCTCATACGATCCACGGCAGTCTGGGAGAATCACTGGATGGCTTTCTCCTTCCATGTCGGGGGCTTATACTGACCCGCTATGATTAAAAGGAGCCTTTGATTTCTCGGGAGCACGCGCTTGCACGTCTGAAGTAACCCTACCATAGCCCTACACTCTCCTCTCTTCTCACCCCTATCTTGTCACTCTGCATTGCTGCTCCTGAACCTTGGTGACCTCATACGATCCACGGCGGTCTGGGAGAATCACTGGATGGCTTATACCGACCCACTATGATTAAGAGGCGCCAATAAAACTCTCAGGAGCGCGTGCCTGAGCACCTCCACCCCTGCCTTCACCTCTGCCTCCTCCCCTCCGTGCTTGCTCCCATTTGCCTTGCTCCACTGCTCATCGTTCCACCCTCCCCTTGTCGGGGCCTTCTCTTGGCCCGCGACCACCGTCAGAGTCCCATCAGCTCTGACCCCTCATCTCACCGCGCACCTCGGCTCCCATCGCCGCACTCTCAAGGTAAGGGCGCCTTTTCTTATCGGCTCCAAAAGGCCATTAGGAATGGGTAACATCCTATCTGCTAAGCAAGCCCCACAAGTTCGGGCCCTCGCCAGTCTCCTAGGCACTCACCGGTGTAAGATCTCTTTCAAACAGCTTCAAGTATATTGGGACCTTCTTCTCCCCTTTAATCCATGGCTTACCACGTGTCAGCTTTGGGACCTGGACACCTATACTCACCTTATAGATAGGGTCACTTTTGCTGTGGAGCAGGAAGGTAAAAGATTCCCTCCTGGCTTATTACAGGCAACATGAAGTCCAGAAGAAATCTTGAAGGGTATAATCTATGATATGCTATATAAAAAAGGATTTAAAAGCAGCTATACCAAGAAAGTAAGAATTATGAGTCAACTGTAAATAATTTATATATTTCTGTTAATGTGTTGTAATTGTTCTGTGTTTGTCTGTTTGTTCAATGTCAACATATATTGTGATACCTCCGGATGGTAAATATAAAATACTAGAAATCTTTAAAAGAGCTCTATTCAAATGGCCAAAAATTAAATAAGCACTTATATTAATACTTAAGTTTATTATATTAATACATAAGTTTAAATGTTAATAAGATATCTACAATTTAAAAAAATTGTAAGTCTTAATTAACAAAATTAACTGTACATCTTCATAAAAAGTTGTTCTTGCCTAGATTAAAATGAATAACTTATTTTTCTTCACAGGATAATATAAAGAATGTAAAACTTACATGAATATTAAAAAGGTTAAAAGTGTGTAAAAATGCTAACGGAAATGTAATAAGTTTTGCAAAAAGACGTATTTTGTCCTAAAGTAGGATGGCTAATTTTTCATAAACTCTTGAAACTTAATTTGCATGCGGCAAGTGTAAAAGGTATTGTGATAACTTTACGTAAGGGAATGTGTTCTGTAAAGATAAAATTTATCTTCAATAGTTTACATTAAGGTATTAAATGGCTAATTCCAAAAGGTCATTCTTAAATATATATATATAAAACTGAATTGATGATAATAATAATAAAAGGTAATTTTATAACAGGAAAGATTAACAGCAACCAAGCTCCCCTGCCAACTTGCTTTTAGGAAACGGTTTCTAATATTGCATGCTACTAAGTATTTAAAGAAAAGTTATTCTTAAGGAAACAGAAGATGATTTTGTCTTTGCAGCCATTGTCTATTTAGCAACACCCCTCACTATCGGCCTAGCCACTGTTGCGCCGGACGATTGGAACCTTAAACAAAGACTCCTCCTCACTGTCATCTTCCTATCTATCATTACTATATTCACTGCCCTTATTCTCCTTCGTTTATAAAGCAGTCTCCTACAAACCACAAAGCTTCTGTCTTAAACATACCATTCTCAACCCTATCCTCTAAATGATCTTCTCACTTCCCCCACAGCCTTTAATACTTTATTTCTTCCTCATAACCTTTGCTTTCTTGATAATATTTTCCGCCATCTGTCTAGCCGCTACCGCGCCAGAAGATTGGAACCTCGGCCAACGAATTCTACTCTCCATCGCCTTTCTGTTTATTATCCTCTTTTATGCTTTACTCCTTATCTTCCTCCCATAATGACTTCACCAAGCCTCCTCTTGTCCAAAACCATCACCCTTCTTTTCCTCACACTCCCATTGCACTCACCAACCCCAGCCATCAGCCTTTTAATTGGACAGTAAGCCTCTGGCAGGAAAAAGTAATCCTCTCCTATAATGTCTTCGCTGCCAAGGAGAGATCAACTACCTGCAACGCGCTGTCATCCTGGACTTTTAACAACAGATGGATCTTATAGCCGCTGAGATCAACAAGAATTGGACATTGGCCACCCTTGCTTGCAATGGCAAGATACCACCCCCTAAATTGTACATTTATATCCCCATCATACTCACCTCCCTCTTCAGCCCCGCTTCCCTCATTGCTTACTGCCTCTTGGGCCTCAGCTACTTGTTGCTGCTGCCATCCTGGCTCTTATTTGAAAAGAAGGGGGAAATGCGGTCACCCCTCAGGCTGAACTGTGGTTTGCTGGCCTGGTGGGGGAGCGGCCACGGCAGGCCAAGCCGCTGCCCCCATAATAGAGTGGCTGGTCAGACTCACCGCCACCCCTGAAGGGAGCTCTGCATGGGTGCAGAGTGCCCTCAGGTCTCCCCTTCTTGGCAGCCATGCTTCCACGGCCACCCCTCCTCCCGGATGGCACCACACGATGCCTGTGGGGTGGCACCCTTCTTCTTTCTCCCTGCGCAGGCGCAGGGTGGAAAATTCCAGTCTGCCCTTTTCCCCTCCCCCGACAGCAGCAACAGCCACGTGTGGGCGGAGAAATCCAGTCTGCTCTTTTCCCCTCCCCTGACAGCAGCAACAGCCAGGTGTGGGCGGAGAAATCCAGTCTGCCCTTTTCCCCTCCCCCAACAGCAGCAACAGCCAGGTGTGGGCGGAGAAATCCAGTCTATCCTTTTCCCTCCCCCCGACAGCAGAAACAGCCAGGCGTGGGTGGGAAACTCAAGTCTGCCCTCCACCCCAGCAACAGCAGCCATCAATCCCTAAACCCTGCCCTTTCCCCCAGCAACAGCGACAGCCAATCCCTAACCACCACCCCTCCCCCATCCAGTACCGCCCACTGACCTTTCACTGGCAACCAATCAGAACAGGGCGTGGCTTTGACCAATCAGCCTTCCCCAGCCCCTATAAAACTGTTGCCTCTCCCTCAATAAAGTGGACATGTGTGTTTACCTCGTCTCCGCGGTAGTTCTTCTGCTGTGCGCCCTCCAGTCCTGAGAGCCCCTGACAAGGGCCTGGCCTCCCTTGTCCCCAGTTCATCGCCTGCTTCTCCGGGCGACCCCCTCATCTCCGGCTTCGCCAGGCGACCCTGTCAGCTGAACCGCGCAACCCCTGTGAGACCGATCCTTCGTCTGCTGCCGGACTGACCCCTCGTCCCAAGCAGGACCGACCCCTCATCCCACGCGGGACCGACCCCTCGTCCAGAGCTGGACCAACCCCTCATCCGCAGCCAGACCCCACCTCTACCGACCGAGCAAGCCGCCACAAATGTGCTTTATTCAAGTACTGATTTTTTTTAAGATCTTTTGTTTCCCTCCCCTACCGCCTACCCCTATTGTCTGCTCTCTTTTTCCATTCACTGTGTGTTCTTCTGTGTCTGCTTGCATTATCCAGTGGCACTGGGAAACATTTCTTTTTTGCTCCATCATCTTGCTGTGTCAGCTCTCCATGTCTGCACTGCCACCCCTGGGTGGGCTGTGCTTTTTTCACATGGGGTGGTCTCCCTGTGGGATGCACTCCTTGCATGCATCCCCTGTGCCTGCATGGCATGGCACTCCTTGCATGCTGTAGCACTTTGCATAGGCCAGCTTACCACATGGGTCAGGAGGCCCTGGGGATTGAACCCTGGACCCCCCATATGGTAGATGGATGCCCTATCAGTTGAGCTATGTCTGCTTCTTGATCTCTTAAGATAATTTCACTTCATATTAGTTCTTAGTAAATCCAATATTTAGTATACCACTGTCAGTTCGCAATTCTATATTGTTATCCCACATAGTTTCAAAAATTAGACTTGTTCACAGCCAAAGGATCCATAAAAAGAACTTTATTTTCAATTAAATTTTCTAAAGTGAATACAGGTGAAGATTTCCCTAAATAGACTTTATGATTGTTTCCACAGCCTAAGAATATCAGTGCTGAGGAATGAGAGACCACTGAACACATGCTTTCATTCATGACACCAATAAGCAATATATACAGTGTGAAATCTCAGTTTTCCTACAAATGTTACTGTTTATATTCTTTCATATAATGTATGGTCAGAACATTAACCAAAGCCTTTCACATATATCAGGGTTCTTAACCAGAGGTCAATGGACCCTTTGATTACATGGGATCTGTGAATTTGAATTGGAAAAAAAAATTATCTTTATTTTCTCTGACCTCTAACTTAAATCCAGAATTTCTCTCCCTTCTGAATGTAGGCAAAAATGTAGTATTCATCTCACCTGACTGGTAAAGGGGCCCACAGAATAAAAAAGATTAAATCCAGGCATATATGGCATTCATAGTGCTTCCCTCCAGGATCAGTTTTCTCTTGTTGTCTAAGGTTACAAAAATAAACTAAGGTTTCCCAAGAGATGCTATTCATACAGTATCTCTCCAGTGTGAGATTTCTCATGTTTTCTCAACACAGACCAGGGAAGGCTCTGTCACCTAGATGACATTCAAAGGGTTTTTCTCCAGTGTGAGTTCTCTCATGATTTCTCAGGGAAGAACACCAAGTGAAAGGTTTTCCACATAGATAACATTCAATAGGGCTTCTCTCCAGTGTGAGTCCTCTCATGTTGCCTAAGTGCAGAATATTGAGTGAATGCTTTCCCACACAGATGACATTCATAAGGTTTCTCTCCAGTGTGAGTTCTCTCATGTTTTCTGATGGGAGAACAGTGAGTGAAGGCTTTCCCACACAGTTGACATTTATAAGAATCCTCTCTAGTATGAGTTCTTACATGCTTTCCTAGGGCAGAAAAATGAGTGAAGGCTTTCCTACATATATGGCATTCATAGGGTGTCCCTCCAGTGTGAGTTCCCTCAGGAAGACTAAGGCTATAGATTCTACAGTAGGCTTTCCCAGTAGATGACATGCATATGGTTTCTCTCCAGTGTGAGTTCTCTCATGTTGTCTCAGGGCAGAACAGTGAGTGAAATCTTTTCAACATTGAAAAGTTTCATATGCTTTCTCTTCTGTATGAGTTACATTGTAATCTGTAAGGCCAGAGCTTTGAATAACCAATTTACCAATCAGAAGACACTCATATGATTTACTTCCATGGTGAATTTGTTTTTGTTGATTAAAAGATGACTGGTCACTGAGAGCTTTTTGAAATAGATTGCTGAAGTAGGGTTTATTTCCCTTTTAAGTTAACATATGTACAGTTATTCTGGATATGTAGGTAAAATCTGGCAGTTCACTATATTTAATGCCATTCTTTTCAGTATGAGAGTTCTCCTTCTTTGAAGTAGATGAGAAACCATTCCTTTCATAAAAATCCACTCATCTACAAAGGAACTCTACACTAATCATTCAGTGACAGTCCCCAAGTAAAATCTTTACCATACCATGGTACTCTTCTTCATGTACAGAGATCTTTTCTTTTGCACTATCTCAACTGCAGAATGTTCTAATCAATTCTGGAAGACTTCATACACTTTCAAATATTGGGCATATGAGCCATGTTTATGCAATTATATTTTTATAAAAACTCATGTTTTTTGTATATCCTCAAGTTAATTTTCCCCTAAATTCAGACTATCACTAACTTGTTCTGCATTAGCACTTAAAAACCAACTTACATACTTGAGTGCCTATACTGAATTCCTAATTCATTGCACTCCCAAGTATCTATTTGGAAGACAAGAGTTCACATCTATGACAGTTACCAATGACAAGAGCATAGATGTGTTTTTCCTGCAGATATGTTGCATGGAGAGCATCTGTTTTCTAAAATCACTTTCCCTCCCTGAAATAATTGAAGAAAAAGAAACAATTGGTAGTCTAGCATTAGGGAAATTAAAATGATGAAAACCATCATGTGGCCCTATATTTGTTTCAAATATGACACTTATCTGGGAAAGAGTATCAAATTAAGGAATACTCTAGGAAGTAGAAAATATTTTATAATACTGACAATTAGAAAATACTATCAAAATTAAAATATAAGAAAAATTATAAAAAGCTAGTATTTTGGGGAGGTAAAGAGAGGAAAAACCATCCAAGAGGAAGACAAGGAAAAGACCCATTAAGTGAATGTTAAATCCAATAGTATACAAATACATGTTTCCCCAAAGTCTCAGACCCTTGAATAGATAATAATGTGGCAAATGGAATAATGACCACATCCAATAAAATTTTCCCAATATTGACAACTACATTAGAAAATATAACCCACTTAAGGAAATCTGCAATAGACATTTTTAGGAATCTACTTACCCAATGACCAGGACCCTCCTATTATGAAGCATTTTTCTAGAACTTACCTGAATTCTGCCTTTGGAAAATTTCTATTCCTTCTCTCCAAAGTTCCTCTCCTTGCTTCAACTGGGAAAGTACATCTGATTTATAAACCTGATATCCTGGTGGTGGCTGAAAAAAAAATGAAAAAACAAAAGAAACAAATTTTGAGATCTTTGCAGTTAGTGGATTGCCATCAAATCTAGGCATTTCATTTTCCCAGGCTTCTTAGACACATACCATGAGTGGGTCAGCTTAAACAAAGGCAACCTACAGTTTTGAGGCCAGGAAAAAGTCCAAATCAAGCCACCATTGAAACAATGTTTTCTCCCCAAGACCAAGATTCTGGGAATAGCTGCTGGTGCCATTCAGTCCATAGCTTGTCATGTGGCAATGCACATAGCAGCATCTCCTGGCCACTTTATTCTCTTCTGGTTTCACTGATTTCAACTTAATATTTCTGTTGTCTTTTGGTTTTTCTTTTGTTTTTTTTTTTAGGAGACACCGGGGATTGAAACCAGGACCTCATTCATGGGAAGCAGATGCTTAATCACTTTAGCTACATCCACTCCTCTGTGTTGAATTTTTGTCTGAAATTTATTATTTCATGAATGACTCTAGTATTAAAATTTGGTTCCTTCCTGAATTATGTGGGACACACTTTAAATGAAGTTACCTCATCAAAAGGCCCTCCTAACAATTGGTATAGGGATGGCTTATATTTAAGTATGTTTTTCTGGGGTATATAAAGCTTCAAACTACCATATATCACTCTCAAAACCTAAAAAATACTTATTCTTTATTTATGTAAAATACTTTCCATCACAATATCCCAAAGGCTTCAAGTCACATGAGAAACAATGTGAAGAAGAAAGTCTAATCAACATTAATTATGAGTGTCATCTGTCCTGGGGCACAATTTGTATCTGTGGATCTGTTCAGTCTATAGAACAGGTTATGTGCTTCTAGTTTACAATGGAGGGACAGGCAAAAGATAAACATTTTAAATTCCACAGGGAAAAACTAAGAGGAAAACAGGAGTCATGGATCCCAAACAATTCAGAAACCATGCAAGGCATGCTCCATTAGATTTCAAGGCCTGAGATTCAGCTGTGGAACAATGTTTTAGTCTCTAGGATTGTTGAAGCAGCAGCCTCATGCCTTCCAATAGCTTGTGCAGCAGGCTTGTTCTCTTCAAACCCTGGGGTAAAGGCCCCAACCTCTGATAACACTGGGCTGGTGGCCAGACTCACTAATAATGGGGAAATAGGCTCAAGCCTCTAACAACAGTGGGGTGGTAGCCCAACTCCACAATCCTAAGGGTACAGCTTCCAGCCACTCAGAACACTGGGATAATAGCACTCTTACTGAACAATAGGGCAGAAAGCCACCCTACTTTTAGCATTGTGCGAGATTCACCCTTTTCACATAAATGGGTAGGCCTACTCTCTTGGCCTGATAACCTGTCTTCAGTCCAAATCTCAGCTTCCACAGTTCTCATCTTAAAGTGATTTTTCCTTCAGTCAGTCCCTTTCCTGTCCATTTAAATTTTAGCTCATTTCCCAGAAGCTCAGACTTTTCCAAACCATCAGTTTCTGCTGTTGTTATACTCAGAAGTTCAGTACTCAGCTTATTCCATTCCTCTTGCATTTTATCATAAGGTGCCAGCAGAAATCAGGTTGCTCTTTCCACACTCAGTTTGGAAATTACCTTAGCAAAATGTTCAAGCTCACAACTCTCAAAAAAGTCTACTCTACCTTCCATTTCACATTCAGAAAACAAATTTCCCTTGTTCTCTGCCAATGTAATACAAAGATCCATATCCTAAAGCTTCCAATAATACCTTCATCATTTCCATCTAAAGATTTATTGGAAGTACCTTTCAAATCCATATTTCTGCCAAAATTCTCTTCTAACCCTTTTCTATGAAGGTACTTACAAGCCTTCCAGCATCTACCTACTTCTAAAGCCATTTTCACACTTTTGCTATTTGCAAAGGCAGAAACCCCTCTCCTGGTTCCAAAATTTGCTTTAGTTTCCTTGGCTGCTTAAGCAAATACCATGAAATAGGGTGGGTGAAACAATGGAAGTTTATCAGTTTATGCTTTTGAGTCATAGAAAATGGTAAAATCCAGGTGTAGTCAAGGCAAAGCTTTTCCCCCAAGACTGTGGTGTTCTGGGGCTGGCTACTGGCAAACCTTGGTCCTTAGGTTGTCATATGACAAGGCACATGGTTGCATCTCCTCTTGGAGATTTGTACCCAAAGGGTATTGGGAATGAAAGAAAGAGAAAAGGGAGAAGGAAACAAAGAGAAAGAAACTGAAAGATAAAGAAAGGAAGAACGAGAGAGCTGGGATCAGGGGGTCTGCAAGTAGAGGTTCATCAGACAACTTTATTGTTCACAAGGGGCTCTATATATACCCCAGTTCACATGGGTAGAAGCTGCAACGTGCAGTTAACCATCAACATTATTCATACTCTTAGGAATTTTAAAAATCTTATCTCAAAGTACAAAGTTTAAGTGTTCTATTTACTACAAAAATGTTATCTGCTCTTCTTTTCTTTCATCCTTTCACAGCTTCAGCCTGTTTGCCTGGAACTCTTAATTACCACATTCCATAGGTTGCAAGTGTAGCCATGGAAACAGCAAATCTCTCCTTACAAGACCACTGTGCCTCAGTTTCCAACAATCTCCTAGTCTCTTTCTTCTCCTCTGGGTTTTGTTGATTCCAACTTGTTACTTCCTATAGTTTTCTCACTCTCTGCCTGAGTTTCATTCTATTCTAAAGAACACAGGATTAAGACATCTTGATAGAGATGGGGCACACCTTAACTGAAATAACCTTATCGAGAGGTCATATGTACAATGGTTTCACATGCACAGGAATCCATTGAATTTAAGAACATGTTTTCTGTGGTACAAACAGCTTCAAACCACTTTAATGACCAAAGAAGAATAAGGTAAACATTCAAGGCCAGCCAAGGGAAAAGTACCTGCAATACAGAATATTGATAAGTCTTCACCATTAAAGGATTATCTCTTAACATTGTGCCCAAATACAGTGAGGACCTCTGGCTGTTGATGCCCAAGTGCAAAGAGAGCCTGCAGAGCCCTCTGTATTTTCAAGTGAGGAGAAATTCTAGGTTTCCACAGTGTTTTCACTATTATGTTCTAAAAGAAGCCAATAGCATAAGTTCCCTGGAATAGTTCATATGTAAAAGGATATGGCTGTTGTTTTTAGGACTATAGCCTGAATCCATACCAAATACCTAGAGAAGAATAAATATTAAGGACATTTTAAACTCACATTTTCTCTAAGAAAACATCCATTGAATTCCAAGCACTGTTCTGACTGTTGCACACTGAGTAGAAGAAAAACATGAAATTTGTGTTCAAGAAGATTACAATCTACTGGGGTGAAAAACTATATGCAAAAATTAAAGAAACTATCTTTTTTAGGTAGATGTGCATGGTACAAAATAAAATATATTATCTATATAAAGTTTAAAATAAAATATAAAAATATAAAACAATATGAACAAGTTGTTCTAGACACTTCATGAGAAAATAGGAGAAATTTATATAGATATGGAAATTTCAGAGACTCACCCAGTGAGACCAGATGACTCATATTCTCCAGCATCACATCTCTGAAGAGCTTTCTCTGGGATGCGTCCAACAAGGCCATTGTTTCTGAGTGAAGTCTATAAGTATATCTTCCAAGTTTACTAACTCCTAAAAACATCATGGATATTGGGGTTCAGAGAGGGCCATCTCAACCAATGTCCAGAGTGGATGTTCGAGGGGATAGCACTGAGAAAGCAGTGGCTTTACAAAAGCTCAAACCCAGTTTGAGCTTCTAGTCAGATCATTCTCAGGGCTGAATGGTCATCTGCTCTTCACAATCAGACAAACATAAACACAGTGAATATTTAAAACCCCATTATAAAAGAATATCAGAAGACATGTTTTACAGTATGGACTGGAAATTTTCTAATAGACTGGTCATTATAACTTCCAGGTGGCAGTATACAATTTTCACTTCAGCATTCATAACTAAAACAACCTTTCCCACCAATTTCAAATAAATCTACAAACTCATCATAAGGCAAGCAATATCCATGATTTGCCACTTTCATATCACAACTATGATTAGATTATTCCCTCAGATGACCTCAGTTTCTTCTCAACTAGGAAATAATTTTGAAATGTATAAGAAATTTTAAAAGATACAATGAGCTAATGTGTAAAGGGCTTCCAATATAAATATTATTCAAATATTTATATTACTCATTACTATTTATATATTTATTTATATTATTTAAATATTTATATTACTTATTAAAATGGCAGAGAATCTTACAATAAGTCCACCATTCTCCTGAACTTAACAGTCACACAAAACTTTGGCCCAGTAGATTTTGCCTCACTCAAAACTCTACATAACTCGGTTGTTCACCATAACATGTAAGTATGCAGAGTTCAGCAGCACACAATACAGACTCCTGAGACACTATACTGAAGGATGGTCCTAGCCTGACCATTGCAAGGAACGACACCTTCCAATCTCCACTTTTCTTGGGTCCTCCAAATATCCATGTTCATTGTGTCTCCTGTATATTCACCTCCTCTGTATGTTGAAGAGTACAAGAAGCCTCTTGATACATTCTGGTCTCACCAGTTTTCAGCAATTTCCAAAGGACCAAACATTTTGCTTGACATACTATACCACTCCTGAATCCATGCCAAAATTAAGGAACAATACTTCTTATAATTACTTCCATTTGTAATGTCTGAGTAAAGGTTATCAACAAAATTGGAAATTGGACAACTGGGGACAAGTGGGTAATGAGAATTTTAGTTATCTTTCTTTAAAAGTTTTCAAAATGTGCAAGTAATTACTAATACTTCACAAAATTAAAAATTGGGCAAAATAAATGATTTCTCTTTTCCTTCTATTATCTAACCCTCAATTTTACTCTTCTCCACAATGCATAACCCTCTACCCCACCATCTGTAGCAATGTACTGCTTGAACTCACCTGCTGAAACATCAGTCTCCCTACTGACTGTAAACTTCTGCTCCTACTCATCTCTATCACCTATTTTCAACTGCATGCTGAAACCAAATGCAGGCATTAAAATGATCAATGGGTGCACTATTTTTCCAATAAGGAGATGTGCTAAATGAGAAAAAACCTCTCATCTCTCCAGGGAAAACAGACTTAATGGAGTCTGGAGCAAATTTGTGTGTTGTTGGAAAGGGGATTACCTATTGATGAATCCCTAACCTATCGTAACTGTCCCAGAGGCCTGGATAAACTTAACTGCAGCTAAGATCCTTCAATATGTCCTAAATGAGCTTAGAATAGCCAATCCAATAGGAGAGACATACCCATCTGCTGACCATACATAGGTCATTTCAGTAGAAGAATATCCTACTCACTGATGGTTGCACTCTAAATAGTTCAGTTGACAACTGACTTCCTCTGGGTTTTCACTCACCACCAGGTAAGCACTAGGTGAAAAAAGTTGAGAATGGAAAAAGAAGGTATGAAACTCTCTACTCTTTTCCCCAATTTCCAGATCCACCTGTCATGAAACCCAAGCCTTCACCTGAAAGTAACCCACCCCATCAACAAAACATGGAGTGTGTTCCAAGAGAAATAAGGGGAGGACCATCCTTTCCACAAGACAAGAGTAGGAAGGTCTTGGATACTGGATAAGAAGGATAAGAATAACTTCATTTTACAGAAAAGAAAATGAAAATCATTGAGTTTTGTATATCATTAGCCCGATTTTCAATTCCCTCCTAGAGTCCAAAACATTGGGTCTCCACCACCAAAGAAACCACTCAAGAATATCTCAGATGTGAGTATTCCTGGCCTATGAAACATCCATCCCAGTCTTCTGTACTTTTGTTCCTTCTGCTTTACACCTTGTATCTGCCATTTTGTGTACGCTTGCCTTAAATCATCTTGGTTCTTCCACAGCGGTATCTAATAATATCACTCTCTCAGCACTGAGTTCTAGATCCCATCCTGCTGGACTAAGATATCACCCAAGATCTCAAACTCACCAAAACATGGCACTGAACCATTTACCACTCAATCCCCAGAATAATGTAGGTCTGGAGCTTTGTTTTATTTTTTGTTTTTTGTTTATATTCCCGCCAATATAGGAAACTTCCAGTTGCTTCACATCCTCCCCGACCTTTGGTATTGCCAGTCTTTCATTTTATTTTATTTTTAAGGATTCATTTATTTATTTAATTTCTCTCCTCTTCCCACCCCCCACCCCCTACCCTAGTTGTCTATTCTCTATGTCTATCTGTTGCATGTTCCTCTTCATCCGCTTCTGTTGTTGTCAGCGGCACAAAATCTGTGTTTCTTTTTGTTGCATCATCTTGTTGTATCAGCTCTCCATGTGTGTGGCACCATTCCTGGGCAGGCTGCACTTTCTATCATGCTGGGTGACTCTCCTTACAGGGTGCAGTCCTTGCACATGAGGCTCCCCTATGCAGGGACACCCCTGTATGGCATGGCATTCCTTGCATGCATCAGCACTGCTCATGGGCCAGCTCCACACAGGTCAAGGAGGCCCAGGGTTTGAACCATGGACCTTCCATGTGGTAGACAGACACCCTAACCACTGGGCCAAGTCTGCTTCCCAGGTCTGGAGCTTTGTAACCCTAAATAAAGGTTTGTTAATACATTAAATGTTTGAAATGTGTGTCAACAAGGTGATTGAGAGTGATGATAATTCTCCTTCCAGAGAGATTTATGTCAAATTTGCCTAAATATTTTAGTTTCATTTCACATAAGGATAAGATTGGCCTTATGGCCCCTTTCCCCAGCTGATTAGATAGTCACACAAAGGAAAATATGTGTCATCTGACATCTGGTGCTTTAGACACACCTTGGATCCCAGGCAACAACCCAATGGTTTGGTTTGTAGAAAGAGTTCCTTGGAATAGGGGCCATGGCTAATTGTGCAGCTCTTCCCTATCTGCATACAGCTCTCATGCAGGTTTACCTTACAAAATGAAATTCTTTATGGTCATCTCTTTCTTTGTCTGATCTATTATATTTTAGTGGCTGTAATCTAAATGAAATGTGTAATGTACAAATGAAGTGTGTGATTTTCCAAAGCGATCTCTGGGGAGCAAATGTACCTCAAGTGGTTGAACACCTATGTCCCCTTTATGAGGTCCTGGTTTGAACTTGCAGTACCTCCAAAAAAAAAAGGAAGAAAAAAAAGATCTCCATGGGTGAGCATTTTGGGGTTACATTAGCATAATAAGCATATAGGGTATTCTGAAAATGGGACCCTCTCCACATCTGCAGTATTTTCTCATTTCCTAAAACCTATCGTCATTAAAAAAAACTTTAAATATTAAATCACACTTTAAAAGCATAATTAATGCACCATTAGATTTAGTTGTATTTATTCTTCCATGAGTCTATTCATCTTTGCCTTTTATATGCATTTATACTGTGTAATAATTGAGATACCATTTTGCATTCTACATTTCTGAGTGGTGGTCAAAGTGATTTTCTGATTCACCAAAGTCTGTGTCATTACATTTACAGCAAAAGAAAAAAGGAAAAGAAAAGAAAGAAAATAACCTAGGGTATAATGGACTTCTCAGTAACAGCTTTTAGTGTTTATATATTTGTACATATGTGTGTATTAAAAAGAGCAGAATCTCATTCACTCTTACTTGTAACAAAATGCTGCATGAAGCATGCCCAGATCACTGCACATTCTAACAATTTTCAAAAAACTATTGGGCCAAATTCTGGATAATTACATGAATTGAGGGTGAAAGTATACTGGAAAGGTTTTTTCCCAGTCTGATTTTTCTGATGAGAAATTCACCAAGTATTTCCACTTTGATATTATGATTGGTTCTTCTCAATGTGAGTACTTTTATGTTAACTAAGGAATGAATGACTACTGAGAATTTTCCTTCAGTTATAGTGTGTGAATCCTCATATATTCTATGAGAGTTGCTCTTTGAGCAAAGGAATTCGTCATACATATTTCACTGAGTGGCTTTTCCAGGTTGAATTATTTGGAACTCCTCAAGAGGCATCAAACTTCTGGTAAAGACATCCTGTCTTATTTCCCATTTGGGGATTATTCCTATTGAGAGCTTCCTTGTGTACACAAAAGCTGGAGGCTACTGATTGCTAATGTCCAGTGATTCCAGACCTAGAGTTTCTCTCCAGTGCAGTGCAGTCATCTTATTGAAGGATATTTTATAAACAAAAATATTTCCATATGGATTACATTGATACAGAATTTCTCCCCTTCTCTGGATGGTTTTAAAGTTAGTGCTGTGGCAGTAAATTCTTCTACACTTGACACATTAATATATATGAATTCTCAAAAATGTCACATTAGGACACAGGCCCTTCTGCACTGATTAAGAACATAGTGTCTCTCTCCCATGTGAGTTCTTTTATAGAAATACAAATTAGCAATCTGGCTAAGTGCTTCCCATGCTCACAAGATTTATATCATCTGCCACTAATGTGAACATTGGCATCTGTAAAGATCAATGCTCTCCTATTCTTTCCCATATTCATTATATTCATAGGATTTCTCTCCAGTATGAATTTTCCCATGTAGTCTAAGTTTAGAGGAATAATGAAAGGCTACCTACCAGGATAAATGTCTTCTCAAATTGTAACTCCAATATGTAAATGTTCATTCTTTTTCTGAGGCCAAGGTATTTGCAGAATAACATAAGAATAAGAATATAAGAGATAAGAACAGGAAAAAAGACTTGGCCCAATAGATGGGGCATCCATCTACCACATGGGAGGTCCACAGTTCAAACCCCAGGCCTCCTTGACCTGTGTGGAGCTGGCCCCTGCACAGTGCTGATGCACACAAGGAGTGCTGTGCCACACAGGGGTGTCCCCCACATAGGGGAGTCCCACGCACAAGTAGTGCATCCCACAAGGAGAACCACCCAGCTCAAAAGAAAGTGCAGCCTGCTCAAGAAGGGCACTGTATACATGTATAGCTGACACCACAAGAAGATGCAACAAAAAGAAACACAGAATCCCAGTGCCGCTGATAAGGATAGAAGTGGTCACAGAAGAACACACAGCAAATGGACACAGACAGCAGACAACTGGGGGGGAGGGAAGAGAAATAAAATAAAAAATAAATCTTGGAAAAAAAGGAACAGAATAAGAACATTAGAATAAGAACATAAAACATAAGAACAGAGATTGATAAAGCAAAATATAATGACGTTTTTAGAATGTTCTCCCATTGTCCTTGGTGTCATTTCAGAAAATATCTTTCACTTAAAAAAATCTGAGGTTGACACTACCAAGTTCCTGTACTCCCACTTTCCATGCTCCTCCTTATATTGAAGCACAGGTTCCTCAAACTTAAGTGGATTTTGCCTTGGAAAAAGCCTCTACCTTCCACACACAGATCTTATTACTCCAATGATGAAATCACATGTGATTTGCAGACAAGATAACTTATACACAGATTGTGAATTCAGACGTATCTCATTATTTAAACTGGCAAAAAATATTGAACCAATATTGCACATTCTTTGAAATGAAAACATTTCCTAGAGAACTTGACGTTTTAGTTTTCTAGGATGTTCCTGTAAATATCATGAAACTGAGTTGGCTTAGATAATGGGAGTTTTTGGCTTACAGTTTTGAGGCCATGAAAATATCTACCAAACCAAAGTAAATCAACCAAATCAAGGGATCATCAAGGTGATGCAATGTTTTCTTCCCAAAGACTGGCCACCATCAAACCTTAGTTCCTATGCCATGTCAAAAGTCACATGGTGGCATTTGGCACCTTTCCTTTCTATTCCAGGTTTTGTTGATTTCTTTTTGCTTTCCTGGTTTTCTCTCTGTGTCTGAATTTCATTCTCCTACAAACAACTCTAGTAAGATGATAAGACCCATTCAGATTGTGTGGGTCACACCTTAACTGTAGAAGCCTCAACAAAAGTTCCAACTTACAGTGGATCCACAACCACAGGAATGGATTAAATTTAAGAACATGTTTTTCTGGAGTATATATAGCTTCCAAACACCACACTTGTGGCCAACAGGTGCTGCCTCTCACATCTCTACATATCTGAGATGTTTGTTTTATGGTGAAAGGACAGAGAGTCTAGAAATACAAGCCAGGGGCTCTCCAGACTGTTATGTTGAAAGACAGTGATCTGCAATGGAATGATGTCTGCCTTTCTCAATTTTCTTGGGGCCTAAAATGATCATCACTTTTTTTCTGGTATTTTCCTCCCTCTTCTATGATTAAGAGTAATATAAGAGTCTTGATTGCTTCTCACTTTTACTCCTTTATTTACTTTCAAAATGTTTCAATGTCACTTGGTTAAGAGGGAAATAAGTATTGTTTCACAGTGACCCATGATTCTATTTTTAAAATGTTCAATCCCGACAACTTATTGATGCTTTGCCTTCACAAAATGTAATCCTAAATGACATCTTACTGATCTCAAATGAATTGTTCTTTCACCTTGAAAAGGAGAGGTACTAGGTAGAGGCTTATTTGATATGTTATGAGTTCCAAGGACAGTGTTGCTAAATTTAAAAGATTTTCAAACTTTGTTCTGTTTACATTTTTATGGGTAAAATGTTATTAATGTAACATTTATATACATGTAACATTTATATAATTTTCAGAAATTATATAAAGTTCCTAGAGATTAGTCAATGTCTTCACTATCCATGAGATGTCCTACTACTGAGCTGTCTGATTTAGACAAAAGTACTGTATAGTCGAATTAGTCATAATTTCACAGAAGGAACCAAATTTCCTTCTCAATTGCATTACATTTTTAATGAACTTTCCCAAGAACTTTCACTTAAATTTGCAAGAGAGAAGCAATGTGACATGTACAAAGGAGCCCCAATAACATTAAGTGCCAATTTCTCATAAAAAAATGTTGGAGGTAAGAAGGCAATGGGAAGAAATATTTATAAAGTGCTCAAAGAAAAGAATTAGAATCAAGAATTTTATATCCAGAGAAGTTCTCTTTCAAAACTGAGCAGATTAAGACATTCTCAGATAAACAAAAGCTGCATATTCATTACCACTTAACCTGCCCTACAAGCCAAACTAATGGGAGTTCTTCAGACTGACAGGAAAGGACACTAGGCAGATGATTAAAGTAGTGAGAAAAAAAAAATAAAGATCTCCAGTACAGGTACTTACCTAGGTAATCATAAATGACAGTACTACTTAACCGAATAAGAGGGGATTCTAATTGGTTAACTACAAACCAGCAACTAGTACAAAAGGAGGCAGTAAAAGGTATAAGAAAGACTTAAAAAACCAAATAGCAAAATGGCAGAATTCTGCATTACCAGTAGGTATTTTAAAATTAAATGACATAAATATCCCATACAAAAGGCAGAAATTGGGAACCGGACTTGGCCCAGTGGTTAGGGTATCCGTCTACCACACAGGAGGTCTGCAGTTCAAACCCTGGGCCTCCTTGACCCATGTGGAGCTGGCCCATGTGCAGTGCTGATGCATGCAAGGAGTGCCCTGCCACGCAGGGGTGTCCCCCGCGTAGGGAAGTCCCATGCGCAAGGAGTGCACCCATAAGGAGAGCCGCCCAGTGCAAAAGAAAGTGCAGCATGCCTAGGAATGGTGCCGCCCACACTTCCCATGCCGCTGATGACAACAGAAGCAGACAAAGAAACAAGACACAGCAATAGACACAGAGAACAGACAACGGGGAATTAAATAAATAAATAAATCTTTTAAAAAAAGGCAGAAATTAGACAATGTGTAAAAATGCATGACTCAACTACATTCTGCTTACAAGAGCCACATCTTAAATCCAAAGACACAAAGTGGTCAAAAGTGAAAGTATGAAAAATATGTCACAAATATAGTAACCAGAACAGAGTGGGGATGGCTAAATTATCATTAGACAAATTAGACAAAGTCAAATACTCTTAGAAGGAACAAGGAAAGACACAACATACTGATAAAAGGGTCAATTTTTAAAATATATGTACATAATTCTGAGGCCCAAAATATATGAAGCAAACATTTGCAGATTTGATGGGAGAAATAGGTGGGTCTATATAAATAGAAGATTTCAATAAACCACTTTCAATATCGGCTAGCACTTTCTAACTGAAAGCCAAAATGGAAATATAAGACCAGAATAACACTATGTACCAATTAGACCCAGCAGACCCATATAGAAGTACATAATATAGCGAGTGTGCAAAATACATAACAAAAATCTGTTTGAAAACAACAGAGTACATATTCTTCTCAAGTGCATAGGATCATATCTTAGGATAGACTATATGTTATATCACAAAACAAGTCTCAATACATTTTAAAAGATTAGAATCATATAAAGTATCTTATCTGACCAAAGTGAAATGCCACTAAAAATCAGTAACATAATAAGAAAATTCACAAATATGTGTAAGTTAAGCAATATACTCTTAAGGAACCAATGGGTAAAAGAAATCACAGGAAATTTGGAAATATCAATAGATAAAAGAAAATGAAAACATAAAATACCCAAACTTATGACAAACTGATTGATCAAAAAAGGGGAGGATGTAAGTAATAAAAATCATTGGCATTGAAAGGAGGAATATTGCTGCTGAACTTACAGAAATAAAAAGGATTTTAAGAGGATATTAAGATTCACTGTATGCTAACTAATGAAATAACTGACATGAAATGGACAAATTCCCATAAACACACAAATTGACTACACTGACTCAAGAAGAAAGAGACGGTCTCAAAAGACCAAGAACAGGTATTATGTTATCAAAAACCTCCCAACGCAAAGGGTTTAATATCCATGACATAGGAAGAGATCCTAGAACTCAGTTGTAAAAAGACAAATGATCCAAGTAAAAATTGACAGGTGACTTGAATAGACATTTTTTGAAAGAGGACATAAAAATGGCAAAAACATGAAAAAAATGTTCAACATCACTAGCTGTAAGGAAAATGCAAATCAAAACTACAATGAGATACTGTTTCATGTATTTTTGAATGAACGCTAAAAAACAAAACTCCAAGTGTTGTAGAGAATGTGGAAAAAGAGGAACACTTATTCACTGCCAGTGGGATTGTAGAAGGGTGCAACTGCTGGGGAAGACTGATGGTTCCTAAGAAAGTTAAATATCAATCTGCCATATGACCTGTCAATCCCACCACTAGATATGTACTCATAAGAACTGAAGGCAGGCACTCAAAAAGACATTTGCATGCCAATGTTCATATGACCATTATTCGCAATTGCCAAAAGATGAAAAGAAGCCAGTTATCCATCAGCAGATGAATGGATAAACAAAATGTGGTATATGCATGCAAAGGAATATTATTCAACTGTAAGAAGAAATAAATTCTTTTTTTATTCATTTTTTTAAAAATATTACATTCAAAAAATATGAAGTCCCATTCAACACCACTGCCCCCAAAAAATAAATTCTTGATGCATGTGTAAACATGGATGAACATTGAGGACATTATGTTGAGTGAACAAGCCAGATACAAAAGGACAAATGATATATTATTTCACTAATATGAATTAAATATAATCAGTATACTCATGGGATGGCTAGAATATAGATCACCAGAAGATAGATTGAGGCTAAAGAATGGGAAGCTGAGGCTTAGCTTGTGCAGGATTTGTAATACATTTGATTGTTAAGGTTTGGAAATAGGTAGAGGTGATGACAGCACATTACAGTGATTGTAATTCACAGAACTAATATGTGAGTGGGGTTGTGGTTGAAAGGGAAAGTCTTGATTCATGTATATCACTAGAAGGAAACCTAGGGGATGAAACATAAGACTATATAACAGTGAATAAGTGTAGTCAATAGAACAAATATTCTAAGATTGGTTGTCTTATATGTACAGTGACATTATCTTACATTTTTTCACCATGTTATTTTTTCATTTTGTCTTCAAAGCAGCTTTGGTTACAGAAAAGCAGATGTGGCTCAAGTGATAGGGCCTCCATCTACAATATGGGAGGACCTGAGTTTGATCGCTGGGGCCTCCTGGTGAAAAAGAAGAGAAGTGAGCCTCTGTGGTGAGCCAGTGCCCACATGGTGAGCCAAGTGCCCACATAGTGAGCAGTGCATCCATGCAATGAGCTATACACCCATGCAGTGAACTGAGTGACTGGATGGCAAGGCAAGAGGCCAAATGGGTGCCTGCACAGTGAGCTGAATGCCCACATGAGTGTCTGTATGGCAAGCTGAATGTCCACATGGTGAGCCAAGTGCCTGTGCAAGAGCTCATGGGACAAGCTGAGAGCCTGTACAGCAAGTCAAGAGTGCATGAAGTGAGCAGGTGCCCATGCAAGTGAGTCACACAGCAAGGTATGATACAACAAAAGAGAGATGAAGGGGAGCATCAAGGTGAAGCACAGCAGAGACCAGGAAATGAGGTGGTGCAACTGACAGGGAACCTCTCTCCACATCAGAAGTCCCCAGGATTGAATCCTGGTGAATCCTAGAGGAGAAAGACAAGAAGAGAAATAGATACAGAAGATCACAAAGCAAATGGGCACAGGCATTTAAAAAACACAAAAACAAACAAACAAACAAAAAACGCAACACCAAGAAACAACAGCAAGGTGGGGGAAAGGGAAGGGAAATAAAAAAAGAGAAGTCAGGTACAGAATATAGGTGATTCCCATAGACCCAACATCCTCCCCATTTCCCCTTTCCCTTACTAATAACATTTTATGTGTGAAGCTACATTTGTTAACATTGATGTACAAATATTGAAACACTGTTAGTAACCATGTTCAGTGATTCACAGTATGGTATACATTTTGTACCATATACTTTTATAGATTTTGATGAAGTTTGACATGGTCTGTATCCATCATTCAAGGATCATGTAGAACATTCCATTGCTCCAAAATGAACCATGTTTCATTTATTTTATTCCTCCCTCCCTCTCCCCTCCAGACCCACGGTAACCATCAAGATGAATTCATTGAAGGACAAGATTCATAGTTACTTGTAAACAACATTGAGGGTTTGACATTCTGGCTTGTCCTCCCCTATCAGGCACTGCCTATGCTCTGAAAAGACTCCTGCCCTTCTATTTGAGATCATACCAGGACACCCCAGGATGGGAATCCAACACATTCCCACTCATTATATGAGTCTCGAGCCACTGATACAACACACTATGACCAGAGGAACACTACATATTCCCTAGAACCCTGCCCCACGTGTGCCCTGTCCCACATGCCCTGCACATCCAACACCTAAAACCAGTAACCCACCCCAGCCATATTTGCCAAAAGAACATTCCCAATGTTGTCCCTTAACCACATACCTGCATATCCCTATAGTTCACTTGCTTACTCCCTCAACCTTACCCCCAGTTCCACACAATTAAACTCACCCTCCCTCCCTCCCCATCAGAGACCAGTACCACTCAGCCCAGTAGCATCACTTCACTGTATTTTACCCAGCCACTGCACAACTACAGCTTTCCACCTTATCACAGCTTTGTCACAACCTTCTTCCTGTCTCCTGTAAACCTACCTTTCAGACTTTAACCCTCTAAGTCTGTTGAATGTACTTAATTTATATCAATGAGATCATGTAATATTTGTCCTTCATTTCCTGACTTGCTTTCCTCAATGTAAGGTCTTCAAGATTCATCCATGTTATCCTATTCTTTCTTACACCTAAGTAATACTCCATTGGATGTATATACCACAATTTATCCATTCATCTCTTGATGGACATTTGTGTTGTTTTTAACTTTTATCAATAGTGGATAATGCCATTATGAACATTGGTGTACATATATCTGTTTGTGGCCCTGCTTCCAATTCTTCTCTGTATATTTCCAGAAGAAGGATTACGGGATCATATGGCAGTTCTATAGTTAGCTTCCTGAGGAACCATCAAACTATCCACAATGGCTGCAACAATTCTATATTTCCACAAGCAGTGGATAAGGGTTCCCATTTCTCCACATCTTCTCCAAATCTTGTAGTCCTCTTTTTTAAATAGCTGCCAGTCTAATGGGTGTCAGATGATACCTCTTGTAGTTTTGATTTTCATTTCCCTAATAGCTAGTGATGTTCAGTATGTTTTTGTGTACTTTTCAGACATTTGTATTTCTTCTTTAGAGAAATGTGCATCCAAATCTCTTGCCCATTTTTTAAAAATGGGTTGTATGTTATTTTTATTTTTGAGGTATAGGATTTCTTTATAAATGCTAGATAATAGGTCCCTATCAGATATATGGTTATCAAGTAATTCCTCCCACTGAGTTGATTGTCTTTTCTCTTTCTTGTCAAATGGACGATATAGGCAGGGCAGACAGCTCAGGAATTTGGCACTCTGCCAGCAGGCCCTACTCAGAATTTACACTCCATGTGACAGAGTTGGGCTCACTGGTGGTTTTCCTAACATGGCTATTTTTCCCTTTCCAGTTAGTTAGTACTAGAGACTCAAATCTCTGGGCTCTTCATGTACCAGGAGAGTCCTGAATCTCAACAGGTCTGCAACAACTACTCTCCGGTTCATTGGATTCACCTAGGACACCTAACCAGATGATAACTGACAACTACCATCTGAAGAAACAGAAAGAGTCTGCAACTACACTCAAGATAGGCCCATCCATTGGCACATGGGGTTTAAGCCTCCTCTCAACTAGAGGCAGAGTGGGCATCACCATCCCAGAATCCTCAGGATTGGGGAATGAATGATGGACTAGAGTAGGCTTACTGTTCTTCTACTACAGATTTATTGTGATCCTAGCAATGGAAGAAATCTTATCATTGTGGAGGCAGTGGCCACTGGAGGTTCTGACAGAAGGCATAAGGAAAAAGAGGTATAATTTGGGGATATTGTTGGGACTTGGGAATTGTCATGAATGACATTGCAATGACAGGTATAGGCCATCATATATCTTGCAATAACTTACAAAAATGTGTGGAAGTGTAAACTACAATGTAAACTGTAATCAACACTTAGTGGCATGCTCTACAATGTGTTCATCAATTGTGACAAATGTACCACAATAATTAAGGATATTGTTGATGTGGGAAAATGAGGGCTAGGGATTGGGATATATGGGAGTTCCCTTAATTTTTTATGAAAAATTTATGTAATCTACGTTTCTTTTTTTAAAAAAATTAAAAAGTATATTTAAAAAATAGTACAAATTCAAGCATATTCTTCCCTGAATCAGAACAAATGTATGTTAATATCACATGATATTAAAAAATAGGGTGATATTTGGGTGAAAAAACACCTAAAGCTGTAGAGAATATTAAAATATCAATATTTTTCATCAATGGTAAAAAAAAAAATTTGAGTGAAATAAACCAGACACAAAGAATTACATATTGTTAGACTCCATTTATATAAAATGTATATATAAATAAATTTGTAGAGATGGAATTAGATTAGTGGTTATGAATGGCAGGGGAAGGACAGAGGAATTGAGTGTTGACTGCTAATGAGTAAGGTTTTTCTTTTTGGAGTAATGAAAATGCTTTAAAATTGAGTGCAGAGATGAATTCACAAGGCATTCATTTTTACAAAAGCCATTTAATGCATATGTTAGTTGGATTGTATAGTATGTGAGTATATCTTAATAAAATTGCTTGAAGAAAAAACAAGCAAACCTTGCAATGTAGTGAAGTCAAGGACAATAAGGCTTCACTAGTGATTTAAGTAGAATTTTTCCAAAGAAGATATACAAATAGTCAATGGCACATGAAAAGATACTCAAAATCATTGGTTATCAGAGAAATGCAGATACAAACCACAATGAGATACCAATTCACATCCACTAGATGGCGATCACTAACAAAACAAAAAACAGTAAATGTTGGTGAAGCTACAAAGAAATAGAAATCCTAATACATTGATAGCAGCATTGTAAAATGGTATGGACTCTTCAGAAACCAGCTTGGACGTGCCACTGAAAGTTAAAAACAGAATTATCATAAAACCAACAATCCCACTTCTTGGAATATACTCAAAAGAACTGAAGGCAGGGAACTCAGATAGATATTGGTACAACAATGCTTACCACAGCATTGTTCAAAGTAGACACAAGGTGGAGGCAACCTAAGTGTCCATTAACAAATGAATGAATAAAAAAAAAGTGGTATGTGCACAATGGAATATTATTCAGCCATAAAGGGAATGATGTTTTTGACTAAGTCCTTCGAGGTGCAAAAGAGTTTAATTTTGAGGAGGTCCCATTTATGTATTTTTTCTTTAGTTGCTAATGCTTTGTGTTTAAGGTTTAAGAATCTACCACCTATTACAAGATCTTGAAGATGGTTTCCTACATTTTCTTTGAGGGATTTTATGGTAGTTACTTTTATATTCAGGTCCTTGATCCATTTTGAGTTAATTTTTGAAATTTGATCAGCAGTTATATAGGGCTACAGAACATGTGTTAAGGGGTGTGGAGTTTCTCTTTCTGGAGTAATGAAATAGTTCTATATTTTTGGTGACAATGAAAGCACAGCATTGTGATTTTACTAAGCCACTGATTCCATGGTTTAGCTAGATCATATGGCATGTGACGATATCTCAGTAAAACTGCTAGATAAAAAAAAAATTGTGCAAGAAAAGACAGAAATAGCAGCTATATACAGCAGGGGAAATAGAAAGAGATTAAGAGGTGATGAATTTTTTAGGTTTGTGTGTGTGTGTATTATTATTATTTAAATGAAAAAGCTCTAGTATTGATTGAAGTGATAAGTGCACAACCATGTGATTATACCATATACCACTGAATATACACTTGGGATGAATTGTATGCTTTTATTAACATGTCAAAATAATATTGATTTCTTGAAAAAAAAAGCATTGAAGAACGTGAAATCATGGTAACAGTTATTATTTTTAACAAATAGCTATAATTTTGTCAAGTAATGAGATTATAACACAAGGGGTTACTGATAAAATGGTCACAGCAGAAAATGGATATACCATTACCTATAATGAGATTTAACTATCACTGTGAGAGAAATGAGATGTAATTAGAAAAATGATCATAATGTAAAAAGAGCAGCATTTTTATACATGGTTCCACAATGCTAAAAGTCTAGTGATAAAAGATAAAAAAAAGAATATTGGTGAACAGGCAGAAAATCAGATACCCTTCTACACTTTTGGTGGGAAATAAAAAAAAATGCAACCATGTGGAAAATATTTTGGAGGACACACAACTCTCATATGACCTGGCATTCTCTTTCTAGGTATAGAGCCAAAGAATGGAAGAGGAATAATTCAAACAATAGTTTTGTAATTCACAATTAAATGAATAAAAAATGTGGTATGTATATGTACAAGAGAATATTATTCAGTTGTAAAAGGAATGAAATCGTGATACATGCTACGCTATGTGGATGACCTAGAAAAAATGACATTGAGTGAAATGTCAGACACAGAGACATATTGCATGACCTCACTCCTTTGAAATAACTGGAATAGGCAAGTTCAGACACAGAAAGTAGATTACAGCTACCGGGTGCAGGTGAGAGGGTCAAGGAGAAATGAATGCATAATGGAATCAGGTTTTCTGTTTAGGGTGATAGGAAAGTTTGTGTAATGAATGGTGATGACCTTAATACAGTAATGTAACTCATCCTACTGAATGGTATGGTTGGGAGTGATTGAGATGGTAAAGCATATGTTGTATATATGTTTCTACAATATAAAAAAGTAGCACATAAAGTCAATGACGATTAAATGCAACACAAAATACTAGGTGGGATCTAATAATGGAGGAGAAAAGACTGAAAGAGACTTTATTGGGGACATATTAAAAAACTGGAATATAGACTATACTTTATAGCAATATTAAATATTTTTAACTGTACACAAGTCAGTTACATTAGTGAAGATCTTGGTTCTTAGGAAATGTACATGGGAAGTATTGCGTTCAAGGAGCATGGTGTATCCACCTACTCAATGTTTAGGAGAGAGGAAGGGAGAAGGAAGAATGGAAGAGGAAAAGAACTGCAAATGTGGTAAAATGTTAAAAGTAGTGGATCTGGGTATGAGAAGCACGGATGTATGTAAGTATTTTTATATTTGCAGTTGTCCTGTAAGTTAAAAATTATTTTGATAATGTTAAAAAATAGCAAAAAAAAAGGAATTGAGAAGAGAATTTAAATCATACACTAAAAATTTTCAATTAAAACTATTAAACGGACTTTGGCCCAGTGGTTAGGGCGTCCGTCTACCATATGGGAGGTCCGCGGTTCAAACCCCGGGCCTCCTTGACCTGTGTGGAGCTGGCCATGCGCAGTGCTGATGTGCGCAAGGAGTGCCGTGCTATGCAAGGGTGTCCCCCGCGTGGGGGAGCCCCATGCGCAAGGAGTGCGCCCGTGAGGAAGCTGCCCAGGTGAAAAGAAAGTGCAGCCTGCCCAGGAATGGCGCTGCCCACACTTCCCGTGCCGCTGACACAACAGAAGCGGACAAAGAAACAAGACGCAGCAAATAGACACCAAGAACAGACAACCAGGGGAGGGGGGGAAATTAAATAAATAAATAAATCTTTAAAAATATATATATATATAAAAAACAAGTAAAGTAGAAATTCTAATTCTTTAGTTGTAAGTAATTTTATACATGATTCCAGTATCTGCTCTAATTATTTAGTTTAATACTTTTTCATTTAAAGTAATCACTTCATTAAAAAAGACTTTAGCATAAATAAATGGTAATGCAACAAATTATAGCCTGTAAGGGATGTACTTTTTTATATATATATTTTTAGGAGGTACCAGGGCATGAACCGAGGACCTTGTACACAGGATGCAGGTGCTCAACCACTGAAGTATCCTGGCCCCAGACCCACTTTAGATCCAAATGCCCAGAAAGATTGAAAGTAAAAGAATGGACAATACTGAGAGAAACTGCACCCAAATAATAACAAAGAGAGTTAGACTCACTTGAGTTATCAGAAAAAAATTAAATAAACATGGTTACAAAGACAAATAAGTATTTATATATCCATAAAAGGGTCCATACATCAAGAACATATAATAATTATAAACATATATGCAAGAAACAACAGAGCACTTAAATATATAGAGGGAAAAAATGACAGATTTTAAGGGACAAATAGTTCTACCATAATATTTGGAAAATTAATTTCTCACTTTCATAAATGGATAAAAAACCATACAGATGGTTAATAAGGCTATTGAGAACTTGAACAACACTCTAAGCCAACAGGACCCAGTAGAATATATTCTTCTCAAGTGCACAAGGGACATTCCTAGAATAGACTCTATGTTATTCCAGAACATACACAGAAACCCTGAAATTATGAGGAACTTCTTTGACCAAAGTGGCATGAAACTGGAAATTAATAAGAGAAGGGCATGAAACTGGAAATTAATACCAGAAGGGAAATTAGAAAGTTCCACAAATATGTGAAAATTGAATCACACACTCAAATCAACCTATGGGTCACAGATGAAATCTTGAGGGGAATTAGAAGACACTTTTTGATCAACAAAAATGAATACAGAACATATCAAAACTTAAAGGATGCAAAGAAAACATTACTAAGAGAGAAACTTGTAGCCAAAAATACCTTAATTTAACAAATAACCATCTCAAATTAATAACATAATTTTACACCTCAAGGAAATACGAAAAGAAAGGCAAACTAAACCCAAAACTGGCAAAACGAAGGAAATGAAGATTAGAGCAGAGATAAATGAGACAATAGAAAATTAATAGACTCAACACAGCTATTAATAAAATCTGGTTATTTGAAAAGATCAACAGAACTGAAAATCCTATAGGTAGACTGATTAAGAATAAAGGAAAGGGAAGCAGACGTGGCTGAACTGATAGAGCATCTGCCTACCATATGGGAGGGCCAGGGTCCTGACCTGTGTGGTGAGCTGGCCCATGCGCACAGCTGCCGCATGCAAAGTGTGCTGTGTCATGCAGGGGTGTCCCCCATGTGGGTGTGCCCATGTACAAGGAGTTCGCCCTGCACGGAGAGCCACCCCACACAAAAAAAAGCACAGCCAACCCAGGAGTGGCACCACACATGGAGAGCTAATGCAGCAAGATGATGCAACAAAAAAGAGATGCAGTTTCCTGGTGCCTCTGAGGGTGCGAGCAGACATAGAAGAACACATAGGGAGTGGACACAGAGAGTAGACAACTGTGGGGGTGAGGGAGAAGAGGAGAGAAATAATAAAGTAAATCTTTAAAAAAAAGAATAAAGGAAAGAATCAATTCACTAAACTTAGTAATGAAAGTAGTGACACTGTTAAAATGGGATTTAAAAGTAAACTTTAACCAATTGTGCCACAACAGATTAGATATCTTTGATGACATGGACCAATTCCTAGAAAAATACCTTGCTGTCTTTATAATATTTACTCTTAAAAATTCACTGTTCTGAAAAACAAAAAGCAAAAACTTAGTGCAGATTTTTATAAAAATAATTTAGGTAATCATGTATTCTATTTTTTAGCTAACTCATACTTTTAGGTCATGCTTTGTCTTGCCAGTCTGGCCATTTTCCAAGGGAAGTAAAGATTTGTTAGAGTCAGTGAATGGAATTATACAGGCAAATCAGTCAACCATCTGCCCCTGTGGTGTTTCAGTTTGATTTAGAACTGAATTTAAAGTTAAAATGACCATATTAAATTGTTCCCTTAGTATCAAAGGACTTCCTTAGTTCAGGTGGGACAAACCTTGGAAAAAATCATCTATAGCTGAAACCTTAAATATTTAACTGGGCAAAGTCTTAGAAAATGTGCTTGGGATAGGAACTGGTTTACTGGAAAAATGTACAAAACCCAAGCAATATCAGACTGTTCTTTGCAGAAACTAAGAGCAGAAGGAACTGAAGGAAATTGATGTATTCAGGACCTGAAGGCCATTGTAAGCTCTATGGTCTTTGTCCTAAAGACAGTGGGAAGCCATCAACAAACTTAAAGAATGGCAGGGTGAGATAGTTTTGTCTAAGAGAGTGTTTTAGGTTTTGGATGCATTAACATATGGAGAAGAGAGTACACCAAAAGAAAATTTAGGAGGGTAAGGGTGAATTTTAAATATTCAATGATGGATGCCCATAAGACTTGATGAAAGAAACAGAACCTGTGACATTTCATGCAGTTTGGACAATGAAGTCAGGAACAATTTAACCCCTTTTCTGTGAATTCCTCCTAGACTAAGTACAGATGAGCTACCTGGGCCTCACTGAATCAACTTGAAGGGTATCCCACTAGTGCAATCTGGGGAAATTTGTGCATTAAAATAACCTGATAACAGATGAGAAAAACTGAACACATCAATCGGTAGTGCTATAAAAAATAAACAGGAACCAAGCAAGCCTTTGTAAGGAAGAAAGCTATGTAAGATATATAGCAGCAGTGCTGGAAATGGAAAAATATTACCATCTGACAACCTTCAGAGTGGTAATTGATTTAGATGAGAAGATGGTGGGTGAAGGATGGTTGGGGACTACAGTATTGCTATCAGAATATGTCCTCAGAATATGTCACTCACTGTAAAGTGAAAACATGTTTTTGCATGAGAAGGAACCTTAGAGAAACTTCATGGGGTTATCAAGTTCACATCGCCAGTGGTTGAAGCAAAAGGGAATCTCATACCTCTACTGATGGGCTGCACTCCTAAGTCTCCTGATGGTCTGAATATAGGGCCTCAATCTCAAGAGGAAACACTGGGCAAAGACTGGGGTCATTTGTGTTCCTTAAATTTCTCAAAAATGTGAAAATGAAAGAACTTCTCAGGAGGAGCTCCATATTGAAGTTGACTGGATAAAGCTGACTGGAAAAATGTATTTTTGAGAGAGTTTGAGAAGGAGGAGGCAGTAGATACAAGTTAAAGGGGTTCATGAAAGGGATTACAGCATTGAAACAAAGCCGATTTCATTTGCAGTGTTCTAGTAGAGTGTCCTTGCTTTGCAGATACATATATTTTTGTGAAATGTTTATTATTGGGCAAATGGGATAAAATTAAGATAACTGGGGAAACTGGTGAATCTAATGAAGGGACTGGGAGTTCTTTGTACCTACTCCTGCAATTTTTTTAAAAGAGGTACTAGGGATTGAACTCAGGACCTTGTGCATAGGAAGCAGGAACTCAAGCACTGAACTACACCCACTCCTACTGAAGTTTTTCGTATCTTTAATATTATTTCAAAATAAATGACTTTGAAAAACACCCATTTGCTACCATGCTACTAAAGTATTGAGGCCAAATCTACTTCAATGCTATGCAACCAAAGTTGAGAAAGCAATTGACCTTTTAAGCATCTGGATTTTATTAAAGAGAAAACAGGCAATTATTATATTAATAACACTATGCCTTTGATGTCCTGAGGGATTTGAGGTGTTTGTGGAAACAGCAAGATATCTGTATTTCAGTTTCTCACAGGAACTCCTTCCATTGCTGCATGTTGTGGACACTGACTACCCTTTGACCCAGGTTCAAAGACATGGAGTAGGACATTACATAAATTCCCTACCCCAGGTCAAGGGTATGCTACTCCAGAATTACTTAGGATCACTCTCTATGGCTTCCAGAGGTGGCTCAGACCTCAGTTCAGATTTTTTATATTTGGCTTTTGCTAGTCTGCACATATGTGTTTCAGGAGCTCTTGCCCTTGAGGAGTATCTTGGAAGATATTAGGGACTATGGAGGCATGAGGTAATGACTTGATCACAGCAGGGATTTGCAAGGTGGGAAAATTGCTGGGGGTTATGAAATGCTGGAATTTTCTTTATGGGTCAAGCAGGGATGGGAGTAAATGTAATCAGGGCACTGCACACACAAGTTAACCTTAATGGATTGTTTATATAATATCAAAATGCTTAATGTATACATGGTATCAACTGAAGAAATACACTATAGTGACATCAAAAGTTTCTCATTGGTGACCTCCTGAGAGCCTCCGTGTTGCTCAAATGTGGCCAGTCTCGAAGCCAAACTCAGCATGTAAATGCATTGCCTTACCCCCAGCGTGGGACATGACTCCCACGCTGAACACATCAATCAGTAGTGCTATTAATTCCTTCCCTGGCACCAAGGAATTAATACCAAGTAATTACTACCAAACTGATAATGTAACTAGAAAATGTCCTTGAATAAAAGGGTCAACTTGGACCAGCAGAATATCTGTCTACATATACCAGGAGTTAAAAATGCTCTTTGACCTGAATCAAGGGGGAAATGGAAATGACAAATAAGTTTATATGGCTATGAGTCTCCAAAAAGAGCCGGGAGGTCATCAGAGGGGTTGCCCTTATGCACACCTCAGTAGAGTCCCAGAAACAGATAAAGTACATACAATTCCAGGTATTGGTTCTTCTGAGGCTACAGAGACCCACAGGTTCTATGGTCATGGCAGATGGAGTTCAGTGCCATGTCAGATGGCCCTTCTTTGGAGTTTGCATTTCTTTGTGATGGAGCTAGACTCAGATGTGATCTTTTTTCACAAGCCTCTCCTGTTACTTTTACCAGAATTATAGTTTGTGCTGGAGTTTAATATATACCCAGGGGATCTGAATCTCTGGACTGACCATTATAGCCAGGCCCTGAGCCTCAACAATCTTCAAATTCTACAACTCTGGTTTATTGGACTTACCCCACTCAGCTTACATGGAGTTGAAGAAGGTCAACCACCACACCATGGAGCCAAGAGGGCCTACAACTGAAAGCAGGAGGATTGCATCCAGTCCATGTGGAATCTAAGCTCCCTCTTGATATAGATGTGGAGTGGACACAACCATTCCAAGGTCCACAGGATGGAGGAATAGAATATGGATTAGAGTGGACTTACTGATATTCTATTCATGAACTATCATGATTAGTAATTGAAGAAAATGTGGCATTAGTGTGGAGAAAGTGGCCATGGTGGCTGCTGGGTGTGGGGAATGGGAGGAAGAGATGAGATCTGTAGGCATTTTCGGGACTTGGAGTTGTCCTGACTGATGGTGCAGGGACAGTTACCAGAGATTGTATATCCTCCCATGGCCCACTGGCTGGAACGTGGGAGAGTGTGGGCTATGATGTGGACCACTGACCACTAGGTGCAGTGGTGCTCAGAGACGTGTTCACCAAGTGCAATGAATGACTCGTGATGATGGATGATGATGGATGAGATTGTTGCTATGTGGGGAGGAGTGGGGTGAGGGGGGTGGGGAGTATATGAGGAACTTGTATATTTTTAATGTAATATTAAAAAATAAGGATAAAAAAAGTTTTTCATTGAAAATAGATTACAAATATTTATGCCAATTATTGGTGTGACAGGACATACTGAACCAAGAAAAATTAATAAATCTCAACAAAAAATCATTACAATTCATAAGGGTGGATGGTAATTAGGCCTATTGATGCCAGTTTACTTAATATAAAATTTAGACATCTGAATAATTTTCAAATTGAAAGTAGAGAAAGAAAAAAGGAATTTGAAAAAGGTTCATTACAATTCAAATATTATTACAGAAAATAAGCATACACAAATGATGAGACTAAACATACTGATTTCACCTTTTCAAGGAAATATACAAAATGAAGTCAATTTTGAAATTTTCACAGAAGTTTATTTTCAATGAATACATACAATTTACCAAAAACCGCTGACACAGCTCTTAAGTGAACATAATTTAAGTCCTGGAGAAATTGCAACTTTTGTACTTTTCAGCAGTATGGAGGTAGCTACTGAAAATTATATTCATATTTTACACTTCAAAATCTGGTATTTGTTGATGCATAAATTTTACTTCGTACAAATTCATCTCAACCTGAAGAAGAAATATCTTGTAAAATTCATATAACAAACAACTAACCAATTTAAATTGTAAATTCAAGAGCATTTAGTACATTCTCAGGTTGTGCGAGTACCACATCCATGTTTCTATATCTTTTTTATACATAATAGTCAAACTGAAACAAAAGACAAGTCAGGAAGTTAAACTTAAAAAGGAACGGATGATCCTCACTTGGTCAGGAGAAACTGTACAACGTGGCAGTTTTGTCATTTGAAAAGTTAAATTAAAAAGAATATTTCAAAAAAAATTTACATTTGGTTAATTAAACCCAGGAAAATAAAATTATTATAAATTTTGGAATTTGGGTTACTAACACTTAAAAGTAATGCTGGGAGCTGCATTGCCCCTACGTGTAAGTCTGTCAACATTTCCTTCAGCTCTGTCAGCGGTGCAGGAACAGTGCGCCCCTCTGTGACCACCGAGGGCGCCGCGCACGAGGAGCGCCCCTTCCCCTCAGCCCAGGGCTCGGCCGCGCCCGCCGCCCCGACCTCTCCACGGGAAGCTGCAATACTTTCCTACCCCTTTCAGGGCTGTAGACGTCTTTCCTCTCTGAAGCTCCGTCAGGATTGTCTCCAGCAAGAGTCCTGAACCCACAGCGCTGGCAGCCTCAGTGAGCGGGGGCTCTGGGCAAACACGTCTCCTGAACGTCCCCTGAGGAGACGATGAACTAACGGGGGCAGCGCAGGAACCCGAAGTCCTCCGCTCACGTTAGAGAAGAAAGCCCTCGAAGCACCACCACGCAGCCCTGCGCCACCACGCGGGGAGAGGGGCTCTCTCCTCACGCCCACCGCCGAGCGGTCCCCCGGGAACGAGGCCTTCCACCTCCTGTCCCTGCTGTTCCGCTCCCGCAGGAAAGTGAAGGCGTTTTCGGGCGTTTCCTCAGAAAAGGCGGCTGCGCGCCCCCTGCAGGCGGGCGGGCCACAGCGCAGGAAGCGCTGGCCCAGCTGGGTGGTGAAAATGTGCCCCTCGCCTGCCTGCCCTGCGTCTTCATCTCTAAGACGGTGTTGGGAGCGTTCAGGGCCAGTCTATGGAGCCTGGTGAAGTGGACTCCTCAGCGCAGTGACCCTGAAGCTTCAGGGGAAAGGGCCCGCAGAAGGAGCAGGATCCGTGAGCCTCCAGCCCAAGCCCACACTCCCGGGGCCATAGCAGTCCTGGACCCAGGCTTTTATCCCCGATCCGTGGAGGATCGCAGGGGAAAACTCCTGGTGCAGCACAAAGCCTGCATGTGACTTTCCACATCACTCCGCTTAGCCAGAGTCCTCCTGCCTCCACGACACCAACCCCTGGTCTGTCCAGTGAAGAGATAGCCACAGTTTGCTGGTCCAGGAGCTCACTGCCACCTGGAGGGTTGGCAGACCCAGAACAGTGCACCAGCCCAGAGTGCAGGGAGATGTGGGTGCACAGAAGCCCAGCGGGGGCCTGCCCTGGTTTACTACCTTCCTTCTGAACTCAGAAGGTTCCTAGGGAATATCCAAAATAAAACCTGTTCTCAGGAGGTAAGTCACCCATATGTTGAAGTAAAAATCCTTCCATATTATTTCTTTCTTCTGCATTCATCACTCCAGTCATTATTAGAGCTTTTCCATTATTTCAATCATAATAATAAAAATCAAACCAGAAAAATTTTCACCTTTCAATCTCTCTGTTTCCCCTCCTTTCCTAGCTGCAATTTCTCGCTATTCTTCAACAATTATTTATTTATTAAGCAGTTTTATTGAGATATATTCACATACCATATGATCTATCTAAAATGTATAATCAATGGCTTTTAGTACGATCACAATATTATGCAATCATCATCATAAAAAATTTTAGATTTATTTCATTACTCCAAAGAGCAAAACTCCACCAGCTTAGTATGCCTTCCCTAGCCCCAATTAACCACTAATCTAATTGATCTTTATGAGTGTCTTTGTATTACAGTCTATTTAAGAGGAATCTTAAAATATGCTACACAATATATCTAGTTCATAGTAATGAAATTATACAGTATTTGTCTTTTTGTGTCTGGCTTGCTTCACTCAACATAATGTTCTCCAGATTCATCCATGTTGTCATATGCTATACAACTTAATTATTTTCTTACAGCCACATAATAGTCCCTCATGTGACTACATCACAGTTTGCTTATCCATTCATTGGTTGATGGACACCTAGATTGTTTCCAACTTTGGATGATCGTGAATACCACTGCTGTGAACATAGGTGTGCAGAGGTCTGTTTGTACCACTGCTCACAGATCTGAGTATATATTCAGTTCTGGTATTGAAGGGTCACATGGCAAATCTATCAAAAGCTTCTTTAGGAACTGCCAAACAGTCCTTCACAGTGGCTGTACCAGTCTACATTCCCACCAACAGCAAATAAGTGTTCCTGTCTCTCCACATTCTCTCCAGCATTTGTAGTTCTGTCTCTTTAATACTGGCCATTCTGATAAGTGTGAAATGAGATCTCATTGCAGTTTGATTGGCAATTCCCTAATCATTGGTGATGTTCAATATTTTTTCTTTTTTTTTTTTTTTGCCATTTATATTTCATCTTTGGAAAAATATCTATTCAAGTCTTTTGCCCATTTTTTAAATTGTGCCATTTGTCTTTTTATAGTTGAGTTGTAACATCTCTTTATATATAAAGAATATTAAACAGTTATCAGATAATGATTTCCAAATATTTTCTCCCATTCAGTTAGCTGCCTGTTCACCCTTTTGACAAAGTCCTGCAAAAGTGTTTAATTTTGGGGAGGTCCCATTTGTCTATTTTTTTTTTTTTTTAAAGATTTATTTATTTATTTAATTTCCCCCCCTCCCCTGGTTGTCTGTTCTTGGTGTCTATTTGCTGCGTCTTGTTTCTTTGTCTGCTTCTGTTGTCGTCAGCGGCACGGGAAGTGTGGGCGGCGCCATTCCTGGGCAGGCTGCACTTTCTTTTCACGCTGGGCGGCGGGCGCACTCCTTGCGCGTGGGGCTCCCCCACACGGGGGACACCCTTGCGTGGCAAGGCACTCCTTGCGCGCATCAGCTCTGCGCATGGCCAGCTCCACACGGGTCAAGGAGGCCCAGGGTTTGAACCGCGGACCTCCCATATGGTAGACGGACGCCCTAACCACTGGGCCAAAGTCCGTTTCCCCCCATTTGTCTATTTTTTGTTGTTGTTGCTTATGCTTTGGGTGTAAGATCCAAGAAACCACCACCTATCAGAAGATCTTGAAGATGTTTCCATACATTTTCTTCTAGTGCTTTAATCATCCTGGCTTTTCTGTTTAGGTCTTTGATCCATTTTGAGTTTATTCTTGTGTAGGGAGTGAGATAGGGGTCCTCTTTCATTCTTTTGGTTAGGGATATCCAGTCCTCCCAGCACCATTTGCTGAAGAGACTGTTTTGTCCCATTCACAAGGACTTGGTAAGTTCGTGAAAAAAACAGTTATCCATAGAAGTGAGGGCTTATTTCTGGATTCTCCATTCTATTCTGCATGTTTTAAGGTCAGGCAGTGAAATTCCTCCCATGTCGCTCCTCTTTTTTAGCATGCTTTTGCTATCCATATGCTCTTGTCTTCCTAAATGTACTTGGTAATTTTCTTCTCTATTTCTGAAAAGAAGCCTTTTAGAATTTTGATTGGTAATTGCATTGAATCTATTAATCAATTTGAGTAGGATTGACAACTTCCCAATATTTAGTTTTCCAACCCATGAACATGGAATGTTTTTCCATTTGTTTAGGTCTTTATTGATTTCTTTTAGCATTCTTTTGTAGTTTTCTGCATATACATCTTGTTCTTTGGATAAATTAATAACCTAGGTATTTGAGTGTTTTTGTTTCTATTGTAAATGGAAATTTTCCCTATTTTCCTTCTCAGATTTTTCAACAATAGAGAACAAAAGCATTACAGATTTTTGGATGCTGATATTGTACCCTGCCACTTTGTTGAACTGATTTATTAGCTCAAGTAGCTTTTCATAGATATTTCAGAATTTTCTAAATGTAGGATCATGTCATCTGCAAATAGAGAGAGTTTTACTTCTTCTTTTCCTGTTTGGATGCCTTTAGTTTTTTTCTTGTCTAATTGCTCTACCTAGAAACTCTAATATAATGTTGAATAACAGTGGTGACAGTGGACATCCTTATCTATTCCCCGATCTTAGAGGGAAAGCTTTCAAGCTTTCCTCATTGAGTACAATGATGGCTGTGGGTTTTTCAAATATATCTTTATACTGAGGAATCTCTCTTCTGTGCCTATCTTTTGAAGTGTTTTTATCAAGAAACGATGCTGGATGTTGTTGAGTGCCTTTTCTGCATCAATTGAGAAGATTGTGTGCTTTTTTCTCCTTCAGTTTGTTAATGTGGTATATGACATTGATTTTCTTGTGTTGAACCAGCCTTGCATACCAAGAATAAATCCCATTTGGTCATGATGTATAAGTCTTTTGACATGCTACTGGAATCTATTTGCAACTATTTTCTTGAAAATTTTTTCATCTATGTTCATTAAACAGACTGTTCTGTATTTTCTCTTCTTGTAGTGTTTTTAGATGGCTTTGCTACTAGGGTGATGTTCTCATGAATTGTGTTGTGTCATTTCCCATTCTCTTCAATTTTTTGGAATTGCTATTCCAAAATGCTATTAATTCTTTTTGAAATGCTTGGTAAAATCATCTATGAAGCCATCTGGTCTTGAACTTTTCTTTGTTGGGAGATTATTGATGACTAATTCAGTCTCTTTACATGTGATTGGTTTGTTAAGTTCTTGTATTTCATGTACTGTCAGTGTAAGTTGCTTGTGAATTTCTAGGAATTGTCCCCACTTTATCTAGGTTGTCTAGTTAAAGTTTCTCATATCCTCTTATGATCCTTTTTATTTCTGTGGAGTGAGTCATAACTTCCTCCCTTTCACTTCTCATCATATTTATTTGTATCATCTGTATTTTTTCATTAGTCTAGATAGGCTTTTGTCAATTTTATTGATCAAAGAACCAGATTTAGTATGTTTTCATTTTTTTTATTTTTTGAAGTACTGGTACCAGGAATTGAACCATTGAGCTCATATGTGGGAAGCTGAAGCTCAACCATTGAGCCACATTAACTCCCTTGAGCTGTTTTTTCCATGTGTTTGCTTGCTGTTTTTTGATTGTTTCTTTGTTTGCAGGAGACAGTGGGAAACAAACCTGGGACCTCCAATGTGGGTAGCAGGTATTCAAATGCTTTAGTGACATCTGCTCCCACAAGTTTCATTTTCTTGATTTTTTTCTATTTTTTTTCTCAATTTTATTAAATTTCCACCTAATCTTTATTATTTCATTCCGTTTCCTTGCTTTGGGACTGATTTGTTGTTCAGTTCCTAGTTTCCCCAGTTGTTCAGTTAAATCTTTTTTTGTTTCCTTTTTGAGATACAGAGGGCCAGGACCTTGAATGTAGGAAGTCAGGATTCAATCACTGAACCACATCGGCTTCCCAGAGTTGTTTTTTCATTTGTTTGCTTGTTTTGTTTTGTTTTGTTTTCAGGAGTCACTGGGAACTGAACCCGGGGCCTCCCATGTGGGATGTGGGAGCTGAACGGCTTGAGCCACATCCACTTCCTAAGTTAAGTCTTTGAGTTTAACTCTTTCTTCTTTTTCTTTTTCATATAGTTAGTTAGGACTATACATTTCCCTCTCAAGACCACCTTTGCTGCATCCCATAAGGTTTTTAAGTTGTGTTCTCATTTTCATTTGTCTCAATATATTTATTGATTTTCCTTGCAATACCTTCTTTAACACACTGATTATTTAGGAGCATGGTATTTAGTCTCCACATGTTTGAGAATTTACCTCATTTCCTATCTTTGATTTCTAGTTTCATTCCATTATGATATGGGAAGTTGTTTTGTATAATTTCAATATTTTTATATTTATTTAGAGCTGCATTGGGCCCTAACATATGGTCTACACTGGAAAGTAATCCATGGTCCCTTGAGAAGAATGTATAACCCACTGAGCTTGGATGCAACATTCTGTATATGTCTGTTAGGCCTAACTCGATAATCTTATTGTTGAAATTTTCTGTTTCCTTGTTGATCCTCTGTCTAGTTGTTCTATCTAATGATGTGAGTGGTGTGTTAAGTCTGCAATGATTATTGTAAAGATATCTGTTTCTCCCTCGGGTTGCCAGAGTTTCTCTCCTGTATTTTTGGACAACCTGATTAGGTGCATAGATATTTATGAAGGCATATATTTTAGTAATATTTAATGGACCTCTGTATCTCTTTTGCATTTAAAGTCTGTTTTGTCTGATCTTAGTATAGCCAGCCCTGCTCTTTTTTGGTTACAATTTGCATGGAGTATCTTCTTGCAACCTTTCAATTTCAGCCAGTTTGTGTCCCAGGGTTTAAGGTGAGTCTCTTGTAAGCAGGACATGGATGGCTCATGCATTTTTATCCATTCTGTCAACTAATACATTCTAATTGGGGAGTTTAATCCATTCACATTCAATGATATAAATGTAAATACATTATTTATTTCCACCATTTTGCTCTCTGGTTTTCATATATCATATCACATTTTCATCTATTTTTTAACTCTTTTGGTTATCCTTTCTGCTACTCTTTCTTCTATACTCTGCTCCATGCCACTTTCTGGTCTTTGTCTTTCATGCTCTTAGATTCCTTTAATATTTGCTGCAAAGTGGATTCTTTTTTTCATACCATTTTATTTATTTATTTTTAAAGATACATAGACCACACAAAATGTTACATTAAAAATTATGAGAGGTTGCCATATACCTCATTCCCCCTACTCTTCACACATCAACAATTTCTTTCATTAGTGTCACACATTCATTACATTTGAAGAATACATTTGGGAGCACTGCTGCAAAGCATGGATTATAGTTTGCATTGTAGATTACCCTATCTCCCAGTCCATTCAGTGATTTATGGCATTATATATAATGTCCTGCATCTATGCCTGCAGTATATTCAGGACAACTCCAAGTCCCAAAAATGCCCCCATAACACACCTCTTCTTCCCTCTCCCTCCCCTCAGCAACTCCCATGGCCACTGTTTCCACTCAATGATACAGTTTCTCCCATTGCTAGAGTTACAATAATTCAATAGTAGAATACCAGTAATTCCACTCTAATCCCTATTTTATTCTTCCATCCTCAGGACCCTGGGATGGCGATGCCCATTCCACATGCAAATTGAAAGGGGACTTAGATCCCACATGGCTGATCGATGGGATTCTGCTGATTGCAATTGTAGATGCTCTCAGTTCTTGGTGTGGTGGTTGACCATCCTCACCTCCTTGTTAGCTGACCTAGGTAAGTCCAACAAATTGGAGAGTATGTTTTACAACTCTGCTGACGCTCAGGGCCCAACTGGTACATAAAAAGTCCAGGGGTTCAAGTCTCCTGGGCATGCACCAACCCCATTGCCAAGCACAGATTCAGTAAAAGTAACAGAAGAGGCATGTGTAGAGAAGTCACATCTGAGTCCAACTCCATTACACTCAGGAGCACAAATTCTGAAGTAGGTCCACTGGCAAGGCACTGAACTACTCTAGAGCCATCAGCCATGACAGTAAGACCTGGTGTCTCCATAACCCTCAGGAGCACCACTACCTGGGGCTTTATCTACTTTGGCTTTCTCTGAGATCCTGCTGAGATGTGCATAAGCACAATGCCTCTGATGACCTCCTGACTAATTTTGAAGCCTTTCTCTGAGATCCTGCTGAGATGGGCATAAGCACAATGCCTCTGATGACCTCCTGACTAATTTTGAAGTCTCTTAGCCATATAAAGTCATGTGTCTTTACAATTTTCCCCTTTTAGTCAAGTTCTTTTTCTAGTTGCATCATCAGCTGGTGCTTGGTAGTAATCCCTCCATGCCAGGGAGGCTCCTCCCTGGGAGTCATGACCACAATAGGGAGAAGGTAATGTATTTAAATGCTGAATTTGGCTTAGAAAGTGGCCACATTTGAGCAGCATGAAGGCTCTCAAGAGGTAACTCTTAGGCACCATGCAGCTCTAGGCCAAACTGAAATTACAGGTGCACAGGCTCATAAGCATAGTTGTCAGTATCAAGGACCCATCACTGCACCATCCTTCTTCACTGGTTTTTGCCCTTGCACTTGGTGGATTGTTGCTGTTCCGTTGGGAATGCAACAGAGCTCCCCAGGATGGAAACTCAGCATTCCCTCAAATTGTTGTGTGAAACTCTACCCCACTATTTTAACACCCCAAAAAATTCTGAACATATCTATATACCCTATATGCATTCCCAGGTGAACTCCCTCCTACCCATGCATCCCCTTCAATGACACCCCATACCAATGCTCCTCCCTTCCATAGTTTACCTCCACTGTGATCCAAAACTTCTTCAGAAATGAAGCCTAATATATTACCAAATTGTGCTAATAGGAAAATGAAATAGTAATGATAGGTTTAAAGATTAGAAGTAAAATATATAATACTTGAGAAAAATTAAAACAAAGAAAAAATAAATTGGGGTATTAAAAAATGAAAAATGTCATAAAATTTTTTTGAGGTTGTGCCTTTCATTACTGTAATAGGTGTTGTCTTATATGTATAGAGGCAAGGAAATCTCATCCATTTCTTCCTCAGTGTCTTACATCTTTTTATTTTTTATCTTAGTTTTATATAATATCTTCAGAAAAGTTTTTTAAAGATTTATTTATTTTATTTCTATCTCTCCCATTCCCCCTGCCCCTATTTTCTGTTCTCTGTGTCCATCCATTTGCTGTGTTCTTCTGCATCCGCTTGTGTTATCTGGCAGCACTAGGAAACTGCATCTCTTTTTTGTTGCATCATCTTTCTGTGTTGGTTCTCCATGCTTGTGGCACCACTCCAGGGATGGCTATGCTTTTTTCATGCATGGAAGCTCTCCTTTTGGGGCGCACTCCTTGTGCGCCCCTGTGAAGGGGTGCCCCTGTGTGGCATGGCACTCTTTGTGTACAGCAGCACTGCACATGGGCCAGCTTACCACGTAGGTCAGGTGGCCCTGGGAATCAAATATTGGTCCCTCCGTAGGGTAGATGGACACTCTATCAGTTGAGCCACATCCATTGCTCTCAAAAAAAGTTTTAAGTCACAGTAAAACACATATAGAATATAGGGGACTCCCCTATACCCAGCATCCTCTCCATTTTCCCTGTTCCCCAGCAATGATCTTCTTACATTTGGATGTTACATTTGCTACAATGATGTGCAAATAAGGAAACATAGCTACTAACAATGGTTATGTTATGGTTTACATTCTGGTTTACATTTTAGACTATACATTTTTATAAATTTTTGTTGAATTTTGTATCCGTCATTGCACATTCATGCAGAACACTTCCATTTCTCCCAATTACACCCTCTTCCATCTATTCTATTCCAATCTCTACCTCCCTTCAGAGCCCACAGTGACACCCAAGTTGCACTGCTTAAAGAACAACTTTCATAGACACTTGCAACAATGCTGAGGGCTTGACACACTAGTCTCTCCTACCACATTGGCAGTCACCCATACTCACTCTTCCCTCGGTTTGAGAACATCAGGCCTCCCCAGGATGGTGGCACAACTCCTTCCCACTCATTGTATGTGTCTCCATCCACTGATATAACACACTATGACAAATGAACACTCACACACTTCCTAGAAGTCTGCCCTAGGAGCACCCTGTGCCAGATGCCCACCATCAAATATCTTAAACCAACAACACTTCCTTATTAAATTTTCTAAAGAGTTTTCTCAACATTATAGTTTCAACCATGTACCTGACAATCTCTCATGTTCACCTGCTCCTCGCAACCTTTTCCCCAATTCAATGGACCATCTGACCCATCATCCCAACCCTAGCCTCCTTCAAGCTTGTGAATCCCAACCCAATGCTATCCCTATACCCCATCTTATTCCTTCACTGCACAAGTACTTACCTCCACCTTATCATAGATTTTGCCCAAGTGGGTGTTGGCTCACAACCTTCCTCTCTCCCCTATTTCATGTAAGCCTATATCCAGTCTCTAGTTCTCTGAGACAGCTTGATTTGCTCAGTGCATACCAGAGAGGTCACATAGTATTTGTCCTTGAATCCTAACTTGTTTCACTCAACATACGGTCCTCAAGATTTAACCATGTTATCCCATGTGTTAGTATTGGATTCCTTCTTACAACTGAGTAGTATTCCATAGTGTGTGTATACCACATTTTGTTTATTCACTCTTCTGTTGTTAGGCATTTGGGCTGATTACAAGTTTTGTCAGTAGCGAATAATGCTGCTATGAACATTGTTGTGCCTATATCAGTTGGTGTCCTTGTTTTCAGTTCTTCTGGGTATATACCCAGCAGTGGAATTGCTGGGTCATAATATAGCTAGTTTTTGGAGGAAGCATCAAACCATCCTCCACAATGGTTGGATCCTTCTACATTCCCACCAGCAGTGAATGAGGGTTCCCATTCCTCCACATCCTCTCCAACACTTGTAGACCTCTGTTTTTTTAATAGCCCCCTGTCCAGTGGTTGTAAGATGGTATCTCATTGTAGTTTTCATCTGCATTTCCCTAACAGATAATAATGTTGAGCATCTTTTCGTGTGCTTTTTAACCATTTGTATTTCTTCTTTGGAGAAGCATCTGTTCAAATCTTTTGCCCATTTTTTCAATGGTTTGTCTTTTTATTTTTGAGATCTAGGATTTCTTTATATATGCTGGATATTAGGCTCCTATCAGATATATGGTTACAAAATATTTTCTCCCTTTGGGTAGCCTGCTTTTCACTTTCTTGATAAACTGCTTTGAGGTACAAAAGATTTTAATTTTCAGGGGGTCTCATTTATCTATTTTTCCTTTTCACTGCTCATGCTTTGGGTATGAAATTCCTGAAGTAATTTCCTATTACAAGGTCCTGTAAATGCTTCCCTACATTGTCTTCCCAGGTCTTTATGGTCTTGGCTCTTATATTAAGATCTTTGATCCATCTTGAGTTGATTTTTATATAAGGTATGAGATAGGAATCCTTTTTCATTGTTTTACACAGGCATATCCAGTTCTCCAAGCACCATTTGTTGAAGAGGCCATTCTCTCACCTCTCTCCCTTCCAAAGAAATTTCATAGTTGCTTTTTCCATTTCATTTTAAAATGTTGTGTTAATTTTCTGGCCCAGGGCTCTTCTTGTTTGGGAGGTTTTAATGACTGATTCTATCTCTTTACTTGTGATTGGTGAGTTGAGATCATCAATTTCTTCATACATGAGTGTAGGCTGCTTATGTGTTTCTAGGAATTTCTTCATTTCCTCTAAATAGTCCTTCTTATTGGCATATAGTTTTTCAAAGTATCCTTTTATAATAGTCTTTAATTCTCTATGCTCAATGGTGATATCCCCTTTCTCATTTCCTATTTTGTGTATTTCTATCTTCTTTTTTTACTTTGTTAGTCTAGCTAAGGGTTTTTCAATTTTATTGATTGTCTCAACTACCTGTTTATTTTCTTTATTTTTTCTAGTGCTTTCTTATTATCTACTTCATTTAGGTCTGCTCTGATCTTTGTTGTTTCTTTCTTTCTTCTTTCTGTGGAATTAGTTTGTTGTTTTTTTAAATAATTCCTCCAAATGTGCAGTTAGGTCTTCAATTTTAGCTCTTTCCTCTTTTCTGATATATGAATTTATGGCTATGAATTTACCTCTCATTTCAGCTCTTGCTACATCCCATAAGTTTTGATATGTTGTGTTGTCATTTTCATTAGTTTTGAGGTAGTTACTGATTTCTTTTGAGATTTCCTTCTTGACCCACTGTTTGTCTAATAGTATGTTGCTTAAATTTCATGTCTTTGTGCCCTAGCTTGTTCTCTTGCCCTTGCACATTTCTAGCCTCATTCCATTGTGGTTAGAGAAATTATTTTGTATGATTTCAATCTTTCTGAATTCATTGAGACTTTGCCTGTGACCTAATATGTGGCCTATCTTGTAGAATGATCCATGTGTGCTTGAGAAGAATGTATATCCTGCTGTATTTGGGTGTAGTGTTCTGTCTGTGTCTTTAGGTCTAGATCCTCTAATACATTATTCAAAGTCTTTGTTTCTTCACTGATTCTCTGTTGAGATGTCTAAGGGTGATAATGGTGTATTAAAATCCCCCACTATAATTGTACAGGCATCTATTCCTCCCCTTAGTTTTTGCAGTGTTTGCCTCACGTATCTTGAGGTGCCCTGGTTAGGGACATAAATATATATTATTTTTTATTCTTCAAACATCACCCCTTTTACTAATATCTAGTGTCCATCTTTGTCTCTCACAATCATTTTTCACTTCAAATCTATTTTGTCCAATATTAGTATCGCTACTCCTTCCCTTTTTTGGTTATTTTTGCTTGTAAGATTATTTTCCAGCCATTCAATTTCAACCTCCTTGGGTATAAGTTGGGTTTCTTGTAGACAGTATATAGATGGGCCATATTTCCTTATTCATTTTGCCAATCTGTGTCTCTTGATTGGTGAATGTAATCTATTAACATTCAGTGTTATTACTCTCAAGGAATTACTTACACCAGCCATATTTTCTTTGGATTTATGTATGTTATATGTTGTTTTTATTTCTTTTTGTCTTTTTGGTTGTTCTTATACTCTCCTCCACCTCTGTCTCTTCTGTTTTTTCTTTCAACATGAAAAACTCCCTTTTGTATTTCTTTTTTTTAAATTAATTTATTTATTTCTCCCTCTTTCCCCACCCCTCCTGCTATCAGTGTCCATTCACTGTGTATTCTTCTGTGTCCATTTGTATTCTCATTAGGTCACTCTGGGAATTGATCCTGGGACTTTCTGGAGTCGGGTAGTGGCAATCATTCTCTTGCACCACCTGAGGTCCCTGATTGCTTCATCTCTTATTATGTCTCATCTGTTTTGTTGCATCATCTTGCTGAACCAGCTCTCTGCTTGGACTAGCACTCCTGCACTGTGCCACATTCCTGTGTGGGGCAGCACTCCTCCTGCACAGGGTAGTACTCTGTGCAGGCCAGCAGTCCAAGGCTCCATGTGGGCCTGCACTCAACATGGGTCCACACTCTGCATGGGCCACCTTGTCACATGGGCCAGCCTGCCTTCACCAGGAGGACATGGGCATCAAACTCCAGACCTCCTATACAGTAGATGGAAGCCCAATTGCTTGAGCCATGTCTGCTTCCCCCTTTAGTATTTCTTGAAGGGCAGGTTGCGTATTAGTGTCGTCTCTTAGTTTCTGTTTATCTGTGAATATTTCAAAATCTCCATCATATTTGAATGCCAGCTTTTCTTGATAGAGTATTCTTGGCTGGAAATTTTTTTCTGTTCATACCTTGACTATGTCATACCACTGCCTTTTTGCCTCCATGGTTTCAGATGAGAAATCAGCACTTAATCTTATTGAATTTCCCTTGTATGTGATGGTTTTCTTTTCTCTTGCTGCATTCTGTACTTTCTCTTTGTCTTGAGCATTGGATAATTTGACAAGTGTATGTCTTGAATTAGGCCTGTTGGGGTTTATAATATTTGGGGTGCACTGTACTTCCTGGACATATACATTCAACTCCCTCAATAGGTTTGGGAAGTTTTCAGCCATTATTTCCTACAACACCCACTTTTCCCCTGTCCCATCTCTTCTCTTTCTGGGATGCCTATAATGTGTATGTGTGCACATTTTGCATTGTCATTCTAAACCCTAAAACTCTGCTGCACTTTTTCTATCTTCTTATCTCTTAATTTTACTGGCTGTTTGATTTTAAATGTACCATCTTCCACATCACTAATTCTTTCCTCTGCCTATTCAAATCTCTTGTTATTGGCTGAGAGTGTATTTTTGGTTTCTTGGATTGTGCCATTCATCACCATCATATCTGTTATATTTAGTGTGTGTTTACAATTTCTTCAGTATGCTCTCCAAGTGTTTTCCTAATATCTTTAATCTCTTCCTTCACTTCATTGAGTTGGTCCATGGTATTAGTGTGGACAGCATTGATTCATTCTTTGATGTTCTGCTCCTCTTCCCTGTTTTTAGTTTGTTTATTGGACTGGGCCATGTCTTCATAATTATTGGTATGGTCTGTAATTTTTGTTGTTGTCTGGTCATTATTTTATATTGATGGGTTTGTTCAGTTGATTAGCTTCTCTGTGTAGCCTCTGGTATTATTTAGTTGCTGTTTTTTGTGTGTGTATGTTAATTTTTCTCTTTAACACTTTGTTCTTCTTATTATATTTCCTTGATGTTGTCTAAGTTCCCTTGAAGGAAACAGATTAGAGCCAGGGAAATTAAAAGATGTAAGAAACAAAAAAGTATAATAGTCATATTGATAGTAAAGGTTGGCAGAAGAACCATATAGGACCTAGGAGAATACATATTAAATTGTGTAAGCAGTGTAGAGGTATAGGAATAAAAAACTGGAGCACCTATAAAGAAATGGGAAACAATATGGAGAAGAACATAGTATGAATTAAAAGGCCAGTGTGATGAGGAGAGAGAGAAAGAGAAAAGAATGGAAATAAACAAAGTATTAATAAAAGATTTAAAAAAAAACAGAAGTGTTAGAAATAAACAGCCAGAAAAATTGGGAGCTAAAGAAGGTGAGGTGGAATGTAAGAGCAACAGAAGGCAGAAGATAGAAAGATGTAGGAAGGAAAAGAGATAGTGTTGGTAGCCAAAATAAGTACAGATAGAAAGGAGGAAATGGAGGAAGAGGAAACACAGCAAACAAGAAACAAGGCAGCAGCACCTAATTAAAAAGGGCAGGTGGGGGAGGAGGGATGAAGAGGAAAGGACAAGAAAAGAAAAGCAACAGACAAACGCACAAGCCAGGAGTCAACCAAACACTAAGAAAAAACAGACTTCTCTCTTAAGCCCATGTGGAGCTTGTCAGGCTGCCAGTGTTAATAAATTACCTTGTAGCCTTCTCACAGCAGATTTTGCAGTTGGTTTTAGTGAGAAAACTAAGTTAAATTATATAACAAAAAATAATCTTTTTTTCAATGAAAAAATAAGAGACCAAAGGGAAGCTTATACAAGGATGATGTCTATGTTTTCCCTGTCCTAAAGTATCAGCTAGGTGTTTAATATCCCAGGGGGTCACTACTCCAAGAGGAGCCAAGAATCAAACTAGAGACCTTGTATACCCAAGGCTGAAACTCCTCCACTGAGCTAAACTTTCCTTTTGGGTTCTTTAGCTCTTCAGAAAGAGTCCCTTTCCTTTGGGCAGGATTGACTCTTTGCAATTGGATAAACTGCTGACTAGGAATTCTCCCCCCCACCCCCACCCCATTTGTCTAACTGCTTTTTCTCCCAGGGCAGCAGGAAGCAATAGCCTGTGAGAGTTCCCTTTTGAAATTCAAATGTGGCCCTGGTGAATTAACTCACCACAGAAAAAAATTACTCTCTGTCTCTTTGAGAGAGAGCACCCACACCTCTAAATATGTCTTGGAAGCCTTTTAAGCACTTCCTACTGTCCCTCTGCCTTAGGTGAGTTGCACAGGGCTAGTTAATTGCCCGATTCCACCTTCACCCAGACCAATTTCCCTATCCCAGGGAGGTTAGGTAAATCAGACTGCCTGATCAGATTTCCCTCCCCCCTCTTCCTGGTTTCTCCTCAAGCCAGCTGGTATGGTCCTCAAAGCTCAAAACAGAGGGTCCAGACAATTGAACCTGCACTTGGGGGACCCCTCTCCACCCTTCACCAGAACCCTCCCACTTTTGGAGTTTGTGTCCTCCAGCTGGGTGACTGGCAAGGGTGAGGGAATGCTTTGGTTTCCTGCCCTGAGGGAGGGGCTTAGCAGTCCCACAGCTTCAGCCTCCAGCATAAGAAAGGCAGGATCTTATCTTGAACAAACACTCTTTTTTTGTCTGACTCTCTCCAGTTTGAAGTCCTGAAGCCTATGCATTGTGAATTCCCAAATAGCTCACTCAGGCAGGATTTTGTCCCCACTCAGCTATTTATTTTGTAGGAGAGATGATGTGGGTACATTTAGTATGATGCCATCTTGCCCTACTCCTCCATTTTACTTTTTTTAACACTTTCTAAAATTAAAGTTAATAGATCACATAGAATGTTAAATTTAAAAAAAATAAGAGGTTCCCATATAACCCACCCACCATTTTTGTAAATTGTATTTTTTGAAGATACATACATCACAGAAAAGGTTATATTATAAAAAACATAAGAGGTTCCCATTGTAAGAAACAAAGATTAGTTTAGTTTTCACATAAAGGAATGTAATCTGGCAACCTACTGCCTCAGTCTCCCACTCCTGGCTTAAACAGCAACAAAGGAAACCAGCTTAAGCCAGCCCTACAGGGAGTAAAAAAAAAAAAAAAAAAAAGGAAGATGCCCCAGAACGAGCTAAACCAATACCAATTCTGCACCACATTCCATTCCTTATTTGGCAGAGGGGAGCAGGTAAAAAAACAAAAATGGTTGGAATGTGATGAGGGAAGCAGTTAATCACAAACTTTTGCAGTTAATCACAAACTTTTGCACGGGAAAGTTAGTTCTTCTCAGTTAGGTTGTAACTTCTGAAGTATCCAATCTATGGAGAAACAGAGGAAGGGCTTGTGTGCTAGGCTTAGGGGTATAAATTGTGTCATTTTTCTTTGTTCAGGGCGCTGGCCATGTTTTCTGGTTGTGCGCACCTTCTTGCAAGATTGAAAATAAATTCTTTTCTTCTCCACAATCAGGTGAGCCTTATTTTCTTCCAGAAGAAGAAGATTTATTTCTAAAGGCCATGGGGGCTCATCCAGGATTCTGAGGCTTCAGAGAGCAGACCCCTGGGGTGGATGACAGGGAGGTGTGCCCCGCTGTTAAAGCAGTCTTGGACTCTGCCAGCAGGGGCCTCACCTCTGGCAGCCAGGAGGCTGGAGAACAAACACTTAGATCTGCTGATTGTGGATGAGAAAAAGGGAAGGGAAAATCTGCCTCTTGTTGACCAGGTGACTCCATACATGGACCAAGGTAAGAACAAAGGCTGTTAAGTATTACCTTGGTGGTTGGGAATTCTGATGAGTCTGAGGTTCAATTCACTGTGTGTGCATGAAATGTGTGACATACAGTGGGAAGTGAGTGTGGAGTCCCAATTCGCATTTCCCTTCTCCTGTGAGGGAAAGGTCTGGAAACCGACAAAGCAAAAGATTCAAAAGAAAGAGACCCAGACAAGATTCAGAATGGGAAATAGAGGCAGTCAGTCGACTGGGAAAAAGGGGAAAGGGGTATCTGTAGGATCCCCTAGAGACATTCCTCCAGATAGTCCACTAGGGAGGATGTTAAAGCATTGGACCAATAGTAATCGAACCAAGGGAAAAGACAAGCAGAAAATAGTTAAATACTGCTGCTGTATCTGGACCAAGGAAAGTATTTTACTGCCTGACATATTCTGGCCAAAATACAGGGCAGATGAGGATTGGCTTTGTGCTGAGCTTGTACTGTATGTTAATGGAAAAACCCCCTTCTCCAAGGAAGAGCCTGACTATTCCATGTGCTGGTTAAAGGGAAAGGAAGCCACTCTCTATCCTATGAAAGCTGAAAATCCAGGCCCCAAAACTAAGCTTGCAGAAACTGAGGCTGCAGAAACTAAACCCTGGGACCCCCGTCTATAATCTCCCTCCTCCTTATGTTCCCCCTCCCCTCCCAGGAGAAGGGCCATTAGATTTGGAGGACCTGGTAGAACCCATTGTAAGCCCTGGGGAACCAGAGAATAAAGTGGGGCCAACAGCCCCACCAGTTACAACCCACCAACAGCTGAGAAAAGAATTGGAACAATATAAGAAAGATATACAAAATTTTCCATTCACCAGAGCATCTGAGGAAAAGGGAGTGAAAGAACAAAACTCCATTAAGCCTTTGTATCCACTGAGAGAAGTACCAATCGGGCCAGGGGAGATTGGCTATGTAAATGCCGCACTGACAAGTACTGAAGTAAGAAACTTCAAAAAGAAGATGAAATCTCTAATGGAAGATCCAGTGGGGCTGGCTGAACAAGTAGATCAATTTCTAGGTCCTAGTTTATACACCTGGCCTGAACTTATGTCCATACTGAATATCCTCTTCATGGGAGAAGAAAGAGGAATGGTGCAGAGGGCAGCTATGAAGGAGTGGGAAAGGCAGCATCCACCTGGACAGGGGATAATGGCAGCAGAACAAAAGTTCCCAAACACAGACCCTAATTGGGATAATAATGACCTGGGGAACAAAACACAGATAAAAGATCTTAGAGACCTCATTATACAGGGGATCAAATTGGCTGTACCCAAATCTCAAAACTTGAGTAAGGCCTTTGAAGTAGCCCAGGAGAAAGATGAAACTCCCTCTGCTTACCTGCAAAGATTGAGAAACCAAGTGAGGAAATACTCAGGAATGGACCCTAATAATCCTGTGGCTCAGGGAATGTTAAAAGTCAGCTATGTGAAGGGGTCTTGGCCTGACATTCAGAAAAAGATTAAAAAAAATAGAAGGATGGATGGATAAGCCATTAGAAGAGTTATTGAGAGAGTCCCAGAAAGTGTTTGTAAGGAAAGAGGAGAAAAAGCAGAAACAGAAAGCAAAGGTTATGATTAGCACAGTCGATCAAGTGGTTAGGAAAAGACTGGAAATGAGTCAGAGAGGGGACAGGCAGAGGCAAGATAAATAAGCAAAATGGGCCTATTTAGATAACAGGACAAGAAAAAGGCAAGGCTCTGCAGGGTGCTATCATGGTGAAGGCCTAGTCATTTCAAAAAGGAATGTCTGATTTTAAAGAAAGAGAGTCAGGTAATTCCCCTCATGAATTTTGAGGATTAGGGGGGTCTGAGGCTCCTTAGTTCTAAAGCCCACCGAAAGCCTTTAGTAAATCTAAGGGTGGGCCCATATCAGGAGGAAATTACATTTCTAGTGAACACTGCCACAGCCCAATCCTCTGTAATTCATCTCCCCAGAGGGACCAAATTCTCGGGCAGTTCCCCTACAGTCTCAGGGATAAAAGGAGAAAGATTTGAAGTCCCCATTCTTTCTCCCACTGATATTTGTTAGGCAAACAATCAAATTGTAAGCCCTTTCTTGTACATACCAGAAGCTGGAACTAACTTGTTGGGAAGGGACTTAATAGTATTCATGGATTTGGATTTGGAAGTAAGGGATGGGCAGATAGAAGTAATCTTAGCCATGCTCACTAGAGAAGATGAAAGATATCAGAGAGGAAGTGTGGGTAAAAGAAGTGAATAGAGGGGGTTTGCAGGTATGCCCTATTAAAATCAAATTGAAAAAGGAAGGGGAAATTATTTGTCAAAGACAATATCCCATTCCCCTTAAGGGGAGGCAGAGACTTCAACCCATCATCGAAGGCCTCCTTTGGGATGGGCTCTTGGAGCCCTGCATGTCTCCCTTCAATTCTCCTATCTTGCCTGTTAGAAATCAGATGGTAGTTGGAGGCTGGTACAGGATCTAAGGGCCATTAATCAAATCATTCAGGTTCAAAATCCAGTAGTCCCAAATCCATACACTCTCCTTAGTAAGATCCCCTGCCATCATAAATGGTTTAGTGTAATAGATCTAAAAGATGCCTTTTGAACCTGTCCCCTTAACCCAGAGAGTAGAGACTCATTTGCCTTTGAGTGGGAGGATCCCTTTACAGGAAGAAAACAGCAGTATAGGTGGACAGTTTTACCCCAAGGCTTCACAGAATCCCCCAACCTCTTTGGGCAGGAACTGGAAAAAGTATTGGAGAAATTTGCAGCCCCACCTGAAGTTTCCTTTTACAATATGTAGATAATATGCTATTATCAGGTGAAGAAAGGCAGATAGTGGTCCAAACCACAAAGAGCTTATTGAATTTCCTGGGGGATCAAGGGCTAAGAGTATCAAAAGGTAAGCTACAATTTGTAGAAAAGGAAGTCAAATACCTGGATCATCTCATTAGTAAGGGAAGGAGGAAGATCAATCGAGAAAGAATTCAGGCCATTACTGAATTACCTCTTTCCCAGACAAAAAGAGAACTAAGAAGATTTTTTGGATTGGTGGGATATTGTAGATTATGGGTAGATTCTTATGCATCCCAAACCAAAGGGTTATATAAAAAACTGTTGGAGGAGGAGCCTGACAAGTTAGAATGTAAGGAGGAGGAAGTAAAGGCCTTAGAAGGGCTCAAGCAGGCATTAGTGCAAGCCCCTGTTCTAGCCCTTCCCTCCCTTGTGAAGCCTTTCCATCTGTCTGTGACAGTAGATAAGGGGACAGCCTTGGTAGTCCTAACCCAGATCTGGGGAGGCCAAAGGAAGCCTGTGGCCTTCCTTTCCAGAATCCTGAATCCTCTCTCCAGGGGATGGCCAAGGTGTGTTTAGGCCATGGCAGCAACTGCTCTCTTAGTAGAAGAAAGCAGGAAGCTGACCTTTGGAGGGGCCTTAGTTGTTAGCACACCTCATCAGGTCAGGACTATTTTGTCTCAAAAAGCAGGAAGATGGTTAACAGATTCCCCAATTCTGAAATATGAGGCTATTCTAATGGGAAGAAATGATTTAATACTGACAATTGATCATAGTCTGAACCCAGTTTCTTTCCTTTGGAAAAGTCCCAATCAAGTAAAAACTCCTGAACATGATTGTCTCGACTTAATTGAATACCAAACCTGAGTCCGGCCTGACCTAGGGGATCTTCCCTTACATTCAGGGGAAAAATTGTTTATAGATGGGTCTTCTAGGGTCCTGGAAGGAAAAAGGCATAATGGCTATGCTGTTGTTGATGGACTAACTTGTGAAGTGAAAGAAGCTGGCTGACTGCCCAATGATTGGTCAGCTCAAACTTGTGAGCTGTATGCATTAAATCAAGCCCTTAAATTGTTAGAAGAAAAAGACGGTACAGTCTACACAGATTCTAAATATGCCTTTGGCGTAGTCCACATCTTTGGAAAATTTTGGGAAGAAAAGGGATTGATCAATAGCAGAGACCATGTGGAACTGGTAAAACAAGTGTTAGCCAGTCTGCTTTTACCAAGGAAAATATCTGTGGTACATGTAAATGGGCATCAGAAGTGTCACACTTTTAAAGCAAAAGGCAACAGATTGGCAGATGAAAAGGCCAATGAGGCTTCCCTCTGTTCCCCTGTAGAACTAATGGTCCTGATACCCTCAATCCCCAAAGAAATTGGAATCCCTGTATTCTCTGAAAAGGAACTAAAAGAACTAAAACAACTGGGGGCAACCTTAGATAGCCAAGGGAAGTGGCTCCTCCCAAACGGCCAGCAAATGTTGAATAAGTGAATAATGAGGGAAGTACTAGCGGTTTTGCACCAAGGGAGTCACTGGAGAGTACAGGCCATGTGTGACTAGTTCTCAAGCATTTTGGGTGTATAGTCCTTTATAATATAGCCAAGCAAATAAATGAACAATGCATAATCTGTCAGAAAGTTAATAAGAAAGTTTTAAGGAAGCAAGTGCCAGCAGGGCGGGAGCCTGGCCTCAGACCATTCCAAAGCATTCAGGCTGATTATACTGAAATGTCCCCTGTAGGTCGATTAAAGTATATTCTGGTTATTGTAGATCACCTGACAGGGTCGGTAAAAGCATACCCTCTTGCTTCAGCTACAGCATCAGGGACTTCAAAAATAATCCTTGAAAAACTCATTCCCCAATATGGGTTAGTAGAAAACATAAATTCAAACAATGGTAGTCACTTTACATCTAGAGTATTGCAAAATATTATGCAGGGTCTAGATATCACATGGAACTTCCATACACCCTGGCACCCACCATCCTCAGGGAAAGTGGAAAGAATGAAACAAACCTTAAAAAAACATCTCTCAAAGTTAGTCTTAGAAACCAAATTACCATGTGTTAAATGTTTACCTATAGCTCTGTTAAGGATCCAAACTATCCCTAGGAGGGAACTGGGAATTTCTCCCAATAAAATGCTTTTTGGCCTGCCCTTCCCTGGAAAGTCTGGAGAACTCCCCTCCTTTGAGTTGAAAGATCTCTTTCTTCAAAATTCTTTACTGGCCTTGTCTTCTACTTTGTCATCCCTCAGACATCAGGTTTTGCTGGCTCAGACTCCACCTCTTAAATTTGCAATCCACCAACACCAACCTGGCAGCTGGGTCCTAATCAAGTCATGAAAAGAGTACAAACTCCAACCAACCTGGGAAGGGCCTTATCAAGTCTTGATGACAACTGAAACAGCAGTCTGAACAGCAGAAAAAGGCTGGACTCATTACACCCGAGTAAAGGGACCAGTACCTGAACCGGACAATAAGTACTCAACAACTTCATCTGAGTCTTGGAAAATAATTTCAGCCCCAGATCCCTTAAAAATTACACTGAGAAAACAATAACTGGGGGTGGGGGGGGGGGAGAGGGGGAGGAGGCTGAGCTGTGTATTGTCCTGGTCAACAATGGCCCTAGTCCTATCAGAACACCAAAGGAAAAATTCAGATTTTAAGTTACAGGTGAAAATAATCTTACTAGCCATGATGTTTCAAACCCTAGAAGGAACTAGCCCCATCAAATTAATTATAAATGTAACTGAAGGTCTGGAGTCCCAAACAGTGCAGTTTGATGCCTGCCAAGTAATAGACTGTGGAAATTTAGAGCACCAGAGATGGCTGAGTGGGGAAAACAAATACCTATGCCCAGAGCCAGTGGGGAATGGTTACAGTTGAGCCCTCTCTTGCCCCTCCTAGAATAATGTATGGTGGACTACCCAGAATAAGGGATGAACCATAAATATGGGATAGTTTTCACCAAGTTCAAGGCCATTAAAGAGTAAGATAACATTTTATAAAGGTAATACGCCACCAGACTGCAAGGGTCTTCAGTGCAATCCAGTAGTACTAACTATTAAGAAAGCAGACAACGTAAAAACTAGGAGTAGTGGCAAGAACCAAGTGGTGGATAGAGTCTATGGAATGGGAGCAGATGTTACAGGTAAAGGTCCTCTGGGGAGGTTCCATATCTGAGTCCTTCCTCCCCCTGTAGATATGACATCGACAACACCCTCTCCAGCCAACCCTTCAGAAATACCACAGGAAAATCCACCAAAGGCCAGTTCCCCAATTCAAAATAATCCCAAAGCAGTTAGAATACTTAAGGCAAAAGATTTAAAGCAAACTATAGAAATAGAAACAGGATATGGGTACACAAATGCCTGGGTAGAATGGATCAAATATACAGTTCAGAGTCTAAACAAAAGCAACTGTTAGGCTTGTGCAACAGGCCACCCCACAGCTCCAGACCTTCAGTTATGGAAGGATATATAATGTCCAGCATCTGTCCCTGCAATATCATTTAGGACAACTCCAAGCCCCCAAAATGCCCCCTCATCATGTCTCTTCTTTCCTCTCACTGTCACAGTAATACTGTGGCCACTTTCTCCACATCAATGATACAATTTCTTATGTTACTATTCACAGTAGTTTCATAGTAGAATATCAATAAGTCCACTCTAATCCATATTTTATTCCTCCATTCTGTGGACCCTGGGATGGCGATGTCCACTCCACCTTTAGATCAAGAGGGGCTTAGATTCCACATGGATGATGGCTGCAATTCTCCTGCTTCCAGTTGTAGGCACTCTTGGTTCTTATGAGCCGTCTTCTTTCTTCCTCTAATTGTATGTTTAAAATTGATGTAAAATTTAAGTACACCTAAATATATTGATCTTAACTGAGTGACATCAAATTTTTCAAACCTTTTATCACCTTCCTCTACAGTATCTAATTAGCCTATGAAGATATGAATCTTTTCAAATAATCTGTAAAAATAATCACTATTCATTTCAATCAATAACCACCTCCCAACATATTTTCCCTCATTCTCATTTTCTTTCCTCGTACATTCATTTTGCCACATCTTGAAATTCATAAAAATGAAATACATTGGAATTAATATTTCAGTGCCTGCATCCTTTGCTCACAATATTGTTTTGTGATTCATTCTTGTTGTTTGGTGTATCGGCAGTTCCCTCATTTTTTATCATTTACTCCTCTGAAACTGAATGACCATGTTACAAAATTTATGCACGTTCCTCTTGGTGGATGTTTGGGTCCTTCAAGTTTGGGTTATGAGCTAAAGATATTATGAGTATCCATTATAGAAGGACATGTTTTCCTTTCCTCTGAGTGATAGAAAAGGAAAGCTCAATTCCAAAAGATCCTTCACAGCCCACTAATTGCTTCATCAGCTGCTTTTGGCACAGATGGTTCCTTTGGACTTCTTGAAGTGTTCCCATCCCTTATTCCTTTTTCATCACATTCTCCTTTTTTGTTTTATCATCTGGACTCTCTTAGCTTTGCATGTCTATTACTTAGAAGATATACATTATTTTTCTATTCTTTTAGTAGTTATATATGAAAAGACAACATTTTTCATTGCCTTTATCAAATCTAACATAATCTACTTTGCATTTCCAGAATGATAATCATTTTACTTAGAGAACTTGTAAGGTTTACTGAAAAATCATGCATGATTTTTCCAACATAATCACCCATATACACACTGTTTCCTTACTATCAGCACTGGGCATGTTTGTGGGAACTTGATGATTTGTTCAATAAATTTTGCCCATTTTTAATTGGGTCATTTGTTGCTTTAATTGGGTAATTTGTTGTTGAGTTGTAGAATCTACTTATAAATCATGGATAGTAAACCCTATCAGATTTGTGACACCCAAATACTTTCTCCCTTTAAGCCACCTGCCTTTTCACCCCTTCAGACCTTACCCCTACCTCATACCTTAAACAAAAATTAACTGAAAATGATCAAAGACCTAAAGAAAAGTGCCAGGACCATTAAACTCACAGAAGACAATGTCAGGAAGTATCTTTAGACCTTGGGCAGAGCAAATGTTTCTTATTTACAATGGAAGCACTTACAATGGAAGAAAAATAAATAAATGGAAAGTCCTCACAATCAAATCATTTGTGCTTGAAAAGATTGGTCAAGAAAGCAGCCTACAAAATGGAAGAAAATACTTGGAAACCATATACCTCATAAGGGTTTACTCTCCAAAATATATAAAGCAAAACCACAACTCAAGAATGAAGACAAACAAAATGGCAAAATGAGCAAAAGACTTAAGACATTTTTCCAAAGAACAAGCACAAATGGCTTAAAAGCACATGAAAAGATGCTTTCCATAAGTAGCTATTAGGGAAATGCAAGTCAAACCACAATGAGATATTATAACACACCTACTAGAATGACCACTGTAAAAAAAACAAGAACCAGAAAACTGCAATTGCAGGAAAGGACATGGAGAAGGAGGAACAGTCATTCACTGCTGGTTGCAATGTAAAATGGGGTAGCCACTGTGGAAAACAGTTTAGCATTTCCTAGGAAGCTAAGCATGAAATTGGTATATGATCTGGCAATCACGGTACTAGGCTCATACTCAGGGGAACTGAAAGATGTAATGTGACTAGACCTTTGCTCACCGATACTCCTAAGTGTCCATCAACCAATGAATGGAAGAGTGAAATGTGATATATACATACAAAGGAAATCAACTTGGACATAAAAAAGAAAGAAGACCTTATTCATGTAACATTATGGACTTTTCAAAATAATCCATGCACAGAAAGACAAATATATTATGATTTCACTAATATCCACTAATAAGCTAACTCATAGGGTTATAATCTATAATATAGGTTACCCAGAGATGGAAGCAGTGTAAAAATGGAGAGCTAACATTTACTTTGTGAACAATTTTTCATTATTTTGATTACAAATGTTTGGAAATGGGTAGAGGTGATATAGCATATTACTGAGAGTATAATTTAATTGACAGCAGTCAATTATGTGAGTAAATGTGTTTAAAGGGGAAGTTTGGGGTTATGTATGGTAATAGAAGGAAAGCTACAGGATAAAATATGTGTATAGCACAATGAACCATCTAGTGGATGGTGACTATGGTTAATAGTAGAAATACAAGAAATGCACATTATTACAAGTACTAACAATAGGGAGGAATATGGGGAAAAGATAAGTATGCAAACTAAGGGTACAATTGTCAGCACTGTTTCTCCTGGCACTCTGGCTCCCATGGTGAACACGGGCCTCCTTATCCCACTGAGCTATTACTTCTGAGGAGACACTGAGGATTGAACCTTTCATTCAAAAGTGGTGAACCTGGAATAACATTTACAACCTTGAAACCTCTTCATGAATGATGAATGACTTAATACTAATAATAAGTCTAGCTTTGAATTTCTTCTCAGGATTCCCTTAATCCTTTCAGGCTAAGTTCCAGGCTGGCCCTACAAATCGATTTTGATTGGATGAGCTGGGAAATTCTAGCTTAAGTATTTTGGACCCTTGGCTTGGAGACTCGGGTGGAATAAGAAGGTATTCAATGTGAAATAGGGTAAAAATTCTCAGAATGACTTTCAGAAGCATGAGGATTTGGCAGGTTACCCCAATAGTGAGGACCACATGGTGCTGAAGTCAGATCTCCAGAAATAAAAGCCCAATCCCAGGCAGAGAGAGTATCCCAGGTAATACAGTGGTTGGCATGAACTTTTATTAGCCAAAGGGCAAGCACAGCTCTTGCTTCCTATACCATGAATATGTGCAATCAATCAGGCCAATTCCTGAGCTCTCTTCAGGGCTTCATGACTAGCATTATTATATATGGCTAGAATTATTATCTTAGTGATGTCAGCTGTTTCCCTGGGAAAGGAGCTCCTTGCTGCTCCCTCAGCTTTCCTTGAAGGTGTGTCATATAAATAGAAAGCAGAAGTGCCAGATGGGTATGGGATGGGGAGTGTAGATTTTCTGATCTTGTCCAAGAGGGATTTCTTCCTGATACAGAACTCATACTGCAGCACTCTTGCATGGGAATAAAAACTGTTCCATGTAAAGATATGATATATCTTTTAAATTTGTATTCTTTATTATTTTCAAATAGACCCTTGAATTTATAAAATTCTTTGTAAGTATACTGTTTACCTTCTTCCCAAGAAAGATGAAAATCTCATTTTATTTTCATTTTACATCCATTAAAATTTTAAGTAAAATATACTTTTACTTATAACATAAGTTTCTTGGCAATATACTCTTGCAAGTTCTAATGCTTTTGTCTTAAAAAAACTCATGACTGAACTGCATGTATGTTCAACCTACAATTTCATATGTAATACATATTATACAGATAAGAACAATAAAAGAAAGTTTATACTTATAAGATCAACACAAAAATTGTAACATAAATATATGAACAGATTAAGAAATAAAGAACATATATGAACATATACGTAAGTCTCTTAAGTATATGAGCAATCTTGTCAGTAATAGTATTTCCTTTCATGCTGAGTTTCTGTAAAGAGAAAGTTCAATAGTTCTGGTGTGTTCCTCAAGTTGAAACTCTGTGCGTTGAAGGAGTAATTGACTATGGAAGAAATCACTTGTCTGTCCAGGAGGTGAAAAGAGAAACTCCAGCCCATTGAGGAAGTTCTGTTGAACCACTGCTCTCAAAAACTCTCCGAAGATAGCCAGATCCTGAGCCTCAACAGACTCCAGCACCTACAATCTGATTTATTGGACTTACCACACTCAGCTAAGATGGAGGTGAAGAAGGACAACCACCACACCATGGAGCCTAGAGTGATTACAACTGAAAATGGGAGGATTGCATCCAGCATCCAGGTGGAATCTGAGCCTCCTCTTGACATAAAGGTGCAATGGACACAACCAATCCAGTGTCCACATAGAAGAGGTGGCATTGGATTGGGAAAAGTGGACATAATGGACAAAGGGTATGGGGAAAGGCAGGAAGAGATGAGAGGTGGAGGCGTCTTCGGGACATGGAGCTGCCCTGGATGGTGCTTCAGAGGTAATCACCGGACATTGTAAATCCTCACAGGGCCTACATGATGGAATAGAGGAGAGTATGGGCCATGATGTGAACCAATGTATATGAGGTGCAGAGGTGCCCAAAGATGTACTTACCAAATCCAATGGATGTGTCATGATGATGGGAACGAGTGTTGTTGGGGGGGGGGGGAGAGGGGGGGTGGGGGTGGGGTTGAATGGGACCTCACATATATATTTTTAATGTAATATTATTACAAAGTCAATAAAAAATAAAAAAATTAAAAAAAAAAAAAAACTCTCCGATGGACAAATTGGAGAGGGTCATTCCTGCCTGATGGCTCTGCAGGCCTGAGGGGAGCAGAAGCTCAGTGCTGCTTTAAGACTGACCCAGGCCCACTGCTGCAGGACGGACCATCATGGAGGGGAAGGGATCGCAAACACACTGAGTATGGAAAAGCGCCTGGTGCTGCAGTGGTCCTCAGGACCTCTTCTTCTGCCTTCAGTGTTTTCAGCAACTTCTTCATCTCTTCTTCTTGTCTGGAACATCTGGATCTCTGTTCCTGTAGTTCTAGGACCACTGATGTTAATTCCTCCTTCAACACTGCTGTTGTTCCCTTAGCCTTTCTGTAGGTGTTGATTACTGGACATTTTTAAACTCACTTTCTGTAGCCAAGCTTCCTCTAAAGATGACTTAGTCTCTGCATACCTCCTGTTCACAGCACTCATCAAGAAGTTGACACTTTTTGACCATCAGTGTAGCTAGTGTGTCCGCAAGCTGTTTTTCATGTTTTATATAAATTTGGCTTCTAACAAACTGCTCAAGTCTGAACAAGAAGAGACACACCAGAATGCTGAAGGAGGATTTAAATGCCCCCGAGTCCCCCAGGAGGCTGTGGAATGTGAGGTATGGAGTAGTGCCACTATGCTTCATCGCCACCTCTCAAAGCTTCCCTAGGATCGTCCAAAAGACAAGCTCCACAGAGCACTACAGGCCCTCTGTGCCACTGATACCATCACAGGACTCTGCAAAGTAACCCTGTATCCACAACAAACCCCAGAGAACTCCCCAACATTCTGCATGGAATCCACAAGCAACTGACAGCCCAACTGCTCATCACTGAGGTGGTCAGTGGGGTAATGATACTGAAAATAAAATGTGCTTATCTCCACTGTACTCTTATGAGCAGTCTTCTCTCTCTCTCATTGCTTGTTTAAAAGTGATGTAAAATTTAAATATAGTTAAATGTTTTTTTCTTAACTGAATTTTCCAACCTTTCATCTCCTTCACCTACAGTATCCACTTGCTCTTTCAAGAGAGGAATCATTTCCAAGAATCTGGAAAATAATCCCTATACACATCAATCTATAACCACCTCTCAACATTTTCACTCTCATTATTTTCTATCCACATACATTCATTTTGCTACATCTTGAAATTCATAAAAATGTGAAATAAATTGGCATTTACATTTTGGTGCCCACATCATTTGCTGAAAATAACTGTTTTGAGATTAATTTTTGTTGTTTGGTGGATCAATACTTCCCTGTTTGTTTGTTTTTTATCATTGAATCCTTTTAAATTAAATGACTATTACAAAATTCTTGTTCTTTTTGGTGTGGATATTTGGACCCTTCAAATTTAGAGTATTATGACCTAAAGGTATTACAGGTATCCTTCATTTAAGGACATGTTTTCCTTTCTGCTGAGTGATAGAAAAGGAGAGCTCACTCCCAAAAGATCCTTCACATCGCACTAATTGCTGCATCAGCTGCATTTGGCACAGTTGTTCCTCTAAAATTCCTCAAGTGCTCCCATCACTTATCTCTGTTTCACCACATTCTCCTTTCTCTTTTTATCATCTGGACCCTCTAGTCTTTCCATGTCTGTCTCCCTCTGCTGGTTTGTGTTTTCTTCCAAAAATTCCTGAGCTTTAGTTTTGTTTTCCCCCAGGGCTCCATACTTGGACCTCTTTCCTTCTTCAGAAATGGGTTCACTTGCTGGTCATCTGATTTTGGCTTTAAGTTCCATCTGTCCTGGCATGAGCATTAACCCTTTTTATCTAACCCAATTTTTCCATACAGTCCAGATTTACACAGAGTTGTATCCAGGACATCCCACTTCTGTGTGTAATGTGCCAATGCCAAACTCTAGACTCCTCCCCCAAACTCCTCCTTCTTGGTCTTTCCCTTTTCCATAGTCAGCATTTCCCTCCTGATAAGTGTTCAGGCCAAAGCTTTGTGGCCTTTCTTGACTTCTGTCTTTCCATATCACATCCATCCTTCACTTCTTATGTTTATCTGGTCCCTTCTACTTTGCCTCCTCTTACTCTTGTTAGAGCTTGCTTCATTGCTGACAGGATGACTGTGGTTGACTCGTACATATCCTCCTTCTCCTGCCTCAGCCGTTCAGTTCCATAAGTTCATGAAAAAGAAGTGTATTTTTCTCTTTGCCATGTTTTACATAGATGGCTGAAGGAAAAGTGTGCATTAAGTAAAATATTATTCATGATACTGAAGTAATCTCTCCTTCTTGTTGGTAATTTTTCTTCTATTCCATCCCTTGCTTAGAGAGTCGTCCCAGAATCTCTATTGGGATTTGGGTTTGGCTCTTACTTGACTTTTACTTGTTGTACTTCTGTAAATTTGCAAAAGCTTGCAAATAGGTGTACTTCAATTTTTGGTATTTTTTTCTGGAATTTGAACCTTGTAATGATATGTTAAGACCCTACAATTCTGGTACTTTTCCTTAATGATTGTGTACTTGTTATTGCCATACTGACACAAGATTTACTTATATTTGTGTTTATCTGTGATTATGTAAAATCTGTTTTTTCCTGCCAAACATGCTGTTTACCTTTGATTTTTTTCAGAAGGTACCTGGGATTGAACATGGGAAGCAGGTGCTCCACAACTTGCATTACATCTGCTCCCCCTTAGATGGGTTTTGTTTTTTTAAATGTAGAATTATTTTTTTCATTTATTTCTCTCCCCTTCCTGTCCCTCTATCCCCTAGTTGTCTGTTCTCTGTGTCCATTCACTGTGTGTTCTTCTATGTCTGCTTCTATTCTTGTAAGTGGCACGGGGAATCTGTATCTCTTTTTGTTGTGTCATCTTACTGTATCAGCTCTCCGAGTGTGTGGTGCCATTCCTGGGCAGGCTGTGCTTTTCTCTTCTCTCACGGGGTGGCTCTCTTATGGGGTGCACTCCTTGAGCATCGGGCTCACCTTGAGGCATCAGACAGGTGGGCATGGGTCAGCTTTGCACATGGGTCAGGAGGGCCTGGGTTTTAAAATGAAATGCATAGAGTTCTTCAAATAACCTTTTGAAAATTTTGATTAGGTGCAACACTTACATGACTATAATTACTATTCAAGTTTAAATTTAATATTCCTTCCTTCATTATAATTTTTCTTTATTTTCACTATTCAGTATTATTTTTCTCCTGAATATCTTCTTTGGAATCATAGTCTTTATTCAATCTTATCTTTTCTATTTCTTTAGAAAATATACAGTATTTTTACATTCTTTTGGTAGTTACATATGAAAGACGTTTTTCTTTGCCCTCTCAGATTTAAAGTTGACATAATTTGTCATCTATTTCCAGACAAGTCATCATTTTAACTAGAAAAGTTTTAAGGTTTACTGAAGAGTCATTCGGGAAATAGAAGACTCTGCTGTAACAACCCACGTCCACTGCCTCCCTGTTATCAACACTGTGCATGTGTGTGGGAACTTCAATAATTTGTTCAAACAAGTCTGTTGCTCTTTTTTTAATTGTGTCATTTGTTGTTTAAGCATTAAGTTGTAAAACCTCTTTATAGATCATGGATATTAAGCACTGTTCAGATCTGTGATTTCCAAGCATTTCCTCCCAATAACCAGCTGCCTTTCCATCATTTCGGACCTTACCCCTACCTCACACCTTAAACAAAAAATTAACCCAAAATGATCAACGATATAAAGATAAGAACCAGGACGATAAGAGTCAGGAAAAAATGTGGGGAAGAATCTTCAGACATTGCACTGGGCAACGTTTTCTAGACTTTACACTCAAACACTTACAATGAAAGAGAAAGAGATAAATGGAACCTCCTCACAATCAAATCATTTCTGCCAAAAGGACCCGGTCAAGAAAGCAGCCTATAAAATGGATCACAAGTGCTTTCCACCCCCAGCCTATTAAAGAAATGCAAATCAAAACCACAATGAGATTTCATATCACAGGTACTAGAATGGGCAGTATAAAAAACAACTAGAAAATTTGCAGTTGTTGGAAAACATGTGGAGGAAGACAAACAGTCATGAACTGCTTGTGCAATGTAAAATGGGGTAGCCACTATGGAAGACACTTCAGGAGTTCCTCAGGAAGCTGAGGATAGACTTCTTACATGATCGAGCAATCATGCTACTGGGTTCATAATCAGAAGAACTGTAAGATGGGACATGAACAGATGTTTGCTCACTGATGTTCTTAGTGGCTTTATTCACAGTTACCAAAGAATGGAGAGAAGTGTCCAGTGAATGGATAAACAAAAGGTGATATACATATATATAGGAATGCAATTTGGATGTAAGAAAGAATGAAGACCATATTCATGTCACATTATGGAGTTTCTTTTGTGTAAGCCAGGCACAAAAAATATGATTGCACTCATATCAACTAATTACAAACACTAGCTCATAGGGTTATAATCTACACTTATATATAGATTACTTGGAGATGGAAGGAGTGTAAAAATGGGGAACTAACACTTAATTGTGCACAATTTTTCATCAGGTTGATTGGAAATCTTTGGAAATGGACAGAGGTGATGGGGAGCACATGGTCATGAGTATTGACAGCACTGAATTACACGTGTACATGTGTTTAAAGGGGAAGTTTTTGGTCATCACTGGAAGGAAAGCTAGAGGGTAGAACATGGGTATAACACAATGAACTATGTGTGGGGGATGACTGTGGTTAAAAGTACAAATATAAGAGTGTTCTTTCAGGAGATATAGCAAATGCACATCACTATTACAGGTAGTAACAATAGGGTGGAGTAGGGGGAAATATAACTAATGAAAACTACAGGGTTTACTTAGCAGTAATATTTTAATAACTGTTCCTCCATCGCACTAGAGGTAGCACATCAATGCAAAGTGTCAACAAGAGAGGGCAATATGGGAATATTGTATTTTTCATGAGTTTCTATAAACCTAGAACACCTCTAATTAGAAAATCACCACAATAAAAACCGTTTTCCTATATGAAGAAAACCAGACACAAAGGACTACAAATGGTAGAGGTCTTTTTTGTTTAAAATGTAATTATAAGTAAACCTATGGACACAGAATGGTTATTAGTGGTTATGTAGGGTGGGGGAAGGACAGAGGAATTGAGAGGTAGCTGCTGTTGGTTATGGGGTTTTCCATTTGGAATGATGAAAATGTCCTAAAATTGCTTGTGGTGATGGTTCCACAACCCTAATTATATTGACAATCATTTGGTTGCACACTTTGGATGAACTCTATGTGTGATAATATCTCATAAAATTGCTATAAAAGACTACTCCATCAACCCACAGAAATACACTAAAAGACACAGGCCCCACCTAAACACACAGAGTTTCTTGGACAGGTGTATACCCCTAATAACTAAGTGTGAGTAAGCAACCAGGAACACTAGATATTTGAGGAGATTTGTAGTAGGAAACATAGAGATCAAACATGCATACTAAAAAAGGGAGTGATGAAAAGAGAAAAAAATATAAAGAATTTTGGGAAAAAATATTATTGTCATCAGTGAGATAAGGGGACACGGGTTATAATGAAAGGATATGCATATATACTTCATACATGTGTATTTGTATGTACATATATATGTCCATGTCGATATGCACATAGTGGTTACTGCAATCACCATTGCACAGACAAACTCACAGCCTTTGCCACTCATGACATGGCTCTCCTGAAAACTAGTAGATGGTGGAGCCCCTATACCCACGTCTGCAGGACTCGGCACAGGAACAGTATATTTTCTGATCCCTAGAAAGGGCAGCATGAACCCAATTGTGACAGTTTAAAGCTATCTGTGGATCTCAGAACAGGTCATATCCATGGAGGCAATTCCTAAATATAATGTAAATGAGAACAAATAAAAGAAAATTTACACTTAAAAGCAACAAAATGTTAAATTATAGATATAAGGTTAATAAATATGCAAGTGATCAAATATAAACAAAGAGCTAAGTCTTGAATAGTTTCTTAATTATATTAACCATCTCATCAGTCATACTAGGTCCTTTCATGTTGAGACTCTATAATGAGAAAGCCACATATTTTTGGTGTGTTCCTCAAGTTCAAACTGAGTGTGCTTGAAGGGGGAATTGACCTAGGAGGAAATCAGTGTGTGTCCAGGAGGTGAAGGTAGAGGATCTCCAGCCCATGGAAGAAGTTCTGTTGATCCACTGGCCTCAAAGACTCTCAATGGAATTGGAGAGGGTCGTTCCTGCCTTTTGGTTCTGCAGGCCTGAGTGGAGCAGAAGCTCAGTGCTGCTTTAAGAACAACCCAGGCCCACTGCTGGAGGAGGGAACATCAGGGAGTGGGAAGGATTCCAAACAAATTTAATTTGGAAAAGTGCCTGGTGCTCTGGTGGTTCTCATGACCTCTTCTTGAGACTCCAGTGTTTTCAGCATCTTCTTCATCTCTTCTTCTCTGGAACATCTGGATCTGTCTTCCTGCAGTTCTAGGACCACCGAAGTTAATTCCTCCATCAACATTGATGTTGTTCCCTTAGCCTTTCTGTAGGTGTCAATAAGTCTGGACATTTTAAAAGTCACTTTCTCTGGAAGGAGACATGGCTCAATTGATAGAGCGTCCACCTACCATATGGAAGATCCAGGGTTCTATACCAAGCACCTCCTGGCCCATGTGATGTGTTGGCCCATGAGCAGGGCTGTCATGCACAAGAAATGCCCTGCCACACAGGGGTTCCCCACATAGTGGTGCCCCACATGCAAGGAGTGTGCACCGCAAGGAGAGCTGCCCCATGTGAAAAAAGCACAGACTGCCCAGGAGAGGCACCACACACATGGAGGGCTGACATAGCAAGATGATACCAAAAAAAAAAAAAAAAGAGAGAGACAGTTTCCAGGTGCTGCCTGTCAAGAATGTAAGTGGACACAGAAGAACTTGCAGCTCACAATGGGGGAGAGGAAGGGGAGAGAAATAAATAAAATAAATCTTTTAAGAAATAAATAAATACAGTTGCTTAGTCTAGCCTAGCATCCCCTAAAGATCACTTACTCTCTGCTTACCTCTTGTGAGCAGCACTCATCTTATCAAGAAGTTGACATTGCTTGTCAGTCAGTGTAGCTATTGTGTCTTTCTGCAAGCTGCTCTTCATGTCTTATAAAAAGTTGGCTTATAACAGACTGCACAAGACTGAACAAAAATATGAAACACAACAGAATGCTGGTGAATGTTGACACATGCCTCAGTCCCCCTGGAGGCTGTGGAATGTGATGTCTGGACTAGTATCATTGGGCTCCTTCCCCACCTCTCACAGATTCCCAAGGATCATTCAAAAGACACTTTCTGTTCATGGGGATGGACATTATCCATCATCATCTCCTGGTTAGTTGTCCTGGGTGAGTCCAATGAATTGGAGAGTAGGTGTTGCAATACTTCTGTAATTCAGGGCTCAACCGACATATGGATGGACCAAAGGTTGAAGTCTCTTGGACATATATTTATCAAGTATAATGCTAAATATAGGTTCAAATAAAGGGGCAGAAGAGCCATGTGTAGAGATCCTATAAATGAGTGTGACTCTGTATATTCTTATGAATATTTTTCTCTCCATCTCTCAGTTTTTTAAAAATTGATGTCAAAATTTTAAATAGTGAAATGCACTGATCTTAACTGCATGCCTTGTCATAATTTTAAAACTGTCATCCCCTGTCCCTACAGTACTAATGACCCTATCAAGGTATCAATCATTTCCATTAATCTGGAAAATAATCCCTATATCCTTCACTCATTACATACCCCCCCCCAACATATTCAGCCATGTTCTGAATTTCTATTATCACAAATCAGTTTTGCCACATGAAATAAATTGGAATTTACATTTTGGTGCATGCATCTTTTGCCCAAACATTGTTTCAGAATCATTCATATTTGGTAGATCAGAAGTTCTCTCATTTTTTATGATTGTGTCCTTTGACTTTGAATGACTATATTACAAAAGGTTTATTCATGTTCCTCTTGGTGGATATTTTGGTCCTTCGAGTTTGGGATATTTTGACCATCCATGAATATGTCCTTTATATCAGGACATGCTTTTCTTTCTCCTGGGTGATAGGAAAGCTTAATCCCAAAAGATCCTTCACATCTTAACTAATTGCTTCCCTATTATCAACAGTTTGTGTAGGATCTTTATTAATTTGGTTAAATTAAGTCTTTTACCCATTTTTAACTTGAGAGATTTGTCATTTTAGTGTGGAGCTGTAGAATCTCTATTTATCATGGATACTGAACCTTTATTGGATATGTGATTTCCAAAATCTTTTTCCATTAAGTTGGTTTCTTTTTCACCTTCTCACACCTTACCCCTAACTAACACCTTAAACAAAAATTAATTGAAAATGAACAAAGACCTGAAGATATGATAGAGGACCATAAAACAGAAGAAAATGTGGGGAAGAACCTTCAGATATTTTGCTGGGCAACTGTTTCTTAGACTTTCACTCAAAGCACATGAAATAAAAGGAAAAATAATCAAGTCATTTGTGCTTAAGAGGACCTGGTCAATAACGAAGCCTACACAATGGAAGAAAATATTTGGAAGTTGAATGAAAATGTGAACAAGACATATCAAAACCTGTGGGACAACACAAAGACACGGGTAAAAGAAATTTATAGCTTGCAATGCTTATAATTAAAAAGAAGAAATAAGGAAGCAGTTGTAGCTCAAGTGGTTGTGCACCTGCTTCCCACATGTAAGGTACAGGGGTCAATCTCCAGCTCTGGTACCTAAAAACAAACAAACAAAAAATCACACCTAAAATTGAACTAACTGCACATCTGAGGAACTAGTAAAAGAACAGCAAACTAATCCTAAACCAAGCTGAAGAAAAGAAATAGTAAAGATCAGAGCAGAAATAAATGAAATCAAGAACAAAAAACCCATACAGAAAGGGAAGCAGCTGTGGTTCAATCAGTTGGGCTCCCACCTACCATATGGGGCGCTCTGGGTTCACATCCTGGGGCCTCCTTATGAAGGCAGGCTCCCCTGTACTCTGTGATGAGCCGCCGGCCCTGGCACTGCAGAGGGCTGCCGAGCCTGCAACACCATGAAGTGCTGCTGCCCCCAATGCCATGGAGATCTGACACAGCAAGGTGATGCAACATAAAAGGGAGACAAGAAACAAACAAACACAGGAGAGCACGCAGTGAATGGACACAGATACCAGAAAATGAACAAGCCACAAAGAGGGAGGGGGAATAAATAAAAAATAAATACAGACACAGAAGACCACACAGTGAATGGACACAGAGAGCAGACAGCAAGCAAATTGCAAGGGGTGGGGGATATGAAATGAATGAATAAATGAATGAGTGAATGAATGAATGAAAATTAAATGAATGTATGCAATAGGGAGAATCAACAAAATGAAAAATGAAAAGTTGGTTCTTTGAGAATTTCAACAAATTTGACAAAGCCTTATGGAGAGTAGTAATCAAAAAAGATGCAAATATATAAAATCAGAAATGAGAGGGACACATTACCACTGGCCCTGCAGAAATGAGAGCTCAAAAAGGGATGCTATGAACTACCGTGTGCAAAAAACTAGACAATGTAGACGACATGGACAAATTCCTAGAAAATGCACAAACTTATACTAGGGGTTCTGAACAAGGGTTCAACACCCCCCCCAAGGGTCTGTGGGAAGATTACAGGGGGTCTATAAGCTTGAAGGAATTTTGAATAATCCTAAATTTTAATTTAAAGACATGCCAATGTTAAGTGTCAAAAACTCTGCTGCTACATTCTGAGAAAACTCTCGTGGTTTTCACCTGACTAGCAAAGGGGTCCGTGGACCAAAAAAGGATAAGAACCCCTGACCTCCACTGACTGTAGAGGAAATAGGAGATCTCAACAAACCAACCACAAGTAAAAAGATTGAAATAGTCATTAAAAACCTCCCAAAGGGAAGCAAATTTGGCTCAACTGATACAGGGTCTGCCTACCATATGGGAGGCCCAGGGTTCAAACCCAGGGCTTCCTGACCTATGTGGTGAGCTGGCTCACATGCAGTGCTGATGTGCCCAAGGAGTGCCATGCCACACAGGGGTGTCCCCAGCATAGGGGAGCTCCATGCACAAGGAGTGCACCCCATAAGTAGAGCTCCCTGTACAGAAAAATACAGCCTGCCCAGAAGTGGTGTTGCACACACAGGTAATGCAACGAGATGATGCAACAAAGAGAGACTCAGATTCCCAGTGCCACTGACAAGAACACAAGCAGACCCAGAAGAATACACAGTAAATGGACACAGAGAGCAGACAACTTGGTGGGGGGGGGGGGGGAAGGAAGGGTGGAAATAAATAATAAATCTTAAAAAAAAAAAAAAAACCTTCCCAAAGATGAAAAGTTCAGGAACAGATGGCTTCACAGGTGAATTCTTCCAGTCATTCAAAGATGACCTAATACCAAACTTGCTCAAGCTTTTTCAAAAAAAATTGAACACGAAAGAATGCTACTAAACTGATTCTATGAAGCCAACATCACCTGAATATCAAAACCAGACAAAGATACGACAGAAAAGAAAATTACATTCCAATATCTCTAATGAATGTAAATGCAAAAAAGTCTTCAAAAAAATACTTGCAAACCAAATAAAAAATCACATTAAGAGAATTATCGCCACAGTCAAGTCGGTTTTATCCCAGGTATGCAAGGGTGGTTCAACACAAGAAAATCAATTAGTGTAATAAACCACATCGATAAATTGAAGAGGAAAAACCACATGATCTTCTTGACTGATGCAGAAAAGGCATTTGTCAAAATACAGCACCTTTTCTTGATAAAAACACCCAAAAGATAAGAATAGAAGGAAGCTTTCCCAGTATGGTAAAATGTATATAGGAAAACCCTACAGCTAGCATGGTGCTCAATGGTGAAAGGTAAAATGTTGTGGGCAACTGGCTTACCTATTTGTTACTTCCTGTTATTATACATGATGTTGCAATTTCTTCCTGTTATTGTGAATGTTACCTTATTGTAGATGTTACAGATTCTTCCTATTGTGAGCTGATTGCAGCAATAGAAAGCTTTCCTGCTGAGATCAGGAACAAGACAAGGATGCCCACTCTCACTACTGTTATTCAATATTGTACTAGAAATTCAAGCTAGAACAATTAGGCTAGATAAAGAAATAAAAGGCATCCATATAAGAAAGGAAGAAGTAAGACTTCCACTATTCACTGAGGATATAACTGTATACCTAGAATCTCCTGAAAAACCCATAACAAAGCTATTAGACCTAATAGACAAGTTTGGCAAAGTGGTAGGATACAAGGTTAATATGCAAAAATGAATAGTGCTTCTATACATTACTGGTGTGCAATCTGAGAAGGATATCAGAAAAAAGTTCATTTATAATAGTAATTAAAATATTTAGGAATAAAATTAAGCAAAGATATAAAGGGCCCATATTCAGAAAACTCCAACACATTGCTAAAAGAAACCAAAGAAGGCTTAAATAAATGGACAGCCTTTGTTCCTGGACTGGAAGGCTAAATATCATTAAGATGTCAATTCTGCCCAAACAGATTTACATATTCAATGCCATCCCAATAAAAGTCCTGTCACCCTTTTTTTGTAGAGATGGAAAAACTAATTATCACATTTGTTGGAAGGGAAAGTGTCCCTGAATAATTAAAAATGCCTTTAAAAAGAACAAGGTTGGAGGACTCTCACTTCTGGACTTTAAAGGATATTATCAAGGGAAGCGGATTTGGCTCAACTGATGGAGTGTTCACCTACCATATGGGTGGTCCTGTGTTTAAACCCAGTGCCTCCTGACCCATGAAATGAGCTGGCCCACACGCAGTGCTGCTGTGCGCAAGGAGCGCCATGCCATGCAGGGGTGTGCCCCATGTAGGGAAGTGCCACATGCAAGGAGTGCATCCTCTAAGGAAAGTTGCCCCCACATGTAAAAAAAAGCACAGCCCACCCAGGACTGTCACCACACATGTGGAGAGCTGATGCAGCAAGATGACACAATGAAAAGAGACACAGATTCCCAGTGTCGCTCACAATAATGCAAGTGAACACAGAAGAACACACAGCAAATGACACAGAGAGCAGGAAGGGGAGAGAAATAAATAAATAAATAAATAAATAAATAAATAAATAAATAAATAAATAAATAAATAAATAAATAGATCATTTTAAAAAATAGAAAAATAAAGGATATTACCAAGCTAGTGGTAAAAACAGCATGGTACTGGCATAAAGACAAATTAACTGAAGGAAACAAATTAAGAATTCAGAAGTAGACCCTCACATCTATGGTCAAGTATTTTTGATAAGCCTGTCAAGTCTTCTGAGCTGGACTAGAACAGTCTACTCCCTCGGTGCAGGGAGAAATTGATATCCATAGCCAAAAGAAAGAGGACACCTATCTCAAAACTTACGCAAAAATTCAAAAATGGGTCAAGACCTAAATATAAAAGAGACAACCATAAAAGTGCTAATAGAAAATGCAGGAAAACATCTTTGACATCTTGTGACCAGTGGTAGTTTCTTAAACTTTACACCCAAAGCATGAGCAACAAAAGATAAAATAAATAAATGGGACTGCCTCAAAATTAAACACTTTTGCACCTCAAAGGATCTTGCCAATTCAATGGGAGAAATCTTTGTCAATCACTTATCCAGGCTAGTGGAAGTGTTTTGGGTCTGGAAGCCCTACACTACCCGGTGGCTTTAACACAATGAGCTCTCTCGGCACTGGGTATGACCTGTCAGCCACTACATTCCCTCCTGATGGGAGAGTTTTTCAAGTTGAATATGCTATGAAGGCTGTGGAAGATAGTAGTACAGCTATTGGAATCAGATGTAAAGATGGTGTTGTCTTCGGAGTAGAAAAATTAGTCCTTTCTAAACTTTATAAAGAAGGTTCCAACAAACGGCTTTTTAATGTTGATTGGCATATGGTAATGGTGGGAGCAGGTTTGTTGGCAGATGCTCATTCTTTAGCAGACATAGCAAGATAAGAAGCTTCCAACTTCAGATCTAGCTTTGGCTGTAACATTCCTCTCAAATATCTTGCAGACAGAGTGGCCATGTATGTTCATGCCTATACACTTTACAGTGCTGTTAGACCTTTTGGATGTAGTTTCATGTTAGGGTCTTACATTGTGAAGGATGGTGCACAACCCCACATGATTGATCCATTGGGTGTTTCATATGGTAATGGGGCTGTGCCATTGGTAAAGCCAGACAAGCTGCAAAGACAGAAATTGAAAAGCTTCAGATGAAAGAAATGACCTGCCGTGACATTATTAAAGAAGTTGCAAAAATAATTTACATAGTACATGATGAAGTTAAAGATAAAGCATTTGAACTAGAACTCAGCTGGGTTGGTGAATTAGTTAAAGGAAGACATGAAATTGTTCCAAAAGATATAAAGGAAGAAGCAGAGAAATATGCTAAGGAATCTTTGAAGGAAGAAGATGAATCTGATGATAATATGTAACATTTACATCTGCTTCTGTTTTAAATTTCTATATAGTTCCATGTAAACTATTTAGCCCAATGGATTATTATATGCCCAGTAACAAATTTTCATTAAAATTTGTCTTATAATCATTGATGTTTGCTTTATATCTGCTTAACAAAATATTTGCTTAACAAAATTGGTGTGGGCAATTAAAAACCCAGTACTCAGATTTAAAATACCTGCTTAAACATTCCTTAGAGGTTTTTGGATCATATGAATTTAAAATTCCAGTTCACTAATGTAGAAGCTAAAAATAACCTGCTAGGCAGTTGTTGCCCAGTTTTGTAGTTAAGTGATGTTGGTTATCCTCCTCTCTTAAACTCTAGGTGTAATTTAGAAAAACAGATCCTACAACATGTTAGTCAAGAATGTTTCTCTTTTCCTTTATTGACATAAGGAGAAATGGATTTAAGAATTAAAGATCTGAATCTGTCACTTTAAAAAAAAATCACATATCCATTAAGGGTTTAATATCCAAGATATACGAAGAAATTATACAACTCAAGAGTAAAAAGACAAACTTCCCAATTAAAAACTGGGCCAAAAACTTGAAAAGAAAATTGTCCAAAGAAGAAATACAAATGGTGAAGAAACCCATGAAAAAGTGTTTTTCATTGGCAGTTAGGGAAATGCAAATCAGAACTACATGAGATATCATTTCACACCTATTACACTGGCTACTCTTAAAATTGGAAAACTAAATGTTGGAGAGGACATGGAAAGATGGAGACACTTATTCACTCTTAGTGGGAATATAGAATGGTACAGTCATTGTGGAGGAATGACTGGCAGCTCCTAAGAAGGTGAATATGGACCTAGCCTGTTACCTGGCAATATCATTACTATGTATGTGCTTGGAATAACTGAGAGCAGAGACACCAACAGACATCTGGACATTGAAATTCACAGTGACTTTATTCATGATTGTCAAAAGTTATAAGCAACCTGGGTGTCCATCAAATGATGAATGGATAAACAAACTGTGGTGTATACACATAATGGAATATTATGCAGCTGTAAGAAGAAATGAAGTTGTGAAGCATATGACAACATGGATGAACTTAGAGGACATTATGTTGAATGAAGCCAGACACAAAAAGAAAATTACTGTATGATTGTGCTATTATGATCTAAATATAAAATATAAACTCATGAAGTTAATAATTAGAATATAGGTCACCAGAAAAGAAAATGATGGTAGTGAATGGAAAGCTGAGGATTAATGTGCACATAACTGGTAAAAAGGTTATTTGTAAATCTTTGAAAATGAATAGAAGCACATCATGGTGTTTGTAATTAGCTGAGCTATATATGGGTATGACAGTGGTTGAAAGGGCAAGTCTAAGGTCATGTATATTACTAGAAGGAAAGTTAAAAACTGTACCATGGGACTTCATAAGACAGTGAAACCTAATGTAAAGCATGAATGTGGGTGATATTGCATATATAAGGCAGTTTTTGCAAAATAAAAATACAAATATACAGAGAGAAAGATAAAGAATAACAGCTTTGTACAGCAGGGGAAACAGATTTCGAGGGGATGAGTTTTTTGGGGGTTTGTTTATTATTATTATTATTATTGGAATAATGAAAGTGCTCTAAAATGATTGAAGTAATGAATGCACAAATATGTGATTAAATGGAATACCATCTATCAGTTTGGAACAATTTATGCTTTATTAATATGTGTCAATAAAATGGATTTGATTAAAACAATGCTTAAAATAAAAGAAAAAATAAAGAATTTTAGTTTTCAAAAGACAACATGGAGAAAGTGCAGGTCAAGCCAACTAGTGGGCAAATACTTTTGTAATCCATATATCCAAGAAAGGACTCATAGTCTTAATATAGAAATAACCTTTACAAATTAATAAGAAAGGCAAAGAGTCCAGTAGAAAGATCCAATCCAGAATGACAAGGTCAAATTTGAACCCCCCTTAACCTTCCTGGGGTTCCGTATCTCTGAGCATGTAACCCCAATGGCTGTGCAATTAAATGTGCCAGACCGAGTCACCCTCACAGAGCTCCAGCAGCTCTGTGGAAATATCAATTGGGTCCATCCCGCTCTGCCTGTTACCACGGCACAGCTCCAGCCATTATTTGCGCTCTTACAAACCAGTCACAAACCCCCCTCTGCCATGTCTGCAAAGATGACCATCACACCAGAGGCTTGAGCCGCCATTGCCGCTGTAGATAAGGCCCTCAATAACTGCTGCCTCCAGCGGTTTGATCCCCAGCGGCCTCTCCAGGCATTGGTCCTCCCCACCAAGGGAACGCCCACAGGAGTTCTTTGGCAGGACGGGCCCCTCCTCTGACTCCATCCTTCTGAGAGCAAGATGCAGAAGATCTGCCCCGCAGTAAGGCTATGGATCGCTCTCGCAGCCGATCTAGTGCTGCTGTCCATCCATATGTTTGAAACTCAGCCTGCCATAATTGTTTGGCCACTCAATGCAAAAGAAACCACCTCCCTCATTAGGGATAATGAGCAAATGCAGGTGCTGTGGGAGGGATTTTCAGGCAATTTTGATTGCCATTTCCCTAGTCACCACCTACTCCAAGGCGTGTCCAAATTTCCCTTCTGGAGTCCCTTTTTCCCCTTCCCATCTTCCTCCCCCTTTCTGAGGTCCGTCACTATTTTCACGGATGCGTCCAAAACTAAGTACTCTATGGTCGTGTACCTGGACGGAGCCGCAGAGCCGAAAGTCTTTACGCATATTAACCTACACTCAGTCCAGACGGGAGAGCTTTTGGCTATTGTGGAAGTGTTTCATGCCTTCCCCTGTGAACCTGTTAATATCTTTACAGATAGCCTCTATTCTCTGCAAGTCTGCAGGGTCTTGGCATTAGCTACATTCTTCCCGACCTCCTCTCCTATTGATGAGGCACTGGATGCCCTTAAGACCCTTCTTGAAAAACGCATGGCACCCTGGTATATTGCTCATACCTGGAGCCACTCCAGGTTGCCTGGCCCCCTAGCGGCAGGCAACGACACCACAGATCAGACAGTCTCCACCCTTGCCCTTGATACGGTCAGAGATGCTATCAATCAGGCTAAGTCCTTGCATTCAAGGTTTCACTTTTCTGCCACCTCACTCCATCACCTTTTGCCTGAGTTGCCAATTGAGACTTGTAAGCACCTAGTGCGGGCATGCAAAACCTGTGCCCCCTTCCTGCCTCTGGGGCCTCTGCAACTGCAGGGGTGAATCCCCACGGCCTTAGGCCTAATTCCAGGTGGCAGATGGATGTCACGCATGTCCCGTCCTTTGGACGCCTTAAGTTCTTGCATGTTATAATTGACACTTTCTCCTACATGTGCTATGCAGTCCCCTTGCCTGGGGAGACTGCTAAGCACTGCATTAAGGCCCTTCGGCAAGGGATTCTCTTCATGGGAGTCCCCTGGGACCTAAAGATGGATAACGGCTGCTTATCGCAGTGAGTCCTTTGCAAGGCTCCTTCAGCTCTACCAAATCTCCCACCATTTTGGTATTCCATATAACCCTCAAGGACAGGCCATTGTGGAGAGCTCCCACCGCCATCTGAAACAACAAATTGAAAAACAGAGGGAAATCCTCCCTCATGCTCCTCCCGGAGACATCATCACCGCTGTCCTAATCCATCTGAACCTCATGACCTTTGATAAGGATGGTCTCTCGGCAGTCCACAGGCATTGGGGCCCCTTGTACCGCCCCACACAGGCCCCCCTGGTCCTTTGGAAGGACCCTCAAACAGGTCAGTGGCGTGGCCCATGTCCCCTCCTTACCCAGGGCTGAGGTTTTGCTTGTGTCTTCCCACAGGATGTCGCTCAGCCAATCTGGGTCCCTGGGAGATGCGTCAAACCCACCACCTCTGCAGCGGATGTCCCGCAGGGAACAGTGCCAAATGTGAGTGATCCAGCACCAACTGAGCCAGCTCACCCTCCACCCGAGAGACAACCATCCAACCCTGAAGTCCATTCGTTGCTCGCACTCTACCATCAGTGCAGACGCCGCAACCCTCACCTTGCTGGCGAGCCAATTAACATAGTCTCTCTCCCTCTCCTTATGCTTTCCCTCGCCACCTCTGGCCAAGCTAACCTCTCCCACCAGCCCTTCAATTGGACACTTGTTCTCTGGCAACAAGAAAGAGTTCTCGCCTATAATATCACCTCAGGTGCCCCGTCCTTCACTGCACGTGTGTGTACTCTCGCTAATCAGCAGAGCTGCTGGGGCTCTAAGCAACAATATGGCCCCCACAACCATCTTATATCAGGCTTTTACATCTGCCCTTCCTCTGCTCGAGGCTGCCATGACCCTGCACATTATTATTGCCCCTCCTGGGGCTGTGTAACCATGGCATATGGCTGGAGAGGCGCTCCAAACTTGGGCCCCTATCTCTCCTTCCGCATTGCAAATACTTCCCAGTGGAACATAATCATCCTCACTGTTAAAGACCCTACTAACACTGCCTGGCTGCAGGGCTGTACATATGGCATCTGGCTTTACATGTTGAGCTATGATTATGGTGCCTTCTTCATAATAAAAAAGAAATTGCCTGCTCCCACCCCTTCTGTTGCAGTCGGTCCCAACGCAATCATCAACCCTCCCTCTCCTCCTTCTGCTGCGCCGAGGCCACTCATCAATCCTCCTTCTCCTCCTCCACCATCGACCATTCCCTCCTACATAACCTCCAGCAGTCAGTCCTCTAATCCCAGCTGTACCCCTCCTACCCCTCTACCCCCACTACAGATCCATAATCTGCTTCTGCCTCTAGTCCAAGCTACCTTTCGTACACTTAACTCCTCTAATTCTAACCTTACCATTAGCTGTTGTCTATGCCTCTCCCCCCACTTCCTCTCTACGAGGCCATAGCCACCAATGCCTCTTACCAATCTTCTGATAGCAGCAATCCCGCCTCTTGTAATTGGAACCAAATGAAGGTAGGACTGACAATCCAATCTGTCTCTCAAAGCAGGCTTTGCATCACCAGAATCGGAGGCGCTGTTCACCCCTCCATGAAGACTATTTGCAACCTTACAGTCACCCCTAACGTAACCTCAAAATTTCTTTTACCCCCCAATAATACAAGATGGCTGTGTTCCTCACACCCCGTGTCTTAATGTCGGCACCCTCAACTCCACCAACGAAACCTGCATGCTCGCAATCATACTCCCCCAGGTTTTTTATCATACAAATAACCAATTCTTTGATTCCTGGCAGCACTATCTTCTTCCAGTCCATGTGCAGAAAAGAGAAATCATTACCGCCATTACTATCGCCTCTCTTCTAGGTCTTGCAGGAGCTGGCACCAGAATTGCAGCCTTAACCACTCACAGCACCGCTTTCTCATCTCTCAGGGCAGCCGTCGATGAGGATGTCGCCTGCCTCGAAACATCCATCCACCACCTAGAAAAATCGCTTAACTCCCTATCTGAAGTGGTTCTTCAAAATCATAGGGTGTTAGACCTCCTCCTCCTCAAAGAGGGAGGCCTCTGTGCTGCTCTCGGCGAGGAGTGCTGTTTCTATGCTAACTACTCTGGTCTCATTCAGGACAATCTGGCCCAAGTCAGGGCCGGCCTGGAAAAATGAAAAAGAGAGAGAGAATCCAAAGGAGGCTTCTCCTGGGGATTCAATGGCATCCTCCCCTACATCCTCCCTTTTGTAGGCCCCCTAATTATTGTCCTCTTCGCACTGGCAGTCAGACCATGGGCCATTAGAAGGATCATCCAACTCACCAAGGATCAGGCTAATGCAATTTTTAGCACATACGTACAGGTCAGCTACCAGTGACTTGCCACTGCTGAGGACACCCCCACCACTTCATCTTCTTGGCCTCCTCCTACCCGACCTCTTCCTGCTCACTCTTCCTGCAGGTGCCCCAAGTCTTCTGTAACTGTGGCCCCCCATGCCACCATCGCTCTCAAGCAGCTCCAGCCCCGCTAAACGGCCCGCAACCCACTTTCCCCAGCCCGTGGCCTGCTTTCTAGCATCTAATAACGTTCTAGCATCTAATAACATTTCTGCTTTTGCCTCCCCATACTTCTGCGGAGCTTCCTCCTGTCTTGACCTCACTCCTCTTCTCAGCCACCCAAAGCATCCTTTCTCATCCCCCGCCCCCTCCCATTTTTTTGCTTGAGCCCCCATTGCATTGCAGATTGGACCGCCCCATGTCGACCCGCCCCGTTAACATCGGCCTCTCTCGCGCCCGTGGAGACTTTGGCCTTCTTGTTGTCCTCACCTACATCTCCACCACTCCCGACGCTGCCACCACCACCACCGCTGGTGCCCTGATGTGACTTGTCCTCACAGCTGTGATCCTGCAGACCATCACACAGTCTGCCTCTGCCACTCTTTGCTGCCAAGAAGAGATAAACTACCTGTAACATGCTGTCATCCTGGACTTTTAACAGCAGATGGACCTTATAGACGCCAAGATCAATGAGAATTGGACATTGGCCACCCTTGCTTGCAACGGCAAGATAACACCCCCCAAATTGTACATTTACATCCCCGTCATACTCACCTCCCTCTTCAGCCCCGCTTCCCTCATTGCTTACTGCCCTTGGGCCTCGGCTACTTATTGCTGCTGCCATCCTGGCCCTTATTTGAAAAGAAAGGGGAAATGCGGTCACCCCTCAGGCTGAAGTGTGGTTTGCTGGCCTGGCAGGGGAGCGGCCGTGGTAGGCCTAATTCCAAGCCACTTCCCCCATAATAGGGTGGGTGGTCAGACTCACTGCCACCCCTGAAGGGAGCTCGGCATGGGCACAGAGTGCCCTCGGGTCTCCCCTTCTCGGCAGCCATGCTTCCGTGGCTGCCTCTCCTCCCGGATAGCGCCACACGATGCCTTATGAGGCAACACCCTTCTTCTTCTTTCTCCCTGCACAGGTGCAGGGTGGAAAATTCCAGTCTGCCTTCCCCCCCACCCCCCGACAGCGGCAACAGCCAGGCGCAAGGCGGGAAACTCAAGTCTGCCCTCTACCCCAGCAACAGCAGCCTCCAATCCCTAAACCCTGCCACTTCCCCCAGCAACAGCAACAGCCAATCCCTAACCACCACCCCTCCCCCTTCCAGTACCTCACACTGACCTTTCTCCCCAGTAACTGCTTGCAGCAACCAATCAGAACATGGCATAAGCTTCGACCAATCAGCCTTCCCCAGCCCCTATAAGACTGTAGCCACTTCCTCAATAAAATTGGACCTGCGTGTTTACCTCATCTCCGCGGTAGTTCTTCTGCCATGCGCCCTACAGTCCTGAGAGCCCCCGACAAGGGCCTGGCCTCCCTTGTCCCCAGTTCGTCGCCTGCTTCTCTGGGCGACCCCTTCTTCACTGGCTTCACCGGGCGACCCCGTCAGCCAAACCGCACAAACACTGTGAGACCGACCCCTTGTCTGCTGCCGGACCTACCCCTCGTCCCAAGCCAGACTGACCCCTCGTCCCAAGCTGGACTGACCCCTCATCCACAGCCAGACCCCACCGACAGAGCAAGCTGCCACAATCATCATCAAAGAAACAAGTCATAGGGGTAAAGTTCAGTGAGTTACAACAATTCCAAATCATTTCTTCTGCCTACATTACAATATGTCAGAAGGTTAAAAAGCTTTTAAAGAATGATTCAGCAACTATAATAATATTTGTTAGCTCATGATTACAATTCCCCCTTTCCTTTGTCCATTCTTCAGTCTTGAGGAATATCTGGGCAATGAATGCTTGAACTTCTTCATGCTGAAAGGGGCATCGACATTATGGGCTAGAGAGATGAAACTGCTTTGCTAATAGATGGGTGTCTTCCTGAGTTTCAGATTGTCTTCTTGTAGGGACTGGAACCCTTGGGTTTCAGGACTCAGCTGGAACAAGAACAATCCAAGACTTTAAGTCTCTGAGAAGTAATAAGTAAATTGAAAAATACAGGTTTAAATAAAAAAGTGGGATTATGATCAGGGAATTTATAAATGAATATAATCAGGTCTGAGGGGGTGTTGATTTCATATGCTTTTGTAGCTTGATTATGGTGTTTGGGTGACCCAAGGGCCCTTAGGAGCACTTCTGTTTGAGGCTTTGCATACTGTGGCAGTTTGTGATATTTATATCTGACTGAGACCTCCAGAATGACCTCTTGACACTACTTGAAATCTCTTAGCTATAGAAACTTTTCTTTTATTTCTTTTCTCCATTATGATCAAGATCATTCTCTGAAAGCATTTCTGATCCCAAGGTGCCAGGGAGGCTTATTCCTGGGAGTCATGTCCCACATAGGAGAGAAGGTAGTGACGTTATCTGCAGAGTTTGGCTTAGGGTTAAGCCATATTGAGTAACAAGGAGGTTTCCTGGCTGTGTCTGTTAGGCATCAATTAAATTAAGCCTAGTTTCTTGGTTTTTTTTTTAAGGCAGTACTAGGGATTGAACCCAGGATTTGTACCTGGGTAGCAGATGCTCAGCCACTGAATTACACCTGCTCCCTAAATTTAGTTTTGTCTTTCCAAAAATAAGGTTTATAATTGCAAGCTTCTAGACGGAAGTCATGGCTCATTAGCATATTTTCTTTTACGAGGCAATGTTCATCACTGTTAGACATTCTTCACATAGGTTTTCCTGTTATAAATTTAAATGAAGACAATCTTCTTACAAACAGGAGTGGATGTTAGATTTGGATCTTGTAAAGGTTTTTTTTTTTTTTAAACTTAGAGTTTCAGTAAGATTGAGAGAATAGCAGGAATTCCTCAGATGGGGACGTTTACAGTTCTATGCTTTCCCTAAAGGCCCATAAGGGATTTCACAAATACTTTTTCATTTTATACCTAAAACACCTTGAAATTCATCATGGTATTACTGATACCTGTACAGAATATTAATATCTCATCTGTTATTTTAGATTCTATGTCAAATAAAACTGAGTTAGATTGTCTAAATAAACACACCTGATGGATTAAATCAGATATTGTGCAAATGAAAGTTTAGATTTTTTATAAAACAGCCTTTCCATCCTTGGTCTCATATAGAAATTAGAGTTCCAATATATAGATAATATCACCTTTTATACTGAATTTTTACTCACTTTATCTTTAACCATATCAGCCCCATTCACCTCTTTAATTGAAATTGGATCCTTTCTGTAGCTTCTTGAAGAGTTGTATGGAGTTGACTTTTGAGAATTAATGCTGCTTTTTCAGCACCTTCAGAGCTAGATAATTTTAACACTGAGTCTCAGGAGTCACACAGACACCTAAGGTTTTAGGGAACTACAAATTATGCACAAAGAACAAAGCATCTCAGAATATGAAAATAACAAAGTCTAGAAACAAATATGATCACTGCAAGAGAATACAATCTAGGCTTTAATTTTCTTATTTTTAAAACATAATAAACTTTATTTTAAAAGAGGCTTTAGATTACAGAAAAGTTACATCAGAAGTATAAGGGATTCCTAAATATCCTACCCTGTTCCCTTCCCCATCTTCCCCTATTTAAAATATCTTACAATTTGGTGGTAGTTTTGTTAAAATTAATGAGTAAATATTGAAGCATTGTATATTAGTCAGGATTCTCTAGGGAAACAAAACTGACAGGAGATATCTGTAAATAGTGTGAAATTTTATAATGTTGTCTCACATGACTGTGGAAATGCACAAGTCCTAATTCCCTAAGGCAGGCTGCAAACCAGGGCCTCCAGTGGAAGTCCTTGATGAGCTCTCCAGGAGACACTGACTGTCTGAAGTAGAGATGGTATTTCTGTCTCTAAATCCTGAAATCACTTCCCCTTTCAAGGTCTTCAACTGATTGGATGACACATCACTCACTGCTGATGGCAGTCTACTCATTGATGGTAGATATAACCAGCCATCTGTGCAATCAACTCACTGATGATTAAAGTCCATGAAATATTCTTCTCTTACAATTAGCCCGCTGCTTCCTTGACCAAACAGCTTGGCACCATTACCTGGCTGACTTGATACATTAGCCTATCACACATGGCTACTTACCAAAGTCTATAGTTTACATTGTGGTTTTCAGTTAATTCCAATGTCCCCCAAATGCTCTATGTACCACCTATTATTCCCTCTCCCTCCCTTCAGAACCTCTGGTAACCATTATCTTTATATCAATGTTACATGTTCCTCCATTGCTACAATATTAATAGTTTACTTTTTTATGGTTGCATTCCTTCCTAATATTTGTTCTTTCCTTAACATTGTTATGATGCCGGGTCGGCTGCAGATTGAGAGGAGGCCTAGATCTTATGAGTCAGATGGAAGAAACTGTATTGTTTTCAGTTCTAGATAGTCACTGTTTTTCTCAGATGGGGGTTGTTCATCATTATCATTTTGTGGGTTTTCTCGGGTGAATCTGATGGACTGGAGAGTAGGTGTTGGCTGCAGTTCTGCTGAATTTAAGGTCTCAACCGGAATATGAACAGACCAAACATTTAAGTCTCTGAGACATATATTTAATGGGTATAGTGCTAATTACAGGTTCAAATAAAAGGGATAGAATAATCTTGTGTAGGACATTTATAAATGAGTCTAACTCTGTTACATTGGGAAAATAGGTTCTCATATTCCAAGATAAGGCAAAACAACATGAAAATGATTTCAAGAGATTCTGTCCTTGCCTATACTATCCAGAGGGCTCTAGAGACCTCAGCAGCACCCCTATTTGAGGCTCTGCTTATGGTGGCAGTTAGTGCAGTCTGCCTGAGACATGCATGAGTGTAACCACTGGCATTACATACCCAACTTAATATAAAAGCTCTTAGGCAAAAAAAACTCTTGTGTATTTGAAGTTTCTCCCTTGTTGCCAAGGTCTTTTTCCAAATGCATCACTGGTTGGTGCTTGGTATTAATCCCTTGGGGCCACGGATGCTCACCCATAGAAGTCATGTCTCATTCTAGGGTGGAGAAGGTAGTGTCTTTGCTCAGATTGGTTTATAGAAAAGCCACATTTAAGTAAGAAAGAGGTTTTCACGAGGTAACTCTTAAGCAATAATTAAATAGAAAGAGGAACAGAACATTCCTACAATTGTATTTTCAACCAGAGACCTCCACCTCCCCAGCATTCAACTGTTCCTTCCTAAGCCCTCCCCCAAGTTCCATTATAGCCCAACCCACTCCTCCAACCATGCTCACTCTCTCAAATTCCTGTACCACCATCACCCCCATCCACTGCCAAACCACCACCTTCACCTTATCATAGGTTCTTCCAAGATTGAGGATTAGCTCATCACTCTCTACTCCCTTTATGTCTCCTGGTAACCTGTCTTCCAGACTATCTCTGTGAGTCTGTTCAATATGTTTGGTCATATCAATGAGGTGATGGAATATTTGTTCTTCAGTGACTAGTTTACTTCACTCAACATAATGTCTTCAACATTCTTCTTGTTGTGTATGTCAATACTTCTTTTCTTCTTACAGCTGGTGACTATTCCATTGTGTGTATATACCACATTTTTCTCATCCCCCCATCTGCTTAGGAACACTTAGGTTGCTTCCAACTGCTGGCAATACTGAATACTGCTGCTATAAACATTACTGTACATATATCTGTTCATGTCCCTGCTTTCAGTTCTTCTGGGTATAAACCTAGTACTTCGACTGCTGGATCATATAGCAAATCTATAGTTAGCTTCCTAAGAAACTGCCAAACTGTCCTCCACAAAGCCTGCACTACTCTACATTCCTACAGCAGTGGATGGGTGTTCCCATTCCTCCACATTCTCTCCAACATTGTAGTTTTCTGTATTTTTGTTTTGTTTTTTAATAGCCTCAAGTCTAATAGGTTTAAGATCATATCTCATTGTAGTTTTGATTTGCATTTCCATAATACTAGTGAATCTGAGCATCTTTTCATGTGCCTTTTAACTAATTGTATTTTCTCTTTGGTAAAGTGTCTATTCAAGTCTCTTGCCCATATTTTAAATGGGTTGTCTTTCTATTTTCAAGATGTAGGATTTGTTTATATATGCTGGATTTTAGCTCATTATCAGCTAAGTGGTTCCCAAATATTTTTTTGATTGAGTAGGCTGCCTTTTCACTTTCTTCACAAACTCTTCTGAAGGACAGACCTTTTTAATTTTGAGGAGTTCCTATTTTTCTTTCATTGCTTGGTTTTGGGTGTGAAGTTTGTGAAACCATTTTCTACTGCAAGATCTTGTAGATGCTTCCCTACATTATCTTCTAGGAGCTTTGCACTCTTGGCTCTTATATTTAGGTCTTTCATCCATCTTGAGTTAATTTTTGTATAGGGCATGACATAGTGATCCTCTCTCATTCTTTTGGGTGTGGATATCCATTTCTCCCAGCATCATATTTTACCAGTAGGGTGGCCTTGGTGGCCTTCCTGAATATCAGTTGGGCATACATTTGTGGGTCTGTATCAGAACTCTCATTTCAGTTCCGGTGGTCAGTACGTCTATCATTGTGCCAATACCATGCAGTTTTGACCACTGTAGATTTATAGTATGCTTTAAAGTCATGTAGTGTGATCCTTCCAATTTTGCTTCATTCTTTTTCTATAAGTTATTGGCTTTTGGGGGCCACTTGACTATCCAAACAAATTTCATCCTTGGCTTTTCCAGTTCAATAAAAAATGCTGTTGTAATTTTTATTGGTATTGTGTTAAATCGTAAATCAGTTTGTGTGAAATAGATACCATAATGATATTTAGTCTTCTAATCCATGAACACGGAATATTCCTCCATTTATTTAGGTCTTCTTTGACTTCCTTTTTTAAAAAAATGTGTACAAGTCATTTACATCCTTAAATTTATTGCTAGATATTTGTTTAATTATTATTATAAGTGGAATATTTTCATTCACAGACTGCTCAGTGTTAGTGTAGAGAAATTCTGATTTTTGCATATTGATCTTATATCCTTCCACTTTGCTGAACTCATCTATCAACTCTATAAGCTTTGTTGTGTATTTTGGGGCACTTTATACATATAAGATTGTATCATCTGGAAATAGTGAAAGTTTTACTGCTTCCTTTTCAATTTGGATTCTATTTCTTTTTCTTCTGTCTCTAATCTCTTATGAGAATTTTCTAAATGAAGCTATTTTTAGAAATAAAAATATTTGACAGTTAATTTGTATTGAGGACATCAACTGCAGACTATAACAGAAGTTTTGTTCTGTTTCTCCTTTACACTTTGTGTTGATGATGAAACTTTGACATGTACCTGACTGCTTGTGCTGTCAGAGAAACATCAGAGTAAAACAATGTAACTGACAAGAAAATTTGTTTTCTTTTTTCTGTGACATATATCTTTAAAATAACTAAAACCATGACTAACAATACCATTCTCTTGTCTTATATCATGAAGATTATTATCATAACATAACATGAACATGAGAACGTTGTTAGCTCTCTAGGAATTTTATACAAACTTTATTTATATTAACATTTTACCCTAACAAATTTAACCAACCAAGAGTTACAAATCTCTTTTAAAACTTTCAATACTTCCTAAACACCTCCCATGTAATTCATAACCTATTAAATGAACTTTATTATTAGCACCTCACTTTTTGGAAGGTGAAAAAAATTAGTTATAATGTTTTGAAATAAAAAGATATTCCATAGGGTTTGACATTGAAAGAGCAAAATGTCAAAAGTTGTCAGGTTTCAACATTATGTTAAAGAGGAAAATGTGTTGTTGTGAAGAAATGTTTGGTTTTCCTTAACTAAAGTTAAGAGAAGTCTTAGTTCTTAAAATGTAAGACTATTTTTCTTAAAACAACCATAGGCATGAAAAAGTTAACATAAAGTATTTTGATAAAACATAGACTTTCTGCCTTTTACCCTGATTATTGAGGAAAAAAAATTCTTTATAGTGTCTTCCTAAATCAGACCAACAGTGGAACTGATGTAGCTCAAGTGGTTGAGCACCTGCTTCCCATATATGGGTTCCCAGGTTCGATCCCTGGTAACCTCCAAAAACAAAATCATAACAAAGAAGCAAACAAATGAAGAAAAAACAACTCAGGGGAGCTGGTGTGGCTCAGTCGTTGAGCACCAGCTTCCCACATAGGAGATCTGGGTGTCAGTTCTGAACCTGCGTACTCAAACAAACAGACAAAAACAGAACAATAAACCAAGAAATAATGACACCTTAATAGAGAGAAAACCAAGTTTCCGTTTTTCATCAGTATATTATTTGAAAGTAAGGTTTTAAAAATTTTTATAGACCCATTAAATCTTCCCCAACTTTGACCATAATTTCCTATTCCATGAACCTTCTGTCACTTTCTGTATCTATTGAGGTTTTGTCCTACATTTTCTTCTTTCTCATTCAATAACAACCAGTCATTTTGCTTTAGGAAAAACTACTTTCTTTTCCTTAATAAAAATACATATTTAAGTTATGAAATTGATTTTTGAAACTGTCTACAAGTAAACATATTACAATGAAAAATTACCATCAAAATTGAACTTGACAGAATAATATTAAATACTTAAAACACCTTAAAGCACTTTGAAACAGTAATATACAATCATTTAGCAAAGATTAATAGGTATTACACTGTTTCACCCAAAGTGTATCATATATGATTTACTTTGATATGAATTTTGACATCTATGAGGATATTTTGCCTCTACAGTTTTGTTAAATGCTTGGAATTAGTTATAAATATAATATAATTCATTGGAAGCTTGGAGAAAAATTTTCTCTTAAATGAATTATTTCTATTTACTTAAAATGTAGTGTAATGAAAGACACTGATTTCTTAGAGGTGAAGGGTGTGCTGTGATTTTTGGGGTTGTCGAGGTTGTTTACAGTAACACAAGCATTAGTGCCCTGAAATCTTGTGCTCTAGGGTATGTTGGGGCTTATTTAGCTGCTGTTTTAGCTTGAGAGGATTTTTTTCTCCATTCTTTTTCTTTTAAAATAATTTTGTCTATCTAGATCTACTTTCAACAGCAATTCTGTAAATCAGTTGGCAAAAATCTTAGTAATCAGTCTTATAAATCTAAATAAGACTGAAATATTTGCAAGATCCACTGGGTCTTCAATAAGATTTAGGAAATATTATTATTACAAAAGGGGATTTAGGCTATGTCAGGACATACAGAGGTAAGACAGGAGGATTTCAAAGAGTATCAATAGCTTGACTTCCCCAATTTCTAGGATTCCAGGAGTTTTTTTTTTTCTTTTTGGAGCTATAAAAATGTTCTAAAATTGATTGTGGTGATGAAATCACAACTCTGTGTTTGTACTGAGAACCATTGATTATACACTTTAGATGGATTTGATGGTATGGGAATAAAACCAATTAGAAGAAAAAAAAGGAAGAAATATCCATGCAAAATACCTGCAGGAAGGATTCATCTACCATCCTGTGAAAGGTAGGCCTCAGCTGTATGAACCTGCTCATTCAATATCAAATCTAGGTTAGGTTAAGTTAGGAGGTCAACACAATCACCTGAGTATAATTAAAGTTGAGGTTAAGTACTCCCCAGTGAAAATTTATGTGAAATTTTCAATTTAGGGAAAAACTAACCAGACCTCAAAACCATACCCTGAGGTCTTATAAAAGGATAACTTCAGGGAGCAGATGTGGCCCCAGAGGTTTGATGACTGCTTCCCACATGGGAGGTCCCAGGTTAAGTCCCCATGGCCTCCTAAAAATAAAACAAAACAAAATAAAAAAACAAACAAATGAAAAGACCAACTCAGGAGAGCTATATGGCTCAGTGGTCGAGGGCTGGCTTCCCATATATGGGGAATCCTTCACGCCAGTACCTGAAAAAAAGGAATCATTTCATAAAGATGGATCATAGTCATAATCTTTGAAACATAATGAAGTTTTCAAAATCAATTCAGTAGTTAGAGATAAGATGCTACAAAAGACAAAATCTTTGTATGCAGAGAGTAACATCGTGTGCATGTAACATAAAAGAATCTCTCTGGAGTCCCACTGAATGATTAGTCTAGAATTCTATATAGAGAATTGAATTAATTAATATATTCAAGGAAGTATTTTATCATGTCTCTTCTCCTTCCCAACAACAGATTTTTATATTGGAGAGAATCCATTTTAATCAATGATTTGGAGAAGGTTTCCATCACAACTTCAAATTGACTCAATATGTGCCAATGCACATATTGTCAGCACAGTTGTTTTTTTCAAAGTCCCAGACAGTGAAGTTAATTTTTTTTTAAAATTTTAACTGTATTTTTTGGATGATACATGAATCACAAATAATGTTAAATTGAAAAATATAAGAGGTTACCATAACCCATAACCCCCTTCCCCCCCCCCACTCCAAAATAAACCTCTTTCATCAGTGTGGCACATTCATTGCATTTGGTGAATACATTTTGGAGCACTGCCGCACAGCATGGATTACAGTTTACAACATAGTTTACACTCTCCCCCAATCCATTCAGTGGGTTATGGCAGGATATATAATGTCCAGCATCTGTCCCTGCAATATCATTTAGCACAACTACAAGTTAAAAAACCCTCAGTGACCAGTGATCCTGCAATGAACATAAGCAAAGTCAAACGATAGTTCAATTTTATGACTATTGTCTTTATGAGGAAGCCTTCAGAAGAACTTGTGCCCTTAGATAAATTAGAGAATTCACATTGGAGAGAAATTATATGCCTGCCATCTATGTGGGAAAGCATTCGGCCAAGCTTCCAATCTACTAAGAAACCCGAGAGAACTCACAATTGAGAGAAACCCCATGAATATCATCTATGTCGGGAACTTTCACTCATCCTTCCATATTAGATAACATGAGAGAACTCACATTGGAAAGAAACAATATGAATGCCAGATATGAGAAAACACTCCAATAATTGTTCTAACCTTAGATAAGAATAGAGAGAAACCATATGAATGTCATGTATATGTGAAAGTATTCAGTCAATAAATAGCCCTTAGATTACAAGATAAAATTCACACTAAAAATGTTACAAATATGGAAGATTCTCCAGCCTCAACCCTAACCTTCAAACAAATGAATCCTCAGATGAGTGTAATCCAATGTCAGTGTAATCAATGTGATACAGAATTCCCAACAGTGTGTTGCCCATTCTATGAGTAGAAGCCAGTACCCCATTTATGCCAATGCTCATGTCATAGGATTGGGGCTCTACTTTCATCCTTTATCACCAGAGAAGTAGACCTTCCAGATAGATGTCATAGGGGAGCAAAGCCAAAGGGGTGGGCAAGGAATCCTGATTCTTCCTAGGCCATCCCTGGTGCAGAAGCCAGGTCTGAGGAGACATACAGGGCCACCTTGTATAGCAATGTGCTTCCAGCTCCTTACACTCAGCAGCAAACCCTGCGATATAAGCTTTGAGCTGGGAGTCATCCACGATTTGTGCTCTTAGAGGGAGAGCTTTGTCTTGACTCCTTCCCTGAGACTGAGGTCATCTTACGGTTATGGTGACATGCAAGTTGAATATGAGGGGAGGAGAGAAAGGGGCTGGGCCTGATACTCTTCTGAGGGCAAATGGCTTTCCTCTGACATTTGGTAGGCACCTATGCCACAGACATGGCTCATGGGAAAAGAGCTACATTTGGGTGGGATGGCTGGCAGGGTACAGCACGTTTGTCTGACATGAAGCTGTGTTTACAGAGCAGGCACAAAAAGCACTGCTCCCACTCAGACTCTGTGTTTACAGGAGCATCAGATATATTGATGGGTATGAATGCCTTCTCCCAACCACCCCTCCAGTGTGGCTAATTAAGAGGCAGGACGTGCTCCTGTGACCAGTTTCCTGACTGAAGGGAAACATGTTTTATCTCAGAAAATATTGGAGAATGTGATAAGGAGAGAGTGGGCACTGTCTGAACTTTAATCCATCCCAGATTCCCATAAAATCTTGTGGTGATTAATGGCTGGTATCAGAACTACGAGGATGCAGGTCTGGATTTAAACCATCTAGGATTCTAGTAAGATTGGTGGGTGGCTGGGAGGTGGGATGCTTTGACCCTGGGAATAGACTGAAAAGGAGAGGGATTCCTGCAGGTGCAGATTGAGATGCCTGGATGTGCAGTACCCACAAAACACTTTTTCTCCTCTTCCGCTATACAAGCTTTCATGCTGGCATTGTGTGGACACTGGGGACATCAGTGAATTAAGCACTGGGGTAAACTTCCCAAATACTTTGCTCTAACAAAGGGATGTGTGTTGGGCTTGGGCAGAAAGCAAGAACTTGAAAGCTGGCCAAAGCATTGTGAAGCAGCAAAGAACAAATGTAAATTATAAATCCATGCAGTGCGGCAGTACTCCAAAATGTATTCACCAAATGCAATGAATGTGCCACACTGATGAAAGAGGTTGCTGATGATGAAAGAGGTTGTTGATGTGGGAGGAGTGTGGGGGTGGGGGGTGGGGAATATTGGAACTGCTTATATATATATATTTTTTAAGATTTCTAAAAAATTTCTCTCCCCCCACCCCACCCCCCCAGTTTTCTGCTCTCTGTGTCCATTTGCTTTGTGTTCCACTGTGACCACTTCTATCCTTATCAGCAGCACTGGGAATTTGTATTTCTTTTTGTTGCATCATTTTGTTGTGTCAGCTCTCCCAGTGTGACGTGCCATTCTTGGGCAGGCTGCACTTTCTCTCATGCTGGACGGCTATCCTTACGGGGCGCACTACTTGCGCATGGGGCTACCCTATGTGGGGGACACCCCTGTCTGGCTCAGCACTCCTTGTGCATATCAGCACTGTGCATGGGCCAGCTCCACACAGGTCAAGGAAGCCCAGGGTTTGAGAAACAGGCCTCCCATGTGGTACACAGACGCCCTAACTACTGGGCCAAGTTCGCTTCCCAAGTTCTAATTTTTAAATTTACTAATAGTCTTTTTAATTCCTTTATTACCTTCTGTAGCAAAAGGCTCTCCATACACATGCACACACATATCTAATCAGATCACTCCATCACTTTAATACTTCAATATTTTCTGATAATCAGCTGCCCTACGTGGGGAACACCCCTGCGTGGCACAGCACTCCTTGCACGCATCAGCACAGTGCATGGGCCAGCTCCACACAGGTCAAGGAGGCACGGGGTTTGAACCATGGACCTCCCATGTGGTAGGCAGATGCCCTATCCATTGGGCCAAGTCTGAGTCCCTGCTTGTATTTTTTAATGTTAAATTTTTGTAATCTATATATCTTTAAAAAAAGACAATTAAAATTTTAAATAAATAAATAGAATAAACAGCAGGGACTGGAGGAAGGAGCTCTATGCTCTGGTTACCATATGGGGTTGTGGACCCAGCCTCACCACCTGGAGAAGGAAAAGGAAGCAGCCAGGCTGTGCCAGACTGGAAAGTGGGGAATGGGTTGGAGGAGGAGGACGAGGAAGGACAGTTCTGTTTGCACAATGGTCTTGGACCTGGAATCCCTCCTCAGAGATCTGGGACCTCTACTTTCATTTATCTGTGTGTCTCGCACCCTGTCACTCATCTTCTTATTTTCCCTGTCCCCTTCCAGCACTACACTCAGCCTTTCATGTGCATCTTTTGTTTTTAACCAGGCAACACTTCTGGAAGGAAGCATACGTAAACAAGGAACTTTTCAGAGTAAGGACTGCAGACAGTGGCCATGACCTGGAGTTGGGAATAGGAGTCAAGATCACATGAGCATTTGGCTCATCATTATCACCCTTTCCAGCTTACCTTGAGCAAAATCAAAGTATCAAAGCCACGTTCTCAGAGGATATATCCTCTAATCTCACAGAAACAGCAAACACACCAGGGTGATGATTGTATGGCCCCTGATTAACAACTAAAAAATTATACTGAAGGAAAAACAGAAAACAAAGTTCTGAGTCCAGCAGAAGATAATTTAACATTTGACAAAGAGAGGCATTGAGTCATGAAACCATTTAATTTGCAATTTTTTCAACAATGTAACTACTGACAGTCTATACCAGATCTAATTTTTATTTTTAATTATTATTATTTTTTAAGATTTATTTCTCTCCCATCCCCCCCACCCCAGTTGTCTGATCTCTGTGTCTATTTGCTGCATCTTCTTTGTCCACTTCTGTTGTGAGTGGCACGGGAATCTGTGTTTCTTTTTGTTGCAATCATCTTGTTGTGTCAGCTCTCCATGTGGGTGGCACCATTCTTAGGTAGGCTGCACTTTCTTTTATGCTGGGCAGCTCTTTTACAGGGTGCACTCCTTGCATGTGGGTCTCCCCTACATGGGGGACACCCCTGAGGGGCATGGCACTACTTGTGCACATCAGCACAGTGCATGGGCCAGCTCCACACAGGTCAAGGAAGCCTGGGGTTTGAACCATGGACCTCCCATGTGGTAAACGGATGCCCTAACCACTGGGCCAAGTTCGCTTCCCAAGTTCTAATTTTTAAATTTACTAATAGTCTTTTTAATTTCTCTATTACCTTCTGCAGCAAAAGGCTCTCCATACACATGCACACACGTATCTAATCAGATCACTCCATCACTTTAATACTTCAATATTTTCCAATAATCAGACTAGGACCATTGGACTTACCATGGTCTTCAGGCTTGTAGCCAACTAGCCTGCCCTCCTCTCCAGGCCAGGCTATGACACTCAGCTGCCATCCAGGTGCTCTCAATTCCTGGGGCACAGCAGGTTCTCAGTTGTTTCAGGATTTCACAGTGTACCCATTAGAATGAAAAAAAAAAAAAAACCTCTAAAACTATTATTACTTCCACCAAAAAATTTTAGAATTTTCCCCTGTGAAAGTTTTATGGACAAATTTTCTTTAATTTCCAAGAAAAGTTGATCACCACAAATTAAGTATATGTGGCTATGTATTGAAAGTATAGCACTCATTTTTCTTTAAATTTCTCTTCCAAACTAAACAGCATGTGTCACATGGGCAGCTGATCTGTTTTGCCAGTGTAATTCCCCTCCCTGGCCCAGGTCTGAATCCTAGTACACAGGCATCCAACATTCACTTCTGACAAAAAGAGTACCACACTTGCCTTAAGGTTGTTGCAGTGTAACTAGACTGTAAAAGTATAGAAACATATAAAGAAACATAAAATTGAATATTTGGTTATTAAAAATGTTTGCTTCAAAAATAACAAAGAGTACATATTTTTAATTTCAGAAGTAGGTATTAAGTAAATCAAAATATTCCATTTGGAAATAATTACTTTACAGAAAATCAAAATATTTTGCTTGAGTTTTCTTCACAAATAATTTTTCTTTCTCTCAGGAGATATCCAAAGAAATTCAAATGTTTGATTTTATGTAAAAATAGTTGAAACATACTCTATGTATAGTCAAATCAATAATGGAGATGAACAATTCCAGGGACCTCTAATATTTTAGGCTTGCTAAAAAAAATCTTTTCTTGAAAGTTAGGGTCTTACACTGTACTTGGCAGGGCTCTCTAGGGAACAGAATCAACAAGAGATATCTGTCAATAGTAAGAGATTTTATCAGAGTCCCTCACATGACTGTGGGGTTGCACAAGTCCAGGTTCTAAAGGCACGCTACAACCAGGGGCTCCAGTGAAAGTCCACTGAAGGTTCTTTTTATTTTTTTTATTCTAAATTTTTTGAAAAAATTATTAATGTTACGAGATCACATGGAATGTTACATTAAAAAAAAATAAGAGGTTCCCATATAACCCCCACCCCCCCGTCCCATCATTTTGTAAATTGTATTTTTTGAAGATACATACATCACAAAAATGGTTACATTATAACAAACATAAGAGGTTCTCCTATACCCCCATCCCCCACACCACTCTTCCCACACTAACAACCTCCCCCATCATTGTGGCACACTCATCCCACTCAGCAAACACATCTTGGAGCACTGCTGCACACGTGGATAAGAGTTTACTCTGTAGTTCACACTCTTTTGCAGTACATTCAGTGGGTTATGGCAGGATATATAATGCCCAGCAGCTGACCCTGCAATATCATTTAGTACAACTCCAAAGTCCCAAAAAAATGTCCCCTCATCACATTTCTTCTTCCCACTAGGGAGTGATTCTGAGAGACACTAGATATTAGTAAAAGGGGTAATCATTCAAGAAGAAAGAACAACCTTAAACATTTATGCACCTAACCAGGGCACCTCAAAATACATGAGGCAAACACTGGAAAAACTATGGGGAGGAATAGATGCCTGTACAATTATAATGGGGGACTTTTATACACCATTATCACCATTAGACAGAACATCTCAACAGAGAATCAATGAAGAAACAAAGACTTTGAATAATATATTAGAGGATCTGGACTTAATAGGCATATACAGAACACTATACCCAAATACAGCAGGATATACATTTTTCTCAAGCACACATAGATCATTCTCCAAGTCAGAAAACTTGTTGGCCACAGAGAATGTCTCAATGAATTCAGAAAGGCTGAAATCATACAAAACAACTTCTCTGACCACAATGGAATGAACCTGGAAATCTGCAAAGACCAGAGAACCAGATCATACACAAAGATATGGAAGTTAAGCAACACACTCTTAGATATACAGTGAGCCAAGGAGGAAATATCTCAAGAAATCAGTAACTACCTTACAACTAATGAAATTGACAACATAGCATATCAAAATTTATGGGATGTAGCAAAAGATATACCAAGTAGGAAATTCTAGCCATAAGTTCATATATCAGAAAAGGAGTTAAAAGAAAGACCTAAATTCACAGTTGGAGGAAATAGTAAAAAAAAAAAAAACAATGAAAAACAAAAAACAAAAACTAACCCCAAAGGAAGAAGAAAGAAAGAAATAACAAAGATCAGAGCAGAACTAAATGAACTAGATAATAAGAAAGCTCTAGAAAAAATAAAACAAAGAGATGTTCTTTGAGAAGATCAATAAATTTGACAAACCCTTAGCTAGACTAACAAAGGAAAAAAGAATGAAGATGTAAACACACAAAATAAGAAATGAGAAAGGGGATATCACCATTGAGCTCACAGAAATAAAGAGTATCCTAAGAAGATACTTTGAAAAACTATATGCCAACAAAAAGTACAACTTGGAGGAAATGGGCAAATTCCTAGAAACATATAAGCAGCCTATATTGACCAAAGTAGAAATTGATGATCTCAACTAACCAGTCACAACTAAAGAGATAGAATCAGTCATTAAAAACCTCCCACCTAAGAAGACCCCAGGGCCAGATGACTTCACAGGTGAATTCTACCAAACATTCCAGGAGGAATTAACCCAAACTTGCTTAAACTCTTCCAAAAAATTGAAGTAGAAGGAACATTGCCTAATGTTCTGATTCTATAATGCCAACATTACCCTGACACCAAAACCAAACAAAGACACCACAAGAAAAGAACGTTACAGACCAATCTCTCTAATGAACCTATATGCTAAATCCTCAACAAAATACTTGCTAATTGTATTCAACAACACATCAAATGAAGTATATATACACCATGAACAAGGGGGTTTCATCCCTGGTATGCAAGGATGGTTCAACATGAGAAAATCAATCAATGTAATACACCACATAAACAGATCAAAAGTAAAAAAATCACATGATCATATCTATAGATGCAGAAAAAGTATTTGAGAAAATACAGCACCCTTTCCTGATAAAAACTCCTCAAAAGACAGTAATACAAGGAAACTTTCTGAACGTGATAAAGGGCATATATGAAAAACCCACTACTAGCATCACATCCAATGGTGAAATCCTAAAACTTTCCAAGTTCAGGAACAAGACAATCCCTTCTGTTTAACTTGTAACACAATGTTACTGAGCACTCAGGCAAGAAACAGATATAAAAGGCATCCAAATTGGAAAGGAAGAAGTCAAAATTTCATTATTTGCAGACGACATGATCCTATACATAGAAAGCCCTGAGAAATTTACAACAAAGATTTTAGAACTTATGAATGTTTTCAGTAAAGTTTCAGGTTATAAGATCAATGCACAAAAATTGGGAACATTTCTGTACACCAATAATGTCCACAATCTGAGGAGGAAATCAAGGGGAAAAAACATTTACAATAGTAAATAAAAAACCAGATACCTAGGAATAAATTTAACTAAAGATGTAAAAGACTTATACACAGAAAACTACACCAAACTGTTAAAGGAAATCAATGAAGACTTAAATAAATGGAAGAATACTCCCTATTCATGAATAGGAAGACTAAATATCATTAAGATGTTTATCCTACCCAAACTGACCTACAGTTTTAATGCAATCCCAATAAAATCAAAGCATTTTTAAAATGAACTGGAAAGAGTAAGTATGAAATTTCTTTGGAAGGGAAAGGTTCCCCAAATAGCCAAAGATATATTGAAAGGGAAAATGAAACCATAGGAATCACACTACCTGATGTTAAAACATACTGCATGGTTGATGAGTGTGATTCTCCTGTTTGGAGTTGTAGGCACTCTTGGTTCCCTGTGGTGGTGGTTGAGCATCTTCACCTCCCTGTTAGCTGACCTGGGTAAGTCCAACGAACCAAAGAGTAGGAGTTTCAACACTGCTGAGCCTCAGAGCCCAGATGGAACATGTCCAGTCCAGAGATTCAAGTCTCCTGGGTATACACCAACCCCAGTGCCAACCACAGCTTTAATAAAAATGACAGAAGAGGCATATTTATAAAGGTCACATCTGAGGAAACCAGAGTTGGCGCAATGGATAGGGCACCTGCCTAACACATGGGAGGTCTTCAGTTCAAACCCAGGGCCTCCTTGACCCGTGTGGAGCTGGCCCATGTGCAGTGCTGATGCATGTAAGTAGTGCCGTGCCATGCAGGGGTGTCCCCCGCATAAGAAAATCCCCCATGCAAGGAGTGTGCCCCGTAAGGAGAGCTGCTCAGTGTGAAAGAAAATGCAGCCTGCTCAGGAGTGGCACCACACACACACAGAGCTGACACAAGATGACACAACAAAAAGAAACACAGATTCCTGGTGTCGTTGATAAGGATAGACGTGGTCACAGAAGAACACACAGTGAATGGACACAGAGAGCAGACAATTGGGGGGTGTGGGGGGAAGGGGAGAGAAATAAAAAATAAATCTTAAAAAAAAAAGGTCACATCTGAGTCCAGCTCCATCACATTCAGGAACACAAATTCCAAAGTAAGGCCCACTGACAAGGCATTGAACTGCAAAGCCAACTGCCATGGCCATAGAACCTGTGTGTCTCCATAGCCTTCAGGAGCACTAGTACCTGGAGTTTTATCTACTTTGGCTGTCTCTGAGATCCTGCTGAGGTATGCATAAGTGTCACCACTCTGATGACCTCCCAGTTCTTTTTCGAAGATGCTTAGCCATATAAACTCATTTGTCTTTGCCATTTCCCCCTTTTATTCAAGATCTTTTTCTCATTGCATCACCAGTTAATGATTGGTAGTAATCCTTCAGTGCCAAGGAGGCTCATCCCTGAGAGTCATATTCCACGGGGGGGCAGGGGGGCGGGGGGAGTTGATGCATTTATATGCTGAGTTTGGCTTAGAGAGGGGTCACATTTGAGCAATACAGAGGCTCTCAGGAGGTACCTCTTAGGCACCTCTGGGCCTAGTTGAAATTTCAGGCACACAGGCTCACAAGCATAATCTTCAGTACCAAGAGCTCATCATTGGACCATCCTTCTTCACTGGTCTTTGCCCTTGCACTTGTGGGATTGTTGCTGTTCCATTGGGGAATGTGACAGAGCTTCCCTGGCTAGGAACTCAGCACTCCGTCAGTTGTCATTTGTAACTGTAACTACTTTGAAGATACCCAACGAATATCCAAACATTTTGATGTACCTTATATACATGCCCTAGAGAACTCCCTCCCAATCATGTGTCCCACATCAATAACTCCCCATACCAGCCTTCCTCCCCTGCCATAATTGAACCCCTCCATGGTCCAAAATGTTCTCAAAAATGAAGGCTGTTATATTGCTAAATTCAACTAATAGAAAAATGTAATAGTAATGATAGGTTTAAAGATTAGAAATAGAATGCACACTAATTTAGAAAAATTAAAGTAAAAATAAATCAGGGTATTAAAAAATGAAAAATATCAAAAGACTGTTTTTGACATTTTGCCTTTCATCACTGTAATAAGTGTTGCCTGTACGTACAGAGGCAAGTCTGTTTCTTTCACTTCTTCCTCAGTGTCTACGTTTTTTTTCCTAATTTTTTATTTGGCTTCAAAAAAGTTTTAGATCACATTGAAGTCATACATGCAATATAGGGGACTCTCATATATCCAACATCAGACCCTTTTCCCCATCCCCAGGAATGATCTTTTTACATGTTAATGTTATATTTGCTGCAGCTTATGTACAGATATTGAAACATAGCTATCAAACAAGGTTTCCTTTTGATTTACATTATGATTTATATTTTAGGCTGTACAATTTTTTAAATTTTTAGTTACATTGTGGTTTACATTATAGCCTATATAAACTTTTATACATTTTTGGTGAAATTTAACATGTCCTATATCCATCATGCACTGTCTGTGGAACACTTCCATTGCCCCCCAGCTACCCTGCTTCCATCTATTCTATTCCTCTCTTCCCCTCCACTCAGGGCCCACAGTGACAACCAAACTTCACTACTTGAAGGACCAGATTCACAGATGCTCATCAATGTGGGATCTAAGTCCCCTCTGGACATAAAGGTGAAGTGGACATCACCATCCCAGGGTCCAAAGGATGGAGGAATAAAATATGGATTAGAGTGGACTTATCATTTTTCTACTACAGAACTATTGTGACTAGTAATGGAAGAGACTGTAGCATTGATGTGGAGAAAGTGGCCACAGTAGTTGCTAAGAGCAGTGAGAAGGAAGAAGAGATGTGATGTGGGGCATTTTCAGGACTTGGAGTTGTCCTAAATGATATTGCAGGGACAGATGCTGGACATTATATATCCTGCTATAACCCACTGAATGTACTGGGGTAGAGCATAAACTACAATATGAACTATAATCCATGCGGAGCAGCAGTGATCAAAGACGTATTCATCAAATGCAATGGATGTGCCACAATGATGAAGGAGTTTGTTGATGTGGGAGGAGTGGGGTGGGGTGGGGGGTGGGGTATGCGGGAACCTCTTATATTTTTTGTGATCTATGTATCTTCAAAAAAAATACAATACAAAACAAATGCTCATTTGAAAAAATGTATTCACCAAACGCAATGAATGTGCCTCAATGAATGAAAGAGGATGTTGATGTGGGAGGAGTGGAGTAGTGGGAAATGGGGTATATGGGAACCTCTTTATTTTTTAATGCAAACATTTTTTGTGGTCTATGTATCTTTTTAAAAAACTAAAGGTTTTTTTTTTTTAACTACAAAGCTATAATTGTCAATACAGCATGGTATTGGCACAAGGATAGACATACTGACCAATGGAACCTAACTGAGAGCTCTGATATTGATCCTCACATATACAGAAATCTGATATTCAACAAGGCCATGAAGCCCACTCAGCTAGGAGAGAATGGCCTCATCAACAAATGGTGCTGGGAGAACTGGATATCCACATGCAAAAGAATAAGGGAGTGATACTATCTCACACTTTGTACAAAAATCAACTCAAGATGGATCTAAGATCTATATATAAGAGCCATGACCATAAGGACTTTGGAAGACAATGTAGGGAAGCATCTATAGGACTTCATAATAGGAAATGGCTTCAGGAAATTCATACCGAAAGCATGAACAGTGAAAGAAAAGGTAGGTAAATCAGACCTGTTCAAAATTAAAACCTTTTGTACCTCAAGGGAGTTTATCAAGAAAGTGAAAAGACAGCCTACCCAATGGGAGAAAATATTTGGTAACCATCTATCTGATAGGAGCCCAATATCCAGCATATATAAAGAAATCCTACATCTCAAAAATAAAGAGGCAAACAACTCATTTAAAAAATCAGAAAGAGATTTGACCAGATCCTTCTCCAAAAAGAAGTACAAATAGCTAGAAATCACATGAACAGATGTTCAACATCACTAGCTATTATGGAAATGCAAATCAAAATGACAATGAGATACCATCTTTCACCCATTAGACTGGCAGCTATTTAAAAAAAAAACAACAGAAGACTACAAGTGTTGGAGAGGATATGGAGGAATGGGAACTCTAATACATTGCTGGTGGTTATGCAGAAGGATTCAGCCCTTGTGGAGGATGGTTTGGTGGTTCCTCAACAAACTAGCTATAGATTTCCCATATGACCCAGCAATACCACTGCTGGATCTATACCCAGAAGAACTGTAAACAAGGACACAAACAGATATACACACACCAATGTTCATAGCAGCATGATTCACTATTGCCACAAGTTGGAATCAACCCAAATGCCTATCAGCAGATCAGTGGATAAACAAAATGTGGTATATACACACCATGGAATACGACTCATCTGTAAGAAGGAATATAGTAGTAACACATGGATGAATCTTGAGGCCCTTATGTTGAGTGAAGCAAGCCAGGCATTAAAGGACAAATACTACATGACCTCTCTGATATGACTTAAGCAAACCAAGCTATCTCAGAGAGCTAGAGACTGGAACATAGGCTTACAGAAAATAAGGGGGAGAAGAAGGTAGTGAGCTGTCACCTACATGGGTGAAATCTATGATAAAGTGGAGGTAAGTAGTTGTGCAGTGAAGGAATAAGACAGGGGAATAGGGATGCTATTGTTTGGACTTTGCAGGCTTGAGCGGGGCTAGGGTTGGGATGATGGGTCAGATGGTCCATAGAATTGGGTGGCAGGTTTGGGGGGGAGCAGATGAACACGGGAGATTGTCAGGTACATGGCTGAAGCTATAATGATGAGAAAACTCTTTAGAAATTATAATAAAGGTTATTGGTTTAAGGTGATTGATGGGGGGCATCTGGCACAGGGTGCACCTAGGGCACGCTTCTAGGGAGGGTGTGAGTACTCATCTTGTCATAGGATGTTATATCAGTGGATGGAGACCCATACAATGAGCAGGAATGGGTTGTACCCCCATCTTGGGGAGGTCTGATGTTCTCAAACAGAGGGGAGGGTGTGTCTCGAGAGCATGGGTGGCTCTCAGTGGGGGAGGACAGAAGTGTGTCAAACCCTCAGCATTGTTGTAAGTATCTATGAATCTTGTCCTTCAAGCAGTGAAGCTTGGTTGTCACTGTGAGCCCTGAGGGGAGGAGGAGAGAGGAATAGAATAGATGGAAGTGGGGTAATGGGAGGGAGGGGCAGTGGAAGTGTTCCACAGGATTGTGCAATGATGGATATAGGCCATGTTAAATTTCACCAAAAATTTATAAAAGTATATAGTCTAAAATGTAAAACACAATGTAAACCATAATGGAACCGTGGTTCATAGCTATGTTTCAATATCTGTACATCAGCTGTAGCAAATATAACATCCACATGTAAAAAGATATTTGCTGGGGAAGGGGGAAATGAGTTTAATATTAGGTGTATGGGAGTCCCCTATATTGTATTAATGACTTTACTGTGTTCAAAAACTGTTTTGAAGACATTATACAAAAATAAAATAAAAAATAAGTAGGTGAAAGGCAGTGAGGAAGGAATGGAAGAGATTGCCCTGACACTATACATATAGAAGAACAACTATTACAGTGATGAAAAGCAAAATGTCAAAAAAAGTTTATGACATTTTTCATTTTTTAATACCCAAATTTATTTTTTACTTTAATTTTTCTAAATTATTATGTTTTTTGCTTCTAATCTTTAAACATATCATTACTATTTCATTTTCCTACAAATTGAATTTGCAATATATTAGACTTCATTTCTGAAGATGTTTTAGATCACAGAGGGGTTTCAGCTATGGCAGGGGAGGAGCACTGATGTGGGGTATCATTGATGGGAGATGCATGGGTGGGAGGTAGTTCTCCAGGACTTGCATATAGGGTATATAGACATGTTTGGATGTTCGCTGGGTATTGATGTAATGGGTAGTTTCACACAACAACTGAGGGAGTGCTGAGTTTCCATCCTGGGGAGCTCTGTTGCATTCCCCAATGGCACAGGAACAATCCTCCAAGTGGAAGGGCAAAGATAAGTGAAGAAGGATGATCCAAAGATAGGCTCTTGATACTAATAAGTATGCTTATGTGTCTGTGCACTCGAAATTTCAACTTGGCCTAGAGCTGCAGGGTGCCTAAGAGTTACCTCCTGAGAGCCTCTGTGATGCTCAAATGTGGCCACTCTCTAAGCCAAATTCAGCATACAAATGCATTACCTTCCCCCAGCATGGGAGATGACTCCAGGAGATGAGCCTCCCTAGGGATTACTACCAAGCACCAGCTGATGATGCAACTAGAAAAAAGACCTTGAATAATAGGGGGAATGGTAAAGACAGATGAATTTATATGGCTAAGAGTCAGGAGGTCATCAGAGGGCTCACCCTTATGCACATATCACAGGATCTCAGAGAAGGCCAAAGTAGATACAACTCCAAATAGTGGTGCTCCTATAGGCTTTGGAGACACCCACATCCTACAGTCATGGCTGATGGCTCTGGAGTTCAGTGCCTTGCCAGTGGGTCCGACTTTGGAATTTGTGCTCCTTCGTGTGACGGAGTTGGACTCAGACGTGACTTCTCTATACATGCCTCTTCTGTTACTTTTACTGAACTTGTGGTTGGCACTGGAGTTGGTATATGCCCAAGAGACTTGAATCTCTGGAATTTCCATGTGCCAGCTGGGCCTTGAGCCTCAGCAGAGTTGCAAAACATACTCTCCAGTTTGTTGGATATACCCAGGTCAGCTAACAAGGAAGTGAGGATGGTCAACCACCATACCAAGGAACCGAGAGAGTCTACAAGTGCAAGCAGGAAAATCCCATCTACCAGCCATGTGGGATTAAGTCCCCTCTCAATTTAGAGATGGAGTGGGCATTGCCATCCCTAGGTCCTCAGGATGGAAGAATTAAATTTGGATTAGAGTGGACTTACTGGTATTCAACTATAGAATTATTGTGACTCTAGCAATGCAAGAAATTATATCATAGATGTGGAGACAGTGGCCATGGGAGTTGCTGAAGGCAGAGAGAGGGAAAAAGAGTTTGGTACGGGAGCAGTTTTGGGACTTGGAGTTGTTCTGAATGATATTGCAGGAACAGATGCAGGACATTACTTATCACCTGAATGGACTGGGCAAGACAGTACAGTACAATGTAAATTATAATCTATGCTGTGTAGCAGTGCTCCAAAATGTATTCATCAAATACAATCAATGTACCACACTAATGAAAGAAGTTGCTGATGTGGGAGGAGTTGGGGATGTGGGGATTGGGATATAAGGAAACCTCATATTTTTTATGGTAACATATTTTGTGATTTATGTATCTTTAAAAAAAGATAATTTTTAAAAATGATCCTCTTAAGAAAAGGAAAAAGCAAAAGCTGAAGATAACATATTTAAACTGGTACAGAAATTTGATTTTAATTAGCCATGTTCTGAATTTTAGATTGTAGATGTTTTGTAGACATTTTCCTTCACTTTGCAATTGAGACCAGAAACACTTGCAGATCTGGGCCTGCAGAGGCAGTGGGAAACTTACTCCTTGATCAAAAGTGCTTGCCTCGGAATAAAAGTCTTTCTTTGAGATGAGTCACAGAGGGGCAATGTTTTACTCAACATTTCCACTATAGGGAAACAGCATGTCTTTGTTTTTAAACTTTGTTTCCCTATTGTTTTCAATATTTTCTTTATAACTTAGAAATTGTGAGAAGCTGTATTTGATCTTTAAAAAGAAGTGAAGATAAATCTGATTTAACGTGTATGTAATGTCAGTTCTCTAAGAGAAAAAGTGTCATCCTCTTCTATTTTTTTCAATGTAACATTGTGTGAGATCTATGTATCTTTTTAAAAAAGAAAGATAATAGAAAATATACTTAAAAAATAATATGATAGAGATAAGCACATTTTATTTTCAGTATCTTTCCCCCATGGACCACCTCACTGATGAGGAGCTGGGCTGACAGTTGCTTGTGCATTCCAGGCAGAATGTTGGGGATTTCTCTGGGGTTTGCTGTGGATAGAGGATTACTGGGCAGAGTCCTGTGGTGACATCAGTGCCACGGAGGGCCTGTAGCACCTGTGGAGCTTGTCTTTTGGATGATCCTTTCGAAGCTTTGAGAGGTGGTGATGGAGCACAGTGGCACTACTCCCTACCTCACATTCCACAGCCTCCTGGGGGACTCGGGGGCATTTCAATCCTTCAGCCTTCTGGTATGTCTCCTCTTGTTCAGACTTGAGCAGTCTGTTAGAAGCCGACTTTATACAAAACATGAAAAACAGCTTGAGGACACACTAGCTACACTGATAGTCAAGAAATGTCAACTTCTTGATAAGATGAGTGCTGCAAACAGGAGGTAAGCAGAGACTAAGTCATCATTAGCGGAAGCTACGCTAGAGAAAGCGACTTTAAAAATGCCCAGCCTTATTGACAGCTACAGAAAGGCTAAGGGAATGACAGCAATGTTGATGGAAGAATTAACTTCAGTGGTCCTAGAACTACAGGAAGAGAGATCCAGATATTCCAGACAAGAAGATGAGATGAAGAAGATGCTGAAAACACTGAAGGCACAAGAAGAGGTCCTGAGGACCACCGCAGCACCAGTCACTTTTCCAAACTCAGTGTGTTTGTGATCCCTTCCCTGCCCTGATGGCCCCTTCTCTAGCAGTGGGCCTGGGTCGGTCTTAAAGCAGCACTGAGCTTCTGCTCCACTCAGGCCTGCAGGGCCACCAGGCAGGAATGATGCTCTCCAATTCTTCCATCGGAGAGTTTTTGAGGGTAGTGGATCAATGAAACTTCCTCCATGGACTGGAGTTTCTCTATTTACCACCTAGACAGACAAGTGATTTCTTCCAAAGTTAATTCCTCCTTCAGTTACACAGAGTTTGGACTTGTTGGGTACAGGAAATATGGGACTTTCTCTTAACAGAAACTCAACATGAGAGAAGCTACCCTACTGTTGAGATTTTTAATATACAAGAGACTGCTTAGGAGACTTCTGTATGTTTATGTATGTTCATTTATTTCCTTATTAATCTGTTCATATATTTACATTATAATTTTTGTGTTGATCTTATGAGTATAAACTTTATTTCTCATTTACATAATATCTACTATATACATAAGTTGAACATACATGTAGTTCAGTAATGACTCTTTTAACAATATAAACTTACAGGAGTATTTAACAAGAAACATATGTTATAAGTAAATGTAAATTTTACTTAAATTTTTAATAGATGTAAAATAAAAATAAAAGAATTTTCTTCCTTGGGAGGAGATATACAGTTTACTTACAAAGAATGTTATATAATTCAATAGTATATTTGAAAAGAATAAAGAATAAAAATTTAAAAGTGATAACTTCATTGGAGAGGTTTTTATTCCCTTCTGAGAGTGCTGCAGTATGAGTCTCTAAGCAGGAAGAAATCCCTCTTGGACAACATCAGAAAATCTCCACTCCCCATCCCACACCCATCTCTCACTCCTGCTTTCCATTTAAATGGCACATCTCAAAGGAATGCTGAGGGAGCAGCATGGATCTCCTTTCCCAGAGAAACAGCTGGCATCCCTAATGTAATAATTCTAGTCATGTATAGTCATGCTGTGGGAGACAGTGAGCAAAAACTGGAGGCTTATAATGACTGAGGAAAGCAGCAAGTGACACTCAGCATTTGAGGCATCCACATGACATAAATGAACCAATAGTTTTCTCTATTTCTCTCCAAAATAGGGAAACCTGGGGTTGTTTCAGGGATTGATCAGTGATGACAGGAAAATCCTTGTCACTGTGGAGCTGATAATTTAGGAAAGAATGGAAGATTCAACAGGAAACTAAAGAGAATACATGGCATGTCAGGAAATGTTAAGGGTGATGAAGAAGTATAAGTAGGAAAGCTGGGGAGTGAATTTTTGGGAGAAAAGGGGGCTCATGGAGGTGGACGACAGGCAAGCTCTGAGGAGCGGGTATCTGAGTAGTGAGGGAAACTGGCAGAAGCATTGAAGGATGAGGGGCATAATGAATAATGCTGCTATGAACATTGGTGTGTCTCTCTGTGTCACTGCTCTCAGGGCTTTTCAGCATATACCTAGTAGTTGTATTGCAGGCTCACATGGCAAATCTATGTCCTCCTTCTTTAGGAACTGCCAAACAGTCCACCACTGGGTCACTCTGCATTCCCACCAACAGTGAATAAGTGTCCCTACCTCTCACATCCCCTCCAACTCAAGTAGTTCTGTCTTTTTAGTACTAGCCAATCCAATAGGTGTGAACTTATATCTCATTATAGTTTTGATTTGCAGCTTCCTAATCATTAATAATGTTGAACTTTTTTCTTTTTCTTTGTTTTGCCATTTGTATTTCTTCTTTGGGCATATGTCTATTCAGATCTTTTGCCCATCTTTTAATCATTTGTCTTTTTATTGTTGAGTTGTAACATCACTTTAAATATCAAGGCTATTGAACCCGTATTAGACATGTAATTTCAAAATATTTCCTCCCACTGAGTCAGCTGCCTTTTCACCCTTTTGACAAAGTCTTGTGAGGAGCAAAAGTGTTTAATTTTGAGGAGGCCCCATTCATCTGTTTTTCTTCTCTGGCTTGCATTTCAGGTGTAAGGTCCAAGAAACCATGACCTATCACAAGGTCTTTAAGATGTTTCCCTGCATTTTCTTCTAGTAGTTGTATGGTCCTGGCTTATCTATTTGGGTCTTTGACCAATTTTGAGTTGATTCTTGTATAGTGAGTGAGATAGGGGCCCTTTTTCATTTTTTTGGTTATATATATCCAGTTCTCTCAGCACCATTTGTTGGAAAAACTGTTTTATCCCATGAACATAGACTTGGTAGGTTTGTCGAGAATCATTTGACCATGGGAAGAGCATGTGGCTCAAGTGATAAGGCCTCTGCCTACCATATGGGAGGACCCGGGTTTGATGCCTGGGCCTTCTGGTGAAAAAGAAGAGAAGGCATGCGTTCACGGCAAGCCAGTGCCCACGTGGTGAGCTGAGTGCCCACACGGTGAGCCAAGTGCCCACGTGGTGAGCTGAGTGCCTCACAGTAAGCTGAGTGTCCATGTGGGTGCCTGCACAGTGAGCTGAGTGCCCACATTGTAAGCTGAGTGCCCACACAAGTGCCTGCATGATGAGCCAAGTGCCCACGTGGTCAGCTGAGTGCCCCCATGGTGAGCCGAGTGCCCATGTGAGTGCCCATGTGGTGAGCCAATGCCCACACAGTGAGCTGAGTGCCTGTGCAAGTGCCTGCATGATGAGTGAAGTGCTCACATGAGTGCCCATGTACTGAGCCAGTCCCTGTGTGGTGAGCTGACTGCCCATGTGGTGAACCAGTACCCACACAAATGAGCCACGCAGCAAGGTGATGATGCAACAAAAGACAGGAAGGGGAGAGTCAACATGAAGTGCAGCAGAGACCAGGAACTGAGGTGGCACAACTGACAGGGAACCTCTCTCCACATCGGGATCCCCAGAATCGAATCCTGGTGAATCTTAGAGGAGAAAGATGAGAAGAGAAGACAAAAGGAGTCATAGATACAGAAGATCACACAGCAAATGGACACAGCAAAAACAGCAGGGGGGGAGGGGAGGAGAAGAGGGAAAAAAAGAACCAGTTGACCATAGAGGTGAGGGTTTATTTCTGTACCCTCAATTCTATTCCACTGATTTATATGTCTATCTTTATGCCAGTACCGTAGTGTCTTGACCACTGTACCTTTGTAATATGTTTCAGGCTCAGTGGTGAAATGCCACCCGTGTCACTCTTCTTTTTTCAGGATGCTTTTCGCTATCTGGGTGCACTTTCCCTAAGAATTTGAGTAATTGACTTTCCTTTCTGTAACATAGGCTGTTGGAATTTTGATTGGTGTTGCACTGAATCTATAAATCATTTTGGGTAGGATTGACATCTTCATGATATTTTCTTCCTATCCATGATCACAAAATGTCTTTCCATTTGTTTAGGTCTTCGCTGATTTCTTTTAACATTGTTTTGTAGTTTCCTGTATACAGGCCCTGTACTTCTTTGGAAGTACCCCTTTAGGGAGAAAGCCACGAGAACATAATTTAAAAAGATGAAAATTTTGACTTGCTCAATCTTTTTAGTCAATACAGACACCATGGTCCCTATGGATCAAGATCAAGATAACTTGATCACTGTTATCTCCCCACGTGAAGCAAGATGTGTTAGTGATGCCATAGACCCTTCTTTTGGAGCCCAATAAGTAGTCTAGGACTATGCATCATCTAACACTCTGGCCTCTAAACATCAATGGGATTCAGGCAAGACATCCAGACCCTGGGCCATCTGTTTAATCTATTGGGATAATTCTTAGACATGACCACCTGTTTTTCTTTTAATTTCAATGTAATATTTTGTACATCTATTACTCATCCTGTCCCAAAATCAGTGATGCTAGGACCTTAGTATCAGAGGGACTATTCTGACAGCTCATTTGTGGCACTGGAGAGCTGTGGCCAGTGTGAATTGTGGGGGCAAGTGCTTGAGGGTTCTGCATCTGAGTAAATACCTATTGTAATTTTCACCAAACCCAAGTATAGGAAATATTGTCCAGAGTAGGGTTTGGGTAAGACATTCATGGGGGGAGCCTTTTCATTCCCTTATAAGCCAGCCTGGCTCTCTCTGCTGCCCATATTCTCTCTGTACCTATAAAATTCAATTTAGATGGTTTAGTGTTAAAGGGATGACATAAACTTATAATTGTGAAAGTGGAAAGATAAATGATTTTACTAACCATCTTGATTTGCTTGAGCTTCCATTTTATCCAGGGAGTTATAAAGAAAAAACAGAGACTAACTCAAGTGAGCAGACCTACCAATAATCCTTTCAGTGCTGGCAAAACCTGCAGCCCTAGCATGTGGAGTAGAAATGTAACAGTCGAGCTGACACCAGCAAGGCCTGCAGATCTTCACCAGAGAGCCTTGACCTTATTTCAGCATCCTGCTGGGTGATTATCAAACTGGGCCCCAAGGACACCTGTTCAAAGAGCCCCACAGACTTGTAATGTACAGGAAGCATGGAACACATGGACAGCACATAGCAAGGATAAATCATATCCCCCTTACTTCTCCCCATTCCCCCCACACTTTCTCTTTTTCTTGAGCAGCAATGTAAGCTGCTCCCACAACTCAAACTTTTGAGCAGAGAGTTTAATGCTTTTTTGCATTTAATACTTTAGCTCAGTAACTAGCTCTGCACTCCCTGTATAAATCTGTTTCATTTTTAGCACAACATAAGCAAGCAAGCTTATACATCATGTCTTATATTTGGCATCAAATAAATTTCTTAAGGGATAATCCCACAAACTGCCTAAAAGCCATGGTCTTTTTTCATGAAGTTACTACTGAATGAGATGGAACATTGCAATAATGGGTGTGAAACTGGAATGGTAAATGATTTTACTAACTATCTTGATTTGCTTGAGCTTTCATTTTATCCCAGGACATATAAAGAAGAAATGGAGGCTAACTGAGGTAAACTGACATACCAACAATCCTTTGCAAGGGTGATAAAGCCCCTTGGCATAGCCTGAGAGGAGAAACCATGACAAATATTTCAAGCTGCCACCTGCAAGGCTGACTTCTCCAGAAGGCTACAATCCTACATACACATCCTACTTGCTGATGAACAAACTGGCCTCGAGGACACCCTGCCCAAACAGCCCCCATGTCCACGTATCTCACAGAACACAGGTACTAACCACAAATAGTATCCCCTTTATCTCTTACCATTCCCCTACAACTCTCCTTTGTCTCAGGCAGCCATACAAACTGCTCCCCCTGCTCAACCCTTTCAGCAGAAACCTTTGTGTGTGTGTGTGTGCTGCCCCTGAATTAATGCAACTTTAGCTCAATAAACTTCCCCTGCACTCCCTTGAGAATCTGTTTTATTTTACCATAACATGGGAAAAAGATACTCTTGGGAGGAACAACCAAGAAAGAAACATCTTTTCACAAAAATTGTTTCACTGTAAGACAGTTTTGGCTATTCTGGGCCCCCTCCCCTACACTTCCAAATAAATTTGATTATTGATTTTTTGATTTCTGCAAAAAATGCTGTTGGGATTTTTATTGGGATTGTGTTGAATCTGTAAATCAGTTTGGGTAGAATTGATATGTTAATGATATTCTTCCAATCATGAACATGGAATGCCCTGTCATTTATTTACATCCTCTTGGTTTCTTTTAGTAATGTTTTGTAGTTTTCTGAGTACATGTCCTTTATGTACTTGGTTAATTTTTTCCCTAAATATTAGGCTGTTTTAGTTGCTATTATAAATGAAATTTTCCCCTGATTTTCTCCTCAGATTGCACATTGGTAGTGTATAGAAATGCTCTTGACTCTTGCATATTAATATTGTATCCCACCACTTTGCTGAACTCATCCATTAATTCTAGTAGTGTTGTGGATTTTCATCCCTCTCTTTGTGCATACATAGCATGCAAAAATATGTAAATATTTATTTATATAGAACACAAACACTTATATATACACACCCATAATATAAATATATATGTAATTTCCCCACTTAGTTATTCAGTGCCAGTTCCACCTAATGCTCTGTAAAATGGGTTTTAAAGTGTAATTATCAAGAACAGACCTGAGCCTTCAAACTTTGAGGAGGACCACAGAGTTGGTCACTGGGTCAACCTTACAAGTGGCTCAGCTCTGAGAGGAGCAGTGGCATTTTAATGTTCACTCATGTACTTTCACTGTACCCTGTACATTACGGTGTAGGCAGCTGCTCCTGTTGTGGAAAACACAAGTGTTTTTGGAATAACCTGCCCCTCCATATTGTTGTCCCATTCTAAGTATTGCTGATATTTGTGGGTCTAGAATCCTAGCTGGCATCCTGCTCTCCCTTTCCTCTGACCTAGGGACCTGCAGACACCATGGTTTGCCACCATCTCTCTGGCTTCTTTCTGGGGCCTGCAGGCTTCCAGGGATCAGAATACATTCTCCACACTTCTCAAATCCCCACCTCCTTCCTCAGCCTCATATCTCAAAGTCAGAGTGGAAAGATACAGAGTAAAAGAATATACATGCAGAAAATGCATTTGCAGTAGGAAAAAGTAAAGTCTACACACAAAGTAAAGTGGAGGCAAGAGAGAAAATCAGACAGAAAGAAACATAGTGATAGGACATCTGGGAATATGGTGGACCAGAAAGACATGGAACTCTCTTCTCTCCCAGAAGGATAGCTAGAGGACTGTCTGAAATGGCCTAGAAAAAATCTTCTAGAGTTTAGGATACCAGGCAAATGCTGCACACCACCCAGAAGAGAGAGGGACAAGGAAAACAATTGGGATGGCAAAACTGAGAGTTAAAATCAGCAGCAGCTCCTGCAGGCACCCTGCCCCCATTAAAGACACTTTAGAATTCTCAGGCCTCTGGGCTGCTCCAGACAAAGGAGGCTCCAGGGGTCCACCTCCCCAGGAAAGGGAAGAGATTGACACAGCCTAAGGCTGACTCAGCTTTTGACCCTCAAATTTGGACTATTGGCCCCTAAAAAAACCTTCCAGACTGGGTGGGGCTGCACCATCCTTTGCCTTGGGAGCCAACTAGGGACTAAAGATATCTGGGACTAAAGAGATGTGACCCTCTCAATCTCCCTCTGTACTACATGGGTCTGACTGTGGAGGACTCACCTCCCCAGGAAGGGGCAGAAAGAAGAACACAGCCTAAGACAAACAATCTTTGACACACAAATCTGGTCTGCTCTGTCCCACAAGCCCTTGCAGGTGAGGTGTGGCCATGCCATTGTTTGCCTTGAGAGCAAACTCAGGACAAAAGGGATTCTGGACTAAAGGAGCCCACCCTCCCAATCTCCTTCTCTACTAACTGGGAATGGTGGTTGAGCACACAGGGGAGTGAAAATATTTCCTACCAGGGAAAAGTAAGGGGGCTTCTGGCAAAGGCTGGAGAGCTGTCTCTGAGAAAGTTTGAATTACAAGGCTCTTAGCCTCCAGGCAGGATCCTCTAAACACATAGTTCCAAGTTAATAGCAAACACTCTTTGACCTGGCTTTGAACTGCCAGGACTGTAGTGAGTGCCATCTGCTGGTAGGTAAAGTAAGTGCATGTGAAAATCATTGCCAAAGTCAATATTCCCGCAAATAAATAGCAGGGCTCCTGAGGGCTCTGGAGACGTCCAGACACTGTAGCCAGGGCAGACAGCTCAGGAGTTTGGTGTTCTGCCACTGGGCGCTACTTTGCAATTTATGTTTCCCAGTGCGACAGTTGGACTCCATTGTGGTTTCCTTACACATGGCTCTTCTGCCTCTTCTATTTGAACCTATAATTAGTAGTAGAGTTGATAGGTGTATGTTCAAGTGTTACTGGATTTTACCTAGCTTCTTGGCTATGCTGCAGAATAAATTTCAAGAGGACGCAAGATGAGTTAGGTCAGTAATTTATCCAGGTAGGGAGGGAAGAAAAACAGGAGAAAATAACAGAGCAGGGGTCCCCGGTAGAGAGGAAGGGGGTGAAAAAGGATAAAGGGGGCTGATTTACAAGCTACAATTACCCATTACAGATTATAACCCCCAGGTTTACTTGCATGGCCACACGGCAGAGGAAAAATGGCAAGAGTGGCATGCAGAGGGCAAGAACGGGTCCAGAGGCAAGAGAGCAGGATGGGAGCACTCAGGCCTCGTGGTCTGCTTTATGAACTATTAACTAATCCACCCCTTTGATAATGGCAGGGGAAGGGTGCCAGCTGTTTGCTGTTTGATTAATCACCCCACCCATCAACCCCTTAGTGAGGACCCAATGATAAAGTCCCTAGGGAACATCCGGGGCTTTTCCTTGCATCCAGAAGAAGTCTTTGTTCTGGATGGCAGAATCCTGTGGGTGGGGGCCTTCCAGCAGCCACGGTGGGGGCTATTATGTCCATGTAGACTCTCTGCAAGATTCCAGATCTGTCTATTAATTCCCTATCTTACTAGCCTGCTTCACAAGAGACTTAAATCTCTGGGCTCTTCATTTTCCAATTGTGCCCTGAAACTCAACAGCATTGCAACACCTACTCTCCAGTTCATTGGATTCACCCAGGACAACTAACAAGATGATGACTGACAACTATCTCAAGGAATAGAGAAACTCTGCAACTGCAAGCAAGATAGCCCCACAGGATCTAAGCCCCCTCTCAACTAGAGGCAGAGTGGGCATTATCTTCCCAGAATCATCAGGATTTGGAAATGAATGATGGACTAGAGTAGACTTACTTTTATTCTACTGTAGTCTTATTTTTATCCTAATAATGGAAGAATTCTTATCATTGACGTGGAGGCAATGATCACTGGAGGTTCTGAGGGGAGGGAAAAGGAAATACAGGTGTAATATGGGGGTATTATCAGGCCTGGGGAATTGTCGTGAATGACACTGCAATGACAGTTACAGGCCATGGTATGGCCATTTGGAACAACTTCCAAAACTGTGTGGGAGAGAGGGTTAACTACAATGTAAATTATAATCCATTCTTACTGGCAATGCTCCAAGATGTGTTCACCAATTGTGGCAAATGTACCACACTAATGAAAAATGCTGATGTAGGAAAACATGGGTGGCTAGGGAGTGGGGCATATGAGAATCCCCTATATTTTTTTTTGAAAAATTTATGTAATACAAGTTTCTTTTAAAAAAGTAAAAAAGTACATTTTTTAAAAAGTAAATAAATAAGAAAGGCTTTTTCTGGTTTTTATATCCTCTCTCCCCAAGTCCCTAGGAAGGGAGTCTGCAACCCATTACTGGGTCCAGACACCAGTTTTGAGCAGACAACATTAGGGACAATCCTAATGATCCAGGTTGAACTGAGAATCAGAGAGCAGCAGTAACACACAACCTCTAGCTACTAAATCTCTATGAAAGAGAAAGAAATAAAGCATCTGTGTAAACTATCATCAAAACCACAAGTTGTATTAGGATTCTCTATGAAAATAGAATAAATAAGAGGTATCAGTCAATAGTAAGAGATTTTATCAGTCTCTCATGCAACTGTGGGGATACACAAGTCCAGGTTCTGCAGGCAGGCTGCAACCAGGGGTTCCAATGAAAGTCCAGTGAAGGTCCTTGATGAGTTCTGGGAGATGCTGCCAGCCCAAATATGAGCTGGGAAATTCTCTTGCAATGCTGGAATCACTTCCCCTTTTGAGGCATTCAACCGACTGGATAAAGCATCACTCATTGCTGATGGCAATCTCCCTGATTGATGTAACTGTAATCAGCTATCTACGATTTACCACCGTAGTAAAGTCAGTGGAAACTAAAGTCCATAAATGCCCTTGTATTACAGTTAGCCCAGTGCTTACTTTACCAAACAATCGGGCACAATTACCTGGCCCAGGTAACACATTAGCTTAACCATCACAGATGTCTAGACATCAACAAAAAATTATGAGCAATACTAACAAAATGGAACTCTCAAGAAAGGATGAACTTGTATGTCCAAGAAGCACACTGTGCCTCAATCAAAATAAACCTGCATAGACCTGCTCCAAGAAACATAGTACTCAGAATGTAAAACATTAAAGATAAAAAGAAAATTCTGAGAGCAGCAAGGGAGAAGCAAACCTTCACAGACAAGGGATGCCCGATAAAACTTAACTGTGGATATCTCAGCAGAAACCATGGAGGTGAGAAGACAGTGGTATGATACACTTAGGCTATTGAAAGAGAATACCTGCCAGCTGAGAATGCTTTATCCAGCAAAACTGTCTGTAGCAGGTTGATACAGATTTGAATTTGAAAAACAGATATTGGATATTGTAAACAGATATTGTAAACTGGTCTGCACCTAGGCATGATTACATTATGATTAGGGCTTTGATTGGGCCATATCAGTAGGGTGGTGAATCCATGCCCTTGGTAGCTGTGGACCTACAGATAAAAGGCATGGCAAAGGACAGAGTTGGAGTTTTTGATGCTGGAGGTTTTTGATGTTGGAGTTTGATGCTGAAGTCTTAAGCTGGAGCCCAGGGAAATAAGCACACAGAGGAAAGAGAAGCAATCCCTGGGAAGAGAGGAACCCTATGCCTGGAGAGAAGCAAGACCCAGGAAGAGAGGAACCCAGGAAGCCTGAACTCTCACAGACATCACCATTCATCTTGCACCAACAACTGAAAATAGACTTTGGTAAAGGAATTAACTTATGCTTTATGACCTGGCATCTGTAAGTTCCTATCCCAAGTAAATACTCCTTAGGAGAACCAAAAGACTTCTGGTATTTTGCATCAGCACCCCTTTTGCTGACTAACACATTCTCCTTCAAATATTGAAGTGAGTATAAAATATTCACAAACAAACAGAAACTAAGAAAGTTGGTAAAAAAAGAATCCACTTTGCAGCAAATATTAAAGGAAGCCTTAGAGACTGAAAGAAAAAGAGAGGAGAGAGGGGCATAGAGGAGAGTACAGAAGAAAGAATAGCAGAAAGGATATCCAAAAGAGTAAAAAGATAGATGAAAATATAATGTGACATATGGAAACCAAAGAATAAAATGGTGGAAATAAATAATACATTTACAGTAATATCACTGAATGTGAATGGATTAAATTCTCCAATGAAAATATACAGGCTGACTGAATAAATAAAAATACATGAGTCATCCATAGTCTGCTTGCAAGAGACTCACCTTAGACACAGGGATACAAACTGAGTGAAAGTAAAAGGTTGGAAGAAGATAGGCCATGTAAACTGTAACCAAAAAAGAGCAGGTACAGGTACACTAATATCAGATAAAACAGATTATAAATGCAAAAATGTTATGAGATACAGAAGTCCAGTATATATTACTAAAAGGGACAATCCATCAGGAAGATAGAGCAGTCACAAATATCTATGCACCAAACCAGGGTGACCAAAAATACACGAGAGAATCTGGTAAGAGAAATAGAAATCTTTATAATATCTTTGGAGACTTCAACACACCACTCACATCATTAGATAGAACAGCTAGACAGAAGATGAGTAAGGCAACAGAGAACTTGAACAATAAGATAAACATGTTAGACCTAACAGACATATACAGAATGTTGCATCCAAATTCTGCGGGTATTGCATTCTTCTCAAGGGCCCATGGATCATTTTCCAGGATAGACCACATGTTAGAGCTCTCAGTAAGTGTAAAAAGATTAAATTTATACAAAGCAATTTCCCCTATCATAATGGAATGAAACTAGAAATCAATGATAGGCAGGAAATAGATAAATTCAGAAATGTGTGGAGGTTAAACACCACACCACCAAATAATCAGTGGGTCAAAGAAGAAATGGCAAGTGAAATCAGTAAATATTTTGAGACAAATGAAAACAAGAACACAGATACAACACCTATGGAATGCAGCAAAGGGAATCTTGAGAGGGAAATTTATAGCACTGACACCTATAGTAAAAAAGAAGAAAGAGCTAAACTCAAAGATTTAGCTGAATGACCAGATGTGGCTCAAGTGGTTGAGCTCCAGGCTCCCACATGGCAAGTCTTGGATTCAGCCCTCAGTGCCTCCTGAAAAAACAAGATGAAACAAAACAAAACAACACGCAAAACAAATAAAAAACCACTCTAGGAAACTGATGTGGCTCAGTGATTGTGCATCAGCTTCCCACATACAAGGTCATGGATTCACTCCCTGGCCCTCTGTAGTTCAAAAAGAAAAAAAAAATTAACTGAAAAACTGGGAAGCTAGGAAAAGAACAGCAAACCCATCCCAAAGCAAGCAGAGGGAAAGAAATAATAAAGATTAGAGGAGAAATAAATGAAATTGAGGACAAAAAATAAAATAAAATCAAAATCAAAAGGTTGGGGGAGCAGATGTGGCTCAAGTAGTTGATCACCTGCTTTGCACATGGGTGGTCCATTTTCGGTTCCCAGTACCTCCTAAAAACAAACAAAATACAACAAGCAAACAAACAAAAATCCAACCCAGGGGAGCTGATGTAGCTCAATGGTTGAGTTCCAGCTTCCCACATATGAGGTGCTGTGTTCAATCCTCGGTCCCAGTACCTTAAAACACACACACACACACAAAACAACAACAACATAAAAAAAAAAAAAAAACACCAAAAGGTGGTTCTTAGAGAAAATCAATATAATTGACAAAACCCCATTTAGAAAAAAAGACAGAAGATGCAAATAAATACAATGTGAAATGAAAGGGGGAGGTTATGACAGCCCCACAGAAATATAAAGGATCATAAGAGGCTATTATGAGGAACCGTATGCCAACAAACTAGGCAACTTAGATGAAATGGACACATTCCAGGAAATGCACAACCTACAATGATGTTACAAAAAATACAAGAAATTAAACTAATCACCGTTATGTATGTATGTATGTACGTATGCATTTAAATTTATCCCCCTTCCCTGATGTTTCTCTTTGTCTGCTCATTGTTTGCTCACCTTCTCCAGGAGGCACCGGGAACCAAACCAGGGATTTCTCATATGGAAGATGCATGCCCACCCACTTTCCATGGGCTGTGGTATCTGCTGACCTGTGTCATCTGCTGGTTTAGAAGTCTGGTCACTGCAGCAAGGTGCCACATCTAGTTCTTGCAGCTGCAGGTGTGGGTCCAGCTCTCATTGGGCATCTAGGTCTTGTTCAGGGGGTGCGGGCATCTGCTTGTCTTTTTTAGGAGGCACCAGGACCCAAACCCAGGCCCTCCCATGTGGTAGGGGGATGCTCAACTGGTTCAGCCACATCTGCTTCCCACCAATCACATTTAAAGAGATTGAATCAGTCATCAATAATACCCCAACAAAGATAACTCTAGGGCCAGATGGCTTCATAGGTGAATTCTACCATGTAGTTCAAAAAGAATCAACACCAATCCTGTTTAAAGTTTTCCAAAACACTGAAGAGGAGGGAAAATTACCCAACACATCTTATGATGCCATCACCCTAATAGCAAAGCCACATAAACACACTATAAGAAAGGAAAATTACAGAACAATAACTCTAATGATCATAGTTGCAAAAATTATCAAGAAAATAGCTATAAATCAAGTCCAACAGTATACAAAAAGACATACAGCATGACCAAGTGGTATTTATTCCTGGAATGAGAGACTGGTTCAACATAAGAAAATCAATCAACATAATATACCATGTTAACGAATTAAAGGAAAACCCCACAAGAACATCTCAATCAATGCAGATAGGGTGTTTGACAAAATCCAGCATCTTTTCTTGATAAAAAAGACTTCAAAAGATAGGAATAGGAGGAAAATGCCTTAATATGGTAAAAGACATATATGACAACCCACAGCCATCATTGTACTCAATGGGAAAAGTTTGAAAGCTTTCCCTCTGAGATCAGGAACAAGACAAGGATGCCCACTGTGGCCATTGTTATTGAACTTTGTATTAGAAGATCTAGGTAAAGCAATGACATTAAAAAAAAAAAATGAAAGGCATCTGTTGTATTTTTGGAATTCATAACCATATCAAACCGGTACACTCCACACTCTGAATTCCAAAAACACGTTACAATATTCAAATAAACCTTAAATCAGTAACAATGCAAGTACTAAATCATATCACAATCAATTTTAAGAAATACAGTTTGTCTTGGGGCAAAGTCCTGTCTGCTATAGACCTCTGAAACTTACAAAACAATTTATCTATTTCCAATACACAAATGGACAGACAATGGATAAACATTTTCATTAGAAGAAGGAAAAATTGGGGGTGAAACATGCCTCACAGGTCCTCTACAGTTCAGTAAACCTGCAGGACATCCTCCATTCCATTTCAGTCTGAGAGTCATTCTTAAGATGATGGTCTCTACTCCTTGGTGCTTTATGGGAACCCACCCTTTCCACAGGCTTGCCCAAAGGCCATTTTCTTGGTTCCACCCTCATCAAGCATCTGGGTGTCAACCAAGCTCCAGAGATCTCCCTCCCAGAGTGTTGGGGTGATTGCCACACCTTATCCAATCTTTGGGTTAGAGTCTTAACCCCCCTAGTACAGTGATGTGAAGACAACATTCCCCCTAACATTTGACATACAGGCTCAACCCTCTGAGAGCAGAGTTGACCACTTGGTCTTTCCTAATCTTTGGGGACAGGTACACTCCACATAGACCTATGGGGTGCCGACCTTAGCCACCCTAATTCTAGGGGAATTTGCTCCACCCTCTCTGTACCCTGGGGCAGCAAAACTCTCCCACAATATCAGGCAGAAACATCCACCCTCTTCAAAGCTGGGGCAAACTCACTCTCTGTATACACAGGTGGGATTCCTCTCTTGACCCAAGGTGATGTCTTAATTCCAGATCTCAGCTTCCATGGTTTTCCTCTTAAAGCTGTTTCTCCTTCATTCTCTCCTTTCTATGTCCCTTTTAGTCCAAACTGACAGTAGTTTTGCTCATATAGTTCTCTCAAAAAACTTGTTGCTTTAGCATGCAAGAAGCAGGGGTCCAAGCCATCAGACAATAAGACTTTCCACAAATTTTTGAGATGACTGCATCTTCAATCCTGATTTACTAGTTCCAAGTTTAGTTAAGTCCTCCAGTGGGGCACTTTCATCTGGAAGCTTGTTTTTCAGAGGCTTGGAATTTCCAGTATCAGTTTCTGTTTTCTTTGTGCCCAAAAGTTTGGTCCTCAGTATATCTCTGTCATCTAGCATTTTGTTATAAGCTCCAAGCAGAAGCCAAGATGCATTCTCTGGGTTTGCTTTGGAAATTTCTTCAGCTAAATGCCTAGGCTCACCATTTTCAAATTCTTTCTTCCATAAAACACAAGGAGTTAATCTTGTTAAGTTCTCTGCAACTTTAAAACATGGATTGCCTTTCCTCCAGTTTCCAGTAATAGTTTCATCATTTACTTTGAAGGCATCATAAAAGTTTCTTTAGCAGCCACATTCCTATCAGCAGTCTCTTCAAAGCACTGTAGACCCTTTCTTCCAAGCCATCTCACAATTCCTCCAAGAAATTCCCCTTACCTATTTATAAAACTGTTCCAGCATTGCAGTAATTACAAAAGCACTTCCTTACTCCTTGGTACAAATTATATTTAGTCAGCCAAAGGGATGCTGAAGCAAAATACCAGAAATTGGTTGGCTTTCATAAAGGACATTTATTTGGGGTAGGAGCTTACAGGTACCAGGCCATAAAGCATAAGTTACTTCCCTCACCAAAGTCTATTTCCATGCTTTGGAGCAAGATGGCTGCTGATGTCTGCAAGGGTTCAGGCTTCCTGGGTTCCTCTGGGCTCACTTCCCCTGTTTTCTCCACAAGGTCAGTTGTAGCTATCAGTGAATGGCTCACTCTCTCTCCCTGGGGTTTCCACCATGTCTAAGGAGCCATCCCTATTCCTTTGTGTTCTTCTCCTGGGGCAAGGTTCCTCTCTTCCTGGGGCTTGCTTCTCTTTCCTGTGTGCTTACTTCTGTGTGTTTGACTTCAGCATCAAACCCCAACATCAAAATTCCAACATCAGAAACTCCCAACTCTGTCCTTTGCCATGCATTCTATCTTTCAGTCCCCACCCACCAAGGGGTTGGGACTAATGCTCTAATGATGTGGCCCAATCAAAGCCCTTATCATAACTTAATCATGCCCAGGTATAGATCAAATTACAAACATAATCTAATATCAGTTTTTGGGATTCATAACCATATCAAACTGCTACAGCACCCAAATAGGAAAAGAGCAAGTAAAACTCTCACTCTTTGCAGATTTCATGATCCTATATTTAGAAAATTCTGAAAGGTCTAGGAAAAGCTACTTGAGCAAATAAATGAGTTCAGCAAAGTGGCAGGATACAAGATCACTGTAAAAATTCTGTAAGGTTTTTGTACTCTAGCATTGAAAAAGCTGAAGGAAATTAGGGGAAAAATTCCATTTATGAAAGTAACAAAATGACTCAAATATCTAGGAATCAATTTGCCCAAAGAAGTACAGAACCTATTTGGACAAAACTACTAAACAATGCTAAAAGAAATCAATGAAGATCTAAACAAACGGAAAGACATTCTGTGTTCATGGATTGGAGGGCTAAATATCTGAAGATGTCAACCCTACCAAAACAGATTTAGAGATTCAGTGCAATGCCAAGCAAAATTCCAACAGCCTAATTTTCTAAAATAGAAAAGGCAATTGCCAAACTCATTTGGAAAGGAAAGTGCACCTGGATAGCAAAACCATGCTAAAAAAGAATAGCAACATGGGAAGAATTTCACTGCCCGACCTTGAAACATATTACAAAGCTACAGTGGTCAAAACAGCACAGTACTGGCTACGGACATAGAGACAGACCAATTGATCAGTAGAATAGAATTGAGGGTCCCAAAATAAACCTTCACCTCTACAGTCAACTGATTTTTTCCTTAAGATTTATTTTATTTATTTCTCTCCCATTCCCTCTCCCCTCCCCCCCCAATTGTGTGTTCTCTTGTGTCCATTCACTGTGTGTTCTTCTGTGTCCACTTGCATTGTCAGCATCACCACCAATCTGTGTCTTTTCCTGTTGCCTCATCTTGTTGTACCAGTTCTCTGTGTGTGCGGCACCACTCCTGGGTGGGCTGCACCTTTTTTGCAAGGGGAGCCCCACACACAAGGAGTGCACTCCACATGGACAGCTGCTCCATGCAAAAAAAAAGTGCAGCCTACCCAGGAGTGGGATCACACACACAAAGAGCTGACACAGCAAGATGGTGCAAAAAAAGAGACACAGACTCCCAGTGCTGCTGACAAGAATACAAGTAGACACAGAAGAACACACAGCACATGGATAGGAAGAGCAGACAATGGGATGGGGAAGGAGAGAGGAATAAATTTTTTAAAAAATTTTTAAATAAATAAATATATATATAAATAGGAAAGGCAGGGCCATAAAATTTCTGGGAGGAAATATACAAAAACATCTTAAAGACATTGTGGTATGTGGTGGTTTCTTGGCCCTTATGCTGAAAACATACACAACAACAAGAACAAAAAAAAAAAAAAATGGGACCACCCCATAACTAAACACTTTTACATCAAATAGGACTTTGTCAAAAGATTGAAATAGCAGCTATCTCAATGGGAGAAATTATTTTGAAATCACTATCTGAGAAGTTTTTAATATCCATAATATATGAATAGAAGTTACAACTCAACAATAAAAAGCCAAACGACCCAATTTAAAAATAGGCAAAAGATTTGAATAGACATTTGTGCAAAGAAGAAATACAAAAGGCAAAAAAAAAAATGTAAAAAATATTCAACATAACAAATGATTAGGGAATTGCAAATTAAAACTACAATAAGGGAAGCGGATTTGGCCCAACGGATAGGGCGTCCATCTACCACATGGGAGGTCCAAGTTCAAACCTAGGGCCTCCTGACCTATGTGCTGAGCTGGCACACTAGCAGTACTGATGCACACAAGGAGTGCCGTGCCATGCAGGGGTGTTCCCCATGTAGGGAAGTCCCATGTGCAAGGAGTGCACCCATAAGGAGAGCCGCCCAGTGCATAAAAAGTGCAGCCTGCCCAGGAATGGCAATGCTGATGCAGCAGATGCCACAAAAAGAGACACAGATTCTGGGTGCCACTGACAAGAATCCATGCAGACACAGAAGAACTCACAGTGAATGGACACAAGAGCAGACAGTTGGGGGGGGGGGGAGTGGTTGGGGATGGGAAGAGAAATTTTAAAAAAACTACAGTGAGATATCATTTCACACTTATCAGAATGGCCACTATTCAAAAGACAGACAAATATAAGTGTTGGTGAGGATGTGGAAGATGGAAACAGTTATTCACTGTTGGTGGGAATGCAGAATGAACAGCCACTGTGGAGGACTGTTTAGCAATTCCTAAAAGAATTTGCATAAAGATTTGCCACATGACCCTGCAATATCACCACTGGGTATATACCTAGAAGAACTGAAAGTTGTGATGCAAACAAACATCTGCACACCTTTGTCATAGCAGCATTATTCAGGATTGTGAAAAGATGGAAATGACCCAGGTGTACATCAACCAATGAATGGATCAACAAACTGTGGTGTATGCACATGATGGAATATTATGCAGCTGTAAGAAGAAGAAATGTAGTCAAATAGCCCATGACAACATGGGTGAATATCAAGGACATTATGTTGAGTGAAGCAAGCCAGACACAAAAGGACAAATACTGTACAATTTCATTACAATGAACTACATATATTCTGTAACATATTTTAAGATTCCACGTAAATAGACTAATAGAAAGGAACTCATAAAGATGCAATTAGATTAGTGGTTAATTGGGGCTAGGGAAATCATACTAAGGTGTGTGGAGTTTTTCTCCTTGGAGTAATGAAATAAATCTAAATTTTTTATGATGAGGATTGCACAATATTGTGATTCTACCAAAAGTCATTGATTATACACTTTAAATAGATCATATGGTATGTGAATATATCTCAATAAAATTGCTTAATAAATAAATAATTGTTGAAGAACAGGCATAAATTGCAGCTAGGTACAGAGAGGGAAAAGAGACTGAGAAGTGAAGAATTTTCTTGTTTGCTTTTTTATTATTATTGAAATAATGAAAAAGCTCTAATAATGATTGGCGTGATGAATGCAGAAGAAAAAAATAATATGGAAGGATTTTTACTTCAACATATGGGTGACTTACCTGCTGAGAACAGGTTTTACGTTGGATATTCCCTAGGAAATTTCTGAGTTCAGAAGGAAGGTAGTAAACCAGGGCAGGCCCCCGCTGGGCTTCTGTGCACCCACATCTCCCTACACCCTGGGCTGGTGCACTGTTCTGGGCCTGCCAAGCTTCCAGGTGGCAGTGAGCTCCTGGACCAGCAAACTCTGGCTATCTCCTCACTGTAAAGGCCAGGGGTTGGTACCACGGAGGCAGGAGGACTCTGGCTAAGCGGAGTGATGAGGGGAGTCACATGCAGGCTTTGTGCTGCACCAGGAGCTTTCTCCTGAGATCCTCCACGGGGCGGGGATAAAAGCCTGGGTCCAGGACTGCTGTGGCCCCGGGAGTCTGGGCTTGGGCTGGAGGCTCCCGAATCCTGCTCTTTCTGCGGGCCCTTCCCTCTGAAGCTTCAGGGTCACTGCGCTGAGGAGTCCACTTCACCAGTCTGGGTAAACTGACCCTGAACACTCCCAACACCGTCTTAGAGATGAAGGCTCAGGGCAGGTAGGTGAGGGGCACATTTTCACCACCCAGCTGGGCCGGCGCTTCCTGCGCTGTGGCCCGCCCGCCTGCAGGGGGCGCGCAGCCGCCTTTTCTGAGGAAACCCCGGAAATGCCTCCACGTTCCTGCGGGAGCGGAACAGCAGGGACAGGAGGTGGAAGGCCTCGTTCCCGCGGGTCGCTCCGCGGTGGGCGTGAGGAGAGAGCCCCTCTTCCCTTGGGGGCTGTGGGGAGCTGTCAGGTCGGGACCGCTCGGCGGTGGGCGTGAGGAGAGAGCCCCTCTCCCCGCGTGGTGGCGCAGGGCTGTGTGGCGGTGCTTCGAGGGCTTTCTTCCCTAACATGAGCGGAGGACTTCCGGTTCCTGCGCTGCCCCGGTTAGTTCATCGTCTCCTCAGGGGACGTTCAGGAGACGTGTTTGCCCAGAGCCCCCGCTCACTGAGGCTGCCAGCGCTGTGGGTTCAGGACTCTTGCTGGAGACAATCCTGACGGAGCTTCAGAGAGGAAAGACGTCTACAGCCCTGAAAGGGTAGGAAAGTATTGCAGCTTCCCGTGGAGAGGTCGGGGCGGCGGGCGTGGCCGAGCCCTGGGCTGAGGGGAAGGGGCGCTCCTCGTGCGCGGCGCCCTCGGTGGTCACAGAGGGGCGCACTGTTCCTGCACCGCTGACAGAGCTGAAGGAAATGTTGACAGACTTACACGTAGGGGCAGTGCAGCTCCCAGCATTACTTTTAAGTGTTAGTAACCCGAAATTCCAACATTTATAATAATTTTATATTTCTGACTTTAATTAAAGCAAACGTTGAGTAAATTTTTTATTTAAGGTACCAGGGCCGGGGAGTGCATCCGGGACCTTGTGTGTGGGAAGCTGGCAGTACACCACTGAGCCACTTTGGTTCCCTAGTGGTGGTTTTTTGTTGTTGGTTTATTTTGTTTTAAGGAGGCACTGGAACCGAACTGGGACCTCACGTGTGGGAAGCGAGCGCTCAACCCCTGTAGCCATATGAGCTCCCTAAGTTCATTAATATTACTTTTAATTTATCTTGTTTTCAAGGACAAAACTGCCATGTTGTATAATTTCTCCTGAAAAGGTGAGAATTTTCTATTACTTTAAGTTTAGCTTGCTGACATGTCCTTTTTTGCAGTGTGACTGTTACTGTTTTAAAAATTCCTAGAGGTGATACCTGCACAACATGAGAATGTAGTAAATGTCCCGGGATTATACCCTTTAAATTGGTTAATTTTTTGTTATGTAGATTTTACAAGATACTTCGCCTTCAAGTTGTAATAAGTTGCACTAAGTAAAATTTATCCATCAACAGAAATCAGTTTTTGAGGTTCAAAACCCTTTTGTGATTTTCAATACCTACTATTGCATATTGCCGAAATGTACCTAAGTTGAAATATGTCCAGGACTTAAATTATCAATTTATTTAAGAGCTGTGTCAGAAACTGTTGTTTTGTAAGTCATATGTATTCAGTGTACGTAAATTTCTCCTGTAGAAAATACAAAATCTGACTTTAATTTTGTATATTTCCATGGAAAGGTGAAATCAGTATGTCTACAATCTCATTTTGTATATGTCTATCTTTTGTAGGCATGTATCTGTAACAATATCTGTGTTTTTTAAATTGCCAAACAGTGTATTCATGTGGTAGAACAAGATACAGACAACTAATAGAAATTTGAAAATCTCAATGTACTCCATTTCCTAAATTAAGAAATTACTGTTGTTGCTTGGAAAATGTACTTCACTTTTCATCTCAAATTTACTTGAAATGCACACAGATAATTCTGTTGTTACAGACCAGCGATATCGACCAGACTCAGACTCTGAATAAAGTTCCAATTGAGAGCTTTATTAGCGGCGCGGTGACTGCCTCTCCTACGCAGAGGGGAGAGCAGCACCAAGTCACAGGGGGAGTTTGCTTATATAGGCTTTTAGGTTCAGGGTGGGGAGCAATAGCTCAGCAAGCAAGCATGTACAGAAGCAAGTGTTTGCAGTTAATCAAGTGCTGGGAATTCTATCAGGGGAGATAAGTGGTTGGGGAGTTTTTGTTATTTATAAGGGTCTGAGTCAGGTTGGTCTAGGGGCTGATGACACTTTCTACAGGAGGCGACCTTGAAATAAGGTTTTACATTCGAGCAAGCTTGTTCCAGAAGCGAGATATATGCAGTTAGGGGGCTGTGGAATTTTCCTCTTAGGTGGGGGTGGTCACAGGCTCCTACTTCTCCACACTGTTACTTCTTTTTTTTTTTTTTCCTTTTATTTTATTTTATTTTTTATTGACTTTGTAATAATATTAAATTAAAAATATATATGTGAGGTCCCATTCAACCCCACCCCCCACCCCCCCCTCTCCCCCCCCCCCCCCAACAACACTCGTTCCCATCATCATGACACATCCATTGGATTTGGTAAGTACATCTTTGGGCACCTCTGCACCTCATAGACAATGGTTCACATCATGGCCCATACTCTCCTCCATTCCATCCAGTGGGCCCTGTGAGGATTTACAATGTCCGGTGATTACCTCTGAAGCACCATCCAGGGCAGCTCCATGTCCCAAAGATGCCTCCACCTCTCATCTCTTCCTGCCTTTCCCCATACCCATCGTCCACCATGTCCACTTTTCCCAATCCAATGCCACCTCTTCTATGTGGACATTGGATTGGTTGTGTCCATTGCACCTCTATGTCAAGAGGAGGCTCAGATTCCACATGGATGCTGGATGCAATCCTCCCATTTTCACACTGTTACTTCTTGAATGGACAGGTTTCACACAACAGTTTTCAATTAATGTTGAAAAAAATACTTGGTAATTAAAATCACAATTAATGAGTGACTTTATTTTATCTATTCAGTCATTCAGTAATATAGGTGACATACAGACCTATGCAAGGAATGATCTGATAATTATTGCCTGTGCAATTCTACCCAGTGGTAAAACTCAAGCCAGGAATCTGATGTATGTCTTATTCAGTTGTGGTACATTTCCATGTGATTTGACCAACAATAAAATATTAACACAATGTCAAGATGTTTTCCTTTTTCTTTTTTCCTTTTTTTTAGAGCAGCTCATTGATTTGGGGGTTGGTTACGATAATACTGATAGCCTAAGGAAAAAAGTACAAAATGGCCCTAAAACCAATGCCAGTATATGCTTAAAACTAAAGATATTACTAATTCTTGTGCTACTTATCACTTTTGTTTAGAACATAAATCAAAGCCATTAACTTGAACTTGAGATACATATGCAATACACATACAACCTTATGAAAAATACTTTTCATAAGAAACATTACCCTTTTAAAATATTGGCAACTAAGTATTTGCACTGATTTGTATTTTGACTTAGAACAAGAGGAGAACATGCAATTAGGAGGTTTTTACTGATAGTAAAGTTCTTCAAGTTAATGGTCTTCCTTTCTCTTTGTACTTACCACTGGCTACCCAGTGTCCTAGAGGATTCATTGTGAGAAAAATGTCAGTCACACCTTTAAGACCTTACTTTGAAAGGAATTAAGGAGAAAGCAAATTGGAAGGTAAGATTTCATCTTTGTTTTTGTATTGAAAAAATTTCAATGAGCTTATTATAAATGTATCTAAACCATTAATTTTTGCAGCCTTCAGGTAAAGTCTATGAGAAGAGGTCAGTAGAGATCATCTAATCTTAAATTTTGACATCATCCATTCAGGTCCATGGCACAATCCCTCGCCAGTAAGAGCACAGCATGTTTGGATATGTCATTAGTGACCCTTAATAGAAGTTAGTTTCAAAAACTGGAAGATTTCTACTATAGTCATACATTCTTTAACATCTTGTTTAATAGCAAAAATCAGCAAACCAGCTTTTTTTAGGTCCTAATGCACTGTCTTCTACATTGCTTCCTACACTTCCTCTTGTAGGGGAGGTAGGCACTGTTTTATTCATAGAAAATTGATTAAGGATGATAGTTATCTCTGCATTATCCATGCCAGCAATGATAACTTTGTGCTCCTAGTCATTGAACAGCCTCCATATCCTGATGTAGAGAATTCCCATTCTGGGGCAGCGTACTCCCCTCCAGCCACCTGGGTCATCTGGCCTTCCCCAGTCCAAGGTAAGGGAGAGGAGAATGATGCACCAGAGCCTCCACTTCTGCTGCTGCTTCTCCTCCCCCACTTCCCACTGGCTTGATTCCTGAGAACTGCAAGAAGACATAAGCCCAAGCTGACCAGCCTCAGAAGCCACCATCTTCTCCCAGTTCCTTATTGGTGGCTGCAGTGGCACCTACCAAGTAGGCGGGGTGTAATAACATTTGAAATCGTGATGAGTCTTTTTCAGATTCCTTAATTTTCTTTTTCTCTACTTTCAGTTTGAAAGGGACCATCCTTTTTCAGTGGTCATTGGCCCTCTGTTTGGGGGATTGTTGTTGTTCCATTAGAGAATGTGGCAGAACTCCCCAGGATGGGAGTTCAGTATTCTTTCAGTTTTGTGCATCTCTACCCACTGTGGCAATGCCCCATGAACATTTGAACATATTTATATACCTTATATGAATGCCCAGGTGAGCTTCCTGTCATTTATCTCCCATCACTGACAACCCATACCAAATCTCCTCCTTTGCCATAGTTGTCACCCTTCTGTGATCCAAAACTCCTTCAAAAATGAAACCAAGTGTATTGCCAATTAGATTAATAGGAAAATGAGGTAGTAATGATAATCTTAAACGTAAGAAATAAAAATGTATAATAATTTAGCAAAACTAAATCTAAAAGTAAAAATAAATGGGGTATTAAAATGAAAAAAAAATAATTTATTTTTAATGTTTTCCCTTTCATCACTGTAATAACTGTTGTTCTGTATGTACAGTGGTAATTTCTTACATTTCTTCCTCAGTGTCTTTTTTTTTTTTTCCATTATATCTTCAGAGAAGTTTTAGGCCATGGTCCATATACCCAACATTCTCCCTTAAGAATGTTGCAAAATGGCCAGATGGAAAGAAAAAGGGTAACATAAAAATAGGGGTTATTTTAAAACTACAATACATGATTACCTAAAGTATATTTTTAAAAATATACCCCAAAAGTATTTTTTTCAGAACAGTGATTTTTTAAGAGCATATATTACAAAGAAGGTAAGGTACATTTCTAGGAATTGGTCCATGCTGTCAAAGGTATCTGTTTAGGCACAATTGCTTATAATGTACTTTTAAAACCCATTTTAGAAATGTCACCACTTTGATTACTCACTTTAGTGAATAGATTGTTCTTTTCTTTATTCTTAACCCATCTACCCAAAGTATTTTATTTGTTGATCTTTTCGCAGAACTAACTTTTAATTGTGTTGCCTCTATTGTTTTTATATTGTTTCATTTATCTCTGCTCTAATCTTTATTTCCAGCTTTGGATTTAGTTTGCTCTTCTTTGTGTATTCCCTTAAGATATAAAATTATGTTATTGATTTGAGATGGTTATTCTTTCTAAATAAAGTTTTTTGCTATAAATTTCTCTGTTAATGTTTTCAGTGCATCTTTTAAGATTTGATATGTTGTGTATTTATTTATTTATCTCAAAGCGTTGTCTAATTCCTCTCATGATTTCTTCTGTGAACCATAGATTCATGTGTGCTGTTCAATTTCCACATACTTGCGAAACTTTATAATTTATCTTTTATTTTTGATTTCTAGTTTCATTCTACTTTGGTAAAAGATACTTAATGTTTCAATGTTTTTATATATGTTGTGGGGTAACATATGATCTATAATGTTCCATGTGAACTTGAGAAGAATATATTCTGTGGGATCTAGTTGGCTTATAGAGTTGTTCAAGTCCTCTCTATCCTTAATGATTGTCTGTCTAGTTTTTCTATCCATTTATGAAAGTGGAAAATTAAATTCTCCAACTATTATGATAGATCTATTTCTCATTTCAAATATGTCATTTTTTCCTCTCTATATTTAAGTGTGCTGTTGTTCCATGTATATATGTTTATAATTATTATATGTTCTTGATATATTGACCCTTTTATGACTATGTAAATGCTTCATCTTTTGTAGACATGTTTGTTTTAATTTTGTCTGATATTACCCAAGTGAGCCTAACTTTCATTTTATTATTATCTGCATGCTGTATTTCAGTATTGCTGCCAACTTTCTCACTTTCAACCTCTCTGGGCCTTTGGTTCTAAAGTGGGTCTGGGGATCTAAGCCCCCTCTTGACATAGATGTGCAATGGACACAACCAATCCAATGTCCACAGAGAAAATGTGGTATTGGTGTGGGAAGGGTGGTCATGGTGGCTGCTGGGTGTGGGGAATGGGAGGAAGAGATGAGACCTGGAGGTGTTTTCGGGACTTGGAGTTGTCCTGGGTGGTGCTTCATGGACAACTACGGGACATTGTAGATCCCCCCAGGGCCCACTGGATGGAACGGGGGAGAGTGTGGGCTATGATGTGGACCATTAACTATGAGGTGCAGTGATGCCCAGAGATGTACTTACCAAATGCAATGGATGTGTCGTGATGATGGGAGAGAGTGTTGCTGTGGGGGGAGTGGGGGGTGGGGGCGGTGGGTTTGAATGGGACTTCATATTTTTTAATGTAATATTTTTTAAAAAATGAATAAAAAAATAAAAATAAAGTGGGTCTGGGGGCCAGGTATACTTTAGTGGTTTTTCATTTTGTTTTTATAAATTATGTATTTTATTTCTAATATTTAAACTTGTCATTATTTTTCTACTCTTGAATTTTGCAATATATTAGGCTTAATTATTAAAGAAGTTTTGGATCACAGCAGAATTCTATGATGGCAAGGCTGGACCATTGTTGTGGGGTGTCATTGATGGGGCATGCATAGAAGGGAGTTCACCTGGGCATTCATATAGAGTATATAGATATGTTTGGATGTTCGTTGGGTTTGACACAGTGGTAGAGATTCACACAACTGAAGTACTGTTGGGTTCCCTTCCTGGGGAGACTGTCACATTCCCCAATGGAACAGCAACCAAGTGCAAGGGTAATGACCAGTGAAGGAGGATGGCCCAATGATGAACCCTTGATACTGGTGACTATGCTTAATGAGCCTATTGTGCTTGTAATTTCAACTTGGCCTGGTTTTGCACGGTACCTAAGAGTTACCTCCTGAGAGCCTCCATGTTGCTCAAATATGGCCACTCTCTAAGCCAAACTCAGCCAGACTCATGTCCCAGGGCCTCCCTGGCACTGGGGGATTACTAGCAAGCATGGCTTGTGATGCAACTAGAAAAAGACCTTGAGTAAAAGGTGGAAATGATAAAGACAAATGAGTTCATATGCTTAAAAGACTTCAAAATGAGTTGGGAGGTCATCAGAGGGGTCATGCTTATGCATGTCTCAACAGGGTCTCAGAGACATCCAAAGTAGATACAAGCCCAGATAGTGGTGCTTCTGAGGACTATGGAACACCCAGGTCCTATGATCATGGTAGATGGCTCCAGAGTTCAATTCCTTGCTTGCGTTCCCATCTTTGGAATTTGTGCTCCTGAGTGTGATGAAATTGGATTCAGATTTGACTTCTCTACACATGCCTCCTCTATTGCTTATATTGAACTTCTGGTTGGTGCTGGACTTGGTGTATGCCCAGGAGAATTGAATCTTTGGGCTGTCCATGTGCAAGCTGGGTCCTGAGCCTCAGAGGTGTTGCAACACCTCCTCTCCAATTCATTGGATTTATCCAGGTCAGCTGACAGGGAAGTGAGGATGGACAACCACCACACCAGGGAACCAAGAGGATCTACAGCTGTGGGCACAAAAGTCCCATCCACCAGCCATGTGGGATCAAAGCCCTCTCTCAATCGAGAGGTGGAGTGGGCATCACCATCCCAAGGTTCTCAGGATAGAGGAATAAAATATGGATTAGAGTAGACTTACTGTATTTTACTATAAAATTATTGAGACTCTAGCAGTGGGCTAAATTTCATCATTGATGTGGAAACAGTGGCCACTGGAGTTGCTGAATGCAGGGCAAGGTTAAAGGAGTTGTGATACGGGGCATTTTCAGGATTTGGAATCTCTTGAATGATATTACTGGGAAAAAGCAGGATGTTATCCTGACATAACCCACTGAATGGACTGTGAGAGGGTGTAAACTACAATGTAAACTATCATCTATGCTGTGTAGCAGTGCTCCAAAATGTATCATCAAATGAAATGAATGTACCACACTAATGAAAGAAGTTGTTCATGTGAGAGGAATGGGGAATGTGGGGAGTGGGGCATGTAGGAACCTCCTATATTTTTTAATGTAATATTTTGTGTGATCTATGTATCTTTTAAAAATAAAAGTATATTAAAAAAATAAAATGGGTCTTGGAGAGTGGGCATGGCTTAGTGTTTGAGCACCTGCTTCCCATATACGAGGTCCCATGTTCAATTTCCAGTACCTCCTAAAAAAAAATAAAATGGGTCTCTTACAGGCCATAAATGGTTATATCATTGTTTACATATGGCAAACTCTGCTTCATTGAAGTAATTACTTAAAAAGTATTAACTAAATAGAGCAGAGACTGCCATAACTATCAAATTACAACAAAAGAATTAAAATTGACACTTGTGTTTTACATGTATTTTTGGTTAATGTTTTTAATTGAAACTTTGTAGTGTAACATTTTAATTCCCTTCTCATTTCTGTTTTTCTCTATTTTTTAACATTATCGAAATAATTTGTAACTTATAGGACGATTGCAGAAATGAAGAATACCTACATACATTCCTGCTTCTCATACCCAGATCCACTGTTTTAAATGTTTTGCCATATTTGCAATTCCTTTCTTCTTCCTTCTCCCTTCCTCCCTTCTACACATTTAAGGGTAGGTAGATACACCTTGCTCCTTGAACACAATATTCCATGTACATTTCCTAAGAACTAGAATCTTCACTAATGTAACTGCCTTATGTACTGTTAAATTTAAAACGTTTAATATTGCTATAAAGCAATATTGCTATAAGTCTCTATTCCAGTTTTTTAATATGTCCCAATAATGTCTCTGACTCTTTTTTCCTCCATTATTAGATCTCATCTAGGATCATATGTTGCACTGAATTGTCCATGACTTTAGTTGCTCTTTTCTTAAATTGTGGAAACATATACAACATACACTTAACTATCTCAACCAATCACACGCATACCATTCAGTGGGATTAATTACACTGACCCTGTGCAAAGGTTACCACCATCCATTCCCAGAAGTTTCCTATCACCGTAAACAAAAACCCTGTACCCATTCTCTGTTAATTCTTCTTGCCCCTCTGTACTATACCAGGTAAGCTGTAATCTACTTTCTGTCTCTGAACTTGCCTATTCCATTTGTTTCAAAGGAGTGAGCTTATGCAGTATGTCTCTGTGTCTGACATTTCACTCAGTGTGATGTCTTCTAGGTCATTCATGTTGTAGCATGTATTAGAGCTACATTCTTTTCACAACTGAATAATATTCCATTGTATGTATGTATTAGGTTTTTTATCCACTTACCTGTGAATGGATACTTGGGTTCCTTCTGTCTTTTGGCTATTACGAAAATGCTGTTGTGAGCAGTGGTGTACAAAACTATCTGTTCAAGTTCCTGCTCTTCCATTCTTTTGGGTATATGCCAGGTCATGTGACAATTCTGTCTCCTCCAAACTGTTTTCCACAATGTGTATTGCTTCATTTTTTATCCCCTTCAAAAATGTACAGGGCTCTCTGGTTTTCTCCATCTTTGCCAATGTTTATGTATTTTTAATAGCCATTCTCTTGAGTGTAAGTTATTAATATTTCTCTCTCTGTTTTTAAACTTGTACTTGTGCTTCCATATATATACTACTCATAATTTCCCATTTCAGCACTTTCAAGGACAATTCAGTGAACTGAATTATGTTCATAATGTTCTAACCACCAGTATCCAGTACCCCAAATTGTTCATTACTTCAAACAGAAATTCTGTACCCATTAAACAGTACCACCTCTCTCTCCTCCCCTCCAGCCTTTGAAAACATAAAATCTACCTGCCTGTATGAAATGTCCTTCTCATTATTTCATATAGACAAGCATTAGCCAATATTTGTCATTTTGTGTCTGGATTATTTTCCAAAACATTATGTCTTCAAGGGTTGTGCATGTTGTATTATGCATCATGACATCCTCCGCTTTTATGACTGAATATTATTCCAATGTGTGCATACCACTTTTTTTATTGATTCATCTGCTAGTGGACACTTATGTTGCTTCCACCATTTGTCTACTCTGAACAATGCTGCTGTAAATATTGGTTTACCAATAACTATCTGAGTTTCTGCATTCAGTTCTTTTGAATATACACCAAGAAGGAGGATTGCTGGGTCATCTGTAATTCTATTTTCAACTTTTTGTGGAACTGCCAAGCTGGTTTCCACAGTGTCTGTACCATTTTACAATTTCTCTAGTAACATTAGGATTCCTATTTCTGTGTATCTTCACCAACATTTACTTTTTTTTTTTAACTAACAAAATCAGTGGATGTTAATTGGTATCTCATTGTGGTTTTGATCTGCATTTCTCTGATAACCAGTGATGTTGTGTATCTTTTCATGTGCTGTTGGCTATGTGTATATCTTCTTGAGAAATTCGATTTAAATCATGAGTGCAGCCTTACTGTCTTTGACTTTACTCCATTGAGAAGTTTTTGGGTTTTTTTCTCTAAGCAAGTTTATTAAGATAAATTCACATACTATCCAGTCCAACTAAAGTGTACATAAATGGCTTTTTGTATAATCCCAGCATTGTGCATTTATCTCTGTAGTCAATTTTAGAGCATTTTCATTACTCAAAAAAAAACAAAAAAAACAAACCCTACCCCTTAGCAGTCACCACTCAATTCCTCTGCTTTCCCCACCATATGTAACTATTAATCTAAATCCATCTCTATGAACTTATTTATGTTGACATTTCATATAAGTGGAGTCTAATGACATGTAGTACTTTGTGTCTGATTTCTTTTGCTTAGCTTAATTTATTTTTTAAGCTTTGATGGGAAAATATTAATGTATTACTATTCTCTACAGTCCATAGTTTGCTTTAGGTATATTTCCACCCAATGACCACCCTATTTTTTAACACCTTTGATATTAACATACAGTTGTTCTGATTCAGGAAAGAATACTCTTATATTCATATTATTGATCACACATGTTATCTACACACAGGATTCACTTTGCTTATATAGTCTCATGCTTCATCTTCTAGCTTTCCTTCTAGTGGTATACATGACCCTACACTTTCCCTTTCAACCAGTCACACCCATGTGTTAGGACTGTGAATTATAATCACTATAATGTGCTATCATCACCTCTCCATTTTCAAACATTAACAATCAGCCATATTATAAATCTTGCACATTTAAACCTCAGTCTAATTGCATCCAGTATCCATGTGGAATCTGAGCCTCCTCGACATAGAGGTGCAACGGACACAACCAATCCAAGGTCCACAGAGAAAAGGTGGCATTGGAGTGGGAAAAGTGGACATGGTGGCTGATGGTTATGGGGAATGGCAGGAAGAGATGAGATGTGGAGGCGCCTTTGGGACTTGGAGTTGCCCTGGATGGTGCTTCAGGGGCAATCACAAGACATTGTAAATCCTCTGAGGGCTCACTGGATGGAATGGGGGAGAGTGTGGGCCATTATGTGGACCAATGACCATGAGGTGCAGAGATACCCAGAGATGTACTTACCAAATGCAATGGATGTGTCATGATGATGGGAGTGAGTGTTGCTGGGGGGGAGGGGTGCAGTGGGGGTGGTGGGGTTGAATGGGACCTCATTTTTAATGTAATATTTTTACAAAATCAATTAAAAAAATAAAAAAAAAACCAAAAAAACCCTCAGTCTATCTTCTGGTGACCTATGTTCTAGTCATTAACCTCATGAGTTTGCTCATGATATTTAATTCCTATTAGTGAGATTATATAATATTTGTCCTTTCGCATCTATCTTTGTTTCTTTCAACATAATGTCCTAAATGATCATCATGTCACATGGATCGAGAATTTATTTCTTACAGCTGAATAATATTCTGTCATATGCATATATGGCATTTTGTTGATCCATTCTTCTGCTGATAGATAACCGGGTTGTTTTTATCTTTGGGCAACTGTGAATATTGTCACTATGAACATTGGTGTGTAAATGTCTATTTGAATCCTGCTTTCAGCTCTTCTGAGTCTATACCTAGCAGTGAAATTGACAGATCCTATAGTAGATCTATATTTAGCTTCCTTAGGAACCACCAGTCTTCCACAGCAGTTACACCGTATTACAATCCCAACAAAAGTGAATGTGTTCCTATTTCTCCACATCCTCTCTAACACTTGTAATTTTCTGTATTTTTTTTTAACAGTGGCCATTCGAATAGGCATGAAATTCTATCACATTATAGTTTTAATTTGCATTTCCATAATAGCTAATGATGAACATTTTTTTTTTTTTCGTTTGTGTTTCCTCTTGGAAAAATGTTCTAGTCTTGCCCATTTTTAATTGGATCATTTGTCATTTTATTAATGAGTTGTAAGATCTCTTTATATATCATAGATATTAAATCTTTGCATTGGGATTTTTGGTAACTGAGGTAATTCTTACCTGTTCTTTGTCTTTTGAGATTGCCTATTTCTTCTTGAGTCATTTAAATTAAATTTTGAGTTTCTGGGGATTTTTCCATTTCATATAAGTTATTTTGTTATCCTACAGTGATGTTTTTTCAAAAGATTTATTTACTTATTTATTTCACTCCCCTTCCCCCCCCTCCCCCGGTTGTCTGCTCTCCATGTCCATTCACTGTGTGCTCTTCTGTGACCACTTCTTATCAGCGGCACTGGGAATCTGTGTTTCTTTTTGTTGCATCATCTTGTTGTGTCAGCTCTCCGTGTGTGTGGCATCGTTCTTGGACACTCTGCACTTTCTTTCACACTGGGTAGCTCTCCTTATGTGGTGAGCTCCTTGCACATGGGGCTCCCCTATGCGGGGGACACCCCTTCGTGGCCTGGCACTCCGTGCACACATCAGCACTGCATGTGGGCCAGCTCCACATGGGTCAAAGAGGCCCAGGGTTTGAATCATGTACCTCCCATGTGGTAGGCGGATGCCCTAACCATTGGGCCAAGTCTGCTTCCCCTACGGTGATTTTAATATGCTCTTATTATCCTTTTTATTTCTGTAAGTTCAGCAGTAATATTCCCCCTTTCAATGCAAATGATTTTTATTATTTGCATCCTCTCCTTTTTTTGTCAGTCTATCTAATATTTGTCATAAGTTTGAACATTTTGTTTTCATTTTCATTCCTCTCTAGATATTTCCATATTTCCTCATGACTTCTTTGACCCATTAGGTCTTTTTTTATTTCTAAGAATTTTTAATTTTTTAATTTCTCTCCCCTCCCCCTCCCCCCCTCCCCCAATTGTCTGTTCTTTTTGTCCATTTTGCTGTGTGTTCTTCTTTGTCTGCTTCTGTTGTCAGCTGCACAGGAATCTGTTTCTTTTTGTTGCGTCATCTTCCTCCATCAGCTCTCTGTGTGTGGAGCACCATTCTTGTGCAGGCTGAACTTTCTTTCAAACTGGGTGGCTCTCCTTACAGGGTGCACTCCTTGTGCATGCGGCTTCCCTATACGGGGGCACCCCTGTGTGGCACAGCATTCCTTGCAGGCATCAGCGGCATACATGGGCCAGCTCCACCCGGGTCAAGGAGGTGCGGGGTTTTAACCGTGGACCTCCCATGTGGTAGGTGGATGCCCTATCCATTGGAGTGTATTGCTTAACTCCCCCATACTTGTGAATTTTCCAATTCTCTAGTTACTGAAGTTTAATGGCATTTCATTGTGGTTAGATATGATATTTTATATGATTTTGATCTTTCAAAATTTATTGAGACTTGTTTTGTGGTATAATATATAGCCTAATCTGAGATATAATCCTTGTGCACTTGAGAAGAATTTGTACTCTGTTGCTTACAAAGAAAGATGTGTTACATATTTCTTGCACATACATACTCTCTTTTTCTGTTATAAACATCTAAATAGGACTGCTAGGGCTAGTTGGTACATAGATTCATTCCAGTCCTCCATTTCCTTTTGCAACTTCAGTTTGAAAATGCTTTCCAATACTGAACATGGTATATTGAAATCTATGACTATTAATACAAACCTGCCTATTTCTCCGATCAAATCTCTGAATGTTTGCTTCATATATTTTGTGCCTCAAGATTATGTACATACATTTCTATAATTGATTCTTTTTTCAATATATAGGGTCTTTCTTTGTTCCTTCTAAAAGTATTTGACATTGTTTTGTTTGATGATAATTTAACAATTCTCACTCTGTTTTGGTTACTATATTCATGGAATAGTTTCCATTTTTTCACATTTAACCTTCTCATGTCTTTGAAATTAAGGTCTGTCTCTTGTAAGCAGAATATAGTTGTCATGCTTTTAATATATTTTCCTGATTTCTGCCTTTTGACTGGGATATTTAAGCCATTTACCTTATTTTTTTATTTTTTATTTTTTTCTCTTTTTGTTACATTCAAAAAATATAAGATCCCCATATATCCCCACCCCCCTCACCCTACTCCTCCCACATCAACAACCTCTTTCATCATCATGGGACATTCATTGCATTTGATGAATACATTTTGGAGCACTGCTGTACAACATGGATAATGGTTTACACTGTAGTTTACACTCTCCCACAGTCCACCCAGTGGGCCATGGCAGGACATACAATGTCCAGCATCTGTCCCTACAGTATCACCCAGGACAACTCCAAGTCCTGAAAATGCCCCCCACATCATATCTCTTCTTCCCTCTCCCTGCCCTCAGCAGCTACTGTGGCTCCTTTCTCCACATCAGTGCTACAATTTCTTCCATTACTAATCACAATAGTTCCATAGTAGAATATCAGCAAGTCCACTCTAATCCCTACTCTCTTCCTCCATCCTGTGGACTCTGGGATGATTATGTCCACTCCACCTCTATATTGAGATGGGGGCTTAGATTCCACATGGGCAATGAATGCAGTTCTCCTGCTTGCAGTTGTAGGCATTCTAGGCTCCCTGGTGTGGTGGTTGACCTTCTTCACCTTCCTGTTAGCTGGTCTGGGAAAGTTCAATAAACCAGACAGTAGGAGTTGCAAGTCTGCTGAGGCTCAGGGCCTGACTGTCACATGGACAGTCCAGAGATTCAGGTCTCCTAAGTATACACCAACCCCAGCACCAACCACAGGTCCAGCAAAAGTGACAGGAGAGGCATGTGTAGAAAGGTCACATCTAAGTACAACTCCATCACACTCAGGAAAACAAACTTCAAAGTAGGACCAACTGGCATGGCACTGAACTCTAGAGCCATCTGCCATGACCATTGAACCTGTGGGTCTCTGTAGCCTTCAGGAGAATCAGTACCTGGGATTGTATCTACTTTGCCTATCTCTGGGACCCTGCTCAGGCATGCCTAAGTGCAACCCCTCTGATGACCCCCTGACTCTTTTTTGGAGTCTCATAACCATATAAAATCATTTGTCCTTTCCATTTCACCCTTTTATTCAAGTACAAAAAGCAGATTTTAACACCTGATATTACATGTAGGCTGAGATATTTTTCTGGTCTGAGTTAACCCTTTTATTGAAGGTCTTTCTAGTTACATCATCAGCTGGTGCTTGGTAGTAATCCCTCTGTGCCAGGGAGGCTCATCCCCAGGAGTCATGCCCCATGCTGTAGGGAAGTTAATGCATTTACGTGCTGAGTTTATAAGCCATTTACCTTAAATAAAACTGCTGGCAATGCAGGATTTCAGCCATTTTGCCATTTGGCTTTTTGGTCATACTTTTTTTGTATTTCAATTTATTTTTCTTTTAATTAATTTTTTTTATTTTTAAAGATTCTTTAGATACATAAATGTTATATAAAAAATATAAGGGATTTCCATATACCCTTCTCCCATCCCCTCCCACTTTCCCAGATTAACAACATACTTCATTAGTATGGTACATTTGTTTCAATTGAAGCATTGTTATTAACCATGGACTACAGTTTACACTTCATTCTGCACAATTTTGTAAGTTTTGACAAAATACACAATGGTCTATATCTGTCACTGCAGTGTCAGGCAAGACAAATCCAATATCCCAACAATGTCCCCATATTACCCCTAATCTTCCCTCTCCCATCCCTGAGAACCTCTGGTGGCCACTGCCTTTACATTACTGATAGGAGTTCTTCCATTGCTAGAAGAATAAGTCTATTCTATGATGATAGTCTACTTTAGTCCATTGTTTATTACCCAGGCTTGAGCACTTTGAGATGGTGATGCCCATTCTGCTTATAGCTTAGTGGGGACTTAGATCCTATGGGGCAGATGGATGAAACTACCTTGCTTGCAGCTGCAGACACTCTCTGTTCCTTGGGATGGGCATTGTCCATCATCATCTGCTTTTTAGTTGTCCTGGGTCAGTCCAATTAACTGGAGAGTAGACATTGTAATTCTGAGATTCAGGGCTGACCTGGCACATGGATGAACCAAAGATTCAAGTCTCTTGACATACACCTATAAAGTATAATACTAACTATAATACTAATGAAAGGGAAGGGCAAAAGAACCATGTGTAGGGAAACCACAAATGAGTCCAACTCCATTACACCGGAGAGCTTAAATTCCAAAGTAATAATGACAAGGTTCTGAATTCCTGAGCTTATAGTTTATGGATGTCTGTAGAGCCTCAGGAGCCCCACTATTTGAAGCATTTGTTTATTGTGGCAGTTAGTGAGATCCTGCTGTGAGTCTGGAATGACCTCCGAACTCACTTTGAAATCTCTTAGCCACTAAAACTCATTTGCATGTACTGTTTCCCCTTTTCGGTCAAACTTTTTTTTCATCTACCTTGCTAGTTGGTGCTTACTAATAATCCCACAGTGCAAGGGAGCCCAACCTTACGAGTCAAGTCCCACACTGGGGGCAAGTATTGCATTTTTGGGTTAGAGGGAGGCCACATGTGAGTAACAAGGAGGCTTTCAGAAGGTAATTCTTAGGCAATCTCTAATATCAGGCTAAGTTTCAATTTCAAAAGAAAAGGTTCATAAGTAGAGTCATCAATATTAAGGACCTGGAATGATGGTCTGTCTTCATTCACTAGGTGCTACCCTTGTACTCAGAGGATTCTTACTGCTATATTAGAGAATGTAGCAGAACTCTACAGGATGGGAATTCAATATTCTCTCAGTTACTGTGTGTATCTCCACCCACCGAGACAGTGCCACATGAACACTTGAGCATATTCATATGCCTTAGTGGCATGCCACAGTTGAACTCCGTCCCATGCATACCCATCACTGACACCCCGCACCAGTGATCCTCCCTAGCACTGAGACCCTTCTGTGAACCAAAACCTACCTCTCCAAAAATGAAGCCAAGAAAACAACCACATAAAATTAATAAGAAAATGTAAAAATTAAGTTTTAAAATAACCAATAAAATACAAAAAACTTTAAATAAAGAAAAAAGTTTTAGATATTTTTCTTTCATCAGTGTAAGATCTGTTGTCTTGTGTGTAAAGTGACATTTTCTTCCATATATTCCCCCAGTTTTTAATTTTTTTTTTCATTTTTTCTTCAAAGAAGCTTTAGGATACAGAAAAGTCACATAGGGAATACAGGTGATTCCAATGTACCCACCACCCTTCCCCATTTCTCCTCTCCCCTTATTCAGATGGTATGTTTGTTGCAATTGATGTACAGACATCGAAGCATTGCTATTCATTATGGTCAATTGTTTACATTATGGTTTACAGTTTGGATTGTACACTTTTATAGGTTTTAACAAAAGGGAGTATAGGGTTGTGAACCAATGACCACATGGGCATAGCTGTGATAAGTTGGAAGGGTGTAGCTGTGCAGTGGATGATGGTGACAGTGGTACAGTGATGAGATTGGGTTCAGTGGTGCTGGTCTGAAGAGTAGTGGCGGGGGGGGGGTTGGTTGGACTATGTGGAAATAGGGGACAGCCAGGGGAAGGAGCAAGTGGATTCTGGGGATTTGCACATCTGTGGTTAAAACTGCATTGTTGGCAATGTTCTTTTGGCAGATATGGCAGGAAAGGGTTACTGGTGTAAGGTGTTGGGTATGGAGGTGCATGGGACAGGAGACACCTGGGGCAGGCATCTATAGAATATGTAAGTGTTTGTTTTGTCATAGTGCGTAATAGTATGTGGGGACCCACACAATAATTAAGAAAATGGAAACTCCCATCCTGGGGCATCCTGCTGTGTTCTCAGTTAGAGGGACAAGAATCCTTTGAGAACATAGGCAGTGCCTAATAAAACAGACAGTATGTCAAGCCCTCAATATTATTGCAGGAACTATGACTTATTCTTCATAAATTGAAACTTAGTGATTACCATAGGTGCTGAGGGGAAGGGGAGGAAAGAATAGAATAGATGGAATGTAGGGCATTGTTAGGGCATTAGAATTGTTCAGCATGATCTTCAGTAACATACAGGCCACTTCAAATTTTGTCATTTTATTCTTTACTGCCTCGTTTTGTATTTAGTTGATCTTTTGTAGTAAACCAATTTGAATCACTTCTCATTTCCTGTTTTGCATAGTTTTTTGATATTTTCTTTGTGATTACCATGGGGGTTAATTGAACATGTAAATCTGTAACAGTATCTTTAGATTTGATAACTACCTAACTTGAATATCATCCACCAACTATGTTCAGGTACTCCTCTATCCTGCCCTCTTTATGAAGTTGTTTTCACAGATTACATCTGGATTTGAGTTCCAACCCATACATTTATCATTATTTTAAGGCATTTATTTGCATAGTATATTCTGTATGTGGAGTTCCATACCAAAAAGTACAATAAAGTAGTACTGTCATTTATAGTTACCCAGGTAATTACCTTTACTGGAGATCTTTAGTTTAATGCTGCTTTGATCTTTTTTTCCCATCTGATGAATGCCCTTTAGTTTTGCTGTGGGTCAGATCCAGGAGTTGAACCAGGCTAGTAAGATAGGAAATCAATAGATGGATCTGGAACCTGGCAAGAAGTTCACGGGGACATCAGCAACCCCAAGATGGCTGCTGGAAGGCTCTTTCTGAGATTCTGCCACGCAGAAGAAGGCTTCCTCCAGAAGCCATGATAAGCCCCCAGATATTCCCCAAGGACTTCATCATTTGGCCCTCTTGGGCGATGGATGGAGGAAATAAGTAATCAAAACAGTCAACAGCTGGAACTCCTTCCTTGCCATTAACAAAGGGATGGGATATTTAACAGGTCAAAAGGCAGGCAGGCATGGGGCCTAAGCATGCTCTAGTGTGCTCTCTTGCCTCTGGACCTGGAATGCAGCTGCCTGCCTCCCTGCTTGAGTCACAGTGCAAGTAAAACATGGGCATTTATAACCTATAATGGGAAATTATAGCCCATAAATCAGCCCTTTTATCACTTTTCAGCCCCTTCCTCTCTACCTGGGACCCCTGCTGTTATTTCCTCCCATTTCTCTTCCCTCCCTACCTGAATAAATTACTGGCCTAACTCACCCAGCCTGCTCTTGAAATGCATTTCTGCAGCATAGCCAAGAACCTAAATAAAATCTGGCAATAGGGTGAGGAACACTCAGCTTTTGTTTATCTGAGAATGCCTTAATCTCCCCCTCAGTTTTGAAAGAGAGCTCTGGATATAAAAATTTTTCATTCTAATGATTTTCTTTCAGTACTTTATAAAATACTTCTTCCCACTGCCTTCTTGCCTCCAACATTTCTGATGAGAAACTGGCCTTTAATGTTATTGGGGCTCCCTTGTACATGACACGGTACTTCTCTCTTCCAAATTTCAGTATTCTCTTGTTATATTTGTATGCGACTCATTCTTTTAAGTAAAATTAGACCTTGTTCCTCTCAATATCATGAACCCATTGGCTTCTTCATGAGAATTCTGGAATCTTGACTAAGCCCAGTGGTGTTTTTTCCAAAGTTATTTAAGCAATGTCCTTAGAAAATTGTGCCCCAGAGTACCTGGCATATTCCTTTCCATGGGTTTCTGAGACAGTCTTTTGTTTAATGTGATGCACTCTGGCCTGTAGCTGATTGCACGTGTTTTCTGTGAAGCCTCAGAATTAAAATTGTCCATTGATGACAAAACACTGAAAACTGATTTATTACTGATTTATAAAAGTGAAAGTTCTGGTGAGAGTTCATTACAAAAATAATGCAATTGAGAAGATTTGGTTGCTTCTGTGAAATTGTGACCAATAACATTATACTGTTGTCTGTGTTAGAGAAAAAATGGCGCTCACTGGGACATGGAGACTGAGGATTGCAGGCAGGCATTAGTTTATTGGGAAGCTCTCCCAACAGAGGGATCTGAAGGTGAGATTTAAACTTGCTCATGGAAGGTGCAGATGTGAATTTATACAGTACATCAATAGGCAGGAAAGAATTAGTTTGAGGAGAGAGTGTTAGGCTCTGAGTACAGCCTCTGGCTAATAAGGGGCTGTAAAAGTGAATTATTCTTGTGCAGAGCATGGGGGTAGTGGGCTAGGAGGCAAGGTATTCTTGGAATGCAGGGGCCTGGAAGGGATGGGTCCTTACTGGCTCCATTTCCATTGTGCTGTCCTCTGCAGTAAGCAGCTTTGTTCAATCAATAGAAATGGAGTCACTGCCTTATGATCTGTTAATCAGTGCAAACCTTGTAGATCTAACATTCCTCTTAGATTACATGCATATGATGAAGGACCTAAGTAATGGGAATGCTGGGCAGAAAGAAAGGGCAATTACAGGCTAAGATGTATTGGGAAGCTTTCACAACAGAGGGTGTCTGAAGAATAAACTTCAGCTCATCTCTGGCAGAGGCAGTCATGATTGGAGGAAAGGGAGTATCAACTCATTCTGGCTCCTTTCTGCTGTTAGGGGGCTTTAGGGGTTCTCTTTTCTTGCAACTGGTGGGTTTTGCATTGTGAGGTGGTTATTGACTGTTCTTGTAATAGGAAGGTTTCATTTACATATTCTTGGGTGGTTTGAACAACTTGGTGGATGAAATCAGGTGAGAAGCTGTAGGAGATAAGAACCACACATGAGAAGGAGCAAAATTATCAGTGGGGTTATTCGGGGTATTAGTATAGCATTAAAGATGAAGAAAAATATGAGAGCCACGTAAAAGCAAAAATGTTTTGAGAGTTTCCACCTAGGGGGATTGTGAAAAATACATCTTTGAGGTCTATTACTGTGTAATGTGTGGTTTGGGGAGTGATATGTGATAGGAGGCTATAGGGGTTGGGGACTCAGGGGACTATAGGCTAGGTTGCTTGGTTGACAGCTCTTATGTCTTGGACTAGACAATAACTGCCATTAGGTTTTTCAACAGGTAGGATAGGTGTATTGAATGGAGAGTGGGGCATAACAGCACTGTGGCACAGTTTGTCACTGATGGGTTTAAGTCCACATTTGATACTGCAAGAGAGAGGGTATTGGGGAATGTTAATGAAAGAAGGGCTGTCTTTTAGGGTGATTCTTACAGGGGAGAGGTGTGAGGCTATTGAGGGAGACTCAGTGTTCCAGACTTGGGGGTTACTTTCTGTTGTAAGATAAAAGGGATGTCGGTAGAGGGGAAGTAGGAGTTCAGGCTGGGGCTGAGGACAAAAGGAGAAGGAAGCTAGCTTGGGGGGAGGGTAGTGAAAAGGAGCTAGAGGAGTGCAGTTTGGATAGAATGTCTTCTCCAAAGAGTGAAGAGGGGCATGATGGTATAACTAGGAATTGGTGTGAGAATGTGAGATTTTCTATAGTGCAAGGGAGGGGGTGTGTAATCAAGGGAGAGAAAGGAATACCCTCAACTTCCACAGTAGAGGTTGAGGAAGATATTAAATACCTTGAATGTTCTGAAAGGACCAAGTACCTGGCCCCTGTGTCAGTTAAAAAGGAGCTCAGCTTACCTCCAACCTTGATGATAACCCTTGGTTCCCACTTACTGATGGAGATGAGGGGCCTCTCCGAACCCAGACCCATCAGTCTTCTGCTTTTATTCTGAGTAGGTCAGGAAGGGAAGATGATCTAGGCCTGTAAGGTGTGTTGGAGGGGCTTTCCCAGAAACTGAGTTTTCGGGACAATCCGACCTCCACTGGTCTCTAAGTCAGCACACTAGAAAAGCCCTGGCAGGTTTCTAGATTGGGGTGTGCATGTGCCCAATGTCCTTCTTTTCCATACCTAACAGGGTCCAGGTGGCGGCCACAGGGAAGAAGAGGGATGGGGTTTTGGAAATTGACTGTGAGGCAGTAGCAGGGAGAGATCTCGTTTGTGTTTTTCTAATTTGGCTTCCTCCTCTCTATTGTTAAAGACCTTGAAGGCTGCTTTAATTAGGTCTTTCCGAGGGGTTTGAGGGGCCTCTGTAATTTCTGCCATTTTTTTTACCTGATATCTGGGTATGTCTTAGTGATAAAGTGGCTACGTGAGTGTAGTCATCTGGATTCAGAATCCGGGTCAAAATTAGTATATTTGAGGAGTGATTGATTTAATCTATTCATAAAGGCATCTGGGTTTTCATCTGATTTGGGGAAAATTTCTTTGATTTTGTCATAATTTACTGCTTTGAGGGCTGCCTTTTTCATGCCTTCTAGTATGCAGGTTCGGAAGTGAGCCACGCTGTCTAAATCTCTGGAACCTGCCTGATATTCCCATGGAGAGAGGCTGGGGAAACTGCGTCAGTGCCAGGAGCATGTCAGGCAGGGCCCTGTGTGTGTAGGGAATTGGCAAAGGCAGTGACTGCAGCCCAAATGCAACTTTTTTCCATGGGGCTTGTAGAAGAAGTTGTTATGACATACTATATGTAGAGTGAGAAGGGAATGTGTATTTTAACTTTGTTTTTCTGAGAGGAGTGTTGGTACTTGTGTAGAATTAAGAGGTGGAGAGGGGTTAACCTTTTTTCTTACAGAGGTGGAGGTGGACAGTGGGGAGCAGGGAGGATGTAGTCCTCATGAACTAGTATGAAAAGGGGAGAACGGAGGGGCAGAAGAGGGCGCAGCAGAGGACTGAGGGGCGGAAGATGGGTGGTGGCAAGGAAGAGGATGGAGACAAAGTTGGAGTCACACAGGAAGGGGTGCAGGAAGAACTTGGCTTGCCAGATCAATGTTGAGAACAGAGGGGCAGAAGAGGGCATAGCAGAGGGCTGAGGGGCAGAAGGTCGTGGTGAGGATGAGGATGGAGGCAAAGCTGGAGGTGCACAGGGAGAAGGTGCAGGAGGAACTTGGCTGGCCAGATCAACGTTGAGATTTTCAGGAGATTTTGGAGGTGGGTGAGAGGGAGATGGAAGTTTCTGATGGAGCAATAGGATTTGGTAAGTGGAACATGACAGTCAGAGAGAAAGATGGTTTCAGAGAAATAGGGAGAACTAAACATAAGGACCTCCTAAGCACTGGGCATTGAGTTGGATGAACTTTTCCAGATCTCTAAGTATCTGTGTCAAAGGTACCATGTTCCAGCGATTGACTTCCATGTTCGAATTTGTACTGAGGCCAGATTGTAGTGGAGTAATAGAGAGGAGCTGAAGGAGTTCTCCCATTTTTGGAAGCTAGGATGAGATCAGGGACTCTCCAGGGTTGACCAAGCACCTCAGGCGTCCCCCTTAAGTCAGAGACCCTTAGCAGCAGGAAATCCACACCCAGGACCAGACATCTCTGACTCCTGAGGTGCTTCTGGGGATGCAGGTCAGGCATCTGCCATGGTCCCCAGAAATGAAGAGGATCACTGACCTAGCCAGGATCTGTGGAGTTGTCTAAAACAACAGGGGAAAGAACAGGATCCTCCAGAAGAGAATTCCCTTAACTCCCCCAGCTGATGATGAGAGTCTGATGTTGGATGGAGTTACAGCAGCAGCAAGGGCAGTTCTCTCACCAATCTGCTGGTCTCAACACAATCCCAAGTGTCTCTGGGGCTTGCTCTGTCTCTGCGGTTCACTCTGAGGAGTTCCAGGAGAGGGTGAAAAGGAGGATAGGACTCAGCATTGCACGATCAGAATAAGGAGTAACCTGGGGTGAGCTGCCACTGCTCACTGCTTTCCAGGTTGCAAGGTGTGGTGGTGGGGGGCTCCTCTTCCCAGTTCCTGGGTTTCCAGCAACATATGTTAGATGTTGGGGTGAGACAGTTGGGATGCAGAGACCAGCAATTGCAGGCAAGGATTTATTGGGAAGCTCTCCCAATGGAGGGGGTCTGAAGAATAAACTTTAGCCCGCCCTTGGCAGAGGCAGTCATGAATTTATCCAGTACATCTATAGTCGGAAGCATGCTTAGACAGTGGGAGTGGGTTTGAGCTTAGGTAAGACCTGAGGGCCTATAGGGATGGCTAGGGGTGGTGGGCAAGGGGCAGTGAATTCTGGGGGTGTGGGAAGGGTTGGGGGGGTCACGTGGCTTCTTTGTCTATTCTTGTGAGGAAATGAACTGTATCAGTACACGTCAGCTCATGATGGGGGGCTGTTCTATGTCACTGGACATGGCTCCTTCTGAGTAAACGACTGGTCACACTTCCATGGTAGGGCAGGTTAATAATAAACTTGCAGCTTCTGCAAGTCTGTTCTGTTATGGTGGCTAGGGATGGGGCCTAGTGCTGTCATAGGAGACTTTGGATTACTAACTGTGGTTTCAAAAGTGTTTTTTTTTTTAAGATGATTTATTTATTTCTCTCCCCTCCCCCTGACCCCAGTGTCTGTTTTCTGTTTCTATTTGCTGCATCTTCTTTGTTCACTTCTGTTGTCAGTGGCATGGGAATCTGTGTTTCTTTTTGTTGCATCATCTTGTGTCCACTCTCCTTGTGGGCAGCACCATTCCTGGGCAGGCTGCACTTTGTTTCGTGCTGGGCGGCTCTCCTTATGGGGCACAATCTTGCACATTGGCCTCCCCTATGCGGGGACACCCCTGCGTGGCATGGCACTCCTTGTACACATCAGTACTGCACATGGGCCAGCTGCACACGGGTCAGGGAGGCCCAGGGTTTAAACTGTGGACCTCCCATGTGGTAGACAGACACCATGACCACTGGTGCGGTCACCCCTCGGGCTGAAGTGTGGTTTGCTGGCCTGGCGAAGGGAGCGGCCGCGGTAGGCCTAATTCCGATGCCCCCATAATAGGGTGGTTGGTCAGGCCCACCACCACCCCTGAAGGAAGCTCGGCATGGGTGCAGAGTGCCCTCGGGTCTCCCCTTCTCGGCAGCCATGCTTCCACGGCCGCCCCTCCTCCCAGATGGCACCACCCGATGCCTTGTGGGGCGGCACCCTTCTTCTTCCTTCTCCCTGTGCAGGCGCAGGGTGGAAAATTCCAGTCTGCCCTTTTTCCCTCCCCCGACAGCAGCAACAGCCAGGCGTGGGCAGAGAAATCCAGTCTGCCCTTTTCCCCTCCCCCGACAGCAGCAACAGCCAGGTGTGGGCAGAAAAATCCAGTCTGCCCTTTTCCCTCCCCCTGACAGCAGCAACAGCCAGGCGTGGGCGGGAAACTCCAGTCTGCCCTCCACCCCAACAACAGCAGCCACCAATCCCTAAACCCTGCCCCTTCCCCCAGCAACAGCGACAGCCAATCCCTAACCACCACCCCTCCCCCATCCGGTACCGCCCACTGACCTTTCACTGGCAACCAATCAGAACAGGGCGTGGCTTCGACCAATCAGCCTTCCCCAGCCCCTATAAAACTGTTGCCTCTCCCTCAATAAAGTGGACTTGCGTGTTTACCTTGTCTCCACGGTAGTTCTTCTGCCGTGCACCCTCCAGTCCTGAGAGCCCCCAACAAGGGCCTGGCCTCCCTTGTCCCCAGTTCGTCACCTGCTTCTCCGGGCGACCCCTTCATCGCCTGCTTCTCCGGGCAACCCCGTCAGCCGAACCGCGCAACCCTTTGTGAGACCGATCCCTCGTCTGCTGCCGGACCAATCCCTCGTCCCAAGTGGGACTGACCCCTCGTCCCAAGCGGGACCGACCCCTCTTCCAGAGCTGGATCGACCCCTCATCCACAGCCAGACCCCACCTCTACCGACAGAGCAAGCCGCCGCAGTTGGCGCCCAACGTGGGGCAGAGCAACCCCACCACAGCCTCACTCCATAACCTGGCGGCCCCCCCCACTCTCTTCTCACCGTGGGACTTCTCTCGTGCAACATTGCTGCTACCTGAGCCTTGGCTACCTCATATGATCCACGGCGGTCTGGGAGACTCGCTGGATGGCTTTCTCCTTCCATGTCGGGGGCTTATACCGACCTGCTATGATTAAGAGGAGCCTTGGATTTCTCGGGAGCGCGCGTTTGCCCGTCTGAAGTAACCCTACCACAGCCCTATGCCCTCCTCTCTTCTCACCCCTATCTTTTCGCTCTGCATTGCTGCTCCTGAACCTTGGTGACCTCATACAAGCCACAGCAGTCTGGGAGAATCACTGGATGGCTTTCTCCTTCCATGTCGGGGGTTTATACCGACCCGCTATGATTTAGAGGCGCCAATAAAACTCTCAGGAGCACATGCCTGAGCACCTCCACCCCTGCCTTCACCTCTGCCTCCTCCCCTCCGCACTTGCTCCCCTTTACCTTGCTCCACTGCTCGTCGTTCCGCCCTCCCCTCATTGGGGCCTTCTCTTGGCCCGCGACCACCATTGGAGCCCCACCGGCTCTGACCCCGCATCTCACCGCGCACCTCGGCTCCCATCGCCGTGCTCTCAAGGTAAGGACCCCCTTTCTTATTGGCTCCAAAAGGCCATTAGCAATGGGTAACATCCTATCTGCTAAGCAAGCCCCGCAAGTTCGGGCTCTTGCCGGTCTCCTAGACACTCACCGGTGTAAGATCTCTTTCAAACAGTATATTGGGACCTTCTTCTCCCCTTTAATCTGTGGCTTACCACATGTCAGCTTTGGGACCTGGACACCTATACTCGCCTTATAGATAGGGTCACTTTTGCTGTGGAGCAGGAAGGTAAAAGATTCCCTCCTGGCTTATTACAGGCAACATGAAGTCCACAAGAAATCTTGAAGGGTATAATCTATGATATGCTATATAAAAAAGGATTTAAAAGCAGCTATACCAAGAAAGTAAGAATTATGAGTCAACTGTAAATAAATTATATATTTCTGTTAATGTGTTGTAATTGTTCTGTGTTTGTCTGTCTGTTCGTTCAATGTCAACGTATATTGTGATACCTCCGGATGGTAAATATAAATTACTAGAAATCTTTAAAAGAGCTCTATTCAAATGGCCAAAAATTAAATAAGCGCTTATATCAATACTTAAGTTTATTATATTAATACATAAGTTTAAATGTCAATAGGATATCTACAATTAAAAAAAATTGTAAGTCTTAATTAACAAAATTAACTGTACGTCTTCATAAAAAGTTGTTCTTGCCTAGATTAAAATGAATAACTTATTTTTCTTCACAGGATAATATAAAGAATGTAAAACTTATATGAATATTAAAAAGGTTAAAAGTGTGTAAAAATGCTAACGGAAATGTAATAAGTTTTGCAAAAAGACGTATTTTGTCCTAAAGTAGGATGGCTAATTTTTCATAAACTCTTGAAACTTAATTTACATGCGGCAAGTGTAAAAGGTATTGTGATAACTTTACGTAAGGGAATGTGTTCTGTAAAGATAAAATTTATCTTCAATAACTTACATTAAGGTATTAAATGGCTAATTCCAAAAGGTCATTCTTAAATATATATATATAAAACTGAATTGATGATAATAATAATAAAAGGTAATTTTATAACAGGAAAGATTAACAGCAACCAAGCTCCCCTGCCAACTTGCTTTTAGGAAACGGTTTCTAATATTGCATGCTACTAAGTATTTAAAGAAAAGTTATTCTTAAGGAAACAGAAGATGATTTTGTCTTTGCAGCCATTGTCTATTTAGCAATACCCCTCGCTATCGGCCTAGCCACTGTTGCGCCGGACGATTGGAACCTTAAACAAAGACTCCTCCTCACTGTCATCTTCCTATCTATTGTTACTATATTTACTGCCCTCATTCTCCTTCGTTTATAAAGCAGTCTCCTACAAACCTCAAAGCTTCTGTCTTAAACATACCATTCTCAACCCTATCCTCTAAATGATCTTCTCACTTCCCCCACAGCCTTTAATACTTTATTTCTTCCTCATAACTTTTGCTTTCTTGATAATATTTTCCGCCATCTGTCTAGCCGCTACCGCCCCAGAAGATTGGAACTTCGGCCAACGAATTCTACTCTCCATCGCCTTTCTGTTTATTATCCTCTTTTAACAAGCAGATGGACCTTATAGCCACCGAGATCAATGAGAATTGGACATTGGCCACCCTTGCTTGCAACAGCAAGATACTGCCCCCCAAATTGTACATTTATCCCCAGCATACTCACCTCCCTCTTCAGCCCCGCTTCCCTCATTGCTTGCTGCCTCTTGGGCCTCGGCTACTTGCTACTGCTGCCATCCTGGCCCTTATTTGAAAAGAAGGGGGAAATGCGGTCACCCCTTGGGCTGAAGTGTGGTTTGCTGGCCTGGCGAAGGGAGCGGCCACGGTAGGCCTAATTCCGCTGCCCCCATAATAGGGTGGTTGGTCGGGCCCACCGCCACCCCTGAAGGAAGCTCGGCATGGGCGCAGAGTGCCCTTGGGTCTCCCCTTCTCGGCAGCCATGCTTCCACGGCCGCCCCTCCTCCCAGATGGCACCACCCGATGCCTTGTGGGGCGGCACCCTTCTTCTTCCTTCTCCCTGCACAGGTGCAGGGTGGAAAATTCCAGTCTGCCCTTTTCCCCTCCCCGACAGCAGCAACAGCCAGGCGTGGGCGGAGAAATCCAGTCTGCCCTTTTCCCCTCCCCCGACAGCAGCAACAGCCAGGAGTGGGCGGGAAACTCCAGTCTGCCCTCCACCCCAGCAACAGCAGCCACCAATCCCTAAACCCTGCCCCTTCCCCCAGCAACAGCGACAGCCAATCCCTAACCACCACCCCTCCCCCATCCGGTACCGCCCACTGACCTTTCACCGGCAACCAATCAGAACAGGGCGTGGCTTCGACCAATCAGCCTTCCCCAGCCCCTATAAAACTGTTGCCTCTCCCTCAATAAAATGGACTTGCGTGTTTACCTTGTCTCCGCGGTAGTTCTTCTGCCGTGCGCCTTCCAGTCCTGAGAGCCCCCGACAAGGGCCTGGCCTCCCTTGTCCCCAGTTCATCGCCTGCTTCTCCGGGCGACCCTGTCAGCCGAACCGCGCAACCCCTTGTGAGACTGATCCCTCGTCTGCTGCCGGACCGACCCCTCGTCCCAAGTGGGACCGACCCCTCATCCCAAGTGAGACCGACCCCTCGTCCAGAGCTGGACCGACCCCTCATCCACAGCCAGACCCCACCTCTACTGACCGAGCAAGCCGCCGCCCACTGGGACAAGTCCACCGCCCTCAAAAGCATTTTTGAGTGATTTTTTATTGTTCATGGATTTAAGATTCCCATCCAGCAGAGCTGAATAGACCAGAACATTGATCAAAATGACCACATTTTCCCAGTTTAGAGAGTTTGAAGCGTAGGCAACAACAATGTATTATTATTACTTGCCCTTTTGGGCTTGGGACAGCTGGCACTTTAACTTGTAATTTAGACTTAGTCCTTTGCTGTAAGGATCCGGGTACAAAGTTAAAAGAGTCCCATGGCTGTGTCTGCAGCACTGACAGCATACCTTGCCCCTTGTTAGAGAGGGAGGGGCCGATGTAATCCACTTGCCATCATGCTCCTGGAGTCTCTGCTCGGCCAGTGTGTCTCGTCCAGTAAGGTAATGGTCAGTCATTGGGTGAGCACGATGGACACTTGAGGGCGATGTTGGTGAGCTGCTGGTGAGTGACAGGCCATGGGAACTGCTGGCCTAGGCACCACCAGGTCTGGTATCCACGGTGTTTGCCTTTTCAGTGGAGCCACTCTGCTGCCTTGGGTCTCGTGGGATGGCTCTGGATCTTCTCAAAGTCATGTGCCTCAACAGTCTCGAGAGATGTTAGAGGAGGGGATAGGGACATGATAGACTGTTACCTCTCACTGCTGGCAGTTGTTCCAGATGTTCTTCCACAGACTTCTCTTTCCCACAGAGGGCAGCCCACAGCAGTGCATTGTTCCTGTCTCGCACTTTGTTTTCTTCTAGGAATTGTGACTAAAACTCAAGTGGTATTTGTTTAGGAAGTTGCCTAACCACTCACTCCACCCAAAGCCAAGATTGGTACTGGCTACATCCAATACACAGAACAAGTTAAGACCTACCCCTTTACCACTTGAGCCTGTGTTATTGTTTTAAAAGCAGCCTGCTGGTATGGAGTTCTCATCTCCCTGCGCAACCTTTTCTGATTAACACACATGATAGTTTTTAATATCTGAGCTAAATGAGGGATAAAGGGTTTTCAGGATCCCCAAAATATTATAAACCTTATTAATATGAGAAAATGTGCTTTAACAGTTACAACAGTGGGTACGGTTTTTTGTTTTACTTTACAAAACACCATTTAAGAATTTGACAGTCAGGATTTTGTAGCATGTCCTAAATATTTGCCTATTTCAAGCTCTTAGGAGACAATTGTCTGTGATGTTTCTTTTAATTCTGAAAAAATTAAAAAATTACTGGTTGGCATAAAGTCATCAAGAAGGTTACAGCCACTGGTTTTTGGGGTTTTTTTTCACACAGCCAGAATTTTGCCACCAGGACAGATGGTTGGGCTCTGCACATAGCCTTGGGGAAGCACTGCAAAATCCACATTTGGCCTTCTCACATGAAGATGAATGCAGGCTGGATTGATTTGCCTAAGGAGATACTAAAGGAAGCTCTAACATGTCTTAAACATAACTGGATATTAATTTTTGTAACACAGTTGGAATATTTAGGACTGCTACAGACAGCAGTGGCGTTACTTTAATTCATGATAATCTACTGTTATGCACCAACCCTGACAGCCCCTCAAGGTCACTCTTTTTCTGCAGCCATAGAGCTGCTGCTTTAGTGGAGGTGGGGCAAATCAGTTGAACATGAGCTAAAGCATGTCTCTTGATTTCTAGATGGAGAGGTTGTTTAAGTAGACTTGGCTCAATAGATAGTCTTCCTACCACACGGTTCAAATCCAGGGCCTCCTTGACCTGTGTGGAGTTAGTTCACATGCAGTGCTGATGCACACAAGGAGTGCTTTGCCACACAGCAGTGTCCCCCACATAGGGGAGCCCCATACACAAGGAGTGCGCCCCATAAGGAGAGCCGCCCAGCATAAAAGAAAGTTCAGCCTGCCCAGGAATGGTGTCACATGCACAGAGAGCTGATGAAGCAAGATGACACAAGAAAAAGAAACACAGATTCCCGATGCCACTGCAAAAATAGAAGCAGACATGGAACACACAGCAAATGGACAGAGAGCAGACAACTGGGGTGGGGAGAGAAATGGAGAGAAATAAAAAATAAATCTTAAAAAAAATAATTAAAGCCATGATTAACAACATTATACTTTAGTATTATGCCAAAACATTTTTTAGATTTTCAGGAATTTTATGCACTTTTGAAGTGAACATTTTACTGATAATATTTTGATTAAGAGATGGTTAAAGAATCCCTTTTAATTTCTTAACACTTTAATTTTTTTATTTTTTATTTTTAGGTTTATTTCTCTCCCTTTCCCCCCCACCCCAGTTGTCTGTTCTCTGTGTTCATTCACTGTGTGTTCTTTTGTCTCTGCTTCTATTGTTGTATTGTCAGCAGCACCAGGAATCTGTGTTTATTCTTGTTGCATCATCTTACTGCATCAGCTGTGTGTGTGTGTGACTGCCACTCCTGGCTGAACTTTCTTTCCCTCTGGGCAGCTCTCCTTACAGGGTGCACTCCTTGCCTTTGGGGCTCCCCTACATGGGGGACACCCCTGCATGCACAGCACTCCTTGTAAACATCAGCACTTTGCATGGACTAGCTCCACATGGGTCAAGGAGGCCCTGGGTGTGAACCCTGGACCTCCCATGTGGTAGATGGACACTTTATTCATTGGGCCAAGTCCACTTCCCCATAACACTTTTAAACACTTTCCTTTCAACTTATATCAACTGGACTCAAGTATTCTATTATTTTACTTTATTGCCAAGGTGAAAAATATTTTTCAGGACTTGACTCTGGGAAGATAGGTTTGAACATTATCTTCTTTTAAAAGTGATAAGATATATTATTACTATTTTTAACAGCCAAGGAAATGATAGGATTAAACTATATGAAGCTATTTTGATTTTGATAAAAACAGAATTTTCTTTTATATACTGAGTAGTCAGGAGAAAAACTTTTTGCAAATTTTTAGCTAAAACAGACCACTAGTATGCTCTTTCATATTACAGCTTTAAAAACTTCATAGATAGACCTAGTAAATTTTGCTCAGCTGTACCTACAAAAAATTCTTCTTCATGACTCTTCTGCACTTTCTTTATTCATTCAGGTTTTGTTTTATATTTTAACTTTTCTTGATAACCAGTTGTATCTTAGGACAGAATTACTATCTGTTTCCTTAACAATACGGTGTCACACATTCTATACACCCTACATACATAAGTCACTAAAATGATTTTGGATACTGTCTCAAAGCAAATTTCTTACATCATGCAATTATCATGATTACATGAATTAACGGTATTTTATTTAAGCAGTGCAGAAAAAACTACTTTACCCTTATTTTATGAAAACTTATGATTCCCAGTGGAATCAAAATTATCTTTTTTTCTACCACAACTTTAATATGCAGATTGAGATGACTTCACAGGTTTTTTTCTGTTATGAGGTTAATCATGAATTCAGTTTCTGTTTAATAATGACTTTGTAGAACTCCTATATCTTGCAAATAAAAAGACAAGCAACCCATTTAAAATGGGCAAGAGATTTGAACAGACACTTCTCCAAAGGAGGAATACAAATATCTAAAAAGCATATGAAAAAATGCTAAAAATTACTAGCTATTAGGGAAATGCAAATCAAAACTACAACAAGATACCCTCTTACTCCCATGAGACTGGCAGCTATCGAAAAAACAGAAGACTACAAGTGTTGGAGAGGATGTGGAAGAACGAGAACACTCATCCACTGCTGAGAAGGATCCAGCCATTCTGGAGGACAGTTTCGTGGTTTCTAAAAAACTAGCTCTAGATTTCCCATATGACCCAGCAGTTGCACTGCTGAGTATATACACAGAAGAAATGAAAACAAGGATACAAACCAATATATGCACACTAGTGTTCATAAGCAGCATTATTCACTGTTGCCAAAAGTTGGAATCAGCTCAATTTCCCTTCAACAGATGAATGTATAAATAAAATGTGGTATGTACATGCAGTGGAATACTACTCAACTATAAGAAGGAATACAAACACATGGGATAGGTGGAGGACTGTGCCCAGTAGTTAGGGCATCCATCTACCACATGGGAGGTCTGCGGTTCAAACCCTAGGCCTCCTTGACCCATGTGGAGCTGGCCCATGTGCAGTGCTGATGCACGCCAGGTGTGTGGTGCCACGAAGGGGTGTCCCCCGCATATGAAGCCCCATGCACAAGGAGTGCACACTGTAAGGAGAGCCACCCAGCATGAAAGAAAGTACAGCCTGCCTAAGAATGGCGCCACACACACAGAGAACTGACACAAGATGATGCAACAAAAAGAAACAGATTCCTGTGCTGCTGACAATAACAGAAGTGGACAAGGAAGACACAGCAAATAGAGACAGAGAACAGACAACTGGGGTCTGGGGGGAAGGGGAGAGAAATAAATCTTTTAAAAAAACAAACACATGGTATAACATGGATGAATCTTGAGGATTTTATGTTGAGTGAAGCAAACCAGGCATTGAAGGACAAATAGTACCTGAATTCTCTTATATGAAATAAATAAACCAACATGTCTCAGAGAGCTAGAGACTGGATGATAGGCTTAAAGGAAGTTGGGGGGGGCCCGCAGGGAATGTTGGGACCTGATGCGTAATTGGGTAAAATCTATAATAAGCCAGAGGTAAGTATTTGTACAGGGAAGGGATAAGATAGGGGCATAGGGATAACTGTGAGTGGGGTTCTGTGGGCGTGAGGGGGACTAGGGTTGGGAGGATGGGTCAGATGGCTCAAGGAACTGAGGGGAGGGCTTGGGGTAACATTTGAACATGAAAGATTGTCAATATGTGGTTGAAATTATAATGGTGGGAAAACTTTTTCAAAAATATAATGAAAGATTGCCTGTTTAAGATTCTTAAGGGGGATGGGGGAGGCTTCCATGGAGTGTGTGAATGCTCATGTTGTCATAGTGTATTGTTTCATTGGGTGGAGGCCCATACAATGAGTGTGAAGGTATACCCACATTCTGGGAAGAACTGATGTTCTCAGAGGGAACTGTGTCTCATGAGAGAATTGATGGCTCCCAGTGGGTTAGGGCAGTCTAAAATGTCAAGCCCTCAGCATTGTTGCAAGTATCTGTGAACCTGGTCCTTCAAATAATGAAAGTTGATTGTCACTGTGGGCCCTGAGGGAAGGTTGAGAGAGGTTTAGAATAGATGGAATCACGGTAACTGGGAGGGAATGGAAGTGTTCCACAAGATCATGCAATGATGGATATAGGACATGTTAAATTATACCAAAAATATATAAAAATGTATAGACTAAAATGTAAGCCATAACATAAAACTCAAGGTAACTAAAAATTAGAAAATTACATAATCTAAAATATAAATCCTAATGTAAACCAAAATGGAACTGTGTTTGAAAGCTATGTTTCAATATCTGTTCATCATCTGCAGCAAATATAACATGAACATTTAAAAAGATCATTGCTGGGGAAGGGGATAAAGGGTTTGATGTTGTATATATAGGAGTCCCATATTTTGTATATGTGAATTACTGAGATCTAAAGCTTTTGTGAAGACAAAATTAAAAATTGGAAGAAAAGAAAAAGGATGTAGACACTGAGGAGTGAATGAAAGAAATTGCCTTGCCACTGTACATACAGGGCAACACCTATTGCAGTGATAAAAGGCAAAACGTCAAAAACAAAGCTTTATAATATTTTTCACTTTTTAATACCCCAACCTATTTTTACTTTATTTTAGTTTTTCTAAATTAGTTTGTATTCTATTTCTAATCTTTAAACCCATTGCTATATTTCATTTTCCTATTAATTGAATTTGGCAATATATTAGGTTTCATTTTTGAAGAAGTTTTGGACCATAGAGAGGTTCAACTATGGCAGGGGAGGAACACTGGTGTGGGATGTTATTGATGGAGGCACATGGTTGGGATGGAGTTCTCCAGGACTTGTATATAGGGTACATAAAAATGTTTGGATATATGTTGGGTATTTTCATAGTAGTTACAGTTACAAGGACAACTGAGGGAGTGCTGAGTTCCTAGCCAGGGGAGCTCTATCACATTCCCCAACAGAACAGCAACAATCCCCCAAGTGCACAAGTAAAGACCAGCAAGGAAGGATAGTCCAACAGTGAGCTCTTGATATATTTTTTAAAGATTTATTTAGTATTTATTTATTTCTCTACCCTTTCCCCCACCCCTGTTGTCTATTCTCTGTGTCTGTTTGCTGCATGTTCTCTCTTTGTCTGCTTCTGTTGTGGTCAGCAGCTGGGGAATCTGTGTTTCTTTTTGTTGTGTCATCTTGCTGTGTCAGCTCTCCATGTGGGTGGTGCTATTCTTAGGCAAGGTGCACTTTATTTCGTGCTAGGTGGCTTTCCTTATGGGGAGCACTCCTTGTGCATGGGGCTCCCCTAGCGGGGGACACCCCTGTGTGGCATGGCACTCCTTGTGTGCCTTAGTAGTGTGCATGGGCCAGCTGCACATGGGTCAAGGAGGCCTGTGCCTTGAACCATGGACCTCCCATGTGGTAGATGGACGCCCTAAACACTGGGCCAAGTCTGCTTCCCAATGAGCCCTTGATACTGATGACTATGCTTATGAACCTGTGTGCCTGAAATATGAACTAGGGCTAGAGCTGGAGGGTGCCTAAGAGTTTAACTCCTGAGTTTAACTCCAACTTGCTCAAATGTGGCCACTCTCTAAGCCAAACTCAGCACATAAGTGCATTAACTCCCCCCCAGCATGGGACATGACTCCTGGGGATGAGCCTCCCTGGCACAGAGGGATTACTACCAAGCACCAGCTGATGATGTAACTAGAAAAAGACCTTGAATAAAAGAGTCAACTTAGACCAGCAGACTATCTCAGCCTACATGTAATATCAGGTGTTTAAATCTGCTTTTTGAACTTGAATAAAAGGGCAAAATGGAAAGGACAAATGAAGTTTATATGGTTGTGATTCTCCAGAAAAGATTCAGGAGGTCATCAGAGGGGTTGTGCTTATTCATGCCTCAGCAGGATCCCAGAGACAGCCACAGTCAATACAACCCCAGGTACTGGTTCTGCTGGCATTCAGTGCTATGTCTGTTGGCCCTACTTTGGGAGTGATGGAGTTTGACACAAATGTGACCTCTCTACACATTCCTCTTGTCACTTTTACTGAACCTGTGGTTGGCACTAGGGTTGGTGTATACTCAGGAGACTTGACTCTCTTGACTGTCCATGTGCCAGCTGGGCCCTGAGCCTCAGCAGACTTGAAAATCCTACCCTTGGGGTCATTGGACTTACCCAGGGCAGCTAACAGGGAGGTGAAAATGGTCAACCACCATACAGGGAACCAAGAGTGCCTACAACTGCAATCCAGAGAATTGCATCCATCATCCATGTGGAATCTAACCCCTCTCAATACAGAGGTGGGGTGGACATCGCCATCCCACGGTCCACAGGATGGAGGAATAAAATATGGATTAGAGTGAACTTACTGATATTCTACTATGGAAATTTTGTGACTAGTATTGGAAGAAATTGTAGCATCAATGAGGAGAAAGTGGCCATAGTAGTTGCTGAGGGCAGGGAGAGGGAAGAAGAAATGTGATGGGCATTTTCAGGTCTTGGAGTTGTCCTTGTCCTAACTGATACTGCAGGGACAGATGCTAGACATTATATATCCTGCCATAACTCACTGAATGGACTGGGGGAGAGTGTAAACTACAATGTAAACTATTATCCATGTGGTGCAGCAATGCTCCAAAATGTATTCACCAAATCAATGAATGTGCCACAATTATGAAAGAGGTGGTTGATATAGGAGGAATGGGGTGAGGGGCGGTGGGAGATATATGGAAACCTCATATTTTTTGAATGTAGCATTAAAAAAATAGATTATAGGAAAAAATAATGACTTTCTGTAATTAACCATTTGAATATTTCAGTTTAAGCAATGCTTGTATAAACTTCTTCTATAATAACTATTCATAACCATGAAGAACATCCTAACTTGAAAACAAATTCTGCCTTCACAGAACACATTACCTTACTTAATGCTACCACAGTACCTTCTACAACTTGTCATATGCATTCAAGTTTTGTCCTACTTACTTCCATTCTGATTTTATGAAAACTAGCCATGCCATCCATGCCATCCTCAGACAAAACACACTTTTCTTGAACAAACATCAAATTTAAGCCACCACTCCTACAGACATTTTACTTCTTTCTGTATCCATTTAAGTTTCACATCCTATATTTCATTCTGTGAAGAGAAATAAAGTATTTATATCAGTTTAGGCAAGAACTGTCTTTTATTTTTATGAAGAGATTATAATTGCATTACTCAAGATAACAATTTTCATCACTTTAAAGATCTTATTAGCATTCATACTTATTAATATAAGCACGTAGTTTTTGGCCATTTGAATAGAGCTCTTTTAGGAGTTTTCATTTATCAATTTATCTTATCATCCAGATGTATTAGAATATACACTGACACTGAACAGACAAAACCAAAAAGAGTTACGATGCACCTGAAGCAGGCTAGTAAGATAGGAAATCAATAGATGGATCTTGAACCTGGCAAGAAGTCTGCGTGGACATCAGTAACCCCAGATGGCAGCTGGAAGACCCTCCCCAAGTTTCTGCCACTCATAGGAAGACTTCCTCTGGAAGATAGGAGAAGCCCTGGATATTCCCCAAGGACTTTATCTTTGGTCCTCCTGAGAGAGTGATGGGAGAAATAAGCAATCAAAAGATTGAACATAGGTCCAGGGTGCATGGCAATGTTTGGATATACTCATAGTGCAACAATTAAAAATCACAGCAGGGGGGGTACTGGGTTCCTGGCCAGTGGTGCTCTGTCATGGTCCCTAGGAGAGCAGCGACAGTCTCCCAGGTGCAGCGGCGGGGACCGGGAGGGAGTGAGGGTTCAACAGTGAGCCCCTGATGCTAATGACTATGCTTGTGAGCTGATAAGCCTAAAATAAGAACAAGGCCTAGAGCAGCACTGTGCCTGGGAATTTCCTCCTGTCAGCCTTCATGTTACTCAAATGTGGCCAGTCTCGAAGCCAAACTCAGCATGTAAATACAATGCCTCCCCCCCAGCGTGGGACATGACACCCAGGGATGAGCCTCCCTGGCACCGAGGGACCACTGTCAACTACCAACTGATGATGCAACTGGAAAATGACCTTATACGGAAGGTTCAATGCAGATCAGCGGAATATCCCTGTCTACATAAAATAACATGACTTTAAAATGCTGTTTGACCTAATGTAAGGGGGAAATGGAAAGGAGAAATGAGTTTATATGGCTACGAGTCTCTAAAAAAGAGTCTGGAGGCTGTCAGAAGGATTGCCCTTATGCACAACTGAGCAGACTCTGAGAGACAGATAAAGCAGATACAACCCCCAGATATTGGTTCCTTCGAGGGCTAAAGAGACCCATGGGAGTTATGGTCATGGCCGATGGGGTTAACTACCAGGTCAGATGGCCCCTCTTTGGAAATGGTGTTTATGTGTGATGAATCTGGACTCAGATGGGATCTCTCTTCATAAGACTTTCATGCTAATGTGCTGGAGGTGCAGTTAGTGTCGGGGTTTAAGATATATTTAGGGGATTTGAATCTCTGGACTGACAATGTGATAGCCAGGTCCTGAGCCTCAACAGACTCCAGCACCTACAATCTGACTTATTGGGCTCACCACACTCAGCTAAGATGGAGTTGAAGAAGGACAACCACCACACCATGGAGACTAGAGTGATTACAACTGAAAGTGGGAGGATTGCATCCAGCATCCATGTGGAATCTGAGCCTCCTCTTGACATACAGGTGCAATGGACACAACCAATCCAATGTCCACATAGAAAAGTTGGCATTGGATTGAGAAAAGTGGACACGATGGCTGATGGGTATGGAGAAAGGCAGGAAGAGATGAGAGGTGGAGGCGTCTTTGGGACATGGAGCTGGAAGCCCTGGATGGTGCTTCAGGGGCAATCACTGGACATTGTAAATCCTCTCAGGGCCCACTGGATGGAATGGGGGAGAGTATGGGCCATGATGTGGACCATTGACCATGAGGTGCAGAGGTGCCCAAAGATGTACTTGCCAAATGCAATGGATGTGTCATGATAATGGGAAGGAGTGTTGCTGGGGCGGGGGGAGAGGTGGGGTAGGGGTGGTAGGGTTCAATGGGACCTCATATATATATATTTTTAATGTAATATTATTACAAAGTCAATAAAAAAATAAAAATAAAAAATAAAAAAATAAAAAATTAAAAAAAACCAATTTCAGCAGAAAAGATAAAAAAAAAAAGGATTGAACAGCTGGAACTCCTCCCTGGCCATTAGCAAAATGGTGGGCTAATCAACACTTCAAAAAGGCATCTCTTTCATGCAGTTTCTCACCTTTGGACGGGTTCCTGCCCTCTGTGGACCACTCTTGCCATTTTTCCTCTGCAGTGTGACCACACAAGTAAACATGGGGATTTATAAACTATGATGGGAAACTGTAACCTGCAAATCAGCCTGCTTTGTCACTTTTCAACCCCTTCCTCTCTACCTGGGAGCCCTGATCTGTTAGTATCTCTCATACATCATGAAGCATTTTATGACCAGTAATAATACATGACATTCTACTCTTTTTAATAGATACATATGTAGAATTATGTAAGTGCTAAGTGTTGTTACTGAGAATTCTATCATGTCCTAGATTTCGTTGTGTCCTATATGTATTTTTTAAGTTTTACTATTTTATAATAAAATAGTATCAAACTCCATAATTCTCATAGAGTGGGCATGAGTACTCAGTCCCTGGACTCAAAAAGAGCTTCTGGGCCTGATAACTAAATAACTATATATTAGTATTAGTATTAGTATTATAAATAATCATACTAATTGAACACTATTAAGTGTATCTCAGGGAAGCAGATTTGGCTCAACTGATAGAACATCTGCCTACCACAAAGGAGGCCCAGGGTTCAAACTCAGGGCCTCCTGACCAGTGTGGTGAGCTGACCCACGTGCAGAGCTGCTGCATGCAAGGAGTGCTGTGCTACATAGGGGTGTCCCCACATAGGGGAACCCAATGCACAAGGACTGCATCCCCACAAGGAGAACCACCCCATGTGAAAAAAGTGCAACCTGCCCAGGAGTGGTGCCACACACACAGAGAACTGATGCAGCAAGTGATACAACAAAAAGAGACACAGGTGATGCAAACTTGGCCCAATGGATAGGGTGTCTGTCTACCACATGGGAGATCCATGGTTCAAACCCCGGGCCTCCTTGACCCATGTGGAGCTGGCCCATGTGCATTGCTGGTGTGCATAAGGAGTGCCATGCCACAGAGGGGAACCCCACATACAAGGAGTGCACCGTGTAAGGAGAGCTGCCCAGTGCAAAGCAAAGTGCAGGCTGCCCAAGAATGATGCCACACACAGGGAGAGTTGACAGAACAAGATGATACAACAAAAAGAAACACAGATTCCTGATGCCGCCGATAAGGATAGAAGCAGTCACAGAAGAACACACAACAAATGAACAAAGAGAACAGACAACCAGGGGGCGGGGGGGGGGAAGGGGAGAGAAATAAATAAATAAATCTTTAGGAAAAAAAGACACAGAATCCTGGTGGCACTGACAAGAATGCAAATGGACACAGAGCAGACAACGGGGGTGGGGGGGTGGGGAGGAGAGAAATAAATAAAAAATAAAGTCTTTAAAAGAAAAGTATTTCAGAGCACTCTACACATAACAATTTATCATTCAGAATAAAAATTTAGGTATATACTACTCATATTTTAGAGATGAGGTAATTAAGACAGAAGAAAGGTAGCCTTCCCTGGGATAAACACATCATATTTAATAGCACTGGAATTTATCCTGGAGCTCTATAAACATCTGGACCATTTGGCCATAGGGATCATTCTGTTCAATCCTGGGCTCCAGGTGCCTTCAGACTTAAAATCCCTTTGGTGTCCAGAAACAGAGTTAGATGTCTACCACTCTCTGCAAAAGCTACTTATTGTCAAGTCTCCCTAAGTCAGATGTTGAAGGTTTCCAAGCTGTAGCTCTTCATGTTATGACCTACAGAAACTATTTTGACCACAGCTATGGGCCCTTCCAGGTTAAAGTTCCTAGTTTGCAGGAGAGAACACTTTTACCAAGGTACATAGTAATTACTCCCCTGAAACAGGTATCTAGGCTATTTGGGGCATTTTTTTAAAATTCTAGGTAATCCTTATAGGTCTTGCAGGTCATTTCCATTTCCCATGCTTAATAAATACTATTTTAAACTTTGCCATGATCTTCAACTCTGCACAGTCTTGTCTTGACACTCATATTCAGTAGCTTGCCTGACATTTATTACAAAAATGAAATAGATACTTTTGGAAGTAGGTATTTTGGACCATTATATTTGAAAGTCTTTCTCTACTGGCATCACCCCCATAATAGGTGAGGCATTATCTATTATCCCAGCTGTTTTTTTTTTTTTTAAATCTCTTTGTTTTTGTGTCCCATTCCTTCCTGTGGTATCATGAATTTTTATCATTATAAATTATATACTTATACTACTCGCTCTCCTGATTTGTCCTCATGTTCTAAAATTGGCCATTCTGAAATTTCAGGAAAAAAAAACAACAAAGCAAAACATTTTTAACTTTTATTTCCTGCTGCTGATCTCTCATCTTCAATGCAAATTGAAAGCAGAGTCCATTCATCAGCGTTTCTCCTCATCCCACTGAATAGGGTAAGAATAGTTACCCTTTGCAATTAGGGTTTTTATTCCTTTTAATTCCTGGACATCAGTCTTGGTGACAATAACATTTTCATCAATCCAATAATTGCAGAAGGTTTTATCAGTCATCACCTTATTTTATCCTCAGCAGAATTTGATTAATTTTTTAACACTCAGAAACTAGCAAGAAGTTCTTCTCTTAAGGGCTACCTAGGTGAAGCATCTCCATGTCTATCCAGCCTATCCCTGTGCCACTTGGATCTCTATGTGTTCAGGGAGCACTTCCTCAGGATTCCAGTTAGCTTTCCTTTCTGTAGGAATCTTGCAAGAAGAAGCTTATTGACACTCTAAAGCCACCGCTACTGCAGGTAGTCTTGGGGCCACAACTGACTCTCATTGTCTCTCCTTTGTCCATTCTAGATTTCCCTCAAGCCCCATTCAGCACCTCTGTCAGTCTCAGGAGCTTCCCAGGTGCCAGATCATCATGTCTGATGGGTGTGTTCCTGGCCACAATGCCCTTCTCAGGTGGGTTTGCTGCCCTTGTCAGTTTATTAACACAGGCAGGGGAATACTGAGATGTGCTAGGTAAATCATGTGCATGTGAAACACATTCTTCCTTGACTCTGTTAAATGATGGCCCATTTTCTTCCTCCTGATAGATCAGATCAATAATCCTTTCAAGACAGGGGCCCATATGCTTTCCTGTTAGGCCCTTAGCTTGAATAGCAAGAAGTACCCAGCTGGTGACCAGAGCAGAGAGGTCAATGACATTAATATTGGTCCTTTGTCTTTTAAATACATATTAGAGCCAGGTTGTCAACCTTGTCAGGAAATTTGGTATGGCTTTTGAGTGGAATTTATTAATTATTAAGGGATGTAGTGACATTATATTGAGTCATACTATTTATACTATTAGAACTATAAGAATTTCTAAAAATATTGCTTTTTGTATGATTTGAGGAAAACAGGAAATGACATCTTTATCTCATTAGTAGGAAAGGTAAAGGGGAAAGAGAGATGAAAAATAGCCTTTCTCTTCCTTGCTACTACAGGGCATCTGGAGGACAAAGTTTGAGTGTACCTTATTTTATAGCAGACACCTCAAGGGGAAAAATTTGGACACAGTAGATTGTGAGATGAATTTGACTGTATATTATAGAGTCACAGCAGTCACTTCAAGATTATTTTGGAAAATTTTTCTTATAAATGTTTGAGTCAAAGAAAATGAAGCTAATGATAAAACAATGCAAAGAAGAAAATTATATAAACAAGAAGTTTGTACACTGCTTACCTTAGCAATAAATAATATTGCATAATGATTCAAAAATGAATTATTTTAATTAAAATTATGTTATAATTATTTTAGAAGTATTGGGATTGACAGATATGCTCTGAGGGTGCCAGAAAGAAGTGAATCTACTATTTCCCATTCTATTAATTGGGAAATATAAAAATGAATGCATGTAATATAAACTTGGACATGTATACAAGAAGAGTTAAAATATTTTGACACTGTTATATCTGGAAAGTGTGGCTGAGTATGTAGAGAAACAGAATAGACTCCTGTTTGTCATTCCACATATGGCTGTATTCATTATTTTATATGAAGAGGACTTTATTTTCAGCCTATACCAAAAACAAGGAAAAACTGTGGGAAATCAGGGGCCTTAGCACTAAGATTGGGCTGACTGAATTATTACACTTATAGGCAATGGAGTTCCTTAGATAAACTTTCTCGACAGTGTCTTTGTTTGGATGAGAATTGAATGAGGCACTATTCCTCCCAGGGATATCAATACTCTGGGATCTTGATAAAATGCAAATCCTGAATTGGTAGTTTGGGCTGGGGACTTTGAATCTGCCATTCTGCCACTCTCTCAGACATGCTCATGCTGCAGATTCAGTAACCGTACAGTGAGCCCTGACTCCCTGCCCAGAACCTCAGCTCCTTAGAGAAGTGGTTCTCAACCTTGGTGCCTGTTGAAATCACCTGAGGATTTCTCATGCCAAACAAAGGGACAATTAAATTTGTAGCCCAGACATGAGAATTATTTAAAGCTCCCATTTGAATTCTGTATAACAGAGACCATTGAGATCCACTTCCATAGTGTATATGACATGATATGGCTAATATATAGAAAACTCTTGTATTAATATCTTGTAATAATAATCACCAGCACAAAAACTGCATGTAGTTTTCATAAAAAGAAAATGATTGTCATATAAATTAGCCTACACTTACATTTCTCAGAATGTTTTCATAGAGTAATTCTTTGTATAGGTGCATTTCTAAGAGTTTTCCATCTCCAAAAATGAAATAGTGCTAGATTATTTATTCAAAGCATCTGTATTAGTCAACCAAAGTGGTGCTGATACAAAGTACTAGAAATCAGTTGGCTTTTTAAAACATTTTGGGGTAAAAGCATATAGTTAAAAGGCCCTATAGGGCCCACCTGCAGGCACCATAAGAGATACTTTCACACCAAAGATGATCGCCAACCTCTGTGAGGGTTCAGCCTTCCTCTCTCTCAGTTACAGGCTGGCATAGGGCTTGTTTCCAGGCCTTTTCAGCTCCTCTGGTTTCTTCAAAATGTTAGCTGTATGACTCATCTCCCTTCCTGGGGCCACAGGATCAAAGCTGAAAAAGTTCTCTCCTCTGGTATCTACTATATGAGGCTCTCTCTCTCCCTGTGTGTCTTCTTGAGTGAGTGTCCACTTAGAGGAGCCCAGCAAGGGGGCTGGAGACTCAGCCCTGAGACACACCCTACTGATGTGGTTCAATCAAAGCCCTAATCTTCACAGGTAGTTTAATTTAATCAAAACATGCCATTGAATCTAATGCAAGCAAAGGTGATCACACCCAGAGGAGGAGTTAGTTTTAAATCATAATCCTTTTTGGGAATTCATAAATAATATCAAACCACTACACTCTACCCTCTGAATTTCAGAAGACACAATATTGAAAAGTGCATCTTTAATCAGTAACAATGCTAAGTACAAAATCATATCACAATCAGTTATAGAAATACAGGTTGTCTTGGGGGCAAAGTCCCCTCTGGCTGTATACCTGTGAAACTTATGAAACAATTTGTCAGCTTCCAGTATACAAAGGGACAGAAATAGGATAAACATTTCAGTTACCACTAGAAGAATTTGGGAGGAAAACATGCATGACAGGTCCCCAACATATCTGAAACCCTGCAGGGCATACTCCATTAGATTGCAAAGTAAAATAATGGTTTCTTCTCTCCTTGGTGCCTCATGGGGCCACGCTTTCCCACAGGCATGCCCAACAGACATTTTCCTTCTTCCATGCTCATCAAGCATATGGATGGTGACTGAGCTCCAGGCCTCACCCTCCAAGAATGTTGAGGTGATGGCCACACTTTCCCAGTCTCTAGGGTATAGTCTGCACCCCCTTAGTACAGTGAGGTAGTGGAAACATTCTCCCTCATCTCTAGTGTACATGCCCAGCTACCTCAGAACAGTGAGTTGGTGACCTGGCCTTCCCTAATCTATGGGAAACTGTTCAAACCCTCAGAGCAATGGGATGTTGACCTCACTTTCTGCAACCCTTGGGAATTTGCATCACCCTTTCAGTAGTCTAGGGTGGCAAAACTCTCCCTGAACAGCAGGTTGGAACATACACCATCTTCAAATGCTAGGGCAAACTTAAACTCTCTCCATACGTATGGGTGGCATTCCTCTCTCAGCCCAAGGAAATATCTTAATTCCAGACTTCACCTACCATGGTTTCCCCCTAAAGCCATTTCCCCCTTCATCTCTCCTCTTCATGTCCCTTTTAGTTCAGGCTGACAGCGGTTTTGTTTATACAGCTCTCAGAAAACTTTTTGGTTTAGTATGCAGGAAGCAGGGGTCCAAACCATCAGACAGTAATAATTTCCATCTTTCCCTGATAATTGAATGTCCAATCCTGGCTTAAAATTTCCAAATTAATTCATCAAATGTGGCCCTATTGTCTGGAGGCTTGGAATTTCTGGAATTAGTTTCTGGTTCCTTTGTGCTGAAGAATTTTTATCAGCTTATCTCTTTCATCCAGCATTTTGCTATAGGTTGCAGGGAGAAAGCAGGCTGCATTTTCCACATTTAGTTTGGAAATCTCATTGGGTAAGTGTCAATCTCAAAATTTTAAAATTCTGCTTTACAAATAATATTAGGCATCAATCTTGCCAAGTTCTGTGCAACTTTAAAACATGGATTGCCTTTCCTCCAGTTTCCAATAATAGTTTCATTATTTCCTTCTAAGGCCTTATTGGAAATAACTTTAAGCTCTGCATTCCTTCCAACATTCTCTTCAAAGCAATCTAGGCCTTTTCTCAAGCATCTCACTGGTCCTCTAAAAAATACCCCTTAACCATTTAAAAAACCACTCCAGCATCTTTGGTAATTGCATCAGGAAATACCCCACTCTGTTGTTAGCAAATTTTGCATTAGCACTCCTTTGGCTGACAAATAAAGCATTCTTGCATTTTTTCCTCTAATTGATCTCTTCTAATGTGGCTCTTAAATTCCTCAGTCCCAGCCTTTTTAAATTGCTCATATAACTTCATGCACTTGGACAAGGCTAGCTCAGCACTGACCTACAGCATAGACAAAATTTTGACCAAAGGAAATTACTGCTTGCTCATAAATGTTGTGTGACTAAGCTGTAATTTCATAGGATTGTATCAGAAAACCATGAAAATGATGTTATTGATTACCTAAAAGGCATAGCATTAAAATTAAACAGAATATACTTTTTAAATTTCAGAACTGTGAATTTAAAGAGAAAATATTATTTTGGGATCAAGTATCCATACGTAAAATGAAAATACATTGCTTGATTTCACTTTGGAAAAAGTTTTTGTTCCATATGTCAAGATATGCCTGAAAACTTTCATACTTTTAGTTTTAAAAAATATTGAATACTGGCTGTAGGATTTTGAGAAAATTAGAAAGTTCTGGTAATGAATGTTGGTGAGAAAAGCACAGCATTTTGCATGTGATTAATTCCACTCACTTGTGTGCTTTGACATGGTTGAGATTGGAAACTTTGTTGCATACATGCTACCACAATTTATAAGAGTAACTAGAGAGAGTGACAGTTAAATGCAACACATGGGAAGCATATTTGGCTCAATGGATAGAACATCCTCCTACCACATGGGAGGTCCAAAGTTAAAACCCAGGTCTTCCTGACCCATGTGGTGAAGCTGGTCTATGCACAGTGCCAGTGCACACCAGGAGTGCTGTGCCATATGGGGGTGTCCCCTGTGTAGGGGTGCCCCACGCACAAGGAGTGCACCCTGAAAGAGGAGCCACCTGTGCAAAAAAACTGCAGTCTGCTGAGGAGTGGGGCTGCACACACGGAGAGCTGATGCAGCAAGATGACACTACAAAAAGCGACACAGATTCCTGGTGCAGCTGACAAGAATACAAGTGGACACAGGAAAACACACAGAGAATGGACACAGAAAGTAGACAACAGGAGGGGGGAGGGGAGAGAAATTAATTTTAAAATTAATTAATGCAATACATGATCCTGGAATGGATCTAATAATAAAAAATTGCACATTCTATTCATGGAAAATCAATAATGAAACTAATTTACTCTGAAATCGCTAATGTTTTGAAGTTTGTAGGGTTTTACAGTTCTTAGAACATCAGCAAAATTTGACATGAAGAGACATGGACTAGTATTTCCTATGTTTAGTAGTAATATATGCACACTTTTCAAAATGAAAATGTTTTTCTTTGAATATATATTTTCAATACAAATATTTATATAGACTACATTGATGCCCACATCCTTAGAATGTTGGTTGATGACAAGTCCTCTTAGAAATGAAGAGTAGTAGAGATGTTCTTCCTGTGACTACTGTAGAATCCTTGCTTAGGACAAAATCCACAAAACCTCTGGGGAACGATATGAAGACTGATGCAGAGACTTTTAGGAGGAACTAAAGGGTACATTCTGTTTTCCTTAATTGCATCTACATGATTTCTCTAATTTGAGGATAAAGATTGTGATAAAGAAGGCATGACTTGATTAAAAGTATCTTCACTATCATCTGAATTAATCAGGGTGTGTCTTCTAGGTTACAAGACTGGTGACACAATCAACTGCATACAACAAGAGTCCTTCATGAAAATGGTCCTTTTTCTACAGTGAGAAAGGAACTCTTAGTACTGAATTGAGGGTGAAAGCTTCATCAGTGTCTTGTTTTCCTTGCATGTTTGATCTGTTTGGATTCTAGTGAGTAAGGAAGAGAATTTTAACCAGAAGCGACAGTCCTTATTTATTTTGTGAATAATTTTGTTATTCAAACTGTAATTTTGTATTTGACTTCAGGCATTTAGACTAAGGCAGTCTGAGATCAGGTTATGTTACCGTGGACATGCAGTTTTTTTGAATTCATGATTCATTTGTATTTTTTAAAGTGAAATTTACTCAAACTCATTCAGGGAATTGTTTTTTGCAATTGCACCAGTAGAGAATAGACAAAGAAATAAATGTATACTGACAAATTACATGAGTGAACTGAAGGAAATAAACTGTATTTAGACCTGGATCAGCTTAAATGTATACTGACAAATTACATGAGTGAACTGAAGGAAATAAACTGTATTTAGACCTGGATCAGCTTATAACTCCGTGTTCTTTGTTCTCACATCATGGACAAGGCATGTGATTGGAGAAAGATGTAAATATGCTGAAGGGCATGAGAAGTGTTCTGAATAGGTGTCTGTTGAAATGAGTAAGTGTCCAATATATTGGACTATGAACATCAGGTGAGTTAGAGACTAATGTTTGGATAGTAGAATCAGTTCCTGTATGGTAGGAGAACCTGGACAGGGGTCATAATTGTGTGAATAAACTATATGAAAGAGAGGTTTGGGCAATAAGTTGGGAACTTTGATGATCAAAATGAAAGGTGACATTCCTCATTGGAACACTTCAGGAATTTGAACTGTGAGACAGGTGGAAAAAATGGAAATTCTGGCTGTCTTTTTCTAGTCATGTAATTTTAAACATTACTAAAGATTTCTGAACCTCTGTTTGTTTCATTTGTTGAATGGGTAATTTAGACTTACTCAGCAGGGTTACTTTCAGGATGACATAAGCAAATATGAAAATGCTCTAATGATGATTGAGGGCATATACTTCTACTTCTTTCTGATGCAGGGAATTCTAAGGGCTAAAATTGCATGATGGGAGCTATCAATATCTCCAAATGGAACAAACCTTGAATTGATCAACCTCATAATGAAATACATTCTTCAGTATCTTGGGTGATATCGAAGTCCAGTGGGATAAGAAATAGAACTCAGTGTTGGTGAGTGATATTATTAGACACCTGTGTGGAAGAACCAAGATGATTTAGGGCAAGTGTACTCAAGGATAGGTACAAAGTAAAGCAGAAAGTGTGTGAAAGTCCAGGAAACTGGGATGGATGTTTCATAAGCTGGGAATTCTATATGAGAAATTCTAGTTTGGTTTCTTTGACAGTGGAGACCCAACATTTTAAAACTCAGGGAGGAAATTAGAAATCTCTGAACACCATTGGCTAAAGAATATATAAAACTCAATTATTTTCATGTTCTTTTCTGTACAGTGAAGCTAAGTATTTATACCTTCTTTGTTCTCCAGAGTAGCCAAGGCCTTCTTACTTTTGACTTGGGGTGAGGACAGTCCTCCCCCTATTTCTCTTGGAGCACACCTCAATTTCCTATTGATGGGGATGGGGTTACTTCCAAGTTAAGGGTTGGGATTCATGACAGGTGAGACTGGAAATTGGGGGTAAGACCAGATTTTTGTAGCTTCTTTCTCCATTGTCAACTTTGTTTACGTAGGGCTTATTTGGTTGAGTGAAAACCCAGAGGAAGTCAGTTATCAATTGAACTATTTACAATGTAACCACCAGTGAGTAGGATATTCTACTGATATTACCCCTGTGTTGTCAGCAGATGGGTACTAGCATGGATATTCTTAGCTCATTTAGGAGATATTTAAGGATCTGAGCTGCAGTTGACTTTACCTAGGTCTCTGTGACAATGGTGATAGGTTACAGATTCATAAGTAGGCAATTTCATTTCCAACATTACACAGATTTGTTCCAGACTCCATTAAGTCTCTGTATTCACTGGAGAGATGAGAGGTAATTTTTCTCAGCCAGCCCATTTCTTCATTGGAGAAGTAGTGCACACCTTGGTCATTTTAATCCCTGCATTTGGCTTTTGCATGTATTAGCTGAATATAGCTGATAGAGATGAGTAAGATCAGAAGTTTGTAGTCATTAGGATAACTGACATTTCAGCAGGTGAGTTCAAACAGCATATTGCTACAGGTGCTCAGGTGAAGAGCTGTGCATTGTTGAGAAGAGTAAAAGTTAGGGTTAGACAGTGGAAGAGAAATTCATTTCTCCCATTTTCTTATTTCTTAATGTATTGGTATTTATTTAAACATATTGAAAACTTAAAGATCATTAAAATTCTCCTTACCCACTTGTTCCAAAATGCCCAAATTCCACTTTTGTAGATAATCGTTCTTCAAACGTTATTGATTAAAGTAATTATAAGAAGTAGTTCCCATGTACAAGGTCCTGGGTTCAAGCCCCAGTGCCTCCAAAAAAAAAAAAAAATAATAATTTGGGAAACGGACTTGGCCCAGTGGTTAGGGCATCCATCTACCACATGGGAGGTCTGCGGTTCAAACCCCAGGCCTCCTTGACCCATGTGGAGGTGGCCCATGTGCAGGCTGATGTGTGCAAGGACTGCCGTGCCATGCAGGGGTGTCCCCCGCATAGGGGAGCCCCACGTGCAAGGAGTGCGCCTGTAAGGAGAGCTGCCCAGGACAAAAGAAAGTGCAGCCTGCCCAGGAATGGCACCTCCCACACTTCCCATGCTGCTGACAACAACAGAAGCAGACAAAGAAACAAGACACAGCAAATAGACACAGAGAACAGACAACTGGGGGAGGGGGGGAATTAAATAAAATAAATAAACCTTTTTAAAAAAAGAAATATTGTCTTGTATTTATTTTTCTTTAATTTTTTTTTATTTTTTAGAGATTTATTTTATTTATTTTTATCCCCTTCTCACCCATTCTCTGCTCCCGTGTCCATTCACTGTGTGTTCTTCCGCATCTGCTTGCATTGCAACCTGGGAAACTGCATCTCTTTTTTGTTGCTTCTTCTTGCTGTATAAGCTCTCCATGTGTGCAGTGCCACTTCTGGGTGGGCTGTACTTTTTTTCATGTGGGACGGTTCTCCTTGTGGGTGCACACCTTGCATGTGGGGCACCTCTACGTGGGTGCTCCCCTGCATGGCACCACACTCATTGGATGTAGCAGCACCATGCATGGCCAGCTCCACACGGGTCAGGAGGCCCTGGGGATCAAACCCAGGACCCTTCATATGGTAGACAGACAATGTGTCAGTTGAGCCATGTCCGCTTCCCTTGTCTTTTATTTTGGCATGCATTTAGGAGTACTCTAGTATTTAGAGTAAAATTTATGGCCCTTTGGAAATTGTTGAAGAACTTGAGAGACCATAGTGGATCAAGATATTTCCTGTACTATTGACCATACGAAGAGAGTAAAGATATGAGAGAGACAATGAACAGGAGTATTTGGAGGTCCCAAAGAGAGTGCTGGTCAGAAGGTCTTATTCCCCTGGCTTGGTAATTTGTTGTTCGGTAAATCATCTCAGGAGTCCATGATGTGTGCTGCTGAACTGTCTGTATGGTGAACACCTCGGTTATGCAGAGTTGAGTGAGTCAGCGTCTGTTGATCCAGAGTTTTGTATGATACCTGTTTAGTTCAGCAGAATTTTGGACTTTGCTGTAAGGTTCTCTGCCATTATAATGAATAATAGATCTCTGACTTATGTTTAGATTGGAAGCCCTTTACACATTAGCTCATTGGATCTTATTTTTTTTAAGATTTATTTTTTATTTATTTCTCCCCCCCCCCACACACACACACAGTTGTCTGCTCTCTCTGTCCATTCGCTTCTTTTGTGACCATTTCTATCCTTAGCAGCAGCACCGGGAATCTGTTTCTTTCTGTTGCGTCATCTTGTTGTGTCAGCTCTCCATGTGTGCAGCACCATTCTTGGGCAGGCTGCACTTTCTTTTGTCCTGGTCGTCTCTCCTTACAGGGTGCACTCCTTGTGCGTGGGGCTCCCCTATGCGGGGGATACCCCTGCATGGAACGGCACTCCTTGTGCATCAGCACTGTGCAAGGGCCAGCTCCACATAGGTCAAGGAGGCCCAAGATTTGAACCTCGGACCTCACATGTGGTAGGCAGACTCCCTATCCATTGGGCCAAGTCCACTGCCCTCATTGGATCTTTCAAAACTTGTTTTGGGTTGTGAAACGATTACATAGATGAGTGGGACTTGGTCACCTGAGGGAATACTCTAATCATGGTTGTGATAGAAAATTGGTGAATCACGGATATTGCTTACTTTATGATGAGTCTGTGGATTTACTTGAAATTGGTGGAAAAGGTGTTGTAGTTATGAATGCTGAGGTGGAAATTATATAGCACCACCTGGAAGTTATAATGACCAATTTATTAGAAAATTTACAGTTTATATCATGCCACATGTTTTGTGATTTTTTTTTTTTAATTTTTAAAAAGACTCTTATATTACATAAATGTTATATAAAAATGTAGGGGATTTCTAAATGCCCTGCGTACTACCTGTTCCAAACTTTCCCACATTAACAACATCCTCAATTAGTGTGGTACATTTGTTACAATTGATGAACACATATTGGAGCATTGCCACTGAGTATGGATTATAGTTTAAGCTCCCTCCCACACATTTTTGTAATTTATCACAAGATAGGTAATGACCTGTATCCTTCAGTGCAGTATCATTTAGGATGATTCCAACGTCTAGAAAATGCCTCCATATTACAACTATTTTTTAAAAATAGATTACATAAATGTTACATAAATGTGATATTCTTTACAATGGAGTTTTAATTCAATGTGTCTGTGTGTCTCTGGGTGTGAAAAGCAGGTGACCATTCAGCAATGAGAATGATCTGACTTGAAACTCAAAGTCAGTATGAGATTTCTGAAAAGTCACCACTTTCTCATTGTGTCCTCTGAAACACCCTACTCTGCCCTCTCTGAATCCTTATGTCCATGATGTTTTCAGGAGTTAGTGAACTTGAAAGATGTAATTATAGACTTCACTGAGGAAGATTGGGCCTTGCTGGACACATCCCAGAGAAAGCTGTTCAGAGATATGACGCTGGAGAATATCAGTCATCTGATCTCAATGGGTGAGTCTGTAAAATGTACCTATCTATATCAATTTCTCTTATTTTTTCAAGAAGTGTCTAGAACTGCTTGTCCATATTGTTTTGTATATTATTTTATATTTTAATTTTAAACTTTATATACAAATGTTTCACTATTTTATAACATGCACAAATACCTAAAAGAAATTTGTTTCTTATTACACCTAGTCTTCCCGCAACTAGATTGTAATCATCTTCAACACTAATAATATGTTTTTCTTCTACTCAATGTCCAATGCTCAGAGCAGGGCTGGGAATTCAATGATTATTTTCTTAATGAATATGTGTGTTAAATATGTATCTTCATATTCTACCCAATGGACCTAGTGTGGATTCAGATTATATTAATAAAATAACATGCATTTCCTTTTACACATTATTCTAGGGTTCTAGGGAGTTTATGTTACAGTGTTCTTTTTTTTTTTTTGAAAATTGTTTTTAAGTTTTTAAATTTATTTTTTAAAAATATTATATTCCAAAAATATGAGGTCCCATTCAACCCCACTGCCCCCACCCCATCACTCCCCCTACAGCAACACTCTCTCCCTTCATCATGACACATCCATTGCATTTGGTAAGTATATCTCTGGGAATTGCTGCCCCTCATGGTCAGTGGTCCACATCATAGCCCATACTCTCCCACATTCCATCCAGTGGGCCCTGGGAGGATCTACAATGTCCAGTAATTGTCCCTGAAGCCCAGGACACCCAGGACAACTCCAAGTCCCGAAAACACCTCCACATCTCATTTCTTCCTCTCATTTCCCACACCCAGCAGCCACCATGGCCACTTTTCTCACACCAATGCCAAATTTTCTCTGTGGATCTTGGATTGGTTGTGTCCATTGCACATCTATGTCATGAAGAGGCTTAGATTCCACATGGATGCTGGATGCAGTCCTCCTGCTTTCAGTTGTAGACACTCTAGGCTCCATGGTGTGGTGGTTGACATTCTTCAACTCCATGTTAGCTGAGTGGGGTACGTCCAATAAATCAGATTGTAGGAATTGAGTCTGTTGAGGCTCAGGGCCTGGCTATCATATTGTCAGTCCAGAGATTCAAATCCCCTAGATATATCTTAAACCCCAGCACCAACTACAATTCCAGTAAAGTAGCATGAAAGTCTTCTGAAAAGAGATCCCATCTGTGTCCAGCTCCATCACGCAGAAACACCAGCTCCAAAGAAGGGCCAACTGACAAGGCAGTGAACCTCATCTGCCATGACCATAGAACTTGTGGGTCTCTTTAGCCCTCAAAAGAACCACTACAAGGGGTTGTATCTACTTTATCTGTCTCTGAGACTTTGCTCAGGTGTGCATAAGGGTAATCCTTCTGACAGCCTCCAGAATCTTTTTTAGAGACTCATAGCCATATAAACTCATTTCTCCTTTCCATTTCCCCCTTACATTAGGTCAAAAAGCATTTTAAACTCCTGTTATATGTAGACAGGGATATTCTGCTGGTCCATGTTGAACCATTAATTCAAGGTCATTTTCTAGTTGCATCATCAGCTGGTACTTGGTAGTGATCCCTCAGTGCCAGGGAGGCTCATCCCCAGGTGTCATGTCCCACACTGGGGGAAATGCATTGCATTTACATGCTGAGTTTGGCTTCGAGACTGGCCACATTTGAGTAACATGAAGGCTGTCAGGAGTAAACTCCTAGGCACAGTGCTTCTCTAGGCCTTGTTCTTATTTCAGGCATATAGACTCACAAGCATAGTCATTAGTATCAGGGGCTCACTGTTGGACCCTCATTCCTTCCTGGTCCTTACCATTGCACCTGGGGGACTGCCATTGCTCCCCTAGGGACCACGACAGAGCACCCCCAGCCAGGAACCCAGTACTCCCTCAGCTGTTGTTTTTAAATGTTGCCAATTAAATATTACCATGCACCCTGGACATATGCCCTGTCAACCATATATCACCTGTTAATAATATCCTATACCAGTATTCCTCCACTGCCATTGTTGAACCACTCTGTGATCTAAAACTTCCTGAAAAGTGAAGCCCAATATAATGTCAGGTTCCCTTACTAGTAAAATGGAATATAGCAATGGGTTTAAAGGTTAGATATAGAATACGTATTGATTTGGAAAAATTCTACATCCTATCTTTTTCTTTTCTTTTTTCCTAATTATTGAGCTTCTCTTCACAAGAGAACCAGATCACAGTAATTCATATATACAATATACAGTACTCCCACACATCCACCATAAAACCTTTTCCTTTCCACAGCGATATTCTTATAATTTATTCATATCATATTTACTTAAACTGATGTACAGATTCTGAGACAATGGCTTTGAAAAAGGTGACATCTGTGCTTACATTGTGGTCCATACTTTAAGATATACAGTTTCCTAAATTTTTAGTTATCCTATGTTTTACATTATGGTTTACATTATTATTCTGTCATACCCTATATGTTTTTGGTGTAATATTACATGTTTTATATCCATCCTTGTGTACTCTCACGAAACTCCTCTCTTACCCCCACATTTACCTTCGTTCCATCCATTCAACATCCATTTTCCCCTCCCCTTGGGGCCCACAGTGACAGCCAATCTCCATTTCCCGAGGAGCCACGTCCAGAGATACTTGCAACACTGTTCAGGGCCTGACTTGCTCAACTACCCTAATGCCCTGGGTGCCATCCTTTCTCTTGAGAGATACAGTTCCCTCTTTTTTTTATGGCATTAGTCCTCCCCAGGATGTGGGTCCACCCCCACTTTCATTACTTGGGTCTCTATCCAATGGTACAACCCACCCTGGCAAAATGAGCATTCAGACATTCCGCAGGAGTCCCTCCCATGTCAGACCATCCCTTCTGAGCATCCTAAACAGGTAACCTGCTTAATTATATTTTGATAAGGTTTTCAGCATTTTACTCTCAACCAAAACCTGATATTCTCCTATGTTCGTATGTTGCCCCTCCCTCCCCCAATTTTTGGGCACTATTACCCATCCACCCATCCCCAGCCCCCTCAAACCCACAAAGCCCCACCCAAATGCAACCCCTTGCCCCCATTTTATCTCTTCTTTGTGCTCATACTTACTGCCAGCTCATAATAGATTCCACCCCTGCCAGACTTTGGCTCACATCCTTCCTCCACCCCCCGATTTCATGTAAGCCTATCTTCCAGTCTCTAGCTCTCTGAGGCAGCTTGCTTATTTCATATCATTGAGGTCATGTAGTATTTGTCTGTTAAAGCCTGGGTTGCTTCACTCAGCATAAGGTTCTCAAGATCCATCCATGTTATCACGTGTGTTTGTAGTGTATTTGTTCTTAAAGCTGAGTAGTATTCCATTGTATGTATATACCACATTTTATTGATCCATTCATCTGTTGATGGGCATTTGGGTTGATTCCAACTGTTGGCGATAGTGAACAATGCTGCTATGAACATTGGTGTGCATATATCAGTTTGTGTACTTGTTTTCAGTTCACCTGGGTATATACCAAGCAGTGGTATTGCTGGGTCATATGGCAAATCTATGTTTAATTTTTTGAGAAACCACCAAACTGTCCTCCAGAATGGTTGGAACCTTCTGCATTCCCAACAGCAGTGGATGAGTGTTCCCATTTCTTTACATCCTCTCCAGCATTTGTATTCTTCTGTTTTTTTTTCATAGCTACCAATCTTATGGGAGTAAGATGGTATCTCATTGTAGTTTTGATTTGCATTTCCCTGATAGCTAGAGAATTGGAGCATTTTTTAATGTGCTTTTTAGCCATTTGTATTTCTTCTTTGGAGAAGTGTCTGTTTAAATCTTTTTCCCAGTTTTTAAATGTTTTGTTTATCTTTTTGTTTTCAAGATATATGAATTCTTTATATATGCAAGTTATAAGTCTCTTATCAGGTATATGGTTGTCAAATATTTTCTCCCATTGTGTGGGTTCCCTTTTTACTTTCTTGACAAACTCCTTTGAAGTGCAGAAGGCTTTAATTTTGAGGAAGTCCCATTTATCTATTTGTTCTTTTGCTGCTCGTGCTTTTGGTGTGATATTCATGAAGCCATTTCCTATTACAAGGTCTTGTCGATGTTTCCCTACAATGCTTTCCAAGGTCTTTATGGTCTTGGCTCTTACATGTAGGTCTTTGATCCACCTTGAGTTGATCTTTGTATAAGGTGTAAGATGGTAATCCTCTTTCATTCTTCTACATTTGGATATCCAGTTCTCCAGGCACCATTTGTTGAATAGGCCATTCTCTCCCAGTTGAGAGGGTTTGGTGGCTTTATTGAATATTATATGGCTATATATATGAGGTTGTATATCAGAACTTTCAATTCAATTCCATTGGTCTGTGTGTCTCTCCTTATGCCAATACCATGCTGTTTTCACTATTGTACCATTGTAGTATGTTTTGAAGTCAGGTAGTGTGATTCCTCCAATTTCGTTTTTCTTTTTCAATATGTCTTTGGCTATTCGGGGCCTCTTTCCTTTCCAAATAAATTTCATAGTTAATTTTTCTAGGTCCCTAAAGAAGTCTGTGTTGATTTTTATTGGGATTGCATTGAATGTGTAGATCAGTTTTGGTAGGATAGACATCTTAATAATATTTAGTCTTCCTATCCATGAACAAGGAATATTCTTCCATTTATTTAGGTCTTCTTTGATTTCCTTGAAGTCTTGTGTAGTTCTCTGTGTATAAGTTTTTTACATCTTTAGTTAAATTTATTCCTAAATATTTGATTTTTTAATTTACTATTGTGAATGGTATTTGTTTCTTGATTTCCTCCTGATCTTGCTCATTATTGGTGTACAGAAATGCTACTGATTTTTTGTGTATTGATCTTATAATCTGCAACTTTACTAAACTCATTTATGAGTTCTAGAAGCTTTGTTGTAGACCTCTCAGGGTTTTCTATGTATAGGATCATGTCATCTGCAAATAATGAAATTTTGACTTCTTCCTTTCCAATTTGAATGCATTTTATATCTGGTTCTTGTCTCAGTGTTCGAGCAAGTACTTCTAAGACAATGTTAAATAGAAGGGAAAACAATGGGCATCCTTGTTTTGTTCCTGACTTTAGAGGGAAGGATTTTAGGATTTCTCCATTGTAAACAATGTTGGCTGTAGGTTTTTCATATATACTTTTTATCATGTTCAAAAAATTTCCTTGTATTCCAATCTTTTTGAGTGTTTTTATCAAGAAAGGGTGTTGTATCTTGTCAAATGCTTTTTCTGCATCTCTAGATATAATCATTTGCTTTTTTCCCTTCAATCTGTTTATATGGTGAATTGCATTGATTGATTTTCTTATGTTGAACCATCCTTGCACACCTGGAATGAATCCTACTTGGTCATGGAGTATAATTCATTTAATGTGTTGCTGAATATGATTAGCAAGTATTTAGTTAAGTATTTTTGCGTCTAGGTTCATTAGAGAAACTGGTCTGTAATTTTCCTTTCTTGTGTCTTTGTTTGGCTTTGGTACTAGGGTAATGTTGGCATCATAGAAGGGGTTAGGCAATGTTGCTTCTGTTTCGATTTTCTGGAATAGTTTCAGCAGGATTGGTGTTAGTTCTTTCTGAAATGTTTTGTAGAATTCACCTGTGAAACTGTCTGGCCCTGGGCTCTTCTTAATTGGGAGGTTTTTAATGATGGATTCTATCTTTTTACTTGTGAATGGTTTGTTGAGATCATTAATTTCTTCTTTCATCAATATGGGCTGCTTATGTGTTTCTAGGAATTTGTCCATTTCCTCTGAATTGTCATTTTTGTTGGAATATAGTTTTTCAAAGTATGCTCTTATGATAGTCTTTATTTCTGTGGGGTCAGTGGTGCTATCTCCTTTCTCATTTCTTATTTTATGTATTTGTATCTTCTCTCTTTTTTTCTTTTTAATCTCACTAAAGGTTTGTCAATTTTGTTGATCTCAAAATCCAGCTCTTGATCTTGTTCATCTTTTGAAGTGCTTTCTTATTTTCTATTTCAGTTAGTTCTGCTCTTATCTTTGTTATTTCCTTCCTTCTTCCTGTTGGATTACTTTGTTGTTTTTTTCCTAATTCCTCCAAAAGTGCAGTTAGTTCTTCAATTTTTACTCTTTCTTCTTTTTCGATATATGAATTTATGGCTATAAATTTCTCTCTCAGTACTGCTTTTGCTTCACCCCATAAATTTTGGTATGTTGTGTTATCATTATCATTTGTTTCAAGGTAGTCATGATTTCTTTTGAGATTTCCTCTTTGACCCACTGTTTTTCTAAGAGTGTGCTGTTTAATTTCCAAATCATGTTGTGAAATCTGGGCCTCTGACCAATGCAAATTTCCAGCTTCACTCCACTGTGGTCAGAGATATTATTTTGTATGATTTTGATCTTTCTGAATTCATTAAGCCTTTCTTTGTGGCTTAGCATATGGTCTATCTTGGAGAATGATCCATGTGAGCTTGAGAAAAATGTATATCCTGCTGTGTTTGGGTGTAATGATCTATATATTTCTATTAGATCCAGCTCCTCTAATATACTGTTCAAATTTTTTGTTTCTTTTGTGATTCTCTTTTGAGATGTTCTGTCAAGATTTGACTGTGGTGTATTAACATCCCCCACTATAATTGTAGATGCATCTATTCTTTCACTTAGTTTTTCCAGCATTTGCCTCATGTATTTAGAGGCGCCCTTGTTAGGAGCATAAATATTTATGATTGTTCGATCTTCTTGACAGATTGTCCCTTTCACTAAAATGTAGTATCCTTCTTTGTCTCTCACAATTGTTTTGCATTTAAAGTCTATTTTGTCTGATATTAATATAGCTACTCCTGCCTTGTTTTTTGGTTATTGCTTTCTTGTATGATTGTTTTCCAACCATTCACTTCCAACCTCCATGAGTCTCTGGATCTAAGATGTGTCTCTTGTAGACAGCATATAGATGGGTCATATTTCCTTATCCAATGTCCCAGTCTGAATCTTTTGATAGGTGAGTTTAATCTGTTGACATTCAGTGTTATTACTTTCAAGGAATTATTTGTGTTAGCCATATTTTGATTGGATTTGTTTGTCATATTTTGTTTGCTATCTTTATTTCCTTTCTCTTTTTGTCATTTTTGTAGTTCTTACACTCTCCTCCATCTCTGCCTCTCCTGTTTTTTCCTTTCTTCCTGCAGAACTCCCTTTAGAATTTCTTGAAGGGGAGGTTTCTTATTGGCATACTCTTTCAGTTTCTGTTTATCCGTGAATATTTTGAACTCTTCATCATTTTTGAATGCTAGTGTAGCTGGATAGAGTATTCTTGGTTGGAAATTTTTTTTCCTTTAGTACCTTGACTATATCATACCACTGCCTTCTTGTCTCCATGGTTTCAGATGAGAAATCAGCACTTAATCTTATGGAGCTTCCCTTGTATGTGATGGTTTTCTTTTCTCTTGCTGCTTTTAGAATTTTCTCTTTGTCTTGAGCATTGGATAATTTGACAAGTATGTGTCTTGGGGTGGGCCTGTTCAGGTTTATGATGATTGGGGTGCGCTGTGCTTCTTGGATATGTACATCTGTCTCTTTCAGTAGATTTGCAAAGTTTTCAGCCATTATTCTGACCCCTTTCCCTTCTCTTCTCCTTCTGGAATGCCTATAATACATATATTTGAGTGTTTTGCATTATCTTTCAGGTCCCTATATCCTACCTGGATTTTTTCTATCTTTTTATTGACCAATTCTACTATCTGTTTGATTTCCGATGTACTGTCTTCCACATCACTAATTCTCTGCTCTGCCTCTTCTAGTCTGCTTATATTTGCTGCAAGTGTATTTTTGATTTCTTGAACTGTGGTGTTCATTCCCATTATATCTGTTATCTTTTTGCGTATGTCTGCAATTTCCCCCGAAAGTGTTGTCTTCATGTTGTTAACCTCTTCATTTACTTCATTAAATTTGTTGGTGATAAATGTTCTGAGATCTTTCATTACTTGTGTGAAGCTCTGTTCCTCTTCCTGATTTTTAGTTTGTCATTGTATTCAGCCATGATTTCTTGATTACTGGTTTGGTTTGTAGGTTTTTGTTGCTGTCTGGTCATCATCTTATCTTGACTGGTTTAATCAGTTCCTTAGCTTCTTTGTCTAGTCTTGGGGATTAATTAGCTGTTATTTTTGTGTAAGTGTTATATCTTCTCTTTGTCACTTTGTTCTTCTTATTCTAATTTCTTATTGCTGGTTGAGTTCACTTTAAAGGAAAGTATCAGGACCAGGGAAAGGCAATTGTGTAAGCAAGGAAAAAGTGTAAAGTAGTATTGGTGATAAATGTTAACAGAGCAACAATATGAGATCTGGGAGGATGGATATTAGATTCATGTAAGTTGTGTAGACTTATAGCAGTAGGTATAGTACCTATAATGAGGTAGTCGACTGAATATGGGAGAAATATAGTATGAATTAAAAAGCTAGTATTTTCATGAGTGAGGGAAAGAGAAAAGAAAGGTAATAGTTTAAGAGTGGATAACAGACAGAAAACAAAACAAAAGTATTAGAAATTAAGAGTTAGACACTTTGTGGATCAAAGAAAGGGAGGTGGAATATAGGAGAGACAGTAGATGATGGAGGATATCAAGATGTAGGGGAAAGGGGATAGTGTAGGTATCCAAAATCAATTCACACAGAAATGAGGCAGTGGAGGATGAGGAAACCCAGCAAATGTGAGGTGTTCCCTGAAGCACCTTCCCAACAAATCGATGTCCAGATACCTCCTGCCCTGCAAAAATCCTGAAGCAGCCTGGTCCCAGAGAACCTCCAATGCTGCCCAGCTGCTTCTTTGCAGGAGAGACTGTCAGGTAAGCTCACCTACAGTGTTCTTTTTGAAAATAATAATGAATGATTGTAGAAACCTAGAATTTGTCCTTGCTTCAAAATATAAAGAGTTCTCCAGGGTGTCTTTGAACTTGGGCATCAATAACCAAATCTCCTCACTGTATTTGGATAGTAGGCTAAGATTACCAGTTAATCCTTTAATGGTAAAAATTGTCAATGTTCTCTATTGCAGGTACTTTTCCCTTGACTGACCTTCAATGTTTACCTTATTTTTCTTTGGTCACTAAAGTGGTTTAAAGGTGTTCATACCACCAAAAACATGTTCTTAAATTGATTGCATTCCTCCTAATATGAACTTTGTAAATGGGACCTTCTGATGAGGTTATTTCAGTTAAGGTGTGTCCCAACTCTATCAAGATGAGTATTAATCCTGAGTTCTTTTTAAGAGAATGACATTCAGGCAGAGAGAAAGCTGAGGGAAGTAAAGGCTGAAATCAACAAAACCCAGAGGAGAAGAAATAGACCAAGAGATACCATGTGCCTTGCCAAATGACCACCTCAGGATGAGTTGTTGCCAGCAGCCAATTTGAGAATGCCACGATCTTGGGGGAAAAGTCTTGCCTTGATGATGCCTGGATTTGGCCATCTTCCCACTGTCAGAACCATAATGTGATACATTTCTGTTTTGTCAGCCAACCGATCTCAGGTTATTTGCTTAAGCAGCCTAGGAATCTAAAACAAAATTTTGAACCACAAGTGTGAGATGCTACTCTTGCAAATACCAAAAATGTGGAAAGAGCTTTTGTATTAGTTAATGGGTAGAGGCTGGAAGAAGTGCAAGTGCTTTTTTAGAAAAGGCCTAGATTGCTTTGAAGAGCTCATTGGTAGAAGTATGGATGTTAAAGATACCTCCAATGAAGACTTAGAAGGAAATAATGAATGTATTATTGGAAGCTTTAGGAAATGAGATATTCATTTTAAAGTGGCAGAGGAGTTGGTACAATTGAGTTTTGAATTCAGCTGGAAGGCAGACCTTTAGAGTGATGAAGTTTTACATTTTGATGAGGCTATTTCCAAACTAAATGTGAAAAAAGTAGCCTAGTTTGTTCTTGTTGCTTATAGGAAAATGTCAGTGGAATGGGATACAGTTTGGAAAATTCCAAGCTTCTGGGACTTGAGTCCTCAGAGAAGAGTGCTCCGTGTGAGGGTTTAACTGAACATGGAATACATCAATTTCTGTGTAAGTCAGTATTAGATGAGCAGTCATCTAGGAAGAACTGTGGGAAATTTCCTCTAAGATGGTTTGGATCTCTGCCTACCATAAACAAAACGGACAGGTTTTTTGTGAGATGTGTATGAATGGAACCACTGTGAGCTGATATTAAAATGGACAGAAAAGGTACCTGTTGAAGGAAAAATAACTTCAAGATCAGAGCCATGAAAGCTACAGTCTGGACTGTAGACATGTTATCAGAGCAAGAGAGGAGGCCCACCCATTTATGTGGAAAGGGTGAGTCTGCCCCATGCTCAGAGTTGGCCAGCTCTCTGCCCTATTGTTCATGAAGACTGCTACCACCCTAATGTTCTGGATGGCTGGAACCTGTGCTCGTGGAATTGTGGAGTTTGGCCACTACTCCACTGTTCTGAGAGGGTTGTGGCTTTTCCCTAGGAATTCAGAGTCTGGCCACCATGCCAGTGTTAACAGAGACTGGGGCCTTCATGCCATGGTTTGGAGAGAACATGGCTGCTGCACAAGCACTTTGAAGGAGTGAGGCTGCATCTTCAACAGTCCTGGAGATTAAAATATTGTCCAGAGCCAAGCCTCACACTTTGAAATCTAATGAAACATGCCTTGCAGGATTTCAAAATTCTTTAGGACCTGGGACTCCTGTTTTTGTTAAATTTCTCCCTATTGGAGTGTAAATATTTGTCTCCAGCTTTTCCCTCCATTGTATGTTGGAAGAAGATAACTTGTTCTGTAGATTGCACATGTCCACAGATGGGAATTGTGCCCCAGGATAGACCACACCCATCATCAAATTTGATTGTACTTTGTACTTCACATGGTTTCTGAAATGACTTGAGCCTCTTGGGATATTGTGATGGGGTGACAGTGTTTTGCATCTAGAAAGAACCTGTTATTTTTAGGGTTAGAGGGTGATGTGTGGTGGTTTGATGTATTATGTACTCCATACAAACGTACTTAAATAGCATCAATTCTTGTAAGCTTATACCCATTGTTAGTAGGGCCTTTGATGAGATTACTTCAGTTATAGTGTTTCACCTCATTCATAAAGGGACTGAATCCTAATGCAAGAGTCCTTTAAAGAGAATAAAATTCAGATAGACAAAAAGCCATTAGAAGTAATCTGAAATCAGTTGCACCAGAAGAGAATAAAGTGATCAGGAGATATTTCCATGTGCCTTGCCATGTGGCAAGGACCAAGGGTCACCAGCAGCCATTCCAAGAATCTCACAGTTTTGGGGATTGCCCATCGAGCATTGCCTCGATGGTGCTTTGATTTCAACATTTTCCTGGCCTGAAAACCATCTAAAATTGCTTTTGTTTAACCCAAGCCATTCATGGTATTTGCTTTAGAGTTGTAGGAAATTAAAACAGTACCTTCCCTGGATTTGTTGGTAATGCACTGTTAATGGCACAGAACTCAAAATGTCAGGTATTTTTTACCACCACCAGGACACCACATCTGTAAATCAGATGTACTTTCCCAGCAGAGGAACTGTGGAGAGAAGAAAATGGATTTCTCCAAAGTGAGAATTCAGATAAGCCAGGGAAGCTGTGCTTCATGCTAATGAGGAATCTGTTAACTGGTAAGTAGGTTACTGAAAATATCCACTGTAGATATCCTTAAGTGAGTTAGATTTTCTGAAATGCAGTTGTCAATATAGGTAAAATTTTCCTTGGATGTTGTCATGATTCCATTTACTTATCAATCTCTACTGAACTGTAATAGTCCATTGTACATAATGGATATGTTTATACTGTAAAGACTTAACAGTCACTTAATGGGCTTTTTTCTTGTCTTCCTCTTGGGTGGTTATTCTTTTTACCTCCCCAACATACAAGTTTTTAAATAATTTTTCTTATATTTCAATTTTGAAAATATTTTCTAATTGTCAATGTGCTATAAAGGTTTCTCCTGTGTAGAATAATTGCTTAATTTGATATTATTTCTCATATAAGTGTCATATTTGAAACAAATGTAGAATAATGTGGGACTTCAACACTTTAATTTCCCTAATCCTAGTCTACCCACATTTTTTTTTTACTGTTGTTTTTTCCCAATTCTTTCAGGTAGAGAAAGTTGTCTTAAAAAACTAATGCTCTCCATGTAGTGTACCTGCAGGAAAGACACATCTACCGTCATGTCATTGGTAAGCTTCACAGGTGTGAACCCTTGTCTTCCAAATAGATACTTGGGAGTAGAATGAATTAGGAATTCAGTACAGCCACTTAACTGTAGGTACATTGATCATAAGTGTTAATCCAGAATAAGTGGGTGATAGTTTGCAGTTAGGGAAAAATTAACTCAAACACAAATGTATAACCTGATTTTTTATATAAATATAATTGCACAAACACACCACTTATGATTAATCTTTGAAACATTATAAAGTCTTCCAAAGTTGATTAGATAGTTCTGTAGTTGGGATGCAAAAGTAGAGAAGATCTCTGTGCATGCAGGAGAATAACTTGGCATTCCAACTAACATAAGGAAGATGTTATTTGGAGACTGTCACTGAATGATGATCTAGGTTTCACATGTATATGAATGGATTTTTGTAAAATCTGTGGTCTCTTAACTACTTTCCTGAAGCAGAAATCTCATACTCAAAAGAATGGCAGTACATGTAGTGCATTGCCAGACGATTTTAATCACAAATCCAGAGTCACTAAACATGTCTTTTACTGAAAAGGTCAAGAAACTATACTTCAGCAATCTATTTGGAAAATGTCTCAGTGACAAGTCATCTTTTAATCAACAAAGGAAAAATCACCAAAGAAGAAAATCATATGAATGTCATCTATGTGGGAAAGCCTTCTGTAGATGTTTTGGCCTGAGGCAGCATGACAGGGCTCACACTAGAGAGAAACCCTATAAATGCCATGTATGTGGGAAATCATATGCTTACTTGTCTGGTCTGAGACAACATGAGAGGACTCGCACTGGAGAGAAACTGTATGAATGTCATCTATGTGGAAAAGCCTTCACCATCTCTTCTGTGCAGAGAAAACATAAGAGGACTCATACTCATGAGAAACCCTATGAATGTCATATATGTGGAAAAACCTTCACCTCTTCTTATGTCCTCAGAAGACATTAGAGGGCTAACACTAGAGAAAAAACACGTGAGTGTCTCTTATGTGGGAAAGCCTTCTGTTATTGTTCTGACCTAAAAGAACATGAGAGAACTTATGCTAAAGAGAACCTCAGTGAATGGCATGTATGTGGGAAAGCCTTCACCTCTTTTTCTACCCAGAGAAGACATGAGAGGACTCACACTGAAGAGAAACCCTATGAATGTTGTCTGTGTGGAAAAGCTTTTTATTCTTGTTCTGGCCTGAAAGAATATGAGAGAACTCATACTGGAGAGAAACCCAATGAATGTCATGTATGTGGAAAAGCCTTCACCCTCACTTCTGACATGAGAAAACATGAGAAAACTCACACTGGAGAGAAACCATATGAATGTCACCTATGTGGAAAAGCCTTCCATCATTGTTTTTCCCTCAAAGAATATGAGAGTTCTCACACTGGAGAAAAACCATACGAATGTCTTGTATGTGGGAAAGCTTTCACTTGGTCTTCTGTCTTGAGGAGACATGAAAGAACTCACATGGAGAGAATCCCTATGAATGTCTTGTATGTAGGAAAGCCTTCACTCATTCTTCTGCCCTTAGATGATATGAGAAATATCACACTGGAGAAATACCATAGGAATAGCATCTGTTTGGGGAAACTTTAGGGTAATTTTGTAACCTTAGACAACATGAGAGAACTGAAATTAGAGAGGAACCCTATGACTGCCATACACATGAAATGCTTTGGTCATTGTTCTAATCTTACAAGAGAGAACTCATACTTTAGATGTTTTGATTATGGAATATAGTTCAGTCTTCAACTTAATCTTTAAACATACTAAAGAACTCAAATATTGAAGAAACTGTGTTTATGATCAATCTGTGAGAGCCTTTAGTCATTCTGCCTACTCCATCAATTTAAGCCAATTCATCCTGGAGCAAATTGATAGAAATGCCACCTTTGTAGCAAAGCTTGTAGGAGATTTTGTTCTGACATACCACACTAGAGAACTCATAAATGTTATGAAATTGGAGGCATTTTCATCCACTGCCCCTGTTGGAAACTGAGGTACAGTGGCCTCACAAGGAGAGACGTGCTGTCTCCATGCTAGTGCTGTCTCCATGGCTACACTTGCAAACTAAAGAATGTGGTAATTAAGAGTTCCTGGCAAATGGGATGAAGCTGTTAAAGGCTGAAAGAAAAGATGAGCACATACCTTTTGAAGTGAATAGAAGACTTAGACTTTGTACCTTGAGATAAGGTTTTTATAAATTCCTTAGACTATGGGTAATGCTGATAGTTAATACATGTTGCTGCTTGATGTTACATACGCTGTGTGTTACTGCTAATTGGCATGTAGGCTATGTATTCCTGCTTGTTCTCACATACACTGGGGTACATGAAGAGCACTTTGTAAACAATAAAGTTGTCTAAGGAGTTATTACTCACAGACCCCCTGATGCCAGCTCTCTCATTCTTTTTCTCTCTTTCTTTCTGTTTCCCTCTCCCTTCTCTCTTTCATTCCTGGTACCCTTTGTGTCCAAATCTCCAACATCTGGCACCCAACATGGGGCCCAAAGAAGTTAGTGAGTCTTCCAAATCAGTATCAGGATCCACAGAAAAGACCTCATTGATGGTTGTGTGATGTCCAAAGCAGTGTGACTCGAGTCTTCTTTTCAGTAAGTAACATTTTCCACAAAATCATCAGGATAATGGGTAATTAAATGGGACGTGTGGAAGCATATTCATGTTAGGAACTTTACTGAACATTAATGGGGTGCCTGTAAAAGCTATGAATTACTAAAATTGTTTGCTTTAATACAAAAGCATTATTTCTGGCTTCAGCCTCAGGGGCATAATTTTTTAAATTTGAAACAGTGGAGATGTGTGATAAAAACTTTATGAAGAGTGTATCCAAAAAAGAAACTCATTCCATTATCAGTATGGGCCTTATGCCACCAGATAGTGGCACCTTTAGATTCTTTACAGTCTGAAGAAGGAGAGAAAGATGAAATTACTATATTTCCTAAGCCCATAAGTAAATTTGAAATGAAAGAAAGTAAATCGTGACAAGAACAGGAGTTTGAGGTGCTCAGTGTAGTCTTACAGAGTAGTAATCCAAAAACGTGTGTTAACAGTCTTTCTAAACTGCTAAATAAGAGCTTAGCTACATTTATGCTGCTCAAGTTATCTTAACTGATTGCTGATAACTAATAAAAATGTTTCCAAGCACAAGCTTCCATGTTACAGTCAACATGGATTCCAGAAGAAATCTTAAAAAGTACAATCTAAGATGTGATATAATGGAGAACTTAAAAGCAGCTATACCAAGAAAGTAAGAATTATGAGTTAATTGTAAACTGTATGTTTCTGTTAATGTGTTGTAATTGTTTTGTGCTTGTCTGTCTTTTTAATATCAGTGTATATTTTGATACTCTGGATGGTTATATAATTAATAAATAAAAATTTCTAAAAGAGTTCTATTCAAATGGCCAAAAGCAAAATAAGTGCTTATATTAATACATAACTTTAAATGTTAATAAGATCACTACAATGGTAAAAATTGTAAGTCTTGATTAACAAAATTACTATAAGTCTTCATAAAAAGTTGTTCTTGCCTAGATTGAAATGAATAGTTTATTTTTCTTCACAGGATAAAATGAAGGATGTAAAACTTAAATGAATATTAAAGAAGGTTAAAAGTTTGTGGGAATGCTGACTGAAATTTAGTAAGTTTTTTCTAAAAGATGTGTTTTGTCCGAAAATAGGATGGCTAATTTTCATAAACTCTTGCAATGTAAATGCATGTGACAAGTTATAGAAGGTATTGTAGTAACTTTAAGTAAGGGATTGTCTTCTGTGAAGGTAAAATTTGTTGTAAAATAATATAATTATAGTCTATATGGTTATAAATAATTATAAGAAGTTTAATGAACCATTGTTTAAATTAAGGTATTTAAATGGCTAGTTCCAAAAAGTCATTATTAAATAAAACCTGAATTGATAATACTAATAACAAAAGGTAATTTTAAAACAGCAAAACTTGTTGGCAGCCAGTTTCCCCTGCCAACGTGCTTCTAGGGGACTGTTTCTAGTATTGCATGCTACTAAGTATTTAAAGTGAAGAAAAGTTCATTATTTGAACAAGCTTGTTTAGTGTTGATGGCAGTTATATGTTGTAAGAAGTTTCCTTGGTAACTTAGTATGTGGAATATATAGAATGTGTTTTTATTATTAAAAATAATAGTAATAATTTTGTCCTAAGATAAAATGATTGATTATTGGGTAGAGTAGAGTATGGGACAAAACCTGAATGAAAACTGAAAGTGCAGAAGGTTCATGGAAAAGAAATTTTTATGATTAAAGTTAAATAAAACTTGATGGATCTATCTATAAAGTTTTAAAAGCTTTAGTATTAAATAGTATACTAATGCAAAGTTAAAAATTTTATCCTTTTTCAAAGTCCCTCAAATCATTAGTGTGTTTTGGTAAAAGTTTATGAATAGTTTTTGTCCTGAATAATCAGTATATAAAGAAAGTCTGTTTTATCAAAACAGCTTCTTGTGCTTTTAACCTCATCATTTCCTCAGTGTTCCAAGAAGAAAAGATCTTACCTCTTTCAAAGGAAAATAATGTTCAAACCTGCTTTCTAAAAATCAAATCCTGAAAAGTAGCTTTTTATTCCAAACTAATTAAAAGAGATTTGTTCTTTTAGTATGAAAGAAAATTTAAAGTAATAGTTGAGTTCATCTAATATAAGTAGAAGGTGTAAAATTAACAGGATTTTTTAACCCTCTGTTAATTAAAGTTGTATGAGTAAAAGATTCAAATGAATACTTAAGACTGTATAAATATACCAATATTTCAGCATAATATTATACAGAAGTACAATGTGGTTAATTATGATTGTAATTATTTTAAAAAGATGTGTCACAGAAACAACCTCTTATCATAAATTAAAATAACAACACTTTAGTATGCAGCAGTCCCAAATATTGCTAGTTTGTTGCAAAAAGTTAATGTCCAGCTGTGTCACTATCAGTTTGTTTTAAAAGGTGCTAAGACTTTCTTTAATATTTCCTTAGGCAAGTCAATCCAGCCTGCATTCTCCTATCTGTAAAACAGCCAACAATGGACTTTTGCAGTGCTTCCCCAAGGCTGTGTGCATAGCCCAACCATCTGTCCTGGCCTGGTGATAATAATCTACCTGCATAGAAAAAATCGGTGGCTGAAACTCTACTGATGACATTATGTTAACCAGTAATCCTTTTTTCAGAATGTAAAGAAACATCAGAGACAACACTATCTTATCTTAAGAGCCTGAACTAAGCAAACAATTGGGACAGGTTACAAAGTCCCTGCTGCTCTATCAAATTCCTAAATGTGGTTTGGTTGGGTGGGATAAAACTATGCCCTCTGTTATAACTGAGGAATGCAATGTTTTCTCATGTTAATAGAGTTTGTAATAATATTGAAGTGATAAAAATCTTTCATCCCTCATTTAGCTCAAATGTTGAAACCATTGTATGTGTTAATTGGGAAAGGTCCTTCATGGAAGTAGGAAAACCTCCAGCAAGCTGCTTTAAATAATAATAAAAGGAAGGTAAATTGTGGGCATTAGCTTAGCCTATGAATTGGATATAGCAAGCAACCATATTGGCTTTGGGTGGAGTCTGTGGCAAAAGCAAAATTCTAAACAAGTACCCCTTGAGTTTTAATCACAATTCTGAAAAGAGGCCAAAGCAAAATATAAAAAAGTAATTGTGTGCAGCATGGGAGGCCCTGCTAAAAGTGAAAGACTTAACACAATACTGTCTGGTCACTCTAAAGACTGGCATCCCTATCCAGGGGTGGATTGCAAATACTAAAAACAAGACAGAAATGGTGGACTGTTGTAAATCACCCTCAGATTATGAGAAAGCATCCAGGATACCTGCTAGTAGTAACAGGTGACTGTCTGTCATGTTCCTGCCCACTTCACTAACATCCCTTTTAGGACTGTTGATGCAGATGTCTTTGTGAAGATCCAGGGCCATATCACTGAAATATGAGGAGAGGCAGAGTGGCTCCACCAGAAAGGAAAATATCAAAGTGTGTTGCAGGATGAAGAAACAATAGTGATGGCCAGAAAAAAATGCATCTGGATACAGGTAAGAATGATGCGGATTTGGCAGTCATCTTCTGAAAGTCAATTATTGCTACATAGGAATTCTTGAAACAGACTGCTTATTATAAGCATTTTGGGACTGATTGGGATCATTACAGCTACTGCTACTGCTATGGTAGCTTTACGTGAAAGTACAAACTCAGCAATACATGCATGATTGGCATAAAAATATTAGTGATTTATGGCTTAGTGAAGAGCACATTGATGAACAGTTAAATAATCGGGTTGATGATTTAGAATCAGCTGTTTTGCATATTGGGGATCAATTGTATAATTTAAACTTAGGGGGATTGAAATGTGATTGGAATGAAAGCAACTTTTGTATTACTCCTCTTGCCTTTAATTTATCTGATATAAAAAAATTAATCATTTATTATGCCATAAAAGTAATATCTCTCTGGAAATAATGGAATTACAAAGAAAAATACTACAAATGTCTCAAAATCAAACTCATGTAGCCAATGATAAGGGTATTTTCACAGGTATGATTTCACATATTACAAAATTTAACCCAGCTAATTGGTGGAAATCACAGCATTTCCTGTCAGCTTTAGGGATCAGGCTAATCATATTTGTTCTGTTGCTCATGATTCTTGCCTGTGTCAGACGGTGCTTTCAAAGAAAATTGCAAAGCATAACAGCCATGGAACATGCAAATAATCTGGTGCTAGCAAAAGCACTTCAATAAATTCCCCAAGTCAAAGAGCTTGGCCAGTAGTCAATGATGGGTAAGACTCTCAGAGGAGGGCAGCTTCAGAAAGGCATGGTCACCTCAATTAAAACAAAAAGGGGGAGATGTTGGAAACTGAGGCACAATGGCCTCACAAAGAGAGACATGCTGTCTCCGTGCTAGTGCTGTCTCCATGGCTATACTTGCAACCCAAGGAATGTGGTAATTAAGAGTTTCTGGCAGATGGGATAAAGCTGTTAAAGGCTGAAAGAAAAGATGAGTACATACCTTTTGAAGTGAATAGAACACTTGGACTTTGAACCTTGAGATAAGGTTTTTATAAATTCCTTAGACTATGGGTAATGCTGATAGTTAATACATGTTGCTGCTTGATGTCACGTACACTGTGTGTTACTGCTTACTGGCATGTAGGTTACGTATTCCTGCTTGTTCTCACATACACTGGGGTATATATGGAGAGCCCTTTGTAAACAATAAAGTTGTCTAAGGAGTTATTACTCACAGACCCCCTGATCCCAGCTCTCTCGTTCTTTTTCTCTCACTCTTTTTCTTTGTTTCCTTCTCCCTTCTCTCTTTCATTCCCAACACCCATTGGGTCCAAATCTCCAACAGTTCCAACTCATAGAGAAACATGTTTTTTAAAAGAGGATGAAACCCCTTGATGGAGTGCCAGATAATTCATGCTGGAGATGTTATTCATGAAAAGCCACACAAAATCATTTATTCATACATTAACATTTGAGGGCATGAGAATTCACACTGTATACAACTCTTACCAGTGCCCCAAGTGAAGACCTGCCTTCAGTGATCAGTCATTCCTGAGCATTAATATTTTTATGTCATTTAGGAAAATCATCAGCTGGATTTCTCATCAGAACATTGAGTGGAAAGTAAAGTGCTTTATGTAGACCATTTAGCGTACAATTCAGAAAATAGTCAAGAACTTGAACAAGTCTTAATATTAAAATTAAGTGGGATAACAATATAGAACTGTGAAATGACAAAGGTATACTGTATGATGGCTTTTTCCGGAAGTAATATAAAGTGAGATCGATTCAAGGGATCAGTATATGCATATATCCAAGAGATCTTATTGCTGAACATCTTTTATGTTAGGTTACATTTCACTTTTGTTTTTCTGCAGCTCTAAACACAAAAGACTTGAATGAAGCAGAAAATCACTTTGAATGTTAATCATTTAGAACACAAATTTATGATTTTTATCTATTAGTATTCTAAGATATGCTTTTGGTAAGGTTAAAAACAGTCATGGATAAACACTTTAGAAGTGGTGTCTATGGTACATACATACTCCTTTTGAAGTAGCTTTTAATGTTGCCGTCACACTTTAAAAAGGAATTATAAATGAAACTAAATAAAATGAAACATCAGTTATGGTGAATTGTGGGTTCATTGGTTAGAGAAGTTCCCAGAAAACAGAATCTGTTAGTGTGTCATTCCATGCATTATTATTTTATTATAAAAAGGCTTTTCCAACAAGAACAAAGAGATAACATCAAGCAAGCACATGAAATTACATTGAAGACATAGGAAGTGTCCTATTTTCAGAATGTACAGTTTTCAGGAGGATGGCATCTGTATCATCTGTAGTTTAAATTAGGTGGCCTGTTAATACCACTTTAGCCCAGATTAGAAACCACCCCCGGGGAGTGCTTTGGGGAGTGCATTCCATTCAAGAAGTAGAAAGCAGTTGAATGTATTGTGATTGGGTTTTGTCTCTGTAGCTTCAAGAGAGAACTTCCTAGTTTGCCATTCCCTCAAAGCCGTGCATCCCCCAACATACTTTGCAATGCCTTGTTTTCCTTACACTGCACTGCTCAGTGCCCCAATACCTTTAGACGGGGTCATGACCCAGTTATTATTTCAGATGGCCTCCATGTTGTTATTCTTTGAGTTCTCCATATCATCATCCTCTCACTTCATTGTTGTTGGGGGGGGGAAATCCTATTGGGTCATTTTTTGCTATAGTGAGGTACCTAGGTCTGCTTGGAATCCATTCAGATATCTGAACACTTTGCAGAAGTGTTTCTCTACAATCAACATTATGCATGAATATTGCTGTACCGTATCCAGATTATCTGCAATGATTTTCTCTATGGCAAAACTCATTTCATTTTAGTTTTACAAGTTTCATCCATGAACCAGGCCATACCATCAGTAGGAATGACTTTTGTGATCCAATATATTGACTTCTCTGCAGACACCTGGATTTTTTTTTTTTTGCCATTTGTGCACCTGTATCTTAAGAGACTGACAAAGGTGTGCACCCCTCCTTTCCCCATCCATCCTAATGCCAATAAAGGACTTATGATCCCTAGTGGGATCCTGGATTCCTTGGCTCCATCCCTAAGCATTCTTTTTAAGGAGAGTAAGAGCAGGGTGTGAGTGATGGGAGCGTCCTTCCTATCTGACTCATTAGAGTCAGAAGTGTCTTCTTCACTGACCTGTACCATGTACAAGGAAGCCTTACAACATGTATGTTCCTCTTTTCTGGGATGTATCAAGGGCTCATTGGGAAACTCTACAGAATTCTATTGTTTCCCAGTTCTGAGAGTGCTGAGATCAGCTCAGCGATAGGGTGGCTCAAAGGGAAGGGGGTGTAAAACTTAAAGAAAAGACAGAGAAAGACACAAGAGAGGAGATAAAGATGGAACCAGGGGACTCAGAGCTCTGGAACTGAGAGCCTCAACCCTAGTTTCCACATCATGTTGTTTGGAAACTACTGAGCAGCTGCTCAGTATCAGAACTGCAACATCATCTACAATAGGGAATAATGGCAACATCTGCAATAAGACAACATCTACAATAGAACAGGTGAAACTCTTTTTCCCACATTCCCCCCTTTTTGTTTTTGCTAAGTCTATGCAAATGATGTTTTACTGATGAACAGAGCTTCCTAAATGATATTTTCACTTTTACATTTGAATATTCCTTAAATTTTTTCTCAATACATTCAACAAGGTACATTTATATATCACTTACAGTTCATCTAATCACCAAATACAAAATGTTTCATTATTAAATTTCTGATTACTATTCAAGCATTTTATACATAATCTGTAACTGCAACAATAAGACTTCCAACTAGCAGATGTTTAATGACTAGACTTTCATTTTTCATGGGCTTAATATTCCCAACCAGCAAGGGTATATAGGCCAGTACTTGATCAAAATTATCTCATTTTCCCCAGTTTGTATAGTGCTCTTAGCATCTTCACTGGACCTGGGGCCACATCCAATTCACAGACTAAGTCAATATCCACCTTCTCCATTTTTTAAAGCAGTCTGCAGAGGTCCTCCTACTCCCATGAAGGATCTTTCCTAATTAACACATCTTAAGCATAAGATTTCTTAGTGTTCCAACAATATTACAAATTCTATTAACATAAAACATTGTACTCTATCAATTATAGTGGAGCGTATAGTTTTATCTTACCCAACATTTAAGAATTTGATAGAGTAGCAGGGACCTTACAGCTTGTCCCAATTGTTTGCCTATTCCAGGCCCTTAAGATTCCATCATCTCTAATGTTTCTTAGTAGAGTCACTGCCACAGGTTTCTTCTATGCAGCCAGATTGATTGCCATCAGGCCAGAGCAAAAAGCCTTGAAGAACTGAAAAAGTCCATTGCTGACCTTTTCACACAGTTTTTGCACTTTTTATATTCATTCAGGCTTGTTTTAATTTTGCAAAACACATTATCTCACTAAATGCTACCACAATACTTTTACAACTTCCTCTATGCACACTAGTTCTGTCCCACATATCTCCATATTACAGTTTATTTTAGGACAAAATACACCTTATAACATTTCAGTTAGTATTCCCACAAACTTTTTTACCTTTTTCAATATTCACTTAACTTTTAATCTTTCATTTTATCCTTCTTTCTCTTTTTCTATTTTCCTTTTTCTCTTTTTTCTTCCTTTTCCTTTCTCTTTCTTACTTTTTCTTTCTTTTTTCCTTCCTTTTCCTTTTTTCCTTTTTCTTTCTCATTTTCCTTTTTCTTTTTTCCTTTCTCTTTCCCTCTCATTTTTCTTTTTTGCTTTTCTTTTTATCTTTTTCTTTTTTGAACAATTACACACACTGAAACAATTACAACACACACACTGACATCAAACAAGCACAGATCTCTTCCAAGTCTATTAATGTAGAATTTCTTCATTGCTTCCTTTTATAATTCAAAATTTCTTTTCCAGTTTTCCTCCTCTCAATTTCCTTTTTAATCTCTTTCTGTCCCCAAACCGTACTTGCTTTATGTTGCCATACTTGAACAAGTTCTATAGTTTAAATAATTTGATGTAAAGCCATTCTAGTCTTCAGGAATAGAACCAGCTGTGCAGTTTCCAGTATCTGTCTCTCCATCTGCATGACCAAAGGTTCTGGATTCCACAGGAACTTTCATAGTCTCTTGGGGAAATACAAGCAAACCCTTGAGGACTTCAAAGGCTTTCCAGACCCCTCAGGTCTCCGCACCATTAAACTCTTATTTCACTTGAGGTGATCCTTCTTCCCTTCATGCCCAATGTTGGGTGCCATTTGTTGAGATCAGCTCAGTGACAGGTTGGCTCAAAGGGAAGGTGGCATAAAACTTAGAGAAATAAAAGAGAAAGACAAGAGAGGAGATAAAGATGGGACCAGGGGACTCACAGCTTCTGGGACCGAGAGCCTCAACCCTTGTTTCTGCGTTCTGCTGTTTGGAAACTACCAAGCAGCTGTTTGCTGTCAGAACTGCAACATCATCTATAATAGGGAATAACTGCAACATCTGCAATAAGGCAACATCTACAATAGAAGAGGTGAAACTCTTTTTCCCACATGAGAGCTCTTTTTCTCTTTTATGGCTTTAGTAGAGCCTTACTCTGTTAATAAAGGGGGCCACATTTTCCCCCCATAACAGCAGTTTTTCTGTAGGGATCATATTTGCTGATTTGTCTCCACCCTGCTTTGCTTTGATAAAGCCACATTGCTCTCCTAGATGGGCCAGCGGTGCCCACTCAGTTTTCTTCTCTTGGTAGTTCTTTGTGTTCCCTCTTTGGCCCTTCTGGCACAATTGCCCATTCTCTCCTTCTGGGCCACTTCAGTGAAAATGGCAGATGCTGGGCTTCTGACCAGCCAAAACAGAACAGTGTTGTTGATATTTTCTGCCATTTTGCCCATCACTCTCACTGAAATTTAGGCTATGTCCCAGGGCAGACCTTGTTTCATTAATGTCTCCATTGCCCTCCAAGATGGGACCACCTCATCCATATCCTGACAATGAGTGAGATGGTGTAGCCAGTTGTTCTTCCTTTACCTAAAGTGAATTTATTGCCTCATGAACAGTCTTTCAGGGGATTTTTCTCTTTTGGACATTTGCTACAGTTGGGATTATCGTTTTCATGCTCTCAGTCTCTTAGACTGAGTAGATGCATTTGTCTTCATCTCTTTTTTTGGTTGTCCTGATGTAAGCATCTCTCTTTTCCATTACAGCTGTTATGTCTGCTGTATCACTTATTCTATCATTTGCAGACTGCTGCTGTATGCCTCTAATGTGACTTTGATACCACTTGTGTCTTTCCCATGAGCTCTGTTACTTTTTAGGTGTTCACATTCTTTGTTCTCCCTTTCTTCTTGATGTCTTTTAACTCTGTTGTTGTATTGGATGTCTTTTATCTCTTTAGTCATATCAGCTTTCATCTTATTAATTTGATTTTGGAAAATTTTGTGCATCTCATTGATTAGTTGTCTGAATTCCTGCATCTCCTCTGGGCCTTTAATATATTCCTTTTGTTGGGCCATTTTTTCCATTTTCTTAGTATGCCTTGTATTTTTTTCCTGATGTCTAGGCATCTGATTAGGATGGTGTGTTTACTTGTATGCTCAATTTCTCTTTCATAAGGATTAGAAGAAGACTTTCATCTTGCCATTCTTTGATTCTTGGTTCAACAAATAGATAAATAGGACATCCTCAAAATTAAATACTTGCATGTCAAGAGATTTTGTCAAAAGGGTGAAAAGTTAGCTGACTCATTCCATGGAAACATTTGATAATCACATATCTGATAAGGGTTTAATACCCATGATATGTAAAGAGGTCATACAACTCGAGAATAAAAAGACAAACTACCAATTAAAAAATGTGTTAAACATTTGAAAAGGCAACTGTCCAAAGATGTTCAAGTTGTGAAAAAACAGATGAAAAAGTTTTCAACCTCTCAAGCAATTATGAAAATTCAAATGACAAGTACAATGAAATATCATTTCACTTATTAGTTTGGCCAATCTTTTAAAAATTGGAAAACTGTGAAAGTTGGAGAGGACGTGGAGAGACAGGAATGCTTATTCACTGTTGATGGCATTGTAGAATGGCATAGCCACTATAGAGGAATGGCATCTTCTAACAAATTTGGATATAGACTTTGCCATGTTACCCAACAGTGTCATTACTACATATATACCCAGAAGAATTGAGAACAGTGATGTGAACAGACATCAGCACACTGCTGTTCATAGTGGCATTATTAGTGATTGCCAAAGTTTGGAAACAACCCAGATGTCCATATTGTGCTATATACACATGATGGTATATTATGTAGCTGTAAAAACAAACTCACAAAGCATATAACAACATGGATAAACTTGAGTAAATTATGTTAGTGATGCAAGCCAGATACAAATGGGCCGAATAGTATATGAATGCACTATGATGAACAATATATCATGTAATCTTGTGGATTTAGTAACTTGAATATGGGTCACCAGAAAATAGAAGGAAGTTAGAGAATAAAAAGCTGAGGATTAACTTGTAGAGAATTTTTTAAAAAGATGTCTGTTAATTGAAGATGAATAGAAAAGTTCGAAGCCCAATATAATGTTTATAACTAGCAATACTATTATGTAGGATACAGAAGAGGTTTAAAGGGAATATTTAAGGTCATATGTATTATTAAAAGGAAAGCTAAAAAAATATAGAACACGGGACAGTATAGCATAGGAAAACCACATGTGAAATAGGATATGGGTAAAATTACATATATGGGGCCGTACTTCTCTGAAACTGAACAAATGTATTTTATTTTTGTTTCTTTTTATTTCTTTCTTTTACAAATGTATGTTAATACTACAAGATGTTAATAAAAGAGGTAAAATATATGCTAAGTGCAAGAAACCTGACACAAAGTATTACATGTGGTATGGTTCTATTTCTATAAAACATAAATATAATTAAATTTGTAGGGCTGAAATTAGATTAGTGTTTTTGCAGGCCTGGGGAAGACCTGCTAAAGGGGAGGAGTTTATCTTCCTGGAGTAATGAAATTGTTCTAAACTTTTTTGGTGATGAATGCACAAAATTTTAATTATACTAAAATCCATTTGGATAGATCATATGGTATCTAAATATGTCGAGAAAACTGCATAATAAATCATAGACAGTGCCTAATGGGGGTGGGGAGGACAGGCCAGTATATGAAGCCCTCAAAGTTCTTGCAAGTAACTATGAATCTTGTTCTTCAAGGAGTGAAGCTTGGTTGTTGCCCAGTTCCCAAGGGGAGGGGGAGGGAGGAACAGAATAGATGGAACTTTGGGCATTTGGGAAGTGATGGAAGTGTTCTACATGATCTTACAATGATGGATAAAGGCCATGTTAAATTTCATCAAAATTCACAAAGAGAATGGTCCAAAATGTAAGCCACAATGTAAATCATTGACCATGGTTACTAGCAGTATTTCCGTATTTATATATCTTTTGAAACAAATGTACCATACACTTATAAAATTTTATTAATAGGGGAAAGGGGAAAAGGTGAAGGATGTTGGATATATCAGAATCCCCTATATTCTGTACATGACTTTACTGTAAACTAAAACTTCTTTGAAGCCAAAATGAAAAAAAAAACCACTGGGTAATAAATAGAAGAAAATGTCCCTGTATATACAAGATAACAGATCTTACAGTGATGAAAGATATCAAAAAATTTTTATAATGGAAGAAGCTAAATCATTGATGTGGAGACAATGGCCCCTGGAGGTGCTGAAGTCAGGGAGGAGGACAAAGAAGTGTAATATGGGGGCATTTTCAGGATTTGGAATTGTCCTGAGTGATATTACAGTGACAGTTATGGGCATATATATATATATATATATATATATATATATATATATATATATATATATATGGCCATAATCTACAGAATTGAGTGAGATGGAGAGTATATTACAATGTAAACTGTAATCCATGCTTAGTGGCAATGCTCCAAAATGTGTTTATCAATTGCAATGAATGTACAACACTAATGAAAGAAGTTGTTATTGTAGGGAAGCATGGGAGGTGTGGGGAGTGGTGCATAGGGGAATCCCTTATATTTTTTATGTAACATTGTATATAATCTAAGTATCTTTTAGAAATAAATAAAAAGTAGATTTTTTTAAAGCAGTGGGGAATAAAATGCACCCCCCAAAAAATCACACTAAGTTCCTTAAAAATTTTTTCTAATTTTTTATATTTTTATTTTTTATTATTGCAAATTTTTTGTATTTTTAATTTTTCAAACCATCATTTCATTTCCTTAGCAATTGTATTTGCTTATTTCTTAGCTTCATTTCTGAAGAAGTTTTGGATCGCAGAAGGGTTAGAACTGTATCAGAGAGGAACACTGGTGTGGGGAGTCAGGGATGGGGGATGTAGGGAAGGTGGTTCACCTGGGGCAAACCTTCATAAAGCCACATAAATTTGTTCAAGTGTCCATAGGGCATTGTCACAGTGGGTGGAGATTCACACAATAACTGAAAGGATATCAAATTCCCATCCTGGGAAGCTCTGACACATTCTCTGATATGATAGCAAGAATCCCCCAAATACAGGGGCAGTGACTAGTGAAGGAGGAAGGAATATTGGCAGGCCCTTCATATTGATGGATAACTTATGAACCTTTAATTTTGAAATTGAAACTTAGCCTCATATTATACGGTGCCTAAGAGTTACCTCCTGAGAGCATCCTTGTTGCATAAATGTGGCCTCTCTCTAAGTGGAACTCAGCATATAAATATTTTTCCACAGCATGGGACATGACTCTTGGAGGTGAGCCTCCCTGGCAGTGAGGGATTATTACCGGGCTCCGATTAGCAAAGCAACTGGAAAAAGACATAGGCCAAAAGGGGGAAAGGGTAAAGACAAATGAGTTTATATGGCTAAGAGACTTCAAAGTGAGTCACGGGGTCATTCCAGAGGTTGTGCTTATGCACACCTCAGCAGGATCTCATTGACTGCCACATTAGATATTGCCTCAAATAGTGGAGGCAACCAGACACTAAAGGTAGGGCAGACAGCTCAGGGCTTTGGTGCCCTGCCAGTGGGCCCTACCTGGGAACTTATGCTCCCAAGTGTGACAGAGTTGGACTCAGTTTTGGTTTCCTTACACATGACTCTTCTGCCCCTTCTCTTTGACTCTATATTTATTGCTAGAGTTGATGGTGTATGTCCAAGAGACTTAAATCTTTGGCCTGTCCATGTGCCAGCTCAGCCCTGAATCTCAACAGAGTTGCAACCCCTATTCTCTAGTTCATTAGGGTCTCCCAGGACAACAAACAAGATGATAATGGATAACAAGCATCCCAAAGAACATAGAGAGTCTGCAACTGCAAGCAAGAAGTCCTATCCATCTGCACCATAGGATCTAAGCCCCCTCTCAAATAGAAGGGGAGCAGCAATCACCATGCCAGATCCCATAGGATTGGCAGCCACTGCACACTGCTCATTTTTCTTAATAAAAGTTCCCTCTACTCTTTTCTCTAACTGCACTAATGCAGCAGGAGTGTATGGGTATCCTCCAACTCCCTCCTGAGTCCTCATCCACATAGACGTGTATGGATGTCCCAGGTTTTCCCCCACAAATTCCCTATGTACTGCAGGGTCTACTCTACAGTATCTGGAATGGCTGGCATAGTTTAACCTGCCTTATCCCCAATGGGATTCTCTGGAATATCCTGCCAACTATGCCAATTGTAATCCAGGAAGGTTGAGCCCAGGAAGGCTGACAGAATCCTTAGATATTCCAAAGAAACCACATGGGGAGTTCAGCAACACTCACACCATTTATTTACTCACATGTCCCAATGATGGTGATTAGGCAGCAACCATGCTATGCAGTAGGGAAACAAAGATTATATAGGGCAGACAGCACAAGGACGGGTTCTACCTAATTCAGAGCAGCTCAAGAGTGTATGTAGCTTAGTAAGTAATTAACAGTGAATGCATACATATGGGGGTTAGTATGTGGGTCCCCAGAACAGTGAGTGTCAGCACATCTGAAGGTTAATGATTACTATGCTTAGGATCCTGTATGTGCTGTAGCAGAAACTTCCAAGATGGATTGCTGGTCAGTTCCACCCCCATACTTTCCAGCAATCTTCACAAATAACTAGTGGGATATATACATACAAAGGAAATCAACTTGGATGTAAGAAAGAAGGAAGACCTTACTCATGTCACATTATTGGCTTTTTGAAATAATCCATGCACAGAAAGACAGATATATTATGATTTCACTAATATCCACTAATTATAAAAGCTAACTCATAGGGTTATAATGTATAATATATGTTACCCAGAGATTAAAGCAGTGTAAAAATGGGGAGCTGACATTTACTTTGTGAAGAATTTTTCATTATGTTGATTACAAATGTTTGGAAATGGGTATAGGTAATGTAGCATGTTATTGTGAGTATAATTGACAGCAGTTAATTATGTGTTTAAAGGGGAAATTTTGGGTCATATATGGTAATAGAAGGAAAGCTACAGGATAAAATGTGTATAGCACAATGAACCATCTAGTGGATGGTGACTATTGTTAAGAGTTGAAATACAAGAAATGCACATTATTACAAGTACTAACAATAGGGCGGAATATGACGAAAAGATAAGTATGCAAACTAAGGGTACAACTGTCAGCAATGTTTCTCCTGGCACTCTGGCTCTCATGGTGAACACGGGCTTCCTTATCCCACTGAGCTATTACTACTGAGGAGACATTGGGGACTGAAACTTTCACTCAAAAGTGGTGAACCTGGAATAACATTTACAACCTTGAAACCTCTTCATGAGGGATGAATGACTTAATACTAAGTCTAGCTTTGAATTTCTTCTCAGGATTCCCTTAATCCTCTCAGGCTAAGTTCCAGGCAGGCCCTATGAATCCCTTCTGATAGGATGGGCTGAGAAATTCTAGCTTACATATTTTGAGCCCCTGGCTTGGATCCTGGGGTGGAATAAGAAAGATATTAAGGGAAGTGAACTTGGCCCAATGGATAGGGTGTCTGCTGCCATATGGGAGGTCCACAGTTCAAACCCCAGACCTCTTTGACCCATGTGGAGCTGGCCCATGTGCAGTGCTGATGTGCACAAGGAGTGCCGTGACACACAGGGGTGTCCCCTGCGTAGGGGAGCCTGCCACACAAGGACTGCACTCCGTAAAGAGAGCCACTCAGCGTGAAAGAAAGTGCAGCCTGCCCAGGAATGGTGCCACACACATGGAGGGCCAACACAACAAGATAATGCAACAAAAAGAAATGCAGATTCCCAGTGCCACTCATAAGATTAGAATGGTCACAGAAGAACACTCAGTGAATGGAAACAGAGCAGGCAACTGGGGGAAGGTGAGAAGGGGAGAGAAATAAATTTAAAAATCATAATAAAATTTAAAAAAAGAAGAAGGTATTCAATGTGAAATAGGGTAAAAATTCTCAGAATGACTTTCAGAAGCATGAGGATTTGGCAGGTCACCTCAATAGTGAGGATCACATGGTCCTGAAGTAAGATCTCCAGAAATAAAAGCTCAATCCCAGGCAGGGAGAGTATCCCAGGTAATACCGTGGTTGGCATGAACTTTCATTAGCCAAAGGGCAAGCACAGCCCTTCTTTCCTATACCATGAATATGTGCGATGGATCAGGCCAATTCCTGAGCTCTCTTCAGGGCTTCATGACTAGCATCGTTATATATGACTAGAATTATCTTAGTGATGTCAGCTGTTTCCCCAGGAAAGGAGTTCCTTCCTGCTCCCTCAGCTTTCCATGGGGGTGTGTCATTGATGGAAAGCAGGAGTGCCAGATGGGTATGGGATGGGGAGTGTAGATTTTCTGATCTTGTCCAAGAGGGATTTCTTCCTGCTTATACAACTCATACTGCAGCACTCTTGCATGGGAATAAAAACTCCTCCATGTAAAGATATAACTTTTAAATTTTTATTCTTTATTCTTTTCAAATAGACCATTGAATTTTGTAAAATTATTTGTAAGTGTACTCTTTACCTTCTTCCCAAGAAAGATGAAAATCTCATTTTTATTTTACATCTATTAAAATTTTAAAATTTACATCTATTAAGTTTTACTTATAACTTAGGTTTCTTGGCAATATACTCTTGCAAGTTATAATGCTTTTGTCTTAAAAAAACTCATGACAACTGCGTATATGTTCAACTTACAATTACATATGTAAAACCTATTATATAGATAAGAATAAAAGAAAGTTTATACTCATAAGATCAACACAAAAATTGTAACATAAATATAAGAACAGATTAATAAATAATAAACATATACACAAGTCTCTTAAGTAAATGAAGAATTTTGTCAGTAGTAGTATTTTCTTTCATGTTGAGTTTCTGTAGAGAGAAAGTTCCATATTTCTGGTGTGTTCCTCAAGTTGAAACTGTGTGATTGAAGGAGGAATTGACTATGGGGGAAATCACTTGTGTGACCAGGAGGTGAAGGTAGAAGATCTCCAGCCCATGGAGCAAGTTCCGTTAATCCACTGCCCTCAAAAACTCTCCAATGGAAGAATTGGAGAGGGTCATTCCTGCCTGGTGCCTCATCAGGCCTGAGGGGAGCAGAAGCTCACTGCTGCTTTAAGACCAATCCAGGCCCACTGCTGGAGGAGGAACCGTCAGGGAGGGGAAGGGAATCCAAACACACTGAGTTTGGAAAAACGCCTGATCCTGCGATGGTCCTCAGGACCTCTTCTTGTACCTTCAGTGTTTTCAGCATCTTCTTCATCTCATCTTCTTGTGTGGAGCATCTGGATCTCTCTCCCTGTAGTTCTAGGACCACTGAAGTTAATTCCTACACCAACACTGCTGTTGTTCCCTTAGCCTTTCTGTAGGTGTCAATGAGGCTGGGCATTTTTAAAGGCACTTTCTCTAGCCTCGCTTCTTCTAAAGATGACTTAATTTCTGCATATCTCCTGTTAGCAGCACTCGTCTTATCAAGAAGTTGACATTTCTTGACAATCAGTGTAGGTAGTGTGTCTGCAAACTGCTTTTCATGTTTTATATAAAGCTGGCTTCTAACAGACTTCTCAAGTCTGACCAAGAGGAGTCACACCAGAATGCTGAAGAAGGACTGAAATGCCCCCGAGTCCCCCTGGAGGCTGTGGAATGTGAGGTGTGGGGTAGTGCCACTGTGCTCCATCACCACCTCTCAAAGCTTCCCTAGGATCATCCAAAAGACAAGCTCCACAGAACACTACAGGCCCTCCATGACACTGATGCCACCACAGGACTCTGCCCAGTAACCCTGTATCCACAATAAACCCCAGAGAACTCCCCAACATTCTGCCTGGAACCCACAAGCAACTGACAGCCCAGCTGCTCATCAGTGAGGTGGTCAGTGGGAGAAAGATACTGAAAATGAAATGTGCTTATCTCCATTGTACTCTTATGAGCAGTCTTCTCTCTCTCTTTCTTACTGCTTGTTTAAAAGTGATGTAAAATTTAAATACAGTTAAATGTTTTGTTCTTAACCTAATGCCGTCAAATTTTTCAAACCTTTCATCTCCTTCACCTATAGTAGGCACTTGCCCTATAAAGATAGGAATCATTTCTAACAATCTGGAAAATAATCCCTATACACATCAATCAATAACCACCTCCCAAAATTTTCACTCTCATTCTTATTTTCTATCTACATACATTAGTTTTGCTACATCTTGAAATTCATAAAAATGAAATAAATTGGAATTTACATTTTGGTGCCTGCATCATTTGCTCAAAATAACTGTTTTGAGATTCTTTCTTGTTTGGTGGATCAATAGTTCCATTTGTTTGTTTTTTTTTTTATCATAGAATCCATTGAAATTGAATGACTGTTACAAAATTCTTTTTCCTTTTGGTGTGGATATTTGGACCCTTCAAGTTTAGCATATTATGACCTAAAGGTATTATAGGTATCTTTCATATAAAGACACATTTTCATTTCTTCTGGGTGATAGAAAAGGAAAGTTTACTCCCAAAATATCCTTCACATCCCACTAATTGTGGCATCAGCTGCATTTGGCACAGTTGGTTCCTCTGAACTTCTTCAAGTGCTCCCCTCACTTATTTCTGTTTCACCACATTCTCCTTTTTCTTTTTATCATCTGGACTCTCTAGTCTTTCCATGTCTCTCTCCTCTATTGGTATGTGTTTTCTTCCAAATATTCCTCAGGTTTAGTTTTGTTTTCCCCCAGGGCTCCATACTTGGACCTCTTTCCTTCTCCAGAAATCAATTCACTTGCTGGTCATGTGATCTTGGCTTTAATTTCCATCTATCCTGGCATGAGTACTAACCCTATTTATCTAACCCAATTTTCCACACAGTCCAGATTTACACAGTGTTGTATCCAGGACATCCCACTTCTGTGTTTAATGTGCCAATGCCAAACTTTAGACTTCTTCCCCAGACTCCTCCTTCTTGGTCTATCTCTTTTCCATACTCAGCATTTCCCTCCTGATATGTGCTCAGGCCAAAGCTATGTGGCCTTTTTTTACTTCTCCCTTTCCTTGTTACTTCCATCCTTCACTTCCTTTGTTCATCTGGCCACTTCTCCTTTGCCTCTTCTTTCTCTTGTTAGAGCCTGCTTCATTGCTGACAGGATGACCATGGTTGCCTCCTACATACCCTCCTTCTCCTGTCTCAGCCCTTCAGTTCCTGAAGTTAATGAAAAAGAAGTGTATTTTCCTCCTTGCCATGTTTTATATAGATGGCTTAAGGACAAGTGTGCATTAAGTAAAATATATAATTCATGATAATGAAGTAGTCTCTCCTCCTTGTTGATAATTTTTCTTCTCTTCCATCCCTTGCTGAGAGAGTCATCCCAGAATCTCCTATTGGGATGTCAGTTTGGCTCTTACATGTTGTAATTCTGTCAGTTTGCAAAAGCTTGCAAATAGGTGCACTTCAATTTTAATTTGCTATTTTTTTCTTGGAATTTATACCTTGTAATGATATGATAAGACCCTACAATTCTGGTACTTTTTCTTTAATGATTGTGCATTTGCTTTTGCCATACTGACACAAGATTTACTTCTTATTTTTGTTTATCTGTGATTATACAAAACCCATATTTTACTGCCAGACATGCTGTTTATCTTGATTTTTTCAGAAGGTACCTGGGATTGAACATGGGAAGCAGGTGCTTAACAACTTACATTCCATCTGCTCCCCCTTAGATGGTTTTGTTTTCTTATATATAGAATTATTTTTTTCATTTATTCTTCTCCCCTTCCTGTCCCCCCACCCTAAACCAAGCTGAAGAAAAGAAATAGTAAAGATCAGAGCAGAAATAAATGAAATCAAGAACAAAATAACCATAGGGAAAGGAAAACAGCTGTGGCTCAATCAGTTGGGCTCCCATCTACCATATGGGAGGCCCTGGGTTCGCATCCTGGGACCTCCTTTGAAGGCAAGCTCATCTGTACACTGTGGTGAGCTGCCGGCTCAGGCACTGCAGAGTGCTGCCCAGCCTGCAAGCACCATGGAGTACCACTGCCCACAAGTGCTACAGAGACCTGACTCAGCAAGTTGACATAACAAAAGAGGGAGATAAGCAAAAAAAAAGCAAAAAACAAATAAATACAGAAGAGCATGCAGTGAATGGATGCAGATACCAGAATACAAGCAAGGCACAAAGGGGAGGGGAAGATGAAATAAATAAAAAATAAATACAGACACAGTGAATGGACACAGAGAACAGACAGTAAGCAATCTGCAATGGCGGAAGGGGGAAATATAGAATGAATGAATGAAAATAAAAATAAATAAATAAATAAATGAACGCAATAGGGAGAATCAACAAAATGAGAAATGAAAAGTTGGTTCTTTGAGAAGTTCAACAAATTTGACATCCTTAGTGAGAGTACTAATCACAAAAGATGCAAATATATGAAATCAGAAATGAGAAGAACACATTACCATGGACCCTGCAGAAATGAGAGATCAAAAAAGGATGCTATGAACTACTGTGAACAAAAAACAAGATAATGTAGATGAGATGGACAAATTCCTAGAAAACACACAAACTTATACTAGGAGTTCTGAACAAGGGTTCCATACCCCTCCAAGCATCTGTGGGAAGATTACAGAGGGTCTATAAGCTTCTAGGAATTTTGAATAATCCTAAATTTTAATTTAAAGACATGCCAATGTTAAGTGTCAAAAACTCTGCTGCATTCTGAGAAAGCATGCATGGTTTTCACCTGACTGGCAAAGGCGTCCATAGAACAAAAAAAGGATAAGAACCCCTGACCTCACTGACTCTAGAGGAAATAGGAGATCTCAACAAACCAATCACAAGTAAAAAGATTGAAACAGTCATCATAAACCTCCCAAAGGGAAGCGGATTTAGCTCAACTGATAGAGCATCCGCCTGCCACATAGGAGACCCAGGGTTCAAACCCAGGGCCTCCTGACCCATGTGGTGAGCTGGCCCACATGCAGTGCTGATTAGCGCAAGGAGTGCCATGCCACACAGGAGTGTCCCCAGCACAGGGGAGCTCCATGCACAAGGAGAGCCGCCTGTACAGAAAAGTATGGCCTGCCCAATAGTGTCACACACACTGAGAGCTGATGCAACAAGATGTCACAACAAAAAGAGACTCAGATTCCTGGTGCCACTGACAAGCATACAAGCGGACACAGAAGAATACACAGAGAATGGACACAGAGACAGGCAACGGGGGGTAGGGGTAGGAAATAAATAAAAAATCTAAAAAAAAAAAAAAACCCACAAAACCTCCCAAAGATGAAAAGTTCAGGATCAGATGGCTTTACAGATGAATTCTTCCAGTCATTCAAAGATGATCTAACACCAAACTTGGTCAAGCTTTTCCAAGAAAATTAAACAGGAAAGAATGCTACCAAACTGATTCAATGAAGCCAACATCACCCGAATATTAAAACCAGATAAAGATACCATGAAAAAGAAAATTACAGTCCAACCCTCTAATGAATATAAATGCAAAAAAAAAATCTTCAACAAAATACTTGCAAACCAAATAAAAAATCACATTGAGAGAATTATCGTCACAAGGAAGTCGGTTTTATCCCAGGTATGCAAGGGTGGTTCAACACAAGAAAATCAATTAGTGTAATAAACCACATTGATAAATTGAATAGGAAAAATCACATGATTTTCATGATTGATGCAGAAAAGGCATTTGTCAAAATACAGCACCTTTTCTTCATAAAAACACCCAAAAGATAAGAATAGAAGGAAGCTTTCCCAATATGGTAAAATGCATATAAGAAAACCCTACAGCTAGCATGGTACTCAATGATAAAATGTAGAATGTTTTGGGAAACTGGCTTACCTATTTGTTGCTTCCTGTTATTGAAGATGATGTTGCATTTTCTTCCTGTTATTGTAGATGATGTTGCAGTTCTGATAGCAAACAGCTGCTCGTTAGTTTCCAAATAAATACGATGTGTAAACTAGGTTTGAGGCTCTCAGTTTCAAAAGCTATGTGTCCCCTGGCCCTATCTTTATCTCCTCTTCTGAATCTCTCTCTCTGTCCTTTATTTCTTTAAGTTATACACTGACTTCCCTTTGTGTAGACCTATTGTGAACTGATCGCAGCAGTAGAAAGCTTTCTTGCTGAGATCAGGAACAAGACAAGGATGCCCACTGTCACTATTGTTATTCAATATTGTACTAGAAATTCAGGCTAGAACAATTAGGCTAGATAAAGAAATAAAAGACATCCAAATAAGAAAGGAAGAAGTAAAACCTCCACTCTTCACTGAGGATATGATTGTATACCTAGAATCTCCTGAAAAATCCATAATGAAGCTACTAGACCTAATAGACAAGTTCAGCAAAGTGGCAGGATACAAGATTAATATGCAAAAATGAATAGTGCTTCTGTACATTACTGGTGTGCAATCTGAGAAGGAAATCAGAAAAAAAATCCATTATAATAGTAACTAAAGTAAAATATTTAGGAATAAAATTAAGCAAAGATATAAAGGGCCCATATTCAGAAACCTCCAACACATTGTGAAAAGAAACCAAAGAAGGCTTAAATAAATGGACAGACTTTGTTCCTGGATTGGAAGGCTAAATATCATTAAGATGTCAATTCTACCCAAACAGATTTACATATTCAATACAATCCGAATAAAAGTCCTGCCTTATGTAGGGAAACCCCATGTGCAAGGAGTGCACCCCCTAAGGAAAGCCACCCCCCATGAAAAAAAAGCACAGCCTGCCCAGGAGTGACACTGCACAGAGAGCTGATGCAGCAAGATGACACAACAAAAAGAGACACAGATTGCCAGTGCTGCTCACAAGAATGCAAGTGGACACAGAAGAATGCACAGTAAATGACACAGAGAGCAGGAAGGGGGGAGAAATAAATGAATAAATAAATAGATCTTTTTAAAAATAGAAAAATAAAGATATTACCAAGCTACTGATAAAAACAGCATGATACTGGCATAAAGAGAGATTAACCAAAGGAAACAAGTAAGAATTCAAAAATAGACCCTCACATCTATAGTCAAGTATTTTTGGCAAGCCTGTCAAGCCTTCCCAGCTGGGCCAGAACAGGCTACTCCCTTGGTGCAAGGAGAACTTGATATCCATAGCCAAAAGAAAGAGGACACCTATCTCAATCTTACACAAAAATTAATTCAAAATGGGTCAAGACTTAAATATAAAAGAGACAATGATAAAAGTTCTAATAGAAAATACAGGAAAACATTTTGACATCTTGTGACCAGTGGTTGTTTCTTAAACTTTACACCCAAAGCACAAGCAACAAAAGATAAAATAGATAAATGAGACTGCCTCAAAGTTAAACACTTTTACACCTCAAAGGATCTTGTGAAAAGGGTGAAAAGGCAGCCAATGCAATGGAAGAAAATATTTGTCAGTCACATATCCAGTAAGGCTTTAATATCCAAGATCTACAAAGAAATTATACAACTCAAGAGTAAAAAGACAAATCTCCAGATTGAAAAATGGGCAAAATATTTGAAAAGAAAATTGTCCAAGAAGAAATACAAATGTTGAAGAAACACATGAAAAAAGTGTTTTTCATTAGCAATTAGGGAAATGCAAATCAGAACTACATGAGATATCTTTTCACACCTATTACACTGGCCACTCTTAAAGTTGGAAAACTAAATGTTGGGGAGGATATGGAGAGATGGAAACAGTTATTCACTATCAGTGGGAATACAGAATGGTACAGCCATTGTGGAGGAATGACTGGCACCTCCTAAGGAAGTTGAATATGGACGTAGCATGTTACCTGGCAATATCATTACTATGTATGTGCTTGGAATAACTGAGAGCAGAGACACCAACAGACATTGGCCATTGAAATTCACAGTGGCATTATTCATGATTGTCAAAAGTTTTAAGCAACCTGGGTGTCCATCAACTGATGAATGGATAAACAAACTGTGGGGTATACACATAATGGAATATTATGCAGCTGTAAGAAGAAATGAAGTTGTGAAGCATATGACAACATGGATGAACCTAGAGGACATTACGTTGAATGAAGTAAGCTGGACACAAAAAGACAAATACTGTATGATTGTGCTATTATGAAGTAAATATAAAATGTAAACTCATGAAGTTAATAATTAGAATATAAGTCACCAGAAAAGAAAATGAAGTAGAGAATGGAAAGCTGATGGTTAATCTGTGCATAACTGGTAAAAAGGTTATTTGTAAATCTTTGGAAATGAATCGAAGCCCATCATGGTGTTGGTAATTAGCTAATCTCTATATGGGTATGACAGTGGTTGAAAGGGCAAGTCTAAGGTCATGTGTATTAATAGAAGGAAAGCTAAAATCATGGGACTTCATAAGATAGTGAAACCTCACTTAAAGCATCAATGTGGGTGATATTGCATATATAAGACCGTTTTTGCAAAATAATAATACAAATATTCTAGAAAGAAAAAAAAGAACGGTAGATTTGTACAGCAGGGGAAGCATAGAGAGATTTAGAGGGAATGAGTTTTTTGGGGGGGTTGTTTATTATTATTGGAATAATGAAAGTGCTCTAAAATGATTGAAGTAATGAATGCACAAATATGTGATTAAATGGAATACCATCTATCAGTTTGGAACAATTTATGCTTTACTAATATGTGTCAATAAAATTGATTTGCTTAAAACAGTGCTAAAATAAAAGAAAAAATAAGGAATTTTAGTGTTCAAAAGACAACCTGTAGAAAGTGCAAGTCAAGCCAACTAGTGGGAAAATACTTTTGCAATCCATATATCCAAGAAAGGACTCATAGCCTTAATATAGAAATAACCTTTACAAATTAATAAGAATGGCAAAAAGCCTAGTAGAAAGATGGAGGAAACACTTGAAAAGGCTCATCATTAAGGTGTATTAACAAGTGGCCAATTAATGTATGAAATGAAGAATCTTCCTTAGCACAAGGCTTGTTCTTTGTCTTCATTTTTTGGAGGCTCCAGGAACCAAACCTAGATCTCCCTTGTGGTTAGCAGGTGCTCAATCACTTGAGCCACATCCACTCCCCCCTCCCTTTTAAAAAAATTATATATTTCCTCCAGGGCATTCTATTTTTTTGTCCATAGAGATCCAGTGCATCTGGGTCCTACTTAATCTCCAGGATCCAGAAATTTCCTGGTACAAAGAATTCAGACAAAATGTATTTATTGAATTAATAAAGGATACAGAATGTTTGCATAATTTTATGAGATTTTTAAATTTTAATTGTATGATAAATTAAATCAAAGTGAACAGGTTGCATCCCACAGAATGAAGCCTGGCCAGCTTTAGCATCTGTGTAATCAGGGTGTGTCTCTTGAAATGTAATTCTGATTAGGTTTATGAACTGTTTCCCCTCTATATAAAGGGAAGACAAATAGAGGAGATTTTTAACCAGAAAAGAAGAAGATGAAGAGTACAGGACTTAGTAGAAAAGCCAAGTGCTGCTTTCCTGTGGTTCCAGCTTGGTATCTAGTTGGCTTCACTCCTATGGTTTCAGTTCTGGTAATTTTTCCACCTAATTATTATGAGCTAGCTCAACTCCATTCCCATTTTATAAGTCCTGTCAATTTCCAGACTTTTTAAAAAATCAAACCAATATTTCAAAATCTTTAAATTTATTACTACTTCTATTATACATTATTTTATCTCTCATGCATTTCTGTCAATCTTCTACATAGAACAGCATTTACAGTTTCTATCTGTTGCTGCACAAAAGTGAGTCCTTGTGTGGTGTGAATGAGAATCAATTAAGTGGCACTGGGATTTCTGAGAAGAGAAAAAGGTTCTTTAACAAAGACAGGAGGAGAGTCCCCAAATCTTTTGGAAACTGAGGCACAGTGGCCTCACAAGGAGAGACGTGCTGTCTCTATGCTAGTGCTGTCTCCATGGCTATGCTTGCAACCTAAGGAATGTGGTAATTAAGAGTTCCTGGCAAATGGGATAAAGCTGTTAAAGGCTGAAATAAAAGATGAACACATACTGTTTGAAGTGAATAGAACACTTAGACTTTGTACCTTGAGATAAGATTTTTTAAAATTCCTTAGACTATGGGTAATGCTAATAGTTAATATGTGTTTCTGCTTGATTCACATACACTATGTGTTACTGCTTATTGGCACATAGGTTATGTATTCCTGCTTGTTGTCACATACACTGGGGTATATAGAGAGCCCCTTGTAAGCAATAAAGTTGTCTGAGGAGTTATTACTCGCAGACCCCCTGATCCCAGCTCTCTCATTCTTTTTCTCTCTGTTTCCTTCTCCCTTCTCTCTTTCTTTCATTCCCAATACCCTTTGGGTCCAAATCTCCAACAGCTCCAACTCATAGAGAAACATGTTTTTTAAAAGAGGATGAAACCCCTTGATGGAGTGCCAGGTAATTCATGCTGGAGATGTTATTCACAAAAAAACCACACAAAATCATTTATTCATACATTAACATTTAAGGGCAAGTGAGAATTCACACTGTGCACAAATCTTATCAATGCCATGAGTGAAGACCTGCCTTAAGTGATTAGTCATTCTTGAGCATTAATATTCTTATGTCATTTAGGAAAATTGTCAGTTTCACATCAGAACATTCAGTGGAAAGTAAAGTGCTTTATACACACCATTCACCATATAATTCAGAAAATAGTTAAGAGCTTGAACAAGTCTTAATATTTAAATTAAGTGGGATAACAATATAGAACTGTGAAATGACAAAGGTATACTGAATGATGGATTTTTCCAGAAGTAATATAAAGTGAGATTGATTCAAGTGATCCATATATGCATATATCTAATTACATTTTACTTTTGTTTTTCTGCAGTTCTAAACACAAAAGACTTGAATCAAGTAGAAAATCACTTTGAATGTTAATCATTTAGAACACAAATTTATGATTTTTATCTGTTACCTTAGTATTCTAAGATATGCTTTTGGCAAGGTTAAAAAGAGTCATGGATAAGCACTTTAGAAGCAGTGTCTATGGTACATACATACTCCTTTTGAAGTATCACTTAATATTGCCATCACACTTTAAAAAGGAATTATAAATGAAACTAAGTAAAATGAAACATATCAGTTAAGGTGAATTGTGGGTTCATTGGTTAGAGAAGTCCCCAGAAAGCAGAATCTGTTAGTGTGTCATTCCATGCATTAGTATTTTAATATAAAATTGCTTTTCCAACAAGAACATAGAAAATACATCAAGCAAGCACATGAAATTACATTGAGGACATAGGGAGGGTCCCATTTTCAGAATGTACCATTTTCAGGATGGCATCTGTATCATCTCCTGTTTAGATTAGGTGGCCTGTTAATACCACTTTAGCCCAGACCAGAAACCACCCCTGGGGATTGCTTTGAGGAGTGCATTCCATTCGAGTAGAAAGCAGTTGGATATATTGTGATTCAGTTTTGTCTTTGTAGCTTCAAGACAGAATTTCCTAATTCTCCATTCCCTCAAAGCTGTGCATTCCCCAACATACTTTCCAATGCCTTGTTTTCCTTACACTGCACTGCTCAGTGACCTGATACCTTTAGATGGGGTCACCACCCAGTTATTCCTCTAGATGGCCTTCATGTTGTTGTTCTTTGAGTTCTCCATTTCATCGCCCACTCACTCCACTGTTATTGGGAGGGAAATGTTTCCATTAGGTCATTTTTTGCTATACTGAGGTACCTAGGTCTGCCTGGAATCCATTCAGCTATCTGAACACTTTGCAGAAGTGTTTCTCTACAATCAACATTATGCATGAGAATTGCTGTACCGTATCCAGATTATCTACAATGATTTTCTCTATGGCAAAACTCATTTCATTTTAGTTTTACAAGTTTCATCCATGAACCAGGCCATACCATCAGTAGGAATGACTTTTGTGATCCAATACATTGACTTCTCTGCAGACACCTGGATTTTTTTTTGCCAGTTGCGCACCTGTATCTTAAGAGACTGATGAAGGTGTGCACCCCTCATTTCCCTATCCATCCTAATGCCAATAAAGGACTTAAGATCCCTAGTGGGATCCTGGATTCCTTGGCTCCATCCCTAAGCATTCTTTTTAAGGAGAGTAAGAGCAGGGTGTGAGTGATGGGAGCGTCTTTCCTATCTGACTCATTAGAGTCAGAAGTGTCTTCTTCACTAACCTGTACCATGTACAAGGAAGCCTTAGCAACCTGTATGTTCATCTTTTCTGGGGAGCATGAGGGGCTCATTGGGCAACTCTGCAGAATTCTATGCTTTTCAAGTTCTGAGAGTGCTGAGATCAGCTCAGTGATAGGTTGGCTCAAAGGGTAGGGTGTGTAAAACTTAAAGAAATAAAAGACAGAGAAATACACAAGAGAGGAGATAAAGATGGAACCAGGGGACTCAGAGCTTCTCAACTGAGAGCTTTGACCCTAGTTTCCACATCGTATTGTTTGGAAACTACTGAGCAGCTGCTCAGTATCAGAACTGCGACATCATCTACAATAGGGAATAATGGGAACATCTGCAATAAGACAACATCTACAATAGAACAGGTGAAACTCTTTTTCCCACATTTCCCCTTTTTTGTTTTTGCTAAGTCTATGCAAATGATGTTTTACTGATTAACAGAGCTTCCTGAATATTTTCACTTTTACATTTGAACAATACTCATTAAACTTTTTCTCAATACATTCAACAAAGTACATTTATATATCACTTACAGTTCATCAAATCACCTAAGTACAAAATGTTTCATTATTAAATTTCTGATTGCTATTCAAGCATTTTATACATAATCCATAACTGCAACAACAATAAGACTTCCACCTAGCAGACTTTTAATGACTAGACTTTCATTTTTCATGGACTTAATATTCCCAACCAGCAAGGCTAGATAAGTCCGTACTTGATCATCTTCACTGGACCTGGGGCCACATCCAATTCACAGACTAAGTCAATATCCACCTTCTCCCTCTATTTTTTAAAGCAGCCTGCAGAGGTCCTCCTACTCCCATGAAGGACCTTTCCTAATTTACACATCTTAAGCATAAGATTTTTTAGTATTCCAACAATATTACAAATTCTATTAACATAAAACATTGTACTCTATCAATTATAGCAGAGAGTATAGTTTTATCTTACCCAACATTTAAGAATTTGATAGAGCAGCAGGGACCTTATCGCTTGTCCCAATTGTTTGCCTATTCCAGGCCCTTAAGATACTATCCTCTCTTATGTTTCTTAGTAGAGTCACTGCCACAGGTTTCTTCTATGCAACCAGATTGATTGCCATCAGACCAGGTCAAAAAGCCTTGAAGAACTGAAAAAGTGCATTGCTGACCTTTTCACACAGTTTTTGCACTTTTTATATTCATTCAGGCTTGTTTTAATTTTGCAAAACACATTATCTCACTGAATGCTACCACAATACTTTTACAACTTCCTCTATGCACACTAGTTCTGTCCCACATATCTCCATATTACAGTTTATTTTAGGACAAAATACACCTTATAACATTTCAGTTAGTATTCCCACAAACTTTTTACCTTTTTCAATATTCACTTAACTTTTAATCTTTCATTTTATCCTTCCTTTCTCTGTTTCTATTTTCCTTTTTCTCTCTTTTTTCTTCCTTTTCCTTTCTCTTTCTTTTTTCTTCCTTTTTCTTTTCTTTTTGTTTTTCCTTCCTTTTTCTTTTTTCTTCCTTCCTCTTTCCCTCTCATTTTTCTTTTTTGCTTTTCTTTTTATCTCTTTCTTTTTTGAACAATTACACAATTACAACACACACACTGACATCAAACAAACTCAAAAGCTGTTCCAAGTCTATTAATGTAGAATTTCTTCATTGTTTACTTTTATAATTCAACATTTCTTTTCCAGTTTTCCTCCTCTCAATTTCTTTCTTAATCTCTTTCTGTCCCCAAGCTGTACTTGCTTTATGATGCCATGCTTGAACAAGTTCTATAGTTTAAATAATTTGATGTAAAGCCATTCTAGTCTTCAGAAAGAGAACCAGCTGTGCAGTTCCCAGTGTTTGTCTCTCCATCTGCATGACCAAAAGTTCTGGATTCCACAGGAACTTTCATAGTCTCTTGGGGAAATACAAGCAAACCCTTGAGGACTTCAAAGGCTTTCCAGACCACTCAGGTCTCTGCACCATTACACTGACTTTTATTTCACTTGAGGCGATCCTTCTTCCCTTTGGGACCCTGTATGGCAGCAGTTTCAGTAAGCCTTCTTCCCTTCATGACCCATGTTGGGTGCCATTTGCTGAGAGCATCTCAGTGATAAGTTGGCTCAAAGGGAAGGTGGCATAAAACTCAAAGAAATAAAACAGAAAGACAAGAGAGGAGATAAAGATGGGACCAGGGGACTCAGCTTCTGGAACTGAGAGCCTTGACCCTTGTTTCCACATTGTATTGTTTGGAAACTACCAAACAGCTGTTTGCTATCAGAGCTGCAACACCATCTACAATAGGGAATAACTGCAACATCTGCAATAAGGCAACATCTACAACAGAACAGGTGAAACTCTTTTTCCCACATGAGAGCTATTTTTCTCTTTTATGGCTTTTAGTAGGGCCTTACTCTCTTAATTAAGAGGGCCACATTCTTTCACATAACAGCAGCTTTTCTGTAGGGATCATATTTGCTGATTTGTCTCCACCCTGCTTTGCTGTGATAAAGCCACATTGTTCTCCTAGATGGGCAGCCGTGCCCCCTCAGTTTTCTTCTCTTGGTAGTTCTTTGTGTTCCCTCTCTGGCCCTTCTGGCACAGTTTCCCATTCTCTCCTTCTGGGCCACTTCAGTGAAAATGGCAGATGATGGGCTTCTGATCAGCCCAAAACAGAACAGGGTTATGGATATTTTCTGCCATTTTGCCCATCACTCTCACTGAAATTTAGGTACAGGCCTATGTCCCAGGGCAGGCCTTGTTTCATTAATGCCTCCAATGCCCTCCAAGGTGGGACCACCTCATCCATATCCTGACCATGAGTGAGATGGTGTAGCCAGTTGTTCTTCCTTTACCTAAAGTGAATTTATTGCCTCCTGAACAGTCTTTCAGGGGATTTTTCTTTTTTGGACATTTGCTACAGTTAGGATTATCATTTTCATGCTCTCAGTCTCTTAGACTGAGTAGATGCATTTGTCTTCATCTCTTTTTTTTGGTTGTCCTGATATAAGCATTTTTCTTTTCCATTTCAGCTGTTCTGTCTTCTGCATAACTTATTCTATCATTTGAGGACTGCTGTTGTATGCCTCTAATGTGACTTTGATACCACTTCTGTCTTTTCCATGAGCTCTGTTACTTTTCAGGCTTTCACATTCTTTGTTCTTGCTTTCTTCTTGATATCTTTTATTTCTTTTGTCATATTGGATGTCTTTTATCTCTTTAGTCATATTGGCTTTCATCTTATTAATTTGATTTTGGAAATTTTTGTGCATCTCATTGATTAGTTGTTTGAATTCCTGCATCTCCTCTGGGCCTTTGATATATTCCTTTTGTTGGGCCATTTTTTCCATTTTCTTAGTATGCCTTGTATTTTTTTCCTGATGTCTAGGCATCTGATTAGGATGGTGTGTTTACTTGTATGCTCAACTTCTCTTTCATAAAGATTAGAAGAAGACTTTCATCTTGCCATTCTTTGATTCTTGGCTCAACAAATAGGTAAATAGGACTTCCTCAAAATTAAATACTTGCATGTCAAGAGACCTTGTCAAAAGGGTGAAGAGTTAGCTGACTCATTCCATGAAAACATTTGATGATCACATATCTGATATGGGTTTAATACCAATGATATGTAAAGAGGTCATACAACTCGAGAATAAAAAGACAAACTACCCAATTAAAAAATGTGTTAAACATTTGAAAAGGCAACTGTCCAATGATGTTCAAGTTGTGAAAAAAACACATGAAAAAGTTTTCAACCTCACAAACAATTATGAAATTCAAATGAAAAATACAATGAAATATCATTTCACTTATTAGCTTGGCCACTCTAAAAAACTGGAAAACTGTGAAAGTTGGAGAGGATGTGGAGAGATAGGAATGCTTATTCACTGTTGGTGGGATTGTAGAATGGTATAACCGCTGTGGAGGAATGGCATCTCCTAACAAATTTGGATATAGACTTGGCCATGTTACCCAACAGTGTCATTACTACATATATACCCACAAGAATTGAGACCAGTGATGTGACAAGACAGCACACCACTGTTTATAGTGGCATTATTAATGATTGCCAAAGTTTGCAAACAACCCAGATGTCCATCAACTGTGCTATATACACATGATGCTATATTATGTAGCTGTAAAAACAAAGTCGCAAAGCATATAACAACATGGATAAACTTGGAGTAAATTATGTTAGTGATGCCAGCCAGATACAAAAGGCCAAATACTATATGAATGCACTATGATGAACAATATATCATGTAATCTTGTGGATTTAGTAACTTGAATATGGGTCACCAGAAAATAGGAAGTTAGAGAATGAAAAGCTGAGGATTAACTTGTACAAAATTTTTAAGAAGGATGTATGTTAATTGAAGATGAATAGAAAAGTTTGAAGCCCAATATAATGTTTATAACTAGCAGTACTATTATGTGGGATATGGAAGTGGTTTAAAGGGAACATTTAAGGTCATATGTATTACTAAAAGGAAAGCTAAAAGAATATAGAACATGGGACTGTATAGCATAGGAAAACCACATGTGAAATAGGATATGGGTAAAATTACATATACGGGGCTGTACTTCTCTGAAACTGAACAAATGTATCTTATTTTTGTTTCTTTTTATTTCTCTCTTTTACAAATGTATGTTAATACTACAAGATGTTAATAGTAGGGAGGAAAGTGTATGCTAAATGAAAAAAACCTGACACAAAGTATTACATGTTGTATGGTTCTATTTCTATAAAACATAAATATAATTCAATTTGTAGAGCTGAAATTAGATTAGTGTTTTTGCAGGCCTAGGGAACAACTGCTAAAGGGGAGGGGTTTATCTTCCTGGAGTAATGAAATTGTTTTAACTTTTTTGGTGATGAATGCACAAAATTTTGATTATACTAAAATCCATTTGGATAGACCATATGGTATTTAAATATGTCAAGAAAAGTGCTTAATAAGTCATTGTGCATGAATAACCATAAGTAGCAGCTATGTACAGGTGGGGAAACAGATTGAGAGGTAAAGAATTTTCTTGCTTTTTTCTGTTTTTTTTTAAAATTTATTATAATTGAACTAATGAAAATGCTCTAATAACGATTGAAGTGATGAATGTACAACTGTGTGATTGTACCAAACACCATTGAGTGTGTACTTTGGATAAACTGTAAACTTTATTTATATGTATCAATAAAACTGACTTGTTTAAAAAGATATTTTGCAGCCAGAAGCTCAGTGATAGCTTCCACAGGAGACAACTGAATCTATAATGCCCCCCTCTTTGAATAGATACATTAACCAAGCCATGTGAAGGTCCCCTGTCTTTTAGTTAATGTATTTCACTTTCAGGAAAATATCTCATTTTGAAAGTTCCATTTTAACCAATGACAGGGTGATTCTATGTTAAACCTAACTTTTACCTGAAAACAGCCTGGACTTGGTGCAGCTCCCCACAAAGAATCTGAAACTCCCTTTAGCAGTCATTTCAAACCTTTGAGACATGGTGGAGCAGGTGGCATGGGTGTGTACAGGTGGCCAGCAGCCAGCTTAGTTTCCTTACTCTTCCTAGGATCCACCTCCTCATCTCTGCCCCATGCCCCACACCATTTTCTCACTTTAAAAAAAAAGATTTATTTATCTCCCCTTCCCCCTCTCCCCACCCTGGTGTTGTCTGTTCTCTGTGTCTATTTGATGCATCTTCTTTGTCTACTTCTTTTTTGTCAGCGGCACAGGAATCTGTCTCTTTTTCTTGCATGTCATCTTGTTGTGTCAGCTCTCCGTGTGTGTGAGGCACCATTCCTGGGCAGGCTACACTTTCTTTCATGATGGGCGGCTCTCCTTACAGGGTGCACTCCTTGCACGTGGGGCTCCCCTACGCGGGGGACACCCTTCATGGCACTGCATTCCTTGTGTGCATCAGCACTGCACATGGGCCAGTTCCACATGGGTCAAGGAGGCCCAGGGTTTGAACCGCAGACATCCCATGTGGTAGCCGGATGCCCTAACCACTGGACCAAGTCTGCTGCCCATTTTATCACTGTTGACATAGAGATTGCTTGCATCTCAGTTGTACTCATGCAACTAGAGGGAGGCCAACATCTTAGTCCATTAGACCCTAGGGAGTTGGAAACTCCCTGGGATGACTACTGATAAATCATTATGCCTCTACCATGCTAGGGAGTGCTTTGTTGGCACAAGAGTGTTGGGGAAAGATACCTATTACCACCTGTAGCAGTTTGTTATGGTTATGAATTCCAAAAATAGATATTGGATTATGCTTGTAATCTGAACCGTACCTGAGCATGATTGAGTTACGATTAGGATGTTGAGCCCCACCCCTTGATGGGTGGGGCACACAGATAAAAGGCATGGCAAAGGACAGAGTTAAGGGTTTTTGAGGTTGGAGTTTGATGCTGAAGTCTTAAGCTGGAGCCTCAGGAAGTAAGCTCACAGAGGCAAGAGAAGCCAGCCCCAGGAAGAAAAAAGAACCTTGAACCCAGAGAACAGCAAGACCCTGGAATGTAGGAACCCAGGAAGCCTGAACCCTTGCAGATGTCAGCAGCCATCTTTCTCCAAAATAGATTTTGGTGAGGGAAGTAGCTATGCTTTATGGCCTGGTATCTGTAAGCTCCTATCCCAAATAAATAACCTGTATAAAAAACAACCAATTTATGTTATTTTGCATCAGCACCACTTTGGCTGACAAATACACCCCCTATATGGAAGGAGACTCACTACATGGAAGATAGCAAGAGACCATGCAGTTATTGGGGTGGGGTCACCAAGAAAACACATGACTTACACATGGAACACCAGTTTTTCCCAATGTGAAGAAACAGAGCACGTTCATCTTAAGGGGAATTGGTCCCCTATGGCCAGTGAGTCCCACTCCAAAGCTGATGCACGGAAATGGTCTATGCACACCCCTCTTGTGTATAGTAGGCAATGGACCTGGCTCCCTCCCCACCAGGAACAGATGTAACCCCAAGGGTACAGCAGGTGGTATAAAAATAATGCATTTACTTGGTCAAACAGTCTCCAGTGAATGTTAACAGAATGCTCTATGCAAATAAGGAATGAATGATTCATCAGGCCACCATTTGCTAGGGAATCTCTTTTATCTGTAGGAACTTCTGACAAGTCCATATTCATAACACAGTCCCAGGAGCCAGGCTGCTACATGTCCTAAGCACAGGGTTTATTGGTGGATCTCAGGGAAAAGTGTCAGTCCTCACTCAAACTGTCCCATTCCACATTATATACATATATATATTTTTCCAAAGCAGAAGTTGTTTATTGGACAGACTGCCAATGGGATGTGTCCATCAGCCAGCAAACTCATCAAAACATATAATATAGTTCAAAAATGTGGATTTTAGAGTAGTTGTAATAAATCTTTTTTATTTGATCCACAACACCTGATATAATATAAAGATGTAAAACCCAGAACTGAAAAAAAAAAGACACTCCCAAGGCTGAGTATATACAAGAAGAATTGAAAGCAGGGACATGAACAGATATATGCACACCAATGTTCATAGCAGCATTATTTAGTATTGCTCAAACTTGGAAAAAACCCAAAGGTCCCAAAACAGATACGTGGATAAATCAATGGTGGTATATACATACAATGGAATATGACTTAGCTGTAAGAAAGAAAGCACCATTAATACATGGGAAAACATGGATGAATCTTGAAGACCTTATGTTAAGTGAAGCAAGCCTGGCACTAAAGGACAAATATTACATTATCTCACTGATATGGATTAAGCAAATTTAGAAGACTTACAGACCTAGATTCTGGAAGGTAGATTTACAGGAGACAGAAATGAGAAGATTGTGAGCCAATGCCCATATGAGCAAAATCTATCATAAGGTGGAAATGTGTAGTTGTGCAGTGGGTGGACATGACAGTGGTGCATGATGCTATTGGGTTGGGCAGTGCTGGTTTGTGGGGTATGATGGTGGCGAGGGTGGGTTGGACTGTCCATGGAAATGGGGAGGGACCAGGTGAACACTGAGGCTTTGCAGTATGTGGTTGAAACTACAATATTGAGAATGTTTTTTGGGAGTGTGACAGAGAGCATTACAGGTTTAGAGTGTTGTGTTTCTGGGGTATTCAAGACAGGGCACACCTGGGGCAGGCTTCTAGGGAGTGTGTGTGTTCAACTTGTCATAGTGTGTAATATCAGTGGTTGTAGGTCCACATAATAAGTGGGAGGTATTGGGCTCCCATCATGGGTAGTCTTGCTGTGTTCTCAAATTGAGGGGCAAGAGTCTCCCGAGAGCATAGGCAGTGCCTAATGGGGGTGGGGGGACAGGCTACTTTATTAAGCCCTCAAAGTTCTTGCAAGTAACTATGAATCTTGTTCTTCAAGGAGTGAAGCTTGGTTGTTGCCCAGTTCCCAAGGGGAGGGGGAGGGAGGAACAGAATAGATGGAACATTGGGCATTTGGGGAGTGATGGAAGTGTTTTACATGATCTTACAATGATGGATAAAGGCCATGTTAAATTTCATCTAAATTTACAAAGGGAATGGTCCAAAATGTAAACCACAATATAAATCATTGACCATGGTTACTAGCAATATTTCCATATTTATATATGTTTTGAAACAAATGTACCATACACTTATAAAATTTTATTAATAGGGGAAAGGGGAAAAGGTGAAGGATGTTGGATATATCGGAATCCCCAAATTCTGTACATGACTTTACTGTAAACTAAAACTTCTTTGAAGACAAAATGAAAGAAAGACACTGGGTAATAGAAGAAAATGTCCCTGTATATACAAGATAACAGAGCTTACAGTGATGAAAGACATAATGTAAGTAAAAAATTTTATAGTGGAGACAATGGCCTCTGGAGTTGCTGAAGTTAGGGAGAAGGACAAAGAAGTGTAATATGGGAACATTTTCAGGACTTGGAATTATCATGAGTGATATTACAATGACAGATATGGGCCAATATAATATGGCCATAATCTACAGAATTGAGTTAGATGGAGAATATATTACAATGTAAACTGTAATCCATGCTTAGTGGCAATGCTCCAAAATGTGTTTATCAATTGCAATGAATGTGCAACACTAATGAAAGAAGTTGTTATTGTGGGGAAGCATGAGAGGTGTGGGGAGTGGTGCACAGGGGAATCCCTTATATTTTTTATGTAACATTGTATATAATCTAAGTATCTTTTAGAAATAAATAAAAAGTAGGTATTTTAAAAAAAGTGGGGAATAAAATGCACCCCCCAAAAAATCACACTAAGTTCCTTAAAAATTTTTTCTAGTTTTTTATATTTTTAATTATTTTTTATTCCAAATTTTTTGTAAGTTTTTGTATTTTTTTTATTTTTAAACCATCATTTCATTTCCTTAGCAATTGTATTTGCTTACTTAGCTTCATTTCTGAAGAAGGTTTGGATCACAGAAGGGTTAGAACTGTATCAGGGAGGATCACTGGTGTGGGGAGTTGGTGATGGGGGGTGTGTGGAAGGTGGTTCACCTGGGGCACACCTTTAGAAAGGCACATAAATTTGTTCAAGTGTTCATGGGACACTGTCACAGTGGGTGGAGATTTACAAAATAACTGAAAGAATATCAAATTCCCATCCTAGGAAGCTCTGCCACATTCTCTAATATGACAGCAAGAATCCCCCAAATACAGGGGCAGTGACTAGTGAAGGAGGAAGGAATATTGATGGGCCCTTCATATTGATGGATAACTTATGAACCTTTAATTTTGAAATTGAAAGTTAGCCTTATATAAAGTTATATAAAGTTAGTATTATATAGTGCCTAAGAGTTACCACCTGAGATCCTCCTTGTTGCTTAAATGTGGCCTCTCTCTAAGTGGAACTCAGCATATAAATATTTTTCCACAGCATGGGACATGACTCTTGGAAGTGAGCCTCCCTAGCAGTGAGGGATTATTACCAGGCTCCAATTAGCAATGCAACTGGAAAAAGACATTGGCCAAAAGGGGGAAAGGGTAAAGACAAATGAGTTTATATGGCTAAGAGACTTCAAAGTGAGTCACGGGGTCATTCCAGAGGTTGTGCTTATGCACACCTCAGCAGGATCTCATTGACTGCCACATTAGATATTGCCTCAAATAGTGGAGGCAACCAGACACTAAAGGTAGGGCAGACAGCTCAGGGCTTTGGTGCCCTGCCAGTGGGCCCTAACTGGGAACTTATGCTCCCAAGTGTGGCAGAGTTGGACTCAGTTTTGGTTTCCTTACACATGACTCTTCTGCCCCTTCTCTTTGACTCTATATTTATTGCTAGAGTTGATGGTGTATGTCCAAGAGACTTAAATCTTTGGTCTGTCCATGTGCCAGCTCAGCCCTGAATCTCAACAGAGTTGCAACCCTTACTCTCTAGTTCATTAGGGTCCCCCGGGACAACAAACAAGGAGATGATGATGGACAACAAGCTTCCCAAAGAACATCCATCTGCACCATAGGATCTAAGCCCCCTCTCAAATAGAGGGGGAGTAGCCATCACCATGCCAGATTCCATAGGATTGGCAGCCAATGCACTTTGCTCATTTTTCTTAATAAAAGTTTTCTCTACTCTTTTCTCTAACTTCACTAATCCAGCAGGAGTGTATGGGGCATCCCGCAACTCCCTCCTGAGTCCTCAGGTGTTTATCAGCTGGGCAAGCTCATACCACATAGATGTGTATGGCTGCCCCAGGATTTCCCCCCAAAATTCCCTATATACTGCAGGGTCTACTCTACAGTATCTGGAATGGCTGACATGGTTTCACCTGCCTTATCCCCAATGGGATTCCCTGGAATATCCTGCCAACTATGCCAATTGTAATGAAGGAAGTCCAGGAAAGCTGACAGAATCCTTAGATATTCCAAAGAAACCACATGGGGAGTTCAGCAGCACTCACACCATTTGTTTACTCACATATACCAATGATGGCGATTAGGTAGCTACTATGCTGTACAGTAGGGAAACAAACATTATATAGGGCAGACAGCACAAAGAGGGGCTCTATTTAATTCACAGAGCAGCTCAAGTGTGTAGGGAGCTTAGTAAGTAATAACAGTGATTGCATACATATGGGGGTGATTGGGTGGGTCCCCAGAACAGTGAGGGTCAGCACATATGAAGGTGAATGATTACTATGCCTAGGATCCTGTATGTGCTGTAGCAGAAACTTCCAGGATGGATTGCTTATCAGTTCCACCCACACACTTTCCAGCAGTCTACAGAAATAACTAGTGGGAGAGGTGGGGATTTCATGTCACTACATGGAGATTAGTGAATAGCCATATTTGAGGGCTGTTATTTCGGCCTACTACCCACCAAACTCATGCACATATTCTATTATTTTTAAAATGGAATATTTTTTGAACTCTAGACATATGAAAGTGAAAATAGATATATTGATCTGAATCATTCTGAAAGGAAAACTTAATGCCTCAAATGAGCTTAAGTGACCTATTTATAGTTTTAATAATAATTTATGTCTGTTTTCTAAATTTTTGGCTAAATTTGTTATAATCTTTTAAAACTAACTGCTAGAGTTGGTCAAGTATCACTTCATATGCAATCTTAATGCAAATAGCTTACTAAGTTTTAATATAGTTTTTTTCCCAAAGATTTCTTTATTTACCCCCTTTCCCTCCTCCTGCCCTTCTGTTTTTGCTGTCTGTGTTGTCTTCTCCCTCATTTTCTGTCCTCTGGGATTCAGCAGTATTTGATCCTGGAAACCTCTGATGGGGAGAGAGTTTCCCTGTCAATTGCACCACCTCAGTTCCTGGTCTCTGCTGCACTTCACCTTGAGTCTCCCCTTTGTCTCTCTTTTGATGCATCATCATCTTGCTGTGTGACTCACTTGCGTGGGCACTGGCTCACCACCTAGACAGTCATGTGGTCATGGGCTCACCATACAGGCAAACTTCCTCATCTTTTTCACCAGGAGTCTCCTGAGATTCTCCCATAAGGCAGGTGGATGTTCTATTACTTGAGCCACTTCCAGTTCCCAAATTTTAATACATTGTTGGGAAGCATAATGACATTTTATGAAACATTTTTAAGGCAAAATAAGGCTCAATGAAGGCTATGACAATACTTATGTGCAAATTTACTAAAAATGAATGTCATCTCTTATCCAATGAGAAGATGCATATTAAAGAAATATAAGTGGAAACACCATTTGACTGTATGCTATATGAGCAAATATTTCTTCATCAATACAAAGAGATTTATTTCCTATAATTTCTGAATGTTCCATTTATATTTGGTTGGTTTCTCATCTCTGTCCTGGACTCAGCTCCCCTATCTTGTCCTCTTCCTATCATGAGCCTTGCCTCAGTTCTTGTGCACTGCGTGCCCCAGTCAGTCATGGCCCCTCACAGCTCCGACCATGCTGGACTGTCAACTCTCCTTGCAACTTCCCCAAAACTTACGTTAGTTCACTCCAGGCAGCTTCACCAGGTTCTCTCATTTTCCACTCTTTCCCAGGCAGGCTTACCCCAGGACCTCTCCTTATGAAATCCCTCTTTCCTGCCTCACACCTTAGACCTCAGATCCATCCCACAAGGACCCCTCAGCCTGGCCTGTATCCCTTAGTTTCTGTCCTTTATTCAGCACCCAACTCCCTTCCCTGCTCCTGCCCAGGACCCTGCTCCTCCCCTGCCTCGGTTTATCCTCCGTAGTTTCCCTCCTCTGTGGATTGACCCCACCTCTGGAGCCCCATTCACTACTCTTCATTCAGCTCCCACAGCCCTTTTAATTGCCCCATCCTCCTAGGCCATCTCACCTTTCTAATCCTGCCTCACTCAGTTTATCTGGCCCTCAACCACTGACCACTCCCACCTCCACCTTTGAACCCTCCCCACCACAAACATGCAGAGAGGCCTCATATCCTCACTGGGGTTCTCTTCTCATTCATTCTTGTCCCTCCCCCCAAATTGGCCCCAAGTCTCCTGCCTCAGGTCACCACAGCTCTCCCCTCTCACGGGTCATGCCACTTTCTATGAAGACCCTTAGACCTCTCACCTTCCTGAAATGCTGTGACCTGGCTCCCAGCTCCATGCCTCCATGTTCCATACACGGCTGTTCCCCTCATTTACCCTGAACTCTGTATTCTTCCCCTCAGCTGTGTCAGTTTACACCACAGTCTACATGGGTCTCATCACATAGACTGATGCCTCATCTCTCAGGAAATGCCACTGCCCTTTCCCACCCTTCAATTCTCCATCCTTTTCCCAGTGCTCCCTTCCCTAGCTATATGCCTTCTAGTCATTACCTGTCCCCAGTCCCCAGGGAAGCCACTCCCAGACCCTCTTCTCACTGTCTCCCCTGTCTTCTCCCCTGGCTCCTTTCAGTTCCTAAGCACTCACGTCCCTGGCATCTGTTCACTGCTTCTTCCACCTCCTTTCTCCTCCATCATCTTGGATCATTTTCCCTCTGCTAGCTGCCCTAGTGGATCTGCTTGGCCTCTTATCCTTATCTCATCCATCTCCTTCTACCTGCCTGCCTTCCCTTTCCTCAATAGCCCTACACCCCATTATGGAGATACTGAGTCTCAGGGCTTCCTGCCCCTTCTCCACATTCTACCTCTAAGATGGATTTAGAGAGGGAACAAGTTCACCCCATGACCTCCACACACCCTATTCTAAGCTGGCCATGAAGGATGCCCCCAAACAAGTTCCTTGCAGAGGCCCACATGATAGGTCCCATGTTAGGCCTTTGGGGATAACCAGAGATGTAGAGGGAAAAAATCATTAACAAGAGAGTTGGACAGAACTTACATTTGTTATGACTGCAGACAGGAGCCAAGGTTGGTGTAAAGCAATTCAGACCTGACTCCTCACATGGTAGTTTTACTCTTGTTTACATACCTGTTGCTACTTAACTTTTGCTTTGATTATGCATTAGCTTTTAAGCTAATGAATGAACATACATAGCTAGTTATATAATTGTATGATTAGTAATTTCAGGAAATCATGCTTGCATGATCAAAAATGGGGCTGATAACTCCACCCCTGGGGTGGGAATTTTATTATGTTTATTAAGTAAGTTGGAGTGAGGACAGCCAGGGGTTTCTTCTGTGCAGTCTAACCAACCGGTTGAAGCTGGTTTTCATACTGCATTCCCTCAACAGGATATTCTGGACCACAAAAAATGGAATTTGGGACAAAGAGAGGGTTGCATCTCATTACCTACTAATTTACATATAATTCTTCCCTTTGTATCCTAGCAAAAGGGAGAGAAACAAGTTACTTTCAGATATTTGGTCATCCTACATCCATCAACATCAGACCACTGCCCTCATTATCATAATCAGGCCTCTACCAGGATGTTATAAGACCCTCAGAATCTCTTCAGTTTAAGCAAAGGTTTTGAATCTCCCACTTCCTGTCCCAGCTGTTCTGTAATAAAGCTCTTCTTTGAAACCTGGTGCCACAGGATACATTTTTTGTGTGCATTGGGCAGTGAGCCCATTTTGGCAACAGCAATAGGACAAAGAGCTCTCAGGCAATCCCAATCCTGTGGACAGTGAAGAAACAAATCCTGGCACTGTGCCTGAGAACTACTGAGCCTAATGTTCCCAAAGCACAAAGAGGCCATGGAACCCACGGCCCCCAGGTGGAACAGTTAGTTATGTGTTCAAATCCTGTGTGGTGGAAGTCATTCTTATCTCTGATTTCCAGGTTTGGATTCTTTCCTGATTTCAATTTAGCTCAACTCAACAGTAGTCTTTAAACTGGGAGCCTTGTAGGGCAAGTGAAACCTTGACAAGTATATGAACAGAAAGGAAAAGGCACAATTTCAGCATAAAATGCACCCATAAAATTTTTTTCAATCTAAGATTTTTAAAAATCTGGTAAGATTTGTATTTTACCTGTGTTCAAAAGTGAAGGAAATTCACAGATAGTAGATTTTCTGTTTTATATGCAGGGTTTGGGGATTCTAGACACAATAGGCACAAAGGATGTCAAACTTGTAAGATAATTTGGCAACTGTATCCATCAATGTTACTCTGATATCACATCTAGAGAATGCATGCCCTACCTGCCTGCTTGCAGTAGGATCATATTCCCTCCAAAGTAAATAAATGACAATGTCTCTTTCTGACCTGAATTGTCACTTTGCTATGAGGACTAGCATGGCACATCAGCTAATAAAACATTTCATATTATGTGATAATATCTGCATTCTTTAAAAAGATTAAAGGTAAAAGTATAAAATAGCATGCATAGTTAAGAAGTATAATTTTTTTTAAGATTTAGTTTTTATTTCTCTCCCCTTCCCTCCCTACCCCAGGTGTCTGCTCTCTGTGTCCATTCACTTTGTGTTCTTCTTGTATTTTTGCCCACTTGTATTTTTGTCAGTGGCACAGGGAATCTGTGTCTGTTTTTCTGTTGTTGTGTCATCTTGCTGCATCAGCTCTCTGGGTGTGTCGTGTCACTCCTGGGTAGGCTGCACTTTTTTCATGCAGGGCAGCACTCTTTACAGGGTGCACTCTTTGCACATGTGGCTCCCTTACATAGGAGAAGTCCCTGCATGGCATGGCACTCCTTACATGCATTAGTACTGTGTGTGCCAGCACCACAGGGGTCAGGAGGCCCTGGATTTGAAACCTGGACCTCCCATGTGGTAGGCAGATGCTATATTCATTGAGCCAAATCCACTTCCCATAATCTTGATCGAAATTATTTTCAAAATCAACAGAAAATCTCACCACAGTTCACCTCATAGGTCACCTACATTTTATTTAAGAGAAATGAGCACTAGAAAATGCCCAGAAAGATACAATTTCTGACTTCCATTTCACCCCTAAACTAGAATCTCAGAGTTTGACTCTCCCATACTATTTACCATTTCTTTCTCAAAATTGCAGTGTTTTGTTCCTTACTACAAATTTCTGTCACCTTCACATAAGACATGGTGACTAAAAGACAATAAAGAGGAGGGAAAACAGTGGGAGATCTATATTTTTATTTGCTTCTGGGATACATGTAACAATGGTAAGAATGCTCAAGTAGAAATAAATGTTGAAAATATTGATTTTTATATGCTCCAAACGGACTACTCTGACTTTAAATTCTTATTAAGCAATTTCTCTCTTTCAGCAACCAGACAGATGAGGCAATATAGACATTATTCTTAGATTCTTATTCTTAGATTCTCTATTCTTAATTTATAGAGAAGTGGACAAAACAGACTTCATCCCTGCTATTTTAAAGCTTAAAATTTAGTGCAAAAGAATTGTATCAAATAGCTAAACACAAACATATGTACACTGAAAAACTGAGATATGTGATACTAAGGAAAATCATTGTGGGGAAGTGTTTTTTTTTTGAAGTTTTAATATTTATGATTAGCCTTAAAGAATGAGAACCAGATAGCAGTCAGAAGAAGGGAGATGAAAAATGTTCTAGTCAAAGTTGAGTAAACATGGGAAGAGGACTTGGAAACATGGCTGATGGATTAGGCAGATAAGGCTCACCTCTCACTAAAACAAAGGAGAAAGAGTCAGAGGCTACCTTGGGGACCTGCTTTGGGGTACAGCAGATGAGGAAACTGCTTCACAACTGCCAGGGGAGTGAGGGACAGAGATGAAGAAGCTCAAACAACAAGCTGTGAGTTATTAAACCTCCTGGCTGCAGGGAAGGGCTTTCCTCCCCAAACCCAAAGATATTAAGTGAAGGTAAAAAACCTAGACAATTTTATATAACTGAGCAGAGAGCAGACATGTGCCATCCTTCCAGCTCCTTTGGATGTATGGAGAAGAGGAAGGTGCTCTGAGGCATTTGGAGGGAACTCAACAGGAAGGGAAGCCAGGGAAAATGGTTTTCTTGCCCCAGTGGCTGGAAGCAGCACATGTATCCTGCCCTCAGGGAGGATAGCCTAGGTGGAGCTTTGGGCTCCCTACTCCAAATGGAGTGTGGTGGCAGATTCCCTGGAAGGAAGAGGAATCTGGGAGGGTGGAGAATGATTTTTTTGTGGTAAATTTAGCCAGCTGGGCCGCTCTTGAATATTGGAAGGGACCATGACTCAATAGGGAGAGGGGAGGATCTCCTCAGTCAGGTTCTCATGCCCAGCTGCCCAGGTAAAGAGAGGAATTACTTCAGAGAAGAGGCAGAGACAGGCAGCTGATCAGCAGGGGGATTGCAGGGAATCTAACCTGTCCAAGGGAAAGGGGTGGACAGCCTTCTGAAAGGCTAACTAACCTAAGGATACAGATTACCTCAGTGGAAGAATTCCTGCCTAGCATATATGAGGTCTCTGGTTTGATTTCCAGTCTTTAAGAAGTGACCCACTGGGTTATCAAGCATCCAGCTGCAACTTCTTGACAGGGAACATATAGACATTCTCTTTGCATTAACTCTTCTTGGATCTCTCTCTTTTTTGAAGGTTCCTTCTAAATTCTTTCCTTATCTTACTCACTAAAAGCCTGTTCAAAATCTGCAGAGGGCAGGCTGCAGGGTGATTAAACATCAGCAGCATGAGAAGATCCTTAAGGGCCTAAGACAGAAGGCTGCTTTTCCATGTTTTTGTTTTTCTTTTTCCTTCTTCCTTCTCCTTTTAAAAATGAATCACTTCTCTCTTTTTTCTTGTTTGTTATGTTTCCTTTCCTTCATCTCTGTTTTTACTTTCATTTACCATTTTTTCTCTACCTACCCTATTTCTTTTCTCTCCATCTTATTATGCCTTTTTTCCTTTGGTCTCTAATTTTTCATGTTTACATTTATATCTCCTCTTTTGTTTTCTTTCTTTTGTACTTTTTTCTTTCCCCCTCTTCTCACCATTCCAGCTGTTTAATTCATTCTATATATTTTTTAATATTTTGTTTCTTGTTTCATTGCTGCTATTCTACTATCTCCTATTATTCCTCTGTACTTCTTACTCAAGTTAATCTTTCCATTTCCTAGGTCTGGTACAGTTCCTCTCCTACATTTTACTATTATTACTACTATTATTCTTTTTCTCTTCCTATCTCTTTCCTTTTCTCTGGTCCAATTTTTTTTCAAGGGAACACAGACAACAACAAGTAGTAGAATAAAAGTAACAAAGTGTCAAATTGAAATCTTACCATGAACAGAAAAGCAATAATAAAACCATAGAGTAGAGAAGCTAATCAATTGAATAAACCCATCAAGACAAACACATGTCTAGACACCAACAAAAAATTTCAAGCAATACTAAGAAACCTGAAGACATGGTTCAGTTCAATGGAGAAACAAAAAATAGGAGGAGGTGTAGAACATGGAACAACTAATCAGAGATGCCCAAACATCTAACATGAATTAACTTAATGAACTGAAGGAAGAGATTAAGGGTACTAAGAAGACACTGGGAGAACATACTGAAGAAGTTGTAAACATACATAAAAAGATAACAGATATGATGGTGATGAATAGCACAATTCAAGAAATAAAAAATACATGGGAAGCATACAACAGATTTGAACAGGCAGAGGAATCAGTGATGTGGAAGCCAGTACATCCCAAATCAATCAGATAGTAGGAGAAATAAATAAAAAGGATAGAATAAAATCCAGCAGGGATTTAGAAATTTGAATGACAATATGGAATGCACAAACATACACATAATAGCCATTCCAGATGGAAAAGAGAAGGGAAAGGGGCAGAAGGAGTGTTGGAGGAAATAAGGGCTGAAAACTTCCCTATCCTACTGAGGGAAATGGGAATACCTGTCCAGGAAGTGCAGCACACCTCAAAAAGAATAAATCCTAACAGAACAACTCAAAGACATATATTTGTCAAATTGTCCAATGCTCAAGGCAGAGAAAGAATACTGAAAGCAGCAAGAGAAAGGAGAACCATCATGTAAAAGGGAAGCTCAATAGGATTAAGGGTTGATTTCTCATCTGAAAGTGTGGAGGCAAGAAGGCAGTGGTATGACATAGTTAAGGTGCTAAAAGACAGAAAACTTCCAGCCAAGACTTCTCTATCCAGCAAAGCTGGCTTTCAAAAATGAGGTAGACTCAACATTGTGGCAAGTATCTGTGAAAGTGGTCCTTCAAGCAGGGAAGTTTTGCTGTCACTGTGGGCTCTGAGGGGAGGAGGAGAGTGGAATAGTATAGATAGAAACAGGGTAACTGGGGGCAATGTAAGTGTTCCACAAGATAGTGCAATGATGGATATAGGATATGTTAAATTTCACCAAAAATAAAAGCCTATAGGCTAAAATGTACACCATAATGTAAACCATAAGGTAACTAAAAATTTAGAAAATTGTATAGTATAAAATACAAATCATAATATAAACCAAAATGGGACCATGTTTGATAGGTATGCTTCAGTATCTGTACATCAGCTGCATCAAATATACCATGAACATGTAAAAAGATCATTGCTGGAGAAGGGGGAAAGTGTTTGATGATGGATATAGGGGAGTCATCAATATTATATATGTGACTCTCCTGTGATCTAAAGCTTTTTTGAAGACAAAATTAAAAATTCGGAAAAAGAAAGGATATGGACACTGAGGAAGAAATGAAATAAATTGCCTTGCCACTGTACATAGAGGCCAACACCTATTACAGTGGTGAAAGGCAAAATATCAAAAAAAAGTTTTATATTTTTTTATTTTATAGTACCCCAATTTAATTTTACTTTATTTCCATTTTTTTAAATTAGTTTGTATTCTATTTCTAATCTTTAAGACTATCGTTACTATTTCAATTTCCTATTATTTGAATGTGGCAATATAATAGACTTCATTTTTGAAGATGTTGGCCACAGATGGGCTCAACTATGGCAGGGAAGGAATGCTGGTATGGGGTGTTATTGAAGGGGGACATGGTTTGGAGGGAGTTCTCCAGAGCATGTATATAGGGCATATAAAAATATTCAGACATTCATTTGGGTATTATCATAGTAGCTACAGATACAAATGACAACTCATGGAGTGCTGAGTTACTAGGCAGGGGAGCTCTGTCAAATTGCCTAATGGAACAGCAATGATCCCCCAAGTGCAATGGCAAAGACCAGGGAAGAAGGGTGGTCCAAAAATGTGCCCTTGATATTGATGGCTTTACTTATGAGCCTGTGCACTTGAAATTTCAACTTGACCTAGAACTGCAGTGTGCTAAGACAGTGTGCCTGAGAGCCTCCATGTTCCTCAAATGTGGTGACTCTCTAAGCCAAGCTCAGCATGTAAATGTATTACCATCCCCCCAGCTTGGGACATAACTCGCAGGAATGAGCCTCCCTGGTACCAAGAGATTACTACCAAGTACCAGGCAGTGATGCAACTAGAAAAAGACCTTGAATAAAGGGGGGAAGTGGTAAACAGAAATGAGTTTATATGGCTAAGAGACTTCAAAATGAGCCAGGAGGTCATCAGAGGGGTTGTGCTTATGCACATTTCAGCAGGATCAAAGACACAACCCAAGTAGATACCCCAGGTATGGGTGCTCCTGAGAGCTATGGAGCACCCAGGTCCTACAGTCATAACAGATGGCTATGGAATTCAGTGCCTTGCCAGTGGGACATTATTTAGAATTTGTGCTCATGAATATGATGGAGTTGGACTCAGGTGTGACCTCTATAGATGTCTCTTCTGTCACTTTTATTAAACCTGTGGTTGGCACTGGGGTTGGTGTATACTCGAGACTTGACTCTCTAGACTATGTGCCAACTGTGCCCTGAGGTTCAGAGTTACAACACCTACTCTCTGGTTACATGGGCTTACCAGGTCAGCTAACAGGGAAGTGAGGATGGTCAACAACTACACCAAGGAATCAAAAGTCTACAAGTGCAAACAGGAGAATTCCGTCCCTCAGCCATATGGGATCTAAACCCCCTCTTGATTTAGAGGTGGAGTGGACATCACCATTCCAGGATCCTCAGGATGGAGAAATAGAATATGGATTAGAATGGGCTTACTGTATTCTATTATTGAATTACTCTGACTTGAACAATGGACTAAATTATAACACTGATGTTGAGACAGTGGCAATGGGAGTTGCTGGAGGCAGGGAGAGGGAAAAGGAGGTGTGACATGGCATTTTCAGGACTTGGAATCGCCTTGAATGATATTGCAGGGACAGATGCAGGACATTATATAACCTGCCATAACCCACTGAATGGACCAGGAAAGAGTGTAAGCTACCATGTAAACTATATTCCATGCTGTGTAGCAGTGCTCCAAAATGCATTCATCAAATGCAATGAATGTACCACACTAATGAAATGTTGCTTTGGGAAAAGTGGGGGATGTGGAGAGCGGGGTATATGGGAACCTCCTAGATTTTTTATTGTAGCATTGTGTGTGATCTATGTATCTTTAAAAATAAAAACATATTTTAAAAACACATTAGAGGTATACAGCAGTAGACTCAAAATGATAGAAAGATATGTGATACAGAAGACACAACAACTGAAATTGAAGAGAGAAATGCTGTGTATTTTTACATGTACAGAGCAGGACAACAACAGAAGGATGGAGACAAACCCAAGTCACTCATTCTGGTAGGCTGGAACATGGAAGTGATGTTGCCAACTGTGATGGGCTTCCCAAAAAGTAAAATCCCCTGCAAGACTGTGCATGGGGTCACAAATTCCCTTTAGGTAAAGGAAAGACAACTGGCTACATCACCACTCTTTGATAGGATGTGGGGGACAGGGTCTTGCCTTGGACAGCATAAGAGGCATTAATGAAATAAGGGCTTGCCCAGAGGAAGACTCCCATACCCTTTCTGATGACCTTGGTTACAGTAGTGGGTGAAGTGGTTGGATTAACAATGTTCTGCTTTGGGTTGGAATCAGAAGTACAGAATCAGCCATTTTCACTGAGGTGGTCAAGAGGGAGAAAAGTCCAGCAGTGGGAGGCCATGCCAATAGGGACATAAAGGGAGCATAAAGAACTACCAAAGGAAGAAAGAGGAGGAGGCAGGGCTGGCCCACCAAGGAAGGCAAGGTGCCTTGACTTACCAAAGCAGGGGAGAGACAATGCAGAAATGGATGTGATTCCTACAGAAAAACTGCCAAAGCTATAGGGCAGAAGATGGTCCCTTTAAATAAGACCTAAAGGCAATATTACAAACCATAAAAAAACAGGAGGAAGGGGGCTCTCAGAACTGAAAAGGCTTAAAATTCTATAGAGCTGCCCAATAAGCCCCAGATGTACCCCAGAAAAGAGGAACATGCAGGTTGCTAAGGTTTCCTTGTCCACAGACTAGAGCAGTAAGGAAGAAAGACACTTCTGATTGTGACTCATGAGTCAGAGAGGAAGGATGCTCCCATCATCTGTATTCTGATCTTACTTCTTTTAAAAATAATGCTTATTGGAGAACAGATGCAGCTCAAGTGTTTGAGTGCCTGCTTCCCACGGTTGAAGTCCCAGGTTCTATCCCTAGCACCTCCTAAAAACAATACAGTAACAGACAGGTGAAAAAAACAAGTCAGGTGAGCCAGTGTAGCTCAGCGGGTGAACATCAGCTTCCTACATACATTTTTCTGGGTTCTATCCCTGGCCCTATAGCTCAAAAACACTAAAAAAAAAAAAAAAAAAAAAGAATACCTAGGAGTAGAGCTAAGGATTCCAGGCCCCCACTATAGGTGATATGCCCTGTATTTCCATTAGGATTGATGGGGAATGGGAGGGGTGCACACTTTCAAGTCTTTTAGATACAGGTGCCATAGTGGCAAAAAATATCCACACCTCTGCAGAATAGTCAATATAGTGAATGACAAAGTCATTGCTAATGATGATATGGCTTGGCTTATGGAGGAAACTACAAAACTAAAAGGAGATGAGTTTTATTGTAGGAAAAAAACCATGGTAGACCTATACTCTGGATATGGTACAGCAATTCTCATGCAAAATGTGACTGTAGAGACACTTTTGCAAAGTGCTCAGATACCTGAATGGACTTCAGGCAGATGTAGGTACCTCATGACAACACAAATGCCCTACCAATAAGCAAATTCCTAAACAACAGCAATGGAGTGAGAAGACAGTGGAATGGAGAACTCATCTACATAGAGACCATCTGGAAGAACTAACTGGGTGGTGACTCCATCTAAATGTATTTGGGAACTGAACACTGCAGGGTAAAGAAAACAAGACAGTGGAACTTATGTTGGGGAACAATCAGTTTTGAGGGATTGGAGGACAATCACATATCCTATTTAGGCTACCAGTGCAAAATCCCAATCTCAGTATGCCCAACTGCTTTCTATTTCCCCACTGGAATGCACTCCACAAGGCAGTTCCCAGTGGTGGTTTGTGGTCTGGACTGCAGTGGTTTTAACATAAAGGACCCATAATTCCAAATTGGAGATGAAGAGGGTACCTTCCTTCAGAAAACTGGACACTGCTGATGCCTTCAATATCCTTTAATGTCCTTGCTTGATGTTATTATTATGTCCTTGATTGCAAAAATCTTCTTGTAATAATACTAATGCATGGCATGACACACTGACAGATTCTGAATTCTGGGGACTCCTCTATCAAATGAACCCACAATTGTCTATAAATGATGTGTTTTATTCAAGTACTGATCTTTTTTTTTCCCCTCTGCTAACCCTATCCCCATTGTCTGCTCTCTGTGTCTATTTACTGTGTGTTCTTCTGTGTCTGATTGCATTATCCAGTGGCACTGGGAAAAATTTCTTTTTTGTTCCATCATCTTGTGTGTCTGCTCTCCATATCACAGTGCCACTCCTGGGTGCACTGCGCTTTTTCACATAGGGTGGTGTCCTTGTGGGATGCATTCCTTGGGTGCATGGCACAGCACTACTTGCATGCCACAGCACTGTGCATGGGCCAGCTTACCACATGGGTCAGGAGGCCCTGGGGATTGAACCCTGGACCCTCCATATGGTATAAGGAAGTTCTGTCAGTTGAGCTATGTCTGCTTCCTGATCTCTTAAGTTAATTTCACTTCATATTAGTTCTTAGTAAATCCAATATTTAGTATACCAGTGTCAGTTCACAATTCTATATTGTTATCCTACAGATTCAAAAATAAGACTTGTTCACAGGCCAAAGGATCCATAAAAAGAACTTTATTTTCCATTAAATTTTCTAAAGTGAAATCCAGCTGAAGATTTTCCTAAATGACTTTATGATAGTTTCCACAGCATAAGAATATCAATGCTGGGAAGTGGACTTGGCCCAATGGATAGGGCATCCACCTACCACATGGGAGGTCAATGGTTCAAACCCTGGGCCTCCTTGACCCATGTGGAGCTGGCCCATGTGCAGGGCTGATGCACACAAGGAGTGCCATACCAGGCAGGGGAGTCCCACACATAGGGGAGCCCCATGCACAAAAAGTGTGCCTCATAAAGAGAGCCACCCAGTGTGAACAAAGTGCAGCCTGCCCAGTAGTTGCAATGCACAAATGGAGAGCTGACACAGCAAGATGACACAACAAAAAGAAACACAGATTCCTGGTGCCACTGCTAAGAATAGAAGCAGTCACAGAAGAACATGCAGAGAGCAGACAACTGTTGTGGGGGTTAAATAAATAAATAAATCTTTTTTAAAAAAGAATATCAATGCTAAGGAATGAGAGACCACTGAACACATGCTTTCTTTCACAACAACAATAAGCAATATATGCAGTGTAAAATATCAGTTGTCCTACAAATGTTGTTATTTATATTCTTTCATATAATGTATGGTCAGAACATTAACCAAAGCCTTTCATATATATCAGGGTTCTTAACCAGGGGTCGATGGACTCCTTGATTTCATGGAGTCTGTGAGTTTGAATTGGAAAAAGAAATCATTTTTATTTTCTCTGACATCTAACTGAAATCTAGAATTTCCCTCCCTTCTGAATGTAGGCAATAAATGTAGTATTCATCTTACCTGACTAGTAAAGGGGTCCACAGAATACAAAAGATCAAATCCAGGCATATATGGAACTCATAGTGCTTCCCTCCAGTATCAGTTTTCTCTTGTTGTCTAAAGTTACAAAAATAAAATAAGTTTTCCCCAGAGATGCTGTTCATACAGTATCTCTCCAGTGTGAGATTTCTCATATTGTCTCAGAACAGACCAGGAAGGCTTTGTCACCTAGATGACATTCATAGGGTCCCTCTCCACTGAGTCCTCTCTTGTTGTCTAAGGCTATAATAATGGGTGAAGGCTTTCCCATAGAGATGACATTCATACGGTTTCTCTTCAGTGGAAATTCTCTCATGCAGATTAAGGCTAGAGAAGCTATTGAAGGCTTTGCCACATTGATGACATTCAAAGGTTTATTTTCCAGTGTGAGTTTTCTCATGTTTTCTCAGGGAAGAACACCAAGTGAAAGTTTTTCCACATAGATAACATTCATAGGACTTCTCTCCAGTGCAAGTCCTCTCATGCTGTCTAAGTGCAGAATATTGAGTGAAGGCTTTCCCATACAGATGACATCCATAAGGTTTCTCTCCAGTGTGAGTTCTCTCATGATTTCTGATGGTAGTACAGTGAATGAAGGCTTTCCCACACAGTTGACATTTATAAGGATTCTCTCTAGTATGAGTTCTCACATGCTTTCTAAGGGCAGGAGAATGAATGAAGACTTTCCTACATATATGGCATTCATAGGGTTTCTCTCCAGTGTGAATTTTCTCATGTAGACTAAGGCTATAGATTCTACTGAAGTCTTTCCCAGTAGATGACATGCATGTGGTTTCTCTCCAGTATGAGTTCTCTCATGTTGTCTCAGGGCAGAATAGTGAGTGAGGGCTCTGCAAAATTGATGACATTAATATACTCTTCTGTTTGCTCTTCTGTATGAGTTACATTGTAATCTGTAAGGCCAGAGCATTGAATAACCAATTTACCAATCATATGACACTCATATGATTTACTTCCATGGTGAATTTGTTTTTGTTGATTAAAAGATGAGTGGTCACTGAGAGCTTTTCCAAATAGATTGCTGAAGTAGGGTTTCTTTCCCTTGTAAGTTAACATATGCTCAGTTATTCTGGATATGTAGGTAAAATCTTCAGGCAGTTCACCATATTTAATGCCATTCTTTTCAGTAAGAGATTCTCCTTCTGGGAAATAGATGAGAAATCATTCATTTCATAAAAATCCACTCATGTACAAATGAACTCTACACTAATCATTCAGTGACAGTCTCCAAGTAAAATCTTTACCATGCCATGTTACTCTTCTACATGTCAGAGATCTTTTCTTTTGCACTATCTCAACTGCAAAGTTATCTAATCAATTCTGGAAGACTTCATACACTTTCAAAGATTGGGCATAAGAGCCATGTTTATGTAATTATATTTTTATAAAAACTCAGGTTTTTTGTGTGTGTTTAAGTTAATTCTTCCCTAAATTCAAGCTATCACTGACTTGTGCTTGATTCATACTTAAAAACCAATTTATTTACACTTAAGTGCCTATACTGAATTCCTAATTCATTACACTCCCAAGTATCTATTTGGAAGACCAGGGTTAACACTGATGATGGTTAAAAATGACAAGAGCGTAGATGTGCCTTTCCTGCTGATATGTGGCATGGAAAGCATCTCTTTTCTAAGATCACATTCCCTCCCTGAAAAACTGAAGAAAAAGAAACAATTGGTAGACTAACATTAGGGAAATTAAATGTTGAAAAGTATCATGTGGTCCTCTATTTGTTTCAAATATGACACTGATCTGGGAAAGAGTATCAAATTAAGGAATACTCTAGGAAGTAGAAAATATTATACAATACTGACAATTAGAAAATACTTTCAAAATTAAAATATAAGAAAAATTATAAAAAGCTAGTATGTTAGAGGAAAAACCACCCAAGAGGAAGACAAGGAAAAGGTCCATTAAGTGAATGTTAAATCCAATAGTATACAAATATACATTTCCCCAAAGTCTCAGGCACTTGAATAGATGATAATGTGGAAAATGGTATAATGACCACATCCAATATAATTTTCCCAATATTGACAACTACATTAGAAAATACAACTCATGTAAGGAAATCTGCAGTAGTTATTTTTAGGAATCTACTTACCCAATGACCAGGACCCTCCTATCATGAAGCAGTTTCCTAGACTTACCTGAATTCTGCCTTTGGAAAATTCCAATTCCTTCTCTCCAAAATTCCTCTCCTTGTTTCAACCGGGAAAGTACATCCAATTTATAAACCTGATGCTTTGGTGGTGGTAAAAAAAAAAAAAAAAAAAGAAATTTTGAGTTCTCTGCAGGTAATGGATTGCCATCAAATCTAGGAAAGGTGATTGTTTTATTTTCCAAGTCTTCTTAGACACATACCATGAATAGGTTGCTTTAAACAAAGGTAACCTACAGTTTTGAGGCCAGGAAAATGTCCAAATCAAGCCACCATCAAAACAATGCTTTCTTCCCAAGGCCGAGATTCTGGGAATAGTTGCTGGTGACTTTCGGTCCATAGTTTGTCATATGGCAATGCACATGGCAGCATCTCCTGGCCACATTATCCTCTTCTGGTTCCACTGATTTCAACTTAATATTTCTGTTGGTTTTTGGTTTCTCTTTTTGTTTTTTAGGAAACACTGGGGATCGAACCCAGGACTTCATACATGGGAAGTAGGTGCTCAGTCACATTAGCTACATCCACTCCTCTGTGGTGGTTTTTGTCTGAAATTTATTATTTGTGAAGGGTTTTAGTATTAAGATTTGGTCCCCTCCTGAATTAGGTGGGACACACCTTAACTGAAGTTATCTCATCAAAAGGCCCTATTAACAATTGGTATATACCTACAGGGATGGATTATATTTAAGTATGTTTTTCTGGGGTATATAAAGCTTCAAACCACCATATATCACCCTTGAAACCTAAAAAATACATGTTCTTTATTTATGCAAAATACTTTCCATGACAATATCCAAAGGCTTCAAGTCACATCAGAAAAAAAGTGAAGTAGAAAGTCTAATCAAAATTAATTATGAGTGTCATTTGTCCTGGGGCACAATTTGTATCTGTGGATCTATTCAATCTATAGAACAGGTTATGTGCTTCTGGTTTACAATGGAGGGACAGGCAAAAGATAAACATTTTAAATCCCAGAGGGAGAAACTGAAAGGAAAACAGGAGTCACGGATCCCAAACAATTCAGAAACCATGCAAGGCATGCTCCATTAGATTTCAAGGCCTGAGATTCAGCTGCGGAACAATGTTTTACTCTCTGGGATTGTTGAAGCAGCAGCCTCATGCCTTCCAATAGCTTGTGCAGCAGGCTTGTTCTCTTCAATCCCTGGGGTGAAAGCCCCAACCTCTGATAACACTGGGCTGGTGGCCAGACTCATTAAATCACAAGGGAATAGGCTCAACCCTCTAACATGAGTGGGGTGGTAGCCCAACTCCACAATCCTAAGGGTACAACTTCCAGTAATTCAGAACACTGGGATGCTGAACAATAGTGCAGAAAGCCACCCTACTTTGAGCATTGTGGCAGATTCACCCTTTTCACATAAATGGGTAGGCCTACTCTCTTGGCCTGATAACCTGTCTTCAGTCCAAATCTCAGCTTCCACAGTTCTCATCTTGAAGTGATTTTTCCTTAAGTCAGTCCCCTTTCTGTCCATTTAAATTTTAGCTCGTTCCCAGAAGCTCAGAGTTTTACAAACCATCAATTTCTGCTTTTGTTATACACAGAAGTTCAGTGCTCAGCTTTTTCCATTTCTCTTGCATTTTATTATAAGCTGCCAGCAGAAATCAGGTTGCTCTTTCCACAGTCAGTTTGGAAATTACCTTAGCAAAATGTCCAAGTTCACCACTCTCAAACGTTTACCTTCCATTTCACGTCAGAACTCAAATTTTTCAAGTTCTCTGCCAATGTAAAACAAAGATTTGTATCCTCAAGCTTCCAATAATACCTTCATCATTTCCAACTAAGGACTTATTGGAAGTACCTTTAGAATTCATATTCCTACCAAAATTCTCTTCAAACCCTTTTCTTTTTTTTTTTTAACTACCAAAGTACTTTTATTATAGATCCTGATAGAACATACTTATATTTGTATTATTAACCATCTCTCCATCCCCCACAGGGTTCACTGTGTTATGCAATCCTGTGTTTTATCATCTAATTTTCCTTGTAGTAACTATACAACCCAAAACTTCCCATTTCAACCACATTCAAATGCATACTTCAGCACTGTTAAAAACAGTCACTATATTGTACTACCATAACCTCTGTCAATTTCCAAACCATTACAAAAAACTTAAATATAAATTCTGCATAGATTGTGCACTGGCACCCTATTATCTATTTTTTTTTTTTTTGACAATAGAGGCATCCAAAATGAAAAGGAAGAAATAAAACTGGCCCTATTCACAGATCACATGATCATTATGTAGAAAATCCCAAGGAATTTACATATACAAAAAACTACTAGAACCAATGAAGTTTGAAAGTGTCACAAACTACAAGATTCACTATACCAAAATATATTTCTATATATTAGTAATGAATCATAAGAAAATAAGTCCATTCACAATAGCATTAAAAAGCACGAAATAGTATATATTTTTTAATGTAATATTTAAAAAAATTTAAAAAGCACAAAATAGAGTAAATTTAACAAATTAAATGGAAGATTTGTGTATGTGTACTGAAACTATTAAACATTGTTGAGAGAGATAAGAGAAAATCTAAATACTTTGAGAAACATTTCATAATAATGGATTGGAAGACTCAATATTGTCAATAAGACAGTTTTCCAACATGTATCTCTAAGCACAATGCAATCCTTATTAAATTCTATCAGGCATTTTTATAGAAATTGACAAGTTGATCATAAAATTTATATGGAAATACAATGGACCTACAATATCAAAAACAATTTTGAAATAGAAGAAGAAAACAGGAGAACTTAAAATACTCAATGTCAAATCTTATTTTAAAGACACTGTAATCATGACAGTGTGGTATTAGGACAAGGGTGGGCATATAGATCAAAAGAACAGAACATTTATGGTCAATTGAGTTTGTTGTTGTTGTTGTTGTTGTTCAGATGATATCTTTTATTTATGTTAAATATCCTTGCATATTTTTATTGACTTTGTAATAATATTACATTAAAAAATATATATATGAGGTCCCATTGAACCCCACCACACCCACCCCACCTCCACCCCCCCAGCAACACTCCTTCCCATCATCATGACACATCCATTGCATTTGGCAAGTACATTTTTGGGCACCTCTGCACCTCATGGTCAATGGTCCACATCATGGCCCATACTCTCCCCCATTCCATCCAGTGGGCCCTGTGAGGATTTACAATATCCGGTGATTGCCCCTGAAGCACCATCCAGGGCAGCTCCATGTCCCAAAGACGCCTCCACCTCTCATCTCTTCCTGCCTTTCCCCATACCCATCAGCCATCATGTCCACTCAAACCCTTTTCTATCAAGGCACTTACAATCCTTCCAGCATCTACCTAATTTGAACCCTTTTCTATCAAGGCACTTACAATCCTTCCAGCATCTACCTAATTCAAAAACCATTTTCACATTTTTGTTATTTGCAAAGGCAGAAACCCCTCTCCTGGTTCCAAAATTTGTTTTAATTTCTTTGGCTGCTTAAGCAAATATCAGGAAATCAGGTGGCTGAAACAATGGAAGTTTATCAGTTTATGCTTTTGAGTTTTGGAAAATGGTCAAATCCAGGTGTCATCAAGGCAAAACTTTTCCCCCAAGACTGTGGTGTTCTGGGGCTGTCTGCTAGCAAACCTTGGTCCTTAGCTTGTCAAATGGCAAGGAACATGATCGCATCTCCTAGTCTCTTTCTTCTCCTCTGGGTTTTGTTGATTCAACTTGTTACTTCCTATGGCTTTCTCATTCTCTGCCTAAATTTCATTCTATTCTAAAGAACTCAGGATTAAGACATCTTGATGGAGGTGGGGCACACCTTAACTGAAATAACCTTATCAAGGGGTCATACGTACAATGGTTTCACATGCACAGGAATCCATTTAATTTAAGAACATGTTTTCTGTGGTACAAACAGCTTCAAACCATTTTAATGACCAAGGAAGAATAAGGTAAATATTGAAGATCAGCCAAGGGAAAAGTACCTGCAATACAGAATAGTGATAATTTTTCACCTTTAAAGGATTATGTCTTAACATTGTGTCCCAATACAGTGAGGACCTCTGATTGTTGATCCCCAAGTGCAAAAAAGCCTACAGAACCCTCTATATTTTCAAGTGAGGAGAAATTCTAGAGTTCCACAGTGTTTTCACTATTATTTTCTAAAAGAATCCAATAGCACAAGCTCCCTGGAATAGTTCCTGTGTAAAAGGATATGCCTGTTGTTTTTAGGACTATAGTCTGAATCCACACCAAATACCTAGAGAAGAATAATTATTAAGGATATTTTAAACTCACATTTTCTTTAAGTAAACATTCACTGAATTCCAAGAACTGTTCTGATTGTTACACACTGAGTAGAAGAAAAACATGAAATTTGTGTTCAAGAAGATTACAATCTAATGGGGTGAAAAACTGTATGCAAAAATTAAAGAAACAATCTTTTTTAGGTAGTCATGCATGTTACAAAATAACAAAATATATTATGTATATAAGATTTAAAATAACATATAAAAATATAAAACGATATGAACAAGTTGTTCTAGACATTTAATGAGAAAATTAGATAAATTTATATAGATATGGAATTTCAGAGACTCATCCAGTGAGACCAGATGACTCACATTCTCCAGCATCACATCTCTGAAGAGCTTTCTCTGGGATCTGTCCAAAAAGGCCCATTCTTTCTGAGTGAAGCCTACAAGTATATCTTTCAAGTTTGCTAACTCCTAAAAATATCATGGACATTAGGGTTCAGAGAGGGCCATTTCAACCAATGTCCAGAGTGGATCTTTGAGGGGGTAGCACTGAGAAAGCAGTGGCTTTACAAAAGCTCAAACTGGGTTTGAGCTTCTAGTCAGAACATTCTCAGTGCTGAATGATCATCTGCTCTTCACAATCAGACATAAACACACTGAATATTTAAAACACCATTATAAAAGAATATCAGAAGACATGGTATGGAATGAACTGGAAATTTTCTAATAGACTGGTCATAATAACTTTCAGGTGGCACTATACAATTTTCACTCTAGCATTCATAACTAAAACCACCTTTCCCACCAATTTCAAGTAAATCTACAAACTCATCATAAGGCAAGGAATATCCATGATTTGCCACTTTCATATCACAACTATGATTAGATTAGTCCTTCAGATGACGTCAGTTTCTTCTCAACTAGGAAATAATATGAAATGTATAAGAAGTTTTAAAAGATACAATGAGCTAATGTGTAAAGGGCTTCAAATATAAATATTATTCAAAGGTCTATTACTCATTAAAATGGCAGAGAAACTTACAATAAGTCCACCATTCTGCTGAACTAAACAGTCACACAAAAACTTTGGCCCATTAGATGTTGCCTCACTTAAGTCTACATAATTCAGGTGTTCACCATAACATGTAAGTATGGAGAGTTCAGCAGCACACAATAGAGACCCCTGGGACACTATACTGAAGGACGGTCTTAGCCTGACCATTACAAGGAATGACACCTTCCAATCTCTGCTTTTCTTGGGACCTCCAAATATTCATGTTCATTGTGTCTCTTGTTTATTCACCTCCTTTGTATGTTGAAAAGTAAAAGAAGCCTCTTGATACATTCTGGTCTCACCAGTTTTTCAGCAATTTCCAAAGTACCATACATTTTACTCTACATACTATATCACTCCTGAGTCCATGCCAAAATTAAAGTAACAATACTTCTTATAATGACTTCCATTTATAATGTCTGAGCAAAGGTTATCAACAAAATTGGAAATTGGACAACTGAGGACAAGTGGGTAATGAGAATTTTAATTATTTTTCTTTAAAAGTTTTCAAAATGTGCAAGTAATTACTAATACTTCACAAAATTAAAAATTGGGCAAAATAAATGATTCCTCTTTTCCTTCTATTACCTAATCCTCAATTTTACTCCTCTCAACAATCCTCTACCCCACCATCTGCAGCAATGCACTGATTGAACTCAAATGTTGAAACATCAGTCTCCCTACTGACTGTAAACTTCTGCTCCTACTCATCTCTATCACTATTTTCAACTGCACACTGAAACCAAATGCAGGTATTAAAATGGTCAATGGGTGCACTATTTTTCCAATGAGGAGATGTGCTAAATGAAAAAAAAAACTCTCTTATCTCTCCATTGAAAACAGAGACTTAATGGAGTCTGGAGCAAATTTGTGTGATGTTGGAAAGGAGATTACTTATTGATGAATCCCATCCTATTGTAACTATCCCAGAGGTCTGGATAAACTTAACTGCAGCTAAGATCCTTAAATATCTCCTAAATGAGCTTACAATAGCCACACCAATAGGAGAAACATACCCATCTGCTGACAATACATGGGTAATTTCAGTGGAAGAATATCCTACTCACTGGTGGTTGCATTGTAAATAGCTCAGTTGACAACTGACTTCCTCTGGGTTTTCACTCACCACCAGGTAAGCACTAGGTGAACAAAGTTGAGAATGGAAAAAGGAGGTATGAAACTTCTTGTCTCGTCTTGTCTCCAATTTCCAGATCCACCTGTCATGAAACCCAAGCCTTCACCTGAAATTAACCCAACCCCATCAACAGAAGCACGGAGTGTGTTCCAAGAGAAATAGGGGGAAGATCCTCCACTCCCCAAGACAAGAGCAAGAAGGTCTTGGCTACTCTGGATAAGAAAGATAAGAATATCTTCATTTTACAGATAAGAACATGTTTTGTATATCATTAGCCCATGGTGTTCAAAGATTTTCAATTCCCTCTTTGAATCCAAAACATTGGGCCACCACCACCAGGGAAACCACTCAAGAATAACTCAGATGTGAGGATTCCTGGCCTATGAATCATCCATCCCCTTCTGAACTTTTGTTCCCTTTTTGCTTTACCTTGTATCTGCCATTTTGTGTACACTTGCCCTAAATCATCTTGGTTCATCCTCAGCGGTATCTAATGATATCACTCTCTCAACACTGAGTTCTAGATCCCATCCTGCTGGACTCAGATACCACCCAAGATCTCAAACTCACCAAAACATAACATTGAGCCATTTACCACTCAATTCCCAGAACAGAGTAGGTCTGGATCTTTGTAACCCTAAATAAATGTTTGTTAATAAATTAAATGTTTGAAATATGAGTCAACAGGGTGATTGAGAGTGATGATCATTCTCCTTCCAGAGAGATTTATGTCAAATTTCCCTAAATATTTTAGTTTCATTTCACATGAGAATAAGATTGGCCTTAGGGACCCTTTCCCCAGCTGGTCAGATATTCACACAAAGGAAAATATGTGGCATCTGACATCTGGTGCTTTAGACACACCTTGGATCCCAGGCAACAACCCAATGGCTTGGTTTGTAGAAAGAGTTCCCTGGAATAGGGGCCAAGGTTAATTGTGCAGCTCTTGCTCTATCTGCAGGCAGCTCTCATACAGGTTTACCTTACAAAATGAAATTCTTTATGGACATCTCTTTTCTCTTCCTACCTATTACTTTTTAGGGGCTGTAATCTAAATGAAATGTGTAATGTACAAATGAAGTGTGTGATTTTCCAAAGTGATCTCTGGGGAAAAGATGTACCTCAACTGGTTGAACACCTGCTTCCCCTTTATGAGGGCCTGCCTTGAACTTGCAGTACCTCCAAAAAAAAAAAAAAAAAAAGAAAAGAAAAAAATAAAAGATTTCCATGGGTGAGCATTTTGAGGTTACATTAGCATAATAAGCTATAGGGCATTCTGAAAATGGGGCCCTCTCCACATCTGCAGTATTTTCTCATTTCCCATAACCTATCATCATTACAAAAAATCTTTAAATATTAAAGCACACTTTGAAAGGATAATTAATGCACCATTAGATTTAGTTGTATTTATTTTTCCATGAGTTTATTCATCTTTGCCTTTTATGTACATTAATGCTGTGTAATATTAGAGATACCATTTTGCATTCTATATTTTTGAGTCATAGTCAAAGTGATTTTCTGATTCACCAAGGTATGTATCATTATATTTACAGCAAAAGAAAAATGGTTAAGAAAAGAAAGGAAAAAACCTAGGGCATAATGAACTTCTCAGTAACAGCTTTTAGTGTTTATATATTTGTACATTTGTGTGCATTAAAAAGAGCAGAATCTCACTTACTTTTACTTGTAACAAAATGCTGCATGAAGCATAAAGAGATCACTACACATTCTAACAATTTTCAAAAAACAATTGGGTCAAATTCTGGATAATTACATTAATTAGGGGTGAAAGCATACTAGAAAGGTTTTTTCCAGTCTGATTTTTCTGATGAGAAATCCACCAAGTGTTTCCACTTTGATATTATGATTGGTTCTTCTCAAAGTGAGTACTTTTATGTTAACTAAGGAATGAATGACTACTGAGAATTTTCCTTCAGTTATAGTGTGAATCCTCATATATTCTACAAGAGTTGCTCTTTGAGCAAAGGAATCCCTCATATGTATTTTGCTGCATGGCTTGTCCAGGCTGAATAATCTGGAACTCCTCAAGAGTCATCAAACTTCTGGTAAAGACATCCTGTCTTATTTCCCATTTGGGGATTATTCCTATTGAGAGCTTCCTTGTGTACACAAAAGCTGGAGGTTACTGATTGCTTATGTCCAGTGATTCCAGACCTAGAGTTTCTCTCCAGTGTAGTTCAGTCATCTTATTGAAGGATATTTTATAAACAAAAGTATTTCCATATGGATTACATTGATACAGAATTTCTCCCCTTTTCTGGTTGGTTTAAAAGTTAGTGCTGTAGCAGTAAATTCTTCTACACTTCACACGTTAATATATACGAATTCTCAAAAATGTCACATTAGGACACAGGCCCTTCACACTGATTAAGGAAATACGTTCTCTCTCTCATATGAGTTCTTTTATAGAAATACAAGTTAGCAATCTGGCTCAGTGCTTCACATGCTCACAAGATTTATACCATCTACCAGTAATGTGAACACTGGCATCTATAAAGATCAATGCTCTCCTATTCCTTCCCATGCTCATTATATTCATAGGATTTCTCTCCAGTATGAATTTTCATGTCGTTAATTTTAGAGGAATAATGAAAGGCTTCCCACCAGGATAAATGTCTTATCAAATTGTAACTCCAATACGAAAATGTACATTCTTTTTCTGAGGCCAAGGTATTTGCAGAATAACATAAGAATAAGAATATAAGACATAAGGACAGAGATTGACATGGCAAAATATAATGACATTTTTAGAATGTTCTCCCATTATCCTTGGTGTCATTTGGGAAAATATCTTTCACTTAAAAAAATCTGAGGTTGACACTACCAAGTTCCTGTACTCCCACTTTCCATGCTCCTCCTTATATTGAAGCACAGTTTCCTCCAGCTCAAGTGTACTTTTACTTTAGAGAAAGCCCCTACCTTCCACAAACAGATCTTCTTACTCCAATGGTGAAGTCACATGTGATTTGCAGACAGATAACTTATACACAGATTGTGCATTCAGAGGTGTCACTTATTTAAACTGGCAAAAAACATTGAACCACTATTGAGCATTCTTTGAAATGAAAAGATTTTCTAGAGAACTTGATTATTTAGTTTTCTAGGCTGGTGCTGTAAATATCATGAAACTGAATTGGCTTAAATAATGGGAATTTATTGGCTTACAGTTTTGAGGCTATGAAAATGTCTACCAAACCAAAATAAATCAACCAATCAAGGTATCATCAAGGTGATGTAATGTTTTCTTCTCAAGAACTGGCCACCATCAATCTTTGGTTCCTATGCCATGTGGAAAGGAACATGGTAGCATTTGCCATCTTTCCTTTCTATTCCAGGTTTTGTTGATTTCAGCTTCTTGCTTTCCTGGCTTTCCCTCTGTATCTCAATTTCATTCTCCTATAAACGACTCTAGTAAAAGGATAAGACCCATTCAGATTGTGGTGGGTCACACCTTAACTGTAGAAGACTCAACAAAAGGTCCTACTTACAGTGGGTCCACAACCACAGGGATGGGTTAAATTTAAGAACATGTTTTTCTGGAGTATATGTAGTTTCCAAACACCACACTTGGGACCAACAGGTGCTGCCTCTCACATCTCTACCTATTTGAGATGTTTGTTTTATGGTGAAAGGACAGAGAGTCTAGAAGTACAAGCCAGGGGCTCTCCAGACTGTTATATTGAAAGACAGTGATAGTTTGCTATGGAATGATGTCTGCCTTTCTCAATTTTCTTGGAGCCTAAAAGGATCCATTATTAGTTTTTTTCTGGTATTTTCCTCCATCTTCTGTGATTAAGAGTAATATAAGATTCTTGATTGCTTCTCACTTTTACTCCTCTATTTACTTTCAAAATCTTTTTTTTTAAAGATTTATTTATTTATTTAATTTCCCCCCCCCTCCCCTGGTTGTCTGTTCTTGGTGTCTGTTTGCTGCGTCTTGTTTCTTTGTCCGCTTCTGTTGTCGTCAGCGGCACGGGAAATGTGGGCAGCGCCATTCCTGGGCAGGCTGCTCTTTCTTTTCACGCTGGGCGGCTTTCCTCACGGGCACACTCCTTGCGCGTGGGGCGCCCCCACACGGGGGACACCCTTGCGTGGCACGGCACTCCTTGCGCGCATCAGCACTGCGCATGGCCAGCTCCACACGGGTCAAGGAGGCCTGGGGTTTGAACCGCGGACCTCCCATATGGTAGACGGATGCCCTAACCACTGGGCCAAAGTCCATTTCCCCATACTTTCAAAATCTTTTAATGTCACTTAGTTAAGAGGGAAATAAGTATTGTTTCACAGTGACCCATGACTCTATTTTTAAAATGTTCAATCCTGACAACCTATTGATGTTTTGCCTTCACAAAATGTAATCCTGGGAAACGGACTTTGGCCCAGTGGTTAGGGCATCTGTCTACCACATGGGAGGTCCGCGGTTCAAACCCCAGGCCTCCTTGACCCATGTGGAGCTGGCCATGTGCAGCGCTGTTGTGTGCAAGGAGTGCCGTGCCACCCAAGGGTGTCCCCTGCATGGGGGAGCCCCATGCACAAGGAGTGCGCCCACGAGGAAAGCCACCCAGCTTGAAAAGATAGAGCAGCCTGCCCAGGAATGGCGCCACCCACACTTCCCGTGCCGCTGACAACAACAGAAGCGGACAAAGAAACAAGACACAGCAAATAGACACCAAGAACAGACAACCAAGGGAGGGGGGGAAATTAAATAAATAAATAAATCTTTTTTAAAAAATGTAATCCTAAGTGACATCTTACTGATCTCAAAGGAATTGTTCTTTCACCTTGAAAAGGAGAGGTACTAGATAGAGGCTTATTTTGATATGACTTCCAGGGAAAGTGTTGCTAAATTTAAAATATTTTCAAATTTTGTTCTGTTTACATTTTTATGTTTTATGGGAAAAATGTTATTAATGTACACATTTCAGAAATTATATAAAGTTCCTAGAGATTAGTCAATGTATTCACTATCCATGAGCTGTCCTACTACTGAGCTGTCTGATTTAGACAAAAGTACTGTATAGTCGAATTAGTCATAATTTCACAGAAGCAACCAAATTTCCTTCTCAATTGCATTACATTTTTAATGAACTTTCCCAAGAACTTTCACTTAAATTTGCAAGAGAGAAGCAATGTGACATGTACAAAGGAGCCCCAACAACATTAAGTGCCAATTTCTCACAAAAAATGTTGGAGGTAAGAAGGAAGTGGGGAGAAATATTTATAAAGTGCTGAAAGAAAATAATTAGAATTTTATAGAATTTTATATCCAGAGAAGTTCTCTTTCAAAATTGAGGAGATTAAGACATTCTCAGATAAACAAAAGCTGCATTTTGTTACCACTTGACCTGCCCTACAAGCCAAAGTAATGGGAGTTCATCAGTCTGAAAGAAAAGGACACTAGGCAGATGATCAAAGCAGTGTGAAAAAAATAAAGATCTCCAGTAGAGGTACTTACCTGGGTAATCATAAATGCCAGTACTAGTTTATTGGATGAGAAGGGATTCTAATTGTTTAACTACAAAACATCAACTAAATACAAAAGGAGGCCGTAAAGAATGACTTGAGGTACAAAAAAGATATAAGACTTACAAAAACCAAATAGCCAAATGGCAGAAATTCTTCATTACCAGTCAGTATTTTTCATTAAATGACATAAATATCCCAAACAAAAGGCAGAAATTAGACAATGTATAAAAAGGCATGACTCCACTACATTCTGCTTAAAAGAGCCACATCTTAAATCCAAAGACACAGTGGTCAAAAGTGAAAGTATGAAAAATATGTCACAAATATAGTAACCAGAACAGAGTAAGGACTGCTAAATTATATCAGACAAAATAGATAAAGTCAAATACTCTTAGAAGGAACCAGGAAGACACCACATATTGATAAAAGTGTCAATGTAAAAAATATATCTACATAATTCTGAGGCCCAAAATATATGAAGCAAACATTTGCAGATTTGATGGGAGAAATAGGTGGGTCTATATAAATAGAAGATTTCAATAAACCACTTTCAATATTGGCTAGCACTTTGTAACTGAAGGCCAAAAAGGAAATATAAGACCAGAACAATACTATGTACTAACTAGACCTAGCAGACCTCTATTGATGTACATAATATAGACAGAGTGTACAAAATATGTAACAAAAATCTGTTTGAAAACAATAGAGTACATATTCTTCTCAAGTGCAGAGGATCATATCCTAGGATAGACTGTATGTTTTATCACAAAACAAGTCTCAATAAATTTAAAAAGACTAGAATTGTATAAAGTATCTTATCTGCAAAGTGAAATTCCACTAAAAATCAGTATCAGAATAAGAAAATTCACAAATATGTGGCAGTTAAGCAATATACTTTTAAGGAACCAATGGGTAAAAGAAATCACAGGAAGTTTGGAAATCAAAAGATGAATGACAATGAAAACATAAAATACCCAAACTTAGAACAAACAGATTGATCAAAAAAGGAGAGGATGTATATAATAAAAATCATTGGCATTGAAAGGGGGAATATTACTGCTGAAGTTACAGAAAGAAAAAGGATTATAAGAAGATATTGAGATTCACTGTATGCTAACAAATGAAATAACTTATGTGAAATGTACAAATTCCCAGAAACACACAAAATAACTAAACTGACTCAAGAAGAAAGAGATGGTCTCAAAAGCCCAAGAACAAACAGGTATTATGTTATCAAAAACCTTCCAATGCAAAGGTTTTAATATCCATGACATAGAAAGAGATCCTACAACTCAATTGTAAAAAGACAAATGATCCAATTAAAAACTGGCAAAAGACTTGAATAGACATTTTTTGAAAGAGGACATAAAAATAGAAAAAAACATGAAAAAATGTTCAACATCTTTGTTCATATGTTCAAAATGTTCAATAGCTGTAAGGAAAATGCAAATCAAAACTACATAGAGATACTGTTTCATGTATTTTTGAATGAACACTATTAAAAAACAAAACTACAAGTGTTGTAGAAGATATGGAGAAAGAGGAACATTTATTCTATGCCAGTGGAATGGTAGAAGGGTGCAACTTTTGGTGGAAGACTGGTGGTTCCTAAGGAAGTGAAATACAGATCTGCTATATGACCTGTCAATCCCACCACTAGATATGTACTCAGAAGAACTGAAAGCAGGGATTCAAACAGACATTTGCATGCCAATATTCATATGACCATTATTCACAATTGCCAAAAGATGAAAACAAGCCAGTTATCCATCAGCAGATGAAAGGATAAACAAAATGTGGTATATGCATGCAAAGGAATATTATTCAACTGTAAGAAGAAATAAATTCTTGATGCATGTGTAAACATGGATGAACCTTGAGGACATTATGTTGAGTGAAACAAGCCAGATCCAAAGGACAAAGGATATATGATTTCACTAATATAAATTAAATGCAATCAGTATACTCATGGGATGGCTAGAATGTAGTTCACCAGAAGATAGATTGAGGCTAAAGAATGGGAAGCTGAGGCTTAACTTGTGCAGGATTTGTAATACGATTGATTGTTAAGGTTTGGAAATAGGTAGAGGTGATGACAGCACATTACAGTGATTGTAATTCACAGAACTAATATGTGGGTAGGGTTGTGATTGAAAGGAAAAGTTTTGGTTCATGTATATCACTAGAAGGAAACCTAGAGGATGAAACATAAGACTATATAGCATAGTGACAATAAGTGTGGTCAACAGTACAAATATTGTGAGATCTTTTGTCTTGTTTGTACAGTGACATTATCTTACATTTTTTCACCCTGTTTTTTTTTCATTTTGTCTTCAAAGCAGCTTTAGGTTACAGAAAAGTAGATGTGGCTCAAGTGATAGAGCCTCCATCGACCATATGGGAGGACCTGGGTTGGATTGCTGGGGCCTCCTGGTGAAAAAGAAGAGAAGTGTGCCTGTGTGGTGAGCCAGTGCCCACATGGTGAGCCAAAGTGCACATGTAGTGAGCTGTGCATCCATGCAATGAGCTGTACATCCATGCAGTGAATTGAGTGACTGGGTGGCAAGGCAAGTGTCCATATGGGTGCCTGCACAGTGAGCTGAGGACCCACGTGAGTGTCTGTATGGCAAGCTGAGTGTCCACATGATGAGACGAGTGCCTGTGCAAGAGCTCATGGGACAAGTTGAAAGCCCATGCAACAAGCCAAGATCCCATGCAATGAGCTGATGCCCATGCAAGTGAGTCACACAGCAAGGTAATGATACAACAAAAGAGAGATGAAGGGGAGAGTCAAGGTGAAGCACAGCAGAGACCAAGAACAGAGGTGGTGCACCTGACAGGGAACATCTCTCCACATCAGCAGTCCCCAGGATTGAATCCCAGTGAATCCCAGAGGAGAAAGACAAGAAGAGAAACAGATACAGAAGATCACACTTCGAGTGGACAAAGACTGCAAAAAAACCCAAGAAACAACAGCAGGGTGGAGAAAGAGAAGTCAGGTCCAGAATATAGGTGATTCCCATATACCCAACATCCTCCGCCATTTCCCCTTTCCCTTACTAATAACATTTTACATGTGAAGCTACATTTGTTACAATTGATGTACAAATATTGAAACACTGTTGGTAACCATGGTCAATGATTCACAGTATGGTTTACATTTTGGACCATATACTTTTATAGATTTTGATGAAGTTTGACATGGTCTATCCATCATTCAAGGATCTGTAGAACCATTCCATCTCTCCAAAAATGTCCCATGTTTGATTTATTCTATTCCTCCCTCCCCCTCCCCTCCAGACCCATGGTAACCATCAAGCTGAATTCATTGAAGGACAAGGTTCATAGTTACTTGAGGGTTTGACATTCTGGCTTGTCCTCCCCTATCAGGCACTGCCTATGCTCTGAAAAGACTCCTGCCCTTCTATTTGAGACCATACCAGGACTCCCCAGGATGGGAATCCAACACATTCCCACTCATTATATGAGTCTCAAGCCACTGATACAACACACTATGACCAGATGAACACTACATACTCCCTAGAACCCTGCTCCACGTGTGCTTTGTCCTACATGCCCCCACATCCAACACCTTAAACCAATAACCCACCCAAGCCATATTTGCCAAAAGAACATTCCCAATGTTGTACTTTAACCACCTACCTTCACATCCCAATAGTTCACTTGCTTACTGCCTCAACCTTGCCCCAGGTCCACATAGTCAAACCCACCTTCCCCCCATCAGAGACCAGTACCACTCATCTCAGTAGCATCACTTCACTCTATTTTACCTATCCACTCCACAATTACAGCCTTCCACCTTATCACAGATTTTGTCATAACTTTCTTCCTGTCTCCTGTAAACCTATCTTTCAGACTTTAAGCCTCTAAGTCTGCTCAATGTACTTAATTTATATCAATGAGGTCATGAAATATTTGTCCTTCATTGCCTGGCTTGTTTTACTCAATGTAAGGTCTTCAAGATCCACCCATGTTATCCTATTCTTTCTTACACTTAAGTAATACTCCCCTATATGTATATACCACAATTTATCCATTCATCTCTTGATGGACATTTGGGTAGTTTCTAACTTTTGGCAAGAGTGAATAATGCCACTATGAACACTGGTGTGCATCTATCTGTTAATGGCCCTGCTTCCAATTCTTCTGTGTATATTCCCAGCACAAGGATTACTGGATCATATGGCAGTTCTGTAGTTAGCTTCTGAGGAACCATCAAACTGTCCACAATGGCTGCACAATTCTGTATTTCCACAAGAAGTGGATAAGGGTTCCCATTTCTCCACATCCTCTCCAAATCTTGTAGTCCTGTTTTTAAATAGCTGCCAGTCCAATGGGTGTAAGATGATATCTCTTGTAGTTTTGATTTGCATTTCCCTAATAGCTAGTGATGTTCAGTATGTTTTCATGTACTTTTCAGACGTTTGTATTTCTTCTTTAGAGAAGTGTCTATTTAAATCTCTTGCTCATTTTTAAAAAATGGGTTGTATGATTTTTTAATTTTTGATGTGTAGGATTTCTTTATAAATGCTAGATATTAGGCCCCTATGAGATATATGGTTATCAAGTATTTCTTCCCATTGAGTAGGTGTCTTTTCTCTTTCTAGACAAATGGACAATATAGGCAGGGCAGACATATCAGGAGTTTGGCACCCTGCCAGCAGGCCCTACTCAGAATTTATGCTCCATGTGACAGAGTTGGACTCAGTGGTGGTTTTCCTAACATGGCTCTTTTGCTCCTTCCTTTTGAACCTATTGTTAGTACTAGAGACTCAAATCTCTGGGCTGTCCATGTACCAGGAGAGTCCCAAATCTCAACAGATCTGCAACAGCTACTCTCCAGTTCATTGGACTCACTTAGGACAATTATCCAGATAATAATTGACCACTGCCATCTCAAGAAACAGAGAGTCTGCAACTACATCCAAGATAGTGCCATTCATTGGCTCCATGGGATCTAAGTGATCCTAGCAATGGGAGGATTCTTACCAATGTGGAGGCAGTGGACACTGGAGGTTCTCAGGGGAGGCAGAAGGAAAAATAGGTATAATCTGGGGATATTTTTGGGACTTGGGAGTTGTCATTAATGACATTGCAATGACAGGTACAGGCCATCATATATCTTGTAATAACTTACGAAAATGTGTGAGAGTGTAAACTACAATGCAAACTATAATCAACACTTAGTGGCATGCTTTAAGATGTGTTCATCAATTGTGGCAAATGTACCACACTAATTAAGGATATTGTTGATGTGGGAAAATGAGGGCTAGGGATTGGTACATATGGGAGTCCCCTAAATTTTTTATGTAACAATTGTGCAATCAATGTTTCTTTTTAAAGAAAAATTTTAAAACAGTGGAAATTTAAGCATATTCTTCCCCAAATCAGAACAAATGTTAATACTGCATGGTATTAAAAAATAGGGTGGTATTTGGGTGAAAATACACCTAAAGCAATCAATGGACTGTAGAAAATAGTAAAATATTAATATTTTTCCATCAATGTTAAAAAAAATTGAGTGAAATAAACCAGACACAAAGTGCTACATATTGTTAGACTCCATTTGTATAAAATGTAAATATAAATAAATTTGTAGAGATAGAATTAGATTAGTGGTTATGAATGACAGAGGAAGGACAGAGGGATTGAGTGTTGACTGCTAATGGGTAAGGTTTTTCTTTTTGGGGTAATGAAAATGCTCTAAAATTGAGTGCAGAGATGAATGCTCAAGGCATTCATTTTTACAAAAGCCATTTAATGTATACTTTAGTTGGATTGTATACTATGTGAGGATATCTTAATAAAATTGCTTAAAGAAAAAAAAACCAAAACATCCCAATGTAGTGAAGTCAAGGACAATAAGGCTTCACTAGTGATTTAAGTAGAATTTCTCCAAAGAAGATATACAAATAGTCAATGGCACATGAAAAGATACTCAAAATCATTGGTTATCAGGGAAATGCAGATCCAAACCACAATGAGATACTAATTCACATCCACTAAATGGCAATCACTAACAAAACAAAAATTAGTGAATGTTGGTGAAGCTACAAAGAAATAGAAATCCTAATTCATTGCTAGCAGCATTGTAAAATGGTGCAGACTCTTCAGAAACCAGTTTGGAAGTGCCACAGAATGTTAAGAACAGAATTATGATAAAACCAGCAATCCCATTTCTTGGGATATACTCAAAAGAAGTGAAGGCAGGGAACTCAGATAGATATTGGTACAATGCTTACCGCAGCATTGTTCAAAGTGGACAAAAGGTGGGAGCAACCTAAGTGTCCATTAACAAATGAATGAATGAACAAAAAGTGGTATCTACACAAAGGAATATTATTCAGCCATAAAAGAGGATGATGTTTTTTACTAAGTCCTTTGAGGTTCAAAAGAGTTTAATTTTGAGGAGGTCCCATTTATGTATTTTTTCTTTTGTTGTTCATGCTTTGGGTTTAAGGTTTAAGAATCTACCACATAGTGGACCATTGACCATGAGGTGCAGCGGTGCTCAGAGATGTATTCACCAAGTGCAATGAATGTCTCATGATGATGGAGGAAGTTGTTGTTATGGGGGAGGGGGTGGGGGTTTATGGGGACCTCGTCTTTTTTTAATGTAACAATTTAAAAATAAAGACAAAAAAAAGAATCTACCACCTATTACAAGATCTTGAAGATTTTTTCTGACATTTTCTTCTAGGGGTTTTATGGTAGTAACATTTATATTTAGGTCCTTGATCCATTTTGAGTTAATTTTTGAAATTTGATCAGTGGTTATGTAGGGCTACAGAACACATGTTAAGGGGTGTGCTGTTTCTCTTTCTAGAGTAATGAAAGATTTTTTGGTGACAATCAAAGCACAGCATTGTGACTGTACTAAGTCATTGATTCTACAGTTTAGTTAGATCATATGGCATGTGATGATATCTCAATAAAACTGCTTGATAAAGAAATAATTCTGCAAGAAAAGCCAGAAATAGCAGCTATATACAGCAGGGGAAACAGAAAGAGATTAAGAGGTGAAGAAGTTTCTAGGTGTGTGTGTATTATTATTATTTAAATTAAAAAGCTCTAGTATTGATTGAAGAGACAAGTGCACAACCATGTGGTTATACCATATACCATTGAATATACACTTTGGATGAATTGTATGCTCTTAGTAATATGCGAAAATAATATTTGTTGAAAAAAAAGCACTAAAGAACATGAAATCATGGTAACAGTTATTATTCTTAACAAATAGATATAATTTTATCAAGTAATGAGATTATAACATAAGGGGTTACTGATAAAATGATTACAGCAGAAAATGGATATACCATTAACTATAATGAGATTTAACTATCACTGTGAGAGAAATGAGATATATTAGAAAAACGATCATAACGTAAAAAGAGAGCATTATTTTATACATGGTTCCACAATGATAAAAGTCTAGTGATAAAAGAGGAGAAAAAAAAGAATATCGGTGAATAGGCAGACAATCAGATACCCTTCTACATTTCTGGTGGGAAATAAAAAATGATACAAACACGTGGAAAATCTTTTGGAGGACACACACCTCTCATATGACCTGGCATTCTCTTTCTAGGTATAGAGCCAAAGAATGGAAGAACAAGAACTCAAACAATAGTTTTGTAAACCACTGCTCATAGCAGCATTTTCACAACAGCCAAAAGATAGAAGCAACCCAAGTATCCATTCACAATTAAGTGAATAAAAAATGTGGTACGTATATATACAAGAGAATAGTATTCCATTGTAAAAGGAATGAAATCCTGATACATGCTACACTATATGGATGACCTAGGAAAAAATGACATTGAGTGAAATGTCAGACACAGAGACATACTGTATGACCTCACTCCTTTGAAATAACTGGAATAGGCAAGTTCGGATACAGAAAGTAGATTACAGCTTACTGAGTGCAGGTGAGAGGGTCAAGGAGAAGAGAATGCATAACAGAATCAGGGTTTCCATTTAGGGTGATAGGAAAGTTTGTGTAATGAATGGTGGTGACCTTAATACAGTAGTGTAATTAATCCTACTGAATGGTATGGTTGGGAGTGAATTGAGATGGTAAAGCATATGTTGTATATATGTTTCTACAATATAAAAAAGGAGCAAGTAAAGTCAATGACGATTAAATGCAATACAACACAATTTGTTCATTCCTTCATGTATTGATGGACACCTGAGTTGTTTCCATCTTTTTGAAATTATGCATAAGGTTGCTATGAACATTGGTGTGGAGATGTCTGTGTCCTTTCAATTATTCTGGATATATATCTAGCAGTGGTGATGTTGGGTCAAATTGCAGATCTTAATTTATCTTCCTTAAGAACCACCAAATAGCTTTCTACTGTATATGTGCTGATCTCCATTCTTAACAATGACTAAAAATTCCTCTCTCTATATCCTCTCCAACACTTGTAGTTTTTGGGGGTTTTTGTTTCTTTGTTTGCTTGTAATAGTCGTCATTCTAGTAGGCATGAAAATATATTTCACTATAGCTTTGATTTAATAGAAATGAAGTCAATCATATGACTCCAGGCATGACTTGAGGACATTATGTTGAGTGAAGAAAGACAGACAGAAAAGGAATTATGCAATGTGAAAGATACTGATTTAAAATGCTACATTCTGTTTGCCTCTATTTATATAAAATGTAAAACCAAAGAAATATACAGACAGGAATACACTAGAAGTGACATATGGCAGAAGAAGGATAGAGAGATTGAGAGATGACTATGCAGGTGTATGGATTTAGGTTTTTCATTTGTTTTTGTTCTGTTATTTTTCTTCTTTCTGTTTATTTCAGCTGTAATGTAAATGCTCTAATCAGGGTAAAAGTGATGCATGCACAAGTCTGAGGTTATACTAAATGTCACTGATTGTACAATTTAGATGGATTGTATTGTTTATGAATATGTTTTCTTATCAATAAAATTAAAACAAGAAAACACCAAAAAATAAATAAATAAATGCAATACAAAATACTAGGTGGGATCTAATAATGGAGGAGAAAAGACTCAAAGAGACTTTATTGGGGACATATTAAAAAATGGGAATATAGACTATGCTTTATAGCAATATTAAATATTTTTAACTGTACACAAGGCAGTTACATTAGTGAAGATCTTGGCTCTTAGGATGTAGGTGCTCTACCACTGAAGTATCCTGGTCCCAGACCCCTTTAGATCCAAATGCCCAGGGAGGTTGAAAGTAAAAGAATGGACAATAGTGAGAGACACTGCACCCAAATAATAGTGAAAAGAGAGTTAGACTCGAGTTATTAGCAGAAAAAATTTAAACAAATATGGTTACAAAGACAAAAAAGTATTTATATATCCTTAAAAGACAAAAAAGTATTTATATATCCATAAAAGGGTCTATATATCAAGATCACATTATAATTATAAACATATATGCAAGAAACAACAGAGCACTTAAATATATGGAGGGGAAAAAATGACAGATTTGAAGGGAGAAATAGTTCTCCCATAATATTTGGAAAATTTAATTTCCACTTTCACAAATGGATAGAAAAACTATACAGATGATTAAAAAGAATATTGAGAGCTTGAACAACACTATACACCAACAGGACCCAGTAGAATATATTCTTCTCAAGTGCACATAGAACATTCCTAGAATTGACCCTATGTTACCCCACAACATACATAGAAACCCTGAAATTATGAGGAACGTCTTTAGCCAAAGTGGCATGAAAGTTCCACAAATATGTGAAAATTGAATTACACACTCGAATCAACCTATGGGTCACAGATGAAATCTTGAGGGGAATTAGAAGACATTTTGTGATCAACAGAAATGAATACAGAACATATCAAAACTTATAGGATGCACAGAAAACATTACTGAGAGAAACTTGCAGCCAAAAACACCAAATTAAAAAATAAACATCTCAAATTAATAACATAATTTTACACCTTAAGGAAATACAAAAAGAAGAACAAACTAAACCCAAAACTGGAAGAAGGAAGGAAATAGAGATTAGAGCAGAGATGAATGAGACAATAGAAAATCAATAGAATCAACACAGCTATTAATAAATCTCGGTTATTTGAAAAGATCAATAGAACTGAAAATCCTATAGGTAGACTGATTAAGAAGAAAGGAAAGGGAAGCAGATGTGGCTGAACTGATAGAGCATCTGCCTACCATATAGGAGAGTCCAGAGTTCGATACCCAGAACCTCCTGGCCTGTATGGTGAGCTGGCCCATGCGCACAGCTGTCACATGCAAAGAGTGCTGTGCCATGCAGGGGTGTCCCTGATGTGGGGGTGCCCATGTGCAAGGAGTTTGCCCTGCAAGGAGAGTTCCCCACACAAAAAAAGCACAGCCCACCCAGGAGTGGCACCACACACATGGAGAGCTGATGCAGCAAGATGATGCAGCAAAAAAGAGATCCAGTTTCCTGGTGCCTCTGAGAGTGCAAGCAGACATAGAAGAACACAAAGGGAGTAGACACAGAGAGCAGACATTGAGGGGAGGAGGTGAGAAGAGAAATAATAAATCTTTAAAAAAAAGAATAAAGGAAAGAATCAATTCACTAAAGTTAGTAATGAAAGTGGTAACACTGCTAAAATGGGATTTAAAAGTAAACTTTAAGCAATTGTGCCACAACAGATTAGGTATCTTTGACAACATGGACCAATTCCTAGAAATACACCTTGCATTCCTTATAATATTTACTCTTAAAAATTCACTGCTCTGAAAAACAAAAAACAAAAACTTAGTGCAGATTTTTATAAAAATAATTTAGGTAATCATATATTCTATTTTTTAGATAACATACTTTTTGGTTACCCTTTGTCTTTCCTGTCTGGCCATTTTCCAAGGGAAGTAAAGATTTGTTAGAGTCAGTGAATGGAATTATACAGGCAAATCAATCAACCACCTGCCCCTGTGGTGTTTCAGTTTGATTTAGAAGTGAATTTAAAGTGAAAATGACAATGTTAAATTATGCACTTAGTATCAGAGGATTTCATCAGTTCAGATGGGACATACCTTGGAAAACATCATGTATAGCTAAAACCTTAAAGATTTAACTGGGCAAAGTTTTAGAAAAGGTGTTTGGGATAGGAATTGGTTTACTGGAAAAATGTACAAAACCCAAGCAACATCAGACTATTCTTTGCAGAAACTAAGAGCAGAATGAACTGAAGGAAATTGAAGTATTCAGGACCTGAAGGCCATTGTAAGCCCTATGGTCCTTCTCCTAAGGACAGTGGGAAGCCATGAACAAACTTAAAGAATGACAGGATGAGACAGGTATGTCCAAAAGAGCATTTTAGGTTTCAGATGCTTTGACATGTCGACAAGAGAGTACACCAACAGAAAATTGAGGAGGGTAAGGGTGAATTTTAAATATTCGATGATGGATGTCCGTAAGACTTGATGAAAGAAACAGGACCTGTGACATTGCGTGCAGTTTGGACAAAGAAGTCAGGAACTATTTAACCCTTTTCTGTGAATCCCTCCTAGACTAAGCACAGATGACCTATCTGGGGCCTCACTGAATCAACTTGAAGGATATCCCACTAGTGCGATCTGGGAAAATTGGTGCATTAAAATAAACAATGATAATAGATGAGAATATATTGATAAAACTGAATACCTTAATCTGTAGTGCTATAACAAATAAACAGGAAGTAAGCAAGCCTTTTTAAGGTAGAAAGCTACGTAAGATATATAGAAGCAGTGCTGGAAATGGAAAAATATTACCATTTGACAACCATCAGAGTGGTAGTTGATTCAGATGAGAGGATGGGGGATGGAGGGTGGTTGGGGTCTACAGTATTGATACCAGACTATGTCCTCATAATATGTCATTCATTGTAAAGTGAAAACATGTTTTTGCATGAGAAGGAACCTAGAGAAACTTCATGGGGTTATCAAGTTCACATCACCAGTGATGACCCAAAGGGGATCTCCTACATCTACTGACGGGCTGCACTCCTAACTTCCTGATGGTCTGAATGTAGGATCTAAATCTCAAGAGGAAACACTGGGCAAAGGTCGGGGCCATTTGTGATCATTAATTTCTCAAAGATGTGAAAATGAAAGAACTTTTCAGGAGGAACTCCATATTGAAGTTGACTGGATAAAGCTGACTGGAAAAATATATTTTTGAGAGAGTTTGAGAAGAATAAGACAGTAGATAAAAGTTGAAGAGGTTTGTGAATGGGATTACAGCATTGAAGCACAGCTGATTTCCTCATTTGGGGTGTTCTAGTAGAGTGTCCTTGTTTTGCAGATACATATATTTTTGTGAAATGTTTATTAGTGGGCAAATGGGATAAAATTAAAATAACTGGGGAAACAACTGGTGAATCTAAGGAAGGGATTGGATTGGGGGTTCTTTGTACCTACTCCTGAATTTTTTTAAAGAGGTACGGGGGATTGAACTCAGGACCTTGTACACAGGAAGCAGGAGCTCAAGCAGTGAGCTGCACTCACTCCTACTGCAGTTTTTCATATCTTTGATATTATTTCAAAATAAATGACTTTGAAAAACACCCATGTTGTTTCCATCCTACTAAAGTATTGAGGCCAAATCTACTTCAATGCTATGCAACCAAAGTTGAGAAAGCAATTGACCTTTTAAGAATCCAGATGTTATTAAAGAGAAGATGGGCAATTATTATATTAATAGCACTATGTCTTTGATGTCCTGAGTGATTTGAGGTGTTTGTGGAAACAGCAAGATAACTGTATTTCAGTTTCTCACAGGAACTCCTTCCACTGCTTCATGTTGTCAACACCGACTACCCTTTGTCCCAGGTTGAAAGCCATGGAGTAGGACATTATATAATTAGATGGAAAAATAACCAGAACTGAAACCATAGGAGTGAAGCCAACTCGATTCCAAAGTAGTTTCCACAGGAAAGCAGCACTTGGCTTTTCTACTGAAGTCCTGTACTCTTTATCTTGTTCTTTTCTGGTTAAAAATCTCCTCTATTTGTCTTCCCTTTATACAGGGAGGAAGAGTTCATAAACCTAATCAGAATTACATTTCAAGGGACACCCTGATTACACAGCTGCTAAAGCTGGCCAGGCTTCATTCTGTGGGACACGCCCTGTTCACTCTGATTGAATTTATCATACATTTAAAATTTTAAAATCTCATAAAATCATGCAAACATTTTGTATCCTTTATTAATTCAATACATACTTTTTGACTGAATTCTTTGTATCAGGAAATTTCTGGGTCCTCAAGACTAAGTAGGGACCCAGATGCACTGGATCTCTATGGACAAAAAGCTAGAATCCCCTGGAGGAAATATATAATTTTTTAAAAAGGGAGGGGGGAGTGTATGTGGCTCAAGTGATTGAGCACCTGCTTCCCACAAGGGAGATCCCAGGTTTGGTTCCTGGTACCTCCAAAAAACAAAGACAAAGAACAAGCCTTTGTTCTTTGAACAAGTTCTTTGACTGAAGAAGATCCTTCATTTCATACATTAATTGGCCACTTGTTAATACACTTTTATGAAGGGCCTTTTCAAGTGTTTTCTCCATCTTCCTACTGGGCTCTTTGCCATTCTTATTAATTTGTAAAGGTTATTTCTATATTAACACTATGAGTCCTTTCTTGGATATATGGATTGCAAAAGTATTTTCCCACTAGTTGGCTTGACTTGTACTTTCTCCATGTTGTCTTTTGAAGACTAAAATTCCTTATTTTTTCTTTTATTTTAGCAATGTTTTAAACAAATCAATTTTATTGACACATAATAATAAAGCATAAATTGTTCCAAACTGATGGATGCTATTCCATTTAATCACATGTTTGTGCATTCATTACATCGGGCATTTTACAGCACTTCCATTATTCCAATAATAATAAAATAAACAAAACAAAAAAAAATCTCATTCCCTCTAAGTCTCTCTGTTTCCACTGCTGTAAAAAGCTGCTGTTCTTTTCTTTTCTCTCTAGTATATTTGTATTTTTATTTTACAAAAATGGTCTTATACATACAATATCACCCACATTCATACTTTACATGAGGTTTCACTGTCTTATGAAGTCCCATGTAACAGTTTTTAGCTTTCCTTCTATTAATATACATGTCCTTAGACTTCCCTTTCAACCACTGTCATACCCATATAGAATTCAGCTAATTACACTCACCATGATGTGCTTCTATTCATTTCCAAAGATTTACAAATAACCTTTTTACCAGTTATGCATACATTAACCTTCAGCTTTCCATTCTCTACCCTCATTTTCTTTTCTGGTGACCTATATTCTAATTATTAACTTCATGAGTTGACATTTCATATTTAGTTCATAATAGCACAATCATACAGTATTTGTCTTTTTGTGTCTGGCTTCATTCAACATAATGTCCTCTAGGTTCATCCATGTTGTCATATGCTTCACAACTTCATTTCTTCTTACAGCTGCATAATATTCCATTATGTGTATACACCACAGTTTGTTTATCCATTCATCAGTTGATGGACACCCAGGTTGTTTCTAACTTTTGGCAGTCATGAATAATGCCACTGTGAATTTCAATGTCCAGATGTCTGTTGGTGTCTCTGCTCTCAGTTATTCCAAGCACATACATAGTAATGATATTGCCAGGTGACATGCTAGGTTCATATTCAACTTCCTTAGGAGATGCCAGTCATTCCTCCACAATGGCTGTACCATTCTGTATTCCCACTAACAGTGAATAAGTGTTTCCATCTCTCCATATCCTCCCCAACATTTAGTTTTCCAACATTAAGAGTACCCAGTGTAATAGGTATGAAATGATATCTCATGTAGTTCTGATTTGCATTTCCCTAACTGCTAATGAAAAACATTTTTTTCATGTGTCTTCACCATTTGTATTTCTTCTTTGGACAATTTCTTTTCAAGTTTTTTTGCCCATTTTTTAATCGGGAAGTTTGTCTTTTCACTATTGAGTTGTATATTTTCTTTCCATATCTTGGATATTAAACCCTTACTGCATATGTGATTTATTTCTAAAGTGACAGATTAGGATCTTTAATTTTTAAATCCACTCCTCCTTATGACAATAAAGGAAAAGAGAAACATTCTTAGCTCACATGTTGTAGGATCTGTTTTTCTAAATTACACCTAAAGTTTAAGAGAGGAGAATAACCAATATCATTTAAATACAAAACTGGGCAATAACAGCCCAGCAGATTATTTTTTGCTTCTACATTAGTGGACTGGGGTTTTAAATTCATATGATCCAACAGCCTCTAAGGAATGTTAAAGCAGGCATTTTAATTCTGAGTACTGGGTTTTCAATTGCCACAGTAATTTTGTTAAGCAGATATTAAGCAAACATCAATGATTATAAGACAAAAATTTAATGAAAACTTGTTACTGGGTATATAATAATCCATTGGGCTAAATAGTTTACATGGGACTATACAGAAATTTAAAACAGAAGCACATGTAAATGTTACATATTTTCATCATCAGATTCATCTTCTTCCTTCAAAGATTCCTTAGCATATTTCTCTGCTTTTTCCCTTATATCTTTTGGAACAATTTCATGTCTTTCTTTAGTTAATTCACCAAGCCAGCTGAGCTCTAGTTCAAATGCTTTATCTTTAACTTCATCATGTACTATGTAAATTATTTTTGCAACTTCTTTAACAAACTCACGGCAGGTCATTTCTTTCATCTGAAGCTTTTCGATTTCTGTCTTTGCAGCTTACCTGGCTTTACAGTGGCACAGCCCCAATAACCATATGAAACACCCGATGGATCAACCATGTGGAGTTGTGCACTATCCTTCACAATGTAAGACCCTAACATGAAACTGCATCCAAAAGGTCTAACAGCACTGTACAGTGTATAGGCATGAACATACATGGCCACTCTGTCTGCAAGATGTTTGAGTGGAATGTTACAGCCAAAGCTAGATCTAAAGTTGGAAGCTTCTTCTCTTGCTATGTCTGCTAAAGAACAAGCATCTGCCAACAAACCTGCTACCGCCATTCCCACATGCCGATCAACATTAAAATGCCGTTTGTTGGAATCTTCTTCATAAAGTTTAGAAAGGACTAATTTTTTTACTCCAAAGACAACACCATCTTTACATCCGATTCCAATAGCTGTACTACTATCTTCCACAGCCTTCATAGCATATTCAACCTGAAAAACTCTCCCATCAGGAGGGAATGTAGAGGCTGACAGAGCATACCCAGTGCCGAGAGAGCTCATTGTGTTAAAGCCACCGTGTAGTGTAGGGATTCCAGACCCAAAACGCTTCCACTAGCCTGGATAAGTGATTGACAAAGATTTTCTCCCATTGAATTGGCTGCCTTTTCACCCTTTTGACAAGATCCTTTGAGGTGTAAAAGTGTTTAATTTTAAGGCAGTCCCATTTATCTATTTTATCTTTTGTTGCTTGTGCTTTGGGTGTAAAGTTTAAGAAACTACCACTGGTCACAAGATGTCAAAGATGTTTTCCTACATTTTCTATTAGCACTTTTATGGTTGTCACTTTTATATTTAGGTCTTGACCCATTTTGAATTAATTTTTGTGTAAGGTGTGAGATAGGCATCCTCTTTCTTTTGGCTATGGATATCCAGTTCTCCCCGCACCAAGGGAGTAGACTGTTCTGGCCCAGCTGGAAAGGCTTCACAGGCTTGCCAAAAATACTTGATGATAGATGTGAGGGTCTATTTCTGAATTCTTAATTTGTTTCCTTTGGTTAATCTGTCTTTATGCCAGTACCATGCTGTTTTTGCCATTATCTCGTAATATGCTTTATTTTTCTCTTTTTAAAAAAGATCTATTTATTTAATTATTTATTTCCCCTTCCTGCTCTCTGTGTCATTTGCTGTGTGCTCTTCTGTGTCTATTTGCATTCTTGTGAGCAGCACTGGGAATCTGTGTCTCTTTTCATCGTGTCATCTTGCTGCATCAGTCTCCGTGTGTGCGGTGTCAGTACTGGGTGGGCTCTGTTTTTTTTCATGTAGGGCATCTTTCCTTAGGGGGTGCACTCCTTGTACATGGCACTTCCCTACATGGGGCATACCCCTGCATGGCACAGCACTCCTTATGCACAGCAGCACTGCATGTGGGCCAGCTCACTACATGGGTCAGGAGGCCCTGGGTTTGAACACTGGACCTCCCATATGTTAGGTGAACACTCGATCAGTTGAGCCAAATCTGCTTCCCTTGGTAATATCCTTTAAAGTCCAGAAGTGAGAGTCCTCCAACCTTGTTCTTTATTCAAGTCATTTTTTATCTATTCAGGGACACTTTCCCTTCCAACAAATGTGATCATTGGTTTTTCCATCTCTGCAAACAAAGGGTGACAGGACTTTCACTGGGATTGCATTGAATATGTAAATCTGTTTGGGTAGAATTGACATCTTAAAGATATTTAGCCTTCCACTCCAGGAACAAAGGCTGTCCATTTATTTAAGCTTTCTTTGGTTTCTTTTAGCAATGTGTTGGAGTTTTCTGAATAGGAGCCCTTTATATCTTTGCTTAATTGTATTCCTAAATATTTTATTTTAGTTACTATTATAAATGAATTTTTTTTCTGATTTCCTTCTCAGATGGCACACCAGTAATGTATAGAAGTGCTATTCATTTTTGCAAATTAATCTTGTATCCTGCCACTTTGCCAGACTTGTCTATTAGGTCTAGTAGCTTTCTTATGGATTTTTCAGGAGATTCTAGGTATACAGTCATATCCTCAGTGAATAGTGGAAGTTTTACTTCTTCCTTCCCTTTCTGGATGCCTTTTATTTCTTTATCTAGCCTAATTGTTCTAGCTTGAATTTCTAGTACAATATTGAATAACAATAGTGACAGCTGGCATCCTTGTTTTGTTCCTAATCTCAGCAAGAAAGCTTTCTATTGCTGCAATCAGCTCACAATAGGAAGCATCTGCAACATGTACAATAAGGTAACATTTACAATAACAGGAAGAAATTGCAACTTCATGTATAATAACAGGAAGCAACAGATAGGTGAGCCAATTGCCCACAACATTTTACCTTTCACCATTGAGCACCATGCTAGCTGTAGGGTTTTCCTATATACATTTTACCATATTGGGAAAGCTTCCTTCTATTCTTATCTTTTGGTTGTTTTTATCAAAAAAAGGTGCTGTATTTTGACAAATGCCTTTTCTGCATCAGTCAAGAAGATCATGTGATATTTCCTCTTCAATTTATCAATGTGGTTTATTACACTAATTGATTTTCTTGTGTTGAACCACCCTTGCATACCTGGGATAAAACCAACCTGACTGTGGTGATAATTCTCTTAATGTGATTTTTTATTTGGTTTGCAAGTATTTTGTTGAAGACTTTTCTGCATTTATATTCATTAGCGATATTGGACTGTAATTTTCTTTTTTGTGGTATCTTTATCTGGTTTTGATATTCGGGTGATGTGGGCTTCATAGAATCAGTTTGGTAGCGTTCTTTCCTGTTCAATTTTTTTCGAAAAGCTTGAGCAAGTTTGGTATTAGATCATCTTCGAATGACTGGAAGAATTCACCTGTGAAGCCTTCTGATCCTGAACTTTTCATCTTTGGGAAATTTGAGTTTTTTTAAAAAAGACTTACTATTTATTTCCCACCCTTTCCCCCTTACCCCCCAGTTGTCTGCTCTCTGTGTATTCTTCTGTGTCTGCTTGTATTCTTGTCAGCGGCACCGGGAATCTGAGTCTCTTTTTGTTGCATCATCTTTTGCATCAGCTCTCCGTGTGTGCGACACTACTTCTGGGCAGGCTGTACTTTTCTGTACAGGCAGCTCTACTTATGGGGTGCACTCCTTGTGCGTGGAGCTCCCCTATGCTGGGGACACCCTGTGTGGCATGGCATTCCTTGTTTACATCAGCACTGCATGTGGGCCAGCTCACTACGTGGGTCAGGAGGCCCTGGGCTTCCCATGTGGTAGGCAGATGCTGTATCAGTTAAGCCAAATCCACTTCCCTTTGGGAGGTTTTTCATGACTGTTTCAATCTTTTTACTTGTGATTGGTTTGAGATCTCCTGTTTCCTCTAGAGTCAGTGGAGATCAGGCGTTCTTATCCTTTTCTGTTCCACAGATCCCTTTGCCAGGTGAAAACCACGAATGCTTTCTCAGAATGTAGCAGGAGAGTTTTTGACACTTAACATTGGCATATCTTTTAAATTAAATTTAGGATTATTCAAAATTCCTTCAAGCTTAAAGACCCCCTGTAATCTTCCCAGGGACCCCTGGGGGTTGTCAAACCCTTGTTCAGAACCCCTAGTATAAGTTTGTATGTTTTCTAGGAATTTGTCCATCTCATCTACATTGTCTCATTTTTTGCACACAGTGGTTCATAGTATCCTTTTTTGATCTCTCATTTCTGCAGGGCCAGTGGTAATGTGTCCCTCTCATTTCTGATTTTATATATTTGCATCTTTTTTGATTACTACTCTCCCTAAGGCTTTGTCAAATTTGTTGAACTTCTCAAAGCACCAACTTTTCATTTTTCGTTTTGTTGATTCTCCCTATTGCATTCATTCATTTATTTATTTTGTCATTCATTCATTCAGTCATTCATTTATTCATTCATTTCATATCCCCCACCCCTTGCAAGCTGCTTGCTGTCTGCTCTCTGTGTCCATTCACTGTGTGGTCTTCTGTGTCTGTATTTATTTTTTATTTATTCCCCCACCCTCTTTGTGGCTTGCTTGTTTTCTGGTATCTGCGTCCATTCACTGCATGCTCTGCTGTGTTTTTTTGTTTGTTTGTTTCTTGTCTCCCTTTTATGTTGTGTCACCTTGCTGTGTCAGATCTCTGTGGCACTTGTGGGCAGCAGCACTCCACGGTGCTTGCAGGCTGGGCAGCACTCTGCGGTGCCAGGGCTGGCGGCTCACCACAGAGTACGGGGGAGCCTGCCTTCATAAGGAGGCCCCAAGATGTGAACCCAGGGCCCCCCATATGGTAGATGGGAGCCCAACGGATTGAACCACAGCTCCTTCCCATTCCCTATGGGTTTTTTTGTTCTTGATTTCATTTATTTCTACTCTGATCTTTACTATTTCTTTTCTTCAGCTTGGTTTAGGATTAGTTGCTGTTCTTTTTCTAGTTCCTCGAGATGTGCAGTTGGTTCAATTTTGGCTGTGATTTTTTGTTTGTTTGTTTGTTTTTAGGTACCAGAGCTGGAGACCGACCCCTGTACCTTACATGTGGGAAGCAGGTGCCCAACCACTTGAGCTACAACTGCTTCCTTATGTCTTCTTTTTAAATATAAGCATTGCGGGCTATAAATTTCTCTTTTAGCAGTGTCTTTGTGTTGTCCCACAGGTTTTGATATGTTTTGTTCTCATTTTCATTCAACTCCCAAATATTTTCTTCCATTGTGCAGGCTGCTTTATTGACCAGGTACTCTTAAGCACAAATGACTTGATTATGAGGAGGTTCCCTTTATCTATTTTTTCTTTCATTGCATGTGCTTTGAGTGTAAGTCTAAGAAACAGTTGCCCAACACAATATCTGAAGATCCTTCCCCACATTTTCTTCTGTGAGTTTTATGGTCCTGGTTCATATCTTCAGGTTTTTGTTCATTTTCAATTAATTTTTGTTTAAGGTGTTAGGTACGGGTAAGGTGTGAGAAGGTGAAAAAGAAACCGACTTAATGGAAAAAGATTTTGGAAATCACATATCCAGTAAAGGTTTAATATCCATGATATATAAAGAGATTCTACAGTTCCACACTAAAATGACAAATCACCCAAGTTAAAAATGGGCAAAAGACTTAATTTAACCAAATTAATAAAGATCCTACACAAATACTAAGTGTTGATAATAGGGAAGCAATTAGTTGAGATGTGAAGGATCTTTTGGGATTAAGCTTTCCTTTCTATCACCCAGGAGAAAGAAAAACATGTCCTGATTATAAAGGACATATACATGGATGGTCATAATATCCCAAACTCGAAGGACCAAAGTATCCACCAAGAGGAACATGAAGAAACATTTTGTAATATAGTCATTCAAAGTCAAAGGACACAATCATAAAAAAATGGGAGAACTTGCTGATCTACCAAATATGAATGATTATGAAACAATGTTTGGGCAAAAGATGCATGCACCAAAATGTAAATTCCAATTTATTTCATGTGGCAAAACTGATTTATGATAATAGAAAATCAGAACATTGGTGAATATGTTGGGGGGGGGTATGTAATGAGTGAAGGGTATAGGGATTATTTTCCAGATTAATGTAAATGATTCATACCTTGATAGGGTCATTGGTACTGTAGGGACAGAGGATGAAAGTTTCAGAAATATGACAAAGCATGCAGTTAAGATCAGTACATTTCAGTATTTAAAATTTTTACATCAATTTTAAAAAACAGAGATGGAGAGAAAAATATTCATAAGAATATACAGAAGATGGTGGCTGAGTGAACTTCCCTGATAGTATCTCCTGCAGGGAGTTGGCTGGGTGGCATTGGAGGCTCTTTGGGACTGGGCTGTTTTGGGATTTTTGCTGGTTAGGAGGGTCTGGACATTGATTTGGAGGGAACGTAACAGAGAGGATGTGTCTGTGAAATATACACGGAGGTCCCAGCTGCTCACGGAAGATTCCCTCCTTGGTGGGCAGAGCTGCAGCATCCGGCGCTGCCACAGAGCGGGGAGCCACTGCAGCGGGGGTTTTTCTCTTTTTTTGGAGGCTCTGCAGTACTGGGGAGTTTATGGGCCCTGGGCGGCCTGTTGGGGGGTTGGTGGGACGGGAGGCACTTACAAACCGATTTGGGCAGACCAACAGGAGTTTTATGGCAAAGCGGGGGGAATTTTTGATTGCGGACACAAACAATAGCGCTTCTGCCTAGAGCCATGCCCCCCCAAGCCAGGCTGCTGATCTACAGTGGTCTTAAAGTGATAGCAACAAAGAGACGCCACCAGGGTCTCCTGGGTGGGAGATGTTTGGAAGCTGATTAAGGGAATATTTTGCAAAGCATGGGAATTTTGGGTTTGGACTCTGTTATTAGTGTTTTGGGCTAGAGCCCCTACCCCGGACATGGATATTGATCTGAGTCATTAAATTGGCTGCAGGCTAGAGGCGCCCCCAGGTGGCCATTCTGGAGGACCACAGGGTGGGAGGGTTCCTGAAGTCAATTGGTGATATACCACACAATAGACCCTAGTGAGTGAGTGAATTGTAGGGTACAGAACACAGGATAGAGCTTGTGGACGTGACCACACCCATAGGGCTGGCCCCCAGCTGTGAGGATCCCTGATGGCTGTGATGCACTGTGGTGCTCCCAGGCTTCCTGTTAACCGGACTTGAGGTTGCCAGGTCTGAGTCCCCTGGACTCTGGTGACCCACACCCCAGAGACTCACACCTCTTGAGTCCTCAATATCTCAGACTTTCCATCCCTGAATCCACCACGCCCTGAGGTCCAATTGAGGTCCTTGAATGTCCTAGCCCTCAATGTTTGCATTTTTCTTCTTTGTTTTGTTTTGTTTTTATTTTTATTCTATTTTTATATTTTATTCTATTTTTTTAATGTTCTGATTCCTCGCATTGCATTATCCCCTAGTCTTTTCTCCCAGCATATCCCCCAAAGTCTTTTTTTTTCTCTCTGTCTTGTCCCCCATCTTCTTGTTATTCTATTTTATCTTAACAATACAATAGGTGCTGCAGGAAACACCTCACATTTGCTGAGTTTCCTCATCCTCCACTGCCTCATTTCTGTGTGAATAGACTTTGGCTATCTACACTATCCCTTTCCCCCTACATCTTGATATCCTCCATCATCTACTATCTCTCCTATATTCCACCTCCCTTTCTTAGATCCACAAAGTGTCTAACTCTTAATTTCTAATACCTTTGTTTTGTTTTCTGTCTGGTATCCACTCTTGAAATTATTACCTTTCTTTTCTCTTTCCCTCTCTCATGAAAACAATAGCTTTTTAGTTCATACCATATTCCTCCCATAGTCAGTCATCTACCTCATTATAGGGACTCTACCTACTGCTATAACTCTACACAATTTACATGAATCTAACCTCCATCCTCCCAGAACTCATATTGTTGCTTTGTTAACATATATCACCAATACGACTTTACACTTTTTCCTTGCTTACACAATTGCCTTTCCCTGGCACTAATATTTTCCTTTAAAGTGAACTTAACCAGCAATAAGAAATAGAATAAGAAGAACAAAGTGACAAAGAGAAGATATAACACTTACACAAAAACAACAGCTAAATAATCTCGCAGACTAGACAAAGAAGCTAAGGAACTGATTAAAACCCATTAAGAAAAAATGATGACCAGAGAGCAACAAAAATCTACAAACCAAACCGGTAATCAGGAAAACATGGCTGAATCCAATCAACAAACTAAAAATCAGTAAGGGGAGCCGAACTTCGCACTAGCAATGAAAGATCTCAGAACATTTATCACTGACAAATTTGATGAAGTAAAGGAAGAGGTTAACAACATGAAGACAACACTTGGAGGGGAAATTGCAGACATAAGCAAAAAGATAACAGATATGATGGAAATGAACACCACAGTTCAAGAAATCAAAAATACACTTGCAGCAAATATCAGCAGACTAGAAGAGGCAGAGCAGAGAATTAGTAATGTGGAAGACAGTGCATTGGAAATCAAACAGATAGTAGAAGTGGTCAATAAAAAGATAGAAAAAATCCAGCTAGTACTTAGAGACATGAATGATAATGCAAAATGCTCAAACATACGTATTATAGGCATTCCAGAAGGAGAAGAGAAGGGAAAGGGGTCAGAAGGTGTCTTGCAGGAAATAATGGCTGAAAACTTCCCAAATCTACTGAAAGAGACAGATGTACATATCCAAGAAGCACAGCACACTCCACTGGTCATAAACCCCAACAGGCCCACCCCAAGACATATACTTGTCAAATTATACAATGCTCAAGACAAAGAGAAAATTCTAAAAGCAGCAAGAGAAAAGAAAACCATCACATACAAGGGAAGCTCCATAAGATTAAGTGCTGATTTCTCATCTGAAACCATGTACCTTTAGTCAAGGTACTAAAGGAAAAAAAATTCCAACCAAGAATACTCTATCCAGCTAAACTAGCATTCAAAATGATGGACAGTTCAAAATATTCACAGATAAACAAAAACTGAAAGAGTATGCCAACAAGAAACCTCCCCTTCAAGAAATTCTAAAGGGAGTTCTGCAGGAAGAAAGGAAAAAACAGGACAGGCAGAGTTGGAGGAGAGTGTAAGAGCAACAAAAAAGACAAAAATGGAAGGGAAAGAAATACAAACAAAATATGACAAACACAAATCCAATCAAAATATGGCTAACACAAATAATTCCCTGAAAGTAATAACACTGAATGTCAATGGATTAAACTCACCTATCAAAAGATTCAGACTGGGACACTGGATAAGGAAATATGACCCATCTATATGCTGTCTACAAGAGACACATCTTAGACCCAGAGACTCACGGAGGTTGAAAGTGAGTGGCTGGAAAACAATCATACAAGCAAGCAATAACCAAAAAAAAGCAGGAGTAGCTATATTAATATCAGACAAAATAGACTTTAAATGCAAAACAATTGTGAGAGACAAAGAAGGGTACTACATTTTAGTGAAAGGGACAATCTGTCAAGAAGATTGAACAATCATAAATATTTATGCTGCTAACAAGGGCACCTCTAAATACGTGAGTCAAATGCTGGAAAAACTAAGTGAAAAAATAGATGCATCTACAATTATAGTGGGGGATTTTAATACACCACTATCAACTCTGGATAGAGCATCTCAAAAGAGAATCACTAAAGAAACAAAACATTTGAACAGGATATTAGAGGAGCTGGAACTAATAGACATATATAGATCATTACACCCAAACACAGCAGGATATACTTTTTTCTCAAGTGTGCATGGATCATTGTCCAAGATAGACCATATGCTAGGCCACAAAGAAGGCTTAATGAATTCAGAAAGATCGAAATCATACAAAACAATATCTCTGACCACAGTGGAGTGAAGCTGGAAATTTGCAAGGGACAGAGGCCCAGATTTCACACCACGATTTGGAAATTAAACAGCACACTCTTAGAAAAACAGTGGGTCAAAGAGGAAATTTCAAAAGAAAACATGACTACCTTGAAACAAATGATAATGATAACACAACATACCAAAATTTATGGGATGCAGCAAAAGCAGTACTGAGAGGGAAATTTATAGCCATAAATTCATATATCCAAAAAGAAGAAAGAGCAAAAATTAAAGAACTAACTGCACTTTTGAAGGAATTAGAAAAACAACAACAAAGTAACCCAACAGGAAGAAGAAGGAAGGAAATAACAAAGAGAGGAGCAGAACTAAATGAAATAGAAAATAAGAAAGCACTTGAAAAGATAAACAAGACCAAGAGCTGGTTTTTTGAGAAGATCAACAAAATTGACACACCTTTAGTGAGACTAACAAAGAAAAAGAGAGAGAAATGCAAATCCACATAATAAGAAATGAGAAAGGTGATATCACCACTGACCCCACAGAAATAAAGACTATCATAAGAGCATACTTTGAAAAACTATATTCCAACAAAAATTACAATTTAGAGGAAATGGACAAATTCCTAGAAACACATAAGCAGCCCATATTGACGAAAGAAGAAATTGATGATCTCAACAAACCAATCACAAGCAGAGAGATAGAATCAGTCATTAAAAATCTCCAAACTAAGAAGAGCCCAGGGCCAGACGGCTTCACAGATGAATTCTACAAAACACTCCAGAAAGAACTAACACCAATCCTGCTGTAACTATTCCAGAAAATCGAAACAGAAGGAACATTGCCAAACTCCTTCTATGATGCCAACATTACCCTAGTACCAAAGCCAAACAGACACCACAAGAAAGGAAAATTACAGACCAATTTCTCTAATGAACCTAGACGCAAAAATACTTAACAAAATACTTGCTAATCGTATTCAACAACACATTAAATGAATTATACACCATGACCAAGTGGGATTTATTCCAGGTATGCAAGGATGGTTCAACATAAGAAAATCAATCAAAGTAATACACTATATAAAGAGATTGAAGGAAAAAAATCACACGATTATATCTCTAGATGCAGAAAAAGCATTTGACAAAATACAGCACCCCTTCTTGATAAAAACACTCCAAAAGATCAGCATACAAGGAAACTTTTTGAACATGATAAAGAGTATATATGAAAAACCTACAGCCAACATTGTTTACAATGGAGAAATCCTGAAATCCTTCCCTCTAAACTCAGGAAAAAGACAAGGATGCCCATTGTCTCTGCTCCTATTTAACATTGTCTTCGAAGTACTTGCTTGAGCACTGAGGCAAGAACCAGATATAAAAGGCATTCAAATTGGAAAGGAAGAAGTCAAAATTTCATTATTTGCAGATGACATGATCCTATATGTAGAAAACCCTGAGAGATCTACAACAAAGCTTCTAGAACTCATAAATGAGTTCAGTAAAGTCGCAGGTTATAAGATCAATGTGAAAAAATCAGTAGCATTTTTGTATACCAATAATGAGCAAGATCAGGAGGAAATCCAGAAACAAATACCATTCACAATAGTAAATTAAAAAATCAAATACTTAGGAATAAATTTAACTAAAGAGGTAAAAAACTTATATACTGAAAACTATACAAGACTGTTCAAGGAAATCAAAGAAGACCTAAATAAATGGGAGAATATTCCTTGTTAATGGATAGGAAGACTGAATATTATTAAGATGTCTATCCCACCAAAACTGATCTACACATTCAATGCAATCCCAATAAAAATCAACACAGCCTTCTTTAAGGAACTAGAAAAACTATGAAATTTATTTGGAAAGGAAAGAGGCCCCGAATAGCCAAAGACATATTGAAAAAGAAAAATGAAATTGGAGGAATCACATTACCTGATTTCAAAACATACTACAAAGCTACAGTAGTGAAAACAGCAAGGTATTGGCATAAGGAGAGACACACAGACCAATGGAATCGAATTGAAAGTTCTGATATAGAACCTCACATACATAGTCATATAATATTCGATAAAGCCACCAAACCCTCTCAACTGGAAGAGAATGGCCTATTCAACAAATGGTGCCTGGAGAACTGGATAACCATATGTAGAGGAATGAAAGAGGATTACCATCTCACACCTTATACAAAGATCAACTCAAGATGGATCAAAGACCTAAATGTAAGAGCCAAGACCATAAAGATCTTGGAAAGCAGTGTAGGCAAACATTTACAGGACCTTGTAATAGGAAATGGCTTCATGAACATCATACCAAAAGCACGAGCAGCAAAAGTACAAATAGATAAATGGGGCTTCCTCAAAATTAAAGCCTTCTGCACCTCAAAGGAGTTTGTCAAGAAAGTAAAAAGGGGACCCACACAATGGGAGAAAATATTTGGCAACCATATATCTGATAAAAGACTTATAACTTGCATATATAAAGAACTCCTATATCTTGAAAATAAAAAGATAAACAACCCATTTTAAAAATGGGAAAAAGATTTAAACAGACACTTCTCCAAAGAAGAAATACAAATGGCTAAAAAGCACATCAAAAAATGCTCCAAATCTCTAGCTATCAGGGAAATGCAAATCAAAACTACAATGAGATACCATCTTACTCCCATAAGTTTGGCAGCTATGAAAAAAACAGAATACAAATGCTGGAGAGGATGTGCAGAAAGGGGAACACTCATCCACTGCTGGTGGGAATGCAGAAGGATCCAACCATTCTGGAGGAGAGTTTGGCAGTTTCTCAAAAAACTGACCATAGATTTGCCATATGACCCAGCAATACCACTGTTGGGTATATACCCAGCAGAACTGAAAACAAGGACACAAACCGATATACGTACACCAAAATTCATGGCAGCCTTGTTCACTATCGCCAAAAGTTGGAATCAACCCAAATGCCCATCAACAGATGAGTGGATCAGTAAAATGTGGTATATACACACAATGGAATACTACTCGGCTGTAAGAACAAATACACTACAATCACAAATGATAACATGGATAAATCTTGAGAACCTTATGCTGCATGAAGCAACCCAGGCATTGAAGGACAAATACTACATGACCTCAATGATATGAAATCAGCAAGCTGCCTCAGAGTGCTAGAGACTGGAAAATAGGCTTACAGGAAATCAGGGGGTGGAGGAAGGATGTGAGCCGATGTCTGCAGGGGTGGACTCTATGATGAGCTGGTGGTAAGTCTGAGCACAAAGAAGAGATAAAATGGGGTAAGGGGTTGCCTTTGGGTGGGGCTTTGTGGGTTTGAAAGGGGCTGGGGATAGGTGGATGGGTAATATTGCCCAAAACATTGGGGGGAGGGAGGGCCAACATACAAACATAGGAGAGTGTCAGGTGTTGGTTGAGAGTAAAATGCTGAGAAAATCGTATCAAAATATAATTAGGAGGGTTACCTGTTTAGGATGCTCGGAGGGCATGGTGTGATGCGGGACGGACTCCTGGGGAATGTCTGAATGCTCATTTTGCCAGGGTAGGTTGTACCATTGGGTTGAGACCCAAGAAGTGAGAGTTGGGGTGGACCCATAACCTGGGAGGACTAATGCCATCAAATAGAGGGAACTATATCTCTCGAGAGAACGGTGTCTCCCAGGGCATTAGGACAGTTGAGCAAGTCAGGCCCTGAACACTGTTGCCAGTATCTGTGGATGTGGGTCCTTGGGAAATGGAGATTGTCTGTTGCTGTGGGCCCCAAGGGGAGGGGAAAATGGATGTTGAATGGATGGAACTAAGGTAAATGTGGGGGAAAGAGAGGACTTTCAAGAGAGTACAAGAAGATGAATATAAAACATGTAATATTACACAAAAACATATAGGGGACAACAGACTAATAATGTAAACCATAATGTAAAACATAGGATAACTAAAAAATTTAGAAAACTGTATACCCTAAAGTATGGACCACATTGTAAGCACAGATGTCACCTTGTTTGAAAGCTATTGTTTTGGAGTCTGTACATCAGTTTCAGTAAATATGATATGAATTAGTTAAAAGATTATCGCTGTGGAAGGGAAAAGGTTTTTTGGTGAATGTGTGGGAGTACTATATATTGTATATATGAATTACTATGATCTAAGACACTTGTGAAGAGAAGCTCAATAATTAGGAAAAAAGAAAGAAAAAGATAGGATGTAGAAATTTTTCCAAATCAATATGTACTCTAGATCTAACCTTTAAACTCATTGATATATTCTATTTTACTAGTAAGGGAACCTGACATTACATTGGGATTCACTCTACAGGAAGTTTTGGATCAGAGTGGTTCAACAATGGCAGCGGAGGAATACTGGTATGGGATGTTATTGACAGGCTATATATGGTTGACAGGGAGTTATACAGGGCATATGTCCAGGGTGCATGGTAATGTTTAGATATACTCATAGTGGAAACAATTAAAAACAACAGCTGGGGGTTACTGGGTTCCTGGCCGGGGGGGGGCTCTGTCTTGGTCCCTAAGGGAGCAGCGGCAGTCCCCCAGGTGCAACGGTAAGAACCAGGAAGGAATGAGGGTCAAACAGTGGGCTCCTGATACTAATGACTATGCTTGTGAGCCTATACACCTGCAATAAGAACAAGGCCTAGAGCAGCATTGTGCCTGGGAGTTTCCTCCTCACAGCCTTCATGTTACTCAAATGTGGCCAGTCTCAAAGCCAAACTCAGCATGTAGATGCAGTGCATTCCCCCCAGCGTGGGACATGACACCCGGGGATGAGCCTCCCTGGCACTGAGGGATTACTACCAAATACCAGCTGAAGATGCACCCAGAAAATGACCTTGAATTAAAGGTTCAATGCAGATTAGCAGAATATCCCTGTCTACATATAATAACATGACTTTAAAATGCTGTTTGACCTAATGTAAGGGGGAAATGGAAAGGAGAAATGAGTTTATATGGCTATGAGTCTCTTAGAAAGAGTCTGGAGGTTGTCAGAAGGATTGCCCTTATGCACACCTGAGCAGAGTCTCAGAGACAGATAAAATAGATACAACCCCATGTATTGGTTCTTTTGAGGAATAAAGAGACCCACGGGTTCTATGGTCATGGCAGATGGGGTTCACTGCCATGTCAGATGGCCCTTCTTTGGAGCTGGTGTTTCTGCGTGATGGAACTGGACTCAGATGGGGTCTCTTTTCAGAAGACTTTCATGCTACTTTACTGGAATTGTAGTTGGTGTTGGGGTTTAAGATATATTTAGGGGATTTGAATCTCTAGACTGACAATAAGATAGCCAGGCCCTGAGCCTCAACAGAGTTCAGCTCCTACACTCTGATTTATTGGACTTACCCCACTCAGCTAACATGGAGTTGAAGAAGGTCAACCACCACACCATGGAGCCTAGAGTGCCTACAACTGAAAGCAGGAGGATTGCATCCAGTATCCGTGTGGAATCTAAGCCCCCACTTGATATAGATGTGCAATGGACACAACCAATCCAAAATCCACAGAGAAAATGTGGCATTGGTGTGGGAAGGGTGGCCATGGTGGCTGCTGGGTGCCAGGAATGGGAGGAAGAGATGAAATGGGGAGGCATTTTTGGGACTTGAAGTTGTCCTGGGTGGTGCTTCACAGACAACTACGGGACATTGTAAATCCCCCCAAGGCCCACTGGATGGAACGTGGGAGAGTATGGGTTATGATGTGGACCATTGACTATGGGGTGCAGTGATGCCCAGAGATATACTTACCAAATGCAATGGATATGTCATGATGATGGGAGAGAGTGTTGCTGTGGGGGGAGTGGTGGGGTGGGGATGGTGGGGTTGAATGGGACCTCATATTTTTTTAATGTAATATTTTTTAAAAATGAATTTTAAAAAATTTTTTAAAATTTTAAAAAAAGAAATCATACAAAATAATATCTCTGACCATAGTGGAGTGAAGCTGGAAATCTGCAAGGGCCAGAGGCCCAGATTTCACATCAAGATATGGAAATTGAACAGCACACTCTTAGAAAAACAGTGGATCAAAGAGGAAATCTCAAAGAAATCAGTAACTAACTTGAAAAAAAATGATAACGATAGCACAACATACCAAAACTTATGGGATGCAGCAAAAGCAGTACTGAGAGGGAAATTTATAGCCATAAATTCATACATCAAAAGAGAAGAAAGAGCAAAAATTGAAGAAATAACTGCACATTTGGAGGAATTAGTAAAAAAAACAACAAAGTAATCCCACAGGAAGAAGAAAGAAAGAAATAACAAAGACAACAGCAGAACTAAATGAAATAGAAAATAAAAAAGCACTTGAAAAAATAAACAAGACCAAGAGGTAGTTTTTTGAGAAGATCAATAAAATTTGCAAACCTTTAGCAAGACTAACAAAGAAAAAAAGAGAGAAGATGCAAATACACAAAATAAGAAATGAGAAAGGAGACATCACCACTGACACCACAGAAATAAAGACTATCATAAGAGGATACTTTGAAAAACTATATTCCAAAAAATATGACATTTCAGAGGAAATTGACAAATTCCTACAAACACATAAGCAGCCTATATTGATGAAAGAAGAATTTGATGATCTCAACAAACCAATCACAAGTAAAGAGATAGAATCAGTCATTTAGAAACTCCAACTAAGAAGAGCCCAGGGCTAGATGGCTTCACAGGTGAATTCTACAATACATTCCAGAAAGAAATAACATGAATCCTGCTGAAACTCTTCCAAAAATTTGAAACAGAAGGAACATTGCCTAACTCCCTCCATGATGCCAACATTACCCTAGTACCAAAGCCAAACAAAGACACCACAAGAAAGGAAAATTACAGACCAATTTCTCTAATGAACCTAGATACAAAAATACTTAAGAAAATACTTGCTAATCGTATTCAACAACACATTAAATGAATTATACACCATGACCAAGTGGGATTTATTCCAGGTATGCAAGGATGGTTCAACATAAGAAAATCAATCAACGTAATACACTATATAAAGAGATTGAAGGAAAAAAATCACACGATTATATCTCTAGATGCAGAAAAAGCATTTGACAAAATACAGCACCCCTTCTTGATAAAAACACTCCAAAAGATCGGCATACAAGGAAACTTTTTGAACATGATAAAGAGTATATATGAAAAACCTACAGCCAACATTGTTTACAATGGAGAAATCCTGAAATCCTTCCCTCTAAACTCAGGAAAAAGACAAGGATGCCCATTGTCTCTGCTCCTATTTAACATTGTCTTCGAAGTACTTGCTTGAGCACTGAGGCAAGAACCAGATATAAAAGGCATTCAAATTGGAAAGGAAGAAGTCAAAATTTCATTATTTGCAGATGACATGATCCTATATGTAGAAAACCCTGAGAGATCTACAACAAAGCTTCTAGAACTCATAAATGAGTTCAGTAAAGTCGCAGGTTATAAGATCAATGTGAAAAAATCAGTAGCATTTTTGTATACCAATAATGAGCAAGATCAGGAGGAAATCAAGAAACAAATACCATTCTCAATAGTAAATTAAAAAATCAAATATTTAGGAATAAATTTAACTAAAGAGGTAAAAAACTTATATACTGAAAACTATACAAGACTGTTCAAGGAAATCAAAGAAGACCTAAATAAATGGAAGGATATTCCCTGTTCATGGATAGGAAGACTGAATATTATTAAGATGTCTATCCTACCAAAACTGATCTACACATACAATGCAATCCTAATAAAAATTAACACAGCATTCTTTAAGGAACTAGAAAAACTAACTATGAAATTTATTTGGAAAGAAAATAGGCCCCAAATAGCCAAATACATTTTGAAAAAGAAAAATGAAATTGGAGGAATCACACTACCTGATTTCAAAACATACTACAAAGCTACAGTAGTGAAAACAGCATGGTATTGTCATGAGGAGAGACACACAGACCAATGGAATTGAATTGAAAGTTCTAATATAGAACCTCACATATATAGTCATATAATATTCAATAAAGCCAACAAACCCTCTCAACTGGGAGAGAATGGCCTATTCAACAAATGGTGCCTGGATAACTGGATATCCATATGTAGAAGAATGAAAGAGGATTACCTTCTCACACCTTATACAAAGATCAACTCAAGATGGATCAAAGACCTAAATGTAAGAGCCAAGACCATAAAGATCTTGGAAAACAGTGTAGGGAAACATCTGCAAGACCTTGTAATAGGAAATGACTTCATGAACATCACACCAAAAGCACAAGTAGCAAAAGAACAAGTAGATAAATGGGCTTCTTCAAAATTAAAGCCTTCTGTACCTCAAAGGAGTCTGTCAAGAAAGTAAAAAGGGAACCCACACAATGGGAGAAAATATTTGGCAACCATATATCTGATAAGAGACTTATAACTTGCATATATAAAGAACTCCTATATCTTGAAAATAAAAAGATAACCCAATAAAAAATGGGAAAAAGATTTAAACAGACACTTCTCCAAAGAAGAAATACAAATGGGTAAAAAGCACATCAAAAAATGATCCAAATCTCTAGCTATCAGGGAAATGCAAATCAAAACTACAATGAGATACCATCTTACTCCCATAAGATTGGCTGCTATGAAAAAAACAGAAGAATACAAATTCTCGAAAGGATTGAAGAAATGGGAACACTCATCCACCACTGGTGGGAATGCAGAAGAATCCAACCATTCTGGAGGGCAGTTTGGCAGTTTCTCAAAAAACTAACCATAGATTTGCCGTATGACCCAGCAATTCCACTGTTGGGTATATATCCAGCAGAAATGAAAACAAGGACACAAACCGATATATGAACACCAATGTTCATAGCAAAATTGCTCCCTATTGCCAAAAGTTGGAATCGACCCAAATGCCCATCAACAGATGAATGGATCAATAAAATGTGGCATATACATACAATGGAGAACTACTCGGCTTTAAGAACAAATACACTACAAACACACGTGATAACATGGATGAATCTTGAGAACCTTATGCTGAATGAAGCAATCCAGGCATTGAAGGACAAATACTACATGACCTCAATGATATCAAATAAGTAAACCAAGCTGCCTCAGAGAGCTAGAGCCTGGAAGATAGGCTTTACAGGAAATCAGGGTTAGAGGAAGGATGTAAGCTGACATCTACATGGGTGAAATCTATGATAAGCTGGAGGTAAGTATGTGTAAAAGGAAGGGCTAAAATGGGGGCATAGGGTTACCTTTGGGTAGGGCTTTGTTGGCTTGAGGGGGGCTAGTGATGGGAGGATGGGTAATATTGACCAAGAAATTGGGGGGATGGTGGGGCAACATATGAACACAAGAGATTGTAAGGGATTGGTTGAGAGTATAATGCTGAGAAATCCTTTTCAAAATATATTTAGGAAAGTTACCTGTTTAAGATACTTAAAGGTGATTATCTGATGTAGAACAGGCTCCTAGGGAATATGTGAATGCTCATTTTGCCAGAGTGGGTTATACCATCGGGTAGAGACCCATATAATGAGAGTGAAGGTAGACCCACATCCTGGGGAGGACTAATGTCATCAAATAGAGGGAACAGTATCTCTCAAGATAAATGGTGGCTCCCAGGGCATTAGGGCAGTTGAGCAAGTCAAGCCCTCAACACTGTTGAAATTATCTCTGAACATGGCTCCTCAAGAAATGAAGATTGACTGTCATTGTGGGCCCCAAGGGGAGGAAGAAATAGATATTGAATAGATGAAACCAAACATAACTGTGAGGGCAAAAGAAGTGTTTCACAAGAGTACACGAGGATGGACATAAAACATGTAATATTATTCCAAAAAGATATAGGGGCCAACAGACTAATAATGGAAAACATAGATAACTAAAAATTTAGAAAATTGTATAGCCTAAAGCATTAACCACAATGTAAGCATGAATGTTACCTTGTTTGAAAGCTATTGTCTCAATATCTGTACATCAGTTTCAGTAAATATGGTATGAATATGTTAAAAGATTATTGCTGTGGAAGGGAAAAGATTTTATATTGGATATGTGGGAGTACTGTATACTGTATATATGAATTACTATGATCTATGGCTCTTGTGAAGAGAAGCTCAATAATTAGGAAAAAAGAAAAGAAAAAGATAGGATGTAGAAATTTTCCAAATCAATATGTATCCTATATCTAACTTAAACTCATCGCTATATTCCATTTTACTATTAAGGGAACCTGGCATTATATTGGGTTTCACTTTTCATGAAGTTTTAGATCACAGAGTGGTTCAACAATGGCAGTGGAGGAATACTGGTATGGGATGTTATTGACAGGGGACATATGGTTGACAGGAAGTTATACAGGGCATGTGTCTGGGGTGCATGGAAATGTTTAGATATACTCATAGTGGAAACAATTAAAAACAACAGCTGGGGGGTTACTGGGTTCCTGGCCAGGGGGGGCTCTGTCATGGTCCATAGGGGAGCAATGGCAGTCCCCCGGGTGCAACAGCAAATACCAGGAAGGAATGAGGGTCCAATAGTGAGTCCCTGATGCTAATGACTATGCTTGTGAGCCTATACACCTGAAATAAGAACAAGTCCTAAAGCAGCACTGTGCCTAAGGGTTCCCTCTTGATAGCCTCTGTGTTACTCAAATGTGGCCAGTCTCAAAGCCAAACTCAGCATGTAAATGCACTGCCTTCCCCCCAGTGTGGGACATGACACCCGGGGATGAGCCTCCCTGGTGTCAATGGATCACTAGTAAGTACCAGCTGATGATGTAACTAGAAAATTACCTTGAATAAAAGGCTCAACACAGACCAGCAGAATATCCCTGTCTACATATAATAACAGGAGTTAAAAAATGCTTTTTGACCTAAATTAAGGGGGAAATGGAAAGGACAGATGAGTTTATATGGCTATGAGTCTCTAAAAAAGAGTCTGGAGGTTTTTCAGAAGGATTGCCCTTATGCACACCTTAGCAGAGTCTCAGAGACAGATAAAGTAGATACAACCCCAGGTATTAGTTCTTCTGAGGGCTAAAGAGACCCACAGGTTTTATGGTCATGGCAGATGGAGTTCACTGCCATGCCAGTTGGCCCTTCTTTGGAGTTGGTGTCTCTGCATGATGGAGCTGGACTCAGATGTGATCTCTTTTACAAGCCTTCCCTGTTACTTTACTGGAATTGTAGTTGATTCTGGGGTTTAAGATATATCTGGGGGATCTGAATCCTTGCACTGACAATATGATAGCAAGGCCCTGAGCCTCAATAAACTTCAGCTCCTACACTCTGGTTTATTGGACTTACCCCACTCAGCTAACATGGAGTTGAAGAATGTCAACCACCACACCATGGAGCCAAGGGTGCCTACAACTGAAAGCAGGAGGATTGCATCCAGCATCCATGTGGAATCTAAGCCCCCTCTTGACATAGATGTAGAATGAACACAATCAATCCAAGGTCCACAGGAAGGAGGAATACAGTAAGGATAAGAGTGGACTTACTGATATTCTATTCATAAACTATTGTGGTTAGTAATCAAGAAAATGTGGAAGTGGTGTGGAAATAGTGGCCATGGTGGCTGCTGGGTGCAGGGAATGGGAGGAAGAGATGAGATGTGGAGGGATTTTTGGGACTTAGAGTTGTCCTGGGTGGTGTGGTGGGAACAAATACCGGACATTGTATATCCTCCCATGGCCCACTGGATGGAACGAGGGAGAGTATGGGCTATGATGTGGACCATTGACCATGAGGAGCAGCAATGCTCAGAAATGCACTCACCAAATGCAATGGATGTGTCATGATGATGGGGGAGAGTGTGGGTTTGGGGGTAGTGGTGGGGTGTGGGTGGTGGGGGTGAATGGGGACCTTATATTGTTTGAATGTAATATTTTTTAAAAATGAATTTTAAAAAATTTGGTATATTCTTAAACCTTAGGTGGTATATTCTTAAACCTTAAACCCAAAGCATGAGCAACAAAAGAAAAAATACATGAATGGGACCTCCTCAAAATTAAACTTTTTTTTACCTCAAAGAACTTAGTAAAAATATCATTCTCTTTTAGGTCTGAATAATATTCCATTGTGCACATACCATTTTTTGTTTATTCATTCATTAATGGACACAGGTTGCTTCCACCTTTTGTCTACTTTGACCAATGCTGCGATAAGCATTGTTGTACCAATATCTATCTGAGTTCCCTCCTTTCAGTTCTTTTGAGTATATTCCAAGAAGTGGGATTGCTGGTTTTATGGTAATTCTGTTTTTAACTTTCTGTGGCACTTCCAAGTCGGTTTCTGAAGAGTCTGCACCATTTTAAAATGCTGCTTGCAATGTATTAGGATTTCTATTTCTTAGTAGCTTCACCAACATTTACTAATTTTTGTTTTGTTAGTGATCACTATCTAGTGGATGTGAATTGGTATCTCATTGTGGTTTGGATCTGCATTTCTATGATAAGCAATGATTTAGAGTATCTTTTCATGTGCCATTGACTATTGGTATATCTTCTTTGGAGAAATTCTACTTAAATCACTGGTGAAGCCTTATTGTCCTTGACTTCACTACATTGGGGGGCTTTTGTTTTTTCTTTAAGCAATTTTATTAAGATAGACTCACAAACTATCCAATCCAACTAAAGTATACATTAAATGGCTTTTGTAACAATGAATGCCTAGTGCATTCATCTCTGCATTCAATTTTAGAGCATTTTCATTACTCCAAAAAGAAAAACCTTACCCATTAGCAGTCAACACTCAATCCCTCTGTCCTTCCCCTGCCATTCATAACCACTAATCTAATTCCATCTCTACATATTATTTATATTTACATTTTATATACATAGAGTCTAACAATATGTAGTATTTTGTGTCTGGTTTATTTCACTCAATTTTTTTTAACATTGATGGTAAAATATTAATATTTTACTATTCTCTACAGTCCATTGATTGCTTTAGGTGTATTTTCACCCAAATATCACCCTATTTTTTAATACCATGCGGTATTAACATACATTTGTTCTGATTCAGGGAAGAATATGCTTGAATTTGTACTATTTTTTAAATTTTCTTAAAAAAGAAATATAGATTGCATAAATGTTGCATAAAATATTTAGGGGACTCCTATATGTCCCAATCCCTAGCCCTCATTTTCCCACATCAACAATATCCTTAATTAGTGTACATTTGCCACAATTGATGAACACATTTTAGAGCATGCCACTAAGTCTTGATTATAGTTTACATTGTAGTTTACACTCCCACACATTTTTGTAAGTTATTACAAGATATATGATGGTCTATACCTGTCATTGCAATGCCATTCATGACAATTCCCAAGTCCCAAAAATACCCCCAAATGATACCTATTTTTCCTTCTGCCTCCCCTCAGAACCTCCAGTGGCCACTGCCTCCACATTGATAAAAGTTCTTTCATTGCTAGGATCACAATAAGTCTATAGTAGAATAACAGTAACCCTACTCTAGTCCATCGTTCATTCCCCAATCCTGAGGATTCTGGGATGGCAATGCCCACTCTGCCTCTAATTGAGAGGAGCTTTAGGTCTCATGGCACCAATAAATCTTGGGTGTAGTTGCAGACTCTCTGTTTCTTGAGATGGTAGTTGTCAATTATCATCTGGTTAGTCATCCTAGGTGAGTCCAATGAACTGGAGAGTAGCTGTTGCAGATCTGTTGAGATTCGGGATTCTCCTGGTACATGGAAAACCCAGAAATTTGAGTCTCTAGTACTAACTACAGGTTCAAATGGAAGGGGCAAAAAAGTCATGTTGGTAAAACTGAGTCCAACTCTGTTGCATGGAGCATAAATTCTAACTAGGGCCTGCTTGCAGTGTGCCAAACTCCTGAGTTGTCTGCCCTGCCTATATTGTCCATTTGTCAAGAAACAGAAAAGACAACCTACTCAATGGGAGGAAATATTTGATAACCAGATATCTGATAGGGGCCTAATATCTAGCATTTATAAAGAAATCCTACACCTCAAAAATTAAAAAAACAAATACAACTCATTTTTTTTTAAATGGGGATGAGGTTTGAATAGACACTTCCCTAAAGAAGAAGTACCAGGGAAGCAGACTTGGCCCAGTGGTTAAAGCATTCCATCTACCACATGGGAGGTCCATGGTTCAAACCCTGGGCCACCTTGACCCATGTGGAGCTGGTCCATGTGCAGTGCTGATGCACTCAAAGTGTGCCCTACCATGCAGGGGTGTCCCCCGCATAGGGGAGCCCCACATGCAAGGAGTGTACCCTATTAGGAGAGCTGCCCAGCATGAAAGAAAGTGTAGCCTGCCCAGGAATGGCACTGCACACATGGAGAGCTGACACTACAAGATGACACAACAAAAAAAACCACAGAGTCCTGTGCCACTGACAATAACAGAAGCGGACAAAGAAGACACAGAAAAATAGACACAGAGAACAGACAACCAGGCTGGGGGGTAAGGGGAGAGAAATACATAAATAAATAAATCTTTTTTAAAAACTCAATAAAAAAAGAAGTACAAATATCTGAAAAGTACATGAAAACATACTTAACATCACTAGTCATTAGGGAAATGCAAATCAAAACTACAAGAGATATCATCTTACACCCATTAGACTGGCAGCTATTTAAAAAACAGGACTACAAGATTTGGAGAGGATGTGGAGAAATGGGAACCCTTATCCACTGCTTATGGAAATATACAATTGTGCAGCCATTGTGGACAGTTTGATGGTTCCTCAGGAAGCTAACTATAGAACTGCCATATGATCCAGTAATCCTTCTGCTGGGAATATACACAGAAGAATGGGAAGCAGGGCCACAAACAGATATATGCACACCAATGTTCATAGTGGCATTATTCACTATTGCCAAAAGTTAGAAACAACCCAAATGTCCATTAAGAGATGAATGGATAAATTGTGGTATATACATACAATGGAGTATTACTTAGGTGTAAGAAAGAATTCAGTATTAACACACAGGATAACATGGGTGAATCTTGAAGACCTTACATTGAGTAAAACAAGCCAGGCAATGAAGGACAAACATTACATGACCTCACTGATATAAATTAAGTACATTGAGCAGACTTAGAGGGTTAAAGTCTGAAAGATAGGTTTACAGGAGACAGGAAGAAGATTGTGACAAAATCTGTGATAAGGTGGAAGACTGTAGTTGTGCAGTGGATGGGTATAATAGAGTGCAGTGATGCTACTGGACTGAGTGGTACTGGTCTCTGATGGGGGAGGGTGGGGAAGATGGGTTTGATTGTAGAACTCAGGGCAAGTTTGAGGGAGGAAGCAGGTGAACTATGGGGATGTGAAGGTATGTGGTTCAAGTACAACATTGGGAATGTTCTTTTGGAATTTATGGCTTGGGTAGGTTACTGGTTTAAGGTGTTGGATGTGGGGGCATGTGGAACAAGGTACACATGAGGCAGGGCTCTAGGGAATATGTAGTGTTCATCTTGTCATAGTGTGTTGGATCTGTGGCTTGAGACTTATGTAATGAGTGAGAATGTGTTGGATTCCCACACTGGGGAGTCCTGGTATGATCTCAAATAGAAGGGCAGGAGTCTTTTCAGAGCATTGGCAGTGCCTGATAGGGGAGGACAAGCCAGAAGGTCAAACCCTCAATGTTGTTTACAAGCAACTATGAATCTTGTCCTTCAATGAAGTAATCTTGATGGTTATCGAATTGGAGAGAGGGAGGAATAGAATAAAGAAACATGGGACATTTTTGGAGAGATGGAATGGTTCTACATGATCCTTGAATGATGGATACAGACCATGTCAAACTTCATAAAATCTAGAAAAGTATACAGTCTGAAATGTAAACCATATGGTGAATCATTGACCATGGTTACTAACAGTGTTTCAATATTTGTACATCAATTGTAACAAATGTACCTTCACATGTAAAATGTTATTAGTAAGGGAAAGGGGAAATTGGGGTGGATGTTGGGTCTTTGGGAATCACCTATATTCTCTTTTTTGTTTCCCCTCCCCTTCCCCCACCCTGCTGTTGTTTCTTGTGTGTGTGTTTTTTTGTTTTTTTGTTTTTTGTTTTGCTGTCTGTGTCCATTCGAAGTGTGATCTTCTGTATCTATTTCTCTTCTTGTCTTCCTCCTCTAGGATTCACCAGGATTCAATCCTGGGGACTTCTGATGTGGATAGAAGTTCCCTGTCAGTTGCACCACCTCAGTTCCTGGTCTCTGCTGTGCTTCATCTTGATGCTCCCCTTCATCTTTCTTTTGTTGTATCATCACCTTACTGTGTGACTGACTTGCACAGGCACTGGCTCACTGCATGGGCTCTTGGCTTGCTGCATGGGCACATGGGCACTGGGTTTGTCTCATGAGTTCTTGCACAGGCACTCGGCTCACCATGTGGACACTTATCTTGCCATACAGACACTCATGTGGGCACTCAGCTCACTGTGCAGGCACCCATATGGACACCCAGTCACTTGGCTCACTGCATGGGTGCACAGCTCACTGCATGGATGCAAAGTTCACTACATGGGCACTTGGCTACCATGTGGACAGTGACTCATCATGCACGCACACTTCTCTTCTTTTTCACCAGGAGGCCCCAGCAATTAAACCCAGGTCCTCCTATATGGTAGATGGAAGCCCTATCACTTGAGCCACATCTATTTTTCTGTAATCTAAAGCTACTTTGAAGACAAAATGAAAAAATAGCAGAGTGAAAAAATGTAAGATAATGTCACTATACATACAAGACTACAGATCTTACAATATTTGTACTATTGGCCACACTTATTGTCACTATGCTATATAGTCTTATGTTTCATCCTCTAGGTTTCCTTCGAGTGATATACATGAACCAAAACTTTCCCTTTCAACCACAACGCCACCCACATATTAGTTCTGTGAATTACAATCACTGTAATGTGCTGTCATCACCTCTACCTATTTACAGACCATAAGAATCAATCGTATTACAAATCCTTCACAAGTTAAGCTTCAGCTTCCTATTCTTGAACCTCAGTCTATCTTCTAGTGGCCTATATTCTAGCCATCCCATGAGTATACTGATTGCATTTAATTCATATTAGTGAAATCATATATGCTTTGTCCTTTTGAATCTGGCTTGTTTCACTCAACATAATGTCCTCAAGGTTTATCCATGTTTACACTTGTATCGAGAATTTATTTCTTCTTACAGTTGAGTAATATTCCTTTGCATGCATATACCACATTTTGTTTATCCATTCATCTGCTGATGCATAACTGGCTTGTTTTCATCTTTTGGCAATTGTGAATAATGGTCATATGAATATTGGCATGCAAATGTCTGTTTGAATCCCTGCTTTCAGTTCTTCTGAGTGTATATCTAGTGGTGGGATTGACAGGTCATATGCAGATCTATATTTAACTTCCTTAGGAACCATCAGTCTTCCCCACCAGTTGCACACTTCTAAAATCCCACTGGCAGTGAAAGTGTTCCTCTTTCTCCACATCCTCTACAACACTTGTAGTTTTTTTTTAATAGTGTTCATTCAAAAATACATGAAACAGTGTCTCATTGTCGTTTTGATTTCCATTTTCCTTACAGCTAGTAATGTTGAACATTTTTTCACGTTTTTTCCATTTTTATGTCCTCTTTCAAAAAATGTCTATTCAAGACTTTTGCCAATTTTTAATAACGTCATTGTCTTTTTACAATTGAGTTGTAGGATCTCTTTCTATGTCATGGATATTAAACCCTTTGCATTGGGAGGTTTTGATAACATATAGTACCTGTTCTTGGTCTTTTGAGACAGTCTCTTTCTTCTTGAGTCAGTTTACTCAATTTGTGTGTTTCTGGGAATTTGTCCATTTCATGTAAATTATTTCATTTGTTAGCATACAGTGAATCTTAATAGCCTCTTATAATCCTTTTTATTTCTGTAACTTCAGCAGTAATATTCCCCTTTTCAATGCCAATGATTTTTATTATTTACATCCTTTCCTTTTTTGATCAATCTGTTTGCCATAAGTTTGGGTATTTTATGTTTTCATTTTCATTCATCTACTGATATTTCCAAATTTCCTGTGATTTCTTTGACCCATTGGTTCCTTAAGAGTGTATTGCTTAACTTCCACATATTTGTGAGTTTTCCTATTCTGTTACTGATTTTTAGTGGCATTTCACTTTGGTCAGATAAGATACCTTATATGATTCTAGTCTTTTAAAATTTATTGAGACTTGTTTTGTGATATAACATATAGTCTATCCTAGGATATGATCATCTGTATTTGAGAAGAATATGTACTCTGTTGTTTTCGAACAGATTTTTGTTACATATTTTGCACACTCTCTCTATATATTATGTACGTCTATATAGGTCTGCTAGGCCTAGTTGGCACACAGTATTATTCTGGTCTTATATTTCCTTTTTGGCCTTCAGTTAGAAAGTGCTAACCAACACTGAAAGTGGTTTATTGAAATCCTCTATTTATATAGACCCACCTGTTTCACCCATCAAATCTGCAAATGTTTGCTTCATATATTTTGGTCTTCAGAATTATGTACAGATATTTTTTTACTGATCCTTTTATCAATATGTTGTTTCTTTCCTTGTTCCTTCTAAGAGTATTTGACTTTGTCTATTTTGTCTGATAATTTAGCCATCCTCACTCTGTTCTCGTTACTATATTTGTGGCATATTTTTCATACTTTCACTTCTGACCAGTTTGTGTTTTTGGATTTAAGATGTGGCTCTTGTAAGCAGAATGTAGTTGTGTTATGCCTTCTTATACATTGTCTAATTTCTGCCTTTTGTATGGGATATTTGTGTCATTTAATTGAAAAATAACGAATGGTAATGAAGATTTCTGCCATTTTGCTATTTGGTTTCTTAGACTTTTTTTTTTTTTTTTTTACCTCAAGTCATTCTTTACTGGCTCCGTTTGTATTTAGCTGATGTTTTCTACATAACAAGTTAGAAACCCTTCTCATTCAATAAAGTAGTACTGGCATTTATAATTACCCAGGTAAGTACCTGTACTGGAGATCTTTATTTTTTTCATACTGCTTTGATCATCTGCTTAGTGTCCTTTCCTCTCAGTCTGAAGAACTCCCATTAGTTTGGCTTGTAGGGCAGGTCAAGTGGTAATGAATATGCAGTTTTTGTTTATCTGAGAATGTCTTAATCTGTTCAGTTTTGAAAGAGAACTTCTCTGGATATAAAATTCTTGATTCTAATTATTTTCTTTCAGCACTTTATAAATATTTCTTCCCACTGCATTCTTACCTCCAACATTTTTTTATGAGAAATTGGCACTTAATGTTATTTGGGCTCCTTTGTACATGTCACATTGCTTCTCTCTTGCAAATTTAAGTGAAAGTTCTGGGGAAAGTTCATTAAAATGTAATGCAATTGAGAAGGAAATTTGGTTGCTTCTGTGAAATTATGACTAACAAGACTATATGTACTTTTGTCTAAATCAGGCAGCTCTGTAGTAGGACATCTCATGGATAGTGATGACATTGACTAATCTCTAGTAACTTTATAAAATTTCTGAAATGTGTACATTAATAACATTTTACCCATAAAAGTATAAACAGAACAAAGTTTGAAAATCTTTTAAATTTAGCAACACTTTCCCTGGAACTCATAACATATGAAATAAACCTCTATCTAGTACCTCTCCTTTTCAAGGTGAAAGAACAATTCCTTTGAGATGAGTAAGATGTCATTTAGAATTACATTTTGTGAAGGCAAAACATCAATAAGTTGTCAGGATTGAACATTTTAAAAATAGAATCAGGGGTCACTGTGAAATAATATTTATATCCCTCTTAACCAAATGACATTAAAAGATTTTGAAAGTAAATAGAGGAGTGAAAGTGAGACGCAATCAAGAATCTTATATTACTCTTAATCACAGAAGACAGAGGAAAATACCCCCAAAAAAGTGATAATTGATCCTTTTACGCCCCTAGAAAATTGAGAAGCTCAGACATCATTCCCTAGCAAACTAACACTGTCTTTCAATATAACAGCCTGGAGAGCCCTTGACTTGCCCTTCTAGACTCTGCTCTTTCCCCATAAAATGAACATCTCAGATATGTAGAGGTGTGAGAGGCAGCACCTGCTGGCCACAAGTGTGGTGTTTGGAAGCTATATATACTCCAGGAAAACATGTTCTTAAATTTAATCCATTCCTGTGGTTGTGGACCCACTGTAAGTAGGACATTTTGTTGAGGCTTCTACAGTTAACATGTGACCCACCATAATCTGAATGGGTCTTATCCTCTTACTAGAGTCATTTATAGGAGAATGAAATTCAGATACAGAGAGAAAACCAGGAAAGCAAGAAGCTGAAATCAGCAAAACCTGGAATAGAAAGGAAAGATGGCAGATGCCACCATGTGCCTTTCCACATGGCCTAGGAACTAAGGATTGATGGTGGCCAGTCTTTGCGAAGAAAACATTGCATCACCTTGATGATACCTTGACTGCTTGATTTACTTTGGTTTGGTAGACATTTTCATGGCCTCAAAACTGTAAGCCAATAAACTCCCTTTGTTTAGGCCAACTCAGGTTCATGATATTTACAGGAACAGCCTAGAAAACTAAAACATCAAGTTCTCTAGAAAAGCTTTTCCTTTCAAAGAATGCTCAATAGTGGTTCAATGTTTTTTGCCAGTTTAAATAATGAGACACCTCTGAATGCACAATCTGTGTATAAGTTATCTGTCTGCAAATCACATGTGATTTCACCATTGGAGTAAGACCTGTGTGTGGAAGGTAGAGGCTTTCTACAAGGCAAAAGTCCACTTCAGTTTGAGGAACCTGTGCTTCAATATAAGGAGGAGGATGGAAAGTGGGAGTACAGGAACTTGGTAGTGTCAACCTCAGATTTTTTTAAGTGAAATATATTTTTCCAAATGACACCAAGGACAACAGGAGAACATTCTAAAAATGTTATTATATTTTGCTTTATCAATCTCTGTTCTAATGTCTTATGTTCTTACTCTGTTCTTATGTCTTATATTCTTATTCTTATGTTATTCTGCAATTACCTTGGCCTCATAAAAAGAATGTACATTTACATATTGGAGTTACAATTTGATAAGACATTTATCCTGGTGGGAAGCCTTTCATTATTCCTCTAAACTGAGACAACATGAGAAAATTCATACTGGAGAGAAATCCTATCAATATAATGTATATGGGAAAGAATAGGAGAGCATTGATCTTTGTAGATGCCAATGTTCACATTACTGGTAGATGATATAAATCTTGTGAGTATGGGAAGCACTTAGCCAGATTGCTAATTTGTGTTTCCGTAAAAGAACTCACATAGGAGAGAGACCCTATGTCCTTAATCAGTGTGGAAAGGCCTTTGTCCTAATGTGACATTTTTGAGAATTCATATATATTAAAGTATCAAGTACAGAAGAATTTACTGCCACAGCAGTAAATTTTAAAACAGTCAGAGAAGGGGAGAAATTCTATATCAATATAATCCATATGGAAATACTTTTGTTTATAAAATATCCTTCAATAGGATGACTGAACTGCACTGGAGAGAAACTCCAGGTCTGAAATCATTGGACATAAGCAATCAGTAGCCTCCAGCTTTTGTGTACACAAGGAAGCTCTCAATAGGAATAATCCCCAAATGGGAAATAAGACAGGATGTCTTTACCAGAAGTTTGATGCCTCTTGAGGAGTTCCAGATTATTCAGCCTGGACAAGCCACTCAGTGAAATATATATGAGGAATTCCTTTGCTCAAAAAGCAACTCTTACAGAATATATGAGGATTCACACTCTGTAACTGAAGGAAAATTTTCAGTAGTCATTCATTCCTTAGTTGACATAAAAGTACTCACTTTGAGAAGAACCAATCCTAATATCAAATTGGAAACACTTGGTGAAATTCTCATCAGAAAAATCAGACTGGGAAAAACCTTTCCAGTATGCTTTCACCCCCAATTCATGTAATTATCCAGAATTTGGCCCAACAGTTTCTTGAAATTGTTAGAATGTGTAGTGATCTCAGCATGTTTCATGCAGCATTTTGTTACAAGTAAAAGAAAATGAGATTCTGCTCTTTTTAATACACACATATGTACAAATATATAAACACTAAAAGCTGTTACTGAGAAGTCCATTATGCCCTAGGTTTTTTCCTTTCTTTTCTCAACCTTTTTTCTTTTGCTGTAAATATAATGACTCAGACTTTGGTGAATCAGACAATCACTTTGACCATCACTAAAAAAGGTAGAAAGCAAAATGGTATCTCTATTATTACACAGTATTAATGTATCTGAAAGGAAAAGATGAATAGACTCATGGAAGAATAAATACTCCTAAAACTAATGGTGCATCAATTCCTTTTAGATTAAAGCCACTAAAAAGTGAAAAGAAAGAGATGTCCATACAGAATTTCATTTTGTAAGGTAAACCTGCATGAGAGCAGTCTGCAGACAGGGCAAGAGCTACACAATTAACTGCGGCCCCTATTCCAAGGAACTCTTTCTACAAACCAAGCCATTGGGTTGTTGCCTGGGATCCAAGGTGTGTCTAAAGCACCAGATGTCAGCTGCCACATATTTTCCTTTGTGTAAATAGCTGATCAGCTGGGGAAAGGGGCCATAAGGCCAATCTTATCCTTATGTGAAATGAAACTAAAATATGTAGTCAAATTTGACATAAATCTCTCTGCAAGGAGAATGATCATCACTCTCAAACACCTAATTGACTCACCTTTCAAATATTTAATTTATTAAGAAACATTTAGGGTTGCAAAGCTCCAGACCTACATTGTTCTGGGGATTGAGTGGTAAATGGTTCAATGTTATGTTTTGGTGAGTTTGAGCTCTTGGGTGATATCTTAGTCCAGAAGAATGTGATCTAGAACTCAGTGTTGAGAGAGCAATATCATTAGATACCACCATAGAAGAACCCAAGATGATTTAGCACAAGTGTACACAAAATGGAAGATACAAGGTAAAGCAAAAAGGGAATGAAAATTCAGAAGACTGGGAAGGATGATTCATAGGCCAGGAATACTCACATCTGAGATATTCTTGAGTGGTTTCTTTGGTGGTGGAGACTCAATGTTTTGGATTCAAGGAGGGAATTGAAAATCTTTGAACACCATGGGCTAATGATATATAAACTCAATGATTTTCATGTTTTTATGGGTAAAATGAAGGTATTCCTATCATTCTTATCCAGAGTTGCCAAGACCTTCTTACTCTTGTCTTGGGGAGAGGAGGGTCCTCCCCGTATTTCTCTTGGAACACATTCCATGTTCTGTTGATGGGGGTGGGTTACGTTCAGGTGAAGTCTTGTGTTTCATGACAGGTGGATCTGGAAATTGGGGACAAGACTAGAGAGTTTCATACCTTCTTTTTCCATTCTCAACTTTGTTCACCTAGTGCTTACCTGGTGGTGAGTGGAAACCCAGAGGAAGTCAGTTGTCAACTGAGCTATTTACAATGCACCCACCAGTGAGTAGGATCTTCTACTGAAATGACCCATGTATGGTCAGCAGATGGGTATGTTTCTCCTTCTGGTGTGGCTATTCTAAGCTCATTTAGGAGATATTCAAGGATCTTAGCTGCAGTTCAGTTTATCCAGGCCTCTGGGACAGTTACAATAGACTAGGGATTCATCCCCTTTCCAACATCACACAAATTAGCTCCGGACTCCATTAAGTCTCTGTTTTCACTGGAGAGATGAGAGAGGTTTTTTCTCTCATTCAGCACATCTCCTCATTGGAAAAATAGTGCACTTGTTGATCAGTTTAATGCCTGTAGTTGGTTGCAGCATGCAGGTGAAAATAGGTGATAGAGGTGAGTAGGAGCAGAAGTTTACAGTCAGTAGGAGACTGATGTTTCAGCAGGTGAGCTCAATCAGTGCATTGCTACAGATGGTGGGGTAGAGGGTTATGCATTGTTGAGAGGAGTAAAACTGAGTGTTAGCTAATAGAAGGAAAAGAGGAATCATTTATTTTGCCCAATTTTTAATTTTGTAAAGTATTAGTATTTACTTGCACATTTTGAAAACTTTTAAAGAAAGATAACTAAAATTCTCATTACCCACTTGTCCCCAATTATCCAATTTCAAATTTTGTTGATAATCTTTACTCAGGCATTATAAATGGAAGTAATTCTAAGTATTGCTTCTTTAATTTTGGCATGGATTCAGGAGTGGTATAGTATGTAGATAAAATGTACGGTCCTTTGGAAATTGCTGAAAAACTGGTGAGACCAGAATGTTTCAAGAAGTTTCTTGTAGTCTTCAACATTCAGAGGAGGTGAATAGACAAGAGGCACAATGAATATGGATATTTGGAGGTCCCAAGAAAAGTGGAAATTGGAAGGTGCCTTTCCTCGTAAAGGTCAGGCTAGGACCATTCTTCTGTATAGTGTCTCAGGGGACTTTATTGTGTGCTGCTGAATTCTCTTTACTCACATGTTATGGTGAACACCTGAGTTATGTACAGTTAAGTGAGGCAACATCTATTGGGCCAAAGTTTTGTGTGACTGCTTAGTTCATCAGAATGTTGGACTTATTGTAAGGTTCTCTGCCATTTTAATGACTAATATTTATATTGGAAGCCCTTTACACATTAGCTCATTGCATCTTTTAAAACTTCTTATACATTTCAAAATTATTTCATAGTTGAGAAGAAACTGAGGTCAGTCATCTGAGGGAATAATCTAATCATAGTTGTGATATGAAAGTGGCAAATCATGGGTATTGCTTGCCTTATGATGAGTTTGAAGATTTATTTGTAATTGGTGAGAAAGGTTGTTTTAGTTATGAATGCTGAAGTGAAAATTGTATAGTGCCACCTGGAAGTTATAATGACCAATCTATTAGAAAATTTCCAGTTCATACCATAACACATATCTTCTGATATTCTTTTATAATGGGGTTTTATTTTTTTATGTTTTTTTTATTATTCATTTTTTAAAAATATTATATTCAAAAAATATGAGGTCCCATTCAACCCCACCACCCCCACCACACCACTCCCCACACAACACTCTCTCCCATCATCATGGCACATCCATTGCATTTGGTAAGTACATCTCTGGGCATCACTGCACCTCATGGTCAATGGTCCACATCATAGCCCATACTCTGCCACGTTCCATTCAGTGACCCTGGAGGGATCTACAATGTCCTGTAATTGTCCATGAAGCACCACCCAGGACAACTCCAAGTCCCGAAAACACCTCCACATCTCATCTCTTCCTCCTATTCCCCGCACCCAGCATCCACCATGGCCACTTTTCTATAATGGGGTTTTAAATATTCAGTGTGTTTCTGTCCGTCTGATTGTGAAGAGCAGATGGCCATTCAGCACTGAGAATGATCTGACTAGAAGCTCAAACCCAGTTTGAGCTTTTGTAAAGTCACTGCTTTCTCAGTGCTGTCTATCCACTCAAACATCCCCTCTGGATATTGGTAGAGATGGCCCTCTCTGAACCCCAATGTCCATGATGTTTTTAGGAGTTAGTAAACTTGGAAGATACACTTATAGACTTCACTCAGAAAGAACGGGCCTTGTTGGAAACATCCCAGAGAAAGCTCTTGAGAAATGTGATGCTGGAGAATATGAATCACCTGGTCTCACTGGGTGAGTCTCTGAAATTTCCATATCTATATAATTTCTTTTATTTTCTCATGAGGTGTCTAGAACAACTTGTTCATATTTTTTTATATTTTTATATTTTATATTAAACTTTACATACTTAATATATTTTGTTATTTTGTAACATGCATAATACCTAAAAATGATTGTTTCTTTAATTTTGGCATATAGTTTTTCACCCCAGTAGATTGTAATCTTCTCGAACACAAATTTCATGTTTTTCTTCTACTCAGTGTGCAACAATCAGAACAGTGCTTCGAATTCAACGAATATTTTCTTAAAGGAAATGTGAGTTTAATATGTTCTTAATAACTATTTTCTCTAGGTATTTGGTGTGGATTCAAACTATAGTCCTAAAAACAAAAGGATATCCCTTTACACATGAACTATTCCAGGGAGCTTATGCTATTGGTTTCTTTTTGAAAATAGTAGTGAAACATAGTGGAAACCTAGAATTTCTTCTCACTTGAAAATATACTGGGTTTTACAGGCTCTCTTTGCACTTGGGCATCAACAGCCAGAGGTCCTCGGGTATTTGGGTACAATATTAAGATATAATCCTTTAATGGTGAAGACTTATCACTATTCTGTATTGCAGGTACTTTTCCCTTGGCTGATCTTCAAAGTTTACCTTATTCTTCTTTGATCATTAAAGTGGTTTGAAGCTGTTTGTACCACAGAAAACATGTTCTTAAATTCAATGGATTCCTGTGCATGTGAAACCATTGTTAATTCAGTTAAGGTGTTCCCCACCACCATCAAGATGTCTTAATCCTGAGTTCTTTAGAGTAGAATCAAATTCAGGCAGAGAGTGAGAAAGCCATAGGAAGTAACAAGTTGGAATCAACAAAACCCAGAGGAGAAGAAAGAGACTAGAAGATGAGACCATGTGCCTTGCCATATGACAAGCTAAGGACCAAGGTTTGCCAGCAGCCAGCCCCAGAACACCACAGTCTTGGGGGAAAAGCTTTCCCTTTGATGACACTTGGATTTGACCATTTTTCAAGACTCAAAAGCATAAATTGATAAACTTCCATTGTTTCAGCCACCTGATTAGATGGTATTTGCTTAAGCAGCCAAGGAAACTAAAACAAATTTTGGAACCAGGAGAGGGGTTTCTGCCTTTGCATATAACAAAAATGTGAAAATGTTTTTAGAAGTAGGTAGATGTTGGAAGGATTGTAAGTGTCTTGATAGAAAATGGTTTGAGGAAAATTTTGGTAGGAATATGGATTCTAAATTTACTTCCAATAAGTCCTTAGATGGAAATGATGAAGGTATTATTGGCAGCTTTAGGATATGGATCTTTGTTTTACATTGGCAGAGAGCTTGGCAAACTTGAGTTCTGATGTGAAATGGAAGGTAAACTTTTGAGAGTGGTGAACTTGGACATTTTGCTAAGGTAATTTCCAAACTGACTGTGGAAAGAGCAACCTGGTTTCTGCTGGCAGCTTATAATAAAATGCAAGAGGAATGGAATAAACTGAACCCTGAAATTCTGCATATAATGAAAGCAGAAATTGATGGTTTGGAAAACTCGGAGCTTCTGGCAAGTGAACTAAAATTTAAATGAACAGAAAAGCAACTGACTGAAGGAAAAATCACTTCAAGATGAGAACTGTGGAAGCTGAGATTTTGACTGAAGACAAGTTATCAAGCTAAGAGAGCAGGCCTACCCATTTATGTGAAAAGGGTGAATCTCCCACAGTGCTTTCTGCTCTATTGTTCAGTATGAATTCTACTATCACTCTGTTCTGAATGGCTGGAAGCTGTACCCTTAGGATTGTGGAGTTGGGCTACCACTCCACTCCTGTTAGAGGGTTGAGTCTATTTCCCCATTATTTAGTGAGTCTGGCCACCAGCCCAGTGTTATCAGAGGTTGGGGCCTTCATCCCATGGTTTGAAGAGAACAAGCCTGCTGCACAAGCAATTGGAAAGCATGAGGTTGCTGCTTCAACAATCACAGAGACTAAAACATTGTTCCACAGCTGAATCTCAGGCTTTGAAATCTAACGGAGCATGCCTTGCATGGTTTCTGAATTGTTTGGGACCCATGACGCCTGTTTTACTTTCAGTTTCTCCCTGTGGGAATCAAAATGTATATCTTTTGCCTGTCTCTTCATTGTAAATTAGAAGCACATAACCTGTTATGTAGACTGAACAGATCCACAGATACGAATTGTGCCGCAGAACAGATTACACCCATAATTGATTTTGATTAGACTTTCTACTTCACATTGTTTCTGATGTGACTTGAAGCCTTTGGGATACTGTGATGGAAAGTATTTTGCGTATAGAAAGAACACGTATTTTTTTAGGCTTTGAGGGTGGTATATGGTGGTTTGAAGCTTTATGTACCCCAGAAAAACATACTTAAATATAATCCAACCCTGTAGGTATATACCAATTGTTAGTAGGGCCTTTTGTTGAGATAACTTCAGTTAAAGTGTGTCACACCTAATTCAGGAGGGGACCAGATCTGAATAGTAGAGTCCTTCATCAAACAATTAATTTCAGACAAAAAGCCAACACAGAGGGTGGATGTAGCTAAAGTGATAGAGCACCTGCTTCCCATGTATGAGGACCTCAGTTCAATCCCCAGCGTCTCCCAAAAAAACAAAAGAAAAACCAAAGGCAACAGAAAACTTAAGTTGAAATCAGTGAAACCAGAAGAGAATAAAGTGGCCAGGAGATGTTGCCATGTGCATTGCCATATGAGAAATTATGGATGAAAAGTCACCAGCAGCTATTCCCAAAATCTTGGTCTTGAGGAGGAAGCATTATTTTGATGGTGGATTGATTTGGACATTTTCCTGGCCTCAGAACTGGAGGTTGCCTTTGTTTAAGACAACCCATTCATGGTATGTGTCTAAGAAGACTGGGAAAAGAAAACAATCACCTTCCCTAGATTTGATGGCAATCCACTACCTGCAGAGAATTCAAAATTTCTGTTTTTTTGTCTGTTTGTTTGTTTTTTTACCACCACCAGGGCATCAGGTTTATAAATCAGATGTACTTTCCCAGTTGAAACAAGGAGAGGAACTTTGGAGAGAAGGAATTGGAATTTTCCAAAGGCAGAATTCAGGTAAGCTCTAGGAAACTGCTTCATGATAGGAGGGTTCTGGTCATTGGGTAAGTAGATTCCTAAAAATATCTATTACAGATTTCCTTATATGGGTTATATTTTCTAATGTAGTTGTCAATACTGGGAAAATTCAATTGGATGTGGTCATTATTTCATTTACCATGTTATTGTCTATTCAAGTGTCTGAGACTTTGGGGAAATGTATATTTGTATACTATTGGATTTAACATTCACTTAATGGATCTTTTCCTTGTCTTCCTCTTGGATGGTTTTTCCTCTCTTTACCTCCCCAACATACTAGCTTTTTATAATTTGTCTTCTATTTTACTTTTGAAAGTATTTTCTAATTGTCAGTACTATATAATATTTTCTACTTCCTAAAGTATTCCTTAATTTGATACTCTTTCCCAGATAAGTGTCATATTTGAAACAAATAGAGGGCCACATGATACTTTTCAACATTTTAATTTCCCTAATGCTAGACTACCAATTGTTTCTTTTTCTTCAATTATTTCAGGAAGGGAATGTGATCTTAGAAAACAGATGCTGTCCATGCAACAAATCTGCAGAAAGACACATCTATGCTCTTGTCATTGGCAACCATCATCGGTGTGAACTCTTGTCTTCAAAATAGACACTTGGAAGTGCAATGAAATAGGAATTCAGTATAGGCACTTAAGTGTAAGTAAATTGCTTTTTAAGTGCTAATCCAGAACAAGTCAGTGATAGTTTGAATTTAGGGAAAAATTAACTTGAACTCACACAAAAATCATGAGTTTTTATAAAAATATAATTCCATAAATATGGCTCATATGCCCAATATTTGAAAGTGTATGAAGTCTTCCAGAATTGATTAGAACACTCTGCAGTTAAAATAGTACAAAAGAAAAGATCTCTGTACATGAAGAAGAATAACATGGTATGGTAAAGATTTTACTTGGAGGCAGTCACTGAATGATTAATGTCAAGTTCATTTGTATATGAGTGGATTTTTTATTAAGTGAATGGTTTCTCCTCTACTTCCCAGAAGGAGAACTCTTGTCCTGAAAAGAATTGCATGAAATATAGTGAACACCAGAAGATTTTGCCTACATATCCAGAATAACTGAACATATGTTAACTTTCAAGGGAAAGAAACCCTACTTCAGCAATCTATTTGGAAAATCTCTCAGTGACCAGTCATCTTTTAATAAACAAAAACAAATTCACCATGGAAATAAATCATACGAATGTCATCTGATTGGTAAATTGGTTACTCAAAGCTCTGGCCTTACAGATTACAATGTAACTCATGTAGAAGAGAAAGCATATGAATGCCATATATGTAGAAAAGCCTTCACTCATTCTTCTGCCCTAGGAAAGCATGTGAGAACTCATACTAGAGAGGAACCTTGTAAATGTCAACTGTGTGGAAAAGTCTTCACTCATTGTTCTACCCTCAGAAATCATGGGAGAACTCACACTGGAGAGAAACCTTATGAATGTCATCTGTGTGGGAAAGCCCTCACTCAACATTCTGAACTTAGGCAATATGAGAGAACTCACAGTGGAGAGAAGCCCTATAAATGTTACCTATGTGGAAAACCTTTCACTTGGTGTTCTTCCCTTAGAAAACACGAGAAAATTCACACTGGAGAAAAACCCTTTGAATGTCATCAATGTGGCAAAAGCTTCAATAACATCTCTAGCCTTAATCTGCATGTTAGAATTCACACTGGAGAGAAATCTTGTGAACGTCATCTCTATGGGAAAGCCTTCACCTATCATCATAGCCTTAGACAACATGAGAGAACTCACTGGAGAGCAACCCTATGAATGTCATCTAGATGACAGAGCCTTCCCTGTTCTGTTCTGAGACAACATGAGAAATCTCACACTGGAGAGATACTGTATGAATAGCATCTCTGGGAAAATATTAGTTTGTTTTTGTAATCTTGGACAACATGAGAAAATTGATACTGGAGGGAAGCACTATGAATGCCATATATGTCTGGATTTAATCTTTTTTATTCTATGGACTCCGTTACCAGTCAGGTGAGATGAATACTACATTTATTGCCTACATTCAGAAGGGAGGGAAATTCTAGAGTTCAGTTAGAGGTCAGAGAAAATAAAGATAACTTTGATTTTCTTTCAATTCAAACTCACAGATCCCATGAAATCAAGGGGTCCATCAATCCCTGGTTAAGAACCCTGATATATGTAAAAGGCTTTGGTTAATATTCTGATCATACATTATATGAAAGAATATAAACACCCACATTTGTAAGACAACTGAGATTTTACACTGTGTATATTGCTTATTGGTGTTGTGAATGAAAGCATGTGTTCAGTGGCCTCTCATTCCTCAGCATTGATATTCTTAATCTGTGGAAACAATCATAAAGTCTAGTTAGGAAAATCTTCAGCTGGATTTCACTTTAGAAAATTTAATGGAAAAGAAAGCTCTTTTTATGGACCTTTTGGCCTATGAACAAGTCCTAATTTTGAAACTATGTGGGATAACAATATAGAATTATGAACTGACACTGGTATACTAAATATTGGATTTACTAAGAACTAATATGAAGTGAAGTTAACTTAAGAGATCAGGAAGCAGACATAGCTCAACTGATAGAGCATCAATCTACCATATGGAGGGTCCAGGGTTCAATTCCAAGGGCCACCTGACCCATGTGTTACCATGGCACATGCACACTGCAGCAACATACAAGGAGTGCTGTATCATGCAGGGGCATCCCTGTGTGGGGATGCCCCACACCCAAGGAGTGCATCCTGCAAGGAGACCACCCCATGTGAAAAGCACACAGCCCACCCAGGAGTGGCATTGCAGACATGGAGAGCTGACACAGCAAGATGATGAAACAAAAAAGAAATGTTTCCTAGTGCCACTAGATAATGCAAGCAGACACAGAGGAATACATAGTGAATGGACACAGAGAGCAGACAATGGGGGTAGGGAGTAGGGGAGGGAAATAAAAAATCTTTCAAAAAAAAGATCAGTACTTGAAGAAAGCATATCAGTCATGGACAATTGTGGGTTCATTGGTTAGAGGATTCCCCAGAATCCAGAATCTGTCAGTGTGTCATGCCATGATTAGTATTATTACAAGAAGGTTTTTGCAATGAAGGACATAATGATAACATCAAGCAAGAACATAAAAGTACATTGAAGCATAGGCAGTGTCCAATTTTCAGAATGCCCAATTTTCAGAAGGAAGGAACCCTCTTCATCTCCAATTTGGAATTATGGGTCCTTTATGTTAAAACCACTGCAGTCCAGATCACAAACCACCGCTGGGAAGTGCCTTGTGGAGTGCACTCCAGTGGGGAAATAGAAAGCAGTTGAGCATACTGAGGCTGGGATTTTGCATTGGTAGCCTAAATAGGATACATGCTGGTTCTCCACTCCCTCAAAGCTGATTGTTCCCCAACATATATTCCACTGCCTTTTCTTTACCCTGCAGTGTTCAGTTCCCAAATACATTTAGATGGAGTCAACACCCAGTTAGTTCTTCCAGATAGTCTTTATGTAGTTGAGTTCTCCATTCCAGTGTCTTCTCACCCCATTGCTGGTGTTTGGGAATGTCCTCATTGGTAGGGCATTTGTTTTCTCATGAGGTACCTACATCTGCCTGAAGTTCATTTAGGTATCTGAGCACTTTGCAAAAGTGTTTCTCCACAGTCACATTTTGCATGAGAATCCAGAGTATATGTCTGCCATGGTTTTTTTCCTGTGATAAAACTCATCTCCTCTTAGTTTTGTAGTTTCCTCTATAAGCCTAGCCATGCCATCATTAGTAAAGATTTCATCATTCACTGTATTGACTACTCTTCAGAGGTGTGGACATTTCTTGTCTCTCTGGCACCTGTATCTAAAAGACTGTTGAAAGTATGCACACCTCTCACTCCCCATCAACCCTAATGGAGATACAGGGCATATCACCTGTAGTGTGGACCTGGAATCCTTAGCTCTATTCCTGGGCATTCTTTGTTGTGTGTTTTTGAGCCACTAGGGCCAGAGATAGAACCCAGGAAAGCGTATGTGGTATTCACCCGCTGAGCTAAACTGGCTCTTCTGATTTTTTTTTCACCTGTCTGTTGCTATATTGTTTTTAGGAGATGCTAGGGATAGAACCTGGGACTTCAAAAATGGGAACAATGCACCCAAACACTTGAGCTGCATCTGCTCTCCATTAAGCATTATTTTTAAAGGAAGTAAGATTAGAATACAGATGATGGGAGCATCCTTCCTCTCTGAATCAGTCACAGTCAGAAGTGTCTTCCTCACTGCCCTGGTCTGTGGACAAGGAAACCTTAGCAACCTGTATGTCCCTCTTCTCTGGGGCACATCTGGGGTTTATTGGGCAGGTCTGCAGAATTTTAAGGCTTTTCAGTTCTGAGAGCCCACTTCTTCCTGTTCTTTTATGGTTTGTAATATGGCCTTAAGATCTTATTTAAAGGGACCATCTTCTGCCCCATAACTTTGGCAGTTTTTCTGTAGGAATCACATCCATTTCTGCATTGTCTCTACCCTGCTTTGGTAAGTAAAGCAGCCTTGCCTTTCTTGGTGGGCCAGCCCTGCCTCCTCCTCTTTCTTCCTTTGGTAGTTCTTTCTGCCTCCTTTATGTCCCTATTGGCATGGCCTCCCTTTGATGGACTTTTCTCCTTCTGGGCCACCTCAGTGAAAATGGCTGATTCTGTACTTCTGATTCCAACCCAAAGCAGAACATTGTTTATCCTTTCTACCACTTCACCCACTACTATCACCAAGGTCATCAGAAAGGATATGGGAGTCTTCCGCTGGGCAAGCCCTTGTTTCATTAATGCCTCTTATGCTGTCCAAGGCAAGACCATGTTCTCCATATCTTGTCAAAGAGTGGGATGATGTAGCCAGTTGTCTTTCCTTTACCTAAAGGGCATTCGTGACCCCATGCACAGTCTTGCAGGGGATTTTACTTTTTTGGGAAGTCCATCACAGTTGGGAACATCACTTCCATGTTCCAGCCTACCAGAGTGAGTGACTTGAGTTTATCTCCATCCTTCTATTGGTTGTCCTGCTCCATACATGTGAAAATACACAGCACTTCTGTCTTCAATTTCAGTTGTTGTTTCTTCTGTATCACTTACCCTTCTATCATTTTAAGTCTACTGCTATATGCCTCTAATGTGTTTTTAAAATATATTTTCATTTTTTAAAGATACATAGATCACAAAATGTTACATTAAAAAATCTAGGAGTTTCCCATATACCCTGCTCTCCACATCCCCCACTTTCCCCAAAGCAAAAACTTCTTTCATTAGTGTGGTACATTCATTACATTTGATGAATACATTTCGGAGCACTACTACACAGCATGGATTATAGTTTACATTGTAGCTTATACTCTCTCCTGGTCCATTCAGTGGGTTATGGCAGGTTATATAATATCCTGCATCTGTCCCTGCAATATCATTCAAGGCGATTCCAAGACTTGAAAATGCCATGTCACACCTCCTTTTCCCTCTCCCTGCCTCCAGCAACTCCCATTGCCGCTGTCTCAACATTAATGTTCTAATTTATTCCATTACTGGAGTCACAATAATTCAATAATAGAATACAATAAGTCCGTTCTAATCCATATTCTATTTCTCCCTCCTGTGGACCCTGGAATAGTGATGTCCACTCTACCTCTAAATCAAGATGGGGTTTAGATCCCACATGGCTGATGGATGAGATTCTCCTGCTTGCATTTGTAGACTTTTGGTTCCTCGGTGTGGTTGTGACCATCCTCACCTCCCTGTTAGCTGACCTGGGTAAGCCCAAGTAACCAGAGAACAGGTGTTGCATCTCTGCTGAGCCTCAGGGCACAGTTGGCACATAGTCTAAAGATTCAAGTCTCGAGTATACACCAACCCCAGTGCCAACCACAGGTTCAATAAAAGTGACAGAAGAGGCATCTGTCAAGGTCCCATCTGAGTCTAACTCCATCACAAATTCTAAAGTCTGTCCCCCTGGCAAGGCACTGAACTCCATAGCCATCTGTTATGACTGTAGGAACTGGGTGTCTCATCTCCATAGACCTCAGGAACACCCATATCTTGGGTATCTAGTTTGGCTGTGTCTGAGATCCTGCTGAAATGTGCATAAGCATGACCCCTCTAATGACCTTGCTCATTTTGAAGTCTCTTAGCCATATAAACTCATTTCTGTTTACCATTTCCCCCTTTTATTCAAGGTCTTTTTCTAGTTGAATCACCACCTGGTACTTGGTAGTAATCCCTCAGTACAGGGAGGCTCATCTGTGGGAGTCATGTCCCAAGCTGTGAGGATGGTAATACATTTACATGCTGAGTTTGGCTTAGAGAGTGGCCACATTTGAGCAACATGGAGGCTCTCAGGTGGTAACTCTTAGGCACACTGCAGCTCTAGGTCAAGTTTAATTTCAAGTGCACAGGTTCATAAGTAATGCCATCAGTATCAAAGGCTCATTTTTGGACCATCCTTCTTCCCTGGTCTTTTCCATTGCACTTAGGGGATCATTGCTTGTCAGTCACAGACCTGAAGGTTATCAGGAATGAAAGACAAAGAGAGATTGGGATCAGGGGATCTGAGAGCATTGAAGCCTCAAGCTCATCAGACAACTTTATTGATTACAAGGGGCTTTTTGTATACCCCAGTGTACATGCCTATAAGCAGGACCATTGTAGCCTATGTGCCACTATGCACAAATTCTAGCCTATGTGCCATTAAGGAGCAACACTGCGGCAGCTTGCTTGGTCGGTAGAGGTGGGGTCTGGCTGCGGATGAGGGGTCGGTCCAGCTTAGGACGAGGGGTCAGTCCCACTTGGGACAAGGGGTCGGTCCCACTTGGGACGAGGGGTCGGTCCCACTTGGGACGAGGGGTCGGTCCGGCAGCAGATGAGGGGTCAGTCTCACAGGGGTTGCATGGTTCGGCTGACGGGGTTGCCTGGCGAAGCTGGCAATGAAGGGGTCGCCCAGAGAAGCAGGCAACAAACTGGGGACAAGGGAAGCCAGGCTCTTGTCGGGGGCTCTCAGGACTGGAGGGCGCACGGCAGAAGAACTACCATGGAGACAAGGTAAACACGCAAGTCCACTTTATTGAGGGAGAGGCAACAGTTTTATAGGGGCTGGGGAAGGCTGATTGGTCGAAGCCATGCCCTGTTCTGATTGGTTGCCAGAGAAAGGTCAGTGGGAGGTACTGGATGGGGGAGGGGTGGTGGTTAGGGATTGGCTGTTGCTGGGGGAAGTGGCAGGATTTAGTGATTGGTGGCTGCTGTTGCTGGGGTAGAGGGCAGGGTTTAGGGATTGGTGGCTGCTGTTGCTGGGGTAGAGGGCAGACTTGAGTTTCCCGTCCATGCCTGGCTGTTGCTGCTGTCAGGGGGAGGGGAAAAGGCAGACTGGAATTTTCCACCCTGTGCCTGCACAGGGAGAAAGAAAAAGAAGGGTGCTGACCCACAAGGCATCGTGTGGCGCCATCTGGGAAGAGGGGTGGCCGCGGAAGCATGGCTGCCAAGAAGGGGAGACCCGAGGGCACTCTGTGCCCATGCCAAGCTTCCTTCAGGGGTGGCGGTGGGCCCGACCAACCACCCTATTATGGGGGCAGTGGTTTGGAATAGGCCTACCACAGCCGCCGCCCCTTGCCAGGCCAGCAAACCACACTTCAGCCTGAGGGGCGACCGCACAACACATATTAACTATCAGCATTACCTATAGTCTAAGGAATTTAAAATAATCTTATCTCAAGGTACAAGGTCTAAGTGTTCTATACATAACAAAAGGTATGTGCTCATCTTTTCTTTCACCTTTAACAACTTTAACCCATTTGCTGGGAACTCCCAATCACCACATTCCTTAGGTTGCAAGCATAGTCAGCACTAGCATGGAGACAGCACGTCTCTACTTGAGAGACCACTGTGCCTCAGTTTCCAACATTTCCCCCTTTTTGTTTTTGTTGAGGTGACCATGCCTGTCTTAAGTTGCCCTCCTCTGAGAGTCTTACCCATCATTGCCTACTGGCCAAGCTATTCAACTTGGGGAAATTATTGAAGTGCTTTTGCTAGCACCAGATTATTCACATGTCCAATGGCTGTTATGCTTCGCAATTTTTTTCAAAAGCACTGTCCAGCACAGGTGAGAATCATGAGCAATAGAACAAATATGATTAACCCTATTCCTAAAGCTGACAGGAAATGCTGTGATTTCCATCAATTAACTGGGTTAAATTTTGTAATATGTGAAATTATATCTGAAAAAAAAATCCTGATCATTGGCTACATGAATTTGATCTTGAGACATTTCTAATATTTTTCTTTGTAATTCCATTATTTCTAGAGATATTATTTTTATGGCCTAATAAATGATTCTTAAATTTTTTCCCATTCTATATTGGATGAATTATATGCAAGTGGAGTTATACAGAAATTATTTTCATTCCAATCACATTTCAATCCCCTTAAGTTTAAACTATACAATGATCTCCAATATGCCAAACAGCTGATTCTAAATCATTAACCCAATTATTTAACTGTTCATCAATATGCTCTTGGCTATGCCACAAATCACTAGCATTTTTATGCCAATCATGTGTGTATTGTTGAGTCTGTACTTTCACATAAAGCTACCATAGCAGTAGCAGAAGCTGTAATGATTCCAATCAGTCCCAAAATGCTTATAATAAGCAGTCCAATAAAGCATTTAGTACATTTCAAGAATTCTTATGCAGCAATAATTGACTTTCAGAAGATGACTGCCAAATCTACATCATTCTCACCAGTGTCCAGATGCATTTTCTTCTGGCCATGGCTATTGTTTCTCCATCCTGCAACACACTTCCTGATATGTATACAAGGCACCATTTTCATAAAACAGTGAATCATTCTTAATAGTTATCTTACCAGTTATGAAAACAAATGGATCACTAACACAGGCTTTAAAATGATGTGTTTAAGGGTCAAATACTGTCCTGTCCACAAATTCTTTTGCAGGTTATGATTATGAGTGCCATTAGTCCAAGGTATCCATTTTCCTTTGTAATGTTAACACTTCCTGCCACAATAGCATAAGGAGAGGGTACACAGGCCCAAAGTCCATAGGCAGATACAAGCTGCAAGTTCACAGTTCCAGAATTTGTAAAGTTAATGTGCTACATGGCAGCAATTGCCACAGGTCTCAGTGAAGTATTTTAATCTCTGACCATATTTCCACATTTCCCCTTTTTGTTTTTGTAAAGCCTTCAGTGGGTTTGAATAGTGCAGTCATTGGTGTAAGCATGAAGGAACTTATGGGAGATGTCTATGAGCTGTTGGCGAGTAACAAGCAGCTGGAACTGCTGGGATAGGCACCACAAGGTCTGGCACTCACGATATTCATCTTTCTGATGGAGCCACTCTGCCTTTTCTCAGGTTTCAGAGGTAGGCCCTGGATCTTCACAAAGACATCTGTGTTAACAGTCTTAAAAGGGATGTTAGAAGACTGGCAGGAACATGACAGACTCACCTGTTACTACTAGAAGGTACCTGGGTGCTTTTTCATAATTTGAGGGCGATTTACAATAGTTCATCATTTCTGTCCTGTTTTTAGTATTTGCAATCTACCTTAGATAGGGATGGCCATCTTTAGAGTGACCAGATACTATTGGATTAAGTCTTTCACTTTCAGCAGGGTCTCCTATGCTGCACACAATTGCCTTTTTATATTGTACTTTTGACCTCCTTCCAAAACTGTGATTAAAACCCAAGGGGTATTTGTTTAGAATTTTGCTTTTGCCACCAACTCTACCCAAAGCCAATATGATTGCTTGCTACATCCAATTCATAGGCTAACTTAATGTTCACAATTTACTTTTTTATTATTATTTAAAGCAGCTTGCTGGAGGTTTTCCTACTTCCATGAAGGACCTTTCCCAATTAATACATACAATGGTTTTAATATTTGAGACTAAGTGAGAGATGAAAGATTTTCAGTATTCCAACAATATTACAAACTACATTAACATGAGAAAACATTGCATTTTATCAACTACAGCAGATTATAGTTTTCTTTTACTGAATTAAACATCATTGAAGAATTTGATAGAATTTGATAGAGCTCTGCAGCCTGTCCCAATTGTTTGCTTAGTTCAGGCTCTTAAGATAAGATAGTGTTGTCTCTGATGTTTTTTTTCATTCTGAAGAAAGGATTACTGGTTAACGTCATGTCATCAGTAGAGTTTCAGCCACAGATTTTTCTGTGCAGGTAGATTATTATCACCATGCCAGGACAGATGGTTGGGCTATGCACACAACTTTGGTGGGCACTGCAAAAATCCATTGTTGACTTTTCTACCCATAGGAGAATGCAGGCTGGCTTGACTTGCCTGAGGAAATACTAAAGAAAGTCTTACCACATTTTAAAACAAAGTGATAGCAATACAGCTGGATATTAACTTTTTGCAGCCAACTAGCAATATTTGTGACTGCTGCATACTACAATGTTGTTATTTTAATTTATGATAAGAGGTTGTTTCTGTGACACATACATTTTTATAATAATTAAAACCATAATTAACACATTGTACTTCTGTTTAATATTATGCTGAAATATTGGTAAATTTATATGCTCTTAAGTATTCATCTGAAACTTTTCACTCATACAACTTTAATTAACAGGGAGTTAAAAATCTTGTTAATTTTGTAACACTTTTAAACAGCTTCTACATATATTAGATGAGCTCAATTATTACTTTAAATTTTCTTTCAAGGTAAAAGAACAAATCTCTCATAATTAGTTTGGAATAAAAAGAAAGCAGGTTTAAACATTATTTTCCTTTAAAAGAGATAAGGCCCTTTCTTCTTCAAACACAGGAAATGATGAGGTTAAAGCACAAGAAGCTATTTTGATAAAACAGGCTTTCTTTTTATACTGATTATTCAGGATAGAAATTTTTCATAAACTTTCACCAGAACAAACTAATTATTTGAGAGACTTTGAAAAAGGACAAAATTTTTAACTTTGCATTAGTATCCTATTTCATACTAAACCTTTTAAAACTTTAAAGACAGACCCATCAAATCTTACTCCACTTAAATCATAAAAAATTCTTTTCCATGAACCTTCTACACTTTCAGTATTCATTCAGGTTTTGTCCCACATTTTACTCTTTCTCAATAATCAATCCTTTTATCTTAAGACAAAATCATCTCCTGTTTCCTTAACAATAAAAACACATTCCATATATCCTACATACTAAGTTACCAGGCAAACTTCTTACAACATATAATTGCCATCAACACTAAACAAGCTTGTTAAAATAATGAACTTTTCTTCATTTTAAATACTTAGTAGCATGTAATACCAGAAACAGTCCTCTAGAAGCCAGTTTGCAGGGAAGACTGGCCGCCAACATGTTTTCCTGTTATAAAATTACCTTTTATTAGTAGTATTATCAATTCAGGTTTTGTTTAATAATGACTTTTTGGAATTTCCATTTAAATACCTTAATTTAAACAATGCCTCATTAAACTTCTTATAATTATTTATAACCATATAGGCTATAATTATATTATTTTAAGACATTTACCTTCACATAACACATTCCCTTATTTAGAGTTACCACAATGCCTTCTATAACTTGCCACATGCATTTTAAGTTCCAAGAGTTCATGAAAAACTAGCCATCCTACTTTAGGACAAAACACACCTTTTAGAAATAACTTATTAAATTTCAGTCAGCATTCCCACAAACTTTTAACCTTCTTAAATATTCATTTAAGTTTTATATTCTTCATTTTATCCTGTGAAGAAAAATAAACTATTCATGTCAATCTAGAAAAGAGCAACTTTTTATGAAGACTTATAGTAATTTTGTTAATCAAGGCTTACAATTTTTATCATTGTAGATATCTTATTAACATTTAAACTTATGTATTAATAAAAGCACTTATTTAATTTTTGGCCATTTGAATAGAGCTCTTTTAAAAAATTGTTACTTATTAATTTATATTACCATCTGGAGGTATCAAAATATACACTGACATTGAACTAACAGACAAACACAAAACAATTACAACACATTAACTGAAACATACAGTTTACAATTAACTCATAATTCTTACTTTCTTGGTATAACTGCTTTTAAGTTCTCTGTTATATTACATCCTAGATTGTACATTTTAAGATTTCTTCTGGAATCCATGTTGCCTGTAACATGCAAGATTGTGCTTGGAAACATTTTATTAATTATCAGCAATCAGTTAAGATAAGCTGAGCAGCACAAATGTAGCTAAGTTCTTATTTAGCAGTTTTTAGACAGACCATTAACACACATTTTTGGATTACTACTCTGTAAGACTATACTGAGACTTGAAGTTCCAGAGTAAACTATAGATTTAAAACTGAAAATTCCTTTTAGAACTTGATAAAAATTTTGTACTAATTTTATTATCTTGGTTAAATAAGCCCAATCAGAATTAGCATAGAAACAAAACAGAACACCAATGTTGCCATGTTTTTCTCTTTTTCCAGTGACTTAATTCTTCTTAACCCCCACTAGCCCACAGCAGGGGTTTGCAGAGTTGCTGCCAGAATAGTTTCCTTATCTTAGTTAACACTTTAACAGAGAGTTTTCTTAAAAGCCTAAAAAGGACTTTATTTAGTATTTTTGCCTGTTTTAAATTTTTCAATAGTTTAAAAGGTATTAGTTCAAGATGGAACTCAACACCTCCCTAAGGATTATTAGCATCTGATGGAGTTGCTTGTAACATAACCAGAAAAACTGATAATAATTGCATGGCCTCTGGATCCCCTTGTTGAGATCTGTGCAATAAACAGGGCATTAAAGGTGTTGGAGGAATGGAGTTAGGAACAATTATCTTATTAATATAGGGTAAAGCATCTGATTGTAAAGGATCTAAGGTGGCAGCAATTTGCTGGCACAAAGCCCACACAGATAATGGTATAGTTTCTCCCTTTTGATATGCTATACATTGCACCCTTATTACCTGTTTCCATTGTTTAAGATTTAAAAGATTCTTTCCTTCTGGCTGAAACCAGTAACAGTGTTTTTGTACTAGAGCAAAAACTTTAAGTAAATATACAGTTTTCACTGTGACTCTGACAGTTTTTAAAAGAGTTTACAATACCTGTAAATATTCTTCCAGATGTCCCAGTAGATTTCCCATACCCTGATGCTAGCGGAAACAAAATCAATTAAAATTCTTACCTGACCCGGATCACTCTACGTTGGATGTCTCAACCTTTCAGGAAGGTTTCCAGTTTCTGTGTTCCTGATACTGCCATGAAAGAATCTCTGCTACAGTAACTACTTTGGGCCCAACATTGGATGCCAGTTGTCAGAGTCACAGACCCAAAGGGTATTGGGAATGAAAGACAAAGAGAGATTGGGATCAGGGGATCTGAGAGCACTGAAGCCTCAAGCTCATCAGACAACTTTATTGATTACAAGGGGCTCTTTATATACCCCAGTGTACATGCCTACAAGCAGGACCACTGTGTAGCCTACATGCCACTACACACAAATACTACCCTACCTACCATTAAGGAGCAATGCATATTAAGTATCAGCATTACCTATAGTCTAGGGAATTTAAAATAATCTTATCTCAAGGTACAAAGTCTAAGTGTTCTATACATAACAAAAAGTATGTGCTCATCTTTTCTTTCACCTTTAACAACTTTAACCCATTTGCTGGGAACTCCCAATCACCACATTCCTTAGGTTGCAAGCATAGTCATGGAGACTATTTTTTATTTCTTGGATTGTGTCATTCATCACCATCATATCTGTTATCTTCTTATATATGTTTACAATTTCTTCAGTATGTTCTCCCAGTGTTGTCTTAATACCCTTAATCTCTTCCTATAATTCATTAAGTTGATTCATATTAGGTGTTTGGACATCTCTGATTAGTTGTTCCATGTTTTGCATCTCCTCCTAGTTTTTAGTTTCTCCACTGAACTGAGCCATTCCTTCATGTTTCTTAGTATGGCTTGTAATTTTTTGTTGCTGTCTATGCATCTGATTGTCTTGATGGGTTTATTCAGTTGATTAGCTTCTCTATTTTATGGTTTTATTTTATTATTGCTTTTCTGCTCATGGTAAGATTTCACTTTGACACTACATTCCTTTTATTCTACTTCCTTACTTTTGTCTGTGTTCCCTTGAAAAAAAATTGGGCCAGAGAAGAGGAAGGAGATAGGAAAAGAAAATCAACAATAGTAATAATAATAGTGAAATGTAGGAGAGGAACTCTACCAGACCTAGGAAATGGAAAGATTAACTTGAGTAAGAAGTACAGAGGAATAATATGAGATAGTAGAATAGAAGCAATGAAACAAGAAACAGAATAGATAAAAATATATAGAATGAATTAAAAGGTTGCAATGGTGAGAAGAGTGAAAGAAAAAAAGAAAGAAAATATAAAAAAGAAAGGAAGCAGAAAAGGAGATAGAAATATAATCAAGAAAAATTAGAGACCAAAGAAAAAAGGTGGAATAAAGATGGAGAGAAAGGAAATAGGGTAGGTAGAGAAAAAATGGTAAATGAAAGAAAAAACAGAGATGAAGGAAAGGAAACACAACAAACAAGAAAAAAAGAGAGAAGTGACTCATTTTTAAAAAGAGGAGGAAGAAGGAAAAAAGAGAAAAACAAAAATAAACATGGAAAAGCAGCCTTCTGTCTTAGGCCCTTAGGGATCTTCTCATGCTGCTGATGTTCAATCACCCTGCAGCTTGCCCTCTGCAGGTTTTCAACAGGCTTTTACTGAGTAAAATAAGGAAAGAATTTTAAAAGGAACCTTTAAAAAAGAGAGAGATCCAAGAACAGGTAGTAAAAAGAGAATGTATGTTCCCTGTCAAAAAGTTGCAGCTGGATGCATGATAATCCAGTGGATCACTTCTTAAAGACTGGGCCTCAAACCAGGGACCTCGAGTATGCTAGGCAGGAATTCGTCCACTGAGATAAATCTGTATCCTTAAGTTAGTTAGCCTTTCAGAAGGCTGTCCACCCCTTTTCCCTTGAGCAGGTTAGATTTCCTGCAATCCCCCTACTGATCAGCTGCCTGTCTCTGCCTCCTCTCTGAGGTAATTCCTCTCTTTACCTGGGCAGCTGGGCATGAGAACCTGCCTGAGGAGATCCTCCCCTCTCCCTGTTGAGTCATGGTCCCTTCCAATGTTCAAGAGGGTACCAGCTGTCTACATTTACCACAAAAAATCATTCTTCACTCTCCCAGATTCCTCTTCCTTCCAGGGAATCTGCCACCACACTCCATTTGGAGTAGGGAGCCCACAGCTCCACCTAGGCTATCCTCCCTGAGGGCAGGATACATGTTCTGCATCCAGCCACTGGGGCAAGCAACCCACCATCTCCCCTTGGCTTCCCTTCCTGTCCAGTTCCCTCCTAGATGACTCAGAGCACCTTCCCATTTTCTATACAACCAGGGAGCTGGCAGGGTGGAACATGTCTGCTCTTTGCTCAGTTACATAAAGTTCTCAAGGAGTTTTACCCTCACTTAATATCGCTGGGGTTGGGGAGGAGAGCCCTTCCCAGCAGCCAGGAGGTTTAATGACTCACAGCTTGTTGTTTGAGCTTCTTCATCTATGTCCCTCACTCTTCTGGCAGTTGTGAAGCAGTTTCCTAGTCTATACCCCAAAGCAGGTCCCCAAGTTAGCCTCTGGCTCTTTCTCCTTTGTTTTCATGAGAGCTGAGCCTTATCTATCTAATCCATCCCCCATGTTCCCAAGGTGTCTTCCCATTTTAATTAACTTTGACTAGAACATTTTTCATCTCCCTTCTTCTGACTGCTATCTGGTTCTTATTCTTTAAGGCTAATCATAAATATTAAAACTTCACAAAAACACTTCCATACAATGATTTTCCTTAATATCACATATCTCAACTTTTCAGTGTACATATTTGATATAATTCTCTTGCACTAAATTTTAAGCTTTATAATAGCAGAGATGAAGTCTGTTTTGTCCACTTCTCTATAAATTAAGTATAGAGAATCTAAGAATAAGAATCTAAGAATGTCTATATTGCCTCATCTGTCTAGTTGCTGAAAGAGAGAAATTGCTTAGTAAGAGTTTAAGTAAGTGTATGTCCCTATGAAGCATATAAAAATCAAGATTTCCAACATTTATTCCTACTTGAGCATTTCTTATCATTGTTACATGTATCCCAGAAGCAAATAAAAATACAGGTCTCCCAATGTTTTTCCCTCTTCTTTATTGTCTTTTAGTCACCATGTCTTATGTGAAGCTGATAGAAATTTGTAGTAAGGAACAAAACACTGCAATGTTGAGAAACAAATGCTCAGTAGTATGGGAGAGTCAAACTCTGAGATTCGAATTTAGGGGATAAATAGAAGTCAGAAATTGTATCTTTCTGGGCATATCCTAGTGCTCATTTCTCTTAAATAAAATGTAGGTGACCTATGAGGTGACCTGTAATGAGGTTTTCTGTTGATTTTGAAAATAATTTCAATCAAGATAATATTATTTTGGGAAGTGGATTTGGCTCAAAGGATATAGCATCTGCCTACCACATGTTTCAAACCCATTGTTCAAACCCAGGGCCTCCTGACTCCTGTGGTGAGCTGGCACACACACAGTGCTAATGCACACAAGGAGTGCCATGTCATGCAGGGGTTTCCCCCGTGTAGGGGAGCCACATGCACAAAGAGTGCACCCTGTAAGGAGAGCTGCCCTGCACGAAAAAATGCGGCCTTCCTAGCAGTGGCATGACACACCCAGAGAGCTGACACAGAAAGATAATGCAACCGAAAAACACAGACACAGACTCCCAGTGCCACTGACAAAAATACAAGCAGACACAGCAGAACACACAGTGAATGGACACAGAGCAGACACTCTGGTGGTGGGGATGGGGAGAGAAATAAATAAAAAATAAATCTTAAAAAAATTATACTATTTAACTATGCATGCCATATTATACTATTTTTACCTTTAATCTTTTGAAAGAATGCAGATTTTGTCACATAATATGAAATGTGTTATTGGCTGGTGTGCCACCCTATTCCTCAAAGCAAAGCGACCATTTAGGTGAGAAAGAGACATTGCCATTTATTTGCTTTGGAGGGAAAATGATCCTACTGTAAGCAGGTAGGTGTGGCCCTGGCTTCTTTGTGCTTTGGGAACATCAAGCTCAGCAATTCTCAGGCACAGTGCCCAGGAATTGTTTCTTCCCTGTCCACTGAATTGGGATTACCTGTGAGCTCTTTGTCCTATTGCTGTTGCCAAAATGGGCTCACTGCCCAATGCACACAAAAAGTGTATCCTGTGACACCAGGTTTCAAAGAAAGAAAGAGCTTTATTACAGAACAGCTGGAGCAGGAAGCAGGAGATTCAAAGTCTTTGCTTAAACTGAAGAGATTCTGAGGGTCTTATAACATTCTGGTAGAGGCCTGATTATGATAATGAGGACAGTGGTCTGATATTGATGGATGTAGGATGACCAAATATCTGAAAGTAACTTGTTTCTCCCTTTTGCTAGGATACAAAGGAAAGAATTATATGTAAATTAGAAGGTAATGAGATGCAACCCTCTCTTGGTCCCAAATTCCATTTCTTGTGGTCCAGAATATACTGTTGAAGCAATGCAGTATGAAAACCAGCTTCAACCGGTTGGTTAGACTGCACAGAAGAAACCCCTGGCTGTCCTCACTCCAACTTGCTTAATTAACATAATAAAATTCCCACCTGGGGGTAGAGTTATCTGCCCCATTTTTGATCATACAAGCATGAGTTCCTGAACATAATAATCATACAATTATATAACTAGCTATGTATGTTCATCCATATGCATAAAAGGTAATGCATTATCAAGGCAAATATTAAGTAGTAACTTAGGTATGTGAAAAAGAATAAAACTACCACATGGGGAGTCAGGTCTGAGTTTCTTTATTGACCTTGGCTCCTGTTTTCAGTCATAACAAATGTCAGTTTTCCCTAACTCTCTTGGTAAAGTTTTTTTTTTCCCTTTACATCTCTGGTTATCCCCAAAGGCCCAGCTTTGGGACCTAACATGTGGACCTCTGCAAGGAAATTGTTTGGAGCAACTTTCATGACCAGCTTAGAATAGGGTGTATTTTTTTTTTGCTTTTTAAAAATGATTTTAACAAATCAGTTTTATTGATACATATTAATAAAGCATACAATTCATTCAAATATGCAATGCATGGTATTTGGTATATGTGCATAGATGTGCATACATTACCTCAGTCATCATTAGAAGGTTTTCATTGTTTCAGTAATAAGAAAAATGAATAAATAAGACAATTCTCCACCTTGTGTCTGTTTGCCCTGCTGGAAACCACTTCTGTTTCTGTCTGTTCTAGCACAATTATTTATGTATTAAGCAGTTTTATTGAGATATATTCATATACCATACAATCTATCCAAAGTGTTTAATCAGTGGCTTTCAGTATAATCACAATGTTGTGCATTCATCATCATAAAAGAATAGGATATGTTTTGATCACAGGGTGATCTTGTGCCCTCTCTAGACCCATCTTAGAGGCAGAATGTGGAGAAGGGGCAGGGATCCCTGAGACTCCGTATCTCCATAATGGGGTGTAGGGCCCTTGAGGAAAGGAAAGGCAGGCAGGTAGAAGGAGATGGATGAGATAAGGATAAGGAGGCCAAGTAGATACACTGGGGCACCTAGGATAGGGAAAATGATCCAAGATGATGGAGGAGAAAGAAGGAAGAAGCAGTGAACAGAGGGCAGGGGCTTGAGTGCCTAAGAACTTAAAGGAGCAAGGGAGAAGCCAGGGGAGACAGTGAGAAGAGGGTCTGGGAGTAGCTTCCCTGTGGACTGGGGACAGGTAGTGATTAGAAGGCATATAGCTAGGAAGGGAGCACTGGGACAAGGATGGAGAACTGAAGGGTGGGAAAGGGCAGTGGCATTTCCTGAGAGATGAGGCATCAGGCTGTGTGATGAGACCCATGTAGACCATGGTGTAAACTGACACAGCTGAGGGGAAGAATACAGAGTTTAGGGTAAAATGAGGGGAACAGCAGTGTATGGAACATGAAGGCATGGAGCTGGGAGCCAGGTCACAGCATTTCAGGAAGGTGAGATCTAAGGGTCTTCATAGAAAGTGGCATGACCCGTGAGAGGGGAGAGCTGTGGTGACCTGAAGCAGGGGACTTGGGGCCAATTTGGGGAGAGGGGCAAGAGAGAAGGAAAACAGAACCCCAGTGAGGATATGAGGCATCTCTGCATGTTTGTGGTGGGGAGGGTTCAAAGGTGGAGCTGGGAGGGGTCAGTGGCTGAGGGGCAGATAACTGCGTGAGGCAGAAGGAGAAAGGTGAGAGGGCCTAGGAGGATGGGTCAATTAAAAGGGCTGTAGGGAGCTGAATGAAGAGTAGTGAGTGGGTGGGGTCAATCTACAGAGGGGGTACCTGCAGAGGGTAAACCAAGGCAGGGCAGGAGCAGGTTCCTGGGCAGGATCAGGGAAGGGAAGTGGGTGTTGAATAAAGGACAGAAACCAAGGGATGCAGGCCAGGCTGAGGGGTCCTTGTGGGATGGGTCTGAGGTCTAAGGTGAGAGGCAGGAAAGAGGAATTTTATAAGGAGAGGGACTGGGGTAAGCCTGCCTGGAAAGGAGTAGAAAAAGAGAGAAACTGGTGACTAATGGGACAAAGCAAAGTGCCTGGAGTGAACTGATGTAAGTTTTGGGGAATGTGCAAGGAGAGTTGACAGGACCAGTGTGGTAGGAGCTGTGAGGGGCCATGACTAACTGGGGCACACAGTGCACAAGAACTGAGGCAAGGCTCATGATAGGAAGCGGATAAGATAAAGGAGCTGAGTACAGGACAGAGATGAGAAACCAAATATAAATGAAATATTCAGAAATTAAAGGAAATAATTCTCTTTGTATTGATGAAGAGATATTTGTGGATATAGTATACAATCAAATGATGTTTCCACTTATATTCTTTAATATGCATCTTGTCATTTGAATAACAGTGGACATTCATTTTTAATAAATCTGCACATAAGTATTGTCACAGCCTTCATTGAGCCTTATTTTGCTGTAAAAATATTTCAAAAAATGTCACTATGCTTCCCAAAAATGTATTAAAATTTGGGAAGTGGATGTGGCTAAAGTAATAGAACATCCACCTACCATACGGGAGGATCTCTGGAGCCTCCTGGTGAAAAAGAAGAGAAAGTATGCCTGTGTGGTGAGCCTATGACCACATGAGTGCCTGTGTGGTGAGCCAGTGCCCACGCAAGTGAGTCACACAGCAAGATGATGATGCATCAAAAGAGAGACAAAGGGAGACTCAAGGTGAAGTGCAGCAGAGACCAGGAACTGAGGTGGTGCAATTGACAGGGAAACTCTCTCCCCATTGGCAGTCTCCAGGATCGAATCCTGGTGAATCTGAGAGGACAGAAAATGAGAAAAGAAGACAACACAGGCAGCAAAAACAGAAGGGCAGGAGGAGGGGAAGGGGATAAATGAATAAATCTTTGAAAATTTAGTAAGATATTTGTCATTAAGATTGCATATGAAGCAATACATGACCAACTCTAGCACTTAGTTTTAAAAGATTAGAAAATTTTTAGCCAAAATTTAGAAAACAGACATAATTTTTTATAAAAACTATAAATAGGTCACTTAAGCTCATTTTAGGCATTAAGTGTTCTTTTCAGAATGATTCAGACCAATATATCCATTTTTACATCCATATATCTGGAGTTCAAAGAATATTCCATTTTAAAAAATAATAGAATATGTGCGTGAGCTTTTAGTTTGGTGGGTAGGAGACAGAAATAACAGCCCTCAAATATGGCTATGCACTCATCTCCATGTAGAGACATGAAATGCCCACCTCTTCCTCCCACTAGTTATTTGTGTAGATTGCTGGAAAGTGTTGGGGGTGGAATTGACCAGCAATCCATCCTGGAAGTTACTGCTACAGTACATACAGGATCCAAGGCATAGTAATCATTAACCTTCAGATGTGCTGACCCTCACTGTTCTGGGGATCCACACAATTACCCTTATATGTATATACTCACAGTTAATTACTTACTAAACTACCTACACCCTTGAGCTACTCTGTGCATTAGCTAGAGCCCCTCTTTGTGCTGTCTAGCCCTATATAATCTTTGTTTCCCTACTGTGCAGCATGGTTGCTGCCTGATCACCATCATTGGGACATGTGAGTAAATAAATGGTGTGAGTGTTGCTGGCCTCCCCATGTGCTTTCTTTGGAATATCAAAGTATTCTGTCAGCCTTCCTGGGCTCAACCTCCCTTCATTAAAATTGGCATAGTTGGCAGGATATTCCAGAGAATTCCTTCGGGGAAAAGGTGGGTGAAACATGTCAGCCATTCCAGATACTGTAGAGTAGACCCTGCAGTACACAGTGAATCTGTGTGTGTGGGAGGGGAATCCTGGGGCAGCCATGCATGTCTATGTGGTATAAGTTCTCCCAGCCAATAAATACTTAGGGACCCATGAGGGAGCTGGGGAATGCCCCACACACTCCTGCTGGATTAGTTCAGTTAGAGAAAAGAGTAGAGGGAAATTTTATTAAGAAAAATGAGCAATGTGCAGTGGCTGCAGCCATTGCATGGCCCTTCTTCCTTGCCTTGTGGGGTACTACTAACAAGCAGTTAGCAGCTGAAGCAAAGGCAAGGTGACTGGAGGAGGACTTAAAAGTTGGAACAGAATCTCCAACTGATAAGTAAATCAAAAGGAGTATTTAAGAAATCAGAGGAATCACAAGAACAGGTGCAAACAATGATCTGTCTATGCTCAGGCTAGAGAAAGGAATTACAACTAGAAAGGCATTTGCAGACTTCCACCTCTGCATTAGTGACAGGTTGTGGGAGGAGGGGCACCCGGCTTGCCTCAGTGGCAAACAGTGCGGCAAGAGGTGACACCGCCTCTGCCCACTGGGCCTAGACAAGGTGACCACGCCTGACTAGGCCTTTGCTGCTAACGGCTAGCCGGCACCGCCCTCCCCCTTCCTATCTCCCGCCTAGCCCAACTCTCACTTCCCCTCCCCCTCCCTTAAACCTAATCTCTTAGTACGCTGTTTGCCCAGCAACAGCTTACAACTGCCTATCAGCTTAGTAACAGTGTCAGCCTATCAAGAGTTAGTACATACTCTACTGGCCAATCACTAGCCCAATGCCAGAACATTGCCTTATATGGAAACAGCATTTGCCCTAGCCAATCAGAACCCACCACACCACTCCCCAATCCTATAAATCTGCATCCCCTTCCGCAATAACCAGACTTGTGCCATCAGCCTGTCTCCGCGACTTCTTCCTGGGTCGTGCGCCCTCCACGCCTTCAGAGTCCCCGAGGGAAGCCTCAGTGGCTGTACAAGGCTTTCTTCACCATGCCAGGGACCCCTCTCATCCCACAATGGGACCCCACTTGTCCCGCAACAGGGACCCCGCTCGTCCCATAACAGGGACCCCGTTTCGTCCCTCAACAAGTCTCTCTGAACAACTAGATAAGAAGGAGATACTGATTCAGATGTAGAAACTATAGAAGAACATTTAAATCATGTCAAACCACTTGTGCAAGGGAAGGCTAAATCACAGATACAAAATCCCATACAAGTAGAAGTGCAAAAGAAAGCACTTTTCCCTGAAACATGCTTGTAAGAAAACATTCTGCTAACGCGTTAACTAAGATAAGGAAAACATTCCTGCAGCAACACTGCAAACCTCCTGCCACCTGAATGTTGTGTCTGTGGGCTAGTGAAGGCTGACAATTAAACTGCTCAAAAAGTAGGAAAACATAGCAACATTAATGTTCTCTGTTTTGTTTCTATGATAATTCTAATTGGGCCAGGAGAGCCACACTGGTAAAATGAGTGCTGTCAAAGTTTAGTAACTTTTGAACTGGAAAACCCTAAATAAATAGATAAATAAAAAATATTAGCAGCTTTTGTAAGCCTGCAATTAAAATATATTACAAACTAAAAGAAAATGAAAACTTTAACAATATTTTAATTTTAGTCACATTTTATTTTGATCAGAATTTTTATCAAGGTGTGAAAAAGAGCTTTCAGTTTTAAATCACTATCTTACTCCTGAATTATAAATCTATCAAAACTGTACTACTGAAGAGTAACCCAGAATATATGTGTTAAATGTCTGTCAATCTAAACTGCTATATTAGTGCTTAACTACAGTGATACTGTATTGGAGATTTGGACCCGAAGTGTATTGGGAATTAAAGAAAGAGTAAAAGGAGAAGGAAACAAAGAGAAAGAGCGAGAGAAAAAGAACGAGAGAGCTGGGATTAGGGGGTCTGAGAGTAATAACTCCTCAGACAACTTTATTGCTTACAAGGGGCTCTATGTATACACGAGTGTACGTGACAAGAAGCAGGTGTACGTAGCCTATGCACAAATAAGCATAAACACATAGCATACATGACATCAAGCAGCAACATGTATTAGCTATCAGCATTACCCATAGTCTAAGGAATTTTTAAAAAATTTTATCTCAAGGTACAAAGCCTAAGTGTTCTACTCACTACAAAAGGTATGTGCTCATCTTTTCTTTCAGCCTTGAACAGCTTCATCCCATTTGCCAGGAACTCTTAATTACTGCATTCCTTAGGTTGCAAGAGTGAGAGATGATGGTGGACAAAAGTATCCCAAAGAACATAATCTGCAACTGCAAGCAAGATAGTCCTGTCCATCTGTACCATAGGATCTAAGCCCCCTCTCAAAAAGAGGTGGAGTAGGCATCACCATGCCAGATTCGTTAGGATTGGAGAATGAATGATGGACTAGAGTAGACTTCTTGGTATTCTAGTATAGTCTTATTGTGATTCTAACAATGGAATTACTTTTATCTTTGATGTGGAGGCAGTGGTTACTGGAGGTTCTGAGGGGAGGGAGAGGGAAAACCAAGTGTAGTATGGGGACATTTTCAGACCTTGGGAATTGTCCTGAATGATGCTGCAATGACAGATACAAGCCATTATATATCTTGTCAAACTTACAAAATTGTGCAGGAGAGAGTGTAAGCTACAATGTAAACTATAATCCATTCTTAGTGACTGCTCCAAAATGTGTTCATCAGTTGTATCAAATGTACCACACTAAGAAGAATGTTAATGTGGACAAATGTGGGAGGGGTTGGGAGAAGGGTATATGGGAATCCTTTATATTTTACATGTAACATTTATGTAATCCATGTATCTATTTAAAAAATTTAAATCTCTGTTTTAAAAAACCCAAAGGGATATTTGTTTAAAAAGGTGCCTTTGCCACAAATCTCACCCAAAGTCAATGTTGGTGCTAGCCACATCTAATTCATGGGGTAAGTCAAGGCCCACCCCCTTTACTGCTTGAGACTGTATTATTGCCCTCTTTATTTCTTAAAAAGCAGCCCACTTGGGAGATTTTCTCATTTCCATGTACAACCCTTCCTGATTAGCACATACATTGGTTCTTAATATCTGAGCTAAATGAGGAATGAAGGGTTTCCATTACCTCAACAACCACGAAAAGGCCATTAATTGTTTTGGTTTGTGGTGTGGGAAAACATCATACTTTAACAACACTTAAGAGTTTACTGGCAGCAGGGACCTTGCAAGTTTGTCCCAACTGTTTCCCCATTCCAGGCCCTTAAGATAAGATACCATTGTTTCTGAGGCTTGTTTTAATTCTGAAAAAGAATTACTAGTTAAAATAATACCATCAGTATAAGGAAATAGAGTTACAGCCACAGCTTTCTTCTGCACAGCTGGATCCTTTGCCACCAGGCCAGGTCAGATGGTGTGGGCTCTGCACATGGCCTTAGGATATACTGCAAGATCCACCACTGGTCCCCTACATGAAGGTGATTGGACGCTGGCTTGACTTCCCTAAGGAGATAGTTAAGAAAGCCTTAGATCTAAAGAAAGGGGATAGTGACATAACTGATATTTTCAGCAAAGCAACAGTATTTGGAACTTTTGTTCCAAATACAGCATTGATGTTACTTTAATTTATGATAACCAAGTGTGATGTGTCACTCCTGGCAACCCCCAATGGCCACTCTCTACAGCCAGAGAACTGCTTCTTCAGTGGAGGTGGGGCAAATCAGATGAATACAAGCCCAAGTGTCTGCCTTTGATGACAAGGTAGAGAGGTGGATTTTGTGACAAAAACCATTTTTTAAAATAATTAAAACCATGATTAACAACATTATGCTTTTATTTAATATTTTGCAGAATGCATTGTTTAATTTGGGGGAATTTTATACAATCTTTAAATATTCATATGAACATTTTACCAAACAACTTTGGTTAACAGAATGTTATAAAAGACCTTTAATTTTGTAATAATTTCTAAACAATTTTCATTCAACTTGTAACATGTCAAATGGTCTTAACTCTTTTATTACTTTACTTTTTGCTTTTACACCTTTACCATGATTACATTAATTAACTGGTATTTTATTTTAGCAGTACAGGAAAAACTACTTTCTTCATTATTTTATGAAAACCTAAAATTCCCAGTGGAATCAAGATTATCTTCTTCCTACCACCACTTTCACATGCAGATTGAAATGGCCTCTGACAGGATTTCCTGTTATGAAGTTACTTTTTTTATCAGTACCAATTCACTCTCTATTTAATAATGGCTTCCTGGATATTTCCATTTAAACAATGCTTTTATAAATGTCTTATAACAATCCATAACCATATAGATTGGTTACTTCATCTCAAGACAAATTTCACCTTCACAGAACACATTCCCTTAATCTTACCTCCTATATTGTCTTCTACAACTTGCCATATGTGTTCAAAATTTGTCTTACATACTTCCATCCTGATTTTATGAAAACCAGCCATCTTATGTTAGGACAAAACACACTCCCTTAAGTAAACTTATCAAATTTGAGTTGGCAATTCCACAAACCTTTACTTCTTTCTATATCCCTTTAGGTCATATCCCTCATTCTGTTCTGTGAAGCAAACACATTCATTTCAATTTAGGCAAAATCAATTTTTTAAAATGAGGGTTAAAATAATTTTATTAGTCAAAACTTACATTTTCATCATTTCAAAAAATTAACACATATAATGTTAATTTATCTTATTAGTATCCATACTTAGTTATCAATGTAAGCACTTAGTAAATTTTCGGTCATTTGAATAGAGGTTTTTAAGAATTGTCATTTGTTAATTGAATATTGCCATTAGGAGGTATCAAAATATACAGTGAACAAGCAGAGAAATGCAAAAAGATTTAAAACACACCAACAGAAACATAAAGCTCACTAATTTGACTCATTATTCTTACTCCTTTGCCATGGCTGTTACCAACACATTTTGGAGCACTGTCACTAAGAATGGATTATAGTTTACATTGTAGCTTACACTCTCTCCTGCACAATTTTGTAAGTTCAACAAGATATATAGTGGCTTGTATCTGTCATTGCAGCATCATTCAGGACAATTCCCAAGGTCTGAAAATGTCCCCATATTACACCTGGTTTTCCCTCTTCCTCCCCTCAGAACCTCCAGTAACCACTGCCTCCACATCAATGATGAATGTAATTCCATTGTTAGAATCACAATAAGACTATACTAGAATACCAAGAAGTCTACTCTAGTCCATCAATCATTCCCCAATCCTAAGGAATCTGGCATGCCTCCTCCACCTCTATTTGAGAGGGGGCTTAGATCCTGTGGTGCGGATGGATAGGACTATCTTGCTTGCAGTTGCAGACTATGTTCTTTGGGATGCTTGTTGTCCATCATCATCTCCTTGTTAGTTGTCCTGGGGGACCCCGATGAACTACAGAGTAGGGGGTGCAACTCTGTTGAGATTCAGGGCTGAGCCAGAACATGAACAGACCAAAAATTTAAGTCTCTTGGACATACACCATCAACTCTAGCACTAAATATAGGCTCAAATAAATAAGGAAACCAAAACTGAGTCTAACTGTCACACTCGGGAGCATAAGTTCCCAGATAGGGCCCACTGGCAGGGCACCAAACTCCTGAGCTGTCTGTCCTACCTGTGGTGTCTTAATGCCTCCACTCTTTGAGGCAATATCTAATTTGGCAGTCAATGAGATCCTGCTGGGGTGTGCATAAGCATAACCTCTGGAATGACACCCTGACTCAAATTGAAGTCTCTTAGCCATATAAACTCATTTGTCTTTACACTTTTGCCCTTTCAGTCCATGTCTTTTTCCAGTTGCCTTGCTAGTTGGTGCCTGGTAGTAATCCCTCAGTTCCAGGGAGGCTCATCTCCAGGAGCCATGTCCCATGCTGTGGGAAAACCATTTATATGCTGAGTTCCACTTGAAAAGAGGCCACATTTAAGCAACAAGGAGGCTCTCAGGAGGTAACTCTTAGGCACCCTATAATACAAGGCTAAGTTTCAATTTCAAAATTAGAGGTTCATAAATTATCCATCAATATGAAGGGCCCATCAATATTCCTTCCTCCTTCACTAGTCGCTGCCCCTGTATTAGGAGGATTCTTGCTATCACATTAGAGAATGTGGGGACAGTGGACTTGGCCCAGTGGTTAGGGCATCCTTCTACCACATGGGAGGTCCATGGTTTAAACTCCAGGCCTCCTTGACCCATGCAGGGCTTGCCCATGTGCAGTGCTGATGCACGCAAGGAGTGCAGTGCCATGCCGTGCCATGCAGTGGTGTCCCCCGTGGAGCAGAAGTGCACCCCATAAGGAGAGCTGCCCAGTGCAAAGGAGGGTGCAGCCTGTCCAGGAATGGTGCACACACATGGAGTACTGACACAAGATGACACAACAAAAAGAAACCCAAATTCCCATGCCGCTAACAACAGCAGAAGCGGACAAAGAAGACACAGCAAATAGACACAGTGAACAGACAACCGGGGTGGGGGGGTGAAGGGGAAATAAATAAATAAATAAATAAATCTTAAAAAAAAAAAATTAGAGAATGTGATAGTTTCCCAGGATGAGAATTTGATATTCTTTCAGTTATTGTGTGAATCTCCACCCACCATGACAATACCCCATGAACACTTGAACAAATTTATGTGCCTTTTATGAAGGTTTGCTCCAGGTGAACCACCTTCCATACATCCCCCATCACCAACTCCCCACACCAGTGATCCTCCCTGCCACAGTTCTAACCCTTCTGTGATCCAAAACTTCTTCAGAAATGAAACTAAGAAAATAAGCAAATACAATTGCTAAAAAAATGAAATGATGGTTTGAAAAAAAAGCAAAATACAAAAAGTTGGGAAGCAGACTTGGCCCAGTGGATAGTGTGTCCACGTACCACATGGGAAGTCCACGGCTCAAACCCTGGGCCTCCTTGACCCATGTGGAGCTGGACCATGTGCAGCAATGATGCATGCAAGGAGTGCCGTGCCACGCAGGGGTGTCCCCCATATAGGGGAGCCCCATGTGCAAGGAGTGCACACCATAAGAAGAGCCGCCCAGCATGAAAGAAAGTGTAGCTCATCCAAGAATGGTGCCACACAGAGAGGTGACACAACAAGATGATGCAACAAAAAGAAACACAAATTCCTGGTGGCACTGATAAGGATAGAAGTGGTCACAGAAGAACACACAGCAAATGGACACAGAGAGCAGACAACTCAGGGGTGGGAGATGGAAGGGGAGAGAAATAAAAATAAAAAATCTTAAAGAAATTTACAAAAAATTTGGAATAATAAAAAATAATTAAAAATATAAAATTAGAAAAAAAATTTATGAACTTACTGTGATTTTTGGGGGGGTGCATTTTATTCCCCACATTTTAAATTTTTAAAATATCTAATTTTTATTTATTTCTAAAAGATACTTAGATTATATAAAATGTTACATAAAAAAATATAAGGGATTCCCCTATGCACAATTCCCCACACCTCCCATGCTTCCCCACAATAACAAGTTCTTTCATTAGTGTGATACATTTATTGCCATTGATAAACACATTTTGGAGCATTGCCACTAAGCATGGATTGCAGTTTACATTGTAGTATACTATCCATCTCACTCAATTCTGTAGGTTATGGCTATATATATATATAGGCCCATACCTGTCATTGTAATATCACTCAGGACAATTCCAAGTCCCGAAAATGCCCCCATATTACACTTCTTTGTCCTCCTCCCTGACTTCAGCACCTCCAGTGGCCACAGTCTCCACATCAATGATTTAGTTTCTTCCATTGTAAAAAAAAAATTGTTGACATTATGTCTTTCATCACTGTAAGATCTGTTATCTTGTGTATACAGTGACATTTTCTTTTGTTTATTACCCAGTGTCTGGTTTTTTTCATTTTGTCTTCAAAGAAGTTTTAGTTTACAGAAAAGCCATGTACAGAATATAGGGGAATCTGATATATCCAACATCCTTCACCTTTTCCCCTTTCCCCTATTAATATTTTCTAAGTGTATGGTACATTTGTTTCAAAAGATATATAAATATGGAAATATTGCTACTAAAAATGGTCAACTATTTACATTGTGGTTTACATTTTGGACCATTCCCTTTGTAAATTTTGATGAAATTTAACATGGCCTGTGTCCATCTTTGTAAGATCATGTAGAACACTTCCATCACTCCCCAAATGCCCAATGTTCCATCTATTCTGTTCCTCCCTCCCCCTCCCCTTGGGAACTGGGCAACAATGAAGCTTCACTCTTGAAGAGCAAGATTCATAGTTACTTACAAGAACTTTGAGGGCTTATCATACTGGCCTGTCTCCCCCTATTAGGCACTGCCTATGCTCTCGAGAGATTCTTGCCCCCCAATTTGAGAACACAGGAGGACTACCCAGGATGGGAACCCAACACCTGCCCACTTATGCGGACCTCCAGACACTGATAAAACACACTAAGACAAGGTGAACACACACACTCCTTAGAAACCTGCCCCAGGTGTGCCCTGTCCTAAATACCCCAGAAACATAACACTAAACCAGTACTGCTCCCGTCACACTCCCAAAAAACATTCCCAACATTGTAGTTTCAACCACATATTGCAAAGCCTCAGTGTTCACTGGTCCCTCCCCGACTTCCATGGACAGTCCAACCCACCCTCACCACCACCCTCCCCAACAAACCAGCACTGCCCAACCCAATGGCATCATGCACCACTGTCATGCCCATCCACTGCACAACTACACATTTCCACCTTATGAGAGATTATGCTCATATGGGCATCGGCTCACAATCTTCCCATTTCTGTCTCATGTAAATCCACCTTCCAGAATCTAGCTCTGTCAGTCTAAATTTGCTTAATTCATATCACTGAGGTACTGTAATATTTGTCCTTAGTTCCAGGCTTGCTTCCTTCAACATAAAGTCTTCAAGATTCATCCATGTCATCCCATGTATTAATGATGCTTTCTTTCTTACAGCTGAGTAATATTCCATTGTATGTATATACCACCATTTGTTTATCTGCATATCTGTTTTTGGACATTTGTGTTCTTTCCAACTTTGAGCAATACTAAATAATGCCATTATGAACATTGGTGTGCATATATCTGTTCATGTCCCTGCTTTCAATTCTTATTTTTTGTCTTTATTTTTTTAATGTTACATTAAAAAAATATGAGGTCCTCAAATACCCCTCACCTCCCTCACCCCACTTCTTCCGCCATAACAACCTCCTCCATCATCATGAGACTTTCATTGAATTTGGTGAATACATTTCTGAGCACCGCTGTACCTCATGGTCAATGGTCCACATCATAGCCCACACTCTCCCACAGTCCACCCAAGGCCCCTTGGGTGGACATACAGTGTCTGGTAATTGTCCCTGCAGCACCACCCAGGACAACTCCAAGTCCCAAAAACACCCCCACATCACATCTCTTCCTCCCTCTCCCTAGCCCCAGCAGCCACCATGGCCACTTTCTCCACACCAATGCCACATTTTCTTTGAATACTAATCACAATAGTTCATGAGTAGAATATCAATAAGTCGACTCTAATCCATACTCTATTCCTCCATCCTGTGGACCTTAGATTGGTTGGGTCCACTCCACATCTATATCAAGAGGGGGCTTAGATTCCACATAGATGCTGGATGCAATTCTCCTGCTTTCAGTTGTAGGCACACTTGGCTCCTTGGTGTGGTAGTTGACCTTCTTCACCTCCATGTCAATTCTTCTTGCATATACCCACCAGTGGAATTGCTGGGCCATATGGCAGTTCCATAGTTAGCTTTTTGAGGAACCACCAAACTTTCCTCCACAATGGCTGCGGTATTCTGCCTTCCCACCAGCAGTGCACAAAGGTTCCCATTTCCCATGTATCCTCTCCAACATTTTTATTCTCTGTATTTTTAATAGCAGACAGTCTAATGGTTTAAGATGTAATCTCATTGTAGTTTTGATTTTCATTTTCCAAGTTGCTAGTGATGTTGATCATCTTTTCATGTGCTTTTTATTTTCATTTTTAAAATTATTTATTTCTCTCCCCTTCCCCACCCCCTCAGTTGTCTGCTCTGTGTCCATTCGCTGTGTGTTCTGTGTCTGCTTGTATTCTGGTCAGTGGCACCCAGAATCTGTGTCTCATTTTGTTGCATCTTCTTGCTGCATCAGCTCTCTCTGTGTGCAGTGCCATTCCTCAGCAGGCTGTTTTTCTTGTGCTGGGTGGCTCTCTTTATGGGGCATACTTCTTGCACTTGGGGCTCCCCTACATGGTGGACACTCCTGCATGGCATGGCACTCCTTGCTTGCATCAGCAGTGTGCATGGGCCAGCTCATCACATGGGTCAGGAGGCCCTGGGTTTGAACCTTGGACTTCCCATATGGTAGGTGGTAGGTGGGTCAAATCTGCTTCCCTTCATGTGCTTTTTAGATTTGTATTTCTTCTTTGGAGAAGTGTCTATTTAAATCTGTTGCCCATTATTTAAATGGGTTGGCTTTTTATGTTTAAGGGGTAGGATTTCTTTATATATGCTGAATATTATGCCTATCAGATATGTGTTTTCTAAATATTTTCTCTCATTGAGAATGCTGCCTTTTTTATTTCTCAATGAACTCTTGAGGTGCAAAGGTTTTTAATTTTGAGGAGGCTCCATTGATCTATTTTTTCTTTCATTGTTCATGTTTTGGGTGTAAAGTTCATGAAACCATTTCCTAATACAAAATCCTGTTAAAATGCTTCTGTACATTATCTTCTAAGATCTTTATGGTCTTGGCTCTTATATTTAGATCTTTCATCCTTCTTGAGCTAACTTTTGTACATGTTGTGAGATGGTGTTCCTCTCTCATTCTTTTGGATATGGATATCCAGTTCTGAAATTCCTATTTTTTGAAGAAGCCATTCTGTGTTGAATTGTCTTGGTGACATTGTCAAATATCAGTCAATTTTATATGTAAGGATCTATATCAGATCTCTCAATTCAGTTCCATTCATCAGTATGCATATCCTTGGGTCAGTATCATACAGTTATGACCACTGTAGCCCTGCAGTATGTTTTAAAGTCAGGTAGTGTGATTCCTCTGATTTTGTTTTTCTTTTTCAATATAGCTTTGCCTATTTGGGGCCCCTTGTCCTTCCAAATAAATTTCATAGTTAGCTTTTCCAGTTCAGTAAAAAATTCTCTGGTAATTTTTACTGGGATTGCATTAAATCTGTAAATCTGTTTGCATTGGATAAACAAGTGAATGAAGTTTAGTCTTACTATCCATGGACAGGAAATATTCTTCCATTTGTTTAGGTTTTCTTTGATTTTCTTTAACAGTGTTTTTGTAGTTTTCTGTGTTTCTGTCATTTACATCTTCAGATAAGTTTACTCCAGGTATTTTATTCTTTTAGTTACTATTGTAAATGGGATTTTTTTCTTGATTTCCTCCTCAGATTGCTTATTTTTGGTGTACAGAAATGTTACTGATATTTGCACATTTTTTTTCACATTTATCTTATAAACTGTCACTTTATGGAATCCTTTATATATACTCTAGAAGCTTAGATTCTCAGGGCTTTTGAGGTATAAGAAAATGTTATCTGTAAATAGTGAAATTTTTATTTCTTCCTTTCCAATTTGGATGCTTTTTTCCCCCCTAAATGCTAACGTGACTACTTCTAACACAAAGTTAAATAAGAATGGTGAGAGTGAGCATCCTTATCGTGTTTCAGATCTTACTGGGAAAACTTCTAGGACTTCAACAATGAATATGATGATAGCTGTGGGTTTTTCATGTTGAGAAAGTTTCCTTCTATTCCTATCATTTGAAGTGTTTTTATCAGGAAAGAGTGCTGTATTTTGTCAAGTGCTGTTTCTGCAACTATACAGATTTACTGTGTGACCTTTACTTGCGATCTGTTTATGTGGTGTATTACATTGATTGATGTTCTTATGCTGAACCATCCTTGCCTTCTAGGGATGAAGCTCACCTGGTCATGGCACATAATTCTTTTGATGTGTTGTTGAGTACAATTAGCAAGTATTTTGTTGATTTTAGCATTTAGGATCATTAGAGACATTGGTCTATAGTTTTCTTTTCTCATGGCATCATTGGCTTTATTGGCTTTGGTTTTAAGGTGATGTTGGCATCACAGAATCTGTTAGGCAATGTTCCCTCAACTTCTATTTTTTGCAAGAGTTTAAGTAGGATTGGTGTTAGTTGTTTCCAGAATGTCTGTTAGAATTCACCTGTGAAGCCATCTGATCCTGGTTTCTTCTTAGTTAAGAGGTTTTTGATAAATTCAAGATCATAATTGAGATAGCCTTTGAGTTAATCAATTTCTTCTTTTGACAATTAGGGTGCTTGTGTGTTTCTCAGAATTTGTCCATTTCCTCTAGATTATGCATCTGGTTGGCATACAATGTTTCAGAGTATCCTATTATGATATTCTTTATTTCTGTGAGGTCAACAGTGATATCCCCTTCCTCCTTTCTTATTTTATGTATTTGCTTCTTCTCTTTTTCTTTGGTAGTCTAGTAAAAAGAGTTTAATTGTTTTAATCTTGTCAAAGAAACAGCTTTTGGTTTTATTTTTTCTAGTGCTCTTTTCTTTTTCTTTTCATTTGGTTCTTCTCTAATCTTTGTTATTTCCTTCTATTTTCTTTGGGGTTAGTTTGTTCTTTTTCTAGTTCCTCCAGGTGTTCATATAGGTCTTTAATTTTAGTTCTTCTTTTTAAATATAAATATTTGTGGCTATGAATTTCCCTCTCAGTAAAGCTTTCAGTGCACCCTCTAGATTTTGAGACTTTGTGTTGTCATTTTCATTCATTTCGAGGTAGTAACTGATTTCTTCTGCAATTTCCTCCTTGATGTACTGATTGTCTAAGAGTGTGCTATTTCAATTCCATAGCTTTTCACCTAATCTGATTTTCTGCCCCTTACTATTTCCAGCTTTCTTCCATTGTGATCAGAGGAATTATTTTGTGTAATTTCAATCTTTCTGAATTCATTGAGAGATGCTCTGTGTAATAGTACGTTGTCTATCCTGGAGAATGATTCATGTGCACTTGAGAAGAATGTATATTCTGCTGTATTTGGTTGTAATGCTGTGTGTGTGTACATACATACATATGTATATATATATATATATTTTTTTTTCTCTCCCCTTCCTCCCCCCCAGTTGTCTGCTGTTTGTGTCCATTCACTGTATGTTCTTTTGTATCTGCTTGCATTCATGTCTGTGGCACCAGGAATCTGTGTCTCTTTTTGTTGTGTTGTCTTCCTGCATCAGTTCTCCATGTGTGTGGCACCACTCCTGGACAGGCTGCACTTTTTCACGTGTGGCAGATCTCTTTACAGGGCGCACTTTTTGCTCATGGGGGTTCCCTAAATTGGGGACACCCCTGTGTGGCATGACACTCCTTGCTTGCATTAGCACTGCATGTGGGCCAGCTCACCACACCAGTCAGGAGGCCCTGGGTTTGAATCCTGGACCCCCCATGTGGTAGGTGGATGCTATATTAGTTGAGCCAAATTTGCTTTCCTCTGTATATATATTAGGCCCAATTCCTCTAATGATTACTCAAAGTAATTGATTCCTGTCAAGATGTTCTAATGATGAGAATGGTGTATTAAAATCCACCACAATAATGTAGTTTTCTAGTTTTTCCAACTTTGCCTTGTATCTTTTGAGGCACCCTGATTAGCTGCATATATTGTTATGACTGTTATTTCTTCTTGATAGTATTCTTTTTTAATATCTAGTGCCCTTCTTTATCTCTTAAAATAGTTTCACATTCAAAGTCTATTTTGTCCAACATAAGTATGGCTACTCCTGCCCTTTTTTGGTTATTGTTTGCATGTAAATTTTCTTTCCAACCATTCAATTATAGCCTCCTTGTGTTCCTGGATTTAAGTTTTTTTTTGTAGTCAGCATAAAGATCAGTCATATATCATTATCCATTCTGCCAAACAGTTTCTCGTGATTGGAGAGATTAAGCCATCAACATTAAGTGTTATTACTGTCAAGGAATTACTTACATTGGCCATATTTTCTTTAAATTTATGTATGTCTTTTTTTATTTCTATTTTTACATTTTTAGTTTTTCTTACACTCTCCTCCAACAATCTCTCCTATTTTTTCCCTTTCAACTTGCAGAATGCCTTTTAGTATTTTGTGAAGGGTGGGTTTCTTATTGACAAACTCTCCTAATTTATCTGTATTTTAAACTTTCCTTCATTTTTGAATGTCAGATGAGAAATCAGCACTTAATCTTATCAAGCTTCCTTTGAATGTGATAGATCTTTTTTCTCTTTCTGTTTTCTCCATTCTCTGTCTTGAGCATTGGACAATTTGACAAGTATAAATTTTGGGGTAGGGATGTTAGGATTTTTATGGTTTGTGGTGCAATGCACTTGCTGGACATATACATCCATGTTCCTCAATAGAGTTGGGAAATTTTCAGCCATTTCCACCAACACTCCTTTTGTCCCCTTCCCCTTCTCTCCTCTCTCTAGGATGCCTACAATGCATAAGCATTTTCTGTTGTCATTCAAGTTCCTAAGTCCCTGCTGGACTTTTTCTATCTTTTTATCTGTCTGTTCCATGTGTCTGATTTTAGCTGTACTGTCTTCCACATTGCTGATTTCTCTGCCTGTTCAAATCTTTTATGCATTTCCAGTGTCTTTTATTTCTTGGATTGTGTCACTCATCACTATCATATCTTTTAATGTGTGCTTATAGTTTCTTCAGTATTTTTTCCCAATTTCTTCTTAATATCCATAATCTCTTCCTTCACTGAGGTTGATTCATGATATTTGTTTGGACATCTTTTATTAGTTGTTCCATGTTCTGCATCTCCTTTGTTTGTTCATTAGACCGGGCCATGTCTAGTTTGTTTTAGTTTGTTCATTAGACTGGGCCATGTCTTCCTGTTTCTTAGTATAGCTTGCAATTTTTTGCATCTAGACATCTTTATGTGGATGCGTTTGATTGGTTAGCTTTTCTTTCTACTCTAGGGTTTTATTTGTTGTTTTTGTGTGTTGTAAACTTTCACTTGACACTATGTGTTAAGTAAGGTTACAAAACCTACTTTTGTAATGTTCTTGTAGAAATAAAAACCTAGGGTGTTAGTAGCCCAAGGTCACATAATCAGTTACAGCAGACAGAAATGGACTCTAGGTTATTGGCCTCCAGTCTAGCGATGTTTCAATTACACCATGTTACATTAAACTAAGCTTTAACCTTGGGGTGTTTGTAACTACCTCAAGTTTCTTATTTCATTTTTAGCCTTTTCTATACACATCCCACATCAGGAATTTGACTTTAGGATACAAATCCTAACTAAACAATACTCGGTGCTTTTTTTTTTTTTTTTTTTTTTCCAGTTTTGGGTTTTACCTCTTTATATTTGATCAGAAGTTGTGGATCAAATAGAAAGGATTTATTACAACTACTCTAAAGTCTATATTATATATTTTGATGAGTTTGCTGACTGATGGCCACATCCCACTGACAGTCTATCCAAGAAACAACTTCTGCTTTAGGGAAAAAAAAAAAAAATATATATATATATATATATACACACATATATGTATATATTGTGAAATGGGACAGTTTGAGTGAGGATTGTCATCTTTCCCTGAGACCCACCAATAAACCCTGTGCTTAGGAGATGTAGTAGCCTGGCTCCTGGGATTGGGTTATAAATATGGACTTGTGAGGAGTTCCTAGAGATAAAAGAGATTCCCTAGTAAATGGTAGCCTGATGAAACATTCATTCCCTATTTGCATAGAGCATTCTGTCAACATTCACTGGAGACTCCTTGGCTGAGTATATGCATTACTTTATAACACCTGCTGTATCCTTGGAGTTACATCTGTTCCTGGTGGGGAGGGAGCCAGGTCCATTGCCTACTATACACACTATACACAAGAGGGGTGTGCATAGACCATTTCCCTGCATCAGCTTTGGAGTGGGACTCACTGGTGATAGGGGACCAATTCCCACTAAGATAAACCTATTTCTTCACATTGTGTGAAACTGGTGGTCCATTCCATGCCTGAGTAAGTCATGTGTTTTCTTGGTGACCCCACCCCAATAACTGCATGGACTCTTGTTATCTTCCATGTGGTGAGTCTCCTTCCATATAGGTGGTGTATTTGTCAGTCAAAGGGGTGTTGATGCAAAATACCAGAAACGGATTGGTTTTTATAAAGGGTATTTATTTGGGGTAGGAACTTACAGATACCAGGCCATAAAACATAGTTACTTCCCTCACGAAAATCTATTTGGAGCAAGATGGCTGCTGACATCTGCGAGGGTTCAGGCTTCCTGGGTTCCTACATTCCTGGGTCTTGTTTTTCTCTGGGTTCAAGGTTTCTTTCTTCCTGGGGCTGGCTTCTCTTGTCTCTGTGAGCTTTCTTCCTGATGCTCCAGCTTAAGACTTCAGCATCAAACTCCAACCGCAGAAACCCTCAACTCTGTCCTTTGCCATGCCTTTAACCTGTGAGCTGTACCCACGAAGGGGTGGGGACTGAATGCCCTAATCATAACTCAATCATGCTCAGGTACAGATCAGATTATAAGCATAAGCCAATATCTATTTTTGGAATTCATAACTATATGACTGCTACACATGGTAATAGATATCTTGCCCCAACACTCTGTGTGCCAACAAAGCACTCCACAGCATGGTAGAGGCATAGTGATTTATCAGTAGTCATCCATGGGAGTTTCCAACTCTCTAGGGCATAATGGACTAAGATGCTGGCCTCCCAAGAGATGCACGAGTACAACTGAGATGCAAGCAATCTCTATGTCAACAATGAGAAAATGCTGGGGGGGATGGGCAGAGATGAGGAGGTGGATCCCAGGAAGAGCAAGGAAACTACCCTGGCTGCTGGCCACCTATACACACCCATGCCACCTGCTCCACCATGTCTCAAGGGTTTTAAATTACTGCCCAGGGGATTTTCAGACCCTTTGTGGGAGCTGCACCAAGTCCAGTCTGTTTTCAGGTCAAAAGTTAGGTTTAATACAGAATCACCCTCTCATTGGCTAAAATGGAACTTTCAAAATGAGGTATTTTCCTAAAAGTGAAATACATTAAATAAAAGACAAGATATGGGCAAAAGACAGGGGAGCTTCACATGGCTTGGTTAATGTATCTATTCAAAGAGGGGGGCATTATAGATTCAGTTGTCTCCTGTGGAAGCTAACTACTGAGCTCCTGGCTGCAAACTATCTTTTAAACAAGTCAGTTTCACTGATACATATTAATAAAGCATACAGTTTATCCAAAGTACACAATCAATGGTATTTGATACAATCACACAGTTGTATATTCATCACTTCAATCATTATCAGAGCATTTTCTTTAGTTCAATTATAATAAACAAAAAAAAGAGAAAAAAGGAAGAAATTTCTTTACCTCTCAATCTATTTCACCAGCTGTACATAGCTGCTACTTATGGTTATTCATGTGCAATTATTTATTATGCAGTTTTCTTGACATATTTAAATAACATATGATATATCCAAAAGGATTTTAGTTATAATCAAAATTTTGTGTATTCATCACCAAAAAAAATTTTAGAACAATTTCATTACTCCAGGAAGAAAACTCGCTCCCCTTTAGCAGTTCTTCCCCAGGCCTGCAAAAACACTAATCTAATTTCAGCCTTACAAATTGATTCATATTTATGCTTTACAGAAATAGAACCATACAACATGTAATACTTTGTGTCAGTTTTCTTTCACTTAGCATACATTTTCCCCCTGCTAGTAACATCTTGCAGTATTTACATCTGTAAAAGAAAGAAAAAGAAACAAAAATAACATACATTTGTTCAGTTTCAGAGAAGTATGGCCCCATATATGTAATTTTACCTACAGCCTATTTCACAGGTGGTTTTCCTATGCTATACAGTCCCATGTTCCACATTTTTAAGCTTTCCTTTTAATAATACATATGACCTTACATGTTCCCTTTAAACCAGTTTCATACTGCACAGAATAGTACTGCTAGTTACAAAGATTATATTGGGCTTTGAAATTTTCTATTCATCTCCAATTCACATACGTCCTTAACAATTCTGTACAAGTTAATACTCACTTTTTCATTCTCTAAATCCTTCTATTTTCTGGTAACCCATATTCAAGTTACTAAATCCACAAGATTTATTGTTCATCACAGTACATTCATGTAGTATTTGGCCTTTTGTATCTGGCTTGCATCACTAACATAACGTACTCCAAGTTCATCCATGTTGTTATATGCTTTGACTTTGTTCTTACAGCTACATAATATTCCACCATGTATATATAGCATAGCTGATGGACATCTGGGCTGTTTCCAAACTTTGGCAATCAATAATGCCATTATGAACAGTGGTGTGCTGATTTCTGTTCACATCGCTGTTCTCAATTCTTGTGGGTATATATGTAGTAATGACACTGTTGGGTAACATGGCCAAGTCTATATCCAAATTTGTTAGGACATGCCATTCCTCCACAGTGTCTATACAATTCTACAATCCCACCAACAGTGAATAGGCATTTCTATCTCTCCACATCCTCTCCAATAGTCACAGTTTCACAATTTTTAATAAGTGAAGTGATATTACATTGCACTTTTTCATTTGAATTTTCATAATTGCTTGTGAGGCTGAAAACTTTTTCATGTGTTTTTTCACAACTTGAATATCTATGGACAGTTGCCTTTAAAAATGTTGAACACATTTTTTAATTGGGTAGTTTGTCTTTTTATTGTTGAGTTGTATGAGCTCTTTACATACCATGGATATTAAACCCTTACTGGATATGTGATTATTAAATGTTTTCATGGAATGTAGTCAGCTGACTTTTCAGCCTTTTGACAAAGTTCCTTGACATGCAAGTGCTTAATTTTGAGAAAGTCCTATTTATCTATTTGTTGAACCAAGAATCAAAGAATGGCAAGGTGCAAGTCTCCTTCTAATCTCTACGAAAGAGAAATTGAGCATACAAGTACACTCACCATCCTAATCAGATGCCTAGACACCAGGAAAAATTTACAAGGCATACTAAGAAAATGGAAAAAAATGGCCCAGGAAAAAGAATATATCAAAGGTCCAGAGGAGATGCAGGAATTCAGACAAACAGCCAATAAGATGCACACAAATTTCCAAAGTCAAAATAATAAGATGAAAGCCAATATGACTAAGGAGGTAAAAGACATCAACAAGAAAGTGAGAACAAAGAATGTGAAAACCTGAAAGTAACAGAGCTCATGGGAAAGACATAAGTGGTATCAAAGCCACATTAGAGGCATACAACAGCAGTCCTGAAATGATAGAATAAGTGATACAGCAGACAGAACAGTTGAAATGGAAGAAAGAAATGCTTATAGCAAGACAACCAAAAAAAGAGATGAAGACAAATACATCTACTCTGTGTCAGAGGCTGAGAGCATGAAAATGATAATTCTAACCATAGCAAATGTCCAAAAAAGAAAAAAACCCTGAGTGCTCAGGAGGCAATAAATTTACTTTATGTAGAGGAAAAACAACTGGCTACATCATCCCACTCATGGTCAGGATATGGATGAGGTGGTCCTGCCTTGGAGGGCACTGGAGGCATCAATGAAACAAGGCCTTTCCAGGGACATAGACTTGTACCAAAATTTCAGTGAGACTAATTGGTAAATGGTAGAAAATATTCACAACAATGTTCTGTTTTGGCCTGGAATCAGAAGCCCAGCATCTGCCATTTTCATTGAAGTGGCCCAGAAGGAGAGAATGGGAAACTGTGCTAGAAGGGCCAAAGAATGAACACAAAGAACTACCAAGAGAAGAAAACTGAGGGGCAGGGCTGGCCCATTAAGGAGAGCAATGTGGCTTTATCAAAGCAAAGCAGTGTGGAGACACATCAGAAGATGTGATCCCTAAAGAAAAACTGCAGTTAGGGGCAGAAGGTGGCCTCCTTAATGAGAATAATACCTTACTAAAAGCCAAAAAAGAAAAAGAGGGCTCTCATGTGGGAAAAAGTTTCACCTGTTCTATTGTAGATGTTGCCTTATTGCAGATGTTGCAGTTATTCCCTATTGTAGATGATGTTGCTGTTCTGACAGCAAACAGCTGCTTGGTAGTTTTCAAACAATATGATGTGGAAACTAGGGTCGAGGCTCTCAGTTCCAGAAGCTGTGAGTCCTCTGGTCCCATCTTTATCTCCTGTCTTGTCTTTCTATTTCTTTAAGTTTTATTCCACCTTCCCTTTGAGCCAACCAATCAGTGAGCTGATCTCAGCAACTGGCACCCAACATGGGGCACGAATGGAAGAAGGCTTACAGCAACTGGTGCTGAACAGGGATCCAAAGTGAAATAAAAGTTAGTGTAATGGTGCAGAGCCCCCAGTAATTTGGAAAGCCTTTGAAGTACTCAAGAGTTTGCTTGTATTTCCCCAAGAGACAGAGAGCATCCTGTGTGGGTGCCAGATACACGGATTGATCCGTGCCATGAATGCCAAGAGAGGATGAAAGTTCCTGTGGAATCCAGAACTTTTGGTCATGCAAATGGAGAGACGGATGCTGGAAACTGCATGGCTGGGTCTCATTCTGAAGAATAGAAAGGCTCTACATCAAAGAATTTAAACTATAGAACTTGTTCAAGCATGGCATCATAAAGCAAGTATAGCTTGGGACAGAAAGAGATTAAGAAGAAAATTGAGAGGAGTAAAACTGGAAAAGAAATGTTGAATTATAAAAGGAAGCAATGAAGAAATTCTAGATTAATAGATTTGGAACTGCTTTTGTTTGATGTCACTGTGTGTGTTGTATGTTTCAGGGTGTGTAATTGTTCAAAAAAGAAAAAGGTAAAAAGAAAAAAAAGAAATGAGAAAGGAAGGGAAAAGGAAAGAAAAAGAAAGAAAAGGAAGGAAAAACAAGATAGAAAAGAAAAAGAAAGGAAAAAAGAAAAAAGGAAGAAAGAACAAGAAAGGAAAAGGAAGAAGAAAGAGAAAGGAAAAGAGAAAAAGAAAAAGGATAAAATGAAAGATATAAAAGTTAAGTAAATATTGCAAAAGGTAAAAAGTTTGTGGGAATGTTAACCAAAATGTTATAAGGTGTATTTTTTCCTAAAATAAAATGGTTAATATGGAGATATATGGGACAGAACTAGTATGCATTGAGGAAATTGTAAAAGTATTTTGGTAGCATTCAGTGAGATAATGAGTTTTGCAAAATTAAAACAAGCCTGAATGAATACAAAAAGTGCAAAAACTGTGGGAAAAGGTCAGCAAAGGACTTTTGCAGTTCTTCAAGGCTTTTTGCCCTGGCCTGATGACAATCAAACTGGCTGCATAGAAGAAACCTGTGGCAGTGACCCTACTAACATCAGAGACAGTGGTATCTTAAGGGCCTGGAATAGGCAAAAAGATTGAGACAAGCTGTAGGGTCCCTGCAACTCTATGAAATTCTTACATGTTGGGTAAGATAAAAGTATACTCTCTGCTGTAACTGATAGGGTACAATGTTTTCTTACACTTATAGAATTTGTAATATTGTTGGAATACTAAAAACTCTTATCCCTAAGATGTGTTAATTAGGAAAGGTCCTTCCTGGGAGTAGGAGAATCTCCAAAGGCTGCTTCAAAAAATAGAGGGAGAAGGTGGATACTGACTTAGCCTGTGAATTGGATGTGGCCCTAGGTCCAGTGAAGATGCTAAGAGCACTATACAAACTGGGGAAAATGAGATGTTTTTGATCAAGTACTGGCCTATATAGCCTTGCTGGTTGGGAATATTAAGCCCATGAGTAATGAAAGTCTAGTCATTAAATGTCTTCTAGGTTGAAGTGTTATTTTTCATTGCTGCAGTTATGGATTATGTATAAAATGCTTGAATAGTGATAAGAAATTTAATAATGAAACATATTTCATACTTAGGTGATCTGATGAACTGTAAGTGATACATAGATGTACCTTGTTGAATGTTTTGAGAAAAAATTTAATGAGTATTGTTCAAATGTAAAAGTGAAAATATCATCCAGGAAGCCTGTTCATCAGTAAAATGTCATTTGCATACTTACCAAAAACAAAAATGGGGATATGTGGGAAAAAGAGTTTCACCTGTTCTATTGTAGATGTTGCCTTATTGCAGATGTTGCAGTTATTCCCTATAGTAGATGATGTTGCAGTTCTGATAGCAAACAGTTGCTCAGTAGTTTCCAAACAATACGATGTGGAAACTATGGTCAAGGTTCTCAGTTCCAGAAGCTGTGAGTCCCCTGGTTCCCTCTTTATCTACTATCTTGTGTCTTTCTCTTTTATTTCTTTCAGTTTTACACCACCTTCCCTTTGAGCCAACCTATCACTGAACTGATCTCAGCACTCTCAGAACTGGAAAAGCATAGAGTTCTGCACAGTTACCTAATGAGCCCTTGATGCACCCCAGAAAACAGGAACATACAGGTTGCTAAGGCTTCCTTGTACATGGTACAGGTCAGTGAGGAAGACACTTCTGACTCTAATGAGTCAGATAGGAAGGACACTCACATCACTAGTGCCCCACTCTTACTCTCTTTAAAAAGAATCCTTAGGGATGGAGATAAGGATTCCAGGATCCCCCTAGGGAATGTAAGTCCTTTATTGGCATAGGATGGATGGGGAAAGGAGGGGTGCACACCTTCATCAGTCTCTTAAGATACAGGTGCTCAAATGGCAAAAAAAAAAAAAAAAAAAAAAAAAAAAATCCAGGTGTCTGCAGTGAAGTCAATATAGGGAATGACAAAAATCATTCCTGATGGTATGGTTTGGTTAATGGAGGAAACTTGTAAAACTAAAATGAGATGAGTTTTGTCATAGAGAAAACCATTGTAGATAATCTGGATATGGCACAGCAATTCTCATGCATAATGTTGATTGTAGAGACACTTCTGCAAAGTGTTCAGATATCTGAATGGATTCCATGCAGACCTAGGTACCTCACTATAGCAAAAAATGACCCAATAGGAACATTTCACCCCCAACAAAAATGGGGTGAGAAGACGATGAAATGGAGAACTCAAAGAACAACAGCATGAATGCCATTTGAAAGAATAACTGGGCAGTGACCCCATGTAAAGGTATCAGGGCACTGAACAGTGCAGTGTAAGGAAAATAAGGCATTGGAAAGTATGTTGGGGAATGCACAGCTCTGAGGGAATGGAGAACTAGGAAGTTTTCTCTTGAAGTTACAAAGACAAAACCCAATCGCAATATAGCCAACTGCTTTCTACTTCTCGAATGGAATGTACTCCCCAAAGCACTCCCCAGGGGTGGTTTCTGTTCTGGGCTAAAGTGGTATTTACAGGCCACCTAATTTAAACTGGAGATGATACAGATGTCATCCTCCTGAAAACTGTACATTCTGGAAATGGGACACTCCCTATGTCTTCAATGTAATTTCATGTGCTTGCTTGATGTTATCTTTATATTCTTGTTGGAAAAGCCTTTTTATAATAAAATGCTAATGCATGGAATGACACACTAACAGAATCTGCTTTCTGGGGACTTCTCTAACCAATGAGCCCACAATTCACCATGACTGACATGTTTCATTTTATTTAGTTTCATTTACAATTCCTTTTTAAAGTGTGAGGGCAATAGTAAATGATATTTCAAAAGGAGTATGTGTATACCATAGATACTACTTCTAAAGTGTTTATCCATGACTGTTTTTAACCTTGCCAAAAGCACATCTTAGAATACTAAGGTAATAGATAAAAATCATAAATTTGTGTTCTAAATGATTTACACAGTGATTTTCTGCTTGATGCAAGTCTTTTGTGTTTAGAACTGCAGAAAAACAAAAGTAAAATGTAACCTAACATAAAAGATTTTCAGCAACAAGATCTCTTGCTTGGATATATGCATATATTGATCCCTTGAATCAATCTCACTTTATATCCATCAGTATACCTTTGTCATTTCACAGTTCTATATTGTTATCCCACTTAATTTAAATATTGAGACTTGTTCAAGCTCTTGACCATTTTCTGAATTGTATGCTAAATGGTCTATATAAAGCACTTTACTTTCCACTGAATGTTCTGATGGGAAATCCAGCTGAAGATTTTCCTAAATGACTTCAGGATTGTTACCTCAGCATAAGAATATTAATGCTCAGGAATGACTGTTCACTGAAGGCAAGTCTTCACTTGTGGCACTGGTAAGAGTTGTATACAGTGTGAATTCTCACTTGCCTCATATGTTAATGTATGAATAAATGATTTTGTGTGGTTTTTCATGAATACCATCTTCACCATAAATTATCTGGCACTCAATCAAGGGGTTTCATCTTGTGAAAAATAAGTTTCTCTGAGTTGGAGCAGTAGATGAAGACTCCTCCAATTTCATTACATTTATGAGTTGTCTAGTGCTGTATGTCTACACTATATCTTCTATATGCTTTCCTACAAACATGGCATTTCTATCAATATGCTCCAAGGTGAACTGGCTTAAATTGATGGAGGCTCTGAAAGATTGAACATAAACACAGTTTCTTCAATATTTGAGTTCTTTAGTATGTTTGAAGGTTAAGTAGAAGACTGCACTACCTTCCATAATTGAAACATCTAAAGTATGAGTTCTCTCTTGTAATGTAAGATTAGAACACTGACCAAAGCCTTTCAGGTGTATGGGAGTCATAGGGTTCCTCTCTAGTTTCAGTTCTCTCATGTTGTCTAAGGTTACAAAATTACCCTAAAGTTTCCCCAAACAGATGCTATTCCTACAGTATTTTTCCAGTGTGATATTTCTCATGTCGTCTAAGTGCAGAAGAATTAGTAAAGGCTTTCCTACATACTAGACATTCATAGGGTTTCTCTCCAGTGTGAGTTCTTTCATGTCTTCTCAAGACAGAAGACCAAGTGAAAGCTTTCCCACATATAAGACATTCATATGGTTTTTCTCCAGTGTGAGATCTCTCATGTTCTTTCAGGGAAAAACAATGATGGAAAGCTTTCCCACATAGGTGACATTCATATGGTTTCTGTCCAGTGAGTCCTCTCATGTTTTATCTGGGCAGAAAAAGAGGTGAAGGCTTTCCCACATACATGACATTCACTGTGTTTCTCTCTGTGTGACCTCTAATGTTTTCTCAGGAAAGTAAATAAGTTGAAGGCTTTTCCACATGTAAGACATTCATAGTGTTTCTTTCTAGTATGACTTCTCTTGTGTTCTTTCAGGCCAGAAAGATAACAGAAGGTTTTCCTACATGAGAGACAGTTACGTTGTTTGTCTCTACTGTGAGTACTATCATGTCTTCTGAAGACATAAGAGGTGAAGACTTTTCCACATATGTGACATTCATAGGGTTTCTCTCCAGTGTGAGTCCTCTCATATTGTCTCAGACCAGAAGAGAAAGCATAGGATTTCCCACATACATGGCATTTGTAAGGTTTCTCTCCAGTGTGAGCCCTCTTATGCTGCCTCAGGCCAAAAAATCTATGGAAGGCTTTCCCACATAGATGACATTCATATGATTTTCTTCTTCAGTGATTTTGCTTTTGTAGATTAGAAGATGACTTGTCACTGATTTCCCAAATAGACAGCTGAAGTAGAGTTTCTTGATCTTTTGCATAAAAGACATATGTTTAGTCACTCTGGATTTGTGAGTAAAATCTGGTAATTCATTACATGTAATGCCATTCTATTGAGTATGAGATTTCTGCTTCAGAGAAGTAGATAAGAGACCACAGACTTTACAAAAATCCACTCGTATACATACGAATCCTAATCATTTAGTGACAGTCTCCAAATAACATCTTCCTTATGTTAGTTGGAATATCAAGTTATTCTCCTGCATGCACAGAGATCTTCTCTTCTTTTGCATCCCAATTGCAGAACTATCTAATCAACTTTAGAAGACTTCATAATGTTTCAAAGACTAATCACAAGAGGTGTGTTTATGCAATTATATCTATATAAAAACCCAGGTTATACCTTTGTGCTTGAGTTAATTTTTCCCTAACTGCAAACTATCACCCATTTACTCTTGATTAACACTTAAGATCAACATACCTACAGTTAAGTGGCTGTACTGAATTCCTAATTCATCTACTCCCAAGTATCTATTTGGAAGACAAGGGTTCATATCTGTGAAGCTTACCAATGACATGACGGTAGGTGTGACTTTCCTGCAGATACACTGCATGGAGAGCATTAGTTTTTAAAGACAACTTTCTCTGCCTGAAAGAACTGGAAAAAAACAACAGTAAAAAAATGTTGGTAGACTAGGCTTAGGGAAATTAAAATGTTGAAGTCACATTATTCTATATTTGTTTCATATATGGCAAATAATATCAAATTAAGCAATATTCTATGCAGGAGAAACCTTTATACCACATTGACAAATAGAAAATATTTTCAAAATGGAAATATAAGAAAAATTATTAAAAAGCTGGTATGTTGGGGAGGTAAGAAGAATAACCATCCAAGAGGAAAAAAAGAATATGTCCATTAAGTGTATGGTAAATCTTTACAGTATAAACATATCTATTATGTACAATGTACTATGTACTATTACACTAGAGATTGATAAGTCAATGGAATCATGACAACATCCAAGGAAAATTTTCCCAATATTGACAACTGCGTTTCAGAAAATTTAACTCCCTTCAGGAAATCTACAGTTGTTATTTTCAGTAACCTATGTACCAGTTAACAGATTCCTCATTAGCATGAAGCACAGCATCTGAGAGCTTACCTGAATTCTCACTTTGGAGGAATCCATTTCCTTCTCTCCACAGTTCCTCTCCTTGCTCCAACTGGGAAAGTACATGTGATTTGCAGACCTGATAATCCTGGTAGTGGTAAAAAATAAATGAAATTTTGAATTCTGTGCCATTAACAGTGCATTGCCATCAAATCCAGGGAAGGTGACTGTTTTACTTCTTAGACTTCTTAAGCAAATACCATGAATAACTTGGGTTAAACAAAGGCAATTTATTATGGTTTTCAGACCAGGAAAATGTTGAAATCAAAGCACCATCAAGGCACTATCAAGGCGATGCATTCTCTCCAAGACTGTGAGATTCTCCTAATGGCTGCTGGTGACCCTTGGTCCTTGTCACATGGCAAGGCACATGGAAATATCTCCTGATCACTTTATTCTCTTCTGGTTTCACTGATTTCAGATTACTTCTAATGGCTCTTTGACTGTCTGAATTTTATTCTCTTATAAAGGACTCTTGCATCAGGATTCAGTCCCTTCATGAACGAGGTGAGACACACTGTAACTGAAGTAATCTCATCAAAGGGCCCTACTAACAATGGGTATATGCATACAAGAATTGATTCTATTTAAGTACATTTTTATGGAGTACAAAACATCAAACCACCATACATCACCCTCTAACCCTAAAAATGACAGGTTCTTTCTAGATGCAAAATACTTTCAACCCATCACAATATCCCAAAAGGCTTAAGTTGTTTCAGAAAAAATGTGAAGTACAAAGTACAATCAAAATTTATGATGGGTGTGGTCAATCCTAGGGCACAATTCCCATCTGTGGATGTGTGCAGTCTACAGAACAAGTTATCTTCTTCCAACATACAATGGAGGGATAAGCCAAGGACAAATATTTCCACTCCAATAGGGAGAAATTGAACAAAACCAGGAATTCCAGGTCCCAAAGAACTCTGAAACCCTGCAAGGAATGTTTCATTAGATTTCAAAGTGTGAGGTTCAGCTCTGGACAATATTTTAATCTCCAGGACTGTTGAAGATGCAGCCTCACCCCTTCAAAGTGCTTGTGCAGCAGCCATGTTCTCTCCAAACCCTGGCATGAAGGCCGCACTCTCTGTTAACACTGGCATAGTGGCCAGACTCTGAATTCCTAGGAAAAAGGCACAATCCTCTCAGAACAGTGGAGTAGTGGCCAAACTCCACAATTCCACAAGCACAGATTCCAGCCACCAAGAACATTAGGGTGGCAGCAGTCTTCATGAACAATGGGACAGAGAGTTGGCCAACTCTGAGCCTGGGGCAGACTCATCCTTTCCACATAAATGGGTGGACCTGCTGTCTTGCCTTGATAACATGTCTACAGTCCAGACTGTAGATTCCATGTCTCTGACCTTGAAGTGATTTTTCCTTTAACAGGTTCCTTTTCTGTCCATTTTAATATCAGCTCACAGTGGTTCCATTCATACACATCTCAAAAAAACTTGTCCATTTTCTATATGGTACACAGAGATCCAAACCATCTTAGAGGAAACTTCCCACAGATCTTTCCTAGATGACTGCTCTTCTAATACTGACTTACACAGAAATTGATGATTTATTCATGTTCAGTTAAACCCTCACATAGAGCACTCTTCTTGGAGGACTCAGAATCTCAGAATTTTCCAAACCACATCCCATTCCTCTACATTTTCCTATAAGCTACAAAGAGAAACCAGGCTATTCTCTTCACATTTAGTTTGGAAACAGCCTCAGCAAAACTTCACCACTTTAAAAGTCTGCCTTCCATCTGACTTCAAAACTCAATTGTGCCAACTTCTCTGCCCCTTTAAAACAAATCTCATTTCCTAAAGCTTCCAATTCATTACTTCCTTCTGTCTTCATTGGGAGACTCTTTAGCATCCATACATACCAATGATCTCTTCAGAGCAATCTAAGCCTTTTCTAAGAAAGCATTTGCACTTCTTCAAGCCTCTACCCATTAACTAATTCAAAAGCTCTTTCCACATTTTTTATATTTGCAACAGTAGCATTTCACACTTGTGGTTCAAAATTTTGTTTTAGTTTCCAAGGCTGCTGAAGCAAATAACCTGAGATGGGTTGGCTGAAAAAATGGAAATGTATCACATTATGGTTCTAAGGGTGGGAAGATGGCCAAATCCAGGCATCATCAAGGCAAGAATGTTCCCCCAAGACCATGGCATTCTCAGTTGGCTTCTGGCAACAACTGGTCCTGAGGTGGTCATTTGGCAAAGCACATGGCATCTCTTGGTCTACTTCTTCTCCTCTGGGTTTTATTGATTTCAGCCTGTTACTTCCCTCAGCTTTCTCTCTGTCTGAATGTCATTCTCTTATAAAGAACTCACGATTAATACTCATCTTGATAGAGTTGGGACACACCTTAACTGAAATAACCTCATCAGAAGATCTGATACACGATATTCATATGTAGAGGAATGCATTCAATTTAAGAATATGTTTTTGGTGGTATGAACAGCTTTAAACCACTTTAGTGACTGAAGGAAAATAAGATAAACATTGAAGATCAGTCAAGGGAAAAGAACTTGCAATAGAGAACATTGACAATTTTCACCATTAAAGATTAACTCTTAATCTTAACCTACTACCCAAATACATAAGGACTTTTGGTTATTGATGCCCAGGTTCAAAGACACCCTTGAGAACTCTTTATATTTTCAAGCAAGGAGAAATTCTAGGTTTCTACAATGGTTCATTTTTATTTTCAGAAAGAAACTATAACATAAGCTCCCTAGAATAATGTGTAAAAGGAAATGCATGTTGTTTTTATGAATATAATCTGAATCCACGCTAAATCCCTTGAGTAGAATATTAAGATACATATATTTAACACACATATTCTGTAAGAAAATAATCACTGAATTCCCAGCACTGCTCTGAGCACTGGACATTGAGTAGAAGACATGATATTTGTGTTGAAGATAATTACAATCTAGTTGTGTGAAAAACTAGATGTAATAAGAAACAAATTTCTTTTAGGTATTTGTGCATGTTATAAAATAGTAAAACATTATGTATATAAAGTTTAAAATTAAAATATAAAATAATATTCAAAACAATATGGACAAGCAGTTCTAGACACTTCTTGAGAAAATAACAGAAACTGATATAGATAAGTACATTTGAGATACTCACCCACTGAGATCAGATGACTGATATTCTCCAGCATCACATCTCTGAACAGCTTTCTCTGAGATGTGTCCAGCAAGGCCCATTCTTCTTGAGTGAAGCCTATAATTACATCTTTCAAGTTCACTAACTCCTAAAAACACCATGGACATAAGGATTCAGAGAAGGCAGAGAAGGATGTTTGAGAGGACACAATGAGAAAGTGGCGACTTTTCAGAAATCTCATACTGATTTTGAGTTTCAAGTCAGATCATTCTCATTGCTGAATGGTCACCTGCTTTTCACACCCAGAGACACACAGACACATTGAATTAAAACTCCATTATAAAGAATATCACATTTATGTAAAGTTTATGTAATCTATTTTTAAAAAAATAGGTGTAATATGGTGACATTTTCTAGACACTGGAATCATCCTAAATGATGCTGCAGTGAAGGATACAGGCCATTACATATTTTGTCATAAATTACAAAAATGTGTGGGAGGGAGCTTAAACTATATTGAAAAGTAGAATCCATACTTAGTGGAAATGCTCCAATATGTGTTCATCAATTGTAACAAATATACCACACTAATTAAGGATGTTGTTGGAAGCAGACTTGGCCCAGTGGATCGGGCATCCGTCTACCACATGGGAGGTCCACAGTTCAAACCCCGGGCCTCCTTGACCTGCGTGGGGCTGGCCCACGCACAGTGCTGATGTGTGTAAGGAGTGCTGTCCCATGCAGGGGTGTCCCCCATGTAGGGGAGCCCCATGCACAAGTACTGTACCTCATAAGGAGAGCTGCCCAGGGCAAAAGAAAGTGCAGCCTGCCCAAGAATGGCACTGCACACATGGAGAGTTGACACAAGATGACACACACACACACAAAAACAGATCCCCAGTGCTCCTGATAAGGATAGAAGTGGTCACAAAAGAATACACAGTGAATGGGCACAGAGAGCAGGTAACTGTGGGGCAGCAGGGTGACAGGGAGAGAATAAATAAAATATAAAGCTTAAAAAAAAAGATCCAATGAGCTAATGTGTAAAGGGCTTCCAATTTAAACATAAGTCAGAGATCTATTATTCATTATAATAGCAGAGAACCTTACAGCAAAGTCCAACATTGTGCTGAACTAAACAGAAATCATACAAAACTCTGGATCAATGGATGCTGATGAACCCAACTCTACATAACCCAAGTGTTCACCATACAGACAGTTCAGCAGCACATCACAGACTCCTGATGTACTGAACAAATTCACTAATCCAGGGGAATAAGACCTTCTGACCTGCACTCTCTTTGGGACCTCCAAATACCCCTGTTCATTGCCTCTCTCGTATCTTTACTCCCTCTGTATGGTCAATAGTACAGGAAGTATCTTGATCCATTACGGTCTCTCAAGTTATTCAACAATTCCAAAGGGCCATAAATTTTACTCTAAATACTAGAGTACTCCTAAATGCATGCCAAAATAAAAGACAAGGGAAGCAGACATGGCTCAACTGATAGATTGTCTGTCTATCATACAGAGGGTCCTGGGTTTGATCCTGAGGGTCTCCTGACCCGTTTGGAGCTGGCCCATGTGCAGTGCTGCCGCATGCAAGGAGTGTGGTGCCATGCAGGCGAGAACATGTGTAGGAGTACCTCAAGCGCAAGGTGTGCACCCCACAGGGAGAACCGAACCACGTGATAAAAGTACACCCCACCCAAGAGTGGCACTGCACACACGGAGAGCTCATACAGCAAGATGAAGCAACAAAAAAAGAGATGCAGTTTACCAGTGCCACAATGCAAGCAGATGCAGAAGAACACACAGTGAGTAGACACAGAGAGCAGACAATGGGCAGGAAGGGGATAAAAATAAATAAAATAAATGTTTAAAAAGTAAAAATAAAAAACAAAATTAAAAATAAAAACAAGACATTACTTCTTATAATTACTTCAATCAACGTTTGAAGAACGATTATCTACAAAAGTGGAATTTGAGCATTTTGGGACAAGTGGGTAAGGAGAATTTTAATGATCTTTAAGTTTTCAAAATGCACAAATAAAGAGCAATACATTAAGAAATTAGAAACTGGGAGAAATGAATTATTCCTCTTCTATTATCTAACCATAACTTTTACTCTTCTCAACAATGCACAGCCCTTCACCCGAGCATCTGTAGCAATATGCTGTTTGAACTCACCTGCTGACATGTCAGTCATCCTACTGACTGCAAACTTCTGATCTTACTCATCTCTATCAGCTATATTCAACTACTAATACATGTGAAAGCCAAATGCAGGGATTAAAATGATCAATGAGTGCATTACTACTCCAATGAAGAAATAGGCTCACTGAGAAAAAATCTCTCCAGTGAATACAGAGACTTAATGGAGTCTGGAACAAATCTGTGTAATGTTGGAGATGAAATTACGTACTAATGAATCTGTAACCTATCACCAGTGTCACAGACACCTAGGCAAAGTAATTGCAGCTCAGATCATTAAATATCTCCTAAATGAGCTTATAATATCCATGCTAATCGAAGAAACCAACCCATCTGCTGACAACACAGTGGTAATATCAGTAGACTATCCTACTCATTGGTGGTTGCATTGTAAATAATTCAATTAATAACTGACTTCCTCTGGGTTTTCACTCCATGAAATAAGCACTAGATAAACAAAGTTGGCAATGGAAAAAGAAGCTATGAAAATCTGGTCTTGCCCCCAATTTCCAGTCTCATCTGTCATGAATCCCAACCCTTCACTTCGAAGTAACCCCATCCCCATCAATAGGAAAATGAAGTGTGCTCCAAGAGAAAGAGGGGAGGACCGTTCTCTCCACAAGTCAAGAGTGAGAAGGCCTTGGCTACTCTGGAGAACAAAGAAGGTGTGAATACCTAGCTTCACTGTACAGAATAGAACATGAAAATAATTGAGTTCTATATATTCATTAGCCAATGGTGTTCAGAGATTTCCAATTCCCTCCCTGAGTCTTAAAACGTTGGGTCTCCACTGTCAGAATAACCAAATTAGAATTTCTCATATAGAATTCCTGGGCTTATGAAACATCCATCCCAGTTTCCTGGACTTTCAAACCCTTTCTGCTTTACTTTGCATCTATCCTTGAGTACACTTGCCCTAAATCATCTTGGTTCTTCCACACAGGTGTCTAATAATATCACTTACCAACACTGAGTTCTATATCTTATCCCACTGGAATTGGACATCACCCAAGATACTGAAGAACGTATTTCATTATGAGGTTGATCAATTCAAGGCTTGTTCCATGTGGAGACATCAATAGCTCCCATCATGCAATTTTAGCCCTTAAAATTCCCTGCATCAGAAAGAAGTAGAAGTATATGCCCTCAATCATCATTAGAGCACTTTCATATTTGGTTATGTCATCTTCAAAGTAACCCTGCTGAGTAAGTCTAAATTACCCAATCAACAAATGAAATAGAGGTTCAGAAATCTTTAGTAATGTTTAAAATTACATGACTAGAAAAAGACAGCCAGAGTTTCCATTATTTCCGCTTGTCTCACAATTCAAATTCCTGAAGTGTTCCAATGAGGATTTATCTGGAATGTCACCTTTCATTTTGATAATCAGAGTTCCTAACTTATTGCCCAAATCTCTTCTTCATATATTTTATTCACACAATTATGACCCCTATCCAGGTTCTCCTACCATACAGGAACTGATTCTACTATCAAAACATTAGCCGATAACTCCACCTGATGTTCATAGTCCAATATATTGGACACTTACTCATTTCAACAGACACCTATTCAGAACATTTCTCATGACCTTCAGTGTATTTACATCTGTCTCCAATCACATGCCTTGTCCATGACGCATGGACAAAGAACATGGAGTAATATGCTGATCTAGGGCTAAATATAGTTTATTTCCTTCAGTTCACTCATGTATTTTGTCAGTATACATTTATTTCTTTGTCTATCCTTTATTGGTGCAATTGCATAAAACAAATCCCTGAAAGATTTTAAGGAAATTTCACTTTAAGAAATACAAATGAATCATGCATTCAGAAAGACTGCATGTCCACAATAACATAACCAGCCCTCAGACTGCCTGGGTCTCAGTGCCCAGAGTCAAATCCAGCAATTACAGTTCAAATAACAAAATCATTTACAAAATAAGGACTGTCCCTTCTGGTTAAAATTCTCTTCTTTACTCAACAGAATCTAAACAGATCAAACATGCAAGGAAAACAAGACACTGATGAGGCTTTCACCCTCAGTCCAGTACTAAGAGTTCCTTTCTCACTGTAGAAAAAGGACCATTTTCATGAAGGGATTTTCTTGTATGCAGCTGATTGCGTTACAGTCCTGTAACCTAGAACACACACCCCTGATTAATTCAGATGACAATGAAGATACTTTTAATCAAGTCATGCCTTCTTTATCACAATCTTTATGCTCAAATTAGAGAAATCATGCAGACTCAAGAAAAACAGACTGTACCCTTTAATTCCTCCTCAAAGTCTCTACATCAGTCTTCATATCATTCCCCACAAGTTTTGTAGATTTTGTCCTAGGCAAGGATTCTAGAACAGTCACAGGAAGAACATCTCTACTACTCTTCATTTCTAAGAGGACTTGTAACCAACCAACGTTCAAAGGATGTGGGCATCAATGTAGTTTAAATATTTGTGTTGAAAATATATATTCAAAGAAAAACATTTTCATTTTGAAAAGTGTGCATATATTAATACTAAACATAGGAAATACCATCTCACGTCTGTTCATGTCAAATTTTGTTGATGTTCTAAGAACTGTAAAACCCCACGAACTTCAAAACTATAGAGATTTCCAGAGTAAATTAATCTAGTTTCATTATTGATTTTCCATGAATAGAATGTGCAATACATTTTTATTATTAGATCCATTCCAGGATCATGTGTTACATTAATTTTATTTCTCTCCTCTCCCCCCAGTTGTCTGCTCTCTATGTCCATTCACTGTGTGTTTTTCTGTGTCTGCTTGTATTCTTGTCAGCAGCACCAGGAATCTGTGTCTCTTATAGTTGTGTCATCTTGCTGTGTCAGCTCTCCATGTGTGCGGCCCCACTCCTTGGCAGGCTACAGTTTTTTTGCATGGGTGGCTCTTGGGGTGCACTCCCTGCACATAGCTCTCCCCTACATAGGGGACACCCCTGTATGGCACAGCCCTCTTAGTGCACATCAGCACTGTGCATGGGCCAGCTTCACCCACATGGGTCAGGAGACTCCAGGTTTGAACCTTGGACTTTCCATGTGGTAGGAGGATGATCTATCCATTGAGCCAAATATGCTTCCCATGTGTTGCATTTAACTGTCACTCTCTCTAGTTACTCTTTTTATAAATTGTGGTAGCATGTATGCAACAAACTTTCCAATCTCAACCATGTCAAAGCACATGAGTGGAATTAATCACATGCAAAATGTTGTGCTTTCCTCACCAACATTCATTACCAGAACTTTCTAATTGTCTCAAACAAAATCCTACAACCGGTATTCAATATTTTTTAAAACTAAAAGTATGAAAGCTTTCAGGTGTATCTTGACATATGGAACAAAAACTATTTCAAAAGTGAAATCAAGCAATGTATTTTCATTTTAGGTATGGATCCCTGATCCCAAAATAATATTTTCTATTTTCTTTTTAAATTCACAGTTCTGAAATTTAAAAAATATACTCTGTTTAATTTTAATGCTATGCCATTTAGGTAATCATAACATCATTTTCATGGTTTTCTGATGTAATCCTATGAAATTACAGCCTAGTCACACAACATTCTTGAGGCAAGCAATAATTTCTTTTTGTCAAAATTTTGTCTATGCTGTAGATCAGTGCTGAGCTAGGCTTGTCCAAGTGCATGAAGTTATATGAGCAATTAAAATAGGCTGGAAAAGAACCACATTAGAAGAACTCATTTAAAGGAAAAAATGCAAGGATGCTCTATTTGTCAGCCAAAGGAGTGCTAATGCAAAATTTTCTACCAGGAGAGTGGGGTATTTCCTGATGCAATTACCAAAAATTCTGGAATAGTTTTATAAATGGTTAAGGGGTGTTTTTTAGAGGAACTCTGAGATGCTTGAGAAAAGGCCTAGATTGCTTTGAAGAGAATGTTGGTAGGTATGTGGAGCCTAAAGTTATTTCCAATAAGACATTAGAAGGAAATAATGAAACTATTATTGGAAACTAGAGGAAAGGCGATCCATGTTTTAAAGTTACACAGAACTTAGCAAGATTGAGTCCTAATATTATTTGGAAAGCAGAATTTTAAAATGATGAGTTTGGAAACTTACCCAATGAGATTTCCAAACTAAATGTGGAAAATGCAGCCTGCTTTCTCCCTGCAAATTATAGCAAAATGCTGGAAGAAAGAGATAAGCTGATAAATTCGTCAGCAGAAAGGAACCAGAAACTGATTCCAGAAATTCCAAGCCTCCAGACAATAGGGCCACATTTGATCAATTAACTTGGAAATTGTAAGCCAGGGTTGAACATCTAATTATCAGGGAAAGACTTGTGGAAATTATTACTGTCTGAAGGCTTGGACCCCTGCTTCCTGCATGCTAAACCAACAAGTTTTCTGAGTGCTGTATAAACAAAACCACTGTCTGAACTAAAAGGGACACAAAGAGAAGAGATGGAGGGGAAAAGGGCTTTAAGAGGAAAACCATGGAAGCTGAAGTCTGGAATTAAGATATTTCCTTGGGCTGAGAGCAATACTTCCCATACATATGGTGAGAGTAAGTTTGCCCTGGCATTTGAAGATGGTATATGTTCGAACCTGCTCTTCAGGGAGAGTTTTGCCACCCCAGGCTACTGAGAGGTTGATGCACATTCCACAAGGGTTGCAGAAAGTGAGGTCAACACCCCGTTGCTCTGAGGGTTTGGACAGTTTCTCATAGATTAGGGAAGGCCAGTTCACCAACTCACTGTTCTGAGATGGCTGGGCATGTATACCAGAGATGAGGGAGAATGTTTCCACTATCTCATTGTACTAAGGGGGTGGAGACTATACCCTGAGATTGGGAAAGTGTGACCATCACCTCAACATTCTTGGAGGGTGAGGCCTGGAGCTCAGTCACCATCCATATGCTTGATGAGCATGGAAGAAGGACAATGACTGTTGTGCATGCCTGTGGGAAAGCGTGACCTCATGAGGCACCAAGGGGAGAAGAAATCATAGTTTTACTTTGAAATCTAATGAAATATGCCCTGCAGGGTTTCAGATATGTTGGGGACCTCTGATGCATGTTTCCCTCCCAAATTCTTCTAGTGGTAATTCAAATGTTTATCCTATGTCTGTCCCTTTGTATACTGGAAGCTGACAAATTGTTCTGTAAGTGTCACAGTTATACAGCCAGAGGGGACTTTGCCCCCAAGACAAACTCTTTCTATAACTGATTGTGATATGATTTTGTACTTAGCACTGTTACTGATTGAAGTTGCAGTTTTCAATATTGTAATTTGTCTTCTGAAATTCAGAGGATACAGTGTAGAAGTTTCATATTATTTATGAATTCCAAAAAAGGATGATTTAAAACTGTACTTCTCCTCTGGGTTGATCACTTTTGTTTGCATTAGATTCAACTGGCATGTTTTTATTAAATTAAACTACCTGTGAAGATTAGGGTTTTGATTCAATCTGAGTCCCCAGCCCCCTTGCTGGGTTCCTATAAGTGGACTCTCACTCAAGAAGACACACAGGGAGAGAGTATGCCTCATATAGTAGATACCAGAGGAGAGAACTTTCTCAGCTTTGATCCTGTGGCCCCAGAGGAGAGATGAGTCATTTGCCTGATAGCTTACAGCTAACATTTTGAAGAAACCAGAGGAGCGGAGAAGTCCTAGAGAGAAACAAGCCCAATGCCAGCCTGTAACTGAGAGGAAGGCTGAACCCTCCCAAAGATTGGCGATCATCTTTGGTGTGAAAGTACCTCTTATGGTACCTTGAGGTGGGCCCTTTAGGGCCTTTTGTCTGTATGCTTTTATCCCCAAAATGTTTTAAAAGGCCAACTGATTTCTAGTACTTTGCATCAGTACCACTTTGGCTAATACAGATGCTTCAATAATAAATCTAGCACTATTTCATTTTTAGAGATGGAAAACTCTTAGAAATGCAGCCATACAAAGAATTGCTCTTTGAAAACATCCTGAGAAATATAAGTGTAGGCTAATCTATATGACGATCATTTTCTTTTTATGAAAACTACATGTACTTTTTGTGCTGGGGGTTATTTATAGATATTAATACAAGAGTTTTCCATATACTAACCATATCATGTCATATATGCTATGGAAGTGGATCTCAAATGTCTCTGTATACAAAATTCAAATGGGAACTTTAAATAATTCTCATGTCTGGGGTGGACATACAAATTTAACTGTTCCTTTGATTGGCATGAGAAATCCTCAGGTGATTTCAACAGGCACCAAGGTTGAGAACCACTTCTCTAAGGAGCTGAGACTCTGGGCAGGGAGTCAGGGCTCACTGTGTACAGTTACTGAATCTGCAGCATGAGCATGTCTGAGAGAGTGGCAGAACAGCAGATTCAAAGTCCCCAGCCCAAACTACCATTTCAGGATTTGCATTTTAACACAATCCCAGAGGATTCATACCCCAGGGGATACACTGAAAAAGCAGCAGCACTGGTTCAGAATTCAATCCAATGTCCCATTTCACCATGCTTAAAACCTGGAAGGAATAGTGCCTCATTCAATTCTCATCCAAACAAAGACACTGTCAAGAAAGTTTATCTCAGGAACTCATTCACCTATACTGTAATAACTCAGTCACCCTGATCTTAGTGCTAAGTCCCCTGGTTTCCCACAGTTTTTCCTTGCTTTTGGTATAGGCTGAAAATAAAGTAATCTTCATTTAAAATAATGAATACAGCCATCCTTGGAATGACAAACATGAGTCTATTCTGTTTCTCTACGTACTCAGTCACACTTTCCGGATGTAACAGTGTCAAAATATTTTAACTCTTCTTGTATACATGTCCAAGTTTATATTACATGCATTCATTTTTATATTTCCCAATTAATAGAATGAGAAATAGATTCACTTCTTTCTGGCACCCTCAGAGCACATCTGTTAATCCCAATACTTCTAAAATAATTATAACAATTTTAATTAAAATAATTCATTTTTGCATCATCATGCAATATTATTTATTGCTAAGTTAAGCAGTGTACAAATTTCTGGTTTGTATAATTTTCTTCTTTGCTTTGTTTTATCATTAGCTTCATTTTCTTTGACTCAAATATTTAACAAAAATTTTCCAAAATAATCTTGACGTGATTGCTGACTCTATAACATACAAATTCATCTCACAATCTACGGTGTCCAAATTTTTCCCCTTGAGGTGTCTGCTGTAAAATAAGGTACATTCAAACTTTGTCCTTCAGATGCCCTGTAGCAGCAAGGAAGAGAAAGGTTACTTTTCATCTCTTTTGCCCTTTACCTTTACTACTGAATTAGGTAAAGATGTCATTTCCTGTTTTCCTCAAATCCATTAAAAACAGCAATATTTTTAGAAATTTTTATAGTTCTAATAGTACAAATAGTATTGCTGCATTCAGCTCACAATAGGTTGGTTGGAAGGGAAGGCAATGCAGAAATAAAGGTAGAGACACAAGAGGGGAGACAAACCTGGGACCAGGCGACTCACAGCTGCTGGAACTGAGAGCCTCAGCCCTAGATTTTCCATCGCATTTATTGGGAAACCACCAAGCAGCTGTTTGCTATCTGAACTGCAACATCATTTACAACAACAGGGAACAATGCAACATCTAACAACTGCTACAGTTAACAGGTGTAACATTTATAACAAACAGGTAAGCCAGTTTCCCACCTTTCCCCCTTTTTGTTTTTGAGAAGACTACACAAATGATGTTTCACTGATCAACAAAGCTTCCTGCATTATATTTTCACTTTTAGGTTTGAACAATATTTTTTCCTTTTTCCCCAGTATATTCAGTCCCAGGATTGTTCAAACTTAAAACAAGAGATTTACATCAAGACACATTTATGCAGTTCATCAAATCCCTTAAGTATACTATGTTTCATTATTAAAGTTCTGATAAGTATTCAAGCATTTTATACATAATCCATAACTACCATAGATTATACAACAAACAATAAGACTTCCAACTAGCAGACATTTAATGGCTAAACTTTCATTTCTCATAGGCTTAAGATTTCCTACCAGCAAGGCTATATAGACCAGTACTTGATCAAAAATGACCTCAGTTTCCCCAATTTGCAGAGTTTGAGGCATAGGCAATGACAAATTCTTACTTTCCCATTTTGGGCTGTGGGGCAGCTGAGAGTTTATCACATAATTTCAATGTCTTCCTTGGTCCTGCTCTTAGCATCTTCACTGGACATGGGGCCACAACTCAGTGCTGAATATAAATAGTCCACTGTGAGCACTCATTTTTCAGGCAGAAAACAATAGCTGGCCTGTTCTAAGAGTCCCAATGCAGGGTCTGTAGCAGTGAAAGCATATTTTGCCCCTTCCAGGAGCAGGAGGGTGCTGATGTCAGTCATTGACATGAGCATTAAGGCCACAAGCTGTTGGTGAATAGCAGGCAGCAGGAACTGCTGCACTAGGCACCACAAGGTCTGGTACTCATGATGTTCACTTTTACAGTGGAGCCACTCTGCTTCCTCTCAGGTCCCAATTCTATGGCTCTGGATCTTCATGAGGCATCTGCCTCAACAGTCCTGAGAGGGATGTTAGAGGAGTGGGCAAGGACATGACAGTTACCTGTCACTGCTGGCAGGTGTCCCAGATGTTCTTCCACAGATCTCTCCCCCATGGAGAGTGATTCACAACAGTCCATTGTTTTCAGTATTTGCCATCCACCTCTGGATAGGGATGGCAGTCTTCAGAGTAACCAGACACTATTGGGTTAAGACTTTCACTTTCAGCAGGGCTTCCTATGCTACACACAATTCCTTTTTTATATTGAATTTATAAGCCCCTTCCCACAATTGTGACTGAACCCAAGGGGTACTCAATTAGAATCTTGCCTTTGCCTCATGCCCCACCCAAAGGCAACATTGGTACTGGCCACATCCAATTCACAGGCTTTTTTTTTGTTTTTTGAATGCAGCCTGCTGGAGGTCCTCCTACTCCCATGAAAGACCTTTCCCAATTAACACATCTCAGTGAGTGATAAAATATTTCTAGTATTCCAACAATATTACAAATTCTTTTAACATGAGATAACATTGTACTTTACCAATTACAGCAGAGTATAGTTTTGTCTTACCCAACCAAACAACATTTAAGAATTTGATAGAGTAACAGGGACCTTAGAGCTTGTCTCAATTGTTTGCCCCTTTCAGGCTTTTAAAATACCATTGTCTCTGATGTTTCCCAGTAGGGTCACTGCCACAGGTTTCTTCTATGCAGCAGGATTCATTGCCATTCGGCCAGGGCAGAAAACCTTAAAGAACTTCAAAAGTCCATTGTCGACCTTTCACATAGTTTTTGCACTTTTTGTATTCATTCAGGTTTGTTTTTCTTTTACAAAACACATTATCTCACTGAATGCTACCACAATACTTTTACAACTTGCTATATGCATACTAGTCCTGTTCTGCATATCTCCATTTTCTGATTTTATAAAACTAACCATTTTATTTTAGGACAAAATACACCTTATTAAATTTCAGTTAGCATTCCCACAAACTTTTTACCTTTTTCAATATTTGCTTAACACTGACATCTTTCATTTTATCCTATGAAGAAAAATAAGTTATTCATCTCAATTTAAGCAAGAACTATTTTTATGAAGAGACTTACAGTAATTCTATTAATCAACTATATACATATTCTATTATAATAGTTGTATATAACTATAGAGATCTCATTAACATTTCAAACTTAGGTAATATTATAAGTGCTTATTTAATTTTTTAGCCATTTCAAAAGAGCTCTTTCAGAAGTATTTATTTATATCATCCAGAGGTATTAAAATATACATTGACATTGAACAAACAAACACACAAACAATTACAACACACCAATAGAAACAAAGCTTATGATTTCACTCATAATTCTTACTTTTCTGGTATAGCTTTTTTTTTTTTTTAAGCTCTCCATCATTTCACATCTTAGATTTTACTGCTTTTAGGATTTCTTCTGGAATCATGTTGCCTGTAACAAGCAAGCTTGTTCTTGGAAACACATTAGTAATCAGCAACCAGTTAGGATAACCTGAGCAGCATAAATGCACTTAAGCTCTTATTTAACAGTTTAGACTGACAGTTAACACATATTTTTTGGATTACTACTCTTTAAGACTACACTAAGACTCGAAGTTCAGGAGTAAGCTATTGATTCAAACCTGAAAATTCCTTTTAACACCTTGATAAAAATTTTGTACTAATTTTATTAATTTGGCTAAATAGGCCCCATCAGAATTACCATGAAAACAAAACAATCTCTCCTTGATAGTCACAGTCATTTACTCCCGTATGCACTCTAACTCCCTGTGATATAAGACTGCTTCTCTCGAGAAGTCCAACCATGCCAGTTGGAAAAGGTCCCTTTATTCCCATTTGTACATGGATGGGGGTGTCTCTTGGAAGCAGAATAACAGGTTCTGCCATAGGAATATCTACAGCTGCACTTTCCATTGTGGTGGGGTATAAATCCAGGACACTGCGGAGAATTGGGGAGTGCTGGGATTTCTCTGCTGAACCAGGAAAGCCCCCTTTTTGAGCAGGGCTGGAAGTGGGCCAGTTGGAAGTTTCCTGACAAGGGGGTGCCATTCTTAGGATAATTAGGACAATATAGGCCAAACCAATGATTTCCTTTACCAAAGCATAGACACAGCTCAGGTAGTTTCAGAGCAGAAGTATTCTCTCCAAGCAGTATTGTTTTCCCTCAGATCTCTTCCGTCAATCCTTTCTCATGTGACCAATTTTTCCAGAATTAAAACATTTTCCAGAGAATCTCTTATTGATTTTCATCCCTGCCACAGCCTGAGCCATCATTGTAGTGCGGTGGCCCTCTGTCCCTACATTCTGGCACAATTTAATATATCCAGCCAAACCCACTTTACCTTTCATAATCCCAATAGCTTTCTGACAGTTCTGATTGGCATTTTTGTAAGCCATTAGCTGCAAAATAGTATCAGCAGCTTCTAAATTATTGACCTGTTTCTTGATAGCCTCTTGTAACCGAGCGATAAAGTCAGGGTAAGGTTCTTTAGGTCCTTGTAATATTTTTTGAAATGACACCAGAGGCTGGCCTTTAGCCTCAATTTTTCCCATGCCCTTAAGCAACAGCAACAAACCTGTGCGATGGCTTGATCATCCATTGTTAACTGTTCTACTCCTGCCCAACTCCCCACCCCCACTAACTGATCCAAGGAAATGGGAATATTATGGGCTCTATTATGAGCAGCCTGAGTCTCCACATGAGCTGCCCACCAGGTTTTGAACTGTAAAAACTCTCTAGACCCTAGGGTGATGCATGCCAACATGGTCCAGTCAGCTGGAATCAACCTAGAGCCTCCAGCAAGACCTTGCACTGCATCATAGGTAAAAGGAGAATTTAGACCATATTGTTGCACTGCTGCTTTTAACTCTTTCAAAATTTTACATGGGAAGGGTTCATGAGTGAACTCGTAAACTCCCTTCAGGTTTTGAGGATCAATTCCGGGAGCTACTTTTTCTTGTATGGTAACCAGAAAGACCATTTGAAGCACCCCAAGTCACCCTCCTTCTAGCCTGTAAAACGCCCTCTTGTAAAGCTGACAACTTTGGCTGAGCATCTCTGGGTATTGGAGTGGGAGGAGGTGTTGGTGGGGAGGAAAATGACTTTCTAAAGTCAGTGAATGAAGGAGCTGAAGGCAAAACAACTTCAGGTTTAGCATCATCAAAAAATTCAGTAGGAGAAACTTCCTTGCATTCTCTACTTTCATTTTTCTCTTCCTCATCTTCTGTTTTTAAGTGTTCTAAAATGTAAGGGTTCTAAAAGTGTGTTTTGTCCGAGGATGGGATGACTAGTTTTCATAAATCAGAATGGAAGTAAGTAGGAGAAAACTTGAATGCATATGGCAAGTTGTGGAAGGTACTATGGTAGCATTAAGTAAAGGTTTGTGTTCTGTGGAGGCAGAATTTGTCTTCAAGTAAGGATGCTCTACATGGTTATGAATAGTTATTCTATAAGAAGTTTGTAGAAACATTGCTTAAGCTGAAATATTCAAATGGCTAATTTCAGAAAATGATTTTTTTCCTATAATCTATTTTTTAAATGTTACATTCAAAAAATATAAGAGGTTTCCATTTATCTCCCACCCCACCCCCCACCCCAATCCTCCCATATCAACAACTTCTTTCATCATTGTGGCACATTCACTGTTTTGGTGAATACATTTTGGAGCACTGCTACACCACATGGACAATAGTTTACACTGTAGTTTACACTCTCCCCCCAGTCCACTCGGTGGGCCATGGCAGGATATATAATGTCTAGCACCTGTCCCTGCAATATCGGTTAGGACAACTCCAAGACCTGAAAATGACCCCATCACATCTCTTCTTCCCTCTCCCTGCCCTCAGCAACTACTGTGGCCACTTTCTCCACATCAATGCTACAATTTCTTCCATTACTTGTCACAATAGATCCACAGTAGAATATCAGTAAGTCTACTCTAATCCATATTTTATTCCTCCATCCTGTGGATCATGTGAGGGTGATATCCACTCCAACTCTGTATTGAGAGGGGGCTTAGATTCCACCTGGATGATGGATGCAATTCTCCTGCTTGCAGTTGTAGGCACTCTTGGCTCCCTCGTGTGGTGGCTGACCTTGTTAGCTGGCCTGGGTTACATCCAATGAACCTGAGGGTAGGAGTTACAAGTCTGCTGAGGCTCAGGGCCCAGCTGGCACATGGACAGTCAAGAGATACAAATCTCCTGAATATACATCAACCCTAGTGCCAACCACAGGTTCAGTAAAAGTGACAGAAGAGGCATGTGTAGAAAGTCCAACTGTACCACACTCAGGAACACAAATTCCAAAGTAGTGCCAACTGACACAGCACTGAATTCCAGAGCCATTTGCCATGACCATAGAACCTGTGGGTCTCCATAGGTCTCAGGGGAACTAGTACCTGGGGATGTATTGACTTTGGTTCTCTCTGGGACCCTGCTGAGGCATGTGAAAGCACAACCCCTCTGATGACCTCCTGATTCTTTTGGAGACTCATAGCCATATAACTCATTTGTCCTTTCCATTTCACCCTTTTAGTCAAGTTCAAAAAGAAGTTTTTAACACCTGATATTACATGTAGGCTGAGCTATTCTGCTGGTCTGAGTTGACCCTTTTATTCAAGGTCTTTTTCTAGTTACATTATCAGCTGGTGCTTGGTAGTAATCCCTCTGTGCCAGGGAGGCTTATCCCTGGGATTCATGTCCCATGCTGGGGGGGGGGGGTGGATTAATGCACTTATGTGCTGAGTTTAGCTTAGAGAGTGGCCACATTTGAGCAATATGGAGGCTCTCAGGAGTTAAACTGTTTGGCACCCTCCAGTTCTAAGCCTAATTCATATTTAAGGCACACAGGCTTATAAGCATAGTCATCAATATCAAGGGCTCATTGTTGGACCAACCTTCTTTGTTGGTCTTTGCCGGTGAACTTGTGGGATTGTTGCTGTTCCATTGGGGAATGTGATAGAGCTCCCCTCGCTAGGAACTCAGCGCTCCCTCAGTTGTCCTTTGTAACTGTAACTACTATGAAAATACCCAACATTTATCCAAACATTTTTATGTACCCTATATACAAGTCCTGGAGAACTCCATCCCAACCATGTGCCCCCATCAATAACACCCCACACCAGTGTTCCTCCCCTGCCATAGTTGTACCTCTCTGTGGTCCAAAACTTCTTAAAAAATGAAGCCTAATACATTGCCAAGTTCAATTAACAGGAAAATGAAATATAGTGATGGGTTTAAATATTAGAAGTAGAATACCTAATTAGGAAAACTAAAATAAAGTAAAATAAATTCGGGTATTAAAAATGAAAAATATTATAAAGCTTTGTTTTTGATGTTTTGTCTTTCATCACTGCAATAGGTGTTGCCTGTATGTACAGTGGCAAGGCACTTTCTTTCATTTGTTCCTCAGTGTCTACATCCTTTTTTTTTCTAATTTTTAATTTTGTCTTTACAAAAGCTTTAGATCTCAGTAATTCACATATACAATATAGGGGACTCCTATATATACAACATCAAACCCTTTTCCCCCTTCCCCAGCAAGGATCTTTTTAAATGTTCATGTTATATTTGCTGCAGCTGATGAACAGATACTGAAACATAGCTTTCAAACATGGTTCCATTTTGGTTTACATTAGGATTTATATTTTAGACTATATAATTTTCTAATTTTTAGTTACCTTAAGTTTTACATTATGGTTTACATTTTAGCCTATACACTTTTACACATTTTTTGGTATAATTTAGCATGGCCTATATCCATTATTGCATGATCTTGTGGAACACATCCATCCCCCGCCCCCCCCAGTTACCCTGATTCCATCTATTCTAAACCTCTCTCCTCCTTCCCTCAGAGCCCACAGTGACCGGCAACCTTCATTACTTGAAGGACCAGGTTCACAGATACTTGCAACAATACTGAGGGCTTGACATTTTATACTGCCCTAACCCACTGGGAGCCATCAATTCTCTCGAGAGACACAATTCCCTCTGTTTGAGAAATTAGTTCTTCCCAGGATGTGGGTACACCTTCACACTCATTGTATTGGTCTCCACCCAATGATAAAATACACTATGACAACATGAACACTCACACACTCCACAGAAGCCTGCCCCTGTGCCAGACACTCCCCCTTAAGAATCTTAAACAGGCAATCCTTCATTATATTTTCTAAAGAGTTTTCCCAACATTGCAGTTTCAACCACATACTTGACAATCTTCCATGTTCAAATGTTCCCCCAAGCATTCCCCCCAGTTCCTTGGGCCATCTAACCCTCCTCCCAACCCTAGTCCCCCTCAAGTCCACAAAACCCAACCCAAAGATATCCCTATGCCCTCATCTTATCCCTTCCCTGTACAAATACTTACCTACAGCTTATCATTGATTTCACCCATGTAGGTAGGCATCAGTTCCCAACCCCTTCCCCCCCCCAACTTCCTTTAAGCCTATCATCCAATCTCTAGCTCTCTGAGACAGCTTGGTTTACTTATTTCATACCAGAGAGGTCAGGCAGTATTTGTTCTTCAATGCCTGGCTTGCTTCATTCAACATAAGGTCCTCAAGATTCATCCATGTTATCCCATGTGCTTCTATTCTTCTTATAGCTGAGTAGTATTCCATCGTATGCCTATACTACATTTTATTTATTCATTCACCTGTTGATGGGCATTTGGACTCATTCCAACTTTTGGCAATAGTGAATAATGCTATGAACACTGATGTGCATATATCAGTTTGTGTCCTTGTTTTCAGTTCTTCTGTGTATATTCCCAGCAGTGGAACTACTGGGTCATATGGCAAATCTAGAGCTAGTTTTTTGAGAATCCACCAGACTGTCCTACAGAATGGCTGGATCCTTCTCCATTCCCACCAGCTGTGGATGAGTGCCCACATTCCTCTCCAGCACTTGTAGTTTTCTGGTTTTTTTTGATAGCCACCAGTCTCATGGGAGTAAGATGGTATCTCATTGTAGTTTTGATTTGCATTTCCCTAATAGCTAGTAATTTGGAGCATTTTTTTCCTGTGCTTTTTAGATATTTCTATTTTTTCTTTGGAGAAGTATTTGTTCAAATCTCTTGCCCATTTTTTAAATGGGTTGTCCTTTTATTTTTGAGATATAGGAGTTCTAGAAAGTCATTATTAAACAGAAACTGAATTCATGATTAACCTCATAACAGGAAAACCTGTCAAGTCATCTCAATCTGCATATTAAAGTTGTGATAGAAAAAAAGATAAGTTTGATTCCATTGTGAATCATAAGTTTTCATAAAATAATGGGGAAAGTAGTTATCCTGCACTGCTAAAATAAAATACCTCTTAATGGAATTATGATCATTACATGCTGTAAGAAATTTGTTTTGAGACAGTTCCCAAAATTATTTTAGTGACTTATGTATGTAGGGTGTATAGAATGAGTTACACCATATTGTTAAGGAAAAAAACAGTAATTTTGTCCTAAGACAAAAGAACTGGTTATCAAGAAAAGTTAAAATATAAAACAAAACCTGAATAAATACAGAAAGTGCAGAAGATTCATGAAAAAGAAATTTTTGTAGTTAAAGCTGAGCAAAATTTATTATGTCTATCTATGAAGTTTTCAAAGCTGTAATATGAAAGAATATACTAGTGGTCTGTTTTAGCTAAAAGTCTGCAAAAAGTTTTTCTCCTGACTAATCAGTATATAAAAGAAAAATCTCTTTTTATCAAAACAGCTACATATAGTTTAATCCTATCATTTCCTTGGCTGTTAAAAATAATAATAAATCTTATCACTTTTAAAAAAACATAATGTGCAAACTGTCTTCCCAGAGTCAAGCCCTGAAAAATATCTTTCACCTTGGCAAAAAGTAAAATAATAGAATACTTGAGTTCAATTGATGTAAGTTGAATGGAAAGTGTTTAAAAGTGTTATGAAGAAGTGGACTTGGCCAATGGATATGGTGCCCTTCTACCACATGGGAGGTCCACAGTTCAAACCCAGGGTCTCCTTGACCCGTGTGGAGCTGGCCCATGCACAGTACTGATGCATGCAAGGAGTGCCATGCCACAAAGGGGTGTTCCCCACGTAGGGGAGCCCCATGTGCAAGGACCGCTCCCAGTAAGGAGAGCCGTCCAGTGTGAAAGAAAGTTCAGCCTGCCCAGGACTGGCACTGCACACACAGAGAGCTGACACAGTAAGATGATGCAACAAGAATAGACACAGATTCCTGGTGCTGCTGACAATTCAACAATAGAAGCAGATACAGAAGAACACACAAGCGAATGGACACAGAGAACAGACAACTGGGGCAGGGGGGGAGGGAGAGAAATAAATAAATAAATCTAAAAATAAAAATAAAAGTGTCATCAAATTAAAAGGAATTCTTTAAACCTCTGTTAATCACCATAGTATCAGTAAAATGCTCACTTCAAAAGAGTGCATAAAATTCCTGAAAATCTAAAAGATGTTTCAGCATAATATTAAAGTATAATGTTGTTAATCATGGCTTTAATTATTATTATATTTTTGAAGATTTATGTTTTATTTCTCTCCCCTTCCCCCTTACCCCCCACTCTCTGTCCTTCACTGTGTATTCCCTGTCTGCTTCTATTCTTGTCAGTAGCAAAGGGAATCTGTGTCCATTTTTGTTGTGTCATCTTGCTGTATCAGCTCTCCATGTGTGCGGTGCCACTCCTAGGCAGGCTGAACTTTCTTTGACACTGGGTGGTTCTCCTTATGGGGCCCACTCATGCATGGGGCTCCCCTACATGGGGGACACCCCTGCATAGCACAGCACTCCTTGTGTGCATCAGCACTGTGCATAAGCCAGCTCCACATGGATCAAGGAGACCCTGGGTTTGAACCATGGACCTCACATGTGGTAGGTGGACGCTCTATCCATTGAGCCAAGTCCGCTTCCCTAATTATTTTTTAAATTGGTTGTGTCACAGAAACAGCCTCTCCATCTAGAAATCAAGAGACATGCTTTAGCTTGTGTTCAACTGGTTTGCCCCACCTCCACTAAAGAAGCAGCTCTATGGCCACAGAAAAAGAGTGACTTCGAGGGGCTGTCAGGGTTGGTGCATAAGAGTAGATTATCATGAATTAAAGTAACACCACTGCTGTCTGTAGCATTCCTAAATATTCCAAGTGTGTTACAAAAATTAATATCCAGTTATGTCACTATCACTTTGTTTAAGACTTGTTAAAGCTTGCTTTAGTATCTCCTTAGGCAAATCAATCCAGTCTACATTCATCTTCATGTGAGAAGGCCAGCTGTGATTTTACAGTGCTTCCCCAAGGCTATGTGCATAGCAAAATCATTTGTCCTGGTGGCAAAATTCTGGCTGTGTGAAAAGAAAAAAAAAAAAAAACCCAAAACCAGTGGTTGTAACCTTCTTGATGATATGCCAATCACTAATCTTGCTTTTTTTTTTCAGAATTAAAAGAAACATCAAAGACATTTTATCTTAAATGGTGTTTAGTTAAGTAAAACAAAAAACTGTATCCTCTGTTGTAACTGATAAAGTACATTTTCTTATATTGTTAAGGCTTATAATATTTTTGGGATCCTGAACACCCTTCAACCCTCACTTAGCTCAGATATTAAAAGTTATCTCATGTGTTAATCAGAAAAGGTTGTGCTGGGAAATGAGAACCCCATCCCCCACAGCTCCCAGCAGGTGCTTTTAAAACAATAACACAGGCTCAAGTGGTAAGGGGGTAGGTCTTAACTTGTTCTGTATATTGGATGTAGCCAGTACCAATCTTGGCTTTGGGTGGGGTGAGTGGTAGAGGCAACTTTCTAAACAAATAACACTTGCGTTTTAGTCACAATTCCTAGAAGAAACCAAAGCGTGAGACAGGAACAATGCACTGCTGTGGGCTGCCCTCTGTGGGGAAGAGAAGTCTGTGGAAGAACATCTGGAACAACTGCCAGCAGTGACAGGTAACAATCATGTCCCTGCCCCCTCCTTTAACATCTCTCTTGAGACTGCTGAGGCAGATGCCCTCAAGTAGATCCAGAGCCATCCCACTGAGACCCAAAGGCAACAGAGTGGCTCCACTGAAAAGGCAAACACCGTGGATACAAGACCTGGTGGTGCCTAGGCCAGCAGTTCCAACTGTCTGTCACTCACCAGGAGCTCACCAACATCACCCTCAAGTGTCGATCATGCTCACCCAATGACTGTGAGCATTACCTCACTGGATGAGACACACTGGCCAAGCAGAGATTCCAGGAGCACGATGGCAAGTGGATTACATCGGCCCCTCCCTCTCTCATAAGGGGCAAGGTATGCTGTCAGTGCTGCAGACACTGCCATGGGACTCTTGTAACTTTGTACCTGGATCCTTACAGCAAAGGACAAAGTCTAAATTACAAGTTAAAGTGCCAGCTGCCCCAAGCCCAAAAAGGCAAGTAATAATACATTGCTGTTGCATGTGCTTCAAACTCTCTAAAGTGGGAAAATGTGGTCATTTTGATCACCATCCTGGTCTATGCAGCTCTGCTGGCTGGGAATCTTAAATCCATGAACAATAAAAAATCACTCAAAAACGCTTTGAAACCACAGGTAGTAATCTAAAGTCTCCTATGACAATACTAGGCCCCATCCCTAGCCACCAAAACAGCTAAGAATTGCAGAAGCTGCAAGTTTATTATTAACCTGCCATATCATGGAAGTGGGAAGTTTCCTCAGAAGGAGCCATGTCTCATGAAATAGAACAGATCCCCTTCCTGAGCCAACGTGTCCTGATACAGTTCATTTCCTCACAAGAGTAGACAAAGAAGCCACGTGACCCCACCAACCCTTCCCACACTCCTAGAATTCACTGCCCCTTGCCCACCACCCCTAGCCAACCTATACGCCCTCAGGCCTTACCTAAGCCCACACCCACTCCCACTGTCTAAGCACGTTCCTGCCTGTAGATGTACTGGATAAATTCATGATTGACTCTGCCAGGGGCAGGCTGAAGTTTATTCTTCAGACCCCTTCCATTAGGAGAGTTTCCCAATAAATCCTTGCCTGCAATCGCTGGTCTCTGCATCCCAACTGTTTCATCCCAACATCTACATATTTTCCTGGAAACCTGGGATCCAGGAAGAGAAGCCCCCCACCACCACACCTTGCAACCTGGGAAGCACTGGGCAGTGGCAGCTCACCCTGGGTTACTCCTTATTCTGGTCATGCAACTCTGAGTGCTCTCCTCCTTTTCACCCTCTCCTGGAACTCCTCACAGTGAACCTCAGAGACAGAGCAAGCCCCAGAGACACTTGGGATTGTGTTGACACCAGCAGAGTGGTGAGAGAACTGCCCTTGCTGCTGCTGTAGCTTCATCCAACACTGGACTCCCATCACCAGCTGGGTGAGTTAAGGGAATTCTCCTCTGGAGGATCTTGTCTTACGTCTGTTGTTTTAGACAACTCCACAGATCCTGGCTAGGTTAGTGATCATCTTCATTTCTAGGGACCACAGCAGATGCCTGACCTGCATTTCCAGAAGCCCCTCAGGAGTCAGAGATGTCTGGTCCGGGGTGTGGACTTCCTCTGCTAAGGGTCTCTGACTACCTTGGGGATGCCTGAGGTGCTCAGTCAACCCTGGAGTGTCCCTGACCTCATCCCAGCTTCCAAAAATGGGAAAACTCCTTCAGCCCCTATTACTCCACTACAATCTGGCCTCAGTACAAATTAGAACATGAAAGTCAACAGCTGGAACATGGTACCATTGACACACAGATCTTCAGAGATCTGGAAAACTTCATCCAGTGCAATGCCCAGTGGTTAGAGGTCCTTACATTCAGGTCTCCCTATTTCTCTGAAAGTGTCTTTCTCTGTCAGTCGTGTTCCTCTTACCAAATCCTATTGCTCCATCAGAAACTTCCATCTCCCTCTCACCCACCTCCCAAATCTCCTGAAAATCTCAATGTTGATCCAGCAAACCAAGTTCCTCCTGTACCCCTCCTTGTGCACCTCCAACTTTGCCTCCATCCTCATCCTTGCCACCACCTTCTGCCCCTGAGCCCTCTGCTGTGCCCTCTTCTGCTGCTCCATTCTCCCCTCCTCAAAGTAGTTCATGAGGACTACATCCTCCTCGCTCCCCACTGTCCACCTCCACCTCTGTAAGCACAAAGGTTAACCCCTCTCCACCTCTTAATTCTACACAAATACCAACACTCCTCTCAGAAAAACAAAGTTAAAATACACATTCCCTTCTCACTCTACATATTTTATGTCATAACAATTTCTTCTACCAGCTCCATGGAAAAAAGCTGCATTTGGGCTGCAGCCACTGCCTTTGCCGATTCCCTGCACACACAGGGCCCTCCCTGATGTGCTCCTGGTGCTGTCGCAGTTCCCATAGCCTCCCTCTGTGGGAATATCAGGCAGCCTCCAGAGATTTAGATAGTGAGGCTCACTTCATAACCTGCATACTAGAAGGCATGAAAAAGGCAGCCCTCAAAGCAGTAAATTGTGACAAAATCAAAGAAATTTCCCCCAAGTCAGATGAAACTCCTGCTGCCTTTATGAAAAGATTAATCACTCCTCAGATATACTAATTTTGACCCAGATTCTGAATCAGACGACAACACTCCCATAGCCACTGCATCACTAAGACATATCCAGATATCAGAAAAAAAACAAAAACAAAAACAAAAAAAATGGCAGAAATTACAGGAGGCCCCTCAAACCCCTCAGAAAGACCTAATTAAAGCAGCCTTCAAGGTCTTTAACAATAGAGAGGAGGAAGCCAAATTAGAAAAACACAAGCGAGATCAAGCTGAAGCCTCCCTCCTTGCTGCTGCCCTCAGAGTCAATTTCCAAAAACCCCATCCCTCTTCTTCTCTGAGGCCACCACCTGGACCCTGCATTGGGTGTGTGAAGGAAGGACACTGGGCACGTGCACGCCCCAATCTAGGACCCTGCCAGGGCTTGTCTGGTGTGCTGACTTATTAGAGACCATGGAAAGTCAGATTGTACTGAAAACCCAGTTTCTGGGAAAGCCTGTCCAACACACCTTACCGGCCTAGATCATCTTGCCTTCCTGACCTACTCAGAATAACAACAGAAGACTGACAGGTCTGGATTTGGAGAGGCCCCAACATCAGTAGGTGGGAACTGAGGGTTATGATCAAGGTTGGAGGTAAGCTGAGCTCCTTTTTAACTGACACAGGGGCCACGTACTTGATCCTTTCAGAACGTTCAGGATATTTGACATCTTCCTCAAACTCTACTGTGGTTACACATCCCCTTGATTACACAGCCCTTCCCTTGCACTGCAGAAAATCTCACATTCTCACACCAATTCCTAGGTATACCGTCATGCCCCTCCCCACTCTTAGGAGGAGACATTCTATCCAAACTGCACTCCTCTAGCTCCTTTTCACTACCTTCCCCCAGCTGGCTTCCTTCTCCTTTTTTCTCCAGCCCCAGCCTTAACTCCTACTTCCCCTCCTACTGACATCCCTTTTATCTTACAACAGAAAGTAAATCCCCCAGTCTGGAACACTGACTCTCCCTCCATAGCCTCACACCTCTCCCCTGTAAAAATCACCCTAAAAGACAGCCCTTCTTTCATCAACATTCCCCAATATCCTCTCTCCTTCAGTGCCAAATGTGTACTTAAACCCACCATTGACAAACTGTGCCACGGTGCTGTTATGCCCCACCAACTCTCGTACAATACACCTATCCTAGCTGTTGAAAAACCTAATGGCAGTTATTGTCTAGTCCAAGACATGAGAGCTGTCAACCAAGCATCCCAGCCTATAGTCACCTGAGTCCCCAACCCCTATAGCCTCCTTTCACATATCCTTCCCCAACCCGCACATTACACAGTAATGGACCTCAAAGATGCCTTTTTCACAATCTCCCCAGATGGAAACTCTCAAAACATTTTTGCTTTTACATGGCTCTCCTATTTTTCTTCATCTTTAATGCTATACTAATACCTCTAATAACCCCACTAATAATTTTTCTCCTTCTCATGTGTGGTTTTTATCTCCTACAGCTTCTCATCTGATTCATCCACCAAGTTGTTCAAACCACCCAAGAATATGTAAATGAAACCTTCCTATTACAAGAACAGTCAATAACCACTTCACAATGCAAAACCCACCAGCTGCACAAGAAGAGAACCCCTAAAGCCCCCTAACAGCAGAAAGGAGCCAGAATGAGTCGATACCCCCTTTCCTCCAATCATGACCGCCTCTGCCAGAGCTGGGCTGTGGTTTATTCCTTAAACCCCCTCTGTTGTGAAAGTTTCCCAATACATCTTTACCTACAATCGTCCTTTCTTTCTGCCCAGTATTCCCATTACTTAGGTCCTTCATCATATACATGTAATCTAAGAGGAATGTTAGAGCTACAAGGTTTGCACTGATTAACAGATCATAAGGCAGTAACTCCACCCCTATTCATTGAGCAAAGCTGCTTACTGCAGAGGACAGCACAATGGAAATGGAGCCAGTAAGGACCCATCCCTTCCAGGGCCCTGCATTCCAAGAATACCCTGCCTCCTAGCCCACTACCACCAAGCCCTGCACGAGAATAATTCACTTTTACAGCCCCTTATTAACCAGAGGCTATACTCAGAGTCTAACACTCTCTCCTCCAACTAATGCTTTCCTGCCTACTGATGTACTGTATAAATTTACATCTGCACCTTCCATGAGTGAGCTTAAGCCTCATCTTCAGACCACTTATCTGGGAGAGCATCCCAGTAAACTCCTGCCTGCCTGCAATCCTCAGTCTCCATGTCCCAGTGAGCGCCATTTTTTCTGTAACATAGACAACAGTATAGTGTTATTGGTCACAATTTCACAGAAGCAACTAAATCTTCTCAATGGTATTACTGTTGTAATGAACTTTCACCAGAACTTTCAGTTTCATAAATCAGTAATAAGTTAACTGGGCAGTTTTTGGTGTTTTTTCAATGGACAATTTCAATTCTGAAGCTTCACAGAAAACACATGCCATCAGCTACAGGTCACAGTGCATCACATTAAACAAAAACCCATGGAAAGGAATATGCCAGGTACTGTGGGGCACAGGTTTCTAAGGACATTGCTTAAATAACTTTGGAGAAAACACAACTGGGCTGAGTCAAGATTCCAGAATTGTAGTGAAGAAGCCAATGGGTTCATGAAATTGAGAGGACCAAGGTCTAATTTTACTTAAAAGAATGAGTCACACACCAAAGATAACAAAGAATACAGAAATTTGGAAGAGACAAGTACCGTGTCATGCACAAGGGAGCCCCAATAACATTAAGTGCCAGTTTCTCATTAGAAATGTTGGAGGCAAGAAGGCAGTGGGAAGAAATATTTATACAGTACTAAAAGAAAATGATTAGAACCAAAAATTTTTATATCCAGAGAAGTTCTCTTTCAAAACTGAGGGGGAGATTAAGGCATTCTTAGATAAACAAAAGCTGAGGGTTCCTAACCCTATTACCAGATTTTATTTAGGTTCTTGGCTATGCTGTAGAAATGCATTTCAAGAGCAGGCTGGGTGAGTTAGGCCAGTAATTTATTCAGGCAGGGGGGGAAGAGAAATGGGAGAAAATAACAGCAGGGTCCCAGGTAGAGTGGAAGGGGCTGAAAAGTGATAAAGAGGGCTGATTTATGGGCTACAATTTCCCATTATAGGTTATAAATGCCCAGGTTTTACTTGCACTGTGATTCAAGCAGGGAGGCAAGCAGCTGCATTCCAGGTCCAGAGGCAAGAGAGCACACTAGAGCATGCTTAGGCCCCATGCCTGCCTGCCTTTTGACCTGTTAATTATCCCACTTCTTTGTTAATGGCAAGGAAGGAGTTCCAGCTGTTGACTGTTCTGATTGCTTATTTCCTCCATCCATGCCCCAAGAGGGCCAAATGATAAAGTCCTTGGGGAATATCGGGGGCTTCTCCTGGCTTCTGGAGGAAGCCTTCTTCTCAGTGGTAGAATCTTGGGAAGAGTCTTCCAGCAGCATCTTGGGGTTGCTGATGTACACATGGACTTCCTGTCAGGTTCCAGATCCATCTATTGATTTTCTATCTTACTAGCCTGGTACAACCCCTTGATCTAACCCACAAGAAAAACTAAAGGGTGTTCATCAGATGGGGAAAAAAGATCAAAGCAGCATTAAAAAATGAAGATCTCCAGTAAAAGTAATTACCTGGGAAATTATAAATACCAGTACTATTTTATTGTACTTTTTGGTACGCAACTCGACATACAGAATATACCATTCAAATGCCTTAATAATGATTAATGTATGGTTTGGAACTCAAAACAAATCCAGATGTAATCTGTGGCAACAACTTCATAAAGACGGGAGGATGGAGGAGTACCTGAACATAGTTGGTGGATGATCTTCAAGTTAGGTAGGTATCAAATCTAAAGATACTGTTACATATTTACATGTTAAATTAACCCCCATGGCAATCACAAAGAAAATATCAAAAAAACTATGCAAAAAAGGAAATGAGAAGCGATTCAAATCTGTTTACAACCAAAGAGCAACTAAATACAAAAGGAGGCAGTAAAGAATGAAATGACAACATTTGAAGAAGCCTATATCCATTACTGAAGATCATGCTGAACAATTCTAATGCCCTAAAAATGCCCTACATCCCACCTATTCTGTTCTTTCCTACCCTTCCCTTCAGCACCTGTGGTAACCACTAAGTTTTCAATTTTTGAAGAATAACATTCATAGTTCTTGCAATAATATTAAGGCTTGACATACTGTCTGTTTTATTAGGCACTGCCTATGTTTTCAAGGAATTCTTGTCCCTCTAACTGAGAACACAGCAGGATGCCCCAGGATGGGAGTTTCCATTTAATTATTGTGTGGGTCTCCACACACTGCTTTTACACACTATGACAAAATGAACACTTATCTATTCCATAGAAGCCTGCCCCAGCTGTCTTGTCCCATGCACCCCCATACCCAACACCCTACACCAATAACCCTTCCCTGCCATATCTGCCAAAAGAACATTGCCAACAATGCAGTTTTAACCACAAACCTGCAAATACCCAGAATCCACTTGCTCCTTCCCCTGACCGTCCCCTATTTCCACATAGTCCAACCAAACCCCCCAACTCCACGACTCCTCAGACCAGCATCACTGAACCCAATCAAATCACTGCACCACTGTCACCATCATCCACTGCACAGCTACACCCTTCCAACTTATCACAGATTTTGCCTGTGTGGGCATCGGTTCACAACCCTCTACTCCCTTTCATCAAAACCTATAAAAGTGTACAATCCAAAGTGCAAACCATAATGTAAACAATTGACAATAATTAATAGCAATGCTTCAATGTTTGTACATCAATTGCCACAAAAGTACCATCTGCATATAAAAGGTTATTAATAGGGGAGAGGAGAAAAGGGGAAGTGTGATGGGTATATGGGAATCACCTGCATTCTCTATGTGACTTTTCAGTATCCTAAAGCTTCTTTGAAGAAAAAATGAAAAAAATTAAACACTGGGGGAATATATAGAATTAAGTGTCACTTTACACACAAGAGAACATATCTTACACCGACAAAAGAAAAATATCAAAATTTTTTTTCTTATTTAAATTTTTTTTTGTATTTTATTGGTTATTTTTAAATTTCTAATTATTATTTCATTTTCTTATTAATTTTATGTGGTTCTTTTCTTGCCTTTGTTTTTGGAGAGGTAGGTTTTGATTCACAGAACGGTCTCAACAGTGGTGGGGAGGATCACTGGTGTGGGGTGTCAGTGATGGGTATGCATGGGAAGGGGTTCAACTGTGGCATGCCTCTGAGGCATATATGTTCAAGTGTTCATGTGGCATTGTCTTGGTGGGTGGAGATACACACAATAACTAAGAGAATATGGAATTCCCATCCTGTAGAGTTCTGCTACATTCTCTAATATAACAGCAAGAATCCTCCAAGTACAAGGGTCAGCGTCTAGTGAATGAAGACAGACCATCATGCCAGGTCCTTGATATTGATGACTCTACTTATGCACCTTTTCTTTTGAAATTGAAACTTAGCCTAATATTAGAGATTGCCTCAGAATTACCTCCTGAAAGCCTCCCTGTTATTCACATGTCATCTCTCTCTAACCCAAAAATGCAATACTTGCCCCTAGTGTGGGACTTGACACCCAAGGATGTGCTCCCTCACACTGAGGGATTATTACTAAGCACCAATTAGCAACGTAGATGGGAAAAGAGCGTGACCAAAAAGGGGAAACAGTACATGCAAATGAATTTTAATGGCTAAGAGATTTCAAAGTGAGTTCGGAGGTCATTCCAGAGTCACAGCAGGATCTCACTGACTGGCACAGTAAACAATTGCTTCAAATAGTGGGGCTCCAGAGGCTCTAGAGACATCCATAAACTATAAGACAGCTCAGGAATTCAGAACCCTGTCAGTGAGTATTACTTTGGAATTTAGGCTCCCAGTGTAATGGAGTTGGACTCATTTGTAGTTTCCCTACGCATGGCTCTTTTGCCCCTTCCTTTAGTTAGTATTAGAGTTAGTGTTACACTTCATAGGTGTATGTCAAGAGACTTGAATCTTTGGTTCACCCATGTGCCAGGTAAGCCCTGAATCTCAGAATTGCAATGTCTACTCTCCAGTTCATTGTTCTCACCCAAGACAACTAACAAGGAGATATGATGGACAATGCCCATCCCAAGGAACAGAGAGTGTCTACAGCTGCAAGCAAGTTAGTTTCACCCATCTGCCCCATAGGATCTAAATTATAAGCAGAATGGGCATCAGCATCTCAAAATCCTCAAGCCTGGGGAATCAACAATGGACTAAAGTAGAATAACTATCATCATAGTATAGACTTATTATTCTTCTAGCAATGGAAGAACTCTTATCAGTAATGTAAAGGCAGTGGCCACCAGAGGTTCTCAAGGATAGGAGAGGGAAGATTAGGTGTAACATGGGGACATTGTTGGGATATTGGATTTGTCTTGCCTAACACTGCAAGATGGATATAGAGCATTGTGTATTTTGTCAAAACTTACAAAATTGTGTGGAACAAAGTGTAAACTGTAGTCCATGGTTAGTAGCAATGCTCCAATATATGTTCATCAATTGAAACAAATGTACCCCACTAATGAAGTATGGTGTTAATGTGGGGAAGTGGGAGGGGATGGGAGGAGGGCATATGGAAATCGCTTATATCTTTCATATTACATTTATGTATCTAAAGAATCTTTAAAAATAAAAAAAAAATTATTAAAAGAAAAATAAATTGAAGTACAAAAAAAGTATGACCGAAAAACCAAATGGCAAAATGGCAGAAATCGTGCATTGCCAGCAGTTTTATTTAAAATAAATGGCTTATAAACTCAGCACGTAAATGCATTAACTTCCCACCAGCATGGGACATGAATCCCAGGGATGAGTCTCCCTGGCACAGAGGGATTACTACCAAGCACCAACTGATGATGTAACTAGAAAAAGACCTTGAATAAAAGCGTCAACTCAGACCAGCAGAATATCTCAGCCTACATGTAATATCAGGTGTTAAAATCTGCTCTTTGAACTTGAATAAAAGGGTGAAATGGAAAGAACAAATGAGTTTATATGGCTATGAGTCTCCAAAAAATAGTCAGGAGGTCATCAGAAGGGTTGCACTAAGGCATGCCTCAGCAAGGTCACAGAGACAGCCCAAGTAGATACAACCCCAGGTACTGGTTCTCTTGAGGGCTACAGAGACCTACAGGTTCTATGGTCATGGTAGATGGTTCCAGAATTCAGTGTCATGTCAGTTGGCCCTACTTTGGAGTTTGTGTTCCTGAGTGTGATGGAGCTGGACTTAGATGTGACGTTTCTACACATGTCTCTTCTGCCACTGTAACTGAACCTGTGGCTGGTGCTAGGATTGGTGTATACTCAGGAGACCTGAATCTCTGGACTGTCCATATGACAGCCAGGCCCTGAGCCTCAGCAGACTTGGAACTCCTACACTCTGGTTTATTGGAGTTAACCAGACCAGCTAACAGGGAGGTGAAGAAGGTCAACCACCACACCAGGGAGCCAAGAGTGCCTACAAGTGCAAGCAGGAGAACTGCATCCATCATCCATGTGGAATCTAAGCTCCCCTCTCAATATAGAGGTGGAGTGGACATAACCATCCCAGGGGCCACAGGATGGAGGAATAGAGTATGGATTAGAGTGGACTTACTGATATTCTACTATGGAATTATTGGGTTTAGTAATGGAAGAAATTGTAGCGCTGATGTGGAGAAAGTGGCCACAGTAGCTGCTGAGGGCAGGGAGAGGGCAGAAGAGATATGATGTGGGGGCATTTTCAGGTCTTCGAGTTGTCCTCCGTGATAGTGTAGGGACAGATGCTGGACACGGTATGTCCTGCCACGGCCCACTGGGTGGGCTGGGGGAGAGTGTAAACTACAGTGTAAACCATTACCATGTGGTGCAGCAGTGCTTCAAAACGTATTCATCAAATGCAATGAATGTCCCATGATGATGAAAGAGAATGTTGATGAGGGAGGAGTAAGATGAGGGGGGTGGGGGTATATGGGGATCTCTTATACTTTCTGAATGTAACATATTTTAAAAAAGAGAGAAAAAATAAAAAATTAAAAAAATAAAATAAATGGCTTAAATATCCCAGTGAAAGGGCAGAAATCAGAACAATATATAAAAAAGCATGACAACTATATTCTGCTTACGAGACACATCTTAAATTCAAAGACATGAGGGGTTAAATGTGAAAAAAATGGAAAGTATGCCATGAATATATTAAGCAAAACAGAGTAAGAACGGTTAAATTATCATCAAACAAAACAAAGTCAAATACTTTCAGAAGGAACAATGGAAGACCCTATATATTGAAAAAAGAGTCAATTATAAAAATATGTGTACATAATCTTGAGGCACAAAATATAAGAAGCAAACATTCACAGATGTGATGTGAGAAATAGGTGGGGCTGTATTAATAGAAGTAGATTTCAATATACCACTTTCAATATTGGCTAGCATTTTCAAACTGAAGGTGCAAAAGGAAATGGAGGACTGGAATGAACCTGTGTACCAACTAGCCCTAGCAGTCCTATATAGATGTTTATAACTGAAAGAGAGAGTATGTATGTGCAAGAAATATGTAACACATCTGTTTGAAAGCAATAGAGTACAAATTCTTCTCAAGTGCACAAGGATTATATCCCAGATTAGGCTATATGTTATACCACAAAACAAGTCTCAATAAATTTTGAAAGATCAAAATCATATAAAATATTATATCTAACCACAATGAAATGCCATTAAACTTCAGTAACTAGAGAACTGGAAAATTCACAAATATGGGGGAGTTAAGCAATACACTCTTCAAGACCCAATGGGTCAAAGAAGTCATGAGGAAATCTGGAAATATCTAGAGATGAATGAAAATAAAAACACAAAATGTCCAAACTTATGACAAATATTAGATAAGCTGACAAAAAAGGAGAGGATGCAAATAATAAAAATCATTTGCATTGAAAAGAGGGAATATTACTGCTGAACTTACAGAAATAAAAAGGATTATAAGAGCATATTAAAATCACCGTAGGGGAAGTGGACTTGGCCCAATGGTTAGGGCATCTGCCTACCACATTATTCAGCTGTAAGAAATAAATTCTTGATCCATGGGACATGATGATCATTGAGGACATTATGTTGAATGAAACAAAGATGCGAAAGGACAAATATTATAAAATCTCACCAACAGGAATTAAATATGATGAGCAAACTCATGAAGTTAATGGCTAGAATATAGGTCACCAGAAGATAGACTGAGGTTTAAATGTGCAGGATTTATAATATGGCTGATTGTTAATGTTTGAAAATGGAGAGGTGACGATAGCACATTATCGTGATTATAATTCACAGTCCTAACACGTGGGTCGGTGTGGGTGGTTGAAAGGGAAAGTTTAGGTTTGTGTATACCACTAGAAGGAAAGCTAGAAGATGAAGTATGAGACTGTATAAGCAAAGTGAATCCTGTGTGTAGATAATGTGTGTGATCAATAGTATAAATATAAGAGTATTCTTCCCTGAATCAAAACAAATGTATGTTATATCAAAAGATGTTAAAAAATAGGGTGGTAATTGGGTGGAAATACACCAAAACAAACTTGAACTGTAGAGAATAGTAATACATTAATATTTTCCCATCAATGGCTAAAAATAAATTAAGCTAAGTGAAAGAAATCAGACACAAAGTACTATATATCGTCAGACTCCACTCATCTAAAATGTGAATATAGGGAAGTGGACTTGGCCCAATGCATAGGGCGTCTGTCTACCACATGGGAGGTCCGCAGTTCAAATCCCGGGCCTCCTTGACCTGTGTGGAGCTGGCCCATGCAGAGTGCTCATGTGCACAAGTCGTGCCCTGCCACACAGGGGTGTCGTGCACATAGGGGAGGCCCATGTGCAAGGAGCACACCCCATAAGGAGAGCTGCCCAGTGCAAAAGAAAGTTCAGCCTGCCCAGGAATGGCACTGCAAACACGGAGAGCTGATGGAGCAAGATGATGCAACAAAAAGAGACACAGATTCTCACACCCCTGACAACAACAGAAGCAGCCAAAAGAACACACAGCAAATGGACACAGAGAACAGACAACTGGGGTGGGGTGGGGGAAGGGGAGATAAATAAATAAAAAATAAATCTTTTTAAAAAAGTGAATATAAATAGGTTTATAGAGATGGAATTAGATTAATAGTTATATATGGTGGGGAAGGCAGAGGAATTGAGTGGTGACTGCTAAGGGGTAGGGTTTTTTTTTTTTCTTTTGAGTTATGAAAATGCTCTAAAATTGACTACAGAGATAAATGCACAATGCTGGGGTTGTACAAAAAGTCATTTATGTACACTTTAGTTGGACTGGATAGTATGTGAATTTATCTTAATAAACTTGCTTAGAGAAAAAAAAAATTCCCAATGCAGTAAAGTCTAAGGAAGTGAGGCTTCACTCATGATTTAAGTGGAATTTCTCAAGAAAATATACATATAGCCAACAGCACATGAAAAGATACACAACATCACTGGTTATCCGAGAAATGCCCATCAAAACCACAATGAGATACCAATTAACATTCACGATTTTGTTAGCTAAAAAAAAAAGTAAATGTTGGTGAAGATACACAGAAATAGGAATCCTAATATTACTAGAGGCATTGTAAAAGGAGACCCAGCAATCCCACTTCTTGGTGTATGCGCAAAAGAACCGAATGCAGCGACTCAGATAGTTATTGGTACACCAATATTTATAGCAGCATTGTTCCAAGTAGACAAATGGTAGAAGCAACACAAGTGTCCATTAGCAGGTGAATCAATAAACAAAAAGTGGTATGCACACATTGGAATAATATTCAGTCATAAAAGTGGAGGATGTCACGATGCATACTACAACATGCACGAACCTTGAAGACATAATGTTTTGGAAAATAACCCAGACACAAAATGACAAATATTGTCTAATCTTTGTTTATATGAAATAATGAGAAGAAGGACATTTCATAGAGGCAGGTCAATTTTATGTTATCAAAGGCTGGAGGGGAGAAGAGAGAGGTGGTACTATTTAATGGGGACAGAGTTTCTGTTTGAGGTAATGAACAATTTGGGGAACTGGATACTGGTGGTAAGTACAACATCATGAGCATAATTCAGCTCACTGAATTGTCCCCTTGAAAGTGCTGAAATGGGAAATTATGAGTAATATATATGGAACCACAAGAACATGTTTGAAAAAAGAAATATTAGCAGCTTACAATCATGAGAATGGATATTAAAAATATCAGCAAAGATGGAGAAAATCAGAGAGCCCTGTATATTGCTGATAGGAATAAAAAATGATGCAACACACACTGTGGAAAACAGTTTGGAGAAAACAGAATTGTCACATGACCTGCCATATACCTAAAAGAATGGAAGAGGAGGAACTCGAACAGATAGTTTTACACCACTGCTCACAGCAGCATTTTTATAATAGCCAAAAGATGGATGGAACCCGAGTATCCATTCACAGGTAAGTGGATAAAAAATGTGATATATACATACAATGGAATATTATTCAGTTGTAAAAAGAATGTAGTCCTGATACATGCTACAACATGAATGAACTAGAAGACATCACACTGAGTGAAAATGTCAGACACACAGACATATTGCATAAGCTCACTCATTTGAAACAAATAGAATAGGCAAATTCAGAGACAAAGTAGATTACAGCTTACCTGGTGCAGTACAGAGGGGCAAGAAGAGTTAACACAGAATGGACACAGGGTTTCTGTTTACAGGATAGGAAAGTTCTGGTAATGGATGGTAGTGACCTTAGCACAGGGTCAGTGTAATTAATCCCACCGAATGGTATGTGAGATTGGTTGAGGTAGTTAAGTATACGTTGTAGATGTTTCCACAATTTAAGAAAAGAGCAACTAAAGCCATGGACAATTCAGTGCAATATATGATCCTAGACGAGATCTAATAATGGAGGAAAAAAGACTCAGAGACATTATTGGGACATAGTAAAAAATTGGAATAGAGACTTATAGCAATATTAAACATTTTAAATCTAACAGTACATAAGGCAGTTACATTAGTGAAGATTCTAGTTCTTAGGAAATGTACATGGAATATTGTGTTCAAGGAGCAAGGTGTATCTGCCTACCCTTAAACACCTAGGAGGGAGGGAGGAAGGGAGGGAGAAGGAAGGAAGAGGAAAGGAACTGCAAATGTGGCAAAATATTAAAAACAGTGTATCTGGGTATGAGAAGCAGGAATGTATGTCGTTATTCTTTATTTCTGCAATCGTCCTATAAGTTAGAAATTATTTTGATAATGTTTAAAATAGAGAAAAACAGAAATGAGAAGGGCATTATAATGGTCCACTACAAAGTTTCAATTAAAAACATTGACCAAAAATATATGTAAAATACAAGTGTCAATTTTAATTCTTTTGTTGTGCATAATTTGGTATATTGTGGCAGTCTCTGCTCTATTTAGTTAATACCTTTTCAGTAATTACTTCAGTGAAGCAAAGTTTGGCATATATAAACAATGATACAACCATTTATTGCCTGTAAGAGACCCACTTGATTTTTTTTAGGAGGTACCAGGAATTGAACCTGGGACCTCATACACGGGAAGCAGGTGCTCAAACACTAAGCTACGCCCACTCCCCAAGACCCATTTTATTTTTTATAATGTACTTTTATTTTTAAAAGATATGTATATCACACAAAATGTTATATTAAAAAATACAGGATGTTCCTACATGCCCCACTCCACACACCCCCTACTCCTCTCACATCAACAACTTCTTTCATTAGTGTGGCACGTTCATTTCATTTGATGAATACATTTTGGAGCACTGCTACGCAGCATGGATTATAGTTTACGTTGTCGTTTACACTCTCTCCCAGTCCATTCAGTAGGTTATGTCAGGATAATGGCCTGCTTTGTCTCAATAATATCATACAAGATGACTCCAAATCCCAAAAACGCCCCCATATCACAAACTCCTTTAACCTCACTCTGTGTTCAGCAACTCCAATGGCCATTGTCTCCATATCAATGATACAATTCAGCACATTTTTAGAGTCTCAATAATTTTATAGTAAAATACAGTAAGTCTACTCTAATCCATATTTTACTCCTACATCCTGAGGGCCTTGGGAAGGTGATGCCCACTCCACGTCTCAACTGAGAAGGAGCTTCGATCTCACATGGCTGGTGGATGGGACTTTTGTGCCCACAGCTGTAGATTCTCTTGGTTCCCTGGTGTGGTGGTCGTCCATCCTCACTTCCCTGTCAGCTGACCTGGGTAAATCCAATGAATTGGAGAGGAGGTGTTGCAACACCTCTGAGGCTCAGGACCCAGCTTGCACATGGACAGCCCAAAGATTCAAGTCTCCTGGGCATACACCAACCCCAGCACCAACCAGAGGTTCAACATGAGGCACAGAGGACGCACGTGTAGAGAAGTCACATCAGAATCCAACTTCATCACACTCAGGAGCACAAAATCCAAAGATGGGCCCAAAGGCAAGGAACTGAACTCCGGAGCCACCTGCCATGACCATAGGACCTGGGTGTTCTGTAATCCTCAAAGCACCACCACTTGGGTTTGTATCTACTTTGGCTGTCTCTGAGACCCTGCTGAGACATGCGTAAGCATGACCCCTCTGATGACCTCCCAACACATTTAAGTCTCTTAAGATTATGAACTCAAATGTCTTTATCATTTCCCCCTTTTATTCAGGGTCTTTTTCTAGTAGCTTCGCAAGCCATGCTTGGTAGTAATCCTCAGTGCCAGGGAGGCTTATCCCCATGAGTCATGTCCCATGCTGGGACATGAGTTTTGTTGAGTTTGGCTTAGAGAGTGGCCCCATTTGTGCAACATGGAGGCTCTCTTAGGCACCCTGCAAAACCAGGCCAAGTTGAAATTATAAGCACAATAGGCACATTAAGCATAGTCATCAGTATTGAGGGCTCATCATTGGGCCATCCTTCTTCACTGGTCATTGCCCTTGCACTTGGTTGCTTTCCCATTGGGAATGTGACAGAGCTCCCCAGGAAGGGAATCCTACACTCCCTCAGTTGTGTGAGTCTCTACCCACTCTGTCAATATCCAACGAACATCCAAACACATCTATATACCCTATATGCATGCCCAGGTGAACTCTTCTCCATGCACCCCCATCAATGACACCCCACATCAATGCTCCTCCCCTGCCATAGTTGAATCCTGTTGTGATCCAAAACTTTTTAAAAAATTAAGTCTAATATATTGCCAAATTCAATAACAGAAAAATGAGGTAGTAATGACAGGTTTAAATATTAGAAATAAAATACATAATTTATAAAAACTAAAGTGAAAAACCACTGAAGTATACCTGGCCCCCAGAGCCACTTTAGAACCAAAGGCCCAGAGATGTTGAAAGTGAGAAAGTTGGCAACAGTACTGAAATATGGCATGCAGATAATAACAAAAAGAAAGTTAGGCTCACTTGAGTTATAGACAAAATTAAAACAAACATGTCTACAAAAAAACAAAGCATTTATATATTCATAAAAGGGTCAATATCAAGAACATACAATAACTAAAAACATACATACATGGAACAACAGAGCACTTAAACATAGAGAGGAAAAAATGACATATTTTAAGTGAGAAATAGATCTATCATAATAGTTGGAGAATTTAATTTTCCACTTTCACAAATGGATAGAAAAACTAGACAGACAATCATTAAGGATAGAGAGGACTTGAACAACTCTATAAGCCAACTAGATCCCCCAGAATATATTCTTCTCAAGTTCACATGGAACATTTCTAGAATAGACCATATGTTACCCCACAACATATATAAAAACACTGAAACATGAAGTATCTTCTCTTACCAAAGTAGAATGAAACTAGAAATCAAAAATAGAAGGTAAATTAGAAAGTTTCACAGTGTGTGGAAACTCAACAGCACACAGGAATCTATGGTTCACAAATGAAATCATGAGACGAATTAGACAACACCTTGAGAGAAACAGAAATGAATACACAAAATATCAAATCTTAAAAGATGCACTGAAAACATTAACAGAGAAATTTATAGCAAAAAACAACTTTATTTAGAAAGAATACCATCTCAAATCCATAACATAATTTTATATCTTAAGGAAATACACAAAGAAGAGCAAACTAAATCCAAAGCTGGAAATAAAGATTAGAGCGGAGATGAATGAAACAATAGAAAAATAGAATCAACACAACTAAAAGTTAGTTCTGCGAAAAGATCAACAAATAAGAAAATCCTTTAGGTAGATGGTTGAGAATAAAGAAAAGAACAATCTATACACTAAAGTGAGTAATCAAAGTGGTGACATTTCTAAAATGGGTTTTAAAAGTCCAAACAAGCAATTGTGCCTGAACAGATATCTTTGACAACATGGACTGATTCCTAGAAATGCATCTTACCTTCTTTGTAATATTTGTTCTTAAAAATTCACTGCTCTGAAAAAAAAACACATTTGGGGTATATTTTTTTAAAACATACTTTAGGTAATCATGTACTGTAGTTTTTAAATAACCCCTATTTTTATGTTACCCTTTTTCTTTCCATCTGGCCATTCCTCAACATTCTTAAGGGAGGATGTTGGGTATATGGACCATGACCTAAACCTTCTTTGAAGACACAATGAAAAAAAAAAAGACACTGAGGAAGAAATGTAAGAAATTACCACTGTACATACAGGACAAGAGTTATCACAGTGATGAAAGGGAAAACATTACAAATAAATTATTTTTAATATTTTTCATTTTAATACCCCAATTTTTTTTTTACTTTTAGTTTTAGTTTTGATAAATGATTATAGATTTTATTTATGTTTAAACCTATCATTACTACCTCATTTTCCTATTAATCAATTGGCAATATACTTGGTTCCAGTTTTTAAGAAGTTTTGGATCACAGAAGTGTTACAACTATGGCAAGGGAGGAGCACTGGTGTGGGTTGTTCAGTGATGGGAGATAAATGACAGGAAGTTCACCTGGGCATACATATAAGGTATATAAATATGTTCAAATGTTCATGGGGCATTGCCACATTGGGTAGAGATGCACACAAATGAAAGAATACTGAACTCCCATCCTGGGGATTTCCACCACATTCTCTAATGGAACAGCAACAATCCCCCAAATACAGGGCCAATGACCACTGAAAAAGGATGGTCACTTTCAAACTGAAAGTAAAGAGAAAATTAAGGAATTTGAAAAAGACTCATCATGATTTCAAATATTATCACACCCCGCTCACTTGGTAGGTGCCACTGCAGCCACCAGTAAGGAACTGGGAGAGGATGGTGGCCTGTGAGGCTGGTCGGCTTGGGTTTAGGTCTCCTTGCAGTTCTCAGATATTAAGCTGGTTGCCAAGTGTGGGAGAAGCAGCAGCAGAGGCAGAGGCTCTGCTGCATCACTCTCCTCTCCCTTACCTTGGACTGGGGAAGGCCAGATGACCCAGGTGGCTGGAGGGGAGTATGCTGCCCTAGAATGGGAATTCTCTACACCAGGATATGGAGGCTGTTCAATGACTAGGAGCACAAAGTTATCATTGCTGGACTGGATAATGCAGAGAAAATTATCATCCTTTATCAATTTTCTAGGAATGAAACTGGGCATACTTCCCCTACAAGAGGAAGTGTAGGAAGCAATGTAGAAGACATAGTGCATTAGGACCTAAAAAAAGGTGGTGTGCTGATTTTTGCTAATAAACAAGATGTTAAAGAATGTATGACTAAAGCAGAAATCTCCCAGTTTTTGAAACTAACTTCTATTAAAGGTCACTAATGACATAGCTAAGCATGCTGTGCTGCTACTGGCTAGGGATTGTGCCACGGACCTGAATGTATGATGTGAAAAGGTAAGATTAGATGATCTCTACTAACCTCTTTTCATAGACTTTACTTGAAAGCTGCAAAAATTAATGGCTTGGATACATTTATAATAAACTCATTGAAACTTTTTTGATACAAAAACAAAGATGAAATCTTATCTTCCAATTTGCTTTCTCCTTAATTCCTTTCAAAGTAAGGTCTTAAAGCTGTGACTGACATTTTTCTCACAATGAATCCTCTCAGAACCCTGGGTAGCCTGTGGTAAGTACAAAGACACAGGAAAACCATTAACTTGAAGTACTCTGCTTTCAGTAAAAACCTCCCTAATTGCATGTTCTCTTCTTGTTCTAAGTCAAAATACAAATCAGCACAAATACTCAGTTGCCAATATTTTAAAAGTGTAATGTTTCTCATGAAAAGTATTTTTCATAAGGTTGTATATGTATTGCATATACATCAAGTGCAAGTTAATGGCTTTGATTTATGTTCTAAACAAAAGTGATTAAGTAGCACAAGAATTAGAAATATCCTTACTTGTTTTTTTTTTTATTTATTTATTTTATTGACTTTGTAATAATATTACATTAAAAATATATATGTGAGGTCCCATTCAACCCCACCCCCCCACCCCACCTCTCCCCCCCCCCCCAGCAACACTCGTTCCCATCATCATGACACATCCATTGGATTTGGTAAGTACATCTTTGGGCACCTCTGCACCTCATAGTCAATGGTCCACATCATGGCCCATACTCTCCTCCATTCCATCCAGTGGGCCCTGTGAGGATTTACAATGTCCAGTGATTGCCTCTGAAGCACCATCCAGGGCAGCTCCATGTCCCAAAGCCTCCACCTCTCATCTCTTCCTGCCTTTCCCCATACCCATCAGCCACCATGTCCACTTTTCCCAATCCAATGCCACCTCTTCTATGTGGACATTGGATTGGTTGTGTCCATTGCACCTCTATGTCAAGAGGAGGCTCAGATTCCACATGGATGCTGGATGCAATCCTCCCACTTTCAGTTGTAATCACTCTAGGCTCCATGGTGTGGTGGTTGTCCTTCTTCAACTCCATCTTAGCTGAGTGTGGTAAGTCCAATAAATCATATTGTAGGTGCTGGAGTCTGTTGAGGCTCAGGACCTGGCTATCACATTGTCAGTCCAGAGATTCAAATCCCCTAAATATATCTTAAACCCCAACGTTAACTGCACCTCCAGCACATTAGCATGAAAGTCTTATGAAGGGAGATCCCATCTGAGTCCAGATTCATCACACATAAACACCAGTTCCAAAAAGGGGCCATCTGACCTGGTAGTTAACCCCATCGGCCATGACCATAACTCCCATGGGTCTCTTTAGCCCTCGAAGGAACCGATATCTGGGGGTTGTATCTGCTTTATCTGTCTCTCTGACTCTGCTCAGTTGTGCATGAGGGCAATCCTTCTGCCAGCCTCCAGACTCTTTTTTAGAAACTCGTAGCCATATAAACTCATTTCTCTTTTCCATTTCCCCCTTACTTTAGTTCAAACAGCATTTTAAAGTCATGTTATTTTATGTAGACAGGGATATTCTGCTGATCCACATTGAACCTTCCGTATAAGGTCATTTTCCAGTTGCATCATCAGTTGGTAGTTGATAGTGGTCCCTCGGTGCCAGGGAGGCTCATCCCCGGGTGTCATGTCCCACGCTGGGGAGAAATATCCTTACTTGTAACCATATACTGACATTGGTGTTAAGGGCCATTTTGTACTTTTCTCCTTAGGCTCTTGGTATTATACAACCAATGCCCAAATCATTCAGCTGCTCTTAAAAAAAAAAAAAAGGAAGAAAGAAAAAGGAAAACATCTTGACATTGTGTTAATATTTTAGTGTTGGTCAAATCATGTGGAAATGTACCACAACTGAACAAGTCATATATCAGATTCCTGGCTTCAGTTTTACCACAGGGTAGAATTACACAACAATACTTATCAAATCATTCCTTGCATAGGTCTGTATGTCACCTATATTACTGAATGACTGAATAAATAAAATAAAGTCACTCATTCATTGTGATTTAAATTATCAAGTATTTTTTTCAACATTAATTGCAAACTGTGGTATGAAACCTGTCTATTCAAGAAGTAACAATTATCTATGTGCATTTCAAGTAAATTTGAGAAGAAAAGTGAACAACAGTAATTTGTTCAACAACAGTAATTTCTTAATTTAGGAAATGGAGTACATTGAGATTTTCAAATTTCTATTAGTTGTCTGTATCTTGTTCTACCATATGAATACACTGTTTGGCAATCTAAAAAACACAGATATTGTTACAGACACATGCCTACAAAAGGTAAGCATGTACAAAATGAGATTGTAGGCATACTGATTTCACCTTTCCATGGAAATATACAAAATTAAAGTTAGATTTTGTATTTCTACAGGAGAAATTTACCTTCGCTGAATACATATGACTTACGAAACAACAGTTTCTGATGCAGCTCTTAAATAAATTGGTAATTTAAGTCCTGGACATATTTCAATTTAGGTACTTTTCGGCAGTATGCAATAGTAGGTATTGAAAATCACAATTGGGTCTTGAACTGCAAAAACTGATTTCTGTTGATGCATAAATTTTACTTAGTGCAACTTATCACAACTGGAAGGCGAAGTATCTTGTAAAATCTTCATAACAAACAACTAACCAATTTAAAGGATATAATCCCGGGACATTTACTACATTCTCATGTTGTGCAGGTACCACCTCTATGTATTTTTTAAACAGTAACAGCCACACTGCAAAAAAGGACATGTCAGCAAGGTAAACTTGAAGTAACAGAAAATTCTCACTTTTTCATGAGAAATTGTACAACATGGCAGTTTTGTCCTTGAAGACAAGATAAATTAAAAGTAATATTAATGAACTTAGGGAACTCATATGGCCCCAGGGGTTGAGCATCCGCTTCCCACATGTGAGGTCCCAGTTTGGTTCCGGTGACTCCTTAAAACAAAACAAACAAAAAACCACCACTGGGGATCCAAAGTGGCTCAGTGGTGTACTGCCAGCTTCCCACACACAAGGTCCCTATGCACTCTCCGGCCCTGGTACCTTAAATAAAAAATTTACTCAAAAGTTTGCTTTACTTAAAGTCAGAAATATAAAGTTATTATAAATGTTGGAATTTGGGTTACTAACACTTAAAAGTAATGCTGGAAGCTGCACTGCCCCTACTTGTAAGTCTGTCAACATTTCCTTCAGCTCTGTCAGCGGTGCAGGAACAGTGCGCCCCTCTGTGACCACCGAGGGCGCCGCGCACGAGGAGCGCCCCTTCCCCTCAGCCCAGGGCTCGGCCACGCCCACCGCCCCGACCTCTCCACGGGAAGCTGCAATACTTTCCTACCCCTTTCAGGGCTGTAGACGTCTTTCCTCTCTGAAGCTCCGTCAGGATTGTCTCCAGCAAGAGTCCTGAACCCACAGCGCTGGCAGCCTCAGTGAGCGGGGGCTCTGGGCAAACACGTCTCCTGAACGTCCCCTGAGAGGAGACGATGAACTAACGGGGGCAGCGCAGGAACCTGAAGTCCTCCGCTCACGTTAGAGAAGAAAGCCCTCCAAACACCACCACGCAACCCTGCGTGGTCCCTGCGGGAAGAGGGGCTCTCTCCTCACGCCCACCGCCGAGCAGTCCCGACCTGACAGCTCCCCACGGCCCCCGCGGGAACGAGGCCTCCCCGGGGTTTACTACCTTCCTTCTAGACTCAGAAGTTTCCTGGGGAATATCCAACATAAAACCTGGTCTCAGCAGCTGAGTCACCCATATGTTGAAGTAAAAATCCTTCTGTATTCTATTTTTCTTCTGCATTATTTCATTATTCAATAATAATAATAAAAAACAAAGAAAATCTTCACTTCTCAATCTTTCTCTGTTTCCCTTCCTTTGCCTAGCTGCAATTTCTGCCTGTTCTTCAACATTTATTTATTTATTAAGCAGTTTTATTGAGATATATTCACGTACCAAATGATCTATCTAAAGTGTATAATAAATGACTTTTATTAGAATCACAATATTGTGCAATCATCACCATAAAAAATTTTAGATTTATTTCATTACTCCAAGGGGAAAAACTCCACACACCTTAGTATACCTTACCTAGCTCCAATTAACCACTAATCAAATAGCATCTTTATGAGTTTCTTTCTATTAACCTATTTATGTGGACTCTTAAAATATGTTACACAATATATGTAGGCCATGGTAATGAAATTATGCACTATTTGTCCTTTTGTGTCTGGCTTGCTTCACTGAACATAATGTCCTTAATATTCACCCATGTCGTCATATGCAATTTGACTACATTTCTTCTTCTTACAGCTGCATAATATTCCATCATGTGCATAAACCACAGTTTGTTCATCCATTCATTGGTTGATGTACACCTGGGTCATTTCCATCTTTTCACAATCCTGAATAATGCTGCTATGACAAAGGTGTGCAGATGTTCGTTTGCATCACAACTTTCAGTTCTTCTAGGTATAGACCCAGTGGTGATATTGCAGGGTCATGTGGCAACTCTTTATGCAAATTCTTTTAGAAATTCCCAAACAGTCCTTCACAGTGGCTGTACCATTCTGCATTCCCACCAACAGTGAATAACTGTTTTTCTATCTCTCCACATCCTCTCCAACACTTATAATTATCTGTCATTTCAATAGTGGCCATTCTGTTAATTGTGAAATGATAGCTCATTGTACTTTTTTTTCATTTCTCTCCCCTTCCCCGCCAACCCCCGCCCCACCCACCCCCAGTTGTTTGCTCTCTGTGTACATTCGCTGTGTGTTCTTCTGTGTCCGCGTGGATTCTTTCAGTGGCACCTGGAATCTGTGTCTCTTTTTGTTGCATCATCTTGCTGCCTCAGCTCTCCATGTGTGTGGCACCATTCCTGGGCAGGCTGCACTTTTTTCGCACTGTGCAGCTTTCCTTATGGGCACACTCCTTGCACGTGGGGCTCCGCTATGCTGGGGACACTTCTGCGTGGCATGGCACTCCTTGCGCGCATCAGTACTGCATGTGAGCCAGCTCATCACATGGGTCGGGAGGCCCTAGGTTTGAACCTTGGACCTCCCATGTGGTAGGCAGACACCCTATCCTTTGGGCCATATCTGCTTCCCTCATTGTAGTTTTAATTTTCAATTCCCTAATCATTTGTTATGTTGAATACTTTTTATGTGTTTTTTGGCCATTTATATTTCTTCTTAATGTCTATTCAAGTCTTTTGCCCATTTTTAAATTGGGTCATTTGGCATTTTTTGTTGAGTTGTAACTTCTCTTCATATATCATGGATATTAAACACTTCTCAGATAGTGATTTTAAAATAATTTCTCCCATTGACTTGGCAGCTATTTCAACCTTTTGACAAAGTCCTATTTTATACAAAAGTGTTTAATTATGGGGAGGTCCCATTTATTTATTTTCATTCTTGTTGTTGTATATGTTTTCAGCGTAAGGTCCAAGAAACCACCACATACCACAAGGTCTTTAAGATGTTTTTGTATATTTCCTCCTAGAAATTTTATGGTCCCGACTTTCCTATTTTTTATTTAAAGTTTTTTAAAAAAAATTTATTCCTCTCTCCTTCCCCACCGTGCTCTCTGCTCTTCCTGTATATTTGCTGTGTGTTCTTCACGTGGGGCGGCTGTCTATGTGGGGCGCAGTCCTTGTGTGGGGGGCTCCCCTTGCGAAAAAGGTGCAGCCTGCCCAGGAGTGGCACCGCACACATGGAGAGCTGATGCAGCAAGATGAGGCAAGAAATAGACACAGATTTGCGGTGATGCTGAGAATACAAGTGGACATAGAAGAACACACAGTGAATGGACACAAGAGAGCAGACAATGAGGGGGGAATGGGAGAGAAATAAATAAAATAAATCTTAAGAAAAAAATCAGTTGACTGTAGAGGTGAAGGTTTATTTCTGGACTCTCAATTCTATTCTACTGATCAATTGGACTATCTTTATGTCCGTAGTCAGTACTGTGCTGTTTGGACCACTGTAGCTTTGTAATATATTTCAAAGGCAGGCAGTGAAATTCCTCCCATGTTGCTCTTCTTTTTAGGCATGGTTTTGCTATCCAGATGCGCTTTCCTTTCCAAATGAATTTGGCATTGGCTTTTCTATTTTAGAAAAGTAGGCTGTTGGAATTTTGATTGGCATTGCACTGAACCTATGAATCCATTTGGGTAGGGTTGACATCTTCAGATATTTAGTCCTCCAATCCATGAACACAGAATGTCTTTCCATTTGTTTAGGTCTTCATTGATTTCTTTTTGCATTGTCTGGTAGTTTTATCCAAATAAGTTCTGTACTTCTTTGGACAAACTGATTCCCAGATATTTGAGTCTTTTTGTTACTTTCATAAATGGAAATTTTTCCCTAATTTCCTTCTCAGATTTTTCAATGCTAAGGTACAATGCTAGAGTACCTTACAGAATTTTTACAGTGATTTTGTATCCTGTCACTTCGCTGAATTCATTTATTTGTTCAAGTAGCTTTTCCTAGACCTTTCAGAATTTTCTAAATATAGGATCATGAAATCTGCAAAGATTGAGAGTTTTACTTGCTCTTTTCCTATTTGGATACTGTAGCAGTTTGATATGGTTATGAATTCCAAAAGTAGATATTGGATTATGTTTGTAATTTGATCGGTACCTGGGCATGATTAAGTTATGATTAGGGCTTTGAATGGGCCACATCATTAGGGCATTAGTCTCCATGCCTTGGTGGGTGGGGACTCACAGATAAAAGGCATGGCAAAGGACAGAGTTGGGGGTTTCTGATGTTGGAATTTTGATGTTGGAGTTTGATGCTGAAGTCAAATACACAGAAGTAAGCACACAGAGGAAAGAGAAGCAAACTCCAGGAAGAGAGGAACCTTGAGCCAGGAAAGGAACACAAAGGAATAGGGATGGCTCCTTAGGCATGGCAGAAACCCCAGGGAGAGAGACAGCGCCATTCACCTGATAGCTACAGCTGACCTTGTGGAGAAAACAGGGGAAGTGAGCCCAGAGGAACCCAGGAAGCCTGAAACCTTGCAGACGTCAGCAGCCATCTTGCTCCAAAGCATGGAAATAGACTTTGGTGAGGGAAGTAACTTATGCTTTATGGCCTGGTACCTGTAAGCTTCTATCCCAAATAAATGTCCTTTATGAAAGTGAACCAATTTCTGGTATTTTGCTTCAGCACCCCCTTTAGGTGACTAAATATAATTTGGTACCAAGGAGTGAGGAAGTGCTTTTGCAATTACCGAGATGCTGGAACAGTTTTATAAATGGGTAAGGGGCATTTCTTGGAGGAATTGTGAGATGATTAGAAGAAAAGTCCTACAGTGCCTTGAAGAGACTGTTGATAGGACTATGGCTGCCAAAGAGACTTTTTATGATGCCTTCGAAGTAAATGATGAAACTATTATTGGAAACTGGAGGAAAGGCAATCCATGTTTTAAAGTTGCAGAGAACTTAGCAAGATTAACTCCTTGTGTTTTGTCGAAGGAAGAATTTGAGAATGGTGAGCCTGGGCATTTAGCTGAAGAAATTTCCAAAGCAAACCCAGAGAATGCATCTTGCCTTGTGTTTGCAGCTTATAGCAAAATGGTAGATGACAGAGATATGCTGAGGACTGTACTTTTGGGCACAAAGAAAACAGAAAGTGATTCTGGAAATTCCAAGCCTCTGAAAAACAAGCTCGCAGATGAAAGTGCCCCATTGGAGAACTTAACTAAACTTGGAACTTGTAAATCAGGACTGAAGATGCAGTTATCTCAAAAAAGACTTGTGGAAAGTCTTCCTGTCTGATGGCTTGGACCCCTGCTTCTTGCATGCTAAAGCAACAAGGTTTTTGAGAGAACTGTATGAACAAAACCACTGTCAGCTTGGACCAAAAGGGACATAGAAGGAGAGAATGAAGGAGAAACAGATTTAAGAGGAAAACTTTGGAAGCTGAGATCTGGAATTAAGACATCACCTTGGGCCAAGAGAGGAACCCTACCTGTGAGTACAGAGAGGGTGAGTTTGCCCCAGCATTGAAGAGGGTAGATGTTTCTGCCCGATATTGTGGGAGAGTTTTTCTGCCCCAGGGGACAGAGAGGATGGAGCACATTCCCCAAGGATTAGGGTGGTTAACATCAGCACCCCATAGATCTATGAGCGGTGTACCTGTCCCCAAAGGATAGGGAAGACGAGGTGGTCAACTAATTGCTCGGAGAGGGTTGAGGATGTATGTCAAATGTTATGGGGAATGTTGTCTTCACAGCACTGTACTAGGGGGATTAAGACTGTAACCCAAAGATTGGATAAGGTGTGGCAATCACCCCAACACTCTGGAAGGGAGAGCTCTGGAGCTTGGTCAACACCCAGATGCTCGATGAGGGTGGAACCAAGAAAATGGCCTTTGGGCAAGCCTGTGGAAAGGGTGGGTTCCCATAAGGCACCAAGGAGTAGAGACCATCATCTTAAGAATGACTTTAGACTGAAATGGAATGGAGGATGCCCTGCAAGTTTACTGAACTGTAGAGGACCCATGAGGCATGTTTCACCCCCAGTTTCCCCTTCTTGTAATGAATATGTTTATCCGTTGTCTGTCCATTTGTGTATTGGAAATAGATAAATTGTTTTGTAAGTCTCAGAGGTCTATAGCAGACAGGACTTTGCCCCAAGACAAACTGCATTTCTTAAAATTGATTGTGATATGATTTAGTACTTGCATTGTTACTGATTTAAGGTTTATCCAAATATTATAATGTGTTTTTGGAATTCAGAGTGTGGAGTGTAGTGGTTTGATACGGTTATGAATTCCAAAAACACAACAGATGCCTTTAATTTTTTTCTTGTCTCATTACTTTACCTAGAACTTTTAATACACGGTTCAATAACAAAGGCAATAGTGGGCATCCTTGTCTTGTTCCTGATCTTAGAGGGAAAGCTTTCAACCTTTTTCCATTGAATTCAGCAATGGCTGTGGGTTTTCACATATGCCTTTTATCATATTGAGACAGTTTCCTCCTATTCCTATCTTTTGAAGTCTTTTTATCCAGAAAGGATGCTGGATTTTGTCAAATGCCCTATATGCATTGATTGAGATGTTCATGTGGGTTTTTCCTTCAATTTGTTAATGTGGCATAGTATGTTGATTGATTTTCTTATGTTGAACCAGTCTTTCATTCCAGGAATAAATCCCACTTGGTCATGCTGTATGTCTTTTGATATACTGTTGGATTTGATTTACAACTATTTTCTTGATAATTTTTGCAACTATGTTCATTAGAGTGACCGTTCTACAATTTTCTTTTCTTATAGTGTGTTTATGTGGCTTTGCTATTAGGGTGATGGCTTCATAAGATGTGTTGGGTAATTTTCCCTCCTCTTCAGTGTTTTGGAAAACTTTAAACAGGATTGGTGCTGATTCTTTTTGAAATACTTGGTAGTATTCACTTATGAAGCCATCTGGCCCTAGAGTGTTCCTTGTTGGGATATTATTGATGACTGATTCAATCTCTTTAAATGTGATTGGTGGGAAGCAGATGTGGCTGAACCAGTTGAGCATCCCCCCACCACATGTGAGGGCCTGGGTTTGGGTCCTGGTGCCTCCTAAAAAAGACAAGCAGATGCCTGCACCCACTGAACAAGAGCTAGATTCCCACACCTGCTGCAATGAGAGCTGGACCCCACACCTACAGCTACAAGAACTATATGTGGCACCTCACTGTAATGAGCAGACTTCTAAACCAACAGATGACACAGGTCAGCGGACACCACAGACCATTGGAAATGGGTGTGGCTCAGGCTCTTGGACATTCATCTGCCATGTGGGAAATCACAGGTTTGGTTCCCGGTGCCTCCTGGAGAATACAGTGAAACAATGAGCAGACAAAGAGAAACATTAGGGAAGGGGGATGCATTTAAATACATACATACTTACACACATATGTAAATGTGATTGGCCTAAGTTCTTGTATTTCTTGTAGCATCAGTGTATTTTGTTTGTTCATTTCTTGGAATGTGTCCATTTCATCTAAGTTGCCTCATTTGTTGGCATACAGTCCTCATAGTAGCCTCTTATGACCCTTTTTATTTCTGTGGGGTCAGTCATAACCTCCCCCTTTCATTTTGCATTGTATTTATTTGCATTTTCTGTGTTTTTTCTTTGTCAATCTAAATGGGGGTTTGTCAATTATATTGATCTTCTCTAAAAACCAGCTTTTGGTGGTTTTTATTTTTTTATGTTGTTGTTTTGTGTTTTTGTTTTTTTAATTTCTTTTTAGGTACTGGGACTGAGGATTGAACACAGTACCTCATATGTGGGAAGCTGGAGCTCAACCACTGAGCTACATCGGTTCCCCTGGGTTGGTTTTTTTTGTTTGTTTGCTTGGTTTTTTGTTTTGTTTTGTTTTTAGGAGGTACTGGAATCTGAAACTTAGACCACCCATGTGCAAAGCAGACACTCAACTGTTTCAGCCACATCTGCTCCCCAAAGCTTTAGATTTTGTTTATTTATTTATTTTTGTCCTCAATTTCATTTATTTCTCCTCTAATCTTTATTATTTCTTTCCCTCTGCTTGCTTTGGGATGGGCTCGCAGTTCTTTTCCTAGTTTCCCCAGTGTTTCAGTTAAATGTTCTTTTTTCCTTTTTGAAGTACAGAGGGCCAGGGATTGAATCCATGACCTTGTATGTGGCAAATTGGTGCACAATCACTGAGCCACATCAGTTTCCCATAGTTGGTTTTTTATTTGTTTTGCTTGATGTTTTGTTTTGTTTTTTTCACGGGGCACTGAGAACTGAATCCAAGACTTCCCATGTGGAGCGTGGAGCTCAACTTCTTGAGCCACATCTGGTCATTCAGTTAAATCTTTTGAGTTTAGCTCTTTTCTTCTTTTTTACTATAGGTTTCAGTGCTATAAATTTCCCTCTCAAGATTCCCTTTGCTGCATCCCATAAGTTTTGTATCTGTGTTATTATTTTCATTTGTCTCAAAATATTTACTGATTTCACTTGCAATTTCTTCTTTGACTGATTATTTGGGGGTGTGGTATTTAGCCTCCACACATTTCTGAATTTATCTATTTCCTGCCTATCATTGATTTCTAGTTTCATTCCATTATGATAAGAGAAGTTGCTTTGTATAATTTCAATCTTTTTATACTTACTGAGAGCTGCATTGGGCCTTAACATGTGGTCTATCCTGGAAAATGATCCATGGGCCCTTGAGAAGAATGCAAACCCCATAGAGTTTGGATGCAACATTCTGTATATGTCTGTTAGGTCTAAAATGTTTATCTTATAGTTCAAGTTCTGTTTCCTTACTCATCTTCTGTCTAGTTGTTCTAGCTAATGATGTGAGTGGTGTGTTGAAGTCTCCAATGATTATTATAAAGATGGCTCTTTCTCTTTACCAAATTCTCTCATGTATTTTTGGGCACCCTGGTTTGGTATATAGATATTTGTGACTGCTCTATCTAGTAATATATAGTGGACTTCTATATCTCATAATTTTTCTGCATTTAAAGTCTGTTTTATCTGATATTAGTGAATTGTACCTGCTCTTTTCTGGTTACAACTTGCATGGTGTATCTTCTTCCAACCCTTCACTTTCAGCCAGTTCCTATCCCTGGTTCTCAGGTGAGTCTCTTGTAAGCAGAATATGGGTGGCTCATGTATTTTTATCCATTCGGTCAGCCTGTATATTTTGATTGGGGAATTTAATCCATTCACATTCAATGATATTACTGTAAATGCATTATTTATTTCCACCATTTTATTCTTTGGTTTTCATATGTCACATTATATTTTCATCTATCTTTTTACTCTTGGATATCCTTTCTGCTATTCTTTCTTCTCTACTCTCCTCCATGCACCTCTCTCCTGTCTTTTTTTTTTTTTTCAGTCTCTAAGGCTTCCTTTAATATTTGCTGCAGAGTGTATTCTTTTTTTACCAACTCTCTTAGTTTCTGTTTGCCAATATTTTATTCTAATTTCAATATTTGAAGGACAGTGTATCAGTTAGCAAAAGGGGTGCTGATGCAAAATACCAGAAGTCTGTTCGCTCTCATAAGGGATATTTATTTGGGGTAGGAACTTATAGATGCCAGGCCATAAAGTGTAAGTTACTTACCTCACCAAAGTCTATTTTCACGTGTTGGTGCAAGATGACTGGTGATGTCTGTGAGGGTTCAGTCTTCCTGGGTTCCTCTCTTCCTGGGTCTTGCTTCTCTCCAGGCATAGGGTTCTTCTCTTCCCATGGCTTGCTTCTCTCTGGGCTCAGGGTTCCTCTCTCCCCAGGGATTGCCTTTCTTTTCTCTGTGTGCTTACTACCCTGGCTCTAGCTGAAGACTTCAGCATCAAACTCCAACATCAGAACTTCAGCATCCAAAACTTCCACATCAGAAAGCTCCACCTCTGCCCTTTGCCATGCCTTTTATCTGTAGGTCCACACCTACCAAGGGCACAGAATGGATACAGGGTTTCTGTTTATGGTGATAGGAAAGTTCTGGTAATGGATGGTGGTGACCTTAGCACAGGGTCAGTGTAATTAATCCCACTGAATGGTATGCGTGGGATTGGTTGAGATAGTTAAGTATACATTGTATATTTATCCACAATTTAAGAAAAGAGCAACTAAGGTCATGGACAATTCACTACAATATATATGATCCTAGACAAGCTCTAATAATGGAGGAAAAAAGACTCAGAGACATTATTGGGACATATTAAAAAACTGGAATAGAGACTTAATAGCAATATTGCCTTATAGCAATATTAAACATTTTAAATTTAACAGGACATAAGGCAGTTACATTAGTGAAGATTCTAGTTCTTAGGAAATGTACATGGAATATTGTGTTCAAGGAGCAAGGTGTATCTACCTACCCTTAAACACCTAGGACAGAGGGAGAAGGAAGAAGAAAGGAAGTGCAAATGTGGCAGAATATTAAAAACGGTGGATCTGGGTATGAGAAGCAGGAATGTATGTAGGTATTCTTTATTTCCGCAATCGTCCTATAAATTAGAAATTATTTTGGTAATGTTTAAAATAGAGAAAAACAGAAATGAGAAGGGAATTAAAATGGTCCACTACAAAGTTTCAATTAAAAATATTGACCAAAAATACATGTAAAACACAAGTGTCAATTTTAATTCTTTTGTTGTAAGTAATTTGATATATTGTGGCAGTCTCTGCTCTATTTAGTTAATACTTTTTCAGTAATTACTTCAATGAAGCAAAGTTTGGCATATATAAACAATGATACAATCATATATTGCCTGTAAGAGACCCACTTGACTTTTTTTAGGAGGTACTGGGGATTGAACCTGGGACCTCATACACAGGAAGCAGGTGCTCAAACACTAAGCCACGCCCATTCCCCAAGACCCATTTTATTTTTTTTAATATACTTTAATATTAAAAGATACGTAGGTCACACAAAATGTTACATTAAAAAATACAGGAAGTTCCTACATGCCCAACTCCCCACACCCCCCACTCCTCCCACATCAACAACTTCTTTCCTTAGTGTGGCACATTCATTTCATTTGATGAACACATTTTGGAGCACTGCTACACAGCATGGATTATAGTTCACATTGTAGTTTACACTCTTTTGCAGTCCATTCAGTGGGTTATGTCAGGATAATGGCCTGCTTTGTCCCAGTAATATCATTCAAGATGACTCCAAATCCCGAAAATGCCCCCATATCACAACTCCTTTAAACTCGCTCTCTGTTCAGCAACTCCAATGGCCACTGTCTCCACATCAATGATACAATTTAGTCCATTTTTAGAGTCTCAATAATTTTATAGTAAAATACAGTAAGTCTACTCTAATCCATATTTTACTCCTCCATCCTGAGGACCTTGGGAAGGTGATGCCCACTCCACCTCTCAGTTGAGAGGGGGCTTCGATTCCACATGGCTGCTGGATAGGACTCTAGTGCCCACAGCTGTAGATTCTCTTGGTTCCCTGGTGTGGTGGTCGTCCATCCTCACTTCCCTGTCAGCTGACCTGGGTAAATCCAATGAATTGGAGAGGAGGTGTTGCAACACCTCTGAGGCTCAGGACCCAGCTTGCACATGGATAGCCCAAAGATTCAAGTCTCCTGGGCATACACCAACCCCAGCACCAACCAGAGGTTCAGTATAAGGGACAGAAGAGGCACGTGTAGAGAAGTCGCATCTGAATCCAACTTCATCACACTCAGGAGCACAAATTCCAAAGATGGGCCCACAGGCAAGGAACTGAACTCCGGAGGCACCTGCCATGGCCATAGGACCTGGGTGTTCCATAGTCCTCAAAGCACCACCACCTGGGTTTGTATCTACTTTGGCTGTCTCTGAGACCCTGCTGAGACATGCATAAGCACGACCCCTCTGATGACCTCCCAACACATTTAAGTCTCTTAAGATTATGAACTCATTTGTCTTTATCATTTCCCCCTTTTATTCAAGGTCTTTTTCTAGTATCTTCACAAGCCGTGCTTGGTAGTAATCCCTCAGTACCAGGGAGGCTCATCCCTGTGAGTCATGTCTCATGCTGGGACATGAGTTTGGCAGAGTTTGGCTTAGAGTGGCCACATTTGAGCAACATGGAGGCTCTCAGGAGGTAACTCTTAGGCACCCTGCAAAACCAGGCCAAGTTGAAATTACACGCACAATAGGCTCATTAAGCGTAATCATCAGTATTGAGGGCTCATCATTGGTCCATCCTTCTTCACTGGTCATTGCCCTCACACTTGGTTGCTTTCCCACTGGGGAATGTGACAGAGCTCCCTGGGAAGGGAACCCTATACTCCCTCAGTTGTGTGAATCTCTACCCACTGTGTCAATACCCAATGAACATCCAAACATATCTATATACCCTATATGCATGCCCAGGTGAACTCCCTTCCATGCATCCCCCATCAATGACACCCCACAACAATGCTCCTCCCCTGCCATAGTTGAATCCTGTTGTGATGCAAAACTTTTTAAAAAATTAAGCCTAATACATTGCCAAATTCAATAACAGAAAAATGAGGTAGTAATGACAGGTTTAAATATTAGAAATAAAATACATAATTTATAAAAACTAAAGTAAAAAACCACTGAAATACACCTGGCTCCCAGAGTGACTTTAGAACCAAAGGCCCAGAGACGTTGAAAGTGAGAAAGTTGGCAAAAGTACTGAAATATGGCATGCAGATAATATCAAAAAAGAAAAGTTAGGCTCACTTGAGTAATAGCAGACAAAATTAAAACAAACATGTCTACAAAAGACAAAGCATTTATATATTCATAAAAGGGTCAATATCAAGAACATACAATAACTAAAAACATACATACATGGAACAACAGAGCACTTAAACATAGAGGGAAAAAATGACATTTTAAGTGAGAAATAGATCTATCATAATAGTTGGAGAATTTCATTTTCCACTTTCACAAATGGATAGAAAAACTAGACAGACAACATTAAGGATAGAGAGGACTTGAACAACTCTATAAGCTAACTAGATCCCACAGTATATATTCTTCTCAAGTTCACATGGAACATTTCTAGAAGAGACCACATGTTACCCCACAACATATATAAAAACACTGAAACATGAAGTATCTTCTTTTACCAAAGTAGAATGAAACTAGAAATCAAAAATAGAAGGTAAATTAGAAAGTTTCACAAGTATGTGGAAACTCAACAGCACACATGAATCTATGGTTCACAAATGAAATCATGAGAGGAATTAGACAACACCTTGAGAGAAACAAAAATGAATACACAACATTATCAAATCTTAAAAGATGCACTGAAAACATTAACAGAGAAACATATAGCAAAAAACAACTTTATTTAGAAAGATAACCATCTCAAATCAATAACATAATTTTATATCTTAAGGAAATACACAAAGATGAGAAAACTAAAGCCAAAGCTGGAAATAAAGATTAAAGCGGAGATGAATGAAACAATAGAAAAATAGTATCAACACAACTAAAAGTTAGTTCTGCAAAAAAGATCAACAAACAAGAAAATTCTTTAGGTAGATGGTTGAGAATAAAGAAAAGAACAATCTATTCACTAAAGTGAGTAATCAAAGTGGTGACATTTCTAAAATGGATTTAAAAGTACATTACAAGCAATTGTGCCTGAATAGGTATTTTTGACAACATGGACCGATTCCTAGAAATGCATTTTACCTTCTTTGTAATATTTGCTCCTAAAAACTCACTGCTCTGAAAAAAATAGTTTTGGGGCATATTTTTTAAAACATACTTTAGGTAATCATGTACTGTAGTTTTTAAATAACCCCTATTTTTATGTTACCCTTTTTCTTTCCATCTGGCCATTCTGCAACATTCTTAAGGGAGGATGTTGGGTATATGGACCGTGACCTAAACCTTCTTTGAAGACATAATGAAAAAAAAGACACTGAGGAAGAAATGTAAGAAATTACCACTGTACATACAGGACAACAATTATTACAGTGATGAAAGGGAAAACATTTCAAATAAATTATTTTTAATATTTTTCATTTTAACACTCCAATTTTTTTTACTTTTAGTTTTAGTTTTGCTAAATTATTATACATTTTATTTCTTATGCTTAAACCTATCATTACTACCTCATTTTCCTATTAATCTAATTGGCAATATACTTGGTCATTTTTGAAGAAGTTCTGGATCACAGAAGGGTTACAACTATGGCAAGGGAGGAACACTGGTGTGGGTTGTCAGTGATGGGAGATAAATGACAGGAAGTTCACCTGGGCATATATATAAGGTATATAAATATGTTCAAATGTTCATGGGGCATTGCCACAGTGGGTAGAGATGCACACAACTGAAAGAACACTGAACTCCCATCCTGGGGATTTCCGCCACATTCTCTAATGGAACAGCAACAATCCCCCAAATACAGGGCCAATGACCACTGAAAAAGGAAAGTCCCTTTCAAACTGAAAGTAAAGAGAAAATTAAGGAATTTGAAAAAGACTCATCACGACTTCAAATATTATTACACTCTGTCCACTTGGTAGGTGCCACTGCAGTGACCAGTAAGGAACTGGGAGAGGATGGTGGCTTGTGAGGCTGGTCGGCTTGGGTTTAGGTCTCCTTGCAGTTCTCAGAAATCAAGCTGGTTGCCAAGTGTGGGAGAAGAAGCAGCAGCAGAGGCAGAGGCTCTGTTGTGTCACTCTCCTCTCCCTTATCTTGGATTGGGGAAGGTCAGATGACCCAGGTGGCTGGAGGGGAGTATGCTGCCCCAGAATGGGAATTCTCTACACCAGGGTAAGGAGGCTGTTCAATGACCAGGAGCACAAAGTTATCATTGCTGGACTGGATAATGCAGAGAAAACTGCCATGCTTTATCAATTTTCTATAAATGAAACTGGGCATACTTCCCCTAAAAGAGGAAGTGTAGGAAGCAATGTAGAAGACATAATGCAGTAGGACCTAAAAAAGCTGGTTTGCTGATTTTTGTTAATAAACAAGGTGTTAAAGAATGTATGACTAAAGCAGAAATCTCCCAGCTTTTGAAACTAACTTCTATTAAGGGTCACTAATGACATATCCAAACATGCTGTGCTCTTACTGGCTAGGGTTTGTGCCATGGACCTGAATGGATGATGTCAAAATTTAAGATTAGATGATCTCTACTGACCTCTTCTCATAGACTTTACCTGAAGGCTGCAAAAATTAATGGTTTAGATACATTTATCATAAACTCATTGAAATTTTTTCGATACAAAAACAAAGATGAAATCTTACCTTCCAATTTGCTTTCTCCTTAATTCCTTTCAAAGTAAGGTCTTAAAGCAGTGACTGACATTTTTCTCACAATGAATCCTCTAGGACACTGGGTAGCCTGTGGTAAGTACAAAGAGACATGAAGACCATTAACTTGAAGAACTTTACTATCAGTAAAAACCTCCCTAATTGCATGTTCTCTTCTTGTTCTAAGTCAAAATACAAATCAGCAGAAACACTCAGTTTCCAATATTTTAAAAGTGTGATGTTTCTCACAAAAAGTATTTTTCATAAGGTTGTATATGTATTGCGTATATATCTCAAGTTCACGTTAATGGCTTTGATTTATGTTCTAAACAAAAGTGATTAAGTAGCACAGGAATTAGTAATATCCTTAGTTGTAACCATTTACTAGCATTGGTGTTAAGAGCCATTTTGTACTTTTCTCCTTAGGCTCTTATTATTATACTAACCAATGCCCAAATCATTGAGCTGCTCTTAAAAAAAAAAAAAAGAAGAAGAAAGAAAAAGGAAAACATCTTGACATTGTGTTAATATTTTAGTGTTGGTCAAATCATGTGGAAATGTACCACAACTGAACAAGTCATATATCAGATTCCTGGCTTCAGTTTTACCACAGGGTAGAATTACACAACAATACTTATCAAATCATTCCTTGCATAGGTCTGCATGTCACCTATATTACTGAATGACTGAATAAATAAAATAAAGTCACTCATTCATTGTGATTTAAATTATCAAGTATTTTTTTCAACATTAATTGCAAACTGTGGTGTGAAACCTGTCTATTCAAGAAGTAACAATTATCTGTGTGCATTTCAAGTAAATTTGAGAAGAACAGTGAAGTACATTTTCAAAGCAACAACAGTAATTTCTTAATTTAGGAAATGGAGTACATTGAGATTTTCAAATTTCTATTCGTTGTCTGTATTTTGTTCTACCACATGAATACACTGTTGGGAATTTAAAAAACACAGATATTGTTACAGATACATGCCTACAAAAGATAGGCATGTACAAAATGAGGTTGTAGGCATACTGATTTCACCTTACCTTGGAAATATACAAAATTAAAGTCAGATTTTGTATTTTCTACAGGAGAAATTTACCTCGCTGAATACATATGACTTACAAAACAACAGTTTCTGACGCAGCTCTTAAATAAATTGGTAATTTAAGTCCTGGACATATTTCAATTTAGGTACTTTTCGGCAGTCTGCAATAGTAGGTATTGAAAATCACAACTGGGTCTTGAACTGCAAAAACTGATTTCTGTTGATGCATAAATTTTACTTAGTGCAACTCATTACAACTGGAAGGCGAAGTATCTTGTAAAATCTTCATAACAAACAACTAACCAATTTCAAGGGTATAATCCCGGGACATTTATTACCTTCTCATGTTGTGCAAGTATCACCTCTATGTATTTTTTAAACAGTAACAGTCACACTGCAAAAAAGGACATGTCAACAAGCTAAACTTGAAAAATAGAAAATTCTCACTTTTTCATGAGAAATTGTACAACATGGCAGTTTTGTCCTTGAAAACAAGATATAAAAGTAATATTAATGAACTTAGGGAGCTCATATGGGCCCAGGGGTTGAGCGCCCGCTTCCTACATGTAAGGTCCCAGTTTGGTTCCGGTGCTTCCTTAAAACAAAACAAACAAAACACCATTGGGGAACCAAAGTGGCTCAGTGGTGTACTGCCAGCTTCCCACACACAAGGTCCCGGATGCACGCCCCGGCCCTGGTACCTTAAATAAAAAATTTACTCAAAAGTTTGCTTTAATTAAAGTCAGAAATATAAAATTATTATAAATGTTGGAATTTGGGTTACTAACACTTAAAAGTAATGCTGGGAGCTGCACTGCCCCTACTTGTAAGTCTGTCAACATTTCCTTCAGCTCTGTCAGCGGTGCAGGAACAGTGCGCCCCTCTGTGACCACCGAGGGCGCCGCGCACGAGGAGCGCCCCTTCCCCTCAGCCCAGGGCTCGGCCACGCCCGCCGCCCCGACCTCTCCACGGGAAGCTGCAATACTTTCCTACCCCTTTCAGGGCTGTAGACGTCTTTCCTCTCTGAAGCTCCGTCAGGATTGTCTCCAGCAAGAGTCCTGAACCCACAGCGCTGCCAGCCTCAGTGAGCGGGGGCTCTGGGCAAACACGTCTCCTGAACGTCCCCTGAGAGGAGACGATGAACTAACGGGGGCAGCGCAGGAACCCGAAGTCCTCCGCTCACGTTAGAGAAGAAAGCCCTCGAAGCACCGCCACACAGCCCTGCGCCACCACGCGGGGAGAGGGGCTCTCTCCTCACGCCCACCGCCGAGCGGTCCCGGGGGAACGAGGCCTTCCACTTCCCGCGGAGGCTGTTCCGCTCCCGCAGGAACGTGGGGCGTTTCCGGGGCTTTTCCTTAGAAAAGGCGGCTGCGCGCCCCCTGCAGGCGGGCGGGCCACAGCGCAGGAAGCGCCGGCCCCGCTGCTGGAAATGTGCCCCTCACCTGCCTGCCCTGCGCCTTCATCTCTAAGACCGTGTTGGCCGGGGTCAGTGCCAGTCTCCAGAGCCTGGTGAAGTGGACTCCTCAGCGCAGTGACCCTGAAGCTTCAGGAGGAAGGGCCCGCAGAAGGAGCAGGATCCGGGACCCTCCAGCCCAAGCCCAGACTCCCTTGGCCACAGCAGTCCTGGGACCCAGGCTTTTATCCCGGCCCCGTGGAGGATCGCAGGAGAAAGCTCCTGGTGCAACACCAAGCCTGCATGTGACTTCTCACATCACTCCTCTTAGACAGAGTCCTCCTGCCTCCACGGCACCAACCCCTGGCCTGTCCAGTGAGGAGATAGCCACAGTTTGCTGGTCCAGGACCTCACTGCCACCTGGAAGCTTGGCAGGTCCAGAACAGTGCACCAGCCCAGCGTGCAGGGAGATGTGGGTGCACAGAAGCCCAGCGGGGGCCTGCCCTGGTTTATTACCTTCCTTCTGAACTCAGAAGTTTCCTAGGAATATCCAACATAAAACCTGGTCTCAGCAGGTAAGTCGCCCATATTTGAAGTAAAAACCCTTCCATAATCTTTTTTTCTTCTGCATTCATCACTCCAATCATTATTAGAAGTTTTTCATTATTTCAATAATAATAATGATAAAACAAAGAAGAAAATTCTTCACTTCTCAATCTTTCGGTTTCCTTTCCTGTACCTAGCTGCAGTTTATGCCTGTTCTTCAACATTTATTTATTTATCAAACAATTTTATTGAGATATATTCACATACCATATGATCTATCTAAAATGTGTAATCAATGGCTTTTAGTAGAATCGCAATATTGTGCAATAATCATCATAAAAAATTTTAGGTTTATTTCCTTATTGCAAGGAGAAAATCTCCACACACCTAAGTATGCCTTACCTAGCGCCAGTTAACTACTAATCAAATAGCATCTTTATGAGTTTCTTTCTATTAGTCTATTTATGTAGAATCTTAAAATATGTTACACAATAGATGTAGTTCATGGTAATGAGATTATACACTATTTGTCCTTTTGTGTCTAGCTTGCTTCACTGAACATAATGTCCTTGATATCCACCTGTGTTGTCTTATGCTATATGACTACATTTCTTCTTCTTACATAATATTCCATCACGTGCATACACCACAGTTTGTTGATCCATTCATTGGTTGATGTACAGCTGGGTCATTTCCATCTTTTTGCAATCCTGAATAATGCTACTATGAACACAGGTGTGCAGATGTTTGTTTGCATCCCTACTTTCAGTTCTTCTAGGTATATACCCAGTGGTGATATTGCAGGGTTATGTGGTAAATCTTCATGCAAATTCTTTTAGAAATTGCCAAACAGTCCTCCACAGTGGCTGTACCATTCTGCATTCCCACCAACAGTGAATAACTGTTTTCATCTTGCCACATCCTCTCCAACACTTAAACTTGTCTGTGATTTTAATAGTGGCCATTCTGGTAAGTGTGAAATGATATCTCATTGTAGTTTTTTTTTTTAATTCTCTCCCCTTCCCCGCCTACCCCCCCACCCCCCAGTTGTTTGCTCTATGTGTCCATTCACTATGTGTTCTTTTGTGTCTGCTTGTATTCTTGTCAGCGGCACTGCGTGTCTGTGTCTCTTTTTGTTGCACCATCTTGCTGCATCAGCTCTGTGTGTGTGTGATGCCACTCCTGGGTAGGCTGCACTTTTTTTTGCATGGGGCAGCTGTCCATGGGGGGCACGCTCCTTGTGTGTGGGGTTCCCTTTGTGAAAAAGGTACAGCCCCCCCAGAAGGGGCGCTGCACACACGAAGCACTGATGCAGCAAGATGAGGCAACAGAAAAAGACAGAGATTCGCGATGATGCTGAGAATGCAAGTGGAAACAGAAGAACACACAGTGAATGAACAATGGGGGGGGATGGGAGAGAAATAAATAAAATAAATCTTAAGAAAAAAGACATTTGACTGTCGGGACTCTCAATTCTATTCTACTGATCAATTGGTCTGTCTTTATGTCCGTAGTCAGTACTGTGCTGTTTTGACCACTGTAGCTTTGTAATATGTTTAAAAGTCCTCCCATGTTGCTCTTCTTTTTTAGCATGGTTTTGCTATCCAGGTGCACTTTCCTTTCCAAATGAGTTTGGCAATTGCCTTTTCTATTTTAGAAAAGTAGGCCTTTGGAATTTTGATTGGCATTGCACTGAATCTATAAATCCATTTGGGTAGGGTTGACATCTTCAGATGTTTAGTCCTCCAATCCATGAACACAGAATGTCTTTCCATTTGTTTAGGTTTTCATTGATTTCTTTTAGCATTGTTTTGTAGTTTTGTCCAAATAGGTTCTGTACTTCTTTGGGCAAATTGATTCCTAGATATTTGAGTCTTTTTGTTGCTTTATTCATAAATGGAATTTTTCCCCTAATTTCATTATCAGATTTTTCAATGTAGAGTACAAAAACCTTACAGAATTTTTGCAGTGATTTTGTAACCTGCCACTTTGCTGAACTCATTTATTTGCTCAAGTTGCTATTCATAGACCTTTCAGAATTTTCTAAATATAGGATCTTGAAATCTGCAAAGAGTGAGAATTTTACTTGCTCTTTTCCTATTTGGGTGCTGTAGCAGTTTGATATGGTTATGAATTCCAAAAGTAGATATTGGATTATGTTTGTAATTTGATCTGTACTTGGGCGTGATTAAGTTATGATTAGGGCTTTGAATGGGCCATATCATTAGGGCATTAGTCTCCACGACTTGGTGGGTGGGGACTAACAGATAAAAGGCATGGCAAAGGACAGAGTTGGGGGTTTCTTTTTTTTTTTTTAATTCTACTCAATTTATTCATTTTTTAAAAAGATATTACATTAAAAAAATATGAGGTCCCCATTCACCCCTACTGCCCCCACCCCACCACTCCTCCCCCCAGTAACACTCTCCCCCATCATCATGTCACATCCATTGCTTCTGGTGAGTACATCTCCGGGCTTCGCTGCACCCCAAGTCCCATGTTCCACACCATAGCCCACACTTTCCCACGTTCCATCCAGTGGGCCATGGGAGGACATACCACATCCGACAATTGTCCCTGGGGCACCACCCAGGGCAACTCCAAGTGAGTTGGGGGTTTCTGATGTTGGAAGTTTGATGTTGGAGTTTGATGCTGAAGTCAAATACACAGAAGTAAGCACACAGAGGAAAGAGAAGCAAACTCCAGGAAGAGAGGAACCTTGAGCCAGGAAAGGAACACAAAGGAATAGGGATGGCTCCTTAGGCATGGCAGAAACCCCAGGGAGAGAGACAGCGCCATTCACCTGATAGCTACAGCTGACCTTGTGGAGAAAACAGGGGAAGTGAGCCCAGAGGAACCCAGGAAGCCTGAAACCTTGCAGACGTCAGCAGCCATCTTGCTCCAAAGCATGGAAATAGACTTTGGTGAGGGAAGTAACTTATGCTTTATGGCCTGGTACCTGTAAGCTTCTATCCCAAATAAATGTCCTTTATGAAAGTGAACCAATTTCTGGTATTTTGCTTCAGCACCCCCTTTAGGTGACTAAATATAATTTGGTACCAAGGAGTGAGGAAGTGCTTTTGCAATTACCGAGATGCTGGAACAGTTTTATAAATGGGTAAGGGGCATTTCTTGGAGGAATTGTGAGATGATTAGAAGAAAAGTCCTACAGTGCCTTGAAGAGACTGTTGATAGGACTATGGCTGCCAAAGAGACTTTTTATGATGCCTTCGAAGTAAATGATGAAACTATTATTGGAAACTGGAGGAAAGGCAATCCATGTTTTAAAGTTGCAGAGAACTTAGCAAGATTAACTCCTTGTGTTTTGTCGAAGGAAGAATTTGAGAATGGTGAGCCTGGGCATTTAGCTGAAGAAATTTCCAAAGCAAACCCAGAGAATGCATCTTGCCTTGTGTTTGCAGCTTATAGCAAAATGGTAGATGACAGAGATATGCTGAGGACTGTACTTTTGGGCACAAAGAAAACAGAAAGTGATTCTGGAAATTCCAAGCCTCTGAAAAACAAGCTCGCAGATGAAAGTGCCCCATTGGAGAACTTAACTAAACTTGGAACTTGTAAATCAGGACTGAAGATGCAGTTATCTCAAAAAAGACTTGTGGAAAGTCTTCCTGTCTGATGGCTTGGACCCCTGCTTCTTGCATGCTAAAGCAACAAGGTTTTTGAGAGAACTGTATGAACAAAACCACTGTCAGCTTGGACCAAAAGGGACATAGAAGGAGAGAATGAAGGAGAAACAGATTTAAGAGGAAAACTTTGGAAGCTGAGATCTGGAATTAAGACATCACCTTTGGCCAAGAGATGAACCCCACCCGTGTGTACAGAGAGGGTGAGTTTACCCCAGCATTGAAGAGGGTGGATGTTTCTGTCCGATATTGTGGGAGTGTTTTGCTGCCCCAGGGTTCAGAGAGGGTGGAGCACATTTCCCAAGAATTAGTGTGGTTAAGGTCGGCACCCCATAGGTATTGGAGGGGTATACCTGTCCCCCAAAGGTTAGGGAAGACCAGGTGGTCAACTCATTGCTGTGAGAGGTTTGTCCCTGGATGTAGAGGTTACGGGGAATGTTGTCTTCACATCACCATACTAGGGGGGTTAAGACTGTAACCGAAAGATTGGATAAGGTGTGGCAATCACCCCAACACTCTGGAAGGGAGAGCTCTGGAGCTTGGTCAACACCCAGATGCTTGATGAGGGTGGAACCAAGAAAATGGCCTTGGTCAAGCCTGTGGAAAGGATGGGTTCCCATAAGGCAACTAGGTGTAGAGACCATCATCTTAAGAATGACTCTCAGACTGAAATGGAATGGAGGATGCCCGTCAGATTTACTGAACTGTAGAGAACCCGTGAGGCATGTTTCACCCCCAATTTCCCCTTCTCGAAATGAAAATGTTTATCTGTTATCTGTCCATTTGTATATTGGAAATAGATAAATTGTTTTGTAAGATTCAGAGGTCTATAGCAGACAGGACTTTGCCCCTAGACATTTCTTAAAATTGATTGTGGTATGATTTAGTACTTGCATTGTTACTGATTTAAGGTTTATTTGAATATTGTACTGTCTTTTTGGAATTCAGAAGGTGGAGTGTGGCGGTTTGATATGGTTCTGAATTCCAAAAATAATACAGATGTCTTTCATTTTTTTCTTGTCTCATTGCTTTACCTAGAACTTCTAATACAATGTTCAATAACAATGGTAACAGTGGGCATCCTTGTCTTGTTCCTGATCTTAGAGGGAAAACTTTCAAAACTTTCCACTGAGTACAATGATGACTGTGGGTTTTCATATGCCTTTTATCATACTGAGGCATTTTCCTCCTATTCCTATCTTTTGAAGTCTTTTTATCAAGAAAGGATGCTAGATTTTGTCAAATGCCCTATCTGCATTGATTGAGATGTTCATGTGGGTTTTTCCTTCAATTTGTTAATGTGGTATATTATGTTGATTGATTTTCTTACGTTGAACCTGTCTTTCATTCCAGGAATAAATCCCACTTGGTCGTGCTGTTATGTCTTTTGATATACTGTTGGATTTGATTTACAGCTATTTTCTTGATAATTTTTGCAACTATGTTCATTAGAGTGACTGTTCTGTAATTTTCTTTTCTTATAGTGTGTTTATGTGGCTTTGCTATTAGGGTAATGGGTTCATAAGATGTGTTGGGTAATTTTCCCTCCTCTTCAGTGTTTTGGAAAACTTTAAACAGGATTGGTGCTGATTCTTTTTGAAATACTTGGTAGAATTCACCTATGAAGCCATCTGGCCCTAGAGTTTTCCTTGTTGGGATATTATTGATGACTGATTGGATCTCTATAAATGTGATTGGTTGGAAGCAGATGTGGCTGAACCAGTTGAGCATCCCCCTACCACATGGGAGGTCCTGGGTTTGGGTCCTCCTGGTGCCTCCTAGAAAAGACAACACAGATGCCCTGAACAAGAGCTAGATACCCACACCTGCTGCAATGAGAGCTGGACCTCATACCTGCAGCTACAAGAACTAGATGTTGCACCTTGCTGTAATGAGCAGACTTCTAAACCAGCAGATGATACAGGTCAGCAGACACCACAGCCCATTGGAAGTGGGTGTGTGTGGCTCAGGCCCTTGGACATTCTTCTCACATATGGGAAATCCCAGGTTTGGTTCCCGGTGCCTCCTGGAGAAGGCAACCAAACAATGAGCAGACAAAGAGAAACATTGGGGAAGAGGGATGAATTTAAATACATACATACATACATACGGAAACGTGATTGGCCTAAGTTCTTGTATTTCTTGTAGCATCAGTGTGTTTTGTTTGTGCATTTCTAGGAATGTGTCCATTTCATCTAAGTTACCTAGTTTGTTGGTATACAGTTCCTCAATATAGCCTCTTATGATCCTTTTTATTTCTGTGGGGTCAGTCATAACCTCCCCCTTTCATTTTGCATTGTGTTTACTTGCATCTTCTGTCTTTTTTTCTTTGTCAGTCTAAATGGAGGTTTGTCAATTATATTGATCTTCTCCAAGAATGAGCTTTTGGTGGTTTTTATTTTTTATGTTGTTATTGTTTTGTGGTTTTGCTTTTTCGGTTTCTTTTTAGGTTCTGGGACTGAGGATTGAAAACAGTATCTCATATGTGGGAAGCTGGAGCTCAACCATTGAGCTACATCAGCTCCCCTGGTTTGGTTTTTTTGTTTGTTTGCTTGTTGTTTTTTGTTTGTTTTTAGGAGGTACTGGGAACGGAAACTTGGACCACACATGTGCAAAGCAGGCACTTAACTGGTTGAACCACATCTGCTCCCCCAAGCTTTTGATTTTGTTGATTTTATTTGTTTTGTTTTGTTTTTTGTCTTTAATTTCATTTATTTCTCCTCTGATCTGTATTATTTTTTTCCCTCTGCTTGCTTTGCAATGGGTTTGCTGTTCTTTTCCTAGTTTCCCAGTTTTTCAGTTAAATCTTTTTTTCTTTTTAAAGTACAGAGGGCCAGGGAGTGAATCCATGACCTTGTATGTGGGAAGCTGGTGCACAATCACTGAGCCTCATCAGTTTCCCAGAGTTGGTTTTTTATTTGTTTTGCTTGTTGTTTTGTTTTGTTTTGTTTTGTTTTTTCAGGAGGCACTGAGGACTGAATCCAAGACTTCTCATGTGGGAGCCTGGAGCTCAACCACTTGCGCCACATCTGGTCATTCAGTTAAATCTTTGAATTTAGCTCTTTCTTTTTTACTATAGGTGTCAGTGCTATAAATTTCCTTAAGATTCCCTTTGCTGCATCCCATAAGTTTTGTATTTGTATTCTTGTTTTCATTTGTCTTAAAATATTTGCTGATTTCACTTGCAATTTATTCTTTGACCCACTGATTATTTGGGGGTGTCATGTTTAGCCTCCACACATTTCTGAATTTATCTATTTCCTGCCTATCATTGATTTCTAGTTTTATTCCATTATGATAGGAGAAGTTGCTTTGTATAATTTCAATCTTTTTACACTTACTGAGAGCTAAATTGGGCCCTAACATGTGGTCTATCCTACAAAATGATCCATGGGCCCTTGAGAAGAATGCAAAACCCATGGAGTTTGGATGCAATATTTTGTATATGTCTGTTAGGTCTAACATGTTTATGGGTTTTTTTTTAAAGATTTTATTTTATTTTATTTCCTCCCCCACCCCACACCCTGGTTGTCTGTTCTCTGTGTCCATTTCCTGCATGTTCTTTGTCTGCTTCTGTTGTCAGCGTCAGTGGAATCTGTGTCTCTTTTTTTAGATACGTCATCTTGCTGCATCAGCTCTCCGTGTGTGCGGCACCATTCCTGGGCAGGCTGAAATTTCTTTCACGCTGGGCGGTTCTCCTTACAGGGTGCACTCCTTGTGCGTGGGGCTCTCCTATGTGGGGGGCACCCCTGCGTACCATGGCACTCCTTGCATTCATCAGCACTTCGCATGAGCCAGCTCCACACAGGTCAAGGAGGCCCGGGGTTTGATCCGCAGACCTCCCATGTGGTAGACGGATGCCCTATCCACTGGGCCAAGTCCATTTGCCTAACATGTTTATCTTATTGTTCAAGTTCTCTTTTTCTTTACTCATCTTATGTCTAGTTGTTCTATCTAATGATGTGAGTGGTGTGTTGAAGTCTCCAATAATTATTATAAAGATGTCCATTTCTCTTTACCAGATTCTCCGATGTATTTTTGGGCAACCTGGTTTGGTGCATAGATATTTGTGACTGCTCTATCTTCCTGATGGATTGTCCCTTTTAGTAATATATAGTCGACTTCTGTATCTCATAACTTTTTTGCATTTAAAGTCTGTTTTATCTGATATTAGTGTAGCTGCACCTGCTCTTTTTTTGGTTACAATTTCCATGGCATATCTTCTTCCAGCCTTTTACTTTCAGCCAGTTTATATCCCTGGATCTAAGGTGAGTCTCTTGTAAGCAGAATATGGATGGCTCATGTATTTTTATCCATTCGGTCAGCCTGTATATTTTGATTGGGGAATTTAATCCATTCACATTCAATGATATTACTGTAAATGCATTATTTATTTCCACCATTTTATTCTTTGGTTTTCGTGTGTCATGTTATGTTTTCATCTATCTTTTCACTCTTTTGGATATCCTTTCTGCTGTTCTTTCTTCTATACTCTCTTCCATGCCCCTTTCTCCTGTCTTTTTCTTTCAGTCTCTAAGGCTTCCTTTAATATTTGCTGCAAAGGGGATTCTTTTTTACCAACTCTCTTAGTTTCTGTTTGTTTGTTAATATTTTATACTCACTTCAATATTTGAAGGACAATGTATTAGTCAGCAAAAGGACTGCTGATGCAAAATACCAGAAATTTCTTGGCTCTTATAAGGGGCTTTTATTTGCCATAGGAACTTGCAGATGCCAGGTCATAAATTGTAAATTACTTCCCTCACCAAGTTCTATTTTCACATGTTGGTGCAAGATGGCTGGTGACGTCTGTGAAGGTTCAGACTTCCTGGGTTCCTCTCTTCCTGGGTCTTGCTTCTCTTCAGGCATAGGGTTCTTATCTTCCCATGGCTTGCTTCTCTCCGGGCTCAGGGTTCCTGTCTTCCCAGGGCTTGCTTCTCTTTCCTCTGTGTGCTTACTTCCTTGGGCTCCAGCTTAAGACTTCAGCATCAAACTCCAACATCAGAACTTTAACATCAAAAACTTCCACCATCAAAAAGCTCCAACTCTGTCCTTTGCCATGCCTTTTATCTGTAGATCCACATCCACTAAGGGCAGGGACTCAACACCCTACTTATATGGCCCAATCAAAGCCCTAATCATGACGTAATCATGCCCAGGTGAAGACCAGTTTACAAACATAATCCAATATCTGTTTTTCGAATTCAAAACTGTATCAGACTGCTACAGACAATTTTGCTGGATAAAGCATTCTCAGCTGACAGTTATTCTCTTTCTTTTTTTTTTTTTTTAAAGATTTATTTATTTATTTAATTTCCCCTCCTCCCCTGGTTGTCTGTTCTTGGTGTCTATTTGCTGCGTCTTGTTTTTTTGTCCGCTTCTGTTGTTGTCAGCGGCACGGGAAGTGTGGGTGGCGCCATTCCTGGGCAGGCTGCTCTTTCTTTTCACGCTGGGTGGCTTTCCTCATGGGCGCACTCCTTGCGCGTGGGGCGCCCCCACGCAGGGGACACCCTTGCGTGGCACAGCACTCCTTGCGCGCATCAGCACTGCGCATGGCCAGCTCCACACGGGTCAAGGAGGCCCGGGGTTTGAACCGCGGACCTCCCATATGGTAGACGGACGCCCTAACCACTGGGACAAAGTCCGTTTCCCTATTCTCTTTCAATATCCTAATTGTATCATACTGCTGTCTTCTCACCTCCATGGTTTCTGCTGAAATATCCACAGTTCAGTCTTACTGGGCATCCCTTGTCTGTGAAGGTTTGCTTCTCCCTTGCTTTTCTCGAATTTTCTTTTTATATTTAATATTTTACATTCTGAGTAGTATGGTTCTTGGGGCAGGTCTATGCAGGTTTATTTTGATTGAGGCACAGTATGCTTCTTGGACATACACATTCATTCTTTCATGAGAGTTCCATTTTCTTAGTATTGCTCATAATTTTTTGCTGATGTCTAGACATCTGTGATGGTTAGGCTAATGTGTTAACTGGGCCAGGTAATTGTGCCCAGTTGTTTGGTCAAGCAAGCACTGGGCTAATGGTAATACAAGGACATTTATGGACTTTAGTCACCACTGGGAAATCATAGATAGCTGATTACAATTACATCAGCCAGGGAGATTGCCGTCAGCAATGAGTGATGCTTTCTCCAATCAGTTGAATGCCTCAAAAAGGGAAGTGATTCCAGCATTGAAAGAGAATTTCCCAGCTCATTTTTGGGCAGGAAGCATCTCCCAGAACTCACCACGGACTTTTATTGGACTTTCATTGGAGCCCCTGGTTGTAGCCTGCCTGCAGAACCTGGACTTGTGCATCCCCACAGTTGCATGAGAGACTGATAAAATCTCTTACTATTGACAGATATCTCTTATTGATTGTATTTTCGTAGAGAACCCTGACTAATACAACTTCGGATTTTGATGGTAGTTTACAGATGCTTAATTTCTTTCTCTTTAATAGAGATTTAGTAGCTAAAGGTTGTGTGTTATTGCTGCTCTCTGATTCTCAGTTCAACGTGGATCATTAGGATTGTCCCTAATGTTAATTGCTTAAAACTGGTCACTGGACCCAGTAATGGGTTGCAGACTCCCTTCCTAGGGACTTGGGGAGAGAGGACATAAAAGCCAGAAAAAAACTTTCTTATTTATTTACTTTTTTAAAAATGTACTTTTTTACTTTTTTAAAAGAAACTTCGATTACATAAATTTTACATAAAAAATGTAGGGGATTCTCATATGCCCCACTCCCTAGCCCTCCCATATTTTCCCACATCAACATTTTTCATTAGTGTGGTACATTTGCAACAACTGATGAACACATTTTGGAGCATTGCCGTTAAGCATGGATTATAGTTTACATTATAGTTAACCCTCTTTCCCACACAGTTTTGGAAGTTGTTCCAAATGGCCATACCATGGCCTGTAACTGTCATTGCAATGTCATTCAGGACAATTCCCCAGGCCTGATAATGCCCCCGTATTACACCTATTTTTCCCTTTCCCTCCCCTCGGAACCTCCAGTGATCACTGCCTTCACATCAATGACAAGAATTCTTCCATTATTAGGATAAAAATAAGACTACAGTAGAATAAAAGTAAGTCTACTCTAGTCCATCTTTCATTTCCAAATCCCAATGATTCTGGGAAGGTAATGCCGACTCTGCCTCTAGTTGAGAGGGGACTTAGATCCCATAGGGCTATCTTGCTTGCAGTTGCAGACTTTCTCTGTTCCTTGACATGGTTGTTGTCAGTCATCATCTTGTTAGTTGTCCTGGGTGAGTCCAATGAACTGGAGAGTAGGTGCTGGAATGCTGTTGGATTTCAGGACACAACTGGAAAATGGAGAGCCCAGAGATTTAAGTCTCTTGTGAAGCAGGCTAGTAAGATAGGGAATTAATAGACAGATCTGGAATCTTGCAGAGAGTCCACTTGGGCATGAATAACCCCCAAGATAGCTGCTGGAAGGCCCCTACCCCCAGGATTCTGCTATGCAGAACAAAGACTTCTTCTGGATGCAAGGAAAAGCCCTTGATGTTCTCTAGGGACTTTATCATTGGGTCCTCCCTAAGGGGTTGATGGGAGGGGTGATCAATCAAACAGCAAACAGCTGGAACCCCTCCCCTGCCATTAGCAAAGAGGTGGGCTAGTTAATAGTTCATAAAGTGACAAGGAGGCCTGAACGCTCTCACCCTGCTCTCTTGCCTCTGGACCTGTTCCTGCCCTCTGCATACCACTCTCGCCATTTTTCCTCTGCCATGTGGCCATGCAAGTAAATCTGGGGATTAAAATCTGTAGTGGGTAATTGTAGATTGTAAATCAGCCCTCTTTATCCCTTTTTATGCCTTTCTGCTCTACCTGGGACCACAGCTCTGTTACTTTCTCCCATTTTTCTTCCCTCCCTACCTGAATAAATTTCTGACCTAACTCATCTGGCATGCTCTTGAAATGTATTTCTGCAGCATAGCCAAGAACCTAGATAAAATCCAGTAACACTTGGACATATACCTATCAACTCTAGTACTAATTATAGGTTCAAATAGAAGGGGCAGAAGAGCCTTGTGGAGGGAACCTGCAATGGAGTCCAGCTGTCACACGGGGGAGCATAAATTCCAAAGTAGCGCCCAGTGGCAGGACACCAAACTCCTGAGCTGTCTGCCCTGCCTACAGTGTCTGGATATCTCCAGAGCCCTCAGGAGCCCTGCTCTTTATTTGAGGGAATATTGATTTTGGCAATTATTTTCACATGCACTTACTTTATCTACCAGAAGATGGCAATCTTTGCAATCCTGGCAGTTCAAAGCCAGGTCAAACAGTGTTTGCTGTTAACTTAGAACACTGTGTTTAGAGGTTCCTGCCTGTAGGCTGAGAGCCTTGTAATTCAAACTCTCTCAGAGACGCTCTCCAGCCTTTGCTGGAAGCCCCCTTACTTTTCCTGAGTAGGAAATATTTCCACTCCCTTCTGTGTCCTTAACAACCAGTCCCAGTTAGTAGAGAAGGAGATTGTGAGGGTGGGCTCCTTTAGTCCAGGATCTCTTTAGTCCTGAGCTTGCTCTCAAGGCAAACAATGACACGGCCACACCTGCCCTGCAAGGGCTTGTGGGACAGAGCAGACCAGATTTGTGGGTCAAAGATTGTTTGTCTTAGGCTGTGTCCCTCTCTCTGCCCCTCTCTGGGGAGGTGAGTCCTCCACAGTCAGACCCATTTAGTAGAGAGGGAGATTGAGAGAGTCACATCTCTTTAGTCCCAGATCTCTTTAGTCCCTAGTTGGCTCCCAAGGCAAAGGATGGTGCAGCCCCACCCAGTCTGGAAGGCTTTTTAGGGCCCAACAGTCCCTCTCTCTCCCCTTTCCTGGGGAGGTGGACCCCTGGAGCCTCCTTTGTCTGGAGCAGCCCAGGGGCCTGAGAATTCTGAAGTGTATGTAGTGGGGGCAGGGTGCCCGCAGGAGCAGCTGCTGATTTTAACTCTGTTTTGCCATCCCGATTCTTTTCCTTGTCCCTCTCTCTTCTGGGTGGTGTCTAGCCTTTGCCTGGTATCTTAAACTCTAGAAGATTTTTTTCCAGGCCATTCCAGCCAGTCCTCTAGCTATCCTTCTGGGAGAGAAGAGAGTCCCATGTCTTTCTGGTCCACCGTATTCCCAGACGTCCTACCACTATGTTTCTTTCTGTCTGCTTTTCTCTCTTGCCTCCACTTTGCTCTGTGTGTGGACTTTACTTTTTCCTACTGCAAATGCATTTTCTGCATGTATATTCTTTTAACAGTTATCTTTCCACTCTGACTGTGAGATATGAGGCTGAGGAAGGAGGTGGGCATTTGAGAGGTGTGGAGAATGTATTCTGATCCCTGCACGTCACAAGACTGTGTCAAAAGAGTGAAAAGGCAGCTGACTCAATGGGAGGAAATATTTGGAAATTACATGTCTAATACAGGTTCAACAGCCATGATAGTTAAAGTGATGTTACAACTCGACAATAAAAAGACAAATGTTTAAAAGATGGGCAAACGATCTGAACAGACATTTGCCCAAAGAAGAAATACAAACGACAAAACAAAGAAAAAGAAAAAAGTTCAACATTATTAATGATTAGGAAGCTGCCAATCAAAACTATAATGAGATATCACTTCACACCTATTGGATTGGCCAGTACTAAAAAGACAGAGAACTACATGAGTTAGAGAGGATGTGAGAGGTAGGGACACTTATTCACTGTTGGTGGGAATGCAGAGTGGCCCAGCCCCTGTGATGGACTGCTTGGCAGTTCCTAAAGAAGTAGAATATAGATTTGCCATGTGAGCCTGCAATACAACTACTGAGTATATGCTGAAAAGCCCTGAGAGCAGTGACACAGAGAGACACACCAATGTTCATAGCAGAATTATTCATTATGCCCCTCAACCTTCAATGCTTCTGCCAGTTTCCCTCACTACTCAGATACCCACTCCTCAGAGCTTGCCTGTCATCCACCTCCATGAGCCCCCTTTTCTCCCAAAAATTCACTCCCCAGCTTCCCTACTTATGCTTCTTCATCACCCTTAGCATTTCCTAACATGCCATGTATTCTCCTTAGTTTCCTGTTCAATCTTCCATTCTTTCCTAAATTATCAGCTCCACAGTGACAAGGATTTTCCTATCATCACTGATCTATCCCCACAACAACCCCAGGTTTCTCTATTTTGGGGAGAAATAGAGAAAACTGTTGGTTCATTTATGTCATGTAGATGCCTCAAATGCTCAGAGTGTCACTTGCAGCTTTCCTCAGTAGTCATTATAAGCCTCCAGTTTTTGCTCACTCTCTCCCACAGCATGACTATACATGACTAGAATTATTACCTTGGGGATGCCAGCTGTTTCTCTGGGAAAGGAGATCCATGCTGCTCCCTCAGCGTTCCTTTGAGGTGTGTCATTTAAATGGAAAGCAGGAGTGAGAGATGGGTGTGGGATGGGGAGTGGAGATTTTCTGATATTGTCCAAGAGGGATTATTCCTGCTCAGAGACTCATACTGCAGCACTCTCAGAAGGGAATAAAAACCTCTCCAAGTGAAGATATCACTTTTAAATTTTTATTCTTTATTCTTTTCAAATATACTATTGAATTATATAACATTCTTTGTAAGTAAATTGTATATCTTCTTCCCAAGGAAGAAAATTATTTTATTTTTATTTTACATCTATTAAAAATTTAAGTAAAATTTACATTTACTTATAACTTAGGTTTCTTGTTAAATACTCTTGTAAGTTTATATTGTTAAAAGAGTCATTACTGAACTACATATATGTTCAACTTATGTATATAGTAGATATTATGTAGACGAGAAAAATAAAGTTTATACTCATAAGATCAGCACAAAAATTATAATGTAAATATATGAACAGATTAATAGAGAAATAAATGAACATACATAAACCTACAGAAGTCTCTTAAGCAGTCTCTTGTATATTAACAATCTCATCAGGAGAGTAGCTTCTCTCATGTTGAGTTTCTGTCAAGAGAAAGTCCCGTATTTCCTGTACCTCACAAGTCCAAACTCTGTGTGACTGAAGGAGGAATTGACTATGGAAGAAATCACTTGTGTGTCTAGGAGGTAAATAGAGAAACTCCAGTCCATGGAGAAATTTCCATTGATCCACTGCCCTCAAAAACTCTCCGATGGAAGAATTGGAGAAGGTCATTCCTGCCTGGTGTCTCTGCAGGCCTGAGGGGAGCAGAAGCTCAGTGCTGCTTTAAGACCGACCCAGGCCCACTGAGGGAGGAGGGACCATCAGGGAGGGGAAGGGATCCCTAACACCCTGAGTATGGAAAAGCGCCTGGTGCTGCAGTGGTCCTCATCATGTCTTCTTGTGCCTTCAGTGTTTTCAGCATCTTCTTCATCTCATCTTCTTGTTTGGAACATCTGGATCTCTCTTCCTGTAGTTCTAGGACCACTGAAGTTAATTCCTCCATCAACACTGATGTTCCCTTAGCCTTTCTGTAGGTGTCAATGAGGCTGGGCATTTTTAAAGTCACTTTCCCTAGCCTAGCTTCCTCTAAAGATGACTTAGTCTCTGTATACCTCCTGTAAGCAGCACTCATCTTATCAAGAAGTTGACATTTCTTGACCATCAGTGTAGCTAGTGTGTCCTCAAGCTGTTTTTCATGTTTTATATAAAGTTGGATTCTAACAGACTGCTCAAGTCTGAACAGGAGGAGACACACCAGAATGCTGAAGAAGGATTGAAATGCCCCCGAGTCCCCCAGGAGGCTGTGGAATATGAGGTGTGGAGTAGTGGCACTGTGCTCCATCACCACCTCTCAAATCTTCCCTAGGATCATCCAAAAGACAAGCTCCACAGAGCACTACAGGCCCTCTGCAGCACTGAGGCCACCACAGGACTTTGCCCAGTAACCCTGTATCCACAACAAACCCCAGAGAACTCCCCAACATTCTGCCTGGAACCCACAAGCAACTGACAGCCCGGCTGCTCATCAGTGAGGTGGTCCATGGGGGAGAGATACTGAAAATAAAATGTGCTTATCTCTATCATATTATTTTTTAAGTATATTTTCTAATATCTCTCTTTTTAAGAAAGATACATAGATCACACACAATGTTACATTGAAAAAAATAAGAGGATGACACTTTTTCTGTTAGAGAACTGACATTACATACATGTTAAATCAGATTTATCTTCACTTCTTTTTAAAAATCAAATACAGCTTCTCACAATTTCTAAGTTATAAAGAAAATATTGAAAACAATAAGGAAACAAAGTTTAAAAACAAAGATACTGCTTTTCTATAGTGGAAAGGTTGAATAAAACATTGCCCCTCTGTGACTCATCTCAAAGAAAGACTTTTACTCAGAGGCAAGCACTTCTGATTAAGGACTAAGTTTCCCACTTCCTCTGCAGGCCCAGATCTTCAAGTGTTTCTGGTCTCAATTGCAAAGTGAAGGGAAATGTCTACAAAATATCTACAATCTAAAATTCAGAACATGGCTAATTAAAATCAAATTTCTGTACCAGTTTAACTATATTATCTTCAGCTTCCACTTTTTCCTTTTCTTAAGAGGATCAATTTTAAAAATTATCTTTTTTTAAAGATACATAAATCACATAATATGTTGCCACAAATATATGAGGTTTCCATATATCCCAATCTCCACATCCCCCACTCCTCCCATATCAGCAACTTCTTTCATTAGTGTGGTACATTGATTGCATTTGATGAATACATTTTGAAGCACTGCTACACAGCACAGATTATAGTTTACATTGTAGTGTACCGTCTCTCCCATTCCATTCAGGTGATAAGTAATGTCCTGCTTCTGTTCCTGCAATATCATTCAGAACAACTCCAAGTCCCAAAACTGCCCCCATACCACACTTTTTTTCCCTCTCCCTGCCTTCAGCAACTCCCTTGGTCACTGTCTCCACATCAATGATTTAATTTCTTGCATTGCTGGAGTCACAATAATTCTATAGTTGAATACCAGTAAGTCCACTCTAATCCAAATTTAAGTCTTCCATCCTGAGGACCTAGGGATGGCAATGCCCACTCCATCTCTAAATTGGGAGGGGACTTAATCCCACATGGCCGGTAGATGGGACTTTCCTGCTTGCACTTGGTGTGATGGTTGACCATCCTCACCTCCTTGTTAGCTGACCTGGGTATATCCAAAAAACTGGAGAGTATGTTTTGCAACTCTGTTGAGGCTTAGGGCCCAGCTGGCACATGGAAATTCCAGAGATTCAAGTCTCCTAGGCATATACCAACTCCAGTGCCAACCACAGGTTCAGTAAAAGTAACAGAAGAGGCATGTATATAGAAGTCACATCTGAGTCCAACTCCATCACACGCAGGAGCACAAATTCCAAAGTAGGGCCCACTGACAAGGGACTGAACTCCAGAGCCATCAGCCATGACTGTAGGATCTGGGTGTTTTCAAAGCCTTTAGGAGCACCACTATTTGGAGTTGTATCTCCTTTGACTTTCTCTGAAATTCTCTGAGATTGCATACGGGTGAGTCCTCTGATGACCTCCTGATGCTTAGCCATATAAACTCATCTATCTTTACCATTCCTCCTTTTATTCAAGGTCTTTTTTCTAGTTGCATCATCAGCTGGTGCTTGGTAGTAATCCCTAGGGAGGCTCATCTTCCGGAGTCATGTCCCATGCTGGGGGAAGGTAATGTATTTGTACACTGAGTTTGGCTTAGAGAGTGGCCACATTTGAGCAACACGGAGGCTCTCAGGAGGTAACTCTTAGGCACCCTGCAGCTCTAGGCCAAGTTGAAATTTCTTTTTTTTTTTTTTTTTGTTAGTGTGGGTGCAGTGTCTCTAAAAGTTGAAATTTCAAGTGCACAGACACATAAGCATACTTAGTATCAAGAGCCCATCTTTGGATCATTCTTCTTCACTCATCTTTGCCCTTCCACTTGGAGGATTGTTCCTGTGCCATTGAGGAATGCAACAGAGCTCCCTGGGATGGAAACTCAGCACTCCCTCAGTTGTTGTGTGAAATTACCCATTACATCAATGCCCAGCGAACATCCGAACATGTCTATATACCCTATATGCATGTCCTGGAGAACTTCCTCCCACCCATGCATCTCCCATCAATGATACCCCACATCAGTGCTCCTCCCCTGCCATAGCTGAAACCCCTCTGTGATCTAAAACATCTTCAAAAATGAAGTCTAATATATTGCAAGTTCAATTCATAGGAAAATGAAAGAGTAATGATAGGTTTAAAGATTAGAAGCAAAAGACATAATAATTTAGAAAAATTAAAGTAAAAAATAAATTGGTGCATTACAAAAATGAGAAATGTCATAAATTTTTTTGACATTTTGCCTTTCATCACTGTAATAGGTGTTCTCCTCTATGTACAATGACAGGACAATCTCTTCCATTCCTTCCTCAGTGCCTTTCACCTATTTATTTTTTATTTTATTTTTATATAAACAGTAATAGATGACAGTAAAGTCACAAAAACCCATTTCCCCCTTCACCAGCAAATATCTTTTTACATGTGGATGTTACATTTGCTACAGCTGATGTACAGATATTGAAACATAGCTATGAACCATGGTTCCATTATGGTTCACATTATGTTTTACATTTTAGACTATACACTTTTATAAATTTTTGGTGAAATTTAACATGGCCTATATCCATCATTGCACAATCCTGTGGAACACTTCCACTGCCCCCCCGCCTCGTTACCCCCATTTCCATCTATTCTATTCCTCTCTCCTCCTCCCCTCAGGGCTCACAGTGACAGCCAAGTTTCACTGCTTGAAGGACAAAATTCATAGATACTTGCAACAATGCTGAGGGTTTGACACACTTCTGTCCTCCCCCGCTGAGAGCCACCCATGCTCTCGAGAAACACCCTCCCCTCTGTTTGAGAACATCAGATCTCCTTAAAATGGGGGTACAACCTGTTCCTGCTCATTGTATGGGTCTCCATCCACTGATATAACACACTGTGACAAGATGAGCACTCACACCCTCTTTGGAAGCCTGCCCCAGGTGCACCCTGTGCCAGGTCCCCCATCAATCACCTTAAACCAGTTACTGGTTTAACTTTAAACTCTAAAGAGTTTTCTCAAAATTGTACTTTCAACCATGTACCTGACAATCTCCCGTGTTCATCTGCCCCCTCCCAAACCTGCCACCCAATCCCATGGACCATCTGACCCATCCTCCCAACCTCAGCCCCCCTCAAGCCTGCAAAATCCAACCAATAGTATCCCTATGCCCCTGCCTTATCCCTTCACTGCACAACTACTTACCTCCACTTTATCATAGATTTTGCCCATGTAGGCAACAGCTCACTACCTTCTTCTCTCCCTTATTCTGTAAGCCTATCTTCCAGTCTCTAGCTCTCTCAGGCAACTTGACTTGCTTGATTAATATCAGAGAGGTCATGTAGTATTTGTCCTTTAATGCCTGGCTTGCTTCATTCAACATAAGGGCCTCAAGATTCATCCATGTGATCCCATGTGTTAATACTATATTCCTTCTTACAGATGAGTAGTAATCCATTGTGTGTATATACCACATTTTGTTTATCCATTGATCTGCTGATAGGCATTTGGGTTGATTCTAACTTTTGGCAATAGTGAATAATGCTGCTATGAACATTGGTGGGCATATATCTGTTTGTGTCCTTGTTTACAGTTCTTCTGGGTATAGATCCAGCAGTGGTATTGCTGGGTCATATGGGAAATCTATAGCTAGTTTGTTGAGGAACCACCAAACCATCCTCCACAAGGGCTGGATCCTTCTACATTCCCACCAGCAGTGGATTAGAGTTCCCATTCCTCCACATCCTCTCCAACACTTGTAGTCCTCTGTTTTTTTTAATAGCGGCCAGTCTAATGGGTGAAAGATGGTATCTCATTGTAGTTTTGATTTGCATTTCCCTAATAGCTAGTGATGTTAAGCATCTTTTCATGTGCTTTCTAGTCATTTGTATTTCTTTTTGGAGAAGGATCTGGTCAAATTTCTTTCTGATTTTTTAAATGCGTTGTTTGCCTCTTTACTTTTGAAATATAGGATTTCTTTATATATGCTGGATATTAGGCTCCTATCAGATAGATGGTTACCAAATATTTTCTCCCATTGGGTAGGCTGTTTTTCACTTTCTTGGTAAACTCCTTTGAGGTGCAAAATGTTTTAATTTTGAACTGGTCTGATTTACCTACTTTTTTTTCACTGCTCATGCTTTGGGTATGAAGGTCCTGAAGCCATTTCCTATTACAAGGTCCTTTAGATGCTTCCCTACATTTTCTTCCAAGGACCTTAAGGTCATGGCTCTTTATTCAGAGCTTAGATCCATCTTGAGTTGATTTTTGTATAAGGTGTGAGATGGTAGTCCTCCTTCATTCTTTTGCATATGGATATCCAGTTCTCCCAGCACCATTTGTTGATGAGGCCATTTTCTCCCAGCTGAGTGGGCTTCATGGCCTTTTGAATATCAGATTTCTGTATATGTAAGTATCAATATCAGAGCTCTCAGTTAGGTTCCATTGGTCAGTGTGTCTATCCTGTGCCAATACCATGTGTATTGACAACTATAGCTTTGTAGCTAAAAAAAAAACTTTTAGTTTTTTAAAAAGATACGTAGATCACAAAAAATGTTTGCATTAAAAAATATAAGAGGTTCCCATATACCTCATAACCCACTCCCCCACTCCTCCCACATCAACAGCCTCTTTCATCACTGAGGCACCTTCATTGCATTTGGTGAATACGTTTTTTCAAATGAGCATTTGGTTTTTTATTGTATTTTTTTTGAAGATACATAGATCACAAAAAATGTTACATTAAAAAATATAAGAGGTTCCCACGTGCCCCACACTCCACCCCATCCCTCTCCCCAAATCACACACCTCCTTCATCATTGTGACACATCCATTGCATTCGGTGAATATGTCTTTGAGCACTGCTGCACCGCATGGATTATAGTTCACATTGTAGTTTACACTCTTCCCCAGTACATTCAGTGTGTTATAGCAAAATATATAATGTCCAGCATCTGTCCCTGCAATATCATTTAGGACAATTCCAAGTCCTGAAAATGACCCACATCGCATCTCTTCTTCCTTATCACTGCTCTTAAAAACTACCGTGGCCACTTTCTCCACATCAATGCTACAGTCTTCCATTACTAGTCACAATCGTTCAATAGTAGAAAAGCAGTAAGTCCACTCTAATCCATATTTTATTTCTCCATCCAGTGGACCCTGGGATGGTGATGTCCACTTCACTGCTATGTCCAGAGGGGGCTTAGATCCCACATGGATGAGCATCTGTGAATCTGGTCCTTCAAGCAGTGAAGCTTGGTTGTCACTGTGGGCCCTGGGGGGAGGGGAAGAGAGGAATAGAATAGATAGAAGCAGGCTAGCTGGGGGGCAATGGAAGTGTTCCACAGACAGTGCATGATGGATATAGGACATATTAAATTTCACCAAAAATATATAAAAGTTTATCTAGGCTATAATGTAAACCACAATGTAACTAAAATTTTAAAAATTGTACAGTCTAAAATATAAATCATAATGTAAACCAAAAGGAAACCTTGTTTGATAGCTATGTTTCAATATCTGTACATAAGCTGCAACAAATATAACATTAACATGTAAAAAGATCATTCCTGGGGAAGGGGGAAAAGGGTTTGATGTTGGATATATCAGAGTCCCCTATATTGTATGTATGACTTTACTGTGATCTAGAACTTTTTTGAAGCCAAATAAAAATTTAGAGGGAAAAAAAAGAATGTAGACACTGAGGAAGAAATGAAAGAAACTGACTTGGCTCTATGCATACAGGGCAACACCTATTACAGTGATGAAAGGCAAAATGACAAAAACAAAGTGTTTTAATATTTCTCATATTCTAATACCCAATTTATTTTTACTTTAATTTTCTAAATTAGTATGTATTCTATTTCTAATCTTTAAACCTATCATTACTATTACATTTTTCTATTAATTGAATTTAGCAATATAACAGCCTTCATTTTTGAGGACGTTTTAGATCACAGAGGGGTTCAATTATGGCAGGGGGGGAAGGCTGGTGTGGGGAGTTATTGATGTGGGACACAAGATTGGGAGGGAGTTCTCTAGGGCATGTATATAAGGTATACCAAAATGTTTGGATATTCATTGGGTATCTTCAAAGTATTTACAGTTACAAATGACAACTGACGGAGTGCTGAGTTCCTAGCCAGGGAAGCTCTGTCACATTCCCCAATGGAAAGGCATCAATCCCAGAAGTGCAAGGGCAAAGACCAGTGAATAAGGATGGTCCAATGATGAACTCTTGGTACTGAAGACTATGCTTATGAGCCAGTGTGCCTGAAATTTCAACTAGGCCTAGAGCTGGAGTGTGCCTACGAGTTACCTCCTGAGAGCCTCTGTATTGCTCAAATGTGACCACTCTCTAAGCCAAATTCAGCATATGAATGCATTACCTTCCCCCCCACACACCACCCATGAGACTTGACTCCCAGGGATGAGCCTCCTTGGCGCTGAAGGATTACTACCAATCACTAACTGGTGATGCAACAAGAAAAAGACCGTGAATAAAAGGGGGAAATGTTAAAAACAAATGAGTTTATATGGCTAAGCATCTTCAAAAAAGGACTGGGAGGTCATCAGAGTGGTGACCCTTATGCACACCTCAGCAGGTTCCTGGAGACAGCCAAAGTAGATAAAATTCCAGTTACTAGTGCTCTTGAGGGCTATGGAGACACAAGGGTTCTATAGTCAAGAGAGTTGGCTCTACAGTTCAATGCCTTGTCTGTGGGCCTTACTTTGGAATTTGTGTTCCTGAATGTGATGGAGCTGGACTCAGATGTGACCTTTTTTTTTTTTGAAAGATTTATTATTTATTTATTTCTCTCCCCTTCCCCCACACCCCCCAGTTATCTGCTCTATGTGTCCATTCACCGTGCCTTCTGTGACTACTTCTATCCTTATCACTGACACCAGGAATCTGTGTTTCTTTTTGTTGTGTCATCTTGTGTCAGCTCTCTCTGTGTGCAGTGCCACTCCTGAGCAGGCTGTACTTTCTTTCATGCTGAGCAGCTCTCCTTACAGGGCACACTCCTTGCATGGGGGGCTTTCCTATGCGGGGGACACCCCTGCATGGCATGGCACTCCTTGTACGCATCAGCACTGTCCATGGGCCAGCTCCACACGTGTCAAGGAGGCCCTGGTTTGAACTGCGGACCTCCCACGTGGTAGGCAGATGCCCTATCCATTGGACCAAGTCTGCTTTCCTCAGATGTGACCTTTCTACACGTGCCTCTTCTGTCATTTTTACTAAACCTGTGATTGGCACTGGGGTTGATGTATACCCAGGAGACTTGAATCTCTGGACTGGCCATGTTCGAGCTGGGCTCTGAGCCTCAGCAGTGTTGAAACTCCTACTCTTTGATTCGTTGGACTTACCCAGGTCAGCTAACAGGGAGGTGAAGATGCTCAACCACCACCACAGGGAACCAAGAATGCCTACAACTCGAAACAGGAGAATCACAGTCATCAACCATGCAGTATGTTTTAACATCAGGTAGTGTGATTCCTATGATTTCATTTTCCCTTTCAATATGTCTTTGGCTATTTGGGGAGCCTTTCCCTTCCAAAGAAATTTCATACTTACTCTTTCCAGTTCATTTAAAAAATGCTGTGATTTTATTGGGATTGCATTAAATACGTGGGTCAGTTTGTGTAGGATAGACATCTTAATGATATTTAGTCTTCCTATCCATGAATAGGGAGTATTCTTCCATTTATTTAAGTCTTCTTTGATTTCGTTTAACAGTTCGGTGTGGTTTTCTGTGTATAAGTCTTTTACGTCTTTAGTTAAATTTATTCCTAGGTATTTGGTTTTTTATTTACTATTGTAAATGTTTTTTCCCCTTGATTTCCTCCTCAGATTCTGGACATTATTGGTGTACAGAAATGCTTCCAATTTTTGTGCACTGATCTTATAACCTGCGACTTTACTGAACACATTTATAAGTTCTAAAAGCTTTGTTGTAAATTTCTCAGGGCTTTCTATGTATAGGATCATGTTATCTGCAAATAATGAAATTTTGACTTCTTCCTTTCCAAATTGGATGCCTTTTATATCTGTTTCTTGCCTCAGTGCTCGAGCAAGTACTTGTAACACAATGTTAAACAGAAGGGGTGATAGTGAGCATCCTTGTCTTGTTTCTGATCTTAGAGGGAAAGTTTTAGGATTTGACCATTGTAGGTGATGCCAGCCTTGGGTTTTTCATATATGCCCTTTATCACGTTCAGAAAGTTTCCTTGCATTCCTCTCTTTTTAAGAGTTTTTATCAGGAAAGTGTTCTGTATTTTCTCAAATGCTTTTTCTGCATCTATAGATATGATCATGTGATTTTTTTTCTTTCGATCTGTTTATGTGGTGTATTACATTGATTGATTTTCTTATGTTGAACCATCCTTGCATACCAAGGATGAAACCCACTTGACCATGGTGTATATATACTTCATTTGATGTGTTGTTGAATACAATTAGCAAGTATTTTGTTGAGGATTTAGCATCTCGGTTCATTAGAGAGATTGGTCTGTAACGTTCTTTTCTTGTGGTGTCTTTGTTTGGCCTTGGTATCAGGGTAATGTTGGCATCATAGAATCAGTTAGGCAATGCTCCTTCTACTTCAATTTTTTGGCAGAGTTTAAGCAAGTTTGGTTTAATTCTTTCCAGAATGTTTGATAGAATTCACCTGTGAAGTCATCTGGCCTTGGGGTCTTCTTAGGTGGGAGGTTTTTAATGACTGATTCTAACTCTTTATTTGCGATTGGTTAGTTGAGATCATCAATTTCTTCTTTGGTCAATGTAGGCTGCTTATATGTTCCTAGGAATTTGCCCACTTCCTCCAAATTGTCCTGCTTGTTGGCATATAGTTTTTCAAAGTATCCTCTTAGGATACTCTTTATTTCTGTGAGGTCAGTGGTGATATCCCCTTTCTCATTTCTTATTTTGTGTGTTTACATCTTCTCTTTTTTCCCTTTGCTAGTCTAGCTTAGGGTTTGTCAAATCTATTGATCTTCTCAAAAAACCATCTCTTTGTTTTATTTTTTCTAGAGCTTTCTTATTATCTAGTTCATTTAGTTCTGCTCTGATCTTTTTTATTTCTTTCTTTCTTCTTCCTTTGGGGTTAGTTTGTTGTTGTTGTTGTTGTTGTTGTTTTCCTAATTCCTCCAACTGTGAATTTAGGTCTTTCATTTAGCTCTTTCTCCTTTTTTGATATATGAATTTATGGCTAGAATTTCCCACTTGGTACAGCTTTTTCTGCACCCCATAAATTTTGATATGTAATGTTCTCATTTTCATTACTTGTAAGGTAGTTACTGATTTCTTTAGAGATTTCCTCCTTGGCTCACTGTATATCTAAGAGTACGTTGCTTAACTTCTACATCTTTGTGCATGATCTGGTTCTCTGGTCCTTGCAGATTTCCAGGTTCATTCCATTGTGGTCAGAGAAGTTGTTTTGTATGATTTCAGTCTTTCTGAATTCATTGAGACATTCTCTGTGGCCAAGAAGTTGTCTGAGTTGGAGAATGATCCATGTGTTCTTGAGAAGAATGTATATCCTGCTGTACTTGGGTATAGTGTTCTGTATGTATCTACTAGGTCCAGATCCTCTAATATATTATTCAAAATCTTTGTTTCTTCATTGATTCTCTGTTGAGATGTTCTGTCTAATGGTGATAATGGTGTATAAAAGTCCCCCATTCATTTTCGGGACATGGAGTTGTCCTGGATAGTGCTTCACGGACAATTACGGGACACTGTAGATCCCCCCAGGGCCCACTGGATGGAACGTGAGAGAGTCTGGGCTATGATGTGGACCATTGACTATGGGGTGCAGTGATGCTCAGAGATGAACTTACCAGGTGCAATGGATGTGTCATGATGATGGGAGAGAGTGTTGCTGTGGGGGGAGTGGGGGGCGGGGGCGGTGGGGTTGAATGGGACTCATATTTTTTAAATGTAATTTTTAAAAAATAATAAATAAATAATTTTTTAAAAAGTCCCCCATTATAATTGTACAGGCATCTGCCCTGGCCTGCGGGACGGCAGCGGAGACCTGAAACCTGCCGAGAAAGAATGGTGGGACAAGAGACACAAAGAATGACAGCAAGACAGGGTTCTGATCAAACTGCAACTTTATTAAAGGGGGCAAAGTACATATACCCTCGGGGGGGGGGAGGAGTGGGGAGTGAGGTAGTAGAGCTAAGGATTGGTTGTTGCTGTCGCCAGGGTGGGAGGCAGACCTTAGTTTCCTGCCTTGCGCCTGCGCACTATCTTATCAGCCTGGGCAGTGGCGGGAAGACAGAGAACAAAGAACTGAGGGGGAAGAAGAATGAAGAAGTAACAGGGCAGATTTGAGTTCTGCCATGATGTGGGACCCACCATGTTGTGGTGAACTAATTATAGCTTACTCAAATAGGAAAGTTGGCTCTGCTCTGGTGGCCGTGCTGCTGGCTCTGCTAAATTCGGTGTGTGCTCATTTTTACTGCCCCCAACATCTCCTCCCTCTTTCTTTTATTAGCACAGTATTTCTCATATGGCTAGCTGAGGGAAGTAGAGGCCTCACTTCCCTGATGTGGATGGCTCTGATTTTTCGGGAAGGGGTGTTATTGAGTATGCAGTAAAGGCAGATGGAATGAGGGGGGGCTGTGCCTGATTTGGTTTGGAACAGCACCCGGTGAGCCATTTCAGCTCACTCACACATGTGACCAGTCTTACCCGTCATGGGGAGGCATGGCAGCAAAAGGCCATGTCCCTGTCTTAGGTTGACTGTTAGGCCATCACTGGCTAGTCAGCCCAGCTCCCTGAGCAGTCAGAATGCTATCAATGCATCACGCCTGTCTATGCAGGCTAAATGTGTTCGAAGCACCCTGCCTAGTGGCCTTAGCAAACAGAGCGTACCCCTGTAACAATGAGGCATACTTCTCAGAGATCAGTTAGGTTGTGCTTACCTCTAACTGACTCCTGCAGTGCTGTGCCTGGCACTCAGCAGCTTATTGGCGGGGAGGATTCATCCAGGAAGGGAGACAGTCTGCATGGTCCATGGACACACCCTGGTCAGTGAGGTGGAGCCCGTGGTAATGTACCTGGATAGGCCTGCCAAGAGCGGAGTCAATTTGGTCCTTAACTAACTGAATAATTCTTTTTACAGCCCAAGGTCCAAAAAACAATATGAGGAGTATAGTTATTAGTGGGCCCAATATGGGAAGAATATAAGGGAGGATTCCATTAAATCCCCAGGAGAAATTTCCTTGGGTTTCTCTTTCTCTTTTACATTTTGCTAGCCCCTCCCTCACTTGGGCCATGTTATCTCTAATGAGGCCAGAATGATTAACATAAAAACAACACTCTTCCCCTAAGGCTGCGCAGAGCCCTCCCTCTTTCAGGAAGAGGAGGTCTAAACCTCTGCGATTTTGGAGGACAACCTCAGATAATGAATTTAGAGACTTTTCTAGATGGGAAATGGAGGTTTCGATGTGGGCTATATCTTCATCGATGGCTCGCCTGATAGAGGAGAAAGAAGTTTGTTGTGTAGTTAGGGCTGCTACTCCAGTACCAGCTCCAGCGAGACCTAAAAGTGAAGCGATTGTGATGGCAGTGATGATTTCTCTTTTTTGTACATAGGCTGGTAGGAGGTGGCACTGCCAGGAGTTAAAGTGGTTATCATTATAAAAATAAATGTGGGGGAGTATAATAGCAAGCATGCAGGTTTCATGGGTGGTGTTGAGGGCTTGGATGCTAAGACATGGGGTGAGGCCGGTGGAGGAACACAGTCATTTTGTATTATTATGGGGTATTAAGAATGTTGCACTTGAAGCCTTTTAACTTTATTTTGAACAATGCCAGACTTGTTGGCATAAAGGCAGCACTGTTGCTGCAGAGCTAGACATATTCCTCCACATTCTACTATAAGCAGATTTAACCCTCTTCTGTAACACTACCTCAGCTAGAGAGTCTATTTGATCTTGAATATCTTGTATAGTGCTCAACAAAGCCTGGACATTATTAATTAATTGCTTAGATAATTTTGTATATTGGGTAAGAGAGAGTCCTAACCCCACAGTACCAGTGGCTAGGGCTCCAGAAATGCCTAAGGTAACAAAAAGTGGAATAAGTTGCACAGCTCTTCTAGAGTGGCCAGCAATGTAGTCCATGCTGGGGATAGGTACAGGTTTAGTTCTATTAATAACACTAACATCGGGGAGGAGGATGACTGGGAGGGCAGTATCCCTTCCCGCAATTCTCGTATTTTAACAATTTGCTCAACAATACTAGATTTATTTATATAGTAGCAACATTCTTCCTGGGGAAAAGGCAGGTTCCCCCTTTTTCAGCTGTAAGTCAAGGGCCTTGCAGTTTTGTAAAGCTACTTGGGCGAGGGATGTTAGTTGCTGCTTCATAGAGTTTAAGAGACTGCGCACTGGATTCTAGGCTAATTTGTTGTTGTTCAAAATATTGCAAGTTGATGAGGCCATGACCAAGAGCACCACGTGCTGTGGCAGCTGCAGCGACTGAACCTGTGAGGCTAATTTTTTACCAATATAGGGAGGAAGGCGGCTCTCTTTGACACAGATGGGGATAGTAAAAAATTTTTTAGTTTGCTTTCTCCATAGTATGTTAGTTGTGGGGTAATGGCTACTAGGATGCAAGGCCTCATTTTTATAGAATAGTACATTTTTGGGTTATAGTAATTTTCCAACCACAAACACATAAGGATTTCTTACACATGCCTGAAGATGAATTTGATTTAAATGCAGATATTGACTATTTTTACTATTACTCCCAATCCATTCTATAGTAGGAGCTATTCCTAGAAAAACTTGCCACAGATACTTCTGCTTGTGTATAGATGTGATATTACACCATGGAGAAGGGATTCATTTCCCCTTCTGTTTCCAAACACTATTATTTTTAGTAAAAATTATTTTTTGTTGTCCTTTACTATTTAGACCGTGCCAAATAAATCTGTCATTATATTCAATGGGACTCCCCATAGGGGCACTTTCCCACACTATTCCATAGGAATCATTAAAAATGACAGATTTTCTTCCTATATGGCATTCTTGCCATCCTTCTTTATCCCTACTGTCTTTTTGCAGACAATCATAAGTAGGATTTTTAGTCATGATTAAATTGTAAGAGGGAAATAAAGTCACAATAAACTGAGTATTATTATTTTTGAAGATAGCTATGGCCCGATTTTTAACATACATACAGGAAGGATGATTACCAATGCATAAGCATTGATGATCAAATGGTAATATGAGATTATTGATTCTTTTTCTTAATAGGGTTTAATTGGCAATTGATTATAAATTGGTATAGGGAATATATGGGTTTTATTCAGATATATATGAAAGAATTGACTTTTCCAGGTTAACACTCTAAGTAATGGGGGTTTAGGTACATAGGCCTAATAAGTGTAATTACTGGCAGCTTCCTTATTACTTATGATCACCATCATCAGAAGTTGTAGAAGACTCCATCTCTTCATTCTGGAGTTTAATCCTTTTCGCAGATAACTAAATTTGTTCTCCATTTTCTGAAATGATAAGAGCATAGCCTCACCCCCTTACTATAATCCTGCCTTTTTTCCACACATTGCTTAAAATATCTTTCCAGAATATTGGTTGATCTTCATTTCCTGTGTCTACTGTAGATGTTTGACATTTTCTAAGTGACATCCCACAGGTGTTAATGAATTATAAACATTAAGAGAATGTAAAGTAAATAAAGCTTTAGCTAATTGATCTTTTGGTGTTATAATACCATCATCTCCCCCTTTTTGTTTTAAAAGCATAGTTTTTAGGGTATGATGGCTGCATTCAATTATGGCTTGACCTGTAGGATTATAAGGAATGCTGGTATCATGTTCAATGCCATATTTTAAACAGAAAGACTCAAAGGATTTACTAATGTAAGAAGGTCCATTATCAGTTTTAATTTTCAGAGGGCATCCCATTACAGCAAAAGCAGATCAGAGGTGTGAGTGAACATGATGAAACTGTTCCCCACTTTGAGCAGTAGCCCACATAAAATGAGAATAAGTGTCAATATAAACGTGAACAGATTGTAGTTTACTAGGGGATGGTATGTGAGTAACATCCATTTGCCATAATTGATTAGGATTCAGGCCTCTGGGATTAGTCCCAGCCTGAAAAGACACTGTAGTTAAGGGTCCACAGGTCGGACAGGTACAGATAATTCCTTGTGCCCGTAGTCTTGTTAACTTTTGATATTTATTTCACAGGCCTTTAGCATTAATATGAGTTAAAGCATGGCAATTATGAGCACTTTGTAAACACCTTACCAATAAATCAGCTCGAGCATTATTTGATGTCATAGGACTAGGCAAAGAGGCATGAGAGATATATGAATAATGTAAATGGATTTTAACCTAATGAGATGTTACAAGTCAGGGCAAAGTTGAGATAACTCATCAGTAGCAAAGATATGAGCTGTTTCAATATGCTTGACAGTAAGGCATACATATTCAGAATCAGAGACAACACTCAAGGGCTCTTAAAACATTTGTAAAACTTTAATGATGGCTCAAAGCTCTGTGCATTGAACAGATGAATAAGGAGTTGGCTAAACCTGTTCTTTTTGAAAAGTAACATGTGCTGCCCTTCTATTACTATTACTATCAGTAAATACTGTACCGGATGGTTGGGCTATGCACACAGCCCTGAAAAGCACCGCAAAAGTTCATTGTTGGGTTTTTTACAGATAGAGGAATGCAGCTGGCTTGATTTGTCTAAGAAGTCACTAAAGAAAGTCTTAGCAAGTTTTAAAACAAAGTGATAGCCATACAGCTGGACTTTAACTTTTTGCAACAAACTAGCAGTATTTGGGATTGCTGCATACTAGTGTTGTTACTTTAATCTATGATAAGAGGCTGTTTTTGTGACACATACTCTTTTATAATAATTAAAACCATAATCAACCACATTGTAATTTTCTTTAATATTATGCTGAAATATTGGTAACTTTATACAATTTTAAGCATTCATAGAAACCTTTTATCCATACGACTTTAATTAATAGAGGGTTTAAGAGAAGAAAAAGTTGTTAATTTTATAACACTGTAAAACACCTTTATTTAGCTTATAACATATCAAATGAACTTAATATTACTTTAATTTTTCTTTCAAGGTAAAAGAACAAATCTCATAATTAGTTTGGAATAAAAGGCTACTGTTCAGGATTAGGTTTTGAGAAAGCAGTTTTGAACATTATGTTCCTTTAAGAGATAAAGCTTTCCTTCCTGGAATACCTAGGAAACGATCAGCACAAGAAACACAAGACAGACTTTCTTTGTATACTGACTGAGGATAAGAACTTTTACTAAAACAGATTAATGGTGAGAGGCCTTGAGAAAGAACAAAAATTTTTAACTTTGCATCAGCATACTACCCGACATTAAAGCCTGTAAAATTTTATAGATAGACCCATTAAATTTTATTTAACTTTAACTGTAAAAATTCCTTTTCCACCAACTTTCTGCAGTTTCAGCATTCACTCAGGTTTCGTCCTATATTCTACTCTTTCCAATAATTAATCATTTTATTTCAGGACAAAATCATTTTCTGTTTCTTAAATAATAAAAACAAATTCCATATAGCCTACATACAAAGTTATTAAGCAAACTTCTTATAATACTGTGAACACTAAACAAGCTTGTTAAAATAATGAACTTTTCTTTAAATACTTAGTAGCATGCAATATTAGAAACAGTTTCCTAGAAGCAAGTTGGCAGGGGAGGCTGGTTGCTGCCAATCTTTCCTGTTATAAAATTACCTTTTATTATTATCATCATCAATTCAGTTTTATATATATTTAAGAATGACCTTTTGGAATTAGGCATTTAATACCTTAATGTAAACAATGCTTTATTAAACCTTTTATTTATAACCATATAGACTATTGAAGACAAATTTTCTTTACAGAACACATTCCCTTACTTAAAGGTATCACAATACCTTTTACAGCTTGCCACATGCAAATTAAGTTTCAAGAGTTTATGAAAAATTAGCTATTCTACTTTAGGACAAAATCCACCTTTTTGCAAAACTTATTACATTTCAGTTAGCATTTTCACAAACTTTTAACCTTTTTAATATTCATTTAAGCTTTACATTCTTTATATTATCCTGTGAAGAAAAATAAGTTATTCATTTTAATCTGGGCAAGAACAACCTTTTATGAAGACGTACAGTTAATTTTGTTAATCAAGACTTACAATTTTTATTGTTGTAGATATCTTATTAACATTTAAGCTTATGTATTGATATAATAAACTTAAGTATTAATATAAGTGCTTATTTAATTTTTGGCCATTTGAAAAGAGCTCTTTTAAAAATTTCTAGTAATTTATATTTACCATCTGGAGGTATCACAATATACATCGACATTGAATGAACAGACAAACACAGAACAATTACAACACATTAACAGAAACATACAATTTATTTACAATCGACTCATAATTCTTTACTTTCTTGGTATAGCTGCTTCCAAATCCTCTGCCATATAGCATATTATAGATTATACCCTTCAAGATTTCCCCTGGATTTCATGTTGCCTGTAATATGAAAGCTTGTGCTTGGAAACATTTTTTCAGTTATCAGCATTCAGTTAAAATAACTTGAGCAGCAGTTAGGCAGACCATTAGCACACATTTTTGGATAATTACTGTAAGACTATACTGAGACTTGAAGTTCTGGAGATAATTATTGATTTAAAACTGAAAATTCCTTTTAGACCTTGATAAAAATTTTGTACTCATTTTATTATCTTGGTTAAATAAGCCTAATCAGAATTAGCATGGAAATAAAACAAAACACAAATGTTGCCATGTTTTTCTCTCAGACCAGTGGATTAACTATATTCGCCTTTACTAGCCCAGAGCTACATTGTCATGTAGATAGTAGGGAGTTGTGAAAGGATTGGCATTTGTGGGAAGAAAGCTGATTGCCTTATAAGCTTGTTTGGATTTTGGGGCTTATGGCTCGCCTTGTTGATAGGCGGGGCCAATTTCAGAACAAAGCCTGAAGTAACCAGACAAGTTCTCCTACTTTCTATAAGATCTGACTGCGGCCTGATAAGCCGCATTTGCATTTACAAAGGCAATTTGCTTAACAAAGTCTGTTTCTGTGTTGGTATCACCAAACAGTTTTTCTGCAGCTGTGCACAATTTGCCTACAAACTTTGAAAAGGGTTATTCTGGCCCCTGCTTAATATTAGTGAGAGAGGAGGCAGTAGGGATTAGCAACTCATTTTCGAAAGAGATGAGGCTAACGGGTGAACCGGAACGCTCAGGGTTATTCTCTTTTGTACTTTCCCCACCCCGGTTTCTATTTTCCTTGTCTCAGCCGCTGCAACATGAGGCAGGGCAGGAAGGTGATTGTGATTTAAGGACAGTTTTTCCTTCCATAATAATATCTTTAATACCAGGGGGTTTATTGTCAAAGGAAATTAAGCTAAAGGGTGAGTCTGGGCGTGAGTGATGGGGTTGCAAGTGATGTTCAGACCTCTTACTGCAACCCGAAGGGGGTTGAGAACTTAATTTTAAAGCAGTCTCCCCTTCTGTAATTAAATTCTTTATATTTAGTTGGGGGGTGATTCCTAGTACATCTTGTACTAGCCGCCAGTAGCTAAAGGCGGTGACGGGGACCCTTTGAGGTCCAAAAGTTTTGTAATAATCAGTTAAACAATTGCCTACTCTGTTCCAACATTTTTCATCTATTGTGCCCTCCTTGGGAAACCATGGACAGGTTTTGATAATAAACTTAAAGAACTCAGTTAAAATTTTCTTTTTAACCTTAACTCCTCGTGTCTTGAGTGCCTCCTTTACTTGGCAAAGAAATAATGAGTGTGAGGATTTTGCTTGTCCCATGATTACAAAGAAGTGAAGTGAAATAGAGTATTTTGCTTACCCGCTTGGCCACCGCCAATGATTGAAGGATTTATGGGTTGGTGCAGAGCTGTTCCCTTTCCGCCGCTGGGAGACTTTCGTCGACTGATGTGCTGGGAGTACTCCCTTCCTGGGTGAAGCAACATTCTATTCTCAATTACAGGGAATTGTTGGGCCCCACGCTGGGCGCCAAACTGCCCCGGCCTGCGGGACGGCAACGGAGACTTGAAACCTGCCGAGAAAGAATGGTGGGACAAGAGACACAAAGAATGACAGCAAGACAGGGTTCTGATCAAACTGCAACTTTATTAAAGGGGGCAAAGTACATATACCCTCGGGGGGGGGAGGAGTGGGGAGTGAGGTAGTAGAGGCTAAGGATTGGTTGTTGCTGTCACCAGGGTGGGAGGCAGACCTTAGTTTCATGCTTTGCGCCTGTGCACTATTTTATCAGCCTGGGCAGTGGCGGGAAGACAGAGAACAAAGAACTGAGGGGGAAGAAGAATGAGGAAGTAACAGGGCAGATTTGAGTTCTGCCATGATGTGGGACCCACCATGTTGTGGTGAACTAATTATAGCTTACTCAAATAGGAAAGTTGGCTCCACTCTGGCGGCCGTGCTGCTGGCTCTGCTAAATTCAGTGTGTGCTCATTTTTACTGCCCCCAACAAGCATCTAATCCTCCCATTAGTTTTTCCAGTGTTTGCCTCATGTATTTTGAGGCATCCTGGTTAGGTGTATAAATGTTTATGATTGTTCTTTCTTCTTGAAAGATTATCCCTTTTACTAATATACAGTGTCCATCTTTATCTCTCATAATCATTTTGCCTTTGAAGTCTGTTTTGTCCAATATTAGTATAGCTACTCCTGCCCTTTTTTGTTATTGTTTGCTTGTGAGATTGTTTTCCAGCCATTCAACTTTCAACCTCCTTGAATCCTTGGGTCTAAGGAGGGATTCTTGTAGACACCGTATGGATGGGTATATTTCCTTATCCATTTTGCAAATCTGTGTCTACTGACTGGTGAGTTTAATCCAGTAACATTTAGTGTTATTACTCTCAAGGAATTACTTACATTAGCCATATTTTCTTTGGATTTATGTCATATGTTGTTTTTATTTCTCTGTGTCTTTTTAGTTGTTCTTATGCTCTCTTCTGACCCTGTCTCCATTTTTTTTCTTTTAACCTTTAGATCTTCTTTTAATATTTTTTGAAGGGCAGGCTTCTTACTGGCGTACTCTCTTATCTTCTGTTTATCTGTGAACACTTTGAACTCTCCATCATTTTTGAATGCTGGCTTTGCTGGATAGAGTATTCTTGGCTGGAAATCTTTTTTCTGTTTGTACCTTGACTATGTCATACCACTGCCTTCTTGCCTCCATGGTGTCAGATGAGAAATCAACACTTAATCTTATTGAGCTAACCTTGTACATGATGGTTCTCTTTTCTCTTGTGGATGTCAGTATTTTCTCTTTGTCTTGAGCGTTGGATAATTTGACAAGTATATGTCTTGGAGTAGGCCTGTTTGGGTTTATAATGTTTGGGATGTGCTGCACTTCCTGGACATGTACATCCATCTCCCTCAACAGGTTTGGGAGGTTTTCACCAATTGTTTCCTCCAACACCTCTTATGTCCCCTTTTCCTTTTCTTCTTCTGGGATGCCTATAATGGGTATTTCTGAATGTTATGTGTTGTCATTCAAATCCCTAAATCCCTGCTGGGTTTTTTCTATCTTTTATCTATCAATTCCAGTATCTGTTTGATTTCAGATTTACTGTCTTCCACATCACTAATTCTTTCCTCTGCCTCTTCAAATCTATTGTCTGCTGAGAGTGTATTTTTGATTCCTTCGATTGTGCCATTCACCGCCATCATATCTGTTATCTTTTGTGCATGTTTACATTTTCTTCAGTATGCTCTCCAAGTGATTTCTTAATTCCTTAATCTCTTCCTTCACTTCATTAATTTGGCCCATGATATTTGTTTAGTCAGCTTTGATTAGTTGTTCAATGTTCTACTCCTCTTCCTGGTTTTCAGTTTGTTCATTGGACTGGGTCATGTCTTCCTAATTATTGGTTATGTTTTGTAATTTTTTGCTGCTGTCTGGTTATCATTTTATCTTGTTGGGGTTGTTCAGTTGATTAGCTTTTCACTCTAGTCTTGGGTTTTAATTAGTTGCTATTTTTGTGTCCTTGTTAAGTTTCTCTTTGACACTTTGTTGCTCTTTTTCTATTTCCTTGTTGTCTAAGTTCTCTTAAAGGAAACAGATTAGGGCTAGGGAAACTAAAAGACGTAAGAAAGGAAAATGTATAATAGTAATATTGATAGTAAAATTTAGCAGAATAACCATATAAAATCTAGGAGACTTAGTAGTAAACTCATGTAAGCATGTAGAGTTATAGGAATTAAAAGTGGAGAACCTATAATGTAATGGGAATGTGAATATGGAGAAGAATATAGTATGAGTTATAAAGCCACCATGATGAGGAGAGAGGGAAAAAGAAAAGAAAGGGCAAAAACAGAAAGTCCTTTTTCTGAACCCTGGGAGCTTGCAAGCCCCCTAAAAGAAGCCAGAGAAATGGTGGAAAACCATGGTGTCTGCAGGTCCCCAGGCCAGAGGAAAGGGAGAGTAGGATGCCAGCTAGGATTCTAGATCCACAAATGTCTGGAGGTTTTAAAGAATGGGACAGAAATAAAGAAGGGCAGGTTATTCCAAATGTACTTGTGTCTTCCACAACATGAGCAGCTGCCTACACCATAATATACAGGGTACAGGAAATATACATGAATGAGCATTAAAATGCCACTGCTCCTCGCAGTGCCGACTCACTTGTGAGGTTGACCCAGTGACCAACTCTGTGGTCTTCCTCAAAGTATGAAGGCTCAGGATTGTTCTTGATAATTACACTTTAAAACCCATTTTACAGAGTATTAGGTAGAAATGACACTAAACGACTATGTGGGGAAAGTACATATATATCTATATTATGTGCACATATATATGAGTGTATATAGGTGTTTCTATTGTATATAAATAAATAAAGGTATATACATATCTATGTGTGCCTTGTATGCACAAAGAGAGGGATAAAAATCCACAAAAAAAGGTACTACAATTGGGAAGTAGATTTGACTCAGCTGATAGTGCATCTGCCTACCACATGGGATGTCCAGGGTTCAAACCCAGGGCCTCCTGACCTGAGGAACTGGTCCATGTGTAGTGCTGATGCGTGTAAGGAGTGCCATGCCACGCAGGGTTGTCCCCTGTGTAGGGGAGCCCCATGCAGAGGGAGTGCACCCCGTAAGGAGAGCCACCCCATGCGAAAAAAATGCAGCCTGTCCAGGAGTGGCGCCCCACACACGGAGAGCTGATGCAGCAAGATAATGTGACAAAAAGAGACACAGATTCCCAGTGCCTCCGACAAGAATGCAAGCAGACACAGAAGAACACACAGGTAATTGACAGAGAGAGCAGGCAACGGGGGGAGGGGGAAAGGGGAGAGGGAAAAAAAGCTATTATAATTAATAGACAAGTTATCAAAGTGGTGGTATACAAGATTAATATGTGAAAATCAATAGCGTTTCTATACACTACTTATGTGCTATCTGAGGAGAAAACCAGAAAAAAAAATTTCATTTATTATAGCAACTAAAACAATCAAATATTTAGGAATAAACTTAATGAAGTACTCAGAAAACTACAAAACATTACTAAAAGAACCTGAAGAAGAATTAAATAAATGGCAGGGCATTCTGTATTCATGGCTTGGAAGACTAAATATCATTAGGGTGTCAGTTTTACCCAAACTGATTTAGAGATTCAACACAATCCCAATAAGAATCCCAACACCCTTTTTTGAGGAAATAAAAAAGCCAGTAAACAAATTTTTTTGGAAGGGCAAGGGGTCCAGAATAGCCAAAAATGTCTTAAAATGTACCAATTTTTATTGATCTTTTTCTACTGGTTGTTCCTCCCAATGATATCCTTTTCCCATTATTGCAATGTTCCACCTCAGTCATTAGTAACTTCCTGGAAAAAGACCATGGCTTTAGGCATTTTGTGGAATTACCCCATAAGAAATTTATTTGACCAAGGTGCCAGATATAAGACATGATATGTAAACTTGCTTGATTATGTTGTGCTGAAAAAAAAAAAAACAGGTTCTTAAAGGGAATGTAGAGCTAGTTATTGTATTAATGCAGGAGCAGCACCAAGAGGTTTCTACTCAAAAGTTTGAGTTGTGGGTGCAGCTTATATGTCTGCTTGAGAAAAGGGAAGGTATGGGGGGATGGGGAGAGATAAGGGGACATGATTTACTCTTGTATGTGCTGTCCATGCTTTCCATGCTTCCTGTACATTACAAGGCTGTGGGGCTATTTGAACAGGGTGTCCTTGGGGCCTTGTGTTAATCAGCAAGCAGGATACTGAAGTAAGATTGTGGCCCTCTGGTGAAGATCAGCAGGCCTTGCTGTTGTCAGCTTGACTTCTCCTCAGGCTAGGGTTGGGGATTTTATCAGTACTGCAAAGGATTGTTGGTATGCCAGCTCACTTCAGTTAACCTCCATTTCTTCTTTATAACTCCGTGGGTAACATGGAAGCTCAATAAATCGAAATGGTTAGTAAAATCTTTTATCATGCCAATTTCACAATTATAAATTTATATCATTGCTTTAACACTACCTGGAATTTCATTAAACCACTCAAGCTGAATTTCATAAGTCCACGGAGATTATTGGCAGCAGAGGGAACCAGGCTGGTTTGTAAGGGAATAAAAAGGCTTCCCCCACAAAACGCTTACTCGGGTTCTACCCTGGACAATATTTCCTATACTTGGGTTTGGTGAAAATTGCAATACAATAAATATATACTAAGATGCATTACCCTCAAACACTTGCCCCCAAAATCCACACTAGTCAAAACTCTCCAGTGCCACAAATGAGCTGCCATAATAGTCCCTCTGACACTAAGACCCTAGCATCACTGATCTGGGGACAAGATGAGTAATAGATGTATGGAATATTACATAGAAATTAAAAGAAAAACAGGCGGCCCATGTCTAAGAATTATCCCAGTAGATTAAACAGAATACCCAGGGACTGGATGTCTTGCTTGAATCCCATTGCTGTTTAGAGGCCAGGGTGTTAGATGATGCATAGCCCTAGATTATTATCAGACTCTGAAGTAGGGTCTGTGGCTTCACTAACACATCCTGCTTCATGTGGGGAGATAGCACTGGTCAAGTTCATCTTGGTCCAGATCAGCAGGGACCATGGTGCCATTCTACTGATAAACAGATAGAGCAAATCAAAGTTTTCAGCTTTGTAAATTTGATTTTCCTGGCTTTTCCCTTCCTAAAGGGGCAGACTGCCTGTGAATAGGATTGGGAATCCCAGTTTTATTTTTCCCATCCCTGCCTCCCAAAATCCTAGTTTTATACTGGATTCTTGGTTGTTAGAATGCTTTACACCTCACTGGCTCCAAACTCAGGAATTACAAAATAAGTACAATATGAATCATAATAGAACATGGAACCAAGGGATGCACAGTTGTATAAATGGACAGAGAGGTCCCCTGTGGATCCTGTGGTTTTACTTTTTCACAGAGCAGAGAAGGACCATTAACACAAAGAGCCAGAACAATATGAGAAACTTTCCATCCCGGAGACAATAGAGTTGTCATTTCAGAAGAAAGTGCATGTCCCTACCGATCTTTGGCTGTATTATCAAGAACTCAGGTGCCAGCTATCTTACTTGGGTTTCACTCAGTTTGTTAATCCACTAGGCAGCAAAATATGAAGAAGAAAAACTAAGCCCTGAAGCCTCCTCTGATCCTCTCTTCATTCTACTTCCTGCCCTGCTGTTCCTCCTTCACAATCAAACTGAAGTCCAGTTTCCATTCCTCATTTCCTCCTGTCTTTCCTGTACAAAATTCACCACTTTTACCCATAAATAAATCTTTTAACATTAATGAGCTCCCCATAAATATATTCAATGAGTGTGTTTGCTTTTATATGGAACTAAGAAGAATTGGACGTTGGCTTCCTGTGAGGAACTTTTTCCAAGAATTCTCTGACATCTCAGTATTCAAGTTATTCTGATCACTTTTTCCCAAATTTTCCTAAAGATACTTCTTTTTTTTTCTTTTTATTTTTTTGATATATTTTTTTAATTATTTATTTTTTAAAATTACATTATGAAAAATATGAGGTCCCATTCAACCCCACCGCCCCCACTCCCTACTCCCCCCACAGCAACACTCTCTCCCATCATCATGACACATCCATTGCACCTGGTAAGTTCATCTCTGAGCATCACTGCACCCCATAGTCAATGGTCCACATCATAGCCCAGACTCTCTCACGTTCCATCCAGTGGGCCCTGGGGGGATCTATAATGTCCCGTAATTGTCCATGAAGCACTATCCAGGACAACTCCACGTCCCGAAAACGCCTCCACATCTCATCTCTTCCTCCCGTTCCCCACACCCAGCAGCCACCATGACTACCGTTCCCACACCCATTCCACATTTTCTCTGTGGACATTGGATTGGTTGTGTCCATTGCACATCTATGTCAAGTGAGGGCTTAGATTCCATATGGGTACTGGATGCACTCCTCCCGCTTCCAGTTGTAGACACTCTAGGCTCCATGTTGTGGTGGTTGACCTTCTTCAACTCCATGTTAGCTGAGTGGAGTAAGTCCAATAAATCAAAGTGTAGGAGCTGAAGTCTGTTGAGGCTCTGGGCCTGGGTGTCATATTATCAGTCCAGAGATTCAAATCCCCTACATATATCTTAAACCCAGCACTGACTACAATTCCAATAAAGTAGCATGCAAGTCTTGTGAAAAGAGATCCCCTCTGAGTCCAATTCCATCACGCAGAAACACCAGGTCCAAAGAAGGGCTATCTGTCATGGCAGTGAACCCTTTCTGCCATGACCATAGAACCCGTGGGTCTCTTTATCCTTCAAAAGAACCAATACCTGGGGTTGTATCTACCTTATCTGTCTCTTAGACTCTGTTCAGTTGTACATAGGGGTATTCCTTCTGACAACCTCCAGACTCTTTTTTAGAGACTCACAGCCTTATAATCTCATTTCTCCTTTCCATTTCCCCCTTACATTAGGTCAAACAGCTTCCTGAAGTCATGTTATTATATGTAGACAGGTATATTCTGCTGTTCCGCATTGAATCTTTAATTCAAGGTCATTTTATAGTTGCTTCTTCAGCTGGTATGTGGTAGTGATCCCTCGGTGCCAGGGAGGCTCATCCCTGGGTGTCATGTTAAAGGTACTTCTTAAATATATTTTTGAAACATCTCAGTTATCTGTTCTAAGCTTGTGACAGTTTGAAGCTTTTTTGTGAATCCCATAAAAGATTATGTTCTTGGAACTAATCTATTCCTGTGGGTGCAGAACACTTTGATTGGACTGGATTCACTGGGGGGTCTTTGTTGTTGTTGTTTTAAGATTTATTTATTTATCTCCCCTTTCCTCCCCCCACAGTTGTCTGCTTTCTTTGTCCATTTGCTGTGTGTTCTTCTGTGTTTGCTTGTATTTTCATCAGTGCACCAGCAATCTGTGTCTTTTTTTGTTGTGTCATCTTGCTGCATTGGCTTTCTGTGTGTGTGGCACCACTACTGGGCAGGTAGCACTTTTTTCACATGGGGCAGCTCTCCATGCAGGGCACACTCCTAGTGAGCGTGGGGCTCCCACTATGTGGGGGACACTCCTGTGTAGCACGGCACTCCTTGTGTGCATCAGCACTGTGCATGGGCCAGCTCTCCACATGGGTAAGGAGGCCCTGGGTTTGAACCCTGGACCTCCCATGTGGTAGGTAGATGCTCTATCTGTTGAGCCAACTCTGCTTCCCACTGGTGGGTCTTTGACTGGATGCATCTAGGCCCTCTTGCTGGAGTCTTTTATAAATGGGAGAAACATGCAGAGGCACACAGAGAAAACATCTTCCATTTACTCTGTCATGTGAGAGAGGACTCCAGGATTGCCTACAGCCCAAAGACAGAGAAACCACAAGGGTCTGAGAGAGTGGCTGAGGCTGGACTCAGTAGAGCAGCCCAGAGTGAAGAGCTGTAGCCCAGCAGAGGTGACCCTTATGCCTGGTTGCCCCCAGATGAGCTGGGGAGAACCTGAGCCTGGAGGAGAAAACAGAGTCCAGTGGCCACTTAGCCCTGAAACGTGGCAGGAGTTTAGATCTGCTAGCAGCCAACTTTTTGAGAGATGGCATCTCTGATGATGAATTGATCTGGACGTTTTTCACAGCATTGGAAATGTAAGATTTTACCCTAATAAATTCCCATTACAAATGCCAAACCATTTTTGGTATTTTTGCATTGGCACCCATTAGCACACTAAAACAACAATTCCTATCTCCTCTTTTGATACACTTTACTACTCTCTGACCCATTTTTTTTCTATTGATGACATTTCCATCACTTCCATCTGTACAACTATCATCTGGAGTTTATTTCTGAAATTTTATCTCTGTGTGCCTCTATGTTATAAAAATACAAATTTACACAGAAGAAACTCGCCCCCATTGAACATAAGGGAAGAAACTACCTTCAGACTCCCATCTTAGTATTTACTTTAAAAAACCAACACTTGTAAGCAGTGCCTCCTTCTTTGTCCTTTAGAAATGTATAAAAAGCAAATTTCCGCATAACACATGGTTTCCTCAAGGAAGGAAGCTATTTGAATAAAATCAAAATATCTCCCATTTTCATGGTAAAGGAGGATTATAAGTCCTGGAGGTAGTGGTGGGGACTGTTTCTATTTCCAAATTGTGAACCTACTTCTCACCTGAAGATAAAGAGATATCTTGAGAATGTGTATGTAATGGGTTGGTTGTATCTGCTTAGCTACACACAAACCATGAGGTTTTTTCCTGTCTTTGCAAACTCTTGTGGATTGCCTGTGATGCATCCTGTTCTGGTTTAATAGTTTATTCAATAAATGCTTTATTCAATAATAAAATTGTTTTTCTTTCTCGTCTACTTTTGTGGACAGGTTTTCTGGGTTGAGAGATTATTGTATTTTTATTTCTTTTCCCCCAACAGTTACAGGCACCTAAATTAAAATATAACAATGAAAATGACTGGTTTTCTCAGCATCCAGGAATTAATATTTGAAATTCAACACTGAAACTGCTTGACAGAGTCCTTTTGACCCGTGTGCATAATTCCAATTCAGTGACATGAGGATATCAACAAAACAGTTTACTAGCAAAGGCCAGCCCATTACAGACCTGAGGACATTAATTTCCTCAAATCAGTCTCTGCAAGCTGAAAGCTGGGTGGAGCATTATATGATTTTGTGGAGCTGGTTTAGTATATTGAGGCTAAGTGAGATTGGTTGAGGTAGAAGGAGGTCTTAGCTGAACATATGCTATTTAAAACATACTGAATTGGAAAATCAGTTAAAGTCGTTCATTGTATTATATTAAGAAGAAAGTGTGAAAGCCTTTCACTCTGATAATGTTTTTTCCCCTATTTCTAAGTTTAATTTTCTGTGTTTTGTGTTTGCATTGGGAATATATTTATATTCTTAAAATATGTTATGATGTCATTTGAAATTATATAAAAAAAGAACATACTTGGTCATATGTTGCATGTAAGAAAATGGAGGTGCAATGGTGACCGTATGTGTTTTTTACTATTTTAATGAAGGAAAGTTAACTTTTAGATCAAGCTTCTCTTAAGTGCACATGTTCCTGCTGACAGAACCAGTTTATTCCAGTTGTAAAGTGCAAGAAAAAGTCAAGCTATATTCTGGATCTTGGATTAGATAATCTAATCATCTCCTTACTATATATAAGATGAGAAAAGTGTCCTGCCAATATGCATAAAGGGGATGCTGTATTTTTCTTTTAAGATTTATATATTTATTTACTTATTTCTCTCCTCCCCCCACCCCAGGTGTCTGTTCTCTGTGTCTATTTGCTGCGTTGTCTTCTTTGCCCGCTTCTGTTGTTAGCAGCACGGGAATCTGTGTTTCTTTTTGTTGCATCATCCTGTTGTGCCAGCTCTCCGTGTGTGCGGCACCATTCCTGGGCAGGCTTCACTTTCTGTCGCATTGGGCAGCTCTCCTTATGGGGCACACTCCTTATGCGTGGGGTTCCCCTACGTGGGGGACACCTCTGTGTGGCACAGCACTCCTTGTGCGCATCAGCACTGCATGTGGGCCAGCTCCACACGGGTCAAGGAGGCCCAGGGTTTGAACTGTGGACCTCCCATGTGGTGGATGGACACCCTATCCACTGGGCCAAGTCCACCACCAGGGGATGGTGTTTTTAAACCAAGAAAAAAGAAACTTCCATAGGAAATCAGTAGGAAAGGTTACTTCTGTCAGGATTTAGTCAAGCAATAGCTTCAGCACCACACAAACACAATTGAGCATAGTTATTCTCTCTGCACTGAACACTGTTATCCTCACTCACTGCCCCCCAATCCCATGCACCACTTACTCATTTTCCTGCAGTGTCAGTTTAAATGTCAAACCTTCAGAATTCCTCTCTTCTCTGACTCTCCCCTGGCACTATGTTAGTCTTCCCATGTCTATTCATCTGGTGATGACATTTCTCATTTTTATTTATTTATATTTTCCTCAATGTTTTCTCTCTCCTTCTTGGGACTCATTGCAGCAAAATGGACCTCAGAATCCTAATATAAGGCAGATTCCCATCCAACCATTGCATATGAATTAAATTCCAGAGTAATTCCTTTTCTACAATAACCTCACTGGCTCCCTGATAGCCTGAACCCCAGTATCTGCATTCAGATCATTATTTACACAGTAAAGGAAGTCCATCACTCCTGAGGAAACTTCTTTCAGGTACTCACCAGAGCCAAAATAAAAGGAGAATCGAGGGACCCTGGGTCCTTATTGAAGATGCTGTCAGTACATTCTAGGGCTCAAAGCTGCTTTCTTGCTCTAGAAAAATCAGTTGGGATGGTTACTATTTATGTTGCTAATAACCTCATTAAGCATGTGAGACAGGACATATCCTGTGTCAGTGCCAATGAAGAAAAATGTAATCAAATAACACCAAAAAAACAAAAACAAAAAACATTTCCCTCTAATTATATAAAAGAGATAGATACAGTTAATAAAAATAGGTTATGTCCTTTCATTCTGTAATTCATGTGTGACCAAAGCAATATTCACATCTCTATCCAGAGGTCTCAGTCTTGTAGATTCAGGGTTTGGGGCAGTGATGTGCAGTGCTTTCAGAAAGAAAATCAGTGCTTCTTTTTAGTTACAGGGAGACGAGTAAAACAACCAAGTCTCTCATGCTGGAGCATCAGTGTTGCTCTTTGTAAGAGTTATGTGACCAATACCTAGTCAATGCAAATATATTTTTTCATGCTTTTGTATAACATAGTTTACTAAACAAGAAAAATACCACACAATACATGTCTCTTCAATTCAGACTTACCTGATGTCCTAAAGGATGTACAATCCGATAAGCCAGTTGAGTAAAATAAAATGGCTGCCTTCATTGGGCATTGCTGGGAACAGACTGCCTTTCCCAGAAGGATTTTCCAGAAGTTGAAAACAATTGTCCTCCAGGGACTTTCTGAGAAAATGGAACACATCCTAAAGAGCTGCAGATAAGCAATACTTGGTGATAAAAATTCCTTTGGTCCCATAGAGCTAAATTAGCAGAATACACAAGCAAACCATACTATTCAATGTATATCTGCTCCCCATATTGTAAAACACCCCCTATGTAAAACTGAAACATCAGCCAAAAACATTTGCTTCCACCTTCTCCTTATATGATTTTCCCTTTTCCACTTCCTCTCCAGCGCATCCTTCTGTTTTCTGAATCGAATGATCCTGATTCATGAACCATGTAATATAGTATGTGTGATGGTTAGACTATTGTGTCAACTCAGCGAAGTAATTATGACCAGTTGTTTGGTCAAGCAAGCACTGGGTTAACTGTAATGCAAGTGCATTTATGGACTTCAGTCACCATTGACTTTACTGCTCTAGTAAATCATAGATAGCTGGTTATAATTACATCAATCAGGCAGATTGCCATCAGCAATGAGTGACACTTTATCCAGTCAGTTGAATACCTTAAAAGAGGAAGTGATTCCAGCATTGAGTGAGAATTTCCCAACTCATGTATGGACAGCTAACGACTCCCAGAACTCATCAAGAACCTTCAGTGGAAGAGAGGTTCAAGTATGGCAGGGGAGGAACACTGGTATGGGGTGTTGTTAATGGGGGGCACATGGTTGGGAGGGAGTTCTCCAGGGCATGTATATAGGGGACATAAAAATGTTTGGATAATAGTTACAAATGACAACTGAGGGAGTGCTGAGTTCCTAGCCAAAGGAGCTCTATCACATTCCCCAATGGAACAGCAACAATCCCTCAAGTGCAATGGCAAAGACCAACAAAGAAGGATTTTCCAACAATGAGCCCTTGATACTGATGACTATGCTTATGAGTCTGTGTGCCTGAAATATGAACTCGGCCTAGAGCTGCAGGGTTAAGAGTTAACTCCTGAGAGCCTCCATGTTACTCAAATATGGCCACTCTCTAAGCCAAACTCAGCACATAAATGCATTACATTCTGCCCAGTGTGGGACATCACTCCTGGGGATGAACCTCCCTGGTGCTGAGGGATAACTACCAAGCACCAGCTGGTGCTATACACAGAAAAAGACCTTGAATAAAAGGGCCAAGTCAGACCAGCAGAATATCTCAGCCCATATGTAGGATCATGTGTTAAAAACTGGTTTTTGACCTTGACTGAAGCGGGGAAATGGCAAAGACAAATGAGTTTATATGGCAAAGAGTCTTCAAAATAGAGGAGGTCATCAGAGGGGTTATGATTACGCACTCCTCAGGAGGACCCCAGAAACAGACAAAGTGGATACAACCCCAGGAACTGGTTCTCTGAGGGCTACAGAGGCCCACAGGGATATGATCATGGCAGATAACTCTGGAGCTCAGTACCATGTAGTGGGCCCTACTTTGGAATTTGTGTTCTTCAATGTGATGGAGATGGACTCAGATGTGACCTTTCTATACATGCCTCTTCTGTCACTTTTACTGAACCTTACATTGGTGCTAACATTGGTGTATGCTCAGGGGACTTGAATCTCTGGACTGTCCAAGTGCCAGCAGGGCCCTGAGCCTCAGCAGAGTTGCAATTCCTACTCTCTGGTTCATTGGACTTATACAGGTCAGTTAACAGGGAGGTGAAGATGGTCAGTCACCACACCAGGGAACTGAGAGTGCCCACACCTGCAAGCAGGAGAATTGCATCCATCATCCATGTGGAATCTAAGCCCCCTCTTGGTATAGAGGTGGAGTGGACATCACTATCCCAGGGCCCACAGAATGGAGGAATAAAATATGGATTAGAGTGGACTTACTGATATTCTACTATAAAACTTTTGTAACTACTATTAGAAGAAATTGTATCATTGATGGGAACAAAGTGACGACAGTAATTGCTGAGGGCAACTTCCCACTCCCTAGTGGGAAGAAGAGATGTAATGAGGGGACATATTTTTGGGACTTTGGAGTTGTCCTAAATGATATTGCAGGTTCAGATGCTGGGCAATATATATCCTCCCATAACCCACTGAATGTACTGCGGAAGAGTGTGAACTACAGAGTAAACTATCATCCACGTGGTGCAGCAGTGCTCCAAAATGTGTTTACTGAGTGCAATGAGTGTGCCCAAATGATGGGGGATGCTGTTAGTGTGGGAGGAGTGGTGGGGGGGATGGGGAGTATAGGGGAACCTCTTATGCTTTTTATCATGTAACCTTTTTTGTGATGTATTCAAAAAATTTTTGTGTGTATTTAAAAAAATGCAATTTACAAAAATGGGGGTGGGGGAGTTTGGGGGTGGGAGTAGGTTATATGGGAACCTCATTTTTTTAATGTAACATTCTATGTGATCTACTAACTTTAATAATTTTTTTTTAATTTAGAATAAAAAAAATAAAAAGAACCTTCGGTGGACTTTCATTGGAGCCACTGGTTGTAGCCTGACTGCAGAACCTGGACTTGTGCAACCCCACAGTCACGTGAGGGACTCTGATAAAATCTCTTACTATTGACAGATATCTCTTGTGATTCTGTTCCCTAGAGACAAATACAGTGCGAGACCTTAATTTTCAAGAAAAGATTTTTTTAATCAAGCCTAAAATATTAGAGGTGCCAGGAATTGTTCATCTCCATTATTGATTTGACTATGCATAGGGTATGTTTCAACAATTTTTATATAAAATCAAACATTTGAATTTCTTTCGATATCTCCTGAGAGAAAGAAGAAAAATTATTTGTGAAGAAAACTAAAGCAAAATATTTTGATTTTCTGTAAAGTAATTATTTCCAAAAGGAATATTTTGACTTGCTTAATACTTACTTCTGAAATTAAGAATATATACTCTAGTGGTGGACTTGGCCCAGTGGTTAGGACATCCATCTACCACATGGGAGGTTCACGGTTCAAACCCCAGGCCTCCTTGACCTGTGTGGGGCTGGCCCATGTGCAGTGCTGATGCACGTAAGGAGTGCCCTGCCATGCAGGGGTGTCCCCCGCAAGGAGTGCACCCCATAAGGAGAGCTGCCCAACGTGAAAGAAAGTGCAGCCTGCCTAGGAATGGTGCCACACACACGGAGAGCTGACACAACAAGATGACGCAACAAAAAAAGAAACACAGATTCCCGTGCCGCTGACAACAGAAGCAGACAAAGAAGATGCAGCAAATGGACACAGAGAACAGACAACTGGGGTGGGATGGGGGGAGAGCAATAAATAAATAAATCTTTTAAAAGAAGAATATATACTCTTATTTTTGAAGCAAACATTTTTCATAATCAAATATGCAATTTTATGCTTCTTTATATGTTTCTATACTTTTACAGCCTAGTTACACTGCAACCATCTAAAGGCAAGTGTGGTACTCTTTTTGTCAGAAGTGAATGTTGGTTGCATGAGTACTAGGATTCAGACTCAGGGCAGGGAGGGGAATTATACTGGCAAAACAGATCATCTGCCCATGTGACACATACTGTTTAGTTTGGAGGAGATAATTTAAAGAAAAATGAGTGATATACTTTAGATCCCTAGCCATATATACTTAATTTGTGGTGATAAAGTCTTCTTGGAAATTTAAGAAACTTTGATCATAAAGCTTTCACAGGGAAAGTTCTAAAATTTTTGGTGGAAGTAATAATAGATCTAGAGGTTTTTGTTTTATTTTTTTTCATTCTGAGGGAACACGTGTGAAATCCTGAAACAACTGAGAACCTGCTGTGCCCCAGGAATTGAGAGCACCCGGATGGCAGCTGAGTGTCATAGCCTGGCCTGGAGAGGAGGGCAGGCTAGTTGGCTACAAGCCTGAAGACCATGGTAAGCCCAATGGTCTTAGTCTGATTATTAGAAAATATTGAAGTATGAAAGTGATGGAGTGATCTGATTAGATATGTGTGTGCATGTGTGCAGAGAGCCTTTTGCTGCAGAAGGTAAAATAGAAATTAAAAAGACTATTAGTGAATTTCAAAATTAGAACTTTATCTGGTATAGACTGTCAGTAGTTACATTGTTGAAAACAATTGCAAATTAAATGATTTCATGACTCAATGCATGTCTGTCAAATGTTAAATTATCTTCTTCCGGACTCAGAACTTTTTTTCGGTTTTTCCTTCAGTATAATTCTTTAGTTGTTAATTAGGGTCCATACAATTGTCACCCTGGTGTGTTTGATGTTTCTGTGAGAAGTTTAGAGGCTTTATCCTCTGAGAACTTTGCTTTGATGTTTCGGTTTTGCTCAAGGTAAGCTGGAAAGGGTGATACTGATGAACCAAATGCTCATGTGATCTTGTCCCCTATTCCCAACTCCAGGTCATGGCCACTGTCTGCAGTCCTCACTCTGAAAGGATCCTTGTCTACTTATGCTTCCTTCCAGAAGTGTTGCCTGGTTAAAAAGAAAAGATGCACATGATAGGCTGAGTGTAGTGCTGGAAGGGGACAGGGAAAATAAGAAGATGAGTGACAAAGTGAGAGACACACAAATAAATGAAAAGAGAGGTCCCAGGTCTCTGAGGAAGGATTCCAGGTTCAAGACCATTGTGCAAATAGGACTGTCCTTCCTCCTCCTCCACCTCCAGCCCATTCCCCACTTTCCAGTCTGGCACAGTCTGGCTACCCCTGTTCCTTCTCCAGGTGGTGAGGCTGGGTCCACAACCCCATATGGTAACCAGAGCAGAGAGCTCCTTCCTCCAGTCCCTGCTGTTTCTTTTATTTATTTACTTAAAATTTTAATTGTCTTTTGTTTTAAAAATACATAGATCACACAAAAAAAATTACATTAAAAAATATAAGCAGTTCCCATATACCTCCCCACACACTCCTCCCACATCAACAACCTCTCATCATCAACAACCTCTTTCATCAGTGTGGCACATTCATTGCATTTGGTGAATACATTCTGGAGCACTGCTGCACTGCATGGATTATAGTTTACATTGTTCTTTGTCACTTTACAATGCTTTGGCCAGCTTTCAAGCTCTTGCTTTCTGCCCAAGCCCAACACACATCCCTTTGTTAGAGCAATGGATTTGGGGAGGTTACCCCAATGCTTAATTCACAGGGATGGCCCATTGTCCACGCAATGCCAGTATGAAAGCTTGTATAGGGGAAGAGGAGAAAAAGTGTTTTGTGGGTACTGCACATCCAGGCATCTCAATCTGCTCTTGGAGGAATCCCCCTCCTTTTCAGTCTATTCCCAGGGTCAAAGCATCCCACCTCCCAACCACCCACCAATCTTGCTAGAATCCTAGATGGTTTAAATCCAGACCTGCATCCTGGTAGGTTCTGATACCAGCCATTAATCACCACAAGATTTTATGGGAATCTGGGGTGAATTAAAGTTCAGACAGTGCCCACTCTCTCCTTATCCCATTCTCCAATATGTTCTGAGATAAAACATGTTTCCCTTCAGTCATGAAGCTGATCACAGCAGCAGTTTCTGCCTCTTAAATCGCCACACTGGAGGGGTGGTTGGGAGAAGGCATTCATGCCCATCAATATATCCAGTGCTCCTGTAAACACAGAGTATGAGTGGGTGCAGTGCTTTTCTTGCCTGCTCTGCAAACACAGCTTCATGACAGACAAACATGCTGTACCCTGCCAGCCATACCACCCAAATGTCACTCTTTCCCCATGAGCCATGTCTGTGGGATAGGTGCCTACCGAAGGTCAGAGGAAAGCCATTTACCCTCAGAAGAGTACCAGGTCCAGCCCCTTTCTCTCCTCCCCTCATACTCAACTTGTGTGCCCCTGCAACCGTAAGATGACCTCAGTCTCAGGGCAGGAGTCAGGACAAAGCTCTCCCTCTAAGAGCACAAATCATGGATGACTCCCAGCTCAAAGCTTATATCGCAGGGTTTGTTGCTGAGTGTGAGGAGCTGGAAGAACGTTGCTCTACAAGGTGGCCCTGTATGTCTCCTCAGACCTGGCTTCTGCACCAGGGATGACCTAGGAAGAATCAGGATCCCTTGCCCACCCCTTTGGCTTTGCTCCACTATTATGTCTGTCTGGACATAATTACCTTGTGGTAGAGGATGAAGGTAGAGCTTCAATACCTATGACATGAGCACTGGCATAAATGGGGTATTGGCTTCTACTCATAGAATGGGCAACACACTGTTGGGAATTCTGTATCACATTGATTACATTGACATTGGATTACACTCATCTGAGGATTCTTTCATTTGTTTGAAGGTTAGAGTTGAGGCTGGAGAATCTTGGATATTTATAACATTTTTAGTGTGAGTTTTATCTTGTCATCTAAGGGCAATTTATTGACAGAATGCTTTCACACATACATGCCATTCGTATGGTTTCTCTCTATTGTCATCTAAGGTTAGAACAATTACAGAGTGTTTTCTCATATTGTTTCTTTCCAATGTGAGTTCTCATGTTATCTAACATAGAAGGATGAGTGAAAGTTCCCCATATAAATGATATTCATAGGGTTTCTCTCAAGTGTGAATTCTCTCAGGTTCCTGAGTAGATTGGAAGGTTGGCTGAATGCCTTCCCACATAGATTTCATATAATTTCTCTCCAGTGTGAATTCTCTAATTTTATCTAAGTGCACAAGTTCTTCTGAAGGTTTCCTCACAAAGACAATAGTCATAAAATTGAACTGTCACGTGACTTTGCTTTTATGTTCATTACAGGATCACTGGTCACTGAGGGTTTTTTAACTTGGAGTTGTCCCAAATAATATTGCAGGGACAGGTGCTGGACATTATATATCTTGCCATAACCCACTGAATGGGCTGGGGGAGAGTGCAAACTACAATGTAAACTATAATCCATGCTGTGTGGCAGTGCTCCAAAATGTATTCACCAAATGCAATGAAGGTGCCACAATGATGAAAGAGGTTGATTGAGGAGTGGGGTGGGGTGGGGGGTGAGGTATATGGTAACCTCTTTTATTTTTTAATGTAACATTCTTTGTGATCCATGTCATCCAAAAAATACAATTAAATTTTTTAAAGAAAATTAAGTTCACTGTCTGGGACTTTGAAAAAAAGAACAACTGGGCTGACATAGGGCTTCATTACCATGTGTGTTGGCACATATTGAGTCAATCTGAAGTTGTGATGGCAACCTTCTCCCAAATCATTGATTAAAATGGATTCTCTCCAATGAGAAAAATCTGTTGTTGGGAAGGAGAAGAGACATGATAAAATATTTGCTTGAATATATTCATTAATTCAATTCTCTATATAGAATTGTAGACTAATCATTCAGTGGGACTCCAGAGAGATTCTTTTATGTACATGCACACAATGTTACTCTTTGCATGCAAAGATTTTGTCTTTTGTAATATCTTATCTCTAACTACTGAAATGATTTTGAAAACTTCATTATGTTTCAAAGATTATGACTATGATCCATCTTTATGAAATAACCTTTTTTTTTCAGTTACTGGGGTGGAGGATTCCCCATATATGGGAAGCCAGCCCTCAACCACTGAGCCACATCAGCTCCCCTGAGTTGGTCTTTTTATTTGTTTTTGTTTTGTTTTGTTTTATTTTAGGAGGCACCAGGGTCTGAACCTGGGACCTCCCATATGGGAAGCTGGCACCGAACCTCTGGGGCCACATCTGCTCCCTGAAGTTATCCTTTTATAAGACCTCAGGGTATGGTTTTGAGGTCAGATTAATTTTTCACTAAATAAAAAATTTCCCAAAGCCTTTTGCTGGGGGAGTGCTTAACCTCAACTTTAATTATACTCAGGTGATTGTGGTGACCTCCTAACTTAACCTACCCTAGATTTGATATTGAATGACCAGGTTCATACTCCTGATGCCTACCTTTGACAGGATGGTAGATGAATCCTTCCTGCAGGTATTTTACATGGATGTAATTTCTTCCTTTTTTTCCCCTTCAAATCAATTTTATTCGCACACCATCCAATCCATCCCAAATGTATAATCAATGGTTGTCAGTATAATCACAGAGCTGTGATTTCATCACCACAATTTTAGAACATTTTTGTAGCTCCAAAAAGAAAAAACTCCTGGAATCCTAGAAATTGGGGAAGTCAAGCTTTTGATGCTCTTTGAAATCCTCCTGTCTTATCTCTCTATGTCCTGACATAGCCTAAATCCCCTTCTGTAATAATAATATTTCCTAAATCTTATTGAAGACCTAGTGGGTCTTGTAAATATTTCAATCTTATTTATTTTATAAGCCTGATTACTCAGATTTTTGCCAATTGATTTACAGAACTGGTGGTGAATGTCAGTAGATCTAGATAGATAAAATTATTTTAAAATAAAAAGAATGTAGAAAAAAATCCTTTCAAGCTAAAACAGAAGCTAAATAAACCCCAACATACCCTAGGGCACTAGATTTCAGGGCACTAATATTTGTGTTACTGTAAACAACCTGGACAATCCCAAAAATCACAGCACCCCGCCCACACTCTTCACCTCTAAGAAAGCAGTGTCTTTCATTACACTGCATTTTAAGTAAATAGAAGTAATTCATTTAAGAGAAAATTTCTCTCCATGGTTCCAATGAATTAAATTGTATTTATAACTAATTCCAAGCATTTAACAAAACTGTAGAGGCAAAATATCCTCATAGATTTCAAAATTTATATAAAATTAAATCATATATGATACATTTGGGGGGGAACAGTGTAATACCTATTAACCTTTGCTAAATGATTGTATGTTACTGTTTCAAAGTGCTTTAACTAAGGTGTTTTAAGCATTTAATATTACTCCGTCAAGTTCAATTTGGGTAACTTAAGTATGTATTTTGATTAACGAAAAAGAAAGTAGTTTTTCCTGAAGTAAAATGACTTGTTGTTATGGAATGAGAAAGAAGAAAATGTAGGACAATACCTCAATAGATATAGAAAATGACAGAAGGTTCATGGAATAGGAAATTATGGTCAAAGATGGGAAAGATTCAATGGGTCTATGTATAAAAATTTTAAAAACCTTACTATCAAATAATATACTGATGAAAAACTAAAACTTGGTTTTCTCTCTATTAAGGTGACATTATTTCTTGGTTTATTGGTCTGTTTTTGTTTGTTTGAGTACTCAGGTTCGGAACTGACACCCAGATCTCCTATGTGGGAAGCTGGCATTCAACCACTGAGCCACACCAGCTTCCCTGAGTTGGTTTTTTTTTTTTTCATTTGTTTGCTTGTTTGTTATGGTTGTGTTTTGGAAGCTATCAGGGACCAAACCTGGGAACCCATGCTTGGGAAACATGTGCTCAACCACTTGAGCTACATCAGTCCCACTGTTGGTCTGGTTTAGGAAGACACTATAAAGAGTTTTTTTTCTGAATAATCAGTGTAAAAGGCAGGAAGTCTGTGTCTTATTAAAATAACTACTTTGTATTAACTTTTTTTATGCCTATGGTTGTTTAAGAAAAATAATCTCACATTTTAAAGAACAAGTCTTTTCTTAACTTTAGTTAAGCAAGAAAACCAAGCATTTCTTCACAGTAACCCATTTTCCTCTTTAACATAATGTTTAAACCTGGCAACTTTTGACATTTTGCTTTTTCAATGTCAGACCCTATGGAATATCTTTTTATTTCAAACCATTGTAACTAATTTTTTTCTTTCACCTTCCAAAAAGTGAGGTGCTAAAAATAAAGTTCATTCAATAGGTTATGAATGTTTAGGAAGTATGACACATTTTAAAAAAGATTTTTAACCCTTGGTTGGTTAAATTTGTTAGGATAAAATATTAATATAAATAAAGTTTGTATAAAATTCCTAGAGACTTAGCAACGTTCTCACTGTTCATGCTATGTCATGACAATGATCTTAATGATATAAGACAAGAGTATGGTATTGTTAGTCATGGTTTTAGTTATTTTTAAGATATTATATGTCACAGAAAAAGAAAACAAATTTCCTTGTCAGTTACATTGTTTTACTCTGATGTTTCTCTGGCAGCACAAGCAGTCAGGTACAAGTCAAAGGTTCATCATCAACACAAAGTGTAAAGGTGAAACAGAACAAAACTACTGTTATGGTCTGTACTTGATGTCCTCAATACAAACTAATTGTCAAATGTTTTTATTTCTAAAAATAGCTTCATTTAGAAAATTCTCCTAAGAGATTTAGAGCCAGAAGAAAAAGAAATAAATAGAATCCAAAATGAAAAGGAAGCAGTAAAACTTTCACTATTTGCAGATGATACAATCTTATATGTAGGAAGTGCCCCAAAATACACAGTAAAGCTTATAGAGTTGACAGATGAGTTTAGAAAAGTGGAAAGATATAAGATCAACATGCAAAAATCAGAATTCCTCTACACTAACACTGAGCAGTCTGTGAATGAAAATATTCCACTTACAATAATAACTATAAGAATCAAATATCTAGCAATAAATTTAAGGATGTAAATGACTTGTACAGGTTATTAAAAAAAGGAAATCAAAGAAGACCTGAATATATGGAAGACTATTCTATGTTCATGGATTGTAAGCATAAATATCATTACAATATCTATCCCACCCAAACTGACTTACAGATTTAACACAATCCCAATAAAAATTACAACAGCATTTTTTATTGAACTGGAAAAGCCAATGATGACATTTGTTTTGGATAGTCAAGTGGCCCCCAAAAGCCAAAACCGTACAGAAAAAGAATGAAGCAAAATTGGAGGGATCACACTATGTGAATTTAAAGCATACTATAAATCTACAGTGGTCAAAACTGCATGGTATTGGCACAAGGATAGACATCCTGACCACTGGAACTGAATTGAGAGTTCTGATACAGACCCACAAATGTATGTCCAACTTATATTCAGGAAGGCCACCAAGCCCACCCTACTGGAACAGAATGATGCTGGGAGAAATGGATATCCATATCCAAGAGAATGAGAGAGGATCGCTATGTCAATGCTCTATACAAAAATTACCTTGAGATGGATGAAAGACCTAAATATAAGAGCCAAGAGCACAAAGCTCGTAGAAGATAATGTAGGGAATCATCTACAAAATCTTGTAGTAGGAAATGATTTCACAAACTTCACACCCAAAACCAAGCAATGAAAGAAAAATAGAAACTCCTCAAAATTAAAAAGTTCTGTCCTTCAGAGGAGTTTGTGAAGAAAGTGAAAAGGCAGCCTACTCAATGGAAAAATATTTGGGAACCACTTAGCTGATAATTACCTAGTATCCAGCATATATAAAGAAATCCTACATCTTGAAAATAAAAAGACAACCCATTTAAAAAATGGGCAAGAGACTTGAATAGACACTTTACCAAAGAGGAAATACAAGTGGCTAAAAAGCATATGAAAAGATGCTCAGCATCACTAGCTATGACGGAAATGCAGATCAAAACTACAGTGAGATATGAACTTAGACATATTAGACTGGCTGCTGTAAAAAAAAAGAAACCCAAAATACAAAAAACTGCAAGGATGGAGAGGATGTGAAGAAATGGGAACACCCATCCACTGCTGTAGGAATGTAGAGTAGTGCAGGCATTGTGGAGAACAGTGTGGCAGTTTCTCAAGAAGCTAACTGTAGATTTGGTATATGATCCAGCAATCAAACTACTAGGTATATACCCAGAAGAACTGAAAGCAGGGACATGAACAGATATATGAAAAGTAATGTTTATAGTAGCATTAGTCCCTATTGCCAAAATTTGGAGACAACGCAAGTATAGCTAACAGATGGATGGATGAGAAAAATGTGGTATATACATACAATGAAATATTAATCAGCTGTAAGAAGGAAAGAAGTATTGACACACACAACAACAAGAATGAATGTTGAAGACGTTATGTAGAGTTAAGTTAACTAGCCACTAAAGGACAAATATCCCATGACTTCACTGATATGACCAAACATATTGAACAGACTCACAGAGATAGTCTGGAAGACAGGTTACCAGGAGACATAAAGGGAGTAGAGAGTGGTGAGCCAACCCTCAATCTGGGAAGAACCTATGATAAGGTGAAAGGTGGTGGTTTGGCAGTGGATGGGGGTGATGGTGGTACAAGAATTTGAGAGAGTGTGAGCATGGTTTTAGGGGTGGGTTGGACTTCAGTGGAACTTGGGGGAGGGCTTAGGAAGGAACAGTTGAACGCTGGGAAGGTGGAAGTGTCTGGTTGAAAATACAATTGTAGGAATGTTCTGTTCCTGTTTCTTTGTAATTATTGCTTAAGAGTTACCTCCTGAAAACCTCTTTTTTACTTACATGTGGCTTCTCTCTAAACCAAACTGAGCAAATAAACACACTGCCTTCTCCACCCTAGCATGGGGCATGACTTCCATGGAAGAGCAGCCATGGCACCAAGGGATTAACACCAAGCACCAACCAGTGATGCATTTGGAAAAAGACCTTGAAACAGGGAGAAACGTCAAATACACGAGTTTTTTTGGCTAAGAGCTTTTATATTGAGTTGGGGGATGTCATTCCAGTTGTTACACTCATGCATGTCTCAGGCAGACTGCACTAACTGCTACTGTAAACAGCCTCAAATAGGGGTGTTGCTGAGGGCTCTAGAGCCCTCTGGATAGCATAGGCAAGGACAGAATCTCTTGAAATCATTATCGTATTGTTGGGCGTCATCTTGGAATATGAGAACCTATTTCCCCAATGTAACAGTGTTAGACTCATTTATAATTGTCCTACACAAGGTTCTTCCATCCCTTTATGTGAACCTGTAACTAGCACTCCACCCATTAAATATATGTCTCAGAGACTTAAATGTTTGGTCTGTTCATATTCCAGTTGAGACCTGAAACTCAGCAGAATTGCAGCCAACACCAATTCTCCAGTCCATCAGATTCGCCCAGGACAACCCATAAAATGATAATGATGAATAACCCCCATCCCAGAAAAACAGCGCATATCTAGAACTGAAAGCAAAACCGTTCCTTCCATCTGCCTCATAAGATCTAAGCCTCCTCTCAATGTGGCAGAGCCGGCATCATATCCCAAAGTCCTCAAGGTTAAGGAATGAACAAACATTAGGGGGAATGCAACTGTAAAAAAGCAAACTATTAATATTGTAACAATGGAAGAACATGTAACGTTGATATAAATTTAATGGTTACCAGAGGTTCTGAAGGGAGGGAGAGGGAGTAATAGGTGGAACAAAGAGCATTTGGGGGACATTGGAATTAACTTAAAACCACAATGTAAACTATAGACTTTGGTAAGTAGCCATGTATGATAGGCTAATGTATGAAGTCAGCCAGGTAATGGTGCCAAGCTGTTTGGTCAAACAAGCACTGGGCTAATTGTAAGAGAAGAACATTTCATGAACTTTAATCATCAGGGAGTTGATTGCACAGATGGCTGGTTATATCTACCATCAATGAGTAATCTGCCATCAGCAATGAGTGACACGTCATCCAATCAGTTGAAGACCTTGAAAGGGGAAGTGATTTCAGGATTTGGAGACAGAAATACCATCTCTACTTCAGACAGTCAGTGTCTCCTGGGGAGCTCATCAAGAACTTCCACTGGAGGCCCTGGTTTGCAGCCTGCCTTAGGGAATTAGGACTTGTGCATTTCCACAGTCATGTGAGACAATATTATAAAATTTCATACTATTTACAGATATCTCCTGTCAGTTTTGTTTCCCTAGAGAATCCTGACTCATATACAATGCTTCAACATTTACTCATTAATTTTAACAAAACTACCACCAAATTGTAAGATATTTTAAAAAGGGGAAGATGGGGAAGGGGACAGTGTAGGATATATGGGAATCCCTTATACTTCTGATGTAACTTTTTTGTAATCTAAAATCTCTTTTAAAATAAAGTTTATTATATTTTAAAAATAAGTAAATTAAAGCCTAGATTGTATTCTCTTGCAGCAATCATATTTGTTTCGGGCTTTGTTACTTTCATATTCTGAGATGCTTTTATCTTTGTGCATAATTTGTAGTTCCCTAAAACCATAGGTGTCTGTGTGACACCTGAGACTCAGTGTTAAAATTATCTAGCTCTGAAGGTGCTGAAAAGCAGCATTAATCCTCAAAAGCCAACTCCATACAACTCTTAAAGAAGCTACAGAAAGGATCCAAGTTCAATCAAAGAGGTGAATGAGGCTGATATGGTTAAAGATTAAAGTGAGTAAAAATTCAGTGTAAAAGGTGATATTATCTATATATTGGAACTCTAATTCTATATGAGACCAAGGAGAGAAGAGCTATTTTATCAAAAATCTAAACTTTCTATTGCACAATATCTGATTTAACCCATCAAGTCAAATTTATTTAGACAACCTAACTCAGCTTTATTTGACATAGAATCTAAAATAACAGATGAGATCTTAGTATTCTGTACAGGTTTCTGTAATACCATGATGCATTTCAAAGTGTTTTAGGCATAAAATGAAAAAGAATTTGTGAATTGCCTGATGGAACTAAAAAGGGAAAGCATAGGACTGTAAACATCTGAGGAATTCCTACTATTCTCTCAATCTTACTGAAACTGTAAGTTTAAAAAAAAAAACACCTTTACAAGATCCAAATCTAACATCCACTCCTGTTAGTAAGATTATCCTCATTTAAACTTATAACAGGGAATCCTATGGGAAGAATATCTAATAGGGATGAACATTGCCTCATAAAAGAGAATATGCTAATGAGCCAAGACCTCAGTCTTACAGCTTGCAATTATAAACCCTATTTTTGGAAAGACAAAACTAAGTCTAGGGAGCAGGTGTAATTCAGTGGTTGAGCATCTGCTACCCAGGTACAAATCCTGGGTTCAATCTCTAGTACTGCCTTAAAAAAAAAAAATCTAGGCTTAATTTTAATTGATGCCTAACAGACACAGCCAGGAAATCTCCTCGTTACTCAATATGGCTTAGCCCTAGCCAAACTCTGCAAATAAACTCACTACCTTCTCTCCTATGTGGGACATGACTCCCAGGAATAAGCCTCCCTGGCACCTTGGGATCAGAAATGCTTTCAGAGAATGATCTTGATCAAAATGGAGAGAAGAAATGAAAGAAAAAGTTTCTATAGTCTTTTAACTAGTGTTTTCAATTAGTGTCAAGAGGTCATTCTGGAGGTCTCAGATATAAATATCACAAACTGCCACAGTAGGCAAAGCCTCAAACAGAAGTGCTCCTAAGGGTCCTTGTGACACCCAAATACCATAATCAAGCTACAAAATCATATGAAATCAACACCCCCTCAGACCTGGTTATATTCACATATAAATCCCCTGATCATAATCCTACTTTTTTATTTAAACCTCTATTTTTCAATTTACATATTAATTCTCAGAGACTTAAAGCCTTGGATTATTCTTGTTCCAGCTGAGAACCTGAAACTCAGGAATACATCCATCTGTAATCAAAGCAGTTTCATTCCTCTAGCCCATAATGTCAATGCCCCTTTTCAGCATGAAGAAGTTCAAGCATTCATTCCCCAGATATCCCTCAAGATTGAGGAATGGACAAAGAAAATGGGGAAATTGTAATCACGAGCTGACAAATATTATTATAGTTGCTGAGTAATTATTTAAATGCTTAACTTTCTGATATATTGTAGTGTAGCCAGAAGAAATGATTTGGAACTGTTGTAACTCGCTCAACTTTACCCCCTATGAATTGCTTCTTTGATGATGACTCTGTGTTTTGTAACTGTACAATCTTTTCCCTTTAATTAGAAAGTAACAGGATAACTTGTGACTGGCCCAGCATGTATGCCCTTATTTTTGTCTGCAACCCTGGAGTCTGGTACTCCTGACTCAGACTTCAATATTTATTAATGAAGAAATACAATTCAACCCAGAACTGACCAAATGCGTGCTGATCAAAGTTGGCCTGTGCCTAATATATGCTATAACCTGAACCTTAAACTTCAAATGAGTTAAGTATGCAATCATCCTGCACCTACTAGAGATTAAACTATCTCTAACCTCATTATCTAAATCTGCCTGTCTGTGTTTTAATGTTATAAAACACTGAAGTTTTCTCCAGTTCAGAGATAGATTTGTGTTGGAGATTTGGACCCAAAGCATATTGGGAATGAAAGAAAGAGAAAAGGGAGAAGGAAACAGAGAAAGAGAGTGAGAGAAAAAGAACTAGAGAGCTGGGATCAGGGCGTCTGCAAGTAATAACTCCTCAGACAATTTTATTGTTTTCAGGGGGCTCTCTATATACCTGAGTGTACATGACAAGAAGCAGGAATACGTAGCCTACGTGCTAATAAGCAGGCACACGTAGCCTACATACCAATAAGCAGAAACACTTAGCGTACGTGACATCAAGAAGCACTACCCATAGTCTAAGGAGTTTAAAAAACTCTTATCTCAAGGTACAAAATCTAAATGTTCTATTCACTACAAAAGGTATGTGCTCATCTTTTCTTTCAGCCTTGAACAGTTTCATCCCATTTCGTGGGAACTCTTAATTACCACATTCCTTAGGTTGCAAGCATAGCCAGGGAGACAGCACTAGCATGGAGACAGCACATCTCTCCTTGTGAGGCCACTGTGCCTCAGTTCCCAACATATTTGGGGACTGTCCTCCTGTCTTTGTTAAAGAATCTTTTTCTCTTCTCAGACATCCCAGTGCCAATTAATTGACTCTCATTCACACCACACAAGGACTGACTTTTGTGCAGCAACAGATAGAAACTATAAATGCTGTTCTATGCAGAAGGTTGGCAGAAATGCATGAGAGATAAAGTAATGTATAATAGAAGTAGACAGTAATAAATTTAAAGATTCTGAAATATTGGTTTGATTTTTTTAAAAGTCTGGAAATTGACAGGACTTATAAAATGGGAATGGAGTTGAGCTAGCTCATAATAATTAGGTGGAAAAATTACCAGAACTGAAACTATAGGAGTGAAGCCAACTAGATTCCAAGGAAGGTTCCACAGGAAAGCAGCACTTGGTTTTTCTACTAAAGTCCTGTACTCTTCATCTTCTTCTTTTCTGGTTAAAAATCTCCTCTATTTGTCTTCCCTTTATACAGGGAAAACAGTTCATAAACCTAATCAGAATTACATTTCAAGACACACCCTGATTACACAGCTGCTAAAGCTGGCCAGGCTTCATTCTGTGGGATGCGCCCTGTTCACTTTGATTGAATTTATCATACAATTAAAGTTTAAAAATCTCATAAAATTTTGCAAACATTTGGTATCCTTTATTAATTCAATAAATACTTTTTGACTGACTTCTTTGTCCCAGGAAATTTCTGGATCCTCAAGATTAAGTAGGGACCCAGATGCACTGGATCTCTATGGACAAAAACCTAGAATGCCCTGGGGGAAATATACAATTTTTAAAAAAGGGAGGGGGAAGTGTATGTGGCTCAAGTGATTGAGCACCTGCTTCCCACAAGGAAGATCCCAGGTTTGGTTCCTGATGCCTCCAAAAAACAAAGACAAAGAACAAGCCTTGTGACTGAAGAAGATTCTTCATTTCATACATTAATTGGTCACTTGTTAATACACTTTAATGAAGGGCCTTTTCAAGTGTTTTCTCCATCTTCCTACTGGGCTTTTTGTCTTTCTTATTAATTTGTAAAGGTTATTTCTATATTAATGCTATGAGTTCTTTCTTGGTTATATGGGTTACAGAAGTATTTTCCCACTAGTTGGCTTGACTTGCACTTTCTCCATGTTGTCTTCTGAAGACTAAAATTCCTTATTTTTTCTTTTATTTTAGCACTGTTTTAAACAAATCCACTTTATTGACACATATTAATAAAGCATAAATTTTTCCAAACTGATCGATGGTATTCCATTTAATCACATATTTGTGCATTCATTACTTCAGTCATTTTAGAGCACTTTCATTATTCCAATAATAATAATAATAATAAACAAAACCCCCAAAAAACTCATCCCCTCTAAATCTCTCTATATTTCCCCTGCTGTACAAAGCTGCTATTCTTTTTCTTTCTCTCTGTATAGTAGTATTTTTATTTTGCAAAAATGGTCTTATCTTTGCAATATCACCCACATTCATGCTTTATGTGAGGTTTCACTGTCTTATGAAGTCCCATGGTACAGTTTTTAGCTTTCCTTCTAGTAATATACATGACCTTAGAATTACCCTTTCAACCACTGTCATACCCATATATAGCTTGGATAATTACAAATTCCATGAAGTGCTTCTATTCATTTTCAAAGATTTACAAATAACCTTTTTACTAGTTATGCACAGATTAACCCTGAGCTTTCCATCCTCTACCGTCATTTTCTTTTCTGGTGACCTATATTGTAATTATTAACTTCATGAATTTGTATTTTATATTTACTTCATAATAGCACAATCATACAGTATTTGTCTTTTTGTGTCTGGCTTACTTCATTCAACATAATGTTCTCTAGGTTCATCCATGTTGTCATATGCTTCACAACTTCATTTCCTTTTACAACTGCATAATATTCCATTATGTGTATACACTACAGTTTGTTTATCCACTCATCAGTTGATGGACATCCAGGATGCTTATAACTTTTGGCAATCATGAATAATGCCACTGTGAATTTCAATGTCCGGATGTCTTTTGGTGTCTCTGCTCTCAGTTATTCCAAGCACATACATAGTAATGATATTGCCAGCTAACATGCTAGGTCAATATTCAACTTCCTTAGGAGCTGCCAGTCATTCCTCCACAATGGCTGTACCATTCTGCATTCCCACTAACAGTGAATAAGTGTTTCTGTCTCTCCATATCCTCTCCAACATTTAGTTTTCCAACTTTAAGAGTGGCCAGTGTAATAGGTGTGAAATGATATCTCATGTAGTTCTGATTTGCATTTTCCTAACTGCTAATGAAAAATATTTTTTCATGTGTTTCTTCACCATTTGTATTTCTTCTTTGGACAATTTTCTTTTCAAGTTTTTTTGCCCATTTTTTAAATCGGGAAGTTTGTCTTTTTCCTCTTGAGTTGTATAATTTCTTTGTATATCTTGGATATTAAACACTTACTGGATATGTGATTTTTTTTAAAGTGACAGATTAGGATCTTTAATTCTTAAATCCATTCCTCCTTATGACAATAAAGGAAAAGAGAAACATTCTTGACTCACATGTTCTAGGATTTGTTTTTCTAAATTACACCTAAAGTTTAAGAGAGGAGGATAACCAACCTCATTTAAATACAAAACTGGGCAACAACAGCCCAGCAGATTATTTTTAGCTTCTATATTAATGGACTGGGGTTTTAAATTCATATGATCCAATAGCCTCTAAGGAATGTTTAAGCAGGCATTTTAATTCTGAGTACTGGGTTTTCAATTGCCCACACTAATTTTGTTAAGCAAATATTTTGTTAAGCAGATATTAAGCAAACATCAATGATTATAAGGCAAAACTTTCATGAACATTTGTTGCTGGGTATATAATAATCCTTTGGGGTAAACAGTTTACATGGGACTATATATAAATTTAAAACAGAAGCAGTTGTAAATGTTACATATAATCATCATCAGATTCATCTTCTTCCTTCAAAGATTCCTTGGCATATTTCTCTGCTTCTTCCCTTATATCTTTTGGAACAATTTCACGTCTTCCTTTAGCTAATTCACCAACCCAGCTGAGCTCTAGTTCAAATGCTTTATCTTGAACTTCACCATGTACTATGTAAATTATTTTTGCAACTTCTTTAATAACGTCACCGCAGGTCATTTCTTTCATCTGAAGCTTTTCGATTTCTGTCTTTGCAGCTTGCCTGGCTTTGCAATGGCACAGCCCCAATAACCATATGAAACACCCGATGGATCAACCATGTGGAGTTGTGCACCATCCCTCAAAATGTACAACCCTAACATGAAACTGCATCCAAAAGGTCTAACAGCACTGTACAGTGTATAGGCATGAACATACATGGCCACTCTGTCTGCAAGGTGTTTGAGTGGAGTGTTACAGCCAAAACTAGATCTAAAGTCGGAAGCTTCTTCTCTTGCTATGTCTGCAAAAGAACAAGCATCTGCCAACAAACCTGCTACCACCATTCCAACATGCCGATCAACATTAAAAAGCCATTTGTTGGAACCTTCTTCATAAAGTTTAGAAAGGACTAATTTTTCTACTCCAAAGACAACACCAGCTTTACATCTGATTCCAATAGCTGTACTACTATCTTCCACAGCCTTCATAGCATATTCAACCTGAAAAACTCTCCCATCAGGAGGGAATGTAGAGGCTGACAGAGCATACCCAGTGCCGAGAGAGCTCATTGTGTTAAAGCCACCGTGTAGTGTAGGGATTCCAGACCCAAAACGCTTCCACTAGCCTGGATAAGTGATTGACAAAGATTTTCTCCCATTGAATTGGCTGCCTTTTCACCCTTTTGACAAGATCCTTTGAGGTGCAAAAGTGTTTAATTTTGAGGCAGTCCCATTTATCTATTTTATCTTTTGCTGCTCCTGCTTTGCGTGTAAAGTTTAAGAAACTACCACTGATCACAAGATGTCAAAGATGTTTTCCTACATTTTCTATTAGCACTTTTATGGTTGTCTCTTTTATATTTAGGTCTTGACCCATTTTGAATTAATTTTTGTGTAAGGTGTGAGATAGGTGTCCTCTTTCTTTTGGCTATGGATATCCAGTTCTCCCTGCACTAAGGGAGTAGACTGTTCTGGCCCAGCTGGGAAGGCTTGATAAGCTTGTCAGAAATACTTGAATATAGATGCGAGGGTCTATTTCTGAATTCTTAATTTGTTTCCTTTGGTTAATCTGTCTTTATGCCAGTACCATGCTGTTTTTACCACTAGCTTGGTAATATCCTTTATTTTTCTATTTTTAAAAAAGATTTATTTATTTATTTATTTCTCTCCCATTTCTGCTCTCTGTGTCATTACCTGTGTGTTCTTCTGTGTGTCCACTTGCATTCTTGTGAGTGGCACTGGGAATCTGTGTCTCTCTTTTTGTTGTGTCATCTTGCTGCATCAGCTCTCTGCATGTGTGGTGTCAGTCCTGGGTGGGCTGCGCTTTTTTTTCATGTGGGGCAGCTTTCCATAGAGGAAGCACTCCTTGCATGTAGTACTTCCCTTCATGGGGCATACCCCTGTGTGGCATGGCAGTCCTTGTGCACAGCAGCACTGTGCATAGGCCAGCTCACCACATGGGTCAGGAGGCCCTGGGTTTGAACACTGGACCTCCCATAAGGTAGGTGAACACTCCATCAGTTGAGCTAAATCCACTTTCCTTGGTAATATCCTTTAAAGTCCAGAAGTGAGAGTCCGCCAACCCTGTTCTTTTTTCAAGCCATTTTTTATCTATTCAGGGACACTTTCCCTTCCAATGAATGTGATAATTGGTTTTTCCATCTCTGCAAAAAAAAAGGGGTGACAGGACTTTTATTGGGATTGCATTGAATATGTAAACCTCTTTGTGTAGAATTGACATCTTAATGATATTTAGCCTTCCAGTCCAGAAACAAAGGCTGTCCATTTATTTAAGCTTTCTTTGGTTTCTTTTGGCAATGTGTTGGAGTTTTCTGAATATGGGCCCTTTATGTCTTTGCTTACTTTTATTCCTGAATATTTTATTCTAGTTACTCTTATAAATGAATTTTTTTTTTCTGATTTCCTTCTCAGATTGCACACCGGTAATGTATAGAAGCACTATTCATTTTTGCATATTAATCTTGTATCCTGCCACTTTGCCAAACTTGTCTATTAGGTCTAGTAGCTTTGTTATGGATTTTTCAGGAGATTCTAGGTATACAGTCATATCCTCAGTGAACAGTGGAAGTTTTACTTCTTCCTTTCTTATATGGATGCCTTTTATTTCTTTATCTAGCCTAATTGTTCTAGCTTGAATTTCTAGTACAATATTGAATAACAATAGTGACAGTGGGCATCCTTGTCTTGTTCCTGATCTCAGCAGGAAAGCTTTCTATCTATTGTGAGCTGCAATCAGCTCACAATAGGAAGCATCTGCAACATCTACAATAAGGTAACATTTACAATAACAGGAAGAAATTGCAACGTCATGTATAATAACCGGAAGCAACTGATAGGTGAGCCAATTGCCCACAACATTTTATCTTTCACCGTTGAGTACCATGCTAGCTGTAGGGTTTTCCTATATACATTTTACCATATTGGGAAAGCTTCCTTCTATTCTTACCTTTTGGGTGTTTTTATCAAGAAAAGGTGCTGTATTTTGACAAATGCCTTTTCTGCATCAGTCAAGAAGATCATGTGATTGTTCCTCTTCAATTTATCAATGTGGTTTATTACACTAATTGATTTTCTTGTGATGAACCACCCTTGCACACCTGGAATCAAACCGACTTGACTGTGGCGATAATTCTCTTAATGTGATTTTTTATTTGGTTTGCAAGTATTTTATTGAAGACTTTTTTGCATTTATATTCATTAGAGATACTGGACTGTAATTTTCTTTTTTGTGGTATCTGTATCTGGTTTTGATATTCAGGTGATGTTGGCGTCATAGAATCAGTTTGGTAGTGTTCTTTCCTGTTCAATTTTTTTGGAAAAGCTTGAGCAAGTTTGGTATTAGATCATCTTTGAATGACTGCAAGAATTCACCCGTGAAGCCATCTGATCCTGAACTTTTCATCTTTGGGAGGTTTGGTTTTTTTTTAAGACTTGTTATTTATTTCCACCCTCGCCCCCTCCCCACTCCCCCACCCCCAGTTGTCTGCTCTCTGTGTCCATTTGCTGTGTATTCTTCTGTGTCTGCTTGTATTCTTGTCAGCGGCATCGGGAATCTGAGTCTCTTTTTGTTCCATCATCTTTCTGCGTCAGCTCTCCGTGTGTGCGACACCACTCTTGGGCAGGCTGTACTTTTCTGTACAGGCAGCTCTCCTTATGGGGTGCAGTTCTTGTGCGTGGAGCTCCCCTATGCTGGGGACACCCCTGTGTGGCATGGCACTCCTTGCGCACATCAGCACTGCATGTGGGCCAGCTCACCACATGGGTCAGGAGGCCCTGGGATTGAACCCTGGGCCTCCCAGTGGTAGGCAGATGCTGTATCAGTTAAGCCAAATCTGCTTCCCTTTGGGAGGTTTTTGATGACTATTTCAATCTTTTTACTTGTGATTGGTTTGTTGAGATCTCCTATTTCCTCTACAGTCAGTGGCGGTCAGGGGTTCTTATCCTTTTTTGTTCCATGGGCCCCTTTGCCAGTCAGGTGAAAACCACGAATGTTTTCTCAGAATGTAGCAGCAGAGTTTTTGACACTTAACATTGGCAAGTCTTTAAATTAAAATTTAGGATTATTCAAAATTCCTTCAAGCTTATAGACTCCCTGTCATCTTCCCACGGACCCTTGGGGGGGGGGGTGTTGAACTCTTGTTCAGAACCCCTAGTATAAGTTTGTGCGTTTTCTAGGAATTTGTCCATGTCATCTACATTGTCTAGTTTTTTGCACACGGTAGTTCATAGCATCCTTTTTTGATCTCTCTTTTTTGATTTCTGCAGGGCCAGTGGTAATGTGTCCCTCTCATTTCTGATTTTATATATTTGCATCTTTTTTGATTACTACTCTCCCTAAGGCTTTGTCAAATTTGTTGAAATTCTCAGCTAACCAACTTCATTTTTCATTTTGTTGATTCTCCCTATTGCATTCATTCATTTATTTATTTTATTTTCATTTATTCATTCATTCACTCATTCATTTATTCATTCATTTCATATCCCCAACCCCTTGCAAGTTGCTTGCTGTCTGCTCTCTGTGTCCATTCACTGTGTGGTTTTCTGTGTCTGTATTTATTTTTTATTTATCCTCCACCGTCTTTGTGGCTTGCTTGTTTTCTGGTATATGTGTCCATTCACTGCGTGCTCTCCTGTGTTTGTTTGTTTGTTTCTTGTCTCCCTTTTATGTTGTGTCACCTTGCTGAGTCAGGTCTCTGTGGCCCTTGTGGGCAGTGGCACTCCACGGTGCTTGCAGGCTGGGCAGCCCTCTGTGGTGCCAGGGCCAGTGGCTCACCACAGAGTACGGGGGAGCCTGCCTTCATAAGGAGGCCCCAGGATGTGAACCCAGGGCCCCCCATATGGTAGATGGGAGCCCAACGGATTGAACCACAGCTGCTTCCCATTCCCTATGGGGTTTTTTTTTGTTCTCGATTTCGTTTATTTCTGCTCTGATCTTTACTATTTCTTTTCTTCAGCTTGGTTTAGGATTAGTTTGCTGTTCTTTTTCTACTTCCTCAGATGTGCAGTTAGTTCAATTTTGGCTGTGATTGTTTGTTTGTTTGTTTTTAGGTGTCAGAGCTGGAGACTGACCCCTGTACCTTACATGTGGGAAGCAGGTGCACAACCACTTGAGCTACAACTGCTTCCTTATTTCTTCTTTTTAAATATAAGCATTGCAGGCTATAAATTCCTCTTTTAGCAATGTCTTTGTGTTGTCCCACAGGTTTTGATATGTTTTGTTCTCATTTTCATTCAACTTCCAAATATTTTCTTCCATTGTGCAGGCTGCTTTATTGACCAGGTCCTCTGAAGCACAAATGACTTGATTATAAGGAGGTTCCCTTTATCTATTTTTTCTTTCATTGCATGTGCTTTGAGTGTCAGTCTAAGAAACAGTTGCCCAGCACAATATCTGAAGATCCTTCCCCACATTTTCTTCTGTTTTATGGTCCTGGATCATATCTTCAGGTCTTTGTTCATTTTCAAGTAATTTTTGTTTAAGGTGTTAGGTACGGGTAAGGTGTGAGAAGGTGAAAAAGAAACCGACTTAATGGAAAAAGATTTTGGAAATCACATATCCAATAAAGGTTTAATATCCATGATATATAAAGAGATTCTACAGCTCCACACTAAAATGTCAAATCACCCAAGTTAAAAATGGGTAAAAGACTTAATTTAACCAACTTAATAAAGATCCTACATACATACAAAGTGTTGATAATAGGGAAGCAATTAGTTAGGATGTGAAGGATCGTTTGGGCTTAAGCTTTCCTTTCTATCGCCCAGGAGAAAGAAAAACATGTCCTGATATAAAGGACATATACATGGATGGTCATAATATCCCAAACTCGAAGGACCAAAATATCCACCAAGAAGAACATGAATAAACATTTTGTAATATAGTCATTCAAAGTCAAAGGACACAATCATAGAAAATGAGAGAACTGCTGATCTACCAAACATGAATGATTCTGAAACAACGTTTGGGCATAAGATGCATGCACCAAAATGTAAATTCCAATTTATTTCATGTGCCACAACTGATTTATGATAATAGAAAATCAGAACATGGGTGAATATGTTGGGCGGGGTATGTAATGAGTGAAGGGTATAGGGATTATTTTCCAGATTAATGGTAATGATCCATACCTTGATAGGGTCATTTGTACTGTAGGGACAGGAGATGAAACTTTTAAAAATATGACACAGCATGCAGTGAAGATCAGTGCATTTCACTATTTAAAATTTTTACATCAATTTTTAAAAAACCGAGAGATGGAGAGAAAAATATTCATAAGAATATACAGAGTCACACTCATTTATAGGATCTCTACACATGGCTCTTCTGCCCCTTTATTTGAACCTATATTTAGCACTATACTTGATAAATATATGTCCAAGAGACTTCAACCTTTGGTCCATCCATGTGTCGGTTGAGCCCTGAATTACAGAAGTGTTGCAACACCTACTCTCCAATTCACTGGACTCACCCAGGACAACTAACCAGGAGATGATGATGGCTAATGCCCATCTCAATGAACAGAAAGTGTCTTCTGAATGGTCCTTGGGAATCTGTGAGAGGTAGGGAAGGAGCCCAATGACACTAGTCCAGACCTCACATTGCACAGCCTCCAGGGGGACTGAGGCATGTGTCAACATTCACCAGCATTTTGTTGTGTTTCATATTTTTGTTCAGACTTGTGCAGTCTGTTATAAGCCAACTTTTGCAGCTTGCAGACAGACACACTAGCTACCCTGACTGACAAGCACTGTCAACTTCTTGATAAGATGAGTGCTGCTCACAGGAGGTAAGCAGAGAGTAAGTGATCTTTAGGGGATGCTAGGCTAGACTAAGCAACTTTATTTATTTTTTAAAAGATTTATTTTATTTATTTCTCTCCCCTTCCCCTCCCCCATTGTGTGCTTTCTGTGTCCATTTGCTGCACGTTCTTCTGTGTCTACTTGCAATCTTGACAGGCAGCACCTGGAAACTGTCTTTTTTTTTTTTTTTTTTGCATCATCTTGCTGCGTCAGCTCTGCATGTGTATGGTGCCTCTCCTGGTGTGCTTTTTTCACGTGGGGCAGCTCTCTTTGCGGTGCACACCCCTTGCATGTGGGGCACCACTAAGTGGGGAACCCCTGTGTGGCAGGGCATTTCTTGTGCACGGCAACCCTGCTCATGGGCCAGCACATCACACTGGCCAGGAGGTGCTGGGTATCGAACCCTGGACCTTCCATATGGTAGGTGGATGCTCTATCAATTGAGCCATGTCTCCTTCCAGAGAAAGTGACTTTTAAAATGTCCAGCCTTATTGACACCTACAGAAAGGCTAAGGGAACAACAGCAATGTTGATGGAGGAATTAACTTCGGTGGTCCTAGAACTACAGGAAGAGAGATCCAGATGTTCCAGACAAGAAGAGATGAAGAAGGTGCTGAAAACAATGGAGTCTCAAGAAGAGGTCATGAGAACCACCAGAGCACCAGGCACTTTTCCAAATTATATTTATTTGGAATCCCTTCCACTCCCTGATGTTCCCTCCTCCAGCAGTGGGCCTGGGTTGTTCTTAAAGCAGCACTGAGCTTCTGCTCCACTCAGGCCTGCAGAGCCAAAAGGCAGGAATGACCCTCTCCAATTCCATCTGAGAGTCTTTGAGGCCAGTGGATCAACAGACCTTCTTCCATGGGCTGGAGAGTTCCTCCTTGATCAATTCCTCCTTCAAGCACACACAGTTTGAACTTGAGGAACACACCAAAAATATGTAGCTTTCTCATTATAGAGTCTCAACATGAAAGGACCTAGTACGACTGATGAGATGGTTAATATAATTAAGAAACTATTCAAGAGACTTAGCGCTTTGTTTACATATGATCACTTGCATATTTATTAACCTTATATTTATAATTTAAAGTTTTGTTGCTTTTAAGTGTAAATTTTCTTTTATTTGTTCTCATTTACATTATATTTAGGAATTGCCTCCGTGGATACGACCTGTTCTGAGATCCACAGATAGCGTCAAACTGTCACAATTGGGTTCATGCTGCCCTTTCTAGGGATCAGAAAATAGGTTCCTGTGGCGAGTCCTGCAGAGGTGGGTATAGGGGCTCCACCATCTACTAGTTTTCAGGAGAGCCATGTCATGAGTGGCAAAGGCTGTGAGTTTGTCTGTGCAATGGTGATTGCAGTAACCACTACGTGCATATGGACACGGACATATATATGTACGTACAAATACACACGTACGAAGTTATATATGCATATCCTTTCAGTATAACCCGTGTCCCCTTATCTCACTGATGGCAATAATATTTTTTCCCAAAGTCCTTTATAATTTTTTCTCTTTTCATCACTCCCTTTTTTAGTATGCATGTTTGATCTCTATGTTTCCTACTACAAATCTCCTCAAATATCCCGTGTTCCTGGTTGCTTACTCACACTTAGTTATTAGGGGTATACACCTGTCCAAGAAACTCTGTGTGTTTAGGTGGGGCCTGTGTCTTTTAGTGTATTTCTGTGGGTTGATGGAGTAGTCTTTTATAGCAATTTTATTGAGATATTATCACACATAGCGTCCATCCAAAGTGTGCAACCAAATGACTCTCAATATAATTAGGGTTGTGGAACCATCACCACAAGCAATTTTAGGACATTTTCATCATTCCAAATGGAAAACCCCATAACCAACAGCAGCTACCTCTCAATTCCTCTGTCCTTCCCCCACCCTACATAACCACTAATAACCATTCTGTGTCTACATGTTTATTTATAATCACATTTTAAACAAAAAAGACCTCTACCAATTGTAGTCCTTTGTGTCTGGTTTTCTTCATATAGGAAAACGGTTTTTATTGTGGTGATTTTCTAATTAGAGGTGTTCTAGGTTTATATAAATTCATGAAAAATACAACATTCCCATATCGCCCCCTCTTGTTGACACTTTGCATTGGTGTGCTACCTCTAGTGCGATGGAGGAACAGTATTAAAATATTACTGCTAAGTAAACCCTGTAGTTTTCATTAGTTATATTTCCCCCTACTCCACCCTATTGTTAGTACCTGTAATAGTGATGTGCATTCGCTATATCTCCTGAAAGAACACTCTATATTTGTACTTTTAACGACGGTCATCCTCCACACATGGTTCACTGTGTTATACCCATGTTCTACCCTCTAGCTTTCCTTCCAGTGATACACATGACCAAAAACTTCCCCTTTAAACACATGTACACGTGTCATTCAGTGCTGTCAATAACACTCATGATAATGTGCTCCCCATCACCTCTGTCCATTTCCAAAGATTTCCAATTAACCTGATGAAAAATTGTGCACAATTAAGTGTTAGTTCCCCATTTTTACACTCCTTCCATCTCCAAGTAACCTATATATAAGTGTAGATTATAACCCTATGAGCTAGTGTTTTGTAATTTGTTGTTATGAGTGCAATCATATCTTTTTGAGCATGGCTTACACAAAAGAAACTCCATAATGTGACATGAATATGGTCTTCATTCTTTCTTACATCCAAATTGCATTCATATATATATATATGTATATATATATATATATATAGGTGATATATGTATATCACCTTTTGTTTATCCATTCATTGGTTGATGGACACTTGTCTCCATCCTTTGGTAACTGTGAATAAAGCCACTATGAACATTGGTGAGCAAATGTCTGTTCACGTCCCATCTCACGGTTCCTCTGATTATGAACCCAGGAGCAGGATTGCTCGATCATATAACAAGTCTATCCTCAGCTTCCCGAGGAACTGCTAAGGTGTCTTCCATAGTGGCTACCCCATTTTACAATGCACAAGCAGTGTATGACTGTTTGTCTTCCTCCACATCCTTTCCAGCAATTGCAAGTTTTCTGGTTGTTTTTTATACTGCCCATTCTAGTACGTGTGATATGAAATCTCATTATGGTTTGATTTGCACTTCTCTAATAGGCTGGTGGTGAAAAGCACTTTTGATCCCTTGTGTAGGCTGCTTGCTTGACCAGGCCCTTTTGGCAGAAATGATTTTATTGTGAGGAGGTTCCATTTATCTCTTTCTCTTTCATTGTAAGTGTTTGAGTGTAAAGTCTAGAAAACATTGCCCAGTGCAATGTCTGAAGATTCTTCCCCACATTTTTTTCTATGAGTCTTATCGTCCTGGTTCTTATCTTTATATCGTTGATCATTTGTGGTTAATTTTTTGTTTAAGGTATGAGGTAGGGGTTAGGTCTGAAATGGTGGAAAGGCAGCTGGTTATTGGAAGGAAATACTTGGAAATCACAGATCTGAACAGGGCTTAATATCCATGATCTATAAAGAGATTCTACAACTTAACACTTAAACAACAAATGACACAATTAAAAAATGAGCAACAGACTTGTTTGAACAGATGATCAAAGTTCCCACACACATGCCGAGTGCTGATAATAGGGAGGCAGTGGACGTGGGTGGTTACTCTAGAGTCTTCTATTTCCTGAATGGCTTTCCAGTAAACCTTAAAACTTTTCTAGTTAAAATGATGAGTTGTCTGGAAATAGATGACAAATTATGTCAACCCTCAATCTGAGAAGGCAAAGAAAAATGTCTCTCATATGTAACTACTAAAAGAATATAAAAATAGTGTATATCTTCTAAAGAAATAGAAAAGATAAGATTGAATAAAGACTATGATTCCAAAGAAGATATTCAGGAGAAAAATAATAATACTGAACAGTGAGAATAAAGAAAAATTATAATGAAGGAAGGAAGATTAAATTTAAACTTGAATAGTAATTATAGTCATATAAGTGTTGCACCTAATCAAAATTTTCAAAAGGATATTTTAAGAACTCTATGTGTTTCATTTTAAAACCCATGCCCTCCTGACCCATGCCCACCTGTCTGATGCCCCAAGGAGCACCTTGCCATGCAGGGGTGTCCCCTGCATAGGGGAGCCCCATGCTCAAGGAGTGCACCCTGTAAGAGAGCCGCCCTGTGAGAGAAGAGAAAAGCACAGCCTGCCCAGGAATGGCAGCATACACACAGAGAGCTGATGCAGTAAGATGACACAACAAAAAGAGATACAGATTCCCCATGCCGCTGACAAGAATAGAAGCAGACACGGAAGAACACACAGCGAATGGACACAGAGAACAGACAACTAGGGGACAGAGGGACAGGAAGGGGAGAGAAATAAATGAAAAAAATAATGCTATACATAAAAAAACAAAACCCATCTAAGGGGGAGCAGATGTAATGCAAGTTGTTGAGCACCTGCTTCCCATGTTCAATCCCAGGTACCTCCTGAAAAAAAATCAAAGGTAAACAGCATGTCTGGCAGTAAAATATGGATTTTACATAATCACAGATAAACACAAATATAAGTAAATCTTGTGTCACTATGGCAATAGCAAGTACACTATCATTAAGGAAAAAGTACCGGAATTGTAGGGTCTTATCATACCATTACAAGGTTCAAATTCCAGACAAAAATACCAAATTAAAATTGAAGTACACCTATTTATAAATTTATAAATATATTTATATTATATATTTATATTATAAATTTATAAATATATTTATAAATAGGTGTACTTCAATTTTAATTTGGTATTTTTACAACAAGTAAGAGCCAAGTAAGAGCCAGACCCAAATCCCAATAGGAGATTCTGGGATGACTCTCTCAGCAAGGGATGGAATAGAAAAAAAATTATCAACAAGGAGGAGAGACTACTTCAGTATCATGAATAATATATTTTACTTAATGCACACTTTTCCTTCAGCCATCTATGTAAAACATGGCAAAGAGAAAAATACACTTCTTTTTCATGAACTTATGGAACTGAAGGGCTGAGGCAGGAGAAGGAGGGTATGTAGGAGGCAACCATGGTCATCCTGTCAGCAATGAAGCAGGCTCTAACAAGAAAAAGAGGAGGCAAAGTAGAAGGGGCCAGATGAATACAGGAAGTGAAGGATGGATGTGGCATGGAAAGACAGAATTCAAGAAAGGCCACAAAGCTTTGGCCTGAACACTTATCAGGAGGGAAATGCTGACTCTGGAAAAGGGAAAGACCAAGAAGGAGGAATTTGGGGGAGGAGCCTAGAGTTTGGTGTTGGCACATGACACACAGAAGTGGGATGTCCTGGATACAACTCTGTGTAAATCTGGACTGTGTGGAAAATTGAGTTAGATAAATAGGGTTAGTACTCATGCCAGGATAGATGTAACTTAAAGCCAAGGTCACATGACCCGCAAGTGAACTGATTTCTGAAGAAGGAAAGAGGTCCAAGTACAGAGCCCTGGGGGAAAACAAAACTAAAGCTGAGGGATTTTTGGAAGAAAACACAAACCAGCACAGGAGACAGACATGGAAAGACTAGAGAGTCCAGATGAAAAAAGAGAAAGGAGAATGCGGTGAAACAGAAATAAGTGATGGGAACACTTGAAGAAGTACAGAGGAAACAACTGTGCCAAATGCAGCTGATGCCACAATTAGTGGGATGTGAAGGATCTTTTGGGAGTAAGCTCTCCTTTTCTATCGCCCAGCAGAAAGGAAAACATGTCCTTATATGAAGGATACCTATAATACTTTTAGGTCATAATACCCCAAACTTGAAGGGTCCAAATATCCACACCAAAAGGGACAAGAATTTTGTGATAGTCATTTAATTTCAAAGGATTCAATGAACAGGGAACTATTGATCCACCAAACAACAAAAATGAATCTCAAAACAGTTATTTTCAGCAAGTGATGTAGGCACCAAAATGTAAATGCCAGTTTATTTCATTTTTATGAATTTCAAGATGTAGCAAAATGAATGTATGCAGATAGAAAATAAGAATGAGAGCGAAAATGTTGGGAGGTGGTTATAAATTGACGTGTGTAGGGATTATTTTCCAGATTCTTGGAAATGATTCCTATCTTGATAGGGCAAGTGGATACTGTAGGTGAAGGAGATGAAAGGTTTGAAAAATTCAGTTAAGAACAAAACATTTAACTATATTTAAATTTTACATCACTTTTAAACAAGCAATAAGAGAGAGAGAGAGAAGACTGCTCATAAGAGTACAATGGAGATAAGCACATTTTATTTTCAGTATCATTCCCCCACTGACCACCTCACTGATGAGTAGTGGGGCTGTCAGTTGCTTGTGGGTTCCAGGCAGAATGTTGGGGAGTTCGCTGGGGTTTGTTGTGGATACAGGGTTACTGGGCAGAGTCCTGTGGTGGCATCAGTGGCACAGAGGGCCTGTAGTGCTCTGTGGAGCTTGTCTTTTGGACGATCCTAGGGAAGCTTTGAGAGGTCGTGATGGAGCACAGTGGCACTACTCCATACCTCACATTCCACAGCCTCCTGGGGGACTCGGGGGCATTTCAGTCCTTCTTCAGCATTCTGGTGTGTCTCTTCTTGTTCAGACTTGAGCAGTCTGTTAGGAGCCGGCTTTATATAAAACATGAAAAACAGCTTGCGGACACACTAGCTACACTGATTGTCAAGAAGTGTAAACTTCTTGGTAAGATGAGTGCTGCGAACAGAAGGTATGCAGAAACTAAGTCATCTTTAAAGGAAGCGAGGCTAGAGAAAGTGACTTTTAAAATGCCCAGCCTCATTGACATCTACAGAAAGGCTAAGGGAACAACAGCAATGTTGATGGAGGAATTAACTTCAGTGGTCCTAGAACTACAGGAAGAGAGAGCCAGATGTTCCAGAGAAGAAGAAGAGATGAAGAAGTTGCTGAAAACACTGAAGGCACAAGAAGAGGTCCTGAGGACCACTGCAGCACCAGGCACTTTTCCAAATTCTGTGTGTTTGGGATTCCTCCCCCTCCCTGATGGTCCCTCCTGCAGCAGTGGGCCTGGGTCAGTCTTAAAGCAGCACTGAGCTTCTGCTCCCCTCAGGCCTGCAGAGCCATCAGGCAGGAATGACCCTCTCCAATTCTTCCATCGGAGAGTTTTTGAGAGCAGTGGATCAACAGAACTTTCTCAGTTGGCTGGAGTTTCTCCTTTCACCTCCTGGACACACAAGTGATTTCTTCCATAGTCAATTCCTCCTTCAATCACACAGAGTTCCAACTTGAGGAACCCACCAGACATATGGAACTTTCTCTTTACAGAAACTCAAAGTGAAAGAAAATACTACTACTGACAAGATTGTTCATATATTTAAGAGACTTACGTATATGTTCATATATGTTCTTTATTTCTTAATCTGTTCATATATTGATGTTACAATTTTTGTGTTGATCTTGTAAGTAAAAACTTTCTTTTATTCTTATCTGTGTAATGTGTATTACATATGTAATTGTAAGTTGAACATATATGCAGTTGTCATGAGTTTTTTTAAAGACAAAAGCATTATAACTTGCAAGAGTATATTGCCAAGAAACTTAAGTTATAAGTAAAAGTATATTTTACTTAAAATTTTAATAGATGTAAAATAAAAATAGAATGAGATTTTCATCTTTCTTGGGAAGAAGGTAAACAGTATACTTACAAAGAATTTTACAAATTCAATGGCCTATTTGAAAAGAATAAAGAATAAAAATTTTAAAGTTACATCTTTACATGGAACAATTTTTATTCCCATGCAAGAGTGCTGCACTATGAGTTCTGTATCAGGAAGAAATCCCTCTTGGACAAGATCAGAAAATCTACACTCCCCATCCCATACCCATCTGGCAATCCTGCTTTCTATTTAAATGACACACCTCCAAGGAAAGTGAGGGAGCAGCAAGGAGCTCCTTTCCCGGGGAAACAGCTGACATCACTAAGATAATAATTCTAGTCATATATAATGATGCTAGTCATGAAGCCCTGAAGAGAGCTCAGGAACTGGCCTGACCCATTGCACATATTCATGGTATAGGAAGCAAGGGCTGTGCTTGCCCTTTGGCTAATAAAAGTTCATGCCAACCACGGTATTACCTGGGATACTCTCTCTGCCTGGGATTGGGCTTTTATTTCTGGAGATCTGACTTCAGCACCATGTGATCCTCACTATTGGGGTAACCTGCCAAATCCTCACGCTCCCTGAAAGTCATTCTGAGAATTTTCACCCTTTTTCACATTGAATACCTTCTTATTCCACCCCAGTCTCCAAGCCAGGGGTCCAAAATGCTTAAGCTAGAATTTCCCAGCCCATCCAATCAGAATCGATTCGGAGGGCTGGCCTGGAACTTAGCTTGAGAGGATTAAGGGAATCCTAGAAGAAATTCAAAGCTAGACTTATTATTAGTATTAAGTCATTCATCTCTCATGAAGAGGTTTCAAGGTTGTAAATGTTATTCCAGGTTCACCACTTTTGAATGAAAGATTCAATCCTCAGTGTCTCCTCGGAAGTAATAGCTCAGTGGGATAAGGAGGCCCGTGTTCACCATGGGAGCCAGAGTGCCAGGAGAAACAGTGCTGAGAGTTGTACCCTTAGTTTGCACACTTATCTTTTCCCCATATTCCACCCCATTGTTAGTACTTGTAATAATGTGCATTTCTTGTATTTCTACTATTAACCATAGTCACCATCCACTAGATGGTTCATTGTGCTATACACATGTTTTATCCTGTAGCTTTCCTTCTATTACCATACATGACCCCAAACGTCCCCTTTAAACACATTTACTCACATAATTGACCGCTGTCAATTAAATTATACTCACAATACTATGCTACATCACCTCTACCCATTTCCAAACATTTGTAATCAACATAATGAAAAATTCTTCACAGAGTAAGTGTCAGCTCCCCATTTTTACACTGCTTCCATCTCTGGGTAACCTATATTATAGATTATAACCTTATGAGGTAGCTTTATAATTAGTGGATATTAGTGAAATCATAATATATTTGTCTTTCTCTGCATGGATTATTTTGAAAAGTCCATAATGTGACATGACTAAGGTCTTCCTTCTTTCTTATATCCAAGTTGATTTCTTTTGTATATATATATCACATTTCACTTATCCATTCCTTGGTGGATGGACACTTAGGCGTATCGGTGAGCAACGGTCTAGTCACGTTCCATCTTTCAGTTCCCCTGGATATGAACCTAGTTGCGTGATTGCTGGATCATATACCAATTCCATGCTTAGCTTCCTAGGAAATGCTAAGCTGTCTTCCACAGTGGCTACCCCATTTTCCATTGCCACCAGCAGTGAATGACTGTTCCTCCTTCTCCACATCCTTTCCTGCAATGGCAATTTTCTGGTTGCTGTTTTTAATAGGGTCCTTCTAGTAGGTGTGTTATGATATCTCATTGTGGTTTGACTTGCATTTCCCTAATAGCTAGTTGTGGAAAGCATCTTTTCATGTGCTTTTAAGCCATTTGTGCTTGCTCTTTGGAAAAAATGCCTTAAGTCTTTTGCCCATTTTGCCATTTTGTTTGTGTTTTCATTCTCGAGTTGTGGTTTTGCTTTATGTATTTTGGAGAGTAAGCCCTTATGAGGTATATGGTTTACAAGTATTTTCTTCCATTGTGTAGGCTGCTTTCTTGACCAATCTTTTCAAGCACAAATGATTTGATTGTGAGGAGTTCCCATTTATTTATTTTTCTTCCATTGCAAGTGCTTCCGTTGTAAATAAGAAATGTTTGCTCTGCCCAAGGTCTAAAGATACTTCCTGACATTGTCTTCTGTGAGTTTAATGGCCTTGGCACTTTTCTTTAGGTCTTTGATCATTTTCAGTTAATTTTTGTTTAAGGTATGAGGTAGGGTTAAGGTCTGAAAGGGTGAAAAGGTATCTCGCTTAAAGGGAGAAAGTATTTGGATGTCACAAATCTGATAGTGTTTACTATCCATGCTTTATAAGTAGATTCTACAACTCAACACTAAAGCAACAAATGACCCAATTAAAAAATGGGCAAAAGACTTAATTAAACAAATCATCAAAGTTCCCACACACATGCCCATTGCTGATAGTAGGGAAGCAGTGTTTATATGGGTGATTATATTGGGAAAATCATGCATGATTTTTCAGTAAACCTTAAAGTTCTCTAAGTAAAATGATGTATCATCTTGGAAATGAATAACAGATTATGTTAATGTTAGATTTGATAAGGCAATGAAAAATGTTGTCTTTTCATATATAACTACTAAAAGAATATAAAAATAATGTATATCTTCTAAAAAACAGACATGCAAAGCCAAGAGAGTCCAGATGATAAAAAGAGAAAGGAGAATGTGATGAACCAGGAATAAGTGATGGGAGTGCTTCAAGAAGTACAGAGGAACCAACTGTGCCAAAAGCAGCTGATGAAGCAATTAGTGGGATGTGAAGGATCTTTTGGGATTGAGCTTTCCTTTCTATCACTCAGAGGAAAGGAAAACATGTCCTTCTATAATGGATACTCATAATATCTTTAGCTCATAACCCAAACTTGAAGGACCCAGTCATCCACCAAGAGGAACGTAAATGAATATTTTGTACTATGGTCATTCAATTTCAAAGGAGTAAATGATAAAAAATGAGGGAACTGCTGATACACCAAACAACAAGAATGAATCTCAAAACAATATTGTGAGCAAAGGATGCAGGCACCAAAACATTAATTCCAATTTATTTCATTATTATGAATTTCAAGATGTGGCAAAATGAATGTATGAGTAAAGAAAATGAGAATGAGGGAAAATATGTTGGGAGGTGGTTATTGATTGAAGCAAATAGGGATTATTTTTCCAGATTATTGGAAATGATTCCTATCTTGATAAGGTAATTAGATACTGTAGGGGAAGGTGATAAAACATTTGAAATATTTGACGTCACTCAGTTAAGATCAATATATTTAACTGTATTTAAATTTTACATCAATTTTCATCAAACAGAGGAAGAGGTAAGACTGCTCATAAGAACCAAGAGTGCCTACAACTGGAAGCAGGAGAATTGCAGCCATCATCCATGTGCAATCTAAGCCCCTCTTGATCTAGAGGTGGAGTGGACATCACCATCCCATGGACCACAGAATGGAGGAATAAAATATGGGTTAGAGTGTTCTTGCTGATATTCTACTATAAAACTACTGTGACTAGTAACATAAGAAATTGTATCATTGACTTGGAGAAAGTGGCCACAGTAGTTGCTGAGGACAGGAGAGGGAAGAAGAGATGTGATGAGGGGGCATTTTTGGGACTTGGAGTTGTCCTAAATGATATTGTAGGTCCAGATGCTGGACATTTTATTTTATTTTATTTTTTTTAAATTAATTTTTTTTATTGACTTTGTAATAATGTTACATTAAAAATATATATGTGAGGTCCCATTCATCCCCACCCCCCCACCCCCCCCTCTCCCCCCCCAACAACACTCGTTTCCATCATCATGACACATCCATTGGATTTGGTAAGTACATCTTTGGGCACCTCTGCACCTTGTAGACAATGGTCCACATCATGGCCCCCACTCTCCTCCATTCCATCCAGTGGGCCCTATGAGGATTTACAATGTCCGGTGATTACCTCTGAGGCACCATCCAGGGCAGCTCCATGTCCCAAAGACGCCTCCATCTCTCATCTCCTCCTGCCCTTCCCCATACCCATCGTCCACCATGTCCACTTTTCCCAATTCCATGCCACCTCTTCTATGTGGACATTGGATTGGTTGTGTCCATTGCACCTCTATGTCAAGAGGAGGCTCAGATTCCACATGGATGCTGGATGCAGTCCTCCCATTTTCAGTTGTAATCACTCTAGGCTCCACGGTGTGGTGATTGTCCTTCTTCAACTCCATCTTAGCTGAGTGTGGTAAGTCCAATAAATCAGATTGTAGGTGCTGGAGTCTGTTGAGGCTCAGGACCTGGCTATCACATTGTCGGTCCAGAGATTCAAATCCCCTAAATATATCTTAAACCCCAACGTTAACTGCACCTCCGGCACATTAGCATGAAAGACTTATGAAGGGAGATCCCATCTGAGGCTGGACATTTTATATCCTTCCATAACCCACTAAATGTACTGGGAGAGAGTGTGAACGACATAATAAACTATTTATTATCCACGTGGTGCAGCATTGCTGCAAAATGTGTTTGCTGAGTGCGGTGAGTGTGCCACAATGATGGGGGAAGTTGCTGGTGTGGGAGGAGCGGGGTGGGGGAGTGGGGGTATACGGGAACCTCTTATGTTTTTTATAATATAACCTTTTCTGTGTTGTATATATCTTCAAAAAATATAATTTACAAAAATGGGGAGTGGGATACATAGGAACCTCTTATGTTTTTTTTTTTTCTTAATGTAATATTCTATGTGATTCCTAGGCAGCAGTTTATCCAATTGTAAAGAGTCAATCCTGCCCTAGGTAAAGGGGCTCTTTCTGATGAGCTAATGAACCCAACAAGAAAGTTTAGCTCAGTGCAGGAGTTTCAGCCTTGAGGATACAAGGTCTCTAGTCTAATTATTGGCTCCTCTTAGAGTGACCCACTCTAGCTGATACTTTAGGACAGGGAAAACATAGGTGTTATCCTTGTTATTAGCTTTCCTTGGGTCTCTTATTTTTCACTGAAAAAAGGGTTATTTTTTTGTTATATAATTTAACTTAGTTTACTCACTAAAACTGCAAAATCTGCTGTGGAAAGGCTACAAGGTAATTTATTAACACTGGCAGCCTGACAAGCTCCACATGGGCTTAAGAGGGAAGTCTGTTTTTTTCTTAGTGTTTGGTTGATTTCTTGCTTGTGGTTTTGTCTGTTGCTTTTCTTTTCTTGTCCTTCCTTCCTCTTATTCCCCTCCCCCTTTTTAAATTAGGTGCTGCTGGCTTGTTTCTTGCTTGCTGTGTTTCCTCTTCCTCCATTTCCTCCTTTCTGTGTGTACTGATTTTGGCTACCAACACTATCTCTTTTCCTTCCTACATCTCTCTATCTTGCACCTTCTGTTGCTGCTCTTACATTCCACCTCAGTTTGTTTAGCCCCACCTTTTCTGGCTCTTTTTTCTAACACTTCTGATTTTTATCTTTTATTAACACTTTCTGTTATTTGTTTTGTTTTGTTTTTAATTTTACCTTTTCTTACAATTTTCTTTATTTTCCACTTGTTCTATAGTGACTTTTTAAAATTTCTCTCCCCTTCCCCCCCCAACCCCAGTTGTCTGTTCTCCGTGTCTATTTGCTGCATCTTCTTCTTTGTTCACTGCTGTTGTTGTCAGCAGCATGGGAATCTGTGTTTCTTTTTGTTGCGTCATCTTGTTGGGTCAACTCTCCGTATGGGCGGCACCATTCTTAGGCAGGCTGCACATTCCTTCACCCTGGGTGGCTCTCTTTATGGGGTATACTCCTTGCATGGGGGGCTACCCTATGCTGGGGACACCACTGTGTGGCACGGCACTCCTTGCTTGCATCAGCACTGTGCATGGGCCAGCTCCACATGGGCCAAGGAGGCCCAGGGTTTGAACCACAGACCTCCTATATTGTAGACAGATGCCCTAACCACTGGGCCAAGTCTGCTTCCCTACACGTTCTGTTTTTTCCATTCTTTTCTCTTTCCCTCTATCCTCATCATGCTGGCCTTTTAATTTTTAAATTTGTACTATATTCTTCCACATATTAAGTTTCCCATTTCATTATAGGTATTCCAATTTCTTTATTCCTATACCTCTACACTGCTTACACAAGTTTAATATTCATTCTCCTAGGTCCTATATGGTTCTTCTGCTAACCTTTACTATCAATATTACTATTATACTTATTCTTTTCTTATATCTTTTACTTTCTCTGGCCCTAATCGGTTTCCTTCAAGGTACCGTAGAAAATATCAAGGAAATAGAAGAAAAAGAACAAAGTGTTAAAGAGAAAACTTAACACACACACACAAAACAGCAGCTAAATATTACCAGAGACTACACAGAGACGCTAACCAACTGAGCAAACCCATCAAGATAAATTAATGACCAGATAACAACAAAAAATTACAGACCATATCAATAATTACAAAGACATGGCCCAGTCCAATAAACAAATTAAAAACCAGGAAGAGGAGCAGAACATCAAACTGGAGCAGAAGGAGCAGAACTCAAAGCTGTCCACACTAATATCATGGACCAACTCAGTGAAGTGAAGGAAGAGATTAAATATATTAAGAAAACACTTGGAGAGCATACTGAAGAAATTGTAAACACACACAAAATATAACAGATATGATGGTGATGAATGGCCCAATCCAAGAAATCAAAAATACACTCTCAGCAAATAACAGGAGATTGGAATAGGCAGAGGAAATAGTGATGTGGAAGATGGTAAATTTAAAATCAAATGGCTCATATAATTGAGAGATAAGAAGATAGAAAAAGTGCAGCAGAGTTTTAGGGTTTAAAATGACAATGCAAAATGTGCAAACATATGCATTATAGGCATCCCAGAGGGAGAAGAGAAGGGAAAGGGGACAGAAGGGGTACTGTAGTAAATAATGGCTGAAAACTTCCCAAACCTATTGAGGGAGTTGTATGTGTATGTCCAGGAAGTACAGTGCACCCCAAACATTATAAACAACAACAGGCCTATTTCAAGACATATACTTGTCAAATTATCCAATGCTCAAGACAAAGAAAATACTGCAGGCAGCAAGAGAAAAGAGAACCATCACATATAAGGGAGACTCAATAAGATTAAGTGCTGATTTCTCATCTGAAACCATGGAGGCAAAAAGGCAGTGCTATGACATAGTCAAGGGACAAACAGAAAAAAAATTCCACCCAAGAGTACTCTATCCAAAAAAGCTGGCATTCAAATATGATGGAGATTTCAAAATATTCACAGACAAACAGAAACTAAGAGAGTATGCTAATAAGCAACTGCCCTTCAAGAAATACTAAAGGGGGAAGCAGACATGGCTCAAGCAGTTGGGCTTCCATCTATTATATAGGACATCCAGAGTTTGATGCCCAGGTCCTCCTGGTGAAGGCAGGCTGGCCCATGTGACAAGGTGGCCCATGCAGAGTGTGGGCCCATGTTGAGTGCAGGTCCACATGGAGTCCTGGACTGCACAGAGTGCTGGCCTGCAGAGAGTATTACCCTGTACAGAAGTGCTGCCCCACACAGGAATGTGACACAGTACTTGAGTGCTAGTCCACACACAGAGCTGGTGCAGCAAGATGATGCAACAAAACAAGACACGGAGGAGAGATAATAAGAGATGAAGCAATCAGAGACCTGAGGTAGTGCAAGACAAAGATTTCCGCTATCCCACTCTGGAAGGCCTCAGGATCAATTCCCAAAGCCATGTAATGAGAATATGAACAGACATAGAAGAACACACAGTGAATGGACATTGAGAGCAAGAGGGGTGGGGAAGGAGGGAGAAATAAATAAATAAATCTAAAGAAACAGAAATACAAAAGGTAAATCTTCAGGTTGAAAGAAAAATACAGAAGAGACAGAGTTGGAGGAGAGTATAAAAACAACTAAAATACAAAAAAAAATAAAAACAACGTATAACACACATAAATCCAAAGAAAATATGGCTGATGTAAGTAATTCTTTGAGAGTAATAACACTGAATGTTAATAGATTAAACTCACCAGTCAAGAGACACAGATTGGCAGAATGGAGAAGGAAATATGGTACATCTATATGCTGTCTACAAGAAACCCTCCTTACACCCAGGGATGCAAGGAGGCTGAAAGTGAATGGCTGGAAAATAATCTTCCAAGCAAAAAATAACCAAAAAAAGGGCAGGAGTAGCTATACTAATATTGGACAAAATAGATTTCAAGTGAAAAATGATTGTGAGAGACAAAGATGGACACTACATATTAGTAAATGGGTGATGTTTCAAGAATAAAAAACAATCATAAATATTTATGTCCCTATCCAGGGCACCCCAAGATACATGAGGCAAACACTGCAACAACAACAAAAAAAAAAAAGTGGGTGGGAGGAACAGATGCCTGTACAATTATAGTGGGGGACTTTCATACACCATTATCACCCTTAGGCAGAACATCTCAACAGAGAACCAATGAAGAAACAAAGACTTTGAATAATATATTAGAGGATCTGGATCTAATAGACATAGACAGAACACTACGCCCAAAGACAGCAGGACATACATTCTTCTCAACTGCATATGGAACATTCTTCAAGATAGACCACCTTCTAGGCCTCAAAGAAAGTCTCAGTGATTTCAGAAAGATTGAAATCATGCAAAATAATTTCTCTGACCACAGTGGAGGGAAGCTGGAAATATGCAAGGTCCAGAGAACAAGCTTAGGCACAAAGACATGGAAGTTAAGCAACACACTATTAGACAAACAGTAGGCAAGGAGGAAGTCTCAAAAGAAATCAGTAACTACCTGAAAACTAATAAAAATGACAACACAACCTATCAAAAGTTATGGGATGCAGCAAGAGCTGAACTGAGACATAAATTCATAGCCATAAATTCATATATCAAAAAAGAAGAGCTAAAATTGAAGACCTAACTGCACACTTTAAGGAATTAGTAAAAAAAACAATGAACTCACCCCAAAGGAAGAAGAAAGAAAGAAATGAAGATCAGAGCAGACCTAAATGAAATATTAATAAGAAACTACAAGAAATAATAAAGAAAACAAAGAGGTAGTTGAGATGATCAATAAAATTGACAAACCCTTAGCTAGACTAACAAAGAAAAAAAGAAGATACAAATACACAAAATAAGAAATGAGAAAGGGGATATCACCATTGACCATAGAGTATTAAAGACTATCATAAAGGATACTTTGAAAAACTATATGCCAATAAGGACAATTTAGAGGAAATGAACTAATTCCTAGAAACACATAAGCAGCCTACACTGATCAAAGAAGAAATTGATGCTCTCAACTCACCAATCACAAGTAAAGAGATAGAATCAGTCATTAAAAACCTCCAAACCAAGAAGTGCCCTGGGCCAGAAAATTAACACAGCATTTTAAAATGAACTGGAAAAAGTAACTATGACATTTCTCTGGATGGTAGAGAGATGAGAGAATGGCTTCTTCAACAAAGGGTGCTTGGAGAACTGGATATGCCTATGCAAAACAATGAAAGAAGATTCCCATTTCACACCTTATATAAAAATCAACTCAAGATGGATCAAACATCTAAATATAAGAGCCAAGACCATAAAGACCTGGGAAGACAATGTAGAGAAGAATCTACAGGATCTTGTAATAGTAAATTACTTCAGGAATTTCATACCCAAAGCATGAGCAATGAAAGAAAAAATAGATAAATGAGACCCCCTGAAAAGTAAAATCTTGTGTACCTCAAAGGAGTTTATCAAGAAAGCGAAAAAACAGGCTACCCAATGGGAGAAAATATTTGGTAACTATATATCTGATAGGAGCCTAATTTCCAGCATATATTATGAAATCCTATATCTCAAAAATAAAAAGAGAAACAAACCATTTGAAAAAGGGGAAGAGATTTGAACAGATACTTCTCCAAAGAAGAAATACAAATGGCTGAAAAGCACATGAAAAGATGCTCAACATTATTATCTGTTAGGGAAATGCAGATGAAAACTACAATGAGATACCATCTTACAACCACTGGACAGGTGGCTATTAAAAAAACAGAGGACTGCCAGTGTTGGAGAGGGTGTGGAGGAATGGGAACCCTCATCCACTGCTGGTGGGAATGTAGAAGGATCCAACCATTGTGGAGGATGGTTTGATGGTTCCTCCAAAAACTAGCTATATTATGACCCAGCAATTCCACTGCTGGGTATATACCCAGAAGAACTGAAAACAAGGACACCAACCAATATAGGCACAACAATGTTCATAGCAGCATTATTCACTACTGCCAAAACTTGGAATCAACACAAATGCCCATCAATAGAAGAGTGAATAAACAAAATGTGGTATACACACAATATGGAATACTACTCAGCTGTAAGAAGGAATACAAAACTAACACATGGGATAACATGGTTGAATCTTGAGGACCTTATGTTGAGTGAAACAAGTCAGGATTCAAGGACAAATACTACATGACCTCTCTGATATGCACTGAGCAAATCAAGCTGTCTCAGAGAGCTAGAGACTGGATGATAGGCTTACAGGAAATAGGGAGGAGAGGAAGTTTGTGAGCCAAGGCCCACTTGGGCAAAATCTATGATAAGGTGGAGGTAAGTACTTGTGCAGTGAAGGAATAAGATGGGGTATAGGGATAGTATTGATTTGTGATTCACAAGCTTGAGGGAGGCAAGGGTTGGGAGGGTGGGTCAGCTGGTCCATGGACTTGGGAAGAAGGTTGGGAGGAGCAAGTGAACATGAAAGATTGTCAGGTACATAGTTGAAACTATAATGTTGAGAAAACTCTTTAGAAAATTTAATTAGGAAGTGTTACTGGTTTAAGATATTTGATGGGGGTATCTGGCACAGGGTGCTCCTGGGCCATGCTTCTAGGGAGTCTGTGAGTGCTCATTTGTCATAGTGTGTTATATCAGTGGGTGGAGACACATACAATGAGTGGGAAGGCATTGTACCCTCATCTTGCAGAGGCCTGATGTTCTCAAACTGAGGGAAGGGTGTCTCTCGTGAGTATGGGAGACTCCCAATGTGGTAGCAGAGACTACTGTGTCAAGCCCTCAGCACTGTTGGAAGTATCTATGAATCTTGTTCTTTAAGCAGTGCAACTTGGGTGTCACTGTGGATTCTGAAGGGAGGGGGAGATTGGAAATAAATAAAATAAATAAAGCTATAAAAATACTTTTCTGAAAATATTATATAAAACAAAGAAAAAAATAAAAAAGATGTAAGACACTGAGGAAGAAATGGATGAGATTGCCTTGCCTCTATACATATATTACATCTATTACTGTAATGAAAGGCACAATCTCAAAAAAATTTTATGATGTTTTTCATTTTTCAATACCCCAATTTATTTTTACTTATTTTAATTTTTATCAATTATTATGCATTTTACTTCTAATCTTTAAACCTATCATTACTATTTCACCTTCCTATTAACACAATTTGGTAATATATTAGGCTTCATTTCTGAAGAAGTTTTGGATCACAGAGGAGGTCAACTATGGCAAGGGAGGAGCATCGGTGTGGGGTGTCATTGAAGGGGGATGCATGGGTAGGAAGGAGTTCACGTTGGCATACATATAGGGTATATAGATATGTTCGGATTTTTGTTGGGTGTTGAAATAGTGGGGTAGAGTTTCACACAACAATTGAGGGAATGCTGAGTTTCCATCCTGGGGAGCTCTGTCACATTCCTAATGGAACAGCAACAATCCCCCAAGTGCAAGGGCAAAGACCAGTGAAGAAGGATGGTGCAGTGATGGGTCCTTGATACTGACAACTATGCTTATGAGCCTGTACACTTTAAATTTCAATTTGGCCTAGAGCTGCACAGTGTCTAAGAGTTACCTCCTGAGAGCCTTCATGCTGCTCAAATGTGGCCACTCTAAGCCAAACTCAGCATTTAAATGCATGACCTTCTCTCCACTGTGGGACATGACTCCCAAGGATGAGCCTCCCTGGCACCAAGGGATTACTACCAAGCACCACGTAGTGATGCAACTAGAGAAAGACCTTGAATAAAAGGGGAAAATGGTAAAGACAAAAGAGTTTATATGGCTAAGACTCCAAAATGAGTCAGGAGGTCATCAGAGGCATCACACTTATGGACATCTCAGCAGGATCTCAGAGAAAGCCAAAATAAATAAAGCCCCAGGTAGTGGTGCTCTTGAGGGGTATGGAGACACCAGGTCCTACAGTCATGGCTGATAGCTCTGGAGTAATTCAGTGCCTTCCCAGTGGACCTTACTTCAGAATTTGTGCTCCTAAGTGTAATGGAGTTGGACTCAGATGTGAGTTCTCTACACGTGCCTCTGCTGTTACTTTTACTGAACCTGTGGTTGGCAAAGGGGTTGGTGTATACCCAGGAGACTTGAATCTCTGGACTTTTTATGTACCAGCTGGGCCCTGAGCCTCAGCAGAGTTGTAAAACACACTCTCCAGTTAGCTGGACTTACCGAGGTCAGCTAACAAGGAGGTGAGAATGGTCAACCACCACACCAAGAAACTGAGAGTATACAACTGCAATCAGGAGAATCCCATTCATCAGCCATGTGGGATCTAAGCCCCCTCTCAATTTGCATGTGGAGTGGGTATCTCCACCCCAAGGTCCTGTGGATGGAAGAATAAAATAGGGATTAGAGTGGACTTACTGGTATTCTACTATAGAATTATTGTGACTCTAGCAATGGGAGAAACTATATCATTGACATGGAGACAGTGGCCATGGGTGTTGCTGAGAGGATGGAGAGGGTAGAAGAGGTGTGATATGGGGACATTTTTGGGACTTGGAGTTTTCCTGAATGATAGTGCAGGCACAGATACAGGAAATTATATATCATGCTATAAACCACTGAATGGACTGGGAGAGAGTATAATCTACAATGTAAACTATTATCTATGCTTTATAGCAGTGCTCCAATATGTATTCTTCAAGTGGATGAATGTGCCACACTAATGAAAGAAGTTGTTGATGTGTGAGGAGTAGGGGGAATGAGGTACATAGGAACCTCTCATAATTTTTAATGTAACATTTTGTGTGATTTATGTATCTTAAAAATAAATAACTAAAATAGTAAGAAAAATAGAATCCACTTTGCAGCAAATATTAAAGGAAGTCTTAGAGCCTGAAAAACAAAGATGAGAGAGACATGGAGTAGAGTATAGAAGAAAGAGTAGCAGAAAGGATAATCAAAAGTGTTAAAAAATAGATGAAAATATGATATGACATATGAAAACCAAAGAGCAAAATGGTGGAAATAAACAATGCATTTACATTAATATCATTGAATGTGAGTGGCTTAAACTCCCCAATTAGAAGGTATTGGTTGACAGAATGGATAAAATGAGCCATCCATGTTCTGCTGACAAGAGACTCACCTTAGACCCTGAGACAAAAACTGGCTGAAATCAAAATGTTGGAAGAAGATACTCGATGCAAATTGTAACCAAAAAAGACAGGGTTGGCTATACTAATATCAGACAAAACAGACTTTAAATGCAAAGGAGTTATAAGAGATACAGAAGTCCATTAAATATTACTAAAAGACATGCCTTCATAAATATTTATGCACCTAACCAAGGTGTCCCAAAATACATGAGAGAAACTCTGGCAACCTGAATGGAGAAATAGGTATCTTTAATCATTGTCGACTCCAATACACCACTCACATCATTAGATAGAACAACTAGACAGAAGATCAACAAGGAAACAGAAAACTTCAACAATAAGATTGAGTTAGGACCAATAGACATATACAGAATGTTGCATCCAAGCTAAGTGGGTTATACGTTCTTCTCAAGGGCCCATGGATTACTTTCTAGTGGAGATCACATGTTAGGGCCCAATGAAGCTCTAAATAAGTATAAATATATTGAAATTATACAAAGCAACTTCCCATATCGTAATGGAATGAAACTAGAAATCAAAGATAGACAGGAATGAGGTAAAATCCCAAACATGTGGAGACTAAATATCATGCTTCTAAACAATCAGTGTGTTAAAGAAGCAGTTGCAAGGAAAATCAATAAATATATTGAGACAAATGAAAATGAGAACACAATTTTAAAACCTTATGGGATAGAGCCAAGGTGGTCTTGAGAGGGTAATTTATAATCCTAAATGAGTATATTAAAAAAGAAGAAAGAGTTAAAATCAAGGAGTTAACTGAGGGAGTGGATGTGGCTTAAGTGGTTTAGCTCCCACATCCCACATGGGAGGCCCTGGGTTCAGTTCCCATTGACTCCTGAAAAAACAAAACAAAACAAAAAAGCAAACAAATGAAAAAAACAACTCTGGGAAGCCAATGGGGTCCAGTGACTGAGCCCTGCTCTCAGGCCAATCACTGTGTGTTCTTCTATATCTGTTTGTATTCTCATTAGGTCGCTCTGGAAATTGATCCTGGGACCTTCCAGAGTGGGATAGTGGAAATCTTTGTCTTGCACTACCTCAGGTCTCTAATTGCTTCATCTCTTATTATCTCTCCTCCGTGTCTTGTTTTGTTGCATCATCTTGCTGCACCAGCTCTGTGTGTGGACTAGCACTCAAGTACTGTGTCACATTCCTGTGTGGGGCAGCACTTCTGTACAGGGTAATACTCTCTGCAGGCCAGCACTCTGTGCAGTCCAGGACTCCATGTGGACCTGCACTCAACATGGGCCCACACTCTGCATGGGCCACCTTGTCACATGGGCCAGCCTGCCTTCACCAGGAGGACCTGGGCATCAAACTCTGGATGTCCTATATAATAGATGGAAGCCCAACTGCTTGAGCCATGTCTGCTTCCCCCTTTAGTATTTCTTGAAGGGCAGTTGCTTATTAGCATACTCTCTTAGTTTCTGTTTGTCTGTGAATATTTTGAAATCTCCATCATATTTGAATGCCAGCTTTTTTGGATAGAGTACTCTTGGGTGGAATTTTTTTTCTGTTTGTCCCTTGACTATGTCATAGCACTGCCTTTTTGCCTCCATGGTTTCAGATGAGAAATCAGCACTTAATCTTATTGAGTCTCCCTTATATGTGATGGTTCTCTTTTCTCTTGCTGCCTGCAGTATTTTCTTTGTCTTGAGCATTGGATAATTTGACAAGTATATGTCTTGAAATAGGCCTGTTGTTGTTTATAATGTTTGGGGTGCACTGTACTTCCTGGACATACACATACAACTCCCTCAATAGGTTTGGGAAGTTTTCAGCCATTATTTACTACAGTACCCCTTCTGTCCCCTTTCCCTTCTCTTCTCCCTCTGGGATGCCTATAATGCATATGTTTGCACATTTTGCATTGTCATTTTAAACCCTAAAACTCTGCTGCACTTTTTCTATCTTCTTATCTCTCAATTATATGAGCCATTTGATTTTAAATTTACCATCTTCCACATCACTATTTCCTCTGCCTATTCCAATCTCCTGTTATTTGCTGAGAGTGTATTTTTGATTTCTTGGATTGGGCCATTCATCACCATCATATCTGTTATATTTTGTGTGTGTTTACAATTTCTTCAGTATGCTCTCCAAGTGTTTTCTTAATATATTTAATCTCTTCCTTCACTTCACTGAGTTGGTCCATGATATTAGTGTGGACAGCTTTGAGTTCTGCTCCTTCTGCTCCAGTTTGATGTTCTGCTCCTCTTCCTGGTTTTTAATTTGTTTATTGGACTGGGCCATGTCTTTGTAATTATTGATATGGTCTGTAATTTTTTGTTGTTATCTGGTCATTAATTTATCTTGATGGGTTTGCTCAGTTGGTTAGCGTCTCTGTGTAGTCTCTGGTAATATTTAGCTGCTGTTTTGTGTGTGTGTGTTAAGTTTTCTCTTTAACACTTTGTTCTTTTTCTTCTATTTCCTTGATATTTTCTATGGTACCTTGAAGGAAACCGATTAGGGCCAGAGAAAGTAAAAGATATAAGAAAAGAATAAGTATAATAGTAATATTGATAGTAAAGGTTAGCAGAAGAACCATATAGGACCTAGGAGAATGAATATTAAACTTGTGTAAGCAGTGTAGAGGTATAGGAATAAAGAAATTGGAATACCTATAATGAAATGGGAAACTTAATATGTGGAAGAATATAGTACAAATTTAAAAATTAAAAGGCCAGCATGATGAGGATAGAGGGAAAGAGAAAAGAATGGAAAAAACAGAACGTGTAGGGAAGCAGACTTGGCCCAGTGGTTAGGGCATCTGTCTACAATATAGGAGGTCTGTGGTTCAAACCCTGGGCCTCCTTGGCCCATGTGGAGCTGGCCCATGCACAGTGCTGATGCAAGCAAGGAGTGCCGTGCCACACAGTGGTGTCCCCAGCATAGGGTAGCCCCCCATGCAAGGAGTATACCCCATAAAGAGAGCCACCCAGGGTGAAGGAATGTGCAGCCTGCCTAAGAATGGTGCCGCCCATACGGAGAGTTGACCCAACAAGATGACGCAACAAAAAGAAACACAGATTCCCATGCTGCTGACAACAACAGCAGTGAACAAAGAAGAAGATGCAGCAAATAGACACGGAGAACAGACAACTGGGGTTGGGGGGGGAAGGGGAGAGAAATTTTAAAAAGTCACTATAGAACAAGTGGAAAATAAAGAAAATTGTAAGAAAAGGTAAAATTAAAAACAAAACAAAACAAATAACAGAAAGTGTTAATAAAAGATAAAAATCAGAAGTGTTAGAAAAAAGAGCCAGAAAAGGTGGGGCTAAACAAACTGAGGTGGAATGTAAGAGCAGCAACAGAAGGTGCAAGATAGAGAGATGTAGGAAGGAAAAGAGATAGTGTTGGTAGCCAAAATCAGTACACACAGAAAGGAGGAAATGGAGGAAGAGGAAACACAGCAAGCAAGAAACAAGCCAGCAGCACCTAATTTAAAAAGGGGGAGGGGAATAAGAGGAAGGAAGGACAAGAAAAGAAAAGCAACAGACAAAACCACAAGCAAGAAATCAACCAAACACTAAGAAAAAAACAGACTTCCCTCTTAAGCCCATGTGGAGCTTGTCAGGCTGCCAGTGTTAATAAATTACCTTGTAGCCTTTCCACAGCAGATTTTGCAGTTTTAGTGAGTAAACTAAGTTAAATTATATAACAAAAAAATAACCCTTTTTTCAGTGAAAAATAAGAGACCCAAGGAAAGCTAATAACAAGGATAACACCTATGTTTTCCCTGTCCTAAAGTATCAGCTAGAGTGGGTCACTCTAAGAGGAGCCAATAATTAGACTAGAGACCTTGTATCCTCAAGGCTGAAACTCCTGCACTGAGCTAAACTTTCTTGTTGGGTTCATTAGCTCATCAGAAAGAGCCCCTTTACCTAGGGCAGGATTGACTCTTTACAATTGGATAAACTGCTGCCTAGGAATCACATAGAATATTACATTAAGAAAAAAAAAAAAACATAAGAGGTTCCTATGTATCCCACTCCCCATTTTTGTAAATTATATTTTTTGAAGATATATACAACACAGAAAAGGTTATATTATAAAAAACATAAGAGGTTCCCATATACCCCCACTCCCCCACCCCGCTCCTCCCACACCAGCAACTTCCCCCATCATTGTGGCACACTCACCGCACTCAGCAAACACATTTTGCAGCAATGCTGCACCACGTGGATAATAAATAGTTTATTATGTCGTTCACACTCTCTCCCAGTACATTTAGTGGGTTATGGAAGGATATAAAATGTCCAGCCTCAGATGGGATCTCCCTTCATAAGTCTTTCATGCTAATGTGCCGGAGGTGCAGTTAACGTTGGGGTTTAAGATATATTTAGGGGATTTGAATCTCTGGACCGACAATGTGATAGCCAGGTCCTGAGCCTCAACAGACTCCAGCACCTACAATCTGATTTATTGGACTTACCACACTCAGCTAAGATGGAGTTGAAGAAGGACAATCACCACACCGTGGAGCCTAGAGTGATTACAACTGAAAATGGGAGGACTGCATCCAGCATCCATGTGGAATCTGAGCCTCCTCTTGACATAGAGGTGCAATGGACACAACCAATCCAATGTCCACATAGAAGAGGTGGCATGGAATTGGGAAAAGTGGACATGGTGGACGATGGGTATGGGGAAGGGCAGGAGGAGATGAGAGATGGAGGCGTCTTTGGGACATGGAGCTGCCCTGGATGGTGCCTCAGAGGTAATCACCGGACATTGTAAATCCTCATAGGGCCCACTGGATGGAATGGAGGAGAGTGGGGGCCATGATGTGGACCATTGTCTACAAGGTGCAGAGGTGCCCAAAGATGTACTTACCAAATCCAATGGATGTGTCATGATGATGGAAACGAGTGTTGTTGGGGGGGGAGAGGGGGGGTGGGGGGGGTGGGGATGAATGGGACCTCACATATATATTTTTAATGTAACATTATTACAAAGTCAATAAAAAAAATTAATTTAAAAAAAATAAAATAAAATAAAATGTCCAGCATCTGGACCTACAATATCATTTAGGACAACTCCAAGTCCCAAAAATGCCCCCTCATCACATCTCTTCTTCCCTCTCCTGTCCTCAGCAACTACTGTGGCCACTTTCTCCAAGTCAATGATACAATTTCTTATGTTACTAGTCACAGTAGTTTTATAGTAGAATATCAGCAAGAACACTCTAACCCATATTTTATTCCTCCATTCTGTGGTCCATGGGATGGTGATGTCCACTCCACCTCTAGATCAAGAGGGGCTTAGATTGCACATGGATGATGGCTGCAATTCTCCTGCTTCCAGTTGTAGGCACTCTTGGCTCTTATGAGCAGTCTTACCTCTTCCTCTGTTTGATGAAAATTGATGTAAAATTTAAATACAGTTAAATATATTGATCTTAACTGAGTGACGTCAAATATTTCAAATGTTTTATCACCTTCCCCTACAGTATCTAATTACCTTATCAAGATAGGAATCATTTCCAATAATCTGGAAAAATAATCCCTATTTGCTTCAATCAATAACCACCTCCCAACATATTTTCCCTCATTCTCATTTTCTTTACTCATACATTCATTTTGCCACATCTTGAAATTCATAATAATGAAATAAATTGGAATTAATGTTTTGGTGCCTGCATCCTTTGCTCACAATATTGTTTTGAGATTCATTCTTGTTGTTTGGTGTATCAGCAGTTCCCTCATTTTTTATCATTTACTCCTTTGAAATTGAATGACCATAGTACAAAATATTCATTTACGTTCCTCTTGGTGGATGACTGGGTCCTTCAAGTTTGGGTTATGAGCTAAAGATATTATGAGTATCCATTATAGAAGGACATGTTTTCCTTTCCTCTGAGTGATAGAAAGGAAAGCTCAATCCCAAAAGATCCTTCACATCCCACTAATTGCTTCATCAGCTGCTTTTGGCACAGTTGGTTCCTCTGTACTTCTTGAAGCACTCCCATCACTTATTCCTGGTTCATCACATTCTCCTTTCTCTTTTTATCATCTGGACTCTCTTGGCTTTGCATGTCTGTTTTTTAGAAGATATACATTATTTTTATATTCTTTTAGTAGTTATATATGAAAAGACAACATTTTTCATTGCCTTATCAAATCTAACATTAACATAATCTGTTATTCATTTCCAAGATGATACATCATTTTACTTAGAGAACTTTAAGGTTTACTGAAAAATCATGCATGATTTTCCCAATATAATCACCCATATAAACACTGCTTCCCTACTATCAGCAATGGGCATGTGTGTGGGAACTTTGATGATTTGTTTAATTAAGTCTTTTGCCCATTTTTTAATTGGGTCATTTGTTGCTTTAGTGTTGAGTTGTAGAATCTACTTATAAAGCATGGATAGTAAACACTATCAGATTTGTGACATCCAAATACTTTCTCCCTTTAAGCGAGATACCTTTTCACCCTTTCAGACCTTAACCCTACCTCATACCTTAAACAAAAATTAACTGAAAATGATCAAAGACCTAAAGAAAAGTGCCAAGGCCATTAAACTCACAGAAGACAATGTCAGGAAGTATCTTTAGACCTTGGGCAGAGCAAACATTTCTTATTTACAACGGAAGCACTTGCAATGGAAGAAAAATAAATAAATGGGAACTCCTCACAATCAAATCATTTGTGCTTGAAAAGATTGGTCAAGAAAGCAGCCTACACAATGGAAGAAAATACTTGTAAACCATATACCTCATAAGGGCTTACTCTCCAAAATACATAAAGCAAAACCACAACTCGAGAATGAAAACACAAACAAAATGGCAAAATGGGCAAAAGACTTAAGGCATTTTTTCCAAAGAGCAAGCACAAATGGCTTAAAAGCACATGAAAAGATGCTTTCCACAACTAGCTATTAGGGAAATGCAAGTCAAACCACAATGAGATATCATAACACACCTACTAGAAGGACCCTATTAAAAACAGCAACCAGAAAATTGCCATTGCAGGAAAGGATGTGGAGAAGGAGGAACAGTCATTCACTGCTGGTGGCAATGGAAAATGGGGTAGCCACTGTGGAAGACAGCTTAGCATTTCCTAGGAAGCTAAGCATGGAATTGGTATATGATCCAGCAATCATGCAACTAGGTTCATATCCAGGGGAACTGAAAGATGGAACGTGACTAGACCGTTGCTCACCGATACGCCTAAGTGTCCATCCACCAAGGAATGGATAAGTGAAATGTGATATATATATACAAAAGAAATCAACTTGGATATAAGAAAGAAGGAAGACCTTAGTCATGTCACATTATGGACTTTTCAAAATAATCCATGCAGAGAAAGACAAATATATTATGATTTCACTAATATCCACTAATTATAAAGCTACCTCATAAGGTTATAATCTATAATATAGGTTACCCAGAGATGGAAGCAGTGTAAAAATGGGGAGCTGACACTTACTCTGTGAAGAATTTTTCATTATGTTGATTACAAATGTTTGGAAATGGGTAGAGGTGATGTAGCATAGTATTGTGAGTATAATTTAATTGACAGCGGTCAATTATGTGAGTAAATGTGTTTAAAGGGGACGTTTGGGGTCATGTATGGTAATAGAAGGAAAGCTACAGGATAAAACATGTGTATAGCACAATGAACAATCTAGTGGATGGTGACTATGGTTAATAGTAGAAATACAAGAAATGCACATTATTACAAGTACTAACAATGGGGTGGAATATGGGGAAAAGATAAGTGTGCAAACTAAGGGTACAACTCTCAGCACTGTTTCTCCTGGCACTCTGGCTCCCATGGTGAACACGGGCCTCCTTATCCCACTGAGCTATTACTTCCGAGGAGACACTGAGGATTGAATCTTTCATTCAAAAGTGGTGAACCTGGAATAACATTTACAACCTTGAAACCTCTTCATGAGAGATGAATGACTTAATACTAATAATAAGTCTAGCTTTGAATTTCTTCTAGGATTCCCTTAATCCTCTCAAGCTAAGTTCCAGGCCAGCCCTCCGAATCGATTCTGATTGGATGGGCTGGGAAATTCTAGCTTAAGCATTTTGGACCCCTGGCTTGGAGACTGGGGTGGAATAAGAAGGTATTCAATGTGAAAAAGGGTGAAAATTCTCAGAATGACTTTCAGGGAGCGTGAGGATTTGGCAGGTTACCCCAATAGTGAGGATCACATGGTGCTGAAGTCAGATCTCCAGAAATAAAAGCCCAATCCCAGGCAGAGAGAGTATCCCAGGTAATACCGTGGTTGGCATGAACTTTTATTAGCCAAAGGGCAAGCACAGCCCTTGCTTCCTATACCATGAATATGTGCAATGGGTCAGGCCAGTTCCTGAGCTCTCTTCAGGGCTTCATGACTAGCATCATTATATATGACTAGAATTATTATCTTAGTGATGTCAGCTGTTTCCCCGGGAAAGGAGCTCCTTGCTGCTCCCTCACTTTCCTTGGAGGTGTGTCATTTAAATAGAAAGCAGGATTGCCAGATGGGTATGGGATGGGGAGTGTAGATTTTCTGATCTTGTCCAAGAGGGATTTCTTCCTGATACAGAACTCATAGTGCAGCACTCTTGCATGGGAATAAAAATTGTTCCATGTAAAGATGTAACTTTAAAATTTTTATTCTTTATTCTTTTCAAATAGGCCATTGAATTTGTAAAATTCTTTGTAAGTATACTGTTTACCTTCTTCCCAAGAAAGATGAAAATCTCATTCTATTTTTATTTTACATCTATTAAAATTTTAAGTAAAATATACTTTTACTTATAACTTAAGTTTCTTGGCAATATACTCTTGCAAGTTATAATGCTTTTGTCTTTAAAAAAACTCATGACAACTGCATATATGTTCAACTTACAATTACATATGTAATACACATTACACAGATAAGAATAAAAGAAAGTTTTTACTTACAAGATCAACACAAAAATTGTAACATCAATATATGAACAGATTAAGAAATAAAGAACATATATGAACATATACGTAAGTCTCTTAAATATATGAACAATCTTGTCAGTAGTAGTATTTTCTTTCACTTTGAGTTTCTGTAAAGAGAAAGTTCCATATGTCTGGTGGGTTCCTCAAGTTGGAACTCTGTGTGATTGAAGGAGGAATTGACTATGGAAGAAATCACTTGTGTGTCCAGGAGGTGAAAGGAGAAACTCCAGCCAACTGAGAAAGTTCTGTTGATCCACTGCTCTCAAAAACTCTCCGATGGAAGAATTGGAGAGGGTCATTCCTGCCTGATGGCTCTGCAGGCCTGAGGGGAGCAGAAGCTCAGTGCTGCTTTAAGACTGACCCAGGCCCACTGCTGCAGGAGGGACCATCAGGGAGGGGGAGGAATCCCAAACACACAGAATTTGGAAAAGTGCCTGGTGCTGCAGTGGTCCTCAGGACCTCTTCTTGTGCCTTCAGTGTTTTCAGCAACTTCTTCATCTCTTCTTCTTCTCTGGAACATCTGGCTCTCTCTTCCTGTAGTTCTAGGACCACTGAAGTTAATTCCTCCATCAACATTGCTGTTGTTCCCTTAGCCTTTCTGTAGATGTCAATGAGGCTGGGCATTTTAAAAGTCACTTTCTCTAGCCTCGCTTCCTTTAAAGATGACTTAGTTTCTGCATACCTTCTGTTCGCAGCACTCATCTTACCAAGAAGTTTACACTTCTTGACAATCAGTGTAGCTAGTGTGTCCGCAAGCTGTTTTTCATGTTTTATATAAAGCCGGCTCCTAACAGACTGCTCAAGTCTGAACAAGAAGAGACACACCAGAATGCTGAAGAAGGACTGAAATGCCCCCGAGTCCCCCAGGAGGCTGTGGAATGTGAGGTATGGAGTAGTGCCACTGTGCTCCATCACGACCTCTCAAAGCTTCCCTAGGATCGTCCAAAAGACAAGCTCCACAGAGCACTACAGGCCCTCTGTGCCACTGATGCCACCACAGGACTCTGCCCAGTAACCCTGTATCCACAACAAACCCCAGCGAACTCCCCAACATTCTGCCTGGAACCCACAAGCAACTGACAGCCCCACTACTCATCAGTGAGGTGGTCAGTGGGGGAATGATACTGAAAATAAAATGTGCTTATCTCCATTGTACTCTTATGAGCAGTCTTCTCTCTCTCTCTCTTATTGCTTGTTTAAAAGTGATGTAAAATTTAAATATAGTTAAATGTTTTGTTCTTAACTGAATTTTTCAAACCTTTCATCTCCTTCACCTACAGTATCCACTTGCCCTATCAAGATAGGAATCATTTCCAAGAATCTGGAAAATAATCCCTACACACGTCAATTTATAACCACCTCCCAACATTTTCGCTCTCATTCTTATTTTCTATCTGCATACATTCATTTTGCTACATCTTGAAATTCATAAAAATGAAATAAACTGGCATTTACATTTTGGTGCCTACATCACTTGCTGAAAATAACTGTTTTGAGATTCATTTTTGTTGTTTGGTGGATCAATAGTTCCCTGTTCATTGAATCCTTTGAAATTAAATGACTATCACAAAATTCTTGTCCCTTTTGGTGTGGATATTTGGACCCTTCAAGTTTGGGGTATTATGACCTAAAAGTATTATAGGTATCCTTCATATAAGGACATGTTTTCCTTTCTGCTGGGCGATAGAAAAGGAGAGCTTACTCCCAAAAGATCCTTCACATCCCACTAATTGTGGCATCAGCTGCATTTGGCACAGTTGTTTCCTCTGTACTTCTTCAAGTGTTCCCATCACTTATTTCTGTTTCACCGCATTCTCCTTTCTCTTTTTTCATCTGGACTCTCTAGTCTTTCCATGTCTGTCTCCTGTGCTGGTTTGTGTTTTCTTCCAAAAATCCCTCAGCTTTAGTTTTGTTTTCCCCCAGGGCTCTGTACTTGGACCTCTTTCCTTCTTCAGAAATCAGTTCACTTGCGGGTCATGTGACCTTGGCTTTAAGTTACATCTATCCTGGCATGAGTACTAACCCTATTTATCTAACTCAATTTTCCACACAGTCCAGATTTACACAGAGTTGTATCCAGGACATCCCACTTCTGTGTGTCATGTGCCAACACCAAACTCTAGGCTCCTCCCCCAAATTCCTCCTTCTTGGTCTTTCCCTTTTCCAGAGTCAGCATTTCCCTCCTGATAAGTGTTCAGGCCAAAGCTTTGTGGCCTTTCTTGAATTCTGTCTTTCCATGCCACATCCATCCTTCACTTCCTGTATTCATCTGGCCCCTTCTACTTTGCCTCCTCTTTTTCTTGTTAGAGCCTGCTTCATTGCTGACAGGATGACCATGGTTGCCTCCTACATACCCTCCTTCTCCTGCCTCAGCCCTTCAGTTCCATAAGTTCATGAAAAAGAAGTGTATTTTTCTCTTTGCCATGTTTTACATAGATGGCTGAAGGAAAAGTGTGCATTAAGTAAAATATATTATTCATGATACTGAAGTAGTCTCTCCTCCTTGTTGATAATTTTTTTTCTATTCCATCCCTTGCTGAGAGAGTCATCCCAGAATCTCCTATTGGGATTTGGGTCTGGCTCTTACTTGGCTCTTACTTGTTGTAAAAATACCAAATTAAAATTGAAGTACACCTATTTATAAATATATTTATAAATTTATAATATAAATATATAATATAAATATATTTATAAATTTATAAATAGGTGTACTTCAATTTTAATTTGGTATTTTTGTCTGGAATTTGAACCTTGTAATGGTATGATAAGACCCTACAATTCCGGTACTTTTTCCTTAATGATAGTGTACTTGCTATTGCCATAGTGACACAAGATTTACTTATATTTGTGTTTATCTGTGATTATGTAAAATCCATATTTTACTGCCAGACATGCTGTTTACCTTTGATTTTTTTTCAGGAGGTACCTGGGATTGAACATGGGAAGCAGGTGCTCAACAACTTGCATTACATCTGCTCCCCCTTAGATGGGTTTTGTTTTTTTATGTATAGCATTATTTTTTTCATTTATTTCTCTCCCCTTCCTGTCCCTCTGTCCCCTAGTTGTCTGTTCTCTGTGTCCATTCGCTGTGTGTTCTTCCGTGTCTGCTTCTATTCTTGTCAGCGGCATGGGGAATCTGTATCTCTTTTTGTTGTGTCATCTTACTGCATCAGCTCTCTGTGTGTATGCTGCCATTCCTGGGCAGGCTGTGCTTTTCTCTTCTCTCACAGGGCGGCTCTCTTACAGGGTGCACTCCTTGAGCATGGGGCTCCCCTATGCAGGGGACACCCCTGCATGGCAAGGTGCTCCTTGGGGCATCAGACAGGTGGGCATGGGTCAGGAGGGCATGGGTTTTAAAATGAAACACATAGAGTTCTTAAAATATCCTTTTGAAAATTTTGATTAGGTGCAACACTTATATGACTATAATTACTATTCAAGTTTAAATTTAATCTTCCTTCCTTCATTATAATTTTTCTTTATTCTCACTGTTCAGTATTATTATTTTTCTCCTGAATATCTTCTTTGGAATCATAGTCTTTATTCAATCTTATCTTTTCTATTTCTTTAGAAGATATACACTATTTTTATATTCTTTTAGTAGTTACATATGAGAGACATTTTTCTTTGCCTTCTCAGATTGAGGGTTGACATAATTTGTCATCTATTTCCAGACAACTCATCATTTTAACTAGAAAAGTTTTAAGGTTTACTGGAAAGCCATTCAGGAAATAGAAGACTCTAGAGTAACCACCCACGTCCACTGCCTCCCTATTATCAGCACTCGGCATGTGTGTGGGAACTTTGATCATCTGTTCAAACAAGTCTGTTGCTCATTTTTTAATTGTGTCATTTGTTGTTTAAGTGTTAAGTTGTAGAATCTCTTTATAGATCATGGATATTAAGCCCTGTTCAGATCTGTGATTTCCAAGTATTTCCTTCCAATAACCAGCTGCCTTTCCACCATTTCAGACCTAACCCCTACCTCATACCTTAAACAAAAAATTAACCACAAATGATCAACGATATAAAGATAAGAACCAGGACGATAAGACTCATAGAAAAAAATGTGGGGAAGAATCTTCAGACATTGCACTGGGCAATGTTTTCTAGACTTTACACTCAAACACTTACAATGAAAGAGAAAGAGATAAATGGAACCTCCTCACAATAAAATCATTTCTGCCAAAAGGGCCTGGTCAAGCAAGCAGCCTACACAAGGGATCAAAAGTGCTTTTCACCACCAGCCTATTAGAGAAGTGCAAATCAAACCATAATGAGATTTCATATCACACGTACTAGAATGGGCAGTATAAAAAACAACCAGAAAACTTGCAATTGCTGGAAAGGATGTGGAGGAAGACAAACAGTCATACACTGCTTGTGCATTGTAAAATGGGGTAGCCACTATGGAAGACACCTTAGCAGTTCCTCGGGAAGCTGAGGATAGACTTGTTATATGATCGAGCAATCCTGCTCCTGGGTTCATAATCAGAGGAACCGTGAGATGGGACGTGAACAGACATTTGCTCACCAATGTTCATAGTGGCTTTATTCACAGTTACCAAAGGATGGAGACAAGTGTCCATCAACCAATGAATGGATAAACAAAAGGTGATATACATATATCACCTATATATATATATATATACATATATATATATATGAATGCAATTTGGATGTAAGAAAGAATGAAGACCATATTCATGTCACATTATGGAGTTTCTTTTGTGTAAGCCATGCTCAAAAAGATATGATTGCACTCATAACAACAAATTACAAAACACTAGCTCATAGGGTTATAATCTACACTTATATATAGGTTACTTGGAGATGGAAGGAGTGTAAAAATGGGGAACTAACACTTAATTGTGCACAATTTTTCATCAGGTTAATTGGAAATCTTTGGAAATGGACAGAGGTGATGGGGAGCACATTATCATGAGTGTTATTGACAGCACTGAATGACACGTGTACATGTGTTTAAAGGGGAAGTTTTTGGTCATGTGTATCACTGGAAGGAAAGCTAGAGGGTAGAACATGGGTATAACACAGTGAACCATGTGTGGAGGATGACCGTCGTTAAAAGTACAAATATAGAGTGTTCTTTCAGGAGATATAGCGAATGCACATCACTATTACAGGTACTAACAATAGGGTGGAGTAGGGGGAAATATAACTAATGAAAACTACAGGGTTTACTTAGCAGTAATATTTTAATACTGTTCCTCCATCGCACTAGAGGTAGCACACCAATGCAAAGTGTCAACAAGAGGGGGCGATATGGGAATGTTGTATTTTTCATGAATTTATATAAACCTAGAACACCTCTAATTAGAAAATCACCACAATAAAAACCGTTTTCCTATATGAAGAAAACCAGACACAAAGGACTACAATTGGTAGAGGTCTTTTTTGTTTAAAATGTGATTATAAATAAACATGTAGACACAGAATGGTTATTAGTGGTTATGTAGGGTGGGGGAAGGACAGAGGAATTGAGAGGTAGCTGCTGTTGGTTATGGGGTTTTCCATTTGGAATGATGAAAATGTCCTAAAATTGCTTGTGGTGATGGTTCCACAACCCTAATTATATTGAGAGTCATTTGGTTGCACACTTTGGATGGACGCTATGTGTGATAATATCTCAATAAAATTGCTATAAAAGACTACTCCATCAACCCACAGAAATACACTAAAAGACACAGGCCCCACCTAAACACACAGAGTTTCTTGGACAGGTGTATACCCCTAATAACTAAGTGTGAGTAAGCAACCAGGAACACGGGATATTTGAGGAGATTTGTAGTAGGAAACATAGAGATCAAACATGCATACTAAAAAAGGGAGTGATGAAAAGAGAAAAAATTATAAAGGACTTTGGGAAAAAATATTATTGCCATCAGTGAGATAAGGGGACACGGGTTATACTGAAAGGATATGCATATATAACTTCGTACGTGTGTATTTGTACGTACATATATATGTCCGTGTCCATATGCACGTAGTGGTTACTGCAATCACCATTGCACAGACAAACTCACAGCCTTTGCCACTCATGACATGGCTCTCCTGAAAACTAGTAGATGGTGGAGCCCCTATACCCACCTCTGCAGGACTCGCCACAGGAACCTATTTTCTGATCCCTAGAAAGGGCAGCATGAACCCAATTGTGACAGTTTGACGCTATCTGTGGATCTCAGAACAGGTCGTATCCACGGAGGCAATTCCTAAATATAATGTAAATGAGAACAAATAAAAGAAAATTTACACTTAAAAGCAACAAAACTTTAAATTATAAATATAAGGTTAATAAATATGCAAGTGATCATATGTAAACAAAGCGCTAAGTCTCTTGAATAGTTTCTTAATTATATTAACCATCTCATCAGTCGTACTAGGTCCTTTCATGTTGAGACTCTATAATGAGAAAGCTACATATTTTTGGTGTGTTCCTCAAGTTCAAACTGTGTGTGCTTGAAGGAGGAATTGATCAAGGAGGAACTCTCCAGCCCATGGAAGAAGGTCTGTTGATCCACTGGCCTCAAAGACTCTCAGATGGAATTGGAGAGGGTCATTCCTGCCTTTTGGCTCTGCAGGCCTGAGTGGAGCAGAAGCTCAGTGCTGCTTTAAGAACAACCCAGGCCCACTGCTGGAGGAGGGAACATCAGGGAGTGGAAGGGATTCCAAATAAATATAATTTGGAAAAGTGCCTGGTGCTCTGGTGGTTCTCATGACCTCTTCTTGAGACTCCATTGTTTTCAGCACCTTCTTCATCTCTTCTTGTCTGGAACATCTGGATCTCTCTTCCTGTAGTTCTAGGACCACCGAAGTTAATTCCTCCATCAACATTGCTGTTGTTCCCTTAGCCTTTCTGTAGGTGTCAATAAGGCTGGACATTTTAAAAGTCACTTTCTCTGGAAGGAGACATGGCTCAATTGATAGAGCATCCACCTACCATATGGAAGGTCCAGGGTTCGATACCCAGCACCTCCTGGCCAGTGTGATGTGCTGGCCCATGAGCAGGGTTGCCGTGCACAAGAAATGCCCTGCCACACAGGGGTTCCCCACTTAGTGGTGCCCCACATGCAAGGGGTGTGCACCGCAAAGAGAGCTGCCCCACGTGAAAAAAGCACACCAGGAGAGGCACCATACACATGCAGAGCTGACGCAGCAAGATGATGCAAAAAAAAAAAAAAAAAAGACAGTTTCCAGGTGCTGCCTGTCAAGATTGCAAGTAGACACAGAAGAACGTGCAGCAAATGGACACAGAAAGCACACAATGGGGGAGGGGAAGGGGAGAGAAATAAATAAAATAAATCTTTTAAAAAATAAATAAAGTTGCTTAGTCTAGCCTAGCATCCCCTAAAGATCACTTACTCTCTGCTTACCTCCTGTGAGCAGCACTCATCTTATCAAGAAGTTGACAGTGCTTGTCAGTCAGGGTAGCTAGTGTGTCTGTCTGCAAGCTGCAAAAGTTGGCTTATAACAGACTGCACAAGTCTGAACAAAAATATGAAACACAACAAAATGCTGGTGAATGTTGACACATGCCTCAGTCCCCCTGGAGGCTGTGCAATGTGAGGTCTGGACTAGTGTCATTGGGCTCCTTCCCTACCTCTCACAGATTCCCAAGGACCATTCAGAAGACACTTTCTGTTCATTGAGATGGGCATTAGCCATCATCATCTCCTGGTTAGTTGTCCTGGGTGAGTCCAGTGAATTGGAGAGTAGGTGTTGCAACACTTCTGTAATTCAGGGCTCAACCGACACATGGATGGACCAAAGGTTGAAGTCTCTTGGACATATATTTATCAAGTATAGTGCTAAATATAGGTTCAAATAAAGGGGCAGAAGAGCCATGTGTAGAGATCCTATAAATGAGTGTGACTCTGTATATTCTTATGAATATTTTTCTCTCCATCTCTCGGTTTTTTAAAAATTGATGTAAAAATTTTAAATAGTGAAATGCACTGATCTTCACTGCATGCTGTGTCATATTTTTAAAAGTTTCATCTCCTGTCCCTACAGTACAAATGACCCTATCAAGGTATGGATCATTACCATTAATCTGGAAAATAATCCCTATACCCTTCACTCATTACATACCCCGCCCAACATATTCACCCATGTTCTGATTTTCTATTATCATAAATCAGTTGTGGCACATGAAATAAATTGGAATTTACATTTTGGTGCATGCATCTTATGCCCAAACGTTGTTTCAGAATCATTCATGTTTGGTAGATCAGCAGTTCTCTCATTTTCTATGATTGTGTCCTTTGACTTTGAATGACTATATTACAAAATGTTTATTCATGTTCTTCTTGGTGGATATTTTGGTCCTTCGAGTTTGGGATATTATGACCATCCATGTATATGTCCTTTATATCAGGACATGTTTTTCTTTCTCCTGGGCGATAGAAAGGAAAGCTTAATCCCAAACGATCCTTCACATCCTAACTAATTGCTTCCCTATTATCAACACTTTGTATGTATGTAGGATCTTTATTAAGTTGGTTAAATTAAGTCTTTTACCCATTTTTAACTTGGGTGATTTGACATTTTAGTGTGGAGCTGTAGAATCTCTTTATATATCATGGATATTAAACCTTTATTGGATATGTGATTTCCAAAATCTTTTTCCATTAAGTCGGTTTCTTTTTCACCTTCTCACACCTTACCCGTACCTAACACCTTAAACAAAAATTACTTGAAAATGAACAAAGACCTGAAGATATGATCCAGGACCATAAAACAGAAGAAAATGTGGGGAAGGATCTTCAGATATTGTGCTGGGCAACTGTTTCTTAGACTGACACTCAAAGCACATGCAATGAAAGAAAAAATAGATAAAGGGAACCTCCTTATAATCAAGTCATTTGTGCTTCAGAGGACCTGGTCAATAAAGCAGCCTGCACAATGGAAGAAAATATTTGGAAGTTGAATGAAAATGAGAACAAAACATATCAAAACCTGTGGGACAACACAAAGACATTGCTAAAAGAGGAATTTATAGCCTGCAATGCTTATATTTAAAAAGAAGAAATAAGGAAGCAGTTGTAGCTCAAGTGGTTGTGCACCTGCTTCCCACATGTAAGGTACAGGGGTCAGTCTCCAGCTCTGACACCTAAAAACAAACAAACAAACAATCACAGCCAAAATTGAACTAACTGCACATCTGAGGAAGTAGAAAAAGAACAGCAAACTAATCCTAAACCAAGCTGAAGAAAAGAAATAGTAAAGATCAGAGCAGAAATAAACGAAATCGAGAACAAAAAAAAACCCCATAGGGAATGGGAAGCAGCTGTGGTTCAATCCGTTGGGCTCCCATCTACCATATGGGGGGCCCTGGGTTCACATCCTGGGGCCTCCTTATGAAGGCAGGCTCCCCCGTACTCTGTGGTGAGCCACTGGCCCTGGCACCACAGAGGGCTGCCCAGCCTGCAAGCACCGTGGAGTGCCACTGCCCACAAGGGCCACAGAGACCTGACTCAGCAAGGTGACACAACATAAAAGGGAGACAAGAAACAAACAAACAAACACAGGAGAGCACGCAGTGAATGGACACATATACCAGAAAACAAGCAAGCCACAAAGACGGTGGAGGATAAATAAAAAATAAATACAGACACAGAAAACCACACAGTGAATGGACACAGAGAGCAGACAGCAAGCAACTTGCAAGGGGTTGGGGATATGAAATGAATGAATAAATGAATGAGTGAATGAATGAATAAATGAAAATAAAATAAATAAATGAATGAATGCAATAGGGAGAATCAACAAAATGAAAAATGAAGTTGGTTAGCTGAGAATTTCAACAAATTTGACAAAGCCTTAGGGAGAGTAGTAATCAAAAAAGATGCAAATATATAAAATCAGAAATGAGAGGGACACATTACCACTGGCCCTGCAGAAATCAAAAAAGAGAGATCAAAAAAGGATGCTATGAACTACCGTGTGCAAAAAACTAGACAATGTAGATGACATGGACAAATTCCTAGAAAACGCACAAACTTATACTAGGGGTTCTGAACAAGAGTTCAACACCCCCCCCCCCAAGGGTCCGTGGGAAGATGACAGGGAGTCTATAAGCTTGAAGGAATTTTGAATAATCCTAAATTTTAATTTAAAGACTTGCCAATGTTAAGTGTCAAAAACTCTGCTGCTACATTCTGAGAAAACATTCGTGGTTTTCACCTGACTGGCAAAGGGGCCCATGGAACAAAAAAGGATAAGAACCCCTGACCGCCACTGACTGTAGAGGAAATAGGAGATCTCAACAAACCAATCACAAGTAAAAAGATTGAAATAGTCATCAAAAACCTCCCAAAGGGAAGCAGATTTGGCTTAACTGATACAGCATCTGCCTACCACTGGGAGGCCCAGGGTTCAATCCCAGGGCCTCCTGACCCATGTGGTGAGCTGGCCCACATGCAGTGCTGATGTGCGCAAGGAGTGCCATGCCACACAGGGGTGTCCCCAGCATAGGGGAGCTCCACGCACAAGAACTGCACCCCATAAGGAGAGCTGCCTGTACAGAAAAGTACAGCCTGCCCAAGAGTGGTGTCGCACACACGGAGAGCTGACGCAGAAAGATGATGGAACAAAAAGAGACTCAGATTCCCGATGCCGCTGACAAGAATACAAGCAGACACAGAAGAATACACAGCAAATGGACACAGAGAGCAGACAACTGGGGGTGGGGGAGTGGGGAGGGGGCGAGGGTGGAAATAAATAACAAGTCTTAAAAAAAAACCAAACCTCCCAAAGATGAAAAGTTCAGGATCAGATGGCTTCACGGGTGAATTCTTGCAGTCATTCAAAGATGATCTAATACCAAACTTGCTCAAGCTTTTCCAAAAAAATTGAACAGGAAAGAACACTACCAAACTGATTCTATGACGCCAACATCACCTGAATATCAAAACCAGATACAGATACCACAAAAAAGAAAATTACAGTCCAGTATCTCTAATGAATATAAATGCAAAAAAGTCTTCAATAAAATACTTGCAAACCAAATAAAAAATCACATTAAGAGAATTATCGCCACAGTCAAGTCGGTTTGATTCCAGGTGTGCAAGGGTGGTTCATCACAAGAAAATCAATTAGTGTAATAAACCACATTGATAAATTGAAGAGGAACAATCACATGATCTTCTTGACTGATGCAGAAAAGGCATTTGTCAAAATACAGCACCTTTTCTTGATAAAAACACCCAAAAGGTAAGAATAGAAGGAAGCTTTCCCAATATGGTAAAATGTATATAGGAAAACCCTACAGCTAGCATGGTACTCAACGGTGAAAGATAAAATGTTGTGGGCAATTGGCTCACCTATCAGTTGCTTCCGGTTATTATACATGACGTTGCAATTTCTTCCTGTTATTGTAAATGTTACCTTATTGTAGATGTTGCAGATGCTTCCTATTGTGAGCTGATTGCAGCTCACAATAGATAGAAAGCTTTCCTGCTGAGATCAGGAACAAGACAAGGATGCCCACTGTCACTATTGTTATTCAATATTGTACTAGAAATTCAAGCTAGAACAATTAGGCTAGATAAAGAAATAAAAGGCATCCATATAAGAAAGGAAGAAGTAAAACTTCCACTGTTCACTGAGGATATGACTGTATACCTAGAATCTCCTGAAAAATCCATAACAAAGCTACTAGACCTAATAGACAAGTTTGGCAAAGTGGCAGGATACAAGATTAATATGCAAAAATGAATAGTGCTTCTATACATTACCGGTGTGCAATCTGAGAAGGAAATCAGAAAAAAAAAATTCATTTATAAGAGTAACTAGAATAAAATATTCAGGAATAAAAGTAAGCAAAGACATAAAGGGCCCATATTCAGAAAACTCCAACACATTGCCAAAAGAAACCAAAGAAAGCTTAAATAAATGGACAGCCTTTGTTTCTGGACTGGAAGGCTAAATATCATTAAGATGTCAATTCTACACAAAGAGGTTTACATATTCAATGCAATCCCAATAAAAGTCCTGTCACCCCTTTTTTTTTGCAGAGATGGAAAAACCAATTATCACATTCATTGGAAGGGAAAGTGTCCCTGAATAGATAAAAAATGGCTTGAAAAAAGAACAGGGTTGGCGGACTCTCACTTCTGGACTTTAAAGGATATTACCAAGGAAAGTGGATTTAGCTCAACTGATGGAGTGTTCACCTACCTTATGGGAGGTCCAGTGTTCAAACCCAGGGCCTCCTGACCCATGTGGTGAGCTGGCCTATGCACAGTGCTGCTGTGCACAAGGACTGCCATGCCACACAGGGGTATGCCCCATGAAGGGAAGTACTACATGCAAGGAGTGCTTCCTCTATGGAAAGCTGCCCCACATGAAAAAAAAGCGCAGCCCACCCAGGACTGACACCACACATGCAGAGAGCTGATGCAGCAAGATGACACAACAAAAAGAGAGACACAGATTCCCAGTGCCACTCACAAGAATGCAAGTGGACACACAGAAGAACACACAGGTAATGACACAGAGAGCAGAAATGGGAGAGAAATAAATAAATAAATAAATCTTTTTTAAAAATAGAAAAATAAAGGATATTACCAAGCTAGTGGTAAAAACAGCATGGTACTGGCATAAAGACAGATTAACCAAAGGAAACAAATTAAGAATTCAGAAATAGACCCTCGCATCTATATTCAAGTATTTCTGACAAGCTTATCAAGCCTTCCCAGCTGGGCCAGAACAGTCTACTCCCTTAGTGCAGGGAGAACTGGATATCCATAGCCAAAAGAAAGAGGACACCTATCTCACACCTTACACAAAAATTAATTCAAAATGGGTCAAGACCTAAATATAAAAGAGACAACCATAAAAGTGCTAATAGAAAATGTAGGAAAACATCTTTGACATCTTGTGATCAGTGGTAGTTTCTTAAACTTTACACGCAAAGCAGGAGCAGCAAAAGATAAAATAGATAAATGGGACTGCCTCAAAATTAAACACTTTTGCACCTCAAAGGATCTTGTCAAAAGGGTGAAAAGGCAGCCAATTCAATGGGAGAAAATCTTTGTCAATCACTTATCCAGGCTAGTGGAAGCGTTTTGGGTCTGGAATCCCTACACTACACGGTGGCTTTAACACAATGAGCTCTCTCGGCACTGGGTATGCTCTGTCAGCCTCTACATTCCCTCCTGATGGGAGAGTTTTTCAGGTTGAATATGCTATGAAGGCTGTGGAAGATAGTAGTACAGCTATTGGAATCAGATGTAAAGCTGGTGTTGTCTTTGGAGTAGAAAAATTAGTCCTTTCTAAACTTTATGAAGAAGGTTCCAACAAATGGCTTTTTAATGTTGATCGGCATGTTGGAATGGTGGTAGCAGGTTTGTTGGCAGATGCTTGTTCTTTTGCAGACATAGCAAGAGAAGAAGCTTCCGACTTTAGATCTAGTTTTGGCTGTAACACTCCACTCAAACACCTTGCAGACAGAGTGGCCATGTATGTTCATGCCTATACACTGTACAGTGCTGTTAGACCTTTTGGATGCAGTTTCATGTTAGGGTTGTACATTTTGAGGGATGGTGCACAACTCCACATGGTTGATCCATCGGGTGTTTCATATGGTTATTGGGGCTGTGCCATTGCAAAGCCAGGCAAGCTGCAAAGACAGAAATCGAAAAGCTTCAGATGAAAGAAATGACCTGCGGTGACGTTATTAAAGAAGTTGCAAAAATAATTTACATAGTACATGGTGAAGTTCAAGATAAAGCATTTGAACTAGAGCTCAGCTGGGTTGGTGAATTAGCTAAAGGAAGACGTGAAATTGTTCCAAAAGATATAAGGGAAGAAGCAGAGAAATATGCCAAGGAATCTTTGAAGGAAGAAGATGAATCTGATGATGATTATATGTAACATTTACAACTGCTTCTGTTTTAAATTTATATATAGTCCCATGTAAACTGTTTACCCCAAAGGATTATTATATACCCAGCAACAAATGTTCATGAAAGTTTTGCCTTATAATCATTGATGTTTGCTTAATATCTGCTTAACAAAATATTTGCTTAACAAAATTAGTGTGGGCAATTGAAAACCCAGTACTCAGAATTAAAATGCCTGCTTAAACATTCCTTAGAGGCTATTGGATCATATGAATTTAAAACCCCAGTCCATTAATATAGAAGCTAAAAATAATCTGCTGGGCTGTTGTTGCCCAGTTTTGTATTTAAATGAGGTTGGTTATCCTCCTCTCTTAAACTTTAGGTGTAATTTAGAAAAACAAATCCTAGAACATGTGAGTCAAGAATGTTTCTCTTTTCCTTTATTGTCATAAGGAGGAATGGATTTAAGAATTAAAGATCCTAATCTGTCACTTTAAAAAAAATCACATATCCAGTAAGTGTTTAATATCCAAGATATACAAAGAAATTATACAACTCAAGAGGAAAAGACAAACTTCCCGATTAAAAAAATGGGCAAAAAAACTTGAAAAGAAAATTGTCCAAAGAAGAAATACAAATGGTGAAGAAACACATGAAAAAATATTTTTCATTAGCAGTTAGGAAAATGCAAATCAGAACTACATGAGATATCATTTCACACCTATTACACTGGCCACTCTTAAAGTTGGAAAACTAAATGTTGGAGAGGATATGGAGAGACAGAAACACTTATTCACTGTTAGTGGGAATGCAGAATGGTACAGCCATTGTGGAGGAATGACTGGCAGCTCCTAAGGAAGTTGAATATTGACCTAGCATGTTAGCTGGCAATATCATTACTATGTATGTGCTTGGAATAACTGAGAGCAGAGACACCAAAAGACATCCGGACATTGAAATTCACAGTGGCATTATTCATGATTGCCAAAAGTTATAAGCATCCTGGATGTCCATCAACTGATGAGTGGATAAACAAACTGTAGTGTATACACATAATGGAATATTATGCAGTTGTAAAAGGAAATGAAGTTGTGAAGCATATGACAACATGGATGAACCTAGAGAACATTATGTTGAATGAAGTAAGCCAGACACAAAAAGACAAATACTGTATGATTGTGCTATTATGAAGTAAATATAAAATACAAATTCATGAAGTTAATAATTACAATATAGGTCACCAGAAAAGAAAATGACGGTAGAGGATGGAAAGCTCAGGGTTAATCTGTGCATAACTAGTAAAAAGGTTATTTGTAAATCTTTGAAAATGAATAGAAGCACTTCATGGAATTTGTAATTATCCAAGCTATATATGGGTATGACAGTGGTTGAAAGGGTAATTCTAAGGTCATGTATATTACTAGAAGGAAAGCTAAAAACTGTACCATGGGACTTCATAAGACAGTGAAACCTCACATAAAGCATGAATGTGGGTGATATTGCAAAGATAAGACCGTTTTTGCAAAATAAAAATACTACTATACAGAGAGAAAGAAAAAGAATAGCAGCTTTGTACAGCAGGGGAAATATAGAGAGATTTAGAGGGGATGAGTTTTTTGGGGGTTTTGTTTATTATTATTATTATTATTGGAATAATGAAAGTGCTCTAAAATGACTGAAGTAATGAATGCACAAATATGTGATTAAATGGAATACCATCGATCAGTTTGGAAAAATTTATGCTTTATTAATATGTGTCAATAAAGTGGATTTGTTTAAAACAGTGCTAAAATAAAAGAAAAAATAAGGAATTTTAGTCTTCAGAAGACAACATGGAGAAAGTGCAAGTCAAGCCAACTAGTGGGAAAATACTTCTGTAACCCATATAACCAAGAAAGAACTCATAGCATTAATATAGAAATAACCTTTACAAATTAATAAGAAAGACAAAAAGCCCAGTAGGAAGATGGAGAAAACACTTGAAAAGGCCCTTCATTAAAGTGTATTAACAAGTGACCAATTAATGTATGAAATGAAGAATCTTCTTCAGTCACAAGGCTTGTTCTTTGTCTTTGTTTTTTGGAGGCATCAGGAACCAAACCTGGGATCTTCCTTGTGGGAAGCAGGTGCTCAATCACTTGAGCCACATACACTTCCCCCTCCCTTTTTTAAAAATTGTATATTTCCCCCAGGGCATTCTAGGTTTTTGTCCATAGAGATCCAGTGCATCTGGGTCCCTACTTAATCTTGAGGATCCAGAAATTTCCTGGGACAAAGAAGTCAGTCAAAAAGTATTTATTGAATTAATAAAGGATACCAAATGTTTGCAAAATTTTATGAGATTTTTAAACTTTAATTGTATGATAAATTCAATCAAAGTGAACAGGGCGCATCCCACAGAATGAAGCCTGGCCAGCTTTAGCAGCTGTGTAATCAGGGTGTGTCTTGAAATGTAATTCTGATTAGGTTTATGAACTGTTTTCCCTGTATAAAGGGAAGACAAATAGAGGAGATTTTTAACCAGAAAAGAAGAAGATGAAGAGTACAGGACTTTAGTAGAAAAACCAAGTGCTGCTTTCCTGTGGAACCTTCCTTGGAATCTAGTTGGCTTCACTCCTATAGTTTCAGTTCTGGTAATTTTTCCACCTAATTATTATGAGCTAGCTCAACTCCATTCCCATTTTATAAGTCCTGTCAATTTCCAGACTTTTAAAAAAATCAAACCAATATTTCAGAATCTTTAAATTTATTACTGTCTACTTCTATTATACATTACTTTATCTCTCATGCATTTCTGCCAACCTTCTGCATAGAACAGCATTTATAGTTTCTATCTGTTGCTGCACAAAAGTCAGTCCTTGTGTGGTGTGAATGAGAGTCAATTAATTGGCACTGGGATGTCTGAGAAGAGAAAAAGATTCTTTAACAAAGACAGGAGGACAGTCCCCAAATATGTTGGGAACTGAGGCACAGTGGCCTCACAAGGAGAGACGTGCTGTCTCCATGCTAGTGCTGTCTCCCTGGCTATGCTTGCAACCTAAGGAATGTGGTAATTAAGAGTTCCCACGAAATGGGATGAAACTGTTCAAGGCTGAAAGAAAAGATGAGCACATACCTTTTGTAGTGAATAGAACATTTAGATTTTGTACCTTGAGATAAGAGTTTTTTAAACTCCTTAGACTATGGGTAGTGCTTCTTGATGTCACGTACGCTAAGTGTTTCTGCTTATTGGTATGTAGGCTACGTGTGCCTGCTTATTAGCACGTAGGCTACGTATTCCTGCTTCTTGTCATGTACACTCAGGTATATAGAGAGCCCCCTGAAAACAATAAAATTGTCTGAGGAGTTATTACTTGCAGACGCCCTGATCCCAGCTCTCTAGTTCTTTTTCTCTCACTCTCTTTCTCTGTTTCCTTCTCCCTTTTCTCTTTCTTTCATTCCCAATATGCTTTGGGTCCAAATCTCCAACACAAATCTATCTCTGAACTGGAGAAAACTTCAGTGTTTTATAACATTAAAACACAGACAGGCAGATTTAGATAATGAGGTTAGAGATAGTTTAATCTCTAGTAGGTGCAGGATGATTGCATACTTAACTCATTTGAAGTTTAAGGTTCAGGTTATAGCATATATTAGGCACAGGCCAACTTTGATCAGCACGCATTTGGTCAGTTCTGGGTTGAATTGTATTTCTTCATTAATAAATATTGAAGTCTGAGTCAGGAGTACCAGACTCCAGGGTTGCAGACAAAAATAAGGGCATACATGCTGGGCCAGTCACAAGTTATCCTGTTACTTTCTAATTAAAGGGAAAAGATTGTACAGTTACAAAACACAGAGTCATCATCAAAGAAGCAATTCATAGGGGGTAAAGTTGAGCGAGTTACAACAGTTCCAAATCATTTCTTCTGGCTACACTACAATATATCAGAAAGTTAAGCATTTAAATAATTACTCAGCAACTATAATAATATTTGTCAGCTCGTGATTACAATTTCCCCATTTTCTTTGTCCATTCCTCAATCTTGAGGGATATCTGGGGAATGAATGCTTGAACTTCTTCATGCTGAAAAGGGGCATTGACATTATGGGCTAGAGGAATGAAACTGCTTTGATTACAGATGGATGTATTCCTGAGTTTCAGGTTCTCAGCTGGAACAAGAATAATCCAAGGCTTTAAGTCTCTGAGAATTAATATGTAAATTGAAAAATAGAGGTTTAAATAAAAAAGTAGGATTATGATCAGGGGATTTATATGTGAATATAACCAGGTCTGAGGGGGTGTTGATTTCATATGATTTTGTAGCTTGATTATGGTATTTGGGTGTCACAAGGACCCTTAGGAGCACTTCTGTTTGAGGCTTTGCCTACTGTGGCAGTTTGTGATATTTATATCTGACTGAGACCTCCAGAATGACCTCTTGACACTAATTGAAAACACTAGTTAAAAGACTATAGAAACTTTTTCTTTCATTTCTTCTCTCCATTTTGATCAAGATCATTCTCTGAAAGCATTTCTGATCCCAAGGTGCCAGGGAGGCTTATTCCTGGGAGTCATGTCCCACATAGGAGAGAAGGTAGTGAGTTTATTTGCAGAGTTTGGCTAGGGCTAAGCCATATTGAGTAACGAGGAGATTTCCTGGCTGTGTCTGTTAGGCATCAATTAAAATTAAGCCTAGATTTTTTTTTTTTAAGGCAGTACTAGAGATTGAACCCAGGATTTGTACCTGGGTAGCAGATGCTCAACCACTGAATTACACCTGCTCCCTAGACTTAGTTTTGTCTTTCCAAAAATAGGGTTTATAATTGCAAGCTGTAAGACTGAGGTCTTGGCTCATTAGCATATTCTCTTTTATGAGGCAATGTTCATCCCTATTAGATATTCTTCCCATAGGATTCCCTGTTATAAGTTTAAATGAGGATAATCTTACTAACAGGAGTGGATGTTAGATTTGGATCTTGTAAAGGTGTTTTTTTTTTTAAACTTACAGTTTCAGTAAGATTGAGAGAATAGTAGGAATTCCTCAGATGTTTACAGTCCTATGCTTTCCCTTTTTAGTTCCATCAGGCAATTCACAAATTCTTTTTCATTTTATGCCTAAAACACTTTGAAATGCATCATGGTATTACAGAAACCTGTACAGAATACTAAGATCTCATCTGTTATTTTAGATTCTATGTCAAATAAAGCTGAGTTAGGTTGTCTAAATAAATTTGACTTGATGGGTTAAATCAGATATTGTGCAATAGAAAGTTTAGATTTTTGATAAAATAGCTCTTCTCTCCTTGGTCTCATATAGAATTAGAGTTCCAATATATAGATAATATCACCTTTTACACTGAATTTTTACTCACTTTAATCTTTAACCATATCAGCCTCATTCACCTCTTTGATTGAACTTGGATCCTTTCTGTAGCTTCTTTAAGAGTTGTATGGAGTTGGCTTTTGAGGATTAATGCTGCTTTTCAGCACCTTCAGAGCTAGATAATTTTAACACTGAGTCTCAGGTGTCACACAGACACCTATGGTTTTAGGGAACTACAAATTATGCACAAAGATAAAAGCATCTCAGAATATGAAAGTAACAAAGCCCGAAACAAATATGATTGCTGCAAGAGAATACAATCTAGGCTTTAATTTACTTATTTTTAAAATATAATAAACTTTATTTTAAAAGAGATTTTAGATTACAAAAAAGTTACATCAGAAGTATAAGGGATTCCCATATATCCTACACTGTCCCCTTCCCCATCTTCCCCTTTTTAAAATATCTTACAATTTGGTGGTAGTTTTGTTAAAATTAATGAGTAAATGTTGAAGCATTGTATATGAGTCAGGATTCTCTAGGGAAACAAAACTGACAGGAGATATCTGTAAATAGTATGAAATTTTATAATATTGTCTCACATGACTGTGGAAATGCACAAGTCCTAATTCCCTAAGGCAGGCTGCAAACCAGGGCCTCCAGTGGAAGTTCTTGATGAGCTCCCCAGGAGACACTGACTGTCTGAAGTAGAGATGGTATTTCTGTCTCCAAATCCTGAAATCACTTCCCCTTTCAAGGTCTTCAACTGATTGGATGACGTGTCACTCATTGCTGATGGCAGATTACTCATTGATGGTAGATATAACCAGCCATCTGTGCAATCAACTCCCTGATGATTAAAGTTCATGAAATGTTCTTCTCTTACAATTAGCCCAGTGCTTGTTTGACCAAACAGCTTGGCACCATTACCTGGCTGACTTCATACATTAGCCTATCATACATGGCTACTTACCAAAGTCTATAGTTTACATTGTGGTTTTAAGTTAATTCCAATGTCCCCCAAATGCTCTTTGTTCCACCTATTACTCCCTCTCCCTCCCTTCAGAACCTCTGGTAACCATTAAATTTATATCAACGTTACATGTTCTTCCATTGTTACAATATTAATAGTTTGCTTTTTTACAGTTGCATTCCCCCTAATGTTTGTTCATTCCTTAACCTTGAGGACTTTGGGATATGATGCCGGCTCTGCCACATTGAGAGGAGGCTTAGATCTTATGAGGCAGATGGAAGGAACGGTTTTGCTTTCAGTTCTAGATATGCGCTGTTTTTCTGGGATGGGGGTTATTCATCATTATCATTTTATGGGTTGTCCTGGGCGAATCTGATGGACTGGAGAATTGGTGTTGGCTGCAATTCTGCTGAGTTTCAGGTCTCAACTGGAATATGAACAGACCAAACATTTAAGTCTCTGAGACATATATTTAATGGGTGGAGTGCTAGTTACAGGTTCACATAAAGGGATGGAAGAACCTTGTGTAGGACAATTATAAATGAGTCTAACACTGTTACATTGGGGAAATAGGTTCTCATATTCCAAGATGACGCCCAACAATACGATAATGATTTCAAGAGATTCTGTCCTTGCCTATGCTATCCAGAGGGCTCTAGAGCCCTCAGCAACACCCCTATTTGAGGCTGTTTACAGTAGCAGTTAGTGCAGTCTGCCTGAGACATGCATGAGTGTAACAACTGGAATGACATCCCCCAACTCAATATAAAAGCTCTTAGCCAAAAAAACTCGTGTATTTGACGTTTCTCCCTGTTTCAAGGTCTTTTTCCAAATGCATCACTGGTTGGTGCTTGGTGTTAATCCCTTGGTGCCATGGCTGCTCTTCCATGGAAGTCATGCCCCATGCTAGGGTGGAGAAGGCAGTGTGTTTATTTGCTCAGTTTGGTTTAGAGAGAAGCCACATGTAAGTAAAAAAGAGGTTTTCAGGAGGTAACTCTTAAGCAATAATTACAAAGAAACAGGAACAGAACATTCCTACAATTGTATTTTCAACCAGACACTTCCACCTTCCCAGCGTTCAACTGTTCCTTCCTAAGCCCTCCCCCAAGTTCCACTGAAGTCCAACCCACCCCTAAAACCATGCTCACACTCTCTCAAATTCTTGTACCACCATCACCCCCATCCACTGCCAAACCACCACCTTTCACCTTATCATAGGTTCTTCCCAGATTGAGGGTTGGCTCACCACTCTCTACTCCCTTTATGTCTCCTGGTAACCTGTCTTCCAGACTATCTCTGTGAGTCTGTTCAATATGTTTGGTCATATCAGTGAAGTCATGGGATATTTGTCCTTTAGTGGCTAGTTAACTTAACTCTACATAACGTCTTCAACATTCATTCTTGTTGTTGTGTGTGTCAATACTTCTTTCCTTCTTACAGCTGATTAATATTTCATTGTATGTATATACCACATTTTTCTCATCCATCCATCTGTTAGCTATACTTGCGTTGTCTCCAAATTTTGGCAATAGGGACTAATGCTACTATAAACATTACTTTTCATATATCTGTTCATGTCCCTGCTTTCAGTTCTTCTGGGTATATACCTAGTAGTTTGATTGCTGGATCATATACCAAATCTACAGTTAGCTTCTTGAGAAACTGCCACACTGTTCTCCACAATGCCTGCACTACTCTACATTCCTACAGCAGTGGATGGGTGTTCCCATTTCTTCACATCCTCTCCATCCTTGCAGTTTTTTGTATTTTGGGTTTCTTTTTTTTTACAGCAGCCAGTCTAATATGTCTAAGTTCATATCTCACTGTAGTTTTGATCTGCATTTCCGTCATAGCTAGTGATGCTGAGCATCTTTTCATATGCTTTTTAGCCACTTGTATTTCCTCTTTGGTAAAGTGTCTATTCAAGTCTCTTGCCCATTTTTTAAATGGGTTGTCTTTTTATTTTCAAGATGTAGGATTTCTTTATATATGCTGGATACTAGGTAATTATCAGCTAAGTGGTTCCCAAATATTTTTCCATTGAGTAGGCTGCCTTTTCACTTTCTTCACAAACTCCTCTGAAGGACAGAACTTTTTAATTTTGAGGAGTTTCTATTTTTCTTTCATTGCTTGGTTTTGGGTGTGAAGTTTGTGAAATCATTTCCTACTACAAGATTTTGTAGATGATTCCCTACATTATCTTCTACGAGCTTTGTGCTCTTGGCTCTTATATTTAGGTCTTTCATCCATCTCAAGGTAATTTTTGTATAGAGCATTGACATAGCGATCCTCTCTCATTCTCTTGGATATGGATATCCATTTCTCCCAGCATCATTCTGTTCCAGTAGGGTGGGCTTGGTGGCCTTCCTGAATATAAGTTGGACATACATTTGTGGGTCTGTATCAGAACTCTCAATTCAGTTCCAGTGGTCAGGATGTCTATCCTTGTGCCAATACCATGCAGTTTTGACCACTGTAGATTTATAGTATGCTTTAAATTCACATAGTGTGATCCCTCCAATTTTGCTTCATTCTTTTTCTGTACGGTTTTGGCTTTTGGGGGCCACTTGACTATCCAAAACAAATGTCATCATTGGCTTTTCCAGTTCAATAAAAAATGCTGTTGTAATTTTTATTGGGATTGTGTTAAATCTGTAAGTCAGTTTGGGTGGGATAGATATTGTAATGATATTTATGCTTACAATCCATGAACATAGAATAGTCTTCCATATATTCAGGTCTTCTTTGATTTCCTTTTTTTAATAACCTGTACAAGTCATTTACATCCTTAAATTTATTGCTAGATATTTGATTCTTATAGTTATTATTGTAAGTGGAATATTTTCATTCACAGACTGCTCAGTGTTAGTGTAGAGGAATTCTGATTTTTGCATGTTGATCTTATATCTTTCCACTTTTCTAAACTCATCTGTCAACTCTATAAGCTTTACTGTGTATTTTGGGGCACTTCCTACATATAAGATTGTATCATCTGCAAATAGTGAAAGTTTTACTGCTTCCTTTTCATTTTGGATTCTATTTATTTCTTTTTCTTCTGGCTCTAAATCTCTTAGGAGAATTTTCTAAATGAAGCTATTTTTAGAAATAAAAACATTTGACAATTAGTTTGTATTGAGGACATCAAGAACAGACCATAACAGTAGTTTTGTTCTGTTTCACCTTTACACTTTGTGTTGATGATGAACCTTTGACTTGTACCTGACTGCTTGTGCTGCCAGAGAAACATCAGAGTAAAACAATGTAACTGACAAGGAAATTTGTTTTCTTTTTCTGTGACATATAATATCTTAAAAATAACTAAAACCATGACTAACAATACCATACTCTTGTCTTATATCATTAAGATCATTGTCATGACATAGCATGAACAGTGAGAACGTTGCTAAGTCTCTAGGAATTTTATACAAACTTTATTTATATTAATATTTTATCCTAACAAATTTAACCAACCAAGGGTTAAAAATCTTTTTTAAAATGTGTCATACTTCCTAAACATTCATAACCTATTGAATGAACTTTATTTTTAGCACCTCACTTTTTGGAAGGTGAAAGAAAAAAATTAGTTACAATGGTTTGAAATAAAAAGATATTCCATAGAGTCTGACATTGAAAAAGCAAAATGTCAAAAGTTGCCAGGTTTAAACATTATGTTAAAGAGGAAAATGGGTTACTGTGAAGAAATGCTTGGTTTTCTTGCTTAACTAAAGTTAAGAAAAGACTTGTTCTTTAAAATGTGAGATTATTTTTCTTAAACAACCATAGGCATAAAAAAAGTTAATACAAAGTAGTTATTTTAATAAGACACAGACTTCCTGCCTTTTACACTGATTATTCAGAAAAAAAACTCTTTATAGTGTCTTCCTAAACCAGACCAACAGTGGGACTGATGTAGCTCAAGTGGTTGAGCACATGTTTCCCAAGCATGGGTTCCCAGGTTTGGTCCCTGATAGCTTCCAAAACACAACCATAACAAACAAGCAAACAAATGAAAAAAAAAAAAACCAACTCAGGGAAGCTGGTGTGGCTCAGTGGTTGAATGCCAGCTTCCCACATAGGAGATCTGGGTGTCAGTTCCGAACCTGAGTACTCAAACAAACAAAAACAGACCAATAAACCAAGAAATAATGTCACCTTAATAGAGAGAAAACCAAGTTTTAGTTTTTCATCAGTATATTATTTGATAGTAAGGTTTTTAAAATTTTTATACATAGACCCATTGAATCTTTCCCATCTTTGACCATAATTTCCTATTCCATGAACCTTCTGTCATTTTCTATATCTATTGAGGTATTGTCCTACATTTTCTTCTTTCTCATTCCATAACAACAAGTCATTTTACTTCAGGAAAAACTACTTTCTTTTTCGTTAATCAAAATACATACTTAAGTTACCCAAATTGAACTTGACGGAGTAATATTAAATGCTTAAAACACCTTAGTTAAAGCACTTTGAAACAGTAACATACAATCATTTAGCAAAGGTTAATAGGTATTACACTGTTCCCCCCCAAATGTATCATATATGATTTAATTTTATATAAATTTTGAAATCTATGAGGATATTTTGCCTCTACAGTTTTGTTAAATGCTTGGAATTAGTTATAAATACAATTTAATTCATTGGAACCATGGAGAGAAATTTTCTCTTAAATGAATTACTTCTATTTACTTAAAATGCAGTGTAATGAAAGACACTGCTTTCTTAGAGGTGAAGAGTGTGGGCGGGGTGCTGTGATTTTTGGGATTGTCCAGGTTGTTTACAGTAACACAAATATTAGTGCCCTGAAATCTAGTGCCCTAGGGTATGTTGGGGTTTATTTAGCTTCTGTTTTAGCTTGAAAGGATTTTTTTCTACATTCTTTTTATTTTAAAATAATTTTATCTATCTAGATCTACTGACATTCACCACCAGTTCTGTAAATCAATTGGCAAAAATCTGAGTAATCAGGCTTATAAAATAAATAAGATTGAAATATTTACAAGACCCACTAGGTCTTCAATAAGATTTAGGAAATATTATTATTACAGAAGGGGATTTAGGCTATGTCAGGACATAGAGAGATAAGACAGGAGGATTTCAAAGAGCATCAAAAGCTTGACTTCCCCAATTTCTAGGATTCCAGGAGTTTTTTCTTTTTGGAGCTACAAAAATGTTCTAAAATTGTGGTGATGAAATCACAGCTCTGTGATTATACTGACAACCATTGATTATACATTTGGGATGGATTGGATGGTGTGCGAATAAAATTGATTTGAAGGGGAAAAAAAGGAAGAAATTACATCCATGTAAAATACCTGCAGGAAGGATTCATCTACCATCCTGTCAAAGGTAGGCATCAGGAGTATGAACCTGGTCATTCAATATCAAATCTAGGGTAGGTTAAGTTAGGAGGTCACCACAATCACCTGAGTATAATTAAAGTTGAGGTTAAGCACTCCCCCAGCAAAAGGCTTTGGGAAATTTTTTATTTAGTGAAAAATTAATCTGACCTCAAAACCATACCCTGAGGTCTTATAAAAGGATAACTTCAGGGAGCAGATGTGGCCCCAGAGGTTCGGTGCCAGCTTCCCATATGGGAGGTCCCAGGTTCAGACCCTGGTGCCTCCTAAAATAAAACAAAACAAAACAAAAACAAATAAAAAGACCAACTCAGGGGAGCTGATGTGGCTCAGTGGTTGAGGGCTAGCTTCCCATATATGGGGAATCCTCTACCCCATTACCTGAAAAAAAAAGGTTATTTCATAAAGATGGATCATAGTCATAATCTTTGAAACATAATGAAGTTTTCAAAATCATTTCAGTAGTTAGAGATAAGATATTACAAAAGACAAAATCTTTGCATGCAAAGAGTAACATTGTGTGCATGTACATAAAAGAATCTCTCTGGAGTCCCACTGAATGATTAGTCTACAATTCTATATAGAGAATTGAATTAATGAATATATTCAAGCAAATATTTTATCATGTCTCTTCTCCTTCCCAACAACAGATTTTTCTCATTGGAGAGAATCCATTTTAATCAATGATTTGGGAGAAGGTTGCCATCACAACTTCAGATTGACTCAATATGTGCCAACACACATGGTAATGAAGCCCTATGTCAGCCCAGTTGTTCTTTTTTTCAAAGTCCCAGACAGTGAACTTAATTTTCTTTAAAAAATTTAATTGTATTTTTTGGATGACATGGATCACAAAGAATGTTACATTAAAAAATAAAAGAGGTTACCATATACCTCACCCCCCACCCCACCCCACTCCTCAATCAACCTCTTTCATCATTGTGGCACCTTCATTGCATTTGGTGAATACATTTTGGAGCACTGCCACACAGCATGGATTATAGTTTACATTGTAGTTTGCACTCTCCCCCAGCCCATTCAGTGGGTTATGGCAAGATATATAATGTCCAGCACCTGTCCCTGCAATATTATTTGGGACAACTCCAAGTTAAAAAACCCTCAGTGACCAGTGATCCTGTAATGAACATAAAAGCAAAGTCACGTGACAGTTCAATTTTATGACTATTGTCTTTGTGAGGAAACCTTCAGAAGAACTTGTGCACTTAGATAAAATTAGAGAATTCACACTGGAGAGAAATTATATGAAATCTATGTGGGAAGGCATTCAGCCAACCTTCCAATCTACTCAGGAACCTGAGAGAATTCACACTTGAGAGAAACCCTATGAATATCATTTATATGGGGAACTTTCACTCATCCTTCTATGTTAGATAACATGAGAACTCACATTGGAAAGAAACAATATGAGAAAACACTCTGTAATTGTTCTAACCTTAGATGACAATAGAGAGAAACCATACGAATGGCATGTATGTGTGAAAGCATTCTGTCAATAAATTGCCCTTAGATGACAAGATAAAACTCACACTAAAAATGTTATAAATATCCAAGATTCTCCAGCCTCAACTCTAACCTTCAAACAAATGAAAGAATCCTCAGATGAGTGTAATCCAATGTCAATGTAATCAATGTGATACAGAATTCCCAACAGTGTGTTGCCCATTCTATGAGTAGAAGCCAATACCCCATTTATGCCAGTGCTCATGTCATAGGTATTGAAGCTCTACCTTCATCCTCTACCACAAGGTAATTATGTCCAGACAGACATAATAGTGGAGCAAAGCCAAAGGGGTGGGCAAGGGATCCTGATTCTTCCTAGGTCATCCCTGGTGCAGAAGCCAGGTCTGAGGAGACATACAGGGCCACCTTGTAGAGCAACGTTCTTCCAGCTCCTCACACTCAGCAACAAACCCTGCGATATAAGCTTTGAGCTGGGAGTCATCCATGATTTGTGCTCTTAGAGGGAGAGCTTTGTCCTGACTCCTGCCCTGAGACTGAGGTCATCTTACGGTTGCAGGGGCACACAAGTTGAGTATGAGGGGAGGAGAGAAAGGGGCTGGACCTGGTACTCTTCTGAGGGTAAATGGCTTTCCTCTGACCTTCGGTAGGCACCTATCCCACAGACATGGCTCATGGGGAAAGAGTGACATTTGGGTGGTATGGCTGGCAGGGTACAGCATGTTTGTCTGTCATGAAGCTGTGTTTGCAGAGCAGGCAAGAAAAGCACTGCACCCACTCATACTCTGTGTTTACAGGAGCACTGGATATATTGATGGGCATGAATGCCTTCTCCCAACCACCCCTCCAGTGTGGCGATTTAAGAGGCAGAAACTGCTGCTGTGATCAGCTTCATGACTGAAGGGAAACATGTTTTATCTCAGAACATATTGGAGAATGGGATAAGGAGAGAGTGGGCACTGTCTGAACTTTAATTCACCCCAGATTCCCATAAAATCTTGTGGTGATTAATGGCTGGTATCAGAACCTACCAGGATGCAGGTCTGGATTTAAACCATCTAGGATTCTAGCAAGATTGGTGGGTGGTTGGGAGGTGGGATGCTTTGACCCTGGGAATAGACTGAAAAGGAGGGGGATTCCTCCAAGAGCAGATTGAGATGCCTGGATGTGCAGTACCCACAAAACACTTTTTCTCCTCTTCCCCTATACAAGCTTTCATACTGGCATTGCGTGGACAATGGGCCATCCCTGTGAATTAAGCATTGGGGTAACCTCCCCAAATCCATTGCTCTAACAAAGGGATGTGTGTTGGGCTTGGGCAGAAAGCAAGAGCTTGAAAGCTGGCCAAAGCATTGTAAAGTGACAAAGAACAATGTAAACTATAATCCATGCAGTGCAGCAGTGCTCCAGAATGTATTCACCAAATGCAATGAATGTGCCACACTGATGAAAGAGGTTGTTGATGATGAGAGGTTGTTGATGTGGGAGGAGTGTGTGGGGAGGTATATGGGAACTGCTTATATTTTTTAATGTAATTTTTTTTTGTGTGATCTATGTATTTTTAAAACAAAAGACAATTAAAATTTTAAGTAAATAAATAAAAGAAACAGCAGGGACTGGAGGAAGGAGCTCTCTGCTCTGGTTACCATATGGGGTTGTGGACCCAGCCTCACCACCTGGAGAAGGAACAGGGGTAGCCAGACTGTGCCAGACTGGAAAGTGGGGAATGGGCTGGAGGTGGAGGAGGAGGAAGGACAGTCCTATTTGCACAATGGTCTTGAACCTGGAATCCTTCCTCAGAGACCTGGGACCTCTCTTTTCATTTATTTGTGTGTCTCTCACTTTGTCACTCATCTTCTTATTTTCCCTGTCCCCTTCCAGCACTACACTCAGCCTATCATGTGCATCTTTTCTTTTTAACCAGGCAACACTTCTGGAAGGAAGCATAAGTAGACAAGGATCCTTTCAGAGTGAGGACTGCAGACAGTGGCCATGACCTGGAGTTGGGAATAGGGGACAAGATCACATGAGCATTTGGTTCATCAGTATCACCCTTTCCAGCTTACCTTGAGCAAAACCGAAACATCAAAGCAAAGTTCTCAGAGGATAAAGCCTCTAAACTTCTCACAGAAACATCAAACACACCAGGGTGACAATTGTATGGACCCTAATTAACAACTAAAGAATTATACTGAAGGAAAAACCGAAAAAAAGTTCTGAGTCCGGAAGAAGATAATTTAACATTTGACAGACATGCATTGAGTCATGAAATCATTTAATTTGCAATTGTTTTCAACAATGTAACTACTGACAGTCTATACCAGATAAAGTTCTAATTTTGAAATTCACTAATAGTCTTTTTAATTTCTATTTTACCTTCTGCAGCAAAAGGCTCTCTGCACACATGCACACACATATCTAATCAGATCACTCCATCACTTTCATACTTCAATATTTTCTAATAATCAGACTAAGACCATTGGGCTTACCATGGTCTTCAGGCTTGTAGCCAACTAGCCTGCCCTCCTCTCCAGGCCAGGCTATGACACTCAGCTGCCATCCGGGTGCTCTCAATTCCTGGGGCACAGCAGGTTCTCAGTTGTTTCAGGATTTCACACGTGTTCCCTCAGAATGAAAAAAAATAAAACAAAAACCTCTAGATCTATTATTACTTCCACCAAAAATTTTAGAACTTTCCCTGTGAAAGCTTTATGATCAAAGTTTCTTAAATTTCCAAGAAGACTTTATCACCACAAATTAAGTATATATGGCTAGGGATCTAAAGTATATCACTCATTTTTCTTTAAATTATCTCCTCCAAACTAAACAGTATGTGTCACATGGGCAGATGATCTGTTTTGCCAGTATAATTCCCCTCCCTGCCCTGAGTCTGAATCCTAGTACTCATGCAACCAACATTCACTTCTGACAAAAAGAGTACCACACTTGCCTTTAGATGGTTGCAGTGTAACTAGGCTGTAAAAGTATAGAAACATATAAAGAAGCATAAAATTGCATATTTGATTATGAAAAATGTTTGCTTCAAAAATAAGAGTATATATTCTTCTTTTAAAAGATTTATTTATTTATTGCTCTCCCCCCATCCCACCCCAGTTGTCTGTTCTCTGTGTCCATTTGCTGCATCTTCTTTGTCTGCTTCTGTTGTCAGCGGCACGGGAATCTGTGTTTCTTTTTTTGTTGCGTCATCTTGTTGTGTCAGCTCTCCGTGTGTGTGGCACCATTCCTAGGCAGGCTGCACTTTCTTTCACGTTGGGCAGCTCTCCTTATGGGGTGCACTCCTTGCGGGGGACACCCCTGCATGGCAGGGCACTCCTTACGTGCATCAGCACTGCACATGGGCCAGCCCCACACAGGTCAAGGAGGCCTGGGGTTTGAACCGTGAACCTCCCATGTGGTAGATGGATGTCCTAACCACTGGGCCAAGTCCACCACTAGAGTATATATTCTTAATTTCAGAAGTAAGTATTAAGCAAGTCAAAATATTCCTTTTGGAAATAATTACTTTACAGAAAATCAAAATATTTTGCTTTAGTTTTCTTCACAAATAATTTTTCTTCTTTCTCTCAGGAGATATCGAAAGAAATTCAAATGTTTGATTTTATATAAAAATTGTTGAAACATACCCTATGCATAGTCAAATCAATAATGGAGATGAACAATTCCTGGCACCTCTAATATTTTAGGCTTGATTAAAAAAATCTTTTCTTGAAAATTAAGGTCTCGCACTGTATTTGTCTCTAGGGAACAGAATCACAAGAGATATCTGTCAATAGTAAGAGATTTTATCAGAGTCCCTCACGTGACTGTGGGGTTGCACAAGTCCAGGTTCTGCAGTCAGGCTACAACCAGTGGCTCCAATGAAAGTCCACCGAAGGTTCTTTTTATTTTTTTTATTCTAAATTAAAAAAAAATTATTAAAGTTAGTAGATCACATAGAATGTTACATTAAAAAAATGAGGTTCCCATATAACCTACTCCCACCCCCAAACTCCCCCACCCCCATTTTTGTAAATTGCATTTTTTTAATACACACAAAAATTTTTTGAATACATCACAAAAAAGGTTACATGATAAAAAGCATAAGAGGTTCCCCTATACTCCCCATCCCCCCCACCACTCCTCCCACACTAACAGCATCCCCCATCATTTGGGCACACTCATTGCACTCAGTAAACACATTTTGGAGCACTGCTGCACCACGTGGATGATAGTTTACTCTGTAGTTCACACTCTTCCGCAGTACATTCAGTGGGTTATGGGAGGATATATATTGCCCAGCATCTGAACCTGCAATATCATTTAGGACAACTCCAAAGTCCCAAAAATATGTCCCCTCATTACATCTCTTCTTCCCACTAGGGAGTGGGAAGTTGCCCTCAGCAATTACTGTCGTCACTTTGTTCCCATCAATGATACAATTTCTTCTAATAGTAGTTACAAAAGTTTTATAGTAGAATATCAGTAAGTCCACTCTAATCCATATTTTATTCCTCCATTCTGTGGGCCCTGGGATAGTGATGTCCACTCCACCTCTATACCAAGAGGGGGCTTAGATTCCACATGGATGATGGATGCAATTCTCCTGCTTGCAGGTGTGGGCACTCTCAGTTCCCTGGTGTGGTGACTGACCATCTTCACCTCCCTGTTAACTGACCTGTATAAGTCCAATGAACCAGAGAGTAGGAATTGCAACTCTGCTGAGGCTCAGGGCCCTGCTGGCACTTGGACAGTCCAGAGATTCAAGTCCCCTGAGCATACACCAATGTTAGCACCAATGTAAGGTTCAGTAAAAGTGACAGAAGAGGCATGTATAGAAAGGTCACATCTGAGTCCATCTCCATCACATTGAAGAACACAAATTCCAAAGTAGGGCCCACTACATGGTACTGAGCTCCAGAGTTATCTGCCATGATCATATCCCTGTGGGCCTCTGTAGCCCTCAGAGAACCAGTTCCTGGGGTTGTATCCACTTTGTCTGTTTCTGGGGTCCTCCTGAGGAGTGCGTAATCATAACCCCTCTGATGACCTCCTCTATTTTGAAGACTCTTTGCCATATAAACTCATTTGTCTTTGCCATTTCCCCGCTTCAGTCAAGGTCAAAAACCAGTTTTTAACACATGATCCTACATATGGGCTGAGATATTCTGCTGGTCTGACTTGGCCCTTTTATTCAAGGTCTTTTTCTGTGTATAGCACCAGCTGGTGCTTGGTAGTTATCCCTCAGCACCAGGGAGGTTCATCCCCAGGAGTGATGTCCCACACTGGGCAGAATGTAATGCATTTATGTGCTGAGTTTGGCTTAGAGAGTGGCCATATTTGAGTAACATGGAGGCTCTCAGGAGTTAACTCTTAAGCACCCTGCAGCTCTAGGCCGAGTTCATATTTCAGGCACACAGACTCATAAGCATAGTCATCAGTATCAAGGGCTCATTGTTGGAAAATCCTTCTTTGTTGGTCTTTGCCATTGCACTTGAGGGATTGTTGCTGTTCCATTGGGGAATGTGATAGAGCTCCTTTGGCTAGGAACTCAGCACTCCCTCAGTTGTCATTTGTAACTATTATCCAAACATTTTTATGTCCCCTATATACATGCCCTGGAGAACTCCCTCCCAACCATGTGCCCCCCATTAACAACACCCCATACCAGTGTTCCTCCCCTGCCATACTTGAACCTCTCTTCCACTGAAGGTTCTTGATGAGTTCTGGGAGTCGTTAGCTGTCCATACATGAGTTGGGAAATTCTCACTCAATGCTGGAATCACTTCCTCTTTTAAGGTATTCAACTGACTGGATAAAGTGTCACTCATTGCTGATGGCAATCTGCCTGATTGATGTAATTATAACCAGCTATCTATGATTTACTAGAGCAGTAAAGTCAATGGTGACTGAAGTCCATAAATGCACTTGCATTACAGTTAACCCAGTGCTTGCTTGACCAAACAACTGGTCATAATTACTTCGCTGAGTTGACACAATAGTCTAACCATCACACATACTATATTACATGGTTCATGAATCAGGATCATTCGATTCAGAAAACAGAAGGATGCGCTGGAGAGGAAGTGGAAAAGGGAAAATCATATAAGGAGAAGGTGGAAGCAAATGTTTTTGGCTGATGTTTCAGTTTTACATAGGGGGTGTTTTACAATATGGGGAGCAGATATACATTGAATAGTATGGTTTGCTTGTGTATTCTGCTAATTTAGCTCTATGGGACCAAAGGAATTTTTATCACCAAGTATTGCTTATCTGCAGCTCTTTAGGATGTGTTCCATTTTCTCAGAAAGTCCCTGGAGGACAATTGTTTTCAACTTCTGGAAAATCCTTCTGGGAAAGGCAGTCTGTTCCCAGCAATGCCCAATGAAGGCAGTCATTTTATTTTACTCAACTGGCTTATCGGATTGTACATCCTTTAGGACATCAGGTAAGTCTGAATTGAAGAGACATGTATTGTGTGGTATTTTTCTTGTTTAGTAAACTATGTTATACAAAAGCATGAAAAAATATATTTGCATTGACTAGGTATTGGTCACATAACTCTTACAAAGAGCAACACTGATGCTCCAGCATGAGAGACTTGGTTGTTTTACTCGTCTCCCTGTAACTAAAAAGAAGCACTGATTTTCTTTCTGAAAGCACTGCACATCACTGCCCCAAACCCTGAATCTACAAGACTGAGACCTCTGGATAGAGATGTGAATATTGCTTTGGTCACACATGAATTACAGAATGAAAGGACATAACCTATTTTTATTAACTGTATCTATCTCTTTTATATAATTAGAGGGAAATGTTTTTTGTTTTTGTTTTTTTGGTGTTATTTGATTACATTTTTCTTCATTGGCACTGACACAGGATATGTCCTGTCTCACATGCTTAATGAGGTTATTAGCAACATAAATAGTAACCATCCCAACTGATTTTTCTAGAGCAAGAAAGCAGCTTTGAGCCCTAGAATGTACTGACAGCATCTTCAATAAGGACCCAGGGTCCCTCGATTCTCCTTTTATTTTGGCTCTGGTGAGTACCTGAAAGAAGTTTCCTCAGGAGTGATGGACTTCCTTTACTGTGTAAATAATGATCTGAATGCAGATACTGGGGTTCAGGCTATCAGGGAGCCAGTGAGGTTATTGTAGAAAAGGAATTACTCTGGAATTTAATTCATATGCAATGGTTGGATGGGAATCTGCCTTATATTAGGATTCTGAGGTCCATTTTGCTGCAATGAGTCCCAAGAAGGAGAGAGAAAACATTGAGGAAAATATAAATAAATAAAAATGAGAAATGTCATCACCAGATGAATGGACATGGGAAGACTAACATAGTGCCAGGGGAGAGTCAGAGAAGAGAGGAATTCTGAAGGTTTGACATTTAAACTGACACTGCAGGAAAATGAGTAAGTGGTGCATGGGATTGGGGGGCAGTGAGTGAGGATAACAGTGTTCAGTGCAGAGAGAATAACTACGCTCAATTGTGTTTGTGTGGTGCTGAAGCTATTGCTTGACTAAATCCTGACAGAAGTAACCTTTCCTACTGATTTCCTATGGAAGTTTCTTTTTTCTTGGTTTAAAAACACCATCCCCTGGTGGTGGACTTGGCCCAGTGGATAGGGTGTCCATCCACCACATGGGAGGTCCACAGTTCAAACCCTGGGCCTCCTTGACCCGTGTGGAGCTGGCCCACATGCAGTGCTGATGCGCACAAGGAGTGCTGTGCCACACAGAGGTGTCCCCCACGTAGGGGAACCCCACGCATAAGGAGTGTGCCCCATAAGGAGAGCTGCCCAATGCGACAGAAAGTGAAGCCTGCCCAGGAATGGTGCCGCACACACGGAGAGCTGGCACAACAGGATGATGCAACAAAAAGAAACACAGATTCCCATGCTGCTAACAACAGAAGCGGACAAAGAAGACAACGCAGCAAATAGACACAGAGAACAGACACCTGGGGTGGGGGGAGGAGAGAAATAAGTAAATAAATATATAAATCTTAAAAGAAAAATACAGCATCCCCTTTATGCATATTGGCAGGACACTTTTCTCATCTTATATATAGTAAGGAGATGATTAGATTATCTAATCCAAGATCCAGAATATAGCTTGACTTTTTCTTGCACTTTACAACTGGAATAAACTGGTTCTGTCAGCAGGAACATGTGCACTTAAGAGAAGCTTGATCTAAAAGTTAACTTTCCTTCATTAAAATAGTAAAAAACACATACGGTCACCATTGCACCTCCATTTTCTTACATGCAACATATGACCAAGTATGTTCTTTTTTTATATAATTTCAAATGACATCATAACATATTTTAAGAATATAAATATATTCCCAATGCAAACACAAAACACAGAAAATTAAACTTAGAAATAGGGGAAAAAACATTATCAGAGTGAAAGGCTTTCACACTTTCTTCTTAATATAATACAACGAACGACTTTAACTGATTTTCCAATTCAGTATGTTTTAAATAGCATATGTTCAGCTAAGACCTCCTTCTACCTCAACCAATCTCACTTAGCCTCAATATACTAAACCAGCTCCACAAAATCATATAATGCTCCACCCAGCTTTCAGCTTGCAGAGACTGATTTGAGGAAATTAATGTCCTCAGGTCTGTAATGGGCTGGCCTTTGCTAGTAAACTGTTTTGTTGATATCCTCATGTCACTGAATTGGAATTATGCACACGGGTCAAAAGGACTCTGTCAAGCAGTTTCAGTGTTGAATTTCAAATATTAATTCCTGGATGCTGAGAAAACCAGTCATTTTCATTGTTATATTTTAATTTAGGTGCCTGTAACTGTTGGGGGAAAAGAAATAAAAATACAATAATCTCTCAACCCAGAAAACCTGTCCACAAAAGTAGACGAGAAAGAAAAACAATTTTATTATTGAATAAAGCATTTATTGAATAAACTATTAAACCAGAACAGGATGCATCACAGGCAATCCACAAGAGTTTGCAAAGACAGGAAAAAACCTCATGGTTTGTGTGTAGCTAAGCAGATACAACCAACCCATTACATACACATTCTCAAGATATCTCTTTATCTTCAGGTGAGAAGTAGGTTCACAATTTGGAAATAGAAACAGTCCCCACCACTACCTCCAGGACTTATAATCCTCCTTTACCATGAAAATGGGAGATATTTTGATTTTATTCAAATAGCTTCCTTCCTTGAGGAAACCCTGTGTTATGCGGAAATTTGCTTTTTATACATTTCTAAAGGACAAAGAAGGAGGCACTGCTTACAAGTGTTGGTTTTTTAAAGTAAATACTAAGATGGGAGTCTGAAGGTAGTTTCTTCCCTTATGTTCAATGGGGGCGAGTTTCTTCTGTGTAAATTTGTATTTTTATAACATAGAGGCACACAGAGATAAAATTTCAGAAATAAACTCCAGATGATAGTTGTACAGATGGAAGTGATGGAAATGTCATCAATAGAAAAAAAATGGGTCAGAGAGTAGTAAAGTGTATCAAAAGAGGAGATAGGAATTGTTGTTTTAGTGTGCTAATGGGTGCCAATGCAAAAATACCAAAAATGGTTTGGCATTTGTAATGGGAATTTATTAGGGTAAAATCTTACATTTCCAATGCTGTGAAAAACGTCCAGATCAATTCATCATCAGAGATGCCATCTCTCAAAAAGTTGGCTGCTAGCAGATCTAAACTCCTGCCACGTTTCAGGGCTAAGTGGCCACTGGACTCTGTTTTCTCCTCCAGGCTCAGGTTCTCCCCAGCTCATCTGGGGGCAACCAGGCATAAGGGTCACCTCTGCTGGGCTACAGCTCTTCACTCTGGGCTGCTCTACTGAGTCCAGCCTCAGCCACTCTCTCAGACCCTTGTGGTTTCTCTGTCTTTGGGCTGTAGGCAATCCTGGAGTCCTCTCTCACATGACAGAGTAAATGGAAGATGTTTTCTCTGTGTGCCTCTGCATGTTTCTCCCATTTATAAAAGACTCCAGCAAGAGGGCCTAGATGCATCCAGTCAAAGACCCACCAGTGGGAAGCAGAGTTGGCTCAACAGATAGAGCATCTACCTACCACATGGGAGGTCCAGGGTTCAAACCCAGGGCCTCCTTACCCATGTGGAGAGCTGGCCCATGCACAGTGCTGATGCACACAAGGAGTGCCGTGCTACACAGGAGTGTCCCCCACATAGTGGGAGCCCCACGCTCACTAGGAGTGTGCCCTGCATGGAGAGCTGCCCCATGTGAAAAAAGTGCTACCTGCCCAGTAGTGGTGCCACACACACAGAAAGCCAATGCAGCAAGATGACACAACAAAAAAAGACACAGATTGCTGGTGCACTGATGAAAATACAAGCAAACACAGAAGAACACACAGCAAATGGACAAAGAAAGCAGACAACTGTGGGGGGAGGAAAGGGGAGATAAATAAATAAATCTTAAAACAACAACAACAAAGACCCCCCAGTGAATCCAGTCCAATCAAAGTGTTCTGCACCCACAGGAATAGATTAGTTCCAAGAACATAATCTTTTATGGGATTCACAAAAAAGCTTCAAACTGTCACAAGCTTAGAACAGATAACTGAGATGTTTCAAAAATATATTTAAGAAGTACCTTTAACATGACACCCAGGGATGAGCCTCCCTGGCACCGAGGGATCACTACCACATACCAGCTGAAGAAGCAACTATAAAATGACCTTGAATTAAAGATTCAATGCGGAACAGCAGAATATACCTGTCTACATATAATAACATGACTTCAGGAAGCTGTTTGACCTAATGTAAGGGGGAAATGGAAAGGAGAAATGAGATTATAAGGCTGTGAGTCTCTAAAAAAGAGTCTGGAGGTTGTCAGAAGGAATACCCCTATGTACAACTGAACAGAGTCTAAGAGACAGATAAGGTAGATACAACCCCAGGTATTGGTTCTTTTGAAGGATAAAGAGACCCACGGGTTCTATGGTCATGGCAGAAAGGGTTCACTGCCATGACAGATAGCCCTTCTTTGGACCTGGTGTTTCTGCGTGATGGAATTGGACTCAGAGGGGATCTCTTTTCACAAGACTTGCATGCTACTTTATTGGAATTGTAGTCAGTGCTGGGTTTAAGATATATGTAGGGGATTTGAATCTCTGGACTGATAATATGACACCCAGGCCCAGAGCCTCAACAGACTTCAGCTCCTACACTTTGATTTATTGGACTTACTCCACTCAGCTAACATGGAGTTGAAGAAGGTCAACCACCACAACATGGAGCCTAGAGTGTCTACAACTGGAAGCGGGAGGAGTGCATCCAGTACCCATATGGAATCTAAGCCCTCACTTGACATAGATGTGCAATGGACACAACCAATCCAATGTCCACAGAGAAAATGTGGAATGGGTGTGGGAACGGTAGTCATGGTGGCTGCTGGGTGTGGGGAACGGGAGGAAGAGATGAGATGTGGAGGCGTTTTCGGGACGTGGAGTTGTCCTGGATAGTGCTTCATGGACAATTACGGGACATTATAGATCCCCCCAGGGCCCACTGGATGGAACGTGAGAGAGTCTGGGCTATGATGTGGACCATTGACTATGGGGTGCAGTGATGCTCAGAGATGAACTTACCAGGTGCAATGGATGTGTCATGATGATGGGAGAGAGTGTTGCTGTGGGGGGAGTAGGGAGTGGGGGCGGTGGGGTTGAATGGGACCTCATATTTTTCATAATGTAATTTTAAAAAATAAATAATTAAAAAAATATATCAAAAAAATAAAAAGAAAAAAAAAGAAGTATCTTTAGGAAAATTTGGGAAAAAGTGATCAGAATAACTTGAATACTGAGATGTCAGAGAATTCTTGGAAAAAGTTCCTCACAGGAAGCCAACGTCCAATTCTTCTTAGTTCCATATAAAAGCAAACACACTCATTGAATATATTTATGGGGAGCTCATTAATGTTAAAAGATTTATTTATGGGTAAAAGTGGTGAATTTTGTACAGGAAAGACAGGAGGAAATGAGGAATGGAAACTGGACTTCAGTTTGATTGTGAAGGAGGAACAGCAGGGCAGGAAGTAGAATGAAGAGAGGATCAGAGGAGGCTTCAGGGCTTAGTTTTTCTTCTTCATATTTTGCTGCCTAGTGGATTAACAAACTGAGTGAAACCCAAGTAAGATAGCTGGCACCTGAGTTCTTGATAATACAGCCAAAGATCGGTAGGGACATGCACTTTCTTCTGAAATGACAACTCTATTGTCTCCGGGATGGAAAGTTTCTCATATTGTTCTGGCTCTTTGTGTTAATGGTCCTTCTCTGCTCTGTGAAAAAGTAAAACCACAGGATCCACAGGGGACCTCTCTGTCCATTTATACAACTGTGCATCCCTTGGTTCCATGTTCTATTATGATTCATATTGTACTTATTTTGTAATTCCTGAGTTTGGAGCCAGTGAGGTGTAAAGCATTCTAACAACCAAGAATCCAGTATAAAACTAGGATTTTGGGAGGCAGGGATGGGAAAAATAAAACTGGGATTCCCAATCCTATTCACAGGCAGTCTGCCCCTTTAGGAAGGGAAAAGCCAGGAAAATCAAATTTACAAAGCTGAAAACTTTGATTTGCTCTATCTGTTTATCAGTAGAATGGCACCATGGTCCCTGCTGATCTGGACCAAGATGAACTTGACCAGTGCTATCTCCCCACATGAAGCAGGATGTGTTAGTGAAGCCACAGACCCTACTTCAGAGTCTGATAATAATCTAGGGCTATGCATCATCTAACACCCTGGCCTCTAAACAGCAATGGGATTCAAGCAAGACATCCAGTCCCTGGGTATTCTGTTTAATCTACTGGGATAATTCTTAGACATGGGCCGCCTGTTTTTCTTTTAATTTCTATGTAATATTCCATACATCTATTACTCATCTTGTCCCCAGATCAGTGATGCTAGGGTCTTAGTGTCAGAGGGACTATTATGGCAGCTCATTTGTGGCACTGGAGAGTTTTGACTAGTGTGGATTTTGGGGGCAAGTGTTTGAGGGTAATGCATCTTAGTATATATTTATTGTATTGCAATTTTCACCAAACCCAAGTACAGGAAATATTGTCCAGGGTAGAACCCGAGTAAGCGTTTTGTGGGGGAAGCCTTTTTATTCCCTTACAAACCAGCCTGGTTCCCTCTGCTGCCAATAATCTCCGTGGACTTATGAAATTCAGCTTGAGTGGTTTAATGAAATTCCAGGTAGTGTTAAAGCAATGATATAAATTTATAATTGTGAAATTGGCATGATAAAAGATTTTACTAACCATTTCGATTTATTGAGCTTCCATGTTACCCACGGAGTTATAAAGAAGAAATGGAGGTTAACTGAAGTGAGCTGGCATACCAACAATCCTTTGCAGTACTGATAAAATCCCCAACCCTAGCCTGAGGAGAAGTCAAGCTGACAACAGCAAGGCCTGCTGATCTTCACCAGAGGGCCACAATCTTACTTCAGTATCCTGCTTGCTGATTAACACAAGGCCCCAAGGACACCCTGTTCAAATAGCCCCACAGCCTTGTAATGTACAGGAAGCATGGAAAGCATGGACAGCACATACAAGAGTAAATCATGTCCCCTTATCTCTCCCCATCCCCCCATACCTTCCCTTTTCTCAAGCAGACATATAAGCTGCACCCACAACTCAAACTTTTGAGTAGAAACCTCTTGGTGCTGCTCCTGCATTAATACAATAACTAGCTCTACATTCCCTTTAAGAACCTGTTTTTTTTTTTTTCAGCACAACATAATCAAGCAAGTTTACATATCATGTCTTATATCTGGCACCTTGGTCAAATAAATTTTTTATGGGGTAATTCCACAAAATGCCTAAAGCCATGGTCTTTTTCCAGGAAGTTACTAATGACTGAGGTGGAACATTGCAATAATGGGAAAAGGATATCATTGGGAGGAACAACCAGTAGAAAAAGATCAATAAAAATTGGTACATTTTAAGACATTTTTGGCTATTCTGGACCCCTTGCCCTTCCAAAAAAATTTGTTTACTGGCTTTTTTATTTCCTCAAAAAAGGGTGTTGGGATTCTTATTGGGATTGTGTTGAATCTCTAAATCAGTTTGGGTAAAACTGACACCCTAATGATATTTAGTCTTCCAAGCCATGAATACAGAATGCCCTGCCATTTATTTAATTCTTCTTCAGGTTCTTTTAGTAATGTTTTGTAGTTTTCTGAGTACTTCATTAAGTTTATTCCTAAATATTTGATTGTTTTAGTTGCTATAATAAATGAAATTTTTTTTTCTGGTTTTCTCCTCAGATAGCACATAAGTAGTGTATAGAAACGCTATTGATTTTCACATATTAATCTTGTATACCACCACTTTGATAACTTGTCTATTAATTATAATAGCTTTTTTTCCCTCTCCCCTTTCCCCCTCCCCCCGTTGCCTGCTCTCTCTGTCAATTACCTGTGTGTTCTTCTGTGTCTGCTTGCATTCTTGTCGGAGGCACTGGGAATCTGTGTCTCTTTTTATCACATTATCTTGCTGCATCAGCTCTCCGTGTGTGGGGCGCCACTCCTGGACAGGCTGCATTTTTTTCGCATGGGGTGGCTCTCCTTACGGGGTGCACTCCCTCTGCATGGGGCTCCCCTACACAGGGGACAACCCTGCGTGGCATGGCACTCCTTACACGCATCAGCACTACACATGGACCAGTTCCTCAGGTCAGGAGGCCCTGGGTTTGAACCCTGGACATCCCATGTGGTAGGCAGATGCACTATCAGCTGAGTCAAATCTACTTCCCAATTGTAGTACCTTTTTTTGTGGATTTTTATCCCTCTCTTTGTGCATACAAGGCACACATAGATATGTATATACCTTTATTTATTTATATACAATAGAAACACCTATATACACTCATATATATGTGCACATAATATAGATATATATGTACTTTCCCCACATAGTCGTTTAGTGTCATTTCTACCTAATACTCTGTAAAATGGGTTTTAAAGTGTAATTATCAAGAACAATCCTGAGCCTTCATACTTTGAGGAAGACCACAGAGTTGGTCACTGGGTCAACCTCACAAGTGAGTCGGCACTGCGAGGAGCAGTGGCATTTTAATGCTCATTCATGTATATTTCCTGTACCCTGTATATTATGGTGTAGGCAGCTGCTCATGTTGTGGAAGACACAAGTACATTTGGAATAACCTGCCCTTCTTTATTTCTGTCCCATTCTTTAAAACCTCCAGACATTTGTGGATCTAGAATCCTAGCTGGCATCCTACTCTCCCTTTCCTCTGGCCTGGGGACCTGCAGACACCATGGTTTTCCACCATTTCTCTGGCTTCTTTTAGGGGGCTTGCAAGCTCCCAGGGTTCAGAAAAAGGACTTTCTGTTTTTGCCCTTTCTTTTCTTTTTCCCTCTCTCCTCATCATGGTGGCTTTATAACTCATACTATATTCTTCTCCATATTCACATTCCCATTACATTATAGGTTCTCCACTTTTAATTCCTATAACTCTACATGCTTACATGAGTTTACTACTAAGTCTCCTAGATTTTATATGGTTATTCTGCTAAATTTTACTATCAATATTACTATTATACATTTTCCTTTCTTACGTCTTTTAGTTTCCCTAGCCCTAATCTGTTTCCTTTAAGAGAACTTAGACAACAAGGAAATAGAAAAAGAGCAACAAAGTGTCAAAGAGAAACTTAACAAGGACACAAAAATAGCAACTAATTAAAACCCAAGACTAGAGTGAAAAGCTAATCAACTGAACAACCCCAACAAGATAAAATGATAACCAGACAGCAGCAAAAAATTACAAAACATAACCAATAATTAGGAAGACATGACCCAGTCCAATGAACAAACTGAAAACCAGGAAGAGGAGTAGAACATTGAACAACTAATCAAAGCTGACTAAACAAATATCATGGGCCAAATTAATGAAGTGAAGGAAGAGATTAAGGAATTAAGAAATCACTTGGAGAGCATACTGAAGAAAATGTAAACATGCACAAAAGATAACAGATATGATGGCGGTGAATGGCACAATCGAAGGAATCAAAAATACACTCTCAGCAGACAATAGATTTGAAGAGGCAGAGGAAAGAATTAGTGATGTGGAAGACAGTAAATCTGAAATCAAACAGATACTGGAATTGATAGATAAAAGATAGAAAAAACCCAGCAGGGATTTAGGGATTTGAATGACAACACATAACATTCAGAAATACCCATTATAGGCATCCCAGAAGAAGAAAAGGCAAAGGGGACATAAGAGGTGTTGGAGGAAACAATTGGTGAAAACCTCCCAAACCTGTTGAGGGAGATGGATGTACATGTCCAGGAAGTGCAGCACATCCCAAACATTATAAACCCAAACAGGCCTACTCCAAGACATATACTTGTCAAATTATCCAACGCTCAAGACAAAGAGAAAATACTGACATCCACAAGAGAAAAGAGAACCATCATGTACAAGGTTAGCTCAATAAGATTAAGTGTTGATTTCTCATCTGACACCATGGAGGCAAGAAGGCAGTGGTATGACATAGTCAAGGTACAAACAGAAAAAAGATTTCCAGCCAAGAATACTCTATCCAGCAAAGCCAGCATTCAAAAATGATGGAGAGTTCAAAGTGTTCACAGATAAACAGAAGATAAGAGAGTACGCCAGTAAGAAGCCTGCCCTTCAAAAAATATTAAAAGAAGATCTACAGGTTAAAAGAAAAAAAATGGAGACAGGGTCAGAAGAGAGCATAAGAACAACTAAAAAGACACAGAGAAATAAAAACAACATATGACATAAATCCAAAGAAAATATGGCTAATGTAAGTAATTCCTTGAGAGTAATAACACTAAATGTTACTGGATTAAACTCACCAGTCAGTAGACACAGATTTGCAAAATGGATAAGGAAATATACCCATCCATACGGTGTCTACAAGAATCCCTCCTTAGACCCAAGGATTCAAGGAGGTTGAAAGTTGAATGGCTGGAAAACAATCTCACAAGCAAACAATAACAAAAAAGGGCAGGAGTAGCTATACTAATATTGGACAAAACAGACTTCAAAGGCAAAATGATTATGAGAGATAAAGATGGACACTGTATATTAGTAAAAGGGATAATCTTTCAAGAAGAAAGAACAATCATAAACATTTATACACCTAACCAGGATGCCTCAAAATACATGAGGCAAACACTGGAAAAACTAATGGGAGGATTAGATGCTTGTTGGGGCAGTAAAAATGAGCACACACTGAATTTAGCAGAGCCAGCAGCACGGCCGCCAGAGTGGAGCCAACTTTCCTATTTGAGTAAGCTATAATTAGTTCACCACAACATGGTGGGTCCCACATCATGGCAGAACTCAAATCTGCCCTGTTACTTCCTCATTCTTCTTCCCCCTCAGTTCTTTGTTCTCTGTCTTCCCGCCACTGCCCAGGCTGATAAAATAGTGCACAGGCGCAAAGCATGAAACTAAGGTCTGCCTCCCACCCTGGTGACAGCAACAACCAATCCTTAGCCTCTACTACCTCACTCCCCACTCCTCCCCCCCCCGAGGGTATATGTACTTTGCCCCCTTTAATAAAGTTGCAGTTTGATCAGAACCCTGTCTTGCTGTCATTCTTTGTGTCTCTTGTCCCACCATTCTTTCTCGGCAGGTTTCAAGTCTCCGTTGCCGTCCCGCAGGCCAGGGCAGTTTGGCGCCCAGCGTGGGGCCCAACAATTCCCTGTAATTGAGAATAGAATGTTGCTTCACCCAGGAAGGGAGTACTCCCAGCACATCAGTCGACGAAAGTCTCCCAGCGGCGGAAAGGGAACAGCTCTGCACCAACCCATAAATCCTTCAATCATTGGCGGTGGCCAAGCGGGTAAGCAAAATACTCTATTTCACTTCACTTCTTTGTAATCATGGGACAAGCAAAATCCTCACACTCATTATTTCTTTGCCAAGTAAAGGAGGCACTCAAGACACGAGGAGTTAAGGTTAAAAAGAAAATTTTAACTGAGTTCTTTAAGTTTATTATCAAAACCTGTCCATGGTTTCCCAAGGAGGGCACAATAGATGAAAAATGTTGGAACAGAGTAGGCAATTGTTTAACTGATTATTACAAAACTTTTGGACCTCAAAGGGTCCCCGTCACCGCCTTTAGCTACTGGCGGCTAGTACAAGATGTACTAGGAATCACCCCCCAACTAAATATAAAGAATTTAATTACAGAAGGGGAGACTGCTTTAAAATTAAGTTCTCAACCCCCTTCGGGTTGCAGTAAGAGGTCTGAACATCACTTGCAACCCCATCACTCACGCCCAGACTCACCCTTTAGCTTAATTTCCTTTGACAATAAACCCCCTGGTATTAAAGATATTATTATGGAAGGAAAAACTGTCCTTAAATCACAATCACCTTCCTGCCCTGCCTCATGTTGCAGCGGCTGAGACAAGGAAAATAGAAACCGGGGTGGGGAAAGTACAAAAGAGAATAACCCTGAGCGTTCCGGTTCACCCGTTAGCCTCATCTCTTTCGAAAATGAGTTGCTAATCCCTACTGCCTCCTCTCTCACTAATATTAAGCAGGGGCCAGAATAACCCTTTTCAAAGTTTGTAGGCAAATTGTGCACAGCTGCAGAAAAACTGTTTGGTGATACCAACACAGAAACAGACTTTGTTAAGCAAATTGCCTTTGTAAATGCAAATGCGGCTTATCAGGCCGCAGTCAGATCTTATAGAAAGTAGGAGAACTTGTCTGGTTACTTCAGGCTTTGTTCTGAAATTGGCCCCGCCTATCAACAAGGCGAGCCATAAGCCCCAAAATCCAAACAAGCTTATAAGGCAATCAGCTTTCTTCCCACAAATGCCAATCCTTTCACAACTCCCTACTATCTACATGACAATGTAGCTCTGGGCTAGTAAAGGCGAATATAGTTAATCCACTGGTCTGAGAGAAAAACATGGCAACATTTGTGTTTTGTTTTATTTCCATGCTAATTCTGATTAGGCTTATTTAACCAAGATAATAAAATGAGTACAAAATTTTTATCAAGGTCTAAAAGGAATTTTCAGTTTTAAATCAATAATTATCTCCAGAACTTCAAGTCTCAGTATAGTCTTACAGTAATTATCCAAAAATGTGTGCTAATGGTCTGCCTAACTGCTGCTCAAGTTATTTTAACTGAATGCTGATAACTGAAAAAATGTTTCCAAGCACAAGCTTTCATATTACAGGCAACATGAAATCCAGGGGAAATCTTGAAGGGTATAATCTATAATATGCTATATGGCAGAGGATTTGGAAGCAGCTATACCAAGAAAGTAAAGAATTATGAGTCGATTGTAAATAAATTGTATGTTTCTGTTAATGTGTTGTAATTGTTCTGTGTTTGTCTGTTCATTCAATGTCGATGTATATTGTGATACCTCCAGATGGTAAATATAAATTACTAGAAATTTTTAAAAGAGCTCTTTTCAAATGGCCAAAAATTAAATAAGCACTTATATTAATACTTAAGTTTATTATATCAATACATAAGCTTAAATGTTAATAAGATATCTACAACAATAAAAATTGTAAGTCTTGATTAACAAAATTAACTGTACGTCTTCATAAAAGGTTGTTCTTGCCCAGATTAAAATGAATAACTTATTTTTCTTCACAGGATAATATAAAGAATGTAAAGCTTAAATGAATATTAAAAAGGTTAAAAGTTTGTGAAAATGCTAACTGAAATGTAATAAGTTTTGCAAAAAGGTGGATTTTGTCCTAAAGTAGAATAGCTAATTTTTCATAAACTCTTGAAACTTAATTTGCATGTGGCAAGCTGTAAAAGGTATTGTGATACCTTTAAGTAAGGGAATGTGTTCTGTAAAGAAAATTTGTCTTCAATAGTCTATATGGTTATAAATAAAAGGTTTAATAAAGCATTGTTTACATTAAGGTATTAAATGCCTAATTCCAAAAGGTCATTCTTAAATATATATAAAACTGAATTGATGATGATAATAATAAAAGGTAATTTTATAACAGGAAAGATTGGCAGCAACCAGCCTCCCCTGCCAACTTGCTTCTAGGAAACTGTTTCTAATATTGCATGCTACTAAGTATTTAAAGAAAAGTTCATTATTTTAACAAGCTTGTTTAGTGTTCACAGTATTATAAGAAGTTTGCTTAATAACTTTGTATGTAGGCTATATGGAATTTGTTTTTATTATTTAAGAAACAGAAAATGATTTTGTCCTGAAATAAAATGATTAATTATTGGAAAGAGTAGAATATAGGACGAAACCTGAGTGAATGCTGAAACTGCAGAAAGTTGGTGGAAAAGGAATTTTTACAGTTAAAGTTAAATAAAATTTAATGGGTCTATCTATAAAATTTTACAGGCTTTAATGTCGGGTAGTATGCTGATGCAAAGTTAAAAATTTTTGTTCTTTCTCAAGGCCTCTCACCATTAATCTGTTTTAGTAAAAGTTCTTATCCTCAGTCAGTATACAAAGAAAGTCTGTCTTGTGTTTCTTGTGCTGATCGTTTCCTAGGTATTCCAGGAAGGAAAGCTTTATCTCTTAAAGGAACATAATGTTCAAAACTGCTTTCTCAAAACCTAATCCTGAACAGTAGCCTTTTATTCCAAACTAATTATGAGATTTGTTCTTTTACCTTGAAAGAAAAATTAAAGTAATATTAAGTTCATTTGATATGTTATAAGCTAAATAAAGGTGTTTTACAGTGTTATAAAATTAACAACTTTTTCTTCTCTTAAACCCTCTATTAATTAAAGTCGTATGGATAAAAGGTTTCTATGAATGCTTAAAATTGTATAAAGTTACCAATATTTCAGCATAATATTAAAGAAAATTACAATGTGGTTGATTATGGTTTTAATTATTATAAAAGAGTATGTGTCACAAAAACAGCCTCTTATCATAGATTAAAGTAACAACACTAGTATGCAGCAATCCCAAATACTGCTAGTTTGTTGCAAAAAGTTAAAGTCCAGCTGTATGGCTATCACTTTGTTTTAAAACTTGCTAAGACTTTCTTTAGTGACTTCTTAGACAAATCAAGCCAGCTGCATTCCTCTATCTGTAAAAAACCCAACAATGAACTTTTGCGGTGCTTTTCAGGGCTGTGTGCATAGCCCAACCATCCGGTACAGTATTTACTGATAGTAATAGTAATAGAAGGGCAGCACATGTTACTTTTCAAAAAGAACAGGTTTAGCCAACTCCTTATTCATCTGTTCAATGCACAGAGCTTTGAGCCATCATTAAAGTTTTACAAATGTTTTAAGAGCCCTTGAGTGTTGTCTCTGATTCTGAATATGTATGCCTTACTGTCAAGCATATTGAAACAGCTCATATCTTTGCTACTGATGAGTTATCTCAACTTTGCCCTGACTTGTAACATCTCATTAGGTTAAAATCCATTTACATTATTCATATATCTCTCATGCCTCTTTGCCTAGTCCTATGACATCAAATAATGCTCGAGCTGATTTATTGGTAAGGTGTTTACAAAGTGCTCATAATTGCCATGCTTTAACTCATATTAATGCTAAAGGCCTGTGAAATAAATATCAAAAGTTAACAAGACTACGGGCACAAGGAATTATCTGTACCTGTCCGACCTGTGGACCCTTAACTACAGTGTCTTTTCAGGCTGGGACTAATCCCAGAGGCCTGAATCCTAATCAATTATGGCAAATGGATGTTACTCACATACCATCCCCTAGTAAACTACAATCTGTTCACGTTTATATTGACACTTATTCTCATTTTATGTGGGCTACTGCTCAAAGTGGGGAACAGTTTCATCATGTTCACTCACACCTCTGATCTGCTTTTGCTGTAATGGGATGCCCTCTGAAAATTAAAACTGATAATGGACCTTCTTACATTAGTAAATCCTTTGAGTCTTTCTGTTTAAAATATGGCATTGAACATGATACCAGCATTCCTTATAATCCTACAGGTCAAGCCATAATTGAATGCAGCCATCATACCCTAAAAACTATGCTTTTAAAACAAAAAGGGGGAGATGATGGTATTATAACACCAAAAGATCAATTAGCTAAAGCTTTATTTACTTTACATTCTCTTAATGTTTATAATTCATTAACACCTGTGGGATGTCACTTAGAAAATGTCAAACATCTACAGTAGACACAGGAAATGAAGATCAACCAATATTCTGGAAAGATATTTTAAGCAATGTGTGGAAAAAAGGCAGGATTATAGTAAGGGGGTGAGGCTATGCTCTTATCATTTCAGAAAATGGAGAACAAATTTAGTTATCTGCGAAAAGGATTAAACTCCAGAATGAAGAGATGGAGTCTTCTACAACTTCTGATGATGGTGATCATAAGTAATAAGGAAGCTGCCAGTAATTACACTTATTAGGCCTATGTACCTAAACCCCCATTACTTAGAGTGTTAACCTGGAAAAGTCAATTCTTTCATATATATCTGAATAAAACCCATATATTCCCTATACCAATTTATAATCAATTGCCAATTAAACCCTATTAAGAAAAAGAATCAATAATCTCATATTACCATTTGATCATCAATGCTTATGCATTGGTAATCATCCTTCCTGTATGTATGTTAAAAATCGGGCCATAGCTATCTTCAAAAATAATAATACTCAGTTTATTGTGACTTTATTTCCCTCTTACAATTTAATCATGACTAAAAATCCTACTTATGATTGTCTGCAAAAAGACAGTAGGGATAAAGAAGGATGGCAAGAATGCCATATAGGAAGAAAATCTGTCATTTTTAATGATTCCTATGGAATAGTGTGGGAAAGTGCCCCTATGGGGAGTCCCATTGAATATAATGACAGATTTATTTGGCACGGTCTAAATAGTAAAGGACAACAAAAAATAATTTTTACTAAAAATAATAGTGTTTGGAAACAGAAGGGGAAATGAATCCCTTCTCCATGGTGTAATATCACATCTATACACAAGCAGAAGTATCTGTGGCAAGTTTTTCTAGGAATAGCTCCTACTATAGAATGGATTGGGAGTAATAGTAAAAATAGTCAATATCTGCATTTAAATCAAATTCATCTTCAGGCATGTGTAAGAAATCCTTATGTGTTTGTGGTTGGAAAATTACTATAACCCAAAAATGTACTATTCTATAAAAATGAGGCCTTGCATCCTAGTAGCCATTACCCCACAACTAACATACTATGGAGAAAGCAAACTAAAAAATTTTTTACTATCCCCATCTGTGTCAAAGAGAGCCGCCTTCCTCCCTATATTGGTAAAAAATTAGCCTCACAGGTTCAGTCGCTGCAGCTGCCACAGCACGTGGTGCTCTTGGTCATGGCCTCATCAACTTGCAATATTTTGAACAACAACAAATTAGCCTAGAATCCAGTGCGCAGTCTCTTAAACTCTATGAAGCAGCAACTAACATCCCTCGCCCAAGTAGCTTTACAAAACTGCAAGGCCCTTGACTTACAGCTGAAAAAGGGGGAACCTGCCTTTTCCCCAGGAAGAATGTTGCTACTATATAAATAAATCTAGTATTGTTGAGCAAATTGTTAAAATACGAGAATTGCGGGAAGGGATACTGCCCTCCCAGTCATCCTCCTCCCCGATGTTAGTGTTATTAATAGAACTAAACCTGTACCTATCCCCAGCATGGACTACATTGCTGGCCACTCTAGAAGAGCTGTGCAACTTATTCCACTTTTTGTTACCTTAGGCATTTCTGGAGCCCTAGCCACTGGTACTGTGGGGTTAGGACTCTCTCTTACCCAATATACAAAATTATCTAAGCAATTAATTAATAATGTCCAGGCTTTGTTGAGCACTATACAAGATATTCAAGATCAAATAGACTCTCTAGCTGAGGTAGTGTTACAGAAGAGGGTTAAATCTGCTTATAGTAGAATGTGGAGGAATATGTCTAGCTCTGCAGCAACAGTGCTGCCTTTATGCCAACAAGTCTGGCATTGTTCAAAATAAAGTTAAAAGGCTTCAAGTGCAACATTCTTAATACCCCATAATAATACAAAATGACTGTGTTCCTCCACCGGCCTCACCCCATGTCTTAGCATCCAAGCCCTCAACACCACCCATGAAACCTGCATGCTTGCTATTATACTCCCCCACATTTATTTTTATAATGATAACCACTTTAACTCCTGGCAGTGCCACCTCCTACCAGCCTATGTACAAAAAAGAGAAATCATCACTGCCATCACAATCGCTTCACTTTTAGGTCTCGCTGGAGCTGGTACTGGAGTAGCAGCCCTAACTACACAACAAACTTCTTTCTCCTCTATCAGGCGAGCCATCGATGAAGATATAGCCCACATCGAAACCTCCATTTCCCATCTAGAAAAGTCTCTAAATTCATTATCTGAGGTTGTCCTCCAAAATCGCAGAGGTTTAGACCTCCTCTTCCTGAAAGAGGGAGGGCTCTGCGCAGCCTTAGGGGAAGAGTGTTGTTTTTATGTTAATCATTCTGGCCTCATTAGAGATAACATGGCCCAAGTGAGGGAGGGGCTAGCAAAATGTAAAAGAGAAAGAGAAACCCAAGGAAATTTCTCCTGGGGATTTAATGGAATCCTCCCTTATATTCTTCCCATATTGGGCCCACTAATAACTATACTCCTCATATTGTTTTTTGGACCTTGGGCTGTAAAAAGAATTATTCAGTTAGTTAAGGACCAAATTGACTCCGCTCTTGGCAGGCCTATCCAGGTACATTACCACGGGCTCCACCTCACTGACCAGGGTGTGTCCATGGACCATGCAGACTGTCTCCCTTCCTGGATGAATCCTCCCCGCCAATAAGCTGCTGAGTGCCAGGCACAGCACTGCAGGAGTCAGTTAGAGGTAAGCACAACCTAACTGATCTCTGAGAAGTATGCCTCATTGTTACAGGGGTACGCTCTGTTTGCTAAGGCCACTAGGCAGGGTGCTTCGAACACATTTAGCCTGCATAGACAGGCGTGATGCATTGATAGCATTCTGACTGCTCAGGGAGCTGGGCTGACTAGCCAGTGATGGCCTAACAGTCAACCTAAGACAGGGACATGGCCTTTTGCTGCCATGCCTCCCCATGACGGGTAAGACTGGTCACATGTGTGAGTGAGCTGAAATGGCTCACCGGGTGCTGTTCCAAACCAAATCAGGCACAGCCCCCCCTCATTCCATCTGCCTTTACTGCATACTCAATAACACCCCTTCCCGAAAAATCAGAGCCATCCACATCAGGGAAGTGAGGCCTCTACTTCCCTCAGCTAGCCATATGAGAAATACTGTGCTAATAAAAGAAAGAGGGAGGAGATGTTGGGGGCAGTAAAAATGAGCACACACCGAATTTAGCAGAGCCAGCAGCACGGCCACCAGAGCAGAGCCAACTTTCCTATTTGAGTAAGCTATAATTAGTTCACCACAACATGGTGGGTCCCACATCATGGCAGAACTCAAATCTGCCCTGTTACTTCTTCATTCTTCTTCCCCCTCAGTTCTTTGTTCTCTGTCTTCCCGCCACTGCCCAGGCTGATAAGATAGTGCGCAGGCGCAAGGCAGGAAACTAAGGTCTGCCTCCCACCCTGGCGACAGCAACAACCAATCCTTAGCTCTACTACCTCACTCCCCACTCCTCCCCCCCCCCGAGGGTATATGTACTTTGCCCCCTTTAATAAAGTTGCAGTTTGATCAGAACCCTGTCTTGCTGTCATTCTTTGTGTCTCTTGTCCCACCATTCTTTCTCGGCAGGTTTCAGGTCTCCGCTGCCGTCCCGCAGGCCAGGGCAGATGCCTGTACAATTATAATGGGGGACTTTTTAAAAAATTATTTATTTATTATTTTTTAAAAATTACATTTAAAAAATATGAGTCCCATTCAACCCCACCGCCCCCGCCCCCCACTCCCCCCACAGCAACACTCTCTCCCATCATCATGACACATCCATTGCACCTGGTAAGTTCATCTCTGAGCATCACTGCACCCCATAGTCAATGGTCCACATCATAGCCCAGACTCTCTCACGTTCCATCCAGTGGGCCCTGGGGGGATCTACAGTGTCCCGTAATTGTCCGTGAAGCACTATCCAGGACAACTCCATGTCCCGAAAATGAATGGGGGACTTTTATACACCATTATCACCATTAGACAGAACATCTCAACAGAGAATCAATGAAGAAACAAAGATTTTGAATAATATATTAGAGGATCTGGACCTAGTAGATACATACAGAACACTATACCCAAGTACAGCAGGATATACATTCTTCTCAAGAACACATGGATCATTCTCCAACTCAGACAACTTCTTGGCCACAGAGAATGTCTCAATGAATTCAGAAAGACTGAAATCATACAAAACAACTTCTCTGACCACAATGGAATGAACCTGGAAATCTGCAAGGACCAGAGAACCAGATCATGCACAAAGATGTAGAAGTTAAGCAACGTACTCTTAGATATACAGTGAGCCAAGGAGGAAATCTCTAAAGAAATCAGTAACTACCTTACAAGTAATGAAAATGAGAACATTACATATCAAAATTTATGGGGTGCAGAAAAAGCTGTACCAAGTGGGAAATTCTAGCCATAAATTCATATATCAAAAAAGGAGAAAGAGCTAAATGAAAGACCTAAATTCACAGTTGGAGGAATTAGGAAAACAACAACAACAACAACAACAACAAACTAACCCCAAAGGAAGAAGAAAGAAAGAAATAAAAAAGATCAGAGCAGAACTAAATGAACTAGATAATAAGAAAGCTCTAGAAAAAATAAAACAAAGAGATGGTTTTTTGAGAAGATCAATAGATTTGACAAACCCTAAGCTAGACTAGCAAAGGGAAAAAAGAGAAGATGTAAACACACAAAATAAGAAATGAGAAAGGGGATATCACCACTGACCTCACAGAAATAAAGAGTATCCTAAGAGGATACTTTGAAAAACTATATGCCAACAAGCAGGACAATTTGGAGGAAGTGGGCAAATTCCTAGGAACATATAAGCAGCCTACATTGACCAAAGAAGAAATTGATGATCTCAACTAACCAATCGCAAATAAAGAGTTAGAATCAGTCATTAAAAACCTCCCACCTAAGAAGACCCCAAGGCCAGATGACTTCACAGGTGAATTCTATCAAACATTCTGGAAAGAATTAAACCAAACTTGCTTAAACTCTGCCAAAAAATTGAAGTAGAAGGAGCATTGCCTAACTGATTCTATGATGCCAACATTACCCTGATACCAAGGCCAAACAAAGACACCACAAGAAAAGAACGTTACAGACCAATCTCTCTAATGAACCGAGATGCTAAATCCTCAACAAAATACTTGCTAATTGTATTCAACAACACATCAAATGAAGTATATATACACCATGGTCAAGTGGGTTTCATCCTTGGTATGCAAGGATGGTTCAACATAAGAAAATCAATCAATGTAATACACCACATAAACAGATCGAAAGAAAAAAAATCACATGATCATATCTATAGATGCAGAAAAAGCATTTGAGAAAATACAGAACACTTTCCTGATAAAAACTCTTAAAAAGAGAGGAATGCAAGGAAACTTTCTGAACGTGATAAAGGGCATATATGAAAAACCCAAGGCTGGCATCACCTACAATGGTCAAATCCTAAAACTTTCCCTCTAAGATCAGAAACAAGACAAGGATGCTCACTATCACCCCTTCTGTTTAACATTGTGTTACAAGTACTTGCTCGAGCACTGAGGCAAGAAACAGATATAAAAGGCATCCAATTTGGAAAGGAAGAAGTCAAAATTTCATTATTTGCAGATAACATGATCCTATACATAGAAAGCCCTGAGAAATTTACAACAAAGCTTTTAGAACTTATAAATGTGTTCAGTAAAGTCGCAGGTTATAAGATCAGTGCACAAAAATTGGAAGCATTTCTGTACACCAATAATGTCCAGAATCTGAGGAGGAAATCAAGGGGAAAAAACATTTACAATAGTAAATAAAAAACCAAATACCTAGGAATAAATTTAACTAAAGACGTAAAAGACTTATACACAGAAAACCACACCGAACTGTTAAACGAAATCAAAGAAGACTTAAATAAATGGAAGAATACTCCCTATTCATGGATAGGAAGACTAAATATCATTAAGATGTCTATCCTACACAAACTGACCCACGTATTTAATGCAATCCCAATAAAATCACAGCATTTTTTAAATGAACTGGAAAGAGTAAGTATGAAATTTCTTTGGAAGGGAAAGGCTCCCCAAATAGCCAAAGACATATTGAAAGGGAAAATGAAATCATAGGAATCACACTACCTGATGTTAAAACATACTGCATGGTTGATGACTGTGATTCTCCTGTTTCGAGTTGTAGGCATTCTTGGTTCCCTGTGGTGGTGGTTGAGCATCTTCACCTCCCTGTTAGCTGACCTGGGTAAGTCCAACGAATCAAAGAGTAGGAGTTTCAACACTGCTGAGGCTCAGAGCCCAGCTCGAACATGGCCAGTCCAGAGATTCAAGTCTCCTGGGTATACATCAACCCCAGTGCCAATCACAGGTTTAGTAAAAATGACAGAAGAGGCACGTGTAGAAAGGTCACATCTGAGGAAAGCAGACTTGGCCCAATGGATAGGGCATCTGCCTACCACGTGGGAGGTCCACAGTTCAAACCAGGGCCTCCTTGACCCGTGTGGAGCTGGCCCATGGACAGTGCTGATGTGTACAAGGAGTGCCATGCCATGCAGGGGTGTCCCCCACATAGGAAAGCCCCCCATGCAAGGAGTGTGCCCTGTAAGGAGAGCTGCTCAGCATGAAAGAAAGTGCAGCCTGCTCAGGAGTGGCACTGCACACAGAGAGAGCTGACACAAGATGACACAACAAAAAGAAACACAGATTCCTGGTGTCAGTGATAAGGATAGAAGTACTCACAGAAGAAGGCACAGTGAATGGACACAGAGAGCAGATAACTGGGGGTGTGGGGGAAGGGGAGAGAAATAAATAAATAATAAATCTTAAAAAAAAAAAAAGGAAAGGTCACATCTGAGTCCAGCTCCATCACATTCAGGAACACAAATTCCAAAGTAAGGCCCACTGACAAGGCATTGAACTGTAGAGCCAACTCTCTTGACTATAGAACCCTTGTGTCTCCATAGCCCTCAGGAGCACTAGTAACTGGAATTTTATCTATTTAGCTGTCTCCAGGAACCTGCTGATGTGTGCATAAGTGTCACCACTCTGATGACCTTCCAGTTCTTTTTTGAAGATGCTAAACCATATAAACTCATTTGTTTTTAACATTTCCCCCTTTTATTCACAGTCTTTTTCTTCTTGCATCACCAGCTAGTGATTGATAGTAATCCTTCAGCTAGACCTGATACTCCTCTGACCTTCAGTAGGCACCTATCCCACAGACAAGGCTCATGGGGAAGAGTGACATTTGGGTGGGTTGGCTGGCAGGGTACAGCACGTTTGTCTGACAGGAAGCTGTGTTTGCAAAGCAGGCAAGAAAAGCACTGCACCCACTCAGACTCTGTGTTTACAGGAGCACTGGATATATTGATGGGCATGAATGCCTTCTCCCAACCACCCCTCCAGTGTGGCTATTTAAGAGGCAGAAACTGCTGCTGTGACCAGCTTCATGACTGAAGGGAAACATGTTTTATCTCAGAAAATATTGGAGAATGTGATAAGGAGAGTGGGCACTGTCTGAACTTTAATCCATCCCATATTCCCACCAAATCTTGTGGTGATTAATGGCTGGTATCAGGACCTACCAGGATGCAGGTCTGGATTTAAACCATCTAGGATTCTAGCAAGATTGGTGGGTGGTTGGGAGGTGGGATGCTTTGACCCTGGGAATAGACTGAAAAGGAGGGGGATTCCGCCAGGAGCAGATTGAGATGCTTGGATGTGTACCCACAAAACACTTATTCTCCTCTTCCCCTATAGAAGCGTTTATACTGGCATCGCATGGACAATGGGCCACACCAGTGAATTAAGCGTTGGGGTAACCTCCCCAAATCCATTGCTCTAACAAAGGGATGTGTGTTGGGCTTGGGCAGAAAGCAAGAGCTTGAAAGCTGGCCAAAGCATTGTGAAGTGGCAAAGAACAATGTAAATTATAATCCATGCAGTGCAGCAGTGCTCCAGGATGTATTCACCAAATGCAGTGAATATGCCACACTGATGAAAGAGGTTGTTGTTGATGAAAGAGGTTGTTAATGTGGGAGGAGTGGGGGGGGTGGGGGGGAATATTGGAACTGCTTATATATACATTTTTAAAGATTTTTAAAATTTCTCTCCCCTCCCCCCCCCCCCCCCCCCCAGTTTTCTGCTCTCTGTGTCCATTTGCTTTGTGTTCCTCTGTGACCCCTTCTATCCTTATCAGCAGCACTGGAAATTTGTGTTTCTTTTTGTTGTGTCATTTTGTTGTGTCAGCTCTCCCTGTGTGCAGAGCCATTCTTGGGCAGGCTGCAATTTCTTTCACGCTGGGTGGCTCTCCTTATGGGGCACACTCTGCTCATGGGGCTCCCCTACACAGGGGACACCCCTGCGTGGCACAGCACTCCTTGCGTGCATCAGCACTGCACATGGGCCAGCTCCACACGGGTCAAGGAGGCCCAGGGTTTGAACCACGGAGCTCCCATGTGATAGGCAGATGCCCTATCCATTGGGTCAAGTCTGATTCCCTGCTTGTATTTTTTAATGTTAAATTTTTTGTAATCTATGTATCTTTAAAAAAAGACAATTAAATTTTTAAATAAATAAATAGAAGAAACAGCAGGGACTGGAGGAAGGAGCTTTATGCTCTGGTTACCATATGGGGTTGTGGACCCAGCCTCACCACCTGGAGAAGGAACAGGGGCAGCCAGACTGTGCCAGACCGGAAAGTGGGGAATGGACTGGAGGAGGAGGACAAGGAAGGAGAGTTCTTTTTGCACAATAGTCTTGGACCTGGAATCCTTCCTCAAAGATCTGGGACCTCTCCTTTCATTTATCTGTGTGTCTCACACTCTGTCACTCATCTTATTTTTCCTGTCCCCTTCCAGCACTACACTCAGCCTATCGCATCTTTTCTTTTTAACCAGGCAACACTTCTGGAAGGAAGCATACATAAACAAGGATCCTTTCAGATTGAGGACTGCAGACAGTGGCCATGACCTGGAGTTGGGAATAGGGGTCAAGATCACATGAGCATTTGGCTCATCAGTATCACCCTTTCCAGCTTACCTTGAGCAAAATCAGAGTATCAAAGCCAATTCTCAGAGGATATATCCTCTAATCTCACAGAAACAACAAACACACCTGGGTGACGATTGTATGGCTCCAGATTAACAATTAAAACATTGTACTGAAGGAAAAATAGAAAACAAAGTTCTGAGTCTAGCAGAAGATAATTTAACATTTGACAAAGAGATGCATTGAGCCATGAAACCATTCAATTTGCAATTTTTTTCAACAATGTAAGTACTGACAGTCTATACCAGATAAAGATCTAATTTTTATTTTTATTTTTTATTTTTATTTTTTTTAAGATTTATTTCTCTCCTCTTCCCCCCCACCCCAGTTGTCTGTTCTCTGTGTCTATTTGCTGCATCTTCTTTGTCCACTTCTTTTGTTCTGAGCGGCATGGGAATCTGTGTCTTTTTTTGTTGCATCATCTTGTTGTGTCAGCTCTCCATGTGGGTGGCACCATTCTTAGGTAGGCTGCACTTTCTTTCCTGCTGGGCGACTCTTTTACAGGCCACACTCCTTGCGCATGTGGCTCCTGTACGCGGGAGACACCCTGAGTGGTATGGCACTACTTTTGCATACATCAGAACTGCGCATGGGCCAGCTCCACACAGGTCAAGGAAGCCCAGGGTTTGAACCATGGACCTCCCATGTGGTAGATGGACACCCTAACCACTGGGCCAAGTTCACTTCCCAAGTTCTAATTTTTAAATTTACTAATAGTCTTTTTAATTTCTTTATTACCTTCTGCAGCAAAAGGCTCTCCACACACATGCACACACATATCTAATCAGATCACTCCATCACTTTAATACTTCAATATTTTCCAATAATCAGACTAGGGCCATTGGACTTTCCATCGTCTTCAGGCTTGTATCCAACTAGACTACCCTTTTCTCCAGACCAGGCTATCACATTCAGCTGCCATCCAGGTGCTCTCAATTCCTGGGGCACAGCAGGTTCTCAGTTGTTTCAGGATTTCACAGTGTACCCATTAGAATGAAAAAAAACAAACAAACAACCTCTAAAACTATTATTACTTCCACCAAAAATTTTAGAGCTTTCCCCTGTGAAAGTTTTATGGACAAAGTTTCTTTAATTTCCAAGAAAACTTGTTCACCACAAATTAAGTATATGTGGCTAGGTATCGAAAGTATATCATTCATTTTTCTTTAAATTTCTCTTCCAAACTAAACAGCATGTGTCACATGGAGAGCTGATCTGTTTTGCCAGTGTAATTCCCCTTCCTGGCCCAGGTCTGAATCCTAGTACTCAGGCAACCAATACTCACTTCTGACAAAAAGAGTGCCATTCTTGCCTTAGGATTGTTGCAGTGTGACTAGGCTGTAAAAGTATAGAAACATATAAAGAAACTTAAAATTGAATATTTGGTTATGAAAAATGTTTGCTTCAAAAATAACAAAGAGTACATATTTTTAATTTCAGAAGTAGGTATTAAGCAAATCAAAATATTCCATTTGGAAATACTTTACAGAAAATCAAAATATTTTGCTTGAGTTTTCTTCACAAATAATTTTTCTTTCTCTCAGAAGATATCCAAAGAAATTCAAATGTTTGATTTTATGTAAAAACAGTTGAAACATACTCTATGTATAGTCAAATCAATAGTGGAGATGAACAATTCCTGGCACCTCTAATATTTTAGGCTTGCTAAAAAAAATCTTTTCTTCAAAATTAGGGTCTCACACTGTATTTGTCAGGGCTCTCTAGGGAACAGACTCAACAAGAGATATCTGTCAATAGTAAGAGATTTTATCAGAGTCCCTCACTTGACTGTGGAGTTGCACAGTCCAAGTTCTACTGGCAGGCTACAACCAGGGGCTCCAATGAAAGTCCACTGAAGTTTCTTTTTATCATTTTTTATTCCAAATTTTTAAAAAATTTATTAATGTTAAGAGATCACATAGAATGTTACATTTAAAAAAAAATAAGAGGTTCCCACATAACCCTCCACCTCCCCACTCCCATTACTTTGTAAATTGTATTTTTTGAAGATACATACATCACAAAAAAGGTTACATTACAACAAGCATAAGAGGTTCCCCTCTGCCCCCCATCCCCCACACCACTCCTCCCACACTAACAACCTCCCCCATCACTGTGGCACACTTATCCCACTCAGCAAACACATTTTGGAGCACTGCTGCACCATGTGGATAATAGTTTACTCTGTAGTTTACACTCTTCTGCAGAACAGTCTCTGGATTATGGCAGGATATATAATGCCCAGTATCTGACCCTGCAATATCATTTAGTACAACTCCAAAGTCCCCCAAAAAATGTCCCCTCATCACATCTCTTCTTCCCACTAGGGAGTGGGAAGTTGCCCTCAGCAACTCCTGTGGTCACATTGTCCCCATCAATGATACAATTTATTCTATTAGTAGTCACAAACGTTTTATAGTAGAATATCAGTAAGTCCACTCTAATCCATATTTTATTCCTCCATTCTGTGGGCCCTGGGATAGTGATGTCCACTCTACCTCCATACCAAGAGGGGGCTTAGATCCCACATGAATAATGGATGCAATCTCCTGCTTGCAGGTGTAGGCACTCTCAGTTCCCTGGTGTGGTGATTGACCATCTTCACCTCCCTGTTAGCTGACCTGCATGAGTCCAATAATGAGAGAGTAGGAATTACAACTCTGCTGAGGCTTAGGGCCCTGCTGGCACATGAACAGTCCAGAGATTCAAGGCAGACACCAATGCAAGCACCAACCAAAGGTTCAGTAAAAGTGACAGAAGAGGCATGTGTAGAAAGGCCACATCTAAGTCCAACTCCATCACACTGAGGAACACAAATTCCAAAGTAGGGCTCACTGACATGGTACTGAGCTCCAGAGCTATCTGCCATGACCATATCCCTGTGGGCCTCTGTAGCCCTCAGGAGAACCAGTACCTGAGGTTGTATCTGCTCTGGCTTTCTCTGGGGTCCTCCTGAGGAGTGTGTAATTGTAGCCCCTCTGATGACCTCCTGACTCTTTTTTGAAGATCTTAGCCATATAAACTCATTTGCCTTTGCCATTTCCCCCTTTGATTCAAGGTCAAAAAGCAATTTTTAACACATGATCCTACATGTGGGCTGAGATATTCTCCTCTTCTGAGTTGACCCTTTCATTCAACGTCTTTTTCTATTTACATCACCAGCTGGTGCCTGGTAGTAATCCCTCAGCACCAGGGAGGTTCATCCCCAGGAGTCATGTCCCACACTGGGGGAATGTAATGCATTTACATGCTGAGTTTGGCTTAGAGAGTGGCCACATTTGAGTAACATGGAGGCTCTCAAGAGGTAGCTCTTAGGCACCCTAGGTAGCTCTAAGCCTAGTTCCTATTTCAGGCACACAGACTTATAAGCATAGTCATCAGTATCAAGGGCTCATGCTGGAAAATCCATCTTTGTTGGTCTTTGCCGTTGCACTTGGGGATTGTTGCTGTTCCATTGGGGAATGTGATAGAGCTCCCCTGGCTAGGAAATCAGCACTCCCTCAGTTGTCATTTGTAACTGTTATACAAACATTTTTATGTCCCCTATGTATATGCACTGGAGATCTACCTCCCAATCATGTGCCCCCCCATTAATAAAACCCCACACTACTATTCCTCCCCTGCCATAGTTGAATCTCTCTTCCTCTGAAGGTTCTTGATGAGTTCTGAGAGTCATTAGCTGTCCATAGATGAGTTGGGAAATTCTCACTCAATGCTGGAATGACCTCCCATTTTAAGGTATTAAACAGATTGGATAAAGTGCCACTAATTGCTGATGGCAATCTCCCTGATTGATGTAATTGTAATCAGCTATCTATGATTTACCAGTGCAGTAAAGTCAGTGGTGACTAAAGTTCATAAATGCCCTTGCATTACAGTTAACCCAGTGCTGGCTTCACCAAACAACTGGGCACAATTACCTGGCTGAGTTGACACAATAACCTAAGCATCACACATACTTTATTATGTGAATCATGAATCAGAAAACATTCAATTCAGAAAATAGAAGGGTGTTCTGGAGAGGAAGTGGAAAAGGGAAAATCATGTAAAGAGAATGTGGAAGCTAATGAAGAAATGTTGTTTTTGGCTGATGTTGCTTCAGTTTTACATAAGGGGTGCCTTATAACATGGGGAGCAGATATACATTGAATAGTATGGTTTGCTTGTCTATTCTGCTAAGCTATCTCTACAGGACCAAGGGAATTTTTATCACCAGATATTGCTTATCTGCAGCTCTGTAGGTTGTGTTCCATTTTCTCAGAAAGCCGCTGGAGGACAATTGTTTTCAACTTCTGGAAAACGCTTATGGGAAAAGCGGTTCAATCCCAGTAATGCCCAATGAAGGCAGCCATTTTATTTTACTCAACCGGCTTATAGGATTGTACATCCTTTAGGACATCAGGTAAGTCTGAATTGAAGAGACATGTATTGTGTGGTATTTTTCTTGTTTAGTAAACTATGACATAAAAAAGCATGAAAAAATATATTTGCAATGACTTGGTATTGGCCGCATAACTATTATACTTATAAAGAGCAACACTGACACTCCAGCATGAGAGACTTGATTGTTTTACATGTCTCCCTGGAAGTAAAAAGCAGCACTGATTTTCTTTCTGAAAACACTGCACATCCCTGCCCCAAACACTGAATCTATAAGACTGAGACCTCTAGATAGAGATGTGAATATTGCTTTGGTCATACATAAATTACAGAATGAAAGGATATAACCTATTTTCATTAACTGTATCTACGTCTTTTATATAATTAGAGGGAAATATCTGTTTTTTGGCATAATTTGATTACATTTTTTCTTCATTGGCACTGACACAGGATATGTCTTGTCTCACATGTTTCATGAGGTTATTAGCAGCATAAATAGTGACCATCCCAACTGATTTTTCTAGAGCAAGAAAGCAGCTTTAAGCCCTGGAATGTACTCACAGCATCTTCAATAAGGACCCAGTGTCCCTCGATTCTCCTTATATTTTGGCTCTGGTGAGTACCTGAAGAAGTTTCCTCAGGAGGGATGGACCTCCTTTACTGTGTAAATAATGATCTGAATGCAGATATTTGGGATCAGGCTATCAGGGAGCCAGTGAGGTTATTGTAGAATAGGAATTACTCTGGAATTTAATCCATTTGTAATGGTTGGATGGGAATCTGCCTTATATTAGGATTCTGAGGCCCATTTTGCTATAATGAGTCCCAAGAGGGAGAGAGAAAACATTGGGAAAAATACAAATAGAGAGAGATGAGAAATGTCATCACCAGATGAGTGGACATGGAAAGACTAACATAGTGCTTGGGGAGAGCCAGAGAAGAGAGGAATTCTGAAGGTTGGACATTTAAACTGACATTGCAGGAAATGAGTAAGTGGTGCATGGGATTGGGAGGTGGTGAGTGAGGATAATAGTGCTCAGTTGCAGAGAAAATAATGATACTCAGTTGTGGTTGTGTGGTGCTGAAGCTATTGCTTGACTAAGTCCTGACAGAAGCAACCTTTCCTACTGATTTCCTGTGGAAGTTTCTATTTTCTTGGTTTAAAAACACCATCCCCTTTATATATATTGGTAGGAAACTTTTCACATCTTATATATAGTAAGGAGATGATCAGATGATGTAAATCCAATATCCAGAATATAGCTTGATTTTGTCTTGCACTTTATAACTGGAATAAACTGGTTCTGTTAGCAGGAACATGTGCACTTAAGAGAAGTTTGACCTAAAAGTTAACTTTCCTTCATTAAAATAGTAAGAAACACACACAGCCACCATTGCACCTCCATTTTCTTACATGCAACATATGACCAAGTATGTTATTTTTTTATATAATTTCAAATCATTCCATAACATATATTTTGAGAATATAAATACATTCCCAATGCAAACACACACAGAACATTGAGAAAATTAAACAGAAATAGAGGAAAAAAACATTATCAGAATGAAAGGCTTTCACACTCTCTTCTTAATTTAATACAACGAATGACTTTAACAGATTTTCCAATTCAGTATGTTTTAAATAGTATATGCTCAACTAAGACCTCCTCCTCCTACCTCACCCAATCTCACTTAATCAGCCTCAATATACTAAAGCAGCCCCACAAAATCACATAATGCTCCACCCAGCTTTCAGTTTGCAGAGACTGATTTGAGGAAATTAATGTCCTCAGGTCTGCAATGGGCTGGCCTTTGCTAATAAACTATTTTCTTGACATCCTCGTGTCACTGAATTGGAATTATGCAGATGTGGCAAAAGGACTCTGTCAAGCAATTTCAGTGCTGACAGGGAATTTGAAGCATTAATTCCTGGATGCCTTAAGGAGCCATTAATTAAGATTGTAATGAGAAAACAGGTCATTTTCACTTGTTATATTTTAATTTAGGTGCCTGTAACTGTTGGGGAAAAGAAATAAAAATAAAATCATCTCTCAACCCAGAAAACCTGTCCACAAAAGTAGAAGAGAAAGAAAAACAATTTTATTAATGAATAAAACATTTATTGAATAAAATATTAAACCAGAACAGGATGCATCACAGGCAATCCACAAGAGTTTGCAGACAGAAAGAAACCTCATGGTTTGTGTGTAGCTAAGCAGATACAACCAACCCATTACATACACATTCTCAAGATATCTCTTTATCTTCAGATGAGAGGTAGGTTCACAATTTGGTGACAGGAACAGTCCCCACCACTACCTCCAGGATTTATAATCCTCCTTTACCATGAAAATGTGAGATATTTTGATTGTGTTTTATTCAAATGGCTTCCTTCCTTGAGGAGACCCTGTGTTGTGGGGAAATTTGCTTTATATACATTTCTAAAGGACAAAGAAGGAGGCACTGCTTACAAGTGTTGGTTTCCTAAAGTAAATACTAAGATGGGAGTCTGAATGTAGTTTCTTCCCTTATGTTCAATGGAGGAGAGTTTCTTATTTTTAAATTTTGTGTTTTATATCATATAGGCACACAGAGATAAAATTTCAGAAATAAACTCCAGAAGATACTTGTAGAGATGGAAGTGATGGAAATGTCATCAATAGAAAAAGAGTCAGAGAGTAGTAAAGTGTATCAAAAGAAAAGATAGGAACTTTTGTTTTAGTTTGCTAATGGGTGCCAATGCAAAAATACCAGAAATGGTTTGGCATTTGTAATGGGAATTTATTAGGGTAAAATCATACAGTTCCAATACTGTGAAAATGTCCAGATCAAGTCATCATCAGAGATGCCATCTCTCAAAAAGTTGGCTACTAGAAGGTCCAGGACTCCTGCCACGTGTCAGGGCTAAGTGGCCACTGGACTCTGCTTTCTCCTCCAGGCTCAGGTTCTCCCCAGCTCCTCTGGGGGAAACCAGGCATATGGGTCATCTCTGCTGGGCTACAGCTCTTTATTCTGGGCTGCCCTACTGAGTCCAGCCTCAGCCACTATCTCAGACTCTTGTGATTCTCTGTCTTTCTGGGCTGTAGGCAATCCTGGAGTCCTCTCTCACATGACAGAGTAAATGGAAGATGTTTTCTCTGTGTGCCTCTGCACATTTCTCCCATTTATAAAAGACTCCAGCAAGAGGGCCTAGATGCACCCTGTTTAAGCCTCACTGAAGAACTCCAAAGACCCCCTAGTAGGAAGCAGATTTAGCTCAACAGATAGAGTGTCCACATACCACATGGGAGGTCCAGGGTTGAAACCCAGAGCCTCATGACCCATGTGGCCAGCTTGCCCATGTGCAGTGCTGATGTACGCAAGGAGTGCCATGCAACACAGGAGTGTCCCCCATGTAGTAGGAGCTCCACTCCCACAAGGAGTGTGCCCTGCATGGAGAGTTGCCCCATGCAAAAAAAAAAAGTGCAACCTGCCTCTGAGTGGCACCACACACACAGAAAGCCAACGCAGCAAGATGACACAACAAAAAAAGAGACACATTCCCAGTGTGCTGATGAGAATACCAGCAAACACAGAACACACAGCAAATAGACACAGAAAGCAGACAACTGTGGGTTGAGGGAAGGGGAAATAAATAAATAAATCTTAAATAATAAAAACAACAAACAACCCCAGTGAATCCAGTCCAATCACAGGGTTCTGCACCCACAGGAATGGATCAGTTCCAAGAACATAATCTTTTATGCAACTCACAAAAAACCTTCAAACTTTCACAAGCTCAAACAGATTATTGAGATGTTTCAAAAATATATTTAAGAGGTTCCTTTAGGAGAATTTGGGAAAAAGTGATCAGAATAACTTGAATACTGAGATGTCAGAGAATTCTTGGAAAAAGTTCCTCACAGGAAGCCAAGGTCCAATTCTTCTTAGTTCCATATAAAAGCAAACACACTCATTGAATATATTTATGGGGAGCTCATTAATGATGTTAAAAGATTTATTTATGGTTAAAGTGGTGAATTTTGTACAAGACAGGAAGAAATGAGGAATGGAAACTGGACTTCCAGTTTATTGTGAAGGGAGGAACAGCAGGGCAGGAAGTAGAATGAAGAGAGGATCAGAGGAGGTTTCATGGCTTAGTTTTTCTTCTTCATATTTTGCTGCCTAGTGGATTAACAAACGGAGTGAAACCCAAGTAAGATAGCTGGCACCTGAGTTCTTGACAACGCAGCCACACACCAGTAAGGAATTGCCCTTTCTTTTGAAATGACAACTCTATTGTCTCTTGGAGGGAAGGTTTCTCATATTGTTCTGACTCTTTGTGCCAATGGTACTTCTCTGCTGTGAAAAAGTAAAACCACAGGATCCACAGGGGACCTCTCTGTCCATTTCTACAACTGTGCATGCCTTGGTTCCCTGTTGTATTATGATCAAGGTTGTACTTATTTTGTAATTTCTGAGTTTGGAGCCAGTGAAGCATAAAGCATTCTAACAACCAAAAATCCAGTATAAAAGTAGGATTTTGGGGGGGCAGGGATGGAAAAAATAAAACTGGGATTCCCAAACCTATTCACAGCCAGTCTGCCCCTTTAAGAAGGGAAAAGCCAGGAAAATCAAATTTACAAAGCTGAAAACTTTGATTTGCTCCATCTGTTTAGTCAGTAGAATGGCACCATGGTCCCTGCTGATCCAGACCAAGATGAACTTGATCAGTGCTATGTCCCCACAGGAAGCAGGATGTGTTAGTGAAGCCACAGACCGTTCTTCAGAGTCCAACAATAATCTAGGGCTATACATCATCTAACACCCTGGCCTCTAAACAGCAAGGGGATTCAGACAAGACATCCAGTCCTGGTATTCTGTTTAATTTATTGGGATAATTCTTAGACATGGCCACCTGTTTTTCTTTTAATTTCTATGTAATATTCCATACATCTATTACTCATCTTGTCCCCAGATCAGTGATGCTAGGGTCTTAGTATCAGAGGGACTATTAGGACAGTTCATTTGTGGCACTGGAGAGATTTGACTTGTGTGGATTTTGGGTTAAGTGCTTGAGGAAAATACATCTTAGTATATATCTATTGTTTTGCAATTTTCACCAAACCCAAGTATAGGAAATATTGTCCAGGGTAGAATCTGAGTAAGAGTTTTATGGGGGAAGCCTTTTTATTCCCTTACAAACCAGTCTGGCTCACTCTGCTGCCAATAATCTCTGTGTACCTATGAAATTCAGTTTGACTGGTTTAATGAAATTCCAAGTAGTGTTAAAGCAATGATATAAATTTATAATTGTGAAATTGGAATGATAAAAGATTTTACTAACCATCTCAATTTATTGAGCTTCCATGTTATCCATGGAGTTATAAAGAAGAAATGGAGGTTAACTGAAGTGAGCTGGCACACCAATAATCCTTTGTAGTACTGATAAAATCCCCAACCCTAGCCTGAGGAGAAGTCAAGCTGACACCAGTAAGGCCTCCTCATCTGCATCAGAAGGCCACAATCTTACTTCAGTATCCTGCTTGCTGATTAACACACGGCCCCAAGGACACCCTGTTCAAATAGCCCCACAGCTTTGTAATGTACAGGAAGCATGGAAAGCATTGACAGCACACACAAGAGCAAATCATGTCCCCTAATCTCTCCCCATTAAGCAAGTTTACATATCATGTCTTATATCTGGCAACTTGGTCAAATAAATTTCTTATGGGGTAATTCCGCAAAAATGCCTAAAGCCATGGTCTTTTTCCAGGAAGTTACTAATGACTGAGGTGGAACATTGCAATAATGGGAAAAGGATATTTTTGGGAGGAACAACCAGGAGAAAAAGATCAATAAAAATTGGTCCATTGTAAGACATTTTTGGCTATTCTGGACCTCTTGCCCTTCCAAATAAATTTATTTAGTGGCTTTTTGATTTACTCAAAAAAGGATTGGGATTCTTATTGGGATTGTGTTGAATCTGTAAATCAGTTTGGGTAGAATTGATATGCTAATGATATTTAGTCTTCCAAGCCATGAATACAGAATGCCCTGCCATTTATTTAATTCTTCTTCAGGTTCTTTTAGTAATGTTTTGTAGTTTTCTGAGTACTTGGTTACGTTTATTCCTAAATATTTGATTGTTTTAGTTGCTATAATAAATGAAATTTTTTTCTGGTTTTCTCCTCAGATAGCACATAAGTAGTGTATAGAAACGCTATTGATTTTCACATATTAATCTTGTATACCACCACTTTGATAACTTGTCTATTAATTATAATAGCTTTTTTCCTCTCCCCTTCCTCCCTCCCCCCATTGCCTGCTCTCTCTGTCCATTACCTGTGTGTTCTTCTGTGTCTGCCTGCATTCTTGTCAGCAGCACTGGGAATGTGTGTCTTTTTGTTGCATCATCTTGCTGCATCAGCTCTCCATGTGTGTGGTGACTTCCTGGGCAGGCTGCTATTTTTTCATGTGAGGTGGCTCTCCTTACAGGGTGCACTCCTTCTGCATAGGGCTCCTCTACATGGGGGACAGCCCTGCGAGGCACAGCACTCCTTATAAGCATCACTACACATGGGCCAGTTCCTCAGGTCAGGAGGCCCTGGGTTTGCACCCTGGACCTCCCATGTGGTAGGCAGATGCACTATCAGCTGAGTCAAATCTACTTCCCAATTGTAGTACCTTTTTTGTGGATTTTTATCCTCTCTTTGTGCATACAAGGCACACATAGATATGTATATATTTTTATTTATTTATATACAATACAAACACTTATATACACTCATACATATATGCACATAATATAGAGATAAATATACTTTCCCCACATAGTTGCTTAGTCTCATTTCTACTTAATACTCTGTAAAATGGGTTTTAAAGTGTAATTATCAGGAACAATCCTGAGCCTTCATACTTTGAGGAGGACCACAGAGTTGGTCACTGGGTCAACCTCACAAGTGGCTCAGCTCTGAGAGGAGCAGTGGCATTTTAATGTTCATTCATGTACACTCCCTGTACCCTGTATATTATGGTGTAGGCAGCTGCTTCTGTTGTGGAACACACAAGTATATTTGGAAAAACCTGCCCTTCTTTATTTCTGTCCCATTCTTTAAAAACTCCAGACATTTGTGGATCTAGAATCCTAGCTGGCATCCTACTCTCCCTTTCCTCTGGCCTGGGGAAATACGGACACCATGGTTTTCCACCATCTCTCTGGCTTCATTTAGGAGGCTTGCAGGCTCCCAGGGTTCAGAAAAAGGACTTTCTGATTTGCCCTTTCTTTTCTTTTTCCCTCTCTCCTCATCATGGTGGCTTTATAATTCATACTATATTCTTCTCCATATTCACATTCTCATTACATTATAGGTTCTCCACTTTTAATTCCTATAACTCTACATGCTTACATGAGTTTACTACTAAGTCTCCTAAGTTTTATATGGTTATTCAGCTAAATTTTACTATCAATATTGCTATTATACATTTTCCTTTCTTGCCTCTTTTACTTTCCCTGGTCCTAATCTGTTTCCTTTGAGAGAATTAGACAACAAGGAAATTGAAAAAGAACAAAAAAGTGTCAAAGAGAAACTTAACAATGACACAAAAATAGCAACTAAAAAAAACCAAAGCTAATCAATTGAGCAACCCCATCAAGATAAAATGATGAACAGACAGCAGCAAAAAATTACAAAACATAACCAATAATTAGGAAGACATGACCCAGTCCAATGAACAAACTGAAAACCAGGAAGAGGAGTAGAACATTGAACAACTAATCAAAGTTGACTAAACAAATATCATGGGCCAAATTAATGAAGTGAAGGAAGAGATTAAGGAATTAAGAAATCACTTGGAGGGAAACGGACTTTGGCCCAGTGGTTAGGGCGTCCGTCTACCACATGGGAGGTCCGCGGTTCAAACCCCGGGCCTCCTTGACCCGTGTGGAACTGGCCATGCGCAGCGCTGATGCGCGCAAGGAGTGCCGCGCCACGCAAGGGTGTCCCCCGCGTAGGGGAGCCCCACGCGCAAGGAGTGCGCCCGTGAGGAAAGCCGCCCAGCGTGAAAAGAAAGTGCAGCCTGCCCAGGAATGGCGCCGCCCACACTTCCCGCGCCGCTGACGACAACTGAAGCGGACAAAGAAACAAGACGCAGCAAATAGACACCAAGAACAGACAACCGGGGGAGGGGGGGGGAATTAAATAAATAAATAAATCTTTAAAAAAAAAAAAAAAAAAAAAAAAAAAAAGAAATCACTTGGAGAGCATACTGAAGAAAATGTAAACATACACAAAAGATAACAGATATGATGGCGATGAATGGCACAATTGAAGGAATCAAAAATACACTCTCAGCAGAGAATAGATTTGAAGAGGCAGAAGAAAGAATTAGTGATGTGGAAGACAGTAAATCTGAAATCAAACAGATATCAGAATTGATAGACAGAAAGATAGAAAAAATACAGCAGGGATTTAGGGATTTGAGTGACTACACATAACACTCAAACATATGCATTATATGCATCGCAGAAGAAGAAAAGGAAAAGGAGACATAAGGGGTGTTGGAGGAGACAATGGGTGAAAACTTCCCAAATCTATTGAGGGAGATGGATGTACATGTCCAAGAAGTCCAGCACACCCCAAACATTATAAATCCCAACAGGCCTACTCCATGACATACACTTGTCAAATTATCCAGTACTCAAGACAAAGAGAAAATACTGATGTCTGCAAGAGAAAAGAGAACCTCACATACAAGCTTTGCTCAATAAGATTAAGTGCTGATTTCTCATCTGATACCATGGAGGCAAGAAGGCAGTGGTATGACATAGTCAAGGTACAAACAGAAAAAAATGTCCAGCCAAGAATACTCTATCCAGCATTGCCAGCATTCAAAAATGATGGAGAGTTCAAAGTGTTCACAGATAAACAGAAGCTAACAGAGTATGCCAATAAGAAGCCTGCCCTTCAAGAAATATTAAAAGGAAATATACATGTTAAAAGAAAAAAGTACAGACAGGGTTGGAAGAGAGTGTAGGAATAACTAAAAAGACAAAAAGAGAAATAAAAACAACATATGACATAAATCCAAAGAAAATATGGCTAATGTAAATAATTCCTTGAGAGTAATAACACTAATGTTCCTGAATTAAACTCACCAGTCAATAGACACAGATTTGCAAAATGGATAAAGAAATATGACCCATCCATATACTGTCTACAAGAATCCCTACCTAGACCTAAGGATTCAAGGAGATTGAAAGTGAATGGCTGGAAAACAATCTCACAAGCAAACAGTAACCAAAAAAAAAGGGCAGGAGTAGCTATACTAATGTTGGACAAAATAGAGTTCAAAGGCAAAATGATTTTAAGAGACAAACACGGACACCATATATTAGTAAAATGGGTAATCATTCAAGAAGAAAGAACAATGATAAACATTTATGCACCTAACCAGGGCACCTCAAAATACATGTGGCAAACACTGGAAAAACTAAGGGGAGGAATAGATGCCTGTACAATTACAATGGGGGCTTTTATACATCATTATCACCATTACACAGAACATCTCAACAGAGAATCAATGAAGAAACAAAGACTTTGAATGATATATTAGAGGATCTGGACCTCATAGACATATACAGAACACTATAACCAAATACAGCAGGATACACATTCTTCTCAAGCACAAATGGATCATTCTCAAACTCAGACAACTTTTTGGCCACAGAGAATGTCTCAATGAATTCAGAAAGACTGAAATCATACAAAACAACTTCTCTGACCACAATGGAATGAACCTGGAAATCTGCAAGGACGAGAGAACCAGATCATGCACAAAGATATGGAAGTTAAGCAACACACTCTTAGATATACAGTGAGCCAAGGAGGAAATTTCTAAAGAAATCAGTAACTACCTTACAACTAATGAAAAAGACAACATAACATATCAAAATTTATGGGATGTAGCAAAAGATGTTCCAAGTGGGAAATTCTAGCCATAAATTCATATATCAAAAAAAGGAGAAAGAGTTAAATGAAAGACCTAAATTCACAGTTGGAGGAATTAGTAAAAAAACAACAAAAACAAACTAACCCCAAATGAAGAAGAAAGAAAGAAAGAACAAATATCAGAGCAGAACTAAATGAACTAGATAATAAGAAAGCTCTAGAAAAAATAAAACAAAGAGATGGTTCTTTGAGAAGATCAATAAATTTGAGAAACCCTTAGCTAGACCAACAAAGGAAAAAAGAGAGAAGATGTAAACACACAAAATAAGAAATGAGTAAGGGGATGTCACCACTGACCTCACAGAAATAAAGAGTATCCTGAGAGGATACTTTGATAAACTGTATGCCTACAAGAAGGACAATTTGGAGGAAATGGAGAAATTCCTAGACACATATAAGCAGCCTACATTGACCAAAGAAGAAATTGATGATCTCAACTAACCAATCACAAATAAAGAGTTAGAATCAGTCATTAAAAACCTCCCACCTAAGAAGACCCCAGGGCCAGATGACTTCACAGGTGAATTCTACCAAACATCCTGGAAAGAATTAACCCAAACTTGCTTAAACTCTTCAAAAAATTTAAGTAGAAGGAACATTGCCTAACTGATTCTTTGATGCCAACATTACCCTCATACCAAAGCCAAACAACGACACCACAAGAAAAGAATGTTACAGAACAATTTCTCTAATGAACCTAGACGCCAAATCCTCAACAAAATACTTGCTAATCGTATTCAACAACACATCAAATGAAGTGTATATATACCATGACCAAGTGGGTTTCATCCCTGGTATGCAAGGATGGTTTAACATAAGAAAATCAATCAATGTAATACAGCAAATAAACAGATCAAAAGGAAAAAAAATCACATGATCGTATCTATAGATGCAGAAAAAGCATTTGAGAAAATACAGCACACTTTCCTGATAAAAACTCTTAAAAAGAGAGGAATATAAGGAAACTTTCTAAACGTGATAAAGGGCATACATGAAAAACCCACTGCTAGGATCACTTACATTGGTGAAATCCTAAAACTTTCCCTCTAAGATCAGGAACAAGACAAGGATGCCCACTATCACCCCTGCTGTTTAACATTGTGTTACAAGTACTTGCTTGAGCACTGAGGCAAGAAATAGATATAAAAGACATCCAAATTGGAAAGGAAGAAGTCAAAATTTCATTATTTGCAGATGACATGATCCTATACATAGAAAGCCCTGAGAAATTTACAACAAAGCTTTTAGAACTTATAAATGTGTTCAGTAAGGTCGCAGATTATAATATCAGTGCACAAAAATTGGGAGCATTTCTGTACATCAATAATGTCCACAATCTGAGGAGGAATTCAAGGGGGAAAAAACATTTACAATAGTAAATAAAAAACCAAATACCTAGAAATAAATTTAACTAAAGATGTAAAAGACTTATACACAGAAAACTACACCAAACTGTTAAAGGAAATCAAAGAAGACTTAAATAAATGGAAGAACACTCCCTATTCATGGATAGGAAGACTAAATATCATTAAGATGTCTATCCTACACAAACTGACCCACGTATTTAATGCAATCCCAATAAAATCACAGCATTTTTTAAATGAACTGGAAAGAGTAAGTATGAAAATTCTTGGGAAGGGAAAGTTTCCACAAATAGTCAAAGACATATTGAAAGGGAAAATGAAATCATAGGAATCACACTACCTGATGTTAAAATATCCTGCATGGCTGATGAATGTGATTCTCCTCTTTGGAGTAGTAGGCCCTCTTGGTTCCCTGTGGTGGTGGTTGAGCATCTTCACCTCCCTGTTAACTGACCTCGGTAAGTCAAACGAAACAAAGAGTAGGAGTTTCAACACTGCTGAGGCTCAGAGCACAGCTGGAACATGGCCAGTCCAGAGATTCAAGTCTCCTTGGTATACACCAGCCCCAGTGCCAACCACAGGTTCAGTAAAAATGACAGAAGAGGCATGTGTAGAAAGGTCATATCTGAGGAAAGCAGAATTGGCCCAATGGATAGGGCATCCTTGACCCATGTGGAGCTGGCCCATGTGCAGTGCTGATGTGTGCAAGGAGTGCTGTGACATGCAGGGGTGTCCCCCACTTAGGAAAGTCCCCTATGCAAGGAGTGTGCCCCGCAAGGACTGCTGCTCAGTGTGAAAGATAGTGCAGCCTGCTCAGGAGTGGTGCCGCACACACAGAGAGCTGAAACCAGATGACACAACAAAAAGAAACACAGATTCCTGGTGTCATTGATAAGGACAGAAGTGGTCACAGAAGAACACACGGTGAATGGGCACTGAGAGCAGACAATTGGGGTAAGGGGAGAAGGGAAGAGAAATAAATTAAAAATAAATCTTAAAAAAAAAGGTCACATCTGAGTCCAGCTCCATCAAATTTAGGAACACAAATTCCAAAGTAAGGCCCACTGACAAGGCATTGAACTGCAGAGCCAACTACCATGTCCATAGAACCTGTGTGTCTCCATAGCTTCAGGAGCACTAGTACCTGGATTTTACCTACTTTGGCTGTCTCTAGGATCCTGCTGAGGTGTGCATAAGTGTCACCACTCTGATGACCTCCAAGTTCTTTTTTGAAGATGCTTAGCCATATAAACTCATTTGTCTTTACCATTTCCCCCTTTTATTCAAGGTCTTTTTCTTGTTGCATCACCAGTTACTGATTGGTAATAATCCTTCAGTGCCAAGGAGGCTCATCCCAGGGAGTCATGTTCCACAGGGGTGGGGGGTGGGTGAGGTGATGCATTTATATGCTGAGTCTGGCTTACAGTGGGTCACATTTGAGCAATACAGAGGCTCTCAGGAGGTAACTCTTTGGCACGCTCCAGCTCTAGGCCTAGTTGAAATTTCAGGCACACAGGCTCATAAGAATTGTCTTCAGTACCAAGAGCTCATCATTGGACGATCCTTCTTCACTGGTCTTTGCCCTTGCACTTCTGGGATTGTTGCCATTCCATTGGGGAATGTGACAGAGCTTCCCTGGCTAGGAACTCAGCACTCCATCAGTTGTCATTTGTAACTGTAACTACTTTGAAGATACCCAACGAATACACAAACATTTTGGTATACCTTATATACATGCCCTAGAGAACTTCCTCCCAATCATGTGTCCCACATCAATAACTCTCCACACCAGCCTTCCTCCCCTGCCATAATTAAACCCCTCTGTGGTCCAAAACGTCCTCAAAAATGAAGGCTGTTACATTGCTAAATTCAGTTAATAGAAAAATGTAATAGTAATCATAGGTTTAAAGATTAGAAATAGAGTACATACTAATATAGAAAAATTAAAGTAAAAATAAATTGAGGTATTGAAAAATGAAAAATATCAAAACACATTGTTTTTGACATTTTGCCTTTCATTACTGTAATAGATGTTTCCCTGTACATATAGAGGCAAGTCCATTTCTTTCATTTCTTCCTTAGTGTCTACATCCTTTTTTTTTCCCTAATTTTTTATTTTGCATCAAAAAAGTTTTAGATCACAGTAAAGTCATACATGCAAATATAGGGGACTCCCATATATCCAACATCAAACCCTTTTCCCCTTCCCCAGGAATGATCTTTTTACATGTTAATGTTATATTTGCTGCAGCTTATGTACAGATATTGAAACATAGCTATCAAACAAGGTTTCCTTTTGGTTTACATTATGATTTATATTTTAGACTGTACAATTTTTAAAATTTTAGTTACAATGTGGTTTACTTTATAGCCTAGATAAACTTTTATACATTTTTGGTGAAATTTAACATGTCCTATATCCATCATGCACTGTCTGTTGAACACTTCTCTCTTCCCCTCCCCTCAGGGTCCACAGTGACAACCAAGCTTCAATGCTTGAAGGACAAGATTCACAGATGCTTATCCTTGTGGGATCTAAGACCCCTCTGGACATAGAGGTGAAGTGGACATCACCATCCCAGGGTCCACAGGATGGAGGAATAAAATATGGATTAGAGTGGACTTACTGTTTTTCTACTATAGAACGATTGTGACTAGTAATGGAAGAGACTGTAGCATTGATGTGGAGAAACTGGCCACAGTAGTTGCTAAGAGCAGTGAGAAGGAAGAAGAGATGTGATGTGGGGCATTTTCAGGACTTGGAGTTGTCCTAAATGATATTGCAGGGACAGATGCTGGACATTATATATCCTGCTATAACCCACTGAATGTACTGGGGGAGAGCGTAAACTACAATGTGAACTATAACCCATGTGGTGCAGCAGTGCTCAAAGATGTATTCACCAAATGCAATGGATGTGCCACAATGATGAAGGAGGTTGATGTGGAGGAGTGGGGTGGGGTGGGGTGTGGGGTATGTGGGAACCTCATATTTTTTGTCATCTATATATCTTCAAAAAATGCAATAAAAAACAAATGCTCATTTGAAAAAATGTATTCACCAAATGCAATGAATGTGCATCAGTGATGAAAGAGGTTGTTGATGTGGGAGGAGTGGGGGTGTGGGGTATGGGGTATATGGGAACCTCTTATATTTTTTAGTGCAAACATTTTTTGTGATCTATGTATCTTTTTAAAAACCTAAAAGTTTTTTTTTAACTACAAAGCTATAGCTGTCAATACAGCATTGTATTGGCACAAGGATAGACATACTGAACAATGGAACCTAACTGAGAGCTCTAATATTGATCCTCACATATACAGAAATCTGATATTCAACAAGGCCATGAAGCACATTCAGCTGGGAGAGAATGGCCTCATCAACATATGGTGCCGGGAGAAATGGATATCCGCATGCAAAAGAATGAGGGAGGAATACCATCTCACACCTTATACAAAAATCATCTCAAGATGGATCTCAGATCTTAAGATAAGAGCCATGACCATAAGGATCTTGGAAGACAATGTAGGGAAGCATCTATAGGACCTCGTAATTAGAAATGGCTTCAGGAACTTCATACCCAAAGCATGAGCAGTGAAGGAAAAAGTAGGTAAATTGGACATGTTCAAAATTAAAACCTTTTGTACCTCAAGGGAGTTTATCAAGAAAGTGAAAAGACAGCCTATCCAATGGGAGAAAATATTTGGTAACCATCTATCTGATAGGAGCCTAATATCCAGCATATATAAAGAAATCCTATATCTCAAAAATAAAGAAGCAAACAACTCATTTAAAAAAATCATTAAGAGATTTGACCAGATCCTTCTCCAAAGAAGAAATACAAATAGATAGAAAGCACATAAAAAGATGCTCAACATCACTAGTTATTAGGGAAATGCAAATCAAAACTACAATGAGATACCATCTTTCACCCATTAGACTGGCAGCTATTAAAAAAACAGAGGAGTACAAGTGTTGGAGAGGATGTGGAGGAATGGGAACTCTAATCCACTGCTGGTGGGAATGTAGAAGGATCCAGCCCTTGTGGAGGATGGTTTGGTGATTCAACAAACTAGCTATAGATTTCCCATATGACCCAGCAATATCACTGCTGGATCTATACCCAGAAGAACTGTAAACAAGGACACAAACAGATATATGCCCACCAATGTTCATAGCAGCATTATTCACTATTGCCAAAAGTTGGAATCAACCCAAATGCCTATCAGCAGATCAATGGATAAACAAAATGTGGTATATACACACTATGGAATACTACTCATCTGTAAGAAGGAATATAGTACTAACACATGAATCTTGAGGCCCTTATGTTGAGTGAAGCAAGCCAGGCATTAAAGGACAAATACTACATGACCTCTCTGATATGAATTAAGCAAATCAAGTTGCCTCAGAGAGCTAGAGACTGGAAGATAGGCTTACAGAAAATAAGGGGGAGAAGAAGATAGTGAGCTGTTGCCTACATGGGTGAAATCTATGATAAAGTGGAGGTAAGTAGTTGTGCAGTGAAGGGATAAGACAGGGGCATAGGGATACTATTGGTTGGACTTTGCAGGCTTGAGCGGGGCTAGGGTTGGGAGGATGAGTCAGATTGTTCATGGAATTGGGTGGCAGGCTTGGGGGGGAGCAGATGAACATGGGAGATTGTCAGGTACATGGTTGAAACTGTAATATTGAGAAAACTCTTTAGAAATTATAAGGAAGGGTTACTGGTTTAAGGTGACTGATGGGGGGTATCTGGCACAGGGTGCACCTGCGGCAGGCTTTTAGGGAGGGTGTGAGTGCTCATCTTGTCATAGTGTGGATGGAGTGGATGGAGACCCATACAATGAGGCAGGAATGGGTTGTACTCCCATCTTGAGGAGGTCTGATGTTCTAAAACAGAAGGCAGGGTGTGTCTTGAGAGCACGGGTGGCTCTCAGTGGTGGAGGACAGAGTGTGTCAAACCCTGAGCATTGTTGCAAGTATCTATGAATCTTGTCCTTCAGCAGTGATGCTTGGTTGTCACTGTGATCCCAGAGGGGAGGAGGAGAGAGGAATAAAATAGAAGGAAGTGGGGGTAATGGGGGGGAAGGGTAGTGGAAGTGTTCCACAGGATTGTGCAATGATGCATATAGGCTATGTTAAATTTCACCAAAAATTTATAAAAGTGTATAGTCTAAAATGTAAAACATAATGTAAACCATAATGGAACCATGGTTCATAGCTATGTTTCAATATCTGTACATCAGCAGTAGCAAATATAACATCCACATGTAAAAAGAGATTTGCTGGGGAAGGGAGAAATGGGTTTAATGTTAGGCGTATGGGAGTCCCCTATATTGTACTTGTGACTTTACTGTGATCTAAAACTGTTTTGAAGACATTATACAAAAATAAATAGGTGAAAGGCGCTGAGGAAGGAATGGAAGAGATTGCCCTGTCACTGTACATATAGGAGAACATCTATTACAGCGATGAAAGGCAAAATGTCCAAAAAAATTTATGACATTTTTCATTTTTTAATATCCAAATTTATTTTTTACTTTAATTTTTCTAAATTATGTTTTTTGTTTCTAATCTTTAAACATATCATTACTATTTCATTTTCCTATTAATTGAATTTGCAATATATTAGGCTTCATTTTTGAAGATGTTTTAGATCACAGAGGGGTTTCAGCTATGGCAGCGGAGGAGCACTGATGTGGGATATCATTGATGGGAGATGCATGGGTGGGAGGAAGTTCTCCAGGACATGCATATAGGGTATATAGACATGTTCAGATGTTCGCTGGGTATTGATGTAATGGGTAGTTTCACACAACAACTGAGGGAGTGCTGAGTGTCCATCCTGGGGAGCTCTGTTGCCTTCCCAATGGCACAGGAACAATCCTCCAAGTGGAAGGGCAAAGATCAGTGAAGAAGGATGATCCAAAGATGGGCTCTTGATACTAATAAGTATGCTTATGTGTCTGTGCACTTGAAATTTCAATTGGCCTAGAGCTGCAGGGTGCCTAAGAGTTACCTCCTGAGAGCCTCCGTGTTGCTCAAATGTGGCCACTCTCTAAGCCAAACTCAGCATAGAAATGTGTTACCTTCCCCCCAGCATGGGACATGACCCAGGAGGTGAGCCTCCCTAGGGATTACTACCAAGCACCAGATGATGATGCAACTAGAAAAAAGACCTTGAATATAAGGGGGAATGGTAAAGACAGATGAGTTTATATGGCTAAGAGTCAGGAGGTCATCAGACTCCCTTATTCACATCTCACAGGATCTCAGAGAAAGACAAAGTAGATACAACTCCAAATAGTGGTGCTCCTAAAGACTTTGGAGACACCCAGATCCTACAGTCATGGCTGATGGCTCTGGAGTTCAGTGCCTTGCCAGTGGGCCCTACTTTGGAATTTGTGCTCCTGCGTGTGATGGAGTTGGACTCAAACATGACTTCTCTATACACGCCTCTTCTATTACTTTTACTGAACCTGTGGCTGGCACTGGAGTTGGAATATGCCCAGGAGACTTGAATCTCTGGAATTTCCATGTGCCAGCTGGGCCCTAAGCCTCAGCAGAGTTGCAAAACATACTCTCCAGTTTTTTGGATATACCCAGGTCAGCTAACAAGGAGGTGAGGGTGGTCAACCATCACACCAAGTGCAAGCAGGAAAGTCCCATCCACCGGCCATGTGGGATTAAGTTCCCTCTCAATTTAGAGATGGAGTGGGCATTGCCATCCCTAGGTCCTCAGGATGGAAAAATTATTTTTGGATTAGAGTGGACTTACTGGTATTCAACTATAGAATTATTGTAACTCTAGCAATGCAAGAAATTATATCACTGATGTGGAGACAGTAACCATGGGAGTTGCTGAAGGCAGGGAGAGGGAAAAAGAGTGTGGTATGGGGGCAGTTTTGGAACTTGGAGTTGTTCTGAATGATATTGCAGGAACAGATGCAGGATGTTACTTATTGCCTGAATGGACTGGGTGAGGTGGTACACTACAATGTAAACTATAATCTATGTTGTGCAGCAGTGCTCCAAAATGTATTCATCGAATGCAACCAATGTACCACAATAATGGAAGAAGTTGCTGATGTGGGAGGAGTGGGGAACGTGGGGATGGGGATATATGGAAACCTCATAATTTTGTGGTAACATATTGTGTGATTTATGTATCTTTAAAAAAAGATAATTTTTAAAATTGATCCTCTTCAGAAAAGGAAAAAGTGGAAGCTGAAGATAATATATTTAAACTGGTACAGAAATTTGATTTTAATAAGCCATGTTCTGAATTTTAGATTGTAGATGTTTTGTAGACATTTTCCTTCACTTTGCAATTGAGACCAGAAACACTTGAAGATCTGTGCCTGCAGAGGCAGTGGGAAACTTACTCCTTGATCAGAAGTGCTTGCCTCTGAGTAAAAGTCTTTCTTTGAGATGAGTCACAGCGGGGCAATGTTTTACTCAACATTTCCACTATAGGGAAACAGCATGTCTTTGTTTTTAAACTTTGTTTCCCATTTTGTTTTCAATATTTTCTTTATAACTTAGAAATTGTGAGAAGCTGTATTTGATTTTTAAAAAGTGAAGATAAATCTGATTTAACATGTATGTAATGACAGTTCTCTAAGAGGAAATGTGTCATCCTCTTATTTTTTTCAGTGTAACATTGTGTGTGATCAATGTATCTTTTCACAAAAGAAAGATAATAGAAAATATAGTTAAAAAAATAATATGATAGAGATAAGCACATTTTATTTTCAGTATCTTTCCCTCACTGACCACCTCACTGATGAGCAGCCGTGCTGTCAGTTGCTTGTGGGTTCCAGGCAGAATTTTGATGAGTTCTCTGGGGTTTGTTGTGGATACAGGGTTACTGGGCAGAGTCCTGTGGTGGCCTCAGTGCTGCGGAGGGCCTGTAGGCTCTGTGGAGCCTGTCTTTTGGATGATCCTAGGGAAGCTTTGAGAGGTGGTGATGGAGCACAGTGGCACTACTCTACATCTCACTTTCCACAGCCTCCAGGAGGACTCGGGGGCATTTCAATCTTTCTTCAGGATTCTAGTGGTTCTCCTCTTCTTCAGACTTGAGCAGTGTTTTAGAAGCTGACTTTATATAAAACATGAAAAACAGCTTGGGGACATACTAGCTACACTGATTGTCAAGAAATGTCAACTTCTTGATAAGATGAGTGCTGCTAACAGGAGGTATGCAGAGACTAAGTCATCATTAGAGGAAGCTAGGCAAGAGAAAGTGACTTTAAAAATGCCCAGTCTCACTGACACCTACAGAAAGGCTAAGGGAACAACAGCAGTGTTGATGGAGGAAAAACTTCAGTGGTCCTAGAACTACAGGAAGAGAGATCCAGATGTTCCAAAGAAGATGAGATGAAGATGCTGAAAACACTGAAGGCACAAGAAGAGGTAATGAGGACCACCACAGCACCAGGCGCTTTTCCATACTCAGGGTGTTTGGGATCCCTTCCCCTCCCTGATGGTCCCTCCTCCCGCAGTGGGCCTGGGTCGGTCTTAAAGCAGCACTGAGCTTCTGCTCCCCTCAGACCTGCAGAGCCACCAGGCAGGAATGACCTTCTCCAATTCTTCCATCGGATAGTATTTGAGGGCAGTGGATCAAAAGAACTTCCTCCATGGACTGGTGTTTCTCTGTTTACCTCCTAGACACACAAGTGATTTCTTCCATAGTCAATTCCTCCTTCAGTCACACAGAGTTTGGACTTGTAGGGTACAGGAAATATGGAACTTTCTCTTGATAGAAACTCAGCATGAGAGAAGCTACTCTACTGATGAGATTGTTAATATACAAGAGACTGTGTAAGAGACTTCTGTATATGTTTAAGTATGTTGATTTATTTCTTTATTAATCTGTTCATATATTTATAATTTTTGTGTTGATCTTATGAGTATAAACTTTATTTTTCTCATCTACATAATATCTACTATATACATAAATTGAACATATATGTAGTTCAGTAATGACTTTTAACAATATAAACTTACAAGAATATTTAACAAGAAACCTAAGTTATAAGTAAATGTAAATTTTACTCAAATTTTTAATAGATGTAAAATAAAAATAAAAGAATTTTCTTCCTTGGGAAGAAGATATACAGTATACCTACAAAGAATGTTATATAATTCAATAGTATATTTGAAAAGAATAAAGAGTAAAAATTTAAAAGTGATATCTTCACTTGGAGAGGTTTTTATTCCCTTCTGAGAGTGCTGCAGTATGAGTCTCTGAGCAGGAAGAAATCCCTCTTGGACAATATCAGAAAATCTCCACTCCCCATCCCACACCCATCTCTCACTCCTGCTTTCCATTTAAATGACACACCTCAAAGGAACACTGAGGGAGCAGCATGGATCTCCTTTCCCAGAGAAACAGCTGGCATCCCTAAGGTAATAATTCTAGTCATGTATAGTCATGCTGTGGGAGACAGTGAGCAAAAACTGGAGGCTTATAATGACTACTGAGGAAAGCCACAAGTGACACTCTGAGCATTTGAGGCATCCACATGACATAAATGAACCAATAGTTTTCTCTTTCCTCCCCAAAATAGAGAAACCTGGGGTTTTTGTGGGGATAGATCAGTGATGATAGGAAAATCCTTGTCACTGTGGAGCTGATAATTTAGGAAAGAACAGGAGATTCAACAGGAAACTAAAGAGAATACATGGCATGTCAGGAAATGTTAAGGGTGATGAAGAAGCATAAGTAGGGAAGCTGGGGAGTGAAGTTTTGGGAGAAAAGGAGGCTCATGGAGGTGGACGACAGGCAAGCTCTGAGGAGCGGGTATCTGAGTAGTGAGGGAAACTGGCAGAAGCATTGAAGGTTGAGGGGAATAATGAATAATTCTGCTATGAACATTGGTGTATCTCTCTGTGGCACTGCTCTCAGGGCTTTTCAGCATATACTCAGTAGTTGTACTGCAGGCTCACATAGCAAATCTATATTCTACTTCTTTAGGAACTGCCAAGCAGTCCACCACAGGGGCTGGGCCACTCTGCATTCCCACCAACAGTGAATAAGTGTCCGTACCTCTCACATCCTCTCTAACTCATGTAGTTCTCTGTCTTTTTAGTACTGGCCAATCCAATAGGTGTGAACTGATATCTCATTATAGTTTTGATTGGCAGTTTCCTAATCATTAATAATGTTGAACTTTTTTCTTTTTCTTTGTTTTGCCATTTGTATTTCTTCTTTGGGCAAATGTCTATTCAGATTTTTTGCCCATCTTTTAAACATTTGTCTTTTTATTGTTGAGTTGTAACATCACTTTAAATATCATGGCTATTGAACCTGTATTAGACATGTAATTTCCAAATATTTCCTCCCACTGATTCAGCTGCCTTTTCACCCTTTTGACAAAGTCTTGTATGGTGCAAAAGTGTTTAATTTTGAGGAGGCCTCATTTATCTGTTTTTCTTCTGTTGCTTGCATTTTGGGTGTAAGGTCCAAGAAACCACGACCTACCACAAGATCTTTAAGACGTTTCCCTGCATTTTCTTCTAGTAGTTTTATGATCCTGGCTTATCTATTTGGGTCTTTGACCAATTTTGAGTTGATTCTTGTATAGTGAGTGAGTTAGGGACCTTTTTCATTTTTTTGGTTATATATATCCAGTTCTCTCAGCACCATTTGTTGGAAAACTTGTTTTATCCCATGAACATGGACTTGCTGGTTTTGTCAAGAATCATTTGACCATGGGACGAACATGTGGCTCAAGTGATAAGGCCTCTGCCTACCATATGGGAGGACCCCAGTTTGGAGCCTGGGCCTTGTGGTGAAAAAGAAGAGAATGCATGTGTTCATGGCAAGCCAGTGCCCACGTGGTGAGCTGAGTGCCCACACAGTGAGTCAAGTGCCCACCTGGTGAGCTGAGTGCCTCACAGTGAGCTGAGTGTCCATGTGGGTGCCTGCACAGTGAGCCGAGTGCCCACATTGTGAGCCAAGTGCCCACACAAGTGCCTGCATGGTGATCCAAGTGCCCACGTGGTCAGCTGAGTGCCCCCATGGTGAGCTGAGTGCCCATGTGAGTGCCCACGTGGTGAGCCAGTGCCCACACAGTGACCATTGCCCACACAGTGAGCTGAGTGCCTGTGAGAGTGCCTGCATGGTGAACCGAGTGCCTGCATGAGTGCCCATGTACTGAGCCAGTCCCTGTGTGGTGAGCTGAGTGCCCATGTGGTGAACCAGTACCCACACAAATGAGCCACACAGCAAGGTGATGACACAACAACAGAGAGGAAGGGGAGAGTCAACATTAAGTGCAGCAGAGACTAGGAACTGAGGCGGCACAATTGACAGGGAAACTCTCTCCACATCATGGGTCCCCAGAATCGAATCCTGGTGAATCTTAAGAGGAGAAAGATGAGAAGAGAAGACAAAAGGAGACATAGATACAGAAGATCACACAGCAAATGGACAGAGACAGCAAAAACAGCATGGGGGGAGGGGGATGGGGAAGAGGAAAAAGGAAAGAACCAGTTGACCATAGAGGTGAGGGTTTATTTCTGTACTCTCAATTCTATTCCACTCTTGATATGTCTGTCTTTATGCCAGTACTGTGGTGTTTTGACCACTGTACCTTTGTAATATGTTTCAGGCTTGGCAGTGAAATGCCTCCATGTTGCTCTTCTTTTTAAGGATGCTTTTGGTTATCCGGGTGCACTTTCCCTATGAATTTGAGTAATTGCCTTTTCTTTCTGTAACATGGGCTGTTGGAATTTTGATTGGTGTTGCACTGAATCTATCAATCGTTTTGGGTAGAATTGACATCCTCATGATATTTTCTTCCTATCCATGATCACAGAATGTCTTTCCATTTGTTTAGCTCTTCATTGATTTCTTTTAGCATTGTTTTGTACTTTCCTGTATATAGGCCCTGTATTTCTTTGGAAGTACCCCTTTAGTAGGGGGAAAGCCAGGAGAACATAATTTAAAAAGATGAAAATTTTGTCTTGCTCAAATCTTTTAGTCAACACAGGCACCATGGTCCCTGTGGGTCAAGATCAAGATAAGTTGATCACTGTAATCTCCCCATGTGAAGCAAATTTTGTTAGTGATGCCATAGACCCTTCTTTTGGAGTCCAATAAGTAATCTAGGGCTATGCATCATCTAACACCCTGGCCTCTAAACAGCAATGGGATTCAGGCAAGACATCCAGTCCCTGGGCCATCTGTTTAAACTATTGGGATAATTCTTAGACATGACCACCTGTTTTTCTTTTAATTTCAATGTAATATTTTGTACATCTATTACTCATCCTGTCCCAAAATCAGTGATGCAAGGACCTTAGTATCAGAGGGACTATTCTGACAGCTCATTTGTGGCACTGGAGAGCTGTGGCCAGTGCGGATTGTGGGGGCAAGTGCTTGAGGGTTCTGCATCTGAGTAAATACCTATTGTAATTTTCACCAAACCCAAGTATAGGAAATATTGTCCAGAGTAGGGATTGGGTAAGACATTCATGGGGGAAGCCTTTTCATTCCCTTATAAGCCAGCCTGGCTCTCTCTGCTGCCCATATTCTCTCTGTGCCTATAAAATTCAGTTTGGATGGTTTAGTGTTAAAGGGATGATGTAAACTTATAATTGTGAAATTGGAAAGATAAATGATTTTACTAACCATCTTGATTTGCTTGAGCTTCCATTTTATCCAGGGAGTTATAAAGAAGAAACAGAGATTAACTCAGTGAGCAGACCTACCAATAATCCTTTCAGTGCTGACAATACCCTCAACCCCAGCATGAGGAGAAGAAATGTAACAGTCTACTGACACCAGCAAGGCCTGCTGATCTTCACCAGAGAACCTTGACCTTACTTCAGCATCCTGCTGGGTGATTATCTAACTGGGCCCCAAGGACACCCTGTTCAAAGCATCCCACAGCCTTGTAAAGTACAGGAAGCATGGAACACATGGACAGCACATAGCAAGGCTGAATCGTGTCCCCTTATCTCTCCCCATTCCCCCCATAGCTTCCCTTTTTCTTGAGCAGCCAAGTAAACTGCTCCCACAACTCAAACTTTTGAGCAGAGAGTTTAATGCTTTTTTGCATTAATACAACTTTAGCTCAGTAACTAGCTCTGCACTCCCTATATAAATCTGTTTCATTTTTAGCACAACATAATCAAGCAAGCTTATACATCATGTCTTATATTTGGCATCAAATAAATTTCTTAAGGGATAATCCCACAAACTGCCTAAAAGCCATGGTCTTTTCTCATGAAGTTACTGCTGAATGAGATGGAAGGTTGCAATAATGGGTGTGAAAATGGAATGGTAAATGATTTTCCTAACTATCTTGATTTGCTTGAGCTTTCATTTTATCCCAGGACATATAATGAAGAAATGGAGGCTAACTGAGGTAAACTGACATACCAACAATCCTTTGCAGGGGTGATAAAGTCCCTTGGCACAGCCTGAGAGGAGAAACCATGACAAAGGATTCAAGCTGACACCTGCAAGGCTGGCTTCACCAGGTGGCTACAATCCTACATCCACATCCTGCTTGCTGATGAACAAATCGGCCTCAAGGACACCCTGCCCAAACAGCCCCCATGTCCACATATCTCACAGAACACAGGTACTAACCACAAATAGTGTCCCCTTTATCTCTTACCATTCCCCTTCAACTCTCCTTTGTCTCAGGCAGCCATACAAACTGCTCCCCCTGCTCAACCCTTTGAGCAGAAACCTCTTTTTTGGTGCTGCCCCTGAATTAATGCAACTTTAGCTCAATGAACTTCCCCTGCACTCCCTTTAAAGTCTCTGTGTTTTATTTTACCACAACATGGGGAAAAGATACTCTTAGGAGGAACAGCCAAGAGAGAAACATCTTTTCACAAAAATTGGTTCATTGTAAGACATTTGTGGCGCTTCTGAGCCCCCTCCCCTACACTTCCAAATAAATTTGATTATGGATTTTTTGATTTCTGCAAAAAATGCTGTTGGGATTTTTATTGGGATTGTGTTGAATCTGTAATCAATTTGGGTAGAATTGATATCTTAATGATAGTCTTCCAATCCATAAACATGGAATGCCCTGTCATTTATTTATGTCCTCTTTAGTTTCTTTTAGTTATATTTTGTAGTTTTCTGAGTACATGTCCTTTATGTACTTGGTTAATTTTTTTCCTAAATATTTGGATGTTTTAATTGCTATTATAAATGAAATTTTTTTCCTGATTTTCTTCTGAAATTGCACATTGATAGTGTATAGAAATGCTCTTAATTCTTGCATATTAATATTGTATCCCACCACTTTGCTGAACTCATCCATTAACTCTAGTAGTGTTATTGTGGATTTTCATCCCTCTCTTTGTGCATACAAGGCACACAAAAATATGTGAATATTTATTTATATATAATACAAACATCTATATGTACACACCCATAATATAAATATATATGTAATTTCCCCACATAGTTGTTCAGTGCCAGTTCCACCTAATGCTCTGTAAAATGGGTTTTAAAGTGTAATTATCAAGAACAGTCCTGAGTCTTCATACTCTGAGGAGGACCACAGAGTTGGTCACTGGGTCAACCTCACAAGTGGCTCAGCTCTGAGAGGAGCAGGGGCATTTTAATGTTCATTCATGTACATTCCCTGTACCCTGTACATTATAGTGTAGGCAGCTGCTCCTGTTGTGGAAAACACAAGTATTTTTGGAATAACCGGCCCCTCTTCATTGTTGTCCCATTCTAATCACTCCTGACATTTGTGGGTCTAGAATCCTAGCTGGCATCCTACTCTCCCTTTCCTCTGAACTAGGGACCTGCAGAAACCATGGTTTTTCACCATCTCTCTGGCTTCTTTCTGGGGCCTGCAGGCTCCCAGGGATCAGAATACATTCTCCACACCTCTCAAATGCCCACCTCCTTCCTCAGCCTCATATCTCAAAGTCAGAGTGGGAAGATACAGAGTAAAAGAATATACATGCAGAAAATGCATTTGCAGTAGGAAAACGTAAAGTCTACACACAGAATAAAGTGGAGGCAAGAGAGAAAAGCAGGCAGAAAGAAACATAGTGGTAGGATGTCTGGGAATATGGTGGATCAGAAAGACATGGGACTCTCTTCTCTCCCACAAGGATAGCTAGAGGACTGGCTGAAATGACCTGGAAAAAATCTTCTAGAGTTTAGGATACCAGGCAAAGGCTAGACACCACCCAGAAGAGAGAGGGACAAGGAAAAATATCGGGATGGCAAAACTGAGAGTTAAAATCAGCAGCTGCTCCTGCGGGCACCCTGCCCCCACTAAAGACACTTTAGAATTCTCAGGCCTCTGGGCTGCTCCAGACAAAGGAGGCTCCAGAGTCCACTTCCACAGGAAAGGGGAGAGAAAGGAACACAGCCTAAGGCTGACTCAGCTTTTGACCCACAAATTTGGACTCTTGGGCACTAAAACACCTTCCAGATTGGATGGGACTGCACCATCCTTTGCCTTGGGATCCAACTAGGGACTAAAGAGATCTGGGACTAAAGAGATGTGACTCTCTAAATCTCCCTCTCTACTAAATGGGTCTGACTGTGGAGGACTCACCCCGCCAGGGAGGGGCAGAGAGAGGCACAGCCTAAGATGAACAGCCTTTTACCCACAAATCTGGTCTGCTCTGTCCCACAAGCCCTTGCAGGTGAGGTGTGGCCGTGCCATTGTTTGCCTTGAGAGCAAGCTCAGGACAAAAGAGATCCTGGACTAAAGAAGCCCACCCTTCCAATCTCCTCTATGGTTGTTGAGGACACAGAAGGGAGTGGAAATATTTCCTACCCTGGAAAAATAAGGGGGCTTCCAGCAAAGGCTAGAGAGCTGTCTCTGAGAAAGTTTGAACTACAAGGCTCTTAGCCTACAGGCAGGAACCTCTAAACACATTGTTCCAAGTTAACAGCAAACACTCTTTGACCTGGCTTTGAACGGCCAGGATGGCAAAGATTGCCATCTCCTGGTAGATAAAAGGAGGTGCATGTGAAAATCATTGCCAAAATCAATATTCCCTCAAATAAAGAGCAGGGCTCCTGAGGGCTCTGGAGACATCCAGACACTGTAGGCAGGGCAGACAGCTCAGGAGTTTGGTGTCCTGCCAGTGGGCCCTACTTTGGAAATTATGCTTCCCAGTGTGACAGTTGGACCCCTCTGTGGTTTCCCTACACATGGCTCTTCTGCCCCTTCTATTTGAACCTATAATTAGTACTAGAGTTAATAGGTGTGTGTCCAAGTGTTACTGGATTTTATCTAGGTTCTTGGCTATGCTGCAGAAATACATTTCAAGAGCATGACAGATCAATAATTAGGTCAGTAATTTATTCAGGTAGGGAGGGAAGAAAAATGGAGAAAATAACAGCTGTGGTCCCAGGATGAGCAGAAAGGTGTGAAAAGGGATAAAGAGGGCTGATTTACAATCTACAATTACCCCTTACAGATTATAATCCCCAGGTATCCTTACATGGCCACATGGCAGAGGAAAAGTGGTGAGAGTGGCTTACAGAGGGCAGGAATGTGTCCAGAGGCAAGAGAGCAGGGTGAGAGCGCTCAGGCCTCCTGGTCTGCTTTATGAACTATTAACTAATCTACCCCTTTGCTAATGGCAGGGGAGGGGTGCCAGCTGTTTGGTGTTTGATTGATCACCCCACCCATCAACCCATTAGTGAAGTCCCTAGAGAACATCGAGGGCTTTTCCTTGCATCCAGAAGTCTTTGTTCTGGACAGCAGAATCCTGGGGGTGGGGGCCTTCCAGCAGCCATCTTGGGGGTTACTCATGCCTAAGTGAACTCTGCAAGATTCCAGATCTGTCTCTTAATTCCCTATCTTACTAGCCTGCTTCACAAGAGACTTAAATCTCTGGTCTCTCCATTTTCCAGTTGCGCCCTGAAACTCAACAGCATTACAACGCCTACACCCCAGTTCATTGGAATCACCCAGGACAACTAACAAGATGATGACTGACAACAACCATCTCAAGGAAGAGAGAAAGTCTGCAGCTGCAAGCAAGATAGCCCCATGGGATCTAAGCCCCCTCTCAACTAGAGGCAGAGTGGGCATCACCTTCCCAGAATCGTCAGGATTTGGAAATGAAAGATGGACTAGAGTAGACTTACTTTTATTCTACTGTAGTCTTATTTTTATCCTAATAATGGAAGAATTCTTGTCATTGATGTGGAGGCAGTGATCACTGGAGGTTTCAAGGGGAGGGAAAGGGAAAAATAGGTGTAATATGGGGGCATTATCAGGCCTGACTGACATTGCAATGACAGTTACAGGCCATGGTATGGCCATTTGGAACAACTTGCAAAACTGTGTGGGAGAGAAGGTTAACTACAATGTAAACTATAATCCATGCTTAATGGTAATGTGCCAAGATGTGTTCATCAATTGTGGCAAATGTACTACACTAATGAAAAATGTTGAAGTGAGAAAATATGGGAGGGCTAGGGAGTGGGACATATGAGAATCCCCTATATTTTTTATGTAAAATTTATGTAATCTAAGTTTCTTTTTAAAAAGTAAAAAAGTACATTTTTTAAAAAGTAAATAAATAAGAAAGGCTTTATCTGGCTTTTATATCTTCACTCCCCAAGTCCCTAGGAAGGGAGTCTGCAACTCATTACTGGGTCCAGTGACCAGTTTTGAGCAGTTAACATTAGGGACAATCTTAATGATCCAGGATGAACTGAGAATCAGAGAGCAGCAGTCACACACAAACTCTAGCCAGCAAATTTCTAAAGATAAAGAAATTAAGCATCTGTGTAAACTACTATCAAAACCAGAAGTTGTATTAGTCAGGATTCTCTATGAAAATAGAAATAAGAAGTACCTGTCAATAGTAAGAGATTTTATCAGTCTCTCACGTGACTGTGGGGATGCCCAAGTCCAGGTTCTGCAGGTAGGCTGCAACCAGGGGCTCCAATGAAAGTCCAATAAAGGCCCTTGATGAGTTCTGGGAGATGCTGCCTGCCCAAAGATGAGCTGGGAAATTCTCTCTCAATGCTGGAATCATGTCCTCTTTTGAGGCATTCAACTGATTGGATAAAGCATCATTCATTGCTGATGGCAATCTCCCTGACTGATGTAATTGTAATCAGGTATCTATGATTTACCACTGCAGTAAAGTCAGTGATGACTGAAGTCCATAAATGCCCTTGTATTACTGTTAGCCCAGTGCTTGCTTGATCAAACAACTGGGCACAATTACCTGGCCCAGTTAACACATTAGACTAACCATTACAGATATTTAGACATCAGCAAAAAATTATGAGCAATACTAAGAAAATGGAACTCTCATGAAAGAATGAACTTGTATGTCCAAGAATCACACTGTGCCTCTATCAAAATAAATGTACATAGACCTGCCCCAAGAAACATACTACTCAGAATGTAAAACATTAAACAAAAAAAGAACATTCTGAGAGCAGCAAGGGAGAAGCAAACCTTCACAGACAAGGGATGCCCAATAAAACTTAACTGTGGATATCTCAGCAGAATCCATGGATGTGAGAAGGCAGCGGTATGATACAATTAGGATACTGAAAGACAATAACTGCCAACTGAGAATGCTTTATCCAGCAAAATTGTCTCTAGCAGTTTGATACAGTTTTGCATTCCAAAAACAGATATTTGATTATGTTTGCAAACTGGTCTGCACCTGGGCATGATTACATTATGATTAGGGCTTCGATTCAGCCATATCAGTAGGGTTTTGAGTCCCTGCCCTTGGTAGGTGTAGACCTACAGATAAAAGGTATGGCAAAGGACAGAGTTGGAGCTTTTTGATGCTGGAAGTTTTTGATGTTGAAGTTCTGATGTTGGAGTTTGCTGCTGAAGTCTTAAGGTGGAGCCCAGGGAAGTAAGCACACAGAGGAAAGAGAAGCAAGCCCTGTGAAGAGAGGAACTCTTAGCCCAGAGAGAAGCAAGCTATGGGGAGAGAAGAACCCTATGCCTGAAGAGAAGCAAGACCCAGGAAGAGGGGAACCCAGAAAGCCTGAACCCTCACAGACAACACCAGTCATCTTGCAACAACATGTGAAAATAGACTTTGGTGAGGGAATTAACTTACACTTTATGACCTGACATATGTAAGTTCCTACCCCAAATATATACCCCTTAGGAGAGCCAAAAGACTTCTGGTATTTTGCATAAGCACCCCTTTTGCTGACTAATACATTGTCCCTCAAATATTGAAGTGAGTATAAAATATTCACAAACAAAAACTAAGAGAGTGGTAAAAAAGAATCCCCTTTGCAGCATATATTAAAGGAAGCCTTAGAGACAGGAAGAAAAAGACAGGAGAGAGGGGCATGGAGGAGAGTATAGAAGAAAGAGTAGCAGAAAGGATATCCAAAAGATTAAAAAGTTAGATGAAAATATAATGTGAAATATGAAAACCAAAGAATAAAATGGTGGAAATAAATATTGCATTTATAGTAATATCATTGAATGTGAATGGATTAAATTCTCCAATCAAAATATACAGGCTTACTGAATAAATAAAAATACATGAGCCATCCATATTCTGCTTACAAGAGACTCACCTTAGACCCAGGGATACAAACTGACTGAAAGTAAAAGGTTGGAAGAAGATAGGCCTGCAAACTGTAATCAAAAAAGAGCAGGTGCAGGTACACTAATGTCAGATAAAACAGACTTTAAATGCAAAAAAGTTATGAGATACAGAAATCCAGTATATATTACTAAAAGGGATAATCCATCAGGAAGATAGAGCAGTCACAAATATCTATGCACCAAACCAGGGTGACCAAAAATACACGAGAGAATCTGGAAAAGAGAAATAGAAATCTTTATAGTAATCCTTGGAGACTTCAACACACCACTCACATCATTAGATAGAACAACTAGACAGAAGATGAGTAAGGAAACAGAGAACTTGGACAATAAGATAAACATGTTAGACCTAACAGACATATACAGAATATTGCACCCAAACTCTGTGGGTTTTGCATTCTTCTCAAGGGCCCATGGATCATTTTCCAGGATAGACCACATGTTAGGGCCAATGCAGCTCTCAGTAAGGGTAAAAAGATTGAATTCATACAAAGCAACTTCTCCTATCATAATGGAATGAAACTAGAAATCAATGATAGGCAGTAAATAGATAAATTTAGAAATGTGTGGAGGTTAAACACCACACCACCAAATAATCATGGGTCAAAGAAGAAATGGCAAGTGAAATCAGCAAATATTTTGAGACAAATGAAAACAAGAACACAGATAACAAAATTTATGGAATGCAGCAAAGGGAATCTTGAGAGGGAAATTTATAGCACTGACACCTATAGTAAAAAAGAAGAAAGAACTAAACTCAAAGATTTAACTGAATGATCAGCTGTGGCTCAAGCGGTTGAGCTCCAGGCTCCCATATGGGAAGTCTTGGATTCAGTCCTCATTGCCTACTGAAAAAACAAAAGAAAACAAAACAAAACAACAAGCAAAACAAATAAAAAGCACTCTAGGAAACTGATGTGGCTCAGTGATTGTGCACCAGCTTCCCGCATACAAGCTCATGGATTCACTGCCTGGCCCTCTGTAGTTCAAAAAGTGCAGTCACCCCTCGGGCTGAAGTGTGGATTACTGGCCTGGTGGGGGAGCGGCCGCGGTAGGCCTAATTCCACTGTCCCCATAATAGGGTGGTTGGTCGGGCCCACCGCCACCCCTGAAGGAAGCTCGGCATGGGCGCAGTGTGCCCTTGGGTCTCCCCTTCTCGGCAGCCATGCTTCTGCAGCCACCCCTCCTCCCAGATGGCACCACACAAAGCCTTGTGGGGCGGCACCCTTCTTCTTCTTTCTCCCTGCGCAGGCACAGGGCGGAAAATTCCAGTCTGCCCTTTTCCCCTCCCCCGACAGCAGCAACAGCCAGGCGTGGGCGGAAAAATCCAGTCTGCCCTTTTCCCTCCCCCCAACAGCAGCAACAGCCAGGCGTGGGTGGGAAACTCAAGTCTGCCCTCTACCCCAGCAACAGCAGCCACCAATCACTAAACCCTGCCACTTCCCCCAGCAACAGCAACAGCCAATCCCTAACCACCACCCCTCCCCCATCCAGTACCGCCCACTGACCTTTCTCTGGCAACCAATCAGAACAGGGTGTGGCTTTGACCAATCAGCCTTCCCCAGCCCCTATAAAACTGTTACCTCTCCCTCAATAAAGTTGGACTTGCGTGTTTACCTGGTCTCCGCGGTAGTTCTTCTGCCGTGTGCCCACCAGTCCTGAGAGCCCCCGACAAGGGCCTGGCCTCCCTTGTCTCCAGTTCATCACCTGCTTCTCTGGGTGACCCCTTCATCGCCGGCTTTGCCGGGCAACCCCGTCAGCCGAACCGCGCAACCCCTGTGAGACTGACCCCTCGTCTGCTGCCGAACTGACCACTCGTCCCAAGTGGGACTGACCCCTTGTCCCAAGTGGGACTCACCCCTCGTCCCAAGCGGGACTGACCCCTCGTCCTAAGCTGGACTGACCCCTCGTCCACAGCCAGACCCCATCACTACCGACCGAGCAAGCCGTCGTGGTTGGCGCCCAAAGTGGGGCAAGGCAACCCCCCCACAGCCTCACTCCATAACCTGGCGCCCCCCCCTTCTCACCATGGGGCTTCTCTCATGCAACATTGCTGCTACCTGAGCCTTGGCTACCTCATATGATTCACGGCGGTCTGGGAGAATCGCTGGATGGCTTTCTCCTTCCATGTCGGGGGTTTATACCGACCCACTTTGATTAAGAGGAGGCTTGGATTTCTCGGGAGCGCATGATTGCATGTCTGAAGTAACCCTACCACAGCCCTACGCCCTCCTCTCTTCTCACCCCTATCTTTTCACTCTGCATTGCTGCTCCTGAACCTTGGTGACCTCATATGATCCATGGCGGTCTGGGAGAATCGCTGGATGGCTTTCTCCTTCCATGTCGGGGGCTTATACCGACCCACTATGATTAAGAGGCGCCAATAAAACTCTCAGGAGCACATGCCTGAGCACCTCCACCCCTGCCTTCACCTCTGCCTCCTTCCCTCTGTGCTTGCTCCCCTTTGCCTTGCTCCACTGCTCGTCATTCCACTTTCCTCTCATCGGGGCCTTCCTTTGGCCCGCGACTACCATTGGAGTCCCATTGGCTCCGACCCCTCGTCTCACCGTGCACCTCGGCTCCCATCGCCGCGCTCTCAAGGTAAGGGCCCCTTTTCTTATCGGCTCCAAAAGGCCATTAGTAATGGGTAACATCCTTTCTGCTAAGCAAGCCCCACAAGTTCGGGCCCTCGCCGGTCTCCTAGACACTCACCGGTGTAAGATCTCTTTGAAACAGCTCCAAGTATATTGGGACCTTCTTCTCCCCTTTAATCCATGGCTTACCACGTGTCAGCTCTGGGACCCGGATACCTATACTCGCCTTATAGATACGGTCACTTCTGCTGTGGAGCAGGAGGGTAAAAGATTCCCTCCTGGCTTATTACCGGCGCTTTTTACCATCCGCTCCTGCCTTCAAGGCGCCCCTACCATCGACTCCCCCCGGCCGAGCCACCGCTCCCGTGATTGTCAGGACGGCGACTTTAACAGGGACCCTGATTGGAATTCTGATACCGACTCCGATTCCGACTCTGAGTCGCTTGTCGAGCGCCTTAATATAGCACTCGAAGATTGTCCCCCTAAACAGTGTAATCTTGCAGTGCTGAGCACCGGTGAAGATGGCGAACTTCCGCCTTCTTCCTCGCTCGAAAATGGGAAGCACTCCCAAGATGGCGGGCTTCCGCGTTCTTCGCCCTCTGAAAAGGGGAGGCACTCTCAAGATGGCGGACTTCTGCCTTCTTCCTCGCTCGAAAAGGGGAGGTCCCTTTAACCCTCCTTCCCCCCGATGACTTCCTGCCTGGGTGGGCCGGAAGCTCCCTCCCCGCCATTTTACCCCTCCACGCAGGGCAGTCTGCGGCCATCTTGTAGCCCACGGCCATTTTATGGCCCGCCGCCATTTTGTAGTACTGCTGGGAACGGCCCACAGCCATTTTGTAACACCACATGGGCAATGGCTCCTCTCGCGCCCTCCGCGCCAGTGGCCACCCCCGGCTCTGCCTCCCCCTGGCAGCCCCCTCCATCCGATCGTGGCAAGCTGCTGCACGGGCAGCCCCCTCTAGCCTATTTTTGGACCCGTATTCCTCCCCCGCCGGGGCACCTCTGCCTACCTCCCTGCCGCCTCCTACCACTTGCTTTCCCTAATTATTGTCCTCTTTGCACTGATGGTCGGTCCATGGGCCATTAGAAGGATCATCCAACTCACCAAGGATCAGGCTAATGCAATTTTTAGCACATATGTACAGGTCAGCTATCAGCTACTCACCACTGCCAAGGACACCCCCCCACTTCATCTTCTCGACCTCCTCCTACCTGACCTCTTCCTGCTCACTCTTCCCACAGGTGCCCCAAGTCTTCTGTAACCATGGACCCCCATGCCGCCATCGCTCTCAAGCAGCTCCAGCCCCGCTAAACAGCCCACAACCCATTTTCCCCGGCCCGCGGCCTGCTTTCTAGCATCTAATAACGTTTCTGCTTTTGCCTCCCCATACTTCTGTGGAGCTTCCTCCTGTCTCAACCTCACTCCTCTTCTCAGCCATCCAAAGTGTCCCTTCTCGTCCCCCGCCCCCCTCCTTGTTTTGCTTGAACCCCCATTGCATTGCAGATTAGGCCGCCTCATGTCGGCCCGCCCCGTTAACATCGGCCTCACTCACGCCCGTGGATGCTTTGGCCTTCCTGTTGTCCTCGCCTACGTCTCCACCACTCCCGACGCTGCCGCCACCACCGCCGCTGGTGCCCTGATGCGACTTGCCTCACAACTGTGATCCTCCAGACCATCACACAGTCTGCCTCTGCCGCTCTTCGCCTCCAAGGAGAGATCAACTACCTGTAGCGTGCTGTCACTCTGGACTTTTAACAGCAGATGGACCTTATAGCAGCTGAGATCAATGAGAATTGGACATTGGCCACCTTGTTTGCAACGGCAAGATACTGCCCCCCAAATTGTACATTTATATCCCCGTCATACTCACCTCCCTCTTCAGCCCGCTTCCCTCATTGCTTACTGCCTCTTGGGCCTTGGCTACTTGTTGCTGCTGCCATCCTGGCCCTTATTTGAAAAGAAGGGGGAAATGTGGTCACCCCTCGGGTTGAAGTGTGGTTTGCTGGCCTGGCGGGGGAGCGGCCGCAGTATGCCTAATTCCACTGCCCCCATAATAGGGTGGTTGGTCGGGCCCACCGCCACCCCTGAAGGAAGCTCGGCATGGGTGCAGTGTGCCCTCGGGTCTCCCCTTCTCGGCAGCCATGCTTCTGCGGCCGCCCCTCCTCCCGGATGGTGCCACACGAAGCCTTGTAGGGCGGCACCCTTCTTCTTCTTTCTCCCTGTGCAGGCGCAGGGCAGAAAATTCCAGTCTGCCCTTTTCCCCTCCCCCGACAGCAGCAACAGCCAGGCATGGGTGGAAAAATCCAGTCTGCCCTTTTCCCTCCCCCCAACAGCAGCAACAGCCAGGCGTGGGTGGGAAACTCAAGTCTGCCCTCTACCCCAGCAACAGCAGCCACCAATCACTAAACCCTGCCACTTCCCCCAGCAACAGCAACAGCCAATCCCTAACCACCACCCCTCCCCCATCCAGTACCACCCACTGACCTTTCTCCGGCAACCAATCAGAACAGGGCATGGCTTTGACCAATCAGCCTTCCCCAGCCCCTATAAAACTGTTGCCTCTCCCTCAATAAAGTTGGACTTGCGTGTTTACCTTGTCTCCATGGTAGTTTTTCTGCCGTGCACCCTCCAGTCCTGAGAGCCCCCAACAAGGGCCTGGCCTCCCTTGTCCCCAGTTCATCGCCTGCTTCTCCGGGCGACCCCTTCGTCGCGGGCTTTGCCAGGCAACCCCGTCAGCCAAACCGCGCAACCCCTGTGAGACCGACCCCTCGTCTGCTGCTGGACCGACCCCTTGTCCCAAGTGGGACCGACCCCTCATCCCAAGCAGGACCGACCCCTCGTCCAAAGCTGGACCGACCCCTCGTCCGCAGCCAGACCCCACCTCTACTGACCGAGCAAGACGTCACAAAAAAGAAAAGAAGATTTAACTGAAAAACTGGGAAGCTAGGAAAAGAACAGCAAACCCATCGCAAAGCAAGCAGAGGGAAAGAAATAATAAAGATTAGAGGAGAAATAAATGAAATTGAGGACAAAAAATGAATAAATCAAAATAAAAAGTTTGGGGGAGCTGATGTGGCTCAAGCAGTTGATTGTCTGCTTTGCACATGGGGGTTCCAAGTTTCTGTTCCCAATACCTCCTAAAAACAAAATACAATAAGCAAACAAACAAAAAACCAACCCAGGGGAGCTGATGTGGCTCAATGGTTGAGCTCCAGCTTCCCACATATGAGGTAATGTGTTCAATCCTCGGTCCCAGTACCTAAAAAAAAAAACAACAACAAAAAAAAAACCCACAAAACAACAACAACATAAAAAAAAAAAAACACCAAAAGGTGGTTCTTAGAGAAAATCAATATAATTGACAAAACCCCACTTAGAAAAAAAGACAGAAGATGCAAATAAATACAATGCAAAATGAAAGGGGGGAGGTTATGACTGACCCCACAGAAATATAAAGGATCATAAGAGGCTATTATGAGGAACCGTATGCCAACAAACTAGGCAACTTAGATGAAATGGACACATTCCAGGAAATTCACAAACAGCCTACATTGACGCTACAAGAAATACAAGAAATTAAACCAATCACATTTATGTATGTATATATGTATTTAAAATTTCCCCCCTTCCCTGATGTTTCTCTTTGCTCATTGCTTGCTCACCTTCTCTAGGAGGCACTGGGAACCAAACCAGGGATTTCCCACATGGGAGATGAATGCCCACCCACTTCCCATGGGCTGTGGTGTCTGCCGACCTGTGGCATCTGCTGGTTTAGAAGTCTGGTCACTGCAGCAAGGTGCCACATCTAGTTCTTGTAGCTGCAGGTGTGGGGTCCAGCTCTCAATGCAGCAGGTGTGGGCATCTAGGTCTTGTTCAGTGGGTGCGGGCATCTGCTTGTCTTTTTTAGGAGGCACCAGGACCCAAACCCAGGCCCTCCCATGAGGTAGGGGAATGCCCAACTGGTTCAGCCACATCTGCTTCCCACCAATCACATTTAAAGAGATTGAATCAGTCATCAATAATATCCCAACAAGGGAAACTCTAGGGTCAGATGGCTTCATAGGTGAATTCTACAAAGTAGTTCAAAAAGAATCAACACCAACCCTGTTTAAAGTTTTCCAAAACACTGAAAAGGAGGGAAAATTACCCAACACATCTTATGAAGCCATCACCCTAATATCAAAGCCACATAAACACACTACAAGAAAGGAAAATTACAGAACAATCACTCTAATGATCATAGTTGCAAAAATTATCAAGAAAATAACTGTAAATCAAATCCAATAGTATATCAAAAGACATACAGCATGACCAAGTGGGATTTATTCCTGGAATGAGAGACTGGTTCAACATAGGAAAATCAATCAACATGATATACCATGTTAACGCATTGAAGGAAAACCCCTCAAGAACATCTCAATCAATGCAGATAGGGCATTTGACAAAATCCAGTATCCTTTCTTGATAAAAAGACTTCAAAAGATAGGAATAGGAGGAAAATGCCTCAATAAGGTAAAAGGCATATATGACAACCCACAGCCATCATTGTACTCAATGGGAAAAGTTTGAAAGCTTTCCCTCTAAGATCAGGAACAAGACAAGGATGCCCACTGTTGCCATTGTTATTGAACATTGTTTTAGAAGTTCTAGGTAAAGCAAAAAGACAAGAAAAAAATGAAAGGCATCTGTATTACTTTTGGAATTCATAACCATATCGAACCGCTACACTCCACCCTCTGAATCCAAAAACACATTACAATATTCAAATAAACCTTAAATCAGTAACAATGCAAGTACTAAATCATATCATAATCAATTTTAAGAAATACAGTTTGTCTTGGGGCAAAGTCCTGTCTGCTATAGACCCCCGAAACTTACAAAAAAATTTATCTATTTCCAATACACAAACGGACAGACAATGGATAAACGTTTTCATTATAAGAAGGAGAAATTGGGGGTCAAACATGCCTCATGGGTCCTCTACATTTCAGAAAACCTGCAGGGCATCCTCCATTCCATTTCAGTCTGAGAGTCATTCTTAAGATGTTAGTCTCTACTCCTTGGTGCCTTATGGGAACCCACCATTTCCACAGGCTCACCCAAAGGCCATTTTCTTGGTTCCACCCTCATCAAGCATCTGGGTGTCAATCAAGCTCCAGAGCTCCCCCTCCCAGAGTGTTGGGGTGATTGCCACACCTTATCCAATCTTTGGGTTAGAGTCTTAATCTCCCTAGTACAGTGATGTGAAGACAATATTCCCCCTAACCTTTGACATACAGGCTCAACCCTCTCACAGCAATGAGTTGACCACCTGGTCTTCCTTAACCTTTGGGGGACATGTACACCCCTCATAGATCTATGGGGTGCTGACCTTAACCACCCTAATTCTTGGGGAATGTGCTCTACCCTTTCTGTACCCTGGGGCAGCAAAACTCTCCCACAATATAAGGCAGAAACATCCACCCTCTTCAATGCTGGGGCAAACTCACCCTCTCTGTACACATGGGTGAGGTTCCTCTCTTGGCCCAAGGTGATGTCTTAATTCCAGATCTCAGCTTCCATGGTTTTCCTCTTGAAGATGTTTCTCCTTCATTCTCTCATTTCTATGTCCCTTTTAGTCCCAACTGACAGTAGTTTTGTTCATACAGTTCTCTCAAAAAACTTGTTGCTTTAGCATGCAAGAAGCAGGAGTCCAAGTCATCAGACAGTAAGACTTCTGAGATAACTGCATCTTCAATCCTGATTTACAAGTTCTAAGTTTAGTTAAGTCCTCCAATGGGGCACTTTCATCTGGGAGGTTGTTTTTCAGAGGATTGGAATTTCCAGAATCACTTTCTGTTTTCTTTGTGCGCAAAAGTTTGGTCCTCAGCATATCTCTGTCATCTAGCATTTTGCTATGAGCTGCAAGCAGAAGCCAAGATGCATTCTCTGGGTTTGCTTGGAAAATTTCTTCAGCTAAATGCCCAGCCTCACCATTTTCAAATTCTTGCTTCCATAAAACACAAGGAGTTAATCTTGCTAAGTTCTCTGCAACTTTAAAACATGGATTGTCTTTCCTCCAGTTTCCAGTAATAGTTTCATCATTTACTTTGAAGCCATCATAAAAAGATTCTTTAGCAGCCACATTCCTATCAACAGTCTCTTCAAAGCACTGTAGGCCTTTTCTTCCAACCCATCTCACAATTCCTCCAAGAAATGCCCCTTACCCATTTATAAAACTGTTCCAGCATTTCAGTAATTACAAAAGCACTTCCTTACTCCTTGGTACCAAATTATATTTAGTCAGCCAAAGGGGTGCTGAAGCAAAATACCAGAAATTGGTTGGTTTTCATAAAGGACATTTATTTGGGGTAGGAGCTTACAGGTACCAGGCCATAAAGCATAAGTTACTTCCCTCACCAAAGTCTATTTCCATGTGTTAGAGCAAGATGGCTGCTGATGTCTACAAGGGTTCAGGCTTCCTGGGTTCCTCTGGGCTCAGTTCCCCTGTTTTCTCCACAAGGTCAGCTGTAGCTATCAGGTGAATGGCTCTGTCTATCTCCCTGGGGTTTCTGCCATGTCTAAGGAGCCATCCCTAGTTCTTTGTGTTCTTCTGGCTCAAGGTTCCTTTCTTCCTGGGGCTTGCTTCTCTTTCCTGTGTGCTTACTTCTGTGTGTTTTACTTCAGCATCAAACCCCAACATCAAAATTCCAACATCAGAAACCCCCAACTCTGTCCTTTGCTATGCCTTCTTATCTTTCAGTCCCCACCCACCGAGGGGTGGGGACTAATGCTCTAATGATGTGGCCCAATCAAAGCCCTTATCATAACTTAATCATGCCCAGGTATAGATCAAATTACAAACATAATCTAACATCAATTTTTGGGATTCATACCCATATCAAACTGCTACAGCACCCAAATAGGAAAAGAGCAAGTAAAACTCTCACTCTCTGCAGATTTCATGATCCTATATTTAGAAAATTCTGAGAAGTCTAGGAAAAGCTACTTGAGCAAATAAATGAGTTCAGCAAAGTGGCAGGATACAGGATCCCTGTAAAAATTCTGTAAGGGTTTTGTACTCTAGTATTGAAAAATCTGAGAAGGAAATTAGGGAAAAAAATTCCATTTATGAAAGTAACAAAATGACTCAAATATCTAGGAACCAATTTGCCCAAAGAAGTACAGAACCTATTTGGACAAAACTACAAAACAATGCTAAAAGAAATCAATGAAAACCTAAACAAATGGAAACACATTCTGTGTTCATGGATGATTGGAGGACTAAATATCTGAGGATGTCAACCCTATCCAAATGGATTTATAGATTCAGTGCAATGCCAATCAAAATTCCAACAGCCTACTTTTCAAAAATAGAAAAGGCAATTGCCAAATTCATTTCGAAAGGAAAGTGCACCTGGATAGCAAAACCATGCTAAAAAAGAAGAGTAACATGGGAGGAATTTCACTGCCTGATCTTGAAACATATTACAAAGCTACAGTGGTCAAAACAGCACAGTACTGACTACAGACATAAAGATAGACCAGTTGATCTGTAGAATAGAATTGACTCCCAAAATAAACCTTCGCCTCTACAGTAAACTGATTTTTTTAAAGATTTATTTTATTCCTCTCCTATTCCCCTCCCCCTCATTGTCTGCTCTCTTGTGTCCATTCACTGTGTGTTCTTCTGTGTCCACTTGCATTCTCAGAATCACCGCCAATATGTGTCTTTTTCCGTTGCCTCATCTTGCTGCATCAGCCCTCTGTGTGTGTGGCAGCACTCCTGGGCGGGCTGCACCTTTTTTGCAAGGGGAGCCCCACACACAAGGAGTGCACCCCACATGGACAGCTGCTACATGCACAAAAAGTATAGCCTACGCAGGAGTGGCATCACACACACAAAGAGCTGACAGCAAGATGGTGCAACAAAATAGACACAGACTCCCAGTGCTGCTGACAAGAATACAAGCAGACACAGAAGAACACACAGCACATGGATACGAAGAGCAGACAATGGGATGGGGAAGGAGAGAGGAATAATTTTTTTAAAAAAACTTAAATAAATAAATAAATAGGAAAGGCAGGACCATAAAATTTCTAGGAGAAAATCTACAAAAACATCTTAAAGACATTGTGGTATGTGGTGGTTTCTTGGACCTTACGCTGAAAACATATATAACAACAAGAACAAAAATAAATAAATATGACCTCCCCATAACTAAACACTTTTGCATCAAATAGGACTTTGTCAAAAGGTTGAAATAGTGGCCAACTCAATGGGAGAAATTATTTTGAAATCACTATCTGAGAAGTGTTTAATATCCATGATATATGAAGAGAAGTTACAAGTCAACAAAAAAAGCCAAACGACCCAATTTAAAAATAGGCAAAAGATTTGAATAGACATTTGTGCAAAGAAGAAATAAAAATGGCAAAAAAAACATGTAAAAAATATTCAACATAACAAATGATTAGGGAATTGCAAATTAAAACTACAATGAGGGAAGTGGATTTGGCCGAACGGATAGGGTGTCGACATATCACATGGGAGGTCTAAAGTTCAAACCTAGGGCCTCCTGTCCCATGTGATGAGCTGGCACATTAGCAGCACTGATGCATACAAGGAGTGCTGTGCCACGCAGGAGTGTTCCCCATGTAGGGAAGCCCCATGCGCAAGGCGTGCACCCATAAGGAGAGCCATCCAGTGCATAAAAAGTGCAGCCTGCCCAGGAATGGCACCGCACACACGGAGAGCTGATGCAGAAAGATGATGCAACAAAAAGAGACACAGTTTCTGGGTGCCACTGACAAGAATCCATGCAGACACAGAAGAACTCACAGTGAATGGACACAGAGAGCAGACAATTGGGGGGTAGGGGAGTGGTTGGGGAAGGGAAGAGAAATTAAAAAAAAAACTACAATGAAATATCATTTCACATTTATGAGAATTGCCACTATTAAAAAGACAGACATATGTTGGAGAGATGTGAACAGATGGAAAACAGTTATTCACTGTTGGTGGGAATGCAGAACGTACAGCCACTGTGGAGAACTGTTTAGCAATTCCTAAAAGAATTTGCATAAAGATTTGCCACGTGACCCTGCAATATCACCACTGGGTATATACCTAGAAGAACTGAAAGTAGTGATGCAAACAAACATCTGCACACCTATATTCATAGTGGTGTTATTCAGGATTGTGAAAAGATGGAAACGACCCAGGTGTACATCAACCAATGAATGGATCAACAAACTGTGGTGTATGCACATGGTGGAATATTATGCAGCTGTAAGAAGAAGAAATGTAGTCAAATAGCCCATGACAACATGGGTGAATATCAAGGACATTATGTTGAGTGAAGCAAGCCAGACACAAAGGGATAAATACTGTACAATTTCATTACTATGAACTACATATATTGTGGAATATATTTTAAGATTCCATGTGAATAGACTAATAGAAAGAGTCTCAAAGATGCAATTAGATTAGTGGTTAATTGGGGCTAGGGAAGCGATACTAAGGTGTGTGGAGTTTTCCTCCTTGGAGTAATGAAATAAATCTAAATTTTTTTATGATGATGATTGCACAATATTGTAATTCTACTAAAAGACATTGATTATTCACTTTAGATAGATCATATGGTACGTGAATATATCTCAATAAAACTGCTTAATAAATAAATAATTGTTGAAGAACAGCCAGAAATTGCACCTAGGTACAGGAAGGGAAAAAGAGACTGAGAAGTGAAGAATTTTCTTGTTTGCTTTTTTTATTATTATTGAAATAATGAAAAAGCTCTAATAATGACTGGAGTGATGAATGCAGAAGAAAAAAATAATACGAAGGATTTTTACTTCAACATATGGGTGACTTACCTGCTGAGACCAGGTTTTATGTTGGATATTCCCTAGGAAACTTCTGAGTTCGGAAAGAAGGTAGTAACCCAGGGGCAGCCCCCGCTGGACTTCTGTGCACCCACATCTCCCTGCACCCTGGGCTGGTGCACTGTTCTGGGCCTGCCAAGCTTCCAGGTGGCAGTGAGCTCCTGGACCAGCAAACTGTGGCTATCTCCTGACTGGACAGGCCAGGGGCTGGTACCATGGAGGCAGGACTCCAGCTAAGCAGAGTGATGTGGGAAGTCACATGCAGGCTTTGTGCTGCACCGGGAGCTTTCTCCTGTGATCCCCCATGGGGCGGGATAAAGCCTGAGTCCCAGGACTGCTGTGGCTCCGGGAGTCTGGCCGTGGGCTGGAGGCTCCCGGATCCTGCTCCTTCTGGGGCCCTTCCCTCTGAAGCTTCAGGGTCACTGCGCTGAGGAGTCCACTTCACCAGGCTCTGGAGAGTGGCACTGAACGCTCCCAACACCGTCTTAGAGATGAAGGCGCAGGGCAGCAGGTGAGGGGCACATTTCCACCACCCAGCTGGGCCGGCGCTTCCTGCGCTGTGGCCCGCCCGCCTGCAGGGGGCGCGCAGCCGCCTTTTCTGAGGAAACCCCGGAAACGCCCTCAGGTGCCTGTGGGCGCGGAACAGCAGGGACAGGAGGTGGAAGGCCTCGTTCCCGGGGGGCCGCTGGGCGGTGGGCGTGAGGAGAGAGCCCCTCTTCCCGCGGGGGCTGCGCAGGGCTGCGTGGTGGTGCTTCGAGGGCTTTCTTCCCTAACGTGAGCGGAGGACTTCGGGTTCCTGCGCTGCCCCCGTTAGTTCATCGTCTCCTCTCAGGGGACGTTCAGGAGACGTGTTTGCCCAGAGCCCCCGCTCACTGAGGCTGCCAGCGCTGTGGGTTCAGGACTCTTGCTGGAGACAATCCTGACGGAGCTTCAGAGAGGAAAGACGTCTACAGCCCTGAAAGGGTAGGAAAGTATTGCAGCTTCCCGTGGAGAGGTCGGGGCGGCGGGCGTGGCCGAGCCCTGGGCTGAGGGGAAGGGGCGCTCCTCGTGCGCGGCGCCCTCGGTGGTCACAGAGGGGCGCACTGTTCCTGCACCGCTGACAGAGCTGAAGGAAATGTTGACAGACTTACACGTAGGGGCAATGCAGCTCCCAGCATTACTTTTAAGTGTTAGTAACCCAAATTCCAACATTTATAATAATTTTATATTTCTGACTTTAAGTAAAGCAAACTTTTGAGTAAATTTTTTATTTAAGGTACCAGGGCTGGAGAGTGCATAGGGACCTTGTGTGTGGGAAGCTGGCACTATGCCACTGAGCCAGTTTGATTCCCCAATGGTGGTTTTTTTGTTTGTTTTGTTTTAAGGAGGCACCAGAACCAAACTGGGACCTCACATGTGGGAAGCGGGCGCTCAACCCCTGGGGCCATACGAGCTCCCTAAGTTCATTAATAATTCTTTTAATTTATCTTGTTTTCAAGGACAAAACTGCCATGTTGTACAGTTTGTCATGAAAAGTGAGAGTTTTCTATTACGTTTAAGTTTAGCTTGCTGACATGTCCTTTTTTGCAGTGTGACTGTTACTATTTAAAAAATACATAGAGGTGATACCTGCACAACATGAGACTGTAGTAAATGTCCCGGGATTGTACACTTTAAATTGGTTCGTTGTTTGTTATGTGATTTTACAAGATACTTTGCCTTCAAGTTGGAGTAAGTTGCACTAAGTAAAATTTATGCATCAAGAGAAATCAGTTTTTGAAGTTCAAAACCCGATTGTGGTTTTCAGTACCTACTATTGCATACTGCCAAAAAGTACTTAAATTGAAATATGTCTAGGACTTAAAGTATCAATTTAAGAGCTATGTCAGACACTGTTGTTTTGTAAGTCATATGTATTCAGTGAAGGTAAATTTCTCCTGTAGAAAATACAAAATCTGACTTTAATTTTGTATATTTCCATGGAAAGGTGAAATCAGTATGTCTACAATCTCATTTTGTACATGCCTATCTTTTGTAGGCGTGTATCTGTAACAATATTTCTGGCTTTTTAATTGCCAAACAGTGTATTCATGTGGTAGAACAAGATACAGACAACTAAAAGAAATTTGAAAATCTCAATGTAGTCCATTTCCTAAATTAAGAAATTACTGTTGTTGTTTGGAAAATATACTTCACTTTTCATCTCAAATTTACTTGAAATGCACGCAGATAATTCTGTTTGTTACTTCTTGAATAGACAGGTTTCACACAGTTTTCAATTAATGTTGAAAAAGATACTTGGTAATTTAAATCACAATTAATGACTGACTTTATTTGTTCAGTCATTCAGTAATACAGATGACATACAGACTTATGCAAGGAATGATCTGATAATTATTTGCTGTGTAATTCTACCCTGTGGTTAAACTTAAGCCAGGAATCTGATATATGTCTTGTTCAGTTGTGGTACATTTCCATGTGATTTGCCCAACAATAAAATATTAACACAATGTCAGGATGTTTTCCATTTTCTTTTTTCCTTTTTTTTTTAAGAGCAGCTCAGTGATTTTGGGGGTGGTTAGTACAATACTGAGAGCCTTAGGAGAAAAGTACAAAATGGCCCTTAACACCAATGCCAGTATATGGTTACAACTAAGGATATTACTAATTCTTGTGCTACTTAATCACTTCCATTTTGAACATAAATCAAAGCCATTAACTTGAACTTGAGATATATACACAATACATATACAATCTTATGAAAAATATTTTTAATAAGAATCATTACACTTTTAAAATATTGGAAACTGAGTATTCTGATTTGTATTTTGACATAGAACAAGAAGAAACATGCAATTAGGGAGGTTTTTACTGATAGTAAAGTTCTTCAAGTTAATGGTCTTCCTTTCTCTTTGTACTTACCACAGGCTACCCAGTGTCCTGAGAGGATTCATTGTGAAGGATGTTGGATATATCGGAATCCCCTATATTCTGTACATGAGCTTACTGTAAACTAAAACTTCTTTGAAGACAAAATGAAAAAAAAAAGACATCGGGTAATAAATAGAAGAAAATGTCACTGTATATACAAGATAACAGACCTTACAGTGATGAAAGACATAATGTAAATAAAAATTTTTTACAATAGAAGAAGCTAAATCATTGATGTGGAGACAATGGCCACTGGAGGTGGTGAAGTCAGCGAGGAGGACAAAGACGTGTAATAAGGGGGCATTTTCAGGAATTGTCCTGAGTGATATTACAATGACAGATATGAACCAATATATATATGACCATAATCTACAGAATTGAGTGAGATGGAGAGTAAACTGTAATCCATGCTTAGTGGCAATGCCCCAAAATGTGTTTATCAATTGCAAAGAATGTACCACAGTAATGAAAGAAGTTGTTATTGTGGGGAAGCCTGGGAGGTGTGGGGAGTAGTGCATAGGGGAATCCCTTATATTTTTTATCTAACATTGTATATAATCTAGGTATCTTTTTAAAATAAATAAAAAGTAGGTATTTTTTTTAAAGCAGTGGGGAATAAAATGCACCCCCAAAAAATCACAGTAAGTTCATTTAAAAATTTTCTAATTTTTTATATTTTTAATTATTTTTTATTCCAAATTTTTTATGTTTTTGTATTTTTTATTTTTCAAACCATCATTTCATTTCCTTAGCAACTGTATTTGCTTATTTTCTTAGCTTCATTATTGAAGAAGTTTTGGATCACAGAAGGATTAGAACTGTATCAGGGAGGATCACTGGTGTAGGGAGTCGGTGACAGGGGATGTATGGAAGGTGGTTCACCTGGGGCAAACCTTCATAAAGGCACATAAATTTGTTCAAGTGTTCATGGGGCATTGTCACAGTGGGTGGAGATTTATACAATAACTGAAAGAATATTCCCATCCTGGGAAGCTCTGCCACATTCTCTAATATGATAGCAAGAATCCCCCAGATACAGTGGCAGTGACTAGTGAAGGAGGAAGGAATATTGACAGACCCTTCATATTGATGGATAACTTATGAACCTTTAATTTTGAAATTGAAACTTAGCCTAGTATTATACGGTGCCTAAGAGTTACCTCCTGAGAGCCTCCTTGTTGCTTAAATGTGGCCTCTCTCTAAGTGGAACTCAGCATATAAATGTCTTCCCCAGAGCATGGGACGTGACTCCTGGAGATGAGCCTCCCTGGCACCAACTACCAATACAACTGGAAATAGACATTGGCCAAAAGGGGAAAGGATAAAGACAAATGAGTTTATATGTCTAAGAGACTTCAAAGTGAGTCAGGGTGTCATTCCAGAGGTTGTGCTTATGTACACTTCAGCAGGTTCTCACTGACTGCCAAATAGTGGAGGCAACCAGACACTACAGGTAGGGCAGACAGCTCAGGAGTTTGGTGCCCTGCCAGTGGGCCCTACCTGGGAACTTATGCCCTGAAGTGTGACAGAGTTGGACTCAGTTTTGGTTTCCTTACCCATGGCACTTCTGCCCCTTCTATTTGACCCTATATTTAGTGCTAGAGTTGATGGTTTATGTCCAAGAGCCTTAAATCTTTGGTCTGTCCAATGGCCAGCTCAGGCCTGAATCTCAAAGGAGTTGCAACCCCTACTCTCTAGTTCATTATGTTCCTCCGGGACAACCAACAAGGAGATAATGATAGACAACAAGCATCCCAAAGAACATAGAGTCTGCAACTGCAAGCAAGATAGTCCTATCCATCTGCACCATAGGATCTAAGCCCCCTCTCAAATAGAGGAGTAGGCATCACCATGCCAGATTCCTTAGGATTGGGGAATGAATGATGGACTAAAGTAGACTTCTTGGTATTCTAGTATAGACTTACTGTGATTCTAACAATGGAAGTACTTTTATCATTGGTATGGAGGCAATGGCCCCTGGAGGTTCTGAGGGCAGGGAGAGGGAAAACTAGGTGTAATATGGGGACATTTAAAGACATTAGGAATTGTCCTTAATGACACTGCAATGGCAGATATAAACCATTATATATCTTGTCAAACTTACAAAATTGTGCAGGAGTTACAATGTAAAGTATAATCCATTCTTAGTGACAATGCTCCAAAATGTGTTCATCAGTTGTATCAGATGTACCACACTAATGAAGGATGTTAATGTGGACAAATGTGGGAGGGGTTGGGAGAAGGGCATATGGGAATCCCTTATATTTTATATGTAATATTATGTATCTTTTTAAAAAATTAAAAACTGTATTTTAAAAAACCCAAAGGGGTATTTGTTTAGAAAGGTGTCTTTGCCACGAATCTCACCCAAAGTCAGTGTTGGTGCTAGCCACATCCAATTCATGGGGTAAGTCAAGGCCCACTCCCTTTACTGCTTGAGATTGTATTACTGCCCCCTTCTTAAAAAGCAGCCCACTTAGGAGATTTTCTCATTTCCATGTACAACCCTTCCTGATTAGCACGTACATTGGTTTTTAATATCTGAGCTAAATGAGGAATGAAGGGTTTCCAGTACCTCAACAACCATGAAAAGGCCATTAATCGTTTTGGTTTGTGGTGTGGGAAAACATCATACTTTAACAACACTTAAGAGTTTACTGGCAGCAGGGACCTTGCAAGTTTGTCCCTACTGTTTGCCCATTCCAGGCTCTTAAGATAAAATACCATTGTTTCTGAGGCTTCTTTTAATTCTGAAAAAGAATTACTAGTTAAAATATCATCAGTATAATGAAATAGGGTTACAGCCACTGTTTTCTTCTGCACAGCTGAATCCTTTGCCACCAGGCCAGGACAGATGGTGTGGGCTATGCACATGGCCTTGGCAATGTACTGCAAGATCCACCACTGGTCCCCCACATGAAGGTGACTGCAAGCTGGCTTGACTTGCTTAAGGAAATAATAAAGAAAGCCTTAGATCTAAAGCAAAGTGATACTGACATAACTGATATTTTCCAGCAAAGCAACAATATTTGGAACTTTTGTATACAGCAGTGATGTTACTTTAATTTATGATAACCTAGTGTTATGTGTCATTCTTGGCAACCCCCAATGGCCATTCTCTACAGCCAGAGAACTGCTTCTTCAGTGGAGGTGGGGCAAATTAGATGACTACAAGCCTGAGCATCTGCCTTTCATGACAAGGTGGAGAGGTGGATTCTGTGACACAAACCATTTTTTTAAAATAATTAAAACCATGATTAACAGCATTATGCTTTTATTTAATATTTTGCAGAATACATTGTTTACTTTGGGGGAATTTTATACAATCTTTAAATATTCATGTGAACATTTTACCAGACGACTTTGGTTAACAGTATGTTATAAAAACCCTTTAATTTTGTGACTATTTCTAAACAATTTTTATTCAACTTGTAACATGTCAAATGGCCTTCACTATTTTATTACTTTACTTTTTGCTTTTACACCTTTACCATGATTACATTAATTAACTGGTATTTTAATTTAGCCATACAGGAAAAACTACTTTCTTGATTATTTTATGAAAACCTAAAATTCCCAGTGGAATCAAGATTATCTTCTTCCTACCACCACTTTCATATGCAGATTGACATGGCCTCTGACAAGTTTTCCTATTATAAAGTTAGTTTTTTAATCAATACCAATTCACTTTCTATTTAATAACGGCTTCCTGGATATTCCCATTTAAACAATGCTTTTATAAATGACTTATAACAATCCATAACCACATACACTGGTTACTTAATCTCAAGACAAATTTCACCTTCATGGAACATATTCCCTTAATCCTACCTCATATATTGTCTTCTACAGCTTGCCATATGCATTCAAAATTTGTATTACTTCCATTCTGATTTTATGAAAACCAGTTATCTTATGTTAGGACAAAACACACTCCCTTAAGTAAACTTTTCAAAATTAGTCGGCACTTCCACAAATGTTTACTTCTTTCTATATCCATTTAGGTCATATCCCTCATTCTATTCTGTAAAGCAAAAATATTCATTTCAATTTAGGAAAAAACAATTTTTTAAAAAGAGGGTTGTAATAATTTTATTAGTCAAAACTTACAATTTTCCTCATTTCAAAAATTTAACACATACAATATTAATTTAGCTTATTAGTATCCATTCTTAGTTATTAATATAAGAAGTTAGTAATTTTTTGGTCATTTGAATAGAGCTCTTTTAAGAATTGTCATATGTTAATTGATTACCATCTGGAGGTATCAAAATATACACTGAACAAACAGAGAAATGAAAAAAAAGTTAAAACACACCAACAGAAACATAAAGTTCACTAATTTGACTCATTATTCTTACTCTTTTGCTATGGCTGTTACCAAGCTCTCTGTCATTTCACATAGCTGATTATCCTGCTTTTAAGATCTCTTCTGGAATGCATGTTGCCTGTAATATGCAAGCTCATTCCTGGAAATACTTTTATTAGTCGTCAGCAACCAATTAGGAATATTCATTCAGTATAACTATAGTTAAGCACTAATATAGCAGTTTAGACCAACAGACATGTAACACATATTTTTTGAGTTTCTCTTCAGTAGTATAGTTTTGACAGATTCTTAATTCAGGAGTAAGATATTGATTTAAAACTGAAAGCTCTTTTTAACACCTTGATAAAAATTCTGATCAAAATAAAATGTGAATAAAAATATTGTTAACATTTTAATTTTCTTTTAGTTTGTAATATATTTTAATTGCAGGCTTACCAAAGCTGCTAACATTTTTTATTTATCTATTTCTTCAGGGTTTCCCAGTTCAAAAGTTACTAAACTTTGGTGGCACTCATTTTATCAATGTGGTTCTCCTGGCCCAATTAGAATTATCATGGGAACAAAACAGAGAACATTAATGTTGCTATGTTTTTCTACTTTTTCAGCAGTTTAATTCTTTCAGCCCTCACTAGCCCACAGATACAACATTCAGGTGGCAGGGGGTTTGCAGAGTTGCTGCAGGAATGTTTTCCTTATGTTAGTTAACTCATTAGCAGAATATTTTCTTACAAGCGTGTTTCAGTAAAAAGTGCTTTCTTTTGCACTTCTACTTGTGTGGGATTTTGTATCTGTGATTTAGCCTTCCTTGCACAAGTGGTTTAGCATGATTTAAAGGTTCTTCTACAGTTTCTACATCTGAATCAGTATCTCATTCTTATCTAGTTGCTCAGAGAGACCTGTCACTAAGGCAGAGGTGGAAGTCTGCAAATTCCTTTCTAGTTGTAGTTCTGCTTTCCTCTAGCCTAAGCATAGACAGACCATTGTTTGCACCTGTTCTTGTGATTCCTCTGATTTCTTAAATTCTCCTTTTGATTTACTTATCCATTGGAGATTCTGTTCCACTTTTAAGTCCTCCTCCAGTCACCTTGCCTCTGTTTCAGCTGCTGCTTGTTAGTAGTATCACACCAGGCAAGGAAGAAGGACCATGCAATGGCTGCAGCCACTGCACATTGCTAATTTTTCTTAATAAAAGTTCCCTTTACTCTTTCTTCTACCTGCACTAATCCAGCAGGAGTGTATGGGGCATCCCCCAACTCCCTACTGGGTCCTCAAGTGTTTATCATCTGGGCAAGCTCATACCACATAGACATGTATGGCTGCCCCAGGATTTCCCCCCACAAATTCCCTATGTACTGCAGGGTCTACTCTGCAGTATCTGGAAAGGCTGACATGCTTTCACCTGCCTTATCCCCAGTGGGATTCTCTGAAATATCCTGCTAACTATGCCAATTGTAATGCAGGAAGGTTGAGCTCAGGAAGGCTGACAGAATCCTTTGATATCCCAAAGAAACCACATGGGGAGTTCAGCAGCACTCACACCATTTATATGCTCACATGTCCGAATGTTGGTGATCAGGCACCAACCATGCTGTAGGGAAACAAAGATTATATAGGGCAGATAGCACAAGGAGGGGCTCTAGCTAATGCATAGAGCAGCCCAAGGGTGTAGGTAGCTTAGTAAGTAATTAACAGTGAGTGCATACATATGAGGGTAATTGTGTGGGTCCCCAGAACATTGAGGGTCAACACATATGAAGGTTAATAATTACTATGCCTAGGATTCTGTATGTGCTATAACAGAAACTTCCAGGATGGATTGCTGGTCAGTTCCACCCCACACTTTCCAGCAATCTACACAAATAACTAGTGGGAGGGAGAGGTGGGCATTTCATGTCCGTACATGGAGATTAGTGCATAACCATATTTGAGGGCTCTTATTTCTGTCTACTACCCACCAAACACATGCACATATCCTATTATTTTAAAATGGAATATTCTTTGAACTCTAGACATATGGAAGTGAAAATAGATACATTGATCTGAATCATTATGAAAGGAAAACTTAATGCCTCAAATGAGCTTAAGTGACTTATTTATAGTTTTTATAATAATTTATGTCTGTTTTCTAAATTTGGGGCTAAATTTTTTATAATCTTTTAAAACTAACTGCTAGAGTTGGTCAAGTATCACTTCATATGAAATCTTAATGACAAATAGCTTACTAAGTTTTATTATAATTTTTTTTCCAAATATTTATATACCTCTTTCCCCTTCTCCAGCCCTTTTGTTTTTGCTGTCTGTGTTGTCTTCTCTTCTCATTTTCTGTCATCTGGGATCCAACAGTATTCGATCCTAAAAACTTGTGAAGGGGAGAGTTTCCCTGTCAATTGTGCTACCTCAGTTCCTGGTCTTTGCTGCACTTCACCTTGAGTCTCCCCTTTGTCTCTCTTTTGATGCATCATCATCTTGCTGTGTGACTCACTTGAGCAGGCACTGGCTCACCACTTGGGCACTCATGTGGTCATGGGCTCACCACAGGGGCACACTTTCTCATCTTTTTCACCAGGAGGCTCCAGAGATCCTCCCATATGGTAGGTAGATGTTCTATTGCTTGAGCCATAACCAGTTCCCAAATTTTAATACATTGTTGGGAAACATAATGACATTTTATGAAACATTTTTATGGCAAAATAAGGCTCAATGAAGGCTATGACAATACTTATATGCAGATTTACTAAAATGAATGACAACTCTTATCCAATGAGAAGATGCATATTAAAGAATATAAGTGGAAACATCATTTGACTGTATGCTATATAAGGAAATATCTCTTCATCAATACAAAGAGAATTATTTCCTATAATTTCTGAATGTTCCATTTATATTTGGTTGATTTCTCTTCTCTGTCCTGGGCTCAGCTCCCCTAGCTTGTCCTCCTCCTATCATGAGCCTTTCCTCAGTTCTTGTGCACTGTGTGCCCCAGTCAGTCATGGCCCTCACAGTTCCCACTATGCTGGTTCTGTCAACTCTTCTTGCACCTTCCCCAAAACTTATGTCAGTTCACTCCAGGCACCTTACTTTGTCCCATCAGTCACCAGTTTCTCTCATTTTCTACTCCTTCCCAGGCAGTCTTACCCCAGTCCCACTCCTTATGAAATCCCTCTTTCCTGCCTCTAACCTTAGACCTCAGACCCATCCCACAAGGACAGCTCAGCCTGGCCTGCATCCCTTAGTGTCTGTCCTTTATTCCTCACCCACCTCCCTTCCCTGCTCCTGCCCAGCACCCTGCTCCTTCCCTGCCTCAGTTTACCCTTTGCAGGGTCCCCCTCTGTGGATTGACCCTCCCCATTCACTACTCTTCTTTCAGTCCCCATGGCCCTTTTAATTGCCCCATCCTCCTAGGCCCTCTTAACTTTCTAATCCTGTCTCAGTTTATCTGCCCCTGAGCCACTGACCTCTCCCAGCTCCACCTTAGAACCCTCCCCACCACAAACATGCAGGGAGGCCTCATACCCTCACTGGGGTTCTCTTCTCCTTCTCTCTTGCCCCTCTCCCCAAGTTGGCCCCAAGTCCCCTGCTTCAGGTCACCACAGCTCTCCCCTCTCACAAGTCATGCCATTTTCTTGGAAGACCCTTAGACCTCTCACCTTCCTGAAATGCTGTGACCTGCTCCCAGCTCCATGCCTCCATGTTCCACATACTGCTCTTCCCCTCATTTACCCTGAAATTTGTATTCTTCCCATCAGCTGTGTCAGTTTACACCATGATCTGCATGGGTCTCATCACACAGCCTGATGCCTCATCTCTCAGGACATGCCACTGCCCTTTCCCACCCTTCAGTTCTCCATCCTTGTCCCAGTGCTCCCTTCCCTAGCTATGTGCCTTCTAGTCACTATCTGTACCCAGCCCACAGGGAAGCCACTCCCAAACCCTCTTCTCACAGTCTCCCCTGCCTTCTCCTCTGGCTCCTTTCAGTTCCTAGGTACTCAAGCCCCTGCCCTCTGTTCAATCCTGCTCCCCTCTCCTTTCTCCTCTATCATCTTGGATCAGTTTCCCTCTGCTAGCTGCCCTAGTGGATCTGCTTGGCCTAGTTATCCTTATCTCATCCATCCCCTTCTATCTGCCTTCCCTTTCCTCAAGGGCCCTACACCCCATTATGAAGATACTGAGTCTCAGGGCCCCCTGCCCCTTCTCCACATTCTACCTCTAAGATGGATTTAGAGAGGGCACAAATTCACCCTGTGACCTCCACACACCCTATTCTAAGCTGGTCATGAAGGATGCTCCAAATAAGTTCCTTGCAGAGGCCCACATGTTAAGTCCCATTTTAGGCCTTTGGGGATAACCAAAGATGTAGAGGAAAAAAATCATTAACAAGAATGTTGGGCAGAACTTACATTTGTTATGACTGCAGACAGGAGCCAAGGTTGGTGTAAAGCAACTCAGATCTGACTCCCCACATGGTAGTTTTACTCTTCTTTACATACCTGTTACTACTTAACATTTGCTTTGATTATGCATTAGCTTTTAAGCAAATGGATGAACATACATAGCTATGTATGTTATATAATTGTATATATATTAATATATATATTATTATATATTTGTATGATTAGTTATATAATTGTATGATTAGTATGTTCATGAAATCATGCTTGCCTGATCAAAAATGGGGCAGATAACTCCACCCCCAGGTGGGAATTTTATTATGTTTATTAAGCAAGTTGGAGTGAGGACAGCCAGGGGTTTCTTCTGTGCAGCTCTAACCAACTGGTTGAAGCTGGTTTTCATACTGTATTGCTTCAACAGGATATTCTCGACCACAAGAAATGGAATGTGGGACCAAGAGAAGGTTGCATCTCATTACCTTCTAATTTACATAAAATTCTTTCCTTTGTATCCTAGCAACAGGGAGAGAAACAAGTTACTTTCAGATATTTGGGCATCCTACATCCATCAACATCAGACCACTGTCCTCATTATTATAATCAGGCCTCTACCAGAATGTTATAAGACCCTCAGAAATCTCTTCAGTTTAAGCAAAGGCTTTGACTCTCCTGTTTCCTGCCCCAGCTGTTCTGTAATAAAGCTCTTTCTTTGAAACCTGGTGTCACAGGATACATTTTGTGTGTGCATCGGGCAGTGAGCCCATTTTGGCAACAGCAATAGGACAAAGAGCTCACAGGCAATCCCAGCCCTGTGGACAGGGAAGAAACAAATCCTGGGCACTGTGCCTGAGACCTATTGGGCCTGATGTTCCCAAAGCACAAAGAAGCCATGGCTCCCACGACCTTCAGGTGGAACAGTTAGTTGTGTGTTCAAATCCTGTGTGGTGGAAGTCATTCTTATCTCTGATTTCTAGGTTTGGATTTTTTCCTGATTTCAATTTAGCTCAACTCAACAACAGTCTTTAAACTGGGAGCCTTGTAGGCAAGTGTAACCTTGACAAGTATATGGACAAAAAGAAAAAGGTACAATTTCAGGATACAATGCACCCATAAAGTTTTATTCAATCTAAGATTTCTAAAAATCCAATAAGATTTGCATTCTACATGTGTTCAAAAGTGAAGGAAATTCAGATAGTAGATTTTCTGTTTTATAGACAAGGTTTTGGGATTCTAGACACAATAGGCACAAAGGATGTCAAGATTGTAAGATAATTTGGCAACTGCATCCATCAATGTTGCTCTGGTATCACATCTAGATAGTGCATGTCCTACCTGCCTGTTTACAGTAGGATCATTTTCCCTCCAAAGTAAATAAATGACAATGTCTCTTTCTGACCTGAATGGTCATTTTGCTCTGAGGACTAGGGTGGCACATCAGCTAATGAAACATTTCATGATATGGGATAAAACCTGCATTCTTTAAAAAGATTACAGGTAAAATTAGTACAATATGGCATCATAGTTAAGTAGTATAATATTTTAAAGATTTTGTATTTATTTCTCTCCCCTCCCCCCCACACCAGGTATCTGCTCTCTGTGTCCACTCACTGTGTGTTCTTCTGTGCCCACTTGTATTTTTGTCAGTGGCACTGGGAATCTGTGTCTGGTTTTTTTGTTGCATCATCTTGCTGTGTCAACTCTCTGGGTGTGTCATGCCATTCCTGGGCGGGCTGCACTTTTTTATGCAGGGCTGTTCTCCTTACAGGGTGCACTTTCCGTGCATGTGGCTCCCCTACATGGGGGAAACCCCTGCGTGGCATGGCACACATTGCATGCATTAGCACTGTGTGTGCACCACTCACCACTTGGGTCAGGAGGCCCTGGGTTTGAACCCTGGACCACTCAGTGGTTGACAGATGCTATGTCTTTTGAGCCAAATCTACTTGCCAAAGTAGTATAATCTTGATTAAAATGATTTTCAAAATCAACAGAAAACCTCACCACAGTTCACCTCATAGGTCATTTACATTTTATTTAAGAGAAATGAGCACAAGGAAATGCCCAGAAAGATACAATGTCTGACTTCCATTTATCCCCTAAACTAGAATCTCAGAGTTTGACTTTCCCATACTCTTGAGCATTTATTTCTCAACATTGCAGTGTTTTGTTCCTTACTACAAATTTCTATCAGCTTCACCTAAGACATGGTGACTAAAAGACAATAAAGAGGAGGGAAAAACAATGGAAGACCTGTATTTTTATTTGCTTCTGGGATACATTTAAAAATGATAAGAAATGCTCAAAGAGAAATAAATGTTGGAAATCTTGGATTTATATGCTTCATGGGGACATACACTTACTTTGAACTCTTATTAAGCAATTTCTTTCAGCAACTAGATAGATGAGGCAATATAGACATTATTCTTAGCTACTTGTTCTTAGATTCTCTATTGTTAATTTATAGAGAAGTGGACAAAACAGACTTCATCCCTGCTATTATAAAGCTTAAAATTTAGTGCAAGAGAATTGTATCAAATAGCTAAACACAAATATATATGTACACTGAAAAATTGAGATATGTGATATTAAGGAAAATCACTGTGGCCCAGAAGGAGAAAAGTCCAGCAAAGGGAGGCTATGCCAACAGGGACATAAAGGAAGCATAAAGAACCACCAAAGGAAAAAAAGAGGAGGCAGGGGTGGCCCACCAAGAAAGGTAAGGCTGCTTTACTTACCAGCAGGGAGAGACAATACAGAAAGGGATGTGATTCCTACAGAAAAACTGCCAGAGTTATAGGGCAGAAGATGGTCCCTTTAAATAAGATCTTAAGGCCATATTACAAACCATAAAAGAGCAGGAGGAAGGGGGCTCTCAGAACTGAAAAGGCTTAAAATTCTGCAGGACTGCACAATAAGTCCCAGATGTACCCCAGAAAAGAGGAACATACAGGTTGCTAAGGTTTCCTTGTCCACAGACTAGGGCAGTGAGAAAGACACTTCTGAAGGTGACTGATGAGTCAGAGAGGAAGGATGCTCCTATCATCTGTATTCTGATCTTACTTCCTTTAAAAATAATGCTTATTGGAGAGCAAATGCAGCTCAAGTGTATAAGGGCCTGCGTCCCATTTTTGAAGTCCCAGGTTCTATCCCTAGCACCTCCTAAAAACAATATAGCAACAGACAGGTGAAAAAAAACAAGTCAGGGGAGCCAGTGTAGCTCAGCACGTGAACACCACATACATTTTCCTAGGTCCTATCCCTGGCCCTAGTAGCTCAAAAACGCACACACACAAAAAAAGAATTCCTAGGGATAGAGCTAAGGATTCCAGGTCCCTGCTATGGGCCATATGTCCTGTACCTCTGTTAGGGTTGATGGGGAATGAGAAGGGTGCACACTTTCAACAGTCTTTTAGATACAGGTGTCAAAGTGGCAAAAAATATCCACACCTCTGCAGAGCAGTCAATATAGTGAATGACAAAATCATTGCTAATGATGGTAAGGCTTGACTTAAGGAGGAAACTACAAAACTAAAAGGAGATGAGTTTTATAATAGAAAAAAAAAAAACCATGGTAGACATATACTCTGGATATGGAACAGCAATTCTTATGCAAAATGTGACTGTGGAGAAACACTTTTGCAAAGTGCTCAGATACCTGAATGGACTTCAGGTAGATGTAGGTACCTCAGGACAACACAAATGCCCTACCCATAAGCACAGTCCCACATAAGAGCAATGGGGTGAGAAGACACTGGAATGAAAAACTCAACTACATAAAGATCATCTGGAAGAACTAACTGGGTGGTGACTCCATCTAAATGTATTTGAGAAATGAACACTGCAGGGTAAAGAAAAGGCAGTGGAACATATGTTGGGGAACAATCAGTTTTGAGGGAGTGGAGGACCATCACGTATCCTATTTAGGCTACCAATGCAAAATCCCAATCTCAGTATGCCCAACTGCTTTCTATTTCCCCACTGGAATGCACTCCACAAGGCACTTCCCAATGGTGGATTGTGGTCTGGACCGCAGTGGTTTTAACATAAAGGACCCATAATTCCAAATTGGAGATGAAGAGGGTTTCTTTCCTCTGAAAATTGGACATTCTGAAAATTGGACACTGCCTACGCCTTCAATGTACTTTAATGTCCTTCATTGCAAAAATCTTCTTGTAATAATACTAAGGCATGTCATGACACACTGACTGATTCTGGATCCTGGGGAATCCTCTATCCAATGAACCCACAATTGTCCATGACTGATATGCTTTATTCAAGTATCTTTTTTTTTTAAGATTTTTTTGTTTCCCTCCCCTACCCCCATTGTCTGCTCTCTCTGTCCATTCACTGTGTGTTCTTCTGTGTCTGCTTTCATTATCCAGTGGCACTTTGAAGCATTTCTTTTTTGTTCCATCATCTTGCTGTGTCAGCTCTCCATGTCTGCAGTGCCACTCCTGGGTGGGCTGTGCTTTTTTAACATGGGGTCATCTCCTTGTGGGATGGACTCCTTGGGCATGGCCCTCCCTGCATGCCACAACACTGTGCATGGGCCAGCTTACCATGTGTCAGGAGACCCTGGGGACTGAACCGTGGACCCTCCATATGGTAGATGGATGCTCTATCAGTTGAGCTATGTCTGCTTCCTGATCTCTTAAGTTAATTTCACTTCATATTAGTTCTTAGTAAATCCAATATACAGTATACCAGTGTCAGTTCACAATTCTGTATTGTTATCCCACATAGTTTCAAAATTAAGACTTGCTCACAGGCCAAATGATCCATAAAAGAACGTTAATATCCATTAAATTTTCTAAAGTGAAATCCAGCTGAAGATTTTCCTAAATAGACTTTATGATTGTTCCACAGCATAAGATTATCAATGCTGAGGAAAGAGAGACCACTGAACACATGCTTTCATTCACGACACTAATAAGCAATATATACAGTGTAAAAAATCAATTGTCTTATAAATGTTGCTGTTTATATTCTTTCATATAATGTATGGTCAGAATATTAACCAAAGCCTTTCACATATATCAGGGTTTTTAATCAGAGGGTGATGGACCACTTGATTTCATGGAATCTGTGAGTTTGAATTAAAAAAATAAATAAACATTATCTTTATTTTCTCTGACCTCTTACTGAAATCTAGAACTTCCCTCCCTTCTGAATATAGGCAATAAATGTAGTATTCATCTCACCTGACTGGTAAAGGGGTCATAGAGTGAAAAATTTTAAATCCAGGCATATATGGCATTCATAATGCCTCCCTCCAGTATCAAATTTCTCATGTTGTCTAAGAGTACAAAAATAAACTAAAGTTTTCCCAGAGATGCTATTCATACAGCATCTCTCCAGTGTGAGATTTCTCATGTTGTCTCTGTACAGACCAGGGAAAGCTTTGTTACCTAGAAGACATTCATAGGGTTCCTCTCCAGTGAGTCCTCTCATGTTGTCTAAGGCTATGATAATGGGTGAAGGCTTTCCCATAGAGATGACGTTCACAAGATTTCTCTCCAGTGTGAATTCTATCATGCAGATTAAGGCTAGAGATGCTTTGAAGGCTTTGCCACATTGATGACATTCAAAGGGTTTTTCTCCAGTGTGAGTTCTCTCATGATTTCTCAGGGAAGAACACCAAGTGAGAGGTTTTCCACATAGGTAACATTCATAGGGCTTCTTTCCAGTGTGAGTCCTCTCATGTTGCCTAAGTGCAGAATATTGAGTGAAGGGCTTTCTCACACAGATGACATTCATAAGGTTTCTCTCCAGTGTGAGTTCTCATGTTTTCTGAGGGGAGAACAGTGAGTGAAGGCTTTCCCACACAGTTGACATTTATAAGGATCCTCTCTAGTATGAGTTCTCACATGCTTTCCTAGGGCAGAAGAATAAGTGAAGGCTTTCCTACATATATGGCATTCATAGAGTTTCTCTCCAGTGTGAGTTCGCTCATGTAGACTAAGGCTATAGATTCTACTGAAGGTCTTCCCAGTAGATGACATGCATGTGGTTTCTCTCCAGTGGGAGTTCTCTCATGTTGTCTCAGGGCAGAATAGTGAGTAAAGGCTTTCCAACATAGATGGCATTCATATGCTTTCTCTTCTGCATGAGTTACATTGTAATCTGTAAGGCCAGAGTTTTGAATAACCAATTTACCAATCAGATGACACTCATATGATTTACTTCCATGGTGAATTTGTTTTTGTTGATTAAAAGATGAGTGGTCACTGAGAGCTTTTCCAAATAGATTGCTGAAATAGGGTTTCTTTCCCTTTTAAGTTAACATATGTTCAGTTATTCTGGATATGTAGGCAAAATCTTCTGGCAGTTCACTATATTTAATGCCATTCTTTTCAGGATGAGAGTTCTCCTTCTGGGAAGTAGATAAGAAACCATTCACTTAATAAAAAATACACTCATATACAAATGAACTCTACACTAATCATTCAGTGACAGCCTCCAAGTAAAATCTTTACCATACCATGTTACTCTTCTTCAAGTACAGAGATCTTTTCTTTTGTACTATTTCAACTGCAGAGCTATCTAATCAATTCTGGAAGACTTCACACACTTTCAAAGATCAGGCATATGAGGCATGTTTATACAATTATATTTTTATAAAAACTCAGGTTTTTGTGTGTGTTCAAGTTAATATTTTTCCCTAAATTCAAACTGTCACTGACTTGTTCTGGATTTGCACTTAAAAACCAATTTACTTACACTTAAGTGCCTATATTGAATTCCTATTTCATTGCACTCCCAAGTATCTATTTGGAAGACCAGAGTTCACACCTATGATGGTTACCGATGACAAGAGCATAAATGTGTCTTTCCTGCAGATATGTTGCATGGAGAGCATCTGTTTTCTAAGATCACTTTCCCTCCCAGAAATAACTGAAGAAAAAGAAACAATTGATAGACTAGCATTAGGGAAATTAAAATGTTGAAAACCATCATGTGGCCCTCTATTTGTTTCATATATGACACTGATCTGGGAAAGAGTATCAAATTAAGGAATACTCTAGGAAGTAGAAAATATTATATAATACTGACAATTAGAAAATACTTTCAAAATTAAAATATAAGAAAAATTATAAAAAGCCAGTATGTTGGTGATGTGAAGACAGGAAAAATCATCCACGAGGAAGACAAGGAAAAGATCCATTAAATGAATGTTAAATCCAATAGTGTAGAAATATACATTTCCCCAATGTCTCAGACACTTGAATAGATAGTAATGTAATGTGGTAAATGGAATAAAGACCACATCCAATTAAATTTTCCCAGTATTGACAACTACATTAGAAAATATAACCCACTTAAGGAAATCTGCAATAGATATTTTTAGGAACCTACTTACCCAATGACCAGGACCCTCCTATCATGAAGCAGTTTCCTAGAGCTTACCTGAATTCTGCCTTTGGAAAATTCCAATTCCTTCTCTCCAAAGTTCTTCTCCTTCCCTCAACTGGGAAAGTATATCTGATTTATAAACCTGATGTGCAGGTGGTGGTTAAAAAAAACCAAAAAACAGAAATTTTGATTTCTCTGCAGTTAGTGGATTGCCATCAAATCTAGGGAAGGTGGTTGTTTAATTTTCCCAGGCTTCTTAGACACATACCATGAATGGGTTGGCTTAAGCAAAGGCAACCTACAGTTTTGAGGCCAGGAAATAGTCCAAATTGAGCCACCATCAAAACAATGCTTTCTCCCCAATACCAAGATTCTGGTAATAGCTGCTGGTGTGTTTTGGTCCATAGTTTGTCATATGGTAGTGCATATGGCAGCATCTCCTGGCAAATTTATTCTCTTCTGGTTTCACTGACTTCAACTTAATATTTCTGTTGCCTTTCGTTTTTCTTTTTCTTTTTTTTTTTTTTTTTTTGGAGACACTGGTGATTGAACCCAGGACCTCATACATGGGAGGCAGGTGCTCAATCACTCCTCTGTGTTGACTTTTTGTCTGAAATTTATTATTATTATTTAAAAATTTATTTATTTCTCTCCTCTTACCCCCATACCCCCACCCCAGTTGTCTGTTCTGTGTGTCTATTTGCTGGGTCTTCTTTTTTGTCCTTTTTTTGGTCCACTTCTGTTGTTGTCAGCAGCATGGGAATCTGTGTTTCTTTTTGTTGCATCATCATGTTGTGTCAACTCTCCATGTGTGTGGCACCATTCCTGGGCAGGTTGCACTTTCTTTCATGCTGGGTGGCTCTCCTTATGGGGCGCACTCCTTGCATGTGGGGCTTCCATACATGGGGGACACCCCTGCATGGCAGGGCACTCCTTGCATGCATCAGCACTGTGCATGGGCCAGCACCACATGGGTCAAGGAGGCCCAGGGTTTGAACCAAGGACCTCCCATGTGATGGATGAATGCCCTAACCACTGGGCCAAGTCTGACTCCTGAAATTTATTATTTGATGAAGGACTCCAGTATTCAAATCTGGTCCCCTCCTGAATTAGGTGTAACACACTTTAACTGAAATTACTCATCAAAAGGCCCTACTAACAACTGGCATATACCTACAGGGATGGAATATATTTAAATATGTTTTTCTGGGATACATAAAGCTTCATATATCACCCTCAAAACCTAAAAAAAAACATGTTCCTTCTATATGCAAAATACTTTCCATCACAATATCCCAAAGGTTTCAAGTCACATCAGAAACAATGTGAAGTAGAAAGTCTAATCAAAATCAATTATGGATTTCATCTGTCCTGGGGCACAATTCGTATCTGTGGATCTGTTCCATCTATAGAACAGGTTATGTGCTCCTAGTTTACAATGGAGGGACAGGCAAAAGATAAACATTTTGATTCCCACAGGGATAAACTAAAAGGAAAACAGGAGTCATGGATCCCAAACAATTCAGAAACCATGCAAGGCATACTCCATTAGATTTCAAGGACTAAAATTCAGCTGTGGATCAATGTTTTAATCTCTGTGATTGTTGAAGCAGCAGCCTCATGCCTTCCAATAGCTTGTGCAGCAGGCTTGTTCTCTTCAAACCCTAGGATGAAGGCCCCAACCTCTGATAACACAGGGCTGGTGGCCAGACTCACTAAATTATGAGGGAATAGGCTCAACCCTCTAACAAGAGTGGGGTGATAGCCCAACTCCACAATCCTAAGGGTACAGCTTCCAGCCATTCAGAACACTGGGATAGTAGCACACTTACTGAATAATAGTGCAGAAAGCTGCCGTACTTTGAGCATTGTTCCAGATTCATCCTTTTCACATAAATGGGTAGGCCTGCTTTCTTGGCCTGATAACCTGTCTTCAGTCCAAATCTCAGCTTTCACAGTTCTCATCTTGAAGTGATTTTTCCTTCATTCAGTCATTTTTCTTTCCATTTAAATTTTAGCTCACTTCCTAGAAGCTCAGAGTTTTCCAAACCACCAGTTTCTGCTTTTCTTATACCCAGAAGTTCAGTGATCAGCTTATTCCATTCCTCTTGCATTTTATTATAAGCTGCCAGCAGAAACCAGGTTGCTCTTTCCACACTCAGTTTGGAAACTACATTAGCAACATGTCCAAGTTCACCACTCTCAAAAATCTACCTTCCATTTCACATCAGACTCAAATTTGCCAAGCTCTCTACCACAAAGATCCATATCGTAAAGCTTCCAATAATACCTTCATCATTTCCATTTAAGGACTTATTGGAAGTACCTTTAGAAACCATATTCCTACCAAAATTCTCCTCAAACCCTTTTCAATCAAGGCATTTACAAGCCTTCCAGCATTTACCTACTTCTAAAACCATTTTCACATTTTTGTTATTTGCAAAGGCAGAAACCCCTCTCCTGGTTCCAAAATTTGTTGTAGTTTCCCTGGCTGCTTAAGCAAATACCATGAAATCAGGTGACTGAAACAATGGAAGTTTATCAGTTTATGCTTTTGAGTCTTGAAAAATGGTCAAATTGAAGTGTCATCAAGGCAAAACTTTTTCCCCAAGACTGTAGTGTTCTGGGGCTTGGTGCTGATAAACCTACTCCTTACCTTGTCAAATGGCAAGGCACATGGTGGCATCTCCTGGTCTCTTTCTTCTCCTCTGGGTTCTGTTGATTCCAATTTGTTACTTCCTATGGCTTTCTCACTCTCTGTCTGAATTTCACTCTATTCTAAGGAACTCAGGATTAAGACATCTTGATGGAGGTGGGGCACACCTTAACTGAAATAACCTTATCAAGGGGTCATATGTACAATGGTTTCACATGCACAGGAATCCACTGATTTTAAGAACATGTTTTCTGTGGTACAAACAGCTTCAAACCACTTTAAGGACCAAAGAAGAATAAGGTAAACTTTGAAGGTCAGCCAAGGGAAAAGTACCTGCAATACAGAATATTGATAAGTCTTCACCATTAAAGGATTATCTCTTAATATTGTGCCCAAATACATGAGGAACTTTGGTTGTTGATGCCCAAGTGCAAAGAGAGTGTGCAAAACCTACTATATTTTCAACTGAGGAGAAATTCTAGGTTTCCACAGTGTTTCCCTATTATTTTCAAAAAGAAACCAATAGCACAAACTATTGGAATAGTTCATGTGTAAAAGGATATGCCTGTTGTTTTTAGGACTATAGTCTGAATCCACACCAATACCTAGAGAAGAATAATTATTAAGGACATTTTAAACTCACATTTTCTTTAAGAAAACATTCATTGAATTCCAAGCACTGTTCTGATTGTTGCACACTGAGTAGAAGAAAAACATGAAATTTGTGTTCAAGAAGATTACAACTACTGGGGTGAAAAACTATATGCAAAAACTAAAGAAACAATCATTTTTAGGTAGTTGTGCATGTTACAAAATAAAATATATTAAGTATATAAAGTTTAAAATAAAATATAATAACATAAAACAATATGAACAAATTGTTGTAGATACTTCATGAGAAAATAAGAGAAATTTATATAGATATGAAAATTTCAGAGACTTACCCAGTGAGACCAGATGATTGATATTCTCCAGCATCACATTTCTGAAGAGCTTTCTCTGGGATGTGTCCAACAAGGTCCATTCTTTCTGAGTGAAGTCTATAATTATATCTTCCAGGTTTATTATCTCCTAAAAACATCATGGACATTGGGGTTCAGAGAGCACCATCTCTACCAATGTCCAGAGTGGATGTTCGAGGGGATAGACAGCAATGAGACAGCAGGGGCTTTACAAAAGCTCAAACTGGGTTTGAGCTTGTAGTCAGATCATTCTCAGTGCTGAATGGCCATCTGTTCTTCACAATCAGACAGACATAAACACACTGAATATTTAAACCCCATTATAAAAGAATATCAGAAGACATGTGTTATGGTATGAACTGGAAATTTTCTAATAGACTGGTCATTATAATTTCCACATGGCACTATACAATTTTCACTTCAGCATTCATAACTAAAACAACCTTTTCCACCAATTTCAAGTAAATCTACAAACTCATCATAAGGCAAGGAATATCCATGCTTTGCCACTTTCATATCACAACTATGATTAGATTATTCCCTCAGATGACCTCAGTTTCTTCTCAACTAGGAAATAATTTTGAAATATATAAGAAGTTTTAAAAGATACAATGAGCTAATGTGTAAAGGGCTTCCAATATAAATATTATTCAAAGGTCTATTACTCATTAAAATGGCAGAGAACCTTACAATAAGTCCACCATTCTGCTGAACTAAGCAGTCACACAAAACTTTGGCCCAGTAAATGTTGCCTCATTCAACTCTACATAACTCAGGTGTTCACCATAACATGTAAGTACAGAGAGTTTAGCAGCACACAATACAGCCCCCTGAGACACTACACTGAAGGATGGTCATAGCCTGACCATTACAAGGAATGACACCTTGCAATCTCCACTTTTCTTTTTTTTAAAGATTTATTTATTTATTTAATCCCCCCTCCCCCAGTTGTCTGTTCTCTGTGTCCATTTGCTGCGTCTTCTTGTCTTGTTTCTTTGTCCGCTCCCGTTGTCATTGTCGTCAGCAGCACAGGAAGTGTGGGTGGCACCATTCCTGGACAGGTTGCTCCCCCTTTCGTGCTGGGTGGCTCTCCTCAAGGGCGCACTCCTTGCGTATGGGGCTCCCCTACACGGGGGACACACCTGCATGGCACAGCACTCATTGTGCGCATCAGCACTGCGCATGGGCCAGCTCCACACGGGTCAAGGAGGCCCAGGGTTTGAAGTGTGGACCTCCCTTGTGGTAGACAGATGCCCTAACCACTGGGAAAAGTCCGTTTCCTCTCCACTTTTCTTGGGACCTCCAAATATCCATGTTCATTGTGTCTCTTATCTATTCACCTCCTCTGTATTTTGAAGAGTACAAGAAGCCTCTTGATATATTCTGGTCTCACCAGTTTTTCAGTGATTTCCAAAGGACTGTACATTTTACTCTACATACTATACCACTCCTGAATCCATGCCAAAATAAAAGAAACCATACTTCTTATAATTACTTCCATTTATAATGTCTGAGTAAGGGTTATCAATAAAATTCAAAATTGGGCAGCGGACTTGGCCCAGTGGTTAGGGCATCCGTCTACCACATGGGAGGTCTGCAGTTCAAACCCCAGGCCTCCTTGACCCATATGGAGCTGGCCCATGCTCAGTGCTGATGCATGCAAGGAGTGCCATTCCATGCAGGGGTGTCCCCCATGTAGGGGTGTCCCCCGCATAAGGGAGCGCCACGTGCAAGGAGTGCAACCCATAAGGAGAGCCACCCAGCACGAAAGAAAGTGCAACCTGACCAGCAATGGTGCTGTATACATGGAGAACTGACACAACAAGATGACAAAACAAAAAGAGACAGATTCCCGTGCCGCTGACAACAACCGAAGTGGACAAAGAAGATGCAGCAAATAGACACAGAGAGAAATAAATAAATCTTTTTAAAAAATTTGAAATTGGACAATTGGGGACAAGTGGGTAATGAGAATTTCAGTTATCTTTCTTTAAAAGTTTTCAAAATGTGCAATATTAATACTTTACAAAATTAAAAATTTGGCAAAATAAATGATTCCTCTTTTCCTTCCATTAGCTAACCCTCAATTTTACTCCTCTCAACAATGCATAACCCTCTGCCCCACCATCTGTAGCAATGCAGTGATTGAATTCACCTGCTGAAACATCAGTCTCCTACTGACTGTAAACTTCTGCTCCTACTCATCTCTATCACCTATTTTCAACTGCATGCTGAAACCAACAGCAGGCATTAAAATGATCAATGGGTTCACTATTTTTCCAATACAGAGATGTGCTAAATGAGAAAAAACCTCGTCTCTCCAGTGAAAACAGAGACTGAATGGACTCGAGCAAATTTCTGTGATGTTGGAAAGGAGATTACTTATTGATGAATCCCTAACCTATCGTAACTTTACAGAGGCCTGGGTAAACTTAACTGTAGCTAAGATCCTTGAATATCTCCTAAATGAGCTTAGAATAGCCACACCAATATGAGAAACATACCCATCTGCTGACAATACATGGGTCATTTCAGTGGAAGAATATCCTACTCACTGGTGGTTGCATTGTAAATAGCTCAGTTGACAACTGACTTCTTCTGGGTTTTCACTCACCACCAGGTGAACAAAGTTGAGAATGGAAAAAGAAGGTATGAAACTCTCTAGTCTTGTCCCAATTTCCAGATCCACCTGTCATGAAACACAAGACTTCGCCTGAAAGTAACCCACCCCATCAACAGAACATGGAGTGTGTTCCAAGAGAAATAGGTGGAGGACCCTCCTCTCCCCAGGACAAGAGTATGAAGGTCTTGGCAACTTTGGATAAGAAAGATAGGAATACCTTCATTTTACCCATAAGAACATGAAAATCATTGAGTTTTGTATATCATTAGCCGATGGTGTTCAAAGGTTTCCAATTCCCTCCTTGAATCCAAAATATTGGGTCTCCACCACCAAAGAAACCACTCAAGGATATCTCAGATGTGAATATTCCTGTCCTATGAATCATCCATCCCAGTCTTTTGAATTTTCATTCCCTTTCTGCTTTACCTTATATCTGCCATTTTGTGAACACTTGCCCTAAATCATCTTGGTTCATCCACAGTGGTATCTAATGATATCATTCTCTCAACACTGAGTTCTAGATCCTATCCTGCTGGACTCAGATACCACCCAAGACCTCAAACTCACCAAAACATAACATCGAACCATTTACCACTCAATTCCAGAACAATGTAGGTCTGGAGCTTTGGAAACCCTAAATAAATGTTACTTAATAAATTAAATGTTTGAAATGGGAGTCAATTGGGTGATTTAGAGTGATGATCATTCTCCTTCCAGAGAGATTTATGTCAAATTTGCCTAAATACTTTAGTTTCATTTCACATAAGGATAAGACTGGCCTTATGGCCCCTTTCCTCAGCTGACCAGATATTCACACTAAGGAAAATATGTGGCAGCTGACATCTGGTGTTTTAGACACACCTTGGATCCCAGGCAACAACCCAATGGCTTGGTTTGTAGAAAGAGTTCCTTGGAATAGGGGCCATGGTTAATTGTGCAGCTCTTGCCCTGTCTGCAGACAGTTCTCATGCAGGTTAACCTAACAAAATGAAATTCTGTATGGACATCTCTTTCTTCCTACCTATTACTTTTTAGTGGCTATAATCTAAATGAAATGTGTAATTTACAAATGAAGTGTGTGATTTTCCAAAGTAATCCCTGGGGAGCAGATGTACCTCAAGTGGTTGAACACCTGCTTCCCCTTTATGAGGTCCTGGCTTGAACTTACAGTACCTCCAAAAAAAAAAAAAAAAAAAAGAAGGAAAAAGGAAAGATCTCCATGGGTGAGCATTTTGGGGTTACATTAGCATAATAAGCATGTAGGGCATTCTGAAAATGGGACTCTCTCCACATCTGCAGTATTTTCTCATTTCCTACAACCTAACATCATTAAAAAAACCCTTTAAGTATTAAATCATACTTCAAAAGCATAATTGATGCACCATTAGATTTAGTTGTATTTGTTCTTCCATGAGTCTATTCATCTTTGCCTTTTATATACATTAATACCATGTAATAACAGAGATACCATTTTTCATTCTACCTTTTTGAGTGGTGGTCAAAGTGATTGTCTGATTCACCAAAGTCTGTGTCATTATATTATATTTACAGCAAAAGAAAAAAGGAAAAGAAAAGAAAGAAAAAAACCTAGGGCATAATGAACTTCTCAGTAACAGGTTTTAGTGTTTATATATTTGTACATATGTGTGTACTAAAAAGAGCAAATCTCATTTACTCTTACTTGTAACAAAATGCAGCATGAAGCATGCCCAGATCATTACACATTCTAACAATTTTCAAAAAACTATTGTGTGGGAAACAAAGGCATGTTGTTTCCATGGAAGCAAGTTACTTCCTTGACCACTGAGTCAGGCTGTCCCCTATGATTATCGGTGCGGATCACAATCATGTCTGGATAAAGCATACCTGCAGGCGGAACAAGAACATATAGGACGGAATGACCTGAGTAACAGGATTTTTGAGTATAGTTACTGATTTTTATAATAATAGTTCCAGTAAAGTTTGTTAGTGTTCATCAATCATTAGTTAATAGAGAATGAGGTAAAGGTAATACATAACTTGATTTAGTGATGTATGTCACATATGTTAAGGGTATAAATACTAGCCCCTCAACTCAATAAAGTTGTCTGATGAGCTTGAGAAATCAATGCTCTCAGATCCCCTGAACCCAATCTTTCTTTGCCTTTCATTCCCGATACCCTTGGGTCTCTGACTCCGATACTATTGGGCCAAATTCTGTATAATTACATGAATTGGGGGTGAAAGCATACTGGAAAGGTTTTTCCCAGACTGATTTTTCTGATGAGAAATCCACAAAGTGTTTCCACTTTGATATTAGGATTCGTTCTTCTCAATGTGAGTACTGTTATGTTCACTAAGGAATGAATGACTACTGAGAATTTTCCTTCAGTTATAGAGCATGCATCCTCATATATTCTACAAGAGTTGCTCTTTGAGCAAAGGAATTCCTCATATGCCACTGAATGGCTTGTCCAGGTTGAATTACTGGAACTCCCCAAGAGGCATCAAACTTCTGGTAAAGACACCCTATCTTATTTCCTATTTGGGGATTATTCCTATTGAGAGCTTCCTTGTGTACACAAAAGCTGGAGGCTACTGATTGCTTATGACCAGTGATTCCAGACCTAGAGTTTCTCTCCAGTGCAGTTCAGTCATCTTATTTAAGGAAATTTTATAAATGAAAGTATTTCCATATGGATTACATTGATATAGAATTTCTCTCCTTCTCTGGCTGGTTTTAAAGTTAGTGCTATGGCAGTAAATTCTTCTTTACTCGATACATTAATATATATGAATTCTCAAAAATGTCATATTAGGACACAGGCCCTTCCAACTGATTAAGGAGATATGGTCTCTCTCCCATGTGATTTCTTTTATAGAAATACAAATTAGCAATCTGGCCAGGTATTTCCCATGCTCACAAGATTTATACCATCTACCACTAAGGTGAACATTGGCATCTATAAAGATCAATGCTCTCCTATTCTTTCCCATATTCATTATATTCATAGGATTTCTCTCCAGTATGAATTTTGTCATGTTGTCTAAGTTTAGAAGAATAATGAAAGGCTTCCTACCAGGATAAAAATCTTATCAAATTGTAACTCCAATATGTAAATGTTCATTCTTTTTCTGAGGCCAAGGTATTTGCAGAATAACATAAGCATAAGAATATAAGACATAAGAACAGGGAAGCAGACTTGGCCCAATGGATAGGGCATCTGCCTACCACATGGGAGGTCCACAGTTCAAACCCCGGGCCTCCTTGACCTGTGTGGAGCTGGCCCCTGCACAGTGCTGATGCCCGCAAGGATTGCCGTGCCAGGCAGGGGTGTTCCCGCAGAGGGGAGCCTCACGCACAAGGAGTGCACCCCATAAGGAGAGCCACCCAGTGCAAAAGAAAGTGCAGCCTGCCCAAGAATGGCACCACACATATGTAGAGCTGACACAGCAAGAAGATGCAACAAAAAGAAACACAGATTTCCAGTGCCACTGATAAGGATAGAAACAGTCACAGAAGAACACACAGCAAACGGACACAGAGAACACACAACTGGGGGGGAGGGGAGAGAAATAAAATAAAAACAAATCTTAGAAAAAAAGAACAGAATAAGAACATGAGAATAAGAACATAAAACATAAGAACAGAGATTAAAGCAAAATATAATGACATTTTTAGAATGTTCTCCCATTGTCCTTGGTGTCATTTCAGAAAATATCCTTCACTTAAAAAAATCTGAGGTTGACACTACCAAGTTCCTGTACTCCCACTTTCCATGCTCCTCCTTATATTGAAGCACAGGTTCCTCAAGCTCAAGTGGACTTTGCCTTGAAGAAAGTCTCTACCTTCCACAAACAGATCTTATTACTCTAACGGAGAAATCACATGTGATTTGCAGACAGAGAACTTATACACAGATTGTGAATTCAGAGATGTCTCATTATTTAAACTGGCAAAAATATTGAACCAATATTGTGCATTCTTTGAAAAGAAAAGACTTCCTAGAAGAACTTGGTGTTTTGGTTTTCTAGGCTGTTCCTGTAAATATCGTGAACCTGAGTTGGCTTAAATAATGGGATTTCATTGACTTACAGTTTTGTGGCCATGAAAATATCTACCAAACCAAAGTAAATCAACCAAATCAAGGGATCATCAAGGTGATGCAATGTTTTCTTCCCAAAGACTGGCCACCATCAATCCTTAGTTCCTATGCCATGTGGAAAGGCACATGGTGGCATTTGCCATCTTTCCTGTCTATTCCAGGTTTTGTTGATTTCAGCTTGTTGCTTTCCTGGTTTTCTCTCTGTGTCTGAATTTCATTCTCCTACACACAACTCTAGTAAGAGGATGAGACCCATTCAGATTGTGATGGGTCACACCTTAACTGTAGAAGACTCAACAACTTACAGTGGGTCCAAAACCACAGGAATGGATTAAATTTAAGAACATGTTTTTCTGGAGTATATATAGCTTCCAAACACCACACTTGGGGCCAACAGGTGCTGCCTCTCACATGTCTACATATCTGAGATGTTTGTTTTATGGTGAAAGGACAAAGAGTCTAGAAAAAAAAGCCAGGGGCTCTCCAGACTGTTATATTGAAAGACAGTGATAGTTTGCTATGGAATGATCTCTGCCTTTCTCAATTTTCTTGGGGCCTAAAAGGATCCATTATCACTTTTTTTCTGGTATTTTCCTCCCTCTTCTATGACTAAGAGTAATATAAGAGTCTTGATTGCTTCTCACTTTTACTCCTCTATTTACTTTCAAAATCTTTCAATGTCACTTGGTTAAGAGGGAAATAAGTATTGTTACTCTGTGACCCATGATTCTATTTTTTTAAATGTTCAATCCTGACAATGTATCAATGCTTTGCCTTCACAAAATGTAATCCTAAATGACAGCTTACTGATTTCAAAGGAATTGTTCTTTCATCTTGAAAAGGAGAGGTACTAGGTAGAGGTTTCTTTGGTATGTTATGAATTCCAGGGGGAAGTGTTGCTAAATTTAAAAGATTTTCAAACTTTGTTCTGTTTACATTTTTTGGGTAAAATGTTATTAATGTACACATTTCAGAAATTATATAAAGTTCCTAGAGATTAGTCAGTGTCTTCACTATCCATGAGATGTCCTGTTACAGAGCTGCCTGATTTAGACAAAAGTACTCTATAGTGTTATTAATCATAATTTCACAGAAGCAACCAAATTTCCTTCTCAATTGCATTACATTTTTAATGAACTTTCCCCAGACCTTTCACTTAAATTTGCAAGAGAGGAGCAATGAGACATGTACAAAGGAGCCCCAATAATATTAAGTGCCAATTTCTCATAAAAGGTGTTGGAGGTAAGAAGGCAGTGGGGAGAAATATTTATAAAGTGCTGAAAGAAAATAATTAGAATCAAGAATTTTATATCCAGAGAAGTTCTCTTTCAAAAGTGAGAGATTAAGACATTCTCAGATAAACAAAAGCTGCATATTCATTATCACTTGACCTGCCCTACAAGCCAAACTAATGGGAGTTCTTCAGACTGAGAGGAAAGGACACTAGGCAGATGATCAAAGCAGTATGAAAAAAATAATAAAGACCTCCGGTACAGGTACTTACCTAGGTAATCATAAATGCCAGTACTACTTAACTGAATGAGAAGGGATTCTAATTGATTAACTACAAACCATTAACTAAATACAAAAGGAGGCAGTAAAGAATGACTTGAGGTACAAAAAGATATAAAAAAGACAAAAACCAAATAGCAAAATTGCAGAATTCTGCATTACCAGTAGGTATTTTTAAATTAAATGACAAAAATATCCCATACAAAAGGCAGAAATTAGACGAATGTATAAAAATGCATGGCTCAACTACATTCTGCTTATAAGAGCCACATCTTAAATCCAAAGACACAAAGTGGTCAAAAGTGAAACTATGAAAAATATGCCACAAATATTATAACCAGAACAGAGTGAAAATAGATAAATTATCATCAGACAAAATAGACACAGTCAAATACTCTTAGAAGGAACAAGGAAAGACACAACATATTGATAAAAGGGTCAATTTTAAAAATATATGTACATAATTCTGAGGCCTAAAATATATGAAGCAAACATTTGCAGATTTGATGGGGGAAATAGGTGGGTCTATATAAATAGAAGATTTCAATAAGCCACTTTCAGTATCGGTTAGCACTTTCTAACTGAAGGCCAAAAAGGAAATATAAGGCTAGAATAATACGATGTGCCAACTAGACCAAGCAGACCCATATAGAAGTACATAATATATAGAGAGAGTGTGCAAAATATGCAACAAAAATCTGTTTGAAAACAACAGAGTACATATTCTTCTCAAGTGCAGAGGATCATATCCTAGGATAGACTATATGTTATATCACAAAACAAGTCTCAATAAATTTTAAAAGACTAGAATCATATAAAGTATCTTATCTGACCAAAGTGAAATGCCACTAAAAATCAGTAACAGAATAGAAAATTCACAAATATGTGTAAGTTAAGCAATACACTCTTAAGGAACCAATGGGTCAAAGAAATCACAGGAAATTTGGAAATATCAATAGATGAAAGAAAATGAAAACATAAAATACCCAAACTTATGACAAACAGATTGATCAAAAAAGGAGAGGATGTAAATAATAAAAATCATTGGCATTGAAAGGAGGAATATTACTGCTGAACTTACAGAAATAAAAAGGATTATAACAGGATATTAAGATTTACTGTATACTAACAAATGAAATAACTTATATGAAATGGACAAATTCCCATAAACACACAAATCAACTACACTGACTCAAGAAGAAAGAGACAGTCTCAAAAGACCAAGAACAGGTATTATGTTACCAAAAACCTCCCAACTCAAAGGCTTTACTATCCATGACATAGAAAGAGATCCTACAACTCAGTTGTAAAAAGACAAATGATCCAAGTAAAAATTGGCAAAAGACTTGAATAGATATTTTTTGAAAGAGGACATAAACATGGGAAAAACATGAAAAAAAGTTCAGTATCACTAGCTGTAAGGAAAATGCAAATCAAAACTACAATGAGATACTGTTTCATGTATTTTTGAATGAACACTATTAAAAAACAAAACTCCAAGTGTTGTAGAGGATGTGGAAAAAGAGGAACTCTTAATCACTCCCAGTGGGATTGTAGAAGGGTGCAACTGCTGGGGAAGACTGATGGTTCCTAAGAAAGTTAAATATAGATCTGCCATATGACCTGTCAATCCCGCCACTGTATGTACTCGTAAGAACTGAAAGTAGGGATTCAAACAGACATTTGCACGCCAATGTTCATATGACCATTATTGACAATTGCCAAAAGATGAAAACAAGCCAGTTATCCATCAGCAGATGAATGGATAAACAAAATGTTGTATAAGCTTGCAAAGGAATATTATTCAACTCTAAGAAGAAATAAATTCTCAATGCATGTGTAAACATGGATGAACCTTGAGGACAGTATGTTGAGTGAAACAAGCCAGATACAAAAGGACAAATGATATATGATTTCACTAATATGAATTAAATGCAATCAGTATACTCATGGGATGGCTAGAATATAGGTCACCAGAAGATAGATTGAGGCTAAAGAATGGCAAGCTGATGCTTAACTTGTGCAGGATTTGTAATACGCTTGATTGTTAAGGTTTGGAAATAAGTAGAGGTGATGACAGCACATTACAGTCATTGTAATTCACAGAACTAATATGTGGGTGGGGTTGTGGTTGAAAGGGAAAGTTTTGGTTCATGTAATCACTAGAAGGAAACCTAGGGGATGAAACAAGACTATATAACATAGTGAATAAGTGTGGTCAATAGTACATATATTGTAAGATCTGTTGTCTTGTATGTGCAGCGACATTATCTTACATTTTTTCACCCTGTTATTTTTTCATTTTTTCTTCAAAGCAGCTTTAGGTTACAGACAAGTAGATGTGGCTCAAGCAAGAAAGAAGAGAAGTGAGCCAGTGCCCACATGGTGAGCCTAGTGCCCATATAGTGAGCTGTGCATCCATGCAGTGAGCTGTACACCCATGTAGTGAACTGAGTGACTGGGTGGCAAGGCAAGTGTCCATATGGGTGCCTGTACAGTGAGCTGAGTGCCCATGTGAGTGTCTGTATGGCAAGCTGAGTGTCTATATGGTGAGCCGAGTGCCTGTGCAAGAGCTCATGTGACAAGCTGATAGCCCATGCAGTGAGCAGGTGCCCATGCAAGTGAGCCAGTGCCCATGCAAGAGAGTCACACAGCAAGGTGATGATACAACAAAAGAGAGATGAAGGGGAGAGTCAAGGTGAAGCACAGCAGAGACCAGGAACTGAGGTGGTGCAACTGACAGAGAATCTCTCCACATCAGCAGTCCCCAGGATTGAATCCCAGTGAATCCTAGAGGAGAAAGACAAGAAGAGAAATAGATACAGAAGATCACACAGCAAATGGACACAGACAGCAAAAAATAAAACAAAACAAAACAAAACAAAACAAAACAAAACAAAAAAAACCAACCAAGAAACAACAGCAGGGTATGGGAAGGAGAGGGGAAATGAAAAAAGAGAAGTCAGGTACAGAATATAGGTGATTCCCATAGACCCAACATCCTCCCCCATTTCCCCTTACCCTTACAAATAACATTTTACATGTGAAGCTACATTTGTTACCATTGATGTACAAATATTGAAACACTGTTAGTAACCATGTTCAATGATTCACAGTATGGTTTACATTTTGGACCATATACTTTTATAGATTTGAAGTTTGACATGGTTTGTATCCATCATTCAAGGATCAGGTAGAACCATTCCATCTCTCCAAAATGACCCATGTTTCATTTATTCTATTCCTCCCTCCCTCTCCCCTCCAAACCCATGGTAACCATCAAAATTAGTTCATTGAAGGACAAGATTCATAGTTACTTGTAAACAACATTGAGGGTTTGACATTCTGGCTTGTCCTCCCCTATCAGGCACTGCCTATGCTCTGAAAAGACTCCTGCCCTTCTATTTGAGATCATACCAGGATTCCCCAGGATGGGAATCAAATGCATTCCCACTCATTATATGAGTCTTGAGCCACTGATTCAATACAATATGACCAAATGAACACTATATATTCCCTAGAACCCTGCCCCATGTGTGCCCTGTCCCACATGCCCCCCACATGCAGCACCTTAAACCAGTACCCACCCAAACCATATTTTCCTTTAACCACATACCTGCACATCCCTTGCTTGTACCCTCAACCTTGCCCCAGTTCCACACAGTCAAACCCACCGTCCCCATCCTACCCCATCCAGAGACCAGTACCACTCAGCCCAGTAGCATCACTGCACTCTATTACACCCATCCACTGCACAACTACAGCCTTCCACCTTATCACAGCTTTTGTCACAACCTTCTTCCTGTCTCCTGTTAACCTATCTTTCAGACTTTAACCCTCTAAGTCTGCTGAATGTACTTAATTTATATCAATGAGCTCACATCATATTTGTCCTTCATTCCCTGGCATGCTTTACTCAATGTAAGGTCTTCAAGATTCACCCATGTTATCCTGTGTGTTAATACTGAATTCTTTCTTACACCTAATAATACTCCATTGTAAGTATATTCCATAATTTATCCATTCATCTCTTGATGGACATTTGAATTGTTTCTAACTTTTGGCAATAGTGAATAATGCCACTATGAACATTGGTGTGCATATATCTGTTTGTGGCCCTGCTTTCAATTCTTCTGTGTATATTCCCAGCAGAAGGATTACTGGATCATATGGCAGTTCTATACTTAGCTTCCTGAGGAACCATCAAACTGTCCACAATGACTGCACAATTCTATATTTCCACAAGCAGTGGATAAGGGTTCCCATTTCTCCACATCCCATTTCTCCACATTCTCTCCAAATCTTGTAGTCCTGTTTTTTAAATAGCTGCCAGTCTAATGGGTGTAAGATGATACGTCTTGTAGTTTTGATTTGCATTTCCCTAATAGCTAGTGATGTTCAGTATGTTTTCGTGGAATTTTCAGACATTTGTATTTCTTTTTTTTTTTTAAGATTTATTTGTTTCTCTCCCCTTCTCCCCCACTTCCCCCCGTCCCAGTTGTCTGATCTCTGTGTCTAATTTGTGTGTGTTTTTCTTTGTCTGCTTCTGTTGTTGTCAGTGGCATGGGAATCTGTGTTTCTTTTTGTTGCGTCATCCTGTTGTGTCAGCTCTCCGTGTGTGCAGCATCATTCCTGGGCAGGCTAAACTTTCTTTCTTGCTGGGTGGCTCTCCTTACAGGGCACACTCCTAGCGTGTGGGGCTCCCCTATGTGGGGGACACCCCTGCGTGGCAGGGCACTCCTTGCATGCATCAGCACTGTGCATGGGCCAGCTCCACATGTGTCAAGGAGGCCCAGGGTTTGAACCGTGGAACTCCGATGTGGTAGGTGGATGCCCTAACCACTGGGCCAAGTCCAATACCCTGTATTTATATCTTCTTTAGAGAAGTGTCTATTCAAATCTCTTGCCCATTTTTAAAAAATGGGTTATATGTTTTTTTCTATTTTTGAGGTGTAGGATTTCTTTATACATGCTAGATATTTGACCCCTATCAGATATATGGTTATCAAATATTTCCTTCCATTGAGTAGGTTGTCTTTACTCTTTCTTGACAAATTAACACTATACACAGGGCAGACAGCTCAGGAGTTTGGCACCCTGCCAGTAGGCCCTACTCAATTTATGCTCCATGTGACAGAGTTGGACTCAGTGGTGGTTTTCCTAACATGGCTCTTTTGCCCCTTCCATTTGAACCTGTAGTTAGTACTAGAGACTCAAATCTCTGGGCTGTCCATGTACCAGGAGAGTCCAGAATCTCAACAGATCTGCAACAGCTACTCTTCAGTTCCTTGGACTCACCTAGGACAACTAACCAGATGATAATTGACAACTACCATCTCAAGAAACAGAGAGAATCTGCAACTACACTCAAGATAGTCCCACTCATCAGCACCATGGGATCTAAGCCTCCTCTCAACTAGAGGCAGAGTGGGCAACACCAACCCAGAATCCTCAGACTGGAGAATGATCGATGGAATAGAGTTGGCTTACTGTTATTCTACTATAGACTTATTGTGATCCTAGCAATGGAAGAACTCTTATCGAAGTGGAGGCAGTGGCCACCAGAGGTTCTGAGGGGAGGCAGAAGGAAAAATAGATATCATTTGGGGGATATTTTTGGGACTTGGGAATTGTTATGAATGACATTGCAATGACAGGTATAGGCCATCATATATCTTGTAATAACTTACAAAAATGTGTGGGAGTGTAAACTATAATACAAACTATAATCAACACGTGGTGGCATGCTCTAAGATGTGTTCATCAATTATGGCAAATGTACCACACTAATTAAGGGTATTGTTGATGTGGGAAAATGAGGGCTAGGGATTGGGACATATAAGTGTCCCCGAAAATTTTTATGTAACATTTATGCAATCTATGTTTCTTTTTTAAGAAAATTTTAAAAATAGTACAAATTTAAGCATATTTTTCCCTAAATCAGAACAAATGTATTTTAATATCACATGATATTAAAAAATAGGGTTTTGTTTGGGTGAAAATACACCAAAAGCAATCAATGGACTATAGAGAATAGTAAAATATTAATAATTTTCCACCGATGTTAAAAAAATTGAGCGAAATAAACCAGACACAAAGTGCTACATATTGTTAGACTCCATTTATATAAAATGTAAATATAAATAAATTTGAAGAGATGGAATTAGATTAGTGGTTATGAATGGCAGGGGAAGGACAGAGGGATTGTGTGTTGACTGCTTATGGGTAAGGTTTTTCTTTTTCGAGTAATGAAAATATTCAGAAATTGGGTGCAGAGATGAATGTGCTAGGCATTCATTTTCACAAAAGCCTTTTAATGTATTTCTTAGTTGGATTGTATAGTATGCAAGTATATCTTAATAAAATTGCTTAAAGAAAAAACAAAACAAAACAAAACTTCACAATGTAGTGAAGTCAAGGACAATAAGGCTTCACTAGTGATTTAAGTAGAATTTCTCCAAAGAAGATATACAAATAGTCAATGGTACATGAAAAGATATTCAAAATCATTGGTTATCAGAGAAATGCAGATCCAAACCACAATGAGATACCAATTCACATCCACTAGATGGCGATCACTAACAAAACAAAAATTAATAAATGTTGGTGAAGCTACAAAGAAATAGAAATCCTAATACATTGCTAGCAGCATTGCAAAATGGTGCAGACTCTTCAGAAACCAGCTTGGAAGTGCCACAGAAAGTTAAAAACAGAATTACCATAAAACCAGCAATCCCACTTCTTGGAAAATACTCAAAAGAACTGAAGGCAGGGAACTCAGATAGATATTGGTACAACAATGCTTACCGCAACGTTGTTCAAAGTAGACAAAAGGTGGAAGCAAACTAAGTGTCCGTTAACAAATGAATGAATAAACAAAAAGTGGTATGTGCACAATGGAATATTATTCACCCATAAAAGAGAATGATGTTTTTGACTAAGTCCTTTGAGATGCAAAAGAGTTTAATTTTGAGGAGGTCCCATTTTCGTATTTTTTCTTTTGTTGCTCATGCTTTGGGTTTAAGGTTTAAGAACCTACCACCTATTACAAGATCTTGAAGATGGTTTCCTACATTTTCTTTGAGGGGTTTTATGGTAGTCACTTTTATATTTAGGTCCTTGATCCATTTTGAGTTAATTTTTCAAATTTGATCAGTGGTTATATAGGGCTACAGAACATGTGTTAAAGGGTGTGGAGTTTCTCTTTCTGGAGTAATGAAATGGTTCTACATTTTTTGGTTACAATGAAAGTACAGCATTGTGAATGTATTAAGCCACTGATTCAACAATTTAGCTAAATCATATGGCATGTGATGATATCTCAATAAAACTGCTTGATAAAGAAATAATTTTGAAGAAAAGCCAGAAATAGCAGCTATATACAGCAGGGGAAACAGAAAGAGATTAAGAGGTGAAGAATTTTCTAGGTTTGTGTGTATGTGTATTATTATTATTTAAAAGAAAAAGCTCTAGTATTGATTGAAGTGATAAGTGCACAACCATGTGATTATACCATATACCACTGAATATACACTTTGGATGAACTGTATGTTTTTATTAATATGTCAAAATAATATTGATTTGTTGGAAAAAAAAGCACTCAGGAATATGAAATCATGGTAACAGTAATTATTCTTAACAAATAGATATAATTTTGTCAAGCAATGAGATTATAAAACAAAGGGTTACTGATAAAATGGTCACAGCAGAAAATGGATATACCATTAACTATAATGAGATTTAACTATCACTGTGAGAGAAATGAGATGTAATTAGAAAAGCGATCATAATGTAGAAAGAGCAATATGTTTATATATGGTTCCACAATGTAAAAATCTAGGGATAAAAGAGAGAAAAAAGAATATTGCTGAACGGGCAGAAAATCAGATACCCTTCTACATTTTTTGGTGGGAAATAAAAATGATGCAACCACATGGAAAATATTTTGGAGGACACAAACCTCTCATATGACCTGGCATTCTCTTTCTAGGTATACAGCCAAAGAATGGAAGAGCAAGAACACGAACAATAGTTTTGTAATTCACAATTAAGTGAATAAAAAATGTGGTAAATATATATACAAAAGAATATTATTCAGTTGTAAAAGGAATGAAATCCTGATACATGCTATGCTATATGGATGACCTAGAAAGAATGACATTGAGTGAAATGTCAGACACATATTGCATGACCTCACTCCTTTGAAATAACTTGAATAAAGTTCAGACATAGAAAGTAGATTACAGCTACTGGGTGCAGGTAAGAGGGTCAAGGAGAAGTAAATGCATAATGGAATCAGGGTTTCCATTTAGGGTGATAGGAAAGTTTGTGTAATGAATGGTGGTGACCTTAATACAGTAATGTAATTAATCCTACTGAATGGTATGGTTGGGAGTGATTGAGATGGGAAAGCATATGTTGTATATATGTTTCTACAATATAAAAAAGGAGCAAGTAAAGTCAATGATGATTAAATGCAATACAACACAATTTGTTCATCTCTTCATGTATTGATGGACACCTGAGTTGTTTCCATCTTTTTGAAATTATGCATAAGTTTGCTATGAACATTGATGTGGAGATGTCTGTGTCTTTTTAATTATTCTGGATATATATCTAGCAGTGGCGATGTTGGGTCAAATTGCAGATCTAAATTTATCTTCCTTAGGAACCACCAAACAGCTTTCTACTGAGTATGTGCAATTCTCCATTCTCAACATTGACTAAAAATCCCTCTCTCTGTATCCTCTCCAACACTTGTAGTTTTTTTGGGGGGTTTTGTTTGTTTCCTTGCTTGCAATAGTGGTCATTCTAGTAGGTGTGAAAATATATTTCACTATAGCTTTGATTTAATAGTAATAAAGTCAGTCATATGACTCCATGCATGAACTTGAAGACATTATGTTGAGTGAAGCAAGACAGAAAACAAATTATACCAAGTGAATGATACTGATTAAAAATACTACATCCTGTTTGCCTCTATTTATATAAAATGTAAAACCAAAGAAATATACAGACAGGAATAGATTAGAAGTGACATATGGCAGGAGAAGGATAGAGAGATTGAGAGATGACTACTCAGGTGTATGGATTTACGTTTTCATTTGTTTCTGTTTGGTTATTTTTCTTCTTTCTGTTTATTTGTGCTGTAATGTAAATGTTCTAATCGGGGTAAAAGTGATGCATGCACAAGTCTAAGGTTATACTAAATGTCACTGATTGTACTATTTAGGTGGATTGTATTGTTTATGAATATGTTTTCTTATCAATACAATTTAAAAAAACAAAACACCAAAAAAATAAAATAAAATAAATGCCATACAAAATATTAAGTGGGATCTAATAATGGAGAAGAAAAGACTCAAAGAGACTTTATTGGGGACATTTTAAAAAACTGGAATATAGACTATGCTTTATAGCAATATTAAATATTTTTAACTGTACACAAGGCAGTTACATTAGTGAAGATCTTGGTTCTTAGGAAATGTACATGGGAAGTATTGTGTTCACGGAGCATGGTGTATCCACTGACTCTTCAATGTTTAGGAGAGAGGAAGGGAGAAGGAAGAATAGGGGAAGAAAAGAACTGCAAATGTGGCAAAATGTTAAAAATGGTGGATCTGGGTATGAGAAGCAGGGATGTATGTAGGTATTTTTATATTTGCAATTGTCCTGTACGTTTAAAAATTATTTTGATAATGTTAAAAAATAGCAAAAAAAAAAAAAAAGGAATTGAGAAGAGAATTTAAATCATAAACTATAAAGTTTCAATTAAAAATATTAAACAAAAATGCATATAAAAACAAGTAAAGTGGAAATTTTAATTCTTTAGTTGTAAGTAATTTCATACATTACCGTTATAGATTGACATATAGGGATTATTTTCCAGATTCTTGGAAATGATTCCTATCTTGATAGGGCAAGTGGATACTGTAGGTTAAGTAGATAAAAGGTTTGAAAAATTCAGTTAAGAACAAAACATTTAACTATATTTAAATTTTACATCACTTTTAAACAAGCAATAAGAGAGAGAGAGTAGGCTGTTCATAAGAGTACAATGGAGATAAGCACATTTTATTTTCAGTATCATTCCCCCACTGACCACCTCACTGATGAGCAGTGGGCTGTCAGTTGCTTGTGGGTTCCAGGCAGAATGTTGGGGAGTTCCCTGGGGTTTGTTAAGGATACAGGGTTACTGGGCAGAGTCCTGTGGTGGCATCAGTGCCACGGAGGGCCTGTAGCACCTGTGGAACTTGTCTTTTGGATGATCCTAGGGAAGCTTTGGGAGGTGGTGATGGAGCACAGTGGCACTACTCCATACCTCACATTCCACAGCCTCCTGGGGGGCTCAGGGGCATTTCAATCCTTCTTCAGCATTTTGGTGTGTCTCTTCTTGTTCAGACTTGAGCAGTCTGTTAGAAGCTGACTTCATATAAAACATGAAAAACAGCTTGCGGACACACTAGCTACACTGATTGTCAAGAAGTGTCAACTTCTTGATAAGATGAGTGCTGTGAACAGGCGGTATGCAGAGACTAAGTCATCTTTAGGGGAAGCTGGGCTACAGAAAGTGACTTTAAAATGCCCAGTCTCATTGACACCTACAGAAAGGCTAAGGGAATGACAGCGATGTTGATGGAGGAATTAACTTCAGTGGTCCTAGAACTACAGGGAGAGATCCAGGTGTTCCAAACAAGAAGAAGAGATGAAGAAAATGCTGAAAACACTGGAATCCCAAGAAAAGGTCATGAGGACCATCATAGCAGCAGGCACTTTTCCATACTCAGTGTGTTTGCTATCTCTTCCCCTCCCTGATGGTCCCTCCTCCAGCAGTGGGCCTGGGTCGTTCTTTAAGCATCACTGAGCTTCTGCTCCCCTCAGGTCTGCAGAGCCAACAGGCAGGAATTACCCTCTCCAATTCTTCATTGGAGAGTTTTTGAGGGCCGTGGATCAACGGAACTTGCTCCATGGGCTGGAGATCTTCTGCCTTCCTCCGTAGTCAGTTCCTCCTTCAATCACACAGAGCTTCAACTTGAGGAACACAACAGAAATACAACAGAAATATGGAAATTTCTCTTTACAGAAACTCAACATGAAAGAAAATAGTACTATTGACAAGATTGTTCATATACTTAAGAGACTTACATATATGTTCATATATGTTCTTTATTTCTTAATCTGTTCATATATTGATGTTACAATTTTTGTGTTGATCTTATCAGTATAAACTTTCTTTTATTGTTCTTATCTGTATAATATGTATTACACCTATAATTGTAAGTTGAACATATATGCAATTCAGTCATGAGTTTTTTTAAGACAAAAGCATTATAATTTGCAAGAGTATATTGCCAAGAAACCTAAGTTATAAGTAAAAGTAAATTTTACTTAAAATTTTAATAGATATAAAATAAAAATAAAATGAGATTTTCATCTTTCTTGGAAAGAAGGTAAACAGTATACTTACAAAGAATTTTACAAATTCAATGGCCTATTTGAAAATAATAAAGAATATAAAATTTAAAGTTACATCTTTACATGGAACAGTTTTTATTCCCATGCAAGAGTGCTGCAGTATGAGTTCTGTATCAGGAAGAAATCCCTCTTGGACAAGATCAGAAAATCTACACTCCCCATCCCATACCCATCTGGCACTCCTGCTTTCTATTTAAATGACACACCCCAAGGAAAGCTGAGGGAGCAGCAAGGAGCTCCTCCCCTGGGGAAACAGCTGACATCATTAAGATAATAATTTTAGTCATATGTAATGATGCTAGTCATGAAGCCCTGAAGAAAGCTCAGGAATTGGCCCAATCCATTGCACATATTCATGGTCTAGGAAGGAAGGGCTGTGCTTGCCCTTTGGCTAATAAAAGTTAATGCCAACCATGGTATTACCTGGGATACTCTCTTTGCCAGGGATTGAGCTTTTATTTCTGGAGATCTGACTTCAGGATCCAGTGGGATAAGGAGGCCCGTGTTCACCATGGGAGCCAGAGTGCCAGGAGAAACAGTGCTGACAATTGTACCCTCATTTTGCATTACTTACATTTCCCCTATATTCCACTATATTGTTAGTACTTGTAGTAATGTGCATTTCTTGTATTTCTACTATTAACCATAGTCACCATCCACTAGATGGTTCATTGTGCTATACACATGTTTTATCCTGTAGCTTTCCTTCTATTACCATACATGACCCAAAACTTCCCCTTTAAACCCATTTACTCACATAATTGACTGCTGTCAATTAAATTATACTCACAATAATATGCTACATCACCTCTACCCATTTCCAAACATTTGTAATCAATATAATGAAAAATTCTTCACAGAGTAAGTGTCAGCTCCCTATTTTTACACTGCTTCCATCTCCGGGTAACCTATATTATAGATTATATCCCTATGAGGTAGCTTTATAATTAGTGGATATTAGTGAAATCACAATATATTTGTCTTTCTGTGCATGGATTATTTCAAAAAGTCCATAATGTGACATGAATAAGGTCTTCCTTCTTTCTTACATCCAAGTTGATTTCCTTTGTATGTATATATCACATTTCCCTCATCCATTAATTGGTTGATGGACACTTAGGAGTATGGGCGAGCAACAGTGTATTCCTCTTCCAATTTTCAGTTCCCCTGAGTATGAACCCAGTAGCATGATTGCTGGATCATATAACAATTCCATGTTTAGCTTCCTAGGAAATGCTAAACTGTCTTCCACAGTGGCTACCCTAATTTCCATTGCCACCAGCAGTGAATGACTGTTCCTCCTTCTCCACATCCTTTTCTATAATTGCATTTTATGGTTGTTGTTTTTTTATAGTGGCCATTCTAGTAGGTGTGTTATAATATCTCATTGTGGTTTGACTTGCGTTTCCCTATAGCTATTGTGGAAAGCATATTTTCATGTGCTTTTAAGCGATTTGTGCTTGCTCTTTGGAAAAATGTATTAAGTCTTTAGTTTATTTTGTTTTTCTTTTCATTCTTGAGTTGTGGTTTTGCTTTATATATTTTGGAGAGTAAACCCTTGTGAGGTATATGGTTTACAAGTATTTTCTTCCATTGTGTAGGTTGCTTGACCAATCTTTTCAAGCACAAATGATTTGATTGTGAGGAGTTTCCATTTATTTATTTTTCTTCCATTGCAAGTGCTTCCATTGTAAATAAGAAACCTTTGCCCTGCCCAAGGTCTAAAGATACTTCCTGACATTGTCTTCTGTGAGTTTAATGGTCCTGGTGCTTTTTTTTAGGTCTTTGATCATTTTTAGTTAATTTTTGTTTAAGGTATGAGGTAGGGGGAAGGTCTGAAAGGGTGAAAAGGCAGCTGACTTAAAGGGAGAAAGTATTTGGATGTCACATATCTGATAGGGTTTATTATCTATGATTTATAAATAGATTCTACAACTCAACACTAAAACAACAAATGACCCAATTAAAAATGAGCAAAAGACTTTATTGAACAAATCATCAAAGTTCCCACACAAATGCACAGTGCTGATAGTAGGGAAGCTGTGTGTATATGGGTGATTATATTGGGAAAATCATGCCTGATTTTTCAGTAAACCTTACAAGTTCTCTAAGTAAAATGATGTATCATCCTGGAAATGCATAAGAGATTATGTTAATGTTAGATTTGATAAGGCAATGAAAAATGTTGTCTTTTCATATATAACTACTAAAAGAATATAAAAATAATCCATATCTTCTAAATAACATACATGCAAAGCCAAGAGAGTCCAGATGATAAAAAGAAAAAGGAGAATGTGATGAACCAGGAATAAGTGATAGGAACGCTTTAAGAAGTATAGAGGAAGCAACTGTGCCAAAAGCAGCTGATGAAGTAATTAGTGGGATATGAAAGATCTTTTGGGATTGAGCTTTCCTTTTCTATCACTCAGAGGAAAGGAAAACATGTCCTTATATAATGGATACTCATAATATCTTAAGCTCATAACCCAAACTTGAAGGACCCAAACATCTACCAAGAGGAACGTGAATAAATATTTTGTAATATGGTCATTCAGTTTCAAAGGAGTAAATGATAAAAAGTGAGGGAACTGCCAATACACCAAAAAACAAGAATGAATCTCAAAACAATATTGTGAGCAAAGGATGCAGGCACCAAAATGTTAATTCCAATTTATTTCATTTTTATAAATTTCAAGATTTGGCAAAATGAATGTATGAGGAAAGAAAATGAGAACGAGGGTGAATATGTTGAGAGGTGGTTATTGATTGAAGCAAATAGTGATTATTTTTACAAATTATTTGAAAAGATTCATATCTTGATAGGGTAATTAGATACTGTAGAGGAAAGTGATAAAGGTTTGAAAAATTTGACGTCACTCAGTTAAGATCAATATATTTATTGTATTTAAATTTTACATCAATTTTAAACAAACAGAGGAAGAGAGAAGACTCCTCATAAGAACCAAGAGTGCCTACAACTGGAAGCAGGAGAATTGCATCCATCATCCATGTGCAATCTAAGCCCCTCTTGATCTAGAGGTGCAGTGGACATCGCCATCCCAGGGTCCACAGAATGGAGGAATAAAAGATGAATTAGTGTGGACTTACTGATATTCTACAATAAAATCATTGTGACTAGTAACATAAGAAATTGTATCATTGACGTGAAAAAAGTGGCCTCAGAAGTTGCTGAGGACAGGAAGTGGAAAGAAGAGACCTGATGAGGGGGAATTTGGGGGACTTGGAGTTGTCCTATATGATATTGCAGGGCCAGATGCTGGACATTATATATCCTTCCATAACCCAATAAATGTACTGGGGGACAGTGTGAACTACAGGATAAACTCCTTATTATCCATATGGTACAGCAATGCTCCAAAATGTGTTTGGTGAGTGCGATGAGTGTGCCACAATGATGGGGCAAGTTGTTGTTGTGGGAGGAGTGGGGGCATATGGGAACCTCTTATTTTTTATAATATAACCTTTTCTGTGATGTATATATCTTCAAAAAATACAATTTACAAAAATGCTGGGAAGTGGGTTATATGGGAACCTCTTATGTTATTTTTAAATGTAATGTTCTATGATCTATTAATTTCAATTAAAAAAAAGTGTTGGGCGATGGACTTGGCCCAGTGGTTAGGGCATCTGTCTACCACATGCGAGGTCCATGGTACAAACCCCGGGCCTCCTTGACCCGTGTGGAGCTGGCCCGTGCACAGCGCTGATGTGCACAAGGAGTGCCGTGCCACGCAGGGGTGTCCCCCACGTAGGGGAGCCCCATGCGCAAGGAGTGCGCCCCGTAAGGAGAGCCGCCCAGTGTAAAAGAAGGTCCCCCCTGCCCAGGAATGGTGCCACACACATGGAGAACTGACACAAGATGACACAACAAAAAGAAACACAGATTCCTGTGCTGCTAACAACAGAAGCAGGTGAAGAAGACAGAAAGAATGGACACAGAGAGCAGACAATCGGGATGGAGGGGAAGGGGAGAGAAATAAATAAATAAATAAATAAATAAATAGTGTTTTAAAAAGTGTTAAAAAAAAGAGTATAATGGCAGAGGAGGGCAAGATGGCATCAGACTAAGTGCACCCACATCATCTCCTACAAAATAGATGGCTAAGCGGGGACAAAATCCTGCCTAAGTGAGCTATTTGGGAACCCACAATGCAGAGGCTTCAAGGCAAAATCTGGAGAGATCAGACAAAAAGAGTGTTTGTTCAAGATAAAACCATGAGTTTCTTATGCTCCAGGTTGGAGCTGTGGGACCGCTAAGACCCTCCCTCAGGGCAGGAAGCCAAGGCATTCCCTGACCATTGCCAGCCACCCAGCTAGAGGACACAAACTCTGAAAGTGGGAGGGTTCCGGTGAAGGGTGGAGAGGGGTCCCCCAAGTGCAGGTTCAATTGTCTGGACCCTCTTTTTTGAGCTTTGAGGAGCACACCAGCTGGTTTGAGGAGAAACCACGAAGAGGGAAGAGGCGAATCTGATGAGGCAGCCTGATTTTCCTAACCTCCCTGGGATAGGGAAACTTGGTCTGGGTGAAGGTGGACTCAGGCAATTAACTAGTCCTGTGCAACTCACCTAAGGCAGGGGGACAGTAGGAAGTGATTAATAGGCTTCCAAGACATATTTAGAGTTCCCGGCCAGGTGTGGGTGCTCTCTCAAACAGACGGAGAGTCATTTTTTCCTGTGGTGAGTTAATTCACCAGGATCACATTTGAATTTCAAAAGGGAACTCTCACAGGCTATAGCTTCCTGCTGCCCTGGGAGAAAAAGCAGTTAGAAAAAAAGGGGGAAAGGGGGAGGATAGAATCCTAGTCAGCAGTTTATCCAATTGCAAGGTGTCAATCCTGCCCCAGGGAAAAGGACTCTTTCTGAAAGATTTAAGAACCCAACAAGAAAGTTTAGATCAGTGGAAGAGTTTCAGCCTTGGGTATACAAGGTCTCTAGTTTGATTACTGGCTCCTCTTGGAGTAGTGACCCTCTGGGATATTAAACATCTAGCTGATACTTCAGGACAGGGAAAACATAGACATCATCCTTGTATTAGCTTCCCTTGGGTCTCTTATTTTTCATTGAAAAAAAGATTATTTTTTGTTATAGAATTTAACTTAGTTTACTCACTAAAACCCACTGCAAAATCTGGTGTGAGAAGGCTACAAGGTAATTTACTAACACCGGCAGCCTGACAAGCTCCACATGGGCTTAAGAGAGAAGTCTGTTTTTTCTTAGTGTTTGGTTGACTCCTTGCTTGTGGGTTTGTCATTTTTCTTTTCTTGTCCTTCCTTCCTCTACATCCCTCCCCCCCTTTTTAATTAGGTGCTGCTGGCTTGTTGTTTGCTCTGTTTCCTCTTCCTCCATTTCCTCCTTTCTGTATGTACTTATTTTGCTACCAACACTATCTCTTTTCCTTCCTACATCTTTCTATCTTCCGCCTTTTGTTGTTACTCTTACATTCCACCTCACTTTGTTTAGCCCCCAATTTTTCTGCCTTTTCATTTCTAACACTCCTGTTTTTAATCTTTTATTAACACTTTCTGTTTTTTCCATTCTTTTCTCTTTCCTTCTCTCCTCATTACCCTGGCCTTTTAATTCATACTATGTTCTTCTCCATATTAAGTTTCCCATTTCATTATAGGTGCCCCGGTTTTTTATTCCTATACCTCTACACTGCTTACACAATTTAATATTCATTCTCCTAGGTCCTATATGGTTCTTCTGCCAACCTTTACTATCAATATTACTATTATACTTTATCTTTTCTTACATATTTTACTTTCCCTGGCCCTAATCTGTTTCCTTCAAGGGAACTTAGACAACATCAAGGAAATAGAATAAGAAGAACAAAGTGTTGAAAAGAAAACTTAAAACACATGCACACAAAACAGCAACTAAATAATACCAGAGGCTACACAGAGAAGCTAATCAACTGAACAAACCCATCAAGATAAAATAATGACCAGATAACAACAAAAAATTACAGACCATACCAATAATGATGAAGACATGGCCCAGTCGAATAAACAAACTAAAAACAGGGAAGAGAAGCAGAAGATCAAACAACTAATCAAAGCTGTCCACACTAATATCATGGACCAGCTCAATGAAGTGAAGGAAGAGATTAAAGATATTAAGAAAACACTTGGAGAGCATACTGAAGAAATTGTAAACGCACACTAAATATAACAGATATGATGGTGATGAATGGCACAATCCGAGAAACCAAAAATACACACTCAGCAAATAACAAGAGATTTGAATAGGCAGAGGAAAGAATTAATGATGTGGGAGATGGTACATTTAAAATCAAACAACTAGTAAAATTGAGAGATAAGAAGACAGAAAAAATACAGCAGAGTTTTAGGGTTTAGAATGACAATGCAAAATGTGCACACATACACATTATAGGCATCCCAGAAGGAGAAGAAAAGGGAAAGTGGACAGAAAAGTTGTTGCAGGAAATAATGGCTGAAAACTTCCCAAGCCTATTAAGGGAGTTGTATGTATACGTCCAGGAAGTACAATGCACTCCAAACATTATAAACCCCAACAGACCTAATTCAAGACATACACTTGTCAAATTATCCAATGCTCAAGACAAAGAGAAAGTACAGAATGCAGCAAGAGAAAAGAAAACCATCACATAAAAGGGAAACTCAATAAGATTAAGTGCTGATTTCTCATCTGAAACTATGGAGGCAAAAAGGCAGTGCTATGACATAGTCAAGGTATGAACAGAAAAAAATATCCAGCCAAGAATACTCTATCCAGAAAAGCTGGCATTCAAATATGATGGAGATGTCAAAATATTCACAGATAAACAGAAACTAAGAGAGGATGCTAATAAGCAACCTGCCCTTCAAGAAGTACTAAAAGGGGAAGCAGACATGGCTCAAGCAATTGGGCTTCCATCTACTATATAGAAGGTTCGGAGTTTGATGCCCAAGTCCTCCTGGTGAAGGCAGACAGGCCCATGTGACAGGGTGGCACATGCAGAGTGCAGGTCCATGTTGAGTGTGGGCCCACATGGAGTCCTGGACTGCATGGACTACTGGACTGCACAGAGTACTACCCTGTGCAGGAGTACTGCCCTGCACAGGAATATGGCACAGTGGAGGAGTGCTAGTCCATGTGGAGAGCTGGTGCAGCAAGATGATGCAACAAAACAAGACACAGAGGAGACATAATAAAAGATGAAGCAATCAGGGACCTGAGGTGGTGCAAGAGAATGATTGCCACTATCCCATTCTGGAAGGTCCCAGGATCAATTCCCAGAGCGACCTAATGAGAATACAAACAGACACAGAAGAACATACGATGAATGGACACTGAAAGCAGGAGGGGTAAGGAAAGAGAGAGAAATAAATAAATAAATCTTTAAAAAAAGAAATACAAAAGGGAGTTCTTCAGGTTAAAAGAAAAATACAGAAGAGACAGAGGTGGAGGAGAGTATAAGAACAACTAAAAAGACAAAAAGAAAAAAAAACATATACAAAAATCCAAAGAAAATATGGCTGATATAAGTAATTCCTTGAGAGTAATAACACTGAATGTTAATGGATTAAACTCACCAGTCAAGAGACACAGATTGGCAGAATGAATAAGGAAATATGGCCCATCTATATACTGTCTAAAAGAAACCCAACTTATACCCAGGGATTCAAGGTGGTTGAAATTGAATGTTTGGAAAATAATTACAAGCAAAAGTAACCAAAAAAGGGCAGGAGTAGCTACACTAATATTGGACAAAATAGATTTCAAGTGAAAAATGATTGTGAGAATCAAAGATGGACACTACATATTAATAAAAAGGGTGATGCTTCAAGAATAAAAAAAAAAAACATAAATATTTATGTCTCTAACCAGGGCACCTCAAGATACATGAGGCAAACACTGCAAAAACTAAAGGGAGGAATAGATACCTGTACAATCATAGTGGGGGACTTTCATACACCATTGTCACCTTTAGACAGAACATCTCAACAGAGAATCAATGAAGAAACAAAGACTTTGAATAATATATTAGAGGATCTAGACCTAATAGACATAAACAGAACACTATACCCAAATACAGCAGGATATACATTCTCCTCATGCGCACATGGATCACTCTCCAAAATAGGCCACATGCTAGGACACAGACAAAGTCTCAATGAATTCAGAAAGATTGAAATCATACAAAATAATTTCTCTGACCACAGTGGAATGAAGCTAGAAATATGCAAGGGCCAGAGAACAAGCTAGGGCACAAAGTCATGGAAATTAAGCAACGTACTATTAGACAAACAATGGGTCAAGGAAAAAATCTCAAAAGAAATCAGTAACTACCTCAAAACTAATGAAAATGATAACACAACATATCAAAACTTATGGGATGCAGCAAGAGCTGAAATGAGAGGTAAATTCATAGCCATAAATTCATATATCAGAAAAGAAGAAAGAGCTAAAATTGAAGACCTAACTGCACACTTGGAGGAATTAGTAAAAAAAACAACAAACTAACCCCAAAGGAAGAAGAAAGAAATAACAAAGATCAGAGCAGACCTAATGAAATAGATAATAAGAAAGCACTAGAAAAAATAAAGAAAACAGAGGTAGTTGACATGATCAATAAAATTGGTAAACCCTTAACTAGACTAACAAAGTAAAAAAGAAGATGCTAATACACAAAATAAGAAATGAGAAAGGGGATATCACCGTGGAGCATAGAGAATTAAAGATTATCAAAAAAGGATACTTTGAAAAACTATATGCCAATAAGAAGGACAATTTAGAGGAAATGAACAAATTCCTAGAAACACATAAGCAGCCTACGCTCATGAATGAAGAAATTGATGATCTCAACTCACCAATCACAAGTAAAGAGATAGAATCAGTCATTAAACCCTCCCAACTAAGAAGAGTCCTGGGCCAGAAAATTAACACAGCATTTTTAAATGAAATGAAAAAAGTAACTATGAAATTTCTTTGGAAGGGAGAGAGGCAAGAGAATGGCCTCTTCAACAAATGGTGCTTGGCGAACTGGAAATGCCTATACAAAAGAATGAAAGAGGATTCTGATCTCATACCTTATATAAAAATCAACTCAAGATGGATCAAAGATCTTAATATAAGAGCAAAGACCATAAAGACCTGGGAAGACAATGTAGGGAAGCATCTACAGGACCGTGTAATAGGAAATCACTTCAGGAATTTCATACCCAAAGCATGAGGAGTGAAAGAAAAAATAGATAAATGGGACCCCTTGAAAATTAAAAATTTTGTACCTCAAAGGAGTTTATCAAGAAAGTGAAAAGACAGGCTACCCAATGGGAGAAAATATTTGGTAACCATATATCTGATAGGAGCCTAATTTCTAGCTTATATAAAGAAATCTTGGAGCTCAAAAATAAAAAGACAAACCATTGAAAAAATGGGAAAGAGATTTGAATAGATGCTTCTCCAAAGAAGAAATACAAATGGCTAAAAAGCACATGAAAAGATGCTCAATATTATTATCTGTTAGGGAAATGCAGATGAAAACTACATTGAGATACCATCTTACAACCACTTGCCAGGTGGCTATTGAAAAAACAGAGGACTACCAGTGTTGGAGAGGGTGTGGAGGAATGGGAACCCTCATCCACTGCTGGTGGGAATGTAGAAGGATCCAATCATTGTGGAGGATGGTTTGATGGTTCCTCCAAAAACTAGCTATATTATGACCCAGCAATTCCACTGCTGGGTATATACCCAGAAGAACTGAAAACAAGGACACCAACCAATATAGGCACAACAATGTTCATAGCAGCATTATTCACTACTGCCAAAACTTGGAATCAACCCAAATGCCCATTAACAGAAGAGTGAATAAACGAAATGTGGTATACACACATTATGGAATACTACTCAGCTTTAAGAAGGAATACAACACTAACACATGGTAATATGGTTGAATCCTGAGGACCTTATGTTGAGTGAAACAAGTCAGGATTCAAGGACAAATACTACCTGACCTCTCTGGTATGCACTGAGCAAATCAAGCTGTTTCAGAGAGCTAGAGACTGGATGATAGGCTTACAGGAACTAGGGGGAGAGAGGAAGGTTGTGAGCCAACACCCACTTGGGCAAAATCTATAAGGTGAAGGTAAGTACTTGTGCAGTGAAAGAATAAGATAGGTTATAGGGATAGTATTGGGTGGGGATTCACAAGCTTGAAGGAGGCTAGGGTTGGGATGATTGCTCAGATGGTTCACTGTATTGGGGGAAAGTTTGGGAGGAGCAGGTGAACATGAAAAATTGTCAGGTACATGGTTGAAACTATAATGCTGAGAAAACTCTTCAGAAAATTTAATAAGGAAGTGTTATTTTAAGATATTTGATGGTGGGCATCTGGCACAGGGTACTCCTGGGGCAGGCTTCTAGGGGTCTGTGAGTGCTCATTTGTCATAGTGTGTTATATCAGTGGGTGGAGACCCATACAATGAGTGGGATGGCATTGTGCCCCCACCCTGGGGAGGCCTGATGTTCTCAAACAGAGGGAAGAGTGTCTCTTGTGAGTATGGGTGACTCTCAATGTGGTAGGAGAGACAAGTGTGTCAAGCCCTCAGCATTGTTGCAAGTATCTATGAATCTTGTTCTTTGAGCAGTGCAACTTGGGTGTCACTGTGAGCTCTGAAGGGAGGGAGAGATTGAAAGAGAATAGATGGATGAGGGTGTAACTGGGAGCAATGAAAGTGTTCTGTATGAATGTGCAATAATGGATAGAGGTCTTGTTAAAGTTCAACAAAAATTTATAAAAATGTATAGTCTAAAATGTAAACCATAATGTAAACCATAACATAAACATGGTTAGTAGCTATGTTTCCTTAGTTGTATATTAGTTGTAGCAAATGTAACATCCACACGTAAAAAGATCATTGCTGGGGAACGGGTAAAATGGGGAGGAGTTGGGTATAGGGGAATCCCCTATATTCTATATGTACTTTACTGTGACTTAAAACTTTTTTTTGAAAGACATGGATGTGGCTCAACTGATAGAGTGTCCGTCTACCATATGGCGGGTCCAGGGTTTAATCCCCAGGGTCTCCTGACCTGTGTAGTAAGCTGGCCCATGCACAGTGCTGCTGTACACAAAGAATACCATGGCACACAGGGGCACCCCTGCCAAGCGGTGCCCCATGCTCAAGGAGTGTGCCCCACAAGGAGAGCTGCCCCACATGAAAAAAACATAGTCATCCCTGGAGTGGTGCCACATACATGGAGAGCCAATGCAGCAAGATGATGCAACAAAAAAAAATGCAGTTTCCCAGTGCTGCCTGCAGAAGAACACAGCAAATGGATGGAAAAAGAGAGCAGAAAACAGGGGTGGGGGGCAATGGGAGAGAAGTAAATAAAATAAATAAATCTTTAAAAAAACACTTTTCTGAAGATATTATATAAAACTAAGATAAAAAATAAAAAGATGTAAGACACTAAGAAAGAAATGGATGAGATTGCCTTGCCTCTGTACATATAGAACAACACCTATTACAGTAATGAAAGGTACAACCTCAAAAAAATTTTGTTTTTCATTTTTAATACCCCAGTTCATTTTTCACTTATTTTAATTTTTCTCAGTTATTATGTATTTTAACTCTAATCTTTAAACCTAGCATTACTATTTCATTTTCCTATTAACACAATTTGGTAATATATTAGGCTTCATTTCTAACGAAGTTTTGGATCACAGAGGAGGTCAACTATGGCAGGGAGGAGCTTTGGTGTGGGATGTCATTGAAGGGGGATGCATGGGTAGGAGGGAACTCACCTGCAAATGCATATAAGGTATATAGTTACGTCTGGATTTTTTGGGGGTGTTAAATATTGGGGTAGAGTTTCACACACAATTGAGGGAATGCTGAGTTTCCATCCTGGGGAGCTCTGTCCCCTTTCCAATGGAACAACAACAATACGCCAAGTGCAAGGGCAAAGACCAGTGAAGAAGGATGGTGCAGTGATGGGTCCTTGATACTGACAACTATGCTTATGAGCCTGTGCACTTGAAATTTCAACTAGGCCTAGAGCTGCATGGTGCCTAAGAGTTACCTCCTGAGAGCCTTCATGCTGCTCAAATGTGGCCACTCTCTAAGCCAAACTCAGCATTTAAATGCATTACCTTCTCCCCAGTGTGGTACATGACTCCCAGGGTGGAGCCTCCCTGGCACAGAGGGATTACACCAAGCATCAGCTGGTGATGCAACTAGAAAAAGAACTTGAATAAAAGGGGGAAATGGTACAGACAAATGAATTTATATGGCTAAGAGACTTCAAAATTAGTCAGGAGGTCATCAGAGGCATCGTGCTTACGCACATCTCAGCAGGATCTCAGAGAAAGCCAAAGTAGATAAAGCCCCAGGTAGTGGTGCTCCTGAGGGGTATGGAGACACCATGTCCTACAATCATGGCTGGTGGCTCTGGAGTAGTTCAGTGCCTTGCCAGTGGACCTACTTCAGAATTTGTGCTCCTGAGTGTAATGAAGTTGGACTCAGATATGACTTCTCTACATATGCCTCATCTGTTACTTTTACTGAACCTGTGGTTGGCAATGGGGTTGGTATATGCCCAGGAGACTTGAATCCCTGGACTTTCTATGTACCAGCTGGGCCCTGATCCTAAGCAGAGTTGTAAAACATACTCTCCAGTTTGTTGGACTTACCTAGGTCAGCTAACAAAGAGGTGAGGATGGTCAACCACCACACCAAGAACTGAGAACATCTACAACTGCAATCAGCAGAATCCCATCGATCAGCCATGTGGGATCTAAGTCCCCTTTCAGTTTGCATGTGGAATGGGCATCGCCATCCCAGGGTCCTGAGGATCGAAGAATAAAATAGGGATTAAAGTGGAATTACTGATATTCTACTATAGAATTATTGTAACTCTAGCAATGGGAGAAACGGTATCATTGATGTGGAAACAGTGGCCACTGTTGTTGCTGAGGGGAGGGAGAGGGAAGAAGAGGTGTGTTATGGGTGCATTTTTGGGACTTGGAGTTGTCCTGAATATACTGTAGGCACAGATGCAGGACATTATGTATCATGCCATAAACCACTGAATGGACTGGGAAAGAGGGAAATCTACAATACAAACTATAATCCATGCTTTGCAGCAGTGCTGCCAAATGTATTATTCAAATGTAATGAATGTGCAACACTAATGAAAGAACTTGTCGATGTGTGAGGAGTAGGGGGAATGAGGTATATGGCAACCTCTCATAATTTTTAATTTAACATTTTGTGTGATCTATGTATCTTTAAAAATAAATAAATAAAATGGTAATAAAAAAAGAATCCTCTTTGCAGCAAATATTAAAGGAAGTCTTAGAGCCTGAAAGACAAAGAAAGGATAATCAAAAGAGTTAAAAAATAGGTGAAAATATGATATGACATATGAAAATCAAAAAGCAAAATGGTGGAAATAAACAATGCATTTACATTTATATCATTGAATGTGAGTGGCTTAAACTCCCCAATTAGAAGGTATTGGTTGACAGAATGAATAAAAATATATTAGCCAACCATGTTCTGCTTATAAGAGACTCACCTGAGACCCTGGGACACAAACTGGCTGAAATCGAATGGCTGGATGAAGATACTCCATGCAAATCCTAACCAAAAAAGAGCAGGGTTGGCTATACTAAGATCAAACAAAACAGACTTTAAATACAAAAGAGTTATGTGAGATACAGAAGTCCATTAAATATTACTAAAAGATATGCCTTCATAAATATCTATGCACCTAACCAAGGTGTCCCAAAATACATGAGAGAAACTCTGGCAACCTGAAGAGAGAAATAGATATCTTTACAATAATCATTGGAGACTTCAACACACCACTCACATCATTAGATAGAACAACTAGACAGAAGATCAACAAGGAAAAAGAAAACTTCAACAATAAGATTATCGAGTTAGGCCTAACAGACATATACAGAATGTTGCATCCAAGCTCAGTGGGTTATACATTCTTCTCAAGGGACCATGGATTACTTTCCAGTGTAGACCACATGTTAGGGCCCAACGCAGCTCTAAATAAGTATAAAAATATTAAAATTATGCAAAACAACTTCCCATATCATAATGGAATGAAACTAGAAATCAAAGATAGATAGGAATGAGGTAAATTCCCAAACATGTGGAGACTAAATATCATACTCCTAAATAATCATTGTGTTAAAGAAGCAATTGCAAGGAAAATCAATAAATATATTGAGACAAATGAAAATGAGAACACAACTTAAAAAACGTATGAGATGCAGCAAAGGTGGTCTTGAGAGGGAAATTTATAGTCCTAAATAACTATATGAAAAAAGAAGAAAGAGTTAAACTCAAAGACTTAATTGAGGGAATGGATGTGGCTCAAGCCGTTCAGCTCCCGCAACCGACATGGGAAGCCCTGGGTTCAGTTCCCAGTGACTCCTGAAAAAACAAAACAAAACAAAATGAGCCAACAAATGAAAAAACAACTCTGGGAAGCCGATGTGGTTCAGTGATTGAGCCCTGGCTTCCTACATCCAAGGTGCTGGCCCTCTGTACCGCAAAAAGGAAACAAAAGAAGATTTAACTGAACAACTGGGGAAACTAGGAACTGAACAACAAACCAATCCAAAGCAAAAAAAGAAAGGAAGTAATAAAGATTAGGCGGAAATTTAATAAAATTGAGAACAAAAAAACAATAGAAAATATCAAGAAAATTAAAAGCTTGTGGGAGCAGATGTCACTAAAGCATCTGAATGCCTGCTTCCCACATTGGAGGTCCCAGGTCGTTTCCCAGTGCCTCCTAAAAACAAAGAAACAATCAAAAACAACAAGCAAACACATGGAAAAACCAGCTCAAAGGAGTTAATGTGGCTCAATGGTTGAGCTTTATCTTCCACATACGAGGTCAATGGTTCAATTCCTGGTACTAGTACAGCAAAAAATAAAAAAATAAAAACCCACCAAATCGGGTTCTTTGATCAATATAATTGACAAAAGTCTATCTAGACTAATAAAAAAAATACAGATGATACAAATAAATGCAATGAGAAATGAAAGGGAGAAAGTTATGACTCACTCTACAGAAATAAAAAGGATCATAAAAGGATATAATGAGAAACTGTATGCCAACAAATTAGACAACCTAGATAAAATGCGAAAATTCCTGGAAATTCACAAGCAACTTACACTGACAATACATGAAATACAAGAACTTAACACACTAATCACATGTAAAGAGACTGAATTAGTCATAAATAATCTCCCAACAAAGAAAAGTCCAAGACCAGATGGCTTCACAGATGAATTTTACCAAGCATTTCAAAAAGAATTAACAGCATTCCTGTTTAAACTCTTCCAAAAAAAACTGAAGAGGAAGAGAACCCAACACATTTCAGGAAGTCATCACTCTAATAGCAAAGCCTTCTAAAAACCCTACAAGAAATGAAAATACACAACAATCTCTTTAATGAACATAGATGAAAAAATTCTCAAGAAAATAGATTCCAGTAGCATGTTAAAAGACTTATACATCATGACCAAGTGGGATTTATTCTTGGTATGCAAGGTTGGTTCAACAAGAATATCAATCAATGCCATATACCACGTTAACAAACTGAAGGGGAAAAAAGCACACAATCTTCTCATTTGATGCAGAAAAGGCACTCAGCAACATCCAGCATTCTTTCTTGATAAAAACACTTCAGAAGATAGGCATAGAAGGGAAATTCCTCAATATGATAAAAGATATATTTGAAAACCCCACAGCAATCATTGTACTCAATGAGGAAAGCTTGAAAGCTTTCCCTCTAAGATCAGGGAATAGATAAGGATGCCCACTGTCACCACTGTTATTCGACATTATATTAGAGTTTCTAGGTAGAGCAATTAGACAAGAAAAAAATTAAAGGCATCCAAACAGGAAAAGAAGAAGTAAAACTCTCACTATTTGCAGAGGACATGATCCTATATTTAGAAAATTCTGAAATATCTATGAAAAGCTGCTTGAGCTAATAAATGAGTTCAACAAAGTGGCAGGGACAATATCAGCATCCAAAAATCTGTAATGCTTCTGTACTCTATTACTGAAAAATCTGAGAAGGAAAATAGGGAAAAATTCCATTTACAATAGAAACAAAAACACTCAAATACCTAGGTTATTAATTTATCCAAAGAACAGGAGGTATATGCAGAAAACTACAAAACAATGCTAAAAGAAATCAATGAAGACCTAAACAAATGGAAAAACATTCCATGTTCATGGATTGGAAGACTAACTATCAGGAAGTTGTCAACCCTACACAAACTGATTAATAGATTTAATGCAATATCAATCAAAATTCCAACAGCCTTCTTTTCAGAAATAGAAAAGAAAATTACCAATACATTTAGAAGGGAAAGAGCACATGAATAGCAAAAACATGCTAAAAAAGAGGAGCGACATGGGAGGAATTTCACTGCCTGACCTTAAAACATATAGAGTAGAATGGAGAATCCAGAAATATGCCCTCACTTCCATGGACAACTGTTTTTTCACAAACTTACCAAGTCCTTGTGAATGGGACAAATGGTCTCTTCAACAAATGGTGCTAGGAGAACTGGATCTCCATAAACAAAAGAATGAAAGAGGATCCCTATCTCACTCCCTACACAAGAATCAACTCAAAATGGATCAAAGACCTAAATAGAAAAGCCAGGATGATAAAAGCACTAGAAGAAAATGTATAGAAACATCTTCAAGATCTTCTGGTAGGTGATGGTTTCTTGGATCTTACACCCAAAGCATAAGCAACAACAAAAAATATAGACAAATGGGATCTCCCCATAATTAAACACTTTTGCACCTCACAGGACTTTGTCACAAGGGTGAAAAGGCAGCTAAGTGAACGGTAGAAAATATTTGGAAAGCACTATCTGATAACTGTTTAATATTCATTTTATATAAAGAGATGTTACAACTCAACTATAAAAAGGCAAATGGCCCAATTTAAAAAATGGGCAAAAGACTTGAATAGATATTTTCCCAAAGATGAAATACAAATGGCAAAAAAAAAAAAAAGAGAAACCACATGAAAAAATACTGAACATCACCAATGATTAGGGAATTGCTAATCAAACTACATTGAGATCTCATTTCACACTTAACAGAATGGCCAGTATTAAAAAGACAGAACCACAAATGTTGGAGAGGATGTGGAGAGATAAGAACACTTACTCACTGTTGATGGGAATGTAGACTGGTACAGCCACTGTGGAGGACTGTTTGGCAGTTTGTAAAGAAGATGTTGATAGATTTGCCATGTGACCCTTCAATACCAGAACTGAATATATACTCAGATCTGTGAGCAGTGGTACAAACAGACCTCTGCACACCTATGTTCACAGCGGTGGTATTCCTGATTGCCCAAACTTGGAAACAATCTAGGTGTCCATCAATCAATGAATGGATAAACAAACTGTGATGTAGTCACATAATGGACTATTATGTGGCTGTAAGAAAATAATTAAGTTGTATATCATATGACAACATGGATGAATCTGGAGAACATTATGTTGAGTGAAGCAAGCCAGACACAAAAGGACAAATACTGTATAATTCCATTACTGTGAACTAGATATATTGTTTAACATATTTTAAGATTCTTCTTAAATAGACTGTAATAGAAAAGACCCTCATAAAGATGCAATTTGATTAGTGGTTAATTGGGGCTAGGGAAGGCATATAAAGCTGGGTGGAGTTTTTCTCTTTGGAGTAATGAAATAATTCTAAAATTTTCTATGATGATGATTGCCCAATATTGTGATTGTACTAAAAGCCATTGGTTATACACTTTAGATAGATCATATGGTATGTGAATATATCTCAATGAAACTGCTTAATAAATAAATAATTGTTGAAGAATAGTGAGAAATTGAAGCTAGGAAAGGAGGGGAAACAGAGAGATTGAAAGGTGAAAATTTTTCTGGTTTGATTTTTATTATTATGATTGAAATAATGAAAAAGCTCTAATAATGACTGTTAATAATGACTGGAGTTATGAATGCAGAAGAAAAAAGTATTATGGGAGGATTTTTACTTCAACATATGGGTCACTTACCCGCTGAGAACAGGTTTTATGTTGAATATTCCCCAGGAGACTTCTGAGTTCAGAAGGAAGGTAGTAAACCCTGGGCAGGCCCCCGCTGGGCTTCTGTGCACCCACATCTCTGTACACCCTGGGTTGGTGCACTGTTCTGGGTCTGCCAAGCTTCCAGGTGGCAGTGAGCTCCTGGACCAGCAAACTGTGGCTATCTCCTCACTGGACAGGCCAGGGGTTGGTGCCATGGAGGCAGGAGGACTCTGGCTAAGCAGAGTGATGTGGGAAGTCACATGCAGGCTTTGTGCTGCACCAGGAGTTTTCTCCTGCGATCCTCCATGGGGCGGGAAAAAAGCCTGAGTCCCAGGACTGCTGTGGACCCAGGAGCCTGGGCTTGGGCTGGAGGCTCCTGGATCCTACTCCTTCTGCGGGCCCTTCCCTCTGAAGCTTCAGGGTCACTGCGCTGAGAAGTCCACTACACCAGGCTCCGTAGACTGGCACTGAACGTTCCCACACCACGTTAGAGATGAAGGCGCAGGGCAGGCAGGTGAGGGGCACATTTTCACCACCCAGCTGGGCCGGAGCTTCCTGCGCTGTGGCCGCCCGCCTGCAGGGGGCGCGCAGCCGCCTTTTCTGAGCAAACGCCCTGGAAACGACCCCACGTTCCTGCAGGAGCGGAACAGCCACGGCTGGAAATGGAAGGCGTCGTTCCCGCGGGGACGTGGGGAGCTGCAAGGCCGGGGCTGCTGGGCGAGGGGCGTGAGGAGAGAGCCCCTCTTCACGCGGGGCCCGCGCAGGGCTGCGTGGTGGTGCTTCCAGGGCTTTCTGCCCTAATGTGAGCGGAGGACTTCGGGTTCCTGCGCTGCCCCCGTTATTTCATCGTCTCTTCTTAGGGGACGTTCAGATGTGTTTGCCCAGAGCCCCCGCTCACTGAGGCTGCCAGCTCAAGCCCGGCGTGCTGTCGGACTTTTGGGGGTTAGGACTCTTGCTGGAGACAATCCTGACAGAACTTCAGAGAGGAAAGGGGTAGGAAAGTATTGCCGTTTCCTGTGGAGAGGTCGGGGCAGCGGGCTTGGCCGAGCCCTGGGCTGAGGGGAAGGGGCGCTCCTCGTGCGCGGCGCCCTCGGTGGTCACAGAGGGGCGCACTGTTCCTGCACCGCTGACAGAGTGGAAAGAAATGTTGACAGACTTAAAAGTACGGGCAATGCAGCTCCCAGCATTAACTTTAAGTGTTAGTAACTCCAAATTCCAAAATTTATAATAATTTTATTTTCCTGGCTTTAATTAAAGCAAACGTAAATTTTTTTTTGAAATATTCTTTTTAATTTAACTTGTTTTCAAATGACAAAACTGCCACGTTATACAGTTTCTCCTGACCAAGTGAGGATCATCCGTTCCTTTTAGGTTTAACTTGCTGACATGTCTTGTTTCAGTGTGACTGTTTTGTTTTAAAAAGATATAGAAACATGGATGTGGTACTCGTACAACCTGAGAATGTACTAAATGTCCTTGAATTTACAATTTAAATTGGTTAGTTGTTTGTTATATGAATTTTACAAGATATTTCTCCTTGAGGTTGAGATGAGTTTGTACGAAGTAAAGTTTATGCATCAACAAATATCAGATTTTGAAGTTCAAAACATGAATGTAATTTTCAGTAGCTACCTTGCATACTGCTGAAAAGTACTTAAGTTGCAATTTGTCCAGGACTTAAATTATGTTCACTTAAGAGCTCTGTCAGCGGTTTTTTGTAAATCGTATGTATTCATTGAAAGTAAACTGTGAAAATTTCAAAATTGACTCCATTTTGTGTATTTTGTTAGAAAGGTGAAATCAGTATTTTACAGTCTCATCATTTGTGTATGCTTATTTTCTGTAATAATATTTGAAATTGTAATGAACCTTTTTCAAATTCCTTTCTTTTTACTTTCAATTAGAAAATTATTCATTTGTCTAAATTTTATATTAAAAAAACTGGCATTGATAGGCCTAATTACCATCCACCCTTATGAATTGTAAGGATTTATTGTTGAAATTTATTATCTAATTTTTCTTGGTTCAGTATGACCTGTCACACTAATAAGTGGCGTAAATATTTGTAATCCATTTTCAATGAGAAACTCTTTTTTTCATCTTTATTTTTTTAATATTACATTAAAAAAATATGAGGATCCCGTATACCTCCCACCTCCCTCACCCCACTCCTCCCCCCATAGCAACAGTCTCATCCATCATCACGAGTCATTCATTGCTCTTGGTGAACACATCTCTGAGCACTGCTGCACCTCGTGGTCAGTGGTCCACATCATAGCCCACACTCTCCCACGTTCCACCCAGTGGGCCATGGGAAGACATACAATGTCCAGTAACTGTCCCTGCACCATCACCCAGGACAACTCCAAGTCCCAAAAAATGCCTCCAGATCTCATCTCTTCCTCCCATTCCCCACACCCAGCAGCCACCATGGCCACTTTCTCCACACCAATGCCACCTTTTCTTCAATTACTAATCATGATAGTTCATGAATAGAATATCGGTAAGCCCACTCTAATCCATATTGTATTCCTCCATCCTGTGGGCCTTGGAAAGGTTGTGTCCACTCCACATCTATATCAAGAGGGGGCTTATTTCCACATGGATGCTGGATACAATCCTCCTGCTTTCAGTTGTAGGCACTCTTGGCTCCATGGTGTGGTGGTTGACCTTCTTCAACTCCATGTTAGCTGAGTGTGGTAAGTCCAATAAACCAGAGCATAGGAGCTGAAGATTGTTGAGGCTCAGGGCCTGGCTATCATATGATTCAGATCTCCTGGGTATTTATTAAACCCCAGCACCAACTACAGTTTTGGTAAAATTAACAGGAGAGGCTTGTGAAAAAAGATTACATCTGAGTCCAGCTCCATCACACAGAAATGGAAACTCCAAAGAAGGGCCAACTGACATGGCACTGAACTCCATCTGCCATGACCATAGAACCTGTGGGTCTCTGTAGCCCTCAGAAGAATCAATAACTGAGACTGTATCTACTTTATCTGTCTCTGGGACTCTACTGAGGTGTGCATAAGGGTAACCCCTCTGATGACCTCCCAGCTCTTTTTGGAGACTCATAGCCTTATAAACTTCTTTGTCCTTTCCATAACCCCCTTGATGCAGGTCAAAAAACATTTTTAACTCCTGGTATTATATGTAGACTGAGATATTCTGCTGGTCCAAGTTGACCGTTTTATTCAAGGTCATTTTCTAGTTACATCATTGGTTGGTACTTGGTAGTAATTCCTTGGTGCCAGGGAAGTTCATCCCCAGAGTCGTGTCCCATGCTGGGGGAAAGGCAACGCATTTACATGCTGAGTTTGGCTTTGAGACTGGGCACATTTGAGCAACATGGAGGCTCTCAGGAGGTCACCAATGAGAAACTTTTGATGTCACTATAGTGTATTTCTTCAGTTGATACTGTGTATACATTAAGCATTTTGATACTACATAAACAATCCATTAATGTTAACTTGTGTGTGCAGTGCCCTGATTACATTTACTCCCATCCCTGCTTAGCCCATAAAGAAAATTCCAGCATTTCATAACCCCCAGCAATTCTCCCATGTTGCAAATCCCTGCTGTGATCAAGTCATTACCTCATGCCTCCATAGTCCCTAATATCTCCCAAGATACTCCTCAAGGTGCAAGAGCTCTTGAAACACATATGTGCAGACTAGCAAAAGCCAAGTGTGAAAAATCTGAACTGAGGTCTGAGCCACCTCTGGAAGCCATAGAGAGTGATCCTAAGTAATTCTGGAGTAGCATACCCTTGACTTGGGAAAGGGAATTTATATAATGTCCTACTCCATGGCTTTCAACCTAGGACAAAGGGTAATCAGTGTCCACAACATGCAGTAATGGAAGGAGTTCCTGTGAGAAACTGAAATACAGATATCTTGCTGTTTCCACAAACACCTCAAATCACTCAGGACATCAAAGGCATAGTGTTATTAATATAATAATTGCCCATTTTCTCTTTAATAACATCCAGATTCTTAAAAGGTCAATTGCTTCCTCAACTTTGGTTGCATAGCATTGAAGTAGATTTGGCCTCAATACTTTAGTAGCATGGTAGCAAATGGGTGTTTTTCAAAGTCATTTATTTTGCAATAATATTAAAGATATGAAAAACTGCAGTAGGAGTGGGTGTAGCTCTGTGCTTGAGCTCCTGCTTCCTATGTACAAGGTCCTGAGTTCAATCCCCAGTACCTCTTTGAAAAAATTGCAGGAGTAGGTACAAAGAACTCCCAATCCCTTCCTTAGATTCACCAGTTGTTTTCCCAGTTATTTTAATTTTATCCCATTTGCCCACTAATAAATATTTCACAAAAATATATGCATCTGCAAAACAAGGACACTCTACTAGAAAACCCCAAATGAAATCAGCTTTGCTTCAATGCTGTAATCCCATTCACAAACCCCTTTAACTTTTATCTACTGTCTCATCCTTCTCAAACTCTCTCAAAAATACATTTTTCCAGTCAGCTTTATCCAGTCAACTTCAATATGGAGCTCCTCCTGAGAAGTTCTTTCATTTTCACATCTTTGAGAAATTTAAGAAACACAAATGACCCCAACCTTTGCCCAGTGTTTCCTCTTGAGATTTAGGCCCTATATGCAGACCATCAGGAGAGTTAGGAGTGCAGCCCATCAGTAGAGATAGGAGATCCCCTTTTGCTTCAACCACTGGTGATGTGAACTTGATAACCCCATGAAGTTTCTCTCAGGTTCCTTCTCATGCAAAAACATGTTTTCACTTTACAATAACATATTACAAGGACATATTCTGATATCAATACCGTAATCCCCAACCGTCCTCTACCCACCATCCTCTCATCTAAATCAACCACCACTCTGATGGTTGCCAAATGGTTATATTTTTCCATTTCCAGCACTGCTTCTATGTATCTTAAATAGCTTTCTACCTTAAAAGGCTTGCTTGCTTACTGTTTATTTGTTATAGCACTACAGATTGATGTATTCAGTTTTATTTAATATGTTCTCATCTATTATCATTGTTTATTTTAATGCACAAATTTTCCCAGATTGCACCAGCCAGATACCCTTCAAGTTGATTTAGTGAGGTCCCAGGTAGGTCATCTGTACTTAGTCTAGGAGGGATTCAAAAAAAGGGGTTAAATTGTTCCTCACTTCATTGTCCAAATTGCATGCAATGTCACAGACCCTGTTTCTTTCTTCAAGTCTTATGAACATCCATCATTGAATATTTAAAATTCACCTTACCTTTCTAAATTTCTGCTGGTGTACTCTCTTGTCCATATGTCAATGCATCTGAAACCTAAAACACTCTCTTGGATATAACTGTCTCATCCTGTCATTCTTTAAGTTTGTTGATGGCTTTCCACTGTCCTTACGACAAGGACTATAGAGCTTACAATGGCCTCCAGGTCCTGAATACCTCAGTTTCCTTCAGTTCCTTCTGCTCTTAATTTCTGCAAAGAACAGTCTTATGTTTCTTGGATTTTGTACATTTTTCCAGTAAACCAATTCCTATCCCAAGCACATTTTCTAAGACTTTGCCCAGTTAAATATTTAAGGTTTCAGCTATAGATGATTTTTTCCAAGGTTTGTCCCACCCAAACTAAGGAAGTCCTTTTATACTAAGGGAACAATTTAATATGGTCATTTTCACTTTAAATTCACTTCTAAATCAAACTGAGACACCACAGGGGCAGATGGCTGACTGATTTGCCCGTATAATTTCATTCACTGACTTTAACAAATCTTTACTTCCCTTGGAAAATGGCCAGACTGGCAAGACAAAGCATAACCTAAAAGTATGAGTTACCTAAAAAATAGAATATATGATTACCAAATTATTTTAATGAAAATCTGCACTAAATTTTTGCTTTTTGTTTTTCAGAGCAGTGAATTTTTAAGAGTAAATATTATAAAGAAGGCAAGGTATATTTCTAGGAATTGGTCCTTGTTGTCAAAGATACCTAATCTGTTGTGGTGCAATTGCTTAAAGTTTACTTTTAAATCACATTTTAGCAGTGTCATCACTTTCATTACTAAGTTTAGTGAATTGATTCTTTCCTTTACTCTTTTTTTCCCCAAATTCTACTCAATTTATTCATTTAAAAAAAATATTACATTAAAAAAATATGAGGTCCCTATTCACCCCCACTGCCCCCACCCCACCACTCCCCACACAGTAACACTCTCCCCCATCGTCATGACACATCCATTGCATCTGGTGAGTACATCTCTGGGCACTGCTGCACCCCATGGGCTGTGGTCCACACCATAGCCCACACTCTCCCACATTCCATCCAGTGGGCCATGGAAGGACATACAATGTCTGGCAATTGTCCCTGGAGCACAACCCAGGACAACTCCAAGTCCCGAAAATGCCTCCACATCTCATCTCTTCCTTCAATTACCCACACCCAGCAGCCACCATGGCCACTTTTTCCACACCAGTGCCACATTTTCTTGATTATTAACCACAATAGTTCATGAATAGAATATCATTAAGTCCACTCTAATCCTTACTGTATTCCTCCTTCCTCTGGACCTTGGCTTGGTTGTGTCCATTCCACATCTATGTCAAGAGGGGGCTTAGATTCCACATGGATACTGGATGCAACCCTCCTGCTTTCAGTTGTAGGCACTCTAGGCCCCATGGTGTGGTGGTTGACATTCCTCAACTCCATGTTAGCTGAGTGGGGTAAGTCCAATAAATCAGAGTGTAGGAGCTGAAGTCTGTTGAGGCTCAGGGCCCGGCTATCATATTGTCAGTCCAGAGATTCAAATCCCCTAGATATATCTTAAACCCCAGCACCAACTACTATTCCAGTAAAGTAGCATGAAATGCTTGTGAAAACAGAATACATCTGAGTCCAGCTCCATCACGCAGAAACACCAGCTCCAAAGAAGGGCCAACTGACATGGCAGTGAACCCCATCTTCCATGACCATAGAACCTGTGGGTCTCTTTAGCCCTCAAAAGGACCAATACCTGGGGTTGTATCTATTTTATCTGTCTCTGATACTCTGCTCTGGTGTGCATAAGGGCAATCGTTCTGACAACCTCCAGACTCCTTTTTAGAGAATCATAGCCATGTAAACTCCTTTGTCCTTTCCATTTCCCCATTACTTCAGGTCAAACAGCATTTTTAACTCCTGTTATTATATGTTGACAGGGATATTCTGCTGGTTCATGTTGAATCTTTAATTCAAGGTCATTTTCTAGTTATGTCATCAGCTGGTACTTGGTAGTGATCCCTTGGTGCCAGGGAGGCTCATCCCCGGGTGTCATGTCCCACGCTGGGGGGGAGGCATTGCATTTACATGCTGAGTTTGGCTTTGAGACTGGCCACATTTGAGTAACCAGAGGCTGTCAGGAGGGAACTCTTAGGGAGAGTGCTGTTCTAGGCCTTGTTCTTATTTCAGGTGTATAGGCTCACAAGCATAGTCATTAGCATCAGTGGCTCACTGTTGGACCCTCATTCCTTCCTGGTCCTTACCATTGCACCTGGGGGACTGCCGCTGCTCCCCTAGGGACCATGACAGAGCCCCCCCTGGCCAGGAACCCAGTAACCCCCAGCTGTTTTTTTAAATTGTTTCCACTATGAGTATATCCAAACATTTCCATGCACCCTAGATGCATGCCCTGTATAACTCCCTGTCAACCATATATCACCTGTCAATAACATCCCATACCAGTATTCCTCCATTGCCATTGTTGAACCACTCTGTGATCCAAAACTTCCTGAAAAGTGAAGCCCAATATAATGTCAGGTTCCCTTACTAGTAAAATGGAATATAGCGATGAGTTTAAAGGTTAGATATAGAATACATATTGATTTGAAAAAATTCTACATCCTATCTTTTTCTTTTATTTTTCCTAATTATTGAGCTTCTCTTCACAAGAGCCTTAGATCACAGTAATTCATATATACAATATACAGTGCTCCCACATATCCATTATAAAACCTTTTCCCTTCCACAGCGATAATCTTTTAACTTATTCATATCATATTTACTGAAACTGATGTACAGATATTGGGACAATAGCTTTCAAACAAGGTAACACTTGTGTTTACATTGTGGTTTATACTTTAGGCTAAACAGTTTTCTAAATTTTTTAGTTATCCTATGTTTTATATTATGATTTACATTATTAGTCTGTCGTCCCCTATATGTTTTTGGTGTAATATTACATGTTTTATATCCATCCTTGTGTACTCTTGTGAAACACTTCTTTTGCCCTCACATTTACTTTGGTTCCATCTATTCAATATCTATTTCCCCCTCCCCTTAGGGCCCACAGTGACAGTAAATCTTCATTTCTTGAGGAGCCATGTTCAGAGATACTTGCAACAGTGTTGAGGGCTTGAGTTGCTCAACTTCCCTAATGCCCTGGGAGCCACCCTTTCTCTTGAGAGATACAGCTCCCTCTATTTGATGGCATTAGTCCTCCCCAGGATGTGGGTCTACCTTCGCTCTCATCATATGGGTCTCTACCCAATGGTATAACCCACTCTGGCAAAATGAGCATTTAGATATTCCCTAGGAGTCTGTCCTGCATCAGATATCCCCTTTGAGTATCTTAAACAGGTAACTTTCATAATTATATTTTGAAAAGGTTTTCTCAGCATTATACTCTCAACCAACACTTGACAATCTCCTATGTTCATATGTTGCCCCACCCTCCCCCCAATTTCTTGGGCAATATTACCCATCCGCCCATCCCTAGCCCCCCTCAAACCCGCAAAGCCCCACCCAAAGGTAACCCTATACCCCCATTTTATCTTGTCCTGGTGCACATACTTACCTCCAGCTTATCATAGATTTCACCCATGTAGATGTCAGCTTACATCCTTCCTCTACACCCCGATTTCCTGTAAGCCTATCTTCCAGTCTCTAGCTCTTTGAGGCAGCTTGCTTATTTCATATCATTGGGGTCATGTAGTATTTGTCCTTCATTGCCTGGGTTGCTTCACTCAACATAAGGTTCTCAAGATTCATCCATGTTATCAAGTGTGGTGTTTTTTTTTTTTCATTTATTTATTTTTTTATTGACTTTGTAATAATATTACATTAAAAATATATATATATGAGGTTCCATTGAACCCTACCACCCCCACCTCACCTCTCCTGCCCCCCCCCCCCCAGCAACACTCCCTCACATCATCATGACACATCCATTGCATTTGGCAAGTACATCTCTGGGCACCCCCGCACCCCATGGTCAATGGTCCACACCATGGCCCACACTCTCCCCCATTCCATCCAGTGGGCCCTGTGAGGATTTACAATGTCCGGTGATTGCCCCTGAAGCACCATCCAGGGCAGCTCCATGTCCCAAAGATGCCTCCACCTCTCATCTCTTCTTGCCTTTCCCCATACCCATCAGCCATCATGTCCACTTTTCTCAATCCAATGCCACCTTTTCTATGTGGACATTGGATTGGTTGTGTCCATTGCACCTCTATGTCAAGAGGAGGCTCAGATTCCACATGGATGCTGGATGCAATCCTCCCACTTTCAGTTGTAATCACTCTAGGCTCCATGGTGTGGTTGTAGTGTATTTGTTCTTAAAGCCGAGTAGTATTCCATTGTATGTATATACCACATTTTATTGATCCACTCATCTGTTGATGGGCATTTGGGTAGATTCCAACTTTTGGTGATGGTGAACAATGCTGCTATGAACATTGGTGTGCATATATCAGTTTGTGTCCTTGTTTTCAGTTCTGCTGGGTATATACCCAGTAGTGGTATTGCTGGGTCATATGGCAAATCTATGGTTAGTTTTTTGAGAAACCGCCAAACTGTCCTCCAGAATGGTTGGAACCTCTGCATTCCCATCAGCAGTGGAGAGTGTTCCATTCCTTCACATCCTCTCCAGCATTTGTTTTCTTTTGTTTTTGTCATAGCTGCCAATCTTATGGGAGTAAGGTGGTATCTCATTGTAGTTTTGATTTGCATTTCCCTGATAGCTAAAGATTTGGAACATTTCTTCATGTGCTTTTTAGCCATTTGTATTTCTTTTTTGGAGAAGTGTCTGTTTAAATCTTTTCCCATTTTTTAAATGGGTTATCTTTTTATTTTCAAGATATAGGAGTTCTTTATATAGGCAAGTTATAAGTGTCTTATCAGATATATGGTTGCCAAATATTTTCTCCCATTGTGTAGGCTCCATTTTTACTTTCTTGACAAACTCCTTTGAGGTGCAGAAGGCTTTAATTTTGAGGAAGTCCCATTTATCTATTTGCTCTTTTGCTGCTCGTGCTTTTGGTGTGGTGTTCATGAAGCCATTTCCTATTACAAGTTCTTGTAGATGTTTCCCTACATTGCTTTCCAAGGTCTTTGTGGTCTTGGCTCTTATATTTAGGTCTTTGATCCATCTTGAGTTGATCTTTGTATAAGGTGTGAGATGGTAATCCTCTTTCATTCTTCTACATATGGATATCCAGTTCTCCAGGCACCATTTGTTGAATAGGCCATTCTCTACCATTTGAGAGGGTTTGGTGGCTTTATAGAATATTATATGGCTATATACATGAGGTTCTATATCAGAGCTTTCAGTTCAATTCCATTGGTCTGTGTGTCTCTCCTTATGCCAATACCATGCTGTTTTCACTACTGTAGCTTTGTAGTATGCTTTGAGGTCAGGTAGTGTGATTCCTCCAATTTCATTTTTCTTTTTCAATATGTCTTTGGCTATTCGGGGCCTCTTTCCTTTCCAAATAAATTTCATAGTTAGTTTTTCTAGTTCCTTAAAGAAGGCTGTGTTGATTTTTATTGGGATTGCATTGGATGTGTAGATCAGCTTTGGTAGGATAGACATCTTAATATTATTTAGTCTTCCTATCCATGAACAGGGAATATTCTTCCATTTATTTAGGTCTTCTTTGATTTCCTTGAACAGTCTTGCATAGTTTTTAGTGTTTAACTTTTTTACATCTTTAGTTAAGTTTATTCCTAAATATTTGATTTTTAAATTTACTATTGTGAATGGTATTTGTTTCTTGATTTCCTCCTGATCTTGCTCATTATTGGTGTACAGAAATGATACTGATTTTTGTGCATTTATCTTATAACCTGCAACTTTACTAAACTCATTTATGAGTTCTTGAAGCTTTTTAGTAGACCTCTCAGGGTTTTCTATGTATAGGATCATGTCATCTGCAAATAATTACATTTTGACTTCTTCCTTTTCCAATTTTAATGCCTTTTATATCTGGTTCTTGCCTCAGTGCTTGAGCAAGTACTTCTAAACAATGTTAAATAGCAGGGGAGAGAGTGGACATCCTTGTCTTGTTCCTGACTTTAGAGGGAAGAATTTTAGGATTTCTCCATTGTGAACAATGTTAGCTGTAGGCTTTTCATATATTCTCTTTATCATTGTTGGGGATGATTGGTGAGGGCGTGCGCTGAGATCAGCGATACCAATGGCATGGCCACCAGAGCGGAGCCCATTTCCTGGTTCTTCTCCCTCCCTGCTCCTTTGTTCTCTGTTCCTGCCACTGCCCAGGCTAACATAGTAACGCGCAGGCGCAAGGCACGAAATTGAAGTCTGCCCTCCACCCCAGCAACAGCAATAGCCAATCCCTAAACCCTGCCACTTCCCCTAGTAACAGCAATAGCCAATCCCTAACCGCCATCCCTCCCACTACCCCTCCCCTTCCCAAGAGTATAAATGCTTTGTTCTCACAATAAAACTTTGCAGCTTGATCCTCACCCTGTCTCGCTGTCGTTCCTCGCGTCTCCTGTCTCACCATTCTCCTCCGCGTGACCACGAGCCCCCGTTCCCTGCCCCACTGGCCGGGGCATTAACAGCTGGCGCCCCACATGGGGCTATTGGCTTGCGTGCGAGAGAGAACCGCCGCCCTCACCAAGATAGAGAGCTCTCTTCACTCCGGCCGATGCAGAGGCAACATTAGCGGTGCAGAAGTCCGGGAATCCGGGAAGGATCCTGTCCAGGAGGGAGTCCTGGGAAGACCTACTTAAGGTAAAAATTTCTCTCATTCTCTTTACTCATTTAAAAGCAAAAATTTTTTTCTTTCTTTCTTTACTTATCATGGGACAGGAACAATCTAAACATAATTTATATCTTAACCAGATAAAGAAAGCACTCAAAGCACGAGGAATTGTGGTAAAAAAGAAGGGTCTTAGTGAATTCTTTAAGTTCATCATAAAAACTTGCCCGTGGTTCCCCCAGGAAGGGACCATAGATGAGAGATGTTGGAGAAGGGTCAGTGACTGCTTAAATGATTATTACAAGACCTTTGGTCCCTCTCGAATCCCTGTCACTGCCTTCAGCTATTGCCAACTAATTCATGACATAATTCGAGATTCTCCCCGTTTTCCTGATATTACTGAAATCATTACGGAAGGGGAAAACATCCTCAAATCACAAGCCCCTTCCAGGGCGCCCTCCCGGGCGCCCTCCATTGTCTCAGTTGCGGCAGTTCCCCGAACACTGATTCCCTGCCGGACAACCAGGCTATCTCCTTTGACAAGGACACGGGGAATCCCTCCTCTTCACGCCCGGAGAGGCTGCCCCCCACCCAAGCGGACACTGCTGCCCCCACTGCCTCCGCCCCTCTAGATCCGTATTTACTCCCCCAACCTAACCTAACCCCCAGGGAAGTCCCTGTATTCAAACCCCCACCATATGCGTCTGCAGACCACCTTCCCTCACCCGCCCTTCTTGCGCCCGTCACCGCCCATCCCTCTCCCCTCCCTGATCTTACACCCATCATAACTCTAACACAGAGGCTAGAAACCCTCACACACACTCTCATCAGTGCTACATCATCTCCCCAATCACACCAGGTTTTTCCTATCCTCCGGAGTGGGCGATCCACTTCGGCTGGACGCCGCCCTCCCGCTCTCGGCACTCCCGCTCCCGGCACTCCCGCTTCCGACAGAGACCCGTTAGCCCTTTCTGACAATAGCACTGATGAGTCGGGGGAAGATGAACCTCGATCCCGTGAGTCAGAGCCCGGCCCATCCAAGAGGCCAGAGCCCGGGGAAGATGAACCCCGATCAACCAGACCAGAACCCACCCCATTTAGGATGAGCACGCATGCGCGGCGGCGCAGCCCCTCCCCTGACGTATATATCGTCCCTTAAGTTTCAAAACCATTGAAAAATTTAAAAAGGCGGTTCATTCATATGGGCACACCGCTCCATTCACCCTTGCCCTAATAGAGGCATTAGGCGATAAAGAGCTAACCCCTAACGATTGGTTCCAGCTGGCTAAAGCCGTGCTCTCCGGGGGAGATTTCATTACTTGGCGCTCACACTATGAGGAGGCAGCCAGAGAACGTGCTATACGCAATGAGAAAAAGGAAGAAACAAAAGGTTGGACAGTGAGAAAATTCATGGGCCAAGGTTCCGCCCAGTCCAATGCAGCTCAAGCTCAGTTTAGCGTGGGGCTCATTTCTCAAATTCAGAGGGCGGCCCTTAAGGCTTGGAAAAAATTGCCACCAAAAAACCACCCAACTTCTTCTCTGGCAAAATTAACTCAGGGGCCAGAAGAACCATTTGCTGACTTCCTTAGTCGGTTGCAAGCCACAGCCGAACACTTGTTTGGTGACACAGAAACTGGATGCGATTTTATTAAGCAACTTGCTTTTGAAAATGCAAATGAGCCTTGCCAACAGGCCATCTGTCCATTTTGCAACACTGATATTCTAATTGGGTGCGCCTATGTGCAAATGTTACACCTGCCAAAACTATAGGCATGGCTATTGGCGTGGCTTTTCAAGACATAAAAATGTCCTTAACCAACCCACCTGTTTGCTTTAACTGCCAACAAATAGGACATTTTGCAAGATCCTGCCCCCTTAAGGGTATGAGATCTGGCCAACCCCCGCCTGCACCAGCTCCTTCGTTAACAAATAAATCACGCTCCGCACGCCCCGCTACTGCCTGTCCTAAGTGTAAGAAGGGGTTCCATTGGGCATCTGAATGCCATTCTCGTTATGATATTAATGGGCAGCCCACTGGACAATCGCTGTCAGGAAACCCCTATCAGGGCCAGCCCCAGGCCCCTCCCAAAACAAACCCCGGGGCAGTACGGTTTGTTCAGCCAACCCCCTTTCACAACACCTGCACTCCCACCCATCCATCACCCTGTTACATCTCCGACTTATGGAGGGCAACAGCAGGAAGCACAGGATTGGACCTCTGTGCCGCCTCCGAGTCAGTATTAACCCCAGAATCCAGCCCCCTCCTCATTCCAACAGGAGTATATGGGCCGTTGCCCCCAAACACTTTTGGCCTCATCCTGGGCAGGGCCAGCACTTCCTTAAAAGGGGTCCAAGTCCTCCCAGGAGTACTAGACAATGATTTTAAAGGTGAAGTCAAGATAATCGCAATAACCTCACACAACATAATTCCCATCCCTGCCGGCACACGAATAGCACAGCTTGTTGTTCTCCCCTTACATCAACTTAACTCAAATTTCAAAAGGCTGCAGCGTACCACTGAAAACCCTGGCTCTTCTGATGTCTTCTGGGCCCAAGCCATAACTCATAATCGGCCCACCCTAAAATTAAAATTAAATGGCAAACCTTTTGAGGGCATTTTAGACACTGGAGCTGATGCCACAGTCATCTCCTCATATCACTGGCCTAAATCTTGGCCTCTTACAGCCGCCGCCACCCATTTACAAGGAATAGGGGAGAGCTCCAACCCTCTCCAAAGCTCACAAACACTTAGCTGGGCAGATGACAAGGGAAACAAAGGCACGGTAATTCCATTCGTTCTTCCTAACCTCCCTGTCAATCTGTGGGGTCGGGACATCCTTGCACAAATGAAAGTCTTCATGTGCAGTCCCAGTAGTGCTGTCACTGCCCAGATGCTTAATATGGATTTCATCCCCGGAAAAGGTTTGGGTAAACATAACCAAGGTATCTCACAACCTATTTCAGTAAAACCCAAAATAGACAGAGCAGGGCTTGGATTTCCCCAGGATTTAACATAACGGCCATTGACATCCCTGTACCCCACGTGGATAAGATCTCTTGGAATACTACACAGCCAGTGTGGGTTGATCAATGGCCTCTAACTTTAGAAAAAACCCTAGCAGCCATAGAGTTAGTACAGGAGCAGCTTGCTGCTGGGCACATCGAGCCTACCCAGTCGCCCTGGAATACCCCCATTTTTGTTATAAAAAAGAAATTGGGCAAATGGAGACTGTTACAAGATTTACGGGCCATTAACAAGGCAATGGTCCCTATGGGGGCCTTACAACCCGGCCTCCCCTCACCAGTTGCGATCCCTTCCAATTTTCACAAAAATAGTTATAGATTTAAAAGATTGCTTTTTTTCCATACCTCTTCACCCTGAAGACAGGCAGCATTTCACCTTCATTGTTCCTCAAATTAATTTCCAAGGTCCCATGCCCCGATTTCAATGGAAGGTCTTACCTCAGGGCATGGCAAATAGCCCCACCTTGTGTCTAAAGTTTGTTGCTACTGCAATTAATCCAATTAGACAGGCTTGGCCACAAATTTATATCCTTCACTACATGGATGACATCCTGCTAGCAGGATCGTGCATAACTGAACTCCATTCCTGCTATCAAAGCCTTCTTGAACACTTGACAGCAAAAGGTCTTCTAATAGCCCCTGATAAAATACAAACCTCCAATCCTTTCTCTTACCTTGGTTTTGAACTCTGGGATCAGCGAGTCCTTACTCCCCACATTAAGTTACAAACCTCTCATTTGCTAACGCTGCATGACTTTCAAAAACTCTTAGGGGATATTCAATGGCTCCGTCCCTACCTTAAAATACCCACAGAAGTACTCCTCCCACTTAACGAAATTCTAAAAGGTGACACTAACCCCTCCTCTCATAGGAGCTTAACCACAGAGGCAGTACAAGCGCTTGAAACTGTAAATCAGGCTATTGAAGCCCAAACTTGCTATCAAATAGACTACGGCCACCCTTTAACTTTTATAGTTCTGGCTACAGCTCATACTCCAACGGGTGTCTTCTGGCAATCTTATCTCAGCCAACAAGATGGGCAGGGTCATCCTTTACTCTGGGTCCACATCCCTGCTACCCCCCCCCCTTGGGTACTTTCATCTTACATCTTTCTTACAGCCACCCTTATCACCAAAGGCAGACAAACCAGCTCTTTGGCAAGGATCCAGATTCCCTTATTGTCCCATATACACGAGAACAAATCAATTGGCTTTTCCAAACTGATGACGATTGGGCTATTGCGTGCTCTTCTTTTGCAGGTAATATTGATAATCATTATCCACCTAACCCGTTCATTCAGTTTGCTAAAGCCCACCCATTCACTTTTCCAAAGGTTACAAAACAAAAACCCATTGACTCAGCACTTTTAGTCTTCACAGATGGCTCTGCAAACGGAACCACCGCCTATGTCATCCAAAATCAAGTTTTCTCTATACCTTCCCCTTATACTTCAGCCCAACTTGTCGAACTCTATGCAGTTCTACAAGTTTTTTCCCACCTCCAAAATCAACCCTTTAACCTGTATACTGATAGTGCATACATAGCTCAATCCATTTCCCTGCTAGAAACCACTCCCTTTATTAAGCCATCCAGTAATTCAGTTCCACTATTTTCAAAGGTCCAGAAAGCCATCCTTAAATGGCAGCACCCTTTTTTTATAGGGCATCTCCACGCCCATCAAGATTTGCCCGGTCCCCTGGTTAAGGGCAATGCATTAGCAGATGCTGCCACCCAATTAGCATGCCTTGCCCTTTCAAATCCCCTAACCTCAGCCACACAAGCTTATGCGCAGCATCATTTAAACGCAAATACCCTCCGCCAAAAGTTCAACATTACCAGAGAACAAGCTAGAGAAATAGTCAAAGCTTGCTGCAATTGCGTAACTCAGCTGCCAGTCCCACATCTGGGAGTCAACCCCAGAGGGCTTGTCCCAAATGAAATCTGGCAAATGGATGTAACTCACTTAGCTAGCTTTGGACAACTTAAGTACATCCATGTCTGTATTGACACTTACAGCGGCTTCATCCTAGCCAGCTTACAGTCAGGAGAAGCCTCAAAGCATGTTATATCCCATCTGCTGCATTGCTTTTCTATTCTGGGCCAACCCAAAGTTATCAAAACAGATAATGGTCCTGGATATACCGGAAAAAACTTTCAAGCCTTTTACCGGCAACTACAAGTCAATCATGTCACAGGTATACCGTATAACCCTCAGGGCCAAGGCATCATAGAACGTGCCCACCGCACCCTAAAAAACACTTTAAGTTGCTTAGCAGAAAGTTCTCTTGGTCTTTCTAAACAGCGACCACGAGACCTTCTACATCATGCTCTCTTTGTTCTCAATTTCCTTACCCTGGATATGAATGGGCAATCTGCAGCTGACAGGCACTGGCATCCTGCCACACAAATGCAACAAGCTATTGTTATGTGGTGTGACCCTCTAACAGTGCAATGGAATGGACCTGACCCCGTAATCATCTGGGGACAAGGCTCTGCCTGCATATATGACCAACAAGGAAATGGCCCTCGCTGGTTACCAGAAAGATTGATAAAACATGTCAATCCCCCACTCCTTCAACCACAAACTAACCCTTCTAGGGGGATAATCTCCCCCTGAGAAAAACTCCCTCTTTTCTTTTACAGCTCGTCCAATAGTCCAGAACAGGCCCCTATCACCATGACAACCAACGCCAAGAAGACATCATATCTCAACTAAAAGTGACTCAGCCTTTCCAACTCCGCCTAGTGAAGACACTTCATCTCAACCGAGCAGCTCCAAACAACGCCTCTCCTGGCCCCCCGGTAATGCATCTACCTTAAGTATCCGCCCTCCCAGTGATTCCTTATCTTTTCTTTGCAGCCATTGTCTATTTAGCAACACCCCTCGCTATCGGCTTAGCCACTGTTGCTCCCGATGATTGGAATCTTAAACAAAGACTCCTCCTCACTGTCATCTTCCTATCTATTCTTACTATATTTACTGCCCTTATTTTCCTTCGTTTATAAAGCAGTCTCCTACAAATCACAATGCTTCTGTCTTAAACATACCATTCTCAACCCTATCCTCTAAATGATCTTCTCACTTCCCCCACAGCCTTTAATACTTTATTTCTTCCTCATAACCTTTGCCTTCTTGACAATATTTTCCACCATCTGTCTAGCCACTACCACCCCAGAAGATTGGGACCTCGGCCAACGAATTCTACTCTCCATCGCCTTTCTGTTCATTATCCTCTTTTATGCTTTACTCCTTATCTTCCTCCCATAATGACTTCACCAAGCCTCCTTTTGTTCAAAACCGTCACCCTTCTTTTCCTCACACTCCCCATTGCACTCACCAACCCCAGCCATCAGCCTTTTAATTGGACAGTAAGCCTCTGGCAGGAAGAAGTAATCCTCACCTACAATGTCACCCCAAGGCCCCCATCCTTTACTATACATGCCTGTGCTCTTGCTAATCATTGGACCTGCACAGAATCTAGCAAAGAATATAACTGCTGGGGGCATAATAACAAGCATGGCTGCTGGGGAAGGGATGGGGCAGAGATCAAGCTTATGGCCGCTACAACAAGTTTATATCAGGCTACTACATCTGCCCTTCTTTGTCAGGTTCTTCTTCGTGTTCCTGCCACGATCCCGCGCACTATTACTGTCCCCATTGGGGGTGCGAAACCATAGCATTTGGATGGCCCGGAGCCCCTAACCGGGACCCTCACCTTTCTTTGGTCAATCCCCAGTGGCCTAAGATCACTCTACAGGAAAAAGATCCCAGTGACATCCAATGGCTTCATGGCCGTACCTGGGGAATACGACTCTACATGACCGATTATGACTATGGTTCCTTTTTCATTATTAAGAAAAATCAAGTCTTCTCATCACCACCCCCAGTCCCAGTTGGTCCCAATCAAGTTCTTAATCCCCTTCCTGCTCCCGCTAACTCCCTTCATACTACAACATCTACCTCTTCTTCTCCCTCTTCTCTTCTACCACCCTGGTCACCTACCCCCGTAAACCCACTTATAGCACTTCTTAATGCTACGTTTAACACCCTACACTCCTCCAATCCCAACCTCACCCAAAACTGCTGGTTGTGTTTCTCCTCCACATCACCCTACTATGAGGCTATAGCCACTAATGCCCCTTATCAAACCTCCACTAACAGCAATCCTGCCTCTTGTAATTGGAATCGAATGAAAATTGGCCTGACAGTCTGGTCGGTTTCTCAAAGCGGACTTTGTGTCACTAAAATTAAAGGTTCTACTGCCCCATACATGAGTACCCTTTGCAATATTACTATCACTCCTCAGCCAAATGCAACATTTCTTATACCTCCCAATAATACCAAATGGCTGTGCTCTTCCACCGGTCTCACTCCATGCCTTAGTGTCCAAACCCTTAACAATACCAAAGAAACCTGCGTGCTTGCCATCATACTCCCCCGCATCTATTTTCACAATGATAACCAATTCTTTGACTCCTAGCAGTGTCACCTTCTACCAACCTACGTACAGAAGAGAGAAGTTATCACCGCCATTACAATTGCTTCACTCCTAGGTCTTGCAGGAGTTGGCACTGGAATTGCAGCTCTCACTACACAACAAACTTCTTTTTCCTCTATCAGGCGAGCCGTCGATGAAGACATAACCTGCCTCGAAAGCTCCATTTCCCATTTAGAAACCTCCCTAAACTCATTATCCGAAGTCGTCCTCCAGAATCGTAGAGGCTTAGACCTCCTCTTTCTTAAAGAGGGGGGACTTTGCGCAGCCCTAGGAGAGGAGTGTTGCTTTTATGTTAATCACTCTGGCATTATTAGAGACAATATGGCCCGGGTCAGAGAGGGGTTAGCAAAATGTAAAAAAGAAAGAGAAACCCAGGGAAACTACTCTTGGGGATTTAATGGAATTCTCCCTTACATTCTCCCCATACTAGGCCCACTCATTACCATACTCCTTATACTATCTTTTGGACCCTGGGCCATAAAAAGAATCATTCAGTTGGTTAAGGACCAGATTGACTCCGCTCTCAGCAAGACTATTCAGGTGCATTACCACCGGCTCCACCTTGCTGATCAAGGTATGCCAACAGACCATCTATATATGGCCCCCTCTGCCTCAAGCTGCTGAGTGTGTGGCAAAGCACCGCAGGAGACGGTTAAAGAATTTTAACTTACTGTTCTCTGAGAAGCATGCCTCATTCTTATAGGGATTTGCTCTGCTCCTGATTGCTTTCCCAACGAGGCACCGGGCTGGTTAGTCAGTGACGGGCAACTTGGCTAGCCTTTCAGTCAACCTAAGGCAGGGACGTGGCCTTTCGCTGCCACGCTTCCCCTTGATGGGTAAGGCTGATTGCACATAGCCTTGACCTAGCAGGCACAGCCCCCCCACCTCAGTATGCGAGCATCTGGTATGACACTGCTTATATCAAAACCTTCCATCTTTGGCCTGCGTAATCTCGAGAGATTGAGGGCAACCGTAAGACCCAGAAAAACTCTCGGGATGAGGGTGATAGGGGTTGAGGGCAGCCGTAAGGCCCAGAAAACCTCCCTCAGCTGAGGGCAACCGTAAGACCCATAAGGCTGAGGACTGCTCCATGAGGCCTCTCCTTGAGCAGTGAAAGGTACCCCCTCCTTAACTTTGAAGGCAATCGATATCAGAGCTGTCTACATCAGGGAAATGAGGCCTCTGCTTCCCTCAGCTAGCTTCCTTTAATAAAACAAAAAGGGAGGAGATGTTGGGGACGATTGGTGAGGGCGTGCACTGAGATCAGCGATGCCAATGGCATGGCTGCCAGAGCGGAGCCCATTTCCTGGTTCTTCTCCCTCCCTGCTCCTTTGTTCTCTGTTCCTGCCACTGCCCAGGCTAACATAGTAACGCGCAGGCGCAAGGCACGAAATTGAAGTCTGCCCTCCACCCCAGCAACAGCAATAGCCAATCCCTAAACCCTGCCACTTCCCCTAGTAACAGCAATAGCCAATCCCTAACCGCCATCCCTCCCACTACCCCTCCCCTTCCCAAGAGTATAAATGCTTTGTTCTCACAATAAAACTTTGCAGCTTGATCCTCACCCTGTCTCGCTGTCATTCCTCGTGTCTCCTGTCTCACCATTCTCCTCCGCGCGACCACGAGCCCCCGTTCCCTGCCCCGCTGGCCGGGGCATTAACAATCATGTTCAAAAAATTTCCTTATATTCCAATCTTTTGCAGTGTATTTTTTTTTTCAAGAAAGGGTGCTGTATTTTGTCAAATGCTTTTTCTGCATCTATAGATATAATCACATGATTTTTTTCCTTCAATCTGTTTATATGGTGTATTACATTGATTGATTTTCTTATGTTGAACCATGCTTGCATACCTGGAATGAATCCCACTTGGTCATGGTGTATAATTCATTTAATGTGTTGTTGAATACGATTAGCAAAGTATTTTGTTAAGTATTTTTGTATCTAGGCTCATTAGAGAAATTGGTCTGTAATTTTCCTTTCTTGTGGTGTCTTTGTTTTGCTTTGGTACTAGGGTAATTTTGGTATTATGGAGGGAGTTAGGCAATGTTCCTTCTGTTTCAATTTTTTGGAAGAGTTTCAGCAGGATTTGAGTTAGTTTTTCTGGAATGTTTTGTAGAATTCACCTGTGAAGCTGTCTGGCCCTGGGCTCTTCTTAGTTGGGAGGTTTTTAATGACTGATTCTACCTCTTTATTTGTGATTGGTTTGTTTAGATCATCACTTTCTTCTTTCATCAATATAGGCTGCTTATGTATTTCTAGGAATTTGCCCATTTCCTCTGAATTGTCATTTTTGTTGGAATATAGTTTTTCAAAGTATCCTTTTATGATGGTTTTTATTTTTGTGGGGTCAGTGGTGATATCTCCTTTCTCATTTCTTATTTTATGTATTTGCATCTTCTCTCTTTTTTTCTTTGTTAATCTTGCTAAAGGTTTGTCAATTTTATTGGTCTTCTAAAAAAAACCAGCTCTTGGTCTTATCTTTTCAAGTGCTTTCTTATTTTCTATTTCATTTAGTTCTGCTCTTATCTTTGTTATTTCCTTCCTTCTTCTTCCTGTTGGGGTACTTTGTTGTTATTTTTTTCCTAATTCCTCCACATGAGCAGTTAGTTCTTCAATTTTTACTCTTTCTCCTTTTTGATGTATGAATTTATGGCTATAAATTTCCCTCTCAGTACTGCTTTTGCTGCATCCCATACATTTTGATATGTTGTGTTATCATTATCATTAGTTTCAAGGTAGTCATTGATTTCTTTTGAGATTTCCTCTTTGACCCACTGTTTTTCACAGAGTGTGCTGTTTAATTTCCAAATCATGGTGTGAAATCTGGGCCTTTGACCCTTGAAAATTTCCAGCTTCACTCCACTGTGGTCAGAGATATTATTTTGTATGATTTCGATCTTTCTGAATTCATTAAGCCTTTTTTTGTGGCCTAGCATACGGTCTATCTTGGAGAATGAACCATGTGCGCTTGAGAAAAATGTATATCCTGCTGTGTTTGGGTGTAATGATCTAAATATGTCTATTAGATCCAGCTCGTCTAATACACTGTTTAAATATTTCGTTTCTTTAGTGATTCTCTTTTGAGATGTTCTGTACAGAGTTGATAGTGGTGTATTAAAATCTCCCACTGTAATTGTAGATTCATTTATTCTTTCACTTAGTTTTTCCAGTGTTTGCCTCACGTATTTAGAGGTGCCCTTGTTAGGGGCATAAATATTTATGATTGTTCATTCTTCTGGAGATTTTTTCCTTTCACTAATATCAGTATCTTTCTTTGTCTCTCACAATTGTTTTCCATTTAAAGTCTATTTTGTCTGATATTAATATAGCACTCTTGCCTTTTTTTGGTTATCGTTTGCTTGTAAGATTGTTTTCCATCCATTCACTTTCAGCTTTCATGACTCTCTGGGTCTAAGATGTGTCTCTTGTAGACAGCATATAGATGGGTCATATTTCCTTATCCAATGTCCCATATGAATCTTTTGATAGGTGAGTTTAGTCTGTTGACATTCAGTGTTATTACTTTCAAGGAATTATTTATGTTAGCCATATTTTGATTAGACTTATGTTTGTCATATTTTGTTTTTTCTTCTCTTTTTGTCTTTTTTGTTGCTCTTACACTCTCCTCCAACTCTGCCTGTCCTGTTTTTCCTTTCTTCCTGCAGAACTCCCTTTAGAATTTCTTGAAGGGGGGGTTTCTTTTTGGCATACTCTTTCAATTTCTGTTTGTCTTGGATATTTTGAACTCTCCATTATTTTTGAATGTTAGTTTAGCTGGGTAGAGTATTCTTGGTTGGGAGTTTTTTTCTTTTAGTACCTTGACTATATCATACCACTGCCTTCTTACCTCCATGGTTTCAGATGAGAAATCATTTCTTAATCTTATGGAGCTTCCCTTGTATGTGATGGTTTTCTTTTCTCTTGCTGCTTTTAGAATTTTCTCTTTGTCTTAAGCATTGCATAATTTGACAAGTATAAGTCTTGGGGTGGGCCTGCTGGGGTTTATGATGTTAGGGGTGTGCTGTGCTTCTTGGATATGTACATCTGTCTCTTTCAGTAGATTTGGGAAGTTTTCAGCCATTATTTCCTGCAACACTCTTTCTGACCCCTTTCCCTTCTCTTCTCCTTCTGGGATGCCTATAATACTTATGTTTGTGTGTTTTGCATGGTCATTCAGATTCCTAAGTCCTAGCTGGATTTTTTCTATCTTTTTATCGATCAATTCTACTATCTGTTTGATTTCTGATGTACTGTCTTCCACATCACTACTTCTCTGCTTTGCCTCTTCTAATCTGCTCTTATTTGCTGCAGGTGTATTTTTGATTTCTTAAACTGTGGTATTCATTCCCATCATATCTGTTATCTTTTTCTGTATGTGTGTATGTGCAATTTCCCCTCCAAGTGTTGTCTTCATATTGTTAACCTCTTCCTTTACTTCATTAAATTTTTTTTGTGATATATGTTCTGAGATCTTTCATTACTTGTGTGAAGTTCTGCTCCCCTTCCTGGTTTTTAGTTTGTTCATTGGATTCAGCCATGTTTTCCTGATTACTGGTTTGGTTTGTAGATTTTGGTTGCTGTCTGGTCATCATTTTATCTTGATGGGTTTAAACAGTTCCTTAGGTTCTTTGTCTAGTCTTGGGGATTAATTAGGTGTTGTTTTTGTGTAAGTTTTATATCTTCTTTTTGTCACTTTGTTCTTCTTATTCTAATTTCTTATTGCTGGCTGAGTTCACTTTGAAGGAAAGTCTTAGGGCCAGGGAAAGGTGATTGTGTAAGAAAGGAAAATGTGTAAAGTAGTATTGGTAATAAATGTTAACAGAGCAACAATATGAGATCTGGGAGGATGGATATTAGATTCATGTAAGTTGTGTAGAGTTATAGCAGTAAGTAGAGTACCTATAATGAGGTTGTCAATTGAATATGGAAGGAATAGGGTATGAATTAAAAAGCTAGTGTTTTCATGAGAGAGGGAAAGAGAAAAGAAAGGCAATAGTTTCAAGTGTGGATAAAAGACAGAAAACAAAACAAAGGTATTAGAAAGTAAGAGAGAATTTGGGGATCAAAGAAAGGGAAGTGGAAAACAGGAGAGACAGTCGATGATGGAGGATATCAAGATGTGGGGGAAAGGGGATAGTGTAGGTAGCCAAAATCAATTCACACAGAAAGGAGGCAATGGAGGATGAGGATACCCAGCAAATGTGAGGTGTTCCCCACAACACTTATTGTATAATTAAGATAAAATAAAATAAGAGGAAAATGAAGGACATGAGAGAAAAAAATGAGAAGAAAGAAAGAAAGAAAAAGGGAGTTGGGTAAAGGAAGGGGAACAAGTAAGGATAGGAAATAAAGATATAGAACAATCACAACAGCAACAACAAAAAAACCCCTAAATAACTGAAACAAAAAAAAAGACCTTGGTGGATACAATTGGAGAAAAGACTAGGAGATAATGCAATGTTAGCAATCAGGACAATAAAAAATAAAATGAAAATAAAAAACATAACAAAAAACAAAAACAAAAAACAAAAAAGAAAAAACACAAACGTTGAGGGCTATGACATTCAAGTATCTCAGATGGACCTCAGGGCATGGTGAATTGGGTGGAAAGTCTGTGATATTTCAGACTCAAGAGGTGTGAGTCTCTGGGGTTTTGGCCACCAGGGTTTAGGGGACACAGACCTGGCAACCTCAAATCTGGTTAACAGGGAGCCTTGGTGCACCACAGTGCAACACAGTCTTCAGGGATCCCTGCAGCTGGGTGCCAGCCCTATGGGGGATGTCATACCTGCAAACTCTGACCTATGTGTCAGAAACCCTGAATTCACCCTCTCACTAGGGTCTCTTCTGTGGCTCTATCACCAATTCGACTTCAGGACACCTCCCACCCTGTAAGCCCTCAAAAAAGCCAGTGGGGTGTGCCTCTACACTGCAGCCAATTTAATGATGCTGCAGATCAGTAGCCAGGCCCAGGGGGCAGGGCTCCAGCTGGAAGCACTGATATCAGTGTCCAAAACTGAAATTCCCATGCTTCACAAAATATTCCCCTAATCGGCTTCCAGATGTCTCCCACCCTGCCAGCCCCTTAAACAGCTTCCTGGTGATGTCTCTTTATTGTGAGTGATTCAAGGCCACTGCAGATCGGCAGCCAGCCTTGGGGGCAGGGCTCTATTATTTGTGCCCACAATCAAAAATTCCCCGCCTCGCAATAAAACTCCCGCCTGTCTCCCCAAATTGGTCTGCAGAAGCCTCCTGCCCTGTTAGCCCCCCAAAAGCCCACTCAGGGCTTATGAATTCCCCAGTACTGCAGAGCCTCCATGAATCGCCACTGCTGGTGCCACAGCTCTGCCCACCCCAGGAGGGAGCATCCCACATGCAGCCCCCACCTCCATGTAATAGAGCCTCAATTTTATCTTATACATGAATTTTCTGTTACCTTCCCACCAAATTGATATCCAGACTCCTCCTGCTCTGAAAAATCCTGAAACAGCCTGGTCCCAAAGAATTTCCAATGCTGCCCAGCTGCTTCTTTGCAGGAGAGATTATCAGGTGTACTCATTCAACCATCTTGCCCCACCACATGAGAAAATCTATTCCTTTTTTTAAAGATTTATTCTATTATTTCTCTCCTCTTGCCCCTCACCTCCACTGTTGTCTGCTCCCTGTGTCGACTCCCTATGTGTTCTTCTATGTCTGCTTGCACCCTCAGAGGCACCAGGAAACTGCATCTCTTTTTTGTTGCATCATCTTGCTGCATCAGCTCTCCATGTGTATGGTGCCACTCCTGGGTTGGCTGTGCTTTTTTGTGTGCGTAGGGTGGCTCTCCATGCAGGGTGCACTCCTCGTACATGGACACCCCCACATGAGGGACACCCCTGTGTGGCACAGCACTCTTTGCATGTGGCAGCTGTGCACATGGGCCAGGTCACCACATGGGCCAGGACCCTGGACCCTCCCATATGGTAGGCAGATGCTCTCTCAGTTCAGCCGTGTCTGCTTCCCTTTCCTTTATTCTTAATCCTACCTATAGGATTTTCAGTTCCATTGATCTTTTCAAATAACCAGATTTTATTAATAGCTGTGTTGAGTCTATTAATTTTCTATTGTCTCATTCATCTTTGCTCTAATCTTCATTTCCTTCCTTTTGCCAGTTTTGGGTTTAGTTTACTCTTCTTTTTGTATTTCCTTGAGGTGAAAAATTATGTTATTAATTTGTTATGGTTATTTTTAAAATTAAGGTGTTTTTGGCTACAAGTTTCTCTCTTAGTAATGTTTTCTTTGCATCCAATAAGTTTTGATATGTTCTGTATTCACTTTTGTTGTTCACAAAGTGTCTTCTAATTCCCTTCAAGATTTCATCTGTTACCCGTAGGTTGATTTGAGTGTGTAACTCAACTTTCACATATTTGTGGAACTTTCTAATTTCCCTTCTGTTAATTTCCAGTTTCATGCCACTTTGGTCAAAGAAGTTCCTCATAATTTCATAATTGTGGGGTAACATAGGGTCTAGTCTAGGAATGTCCCATGTACACTTGAGAAGAATATATTCTACTGAGTTCTGTTGGCTTATAGTGTTGTTCAAGTTCTCAATAGCCTTATTAATCATCTGTATAGTTTTTTTAATCCATTTATGAAAGTGGGAAATTAATTTTCCAAATATTATGGTAGAACTATTTCTTCCTTCAATTCTGTCATTTTTTCTTCTATATATGTAAGTGCTCTGTTGTTTCTTGTATATATGTTTACAATTATTATATGTTCTTGATATATGGACCCTTTTATGCATATATAAATACTTTTTTGTCTTTGTAACCATGTTTGTTTAAATTTTTTCTGATAACAACTCAAGTGAGTCTAACTCTCTTTTAATTATTATTTGGATGCTGTGTCTCTCAGTATTGTCCATTCTTTTACTTTCAACCTGTCTGGGCATTTGGATCTGAAGTGTGTCTGGGCCAGGATACTTCAGTGGCTGAGCACCTGCATCCTATGTACAAAGTTCTGGGTTCATTCCCTGGTACCTCCTAAAAAGAAAAAAATATAAAAAAGTACATCTCTTACAGGCAATAATTTGTTGCATTATCATTTATTTATGCTAAAGTCTTTTTTAATGAAGTGATTATTTTAAATGAAAAAGTATTAAACTAAATAATTAGAGCAGATACTGGCATCATGTATAAAATTACAACTAAAGAATTGGAATTTCCACTTTACTTGTTTTTTATGTGTATTTTTGTTGAATAGTTTTAATTGAAACTTTGTGTATGATTTAAATTCTCTTCTCAATTCCTTTTTTTTTCCTATTTTTTAACATTATCAAAATAATTTTTAACTTACAGGACAGTTGCAAATATAAAAATACCTACATACATCCCTGCTTCTCATACCCAGATCCACCATTTTTAACATTTTGCCACATTTGCAGTTCTTTTCCTCTTTCATTCTTCCTTCTCCATTCCTCTCTCCTAAACATTGAGTCGGTGGATACACCATGCTCCGTGAACACAATACTTCCCATGTATATTTCCTAAGAACCAAGATCTTCACTAATGTAACTGCCTTGTGTACAGTTAAAAATATTTAATATTGCTATAAAGCATAGTCTATATTCCAGTTTTTTAATATGTCCCCAATAAAGTCTCTTTGAGTCTTTTCTCCTCCATTATTAGATCCCACCTATTATTTTGTATTGCATTTAATCATCATTGCTCCTTTTTTATATTGTAGAAACATATATACAACATATGCTTTGCCATCTCAATCCCTCCCAACCATACCATTCAGTAGGATTAATTACACTACTGTATTAAAGTCACCATCATTCATTACACAAACTTTCCTATCACCCTAAACAGAAAATCTGATTCCATTATGCATTCACTTCTCCTTGACCTTCTTACCTGCACCCGGTAGCTGTAATCTACTTTCTGTGTCCGAACTTGCCTATTCCAGTTATTTCAAAGGAGTGAGGTCATGCAATATGTCTCTGTGTCTGACATTTCACTTAATGTCATTTTTTCTAGGTCATCCATATAGCGTAGCATGTATCAGCATTTAATTCCTTTTATAACTGAATAATATTCTTTTGTATATATACATACCACATTTTTTATTCACTTAATTGTGAATTACAAAACTATTGTTTGAGTTATTGCTCTTCCATTCTTCAGCTCTATACCTAGAAAGAGATTGCCAGGTATTATAAGAGTAGTGTGTCCTCCAAAATATTTTCCACGTGGTTGCATCATTTTTTATTTCCCACCAAAAGTGTAGAAGGGTATCTGATTTTCTGCCTGTTCACCAATATTCTTTTTTTTTTCTCTTTTATTACTAGACCTTTAGCATTGTGGAACCATGTATAAAAATGTTGCTCTCTTTTTACATTATGATCATTTTTCTAATTACATCTCATTTCTCTCACAGTGATAGTTAAATCTCATTATAGTTAATGGTATATCCATTTTCTGCTGTGAGCGTTTTCTCAGTAACCTCTTGTGTTATAATCTCATTACTTGACAAAATTACAGCTTTTTGTTAAGAATAATAACTGTTACCATGATTTCATGTTCTTCAGTGCTTTTTTTTCAAGAAATCAATATTATTTTGACATATTAATAAAAGCATACAATTCATCCAAATTATATGGTATAATCACATGGTTGTGCACTTACCACTTCAATCAATACTACAGCTTTTCATTTAAATAATAATAATACACACACACACCCCTAGAAAATTCATCACTTCTTAATCTCTTTCTATTTCCCCTGCTGTATATAGCTGCTATTTCTGGCTTTTCATGCACAATTATTTTTTTTATCAAGCAGTTTTATTGAGATATCATCTCATGCCATATGATCTAGCTGAAATGTAGAATCAGTGGCTTAGTACAATCACAATGCTATGCTTTCCTTGTCACCAAAAAATGTAGAACTATTTTGCGGCGGCTTGCTCGGTCGGTAGAGGTGGGGTCTGGCTGTGGACGAGGGGTCGGTCCAGCTCAGGACAAGGGGTCGGTCCCGCTTGGGACAAGGGATCGGTCCCGCTTGGGACGAGGGGTCAGTCCGGCAGCAGACGAGGGGTCGGTCTCACAGGGGTTGTGTGGTTCGGCTGACGGGGTCGCCTGGCGAAGCCGGCGATGAAGGGGTCGCCTGGAGAAGCAGGCGATGAACTGGGGAAAAGGGAGGCCAGGCCCTTGTTGGGGGCTCTCAGGACTGGAGGGCGCACGGCAGAAGAACTACCACGGAGACAAGGTAAACACGCAAGTCCACTTTATTGAGGGAGAGGCAACAGTTTTATAGGGGCTGGGGAAGGCTGATTGGTCGAAGCCATGCCCTGTTCTGATTGGTTGCCAGTGAAAGGTCAGTGGGTGGTACTGGACAGGGGAGGGGTGGTGGTTAGGGATTGGCTGTTGCTGGGGGAAGGGGCAGGGTCCAGGGATTGGTGGCTGCTGTTGCTGGGGTGGAGGGCAGACTTGAGTTTCCCGCCCACGCCTGGCTGTTGCTGCTGTTGGGGGGAGGGAAAAGGGCAGACTGGATTTTTCCGCCCATGCCTGGCTGTTGCTGCTGTCAGGGGAGGGGAAAAGGGCAGACTGGAATTTTCCGCCGTGAGCCTGCGCAGGGAGAAAGAAGAAGAAGGGTGCCGCCCCACAGGCATCGTGTGGTGCCATCCGGGAGGAGGGGCGGCCGTGGAAGCATGGCTGCCGAGAAGGGGAGACCCGAGGGCACTCTGCGCCCATGCCGAGCTCCCTTCAGGGGTGGCGGTGAGCCCGACCAGCCACCCTATTATGGGGGCAGCGGCTTGGCCTGCCGCGGCTGCTCCCCTGCGAGGCCAGCAAACCACACTTCAGCCCGAGGGGTGACCACATTTCCCCCTTCTTTTCAAATAAGGGCCAGGATGGCAGCAGCAACAAGTAGCCGAGGCCCAAGAGGCAGTAAGCAATGAGAGAAGCGGGCTGAAGAGGGAGGTGAGTATGACGGGGATATAAATGTACAATTTGGGGGGCGGTATCTTGCCGTTGCAAACAAGGGTGGCCAATGTCAAATTCTTGTTGATCTTGGTGACTATAAGATCCATCTGTCGTTAAAAGTCCAGGATGACCGCGCATTGCAGGTAGTTGATCTCTCCTTGGCAGCAAAGACATTGTAGGAGAGGATTACTTTTTCCTGCCAGAGGCTTACTGTCCAATTAAAAGGCTGATGGCTGGGGTTGGTGAGTGCAATGGGGAGTGTGAGGAAAAGAAGGGTGACGGTTTTGGACAAGAGGAGGCTTGGTGAAGTCATTATGGGAGGAAGATAAGGAGTAAAGCATAAAAGAGGATAATAAACAGAAAGGTGATGGAGAGTAGAATTCGTTGGCCGAGGTTCCAATCTTCTGGGGCGGTAGCGGCTAGACAGATGGTGGAAAATATTATCAAGAAAGCAAAGGTTATGAGGAAGAGATAAAGTATTAAAGGCTGTGGGGGAAGTGAGAAGATCATTTAGAGGATAGGGTTGAGAATGGTATGTTTAAGACAGAAGCTTTGTGGTTTGTAGGAGACTGCTTTATAAACGAAGGAGAATGAGGGCAGTAAATATAGTAACAATAGATAGGAAGATGACAGTGAGGAGGAGTCTTTGTTTAAGGTTCTAATCGTCTGACACAACAGTGGCTAGGCCGATAGCGAGGGGTGTTGCTAAATAGACAATGGCTGCAAAGACAAAATCATCTTCTGTTTCCTTAAGAATAACTTTTCTTTAAATACTTAGTAGCATGCAATATTAGAAACCATTTCCTAAAAGCAAGTTGGCAGGGGAGCTTGGTTGCTGTTAATCTTTCCTGTTATAAAATTACCTTTTATTATTATTATCATCAATTCAGTTTTATATATATATATATTTAAGAATGACCTTTTGGAATTAGCCATTTAATATCTTAATGTAAACTATTGAAGATAAATTTTATCCTTACAGAACACATTCCCTTACGTAAAGTTATCACAATACCTTTTACACTTGCTGCATGTAAATTAAGTTTCGAGAGTTTATGAAAAATTAGCCATCCTACTTTAGGACAAAATATGTCTTTTTGCAAAACTTATTACATTTCCATTAGCATTTTTACAAACTTTTAACCTTTTTAATATTCATATAAGTTTTACATTCTTTATATTATCCTGTGAAGAAAAATAAGTTATTCATTTTAATCTAGGCAAGAACACTTTTATGAAGACGTACAGTTAATTTTGTTAATTAAGACTTACAATTTTTTTTAATTGTAGATATCTTATTAACATTTAAACTTATGTATTAATATAATAAACTTAAGTATTAATATAAGTGCTTATTTAATTTTTGGCCATTTGAATAGAGCTCTTTTAAAGATTTCTAGTAATTTATATTTACCATCCGGAGGTATCACAATATACGTTGACATTGAACGAACAGACAGACAAACACAGAACAATTACAACACATTAACAGAAATATATAATTTATTTACAGTTGACTCATAATTCTTACTTTCTTGGTATAGCTGCTTTTAAATCCTTTTTTATATAGCATTATCATAGATTATACCCTTCAAGATTTCTTCTGGACTTCATGTTGCCTGTAATAAGCCAGGAGGGAATCTTTTACCTTCCTGCTCCACAGCAAAAGTGACCCTATCTATAAGGCGATTATAGGTGTCCGGGTCCCAAAGCTGACACGTGGTAAGCCACGGATTAAAGGGGAGAAGGAGATCCCAATATACTTGGAGCTGTTTGAAAGAGATCTTACACCGGTGAGTGTCTAGGAGACCGGCGAGTGCCCGAACTTGTGGGGCTTGCTTAGCAGATAGGATGTTACCCATTGCTAATGGCCTTTTGGAGCCGATAAGAAAAGGGGCCCTTACCTTGAGAGTGCGGCGATGGGAGCCGAGGTGCGTGGTGAGACGAGGGGTCGTACCCGATGGGACTCCAATGGTGGTCGCAGGCCAAGAGAAGGCCCCGACGAGGGGAGGGTGGAACAACGAGCAGTGGAGCAAGGCAAAGGGGAGCAAGTGTGGAGGGGAGGAGGCAGAGGTGAAGGCAGGGGTGGAGGTGCTCAGGCACGCGCTCCTGAGAGTTTTATTGGCACCTCTTAATCATAGCGGGTTGGTATAAGCCCCCGACATGGAAGGAGAAAGCCATCCAGTAATTCTCCCAGACCGCCGTGGATCGTATGAGGTCACCAAGGTTCAGGAGCAGCAATGCAGAGCGAAAAGATAGGGGTGAGAAGAGAGGAGAGCATAGGGCTATGGTAGGGTTACTTCAGACATTCAAGCGCATGCTCCCGAGAAATCCAAGGCTCCTCTTAATCATAGTGGGTCGGTATAAGCCCCCAACAAGGAAGGAGAAAGCCATCCAGCGATTCCCCCAGACCGCCATGGATCGTATGAGGTAGCCAAGGCTCAGGTAGCAGCAATGTTGCATGAGAGAAGTCCCAATGTGAGAAGAGAGGAGGGGGGGGTCGCCAGGTTATGGAGTGAGGCTGTGGTGGAGTTGCCTTGCCCCACATTGGGCGCCAGCTGCGACGGTTTGCTCGGTCGGTAGAGGTGGGGTCTGGCTGCGGACGAGGGGTCGGTCCAGCTCAGGACGAGGGGTCAGTCCCACTTGGGATGAGGGGTCGGTCCCACTTGGGACGAGGGGTCGGTCCAGGAGCAGAGGAGGGGTCGGTCTCACAGGGGTTGCGTGGTTCGGCTGATGGGGTCGCCCGGTGAAGCCGGTGACGAAGGGGTCGCCCGGAGAAGCAGGCAAGGAACTGGGGAAAGGGAGGCCAGGCCCTTGTCAGGGGCTCTCAGGACTGGAGGGTGCACAGCAGAAGAACTACCACAGAGACGAGGTAAACACGCAAGTCCACTTTATTGAGGGAGAGGCAACAGTTTTATAGGGGCTGGGGAAGGCTGATTGGTCGAAGCCATGCCCTGTTCTGATTGGTTGCCGGCGAAAGGTCAGTGGGCGGTACTGGATGGGGGAGGGGTGGTGGTTAGGGATTGGCTGTTGCTGTTGCTGGGGGAAGGGGCAGGGTCCAGGGATTGGTGGCTGCTGTTGCTGGGGTGGAGGGCAGACTTGAGTTTCCCACCCATGCCTGGCTGTTGCTGCTGTTGGGGGGAGGGAAAAGGGCAGACTGGATTTTTCCGCCCACGCCTGGCTGTTGCTGCTGTCAGGGGAGGGGAAAAGGGCAGACTTGAATTTTCAGCCCTGTGCCTGCGCAGGGAGAAAGAAGAAGGGTGCTGCCCCACAGGCATCGTGTGGCACCATCCGGGAGGAGGGGCGGCCGTGGAAGCATGGCTGCCGAGAAGGGGAGACCGAGGGCACTCTGCGCCCATGCCGAGCTCCCTTCAGGGGTGGCGGTGAGCCCGACCAGCCACCCTATTATGGGGGCAGTAGCTTGGCCTGCCGTGGCTGCTCCCCCGCCAGGCCAGCAAACCACACTTCAGTCTGAGGGGTGACCGCACTATTTCATTACTCCAGAAAGAGAAACTCCACACCCCTTAACACATGTTCTGTAGCCCTACATAACCACTGATCAAATTTCAAAAATTAACTCAAATGGATCAAGGACCTAAATATAAAAGTGATTACCATAAAACCCCTCAAAGAAAATGTAGGAAAACATCTTCAAGATCTTGTAATAGGTGGTAGATTCTTAAACCTTAAACCTAAAGCATGAGCAATAAAAGGAAAAATACATAAATGGGACCTCCTCAAAATTAAACTCTTTTGTACCTCAAAGGACTTAGTCAAAAGCATTATTCTCTTTTCTGGCTCAATAACACTCCATTATGCACATACCACTTTTTGTTTATTCATTCATTTGTTAATGGACGCTTAGATTGCTCCCACCTTTTGTCTACTTTGAACAACGTTGCGGTAAGCATTGTTGTACCAATATCTATCTGAGTTCCCTGCCTTCAGTTCTTTTGGGTATATTCCAAGAAGTGGGATTGTTGGTTTTTTGGTAATTCTGTTTTTAACTTTCAGTGGCACTTCCAAGCTGGTTTCTGAAGAGTCGACACCTTTTCACAATGCTGCTAGCAATGTATTAGGATTTCTATTTCTTTGTAGCTTCACCAACATTTATTAATTTTTGTTTTGTTAGTGATCGCCATCTAGTGGATGTGAATTGGTATCTCATTGTGGTTTGGATCTGCATTTCTCTGATAACCAATGATTTTGAGTATCTTTTCATGTGCCATTGACTATTTGTATATCTTCTTTGGAGAAATTCTACGTAAATCACCAGTGAAGACTTATTGTCCTTGACTTCACTACATTGTGAGGTTTTGTTTTGTTTTGTTTTTTCTTTAAGCAATTTTATTAAGATATACTTGCATACTATACAATCCAACTAAAGTATGCATTAAATGGCTTTTGTAAAAATGAATGCCTTGCGCATTCATCTCTGTACTCAATTTTAAAGCATTTTCATTACTCCAAAAAGAAAAACCACACTCATTAGCAGTCAACATTCAATTCTTCTGTCTTCCCCTTCCATTCATAACCACTGATCTAATTCCATCTCCACAAATTTATTTATATTTACATTTTATATAAATGGAGTCTAGCAATATGTAGTTCTTTGTGTCTGGTTTATTTCACTCAAAATTTTTTTTTTTTACCATTGATGAAAAGTATTAATATTTTAATATTCTCTACAGCTTTAGGTGTATTTTCACCCAAATATCACCCTATTTTTTAATATCATGTGATATTAACATACATTTGTTCTGATTCAGGGAAGAATATGCTTGAATTTGTACTATTTTTTAAATATACTTTTAAAATTTTTAAAAAAAGAAACGTAGATTACATAAATTTTACATAAAATTTTAGGGGACTCCTATATATCCCAATCCTTAGCCCTCATTTTCCCACATCAACAATATCATTAATTAGTGTGGTACATTTTTCACAATTGATGAACACAGCGTAGTGCATGCCACTAGATGTTGATTATAGTTTACATTGTAGTTTACACTTCCACACATTTTTTGTAAGTTATTACAAGATATATGATGGCTTATACCTGTCATTGCAATGTCATTCATGACAATTTCCAAGTCCCAAATATATCCCCAAATTATACCTATTTTTCCTTCTGCCTCCCCTCAGAAACTCCAGTGGCCACTGCCTCCACATTGATAAGAGTTCTTCCATTGCTAGGATCACAATAAATCTGTACTAGAAGAACAGTAAGCCTATTCTAGTCCATTGTTCATTCCCCAATCCTGAGGATTCTGGGATGGTGATGCCCACTCTGTCTCTAGTTGAGAGGAAGCTTAGATCCCATGTGCTGATGAATGGGCCTATCTTGGGTGTAGTTGCAGACTCTGTTTCTTGAGATGGTAGTCGTCAGTTATCATCTGGTTAGGTGTCCTAGGTGAGTCCAATGAACCAGAGAGTAGTTGTTGCAGATCTGTTGAGATTCAGGACTCTCCTGGTACATGGAGAGCCCAGAGATTTGAGTCTCTAGTACTAACTGGAAGGGGCAAAAGAGCCATGTTAGGAAAACCACCAGTGAGCCCAACTCTGTCACATGGCATGTAAATTCTGAGTATGGCCTGCTGGCAGAGTGCCAAGTTCCTGAGCTGTCTGCCCTGCCTATATTGTCCATTTGACAAGAAAGAAAAAAGACAACCAATTCAGTGGGAGGAATTATTTGTTAACCATGTATCTGATAGGAGCCTAATATCTAGCATTTGTAAAGAAATGCTGCAGTTCAAAAATAAAAATAAAATACAACCCATTTTTAAAAAATGGGCAAGAGATTTGAATACACATTTCTCTAAAGAAGAAATACAAATGTCTGAAAGTACACAAAAACATACTGAACATCACCAGCTACTAGGGAAATGCAAATCAAAACTACAAGATGTATCATCTTACACCCATTAGACTGGCAGCTATTTAAAAAAGCGGACTACAAGATTTGGAGAAGATGTGGAGAAATGGGAACTCTTAACCACTGCTTGTGGAAAAATAGAATTGTTGCAGCCATTGTGGACAGTTTGATGGTTCCTAGGGAAACAAACTATAGAACTGCCATATAATCCCGTAATCCTTCTTCTGGAAATATACACAGAAGAATTGGAAGCAGGGCCACAAACAGATATATACACACCAATGTTCACAGTGGCATTATCCACTATTGACAAAAGTTAGAAACAACCCAAATGTCCATCAAGAGATGAGTGGATAAATTGTGGTATATACATCCAAAATGTGGTATATACATTCTTATGTGTAAGAAAGAATAGGATAACATGGATGAACCTTGAAGACCTTACATTGAGTAAAGCAAGTCTGGGAATGAAGGAAAAACATTACATGACCTCATTCATATAAATTAAGTGCATTCAGCAGACTTAGAGGGTTAAAGGCTGAAAGATAGGTTTACAGGAGACAGGAAGATGGTTGTGACAAAAGCTGTGATAAGGTGGAAGGCTGTAGCTGTGCAGTGGGTTGGTGTAATAGAGTGCAGTGATGCTACTGGGCTGAGTGGTACTGGTCTCTGATGGGGGAGGGTGGGGAGGGTGGGTTTGACTGTGTGGAACTGGGGGCAAGGTTGAGGGAGCAACCAAGTGAACTATACAGATGTGCAGGTATGTGGTTAAAGGACAACATTGGGAATGTTTTTTTGGCAAATATGATATGGGTGGGTTACTTGTTTAAGGTGCTGGATGTGGGGGCATGTGGGACAGGGCACACGTGGGGCACGGTTCTAGGGAATATGTAGTGTTCATATGGTCATAGTGTGTTGTATCAGTGGCTCGAGACTCATATAATGAGTGGGAATGTGTTGGATTCCCATCCTGAGGAGTCCTGGTATGATCTCAAATAGAAGGGCAGGAGTCTTTTCAGAGCATAGGCAGTGCCTGATAGGGGAGGACAAGCCAGAATGTCAAACCCTCAATGTTGTTTACAAGTAACTATGAATCTTGTCCTTCAATGAACTAATTTTGATGGTTACTAAGGGTCTGGAGGGGAGAGGGAGGGAGGAATAGAATAAATGAAACATGGGTCATTTTGGAGAGATGGAATGTTCTACCTGATCCTTGAATGATGGATACAGACCATGTCAAACTTCAAAATCTGTATAAGTATATGGTACAAAATGTAAACATACTGTGAATCATTGAACATGGTGTTTCAATATTTGTACATCAATGGTAACAAATGTACCTTCACATGTAAAATGTTATTAGTAAGGGAAAGGGGAAATGGGGGAGGATGTTGGGTCTATGGGAAACACCTATATTCTGTACCTGACTTCTTTTTTTGTTTCCCCTCTCCTTCCCCCACCCTGCTGTTGTTTCTTTTTTGCTGTCTGTGTCCATTTGCTGTGTGATCCTCTGTATCTATTTCTCTTCTTGTCTTTCTCCTCTAGGATTCACTGGGATTCAATCCTAGGGACTGCTGATGTGGACAGAGTTTCCCTGTCAGTTGCACACCTCAGTTCCTGGTCTCTGCTGTGCTTCACCTTGATGCTCCTCTTCATCTCTCTTTTGTTGTATTATCACCTTGCTGTGTGACTCACTTGCATGGGCACTAGCTCACTTGCATGGGCACCTGCTCACTGCATGGGCTATCAGCTTATCACATGAGCTCTTGCACAGGCACATGGCTCACCATATGGACACTTAGCTTGCCATATAGACACTCACGTGGGCACTCAGCTCACTGTGCAGGCACCCATATGGACACTTGCCTTGCCACCCAGTCACTCGGTTCACTACATGGGTGTACAGCTCACTGCATGAATGCACAGCTCACTACATGGGCACTTGGATCACCATGCGGGCACCGGCTTACCACACAGGCTCACTTCTCTTCTTTTTCACCAGGAGGCCCCAGCGATCAAACCCAGGTCCTCTCATATGGTAGATGGAGACCCTATCACTTGAGCCACATCTAATTTTCTGTAACCTAAAGCTGATTTGAGGACAAAATGAAAAAATAAGAGGGTGAAAAAATGTATGATAGTGTCACTGTACATATAAGACAACAGATTTTATGATATTTGTACTATTGACCACACTTATTCACTATGTTATGTAGTCCTATGGTTCATCCTTCTAGTGATATACATGAAACAAAACTTTTCCTTTCAACCACAACTCCACCCACATATTAGTTCTGTGAATTACAATCACTGTAATGTGCTGTCATCACCTCTACCTATTTCCAAACCTTAACAATCAAACATATTACAAATCCTGCACAAGCGTCAGCTTCCCATTCTTTAGCCTCAATCTATCTTCTGGTAACCTGTATTCTAACCATCCCATGAGTATACTGATTATATTTAATTCATATTAGGGAAATCATATATCATTTGTCCTTTTGTATCTGGCTTGTTTCACTCAACATAATGTCCTCATGATTCATCCATGTTTACACATGCATTGAAAATTTATTTCTTCTTAGAGTTGAATAATATTCCTTTGCATACTTATACCACATTTTGTTTATCCATTCACCTGCTGATAGATAACTGGCTTGTTTTCATCTTTTGGCAATTGTCAATAATGGTCATATGAACATTGGCATGCAAATGTCTGTTTGAATCCCTGCTTTCAGTTCTTATGAGTACATATAGTGGTGGGATTGACAGGTCATATGGCAGATCTATATTTAACTTTCTTAGGAACCATCAGCCTTCCTGAGCAGTTGCACACTTCTACATTCCCACTGGCAGTGAATAATTGTTCTTCTTTTTCCACATCCCCTACAATACTTGGAGTTTTGTTTTTTAATAGTATTCATTCAAAAATACATGAAAGAGTATTTCATTGTAGTTTTGATTTGCATTTTCCTTACAGCTAGTAATGTTGAACATTTTTTTCATGTTTTTTCCATTTTTATGTCCTCTTTCAAAAAATGTCTATTCAAGTCTTTTGCCAATTTTTACTTGGATCAATTGTCTTTTTACAACTGAGCTGTAGGATCTCTTTCCATGTCATGGATAGTAAACCCTTTGTGTTGGGAGGTTTTTGATAACATAATACCTGTTCTTGGTCTTTTGAGACTGTCTCTTTCTTCTTGAGTCAGTGTAGTCAATTTGTGTGTTTATGGGAATTTGTCCATTTCATATAAGTTATTTCATTTGTTAGCATGCAGTGACTCTTAATATCCTCTTATAATCCTTTTTATTTCTGTAAGTTCAGCAGTAATATTCCTCCTTTCAATGCCAATGATTTTTATTACTTACATCCTCTCCTTTTTGATCAATCTGTTTGTCATAAGTTTGGGTATTTTATGTTTTCATTTTCTTTCATCTATTGATATTTCCAAATTTCCTGTGATTTCTTTGACCCATTGGTTCCTTAAGAGTGTATTGCTTAACTTACACATATTTGTGAATTTTCTATTCTGTTACTGATTTTTAGTGGCATTTCACTTTGGTCAGATAAGATACTTTATATGATTCTAGTCTTTTAAAATTTATTGAGACTTGTTTTGTGATATAACATATAGTCTATCCTAGGATATGATCCTCTGCACTTGAGAAGAATATGTACTCTGTTGTTTTCAAACAGATTTTTGCTACGTATTTTGCACACTCTCTATATTATGTACTTCTATATGGGTCTGCTAGGTCTAGTTGCTACATAGTGTTATTCTGGTCCTATATTTCCTTTTTGGCCTTCAGTTAGAAAGTGCTAGCCGATATTGAAAGTGGTTTATTGAAATCTTATATTTATATAGACCCACCTATTTCTCTCATCAAATCTGCAAATGTTTGCTTCATATATTTTGGGCCTCAGAATTATGTACATATATTTTAAAAATTGTCCCTTTTATCAATATGTTGTGTCTTTCCTTGTTCCTTCTAAGAGTATTTGACTTTGTCTAATTTGTCTAATGATAATTTAGCCATCCCCACTCTGTTCTGGTTACTATATTTGTGACATATTTTTCATAGCCTCCAGTTTTTGTGTACACAAGGAAGCTCTCAATAGGAATAATCCCCAAATGGGAAATAAGACAGGATGTCTTTGCCAGAAGTTTGATGCCTCTTGAGGACTTTCAGATTATTCAGCCTGGACAAGCCACTCAGTGAAATACATATGAGGGATTCCTTTGCTCAAAGAACAGCTCTTGTTGAATATATGAGAATTCACACTCTTTAACTGAAGGAAAATGCTCAGTAGTCATTCATTCCTTAGTTAACATAAAAGTACTCACATTGAGAAGAACCAATCCTAATATCAAAGTGGAAACACTTGGTGGATTTCTCATCAGAAAAATCAGACTGGAAAAAACCTTTCCAGTATGCTTTCACCCCCAATTCATATAATTATCCAGAATTTGGCCCAATAGTTTTTTGAAAATTTTTAGAATATGTAGTGATCTGGGCATGCTTCCTGCAGAATTTTGTTATACGTAAAAGTGAATGAGATTCTGCTCTTTTTAATACACACATATGTACAAATATATAAACACTAAAAGCTGTCACTGAGAAGTCCAGTATACCCTAGTTTTTTTTTTCATTCTTTTCTTTTCCTTTTTTCTTTTGCTGTAAATATAATGACACAGACTTTGGTGAAACAGAAAATCACTTTGACTACCACTCAAAAATGCAGAATACAAAATGTTATCTCTTTTATTACAGAGTATTAATGTATATAAAAGGCAACGATTAATAGACTCATTTAAGAATAAATACAACAAAATATAATGGTGCATTAATTATGCTTTTAAAATGTGATTTAATATTTGAAGTTTTTTTTTATGATGATAGGTTTTAGGAAATGAGAAAATACTGCAGATGTGGAGAGAGTCCCATTTTTGAAATGCCCTATATGCTTATTATGCTAATGTAACCCCAAAATGCTCACCCATGGAGATCTTCTTTTTCTTTTTCTTTTTTTTTTAGAGGTACTGAAAGTTCAAGCCAGGACCTCATAAAGGGGAAACAGGTGTTCAACTACTTGAGGTACATCTGCTCCCCAGAGATCGCTTTGGAAAATCACACACTTCATTTTTAAATTACCCATTTCATTTAGATTACAGCTACTAAAAAGTAATAGGAAGAAGAAAGAGATGTCCATAAAGAATTTCATTTTGTAATGTAAATCTGCATGAGAGCTGTCTGCAGACAGGGCAAGAGCTGCACAATTAGCCATGGCCCCTATTCCAAGGAACTCTTTCTACAAGCCAAACCATTGGGTTGTTGCCTGGGATCCAAGGTGTGTCTAAAGCACCAGATGTCAGATGTCACATATTTTCCTTTGTGTGACTATCTAATCAGCTGGGGAAAGGGACCATAAGGCCAATCTTATCCTTATGTGAAATGAAACTAAAATATTTAGGCAAATTTGACATAAATCTTTCTGGAAGGAGAATGAGCATCACTCTCAATCACCCTGTTGACTTACATTTCAAACATTTAATTTATTAAGAAACCTTTATTTAGGGTTACAAAGCTCCAGACCTGGGAAGCAGACTTGACCCAGTGGTTAGGGCATCCGTCTACCAGATGGAAGGTCCGAAGTTCAAACCCCAGGCCTCCTTGACCTGTGTGCAGCTGGCCCATGTGCAGTGCTGATGCACGCAAGGAGTGCCGTGCCATGCAGGGGTGTCCCCACGTTGGGGAGCCCCATGCGCAATGAGTGCACCTTGTAAGGAGAGTCATCCAGCACAAAAGAAAGTGCAGCCTGCCCAGGAATGGCACCACACACATGGAGAGCTGATACAGCAAGATGATGCAACAAAAAGAAAAAAAGATTCTGTGCCACTGATGACAACATAAGTGGACAAAGAAGAGGATGCAGCAGATAGACACAGTGAATAGACAACTGGGGCAGGGGGTGGGAAGGGGAGAGAAATTAAATAAATAAATGAATCTTTAAAAATAAAATAATAAAATAAAATAAAATAAAATAAAAGAGTGGCAGTACCAATGGCTGGGGAGGATGTGAAGCAACAGGAAGTTTCCTATATTGGTGGGAATAAAAAAAAAAAACAAAGCTCCAGACCTACATTGTTCTGGGGATTGAGTGGTGAATGGTTCAGTGCCATGTTTTGGTGAGTTTGAGATCTTGGGTGATATCTGAGTCCAGGAGGATGGGATCTAGAACTCAGAGTTGAGAGAGTGATATCATTAGATATCTCTGTGGAAAAACCAAGATGATTTAGGGCAACTGTACACAAAATGGCAGGCACAAAGTTTAAAGCAAAAAGGGAATGAAAGTATAGAAGACAGGGATGGATGTTTTATAGGCCAGGAATGCTCACCTCTGAGATATTCTTGAGTGGTTTCTTTGGTGGTGGAGACCTAATGTTTTGGACTCTAAGAGGGAATTGAAAATCTTGAACACCTCGGGCTAATGATATACAAAACTCAATGATTTTCATGTTATTTTCTGTAAAATGAAGTTATTCTTATCTTTCTTATCCAGTCTCCAAGACCTTCCTACTCTTGTCTTGGGGAAAGGATGGTCCTACCCCTATTTCTCTTGGAACACACTCCTTGTTTTGTTGTTGGGGGTGGGTTACTTTCAGGTGAAGGCTTGGGTTTCATGACAGGTGGATTTGTAAATTGGGGAAAAGACAAGAGAGTTTCATACCTTCTTTTTCCATTCTCAACTTTGTTCACCTAGTGCTTACCTGGTGGTGAGTGAAAACCTAGAGGAAGTCAGTTATCAACTGAACTATTTACAGCACAACCACCAGTGAGCAGGATATTCTACTGAAATGACCCATGTATGGTCAGCAGATGGGTATGTCTCTCCTACTGGTGAGGCTATTCTATGCTTATTTAGGAGACATTGAAGGATCTCAGCTGCAGTTAAGTTTATCCAGGTCTCTGGGACAGTTACGATAGGTTAGGGATTCATCAATAAGTAATCCCCTTTCGAACATCACAGAAATTTGCTCCAGACTCCATTAAGTCTCTGATTTCACTGGAGAGATGAGAAGTTTTTTCTCATTTAGCACATCTCCTCTTTGGAAAAATAGTGCACCCATTGATCATTTTAATGCCTGCAGTTGGTTTCAGCATGCAGTTGAAAATAGGAGATAGAGATGAGTAGGAGCAGAAGTTTATAGTCAGTAGGGAAACTGATGTTTCAGCAGGTGAGTTTAATCAGTACATTGCTACAGATGGTGGGGTAAAGAGTTATGCATTGTGGGGAGGAGTAAAATTGAGGGTGAGATAATGGAAGGAAAAGAGGAATCATTTATTTTGCCCAATTTTTAATTTTGTGAAGTATTAGTATTTATGTGCACATTTTGAAAACTTTTTTAAAAAGATAACTAAAATTCTCATTGCCTACTTGTCCCCAGTTGTCCAATTTCCAACCTTTACTCAGACATTATAAATGGAAGTAATTATAAGAAGTATTGTTTAATTTTGGCATGGATTCAGGAGTGGTATAATATGTCAAGTAAAGTTTGGTTCTTTGGAAATTGCTGAAAAACTGGTGAGACCAGAATGTATCAAGAGGATTCTTGTACTCTTCAACATACAGAAGAGGTGAATATACAAGAGACACAATGAACATGGATATTTGGAGGACCCAAGAAAAATGGAGATTGGAAGGTGTCATTCCATGTAATGGTTAGGCTAGAACCACTCTTCAGTATAGTGTCTCAGGAGTCTGTATTGTGTGCTGCTGAACTCTCCATACTTACATGTTATGGTGAACACCTGAGTCATGTAAAGTTGAGTGAGGCTAAATATACTGGGCCAAAGTTTTATGTGACAGTTTAGTTCAGCAGAATGGTGGACTTACTGTAAGGTTCTCTGCCATTTTAATGAGTAATAGACCTTTGAATAATATTTATATTGGAAGCCCTTTACACATTAGCTCATTGTATCTTTTAAAACTTCTTATACATTTCAAAATTATTTCCTAGTTGAGAAGAAACTGAGGTCATCTGAGGGAATAATCTAATCATAGTTGTGATATGAAAGTGGCAAATCATGGATATTCCTTTCCTTATGATGACTTTGTAGATTTACTTGAAATTGGTGGAAAAGCTTGTTTTATTTATGAATGCTGAAGTGAAAATTGTATAGTGCCACCTGGAAGTTACGACCAGTCTATTAGAAAATTTCCAGTTCATACCATAACACATCTTCTGATATTCTTTTATAATGGGTTTTAAATATTCAGTGTGTTTATGTCTGTCTGATTGTGAAGAACAGATGGCCATTCAGCACTGAGAATGATCTGACTACAAGCTCAAACTCAGTTTGAGCTTTTGTAAAGCCCCTGCTGTCTCATTGCTGTCTATCCCCTCGAACATCCACTCTGGACATTGGTAGAGATGGCCCTCTCAGAACCCAATGTCCATGACGTTTTTAGGAGTTAGTAAACTTGCAAGATATACTTACAGACTTGACTCAGGAAGAATGGGCCTTGTTGGACAGATCCCAGAGAAAGCTCTTCAGAGATGTGATGCTGGAGAATATGAGTCATCTGGTTTCACTGGTTGAGTCTCTGAAATTTCCATATCTATAAATTTCTCTTATTTTCTCATGAAGTGTCTAGAACAACTTGTTCATATTGTTTTATACTTTTATATTTTATTTTAAACTTTATATACATAATATATTTTGTTATTTTGTAACATGCATGTCTACCTAAAAATGATAGTTTCTTTAATTTTTGCATATAGTTTTTCACCCCAGTAGATTGTAATCTTCTTGAATACAAATTTCATGTTTTTCTTCTACTCAATGTGCAACAATCAGAACAGTGCTTGGAATTCAATGAATGTTTTCCATAAGAAAATGTGTTTAAAATGTCCTTAATAATTATTCTTCTCTTGGTATTTGGTGTGGATTCAGACTATAGTCCTAAAAAACAACAGGCATATCCTTTTACACTTGAACTATTCCAGGGAACTTATGCTGTTGGCTTCTTTTAGAACATAATAATGAAAACCCTGTGAAAATCTAGAATTTCTCCTCACTTGAAAATACAGAGGGTTCTTCAGGCTCTCTTTGCACTTTAGCATCAACAGCCAGAGGTCCTCACTGTATTTGGGCAGAATGTTAAGAGATAATCCTTTAATGGTGAAGACTTATCAATATTCTGTATTGCAGGTACTTTTCCCTTGGATGACCTTCAATGTTTACCTTATTCTTTGGTCATTAAAGTGGTTTGATGCTGTTTGTACCACAGAAAACATGTTCTTAAATTAAATGGTTTCCTGTGCATGTGAAACCATTGTACATATGACCTCTCGATAAGGTTATTTCAGTTAAGGTGTGCCCCATCTCTATCAGGGTGTCTTAATCCTGAGTTCTTTAGAATAGAATGAAATTCATGCAGAGAGTGAGAAAGGCATGGGAAGTCATAAGTTGGAATCAACAAAACCCAGAGGAGAAGAAGGAGACTAGGAGATTGTTCGAAACTGAGGCACAGTGGTCCTATAGGGAGAGATTTGCTGTTTCTATGGCTATGCTTGCAATTTATGGAATGCGGTAATTAAGAGTTCCGGCAAACAGAATGAAGCTGTGAAAAGATGAAAGAAAAGAAGAGCAGATAACATTTTTGTAGTAAATAGAACATGGTAAACTTTGTATCTTGAGATAAGATTTTTTTAATTCCTTAGACTATGAGTAATGTTGGTAACTGCATGTTGCTGCTTCTACCTACGTGAACTGGGGTATATATAGAGCCCCTTGTGAACAATAAAGTTGTCTGATGAGCCTCTACTTGCAGTCTCCCTGATCCCAGCTCTCTCTCCTTCCTTTTTCTTTTGCTCTTTCTTTCTCTTTGTTTCCTTCTCCCTTTTCTCTTTCTTTCATTCCCAATACCCTTCAGGTCCAAATCTCCAAGAGGAGATGCAACCATGTGCCTTGTCATATGACAACCTAAGGAACAAGGTTTGCCCATAGCCAGCCTAGGAACACCAGAGTCTTGGGGGAAAAGCTTTGCCTTTATGACACCTGGATTTGACCATTTTCTAAGACTCAAAAGCATAAACTTATAAACTTCCATTGTTTCAGCCACCTGATTTCATGGTATTTGCTTAAGCAGCCAAGGAAACTAAAACGAATTTTGGAACCAGGAGAGGGGTTTCGGCCTTTGCAAATAACAAAAATGTGAAAATGGTTTAGAAGTAGGTAGATGCTGGAAAGCTTGTAAGTGCCTTGAGAGAAAAGGGTTAGAAGAGAATTTTGGTAGAAATATGGATTCTAAAGGTACTTCCAATAAATCCTTAGATGGAATTGAATTATTGGAAGCTTTAGGATATGGATCTTTGTTTTACATTGGCAGAGAACTTTGGAAATTTGCGTTCTGATGTGAAATGGAAGGTAGGCTTTTGAGAGTTGTGAACTAGGACATTTTGCTAAGGTAATTTCCAAACTGAGTGTGGAACGAGCAACCTGATTTCTGCTGGCAGCTTATAATAAAATGCAAGAGGAAAGGAATAAGCTGAGCACTGAACTGGGTATAACAAAAGCAGAAATTGATAGTTTGGGAAAGTCTGAGCTTCTGGGAAATGAGCTAAATTTTAAATGGACAGGAAAGGGACTGATTGAAGGAAAAATCACTTTAAGATGGGAACTGTGGAAGCTGAGATTTGGACTGAAGACAGGTTATCAGGTCAAGAGGGTAGGCCACCCATTTATGTGAAAAGGGTAATTCTCACACAATGCTCAAAGTAGGGTGGCTTTCTGCACTACTGTTCAGTAAGATTGCTACTATCCCAGTGTTCTGAGTGGCTGGAAGCTGTACCATTAGGTTTGTCGATTTGGGCTACCACTCCACTCTTGTTATAGGGTTGAGCCTATTCTCTCATTATTTAGCAAGTCTGGACAACAGCCCAGTGTTATCAGAGGTTGGGGCCTTCACCCCAGCATTTGAAGAGAACAAGCCTGCTGCATAAGCTATTGGAAGGCATGAGGCTGCTGCTTCAACAATCACAGAGACTAAAACATTGTTCCACAGCTGAATCTCAGGCCTTGAAATCTAATGGAGCATGTCTTGCATGGTTTCTGAATTGTTTGGGATCTGTGACTCCTGTTTTCCTTTTAGTTTTTCCCTGTGGGATTTAAAATGTTTATCTTTTGCCTGTCCCTCCATTGTAAACTAGAAGCACATAACCTGTTCTATAGACTGAACAGATCCACAGATACGAATTGTGCCCCAGGACAGATGACACCATAATTAATTTTTTTAAAATAAACTTCACTTTTTTTTATTTATTTATTTATTTATTTATTTATTTATTTATTTATTTTTATTTTTTAAGATTTATTTTTACTTATTTAATTCCCCTCCCCTCCCCCGGTTGTCTGTTTTCTGTGTCTTTTTGCTGCGTCTTGTTTCTTTGTCCTCTTCTGTTGTCGTCAGCGCCACGGGAAGTGTGGGTGGCACCATTCCTCAGCAGGCTGCTCCCTCCTTCGCGCTGGGTGGCTCTCCATATGGGTGCACTCCTTGCGCGTGGGGCTCCCCTACGCGGGGGACACCTCTGTGTGGCATGGCACTCCTTGCGTGCATCAGCACTGCACATGGGCCAGCTCCATGCGGGTCAAGGAGGCCCGGGGTTTGAACTGTGGACCTCCCATGTGGTAGTTGGATGCCCTAACCACTGGTATGGTTATGATGATAAAATATGATAAAAGACATATTTGAAAAACCCACAGCCATCATTGTACTCAATGAGGAAAGCTTGAAAGCTTTCCCTCTAAGATCAGGGAATAGATAAGGATGCCCTGTCACCACTGTTATTCAACATTATATTAGAGTTTCTAGGTACAGCAATTAGACAAGATAAAAATTAAAGGCATCCAAACAGGAAAAGAAGAAGTAAAACTCTATTTGCTGATGACATGATCCTATATTTAGAAAATTCTGAAATATCTATGAAAAGTTATTTGAGCTAATAAATGAGTTCAACATAGTGGCAGGGTACAATATCAGCATCCAAAAATCTGTAATGCTTTTGTACACTATTATTGAAAAATCTGAGAAGGAAAATAGAAATAAAAACACTCAAATACCTAGGTTATTAATTTATCCAAAGAACAGGATGTATATGCAGAAAACTACAAAACAATGCCAAAAGAAATCAATGAAGGCCTAAACAAATGGAAAAACATTTCATATTCATGTATTGGAAGACTAACTATCAGGAAGTTGTCAATCCTACACAAACTGATTGATAGATTCAATGCAATACCAATCAAAATATCAACAGCCTTCTTTTCAGAAATAGAAAAGAAAATTACCAAATACGTTTAGAAGGGAAAGAGCACATGGATAGCAAAAGAATGCTAAAAAAGAGGAGTGACATGGGAGGAATTTCACTGCCTGACCTTAAAACATATAGAATAGAATAGAGAATCCAGAAATAAGCCCTCACTTCTATGGACAACTGTTTTTTCACAAACTTACCAAGTCCTTGTGAATGGGACAAAACAGTCTCTTCAACAAATGGTGCTGGGAGAACTGGATCTCCATAACCAAAAGAATGAAAGAGGACCCCTATCTCACTTCCTACACAAGAATCAACTCAAAATGTATCAAAGATCTGAACAGTAAAGGCAGGATGATAAAAGCACTAGAGGGAAATGTATGGAAACATCTTCAAGATCTTCTGGTAGGTGGTGGTTTCTTGGATCTTACACCCAAAGCATGATCAACAACAACAAAAAATAGACAAATGGGATCCCCCCATAATTAAACACTTTTGCACCTCACAGGACTTTGTCAAAAGGGTGAAAAAGCAGCTAACTGAATGGGAGAAAATATTTGGAAAGCACTATCTGATAACTGTTTAATATTCATTATATATAAAGAGATGTTACAACTCAACTATAAAAAGACAAATGGCCCAATTTAAAAAATAGGCAAAAGACTTGAATAGATATTTTTCCAAAGATGAAATACAAATGGCAAAAAAAAAAAAAAAAAACACACACACACATGAAAAAATATTGAAGATCACCAATGATTAGGGAATTGCCAATCAAACTACAATGAGATCTCATTTCACACTTATCAGAATGGCCTGCGGTCACCCCTCGGGCTGAAGTGTGGTTTGCTGGCCTAGTGGGGGAGCAGCCGTGGTAGGCCTAATTCTGATGCCCCCATAATAGGGTGGCTGGTCGGACTCACCGCCACCCCTAAAGGGAGCTTGGCATGGGCACAGAGTGCCCTCGGGTCTCCCCTTCTCGGCAGCCATGCTTCCGCAGCCACCCTCCTCCCGGATGGTGCCACACGATGCCTGTGGGGCGGCACCCTTCTTCTTCTTTCTCCCTGTGCAGGCGCAGAACGGAAAATTCCAGTCTGCCCTTTTCCCCTCCCCTGACAGCAGCAACAGCCAGGTGTGGGTGGAAAAATCCAGTCTGCCCTCCACCCCAGCAACAGCAGCCACCAATCCCTAAACCCTGCCCCTTCCCCCAGCAACAGCGACAGCCAATCCCTAATCACCTAATCAGCACCCCTCCCCCATCCAGTACCTCCCACTGACCTTTCACCGGCAACCAATCAGAACAGGGTGTGGCTTCGACCAATCAGCCTTCCCCAGCCCCTATAAAACTGTTGCCTCTCCCTCAATAAAGTTGGACTTGTGTGTTTACCTTGTCTCCGCAGTAGTTCTTCTGCCATGTGCCCTCCAGTCCTGAGAGCCCCCGACAAGGGCCTGGCCTCCCTTGTCCCCAGTTCATCGCCTGCTTCTCCAGGTGACCCCTTCATCGCCGGCTTTGCCGGGCGACCCCGTCAGCCGAACCGCACAACCCCTGTGAGACCGACCCCTCATCTGCTGCTGGACTGACCCCTCGTCCCAAGTGGGACCGACCCCTCGTCCCAAGCGGGACCAACCCCTTGTCCAAAGCTGGACCAACCCCTCGTCCACAGCCAGACCCCACCTCTACCGACTGAGCAAGCTGCCGCAGCTGGCGCCCAACGTGGGGCAAGGCAACTCCACCACAGCCTCACTCCATAACCTGGCGGCCCCTCCCTTCCTCTCTTCTCACCGTGGGACTTCTCTCGTGCAACATTGCTGCTACCTGAGCCTTGGCTACCTCATACAATCCACGGCAGTCTGGGAGAATCGCTGGATGGCTTTCTTCTTCCATGTCGGGGGTTTATACTGACCCGCTATGATTAAGAGGCGCCAATAAAACTCTCAGGAGCGCGTGCCTGAGCATCTCCACCCCTGCCTTCACCCCTGCCTCCTCCCCTCCACACTTGCTCCCCTTTGCCTTGCTCCACTGCTCGTCGTTCCACCCTCCCCTCGTCGGGGCCTCTCTTGGCCCGCGACCACCGTCGGAGTCCCATCGGCTCTGACCCCTCGTCTCACCATGCACCTTGGCTCCCATCACCGCGCTCTCAAGGTAAGGGCCCCTTTTCTTATCGGCTCCAAAGGCCATTAGCAATGGGTAACATCCTATCTGCTAAGCAAGCCCTGCAAGTTCGGGCCCTCGCCGGTCTCCTAGACACTCACCGGTGTAAGATCTCTTTGAAACAGCCCCAAGTCTTCTGTAACCACGGCCCTCCATGCCGCCATCACTCTCAAGCAGCTCCAGCCCCACTAAACAGCCCGCAACCCGCTTTCCCCGTCCCATGGCCTGCTTTCTAGCATCTAATAACGTTTCTGCTTTTAACAGCTCCCCATACTTCTGCAGGGCTTCCTCCTGTCTCGACCTCACTCCTCTTCACAGCCAGCCAAAGTGACCTTTCTCATCCCCCGCCCCCCTCCTTTTTTGCTTGAAGCCCCACTGCGTTGCAGATTGGGCCACCCCATGTCGGCCTGCCTCGTTAACATCGGCCTCTCTCGTGCCCATGGAGACTTTGGCCTTCTTGTTGCCCTCGCCTATGTCTCCACCACTCCCGACGCTGCCGCCACCACCGTCGCTGGTGCCCTGACGCGACTTGTCCTCACCGCTGCAGTCCTCCAGACCATCACACAGTCTGCCTCTACCGCTCTTCGCCGCCAAGAAGAGATCAACTACCTGTAACGCGCTGTCATTCGGGACTTTTAACAACAGATGGATCTTATAGCCGCCGAGATCAACAAGAATTGGACATTGGCCACCCTTGTTTGCAACGGCAAGATACCGCCCCCCAAATTGTACATTTATATCCCCGTCATACTCACCTCCCTCTTCAGCCCCGCTTCCCTCATTGCTTACTGCCTCTTGGGCCTCAGCTACTTGTTGCTGCTGCCATCCTGGCCCTTATTTGAAAAGAAGGGGGAAATGTGGTCACCCCTCAGGCTGAAGTGTGGTTTGCTGGCCTGGCGGGGGAGCAGCCGCGGTAGGCCTAATTCCGATGCCCCCATAATAGGGTGGCTGGTCGGACTCACTGCCACCCCTGAAGGGAGCTCGGCATGGGTGCAGAGTGCCCTCGGGTCTCCCCTTCTCAGCAGCCATGCTTCCATGGCCGCCCCTCCTCCCGGATGGCACCACACGATGCCTGTGGGGTGGCACCCTTCTTCTTCTTTCTCCCTGTGCAGGCACAGGGCGGAAAATTCCCCTCCCTTTTCCCCTCCCCTGACAGCAGCAACAGCCAGTCATGGGTGGAAAAATCCAGTCTGCCCTCCACCCCAGCAACAGCACCAGTCCCTAAACCCTGCCCCTTCCCCCAGCAACAGCGACAGCCAATCCCTAATCACCACCCCTCCCCCATCCAGTACCTCCCACTGACCTTTCGCCGGCAACCAATCAGAACAGGGCGTGGCTTTGACCAATCAGCCTTCCCCAGCCCCTATAAAACTGTTGCCTCTCCCTCAATAAAGTTGGACTTGTGTGTTTACCTTGTCTCCGCAGTAGTTCTTCTGCCGTGTGCCCTCCAGTCCTGAGAGCCCCCGACAAGGGCCTGGCCTCCCTTGTCCCCAGTTCGTCACCTGCTTCTCCAGGTGACCCCTTCATCGCCGGCTTTGCCGGGCGACCCCGTCAGCCGAACCGCACAACCCCTGTGAGACCGACCCCTCGTCTGCTGCTGGACTGACCCCTCGTCCCAAGTGGGACCGACCCCTCTTCCCAAGCGGGACCAAACCCTCGTCCAAAGCTGGACCAACCCCTCGTCCACAGCCAGACCCCACCTCTACCGACTGAGCAAGCTGCCGCAGCTGGCGCCCAACGTGGGGCAAGGCAACTCCACCACAGCCTCACTCCATAACCTGGCGGCCCCTCCCCTCCTCTCTTCTCACCGTGGGACTTCTCTCGTGCAACATTGCTGCTACCTGAGCCTTGGCTACCTCATACAATCCACGGCAGTCTGGGAGAATCGCTGGATGGCTTTCTCCTTCCATGTCAGGGGCTTATACCGACCTGCTATGATTAAGAGGAGCCTTGGATTTCTCGGGAGCACTCGCTTGCACATCTGAAGTAACCCTCCCACAGCCCTATGCCCTCCTCTCTTCTCACCCCTGTCTTTTCGCTCTGCATTGCTGCTCCTGAACCTTGGTGAACTCATATGATCCACGGTGGTCTGGGAGAATCGCTGGATGGCTTTCTTCTTCCATGTCGGGGGTTTATACTGACCCGCTATGATTAAGAGGTGCCAATAAAACTCTCAGGAGCGCGTGCCTGAGCATCTCCACCCCTGCCTTCACCCCTGCCTCCTCCCCTCCACACTTGCTCCCCTTTGCCTTGCTCCACTGCTCGTCGTTCCACCCTCCCCTCGTCGGGGCCTCTCTTGGCCCGCGACCACCGTCGGAGTCCCATCGGCTCTGACCCCTCTTCTCACCATGCACATTGGCTCCCATCGCCATGCTCTCAAGGTAAGGGCCCCTTTTCTTATCGGCTCCAAAGGCCATTAGCAATGGGTAACATCCTATCTGCTAAGAAGCCCCGCAAGTTCGGGCCCTCGCCGGTCTCCTAGACACTCACCGGTGTAAGATCTCTTTGAAACAGCCCCAAGTCTTCTGTAACCACGGCCCTCCATGCCGCCATCACTCTCAAGCAGCTCCAGCCCCACTAAACAGCCCGCAACCCGCTTTCCCCGTCCCATGGCCTGCTTTCTAGCATCTAATAACATTTCTGCTTTTAACAGCTCCCCATACTTCTGCAGGGCTTCCTCCTGTCTCGACCTCACTCCTCTTCACAGCCAGCCAAAGTGACCTTTCTCATCCCCCGCCCCCCTCCTTTTTTGCTTGAAGCCCCACTGCGTTGCAGATTGGGCCACCCCATGTCGGCCTGCCTCGTTAACATCGGCCTCTCTCGTGCCCATGGAGACTTTGGCCTTCTTGTTGCCCTCGCCTATGTCTCCACCACTCCCGACGCTGCCGCCACCACCGTCGCTGGTGCCCTGACGCGACTTGTCCTCACCGCTGCAGTCCTCCAGACCATCACACAGTCTGCCTCTACCGCTCTTCGCCGCCAAGAAGAGATCAACTACCTGTAACGCGCTGTCATTCGGGACTTTTAACAACAGATGGATCTTATAGCCGCCGAGATCAACAAGAATTGGACATTGGCCACCTTTGCTTGCAATGGCAAGATACCGCCCCCCAAATTGTACATTTATATCCCCGTCATACTCACCTCCCTCTTCAGCCCCGCTTCCCTCATTGCTTACTGCCTCTTGGGCCTCGGCTACTTGTTGCTGCTGCCATCCTGGCCCTTATTTGAAAAGAAGGGGGAAATGTGGTCACCCCTCGGGCTGAAGTGTGGTTTGCTGGCCTGGCGGGGGAGCAGCCGCGGTAGGCCTAATTCCGATGCCCCCATAATAGGGTGGCTGGTCGGACTCACTGCCACCCCTGAAGGGAGCTCGGCATGGGTGCAGAGTGCCCTCGGGTCTCCCCTTCTCAGCAGCCATGCTTCCATGGCCGCCCCTCCTCCCGGATGGCACCACACGATGCCTGTGGGGTGGCACCCTTCTTCTTCTTTCTCCCTGCGCAGGCACAGGGCGGAAAATTCCCCTCCCTTTTCCCCTCCCTTGACAGCAGCAACAGCCAGTCATGGGTGGAAAAATCCAGTCTGCCCTCCACCCCAGCAACAGCACCAGTCCCTAAACCCTGCCCCTTCCCCCAGCAACAGTGACAGCCAATCCCTAATCACCACCCCTCCCCCATCCAGTACCTCCCACTGACCTTTTGCTGGCAACCAATCAGAACAGGGCGTGGCTTTGACCAATCAGCCTTCCCCAGCCCCTATAAAACTGTTGCTTCTCCCTCAATAAAGTTGGACTTGTGTGTTTACCTTGTCTCCGCAGTAGTTCTTCTGCCGTGCGCCCTCCAGTCCTGAGAGCCCCCGACAAGGGCCTGGCCTCCCTTGTCCCCAGTTCATTGCCTGCTTCTCCGGGCGACCCCTTCATCGCCGGCTTTGCCGGGCGACCCCATCAGCCAAACTGCGCAACCCCTGTGAGATTGACCCCTCGTCTGCTGCCGGACCGACCCCTTGTCCCAAGTGGGACCGACCCCTCATCCCAAGCTGGACCGACCCCTCATCCAAAGCTGGACCAACCTCTCGTCCACAGCCAGACCCCACCTCTACCAACTGAGCAAGCCGCCGCAATGGCCAGTACTAAAAAGACAGAACTACAAATGTTGGAGAGGATGTGGAGAGATAGGAGCACTTATTCACTGTTGGTGGGAATGTAGACTGGTACAGCCACTGTGGAGGACTGTTTGGCAGTTTGTAAAGAAGATGTTGGTAGATTTGCCATGTGACCCTTCAATACCAGAACTGAATATATACTCAGATCTGTGAGCAGTGATACAAACAGACCTCTGCACACCTATGTTCACAGCGGTGGTATTCCCGATTGCCCAAACTTGGAAACAATCTAGGTGTCCATCAACCAATGAATGGATAAACAAACTGTGATGTAGTCACATGATGGGCTATTATGCAGCTGTAAGAAAATAATTAAGTTGTATATCATAAGACAACATGGATGAATCTGGAGAACATTATGTTGAGTGAAACAAGCCAGACACAAAAGGACAAATATTGTATAATTTCATTACTATGAACTAGATATATTGTGTAACATATTTTAAGATTCCTCTTAAATAGACTGTAATAGAAAGACACTCATAAAGATGCAATATGATTAGTGGTTAATTGGGGCTAGGGAAGGCATACTAAGGTGGGTAGAGTTTTTCTCTTTGGAGTAATGAAATAATTCTAAAATTTTTTATGATGATGATTGCACAATATTGTGATTGTACTAAAAGCCATTGATTATACACTTTAGATAGATCATACAGTATGTAAATACATCTCAACGAAACTGCTTAATAAATAAATAAATAAATGTTGAAGAATAGAGAGAAATTGCAGCTAGGAAAGGAGGGGAAACAGAGAGATTGAAAGGTGAAAATTTTTCTGGTTTGATTTTTATTATTATGATTGAAATAATGAAAAAGCTCTAATAATGACTGGAGTGATGATGCAGAATAAAAAAATAATATGGAAGGATTTTTCTTCAACATATGGGTGATGTACCTGCTGAGAACAGGTTTATGTTGGATAGTCCTAGGAAACTTCTGAGTTCAGAAGGAAGGTAGTAAACCCTGGGCAGGCCCCCGCTGGGCTTCTGTGCACCCACATCTCCCTGCACCCTAGGCTGGTGCACTGTTCTGGGTCTGCCAAGCTTCCAGGGGGCAGTGAGCTCCTGGACCAGCAAACTGTGGCTAGCTCCTCACTGGACAGGCCAGGGGCTGGTACCATGGAGGTAGGAGGACTCTGCTAAGTGGAGTGATGTGAGAAGTCACATGCAGGCTTTGTGCTGCACCAGGAGCTTTCTCCCGCGATCCTCCATGGGGCGGGAATAAAAGCCTGGGTTCCAGGACTGCTGTGGCCCCAGGAGTGTGGGCTTGGGCTGGAGGCTTCCGGATCCTGCTCCTTCTGCGGCCCTTCCCTCTGAAGCTTCAGGGTCACCGCGCTGAGGAGTCCACTTCACCAGTCTGGGTAAACTGACCCTGAACGCTCCGAACACCTTCTTAGAGATGAAGGCGCAGGCAGGAAGGCGAGGGGCACATTTCCACCACCCAGCTGGGCCGGCGCTTCCTGCGCTGTGGCCTTCCCGCCTGCAGGGGGCGCGCAGCCGCCTTTTCTAAGGAAACCCCGGAAATGCCCCCAGGTTCCTGCGGGAGCCGAACAGCCTAGGCGGGCGGTGAAAGGCCTCGTTCCCCCGGGGCCGCGAGGGGCTGCCAGGCCTGGGCTGCTCGGCGGGGGGCGTGAGGAGAGAGCCCCTCTTCCCTCGGGGGCCACCGGTGGCTGCGTGGTGGTGCTTACAGGGCTTTCTTCCCTAACGTGAGCGGAGGACTTCGGGTTCCTGCGCTGCCCCCGTTAGTTCATCGTCTCCTCTCAGGGGACGTTCAGGAGACGTGTTTGCCCAGAGCCCCCGCTCACTGAGGCTGCCAGCGCTGTGGGTTCAGGACTCTTGCTGGAGACAATCCTGAGGGAGCTTCAGAGAGGAAAGACGTCTACAGCCCTGAAAGGGTAGGAAAGTATTGCAGCTTCCCGTGGAGAGGTCGGGGCGGCGGGCGTGGCCGAGCCCTGGGCTGAGGGGAAGGGGCGCTCCTCGTGCGCGGCGCCCTCGGTGGTCACAGAGGGGCGCACTGTTCCTGCACCGCTGACAGAGCTGAAAGAAATGTTGACAGACTTACAAGTAGGGGCAGTGCAGCTCCCCCCATTACATTTAAGTGTTAGTAACCCAAATTCCAACATTTATAATAATTTTATTTTCCTGGCTTTAATTAAAGCAAACGTAAATTTTTTTTTGAAATATTCTTTTTAATTTAACTTGATTTCAAATGACAAAATGACCACGTTGTACAGTTTCTCCTGACCAAGTGAGGATCATCCGTCCCTTTTAAGTTTAACTTGCTGACTTTTCTTTTGTTTCAGTGTGACTGTTACGTTTAAAAAAGATATAGAAACATGGATGTGGTACTCGCACAACATGAGAATGTACTAAATATCCTTGAATTTACAGTTTAAATTGGTTAGTTGTTTGTTATATGAATTTTACAAGATATTTCTCCTTGAGGTTGAGATGAGTTTGTACGAAGTAAAATTTATGCATCAACAAATATCAGATTTTGAAGTTCAAAACATGAATGTAATTTTCAGTAGCTACGTTGCATACTGCTGAAAAGTACTTAAGATGCAATTTCTCCAGGACTTAAATTATGTTCACTTAAGAGCTCTGTCAGCGGTTTTTTGTAAATCGTATGTATTCATTGAAAGTAAACTTGTGAAAATCTCAAAATTGACTTCATTTTGTGTATTTCCTTGGAAAGGTGAAATCAGTATGTTTACAGTCTCATTATTTGTGTATGCTTATTTTCTGTAATAATATTTGAAATTGTAACGAACCTATTTCAAATTCCTTTTTTCTTTTTTTATATTCAATTAGAAAATTATTCATATGTCTAAATTTTATATTAAATAAGCTGGCATCAATAGGCCTAATTACCATCCACCCTTATGAATTGTAAGGATTTTTTGTTGAGATTTATTAACTAATTTTTCTTGGTTCAGTATGTCCTGTCACACTAATAAGTGCTGTAAATATTTGTAATCTCTTTTCAATGAGAAACTTTTTTTTCCATCTTTATTTTTTAATATTACATTCAAGAAATATCAGGTCCCCATATACCCCCTACCCGCCTCACCCCACTCCTCCCCCCATAGCAACAATCTCGTCCATCATCACGAGTCATTCATTGCACTTGTTGAACACATCTCTGAGCACCGCTGCACCTTGTGGTCAGTGGTCCACATCATAGTCCACACTCTCCCACGTTCCAGCCAGTGGGCCATGGGAGGACATATAATGTCTGGTAACTGTCCCTGCAGCATCACCCAAGACAACTTCAAGTCCCAAAAACGCCTCCCGATCTCATCTCTTCCTCCCATTCCCCACCACCAGCAGCCACCATGGCCACTTTCTCCAAACCAATGCCACCTTTTCTTCAGTTACTAATCATGATAGTTCATGAATAGAATATCAGTAAGTCCATTCTAATCCATATTCTATTCCTCTATCCTGTGGACCTTGGAATGGTTGTGTCCACTCCACATCTATATCAAGAGGGGGCTTAGATTCCATATGGATGCTGTTTTTAAACCTTTTTAACTAATGATTAAAGAGCATTGTCAAAATATTACTACTAAGCAAAGTATTTTCCCCTAACCAATCTGATTATATTATCTTTATATCATTTATATGTGAACATACATAAACAATTAAGTGTATAGTAAAAGTTGTGAATTTACACAGCAAACATGCATAACATCATACAGGAGTTCCATACATCAACCTTCCACCAATACCTTGCATTGTCATGAGATGTTTGTTACAAACTATGAAAGAACACTGTCAAAATCTTACTATTAATCATAGTCCTTATTTTACATTTGGTGTATTTTTCTCCCAACCCACCCTATTATTATTTTAAAAAAAAATTTTTATGACAGAAGTTGTAAACTTATAAAACAATCATGTACATGTGCAGAATTCCCAAACAACACCCCTTCATCAGCAAACCACAACATGGTGTGTCATTTGCTACAGATAAAATAATATCATCTGATTATTGACTGGGGTAAAACTGCCTGGGAAGGAGTAGAAAATGAGAGAAACTGGTGACTGATGGGACAAAGCAAAGTGCCTAGAGTGAACTGATGTAAGTTTTGGGGAAGATGCAAGGAGAGTTGACAGGGCCAGCATGGGGGTAGCTGTGAAGGGCTATGACTGACTGGGGCACACAGTGCACAAGAACTGTGGCAAGGCGCATGATAGGGGGAGCTGAGTCCAGGACAGAGATGAGAAACCAAATATAAATGGAACATTCAGAAATTATAGGAAATAATTCTGTTTGTATTGATGAAGAGATATTTGAGCATATAGCATACAATCAAACGATGTTTCCACTTATATTCTTTAATATGTATCTTCTCATAGGATAAGAGTTGACATTCATTTTTAGTAAATCTGCATATAAGTATTGTCATAACCTTCATTGAGCCTTATTTTGCCATAAAAATGTTTCATAAAATGTCATTATGCTTCCCAACAATGTATTAAAATTTGGGAACTGGATGTGGCTCAAGCAATAGAACATCCACATACCATATGGGAGGATCTCTGGAGACTCCTGGTGACAAAGATGAGAAAGTTTACCTGTGTGGTGGCCCATGACCACATGAGTGCCCAAGTGGTGAGCCACTGCCCATGCAAGTGAGTCATGCAGCAAGATGATGATGCATCAAAAGAGAGACAAAGGGGAGACTCAAGATGAAGTGCAGCAGAGACCAGGAAATGAGGTGGCACAATTGACAGGGAAACTCTCTCCTCATTGGAGGTTTCCAGGATCGAATCCTGGTGAATCTGAGAGGACAGAAAATGAGAAGAGAAGACAACGCAGACAGCAAAAACAGAAGGGCAGGAGGAGGGGAAGGGGGTAAATAAAGAAATCTTTGGGAAAAAAAGCTATATTAAAACTTAGTAAGCTATTTGTCATTAAGATTGCATATGAAGGGAAACGGACTTGGCCCAGTGGTTAGGCCGTTCGTCTACCACATGGGAGGTCCGTGGTTCAAACCCTGGGTCTCCTTGTCCCATGTGCAGCTGGCCCATGTGCAGAGCTGATGCGAGCAAGGAGTGCCGTGCCATGCAGGGGTGTCCCCCGCATAGGGAAGCCCCACGCGCAAGGAGTGCGCCCCATAAGGAGAGCCACCCAGCATGAAAGAAAGTGCAGCCTGCCCAGGAATGGCACCGTCCACACTTCCCATGCCGCTGATGACAACAGAAGTGGACAAAGAAACAGACAACAGAAGCGGACAAAGAAACAAGATGCAGGAAATAGACAGAGAACAGACAACGGGGGGGGGGATTAAATAAATAAATCTTAAAAAAGAAAAAGATTGCATAAGAAGTGGTACTTGACCAACTCTAGCAGGTAGTTTTAAAAGATTATAAAAAAGTAGACAAAAATTTAGAAAACTGACATAAATTATTATAAAATCTATAAATAGGTCACTTAAGCTCATTTGAGGCATTAAGTTTTCCTTTCAGAATGATTCAGATCAATATATCTATTTTCACTTCCATATGTCTACAGTTCAAAGAATATTCTATTTTAAAAATAATAGAATATGTGCATGAGTTTGGTGCGTAGTAAACAGAAATAACAGCCCTCAAATATGGCTATGCACTAATCTCCATGTAAGGACATGAAATGCCCACTTCTCCCTCCCACTAGTTATTTGTGTAGATTGCTGGAAAGTGTGGGATGGAACTGACCAGCAATCCATCCTGGAAGTTTCTGCTACAGCACATACACAATCCTAGGCATAGTAATCATTAATCTTCATATGTGTTGACCCTCACTGTTCTGGGGACCCACACAATTACCATCATATGTATGCACTCACTGTTAACTACTTACTAAGCTACCTACACCCTTGAGCTGCTCTATACATTAGCTAGAGCCGCTCCTTGTGCTGTCTAGCCCTATATAATCTGTTTCCCTACTGTATAGCATGGTTGGTGCCTGATCACCAACATTGGGACATGTGAGTAAATAAATGGTGTGAGTGCTGCTGAACTCCCCATGTGGTTTCTTTGGAATATCAAAAGATTCTGTCAGCCTTCCTGGGCTCAATTACAATTGGCATAGTTGGCAGGATATTCCAGAGAATCCCACTGGAGATAAGGCAGGTGAAAACATGTCAGCCATTCCAGATACTGTAGAGTAGACCCTGCAGTACACAGAGAATTTGTGGGGGGAAATCCTGGGGCAGCCATACATGTCTAAGTGGTATGAGCTTGCCCAGCTGATAAACACTTGAGGACCCAGGAGGGAGTTGGGGAATGCTCCATACACTCCTGCTGGATTAGCGCAGTTAGAGAAAAGAGTAGAGGGAACGTTTATAAAGGAAAATGAGCAATGTGCAGTGGCTGCAGCCATTGCATGGCCCTTCTTCTTTGCCTGGTGTGATACTACTAACAAGCAGCAGCTGAAGCAAATGCAAGGTGACTGGAGGAGGACTTAAAAGTGGAATGGACTCTCCAACTGATAATACAATCAAAAGGAGAAATTAAGAAATCAGAGGAATCACAAGAAGAGGTGCAAACAACGGTCTATCTATGCTCAGGCTAGAGGAAAGAATTACAACTAGAAAGGAATTTGCAGACTTTCACGTCTGCTTTAGTGATAGGTCTCTCTGAGCAATCAGGTAAGAAGGAGATACTGATTCAGATGTAGAAACTACAGAAGAACCTTTAAATCATGCTAAACCACTTGTGCAAGGGAAGGCTAAATCACAGATACAACGCACAAGTAGAAGTTCAAAAGAAAGAACTTTTCCCTGAAACATGCTTGTAAGAAAGCATTCTGCTAATGAGTTAACTAACATAAGGAAAACATTCCTGCAGCAACTCTGCAAACCCCCTGCCACCTGAATGTTGTGTCTGTGGGCTAGTGAGGGCTGACAGAATTAAACTACTTGAAAAGTAGAAAAACATAGCAACATTAATAATTTGTTTTTTTCCATGATAATTCTAATTGGGCCAGGAGAGCCATACTGATGAAATGAGTGCCATCAAAGTTTAGTAACTTTTGAACTGGAAAACCCTAAAGAAATAGATAAATAAAAAATGCTAGCAGCTTTTGTAAGCCTGCAATTAAAATATATTACAAACTAAAAGAAAATTAAAATCTTAACAATATCTTAATTTTAGTCACATTTTATTTTGATTAGAATTTTTATCAAGGTGTTAAAAAAGAGCTTTCAGTTTTAAATCATTAGCTTACTCCTGAATTACAAATCTGTCAAAACTGTACTAATGAAGAGTAACCCAGAATATATGTGTTAAATGTTTGTCAGTCTAAACTGCTATATTAATGCTTAATATAGTGCATGAGTATTCCTAACTGGTTGCTGATTACTAATAAAGTATTTCCAGGAATAAGCTTGCATACTACAGGCAACATGCATTCCAGAAGACATCTTAAAAGCAGCTATGTGAAATGACAGAGAGCTGGGTAACAGCCATAGCAAAGGAATAAGAATAATCAGTCAAATTAGTGAGCTTTATGTTTCTGTTGGTGTGTTTTAAATCTTTTTGGATTTCTCTGTTCAGTGTATATTTTGATACCTCCAGATGGTAATATTCAATTAACAGATGACAATTCTTAAAAGAGCTCTACTCAAATGACCAAAAAATTACTAAGAGCTTATATTGAAAACTAAATATAGATACTAATAAGATAAATTAACATTATATGTGTTAAATTTTTGCAATGATGAAAATTGTAAGTTTTGACTAATAAAATTATTGCCATCCTCTTTTTAAAAAATTGTTTTTGCCTAAATTGAAATGGATATTTTTGCTTTACAGAACAGAATGAGGGATATAACTTAAATGGATATAGAAAGAAGTAAGTGTTTGTGGAAGTGCCGACTCAAATTTGATAAGTTTACTTCAGGGAGTGTTTTGTTTTTTGTTTTTTTTTTTTAGTGTTATTTATTTATTTTTTATTGACTTTGTAATAATATTACATTAAAAATATATATGTGAGGTCCCATTCAACCCCCCCCACCCCCCCTCTCCCCCCCCCCCAACAACACTCGTTCCCATCATCATGACACATCCATTGGATTTGGTAAGTACATCTTTGGGCACCTCTGCACCTCATATACAATGGTCCACATCATGGCCCATACTCTCCTCCATTCCATCCAGTGGGCCCTGTGAGGATCCACGATGTCCGGTGATTACCCCCGAGGCGCCATCCAGGGCAGCTCCACGTCTCAAATACGCCCCCACCTCTCATCTCTTCCTGCCCTTCCCCATACCCATCGTCCACCATGTCCACTTTTCCCAATCCAATGCCACCTCTTCTATGTGGACATTGGATTGGTTGTGTCCATTGCACCTCTATGTAAAGAGGAGGCTCAGATTCCACATGGATGCTGGCTGCCATCCTCCCATTTTCAGTTGTAATCACTCTAGGCTCCATGGTGTGGTGATTGTCCTTCTTCAACTCCATCTTAGCTGAGTGTGGTAAGTCCAATAAATCAGATTGTAGGTGCTGGAGTCTGTTGAGGCTCAGGACCTGGCTATCACATTATCAGTCCAGAGATTCAAATCCCCTAACTATATCTTAAACCCCAACATTAACTGCACCTCCAGCAGATTAGTATGAAAGTCTTATGAAGGGAGATCCCATCTGAGTCCAGATTCATCACACATAAACACCATTTCCAGAGAGGGGCCATCTGCCCTGGTAGTAAACCCCATCGGCCATGACCATAACTCTCATGGGTCTCTTTAGCCTTCATAGGAACCAATATCTGGGGGTTGTATCTGCTTTATCTGTCTCTCTGACTCTGCTCAGTTGTGCATGAGGGCAATCCTTCTGCCAGCCTCCAGACTCTTTTTTAGAAACTCATAGCCATATAAACTCATTTCTCCTTTCCATTTCCCCCTTACTTTAGGTCAAACAGCATTTTAAAGTCATGTTGTTTTATGTAGACATGGATATTCTGCTGATCCGCATTGAACCTTCCATATAAGGTCCTTTTCCAGTTGCATCATCAGTTGGTATTTGATAGTGGTCCCTCGTTGCCAGGGAGGCTCATCCCTGGGTGTCATGTCCCACGCTGGAGGGAAGGCATTGCATTTACATGCTGAGTTTGGCTTCGAGACTGGCCACATTTGAGTAACATGAAGGCTGACAGGAGGAAATTCCCAGGCACAATGTTGCTCTAGGCCTTGTTCTTATTTTAGGTTTATCAGCTCACAAGCATAGTCATTAGCATCAGGGGCTCACTGTTGAACCCTCACTCCCTCCCGGTCCCCGCCGCTGTACCTGGGAGACTATTGCTGCTCCCCTAGGGACCACGACAGAGCACCACTGGCCAGGAACCCAGTACCCCCCCTGCTGGGTTTTTAATTGTTGCCACTATGATTATATCCAATCATTACCATGCACCCTGGACATATGTTCTGTACAGCTCACTGTCAGCCATATATCACCTGTCATTGGTATCCCATACCAGTATCCCTCCATTGCCATTGTTGAAACACTCTGTGATCCAGAACTCCCCGAAATTTGAAGCCCAATATAATGTCATGGTCCCTTACTAGGGAATGGCATATAGCGATGGGTTTAAAGGATAGATAAAGAACTTGGATAAAGTTAGATAAAGAACTTAGATAAAGAATGTTGACTTGAAAAAATTCCACATCCTATCCTTTCCCCCCCCCCCAATTATTCAGCGTTTCTTCGTAGGAGTCCTAGACCACAGCAATGCATATATATAATATACAGCACTCCCATACATCCACCACAACACCTTTTTCCTTCCACAGCGATACTCTTACACCCTATTCACATCATATTTACTTAAGGTGATGTACAGAGTCTGAGATATTAGCTTTCTAACATGGTAATATCTGTGCTTACATTATGGTGCATACTTTAGGATACACAGTTCTTTACATTTTTAGTTCTCCTATGTTTTACATTATAGTTTACATTATCAGTCTGTCGTCTCCTATATGTTATGGTGTAATATTACATGTTTTATATCCATCCTTGTGTACTCTCAAGAAACTCCTCCCTTGCCCCCCATTTACTTTGGTTCCACACATTTAACGTCCATTTTCCCTTCCACCTTGGTGCCCACAGTGACAGTCAACCTCTGTTTCCTGAGGAGCCACTTCCAGAGATAGATGGAATAGTGTTTAGGGCCTAACTTGCTCATCTGCCCCAATGCCCTGGGAGCCACCCTTTCTCTCGAGGGATAGAGTTCCCTCTATTTGGTGGCATTAGTCCTCCCCAGGATGTGGGTCCACCCCCACTCTCACTACTTGGGATTCTACCCCATGGTGTCACCCACTCTGGCAGAATGAGCATTTAGACATTCCCCAGGAGCCCGTCCTGCATCAGACCCTCCCCTCCGAGCATTCTAAACAGGTAACCCTCTTTATTATATTTTGATATTATTTTCTCGGCATTTTACTCTCCACCACCTCCTAACCCTCTCCTGTGTTCATATGCTACCCCTCCCTCCCCCCACTTTTGGGCAACATTACCCAACCGTCCCTCCCCAGCCACCCTCAAACCCATAAAGCCCCAACCAAAGGCAACCCCTTGCCCCCATTTTATCTCTTCTTTGTGTTCATACTTACCACCATCTCGTCTTAAGTTCCACCCCTGCAGACATCGGCTCATATCCTTCCTCCACCCTCCGATTTCCTGTAAGCCTATCGTTCAGTCTCTTGCTATCTAGGGCAGCTTGTTTATTTCATATCATTGAGGTCATGTAGTATTTGTCCTTCAATGACTGGGTTGCTTCACTCAACATAAGGTTCTCAAGATTCATCCATGTTATCACATGTGTTTGTAGTGTGTTTGTTCTTACAGCCGAGTAGTATTCCATTGTGTGTATATACCACATTTTATTGATCCACTCATCTGTTGATGGGCATTTGGGTTGATTCCAACTTTTGGCAATAGTGAACAATGCTGCTATGAACATTGGTGTACATATATCGGTTTGTGTCCTTGTTTTCAGTTCTGCTGGGTATATACCCAGCAGTGGTATTGCTGGGTCATATGGTAAATCTATGGCTAGTTTTTTGAGAAACCGCCATACTGTCCTCCAGAATGGTTGGATCCTTCTGCATTCCCACCAGCAGTGGATGAGTGTTCCCCTTCCTTCACATCCTCTCCAGTACTTGTATTCTTCTGTTTTTTTCATAGCTGCCAATCTTGTGGGTGTAAGATGGTATCTCATTGTAGTTTTGATTTGCATTTCCCTGATAGCTAGAGATTTGGAACATTTTTTCATGTGCTTTCTTGCCATTTGTATTTCTTCTTTGGAGAAGTGTCTGTTTAAGTCTTTTTCCCATTTTTTAAATGGGTTGTTTATCTTTTTATTTTCAAGATATAGGAGTTCTTTATATATGCAAGTTATAAGTTTCTTATCAGATATATGATTGCCAAATATTTTCTCCCACTGTGTGGGCTCCCTTTTTACTTTCTTGACAAACTCCTTTGAGGTGCAGAAGGCTTTAATTTTGAGGAAGTCCCATTTATCTATTAGTTCTTTTGCTGCTCGTGCTTTTGGTGAGATATTCATAAATCCATTTCCTATTACAAGGTCCTGTAGATGTTTCCCTACACTGCTTTCTAAGGTTTTTATGGTCTTGGCTCTTATATTTAGGTCTTTGATCCATCTTGAGTTGATCTTTGTATAAGGTGTGAGATGGTAATCCTCTTTCATTTTTCTACATATGGCTATCCAGTTCTCCAGACACCATTTGTTGAATAGGCCACTGTCTCCCAATTGAGAGGGTTTGGTGGCTTTATCAAATATTATGTGGCTATATATGTGAGGTTCTATATCAGAGCTTTCAATTCGATTCCATTGGTCTATGTGTCTTTCCTTATGCCAATACCATGCTGTTTTCACCACCGTAGCTTTATAGTATGTTTTGAAGTCAGGTAGTGTGATTCCTCCAATTTCGTTTTTCTTTTTCAGTATGTCTTTGGCTATTCGGGGTCTCTTTCCTTTCCAAATAAATTTCATAGTTAGTTTTTCTAGTTCCTTAAAGAAGGCTGCGTTGATTTTTATTGGGATTGCATTGAATGTGTAGATCAGTTTTGGTAGGATAGACATCTTAATAATGTTCAGTCTTCCTATCCATGAACAAGGAATACTCTTCCATTTATTTAGGTCTTCTTTGATTTCCTTGAACAATCTTGTATAATTCTCGTTGTATAAGTTCTTTACCTCTTTAGTTAAATTTATTCCTAAGTATTTGATTTTTTTATTTACTATTGTGAATGGTATTTGTTTCTTGATTTCCTCCTGATCTTGCTCATTATTGGTGTACAGAAATGCTACTGATTTTTGCGCATTGATCTTATAACCTGCAACTTTACTAAACTCATTTCTGTGTTCTAGAATCTTTGTTGTAGATCTCTCAGGGTTTTCTATGTATAGGATCATGTCATCTGCAAATAATGAAATTTTGACTTCTTCCTTTCCAATTTGAATGCCTTTTATTTCTGGTTCTTGCCTCAGTGCTCGTGCAAGTACTTCTAAGACAATGTTAAATAGGAGCGGAGACAGTGGGCATCTTGTCTTGTTCCTGAGTTTAGAGGGAAGGAGTCTAGGATTTCTCCATTGTAAACAATATTGGCTTTAGGTTTTTCATATATACTCTTTATCATGTTCAAAAAATTCCCTTGTATTCCAATCTTTTGGAGTGTTTTTATCAAGAAAGGGTGCTGTATTTTGTCAAATGCTTTTTCTGCATCAATAGATATAATCATATGATTTTTTTCCTTCAATCTGTTTATATGGTGTATTACGTTGATTGATTTTCTTATGTTGAACCATCCTTGCATACCTGGGATGAATCCCACTTGGTCGTGGTGTATAATACGTTTAATGTATTGTTGAATAAGATTAGCAAGTATTTTGTTAAGTATTTTTGCGTCTAGGTTCATCAGAGAAATTGGTCTAAATTTTCCTTTCTTGTGATGTCTTTGTTTGGCTTTGGTACTAGGGTAATGTTAGCATCATAGAAGGAGTTGGGTAATGTTCTTTCCGTTTCGATGTTTTGGAATAGTTTCAGCAGGATTGGTGTCAGTTCTTTCTGGAATGTTTTGTAGAATTCACCTGTGAAGCCATCTGGCCCTGGGCTCTTCTTAGTTGGGAGATTTTTGATAACTGATTCTATCTCTCTGCTTGTGATTGGTTTGTTAAGATCATCAATTACTTCTTTCGTCAATATGGGCTGCTTATGTGTTTCTAGGAATTTGTCCATTTCCTCTAGATTGTCATTTTTGTTGGAATATAGTTTTTCAAAATATCCTCTTATGATAGTCTTTATTTCTGTTGGGTCAGTGGTGATATCGCCTTTCTCATTTCTTATTTTGTGTATTTGCATCTTCTCTCTTTTTTTCTTTGTTAGTGTTGCTAAAGGTTTGTCAATTTTGTTAATCTTCTCAAAAAACCAGCTCTTGGTCTTGTTTATCTCTTCAAGTGCTTTCTTATTTTCCATTTCATTTAGTTCTGCTCTTATCTTTGTTATGTCCTTCCTTCTTCTTCCTGTTGGGTTACTTTGTTGTTGTTTTTCTAATTCCTTCAAATGTGCAGTTAGTTCTTCGATTTTTGCTCTTTCTTCTTTTTTGATATATGAATTTATGGCTATAAACTTCCCTCTCAGTACTGCTTTTGCTGCATCCCATAAATTTTGGTATGTTGTGTTATCATTATCATTTGTTTCAAGGTAGTCATTGATTTCTTTTGAGATTTCCTCTTTGACCCACTGTTTTTCTAAGAGTGTGCTGTTTAATTTCCAAATTGTGGTGTGAAGTCTGGGCTTCTGTCCCTTGCAAATCTCCAGCTTGACTCCACTGTGGTCAGAGATAATGTTTTGTATGATTTCAATCTTTCTGAATTCGTTCAGCCTTTCTTTGTGGCCTAGCATATGATCTATCTTGGAGAATGATCCGTGTGCGCTTGAGAAAAAAGTATATCCTGCTGTGTTTGGGTGTAGCGATCTATATATGTCTATTAGATCGAGCTCCTGTAATATACTATTCAGATGTTTTGTTTCTTTGGTGATTCTCTTTTGAGATGTTCTGTCCAGAGTTGATAGTGGTGTATTAAAATCCCCCACTATAATTGTAGATGTATCTATTCTTTCACTTAGTTTTTCCAGCGTTTGCCTGACGTATTTAGAGGCACCCTTGTTAGGGGCATAGATATTTATGATTGTTCGATCTTCTTGACAGATTTTCCCTTTCACTAAAATGTAGTATCCTTCTTTGTCTTTCACAATTGTTTCACATTTAAAGTCTATTTTGTCTGATATTAATATAGCTACTCCTGCCTTTTTTTGGTTATTGTTAGCTTGTATGATTGTTTTCCAGCCATTCACTTTCAATCTCCATGCGTCTCTGGGTCTAAGATGTGTCTCTTGTAGACAGCATATGGATGGGTTATATTTCCTTATCCAGTGTCCCAGTCTGAATCTTTTGATAGGTGAGTTTAATCCGTTGACATTCAGTGTTATTACTATCAAGGAATTATTTGTGTTAGCCATATTTTGATTGGATTTGTGTTTGTCATATTTTGTTTGTATATTTTTTTGGTCTTTTTTGTTGTTGTTGTTGGTCTTATACTCTCCTCCAACTTTGCCTTTCCTGTTTTTTCCTTTCTTCCTGCAGAACTCCCTTTAGAATTTCTTGAAGGGGAGGTTTCTTGTTGGTATACTCTTTCAGTTTCTGTTTGTCTGTGAATATTTTGAACTCTCCATCATGTTTGAATGCTAGTTTAGCTGGATAGAGTATTCTTGGTTGGAAGTTTTTTTCCTTTAGTACCTTGACTATATCATACCACTGTCTTCTTGCCTCCATGGTTTCAGAAGAGAAATCAGCACTTAATCTAATTGAGCTTCCCTTGTATGTGATGGTTTTCTTTTCTCTTGCTGCTTTTAGGATTTTCTCTTTGTCTTGAGCCTTGGATAATTTGATAAGTATATGTCTTGGGGTGGGCCTGTTGGGGTTTATGACTTGTGGAGTGCGCCGTGCTTCTTGGATATGTACATCTGTCTCTTTCAGTAGATTTGGGAAGTTTTCAGCCATTATTTCCTGCAACACTCCTTCTGACCCCTTTCCCTTCTCTTCACCTTCTGAAATGCCTATAATACGTATGTTTGAGCGTTTTGCATTGTCATTCTGGTCCCTAACTCCTAATTGGATTTTTTCTATCTTCTTATTGACCCCTTCTACTATCTGTTTGATTTCTGAGGTACTGTCTTCCACATCACTAATTCTCTGCTCTGTCTCTTCTAGTCTGCTGATATTTGCTGCAAGTGTATTTTTGATTTCTTGAACTGTGGTGTTCATTCCCATCATATCTGTTATGTTTTTGCGTATGTCTGCAATTTCCCCTCCAAGTGATGTCTTCATGTTGTTAACCTCTTTCATTACTGCATCAAATTTGTCGGTGATGAATGTTCTGAGTTCTTTCATTGCTTGTGCCAAGTTTTGCTCCCCTTCATGCTTATTGGTTTGTTGATTGGATTCAGTCATGTTTTCCTGATTATTGGTTTGGTTTGTAGATTTTTGTTGCTTTCTGGTCATCTCTTTATTTTGACGAATTTAATCAGTTCCTTTGCTTCTTTGTCTGCTTTTGGAGGTTAATTAGTTGTTATTTTTGCATAGGTGTTATATCTTCTCTTTGTCACTTTTTTCTTCTTACTCAAGTTACTTGTTGTTGGTTAAGTTCACTTTAGAAGAAAGTATTAGTGTTGGGAAAAGGCAATTGTGTCAGCAAGGGTAAAGTGTAAAGTGGTATTGGTAATGTATGTTAACAAAGCAAGAATATGAGATCTGGGAGGATGGAGGTTAGATTCATGTAGATTGTATAGAGTTATAGCTGTAGGTAGAGTATCTTTTATGAAGTAGATGACTGAATATAGGCGGAATATGGTATGAACTACAAAGCTATTGTTTTCATTAGAGAAGGAAAAAGAAAAGAAAGGTAATAGTTTCAAGAGTGGATAACAGACAGAAAACAGAACAAAGGTATTAGAAATTAAGAGTTAGACACTTTGTGGATCAAAGAATGGGAGGTGGGGGGTGGAATATAGGAGAGACAGTAGATGATAGTGGTTATCAAGATGCAGGGGAAGAGGGATAGTGTAGGTAGCCTAAATCAGTTCACACAGAAATGAGGCAGTGGAGGATGGGAAAACCCAGCCAATGTGAGGTGTTCCCTGTAGCACGTATTGTGTACTTGAATTAAAATAAAATAAGTGGAAAATGAGGGACAAGAGGGAAAGAGAGAACCGAAAAAAAAAAACACTAATTATAATAAAGAAAAAAAGAAAGACAAGAAGAAAGGAAGAAAGAAAAAGAGGATAGGCAAGCGGTGGGGAACAGATGGGGGGAGAGAGATACAGGTATACACGTGTCACAATTGCAACACTATCTAAAACAACAACCAAAAAAACCCCTAAATATCTGTATATAAAAAAAAAAAAGGACTTTGGGGGAGACGCTAGGAGAAAAGACTAGGGGATAATGCAATATTAGCAATCAGGGCGTCAAAAAGAGTAAAAAATAAGATAAAGTGAAAATAAAAACAAAACAATATGAACCATTAAAGATAAAACGCAAACGTTGAGGTCCAGGGCACTCAAGGACCCCAGGTAGACCCCAGAGCGTGATGGATTCAGGGGTGGAAAGTCTGAGACACTGAAGACTCAAGAGGTGTGAGTCTGGGTTGTGGACCGCCAGAGTTCAGGGGACCCAGACCTGGCAAGCTCAAATCTGGTCCACAGAAAGCTTAGGAGCCCCGCAGTGCAACACAGCCCTCAGGGATCCCCGTAGCTGGGTGCCAGCCCTGTGTGGGAAGCCAGATCCGCGAATTTTATATTGAATTTCTGATCCCTGAAATTCACCTAACTCCTCAGGGTATCAGCCTTTGGACAGCTCCCTCCCTGTGCTCCCTCGCAACGGCCACTTGAGGGCGCCTCTACACCACGGCCAGTTCAATGACCCAGGTCCCAAGCCCCGCCGGGTGGGGTGGGCTTCAGCTGGAAACCCCGAAAACAGACTCTAAGTTCCGAAATCCCAAACTTCACAAAATATCCTCCAATCAGCTTCCAGACGTGTCCTCCTCCCTCACTGCACCCTACAACAGTCTCCCAATTGTGTCCCCTTATTGTCCAAAATCCAATTCCTTTGCAGATTGGCAGCCGGACCTGTGGGGATGGGGCTCCAGGTGGAAGCACTGCCCCCCCTGTCCAGTGACCAAAAACGTCCCCCGCTTCACAAGAAAACACCGTCTGTCTCCCGAAATCAATCTGCAAAGGAGTCTTGTCCCAACAATCCCTCACCAGCCAGCCCAGTATCCACGAATTTCTCAGCACCGCAAAGCCTCTAGTAAAAGGAAAAAAAAAACAAAAACCCTGGCCGCCGCGGCCCCGGAGCTTCAGGAGCACCCGCTACCGCGGCTCCGCCCACCCAAGGAGGGAACTTCCCGAGCCCAGCTGGGACCTCCGTTTATATATTATAGATGTATCCTCTCTGTTACCTTCCCACCGAATTGACGTCCAGACACCTTCCAACCAGCAAAAATCCCCGAAACAGCGCGGTCTCAAAGAGCCTTCAACGCTGCCCAGCTGCCCCCTGCAGAGACACTACCAGGCAAGCTCACACAGCCACCATCTTGCCGAAAACCAGGGAGAGTGTTTTGTCCTAACATAAGATGGCTGGTTTTCATAAAATCAGGATGGAAGTATGTAAGACAAATTTTGATTGCATATGGCAAGTTGTAGAAGACAATATAGGAGGTAGGATTAAGGGAATGTGTTCTGTGAAGTTGAAATTTGTCTTGAGATGAAGTAACCAGTCTATGTGGTTATGCATTGTTATAAGACATTTATAAAAGTATTGCATAAATGGAAATATCCAGGAAGCTGTTATTAAATAGAAAGTGAATTGGTATTTATAAAAAAAGTAACTTCATAACAGGAAAACCATTTCAGGAAGGCCATTTCAATCTGCAGGTGAAAGTGGTGGTAGGAAGAAGATAATCTTGATTCCACTGGGAATTTTAGGTTTTCATAAAGTAATGAAGAAAGTAGTTTTTCCTGTACTGCTAAAATAAAATACCAGTTAATTAATGTAATCATGGTAAAGGTGTAAAAGCAAAAAGTAAAGTAATAAAGTAGTTAAGACCATTTGATATGTTACTAGCTGAATGAAAAGTGTTTAGAAATTGTTACAGAATTAAAGGGCTTTTATAACATTCTGTTAAACAAAGTTGTCTGATAAAATGTTCATATGAATACTTAAAGACTGTATAAAATTCCCACAAATTAAACAATGAATTCTTCAAAATATTAAATAGAAGCATAATGTTGTTAATCATGGTTTTAATTATTTTAAAAAATGGGTTGTGTCACAGAATCCACCTCTCCACCTTGTCATCAAAGGCAGACGCAGGCTTGTATTCATCTGATTTGCCCCACCTCCACTGAAGAAGCAGTTCTTTGGGTGTAGAGAATGGCCATTGGGGTTGCCAAGAATGACACATAACACTAGGTTATCATAAATTAAAGTAACATCACTGCTGTATACCAAAGTTCCAAATATTGGTTTGCTGCAAAATATCAGTTATATCACTATCACTTTGCTTTAGATCTCGCTAAGGCTTTCTTTACTATCTCCTTAGGCAAGTCAAGCTAGCTTGCATTCACCTTCATGTAGGGGGCCAGAGGTGGATCTTGCACTACATTGCCAAGGCCATGTGCAGAGCCCACACCATCTGTCCTGGCCTGGTGACAAAGGATCCAGCTGTGCAGAAGAAAGCAGTGGCCATAACCCTATTTCATTATACTGATATTATTTTAACTAGTAATTCTTTTTCAGAATTAAAAGAAGCCTCAGAAACAATGGTATGTTATCTTAAGAGCCTGGAATGGGCAAACAGTAGGGACAAACTTGCAAGGTCCCTGCTGCCAGGAAACTCTTAAGTGTTGTTAAAGTACGATGTTTTCCCATACCACAATTCAAAACAATTATGGCCTTTTTGTGGTTGTTGAGGTACTGGAAACCTTTCATTCCTCATTTAGCTCAGGTATTAGAAACCAATGTATGTGCTAATCAGGAAGGGTTGTACATAGAAATGAGAAAATCTCCCAAGTGGGCTGCTTTTTAAGAAGTAAAGAGGGCAATAATACAGTCTCAAGCAGTAAATGGGTGGGCCTTGACTTACCCAATGAATGGGATGTAGCTAGCACCAACATTGTCTTTGGGTGAGATTTATGGCAAAGACACCTTTCTAAACAAATACCCCTTTGGGTTTTTTAAAATACAGTTTTTAATTTTTTAAAAAGATACTTGGATTACATAAATGTTACATATAAAATATAAGGGATTCCCATATGCCCTTCTCCCAACCCCTCCCACATTTGTCCACATTAACATCCTTCATTAGTGTGGTACATTTGATACAATTGATGAACACATTTTGGAACACTGTCACAAAGAATGGATTATAGTTTACGTTGTAGCTTACACTCTCTCCTGCATAATTTTGTAAGTTTGACAAGATATATAATGACTTGTATCTGTCTTTGTAGTGTCATTCAGGCCAATTCCTAAATCCTGGAAATGTTCCCATATTACACCTGGTTTTCCCTCTCCCTTTCCTCAGAACCTCCAGGGGCCACTGCCTCCACATCAATGATAAAAGTACTTCCATTGTTAGAATCACAATAAGTCTATTCTAGAATGCCAAGAAGTCTACTCTAGTCCATCTTCATTCCCCAATCCTAAGGAATATGGTATGGTGATGCCTACTCCACCTCTATTTGAGAGGGGGCTTAGATCCTATGGTCCAGATGGATAGGACTATCTTGCTTGCAGCTGCAGACTCTCTATGTTCTTTGGGATGTTTGCTGTCCATCATCATTTCCTTGTTAGTTGTCCTGGGGGACCCTAATGAACTAGAGAGTAGGGGTTGCAACTCCGTTGAGATTCAGGGCTGAGCTGGCACATGGACAGACCAAAGATTTGTCTTTTAGACATACACCATCAACTCTAGCCCTAAATATAGGGTCAAATAGAAGGGGCAGAAGAGCCATGTGTAAGGAAACCAAAACTGAGTCCAACTCTGTCACACTTGGGAGCATAAGTTCCCAGGTAGGGCCCACTGGCACAGCACCAAACTCCTGAGCTGTCTGCCCTACCTGTTGTTCTGAATGCCTCCACCATTTGAGGCAATATCTAATTTGGCAGTCAATAAGATCCTTCCGGGGTGTGCATAAGCACAACCTCTGGAATGACTCCCTTCACTTTGAAGTCTCTTAGCCATATAAACTCATTTGTCTTTACCCTTTCCCCCTTTTGGCCAATGTCTTTTTCCAGTTGCATTGCTAGTTGGTGCCTGTAGTAATCCCTTGGTGCCAGGGAGGTTCATCTCCAGGAGTCATGTCCCATGCTGTGGGAAAAACATTTATATGCTGAGTTCCTCTTAGAAAGAGGCCATATTTCAGCAACAAGGAGGCTCTCAGGACGTAACTCTTAGGCACCCTATAATACTAGGCTCAGTTTCAATTTCAAAATGAAAGGTTCATAAGTTATCCGACAATATGAAGTGTCTGTCAATATTCCTTCCTCCTTCACTAGTTGCTGCCCCTGTATTTGGGGGATTCTTGCTATCACATTAGAGAATGTGGCAGAGCTTCCCAGGATGGGAATTTGGTATTCTTTCAGGTATTGTGTGAATCTCCACGAACCATGACAATGCCCCATGAACACGTGAAAAAATTTATATGCCTTTTATGAAGGTTTGCCCCAGGTGAACCACCTTCCATACATTCTCCATCACTGACACCCCACACCAGTGATCCTCCCTGCCACAGTTCTAACCCTTCTGTGATCCAAAACTTCTTCAGAAATGAAGCTAAGAAAATAAGCAAATACAATTACTAAGAAAATGAAATGATGGTTTTAAAAATAAGAAATACAAAAAGTTACACAATATTGGAATAATAAAAAATAATTAAAATTTAAAGTTAGAAAATTTTTTTTGAACTTAGTGTGATTATTTTGGTGGTGCATTTTATTCTCCACTGCTTTTTTAAAAAATTTACATTTTATTTATTTCTAAAAGATACTTATATTATCTAAAATGTTACATAAAAAAATATAAGGGATTCCCCTATGCCACACTCCCCACACCTCCCATGCTTCTCCACAATAACAACATCTTTCGTTAGTGAGATAGATTCATTGCAATTGAGAAACACAATTTGGAGCATTGCACTAAGCATGGATTACAGTTTACATTGTAGTATACTCTCCATCTCACTCAATTCTGTAAATTATGACCATATATATATTGTCCCATATCTGTCATTGTAATATCATACAGGACAATTCCAAGTCCTGAAATTGCACCCTTATTACACTTCTTTGTCCTCCCTGACTTCAGCACCTCAAGTGGCCATTGTCTCCTCATCAATGATTTAGTTTCTTCCATTGTAAAAAAATTTTATTGACATTGTCTTTCATCACTGTAAGATCTCTTATCTTGTATATACAGTGACATTTTCTTCTATTACCCAGTGTCTTTTTTTTTTTCATTTTGTCTTCCAAGAAGTTTTAGTTTACAGAAACGTTATGTACAGAATATAGGGGATTCTGATAAATCCAACATCCTTCACCTTTTCCCCTTTCCCCTACTAATACAATTTGGTACATTTGTTTCAAAAGATATATAAATGTGGAAGTATTGCTACTAAACATGGTCAACGATTTACATTATGGTTTACATTTTGGACCATTCCCTTTGTAAATTTTGATGAAATTTAGCATGGCCTTTATCCATCATTGTAAGATCATGTAGAACACTTCTATCACTTCCCAAATACCCAATGTTCTATCTATTCTGTTCCTCCCTCCCCTCCCTTGGGAACTGGGCAACAACCAAGCTTCACTCCTTGAAGAACAAGATTCATAGTTACTTGCAAGAACTTTGAGGGCTTAATGTACTGGCCTGTCCCCCCCATTAGGCACTGCCTATGCTCTCGACAGACTCTTGCCCCTCAATCTGAGAACACAGCAGTGCTACCCAGGATGGGAGCCCGACACCTGCCCACTTATTATGTGGACCTCCAACCACTGATAAAACACACTGTGACAAGATGAACACACACACTCCCTAGAAGCCTGCCCCAGGTGTGCCCTGTCCTGAATGCCCCAGAAACACAACACCTAAACCAGTATTGCTCCCCTGCCACACTCAAAAAACATTCCCAACATTGTAGTTTCAACCACATACTGCAAATCCTCAGTGTTCACCTGGTCCCTCTCCCACTTCCATGGACAGTCCAACCCACCCTCGCCACCATCCTCCTCCACAAACCAGCACTGCCCAACCCAATAGCATAATGCACCACTGTCATGCCCATCCACTGCACAACTACACATTTCCACCTTATGATAGATTTTGCTCATATGGGCATTGGCTCACAATCTTCTCATTTCTGTTTCCTATGAATCTACTTTCCAGAATCTAGCTCTGTAATTCTTCTAAATTTTCTTAATTCATATCAGTGAGGTAATGTAATATTTGTCCTTTAGTGACAGACTTGCTTCACTCAACATGAGGTCTTCAAGATTCATCCATGTCATCCCATGTATTAATGATGCTTTCTTTCTTACAGCTTTCTTTCATCCATGTCATCCCATGTATTAATGATGCTTTCTTTCTTTCCATTGTATGTATATACTACTATTTGTTTATCCACGTATCTGTTGTTGGACATTTGGGTTCTTTCCAACTTTGAGCAATACTAAATAATGCTTCTATGAACATTGGTGTGCATATATCTGTTCATGTCCCTGCTTTCAATTCTTCTTGTATATACCCAGCAGTGTGATTGCTGGACCATATGGCAGTTCTACAGTTAGCTTCCTGAGGAACCACCAAACTGTCCTCCACAATGGCTGCAGCATTCTGCCTTCCGACCAGCAGTGGATAAAGGTTCCCATTTCTCCATGTATCCTCTCCAAGATTTTTATTCTCTGTATTTTAATAGCAGCCAGTCTAATGGTTTAAGATGTTATCTTGTTGTAGTTTTGATTTTCATTTCCCTAGTTGGTAGTGATGCTGATCATCTTTTCATGTGCTTTTTATTTTTCATTTTTAAAATTATTTATTTCTATCCCCTTCCTCAACCCCCAGTTGTCTGCTCTGTGTCCATTCACTGTGCGTGTGTTCTGTGTCTGCTTGTATTCTTGTCAGTGGCACCCAGAATCTGTGACTCATTTTGTTGCATCATCTTGCTGCATCAGCTCTCCATATGTGCAGCGCCATTTCTCGGCAGGCTGCACTTTTTCTTGTGCTGGGTGGCTTTCTCTATGGGGCACACCCCTTGCACTTGGGACTCCCTTATATGGTGAACACCCCTTCATGGCATGGCACTCCTTGCTTGCATCAGCACTGCGCAGGTGCCAGCTCATCACATGGGTCAGGAGGTCCTGGGTTTGAACCTTGGACTTCCCATGTGGTAGGTGGAACCCCTACCCATTGGACCAAATCTGCTACCCTTCATGTGCTTTTTAGATATTTGTATTTCTTCTTTGGACAAGTGTCTATTCAAATCTCTTGCCCAATATTTGAATGGGTTGGCTTTTTATTTTTAAGGGGTAGAATTTCTTTATATATGCTAGATATTATGCCCATCAGATATGTGGTTACTAAATATTTTCTCTCATTGAGAAGGCTGCCTTTTCACTTTGTCAATGAACTCCTTTGAGGTGCAAAGGTTTTTAATTTTGAGGAGACTCCATTTAGATATTTTTTTCTTTCATTGCTCTTGCTTTGGATGTAAAGCTCATGAAATCATTTCCTTATACAAAATCCTGTAGGTGCTTCTGTACATTGTCTTCTAAGATCTTTATGATCTTGGCTCTTATATTTAGATCTTTCATCCTTCTTGAGTTAATTTTTGTATAAGTTGTGAGATGGTATTCCTCTCTCATTCTTTTGGATATGGATATCCAGTTCTGCAGTCCCACTTTTAAAGAAGTCATTCTCACCGAGTTGAATGGGCTTGGTGATATTGTCAAATATCAGTCGATTGTGTATGTAAGGATCTATATCAGAACTCTCAATTCAGTTCCTTTGGTCAGTATGCCTATCCTTGGGCCAGTATCATACAGTTTTGACCCCTGTAGCTTTGTAGTATGTTTTAAAGTCAGGTAGTGTGATTCCTCTGATTTGGTATTTGTTTTTCAATATACCTTTGGCTATTTGGGTCCCCTTGCCCTTGAAAATAAATTTCATAGTTAGCTTTTCGAATTCAGTAAAAAATTCTCTGGTAATTTTTACTGGGATTGCATTAAATCTGTAAATCAGCTTGCATTGGATAAACATGTGAATGAAGTTTAGTCTTCCTATCCATGGATAGGAAATATTCTTCTGTTTGTTTAGATTTTCTTTGATTTTCTTTAAAAGTGTTGTGTAGTTTTCTGTGTTTCTGTCACTTACATCTTCAGATAAGTTTATTCCAGGTATTTCATTCTTTCATTTGCTATTGTAAATGGGATTTTTTTTTCTTGATTTCCTCCTCAGATTGCTCATTGTTGGTATACAGAAATGTTACTGATATTTGCACATTTTTTTCACATTTATCTTATAACCTGCCACTTTATGGAACCCTTTATATATACTCTAGAAGCTTAGACTCCCAGGGCTTTTGAAATATAGGGACATGTTATCTGCAAATAGTGAAATTTTTATTTCTTCCTTTCCAATTTGGATGCTTTTTTCCCCCTAAATGCTCAAGCAAGTACTTCTAACACAAAGTTAAATAAAAATGGTGGGAGTGAGCATCCTCATCATGGCCCAGATCTTATTGGCAAAACTTCTAGGACTTCAACAATGAATATGATGATAGCTGTGGGTTTATCATGTTGATGAAGTTTCCTTCTATTCCTATCATTTGAAATGTTTTTAACAGGAAAGGTGCTGTATTTTGTCAAGTGCTTTTTCTGCAACAATACAGATTTATCGTGTGACCTTTTCTTTTGATCTGTTTATGTGGTGTATTACATTGACTGATTTTCTTATGTTGAACCATCCTTGCCTACTAGGGATGAAGCTCACGTGGTCATGGCATGTAATTCTTTTGATGTGTTGTTGAGTACAATTAGCAAGTATTTTGTTGATTTTACATTGAGGTTCATTAGAGACATTGGTCTATAATTTTCTTTTCTCATGGCATCATTGGCTTTATTGGCTTTGGTATTAAGGTGATGTTGGCATCACAGAATCTGTTAGGCAAAGTTTCCTCAACTTCTGTTTTTTGCAAGAGTTTAAGTAGGATTGGTTTATTTGTTTCCAGAATGTTTGGTAGAATTCACCTGCGAAGCCATCTGATCCTGGACTCTTCTTAGTTTAGAGGTTTTTGATAAATTCAAGATCATAATTGAGATAGTGTTTGAGTTAATCAATTTCTTCTTTTGACAATATAGGGTGCTTGTGTTTCTCAGAATTTTTCCATTTCCTCTCAATTATACATCTAGTGGGCATACAATGTTTCAGAGTATCCTATTATGATACTCTATTTCTGTGAGGTCAACAGTGATATCCCCTTCCTCCTTTCTTATTTTATGTATTTGCTTCTTCTCTTTTTCTTTGTTAGTCTTGCAAAGAGTTTAATTTAATTAATCTTTTCAAAGAACCAGCTTTTGATTTTATTTTTCCTAGTGCTTTCTCATTTTTCTTTTCATTTGGTTCTGCGCTAATCTTTTGTTATTTCATTCTGTTTTCTTTGGGGGTAGTTTGTTGGTCTTTTTCTAGTTCCTCCAGGTGTACATACAGGTCTTTGATTTTAGCTCTTCTTTTAAAAAAAACAAACATTTATGGCTATGAATTTCCCTCTCAGTAAAGCTTTCAGTGCACCCTCTAGTAGGCAGTACTTTGTGTTGTCATTTTCATTCATTTCAAGGTAGTAACTGATTTCTTCTGCAGTTTCTTCCTTGACCCACTGATTGTCCAAGAGTGTGCTATTTCAGCTCCATAGCTTTTTGCCTAATCTGATTTTCTGCCCCTATTTCCAGCTTTCCTCCATTGTGATCAGAGGAATTACTTTGTATAATTTCAATCTTTCTGAATTCATTGAGAGATGCTCTGTGTACTAGCATGTTGTCTACCCTAGAGAATGATTCATGTGCACTCGAGAAGAATGTGTATCCTGCTGCATTTGGTTGTAATGCTCTGTGTGTGTATATACACATACATATACATACATATATATACATATATATAATTTCTCTCCCCTTCCGCTCCCCCAGTTGTCTGCTCTCTGTGTCCATTCACTGTGTATTCTCTGTCTGCTTGTGTTCTTGTCAGTGGCACCAGGAATCTTTGTCTGTTTTTGTTGCATTGTCTTGCTGCATCAGTTCTCCATGCGTGTGTCACCATTCCTGGGCAGGCTACACTTTTTCACATACAGCAGCTCTCCTTACAGGGTGCACTCCTTGTGCATGTGGCTTTGCTACATGGGGGACACCACTGCATGTGGGCCAGCTCACCACACCAGTCAGGAGGCCCTGGGTTTCAACCCTGGACCTTCCATGTGGTAGGTGGATGCTCTGTCAGTTGAGCCAAATTTACTTCCCCCTGTATATATATATCAGGTCCAGCTCCTCCAATGATTACTCAAGGTCTTCCTTTCTTGATTCCTGTCAAGATGTTCTAATGGTGAGAATGGTGTATTAAAATCCCCCACAATAATTGTAGAGGCATCATTTTCTAGTTTTTCCAACTTTGCCTTGTGTCTTTTCAGTCACCCTTATTAGCTGCATAAATGGTTATTATAGTTATTTCTTCTTGATAGTATTCTTTTTTAATATCTAGTGGCCTTCTTAAAATAGTTTCGCATTCAAAGTCTATTTTGTCCAACATAAGTATAACTACTCATGCCCTTTTCTGGTTATTGTTTGCATGCAAATTTGCTTTACAACCATTCAGTTACAGCCTCCTTGTGTTCCTGGATGTAAGGTATTTCTTGCAGTCAGGGTAAAGATGAGTCATATACCATTATCCATTTTGCCAAACTGTTACCTTGATTAGAGAGTTTAAGCCATCAACATTCAGTGTTATTACTGTCAAGGAATTACTTATATGCAGTCACCCCTCGGGCTGAAGTGTGGTTTGCTGGCCTGGCAGGGGAGTGGCCGCGGTAGGCCAAGCTGCTGCCCCCATAATAGGGTGGCTGGTCGGACTCACTGCCACCCCTGAAGGAAGCTCGGCATGGGCGCAGAGTGCCCTCGGGTCTCCCCTTCTTGGCAGCCATGCTTCTGCGGCTGCCCCTCCTCCCGGATGGTGCCACACGATGCCTTGTAGGGCGGCACCCTTCTTCTTCCTTCTCCCTGCGTAGGCACAGGGCAGAAAATTCCAGTCTGCCCTTTTCCCTCCAACCAACAGCAGCAACAGCCAAGTGTGGGCAGGAAACTCCAGTCTGCCCTCCACCCCAGCAACAGCAGCCACCAATCCCTAAACCCTGCCCCTTCCCCCAGCAACAGCAACAGCCAATCCCTAATCACCACCCCTCCCCCATCCAGTACCGCCCACTGTCCTTTCGCCAGCAACCAATCAGAACAGGGCATGGCTTCGACCAATCAGCCTTCCCCAGGGCCTATAAAACTGTTGCCTCTCCCTCAGTAAAGTGGACCTGCGTGTTTACCTCATCTCCGCGGTAGTCCTTCTGCCGTGCGCCCTCCAGTCCTGAGAGCCCCCGACAAGGGCCTGGCCTCCCTTGTCCCCAGTTCATCGCCTGCTTCTCCGGGTGACCCCTTCGTCACCGGCTTCTCCGGGCGACCCCTTCGTCGCCGGCTTTGCCGGGCGACCCCGTCAGCCGAACCGTGCAACCCCTTGTGAGACCGATCCCTCTTCTGCTGCCGGACCGACCCCTCATCCCAAGTGGGACCGACCCTTCGTCCCAATCGGGACCGACCCCTCATCCAGAGCTGGACCGACCCCTCGTCCGCAGCCAGACCCCACCTCTACCGACCGAGCAAGCCGCCGCAGTTGGCACCCAACGTGGGGCAAGGCAACGCCACCACAGCCTCACTCCATAACCTGGCGACCCCCCCCTCTCTTCTCACCGTGGGACTTCTCTCGTGCAACATTGCTGCTACCTGAGCCTTGGCTACCTCATACGATCCACGGCGGTCTGGGAGAATCGCTGGATCACTTTCTCCTTCCATGTCGGGGGCTTATACCGACCTGCTATGATTAAGAGGAGCCTTGGATTTCTCGGGAGCACGCGCTTGCACGTCTGAAGTAACCTTACCATAGCCCTATGCTCTCCTCTCTTCTCACCCCTATCTTTTCACTCTGCATTGCTGCTCCTGAACCTTGGTGACCTCATATGATCCACGGCGGTCTGGGAGAATCGCTGGATGGCTTTCTCCTTCCATGTCGGGGGCTTATACCGACCCGCTATGATTAAGAGGCGCCAATAAAACTCTCAGGAGCGCCTGCCTGAGCACCTCCACCCCTGCCTTCACCTCTGCCTCCTCCCCTCCGTGCTTGCTCCCCTTTGCCTTGCTCCACTGCTCATCGTTCTGCCCTCCCCTCGTTGGGGCCTTCTCTTGGCCCACGACCACCGTCGGAGTCCCATCGGCTCCGACCCCTCGTCTCACCGCGCACCTCGGCTCCCATCGCTGCGCTCTCAAGGTAAGGGCCCCTTTTCTTATCGGCTCCAAAAGGCCATTAGCAATGGGTAACATCCTATCTGCTAAGCAAGCCCTGCAAGTTCGGGCCCTCGCCGGTCTCCTAGACACTCACCGGTGTAAGATCTCTTTCAAACAGCTTCAAGTATATTGGGACCTTCTTCTCCCCTTTAATCCGTGGCTTACCACATGTCAGCTTTGGGACCCAGACACCTATACTCGCCTTATAGATAGGGTCACTTTTGCTGTGGAGCAGGAAGGTAAAAGATTCCCTCCTGGCTTATTACAGGCAACATGAAGTCCAGAAGAAATCTTGAAGGGTATAATCTATGATATGCTATATAAAAAAGGATTTAAAAGCAGCTATACCAAGAAAGTAAGAATTATGAGTCAACTGTAAATAAATTATATATTTCTGTTAATGTGTTGTAATTGTTCTGTGTTTGTCTGTCCATTTGTTCAATGTCAACATATATTGTGATACCTCCGGATGGTAAATATAAATTACTAGAAATCTTTAAAAGAGCTCTATTCAAATGGCCAAAAATTAAATAAGTGCTTATATTAATACTTAAGTTTATTATATTAATACATAAGTTTAAATGTTAATAAGATATCTACAATTTAAAAAAATTGTAAGTCTTAATTAACAAAATTAACTGTACGTCTTCATAAAAAGTTGTTCTTGCCTAGATTAAAATGAATAACTTATTTTTCTTCACAGGATAATATAAAGAATGTAAAACTTATATGAATATTAAAAAGGTTAAAAGTTTGTAAAAATGCTAATGGAAATGTAATAAGTTTTGCAAAAAGACGTATTTTGTCCTAAAGTAAGATGGCTAATTTTTCATAAACTCTTGAAATTTAATTTGCATGCGGCAAGTGTAAAAGGTATTGTGACAACTTTATGTAAGGGAATGTGTTTTCTGTAAAGATAAAATTTATCTTCAATAGTTTACATTAAGGTATTAAATGGCTAATTCCAAAAGGTCATTCTTAAATATATATATATAAAACTAAATTGATGATAATAATAATAAAAGGTAATTTTATAACAGGAAAGATAAACAGCAACCAAGCTCCCCTGCCAACTTGCTTTTAGGAAACGGTTTCTAATATTGCATGCTACTAAGTATTTAAAGAAAAGTTATTCTTAAGGAAACAGAAGATGATTTTGTCTTTGCAGCCATTGTCTATTTAGCAACACCCCTCGCTATCGGCCTAGCCTCTGTTGCGCCGGACGATTGGAACCTTAAACAAAGACTCCTCCTCACTGTCATCTTCCTATCTATCATTACTATATTTACTGCCCTCATTCTCCTTCGTTTATAAAGCAGTCTCCTACAAACCACAAAGCTTCTGTCTTAAACATACCATTCTCAACCCTATCCTCTAAATGATCTTCTCACTTCCCCCACAGCCTTTAATACTTTATTTCTTCCTCATAACCTTTGCTTTCTTGATAATATTTTCCACCATCTGTCTAGCCGCTACCGCCCCAGAAGATTGGAACCTCAGAAAACGAATTCTACTCTCCATCACCTTTCTGTTTATTATCTTCTTTTATGCTTTACTCCTTATCTTCCTCCCATAATGACTTCACCAAGCCTCCTCTTGTCCAAAACCGTCACCCTTCTTTTCCTCACTCTCCCCATTGCACTCACCAACCCCAGCCATCAGCCTTTTAATTGGACAGTAAGCCTCTGGCAGGAAAAAGTAATCCTCTCCTACAATGTCTTCGCTGCCAAGGAGAGATCAACTACCTGCAACGTGCTATCATCCTGGACTTTTAACAGCAGATGGACCTTATAGCCACCGAGATCAATGAGAATTTGACATTGGCCACCCTTGCTTGCAACGGCAAGATACCACCCCCTAAATTGTACATTTATATCCCCGTCATACTCACCTCCCTCTTCAGCCCCGCTTCCCTCATTGCTTACTGCCTCTTGGGCCTCAGCTACTTGTTGCTGCTGCCATCCTGGTCCTTATTTGAAAAGAAGGGGGAAATGTGGTCACCCCTTGGGCTGAAGCATGGTTTGCTGGCCTGGCAGTGGAGCGGCCGCGGTAGGCCAAGCTGCTGCCCCCATAATAGGGTGGCTGGTCGGACACACTGCCACCCCTGAATGAAGCTTGGCATGGGCGCAGAGTGCCCTCGGGTCTCCCCTTCTCGGCAGCCATGCTTCCGCGGCTGCCCCTCCTCCCGGATGGTGCCACACGATGCCTGTGGGGCGGCACCCTTCTTCTTCCTTCTCCCTGCGCAGGCGCAGGGCGGAAAATTCCAGTCTGCCCTTTTCCCTCCCCCTGACAGCAGCAACAGCCAGGTGTGGGTGGGAAACTCCAGTCTGCCCTCCACCCCAGCAACAGCAGCCACCAATCCCTAAACCCTGCCCCTTCCCCCAGCAACAGCAACAGCCAATCCCTAATCACCACCCCTCCCCCATCCAGTACCGCCCACTGTCCTTTCGCCAGCAACCAATCAGAACAGGGCATGGCTTCGACCAATCAGCCTTCCCCAGGGCCTATAAAACTGTTGCCTCTCCCTCAGTAAAGTGGACCTGCGTGTTTACCTCATCTCCGCGGTAGTCCTTCTGCCGTGCGCCCTCCAGTCCTGAGAGCCCCCGACAAGGGCCTGGCCTCCCTTGTCCCCAGTTCATCGCCTGCTTCTCTGGGTGACCCCTTCGTCACCGGCTTCTCCGGGTGACCCCTTCGTCGCCGGCTTTGCCGGGCGACCCCGTCAGCCGAACCGTGCAACCCCTTGTGAGACCGATCCCTCGTCTGCTGCCGGACCAACCCCTCGTCCCAAGTGGGACCGACCCTTCGTCCCAAGCAGGACTGAACCCTCGTCCAGAGCTGGACCGACCCCTCGTCCGCAGCCAGACCCCACCTCTACCGACCAAGCAAGCCGCCGCACTTATATTAGCCATATTTTCTTTAAATTTATGTATATCATTTTTTTACTTCTCTTTTTACCTTTTTAGTTTTTCTAACACTCTCCTCCAACAGTCTCTCCTATTTTTTTCCTTTCAATCTCCAGAATGCCTTTTAATATTCCTGAAGGGTAGGTTTCTTATCGACAAACTCTCTTAATTTATCTATATTTTGAACTTTCCTTCATTTTTGAATGCCAGATGAGAAATGTCATCAAGCTTCCTTTGAATGTGATAGATCTTTTTTCTCTTTGTTTTCTCCATTCTCTGTCTTGAGCATTGGACAATTTGACAAGTATAAATTTTGGGGTAGGGATGTTAGGATTTTTATGGTTTGTGGTGCAATGCACTTCCTGGACATATACGTCCATGTTCCTCAATAGAGTTGGGAAATTTTCAGCCATTATTTCCTCCAACACTCCTTTTGTCCCCTTCCCCTTCTCTCCTCTCTCTGGGATGCCTATAATGCATATATTTTTGCATTTTCTCTTGTCATTCAAGTTCTTAAGTCCCTGCTGGGCTTTTTCTATCTTTTATTTGTCTGTTCCATGTGTTTGATTTTAGCTGTACTATCTTCCACATTGCTGATTCCTCTGCCTGTTCAAATCTGTTATGCATTTCCAGTTTATCTTTTATTTCTTGGATTGTGTCACTCATCGCTATCATATCTTTTAATGTGTGTTTGTAGTTTCTTCAGTATTTTTTCCCAGTGTCTTCTTAATATCCATAATCTCAACCTTCACTTAGGTTGATTCATGATATTTGTTTGGACATCTTTTATTAGTTGTTCCATGTTCTGCATCTCCTTAGTTTGTTCATTAGACTGGTCCATGTCTAGTTTGTTTTAGTTTGTTCATTAGACTGGGTCATGTCTTCCTGTGTCTTAGTATAGCTTGTAATTTTTTGCATCTAGGCTTCTGATTATCTTGATGGATTTGATTGGTTAGCTTTTCTATTCTAGGGTTTTATTTGTTGTTTTTGTGTATTGTAAGGTTTCACTTGACACTATGTGTAAAGTAATGTTACAAAACCTAGTTTTGTAAGGTTCTTGTAGAAATAAAAACCTAGGGCATTGGTAGCCCAAGGTCACATAACCAGTTATAGCAGACAGAAATGGACTCTAGGTTATTGGTTACCAGTCTAGTGATGTTTCAATTACACCATGTTATATTAAACTAAGCTTTAACCTTTGGGTGTTCATAACTACTTCAAGTTTCTTATTCTGTTTTTATCCTTTTCTATACATACTCATCCTACATCAGGAATTTGACTTTTAGGATACAAATCCTAACTAAACAATAGTTGGTACTTTTTTTCCCCCCAGTTCTGGGTTTTACCTCTTTATATTTGATCAGAAGTTGTGGATCAAATTGAAAGGATTTATTACAACTACTCTACAGTAAACATTTTTGAACTGTATTATATATTTTGATGAGTTTGCTGGCTGATGGCCACATCCCAATGGCAGTCTTTCCAATAAACTACTGCTTTGGGGAAAAAAAATATGTATATAATGTGGAATGGGATAGTTTGAGTGAGGACTGTCATCTTTCCCTGAGACCCACCAATAAACCCTGTGCTTAGATGTAGTAGTCTGGTTCCTGGGATTGGGTTATAAATATGGACTTGTCAGGTGTTCCTAGAGATAAAAGAGATTCCCTAGCAAATGGTGGCCTGATTAAAGATTCATTCCCTATCTGCATAGAGCATTCTGTTAACATTCACTGGAGAATGCTTGGCCAAGTAAATGCATTATTTTATAGCACCTGCTGTACCCTTGGGAATACATCTGTTCCTGGGGGGAGGGAGCCAGGTCCATTGCCTTCTATACAAACTATACACAAGAGGGGTGTGCATAAACCATTTCCCTGCATTAGCTTTGGAGTGGGATTCACTGACTATAGTGGAGCAATTCCCACTAAACTGAACCTGCTTCTTTCTTCACATTGGGAGAAACTGGTGGTCCATCCAATGTCTGTGTAAGTCATGTGTTTTCTTGGTGACCCCACCCCAAGAACTGCATGGACTCTTGTTATCTTCCATGTGGTGAGTCTCCTTCCATATAGGTGGTGTATTTGTCAGTCAAAGGGGTGCTGATGCAAAAATACCAGAAACTGGTTTTTATAAAGGGTATGTATTTGGGGTAGGAGCTTACAGATATCAGGCCATAAAGCATAGTTACTTCCCTCACCAAAATCTATTTGGTGGAAGATGGCTGCCAACATCTGCAAGGGTTCAGGTTTCCTGGGATCCTACATTCCTGGATCTTGCTTTTCTCTGGGTTCAAGATTTCTTTCTTCCTGGTTCTGGCTTCTCCTGCCTCTGTGAGCTCACTTCCTGGGGCTCCAGCTTAAGACTTCAGCATCAAACTCCAACCTCAAAAACCCTCAACTCTGTCCTTTGCCATGCCTTTTATCTGTGAGCCCCACCCATGAAGGGGTGGGGACTCAACACCCTAATTATAACTCAATCATGCTCAGGTACAGATAGATTACAAGCATAATCCAATATCTAATTTTTAATTCATAACTATATCAAACTGCTACAGGTGGTAATAGGTATCTTGCCCCAACACTTTGTGTGCCAACAAAGCACTCACAGCATGGTAGAGGCATAGTGATTTATCAGTAGTCATCCCAGGGAGTTGCCAACTCCCTAGGGTGTAATGGACTAAGATTCTGGCCTCCCTCTAGCTGCATGAGTACAACTGAGATGCAAGCAATCTCTATGTCAACAGTGAGAAAATGGTGTGGGGCATGGGGCAGAGATGAGGAGGTGGATCTTAGGAAGACTAAGGAAACTACCCTGGCTGCTGGCCACCTGTACACATCCATGCCACCTGCTCCACCATGTCTCAAGGGTTTGAAATGACTGCCAAGGGGAGTTTCAGACCCTTTGTGAGGAGCTGCAGCAAGTCCAGGCTCTTTTCAAGTCAAAAGTTAGGTTTAACATAAAATCACCAATGACAGGGTTAAAATGGAACTTTCAATATGAGGTATTTTCCTGAAAGTGAAATACATTAATTAAAGAGACAAGATATGGCCAAAAGACAGGGAGCTTCACATGGCTTGGTTAATATATCTTTTCAAAGAGGAGGGCATTATAGATTCAGTTGTTTCCTGTGGAAGCTAACCACTGAGCTTCTGGCTGCAAACTATCTTTTATACAAGGCAGTTTTATTGATACATATTAATAAAACATAGAGTTTATCCAAAGTACACAATTAATGGTGTTTGATACAATCATACAGTTGCACATTCATCACTTCAGTCATTATTAGAGCATTTTCATTAGTTCAATTATAATAAACAAAAAAAGAAAAAAGCAAGAAAATTCTTTACATCTCAATCTGTTTCACTAGCTGTACATAGCTGCTACTTATGGTTCTTCATGCACAATTATTTATTATGTAGTTTCCTTGACATATTTAAATACCATATGATCTATTCAAATGGATTTTAGTATAATCAAAATTTTGTGCATTCATCACCAAAAAAATTTTAGAACAATTTCATTACTCCAGGAATAAAAACCCCTCTCCTTTAGCAGTTTTTCCCCAGGCCTATGAAAACACTAATCTAATTTCAACCCTAAAAACTGATATTTATTTATGTTTTATAGAAATAGTACCATACAACATGTAATACTTTGTGTCAAGTTTCTTTTACTTAGCATACATTTTTTCCCCTGCTATTATCATCTTGCAGTATTAACACACATTTGTAAAAGTAAGAAAAAGAAACAAAAATAACATACATTTGTTCAGTTTCAGAGAATTACGGCCCCATATATGTAATTTTACCCATAACCTATTGCACATGTGGTTTTACTATGCTATACATTCCCATGTTCTATATTTTTAGCTTTCCTTTTAGTTATATATATGACCTTAAATGTTCACTTTAAACCACTTTCATACCCATAATATTACTGCTAGTTACAAACATTATAATGGGCTTTGAACTTTTTCATCGTCAGTTAACATACATCCTTCTTAACAATTCAGTACAAGTTAATCCTCAGCTTTTCATTCTCTAACTTCCTTCTATTTTCTGGTGACCCATATTCAAGTTACTAAATTCACAAGATTACATGATATATTGTTCATCATAGTACATTCATATAGTATTTGGCCTTTTGTATCTGGCTTGCATCACTAACATAATGTACTCCAAGTTCATCCATGTTGTTATACGCTTTGTGAATTTGTTTTTACAGCTACATAATATTCCACCATGTGTATATAACACAGGTGATTGATATCTGGGTTGTTTCCAAACTTTGGCAATCATTAATAATGCCACTATGAACAGCAGTGTGCTGATGTCTGTTCATGTCGCTCTTCTCAATTCTTGTGGGTATATATGTGGTAATGATACTGTTGGGTAACATGGCCAAGTCTATATCCAAATTAGTTAGGAAATGCCATTCCTCCACAGGGGCTATTCCATTCTAGAATCCCACCAACAGTGAATAAGCATTCCTATCTCTCCACATCTGCCCCAACATTAACAGTTTTCCAATTTTTAAAAGTAGCCAAACTAATAAGTGAAATATTTCATTGTACTTTTTCATTTGAATTTTCATAATTGCTTGTGTGGTTGAAAACTTTTTCATGTGTTTTTTTCACCATTTGAATATCTTTGGACAGTTGTCTTTTCAAATGTTTAACACATTTTTTAATTGGGTAGTTTGTCTTTTTATTGTTGAGTTGTATGACCTCTTTACATATCATGGATATTAAACCCTTACTGGATATGTGATTATCAAATATTTTCATGAAATGTAGTCAGCTGACTTTTCATCCTTTTGGAAAAGTCCATTGACATGCAAGTGTTTAATTTTGAGGAAGTTCTATTTATCTATTTGTTGAACCAAGAATCAAAGAATGGTAAGATGAAAGTTTCCCTCTAATCTCTACGAAAGAGAAATTGAGCATACAAGTAAACTCACCATCCTAATCAGATGCCTAGACACCAGGAAAAAATTACAACACACACTAAGAAAATGGAAAAAATGGCCCAAGAAAAGGAAAATATCAGAGGCCCAGAGGAGATGCAGGAATTCAGAAAACTAACCAATAATATGCACACAAATTTCCAAAAACAAATTAATAAGATGAAATCCAATGTGACTAAAGAGATAAAATACATCAGGAAGAAAGTGAGAACAAAGAATGTGAAAACCTGAAAAGTAACAGAGCTCATGGGAAAGACATAAGTTTTATCAAAGCCACATTAGAGGCATACAATAGCAGTCTTGAAATGATAGAATAAGTGATAGAGCAGACAGAACAGCCAAAATGGAAGAGAGAAATGCTTATAGAAGGACAACCAAAAAAAGAGATGAAGACAAATGCATCTACCCAGTCTCAGAGGCTGAGAGCATGAAAATGGTAATCCTAACTGTAGCAAATGTCCAAAAAAGAAAAATCCCCTGAAAGACTGTTCATCAGGCAATAAATTCATTTTAGGTAAAGGAAAAACAACTGGCTACAGCATCCCACTCATGGTCAGGATATAGATGAGGTGGTCCTGCCTTGGAGGGCATTGGAGGCATTAATGAAACAAGTCCTGCCCTGGGACATAGCCCTGTACCTAAATTTCAGTGAGAGTAATGGGCAAAATGGTAGTAAATATCCACAACAATGTTCCGTTTTGGCCTGGAATCAGAAGCCCAGCATCTGCCATTTTCACCGAAGCAGCCTGGAAGGGAGAGAATGGGAAACTGTGCCAGAAGGGCCAAAGAGGGAATACAAAGAACTACCAAGAGAAGAAAACTGGGGGGGGGGGGGGCAGAGTTGGCCCAAGGAGAGCAGTGTGGCTTTATCAAAGCAAAGCAGGGTGGAGACAAATCAAAAGCAGATGTGAATCCTACAGAAAAACTGCTGTTATGGGCCAGAAGGTGGCCCCCTTAAGAGAGTAAGGCCCTACTAAAAGCCAAAAAAAAAGAAGGCTCTCATGTGGGAAAAAGAGTTTCACATGTTCTATTGTAGATGTTGCTGTATTACAGATGTTGCAGTTATTCCCTATTGTAGATGATGTTGCAGTTCTAATAGCAAACAGTTGCTCAGTAGTTTCTAAACAATATGATGTGGAAACTAGGGCCGAGGCTCTCAGTTCCAGAAGCTGTGAATCCCCTGGTCCCATCTTTATCTCCTCTCTTGTCTGTCTCTTTTATTAAGTTTTATGGACCTTCCCTTTGAGCCAACCTATCACTGAGCTCATCTCAGCAACTGGCACCCAACATGGGGCATGAAGGGAAGGCTCACAGCAACTGGTGCCAGACAGGGACCCAAAGGGAAGAGGGATCACCTCAAGTAAAATGAAAGTTAGTATAATGGCACAGAGCCCTGACTGATATGGAAAGCCTTTGAAGTCCTCAAGGGTTTGCTTGTATTTCCCCAAGAGACAGAGATGGCCTGTGTGGGTGCCAGATTCACAGATGGAGCCATGCCATGAACACCAAGAAACAATGAAAATTCCTGTGGAATCCAGAACCTTCAGTCATGCAGATGGAGAGATGGACACTGGAAACTGTATGGCTGGATCTCATTCTGAAGACTAGAATGGCATTACATCAAAGAATTTAAACTATAGAACTTGTTCAAGCAAAGCATCATAAAGCAAGTGTAGCTTGGGGACAGAAAGAAATTAAGAAGAAAATTGAGAGGAGGAAAACTGGAAAAGAAATGTTGAATTATAAAAGGAAGCAATAAAGAAATTCTAGATTAATAGATTTGGAACTTTTCTGTTCAATGTCAGTTTGTTATAATTGTTTGTGTGTTTAATTGTTCAAAAAAGTAGAAAGAAAAAATGAGAGAAAGGAAGGGAAAAGAGAAAGAAAAAAGAAAAGGAATAACTAGAAAAGAAAAAGGAAGGAGAAAAGGGAAAGAGAAAAGGAAAGAACAAGAAAGGAAAAGAAAAAAGAGAAAAAGGAAAAGAGATAAAGAGTAAAAGAGAAAGGAAGGATAAAATGAAAGATGTAAAAGTTAAGTGAATATTGAAAAGGATAAAAAGTTTGTGGGAATGCTAACTGAAATGTTATAAGGTGTATTTTTTTCCTAAAATTAAATGGTTAATATGGAGATATGTGGGACAGAACTAGTATGCATAGAGGAAGTTGTAAAAGTATTGTGGTAGCATTCAGTGAGATAATATGTTTGACAAACTTAAAACAAGCCTGAATGAATACAAAAAGTGCAAAAACTGTGCGAAAAGGTCAGCAATGGACTTTAGCAGTTCTTCAAGGCTTTTTGCCCTGGCCTGATGGCAATGAATCTGGCTGCATAGAAAAAATCTGTGGCAGTGACCCTACTAACATCAGAGACAATGGTATCTTAAGGGTCTTGAGTAGGCAAAAAATTGGGACAAGCTGTAAGGTCGCTGCTACTCTATCAAATTCTTAAATATTGGGTAAGATAAAACTATACTCTCTGCTGTAATTGATAAAATACAATGTTTTCTTATGTTAATAGAATTTGTAATATTGTTGGAATACTAAAAAATCTTATCCCTAAGATGTGTTAATTAGGAAAGGTCCTTCATGGGAGTAGGAGGACCTCCACAGGCTGCTTTAAAAAATAGAGGGAGAAGGTGGATATTGACTTAGCCTGTGAATTGGATGAGGCCCCAGGTCCACTGAAGATGCTAACAGCACTATACAAACTGGGAAAGATGAGATGCTTTGATCAAGTACTGGCCTATATAACCTTTCTGTTGGGAATACTAAGTCCATGAGAAATGAAAGTCTATTCATTAAATGTCTGCTAGTTGGAAGTCTAATTGTTGTTGCAGTTATGGATTATGTATGAAACGCTTGAATAGTAATCAGAAATTTAATAATGAAACATATTTTGTACTTAGGTGATTTGCTGAACTGTGATATATAAATGTACTTTGTTGAATGTATTGAGAAAAAATGTAATGAGTATTGTTCAAATGTAAAAGTGAAAATATCATGCAGAAAGCTCAGTTAATCAGTAAAACATCATTTACATAGACTTAGCAAAAACAAAAATGGGGAAATGTGGGAAAAAGTTTCACCTGTTCTATTGTAGATGTTGCCTTATTGCAGATGTTGCAGTTATTCCCTATTGTAGGTGATGTTGCAGTTCTGATAGCAAACAGCTGCTCAGTAGTTTCCAAACAATACAATGTGGAAACTAGGGTCAAGGTTCTCAGGTCCAGAAGCTGTGAGTCCCCTGGTTCCATCTTTATCTCCTATCTTGTGTCTTTCTCTTTTATTTCTTTCAATTTTATGCCACTTTCCCTTCGAGCCAACCTATCACTGAGCTGATCTCAGCACTCTCAGAACTGCAAAAGCATAGAATTCTGTAGAGTTGGCCAAAGAGCCCATGATGCACCCCAGAAAAGAGGAACATACAGGTTGCTAAGGCTTCCTTATACGTGGTTCAGGTCAGTGAGGAAGACACTTCTGACTCTAATGAGTCAGATAGGAAGGACACTTCCATCACCCATACACTGCTCTTTCTCTCTTTAAAAAGAACGCTAAGGGATGGAGATAAGGATTCAAGGATCCCACTAGGAATTGTAAGTCCTTCATTGGCATTAGGATGGATGGGGAAAGGAGGGTGTACACCTTCATCAGTCTCTTAAGATACAGGTGCTCAAATGGCAAAAAAAATCCAGGTTTCTCCAGAGAAGTCAATATAGTGGATGACAAAAGTCATTCTTACTGTTGATATGGCTTAGTTCTTGGAGTAAACTTGTAAAACTTAGATGAGTTTTGTCATAGAGAAAACCATTGTAGATAATCTGGATTTGGCACAGCAATTCTCATGCATAATATTGATTGTAGAGAAACACTTCTGCAAAGTGTTCAGATACCTGAATGGATTCCAGGCAGACCTAGGTACCTCAGTATAGCAAAAAAAATGATCCAATTAGGAACATTTCCCTCCCAATAACAATAAGGTGAGAGGATGATGAAATGGAGAACTCAAAGAACAACAACATGAAGGCCATCTGGAAGAATAACTGGGTGGTGACCCCATCTAAAGGTATTGGGTTACTGAACAGTGCAGTATACGGAAAAAAAGGCATTTGAAAGTATGTTGGGGAATGCACAGCTTTGAGTGAATGGAGAACTAGGAAGTTCTCTCTTGAAGCTACAAAGACAAAACCCAATCACAATATATCCAACTGCTTTCTACTTCTCAAATGGAATGCACTCACCACAGCACTGCCCAGTTGTGGTTTCTGGTCTGGCCTAAGGTGATATTAACAGGCCACCTAATTTAAACTGGAGATGATATAGATGCCATCCTCCTGAAAACTACATTCTCAAAACGTGACACTCCCTATGTCTTCAATGTAATTTCATGTGCTTGCTTGATGTTATTTCTATGTTCTTGTTGGAAAAGCATTTTTATAATAAAATACTAATGCATGGAATGATACACTAACAGATTCTGCTTTCTGGGGAATTCTCTAACCAGTGAACCCACAATTCACATGACTGACATGTTTCATTACATTTAGTTTCATTTATAATTCCTTTTCAAAGTGTGATGGCAATATTAAATGATACTTCAAAAGGAGTATGTACCATAGACTCTACATCTAAAGTGTTTATCCATGCCTGTTTTTAACCTTGCCAAAAGCATATCTTAGATAACTAAGGTAATAGATAAAAGCCATAAATTTGTGTTCTAAATGATTAACACTCAAAGTGATTTTCTGCTTGATTCAAGACTTTTGTGTTTAGAACTGCTGAAAAACAAAAGTAAAATGTAACCTAACATAAAAGATTTTCAGCAACAAGATCTCTTGCTTGCATATATGCATCTACAGATCCCTTGAATCAATCGCACTTTATATTAGTTCTGGAAAAAGCTATCATTCAGTATACCTTTGTCACTTTACAGTTCTATATTATTATCCCACTTAATTTAAATATTAAGACTTGTTCAAGCTCTTGACTATTTTCTGAATTGTATGGTAAATGGTCTATATAAAGCACTTTACTTTCCACTGAACGTTCTGATGGGAAATTCAGCTGAAGATTTTCCTAAATAACCTCAGGGTTGTTACCTCAGCATGACTATTAATGTTCAGGAATGACTGATCCCTGAAGGCATATCTTCACTCATGGCACTGGTAACAGTTGTATACAATGTGAATTCTCACTTGCCCTCAAATGTTAATGTATGAATAAATGATTTAGTGTGGTTTTTCATGAATAACATCTTCAGCATGAATTATTTGGCACTCCATCAAGGGGTTTCATTTTCTTGTAAACAATATGTTTCTGTATGAGTTGGAGCAGTGGATGAAGATTCCTCCAATTTCATTACATTTATGAGTTCTCTAGTGTTGAATGTCCGCACAATATCTTCTACAAGCTTTCCTACAAAGGTGGCATTTCTATCAATTTGCTCCAGGATGAACTGGCTTAAATTGATGGAGTTGGCTGAATGACTAATGGCTCTGACAGATTGATCATAAACACAGTTTCTTCAATAGTTGAGTTCTTTCATATGTTTAAAGGTTAAGTTGAAGACTGCACTACCTTCCATAATCAAAACATCTAAAGTATGAGTTCTCTCTTGTAATGTAACATTAGAACATTGACCAAAGCCTTTCACGTGTATGGCAGTCATAGGGTTCCTCTCTAGTTTTTCCCTCATGTTGTCTAAGGTTACAAAATTACCCTAAAGTTTCCCCAAACAGATGCTATTCCTACATTATTTCTCCAGTGTGATATTCTCATGTCATATAAGGGCAGAAGAATGAGTAAAGGCTTTCCTACATACAAGACATTCATAGGGTTTCTCTCCAGTGTGAGTTCCTTCATGTCTTCTCAAGACAGAAGACCAAGTGAAAGCTTTCCCACATAGAAGACATTCATACGGTTTTTCTCCAGGGTGAGATCTCTCATGTTCTTTCAGGGAAAAACAATGATGGAAAGCTTTCCCACATAGGTGGCATTCATATGGTATCTCTCCAGTGTGAGTCTTCTCATGTTTTCTCAGGTCATAAGGAAAGGTGAAGGCTTTTCCACATACATGGCATTCATTGGGTTTCTCTCCAGTATGAGTTCTCTCATGTTCTTTCAGGCCAGACCCAGAACTCAAAGCTTTTCCACATAGCTGACATTCATAGGGTTTCTCTGCAGTGTGAGTCCTCTCATATTTTCTCTGGACAGAAAAAGAGGTGAAGGCTTTCCCACATACATGACATTCAATGGGTTTCTCTGTGTGTGACCTCTCATGTTTTCTTAGGAAAGTAAATGAGGTGAAGGCTTTCCCACATGTATGACATTCATAGTGTTTCTCTCTAACATGAGTTCTCTTGTGTTCTTTCAGACCAGAATGATAACAGAAGGCTTTCCCACATAATAGACACTCATATGGTTTGTCTCTAGTGTGAGTCCTCTCATGTCTTCTGAGGACATTAGAAGAGGTGAAAGCTTTTCCACATGTATGACATTCATAAGGTTTCTCACCAGTATGAGTCCTCTCATGTTTTCTCAGGACAGAAGAGATGGTGAAGGCTTTTCCACATAAATGACATTCATAAGGTTTCTCTCCAGTGTGAGCCCTCTCATGCTGCCTCAGGCCAAAACATCTACAGAAGATTTTCCCACATACATGACATTAGTATGATCTTCTTCTTTGGTGATTTTGCTTTTGTTGATTAGAAGATGACTTGTCACTGAGAGATTTTCCAAATACATTCCTGAAGTACAGTGTCTTGAACTTTTGAGTAAAAGACATATGTTGATTCACTCTGGATTTGTGAGTAAAATCTTCTGGCAATTCAATACATATAATGCCATTCTATTGAGTATGAAATTTCTGTTTCAGGGAAGTAGATAAGAGACCACAGATTTTACAAAAATCCATTCAAATACATATGAATCCTAGACTAATCATTCAGTGACAGTCTCCAAATAACATCTTCATAATGTTAGTTGGAATACCAAGTTATTCTCCTGCATGCACAGAGATCTTCTCTTCTTTTGCATCCCAACTGCAGAACTATCTCATCAACTTGGGAAGACTTTATAATGCTCCAAAGATTAATCATAAGAGGCGTGTTTATGCCATTATATTTGTATAAAAACCCAATTAAACATTTGTGCTTGAGTTAATTTTTCCCTAACTGCAAACTGTCACCCACTCATTCTAGATTAACACTTAAGATCAACATACCTACAGTTAAGTGGCTGTCCTGAATTCTTAATTCATTCTACTCCCAAGTATCTTTTTGGAAGACAAGGGTTCACACCTGTGCAGCTTACCAATGACATGACAGTAGATGTGTCTTTCCTGCAGATATGCTGCATGGATAGCATTAGCTTTTTAAGACAACTTTCTCTGCCTGAAAGAACTGGAAAAAAAAAAAACAGTAAAAGAAATGTTGGTAGGCTAGTATTAGGGAAATTAAAATGTTGAAGTCAAACATTATTCTATATTTGTTTCAAATATGACACTTATATGGAAAATAATATCAAATTAAGCAATATTCTATGCAGGAGAAACCTTTATACCACATTGACAAATAGAAAATATTTTCAAAATGGAAATATAAGAAAAATTATTAAAAAACTGGAATGTTGGGGAGGTAAAAGAATAACCATCCAAGAGGAAGACAGGAAAGAAGTCCAGTAAGTGAATGTTCAATCTTTACAGTATAAACATATCCATTATGTACAATGTACTATGTACTATTACACTGCAGTAGAGATTGATAAGACAATGGAATCATGACAACATCCAAGGAAAATTTTCCCAATATTGACAATTGCTTTGCAGAAAATATAACTCACTTAAGGAAATCTACAGTTGATATTTTCAGAAACCTACTTATCAGTCAACAGATTCCTCATTGGCATGGAGCACAGCATCCGAGAGCTTACCTGAATTCTCACTTTGGAGAAATCCATTTCCTTCTCTCCACAGTTCATCTCCTTGCTCTAACAGGGAAAGTACATCTGATTTGCAGACCTGATGTCCTGGTGGTAGTAAAAAATAAATGACATTTTGAGTTCTGTGCCATTAACAGTGCATTACCATCAAATCCAGGGAGGTTGACTTTTTTACTTTCCTAGACTTCTTAAGCAAATACCATGAATGGCTTCTGTTAAACAAAGACAATTTATTATGGTTTTGAGGTCAGGAAAATGTTGAAATCAAGGCACCATCAAGGCAATGCATTCTCTCCAAGACTGTGAGATTCTCCTAATGGCTGCTGATGACCCTCGGTTCTTGTCACATGGAAAAGCACATGTGCGGCGGCTTGCTAGGTCGGTAGAGGTGGGGTCTGGCTGCAGACGAGGGGTCGGTCCAGCTCTGGACGAGGGGTTGGACTCGCTTGGGACGAGGGGTCGGTCCCACTTGGGACGAGGGGTCAGTCCGGCAGCAGACGAGGGATCGGTCTCACAAGGGGTTGTGCGGTTCGGCTGATGGGGTCGCCCGGCGAAGCCGGTGATGAAGGGGTCGCCTCAAGAAGCGACGAACTGGGGACAAGGGAGGCCAGGCCCTTGTTGGGGGCTCTCAGGACTGAAGGGCGCACGGCAGAAGAACTACCGCGGAGACAAGGTAAACATGCAAGTCCACTTTACTGAGGGAGAGGCAACAGTTTTATAGGGGCTGGGGAAGGCTAATTGGTCGAAGCCATGCCCTGTTCTGATTGGTTGCCGGCAAAAGGTCAGTGGGCAGTACTGGACGGGGGAGGGGTGCTGGTTAGGGATTGGCTGTCGCTGTTGCTGGGGGAAGGGGCAGGGTTTAGGGATTGGTAGCTGCTGTTGCTGGGGTGGAGGGCAGACTGGATTTTTCTGCCCACGCCTGGCTGTTGCTGCTGTCGGGGGAGGGGAAAAGGGCTGACTGGGTGACTGGATTTCTCCACCCATGCCTGGCTGTTGCTGCTGTCAGGGGAGGGGAAAAGGGCAGACTGGAATTTTCCGCCCTGCACCTGCGCAGGGAGAAAGAAGAAGAAGGGTGCCACCCCACAGGCATCAGGTGGCGCCATCCGGGAGGAGGGGCGGCCACGGAAGCATGGCTGCCGAGAAGGGGAGACCCGGGGGCACTCTGCGCCCATGCCGAGCTTCCTTCAGGGGTGGCGGTGAGTCCGACCAGCCACCCTATTATGGGGGCAGCGGCTTGGCCTGCCGTGGCTGCTCCCCCGCCAGGCCAGCAAACCACACTTCAGCCCGAGGGGTGACCACATTTCCCCCTTCTTTTCAAATAAGGGCCAGGATGGCAGCAGCAACAAGTAGCTGAGGCCCAAGAGGCAGTAAGCAATGAGGGAAGCGGGGCTGAAGAGGGAGGTGAGTATGACGGGGATACAAATGTACAATTTGGGGGGTGGTATCTTGCCGTTGCAAGCAAGGGTGGCTAATGTCCAATTCTTTTTGACCTCAGCGGCTATAAGATCTATCTGTTGTTAAAAGTCTAGGATGACAGCGCGTTGCAGGTAGTTGATCTCTCCTTGGCAGTGAAGACATTGTAGGAGAGGATTACTTTTTCCTGCCAGAGGCTTACTGTCCAATTAAAAGGCTGATGGATGGGGTTGGTGAGTGCAATGGGGAGTGTGAGGAAAAGAAGGGTGATGGTTTTGGACAAGAGGAGGCTTGGTGAAGTCATTATGGGAGGAAGATAAGGAGTAAAGCATAAAAGAGGATAATAAACAGAAAGGCGATGGAGAGTAGAATTCGTTTTCTGAGGTTCCAAACTTCTGGGGCGGTAGCGGCTAGACAGATGGCAGAAAATATTATCAAGAAAGAAAAGGTTATGAGGAAGAAATAAAGTATTAAAGGCTGTGGGGGAAGTGAGAAGATCATTTAGAGGATAGGGTTGAGAATGGTATGTTTAAGACAGAAGCTTTGTGGTTTGTAGGAGACTGCTTTATAAACGAAGGAGAATGAGGGCAGTAAATATAGTAATGATAGATAGGAAGATGACAGTGAGGAGGAGTCTTTGTTTAAGGTTCCAATCATCTGGCGCAACAGTGGCTAGGCCGATAGCGAGGGGTGTTGCTAAATAGACAATGGCTGCAAAGACAAAATCATCTTCTGTTTCCTTAAGAATAACTTTTCTTTAAATACTTAGTAGCATGCAATATTAGAAACCGTTTCCTAAAAGCAAGTTGGCAGGGGAGCTTGGTTGCTGTTAATCTTTCCTGTTATAAAATTACCTTTTATTATTATTATCATCAATTCAGTTATATATATATATATTTAAGAATGACCTTTTGGAATTAGCCATTTAATACCTTAATGTAAACTATTGAAGATAAATTTTATCTTTACAGAACACATTCCCTTACGTAAAGTTATCACAATACCTTTTACACTTGCCGCATGCAAATTAAGTTTCACGAGTTTATGAAAAATTAGCCATCCTACTTTAGGACAAAATACGTCTTTTTGCAAAACGTATTACATTTCCATTAGCATTTTTACAAACTTTTTAATATTCATATAAGTTTTAATATTCTTTATATTATCCTGTGAAGAAAAATAAGTTGTTCATTTTAATCTAGGCAAGAACAACTTTTTATGAAGACGTACAGTTAATTTTGTTAATTAAGACTTACAATTTTTTAAAATTGTAGATATCTTATTAACATTTAAACTTATGTATTAATATAATAAACTTAAGTATTAATATAAGTGCTTATTTAATTTTTGGCCATTTGAATAGAGCTCTTTTAAAGATTTCTAGTAATTTATATTTACCATCCGGAGGTATCACAATATATGTTGACATTGAACGAACAGACAGACAAACACAGAACAATTACAACACATTAACAGAAATATATAATTTATTTACAGTTGACTCATAATTCTTACTTTCTTGGTATAGCTGCTCTTAAATCCTTTTTTATATAGCATATCATAGATTATACCCTTCAAGATTTCTTCTGGACTTCATGTTGCCTGTAATAAGCCAGGAGGGAATCTTTTACCTTCCTGCTCCACAGCAGAAGTGACCCTATCTATAAGGCGAGTATAGTTGTCCGGGTCCCAAAGCTGACACGTGGTAAGCCATGGATTAAAGGGGAGAAGAAGGTCCCAATATACTTGGAGCTGTTTCAAAGAGATCTGCGGTCACCCCTCGGGCTGAAGTGTGGTTTGCTGGCCTGGCGGGGGAGCGGCCGCGGTAGGCCGAATTCCGCTGCCCCCATAATAGGGTGGTTGGTTGGGCCCACTGCCACCCCTGAAGGAAGCTCGGCATGGGCGCAAGTGCCCTCGGGTCTCCCCTTCTCGGCAGCCATGCTTCCGCAGCTGCCCCTCCTCCCGGATGGCGCCACCCAATGCCTTGTGGGGCGGCACCCTTCTTCTTCCTTCTCCCTGCGCAGGCACAGGGCAGAAAATTCCAGTCTGCCCTTTTCCCCTCCCCCGACAGCAGCAACAGCCAGGCGTGGGTGGAGAAATCCAGTCTGCCCTTTTCCCCTCCCCCGACAGCAGCAACAGCCAGGTGTGGGCGGAAAAATCCAGCCCGCCCTTTTCCCTTCCCCCGACAGCAGCAACAGCCAGGCGTGGGCGGGAAACTCAAGTCTGCCCTCCACCCCAGCAAGAGCAGCCACCAATCCCTAAACCCTGCCCCTTCCCCCAGCAACAGCGACAGCCAATCCCTAACCACCACCCCTCCCCCGTCCAGTACTGCCCACTGACCTTTCGCCGGCAACCAATCAGAACAGGACGTGGCTTCGACCAATCAGCCTTCCCCAGCCCCTATAAAACTGTTGCCTGGCAGTCTCTGCACCGCCGGGCCCTCCTGTTCCTCCCCCCCCCCACTGCCCCGATGGGGCCCTTCTACCCCCTGCCCCCGCTGCGGCCGGGGGTACTATTGGGCTCGCGACTGCCGTATGCAGCCTCCCCTGCAGCGGCAACAGCCATCTTTAAACTCCAGGAGGGGCAGGCCTCAGCCCCACCCCAAAGAGGCTCCCCGTCCCAACCTTCCAAAGCCCTGATGTGGACAGTCCCCATCACGTCTACCAGGCCTACCATGAGGTTTAAGATTCACCACCGCTGGTATTCTGGGACCCTCGACTCGGGTGCAGAGGTCTCTTGTTTCCCTGTTCATTTCGCCGCCCAGTGGTCTGTTCAAGAAGGCCCTTCCGTCCAAGGGGCCATTGGCTCCTCTACCTCCCTTCGCACCAGTCACCCTATTGCCTGGGAGGATGGTGAGGGACGTGTGGGCACATTCCGGCCCCTCTTCCTTAGCACCCTTGATACTATACTTTTGGGGGCGAGATGTCCTGGAGGAGTGTGGTGTTCAGTTAACCACTCAGCCCTCCCAATAGTTTGCGCCACTGCTCAATTAACACCTCCCACACCCACTCCTCTGTGGTGGGATACAGAGGAGCCTATTTGGGTGGAGCAGTGGCCCTTGCCATCCCACAAACTCCAAGCTCTTTGTGAGTTGGTTCGAGAGCAACTTGAAGCTGGACATATAGAACCATCCACAAGTCTCTACAATTCGCCTGTTTTTATCATTAAAAAGAAGGCCACTGGCAAATACCGCCTCCTACATGATTTGAGGGAGATTACTAAGCATATCCTCCCCATGGGAACTCCCCAACTGGGACTCCCTCACCCAGTGGCCATTCCTAAACACTTTTTTGTGGCTACTCTAGATATTAAGGACTGCTTTTTTTCCATTCCGCTTCACCAAAAGGACCGCCCGCGCTTTGCCTTTACTGTTCCTGTCCCCAACCACCGAGGGGCAGCCGATAGGTATCAGTGGAAAGTCCTTCCACAAGGCATGCGCAATAGCCTGGCCATCTGCCAGCTGTATGTGAACGCGGCAGTCGCCCCCTTGCAAGATCTGGGCTACCTCATTCACTATATGGATGATGTCCTGGTCGCATGTGAGACCCATGAGAAGCTGCAGTATGTCCTCTCTCAACTTCGGCATAATCTGTCCGCCATTGGCTTAACAATCCAGAATGACAAGGTCAAATTTGAACCCCCCTTAACCTTCCTGGGGTTCCATATCTCCCAGCATGTAACCCCAATGGCTGTGCGACTAAATGTGCCAGACCGAGTCACCCTCACAGAGCTCCAGCAGCTCTGTGGGAATATCAATTGGGTCCATCCGGCTCTGTCTGTTACCACGGCACAGCTCCAGCCATTATTTGCTCTCTTACAAAGCAGTCATAAACCCCCCTCTGCCATGTCCGCAAAGATAGCCATCACACCCGAAGCTCGAGCCGCCATTGCTGCTGTAGATAAGGCCCTTAATAACTGCTGCCTCCAGTGGTTCGATCCCCAGCGGCCTCTCCAGGCATTGGTCCTCCCCACCAAGGGAACGCCCACTGGAGTTCTTTGGCAGGACGGGCCCCTCCTCTGGCTCCATCCTTCTAAAAGCAAGATGCAAAAGATCTGCCCTGCAGTAAGACTATGGATCGCTCTCGCAGCCGATTTAGTGCAGCTGTCCGTCCATACATTTGAAACTCAGCCTGCTGTAATTGTTTGGCCGCTTAATGCGAAAGAAACCACCTCCCTCATTAGGGATAATGAGCAAATGCAGGTGCTGTGTGAGGGATTTGCAGGCGATTTCAATTGCCATTTCCCTAGTCACCGCCTACTCCAAGGCGTGTCCAAATTTCCCTTCCGAAGTCCTTTTTTCCCCTTCCCGTCTTCCTCCCCCTTTCCGAGGTCCGTCACTATTTTCACGAATGCGTCTAGAACTAAGTACTCCATGGTTGTGTACCTGGATGGAGTTGCAGAGCCGAAAGTCTTTACACATCTTAACCTACACTCCGTCCAGACGGGAGAGCTTTTGGCTATTGTAGAAGCGCTTCACGCCTTCCCCTGTGAACCTGTTAACATCTTTACAGATAGCCTCTATTCTCTGCAAGTCTGCAGGGTCTTGGCATTAGCTACATTCTTCCCGACCTCCTCTCCTATTGATGAGGCACTGGATGCCCTTAAGACCCTTCTTGAAAAACGCATGGCACCCTGGTATATTGCTCATATCCAGAGCCACTCCGGGTTGCCTGGCCCCCTAGCGGCAGGCAACGACACCGCGGATCAGACGGTCTCTGCCCTTGCCCTTGATTCGGTCGGAGATGCTATCAATCAGGCTAAGTCCTTACATTCGAGGTTTCACTTTTCTGCCGCCTCACTCCACCACCTTTTGCCTGAGTTGCCAATTGAGACTTGTAAGCACCTAGTGCGGACATGCAAAACCTGTGCCCCCTTCCTGCCTCTGGGGCCTCTGCAACCGCAGGGGGTGAATCCCCGCAGCCTTAGGCCTAATTCCAGGTGGCAGATGGATGTCATGCATGTCCCGTCCTTTGGACGCCTTAAGTTCTTGCATGTTATAATTGACACCTTCTCCCACATGTGCTATGCAGTCCCCTTGCCTGGGGAGACTGCTAAGCACTGCATTAAGGCCCTTCGGCAAGGGATTCTCTTCATGGGGGTCCCCTGGGACCTAAAGATGGATAACCGCCCTGCTTATCGCAGTGAACCCTTTGCGAGGTTCCTTCAGCTCTACCAAATCGCGCACCATTTTGGTATCCCATATAACCCACAAGGACAGGCCATTGTGGAGAGCTCCCATCGCCGTCTGAAACAACAAATTGAAAAACAGAGGGAAATCCTCCCTCACGCTCCTCCCGGAGACATCATCACCGCTGTCCTAATCCATCTAAATCTCTTGACCTTTGATAAGGATGGTCTCTCGGCAGTCCATAGGCATTGGGGCCCCTCGTATCACCCCACACAGGCCCCCCTGGTCCTTTGGAAGGACCCTAAAACAGGTCAGTGGCGTGGCCCGTGCCCCCTTCTTACCCAGGGCCGAGGTTTCACTTGTGTCTTCCTGCAGGATGCCGCTCAGCCAATCTGGGTCCCTGGGAGATACGTCAAACCCGCCACCTCAGCGACGGATGTCCTGCAGGGCATGGCGCCAGATGCGAGTGATCCAGCACCAACTGAGCCAGCTCACCCTCCACCCCGAGAGGCAACCATCCAACCCTGAAGTCCGTTCACTGCTCGCACTCTACCATCAGTGCAGACGCCACAACCCTCGCCATGCTGCCGAGCCAATTAACATAGTCTCTCTCCTTCTCCTTATGCTCTCCCTCACCACCTCTGGCCAAGCTAACCCCTCTCACCAGCCCCGCTAAACGGCCCGCAACCCGCTTTCCCCAGCCTGCAGCTTGCAGAGCTTCCTCCTGTCTCGACCTCACTCCTCTTCTCAGCCATCCAAAGCGTCCTTTCTCGTCCCCCGCCCCCCTCCTTTTTTCGCTTGAACCCCTACTGTGTTGCAGATTGGGCCGCCCCATGTCGGCCCGCCCCATTAACATCAGCCTCTCTCGCACCCGTGAAGACTTTGGCCTTCTTATTGTCCTCGCCTATGTCTCCACCACTCCCGACGCTGCTGCCACCACCATCGCTGGTGCCCTGACGCGACTTGTCCTCACTGCTGCGATCCTCCAGACCATCACACAGTCTGCCTCTACCGCTCTTCGCCGCCAAGAAGAGATCAACTACCTGTAACGCGCTGTCATCCTGGACTTTTAACAAGCAGATGGACCTTATAGCCACTGAGATCAACAAGAATTGGACATTGGCCACCCTTGCTTGCAACGGCAAGATACTGCCCCCCAAATTGTACATTTGTATCCCCGTCATACTCACCTCCCTCTTCAGCCCCGCTTTCCTCATTGCTTACTGCCTCTTGGGCCTCAGCTACTTGTTGCTGCTGCCATCCTGGCCCTTATTTGAAAAGAAGGGGGAAATGCGGTCACCCCTCGGGCTGAAGTGTGGTTTGCTGGCCTGGTGGGGGAGCGGCCGTGGTAGGCCTAATTCCGCTGTCCCCATAATAGGGTGGTTGGTTGGGCCCCCCGCCACCCCTGAAGGAAGCTCAGCATGGGCGCAGAGTGCCCTCGGGTCTCCCCTTCTCGGCAGCCATGCTTCTGCGGCCGCCCCTTCTCCCAGATGGCGCCACCCGATGCCTTGTGGGGCGGCACCCTTCTTTTTCCTCCTCCCTGCGCAGGCACAGGGCAGAAAATTCCAGTCTGCCCTTTCCCCCTGCTGGTTAGGGATTGGCTGTCGCTGTTGCTGGGGGAAGGGGCAGGGTTTAGGGATTGGTGGCTGCTGTTGCTGGGGTGGAGGGCAGACTGGATTTTTCTGCCCACGCCTGGCTGTTCCTGCTGTCGGGGGAGGGGAAAAGGGCAGACTGGATTTCTCCACCCACGCCTGGCTGTTGCTGCTGTCGGGGGAGGGGAAAAGGGCAGACTGGAATTTTCCGCCCTGTGCCTGCACAGGGAGAAAGAAGAAGAAGGGTGCCGCCCCACAGGCATCAGGTGGCGCCATCCAGGAGGAGGGCCGGCCGCGGAAGCATGGCTGCCAAGAAGGGGAGACCCGAGGGCACTCTGCGCCCATGCCGAGCTTCCTTCAGGGGTGGCGGTGAGTCCGACCAGCCACCCTATTATGGGGGCAGCGGCTTGGCCTGCCGTGGCTGCTCCCCCGCCTGGCCAGCAACCACACTTCAGCCCGAGGGGTGACCGCACACATGGAAACATCTCCTGATCACTTTATTCTCCTCTGGTGTCACTGATTTCAGATTACTTCTAATGGCTTTTTTTCTGTCTGAATTTTATTCTCTAATAAAGGACTCTTGCATTAGGATTCAGTCCCTTCATGAATGAGGTGAGACACATTATAACTGAAGTAATCTCATCAAAGAGCCCTACTAACAATGGGGATATGCCTACAAGAATTGATTATATTTAAGTACATTTTTAAGGAGTACATAAAACATCAAACCACCACACATCACCCTGTAACCCTAAAAATGAGAAGTTCTTTCTAGATGTAAAATACTTTCAATCCATCACAATATGCCAAAAGGCTTAAGTCATTTCAGAAACCATGTGAAGTACAAAGTACAATCAAAATTGATGATGGGTGTGGTCTATCCTGGGGCACAATTCCCATCAGTTGACAAGCGCAGTCTACAGAACAAGTTATCTTCTTTCAACATACAATGGAGAGATAAGTTGGAGACAAATATTTACACTCCAATAGGGAGAAATTGAACAAAAAGAGGAGTCCCAGGTACCAAAGAATTCTGAAACCCTGCAAGGAATGTTTCATTAGATTTCAAAGTGTGAGTTTCGGCTCTGGAAAATATTTTAATCTCCAGGACTGTTGAAGATGCACCTTCACCCCTTCAAAGTGCTCATGTAGCAGCCATGTTCTCTCTAAACCATGGGGTGAAGACCCCACTCTGTTAATGCTGGCATGGTGGCCAGACTCTGAATTCCTAGGGAAAAGGCACAACCCTCTCAGAACAGTGGGGTAGTGGCCAAACTCCACAATTCCATGAGCACAGGTTCCAGCCATCCAGACCATTAGGGTGGTAGCAGTCTTCATGAACAATAGGGCAGAGAGCTGGCCAACTCTGAGCATGTGGCAGACTCACATTTTCCACATAATGGGTAGGTCTGCTGTCTTGCCTTGATAACATGTCTACAGTCCAGACTAGCTTCCAGGGCTCTAAACTTGAAGTGATTTTTCCTTTAACAGGTCCTTTTTCTGTCCATTTTAATATCAGCTCACAGCAGTTCCATTCATACACATCTCACAAAAAAGTTGTCTGTTTTGTATATGGTAGGCAGAGATCCAAACCTTCTTAGAGGAAACTACCTACAGATCTTTCCTAGATGACTGTTCTTCTAATACTGACTTACACAGAAATTGATGATTTATTCCATGTTCAGTTAAACCCTCACATAGAGCACTCTTCTCTGAGGACTCAAGTTCCAGAATCTTGGAATTTTCTGAAACATATTCCATTCCTCTGATGTTTTCCTGTAAGCTACAAAGAGAAACCAGGCTACTGTTTTCACATTTAGTTGGAAATACCCTCAGGAATATGTAAAACTTCACCACTCTACAGGTCTGCCTTCCATCTGACTTCAAAACTCAATTGTGCCCACTTCTCCGCCCCTTTAAAAGAAATATCTCATTTCCTAAGGCTTCCAATAATACATTCATTATTTCCTTCTAAGTCTTCATTGGGAGAATCTTTAGTGTCCATACTTCTACCAATGATCTCTTCAAAGCAATCTAGGACTTTTCTAAAAAAGCTCTTGCACTTCTTCAAGCCTGTACCCATTAACTAATTCAAAAGCTCTTTCCACATTTTTGATATTTGCACAGTAGCATCTCACACTTACGGTTCAAAATTTTGTTTTAGATTCCTAGGCTGCTTAAGCAAATAACCTGAGATGGGTTGGCTGATAAAATGGAAATGTATCACATTATTGTTCTGAGGGTGAAAAGATGGCCAAATCCAGGTATCATCAAGGCAAGAATTTTTCCCCAAGAGCTTGACATTCTTGGTTGGCTGCTGGCAACAACTGGTCCTGAGGTTGTCATTTGGCAAGGCACATGGCATCTCTTGGTCTACTTCTTCTCCTCTGGGTTTTGTTGATTTCAGTTTGTTACTTTCCTCAGTTTTCTCTCTCTCTGCCTGAATGTCATTCTCTTATAAGGAACTCAGGATTAATACTCATCTTGATAGAGTTGGGACACACCTTAACTGAAATAACCTCATCAGAAAGTTCTATATACAAGTTCACTTGAAGAGGAATACTTTCAATTTAAGAACATGTTTTTGGTGGTATGAACAGCTTTAAACCACTTTAATGACCAAAGGAAAATAAGGTAAATATTAGAGGTCAGTCAAGGGAAAAGTACCTGCAATAGAGAACATCGCCAATTTTCACCATTAAAGGATTAACCTTAACCTACTATCCAAATACAGTGAGGTGTTTTTGTTATTGATGCCCAAGTTCAAAGACAACCTGGAGAACTCTCTACATTTTCAAGGAAGGAGAAATTCTAGGTTTGTACAATGGTTCATTATTATTTTCAAAAGAACACTATAACATAAGCTCCCTGGAATAATGTGTAAAAGGAATTGTCTGTTGTTTTTATGACTATAATCTGAATCACGCTAAATTCCTTGAGTAGAATATTAAGATACATATATTTAAGACACATATTTTGTAAGAAAATAATCATTGAATTCCCAGCACTGCTCTGACCTTTGGACATTGAGTAGAAGAAAAACATGATATTTGTGTTGAAAATGATTACAATCTAGTTGTGTGAAAAACTAGATGTAATAAGAAATTTCTTTTAGGTATTTGTGCATGTTATAAAATAGTAAAACATTATGATATAAAGTTTAAAATTAAAATATAAAATAATATACAAAACAATATGGAAAACCAGTACTAGTCACTTCTTGAGAAAATAAGAGAAACTGATATAGATATACATTTGAGAGACTCACCATTGAGATCAGATGACTGATATTCTCCAGCATCATATCTCTGAACAGCTTTCTCTGAAATGTGTCCAGCAAGGCCCATTCTTCTTGAATGAAGTCTATAATTACATCTTTAAAGTTCTCTAACTCCTAAAAACATCATGGACATAAGGATTCAGAAAAGGCAGAGTAGGATGTTTGAGAGGACTCAATGAGAAAGTGGCGACTTTTCAGAAATCTCACACGAACTTTGAGTTTCAAGTCAGATCATTCTCATTGCTGAATGGTCACCTGCTTTTCGCATCCAGAGAGACAAAGACACATTGAATTAAAACTCCATTATAAAAGAATATCACATTTATGTTTTTTAAAAATAGGTGTAATATGGTGGCATTTTCTAGACACTGGAATCATCCTAAATGATGCTGCAGTGAAGGATACAGGCTGTAGGAGAAATAAAAGCACCCAAGAGCACCCTGTGCACAGCTGACAAGGCATAGCTTATCAGTTGCTGACATGCTGTCTCTAAGGCAACCTCAGAGATGAACGGAATGGTCGCTGACCACAAGTTCAGACAGAATGGCAACCAAGCCCTGCCCAGTTACACCACGTCTTCTTCCTCCTCTCCAAGCCCCTCTCCGTTTGTTTAATCCCCACCAATCAAGCAGTATGGCAGAAAAAACTCAGCCTACATGATCAACCTAACCATCCCCCATAGCTTACCCCTCTTCTTGTTTGGGCATATATTCGCCCCCACCAACCAAACACCGCCTAGCCTCCCTTCCCTATTGCCCTGAACTATAAACTGCTGTTCCTACATAATAAAGTTAGACTTGGTCCAGAATCCTGTCTCTGGAGTGTGCATAGTCTCTGTATCTGTCCTCACTCCCCCAGGGTCAACTAGTTTGAGCCCACCAACCTGGGGGACACCTCAGTCCAGTGGAAAATTGTAGCAGTGTCAAATTGTGACATTTGGTGCCCAACGTGGGGCCTATGGACAGAGACAGTCCCACCGATCAGGGACCTTGGGGAATGGTGTCGTATGCTACTATCGGATGAGTGATCCCCTGCCCTATCATGGGCAACCTCCCATCCTCTGCAAGGATGCTGCAAGCACAAGCATTTCATGCTCTCCTAGCTAGTAGACACATAAAAATTTCAGAAAAGAGACTCAATCAGTATTGGGGTCTTATTGTACACTTTAACCCGTGGCTTTCTTCTGCCTCTCTCTGGGACCCACACACCTGGGCAAAACTGTTAAAAAGGGTCCATTCTGCTGACGTCCATAGGGGCAAAACTTTCCCATTTGGCTTTATCCCTGCACTGCTCCCTATCTATGACTGTCTTTCGGGCATGCCGCCAGATGAGCCTCCTCCCGTGCCCCCTGATCTAATGGCCTCAGAGCAAACACTGCTTCTCAGGGATCTTCATCTCCCCAACCTCTGCACCGATTCCCCCCCCACACACACACACTATGCTTTGTGGGAGCCCCTTTACCCTTCACTAACTGAGTTCCAGTCAGAAAAAATTAGTTTTACTGAGCGCACCTCACAAGAGCATACTAGGCAAGACTTAGCCCCTCCTCTTCGTCCAGCACAGAGCTCAGACTTGCTAACAAATCAAACAGGCATGTTGCTGGAGAGTCCAGCCCCTGAGGGCAGGAACCACAACTCAGCCTCTGAGAGCTGAAGCCACAGCCCTGCCTTTCTCAGAAACAAAGAGCCCGCTCCTCCCTGATTAGATACTTCCCCTTATGTGAGCCCTCCCTCATTTTCTCCCAACAATCAGGATAGCTCCACCCCTCTGCAGGCTAAAGCCCCCAAAGAAATACTCACTAAAGTCCTCATAAATATAAAGTACCTTTCTTTTAATCAAAAAGGTCTTTCCCCTGCAGCCATACACTGGGGAAGCCTGTGCAATGCACCAATGCCACTGTCCCTGGTACAATGGAAGGATCCCCTAACAAATGACTGGCACAGTCCACATGCATTGCTAACCCAAGGTAGAGGATATGCTGTATCTTTCCAGAAAATGCTGAACATCCCATCTGGGTTCCTAGCTGGTGCATCTGACCAGCAATATCCTTAGAGCCGCCTGCGTCCTCCTCCTACAGTAACACCCCTACTACTCCTTCCCCTCCCATCTTTAAACTCCCTCTGGGGCACCTCTCAGCCCCGCCAGTAAGAGAGGACTCAAAAGGCTATAGAAATGATAATGGCCCTTTTTGCATAACAAGAGAAGAATCAGAAAGCAATGCAAAAAACCCTTTTAGCATTTATTGGACTATCCTTATAACACAGGAAAAGGCCTGACTAACATTATCAATCCATGGTAAAGAAATAAAAGGACAAATAGACACAGGCACAAATGTTTCTGTCCTAAGCACCAAAGATACTAATCCATCCTGGCCATTAATCCTAGGCCCAATAATACAAGGGGTTGAAGGCTTAAAAACATCTCAACAATGATGTGACTCACTTCCTTGGTCAAACCAAGAGGGTCATTTGGGTTCCTTTAAACCCCTAGTACTGCCTAATTTACAAAATACCTTATGGGGCAAAAATATACTCCAACAACTCAGAGCAATTTTAACTACTAGCCAGCCCCTCCAATTCTAAAGGCCACTGCTCCACCATTATTAACTATAAGCAAACCAAATCCAATAAAACTCTGATGGGCTACTAAAAGCCCCATCTGGGTGGAGCAGTGGCCACTGCCTCAACATAAACTCACTCACCTTTGTGACTAGCTCAACAACTTACACATAGCCCCCAACCTTCTCTGATGTTTCTTATGCACCTCCCTTGCCTGCCCCCTTTTATGGCCTCTGTCCCAATCAGCAATTACAATTCATCTTTTCCACACGGAAACAACAACTCATGCACCAAGCCCATACTGCCCAACATCCCCCTCTGGAACGTCAGCCTCATCAACATCATGTGCTTTAATTTTCTCTGCTGCCTCCTCCCCTCCTTCCTCTAGCCCTTCCTCTCTCCCATGTATGCACAACCTCTCCATCCCTGCACCCTACCCTGCACCAAAAGGCCTTTACTTCTGCTGCAAGCACTCCCTCACCCCCTGTTTAAACGCATCTTTCAACACACCCTGTGTCTTAGTTGCCTTAGTCCCTCATCTTACACTATATAGTGAATACGAGGTTAGTTACCTGCTCCCACAGTCCCACTCTAAGAGAGCAGAGTTTCTTCCCATTCTAGTGGGTGCCAGTCTTACCACCACAATCGCTACTGTTGCCATTGCTGGTAGTGCCCTAGGACATAGCATTATCACCACTAACAAAATTAACGATGCACTGCAAATCACTATTGAAAACACTGCACAATCCCTAGAAGCCCTCCAAAGACAGCTTACTTCACTAGCACAAATAGCCCTTCAAAACTGTCATGCCCTAGATCTACTGACAGCAGGAAAAGGTGGCACATGGCTCTTCTTACAAAAAGAATGTTGTTTCTATGTAAATGAGTCCACAGTCATAGAACAAAATCTACAAACCTTACACAACTTATGTATCAAACTGTCCACTAAAAACCAAAACCAAAACACTCTTCTTTCCTGGTTCAGCTCTCCACTCTTAGCTTGTATGGCCCCTCTCATTACCCCTCTCTTAACCCTCTTCTTTTTCTTACTTCTAGCTCCTTGTATAATGAAATTCATTAAGAAGCAAATACAAAGTATCTCCCTACTAACCTTTTTTCAATTGCAGCGCCCCCCATATCAGCTGTTACCACAAACTGAAGCTCAAACCAATTTTTTACCTGCCACAACCCACACCAACAAGCCACTACCCAACCCGGGTTGCCATAAAAACAACCAAACAGTCATCATCAATTGGGTCATGTGACAAATGTGCTGAAAGTACACACTGAGCCTCCTCCTTCTAAGAGCTTGGCTGGCAGCCAATGATGGGTAAGACCTTCAGAGGAAGGCAACATAAGACAGGCGCAGCCACCTTAAACCATTACACTTGCTTAGGCTTGACTGGTAGCCAATGAGGGGTAAGACCATCAGAAAGGCAACCTAAGACAGGCATGGTCACTGCAAGTCTCTACTCATAAGCCACTTAAAAAATATAAAAAAGGGGGAAGTGTAGGAGAAATAAAAGTGCCCAAGAGCACCTGTGCAAAATTGACAAGGCGTAGCTTATTAGTTGCTGACATGCTGTGTCTAAGGCAACCACACAGATGAACGGAATGGCCACTGACTACGAGGTCAGACAGAATGGCAACCAAGCCCTGTCCAGCTACACCATGTCTTCTTCCTCCTCTCTGAGCCCCTCTCCTTTTGTTTAATCCCCACCAATCAAACAGTATGGCGCAAAAAACCTCAGCCTATGTGATCAACCTAACCACCCCCCATAGCTTAACCCTCTTCTTGTTTGGGCATATATTCGCCCCCGCCAACCAATACCACCTAGCTCCCCTTCCCTATTGCCCTGAACTATAAATTGCTGTTCCTACATAATAAAGTTAGACTTGGTCCAGAACCCTGTCTCTGGAGTGTGCATAGTCTCCATATCCATCCTCACTCTCCCGGGGCCAACTAGTTCGAACCCACTGGCCTGGGGGATGCCTCAGTCTGGTGGAAAATGGTAGCAGTGTCAAATTGTGATAACAGGCCATTACATATTTTGTCATAAATTACAAAAATGTGTGGAAGGGAGCTTAAACTATAATGAAAACTAGAATTCATACTCAGTGGCAATGCTCCAGTATGTGTTTATCAATTTTAACAAGTGTACCACACTAATTCAGGATGTTGCTGGAAAGTGAACATGGCCCAGTGGACAGGGCTTCCGTGTATCACATGAGAGGTCTGTGATTCAATCCCTGGGCCTCCTTGACCTGTGTGGGGCTGGACCACACACAGTGCTGATGTGTGCAGGGGGTGACATGCAACACAGGGGTGTCCCCCACATAGGGGAGCACCACGTGCAAGGAGTGCACCCTGTAAGGAGAGCCACCCAGCATGAAAGAAAGTACAGCCTGCCCAGGAATGGTGCCACACACAGGGAGAGCTGACACAGCAAGATGATGCAACAACAAAGAGACATGGATTCCTGTGCTGCTAACAACAGAAGTGGAGAAGAACACGCAACAAAAAGAAACAGATTCCTGGTGCTGCTGATAAGGATGGAAGTGGTCACAAAAGAATACACAGTGAATGGACAGAGAGAGCAGACAACTGTGTGTGGGGGGTGGGGTGGGGAGAGAAATAAATAAAACATAAACCTTAAAAAAAAAGATCCAATGAGCTAGTGTGTAAAGGGCTTCCAATCTACATAAGTCAGATCTATTATACATTATAATGGCAGAGAACCTTACAGCAAAGTCCAACATTCTGCTCAACTAAACAGGTATCATGCAAAACTCTGGATCAACAGATGCTGACTCACTCAACTCTACATAACCCAGGTGTTCACTGTACAGACAGTTCAGCAGCACACATCATGGACTCCTGAGATGATGTACTGAACAACAAACTCACCAATCCAGGGGAATAAGACCTTCTGGCCTGCACGCTCTTTGGGACCTTCAAATACCCCTGGTTCACTGTCTTTCTCACATCTTTACTCCCTCTGTCTGGACAATAATACAGGAAGTATCTTTATTTTATTTATTCATTTTAAAAAAATTCAAAAAATATGAGGTCCCCATTCACCCCTGCTGTTCCCACCCCACCACTCCCCCCACAGCAACACTCTCCCCCATCATCATCACACATCCATTGCATTTGGTGAGTACATCTCTGGGCATCACTGCACCTCATGGGCAATGGTCCACATCATAGCTCATACTCTCCCACATTACAGGAAGTATCTTGATCCACTATGGTCTCTCATGTTATTCAACAATTCCAAAAAGCCATAAATTTTACTCTAAATACTAGAGTACACCTAAATGCATGCCAAAATTAAAGACGAGGGAGGCGGACATGGCTCAACTGATAGATTGTCTGGCTACCATATGGAGGGTCCTGGGTTCAATCGCCAGGGCCTCCTGAACCATGTGGAGCTGGCCCATGTGCAGTGCTGCCCCACACACAAGGTGTGCACCCCACAGGGAGAACCATCTTGCGTGAAAAAAGCACAGCCCACCCAGGAGTGGCACTGCACACACAGAGAGCTGACACAGCAAGATGAAGCAACAAAAAAGAGATGCAGTTTCCCAGTGCTGCCATGCAAGCAGATGCAGAACACACAGTGAATGGACACAGAGTGCAGACAATGGGCAGGAAGGGGATAAAAATCAATAAAATAAATCTTTAAAAAGTAAAAATAAAAAACAAAATTAAAGAAAAATAAATACAAGACAATACATCTTATAATTACTTCAATCAATAATGTTTGAAGAACGATTATCTCCAAAAGTGGAATTTGGGCATTTTGGGACAAGTGGGTAAGGAGAATTTTAATGATCTTTATTTAAGTTTTCAAAATGTGCAAATAAATACCAATACATTAAGAAATTAGAAACTGGGAGAAATGAATTATTTCTCTTCTATTATCTAACCCTAACTTTTACTCTTCTCAACAATGCACAGCCCTTCACCTGAGCACCTGTAGCAATATGCTGTTTCAACTCACCTGCTGAAATGTCAGTCATCCTACTGACTGTAAACTTCTGATCTTACTCATCTCTGTCAGCTATATTCAACTGCTAATACATGCAAAAGCCAAATGCAGGGATTAAAATGATCAATGAATGCACTACTTCTCCAATGAAGAAATGGGCTGGCTGAGAAAAAATCTCTCTCATCTCTCCAGTGAATACAGAGACTTAATGGAGTCTGGAAGAAATCTGTGTAATGTTGGAAATGAAATTACCTACTGATGAATCTGTAACCTGTCACCACTGTCAGACCTAGGTAAAGTCAACTGCAGCTCAAATCCTTAAATATCTCCTAAATGAGCTTATAATATCCATGCTAATAGGAGAAACCAACCCATCTGCTGACAACACAGGGCTAATATCAGTAGAATATCCTACTCACCGGTGGTTGCATTGTAAATAGTTCAATTGATAACTGACTTCCTCTGGATTTTCATTCACAACTAAATAAGCCCTAGGTAAACAAAGTAGACAATGGAAAAAGAAGCTATGTAACTCTGGTCTTGCCCCCAATTTCCAGTCTCACTTGTCATGAATCCCAACCCTTCACTTGGAAGTAACCCCATCCCCATCAATAGGAAAATGAAGTGTGCTCCAAGGGAAATAGGGGGAGGGCCATCCTCTCCCCAAGTCAAGAGTAAGAATACCTTGGCTACTCTGAAGAACAAAGAAAGTATGAATACCTACCTTCGCTGTACAGGAAAGAACATGAAAATAATTGAGTTTTATATATTCATTAGCCAATGGTGTTCAGAGATTTCCAATCCCTCCCTGAGTCTTAACACATTGGGTGTCCACTGTCAGAGAAACTAAACTAGAATTTCTCATATAGGAGAATTTATGGCTTATGAAACATCCATCCTAGTTTCCTGGACTTTCACAATCCTTTCTGCTTTATTTTGTATCTATCCTTGAGTATACTTGCCCTAGATCATCTTGGTTCTTCCACACAGGTGTCTAATAATATCACTTACCAACACTGAGTTCTATATCTTATCCCACTGGACTTGGATATCACCCAAGATACTGAAGAATGCATTTCATTATGAGGTTGATCATTTCAAGGCTTGTTCCATTTGGAGACATCAAAAGCTCCCATCAGGTAATTTTAGCCCTTAGAATTCCCTGCATCAGAAAGAGGTAGAAGTATATGCCCTCAATCATCATTAGAGCACTTTCGTATTTGGTTATGTCATCCTCAAAGTAACCCTGCTGAGTAAGTCTAAATTATCCATTCAACAAATGAAACAAACAGAGGTTCAGAAATCTTTAGTAATGTTTAAAATTACATGACTAGAAAAAGCCAGAATTTCCATTTTTTCCAGCTGTCTCACAGTTCAAATTCCTTAAGTGTTCCAAAGAGGATTTATCTGGAATGTCACCTTTCATTTTGATAATCAGAGTTCCCAACTTAATGCCCAAATCTCTTCTTCATATAGTTTATTCACACAATTATGACCCCTGTCTAGGTTCTCGTACCATACAGGTACTGATTCTACTATTGAAACATTAGCCTCTAACTCATCTGATGTTCATAGTCCAATATATTGGACACTAACTCATTTCAACAGACACCTATTCTGAACATTTCTCATGCCCTTCAGTGTATTTACATCACTCTTCAATTACATGCCTTGTCCATGATGCATGGACCAAGAACTTGGAGTAATAAGCTGATCCAGGTCTAAATATAGTTTATTTCCTTCAGTACACTCATGTAATTTGTCAGTATACACTTATTTCTTCCTCTATCATCTACTGGTGCAATTGCATAAAACAATTCCCTGAATGACTTTAAGTTTATTTCACTTTAAAAAATACAAATGAATCATGAATTCAGAAAAACTGCATGTCCACAATAACATAACCTGACCTCAGACTGCCTGGGTCTAAGTGCCTGGGGTCAAATCCAACAATTACATTTCAAATAACAAAAGAAATAAGGACTGTCCCTTCTGGTTAAAATTCTCTTCTTTACTCACCTGAATCCAAACAGATCAAACATGCAAGGAAAACAAGACACTGATGAGGCTTTCACCCTCAATCCAATGTACTAAGAGTTTCTTTCTCACTGTAGAAAAAAGACCATTTTCATGAAGGACTCTTGTTGTATGCAGTTGATTGTCCTGTAACCTAGAACACACACCTTGATTAATTCAGATGACAGTGAAGATACTTTTTTTAATCAAGTCATGTCTTCTTTATCACAATCTTTATGCTCAAATTAGAAAAATCATGTAGGTGCAATTAAGGAAAATAGCCTGTATCCTTTAATTCCTCCTCAAAGTCTCTACATCAGTCTTCATACCGTTCCCCACAGGTTTTGTGGATTTTGTCCTAGGCAAAGATTCTAGAGTAGTCACAGGAAGAACATCTCTACTACTCTTGATTTCTAAGAGGACTTGTCATCAACCAACATTCAAAGGATGTAGGCATCAATGTAGTCTATATAAATACTTGTGTTAAAATATATATTCAAAGAAAAACATTTTCATTTTGAAAAATGGCATATATTACTACTAAACACAGGAAATACTATCTCATGTCTCTTCATGTCAAATTTTGTTGATGTTCTAAGGACTATAAAACCCCACAAGCTTCAGAACATTAGAGATTTCCAGAATAAATTAATCTAGTTTCATTATGGATTTTCCATGAATAGAATGTGCAATACTTTTTAATTATTATATCCATTCCAGGGTCATGTATTGCATTAATTAATTATTTCTCTTCCCTCCCCCCCACCAGTTGTCTGCTCTCTGTGTCCATTCCCTGTGTGTTCTTCTGTGTCCACTCGTATTCTTGTCAGTGGCACCAGGAGTCTGTCTCTTTTTGTTGTGTCATCTTGCTGTGTCAGCTCTCTGTGTGTGTGGCCCCATTCCTTGGCAGGCTGCAGTTTTTTTGCATAGGTGACTCTCCTTATGGAGTGCACTCCTTGTGTGTGGTGCTCCCCCACACAGGGAACACCCTGTATGGTACAGCCCTCCAAGTGCACATCAAGCACTGCACTTGGGCCAGCTTCATCCACCACATTGGTCAGGAGGCCCTGGGTTTGAACCTTGGACTTCCCATGTGGTAGGAGGATGACCTATCATTGAGCCAAATATGCTTCTCCTGTGTTGCATTTAACTGTCACTCTCTCTAGTTACTCCTTTTATAAATTGTGGAAGCATGTATGCAACAAACTTTCCAATCTCAACCATGTCAAAGCACGTAATTGAGTGAGTGGAATTAATCACATGCAAAATGTTGTGCTTTCCTCACTAACATTCATTACCAGAACTGTCTAATTGTCTCCAACAAAATCCTACAACCAGTATTCAATATTTTTTTAAAAGTAAAAGTATGAAAGTTTTCAGGGGTATCTTGACATATGAAACAAAACCTATTTCAAAAGTGAAATCAAGCAATGTACTTTCATTTTAGGTATGGATACTTGATCCCCAAATAATATTTTCTATTTTCTTTTTAAATTCACAGTTCCAAAATTTAAAAGGTATATTCTGTTTAATTTTAATGCTATGCCTTTTAGATAATCGATAACATCATTTTCAGTTTTCTGATATAGTCCTATTAAATTACAGCCTAGTCATGCAACATTCTTGAGGCAAGTGATAATTTATTTTTGTCAGAATTTTGTCTATGCTGTAGGTCAATGCTGAGCTAGGCTTATCCAAGCATGAAGTTGTATGAGCAATTAAATAAGCTGAAACTGAGGAATTTAAGAGCCACATTAGAATTAATCATTTAAAGGAAAAAATGCAAGGATGCTCTATTTGTCAGCCAAAGGAGTGTTAATGAAAAATTTGCTAACAGCAGAGTGTTGTATTTCCTGATGCAATTACCAAAAATGCTGCAATGGTTTTATAAATCATTAAGGGGTATTTTTAGAGGAACTCTGCGATGCTTGACAAAAGGCCTAGATCACTTTGAAGAGAATGTTGGTAGGACTGTGGAGCCTAAAGTTATTTCCAGTAAGGCCTGGGAAGGAAATAATGAAACTATTATTGGAAACTGGAGGAAAGGTGATCCATGTTTTAGAGTTGCACAGAACTTAGCAAGATTGACCCCTAATATTATTTGGGAAGCAGAATTTTAAAATGATAAGATTGGACAGTTACCCAATGAGATTTCCAAACTAAATGTGGAAAATGCAGCCTGGCTTCTCCCTGCAACTTATAGCAAAATGCTGGATGAAAGAGATAAGCTGATAAATAAATTCTTCAGCTCAAAGGAACCAGAAACTAATTCCAGAAATTCCAAGCCTTCAGACAATATGGCCACATTTGATGAATTAACTTGGAAACTGTAAGCCAGGATTGAACATTCAATTATCAGGGAAATACTTGTGGAAAGTATTACTGTCTGATGACTTGGACCCCTGTTTCCGGCATGCCAAACCAACAGGTTTTCCAACAGAGCTGTCTAAACAAAACCACTGTCAGCCTGAACTAAAAGGGACATGAAGAGGAGATGGAGGGGAAATAGCTTTAAGAAGAAAAGCATGGAAGGTGAAGTCTGGAATTAAGATATTTCCTTGGGCTGAGAGAGGAATCCTACCAATACTTCTGGTGAGAGTAAATTTGCCCTGGCATTTGAAGATGGTGTATGTTCCAACCTGCTGTTCAGGGAGAGTTTTGCCACCCCAGGCTACTGAGAGGGTAATGCACATTCCCCAAGGGTTGCAGAAAGTGAGGTCAACACCCCGTTGCTCTCAGGGTTTAGACAGTCTCCCATAGATTAGGGAAGGCCAGGTCACCAATTCACTCTTCTGAGATGGTTGGGAATGTACACTAGAGATGAGGGAGAATTTTTCCACTACCTCACTGTACTAAGTGGGTGGAAACTATACCCTAGAGATTGGGGAATGTGTGGCCATCACCTCAACATTCTTGGAGGGTGAGGCCTGGAGCTCAGTTACCATAAGCTTGATGAGTGTTGAAGAAGGCAAATGACTGTTGGGCATGTCTGTGGGAAAGGGTGTTCTCATGAGGCACCCAGGGGAGAAGAAACCATAATTTTACTTTGAAATCTAATGGAATATGCTCTGCAGGGTTTCAGATATGTTGGGGACCGGTGATGCATGTTTCCCTCCCAAATTCTTCTAGTGGTAATTCAAATGTTTAGCCTATGTCTGTCCCTTTGTATACGGGAAGCTGAAAAATTGTTTTGTTAAGTTTCACAGGTATACAGCCAGAGGGGACCTTGCCCCCCAAGACAAACTGTATTTCTAAAAAACTGATTCATTGTGATATGATTTTGTACTTAGCATTGTTACTTATTAAAGATGTACTTTTCAATATTGTAATGTTTCTTGTGAAATCCAGAGGGTAGAGTGTAGCAGTTTGATATTATTTATGAATTCCAAAAAAGGATTATGATTTAAAACTAACTCCTCCTCTGGGTGTGATCACCTTTGCTTGCATTAGATTCAACTGATATGTTTTGATTAAATTAAACTACCTGTAAAGATTAAGGCTTTGATTCAACCACATCAATAGGGTGTGACTCAGGGCTGAATCTCCAGCCCCCTTGCTGGGCTCCTATAAGTGGACACTCACTCAAGAAGACACACAGGGAGAGAGAGCGCCTCATATAGTAGATACCAGAGGAGAGATCTTTTTCAGCTTTGGTCCTGTCGCTCCAGGAAGAGAGATGAGTCATTTGCCTGATAGTTAACAGCTAACATTTTGAAGAAACCAGAGGAGCTCAGAAGGTTGGAGAGATACAAGCCCTATGCCAGCCTGTAACTGAGAAAGAGGAAGGCTGAACCCTCACAAAGATTGGCGATCATCTTTGGTGTGAAAGTACCTCTTATGGTACTTGAGGAGGGCCCTTTAGGGCCTTTTAACTATGTGCTTTTACCCCAAAATGTTTTAAAAAGTCAACCGATTTCTAGTATTTTGCATCAGCACCACTTTGGTTGACTAATATAGATGCTTTGAATAAATAATCTATCACTATTTCATTTTTGGAGATGGAATACTCTTAGAAATGCACTTATACAAAGAATTGCTCTATGAAAACATTCTGAGAAATCTAAGTATAGGTTAATCTATATGACAATCATTTTCTTTTTATGACAACTACATGTAGTTTTTGTGCTGATTATTTATAGATATTAATACAAGAGTTTTCTATATATTAACCATATCATGTCATATATGCTATGAAAGTGGATCTCAAATGTCTCTGTATACAGAATTCAAATGGGAGCTTTAAATAATTTTCATGTATGGGGTGAACATACAAATATAACTGTTCCTTTGATTGGCATGAGAAATCCTCAGGTGATTTCAACAGGCATCAAGGCTGAGAACCACTTCTCTAAGGAGCTGAGACTCTGTGGCTCACTGAGTACAGTTACTGAATCTGCAGCATGAGCATGTCTGAGAGAGTGGCAGAACAGCAGATTCAAAGTCCTCAGCCCAGAGTACCAATTCAGGATTTGCATTTTAACAAGATCCCAGAGGATTTATATCTGAGGGGGTACATGGAAAAGCAGCAGCACTGGTTCAGAATTCAATCCAATGTCCCATTTCACCATGATTACAACCTTGGAGGAATAGTGCCTCATTCAATTCTCATCCAAACAAAGACACTGTCAAGAAAGGTTATCTCAGGAACTCGTTCACCTATACTGTAATAATTCAGTCACCCTGATCTTAGAGCTAAGTCCCCTGCCTTTCCACAGTTTTTCCGTGCTTTTGGTATAGGCTGAAAATAAAGTACTCTTCATTTAAAATAATGAATACAGGCATACTTGGAATGACAAACAGGAGTCTATTCTGTTTTTCTACATAGTCAGCCACACTTTCCAGACATAAGTTTCAAAATATTTATACATGTCCAAGTTTATATTACATGTGTTCATTTTTATATTTCCCAATTAATAGAATGGGAAATAGATTCACTTCTTTCTGGCACCCTCAGAGCATATCTCAATCCCAATACTTCTAAAATAATTATAATATAATTTTAATTAAAATAATTCATTTTTGCATCACCATGCAATATTATTTATTGCTAAGTTAAGCAGTGTACAAATTTCTTGTTTACATAATTTTCTTCTTTGCATTATCATTAGCTTCATTTTCTTTGACTCAAACATTTATAACAAAAATTTTCCAAAATAATCTTGAAGTGACTGCTGTGACTCTGTAATATATAGTCAAATTCATCTCACAATCTACTGTGTCCAAATTTTCCCCCTTGAGGTGTCTGTTATAAAATATGGTACACTCAAACTTTGTCCTCCAGATGCCCTGTAGCAGCAAGGAATAGAAAGGTTATTTTTCATCTCTTTTTATGCTTTACCTTTCCTACTGAATGAGGTAAAGATGTCATTTCCTGTTTTCCTCAAATCCATAAAAAAGCAATATTTTTAGAAATTCTTACAATTCTAATAGTATAAATAGTATGATTCAATATGTTACTATATCCCTTATTAATCAATAAATTCCACTCAAAAGCCATACCAAATTTCCTGACAAAGTTGACAACCTGGCTCTAATATGTATTTAAAAGACAAAGGCCTGATATTAATGCCATTGACCTCTATGCTCTGGTCACCAGCTGGGCACTTCTTGCTCTTCATGCTGAGGACCTGACAGGAAAGCATATGTGCCCCTGTCTTGAAAGTATTATTGATCTGGTCTATGAGGAGGAAGAAAGTGTGCCGTCATTTAACAGAGTCAAGGAAGAATGTGTTTCACATGCACATGACTTACCTAGCACATCTCAATATTCCCCTGCCAGTGTTAATAAACTGACAAGGGCAGCAAACCCACCTGAGAAGGGCATTGTGGCCAGGAACACACCCATCAGACATGATGAGCTGGCACCTGGTAAGCTTCTGAGACTGGGGGCAAGGGAAATCTAGAATGGACAAAGTAGGAGATAATGAGATTCAGTTGTGGCCCCAAGTCCACCTGCAGTAGCGGTGGCTTTAGAGTGTCAATAAGCTTCCTCCTGCAAGATTCCTACATAAAGCAAAGCCAACTGGAATCCTAACGAAGTGCTCCCTGAACACAGAGAGATCCAAGTGGCACAGAGATAGGCTAGATAGACATGGGGATGCTTCACCTAGATAGCCCTTAAGAGAAGGACTTCTTGCCAGTTTCTGAGTGTCAAGAAATTAGTCAAATTCTGCTGAGGATGAAATAAGGTGATGGCTGATAAAAGCTTCTGCAATTATTATATTGATGAAAATGTTATTGTCACCAAGACTGATGTCCAGGAATTAAAAGGAATAAAAATCCTAATTGCAAAGGGTAACTATTCTTACCCTATTCAGTGGGATGAGGAGAAATGCTGATGAATGGACTTTGCTTTCAATTTGCTTTGAAGAGATGAGAGATCAGCAGCAGAAAATAAAAGTTGAAAATGTTTTCATTGGTCAGAAGGGCCAATTTTAGAACATGAGGACAAATCATGAGAGGGAGTAGTATAAGTATATAATTTATAATGATAAAAATTCATGACATCACAGGAAGGAATGGGACACAAACACAAAGAAATTTTTAAAAAACAACAACAACAGCAGCTAGGATAATAGATAATGCCTCACCTAGTATGGGGGTGATGCCAGTAGAGAAATACTTTCAAATGTAATGGTCCAAAATACTTACCTCCAAAAGTACCTATTTCATTATTGTAATAAATTGTCAGGCAAGCTACTGAATATGAGTGTCAAGGCAAGACTGTGCAGAGTCGAAGATTATGGCAAAGGTTTAAAATAGTATTTATTAAGCATGGGAAATGGAAATGACCTGCAAGACCTAAGAGGATTACTGAGAACTTTTGAAAAATGCCCTAAATAGCCCAGATACCTGATCCAGGGGAGTATTTACTATGTACCTTGGTAAAAGTGTTCTCTCCTGCAAACTAGGAACTTTAACCTGGAAGGGCGCATAGCTGTGCTCAAAATGGTTTCTGTAGGTCATAACATGAACAGTTAACAGTTTGGAAACCTTCAACATTCCACTTAGGAAGACTTGACAATAAGTATCTTTTGCAGAGAATGGCAGACATCTAACTCTTTTTCTGGACACCGAAGGGATTTTAAGGCTGAAGGTGCCTAGAGTCCAGGATTGAACAGAATGATCCTTATGGCCAAATGCTCCAGATGTTTATAGAGCTCCAGGATAAATTCAAGTGCTATTAAATATGATGTGTTTATTCCAGGGAAGGCTACCTTCCTTCTGTCTTAATTTCCTCATCTGTAAAATAAGAGTAGTATTTACTTAACTTTATTCTGAAGGATAAAATTAATTGTTATGTGTAGAGTGCCCTGAAATACTTTTCAAGATTTTATTTTTTATTTCTCTCCTCCCTACCCCCTATTGTCTGCTCTCTGTGTCCTCTTGCATTCTTGTCAGCGGCACTAGGAATCTGTGTCTCTCTTTTTTATTCTTTTAAAGATTTTTAAATTTATTTCTCTCCCCTTCCCCCTCCGCCACCCCTAGTAGTCTGCTCTCTGTGTTCATTTGCTTGTGTTCTTCTGTGATCGCTTCTATCCTTATCAGTGGCACCAGGATTCTGTGTTTCTTTTTGTTGCATCATCTTGTTCTGTCAGTTCTCTGTGTGTGCCGTGCCATTCTTGGGCAGGCTGCACTTTCTTTTGTGCTGGGTGGCTCTCCTTACAGGGTGCACTCCTTGTGTGTAGGGCTTCCCTACACAACATGACACTCCTTGTGTGCATCAGCACTGCACATGGGCTCCACACAGGTCAAGGAGGCCCAGGGTTTGTACCACAGATCTTCCATATGGTAGGTGGACACCCTATCCATTGGGCCAAGTCCATTTCCCCTGTGTCTCTTTTTGTTGCATTATCTTGCTGCATCAGTTCTCTGTGTGTGGCACACCACTCCTGGGCAGGCTGCACTTTTTTCACATGGAGTGGTTCTCCTTGTGGGGGTGCACTCCTTGTGAGTTGGGCTCCCCTATGTGGGGACACCCCTATGTGGCATGGCACTCCTTGCATGCATCAGTACTGCATGTGGACCAGCTCACCACACTGGTCAGGAGGCCCTGGGTTTGAACCCTGGGCCTCCTCTGTGGTAGGCTGACACTCTAGCAGTTGAGCCAAATCCGCTTCCCTGAATACACTTAATAGCATTCAATTAGTATGATTATTTAAGTAATAATAATAATAACACACTGTCATTTAGTTATCAGGCCCAGAAGTTCTTTTTGAGTCCAGGACTGAGCACTCATGTCCTCTCTATGAGAATTATGAAGTTTGATACTATTTTATTATAAAATAGTAAAATAAAAAATAAATATAGGACACAATGAAACCTAGGACATAGTAGGATTCTCAGTAACAACACAGCACTTATATAATTCTACATATGTATCTATTAAAAAGAGTAAAATGTCGTGTATTATTACTGATCATAAAATGCCTCATGATGCGTAGGCTCCACGGTAGAGAAGGAGGGGTTGAAAAGTAATAAAGCAGGCTGATTTCAGGCTAAGTTTTCCATTATAGATTATAAATCACCAGGTAAACTTGCGTGGTCACACTGCAGAGGAAAAATGGCAAGAGTGGTGCACAGAGGGCAGGAACCCACCCAAAGGTGAGAAAGTGCATGAGAGAGATGCCTCTTTGAAATGCTGATGAGCCCACCCCTTTGCTAATGGCCAGGGAAGAGTTCTAGCTGTTTACTCTTTTGATTGCTTATTCTCCCATCAATCTCCCAGGAGGACACAAAGATAAAGTCCTTGGGGAATATCCAGGTCTTCTCCTGGCTTCCAGAGGAAGTCTTCATCCAAGTGGCAGAAACTTGGGGAGGGTCTTGCAGCAGCCATCTGGGGTTATTGATGTTCACGTGGACTTCTTGCCAGGTTCCAGATCCATCTATTGATTTCCTATCTTACTAGCCTGCTTCAAGTGCATTATAACTCCTTTTGGTTTTGTCTGTGTGTTCAGTGCCAGTGTATATTCTAATACCTCTGGATGTAAGATCAGTTGATAAATGAAAACTCCTAAAAGAGCTCTATTCAAATGGCCAAAAACTAAGTGCTTATATTAATAAGTATGAATGCTAATAAGATCTTTAAAGTGATGAAAATTGTCTTGACTAATGCAATTATAATCTCTTCATAAAAATAAAAGACAGTTCTTCCCTAAACTGAAATGAATAGTTTATTTTTCTTCACAGAATGAAATGTAGGATGTGAAACTAAAATGGATATTGGAAGAAGTAAAACATCTGTAGGAGTGCTGACTTAAATTTGATAAGTTTGTTCAAGAAAAGTGAGTTTTGTCTGAGGATGGAATGGCTAGTTTTCATAAAATCAGAATGGAAGTAAGTAGGACAAAACTTGAATGCATATGGCAAGTTGTAGAAGGTACTGTGGTAGCATTAAGGGTTTGTGTTCTATGAAGGCAGAATTTGTCTTCAAATAAGCATGCTTTATGTGGTTATGAATAATTATATAAGAAGTTTGTAGAAGCACTGCTTAAACTGAAATATTCAAATGGCTAATTACAGAAAGTCATGATTTCTTTTCCTATAATCTATTTTTTAAAATGTTACATTCAAAAAATATGAGGTTTCCATATATCCCCCACCGCCCCTCACCCCACTCCTTCTATATTAACAACCTCTTTCATCATTGTGGCACATCATTAATTTGGTGAATACATTTTGGAGCACTGCTGCACCACATGGATAATAGTTTACACTGTAGTTTACACTCTCCCCCAGTCCATTCAGTGAGTTATGGCAAGATATATAATGTCTAGCATCTGTCCCTCCAATATCAGTTAGGACAACTCCAAGACCTGAAAATGCCCATCACATCTCTTCTTCCCTCTGCCTGCCCTCAGGAACTACTGGGGCCAATTTCTCTCATCAATGCTACAATTTCTTCCATTACTAGTCACAATAGTTCTATAATAGAATATCAGTAAGTCCACTCTAATCCATATTTTATTCCTCCATCCTGTGGACCCTGGGATGGTGATGTCTGCTCCACCTCTATATTAAGAGGGGTTAGATTTCACATAGATGATGGATGCAGTTCTCTGGCTTGCTGTTGTAGGCACTCTCAGTTCCCTGGTGTGGTGGTTGACCACCTTCACCTTCCAGTTAGCTGGCCTGGGTAAGTCCAATGAACCTGAGGATAGAAGTTTCAAGTCTGCTGAGGCTCAGGACCCAGCAGGCACATAGACAGTCAAGAGATTAAAGTTTCTTGAGTATACACCAACCCTAGTGCCAACCACAGGTTCAGTAAAAGTGACAAGAGGAATGTGTAGAAAGGTCACATCTGAGTCCAATTCCATCACACTCAGGAACTCAAATTCCAAAGTAGGACCAACTGACATACCACTGAATTCCAGAGATATCTGCCATGACCATAGAACCTGTGGGTTTCCATAACTCTCAGGAGAACCAGTATCTGGGGTTGTTTCAACTTTGGCTGTCTCTGGGACCCTGCTGATGCGTGAGTAAGCACAACCCAGCTAATGACCTCCTGAATCTTTTCTGGAGACTCACAACAATAGAAACTCATTTGTCCTTTCCATTTCACCCTTTTATTCAAGTTCAAAAAGCAGATTTTAACACCTGATATTACATGTAGGCTGAGATATTCTGCTGGTCTGAGTTGACCCTTTTATTGTAGGTCTTTTTCTAGTTACATCATCAGCTGGTGCTTGGTAGTAATTCCTCTGTGCCAGGGAGGCTCATCCCCGGGAGTCATGTCCCATGCTGGGGGGGAGTTAATGCACTTATGTGCTGAGTTTGGCTTAGAGAGTGGCCACATTTGAGCAAGTTGGAGGCTCTCAGGTGTTAAACTGTTAGGCACCCTCCAGCTCTATCCCTAGTTCATAGTTCAGGCACACAGGTTCATAAGCATAGTCATCAATATCAAGGGCTCATTGTTGGACCATCCTTCCTTGTTGGTCTTTGATGGTGCACTTGGGGAATTGTTGCTGTTACATTGGGGAATGTGATAGAGCTCCCCTGGCTAGGAACTCAGCACTCCCTCAGTTGTCCCTTGTAACTGTAACTACTATGAAAATACCCAACATATATCCAAACATTTTTATGTACCCTATATGCAAGTCCTGGAGAACTCCATCCCAACCATGTGCCCCCATCAATAACATCCTGCACCAGTGTTCCTCCCCTCCCATAGTTGAACCTCTCTATGTTCCAAAACTTCTTCAAAAATGAAGCCTAATATATTGCCAAATTCAATTAAGAGGAAAATGAAATGTAGCGATGGGTTTACAGATTAGAATTAGAATACAAACTAACTTAGAAAAATTAAAATAAAGTAAAAATAAATTGAGGTATTAAGAAGTGAAAAATATTATACAGCTTTGCTTTTGACATTTTGCCTTTCATCACTGTAATAGGTGTTGCCCTGTAGGTAGAGTGGCAAGGCAATTTCTTTCATTCATTCCTCAGTGCCTACATCCTTTTTTTTTCTTCTAATTTTTAATTTTGCCTTCACAAAAGCTTTAGATCACAGTAATTCACATATACAATATATGGGACTCCTATATATACAACATCAAACCCTTTTCCCCCTTCCCCAGCAATGATCTTTTTAAATGTTCATGTTATATTTGCTGCAGCTGATGAACAGGTATTGAAACATAGCTTTCAAAGATGGTTCCATTTTGGTTTACATTAGGATTTATATTTCAGACTATATAATTTTCTAATTTTTAGTTACCTTAAGTTTTACATTATGGTTTAAATTTTAGCCTATACATTTTTATACATTTTTGGTATAATTTAACATGTCTATATCCATCATTGCATGATCTTGTGGAACACATCCATTCCCCCCCTCCCAGTTACCCTGATTCCATCTATTCTAAACCTCTCTCCTCCTTCCCTCAAGGCCCACAGTGACAATCACCCTTCATTACTTGAAGGACCAGATTCACAGATATTTGCAACAATGCTAATGGCTTGACTTTTAGACTGCCCTAACCCACTGGGAGCCATCAATTCTCTCGAGAGACACAATTCCCTCTGTGTGAGAACATCAGTTCTTCCCAGGATGTGGGTACACCTTCACATTCATTGTATGGGTCTCCACCCAATGACATAATACAGTATAAAAACATGAACACCCACACACTTCATAGAAGCCTACCTCTGTGCCAGACACCCCCCTTAAGAATCTTGAACAGGCAATCCTTCATTATATTTTCTAAAGAGTTTTCCCAACATTATAGTTTCAATCACATACTTGACAATCTTCCATGTTCAAAAGTTACCCCAAGCCCTCCCCCCAGTTCCTTGAGCCATCTAACCCTCCTCCCAACCCTAGTTCCCCTCAGGCCCACAGAACCCCACCCAAAGGTATCCCTTTGGGATACCTTATCCCATCCCTACAAATACTTACCTTCAACTTATCATAGATTTCACCCATGTAGGCATCAAGTCCCAACCTCCACCTGCCCCCAACTTCCTTTAAACCTATCATCCAGTCTCTAGCTCTCCGAGACAGCTCAGTTTACTTATTTCATATCAGACAGGTCAGGTAGTATTTGTTCTTCAATGCCTGGTTTGCTTCACTCAACATAAGGTCCTCAAGATTCATCCATGTTATCCCATGTGTTTATATTCCTTCTTAGAGCTGAGTAGTATTCCACTGTATGTATGTACCACATTTTATTTATACATTCATCTGTTGAAGGGCATTTGAGCTGATTCCAACTTTTGGCAACAGTGAATAATGCTGCTATGAACACTAGTGTGCATATATTGGTTTGTGTCCTTGCTTTCATTTCTTCTGTGTATATACCCAGCAGTGCAACTGCTGGGTCATATGGCAAATCTAGAGCTAGTTTTTCTGAGAAACTGCCAAACTGTCCTCCAGAATGGCTGGATCTTCTCCATTCCATCAGCAGTGGATGAGTGTTTCCATTCCTCCATATCCTCTCCAGCACTTGTAGTCTTCTGTTTTTTTTTGATAGCCACCAGTCTAATGGGAGTAAGAGGGTATCTCATTGTAGTTTTGATTTGCATTTCCATAATAGCTAGTAATTTTGAGCATTTTTTCATATGCTTTTAAGATATTTGTATTCCTTCTTTGGAGAAGTGTTTGTTCAAATTAATTGCCCGTTTTTTAAATGGGTTGCTTGTCTTTTTATTTGCGAGATATAGGAGTTCTAGAAAGTCATTATTAAACAGAAACCCAATTCATGATTAACTTCATAACAGAAAAACCTGTCAAGTCATCTCAATCTACATATTAAAGTTGTGATAGAAAAAAAGATAATTTTTGATTTCACTGGGAATCATAGGTTTTCATAAAATAAGGGGAAAGTAGTTTTTTCTGCACTGCTTAAATAAAATACCTGTTAATTCATGTAATCATGATAATTGCATGCTGTAAGAAATTTGCTTTGAGACAGTATCCAAAATCATTTTAGTGACTTATGTATGTAGGGAGTATAGAATGTGTGACACCGTATTGGTAAGGAAAAAGAGAGTAATTTTGTCCTAAGATACAACTGGTTATCAAGAAAAGTTAAAATATAAAACAAAACATGAATGAATACAGAAAGTGCAGAAGAGTCATGAAAAAGAAATTTTTGTAGTTACCGTTGAGCAAAATTTACTAGGTCTATGTATGAGGTTTTAAAAGCTGTAATATCAAATATTATACTCATGGTTTGTTTTAGCTAAAATTTTGCAAAAACTTTTTCTCCTGACTACTCAGAAAAGAAAAATCTCTTTCTATCAATATATCTTCATATAGTTTAATCCTATCATTTCCTTGGCTGTTAAAAATAATAATAATAAATCATCGCTTTTCAAAGAACATAATGTTCAAACCTGTCTTCCCAGAGTAAAGGCCTGAAAAATATCTTTGACCTTTGGAAAAAGTAAAATAATAGAATACTTGAGTCCAATTGATATAAGTTGAATGGAAAGTGTTTAAAAGTGTTATGGGGCTGAAGACTTGGCCCAGTGGTTAGAGTGACCGTCTACCACATGAGAGGTCCACAGTTCAAACCCCAGGCCTCCTTGACCTGTGTGGAGCTGGCCTACACACAGTGCTGATGTGAGCAAGGAGTGCTGTGTCACGCAGTGGTGTCCCCTGCATAGGAAGCCCCACAGGCAAGCAGTGCACCCTGTAAGGAGAGGTGCCCAGTGGGAAAGAAAGTTCAGCCAGGAGTGACAGTCACACACACAAGGAGAACTGATGCAGGAAGATGATGCAACAAGAATAAACATAGATTCCTGGTGCCGCCGACAATACAACAATGGAAGCAGACACAAAAGAACACAGTGAATGGACAGAGAGAACAGACAACTGGGGCAGGGGGGCGGTAAGGGAGAGAAATAAATAAATCTAAAAATAAAAAATAAAAAAGTGTTATGAAATTAAAAGGAATTCTTTAACCCTCTGTTAATCAAAGTATTATCAGTAAAATGTTCACTTCAAAAGAGTGCAAAAAATTCCTGAAAATCTAAAAAATGTGTTGGCATAATATTAAAGTATAATGTTGTTAATCATGGCTTTAATTAATATTTTTTTAAGATTTATTTTTTTATATCTCTCCCCTTCCTCCCCCACCCCAGTTGTCTGCTCTCTGTCCATTCACTGTGTGTTCTGTGTCTGCTTCTATTCTTGTCAGCGGCACTGGAAATCTGTTTCTTTTTGTTGTGTCATCTTGCTGTGTCAGCTCTCTGTGTGTGCAGTGCCATTCCTGGGCAGGCTGAACTTTCTTTTGTGCTGGGCGGCTCTCCTTATGGGGTGCACTCCTTGTGTGTGGGGCTCCCCTATGTGGGAGACATGCCTGAGTGGCAAAGCATTCCTTGAGTACATAAGCACTGTGCATGGGCCAGCTCCACACGGGTCAAGGAGACCCAGGGTTTGAACCACGGACCTCCCATGTGGTAGGCAGATGTGCTATCTATTGAGCCAAGTCCACTTCCCTAATATTTTTTAAATTGGTTGTGTCACAGAAACAACCTCTCCATCTAGAAATCAAGAGACATGCTTTAGCTCATGTTCAATGGATTTGCCCCACCTCCACTAAAGAAGCAGGACTATGACTGCAGAAAAAGAGTGACCTCGAGGGACTGTCAGGGTTGGTGCATAACAGTAGATTATCATGAATTAAAGTAACACCACTGCTGTCTGTAACAGTCCTAAATATTCCAAATGTGTTAAAATTTTATCCAGTTATGGCACTATCACTGTTTAAGACTTGTTAAAGCTTCCTTTAGTATCTCCTTAGGCAAATCAATCCAGCCTGCATTCACCTTCATGTGAGAAGGCCAACTGAGGATTTTGCAGTGCTTCTCCAAGGCTATGTGCAGAGCACAACCATCGGTCCTGGTGGCAAAATGCTAGCTGTGTGAAAAAAACCCCAAAACCAGTAATCTTATTTTTTTCAGGATTAGAAGAAACATCAAAGACAATTGTATCTTAAGAGTATGATATAGACAAATATTTAGGACATGCTACAAAACCCTGACTGTCAAATTCTTAAATGGTGTTTAGTTAAGTAAAACAAAAAACTGTATCCTCTGTTCTAACTGATAAAGTACATTTTCTCATATTAATAAGGTTTATAATAATTTTGGGATCCTGAAAACCCTTCATCCCTCATTTAGCTCAGATATTAAAAACTATATGTGTTTATCAGAAAAGGTTGCACAGGGAGATGAGAACCCCATCCCCCACTGCCCCCAGCAGGCTGCTTTTAAAACAATTAACACAGGCTCAAGCGGTAAGGGGGTAGGTCTTAACTTGTCCTGTGTATTGGATGTAGCCAGTACCAATCTTGGCTTTCGGTGGGGTGTGTGGTAGAGGCAACTTCCTAAACAAATACTGCTTGAGTTTTAGTCACAATTCCTAGAAGAAACCAAAGTGTGAGACAGGAACAGTGAACTGTTGTGGGCTGCCTTCTGTGGGGAAGAGGAGTCTGTGTAAGAACATATAGAACAACTGCCAGCAGTGAGAGGTAACAGTCTATCACGTCCCTGCCCCCTCCTCTAACATCTCTCTTGGGACTGTTGAGGCAGATGCCCTCGAGAAGATCTAGAGCCATCCCATTGAGACCCAAAGGCAGCAGAGTGGCTCCACCAAAAAGGCAAACACTGGATACCAGATCTGGTGGTGCCTAGTCCAGCAGTTCCAACTGCCTGTCACTCACCAGCAGCTCACCAACAGCACCCTAAAGTGTCCATCGTGCTCACCCAATGACTGACCATCACCTCACTGGATGAGACACACTGGCTGGGCAGAGACTCCAGGAGCACGATGGCAAGTGGATTACATTGGCCCCTCCCTCTCTCAGAAGGGGCAAGGTATGCTGTCTGTGCTGCAGACAGACAAGGGGACTCTTGTAACTTTGTACCCGGATCCTTACAGCAAAGGACTAAGTCTAAATTACAAGTTAAAGTGCCAGCTGCCCCAAGCCCAAAAGGGCAAGCAATAATACACTGTTGTTGCCATCCTTCAAACTCTCTAAACTGGGGAAATGTGGTCATTTTGATTATTGTTCTGGTCTATGCAGCATTGCTGACTGGGAATCTTAAATCCATGAACAATAAAAAATCACTCAAAACCACTTCTGAAACTGCAGTTAGTAAACTAAAGTCTCCTATGACAGCATTAGGCCCCATCCCTAGCCACCACAACAGCTACGACTTGCAGAAGGTACAAGTTTATTATTAACCTGCCCTACTGTGGAAGTGTGACCAGTCGTTTACTCAGAAGGAGCCATGTCCCGTGACATAGAACAGCTCCCCATCCTGAACTGACATGTACTGATACAGTTCATTTCCTTACAAGAATAGACAAATAAGCCACATGAGCCCACCAAACCCTCCCATACCCCTGAAATTCACTGCCCCTCACCTACCACCCCTAGCCATCCCTATAGGCCCTCAGGTCTTACCTAAGCCCAAACCCACTCCCACTGTCTGAGCATGTTCCCACCTATAGATGTACTGGATAAATTCATGACTGCCTCTGCCAGGGGCAAGCTGAAGTTTATTCTTCAGACCCTCACCATTGGGAGAGCTTCCCAATAATTCCTTGCCTGCAATCACTGGTCTCTGCATCCCAACTGTCTCACCCCATCATCTAACATATGTTGCCAGAGCCCGGGATCTGGGAAGAGGAGTCCCCTGCCACCACACCTTGCAACCTGGGAAGCAGTGGACAGTGGCAGCTCACCTGGGGTTACTCCTTATTCTGATCATGCAACGCTGAGTCCTATCCTCCTTTTCACCCTCTCCTGGAACTCCTCAGAGTGAACCTCAGAGACAGAGTAAGCCCCAGGACACTTGGGATTGCATTGAGACCAGCAGATTGGTAAGAGAACTGCCCTTGCTGCTGCTGTAGCTCCATCCAAAACCAGACTCCCATCACCAGCAGGGGGAGTTAAGGGAATTCTCCTCTGGAGGATCCTGCTCTTTCTCCTTTTGTTTTAGACAACTCCACAGATCCTAGCTAGGTCTGTGATCCTCTTCATTTTTGGGGACCACAGCAGATGTCTGACCTGCATCCCTGGAACCCCCTCAGGAGTCAGAGATGTCTGGCCCTGGGTGTGGACTTCCTCTGCTAAGGTTCTCTGACTACCTTGGGGATGTCTGAGGTGCTCAGTCAATCCTGGAGAGTCCCTGACCCCATCCCAGCTTCCAAAAATGGGAAAACTCCTTCAGCTCCTCTCTATTATTCCACCACAATCTGGCCTCAATACAAATTAGAACATGGAAGTCAATGGCTGGAACATGGTACCTTTGACACAGATCCTTAGAGATCTGGAAAACTTCATCCAATGCAGTGCCAAGTGGTTAGAGGTCCTTACGCTCAGGTCTTCCTATTTCCCTGAAACCGTCTTTCTCTGTCCATTGTGTTCCTTTTACCAAATCCTACTGCTCTATCAGAAACTTCCATCTCCCTTTCACCCACCTCCCATATCTCCTGAAAATCTCAACGTTGGTCCAGCAAGCCAAGTTCCTCCTGCATCCCCTCCCTGTGCGCCTCCAGCTTTGCCTCCATCCTTGTCCTTGCCACCACCTTCCACCCCTCAGCCGGCTGCTGCGCCTTCTTCTGCCCCTCCATTCTCCCCTCCTCATACTAGTTCATGAGGACTACATCCACCCCACTCCCCACTGTCCACCTCCACCTCTGAAAGCACAAGGGTTAACCCTTCTCCACCTCTTAATTCTATACAAATACCAACACTCCTCTCAGAAAAACAAAGTTAAAATACACAATCCCTTCTCACGCTACATATATTATGTCATAACAACTTCTTCTACCAGCCCCGTGGGAAAAAGCTGCATTTGGGCTGCAGCCACTGCCTTTGCCAATTCCCTACACACACAGGGCCCTCCCTGATGCACTCCTGGCACTGACGCAGTTTCCATAGGCTCCCTCAGTGGGAATATCAGGCAGGCTCCAGAGATTTAGACAGCATGGCTCACTTCCAAACTTACATAATAGAAGGCATGAAAAAGACAGCCCTCAAAACAGTAAATTATGACAAAACCAAAGAAATTTCCCCAAAATCAAGATGAAAACCCTGCTGCCTTTATGAATAGATTAAATGAATCGTTCCTCAAATACAGTAATTTGACCCGGATTCTGAATCCAGACGACTACACTCACATAGCCACTTTATCACTAAGACATCCACAGATGTCAGAAAAAAAAATGGCAGAAATTTCAGGAGGCCCCTCAACCCCCTTGGAAAGACCTAATTAAAGCAGCCCTCAAGGTCTTTAACAATAGAGAGGAGGAAGCCAAACTAGAAAATCACAAACGAGATCCCTCCTTGCTGCTGCCCTCAGAGTCGATTTCCAAGAACACCATCCCTCTTCTGCCCTGTGGCCACCACCTGGACGTGCTTTAGGTGTGGGAAGGAAGGACACTGGGCACGTGCACGCCCCAATCTAGGACCCTGCCAGGGCTTGTCCGGCGTGCTTACTTAGAGACCACTGGAAGTCGGATTGTCCTGAAAATCCAGTTTCTGGGAAAGCCCCTCGAACACGCCTTATGGCCTAGATCATCTTCCCTTCCTAACCTACCCAAAATAACAACAAAAGACTGATGGGTCCCAGGTTTGGAGAGGCCCCTCATCTCCATCAGTAAGTGGGAACTGAGGGTTATCATCAAGGTTGGAGGTAAGCTGAGCTCCTTTTTCACTGACACAGGGGCTACGTACTTGGTCATTTCAGAACATTCAGGGTATTTAACATCTTCCTCAACCTCTACTGCGGGAGTTGAGGGTATTCCTTCCTCTCCCTTGATTATGCACTCCCTCCCTTGCACTACAGAAAATCTCACATTCTCACACCAATCCTAGTTATACCATCATGCCCCTCCCCACTCTTAGGAGGAGACATTCTATCCAAACTGCACTCCTCTAGCTCCTTTTTACTACCCTCCCCCCAAGCTAGCTTCCTTCTCCTTTTGTCCCCAGCCCTACCCTGAACTCCTACTTCCCCTCCTACTGACATCCCTTTTATCTTACAACAGAAAGTAACCCCAAGTCTGGGACACTGACTCTCCCTCAGTAGCCTCACACCTCTCCCCTGTAAGAATCACTGTAAAAGACAGCCCTCCTTTCATCAACATTCCCCAATAGCCTCTCTCCTGCAGTGCCAAGTGTGGACTTAAACCCACCATTGACAAACTGTGCCACAGTGCTGTTATGCCCATGAACTCTTGTACAATACACCTATCCTAGCTGTTGAAAAACCTAATGGCAGTTATTGTCTAGTCCAAGACATGAGAGCTGTCAACCAAGCAAACCAGGCTATAGTCGCTAGTCCCCAACCCCTATCACATATCCCTCCCCAAACCACACATTACACAGTATAGACCTCAAAGATGTCTTTACAACAATCCCCCTAGATGGAAACTCTCAAAACATTTTTGCTTTTACATGGCTCTCATATTTTTCTTCATCTTTAATGCTATACTAATACCCCAAATAACCCCACTGATAATTTTTCTCCTTCTCATGTGTGGTTCTTATCTCCTACAGCTTCTCACCTGATTCATCCACCAAGTTGTTCAAACCACCCAAGAACACACGAATGAAACCTTCCTATTACAAGAACAGTGGATAACCACCTCACAATGCAAAACCCACCAGCTACACAAGAAGAGAACCCCTTACATCCTCTAACAGCAGAAAGGAGACAGAATAAGTCAATACTCCCTTTCCTCCACTCATGACTGCCTCTGCCAGAGGTGGGCTGCAGTTTATTCTTCAGACACCCTCTGTTGTGAAAGCTTCCCAATACATCTTTGCCTGTAATTGCCCTTTCTTTCTGCCCAGCATTCCCATTACTTAGGGCCTTCATCATATTCATATAATCTAAGAGTTAGGAATGTTAGAGTTACAAGGTTTGCACTGATTAACAGATCATAAGGCTGTGACTCCACTCCTGTTCATTGAGCAAAGCTGTTTACTGCAGAGTACAGCTCAAAGGAAATGGAGCCAAAAAGGACCCATCCCTTCCAGGTCCCTACATTCCAAGAATACCCTGCCTCCTAGACCACTACCACCAAGCCCTGCAGAATAATTCACTTTTATAGCGTCTTATTAACAAGAGGCTATACTCAGAGTCTAACACCCTCTCCTGGAACTAATGCTTTCCTGCCTATTGATGGACATATAAATTCACATCTGTACCTTCCATGAGTGAGTTTAATTCTCATCTTAAGATCCCTCTGCAGGGAGAGCTTCCCAATAAACTCCTGCCTGCCTGCCTGCAATCCTCAGTCTCCATGTCCCAGAGAGTGCCATTTTTTCTCTAACATAGACAACAGTATAGTGTTATTGGTCACAATTTCACAGAAGCAACCAAATCTTCTCAAATGCATTATTGTTGTAATGAACTTTCACCAGAACTTTCACTTTTATAAATCAGTAATAAGTTAACTGGGCAGTTTTCAGTGTTTTGTTACCAATGGACAATTTTAATTCTGAAGCTTCACAGAAAACACGTGCAATCACCTACAGGCCAGAGTACATCACATTAAACAAAACAGACTATATCAGAAACCCATGGAAAGGAATATGCCAGGTACTCTGGGGCACAGCTTTCTACGGTCATTGCTTAAATAACTTTGGAGAAAACACCACTGGGCTGAGTCAAGATTCCACAATTCTAGTGAAGAAACCAATGGGTTCATAATATTGAGAGGAACAAGGTCTCATTTTACTTAAAAGAATGAGTCACATACAAAGATAATAAGAGAATACTGAAATTTGGAAGAGAGAAGTACCATGCCATGTACAAGGGAGCCCCAATAACATTAAATGCCAGTTTCTCATCAGAAATTTTGAAGGCAAGAATTCAGTGGGAAGATAAATTTATACAGTACTGAACAAAAATCATTAGAACCAAAAATTTTTATATCCAGAGAAGCTCTCTTTCAAAACTGAGGGGGAGATTAAGGCATTGTCAGATAAATAAAAGCTGACTGTTTCTCACGCTATTACCAGATTGTATTTAGGTTCTTGGCTATGCTGCAGAAATGCATTTCAAGAGCAGGCTGGGTGAGTTAGGCCAGTAATTTATTCAGGTAGGGAGGAAGAGAAATGGGAGGAAATAACAGCAGGGGTCCCAGGTAGAAAGGAAGGGGCTGAAAAGTGATAAAGAGGGCTGATTTATGGGCAACAATTTCCCATTATAAGTTATAAATGCCCAGGTTTTACTTGCATTGTGATTCAAGCAGGGAGGTAGGCAGCTGCATTCCAGGTCCAGAGTCAAGAGAGCACACTAGAGCATGCTTAGGTACCATGCCTGCCTGCCTTTTGACCTGTTAATTATCCCACCCCTTTGTTAATGGCAAGGAAGGAGTTCCAGCTGTTAACTGTTCTGATTGCTTATTTCTTCCATCCATCTCCCAAGAGGGCCAAATGATAAAGTCCTTGAGGAATACCTGGGGCTTCTCCTGGCTTCTGGAGGAAGCCTTCTTCTGAGTGGCAGAATCTCAGGAAGAGTATTCCAGCAGCCATCTTGGGGTTGCTGAAGTCCACATGGACTTCTTGCCAGGTTCCAGATCCATCTACTGATTTCCTATCTTACTAGCCTGGTTCAAACCCTGGATCAGACCCACAAGCAAAACTAGAGGGCATTTATCAGATGGGAAAAAAAGATCAAAGCAGCATTAAAAAATAAAGATCTCCAATAAAGGTAATTACCTGGGTAATTATAAATGCCAGTACTATTTTATTGTACTTTTTGGTTGTAACTCCACATACAAATAAATGCCTTAAAATAATGATAAATGTATGGTTTGGAACTCAAAACAAATCCAGATGTAATCTGTGACAACAACTTCATAAAGAGGGGAGAATGGAGGAGTACCTGAACATAGTTGGTGGATGATATTCAAGTTAGGTAGGTATCAAATCTAAAGATACTGTTACAGATTTAAATGTTAAATTAACCCCCATGGTAATCACAAAGAAAATATCAAAAAACTATGCAAACCAGGAAATGAGAAGTGATTCAAATTGGTTTACTACAAAAGATCAACTAAATGCAAAAGGAGGCAATAAAGAATAAAATGACAAAATTTGAAGTGGCCTGTATCTGTTATTGAAGATCATGCTGAACAATTCTAATGCCCTAACAATGCCCTACATTCCACCTATTCTAGTCTTTCCTCCCCTTCCTCTCAGCAACTATGGTAACAACTAAGTTTCAATTTTTGAAGAATAAGAGTCATAGTTCCTGCAATAATATTGAGGGCTTGACATACTGTCTGTTTTATTAGGCACTGCCTATGTTCTCAAGGAATTCTTGTCCCTCTAACTGAGAACACAGCTGGATGCCCCAAGATGGGGGTTTCCATTTTCTTAATTATTGTGTGGGTCTCCACACACTGTTACACACTATGACAAAAATGAACACTTACATGTTCCATTTAAGCCTGCCCCTGGTGTGTCCTGTCCCATGTACCCCCATACCCAGCACCTTACACCAGTAAATCTTCCCTGCCATATCTGCCAAAGAACATTGCCAACAATGCAGTTTTAACCACAGACCTGCAAATCCCCAGAATCCACTTGCTCCTTCCCCTGACCATCCCATATTTCCACACAGTCCAACCAACCCCCTCCTCCACTACTCCTCAGACCAGCACCACTGAACCCAATCACATCACTGTACCACTGTCACCATCATCCACTGCACAGCTACACCCTTCCAACTTATCACAGATTTTGCCCATGTGGTCATCGGTTCACAACTCTATACTCCCTTTTGTCAAAACCTATAAAAGTGTACAATCCAAAATGTAAATCATAATGTAAACAATTGACCATAATAGCAATGCTTCGATGTTTGTACATCAATTACAACAAATTGTACCATCTGCATATAAAAGGTTATTATTAGAGGAGAGGAGAAGAGGGGAAGGATGATGGGTATATGTGAATCACCTGTATTCTCTATGTGACTTTTCTGTATCCTAAAGCTTCTTTGAAGAAAAAAATTTTGAAAAAAAAATTAAACACTGGGGGAATATATGGAAGAAAATGTCACTTTACACACAAGACAATAGATCTTACACTGATGAAAGAAAAATATCTAAAAATTTTTTTTATTATTTAAATTTTTTTGTATTTTTTGGTTACTTTTAAACTTTTAATTATTTCATTTTCTTATTAATTTTATGTGGTTGTTTTCTTGTCTTCATTTTTGGAGAGGCAGGTTTTGGTTTACAGAAGGGTCTCAACAGTGGTGGGGAAGATCACTAGTGTGGGGTGTCAGTGATGGGTATGCGAGGGATGGGTTCAACTGTGGCATGCCTCTAAGGCATATGAATATGCTCAAGTGTTCATGTGGCATTATCTCGGTGGGTGGAGATACACACACTTACTGAGAGAATATTGAATTCCCATCCTGTAGAGTTCTGCTACATTCTCTAATATAACAGCAAGAATCCTCTGAGTACAAGGGGAGTGCCTAGTGAATGAAGACAGACCATCATGCCAGGACCCTGATATTGATGACTTTACTTATGAAACTTTTCTTTTGAAATTTAAACTTAGCCAGATATTACAGGTTGCCTAAGAATTACCCCCGAAAGCCTCCTTGTTACTCACATGTGGTCTCTCTCTAACCCAAAAATGCAAACTTGCAACCAGTGTGGGACTTGACTCCCAAGGTTGGGCTCCCTCGCACTGAGGGATTATTACTAAGCACCAACTAGCAATGCAGATGGAAAAAAAGCATGACCAAAAAGGGGAAACAGTACATGCAAATGAGTTTTCATGGCTGAGAGATTTCAAAGTGAGTTCAGAGGTCATTCCAGAGTCGCAGCAGATTCTGTCACAGTAAGCAAATGCTACAAACAGTGGGGCTCCTGAGGCATTTAAAGCAAATGGTTTATAAACTCATCATGTAAATGCATTAACTTCCCCACAGGATGGGGCATGACTCCTGGGGATGAGCCTCCCTGGCACAGACAGATTATTACCAAGCACCAGCTGATGATGCAACTAGAAAGAAGACCTTGAATAAAAGGGTCAACTCAGACCAGCAAAATATCTCAGCCTACATGTAATATCGGTGTTAAAATCTGCTTTTTGAACTTGAATAAAAGGGTAAAATTGAAAGGACAAAAGAGTTTATATGGTTATGAGACTCCAAAAAAAGGTCAGAGGTTCACCAGAGGGGTTGCACTTAGGCACGCCTCAGCAGAGTCCCAGAGACAGCCAAAGTAGATACAACCCCAGGTACTGATTCTCCTGAGGGCTACAGAGACCCACAGGTTCAATGGTCATGGCAGATAGCTCTAGAGATCAGTTTCGTGTCAGTTGGCCCTACTTTGAAGTTTGTTTTCCTGAGTGTGGTGGAGTTGGACTTAGATGTGACGTTTCTACACATGCCTCTTCTGTCACTTTTACTGGATGTGTGGTTGGTGCTGGGGTTGGTGTATACTCAGGAGATGTTAAAGAATGTATGACTATAGCAGAAACCTTCCAGTTTTTTAAACTAACTTCTATTAAGGGTCACCAATGACATATCCAAGCATGCTGTGCTCTTACTGGTGAGGGATTGTGCCACGGACCTGAATGGATGTTGTCAGGATTTCAGATTAGATAATCTCTATTGACCTCTTCTCATAAGACTTTACCTGAAGACTGAAAAAATTAAAGGTTTAGATACATTTATAATAAACTCATTGAAATTTTTTTTGATACAAAAACAAAGATGAAATCTTACCTTCCAACTTGCTTTCTCCTTAATTCCTTTCAAAGTAAGGTCTTAAAGCTGTGACTGACATTTTTCTCACAATGAATTCTCTCAGGACGCTGGGTAGCCTGTGGTAAGTACAAAGAGAAAGGAAGACCATTAACTTGAAGAACTTTACTATCAGTAAAACCTCCCTAATTGCATGTTCTCTTCTTATTCTAAGTCAAAATACAAATCACCACAAACACTCAGTTTCCAATATTTTGAAAGTGTAATGTTTCTTATGAAAAGTATTTTTCATAAGGTTGTATATGTATTGTGTATATATCTCAAGTTCAAGTTAATGGCTTTATGTTCTAAACAAAGTGATTAAGTAGCACAAGAATTAGTAATATCCTTAGTTGTAACCATATACTGGCATTGGTTTTAAGGGCCATTTTGTACTTTTTTCCTTAGGCTCTAAGGTGTTATACTAACCAAACCCCAAATCACTGAGCTGCTCTTAAAAAAAAAAAGAAAGAAAAAGGAAAACTTCTTGACATTGTGTTAATATTTTATTGTTGGTTGAATCACATGTAAATGTACCACAACTGAACAAGACATACATCAGATTCCTGGCTTAAGTTTTACCACAGGATAGAATTACACAGCAAATAGTTATCAGATCATTCCTTGCACAGGTCTGTATATCACCTATATTACTGAGTGAATAAATAAAATAAAGTCATTCATTAATTGTGATTTTAATTACCAAGTATTTTTTAACATTAATTGAAAACTGTTGTGTGAAACTTGTCTATTCAAGAAGTAACAGAATTATCTGTGTGCACTTCAAGTAAATTTGAGATGGAAATGAAGTACATTTTCCAAGCAACAACAGTAATTTCTTAATTTAGGAAATGGAGTACATTGAGATTTAAAAATTTCCATTAGTTGTCTGTATCTTGTTCTACCACATGAATACACTGTTTGGCAATTTAAAAAACACAAATATTTTTACAGATACATGCCTACAAAAGATATGCATGTACAAAATGAGATTGTAGACACACTGATTTTATCTTTTATGGAAATATACAAAATTAAAGTAAGATTTTCTATTTTCTACAGGAGAAATTTACCTTCACTGAATACATATGACTTACAAAACAACAGTTTCTGACACAGCTCTTAAATAAATTGATAATTTATGTCCTGGATATATTTCAACTCAAGTACTTTTCAGCAGTATGCAATAGTAGGTATTGGAAAATCACAACGGGATTTGAACTTCAAAAACTGATTTCTATTGATGTATAAATTTTACTTAGTGCAACTTATTACAACTTTAAGGTGAGGCAGCTTGTAAAATCTACATAACAAACAACTAACGAATTTAAAGGGTACAATCCCCGGACATTTACTACATTCTCATATTGTTCAGGTATCGCCTCTATGTATTTTTTAAACAGTAACCGTCACACTGCAAAAAAGAACGTGTCAACAAGCTAAGCTTAAAAGTAATGGAAAGTTCGCACTTTTTCATGAGAAACTGTACAACATAGCAGTTTTGTCCTTGAAAACAAGATAAATTAAAAGTAATATTTAATGAATTTAGGGTGCTCATATGGGCCCAGGGGTTGAGCGCCCGCTTCCCACATGTTCGGTTCTGGTGCCTTCTTAAAACAAACAAAATACACCATTGGGGAACCAAAGTGGCTCAGTGGTGTACTGCCAGCTTCCCACACACAAGGTGCCAGATTCACTCCCTGGCCTTGGTACCTTAAATAAAAAATTTACTCAAAAGTTTGCTTTAATTAAAGTCAGAAATATAAAATTATTATAAATGTTGGAATTTGGGTTACTAACACTAAAAAGTAATGCTGGGAGCTGCACTGCCCCTACTTGTAAGTCTGTCAACATTTCCTTCAGCTCTGTCAGCGGTGCAGGAACAGTGCACCCCTCTGTGACCACCGAGGGCTCCGCGCACGAGGAGCGCCCCTTCCCCTCAGCCCAGGGGTCGGCCACGCCCACCGCCCTGACCTCTCCATGGGAAGCTGCAATACTTTCCTACCCCTTTCAGGCTGTAGACTTCCTTCCTCTCTGAAGCTCCGTCAGGATTGTCTCCAGCAAGAGTCCTGAACCCACAGCGCTGGCAGCCTCAGTGAGCAGAGGCTCTGGCCAAACACGTCTCCTGAACATCCCCTGAGAGGAGACGATGAACTAACGGGGGGCAGCGCAGGACCCCGAAGTCCTCCGCTCATTTTAGGAAAGAAAGCACTGGAAGTGCCGCCACGCAGCCCTGTGCGGCCCCACAAGAAGAGGGGCTCCCTTCTCACACCCACCGCTCTGTTGTCCTGGGGGAATGAGGCCTTCCACCTCCCACCGCGGCTGTTCCGCTCCTGCATACCTCCTGTCAGCAGCACTCATCTTATCAAGAAGTTGACATTTCTTGACAATCAGTGTAGCTAGTGTGTCTGCAAGCTGTTTTTCATGTTTTATATAAAGTCGGCTTCTAACAGACTGCTCAAGTCTGAACAAGAAGAGACACACCAGAATGCTGAGGAAAGATTGAAATGCCCTGGAGTCCCCCAGGAGGCTGTGGAATGTGAGGTGTGGAGTAGTGCCTCTGTGCTCCATCACCACCTCTCAAAGCTTCCCTAGGATCGTCCAAAAGACAAGCTCCACAGAGCACTACAGGCCCTCCGTGCCACTGATGCCACCACAGGACTCTGCCCAGTAACACTGTATCCACAACAAACCCCAGGGAACTCCCCAACATTCTGCCTGGAACCCACAAGCAACTGACAGCCCGGCTGCTCATCAGTGAGGTGGTCAGTGGGGGAGAGATACTGAAAATAAAATGTGCTTATCTCTATCATATTATTTTTTAGGTATATTTACTATTATCTTTCTTTTTTAAAAAGATACATAGATCACACACAATGTTACATTGAAAAAAATAAGAGGATGATACTTTTCCTCTTAGAGAACTGACATTACATACATGTTAAATCAGATTTATCTTCACTTCTTTTTAAAAATCAAATACAGCTTCTCACAATTTCTAACTTATAAAGAAAATATTGAAAACAACAATATGAGAAACAAAGTTTAAAAACAAAGACATGCTGTTTCCCTATAGTGGAAAGGTTGAGTAAAACATTGCCCCTCTGTGACTCATTTCAAAGAAAGACTTTTACTCAGAGGCAAGCACTTCTGATCAAGGAGTAAGTTTCCCACGGCCTCTGTAGGCCCAGATCTTCAAGTGTTTCTGGTCTCAATTGCAAAGTGAAGGGAAATGTCTACAAAATATCTACAATCTAAAATTCAGAACATGGCTAATTAAAATCAAATTTCTGTACCAGTTTAAATATATTATGTTCAGCTTCCGCTTTTTCTTAAGAGGATCAATTTTAAAAATTATCTTTTTTTAAAGATACATAAATCACACAATATGTTGCCACAAAAATATGAGGTTTCCATATATCCCCATCCCCACATCCCCCACTCCTCCCACATCAGCAACTTCTTTCATTAGTGTGGTACATGGATTGCATTTGATGGATACATTTTGGAGCACTGTAATAGGTGTTCTCCTGTATGTACAGTGACAGGTCAATCTCTTCCATTCCTTCCTCGTGACTTTCATGTATTTATTTTTTATTTTATTTTTATATAATGTCTTCAAAGAGTATTAGATCACAGTAAAGTCACAAATACAATATAGTGGACTACCATACACCTAAAATTAGACCCATTTCCACATTCCCCAGCAAATATCTTTTTACATGTGGATGTTATATTTGCTACAGCTGATGTACAGATATTGAAACATAGTTATGAACCATGGTTCCATTATGGTTTACATTTTAGACTATACACTTTTATAAATTTTTGGTGAAATTTAACATGACCTATATCCATTATTGCATTGGGAAAAATATAAATAAATATAGATGAGGAATGTCATCACCAGATGAATGAACATGGGAAGACTAACATAGTGTCAGGGGAGAGCCAGAGAAGAGAGGAATTCTGAAGGTTTGACATTTACTGCAGGAAAATGAGTTAAGTGGTGTATGGGATTGGGAGGTGGTGAGTGATGATGATAGTGTTCAGGGCAGTGAGAATGACAATGCTCAATTGTGTTTGTGTGGTGCTGAAGTAATTGCTTGACCAAGTCCTGGCATAAGTAACATTTCCTACTGATTTACTATGGCAGTTTCTTTTTTCTTGGTTTAAAAACACCATCCCCCAGCAGCAGACTTGGCCCAGTGGTTAGGGCATCAGTCTACCACATGGGAGGTCCGTGGTTCAAACCCCGGACCTCCTTGACCCGTGTGGCGCTGACCCATGCGCAGTGCTGATGCGCGCAAGGAGTGCCTTGCCATGCAGGTGTGTCCCGTGCATAGGGGAGCCACACGCGCAAGGAGTGTGCCCCATAAGGAGAGCTGCCCAGCATGAAAGAAAGTGCAGCCTGCACAGGAATGGTGCCGCGCACACACGGAGAGCTGAAACAAAAAGGTGACGCAACAAAAAAAGAAACACAGATTCCCGTGCTGCTGACAACAACAGACCGGACAAAGAAGATGCAGCAAATGGACACAGTGAACAGACAAATGGGGGGGGGGGGGGAGGAAGAGAAATAAATAAATAAATAAATCTTTTAAAAAAAGAGTATATACTCTTTGCTATTTTTGAAGCAAACATTTTTCATAATCAAATATTCAATTTTATGCTTCTTTATATGTTTCTATACTTTTACAGCCTAATTATACTGCAACAATCTTAAGGCAAGTCTGGTACTCTTTTTCTCAGAAGTGAATGTTGTTTGTATAAATACTAGGATTCAGACTTGGGCCAGGGAGGGGAATTACACTGGCAGAACAGATCATCTGCCCATGTGACACATACTGTAGTTTGGAAGAGATAATTTAAAGAAAAATGAGTGATATACTTTAGATACCTAGCCATACATGCTTAATTTGTGGTGAAAAAGTCTTCTTGGAAATTTAAGAAACTTTGACCATAAAGATGTAACAGGGGAAAGTTCTAAAATTTTTGGTGAAAATAAAAACAGGTTTAGATGTTTTTTTTTTTCATTCTGAGGGTACGTGTGAAATCCTGAAACAACTGAGAACCTGCTGTGCCCCAGGAATTGAGAGCACCTGGATGGCAGCTGAATGTGATAGCCTGGTCTGGAGAGGAGGGCAGGCTAGTTGGATACAAGCCTGAAGACCATGGTAAATCCAATGGTCCTAGTCTGATTATTGGAAAATATTGAAGTATTAAAGTGATGGAGTGATCTGATTAGATATGTGTGTGCATTTGTGTGGAGAGCCTTTTGCTGCAGAAGGTAATGTAGAAATAAAAAAGGCCATTAGTGAATTTTAAAATTAGAATTTTATCTGGTATAGATAAACAATGTAACAACAATGTAACAATAGTTACATTGTTGTAAAAAATTGCAAATTAAATGGTTTCATGTCTCCATGCATCTCTTTGTCAAATGTTAAATTATCTTCTGCTGCACTAAGAACTTTTTTTTCAGTTGTTCCTTCAGTATAATTTTTAGTTGTTAATCAGGGGCCATACAATTATCACCCTGGTATGTTTGTTGTTTCTGTGACAAGATTAGAGGCTTTATCCTCTGAGAACGTGGCTTTGATGCTTTGGTTTTGCTCAAGGTAAGCTGGAAAGGGTGATACTGATGAGCCAAATGCTCATGTCTTGACTCCTATTCTCAACTCCAGGTTATGGCCAGTGTCTGCAGTCCTCACTCTGAAAGGATCCTTGTTTACTTATGCTTCTTTCCACAAGTGTTGCCTGGTTAAAAAGGAAAGATGCACATGATAGGTTGAGTGTAGTGCTGGAAGGGGACAGGGAAAATAAGAAGATGAGTGACAGAGTACAAGACACACAAATAGAAGAAAAGAGAGGCCCCAGATCTCTGAGGAAGGATTCCAGGTCCAAGACCTGGAAGTAGAACTGTCCTTTCTCCTCCTCCAGCCCATTGTGCAAGTAGAACTGTCCTTCCTCCTCCTCCAGCCCATTGTCCACTTTCCAGTCTGACACAGTCTGGCAGCCCCTGTTCCTTCTCCAGGTGGTGAGGCTGGGTCCACAACCCCATATGGTAACCAGAGCACAGAGCTCCTTCCTCCAGTCCCTGCTGTTTCTTATATTTATTTATTTAAATTGTTTTAAAGATACATAGATCACAAAAAAAAGTTACATTAAAAAATATAAGCAGTTCCCATATACCCCATCAGCCACCCCCCCACTCCTCCCACATCAACAACCTCTTTCATCATCAACAACCTCTTTCATAATTGTGGCACATTCATTGCATTTGGTGAATACATTCTGGAGCACTGCTGCACTGCATGGATTATAATTTACATTGTTCTTTGCTGCTTCACAATGCTTTAGCCAACTTTCAAGCTCTTGCTTTCTGCCCAACCCCAACACACATCCCTTTGTTAGTGCAATGGACTTGGGAAGGTTACCCCAATGCTTAATTCACTGGTGTGACCCAATGTCCATGTTATGCCAGTATGAAACCTTGTATAGGGGAAGAGGAGAAAAAGTGTTTTGTGGGTACTGCACATCCAGGAATCTCAATCTGCACCTGGAGGAATCGCCCTCCTTTTCAGTCTATTCCCAGGGTCAAAGCATCCCACCTCCCAACCACCCACCAATCTTGCTAGACTCCTAGATGATTTAAATCCAGACCTCCATCCTGGTAAGTTCTGATACCAGCCATTAATCTCCACAAGATTTGATGGGAATCTGGGATGGATTAAAGTTCAGACAGTGCCCACTCCTTATCACATTCTCCAATATTTTCTGAGATAAAACATGTTTCCCTTCAGTTAGGAAGCTGGTCACAGGAGCACTTCCTGCCTCTTAATTAGCCACACTGGATGGTTGGGAGAAGGCATTCATGCCCATCAGTATATCCGATGTTCTTGTAAACACAGAGTCTGAGTGGGAGCAGTGCTTTTTGTGCCTCCTCTGTAAACAAAGCTTCATGACAGATGAACGTGCTGTACCTTGTCATCCATACCACCCAAGTGTAGCTCTTTCCCCATGAGCCATGTCTGTGGGATAGGTGCCTACCAAATGTCAGAGGAAAGACATTTCCCCTCAGAAGAGAATCAGGTCCAGCCCCTTTCTATCCTCCCCTCATATTCAACTTGTGTGCCCCTGCAACCATAAGATGACCTCAGTCTCAGGGCAGGAGTTGGGCCAAATCTCTCCCTCTAAGAACACAAATCGTGGATGACTCCCAGCTCAAAGCTTATATCACAGGGTTTGCTGCTGAGTGTGAGGAGCTGGAAGCACGTTGCTATACAAGGTGGCCCTGGATGTCTCCTCAGACCTGGCTTCTGCACGAGGGATGGCCTAGGAAGAATCAGGATTCCTTGCCCACCCTTTGGCTTTGCTCCCCTATGACATCTGTCTGGAAGTTCTACTTACCTTGTGATAGAGAATAGGTGGAGCCTCAATACCTATGATATGAACATTGGCATAAATGGGGTACTGGCTTCTATTCATAGAATGGGCAACACATTGTTGGGAATTCTGTATCACATTGATTACATTGACATTGGATTACACTCATCTGAGGATTCTTTCATTTGTTTGAAGGTTAGAGTTGAGGCTGGAGAATCTTGGATATTTATAACATTTTTAGTGTGAGTTTTATCTTGTCATCTAAGGGCAATTTATTGACAGAATGCTTTCACACATACATGCCATTCGTATGGTTTCTCTCTATTGTCATCTAAGGTTAGAACAATTACAGAATGTTTTCTCATATCTGGCATTCATATTGTTTCTTTCCAATGTGAGTTCTCATGTTATCTAACATAGAAGGATGAGTGAAAGTTCCTCATATAAATGATATTCATAGGGTTTCTCTCAAGTGTGAATTCTCTCAGGTTCCTGAGTAGATTGGAAGGTTGGCTGAATGCCTTCCCACATAGATGGCAAGCATAAATTTTCTCCAGTGTGAATTCTCTAATTTTATCAAAGGGCACAAGTTCTTCTGAAGGCTTCTTCACAAAGACAATAGTCATAAATTTGAACTGTCGTGTTACTTTGTTTTTACGTTCATTACAGGATCACTGGTCACTGAGGGTTTTTTAACTTGGAGTTGTCCCAAATCATATTGCAGGAACAGGTGCTGAACATTATATATCCTGCCATAACCCACTGAATGGACTGGGGGAGAGTGTGAACTACGTTGTAAACTATAATCCATGCTGTGTGGTAGTGCTCCAAAATGTATTCTCCAAATGCAGTGAGGGTGCCAAAATGATGAAAGAGGTTGATGGAAGAGTGGGGTGGGGTGAGGGGGTGGGGTATATGGTAACCTCTTTTATTTTTTAATGGGACATTCTTTGTGATCCATGTCATCCAAACAATACAATTAAATTTTTAAAAAATTAAGTTCACTTTCTGGAACTTTGAAAAAAAGAACAACTGGGCTGATACAGGGCTTCTTTACCATGTGCGTTGGCACATATTGAGTCAATCTGAAGTTGTAATGGCAACCTTCTCCCAAATCATTGATTAAAATGGATTCTCTCCAATGAGAAAAATCTGTTGTTGGGAAGGAGAAGAGACATGATAAAATATTTGCTTGAATATATTCATTAATTCAATTCTCTATATAGAATTGTAGACTAATTCAGTGGGACTCCAGAGAGACTCTTTCATGTACATGCACACAATGTTATTCTCTGCATGCAAAGATTTTGTCTTTTGTAACATCTTATCTCTAACTACTGAAATGATTTTGAAAACTTGATTTGTTTCATAGATTATGACTATGACCCATCTTTATGAAATAATCCTTTTTTTTTTCAGGTACTGGGGTGGATGATTCCCCATACATGGGAAGCCAGCCCTCAACCACTGAGCCACAACAGCTCCCCTGAGTTAGTCTTTTTATTTATTTTATTTGTTTTGTTTTATTTTAGGAGGCACCAGGGTCTGAACCTGGGACCTTCCATGTGGGAAGCAGGCACCAAAACTCTGGGGCCACATCTGCTCCCTGAAGTTATCCTTTTATAAGACCTCAGGGTATGGTTTTGAGGTCAGATTAACTTATCACTAAATAAAAAATTTCCCAAAGCCTTTTGCTGGGGGAGTGCTTAACCTCAACTCTAATTATACTCAGGTGATTGTGTTGACCTCCTAACTTAACCTACCCTAGATTTGATATTGAATGACCAGGTTCATACTCCTGATGCCTACCTTTGACAGGATGATAGATGAATCCTTTCTGCAGGTATTTTACATGGATATAATTTCTTCCTTTTTTTTCCTTCAAATCGGTTTTATTCACACACCATCCAATTCATCCCAAATGTATAATCAATGGTTCTCAGTATAATCACAGAGCCGCGATTTCATCCCCCAATCAATTTTAGAACATTTTTATAGCTCCAAAAAGAATAAAAACTCCTAAAATCCTAGAAATTGGGGAAGTCAAGCTTTTGATGCTCTTTGAAATCCTCCTGTCTTATCTATGTCCTGACATAGCCTAAATCCCCTTCTGTAATAATAATATTTCCTAAATCTTATTGATGACCCAGTGGGTCTTGTAAATATTTCAATCTTATTTATTTTATAAGCCTGATTACTCAGATTTTTGCCAATTGATTTACAGAACCACTGGTGAATGTCAGTAGATCTAGATAGACAAAATTATTTTAAAAGAAAGAGAACAAAGAAAAAATCATCTCAAGCTAAAACAGCAGCTAAATAAACCCCAACATACCCTAGGGCACTAGACTAGATATCACGGCACTAATATTTGTGTTATGTAAACAACCTGAACAACCCCAAAAATCACAGTACCCCACCCACACTCTTCACCTCTAAGAAAGCAGTGTCTTTCATTACACTGTATTTTAAGTAAATAGAAGTAATTCCTTTAAGAGAAAATTTCTCTCCATGGTTCCAATGAATTAAATTGTATTTATAACTAATTCCAAGCATTTAACAAAACTGTAGAGGCAAAATATCCTCATAGATTTCAAAATTTATATAAAATTAAATCATATATGATACATTTTGGGGGACACAGTGTAATACCTATTAATCTTTGCTAAATGATTGTATGTTACTGTTTCAAAGTGCTTTAACTAAGGTGATTTAAGCATTTAATATTACTCTGTCAAGTTCAATTTTGGTCACTTAAATATGTATATTGATTAAGGAAAAAGAAAGTAGTTTATCCTGAAGTAAAATGACTGGTTGTTATGGAATGAGAAAGAAGAAAATGTAGGATAAACCTCAATAGATATAGAAAGTGAGAGAAGGTTCATGGAATATGAAATTATGGTCAAAGATGGGAAAGATTTAATGGGTCTATGTATAAAAAATTTAAAAACCTTACTATCAAATAATATACTGATAAAAACTGAAACTTGATTTTCTCTCTAATAAGGTGACATTATTTCTGGTTTATTGGTCTGTTTTTGTTTGTTTGAGCACTCGGGTTTAGAAGTGACACCCAGATCTCCTATGTGGGAAGCTGGCGCTCAAGCACTGAGCCACACCAGCTCCCCTGAATTGTTTTTTTTTCATTTGTTTGCTTGTTATGGCTGTGTTTTTTGGAAGCTATTGGGGATCAAACTTGGGAACACATACATGGGAAATGTACTTGAGCAACCACTTGAGCTACATCTGTTCCACTGTTGGTCTGTTTTATGAAGACACTATAAAGAGTTTTTTCCTGAATAATCAGTGTAAGAGGCAGAAAGTCTGTGTTTTATCAAAATAACTACTTTATGTTAATTTTTTCAGGCCCATGGTTAAGAAAAATAGTCTCACATTTTAAAGAACTAAGTCTTTTCTTAACTTTACTTAAGCAAAAAAAACAAACATTTCTTCACTGTAACCCATTTTCCTCTTTAACATAATGTTCAAACCTGCCAACTTTTGACATTTTGCTTTTTCAATGTCAAACCCTATAGAATATCTTTTTATTTCAAACCATTGCAACTAATTTTTTTCTTTCACCTTCCAAAAAGTGAGGTGCTAAAAATAAAGTTCATTTAATAGGTTATGAATTACATGGGAGGTGTTTGGGAAGTATGACAAGTCTTAAAGTAGATTTTTAACCCTTGGTTGGTTAAATTTGTTCGGGTAAAATATTAATATAAATAAAGTTTGTATAAAATTTCTAGAGACTTAAAAACGTTCTCACTGTTCATGCTATGTCATGATAATGATCTTCATGATATAAGACAAGAGTATGATATTGTTAGTCATGGTTTTAGTTATTTTAAAGATATTATATGTCACAGAAAAAGAAAACAAATTTCTTTGTCAGTTACATTGTTTTACTCTGATGTTTCTCTGACAGCACAAGCAGTCAGGTACATGTCAAAGGTTCATCATCAACAAAAAGTGTAAAGGTGAAACAGAATAAAACTTCTGTTATGGTCTGTAATTGATGTCCTCAATAGAAATTAATTGTCAAATGTTTTTATTTCTAAAAATAGCTTCATTTAGAAAATTCTCATAAGAGAGTTAGAACCAGAAGAAAAAGAAATAAATAGAATCCAAATTGAAAAGGAAGCAGTAAAACTTTCACTATTTGCAGATGATACAATCTCATATGTAGAAAGTGCCCCAAAATACACAACAAAGCTTATAGAGTTGATAGATGAGTTCAGCAAAGTGGAAGGATATAAGATCAATGTGCAAAAATCAGAATTTCTCTACACTAATATTGAGCAGTCTGTGAATGAAAAATTCCACTTACAATAATAACTAAAAGAATCAAATATCTAGCAATAAATTTAAGGATGTAAATGACTTGTACATGTTATTTTAAAAAGGAAATCAAAGAAGACCTAAATAAATGGAAGACTATTCTGTGTTCATGGATTGTAAGACTAAATATCATCACGATGTCTATCCCACCCAAACTGATTTACAGATTTAACACAATCCCAGTAAAAATTACAACAGCATTTTTTATTGAACTGGAAAAGCCAATGAGGAAATTTGTTTGGATAGTCAAGTGGCCCCCAAAAGCCAATAACTTATAGAAAAAGAATGAAGCAAAATTGGAGGGATCACACTACATGACTAAAGCATATTTTAAATCTACAGTGGTCAAAACTGCATGGTATTGGCACAAGGATAGACATCCTTACCACTGGAACTGAATTGAGAGTTCTGATACAGACCCACAAATGTGTGACAACTGATATTCAGGAAGGCCACCAAGCCCACCCTACTGGTACAGAATGATGCTGGGAGAAATGGATATCCACACCCAAAAGAATGAGAAAGGATCACTATGTCATGCTCTATATAAAAATTAACTTTAGATGGATGAAAGACCTAAATATAAGAGCCAAGAGCACAAAACTCCTAGAAGATAATGTAGAGAAGCATCTACAAGATCTTGTACTAGGAAATGTTTTCACAAACTTCACACCCAAAACCAAGCAATGAAAGAAAAATAGGAACTCCTCAAAATTAAAAAGTTCTGTCCTTCAAAGGAGTTTGTGAAGAAAGTGAAAAGGCAGCCTACTAAATGGAAAACATATTTGGGAGCCAGTTAGTTGATAATGATCTAATATCCAGCATATATAAAGAAATCTTACATCTTGAAAATAAAAAGAGAACCCTTTTAAAAAATGGGCAAGAGACTTGAATAGACACTTTACCAAAGAGGAAATACAAGTGGCTAAAAAGCACATGAAAAGATGCTCAGCATCACTAGCTATGACAAAAATGCAAATCAAAACTACAATGAGATATTATATTAAACCTATTAGACTGGCTGCTACTTAAAAAAAAAAAAACCCAAAATACAGAAAACTACAATGATGGAGAGGATGTGGAGGAATGGGAACACCCATCCACTGCTGTAGGAATGTAGAGTAGTGCAGGCATTGTGGAGGACAGTTTGGCAGTTTCTTAGGAAGCTAACTATAGATTTGGTATATGATCCAGCAATCAAACTACTAGGTATATACCCAGAAGAATTGAAAGCAGAAACATGAACAGATATATGAACAGTAATGTTTATAGCAGCATTATTAACTATTGCCAAAATTTCGAAGCACCTCAAGTGTAGCTAACAGGTGGATGGATGAGAAAAATGTGGTATATACATACAATGGAATTTTAATCAGCTGTAAGAAGGAAAGAAGTATTGACACACACAACAAGAATGAATGTTGAAGACATTATGTTGAGCTAAGTAAACTAGTCACTAAATGACAAATATTCCATGACCTCACTGATATGACTAAACATATTGAACAGACTCACAGAGATAGTATAGTCTGAAAGACAGTTTACCAAGAGACATAAAGGGAGTAGAGAGTCATAAGCCAACCCTCAATCTAGGAAGAACCTATGATAAGATGAAAGGTGGTGGTTTGGCAGTGGATGGGGGTGATGGTGGTACAAGAATTTGAGAGAGTGAGCATGGTTTTAGGGGTGGATTGAACTATAGTGGAACTTGGGGGAGGGCTTAGGAAGGAAGAGTTGAATGCTGGGGAGGTGGAGGTCTCTGGTTGAAAATACAATTGTAAGAATGTTCTGTTCCTGTTTTTTTGTAATTATTGCTTAAGAGTTACCTCTTGAAAACCTTTCTTACTTAAATGTAGATTCTCTCTAAACCAAACTGAGCAAATAAAAACACTACCTTCTCCACCCTAGAATGGGGCATGACTTCTATGGATGAGCATCCATGGCACCAAGGGATTAATACCAAGTGCCAACCAGTGATGCATTTGGAAAAAGACCTTAACAAAAAGGGAGAAACCTCAAATACACAAGAGTTTTTCTGGCTAAGAGCTTTTATATTAAGTTGGGGGTGTCATTCCAGTGGTTACACTCATGCATGTCTCAGGCAGACTGCACTAACTGCCACTGTAAACAAAGCCTCAAATAGGGGTGCTGCTGAGTGGTCTAGAGCCCTCTGGATAGCATAGGCAAGGACAGAATCTCTTGAAATCATTATCATATTGTTGGGCCTTATCTTGGATGAGAACCTATTTCCCCAATGTAACAGTGTTAGCCTCATTTATAATTGTCCTACACAAGGTTCTTGTATCCCTTTTATTTGAACCTGTAATTAGCACTAGGCCCATTAAATATATGTCTCAGAGACTTAAATGTTTGGTCTGTTCATATTCCAGTTGAGACCTGAAACTCAGCAGAATTGCAGCCAACACCTACTCTCCAGTCCATCAGATTCACCCAGGTCAACCCACAAAATGATAATGATGAACAAACCCCATCCCAGAAAAAGTGACTATCTAAAACTGAAAGCAAAACAGTTCCTTCCATCTGCCTCATAAGATCTAAGCCTCCTCTCAATCTGTGGCAGAGCTAGCATCATATCCCAAAGTCCTCAAGGTTAAGGAATGAACAAAATTCAGGGGAAATGCAACTGTAAAAAAGTAAACTATTAACATTGTAGCAATAGAAGAACATGTAACATTGATATAAAGATAATGGTTACCAGAGTTTCTGAAGGGAGGGAGAGGGAGTAATAGATGGAACATAGAACATTTTGCGGACATTGGAATTAACTTAAAACCACAATGTAAACCATAGACTCTGGTAAGTAGCCATGTATGATAGGCTAATGTATGAAGTCAGCCAGGTAATGGTGCTGAGCTGTTTGGTCAAGCAAGCACTGGGCTAATTGTAAGAGAAGAACATTTCATGGACTTTAATCATCAGGGAGTTGATTGTACAGGTGACTGGTTATATCTACCATCAATGAGTAAACTGCCAGCAGCAATGAGTGACATATCATCCAATCAGTTGAAGACCTTGAAAGGGGAAGTGATTTCAAGATTTAGACACAGAAATACCATTTCTAATTCAGACAGTCAGGGTCTCCTGGGAGCTCATCAAAGACTTCCATTGGAGGCCCTGGTTTGCAGCCTGCCCTATGGAATTTGGACTTGTACATTCCTGCAGTCAGGTGAGACAATGTTATAAAATTTCCTATTATTTACAGATATCTCCTGTCAATTTTGTTTCCCCAGAGAACCCTGACTAATATACAATGCTTCAATATTTACTCATTAATTTTAAAAAAACTATCACCGAATTGTAAGATACTTTATATAGGGGAAGATGGGGAAGGGAATAGGGTAGGATATATTGAAATCCCTTATAATTGTGATGTTACTTTTCTGTAATCTAAAGCCTCTTTCAAAATAAAGTTTATTATATTTTAAAAATAAATAAATTAAAGCCTAGATTGTATTCTCTTACAGCAATCATATTTGTTTTTGGATTTTGTTGTTTTCATATTCTGAGATGCTTTTGTTCTTTGTGCATAATTCGAAGTTCCCTAACACTTTAGGGGTCCGTGTGACACCTGAGACTCAGTGTTAAAATTATCTAGCTCTGAAGGTGCTGAAAAGCCAACATTAATTCTCAAAAGTCAACTCCATACAACTCTTAAAGAAGCTACAGAAAGGATCTAAGTTCAATCAAGAGGTGAATGGGGCTGATATGGTTAAAGATTAAAGTGAGTAAAAATTCAGTGTAAAAGGTGATATTATCTATATATCGGAACTCTAATTTCTATATGAGACCAGGGAAGAGCTATTTTATAAAAAATCTAAACTTTCTATTGCACAACATCTGATTTAACACATCAAGTCAGTTTATTTGGACAACCTAAGTCAGCTTTATTTGACATAGAATCTAAAATAACAGATGAGCTCTTAGTATACTGTACAGGTTTCTGTATACCATGACGCATTTCAAAGTGTTTTAGGCATAAAATGAAAAAGAATTTGTGAATTCCCTTATGGAACTAGAAAGGGAAAACATAGAACTGTAAACATCCCCATCTGAGGAATTCCTGCTATTCTCGCAATCTTACTGAAACTGTAAGTTTAAAAAAAAAAACCTTTACAAGAACCAAATCTAACATCCACTCTTGTTAGTAAGAAGATTATCCTCATTTAAACTTATAACAGGGAATCCTATGGGAAGAATATCTAATAGGGATGAACATTGCCTCATAAAAGAGAATATACTAATAAGCCATGACCTCAGTCTTAAAGCCGACAATTATAAACCTTATTTTTGGAAAGATAAAACTAAGTCCAGGGAGCAGGTGTAATTCAGTGGTTGAGCCCCTGCTATCCAAGTACAAATCCTGGGTTCATTCTCTAGTACTGCCTTAAAAAAAAACAAAAACAAAAAAAAACCTTGGCTTAATTTTAATTGATGCCTAACAGACACAGCCAGGAAATCTCCTTGTTACTCAATATGGCTTAGCCCTAAGTCAAACTCTGCAGATAAATTCACTACCTTCTCTCCTATGTGGGACATGACTCCCAGGAATAAGCCTCCCTGGCACCTAGGGATCAGAAATGCTTTCAGAGAATGATCTTGATCAAAATTGAGACAATAAATAAAAGAAAAAGTTTCTATAGCTAAGAGATTTCAAATAGTGTCAAGATGTCACTCATGAGGTCTCAGTCAGATATAAATATCACAAACTGCCACAGTATGCAAAGCCTCAAACAGAAGTGCTCCTAAGGGCCCTTGGGACACCCAAACACCATAATCCAGCTACAAAATCATATGAAATCAACACTGCCTCAGACCTGGTTATATTCACATATAAATCCCCTGATCATAATCCTACTTTTTTATTTAAACCTCTATTTTTCAATTTAGTTATTACTTCTCAGAGACTTAAAGCCTTGGATTATTCTTGTTCCAGCTGAGTCCTGAAACCCAGGGTTTCTAGTCCCTCCAAGAATGAGAACCTGCAACTCAGGAATACACCCATTTGTAAGTAAATTGGTTTCATTCCTCTAGCCCATAGAGCCAATGCCCCTTTTCAGTATTAAGAAGGTCAAGCATTCATTCCCCAGATATCCCTCAAGACTGAGGATGGACAAAAAAAATGGGGGAATTGGAATCACAAGCTAACAAATATTATAGTAGCTGAGTCATTACTTAAATGCTTTTTAACTTTCTGATATATTGTAATGCAGCCAGAAGAAATTATTTGGAACTGTTGTAAGTCACTCAACTTTACCTCTTATGACTTGCTTCTTTGATGATGATTCTATGTTTTATAACTGCACAATCTTTTCCCTTTAATTAGCAAGTAACAGGATATCTTGTGACTGGCCCAGCATGTATGCCCTTATTTTTGTCTGCAACCCTGAAGTCTGATACTCCTGACTCAAACTTCAATATTTATTAATGAAGAAATACAATTCAGCACAGAACTGACCAAGCAAATTCTGATCAAAGTTGGCCTGTGCCTAATATATGCAATAGCCTGAACCTTAAACTTCAAATGAGCTAAGTATGCAGTCTGCACCTACTAAAGATTAAACTATCTCTAACCTCTTTATCTAAATCTGCCGGTCTTTGTTTTAATGTTATAAAACACTGAAGTTTTCTCCAGTTCAGAGAGAGAGATTTGTGTTGGAGATTTGGATTCAAAGGGTATTGGGAATGAAAGAAAGAGAAAAGGGAGAAGGAAACAGAGTGAGACAATAAGAAAGAGCTGGGATCAGAGGGTCTGCAAGTAATAACTTCTCAGACAACTTGATTGTTTGCAAGGGGCTCTCTATGTATCCCATTGTACATGACAAGAAGCAGGAATATGTAGCCTACGTGCCAATAAGCAGGCACACGTAGCCTACGTACCAATAAGCAGTAACGCATAGCATATGTGACATCAAGCAGCATTACCCATAGTCTAAGGAGTTTAAAAAAATCTTATCTCAAGATACAAAGTCTAAGTGTTCTATTCACTACAAAAGGTATTTGCTTATCTTTTCTTTCAGTCTTGAACATCTTCATCCCATTTGCTGGGAACTCTTAATTACCACATTCCTTAGGTTGCAAGCATAGCCATGGAGACAGCACTAGCATGGAAACAGCACGTCTCTCCTTGTGAGGCCACTATGCCTCAGTTTCCAACAGATTTGGGGACTGTCCTCCTGCCTTTGTTAAAGAATGTTTTTCTCTTCTCAGAAATCCCAGTGCCACTTAATTGACTCTTGTTCACACCACACAAGGATTCACTTTTGTGCAGCAACAGATAGAAACTGTAAATGCTGTTCTATGCAGAAATTTGGCAGAAATGCATGAGAGATAAAGTCAGGTATAATAGAAGTAGACAGTAACAAATTTAAAGATTTTGAAATTTTTTTTGATTTTTTAAAAGGTCTAGAAATTGACAGGACTTATAAAATGGGAATGGAGTTGAGCTGGCTCATAATAATTAGGTGGAAAAATAACCAGAACTGAAACCATAGGAGTGAAACCAACTAGATTCCAAGGAAGGTTCCACAGGAAAGCAGCACTTGGCTTTTCTACTAAAGTCCTGTACTCTTCATCTTCTTCTTTTCTGGTTAAAAACTCCTCTATTTGTCTTCCCTTTATACAGGGGAAACAGTTCCTAAACATAATCAGAATTGCATTTCAAGGGACACCCTGATTAAACAGCTGCTAAAGCTGGCCAGGCTTCATTCTGTGGGATGCCCCCTATTCACTTTGATTAAATTTATCATACAATTAAAATTTTAAAATCTCATAAAATTTTGCAAACATTTTGTATCTTTTATTAATTCAATAAATACTTTGTGACTGAATTCTTTCTACCAGGAAATATCTGGATCCTGGAGATTAAGTAGGGACCCAGATGAACTGGATCTCTATGGACAAAAAGCTAGAATGCCCTGTAGGAAATATATAATTTTTTTAAAAGGGAGGAGGGAGTGTATGTGGCTCAAGTGATTGAGCACCTGCTTCCCACAAGGGAGATCCCATGTTCGGTTCCTGGTGCATCCAAAAAACAAAGACAAAGAACAAGCCTTGTGACTATAGAAGATTCTTCATTTCATACATTAATTCCCACTTGTTAATACACATTAATGAAGAACCTTTTCAAGTGTTTTCTCCATCTTCCTACTGGGCTTTTTGCCTTTCTTATTAATTTGTAAAGGTTATTTCTATATTAAGGCTATGAGTCCTTTCTTGTATATTTGGATTGGAAAATTATTTTCCCACTAGTTGGCTTGACTTGCACTTTCTCCATGTTGTTTTTTGAAGACTAAAATTCCTTATTTTTTCTTTTCTTTTAGCACTGTTTTAAACAAATCAATTTTATTGACACATATTAATAAAGCATTAATTTTTCCAAACTGATCGATGGTATTCCATTTAATCACATATTTGTGCATTCATTACTTCAATCATTTTAGAGCACTTTCATTATTCCAATAATAATAAACAAAACTCCCAAAAAAACTCATCCCTTCTAAATTTCTCTATACTTCTCCTGCTGTACAAAGCTGCTATTCTTTTTTTTTCTTTCTAGTATATTTATATTATTATTTTGCAAAAACAGCCTTATATATGCAATATCCCCCACATTCATGCTTTACATGAGGTTTCACTATCTTATGAAGTCCCATGTTACAGTTTTTAGCTCTCCTTCCTGTAATACACATGACCTTAGACTTGCCCTTTCAAACACTGTCATGCCCACATATTGCTCAGCTAATTACCAACACCATCATGAGCTTCTATTCATTTCCAAAGATTTACAAATAATCTTTTTACCAGTGATGCACACATTAACCCTCAGGTTTCCATTCTCTACCCTCATTTTCTTTTCTGGTGACTTATATTCTAATTATTAACTTCATGAGTTTACATTTTATATTTACTTCATAATAGCACAATCATACAGTATTTGTCTTTTTGTGCCTGGCTTTACTTCATTCAACATAATGTCCTCTAGGTTCATCCATGTTGTCATATGCTTCAAAACTTCATTTCTTTTTACAGCTGCATAATATTCCATTATGTGTATATACCACAGTTTGTTTATCCATTCATCAGTGATGGACACCCAGGTTGTCTCTAACTTTTAGCAATCATGAATAATGCTGCATGAATTTCAATGTCCAGATGCCTGTTGTTGTCTCTGCTCTCAGTTATTCCAAGCACATACATAGTAATGATATTGCCCGCTAACATACTAGGTCCATATTCAACTTTCTTAGGAGGTGCCAGTCATTCGTGCACAATTCATGTACCATTCTGTATTCACACTAACAGTGAACAAGTGTTTCCATCTCTCCATATCCTCCCCAACATTTAGTTTTCCAACTTTAAGAGTGGCCAGTGTAATAGGTGTGAAATGATATCTCATGTAGTTCTGATTTGCATTTCCCTAACTGCTAATGAAAAATATTTTTTCATGTCTTTCTTCACCATTTGTATTTCTTCTTTGGACAATTTTCTTTTCAAGTTTTTTGCCCATTTTTCGATCAGGAAGTTTGTCTTTTTACTCTTGAGTTGTATAATTTCTTTGTATACCTTGGATATTAAAGTCTTACTGGATATGTCACTGACAAATATTTTCTTCCATTGAATTGGCTGTCTTTTCACCCTTTTGACAAGATCCTTTGAGGTGCAAAAGTGTTTAATATTGAGGCAGTCCCATTTATCTATTTTATCTTTTGTTGCTCCTGCTTTGGGTGTAAAGTTTAAGAAACTACCACTGGCCGCAAGATGTCAAAGATGTTTTCCTACATTTTCTATTAGCACTTTTATGGTTGTCTCTTTTATATTTAGGTCTTGACCCATTTTGAATTAATTTTTGTGTAAGGTTTGAGATAGGCATCCTCTTTCTTTTGGCTATGAATATCAAGTTCTCCTTGCACCAAAGGAGTAGACTGTTCTGGCCCAGCTGGGAAGACTTGACAGGCTTGTCAAAAATACTTGACTATAGATGTGAGGGGCTATTTCTGAATTCTTACTTTGTTTCCTTTGGTAATTCTGTCTTTATGCCACTATCATGCTGTTTTTACCACTAGCTTGGTAATATCTTTATTTTTCTATTTTTAAAAAGATCTATTTATTAATTTATCTCTCTCCCTTGCCTGCTCTCTGTGTCATTTGCTTTGTGTTCTTCTGTGTCCACTTGCATTCTTGTGAGCAGCACTGGCAATCTGTGTCTCTTTTTGTTGCATCATCTTGCAGCATCAGCTCTCTGTGCAGTGTTACTCCTTGGCAGGCTGCGCTTTTTTTTCATGTGGGACGGCTTTCCTTAGGGGGTGCACTCC